>NC_136781.1:2528757-7328757 GCF_947034865.1 Barbatula barbatula
GAGAGAGAGAGAGAGAGAGAGAGAGAGAGAGAGAGAGAGAGAGAGAGAGAGAGAGAGAGAGAGAGAGAGAGAGAGAGAGAGAGAGAGAGAGAAGAGAGAGAGAGAGAGAGAGAGAGAGAGAGAGAGAGAGAGGGAGGTGGACAAAAAAGTGAGATAGAAAGAGAAACATTGTTTGTGTGTAGATTCACAGCCATAGGCTACGACTGAGCTCACCTTCCTCATCCCCTCACAACAAGAGTTCTGCAGCAACTTCTGCGCTTCTGAGTTTCACAGCTGCATAAAACATCATCAGTTAGATGTTGGCCCTCAAGCAAGTTCTATACTTTACCTCCAGCAGCTCATGCAAGCTTAAACCCGTTGGTTTACCGAATTCAAGTCCTGGAAGAGATGTAATATGACGCAGCACAGCACATAGTTTCCTCTGCAATAATGTTTCAAACAAATGATGGATGTTATACATCTATTGATTTAAAGATACATTACATCACTTGTATTTCAGTTTGGGGTTTGCTAAATATATTTTTACAATAATGGTCGTGTGATTCCAAACCTGTTTAATAGTACACAATGACAGAAGACATTAGTAGCCAATGACTTTATTGACTTCCATTGTATGAACACAAAACCACCGAGACATGTCTCAAAATATCTTCTTTTTTGTTCCACAGAACAAAGAGTCATGCAGATTTCAAATGACATAATGGTGAATAAATGATGATTAGATTTTTATTTTTGTGTTAACTATTCTTTCAAGTCCATGGCTCATAGGCTAATGCACCTTGTTAAAAGATTTTTCCAGGTAGATGTTAAAATAAGTATAGAAACTTTGGGGCTTTTTTGATTTTGGCTATTAAGTAGCAACCCAACAACCATCCAGAACGCCCAAGCACCTGAATAGCAATGTGGTAACACCCATCAGAACACCTTGGCATCTTCATAGTAACGCCCTGGCAACCACCTGGACAATTAAAAAGGGAAACAATCATAGTCACTATTGTTTGGGTCATTAAGCTCATAGCAATGCCCTAGCCACCACATAGCAACATCTTAAAACGCAATCGTAACTTAGCAACAATGTAGTAGCGGCCTAAAGCATCATGAAAGCAACTTTTGTATAGAAAATCACTTTTTTGAAGAGAAAAGCTGTTTCTTGTCGCCACCGACATCTTAAAAGGCATGTAAGAACCTTACTGAACAATGCGGGACCAACAATTCACTGTATTTTTCAAAATATCTTCTCTTGTGTTCTGCAGAAAAAATTAAAGTCATACAGGTTTGCTGACAAGAGGGCGTGAAAATAATGACGGACATTTCATTTTAAAGGTGAACTCAATTCTTTTGAGCCACACTGAACAGTTACTGAACAGTTGTGACAAATACATGTTGAAGCCAGACGGACAGCAAGAGGCATGATGGTCCGGAAAAGCAAGACGGTGAAAACCAAAAAACTGGCTGAGAGGAGAGATTGAGCGAGAGAGAGAGAGAGAGAGAGAGAGAGAGAGGACAGGCGGCTGTAATTGGCAGTCGTTCTTTGTTGGAGAAGGCCGCTGGCTTTAATAGGCTCTGTTGGTGACTCGAGCGGCGAGGTGAAAACTGTGTACACACACACACACACACACACACACACACACACAACCACCCCTCCCCCAGATCTGGGAAGTATCTGACCGGCCCTCTCACCTCCCTCTGCCCTGCACCATACCATCAGGACGAGAGCTCGTGCTGAATTACAACACCAGCGAATCTACTCTGACGATCCCTCCGAGAATGTTTTGAGTTCAGATGATAATGTGAATGTGAAATAGGCTTCACTCCTGTTTCAACTTGGCTAATGTAGGTTTATGGTGTGTGTCTCGGTATTACGGCGTAATTGTCGAATGGCTCATAATTCCCTTCGGTAAATGCTGTGTATTGATTGGTCTGGAGGAGATTGTGAGATAGCGGTCGTGTCCAATTAGCAGCGAGATGGAGCTCTCACGGCAGGCGAGGTTAAAAAACATGACATCACCGCACACAACAGGCCTACAGAAAACACAGACTTGTGAAAGTATTTAGTGGACTAAGTGCGATTCCTAAGGTGAACACGTCTGCGTTTAAGCATGCTACCAATAAACCTAGAGGTTTGATGAGGAGTGCGTTTTCGATTAGATTAGCACTTTTGCAATATATGGGAATAGTATTATTTACTCATCCTTATTAGTTTTACACACTTTTATATTAAAATGCAGTTATGGTCGCTACTTGTGCTTCAGAAGCTTAAAAAATACAGCCATCATTAAACCAATCCAAATGACTTAAATGGTTAATAAATGTCTTCTAAGCCAAACAATACATTTACAATCTACAGTATATGTCGAATATCAATGAGAACAAGCGCTGTAAATTGAAACAAGATGGCAATAACGTTAAATCTCGCCACTCATACACAACAAAGTCTGCTCAGTTCTCTTATTTCTTGAGGCGTACCAAACCTGAACTTTACTGAACTCATCACTAATGTACTGTAGTGCGAAAAAATAAAATCGTGTCTCATCCATGTGCCCACAAGGGCAAGGAGAAAGAGAACAATCATAGTTTGTGTGTTGATGGCTGTAAACGCAACCATGAAACAAGGTCTTGTGTGGTACGTGTTTGTGTATTCGAGAAAGGAGTGAACATACACAGAGAGAAAAGGTCGCTGGAGACGGAGAGGATGGTGTACCGTCAGCTGCACGGCATGCGTGTTTGTAGCGTGAAAGGAGGGGGGGGTGAAATTAGATGGCTTCCTCTCTGTGAGAGACCTGAGCGTGGCCAGCAGCGTTTTCCTGCCACCATACGCAATTAAAGCCAGACACAGCCTGGACAAAGGGGGGTGGGGGATCCAGCAATCTCTAGGAAAGGAAAATGTTCTTTCCGTCTACGGTGATAGCCCTCCTCCATGTCTCCGTTCTGATAGATTGGCCTGTAAAAACAGCACACTTTCACCATGCGAAGTCACATGAAAAGATTGAATTTGTTTCTCAAAATTACACATGCGAGTGAAAAGACACCGTGGTAAACTTACAAAGAAGTGCAGATGACAGTGCAAGCCTGTGTCTTCTTTTCCAAAGTGCTTGCGTGTTCTGGATTTCTGACCATTTCAGATTCAAATGAATAACTTGCCTCTGAATTTGGATGTGCTCGTAAATGGCAGATTTATGTTGGGTTCACATCATCTGTATTTCCACAATTGAGAGATGACAATTCAGGGATTCCACTTAGAAATGATTTGCTGCCATATGCGGCCTCGCCGTTCATGAGCAATTTATGTCAGATCTGACATGAACGCAGTAACACTCACCTGTGCCCGAGCATTAGTTATATTCAATATTTGGGGTAAAGTATGTAATGTTTGAACAATCTTGCTACCCGTGAAACATCCAGGTCTCATGTTTCCAGGGCTACAACATCTGTTAAGATGAATGGGAAACATAATGGAGAGCTCACTACGGATTAGACTTTCCTGAGGAAACAAAGTCATTATTGTACCAATAATTGTTTGCGCACAAAACATACAAAATAAACCCTATATCTTAAATGAGCCACAGACTATATCTAAGTCAACTACACATGCAGATCTTAAATTATGTATTTGAGATTGATTTAGTGGCCAATATCATTTTACAGTGTTAAATGAATTATTTATATGTAAACGTGTTTCTATCATATTGCGTTTTCAAGACATTAAAGGACTAGTTTACATTCAAAATGAAATTTGTCATCATTTACTCACCCTGTTTTTCTTTACTCTGCAAAACACAAATGAAGATATCCTGAAAATGCCAAAAATCTTTGGTCCCCATTGACGTCTATTGTATGGACACAAAGCCAATGCAAGTAAATGGGGACCACTGGTTCTCTGTTCCAAACATTTTTCAAAATATTTTTCTTGTGTTCTGCAGAAGACGAAGTCATAACAGTTAATAATGACAAACGTCTAAATAATGACAGATTTCATTTTGAAGGCGAACTCTTCCTTTAAGCCACACCGAACCCACCAAAGCCTCCACCCCTTAGGAACATTAACCACGGTTTTATTATAGTAGTAACCTTTGGCCCCTACAAAAATGTTCATCTTATAATAAAAATTGAAACATTAAATATGAATTTGTATTATTTGTAAAATAAGAATCTGTCAAATGAATCACAGGAAATGTGAAAATGATGCTATTTATGACTATATTCCTAAAAACATGTTACAGAATATCTGAATCAGCCAGGGCCTGTTATTGATGGACCGATTACCATAAATAATAGTTGCACCTGTATAGGATATAGTCAAATTGAGGCTATTTACTTAACACCACAGTTAAACTATGGCAAAACCCTGGTTAATTTTCATATGGGATTTTTTTCATATCCAACACCACCGTGCTGAAATTTTTGAGAAGAGTCTGGACACGTTGTGCTTTTCCGTCATCTCTCCCAGCGGGAGTGTAATATCGTGGCTCCCGCGCGCTGACACGCGCACCTGGAAGTGCCGCTATGCCGCTCGCAGCACTGCACCAATTATAGCGCAACATCTCGCTCCACCGTTACCATAGTAGCACCGCGCTCCTGTTCCCCTGGAACGAATGAACCGTGGGGGAGCGAATATCTTATCAACCATCGCCCTGGTTACCGCGCTCTCTCTCTCTCTACGTGCGCCCCGTCGCTTGAGTGAGAGGCCAGAGCAGTGTGTGTGTGTGCTGGACCAGTGCACAGAAGAGCCTGGATGATGTCGATAAGGCGTGCAACGTCCCCCAAGCATCAGCCATTCTGTGATCGTAAGCCATCATTTCACAGACGAACACAACGTCGCAAATGGCGTGCTAACAAACCTCCACACCTCTGGATCGCTTGCTCGCAGATTCAAATTCATCGGGTTGCTATTAAATCGCTTGCGATGGCCGCGCGCTCGCACCTGGACGGCAAGACGAGCATCCTTTTTCTAAACACGGGACCGCGCATGCGCTGTCATCGGAGTGACGGCCCCGGGGAGTGAGACAGTCAGACGCGGCCTGCGGAGAAAAAAGCTTTCACACCCTCACTCACTCCTACACCGCGGACGAAAATATCAGACCGCGTTCACTGGTTTAACCCACTCGCGACAAACGCGCGATTCTGTCAGAAGAATATGCGTGCTCGTTCATTTCACCTCGCGTGACTTCTTTCCATTAAATTCTTTGCGAAATAAACATAAGAAAAAAAGATTTTAAAAGTGGCGCTTCCCTTTGCAAAATAGATTTGCCGGGATGGGTCGTTGCCAGGGCGTTGCTATGTTGAGGCAAGTACATTTTAAGTGTTCGTGTTGCTTGGCCAAAATTGCCCACTGCCATTTGTTGGAGTTATTGGTGTTGGTTCAATAAAAATAAAATCGATCATGATTTACTCAACCTCAAGTTGTTCCAAACCTGGATACATTTTGTTGTTTTAAAAAGAAGATATTTTGAAGAATGCGAGAAACCAAAAAGTCCTGGGGAACCACTGACTATCATAGTTTTTTGTCTGCTTTATGTTCAACAGAATAACAAAATGTGCCCAGGTTTGGAGCAACTTAAGGATGTGTGTAATTCTCATTTTTGGGTAAAATATCCCTTTTAAGGCATTTCACACCAAGAACAATAACCATAAATATAAGGAATTTAGGAGATCATTCAATATTTAAGCGAATAGCCGCATTCACAACGAACTATTAAAATAACTAAGAACAATATTGTTGGGATTGCTTTGAGATTGATTTATCTCCGCTCAGATGATGAATATTAAAATATCGACAGCCAGTCACAATCCATCCAATTATGAAGGGTTCGCACGTTAAAAATGTGACACTACAGCAAAATACACCAAGTTATTGTCAGCTAGTGTGTACACTAACATAGTTATCATTATGGTTATTGTTCACAGTTATCGTTCTTGGTCATGTTCTTTAGAGTTTGTTTAAATCCCCAAGTGTGCAATAATAGATATAAGTTTGAATTTACCTAACGTCATAACAAAATGACGCATGATTCCAAACTGTGATTAAATGTATACTAAATTAGTAAGACGAAAAAAAAAATCACTCATTTATAATCACAAATGAACAATGAAGCAGCATGAATTGTAAAATGCGAACGTTAATATGACACACATTAAGAAATGTTGGGTTTGGTTTGCACCTCGGTTTATTAAATTGAGGATGCCAAGACCTCTGAACGCTTGGCTTTGGACACAAATACATGCATTCGTTTATGCAGACCAATAAATTTGGCCCCCATAGAACATGGGAACGGCCTGCTGTTGTATTCTTTCTTGAACGATATGAAGAGTTTTGGTTCTGTGCATTTCAATCCTAAAGGTCCTGGAATCAATCAAGAATAATTAAAGTGGGCAGACCAGAATATCAGAATAAAAAAGAACAACAAATGACAATCACAGCCAACAAAAACGTCGTTATCCAACACGGTTTCCATGTTATATGGATGACCTAAAGTCCCTTTCATATGACTCGCGCCTTCAACGTTTCTCCCAACACAAGTATCTTTAGCTCCGAACCTTTGCAGATCGTGTCACGGAAGGGCGATTTTACGAGGTTGCCAGGAAGCAGGAAAGAGGTAAGCGTGCACGGTAAACATTGAAAGCGAATGATAGAGATAACGTTTTGCTTAGAACAGAAAAAAGTCCAGTCGATTGCTTTCATGAAACAGAAAACAGGTGCACAAAATGTATCTCGATGTGTCTAGATACCCGCAGAAGTCTTTCTTTTATTGTGTAATGATACATAATGTAAATTGTCGGCTGATATCAGCTATGCTACGCAAGTTCAGGGTAAATGTTGAAGCTCAAAGTAAAAATTGTACGTGCAAACTTTGTTCCCAATAGTTCAGGTCATTAAGCAACATTGACACGAATCATGTGAAAGGGTCTTAAATTGTGTTTTTAAAGGTAAAGGAGCACTCTTCGGGCCATCTTTATCAGATTATTTAAGAAAAATCACATCCTAATCAGAAATATTATAACACATCGATACTGAACGTTTTAGGTTCTGGTCTGCTACTCATTGTGTGATTCCCACTAGTTTTCATTTGATCTATCTTGTAAGGCTACACAAAAATGAGGCAGGTACAAGAAATAGCTGGCACACAACTACACCAATAGCTGGCGTAAATATTCTAGTTCCATCGGTTTCACCCACCCTCCAATCCCAGCAGGCCTCAGTGCAGAATGAAAAATATATTCTGCTTGTTGTACAGCATTTAAAAACAAACAACCGAGACAACGAATCCCGAAGAACCTTCCAAGCGGTTTAAGGTAAGGGATGCTACATGAAAGAGTTGTGTTTGCGTTTCTTTTCGTATCAAATATCGAGCGACTTGGAAACTGCATTACGAATCAAAAAAAAGAAACCCTTAACATAAAAAGGCAATCGTAACATTGAGGCAGTCAGTAAGAACCACTGTGCTAAATTACAATAGTGCTCCTTAATTATCACAAGCTTTAACACAGACCCTTGGGAATACATTCTCTAAACGAAATTACGGCATTTCTCCACACATGGACAAACAAAACCACTAAACACACAAATAAAAATGATTGTCCATTTTCCATTTGGCGGTAAATAGTTCCAGAGCATCCAATAAAGGGCAAGATTCCGAAGAAGAACTCAAGGCGGTTCCGAAATGGAACCGAGAAAAAATGGAATGACGTTCGGCCATCCAGTGTTTATTTTTGGTTCGCGACATGTTCGTTCTCGAATAGTGCTATCGTTCTGCTCTTCATTTGTTTTGTTTATTTGTACCCAGCGTTACAAGTCCGCGCCAGTCCAAGTGAGTGTGGCATCGCTGTCCATTGGTAGTCCTTCATTATGGGATGGACGTCGGGGGCAGGGTCCCGTTGCCCTACGGAAACCACCGGAATGGAGCTCCAGTTGGCAGCATGACCTTCTTGGAAAGACAGGAAGGACGGGGAAGGAAAAGGAAACAAGAAAAGAAAATAGCGTGAGTCATCGATTATTTGAGATAAAACATAAACAATGGCAGATTAGACTAAAAACATATTTTCCACCGAAATAATGCCGGTGCTCTTAGTGCTCGAGAACTGGGAACCTAAGAAATGGCCCACGTTACACTGACTTGAGATCAATTGGTCTTCTATGCTGCTACATAAATGTGCTGACTAACCAACTTAATGCATCACAGTCAAGAGGATGAAAATATTTCACATGCCAAGTAATTTAAACTAAGTAAATTTTACTCATTCTCGTGTCATTCAAAACATGTATGACTTTCTTTCGTGGGTCACCAAACAACATTAACCCCATTGACTTTCACTTTATGAACAAAAAACCATTGAGGTTTTGTGTTCCAAAGCTGAGAAGGTCAACCATGACAAAATCTTTATTTTTGGGTGAACTGTCCTTCAAATCAATGTCTTTATGTCAAGTGCACTACATCTGATGCAGAGGTGGGATGTTATCTTAGTATGCAAAATAAAATGTTAAATGTAATATCAAATTGAACATAAAATAAAAGTAATCAATAAGCCCCAAGAAGCAGTGAATATCTGTTGATAAATGGGGGTATTTTATAATACCTAAGAACTCGGCTCAACCAATCAGAATCAAGGACCAGAACTGACCGTTTTATAATAAAGTTATTCATAATCACTGTTGATGCTGTGTAACATCCATAAGAATCTGTCTATCAAAAGAACGTGCATTTTTTTCGTTTATGGAATGGAAGCAGTTCTAGTTTTCTATTTCTTTCTGATGTCGTTTTGTTTAGACAAACATCTGCACATTTTATTTAACCTTTTCATCTGAATTGGCCAAAGATATTCATGTGAAAAACACAACTTTAATTGTTCATTCTTGGTGTAAGAATATCACGTTTTGAAACATTGCACTCCTAAAAAATATTTTTAACCACGCCTAGTGTGAATGAGCAGAACAAATCCGAATTGGGAACCAATGTCCTTTCGATTTAAAAAATGGAAGCATTAAACAATATTCTCTTTCTGTCCACATCTCTAGATCTTTATCGTTGCTCTCTCTCTCTCTCTCTCTCTCTCTCTCTCTCTCTCTCTCTCTCTCTCTCTCTCTCTCTCTCTCTCTCTCTCTCTCTCTCTCTCTCTCTCTCTCTCTCTGCAGAGCCAGAAATACTAAGTCCGTAAAGGGCTGTAATACCGCAGTGGTACAAATGGCAGATTTTTTCCCAGCCTGCTTTGGGACTGGGTAGGGGGAGTCTATGGCTGTGGGACTTTGGGAGATTGGAGACAACGGCAACATTTCCTGGGAAGGCTTCCAGGCCTCATAACGAAAGAGCGAGGGACCGAGGCAGAAAAGGGAGGGAGTGTTATGTTCGTCATGGGGTAACGTGCACAGGCATTGACTTCACCTTATGTGACCTACCCCTCTCTCTATTTCCCAAACACTCTCTCCCACTCTCTCATTACTCTCTGACAGGGCCTTGGCGTTTGTACACACACACACAGACCCCCTTTTCCCTCATCTACCCCTCAGACAAGCCAACACAGAGTGGGCTCTGGGCCCATACACATGGCCAATCAGACAGACGGCGAATGCACGGACGGACAGACATGCTCTCTCTCTCACACACGAACACTCACCAGATTAATTTTGGAGGTTATTTTTTACTCATCATCCTCTCTTCTGTGTCTCTTCTTTACACACAAACACATTTACACACACTAATACACAAAAATGACATAATATACAGTACACAACAGTCACACAGACATATTTACTATTCGCCTAGGCATTGCTAAGGTGTTCCAGGTGGTTGCTAGGGTGTTGCTTGGGTGTTCTGGATAGTTGAAATCCCTCTAAGTAGTCATGTTTGCTATAAACTGTCTATTTAAGTCTGATAGCCTGCTTGATTCTGTCTTTGGCTCTCACACATGCACAGACACCGATACACATGTTCCTAAAATACTTTGACCGTCTGGTTGTGAGTCTGAGATTCCGCTACAGGATGAAGGGGCGGTGCCTGACAGGCAATGTCTAAGACCACACCCATGCTACCCCTTCAGCTATCAGGGACTTTCCGAGATACTGACCACCGCCACACAGATGTCCTGTGATCACACAGCACACGCAGATAAACAAAACTTGCATGCACTGACATGCACGGCAAGCATCGATAAATCCGTCCAAAAATCTAACGAGATTTACAGGAAACACACACCTAACCCTGATTCGAAACACCATGAAAGGCGCTACATACGAGAACGCGTTTAGCCATCCAGAACGCCCACACTTATGCATCAAAAGTCAATATGCCCCAACACCACTGACTGTGACCTGTCAATAAAGCCTCTTTAAACTCCATAAGTCCTCTACGCCTCATTCAACTAGACCAACCCGCTGTCAATAAAGCACACGCACACACACACGCACACACACACACAATAGTGTATACACTAACACCTAAACACAACATCAGTCTCAACTTAAAGCATTTCACACATATGAACATAAACTCTGATTCAAAAACACATTCAAATACATATTAAACATAAGATTAAAAAAAGAAATCCTTCTGAAACATCTTATCTCCATATTGTGTGATTTTCGTTTTTTGCAATAAATCATTATTATTATTATTATTAGTCACCCTTTATGTTTGTCACTGGGTTTTGCAAATATCTAACCAAAAAACGTATTAAAAAAGTGCTTTTGAACTTGGACAACACACCAAGAAGTCATTGAATTTTTTTTTTCTATTTCCTCACAAACAGCAAATTTGGGCATACAAGGTTTCAGGAGGACACCCTCGATATTAAATATTTGTTAGTATACTGTACAGTGCTTAGCCGATTTATTAGACCAACCGTCATCATTTTAAGAATCTGTATAAAAATGAAAAAATATAATTTTTATTCATTAGGCAAATAACAAACTGAAACTCTTTGTTCATGTTTTGATATAACCGGCACATAAAACTTCTCTCAGAGTTGAGAAATTAATGTAAAAGCAAGTACATAACTGCGATTGGGATCAGAATGAAAAATAAATAATAACATGCTTTATATTATACAATAAAGTGCTTTCTTAATAAAGTAGTTCTTGTAAAACGGTAAATTTGAGAATTCATGGATGACAAGAATTATGTTTTAGCATTAGAAATACTGTGACTAAAGACTTACACATATTGGTGAATTAAAGGAGAAGTTCACATCCAAAATGAAAATTCTGTCATCATTTACAGGCCATCTTGTCATTTCAAACCTGTATGACTTTCTTTCATGTTGGTAAAAGAACAGCACAGCCCCCCATTCACCAACCATTTCAAGTGAATGGGGGCTGTTAACAACATTTTTCTAAATATCTTCTTTTGTGTTCTGTGGAAGGAAGAAAGTCATACAGGTTTGAAATGACAAGAGGGCGTTTAAAAGATGACAGAATTTTCATTTTGAAGGTGAACTACACCTTTAACCATTACAGAACCATTCAAAGGATTTTGGTAAACACAGATACTGTTAGTTTAGGGCAGCTATGGCACAAACCTTACGTTGGGTGGTGGTCTAATACATTTGATAAATAAAATACATATATAACATATATTTGATATATATCAAATATACGATTGAAAATCGTCGCTGTCCTTCTAAAACCTCGGATGTCGAATTTCACAATTGTTCAGGAAATGGAAATAACACAGATTGTTTTATTATTTAATAGTATGTAAACTTTTTTTAAATATTTGATTGGTTAGATATTTACAAAACCTATTGACAAACATAAAGGGGGCTAAAAATTAATTGAAATAAGGAGATACGAGGTTTCAGAAGGACAGCAGCGTTATATAAAATAATAAAAAAAAATGAAAAATACTTGTAAGATATGTATGCAAATGCAGATGATAAGAATTGCAAGCGTCTGATCTCATTGTACATGCTTAACATACATTCTAGCGTTACCGGGGCCTTAACAATCCTCTGTACTCAAGGGGGCAATGGTGTTTCCTTCAAATATGTGTGCCATTAAACCAGATGAGTTATTGGTCAGAAGGGTAGCAAAGCACATCAACGGTGTAGCTTGACTGTGATTCTATCGTGATCTGATAACTGACCGTAGAAAACAGCCCGCTGTAACGCCCCTCGTAGCAATGCTAAGAATGTCGCGCGCAATGCTGCACGCATTTGCGACACTGTTACAAAGCAGATGTAGACATTCTGATATGTGACAAAGTGTGAAATGAAGTTTGTGTTGCCAGAAGCGATTCACATATCCGCATATAGTTTGACTGATGCCTACACAAAGACAGATCAACACAAACGCTATGAGCTCCAGCACACAGCAATACCTCCATAACTACCTCCAACCGTCCACTGCAGAACGTCTTATCAGAGGAAGATGGCTGGTCAGCATTCAGCACGACACAAGAAGTTACACAAGTTCAGTCTATAATGATTTACACCAGAGCTGTCGCACACAAACAGACACGCACATGTGGTCAGGGCTCTTCGGAGGATAAGACAGCGAGGGGTTCTGGGACGTACCGACACCTGGCGCTCCAGATGACAGGCGCAAAGGCCAGATGGACCTCACAGGGCTGCCGCACGCACGCATTCATGCACGCACGCTAACATGCATGAAAACAAACGTATTCGTATAACCACACAGAAACTGCCTTACTCAGGCCCCACATGTACACTTACAAATGAAGGTTATTCGTCCCTGAGTTACACATCTTGCACTGTGTCCTAACCAGACACAACATGAAACATTTTAGCATCACGTTGTGCGGAGTGAAAAAATGTTTTACGTTTACTACACAGCATGTGAATTCTTTTGCGTTAAGAGTTCTCTGTTAATGGAGGTACTCAGAATGTAAGTAAACTGTATAAGATGTACTGTATGTGAAAGGGATAGTTCACCCTAAAATGAAAATTATTTTATCATTTAATCTCTTGTTTTTTCAAACCTTGACTTTCTTTCTTCTGCAGAACACAAAATAGATTTTATTTTGAAGAACATTGATAACCAAACACTGCCTGCTATTGACTTCCATTGTATGGACTCAAAACCACTGAGACATTTCTCAAAATATCTTCTTTTGTGTTCTACATAAAGCGCTTGGTTGGGACACAGTAGTTAAACATTTTATATTCATCGCATTCATCCAGACTGAGTAAATGCGTTACTGACACTTTAATCATCTAATCATCAGATGATTACAGCATCTAACAGACGCCAGTGAAGGGGAGCCTTACCTGTAGAGCATTCATAACACATTCTCAAGCATCCTTGAAAAAATAAGCCACGAACTAAGACCTTATCTTTGCGCGACACCGCTGACACAGACCCTAACAAGCTTAAATCAGCAAAGACTTATTTTCCCACACCTGAGCACAATACAGAAACATCTCAAGTTACTTAGTCTGAGAGACGGGTTTACAAAAAACAACATTCAGTTTGATAATATGCCAAGAGAAGTGTTAATTTACAGACACTTTACGGTAACAAAAACTAATTTTAATAATAATTTATGTAAGAATGGTTGTATGAATGAATGGCAGTTCCCACTTCTGAAGATTGTTGGTAACCAGACAACATTGACCCCCCCCATTGACTTCCACTGTATGGACACAAAACCACTGAAACATTTCTCAAACCATCTTTGTTCGTGTAACACAGAAAAATATTTACATACAGGTTTGGAATGCCATGAATGTGAATAAATGATGACATAATTTGTATTTTTGGGTGAACTATCCCTTTAAGGACAGCATTGATGGGACAGGAAACACTGGGGAGATGGTGGGGGTTGGTAAGGAAATGACGCTTAAGCACCAAAACTAAATGTGTTCCATGTGTGTTTTGTTGATAAGCTCACATGCTTTGACACATTGAGCTGTGGTGCTCATGCTAGTGACTCGGGGTCAAGTCTGCCATCATTTTTGTCAACTGGATATTTAGTATTTCAGTATTCAGAATTTACTGGAATTTACTGCATCCCGTCTTACCTCCAGCCCGCCAGAAGGTTTCTTTTTAAGCTCTTCGCACTTGCGGAACTTGCAGATCTGATGGCCGGTTTTCCTGTTGCGGCAACTGCTGCACTGTTCGCAGTTTATCCTGCGCCGACATGGCGGACACAGGCCGCATCGCTTCCGTTTTTTCTTCCCGTTGGCGCCAATGGCCGATGAGATCTCGCTCTGCGTCTGCTGATGTTCTGACGCTCCAGTCACGTGAGAAAGTGCTCCGTCCGCTAGAAACACACCCGCCGGCGTCATGATGAAAAGCCCCGGGTGATACGGAAAGCTTCCGCCCACTCCGCCGCTGCCAAGCAACGGGAAGTCCATCACGCTGCCCAGTGAATCAGAAGCTGAGACTGTCTCCATATCCCCTCCCACGTTGACGTTAGAGGGGTCGTTGACAGGAAGTAGCATGCCGGCCCGCCTCAAGAGCTCAGCCGCCTGGGCGAGATGAAGGCCACTGGGAGAGTCCAGAAGACCGGACACAAGAGCGCCACGGTCCACTTTGGCGTACCCAACCTGCGATCTGTGCTGCCCGGTCGTCGCGTGTGCTTTGACACCCGCCGCCATAGAGCTCTGGGCGAGTCTGTTAGCGTTTGCGACGCTGGCGACGGCGGCGGCTGAGCAGGTTGCGATGTACTGCGATAGAGCCCGTGAGCGTTTCAGACTCTTGCTGAGCGGAGCGCTGATGATACCGCTGCGGTTTCTCCGCTCGACCACAGGGGATGACTCTTCATCGCCACAGCAGCTGTCCTGCGCCTCCTCATCCTCTATAGCTCTGCTTCCCTCCATGGACCCTCCGCTGGCAGACGTGAGGGGGAGGGAGATGACGAAGGTGTGGATGAACAGGGGATAAAATTGCAGTGCTCCTCCGACTGATGCCAAGACAAGACTGACGCATGCACAGCTGGAGAAAATGCCGCTGGAGCTGCAGTCCTCACTATGCTTGCCTCAGGAACATCTCACTGATCCGTTCGCCGCAAAGGCCTGAGAATCCAAGAGACAGAAGAAAGATAGAAAGAAAGCTTGCACAGAAAGGTGGAGAAAATCAGAAAGGAAAGGGAAAAGAGAGCAAGAGATTAGATGCATGATTCATTTGGAGAGGCCGGGTGTTTTAGTAGCGTCTTCCAGACTTAAAAAGCATGGAGAAACACGTCGGTCTCACCTCAAAAACTTCTAACCCTGTCAAGCGCAAAATAAATTAGCGTCACGCTGCAGCGGTAAAGCATCACACCACTTCCCTTCCTGCTAAATATCGTTTATAGGCAAACGAATTCTTTGACAATGATAACACGAATCAACATAACCCATGTTGTTTTGTATGGCTCAGCTGATACCAGCGCGAGATCAGAAGTGACAAATAAACTGCTGCTCACAGTGGCCTCATTTGACCCATCTTGATGTCTTTGCCAACATTATCTCTTCTAGGTATCTGCTCTAGTGACTATTATGCCTTGTGCTATGTCCTCCCACAGAACCGAAATAGTTACAAACGACTGAGAAGGTTAAAAAAAGATTCTGTTTAGATATCCGATTGGACAGTTTGAGTCGGTTAAATTGTTTTATTTCATAACTATTACGTTCCGAAACCTGTTTCTCGTGACAGCAATTGCTTTTCAGTGAGGAACGTCTATCAGGGTCCACAGGCGGTCTGTGTATCACAAAGCCGTGTCGTGAGCTCAGGCGCAAAGCTCCTGGGGTGAGGCGACGATGAAATCAGAATGTCAAGGTACAAACTCAGTCGTGAGCATGAAATGGACATTGAAAGTTTTTTATGAATTATGTTAATTTGGCTATTTAATTAATTCATTATTTTGATATGATTGTACATACTAAAGAATACATTTCGGTCCCATCATTCTAACTGATCTGACTTCATTGGTGAGAACTCATGTATTTAAAGAGACAGTTCACACAAAAATACTGTCATCAATTATCTAATGTCTTTTAATTTATTTTGGTGGTTTTCTGTCCGTACCATGGAGGTCAATTGGGGGCAATGTTGTTTACCTACATTCTTCGAAATATCTTCTTTTTTGGGTGAACTATTCATTTAAAGTTTAATGAGTCGTAAACATGTGTTATATTTACCTTGAAATTAGGTATTGCTTAAATTACATATTTAAATATTTTATCGAAAGACAAGCTCATATTATAATCACATCCATACTGAACAGTCATGCGTACAAACTTACTAGGGAAAGTAGCCCCCATATGCAGGTAAAGCCAGGATCCGAATTCAGTCAATGACGAGTTCAGTAAATGATTGACCAGATTTACAGATAAATAACTTCCTAGCAACAGTTTGAACGCTTATGTAGATCGTAATTCTGAGTTGCCTCGTGTCCAATGCGCCATGGGCAGATTAAACATAAATGAGGCTCAAACGCGTTTGGAAATTGCTGTGTCCGGTATTGCGGCGAGCCAGAGGGACAATAGCGCGACGTAGCCAACAGAGCTCTGGACATCACCAGGGAACAATAGCCAAACCTGCACAAATAGCCCAACTCGACCTGAACGAGATGACCTGCTTATCAAGAGCTACGTGTCAGCTCATTTTAGTCAAACAATCACGTCAATTAAACCCATTCATCTCACCCTCTCATCAACCCCTACAGACCCAGATTCAATTCATACATTCACGTTCAAGCAATTTAAAGCATTTAGATGCAAATACGCACCGCGCACAAAAAGTTTCCATGCAACTCATAATGGATTAATAATCCAGGGAATATATAATGCGCATGCATGCGTAAGGTTCTCCACGTGTAATTCTGAAAGAATTCAAATATTCCCACTCGGATTCTCTCACAACAGCATGCGGACAATCAATAAAACCATAAAATGCCATAATTGTATGTTTACGGTGACAACGATACAGCCAAACAACGGGCAGAAACAAACACGCGTAAATGCGTAAACTATTCCGTGCGCCTATTTGGTTACCCGTGCCAAAGTTACATCAATACATCTAATGCATCTAATGCATGTCCGGCTATAGGCAAAATGTCAAGCAGTTCCGATCATTTGACAGTAAAACAGAACCCCTTTTGTCTGATCTCAACCGATGTGTCTATGGTGACAACACTCGGTATGCGCCAACACGTCGCGATGGTTAAATTAACTGACATTCCCTTGTTATTTTCGTGCCAACTTATTCGTGTCGGGTGAATGTCATTGTAACTTCGAACAGCGTAAAACAAGTCCAAACATTGCCCTCATTTGCATATAAGCAGAATGCATACGTGAAAACACATGCTGCTTTTTTATTCGCACCGACCGACCGACGCGCTGGCGAGCCGAGGGGCGCGTTACGACTGTCCGAGCGGTCCGGCGCTCTCACGCTCGGCGCTGATTTATATTTAAATGAAGACATATAAAAGACGAAGATCACGAATTAAAGGCCATGCTCACCCAAACAGATTGATCCTCGCTGTTTCCTTCAATAAACACCAACACCGGCTGATACGGGCGGAACGCACTTTGTCCGAAAGCGAGCGCGTGGGCTCCTCCAACCTCTCGCGTCTCTCTATCCCACCTCCACATCCTCGCTCCCGGAGAAGAGCATGCAAACACATTTCATAGATTTTTGGAGCTTCACACAAAAACCGAAGTGGACTTTCCGTCACGGAAAAAATAAATAAACCTCTAAGTGGTTAAAGAGGTGCGCATGAATGGGAGATGATATAATAGTCCTGTGGATGTTTATGTCTCTCTCTCTCTTTCTGTGTGTGCATATGAGAATGGAATAATGAATGAAGTATAGTTTTGAGAGCACTTCTTATGGAGAGGGCTGGAGTCTCAGCCCATTGTTGACATTGTTTGCTGCGCTCACATATTTTGTTCATCGAGCGCACGATTGTAATATCAAAACTTCTTCACATTCGTGATTTTTAGGAAATTGATGTTGACTGGTTATTTTGATATTATTTGAAATAGTATAACCGTCAACACAAATAAAATACACAATTTAATGCGTGACGGTGTTTTTTGAGGACTAAATCGAGTGTAAATTATAATGACCATTACGCATCTTTACGTTATTTGATCATTTTAATACTTAATTACAAAAAAACATAATAATACACAACCAACAATAAACTATCATTGAAATAATATTATACATATATATATATATATATATATATATATATATATATATATATATATATATATATATATATATATATGTAATGTAGGCCTATATTATTAGCCTAAATGATAATAATATATTAAATTATTGAATAATTACAAATGTTTGGGTAATTAAAATGCAGGCTTATTATTGCAATTAACGTGAACAAGTAATCATGCGCGTTTATACAATGATATTCAGGTTAATTTAGCAGTACGCAGCAAACATAGTTGACATTAATCATTTCAATATAACATGAATTTCTTTACGTCGGAAAAATAAAAAAAAAACATCATTAATCTTTGTCCAAAAGAAACTGAGCTGGTGTTTACCACAATAACCTGTTTTTTCTGTGCTTTGGTGCATCACTGTCACAGAAGGGCCATTTCTGTACGCGTGTCCATTTGTCCGTCCTCTCGCTCGTGGACGCTCTTCCTCGTCGCTACGCGAGTCCACTCCACCTCTTGCGAGCGTCCTGCGCGCTTGGCAGGCGGCCAGCTGAAGTGTGGGGAAGTGACACCGCCAGGGCGGCAGAAATTTTCCTCCGTTTCGGCCTCCTTCCCAATCGCAGACGGGAGCTCGTGCATTGGCTGGAAAGTGGAACAGCTCGTCAGGGACGATCAATGCGGATCGATCAGCGCGCCGCTGCCGGCTGCGGGTTTGACGCGGAGGTGCGCGTTATAGTCCTACACGATTGCATTAACAAGTTTAGACAAGAGTAAAGTGGCACTGTGCTTTCGAAGCTTGCCATTTCATTCACGTGTCTTCATTTATCCATATTCACAGAATAGACAACTCTGTGTTTAGGCCTGTGTACATTAGTTCAATGCATTTACATATTATCTAAAGCCACTTTAGGTGCATTTAAGGTATACCTTGTTTTTATTAGTATGCATGTTCCCTGGGGTTCAAACCCATACCCTTTGCTTTGTTAACGCAAGCTGAATGGTAGCAGATGGTATTACAGATGGTATCATCCTGAATTATATGAAACTCATGCATTTATGGTTGTCAGGATATTGTTCTTATCACCATCCAGATCATCCATCCAAAAACATTGTATTCTAGAATAAATGCGATTTAAGGCAACCCAAGGGGAAGATCGGAAACCCATATTGACCAACCAATAATCTTTATAATGGGGGAAGGGGTGACGGCCCTGATTTGAGCCAGTTTTGTTTGCAGGCCCATTGATCGGACCTTTGGATCTTGCGTCATACCCTGGAGGACATTCCTGTAGTATCTGGCCCCAGCGTAGCAGAGCTGTGTTATAACATGTGGGGAAACACGTCTCATCTCCAAATAGGCCACATGATACAGCTTTACCTTTCTGACCCCAAAACTAATTAAACGGCCGACGTTAAATAAAGAGAAACCATCTCAAATAAATGTTTGCCTTTCCTCACGGCCGCATAATTCTCAGATAACTTTAATACATTCTCTCTTACTTTCCTATCTGAGGGTCTGTGTGTGTGTCTGTCTGTCGGTCGGGGGGATTGAGTGGGAAGGGGGTGGGGAACGGACGCTGGATTAACGTCACATGGCTCTCTCTGGCAGCCAGACACATGACCCGCTCCACAGGAGAGGATAAAACCCACTTGAAAGACGACGGCACAGAGACTGTGAGGAAAAAAGAAAGAGATGGAGGAAACGTCCGGTTTTGTTAGACGCTGAGGAATGCTGTCTGCCTGCTACTCAAATGCAGAAATACAGCCCACTTGTACCCCGGACAGCTTCTCTCCATCTCTCCCTCACAAGTATGTACCTGAGGTTTTGAGTTCTGCATTGTCAACCTCCTGTTTTTCAGTGACTGAGATATCCATGCCTCCCAACATAACTGACAGCATACGTAACATACAGACCGTCAATTCTGTCACTGTTTTATTAAGGCCAGTAAGGTTTCTACCTCACCTATGGGTTCTTCATTCTTTTATTAGTATCCCTCGCTCTGCAGTTGCTAGGGTGTTTCAGGTGGTTCATGGGGCTTTGTTAGGTGGGTACTTACTGGTCCAAACCAAAAAGCCCCACCTCCAAGTCTATAATATTCTTAACATCCCTAATTTTTCTCTACTAGTATGGAATTTTGTCTTGTGAATCACAAAATAATATATTTTGAGAAATGTCTCAGTGGTTTTGTGTCCATATGGTGGAAGTCAATTATGGGGACTTGGTTACAAATGTGCCTTCAAATATCTCCAGAAGAAACTCATACAGGTTTGACATGAGGATGAGTAAATAACGGAAGAATTTTCTTGTTTTGGTGAACTATGTCTTTAATACAAGGTACCCGAGACATGACCTGATAGAGTGGCTCCACCTGGTTGTTTTAGGTGGAACTGCAGTAGGCTGATCTCTTGACTTCCTGTTTGGTATTAAAGGAAGTAGAGCAAATTATCTCCCACATCCTGTGTTAAAACACTGGGAAGAGATGCAAACATTTTACTCCTCCAACCACTGAACTGCTGAGGGTCAAAAAACAAACTTGACAAAACAGAACAGGAGCTGACCACTTTCAAATACAATTTATTAAAAATACCAACATTTATCATTCAGCCAAACACACCGTGACTCTAGAAAATATATGTAAAGGGCATATTTGAATGGAAGACAGCTAATACCACAAACGACACAATCACTGAAATTTTCAATAAAACATTGTGCGTTGGAGCTCTGACCATGTCCAAAGTTTTAAAGCACATTTCAAGGAATATGCGTTACGTTAAGAGGCAAAAAGGCGTAAAACCTCACCATGGTTGTACAGCATCTGTCATTACAGTATGCTTGTTTATGCACTTCCCCGGTCTGAAATAGACGAATTAACATCAGGTAGGTAAGAGAATTACAGCAACTTTGGCAAGAACCGGAGCGTGTGCGCTCTCACTCTGGGATTTTTTGGCCTGCTGCACTTCTCTTCTTAATGATCAGTGGTCCGACATTATCACCAGTTTCCTCATTATGTTTGCTGTGTGCGCCATCACAGTAGGGAAACTGCCCAGTAAAAAAATAAGTAGATATAAATCACAAGTAGATTCGTATACATCTATAAGCAGCATTTGAATTGGCAATAACATTGCAAAGACGAAAAACCTGGTTTGAAGTTAACAATGCTAAATGCATGCTTGGTACTTTGGAAACTCAAGCGTGTCTATACATATTCACTTTCATTAATTGTTAATAAACTATTTAAAAAGAAATAAATCCATGTTTTCCATATTAGAAAGGAAGTTACATGGATTTAGAGACATAAACTCTGCACTTCTATTTATTGTAAATTTAAAAGCAGACTTTTTAGACATCAGCCGTGCACACTGACCACTCATAAATATTCAACATGTAATATCAAATTCCCACAATGCAATGCTTTCACTCACCTTCTTGGACCTCCAGCATCTGCAGTAGACGACCTTGTTTCCGATGTCTTCGACGTCGAAGCTGTGCACTATTTTGGGGCTGTCTTTGTTGATGGTCTGGTTGATTCTGCTCTTGGGATCGCTCTGCCCGCTGAAGTTGCGTGTCAGCATGTACATACTCACAACCGCGGCCACTGTAACAGGAACGATGGTGATCAGCTGATCTGCAAACGCACATACCAGGAGGCGCTTGTGTTTGAGTGGACGCGTCGCATGCTATAACTATCCCTTTCATGATTAAAAAAACCACATGCACTTTGAAAATTGCGTTCTCTACATGTTTGTACATATTCATTTTCTAGGTGTCAACTAAACTCTGTGTGTGACAATCAATGCACACTTTTACACAAATTGCTATTTTCAAGAAAGTCGAGTGTGTGAAAAAGTTAACAAGGCCACTCAGGCGGGTACACTCAGATGAAAACATTCATTCATGCGTAAATATGAATATCTTGTTTCAACAACTCCAGCCATCTTCATTTGTTGATGGTGTGATGCTCAGTAGGTAGGGCAGTCTGGTGGAATTGTGCATATTGTCTGCCTCCTCTAACATGGCGGGACGGTTCCGAATTATTCACATGCGAGTACTTAGTTCCCTTGTTTGTTGAAATACCAATCGTAATAAATAGACTGCTAAAATGTATTTATATTTTATTAGCTATTTTTAAACTATTCACATTTCAAGAAATAACACGTGCATTTTTATGGTCTGAAAACTATGCCATTACTGTATCTCAGCATTACTGAACATGGTTTTTAATTCAGACTCAAATCTTTTAAAGATGAAAAAGACATCTGATCAATGATCATATTGCTAATGTTTATTTTAAATCTGTGCAACTGTTGACAGAATTTTAATGTCACCCATTTTACATGCTAAAATAAATACAAACAAATCGAAGCCATGCTGCTGATAACAGAAACAACATGTATGCGCATATTACAATTACAACAACTTTTAAAACATAGACTTTTAGAACAAATCAACTTTAGTTAAGGTAACTTGTAACATGTAAATTGATATCTGTAAACCAACAAGCCCAGGACATTCAAACAAATGATATGCACTGATATATATATATATCAATTTAATTTGAAACAAATACACATCCAGTATTACTTCATCGTCTTCTTTATGTCTCTAATCTCATGTATCATCCATGACAACAACCCTATAGTTGAGGATAGCTCGTTCTGAGAGAAAGCACGGATTGTTTTAACACCGGGCTAAACATATTGTGACATATGTCCACACTAAAACTTTGCTTACAGTACACTTGTGTCAGCCACGTGTTTCCTGTGTTATGAAAAGAATCAATCGTTTCGTTATTTGACGCCTAAAACTTATAACAACGTTTAAGCAGATGATAAAACAGCACACCTACTAACGTGTAACTTAAAGGCATTATTAAAACGCCAATCTTGAATACAATGCACTGCTCGACTAACTTATAGTGTTACTCGCATCGAGCACAGACACGTACTGATTATTTACGGTGTTACCACAAAAGCAGCCATACATCGGCATCGGAAAAATACAAAATATGATTTACCTTTTGAAACCCTTAAACCCGGAATGAATCCCGGTTTAGTGGACGCAGTAAAAAGAGCTGTAAACAGGGATGACATGATCGCAGAACTTCAAGTTGTTTTGAATAAGGACACTACAAGGTCTGAATGGGCGCTGAACGGACGCTCAGAGCGACGTCATTACACTGCGGAACTCATGTGCGCGGTGGCGTCACTGAGGAGCTGACCAATGGCTGGAGAGCGTAGTGCTCGGTCGCGTGTTAAATCGCTTCCTACACCCTCGTTCCCTACATTATTCGAAAAGAAAACGAGTGGACAATCTGTCATTACTGTGGATTGTACACTCGTTACGGTAGTGCATCATGGGATTGAATGAGTGCACTAAATATTATCCACTTTTATTTCGGGATTTTACACATGGAATTACATTTATTATATAGTGTACTACTGTTATACAAGGGTATGGTATGTTTCGCACAGGGCCCAAGATCGGATACTGGATCCATAACTGGATTGTCAAATTCGGTTGGTTTGGTTATGTAGTCCTGTTTTTTGCGTATTACGTCAGTCGTTATGTATGCAAAAATATTGCAATATAATTTATTAATAGCATAAATATCAGATTGACAAAACAACACTGAAATTTCCAGAAAATTCTAAGCATTTGCTAAATTATTAGCTTGAGGCGGTCACAATAAATCTGAATTTATATGGCTACTTTAATAAATTCGTGCTAAACTGTTGAAGGATAAAATAGTTGCTATTGCAATTATTTACTATGCCTCTATAAAACATGCCCTGTTTGAAAATGACCTGTGCATTTAGCAATTCTGAATGTCATGACTTGATACTTGTAACTGTTAAGAGTAAGAGTTCTGCACAGTGACAGAGTAGCTGTTTTGTTGCACAGATTTATCCTTGTGTGAATGAAAAGCCTGCATATTTCAGACCATTTTATATTAAAGAGCTAATAAAGTCACTAAGTCTAAAAGCATGAGACAAAGTTCTTCACGTTCGGTGAGCCATCAACAGTTTAGACAAAGCAACGTAGACACAAAGTTCAGACTTTAGTCATCATTTTATTACACAGTTTTAATCAACACACGAAGCTCAACGAGCCTGTCAGGAAATTAAATATACAGAAGTTTGTCTGTGAGGAGTTTGTGTCCTCTCACCCATGGACCCAATTGAGTCTGGCTGAACCATGTTAGCATCTAATTTAACAAGAGCAGGAAAATGAAAAAAAACCCAACTCAATTTAGGGGTTACAAGGGTGGGTTGGGGTAGAGAGAGAAAAAAAAAACATGTATTTGAGACTGCTTTAAATAACTGGTCCAAAACCCTCCATAATGGTGAATGTTTGTGAAGTTGGTCATGACCAAGGAAAGGGGCAGAGACATTCTTTGTAATGGCAAATGGAAACAAAATATATATATATATATTCATAGTTTTCGAGTCCTTTGGAATAATCCAGAAGAGAGGACAGGAGGTCCGTTTTCCTTTAATTACCTGCTATGATTTTAAAAGAATTCCTTACAGATTTTATACAAAAAGATAGCCAGCATACCCCTCCCTTCTCTGCAAAAAAATAAAAATCCTGATCCAATGTACAGTTGGAAGCACAGGAAACAAAAATAAAGTAATCTGTAAAGTAAACATCCCTCTATTTCCAGATTATGACAAATGCAGGGAGGAAAAAAATAAAGCCCTCCCATCCCAGTTTTTAAAAACAAGGAATGCTTTTAGAGCGATAAACATTTTCAACAGCAAAATTGATACAAACTGATCCCAAGCAGCGGACACGTCGCTATAGCAACGGAGAAAGTAAAGCAGGAGATGTGAAGAATTGAATTTGGGAAAGGAGGGGCTACAGTTGAAGTTTTCAGTATGTACACCATGGATGCCAGGGGAAATAAGAGTAGGGGGAGGTGCTCTGGTGAGGGGAGGCGTGGCTTAAAGAAAGCACTCCAATGGAAACCAACAAGATTTGTTTTTCTTCAGCTTTTTTCTTTTAAACTTTCAAATCTCCCCTAACCTTACGATGGAGAGGTGTATTTCTCCCACCATGATTCTAACTCCAAAACTACATTGCATACTTTTGTGTCCATTCCCGAGCTATTCTGTTGTACCTGTAAAGAGAAGAAAAATACGGTCACAAGATTACAGGACTAATACCTACACACACCGTCTGGCCAAAAGCTACAAAAAAACTGTCATTATCGCACACAACTTTGCTTGGATAAAGGAAAACACTGGAGGCTCTTTTGGAGCTGCTAAACTGATATTTACATTACAAGCAAAAATCATTTTCACTTTTTTTTGAAAAATTAAATCCAATGTTTTGGACTGATGGCCACTCGTTTAGCTATGGGATGAAATATGATCTGATTCAGTCCGTGTGGTCCATATCTGGTATATCTACATCTGTTGCTATAGTAACAATGCAAATGTCAAAACACCATTATGTTACTTATACAACAAAGCAGTAGTTATGAGATATCATGATGCCATCTACCTGAACAAAGCCTAGAATACTCTAAAGTTTAGCTGCAGTTGAAGTAAACAAAATCACAAAATAGGGCTATAAGAGCATTAGTGCATAAATAACACATCCCGAGGGCAGAGGCATTGTAAGGGACGTCGGAAAGGGTAAACAAACAATGTAAGCAATTTTATGCATATTAATAAGTGAAAAGCCTACAGGGACAAAATGCTTGAACAAACACCTCGCCCTTATAAACACAGTGTGCTGTACTATTCTAGTGCACTAGAGGACACTCACTTTTCCCTGTCAGTCTTGTAAATGCGGGCAATCTCAGGTACTAAGGGGTCGTCCGGATTGGGGTCACACAGCAGGGAGCAGATGGACAGGAGAACTGCAGGGCAACAGACAAAAAGTTAGAAACCAAAATGAAAAGAGAGGTACTTTGTAACTCACTCTTTAACACAGTCATCTGGAGTTTATAAGGTTAACTGTGTAATTTCAGCTGCACCAAAAAGAACGCTGGCTCTGCCAATGGAGAGAAGGTCTGAAACTATATATGGAGATACAGAGTGAACAAACTTCCCCTAAAAGCCTAAACCTTCAACACAAGAAGCTTAATTGAACATGAAAAGCATTTCATTAATAACGTAGCTTATACGTGAAAACATATTATTACGCGAGTAGAATACGCGGGACAGAATTTGCCTTCATCTGCATGCATTTGCATAGACGCACATTAACATGCAGTAAATTCTTAAATCTTCCATTTATGCTTAAAATAACATTTTCAGTTTTCTCTAGTCACTCTTGTGCTAATCTGGGGAATATTACAATATGATTTACAGGTGGTTTCAAACGTTTATTCTATTTGTAACTAAAGCAGTTTACTAGAAACAGTTTGACACAATGAATAAAAACAGCAGCTCTAGACATGCTGCTCAGGTGTTAAAGCTCATTTTAATATCAATAACCAACATAATTCCAAGAGTATCACTGCAGTTTCAAGCTACTAGAAAGCTTTGTATTTAAATGCAAGACTCTACTTAAAATACAGTAGTTCGGTCTTAAACATTCCTATAGAACAATATGCAGGCATAGATTTTTCCTTAATTTGCTGGATGAAGAAACCATGCTGAGATGCTTACCTTTGGAGATGGTAAGTGCGGGTGACCATTGTGACCTCAGAATATCAAGACAGATGCTGCCATTGCTGTTGATATTTGGGTGATAGATTCTTGTGGTAAATGCAACCTTAGAAAGACACAACAACAAACAAGTTAGACCGGAAACCAGCGATCTGATAAAATGACAATAGTATTCAAAATGATGCTCCGATTTCTGAAACATCTAATCTAACAAAACAATCTGAATGCATGCTAGAAGTAAAACCATTTCCTTGTGTCATGCGCAAAGGTGAAAGGAAAGTATTCAAACTGACAAATAATTAACTAACACCTGAGCATAACTAAAAAACACCTTAGAACCTGAGCTTTTGTCAAACAGGCGTGGACATTACTGACCTTTGGGGGTTTGAAGGGGTAATCTGTGGGAAAGTGTATGGTCAAGAAAAACACTCCACCCTGGTAAGGACTATCATTCTGTAAAACAAACGTTTCATAAATTATGTCCATGCAAACAAATATTTAAAGCAAAATATGGCCCATTTAAATAGTCATAGATATTTCAACACTATGGTTCAAAACAAAACCTGAAGTAATATAAATTTACAGATACTAATTTAGAAGGACAGGTAAAGAAATGAATAATCCTGAACACACGCTGACCAACTAATTCAACTAACATTGCTCCAATGGGGGAATAAAATACTTACGGGTCCCATTATTGTTGCCTGCCAGTGAAACACTGAAAAACAAGGTACAAATAGAAACACCATTGTTAGAGAGCCAATGTCAGTAACATCAGGTGTCATTCATAAAGGTCACATCAAAACCCACATATATTTCAATAAATGTATTCAAATTTGCCTGATTATTCGCCTACTCTTTACGTGATATTATCTGTACACCAGCAGATTAAATTAGCAAATCTTAAAAAAGCCTATTGTGCAAATTCAGAATCATTCAAGTGTGCAATGGGGATTACAGTATAAAATATGATGAAGCAAATTCTAGTACAATTATGTTTTCATACTCCAGTCAAGTCCCTGAGGCTCTAAGTGGGTCAAATAGTCTTTTACATATGATTCAGGATTTAATAAAGTGGCCGTCCTTTGAGGGAAGCTATATGCACTTCTATTTGTTCAAATCGGCTCAAACAACAGTCTTTCTGTGACTAAACCTCCCAGTAAATATTTATGAGCACCAAAGACCACATCATGTGGTTAACAATGAAAACAATCAGGAAGGAAAACAACACTCATGACAATTTGTGATTGAGGATAGGATTCAAGTCCCACCAAAAGAGCCTAAATGTGAATGTTGTATTCTATTGAGAATAACCTACATTTAGGTAGGACCTACATTCTACACGATCATGTGTTAAATGATAATCACAATTATTTTGCCCATATTCACGATTAAAAAACATTTATTTTGTCAGTTCAGAACTTTTTGTATACTAGTCCAATACTTTAGAGGCAATGAATATGTTATAATCTGCTGCCATTGAACTTCTTTAACACCATATTTCAAAGCATGCGACAAATCATCTAAACACTCCACCACCAAAAAAAATAAATTTTAAGCCCTTGGGAATGAAGCCTCGCTTCATTTTTTACTTGTTTGTTTTATAAATCATTACTTTTGGTCACACTTCATGTTTGTCTGTGAGTTTTGCAAAAAAGTAGAAATGCAGTGAATGATTTTTGTGTTTTTTAATTTTCTGTTAAGTGGCAGTTTAAAAGATACAAGCTTTGCAATGATTTTCTGACCTTATCGGGAGTTTTGTGCTTGCTTTTAAAACATTAATATCACAACGATTATGCTTAATTAATTGAGGGAAGCATAAATAGATATCACTATTAAAGTACAGCCCCTAACATTTAATATACAGTAGATGATTGTGGTACACTATGTGATGGTTTCCCGTACAGGGTTTAGGCTAGTCCTAGGCCAAAATAAATGTTAGTGCTGTCTAAACTAAAACAAACTTGCACAGCTCACATCTAAAAATAATCTAGTGCCTTTGTTTTGTCTCAGAATGCAGATCAGTAATGCTTTTTGTAAGGCATGATTTGTACAAACTGCTTTAATGTCCTAATTTAACTAAGGTCCTAATCTTTATTTAACCTAATCCTAGTCCGAGAAACCACCCCTCAATGTTTCAGCCCACCAAAACATGCATCGTCAGAGAAAAGTCCAATGGTCAGTCTTTTACAAGGCTATAGAATTATGCCAATATAATTTTGGAGATCTCAACTAAATTAGCATTTTTCCTATTCCGTGTTCCCTTAATAGGTAGAAAGGGTGTTATAATGCAACCCTTACACAAAATGACAGAACCAACAAAAGAAACTAGAAACAAAGTGCATTATTTGGGTCAAATGAGTCGCTTACTGTCATCCCCTACTGGGCCCGCTGAACACTGAGCAGGTGGGTCACGGCCCAAATCATGTAGCTCCTGTAAAACACAGAGAACCTGTTTGTCAAATGTCAAAAAAGCTAACACGTAAATCTTTGCATCACCTGCCTGACATACCTTCACACCTGCGCTTGTCTGAACGAGCCGCCGTGCGCACGGTGAAGACACGAAATGAAACTGACACTGAAAACTAAACCTAATATCTGCCATTTGACCAATTAACAGTAAAATATATCAAACTACCGAAATGTGTGAGTAACTTAAAAATAAACGGAGATTAATATCAAAACAGAAACATTATCGTATACTTACAGCTGATGTAATGACCCGAGAGGTTATCACAGCTTATGTAACTGCGTTTTTCAGGTTACTCTGTCTGTTCTACTAAACCATGTGGATCGTAAACCTTTCTTATATCAAGGTGAACACAAAAACACTTTAATGTGCTTATGATATGTACGCTTTGGACCACGTTTTAATACAGCCAATTTGCTAGCGCCATGAGCACAACTCGTACATAAATAAGCACAGAATGTGCGAGTTCGGGTTTTAAAACATGACATGTGGATTTACAGGTCGTGTAGTTACACACTGGTAAAAACAAGCTGGTTAAAATGATAAACACGCTAAAACAGATGCTGATATAACATGAAACTGGAGAAAACGCATCATTGCAGCGGCAACCCGATGGGCCAGATGCCTCTCCCCGAGCGGCTAGCAGCCCGTTATTTGAACCCAAACCCCAAATGACATAAAATATTAAGTAATAACAACCGGCCCCAAAACATTCTACTACAAAACGATTAGTCTGTGGGATTGTGAATGGTAGACACCATCGTTATCTGCGGTTCCCAAACGGGCCTCTAGCATCAGCGGTTACCAGGAGTTAGCATGCTAACACGTTATCACGAGCTGACGATAATCAACCAATGGTCACGTTTAAACGCATCTCCATTTGGAAATACGTATTTAATTTGATTCGAGACAAAATCGTTGAAATATAAAGAGGATAACGATAACGAATGTGCTTCAATATCAACCACACACAGCTCGACGATGGGGCGCTAGCTTCCGTGCTAACCGCTTACCCGGGCCGAACCATCGAACCGGAGCGCTTTCAAACACTTGTCATCGTACCAACGGCACAGTTTACGCGTTTTACTTGTCGATAACATCCCGTGTATTAACTTTTAGGCGTAAATGAGGGAGGATGGTACGGTTACAGTGCGGAATTAGGCCCTGGCAGCCGTCACTTCCTTCTCCTTACCTTGTGGATTCTTTTGAGAGCCATTGTTGTGCTGTTAGTGCTGTCAAAAACACACAAAACCCGTTTTATATTCGATTAAAACGGCGTTTCTTCAATTTAAACTCGACAAACCCCTCGGGAGTCGTAATATGGACGCCTTGGGGTGATAGTTCAATCGGTGTTGCGTGTGTGACGGAGCCGGTTGGTGTAATTTGAAGGCGAAACTGAAAGGTGGTGCTGGAAGCGGTTCGGTCCTTCCTCCTGCAGCAGCAGCGGCGGCAGCGAGCAGCTACCGCATCACGCACACTGCGCTGTTCTAATCAGATCCTTCCGCCAATGGACGCAGTCGCCGAGGACAGATTCCGCGCCGACGCCAGTTGCTCGACTGCGCTACAGAGAATAGCGAAACTGATGCAACGGCAAAGCCAAAATGGCGACTCCGCCGGAAACACTTTAACGCTTTTGAGCCCAAATGAATCCTGTGGTTAAACGCTTCCATTTCGAGCAGAAAACGATCAGTTTATGTATAGGACGGAGAGAATTAAACACTGTAGAGTTGGTTGAGACTTGTTTATTTTAAGTGGTGCTCATACGACCCCTGTCCACGTTTATAGGATGAGTACAGTACGACTTTTAACATTTTTTCATGACTGTAAATACTGTAACGTTAGGTCAGAGGAAGTTTTGCCAATGCGGATGGATATTTTACAAACAAATGTTTGTATCGCGGTACGACACGAGAGTATCGTCCATATAGACGATGTTAAATTAATTTGTGTGTATAAATTAATTTCATCTATATGTGTTAGGCTATTAACCGTAAAAAGTATTTATTACGGTCTATAAATTCCCTATAGTTAATAATACAACCGAATACTGCAGTGATTGATACTTCAATTTACTGGTAAAAACTAAAGTATTTTTGTTTGGGGAGTTTCTGAATTCACCTTGACTATCAAATCATTTAATTCAGTTGAAATATATGTGATGCATTTTCATTATTTTTATATCACTTGAAATCGGTCGCATTTATAATATCCGATTGTAGAAACAATTAATACAATATATTTATAGGAATGCTTTTGTCTGATCCTCACATAATCCCGATTACACAAATCCAAAAGGATCAAACTATCTGCCTATATTACCAAAATATTATGATACTTTTATCTGGCAAACAGGTCTGTGCCTCCATTCAGACAATCACACAATTGTTCAAAAAGACAGGGGATTTATTCGGTTGCTGAATGATCATACTATTCATTCATAAAATCACAGATTATGAATATGACATGACAATAAGGGATTTAGTGCAACAATACAGGTTTAGAACAAATGCAATGTCAATAATATCCACCAGACAGTGTATTTTAAAACACAATTAAGGCATGTAGCAAGCACACAGAATAGCAAGAACTGATTTGTTTAAGCACCCAAAACAGAACTTCTAACACGTACATTTACATTTACATAGGAATTGAAATTCTTCGCCGTGCAGCGTTAAAAAGACTGACATCAAGAAAGCAGCAACAGGGCCAGGGTGCGCGCTGGCTTTCTAATCTCGCACGCAGGGAAACCCCGAAACAGCCTCCGCGTGATGGCGGTATGAGGCAGTCCCTGCATGCCTGAGCGTGGGAGTTCCTGCCTTCGCCATATCGGGGTGGTGCTGCAACGCACCGAGGATACCCTGAACCGTGCAGAAGTCTCCCAGCCCCCTCCTGTCTCTCCATCAATCCATCTCTCTATCCATCCGCCCCCTCACGGCAACAGGCAGAGTCCAGCATCCCCTTCACAGTTTCTCCGGATCTGCTGCGCCACATCTTACCCCCTGATCGACGGTGGACGAAGGAGAGACGCACCAAGTGATGCTGCTTCTGCAGCTCGCGAATCCCGCACCACCGAAGACCGTACACACACCCGTTAGGAGTAGGCGCACTTTCCTCGTTATCTGCAACAGCCCATGAAGATGTCCAACGCAGACATCATGGGTTTAAACCCCGCCGACCGCTTAATCAAATGTAAGTGTATTGGGTTTATCGTGCGAGCGTAATGATGCTTATCTGTGCATGTTATCTCATCACTTCTACGGTTTTATGTGATTCGTGACAATTCGGTTTCTATTATGGTCGCTTGCCTTATATTGTTTGGGTGATAAGCTATAATAAAGAGGATGTTTTTTTGTGTGTCGTTAGATTTTTATTTGAGCTAACGTCATGCACTATTGATTGATCAAAGATCACCGCATATGTTTGCATCCCCTCCCCCCCAAAAACCCTCTTTCGCTTATTACATTTGCAACCTAGTAAGGCTTCCTATATTGTCAGTGATGCTGATGCAGGCGAGGCGCATCTCTAGAGCGTTTCGGAGGCGGCGCGCGCCTGCTGGTGGATGCATGAACTGTTATACAGTGCCAGGTTGCCCGAGAGAGGGACAGGGGAGGAGAACAAGAGAGAGAGAGAGAGAGACTTACATCTCGTTCCAATGAAATATTTTTGGCAGTTTAAGGATGACAGCGAAAGGACGACTTAAAGGTAGCGTGACTTTTGCATCTGTGCGTTATTGCATGCATTTAGGCGTACATCGAACTATACGCATCTTTCCAATGTCAGTGCGCGCGCCTGTTTTGTAGCTACCGGCGCTCGGATAACGAGATGATCTCGCGAGTTACCGTATCGATTTTGCGTCTAATGATGTGAAATGTGCAATGCCGTAAGACCTAACACGAGTGCGCATTTGTCAAGGGGGCAAATTGCGCCGGGATGCTCGTTTAATGTACGAACACGGACATCTTTGCTTAGATGGCCTATGAGGGTATTTTAGCATGTCATTCTAAAGCAGTTGATCGATTCTGTTGCACACAAGGATACATACTGTGGCTAAATACTGTTCCCAAAAACAGGTCGAATTAAGTGCATTGCAGCTCTATATACAAAACCTATTTCATGGGAATGATGATGCATAAATATGATGATGCAAACATATTCTATACCCATCACAACTACCCCTGTGCATGTTTTCAAGTACCATTTTATGCAAGATGAGCTACATATAATCAAGACCGGCTTCTGATGGTGCTGATGTTGCTGCCATATCCTTGGGCAGGCCATACAGTAAGGATGGGGTTTATTTGATGTGTATGTGGATGCATAGTGTGGGCGTTTAATTAGAGTTCTGTGCGGATGTAGACAGAGAAGCTGTCTGTGATCATGTGAGGAACGGTGGAATTGTGTTTGGATTATGAAAGACAATAGAATTGGGGGTATTTTGGTTTACTGTAGTGTATAGAGTGAGAGTGCTTTTTTTTAATTCTGTCATTATTTACTCGCCCCCAGATCGTTCCAAACCTGTATGAATCTCTTTGCTCTGCTAAACACAAAGAAAGATATTTTGAAGAATGTCAATAATCAAACGGATCTCATCCCCCATTTACTGCCATAGTAGGGAAAATAAATACTATAGGAGTCCATGGGGGGTGAGATCTGTTTGGTGTCAAGCATTCTTCCAAATATATTTCTCTGTGTTCAGCAGAACAAACATTTATATGTTTGATGTGAGTAAATGATGACAGAATAAATTTTTTGGGTGAACTATTCCTCTTACGAGGAATCTCTTTTCTGGTGTGCAAGGAACGATCCCCCGAAACTGTTGCTGCCTGTAATTATTTAGCAACATATGCCATTTTGCATTAAATAATCATTATGGCATATGTGATTTTAACTGTAAGGTAGCCTGGGTAACAAGCTTTAGGCATGGTCTGTTCATGTGAGAATGCAACCAGATATAACCAAGTCGGTGTTCAAGGAAAGCAGCAAGTGTACAGGTGATACAGGTTGATCCAGTGTAAATACCCAACTCTTGAAATACTATGGTAATATCATGTTTTGGTAATCAGATGGTATATACATGGTTTGATGGTACTGAAAGGTGCTTCTTTAACATTGTAGAATTACCATGGTACCTGCTAAAAACATGGTTCATGATAGCAATATTCATAAATGCTGTAGTATTTATTTACACAAAACTTCAAGTTACTTCATAAATACATTGTAGTATTTCAACGGTACAAATTGCCAAAATATAGCAATACCACGGTAGTTTTAAGTAGAAGTGATTAAATCCCTATGGAAAAATAACCATGGTTTTATTATAGTAAGGTGTGTTAACCATGTTTAACTATGTGGTGAGGCCTAAGTATGTAATTTGTGGTTACTATGGTTTTACTACAATTAAACCAAAAACCTGGTTACAATAGATAAACCAGGGTTAATTTCATAAGTGATGTATTGTTTTAAAAATGATTATAATTTCCCCCTGCAATTTACTTTAAAGAATACCATGGTACCATGTACAAAAAGACATGTTAATACTACGGTACTTTCTGCTCTCTTGTTGTTTGTAAAGAAAGGTAGTGTTTAGAGAAAGTCATTGTAAGATAATTAAACTCAAGCATAGATTGACTAACTAGCTGTATTTCTTGAGATGCTTTTGATCACTAACACTGGATATTATGTGCTGCATTCACTATTAGACCGAATGCAACTCATCGCCATCTGTCTCCCCGAGGAACGTAGTAATGCGACGGTAATGACCAGGTTCTTCTAATTGCATCACAGTGTATTTTTTATGATTGTAACTAATGTTTCCCCGGCCCCAAAGAATGGAGCAGTTTTAATACAAGAATATGCTGTTCGCACGCACAGGCAATCATGCATTCAAACGCACTCAGAGAGAGGCAAAGCACAGAAGAAACGACTTCACAGATCGACATTTTCTCCAGATTATGTGTCTGTGTTAATTCATGCATGCCTCCTGCCGAGCGCCAACACACTACATGAACGGGATGTTAAGGCCCGAAGGAGACTGGGAGTGTTGACATGATCCTGCCAATAAATGAAACGAGGGGAGGTGAAAAAAAAAAGAGGGGGAATGTGTGAAGGGTGTGGAGGATGAGAAGTGGGAGAGATGGGGAATCAGGCACTTGACAGCAGATAGATGGATGGATGTGCATGCGGATGTTTCCAGCATCCTCTATCACATCCGGTAATGCTTACTGGATACTGTGCAGTGTGGACTAAATATTGCCTATAATATTTTTATATAGTATGAATAGTATGTGAAACAGGTTGCTCGAAAATGGAAATCTATATTATTTACCGGTACTCACCCCCATGTCATTATAAAACCTGTATGTCTTTATTCTGCAGAACAAAAAATATGTTTTGAAGTTGGTATGAATAAACATGAATAAATAATATTTCCGTGTGAGCTATAATTTTAAGCAACGATACATTTTGGAAATAGTGTTATACTGCATTATGGTCACATGACCTCATGTTTGCTTTCAAAATTGCTCTTGCGGTACTTTGATGTCATCTGCCTGTCGGATCTTGCAGCCGCCGCATCAAGTCGAACAAGCCTTATATGTGTCACATGGTGTCACATGACCTCATTACGTGTGTCACATGTTGTCACACGACCTCATTACATGTGTCTGTTATGCTGTAATCAAGTCCTTCTGGGACGTTCTTACGAATGAGAATGTCATATGTTACACATATGTTCGTAATTAAATTTGGTTGGAATATTGGGTTATTTCATATTTCTATTTAAATAGCTTTGTCACTATTCTTCATCAATGCTACGACTTAGTCAACATTCACAATTATAACTTATGGTTATAAACCAACTTCAAATTTCTTTATTAGGATTTTTCATCTGACACACTAAAGTCGTAGTTTAAAGGTGCAATGTTTCGGAGGATCTACTATGGCTTCAAAGGTTTATAAAACCTTACATAACGATGCGTTATGTTTTTATTATCTCAGAATGATCTACTGTATTTCTATCTACTTACACCACGTGTCCCCTTACATGGACTTGGCTATGTTGTTTCTACAGTAGCCCTAACTGGACAAACTGCTCTACAGAGCTCGTTTTGTAAATACGTTATCCGCTTCGGCAAAGAAACGAAAACGCGACATAATCTCCACATTGCTCCAAAAATATGCAGAAATAATGAATGGTTGAAGTACTTTTGTGAACAGAACCAGGAGTACCGCTGTCCCAATAAACAGATACTGAGATAATCAACTATATTGCCCACCCAACTTATGCAATGGAGAGAGAGGCTATGTCACATCACAAAGTGACTGTAGGAATATGTAAAAACTGTTTCCTCCCACACAGAGGCACAAACACACAGCATGTTACAGGTCACCGGACACGTTGACTTAGGCACACATTCACCAATACATGCATATGTATGTAACTGAGAACACTAACAGGCTTGGCCACATTCACACCCCACAGTTTGGGTTTCTCTCTCATACACACACATATACAGATGCTGTAGGATGCAAACCACAGTCATCTTAGCTCTGAGCACGACCTGAGGCTAAAATCAATTGTAAGTCCTTCGCAGGTTGATTTTCCTGTAATATTGTAAACACAGGGGCTCTAGGACGCTATCCTTGTTTGTTTGAGCATGCCAACCAACATTACAACATTGCATCAACCGAGGGCATGAGTTTGGGGTGGTACTGTGTGCCTGCCTGACAACCTTTTAAACTTTATTAAAACGTGTTTCTTGGTAAGCAATTACTCCGTGAATGAATCACCATTCTCGTTTTTAGACATTTGTGTCCATGTTGTATTATTTGTGAGATTTTTATGCGTAGTGGCATTTAATGTCTCGCCAAAGGATGAAGTGCTTTTAGCAACTTGTAAGCACCGCAGTTTTTTATATAGGATAAAGCTTTAAAGAATCAAGAGTGGGTTATAACTGGTGTTGTTTAATGTCATTGAATAAAACGTGAAAACATTTAGAGGGCTTGTTACTGACCATGTATTACCATGTATTTAAATTTATTATGAACGATTGAATTTTTTCTTATAAATGATATTTATTAATGTGCAATTTCATAGGGATGTAACAATATCAAAATCTCACTGTACGATAATACCTCCATATAAATTCATGGTACGATATTTGTCGCACTATTAAAAATATCAAATTATGTCTTGGAAATGTGTCATAAGCATCCTTGTTTCTTTATCCTCTAATCATTAATGTTGTTTAGAGGTATGAGATGAGTTATAGTATGAGGTGTGTCAAATGACCTAAACATTTTTATTAAATAAAATAATTGCACCAGATTGCCAAAGTTAATATCTATAATTTTTTTTACCAACCTCAATGTTTGGCCTGGAAGACCTATCGTTTCATACATTCATGTGACCGTGATAATATTGACACAATTTTGCTATTGCGATATATAACACGATATCAATAATATTGTTACATCCCTAACATAAGATTAAAGGAACCCCCCTTGAAACTTGCATTGAGCTCTTGATCCACTCTGGGATGAAACATACTTTTAATAATCCGGTTCATTCTTGATGGTTCTTGACCATTTTGTCTTCGATTTCATTGACTGTTAACTCAATTTAGGACCTGGATGAATATTTCACGCTGTGTCATAGCATCATGCAAAGTACAGAAAGTGTAATGGTGTAAAAAGTACCGTGCTGCCACATGCAGATACCTGTCCACAGATCTGGTTCAAAACTGTGTAAAGGTGAAAGTGAGAAAGAAGTGTGGATGAGCAAGATTGAAAGAGAGGGAGAGACTAAATTTAGCCTCTTTAACATAAATACTCGGGTGTGAGTTTGGAGCGCAGAGGACACGGTAAAATGGTGCAGAGCGACGACCTAATGAGGACGCGGAAAACCAGGAACATTTATGTGATCTAGAAATCTAGTAGATGGTACCGCTGACATCTCTGATGTGGGGTTTTATCGCTCACTTCTGACCTGTCAATCATCCCGACTGACTCTGCTGATTGGTTCGTTTGTCAGCGTGAAGGCTCGCCTCCTCTCTGCATACGTGTGTGCAGATGTCGCCTTCTTGCGTGAAGTGTGCATTAATTGCACAACTTCAAACGGCGCTTGTTTAAATCCCTCTGTCAAAAGCGGGTGATGCCTGGTTACCTTTTGCTAATCTGGGTCACACGCTCTCACTTTTGTTTTCCCCTATTTAGTTCAATCCCGTTCTTTATTTTTACTTAATTTGAGGAATTCTGGGATTGCTTGTAAAAGGGGCGACTATAATTTGACACTTGCCACATAGCACCATGCAGAAAAATGTATTTTATCGCTTTTGTGGCCCCAGGGTGCTTAAACTGGTCTTTCTTTCTTATAGTCGTGTGATCACTGGATGGTGTTTTGTCAACAGTTTAATTACAGGATGTTGCATGTTGCATTGGAGAACAGCATCGTGGGTGTTCGACTGACTTTGGTTTCATTTGTTGTTCGACACCAATCACACCATACGTTAAAAAAATGGTAATAAGCTCATTATATATGTTGTATGGTACAGTGAGTTCACTAATAGATCAGATTGTACGTCGAAACTCAGGAATGTAATCCTCTATAGATCAGACTTCAGTTACTTTTGAATCACAGGTCAAGAAGTCCAAGATGCTATTTCAGGAAAGCTAGGATAAACGTAAATGTAAGCTATTTAGATTTTATGATTTCATAATTTTGGTTTGTACTGATTTTATAGCGGAAAGTGTTAGTATGAAACAATTCGTAGAAGTTGACAGCAGATTGCAATAGCGCCCCCTGTATGGGAATGCAACGCATGCTTCTGTTAAAGGGACAGTTGACCAAAAAATGTAAATTCTGTCTATAATTTCTGACCCTTATGTTGTTCCATGTCTCTTTCTTGTGTGGAACACAAAAGGAGATATTTTGAGAAATGTCTCGGTGGTTTTGTGTCCATATAATGGAAGTCAATGTTGTACTTTCAGTCATACGGCTCCGAGTGAGCAGTTCTTGGTCACTTTAAGGTGTAAAAAGCCTCTGAGCTATCCGGCTATGGAGACCGTTGCATGAGGGTCTCTGTAATGTGCGAGTCGAGGTGAGGGCAGAAGTAATTGATCAGGGAGGAAAGGGTAAGATGGAAAAGAGGGATTGACTGAGAGCTTTACCACAGCTGTGACCTGAATGAATCCCTCCCCTCGTACCTCTTGGGTCCGGGAACAAGTGCGAGCCTGTGAGCGCCCTACTTTCCCAAAGTATGATTCTAGGCCATTATCTGTGTTACCAGTGGTGGGGCTTCGGCAGGCTCAACGGATCCGCAGAACAATCCTTTTCATCGCCTGTAAATGTGTGAAGGGAGGGTGGGCCGGGCGTTTTGTAAGTGTTACTCTGAGAGGGGAGTATCACACAGTTAAATTAAGGTGTGAAGGAGAGAAAGCGAAAAGAGACAGAAACGCTAAGATAAACCGTTGCACATGTGAGTGTGGTTGAAACCAAAAGCAAATATCCTATTCTTGCTTAGGTAGTCAATGACAATTGGACATAATGCTTCCCATATACAAGAAACTCAAACAGGCAAAATGTCAAATCTTATGATATAGTCCGTCATGGAGAGGTTTGGATGTAAACCAAGCCAATATTTTTAAAGTGCTTTTCAATTGAATGTTATGTTGCAAAAAATGAAATAGATTTTACATTTGTGACTCTGGACATTTGTGACCCTGTTTTATAGGTCAATTTTTCAAAATTGAGATTTTTACATAATCTGAAAGCTTTCTATTGATGTGTGGTTTGTTCCTTGTCTACTAGAGAAGACCGTAGAAATATTTAGCTATTGCTTTGTATTCAATGAGCGTGTCAATACCAGACAGCGCTAAATTTTTTATGAAGGCAAAATAATAGATTTTTTCAGAAACAATAAAGCCATGTGATACATTGCGTTACAGAGTCGTTTTCCCTGCTTTATTTCAATATGCTCATCAATTTGTGAATATTTTTATGTCCTCACATGAATATCTCATTCAAACTCTAAAATATAGAAAGTACTTTTTCAAAATATAAAATATAGACCACTTAGCAAGATGTAAACACTGGTCCAGAATCACTTCCAGTTTCAGTTATTTATTTACATAATTCAATCTTAAACATATCTGTTTAACATTTTAAATCGCTTATACATGTTCTGTTGGATGTATTTTGTTCAAACGTTTGTGTAGTGTTAGAGCCTTTGTGAATAATTTATTAAAAAAGGTTATTAAAGGGTATGATGCATTATAATTGTTCACAATGGTTGTTGTAAGACATTAAATGTTGTTTCAAAGAATTAAAACCAAATGAAAATGCAAAGCGTAACAATGAATTGACAAGTGTTGTAATGTATTAACTCTAGTTACAATTATTCATAAGACATTACAGTGTATTATAAGGTGCAAGACAAGGCATAATTCATATATATAATATTAAAACTACTTTTATTATGCATTATACTTAAATATGCTTTAAGTAAAGCATTACCGTAAGTTTTTCTGGACCAGTGCTGAATTAGCATTGTTCACCATATCCTGAGAGGTCTATATAATTATGACAATATAAAGTTCATAATGCTCAGTTTAAACAGATTTTAAATTTATGGGAAGTTATCTCATATTGTATATATCCTTGTAAATTGTGTGAATGTTCATATGTATGTGCATTTGTATTTATGTGTGTGCATGTAACTGAGAAAGGCAAAGTGTGTGTGTTAGTCATGTGTTGATTTGGAAAGTGTCTTGGCATCTGTCTCAGCAGCTGGAGGGTATAACACACACACACACACACACACACACACACATTCACACACAGCTCGGTTATCATGACCTTACACTGACGCTGTCTGTCCTGTCCTGACCCTCTTCATCACAAACACTCAAACGTTGGTCAGTTAGCTTGACCTTACACTGTCCCGACCCATCACACAAACACAGACATCCAGTCTGTAAAACAACAATGAGAAATTTAAATCGGAATATAAAGAAAAGATGCAAACAGTATTTTATAGATGGTTTCAGCGATAACAACGTAAACAAAGGTAATGTGGGGCAGACTGAACTTCCGTTAGACCTCCACAAGGAATCAATAGCTTTTGCCTAGATTTTGAGTAATTTAATACAATTGTACAACACCATACAAAGTACTGTTGACGAGAGAGGACCGAGCCCGGACATATGTTAAGTTTGTGTTTATGTTTTGTGGTCGGCAGTCTACCGTGAGGTGGCTGCCGGTCCTTTACTTCTGTGTTATTGTTTATTTGATTTGATTAAAGTTTGTTAAATGTTTGCCGGTTCCCGCCTCCTTCCTTCCCTTTTATGGATCTTCATTACAATCTTCATTTGTGTTCTGCAGAAGAAAGTCATACAGGTTTAAAATGACATGAATGCGAAAAAAATCATTTAGCATTTTGATATCCCTTTAAATGTGCTCCAAGCCAGCGTTTTCCAAATGCACCGAGATAGCACAATCCATCTGGCTTACGTCTATTTGACGTCTGCAAGACATCTGCAGTACATAGTTTGCTCATCTGCAATACGTCTCTGAGACGTCTGAACCTCTGTAATACGTCTGCTAAAGATCTGGAAAACATCTGCTAAACATCTGAGAAAGAGCTGTTGTTCATCCATTCTAAATCATAAACATCTTACAGACATCTTCTGGATGTCTATATGACGTCTGACAGCAGACATATCCGAGACGTATTGCAGATGAGCAAACTATATGTTGTAGATGTCTTGCAGATGTAAATGCAGACGTCAAATAGACGTAAGCCAGATGTATGTGTGATATCTGGGCATTCATGAAAATAAACGTTGAATGTTTCTACCTTTGAGAAAATGATGACTGATCAAAAACAGCAACCAGTCACAGAACTTAAAACACAAGTTGTGTAAACTGCTCGTGTGTGTGTTTGTTGTTTAAGTGTGTAAAGTGTGTGGGGTGGTCGAGTTTCCCATCTTGTAACAGCAGTGTTATATTTAGCTCACATTGTGTTGTGCGGCAGCATTCTTATCAATGATTCATGGAGTTTCTTTGCATTGTTGTGGTTTATTATCCGACACGTGTCAAGTTTTTATCCTGCGTGTTTCTTTGCACAAAATCCTTTGCGAAAAGATGAGTGTGTGTGTTTATTGACATGGGAAGGCGTGTGTAGCCCGTCGCTGTATGACTGTGTCCAAGACAACAGTAATTATGCTCATGTTTACAATGAGTCCTGCGTGCATTATGCTTATTCAGAAGAAATGTATGTCTGTACTGTATGTGTGTGCTGCTATTAGGTGCCCAGAGGAAATGTTTACATGTATACCTTCATCCAAAGGGACATTTAAAGGGATAGTTCACCCAAAAATGAAAATTCTGTTATCGATTACTCACCCTCGAGTTACATTTCTTTGTTCTGTCAAACGCTTGGAAAGACATTTGGAAGAATGTCAGTAACAGATCTCATCTTCCATTCACTACACTAGCAGGAAAAATAAATACTATGGGAGTGAATGGGAGATGAGATCTGTTTGGTTACTGACATTCATACTGACATATGGTATCTTCCTTTATGGTTTGTAGAACAAATACATTTATACACATTTGTAAAAACTCGAGCGTAAGTAAACGATGACAGAATTTTGAAACTATCCCTTTAAAAACATATATTTTTCTGTTATTTACTGTATGCATTGCGTGCAAATGGCATGGTATTATTAAAGGAACAGTTCGCCCCAAAATAAAATTCTGTCATAATTTACTCACCCTCGAGTTGTTTCAAATCTGTACACATTTAGTCTTTTTTTGGGGTAAACTTTCTTTAAGGATGTGTACTGTGCATTGGTCGGTTTACTGTATGCGTTGCCTGAGAATCAAAACCCATGACCTTGGTATTATTAACACCATGCACAACCAATGGATCTACTTTTATTTACGAATGTTTTTTCTCACTATTTACCCTTTAACTTAATTCTGTGAAATGTTACGCCCTTAAGTTTCTTTAGAGAAAAAAAAAAATAAGGCAAATGGTTGACATGAAGTTGTAGTTTAGAGCTGTTATGGCGGATAACAGGGCTCAGATCATTTAGTATTGCAACAATGTGATGAGAAATGTGTTTGTATCTATAACCATTAAGACTTTGACATGTTAATCACATTGATGTGTAGGAGAAGCGAGTAAGAACATTATGAGATGCATAGAAAGAGAGCGGTTGTGTTGGTACAGGTTTAGAAAAAACGTCTCAGTATATTATTTGTTATTGCATTTATGTCTTTATGTAGCAGTATGGGTGTATTATTGAAATGCGGTTTGCAGCAAAGATCTCTTACATAACACTTTTTCCTCAGGCAAATACACAGCACTGACACACACGCAGCTGACTTCACAAGCATGCAGGCACGTGAGCAACATTTACTTATGCTCATAAAAAGAAATATGTACAACTCAGTAGAAAAGCTTAACCTTCATAACATTTTTTGCAAAAAATGCAATAATTTTAAGCACGTATTACCAATTTTGGGTTGTCACACTTACCAAAATGTACAAAAAATTTTAATGGAATAATTTTGTTTTTTCATCATAGTTTACTCATCCTCACGTCATCCTCATGACTTTCTTCTGCAAAACACAAAAAAATATATTCTGTAGACCGTAGGTAACCGAACCCCATTGACTTTCATTGTATAGACAAAAAAAAACACTAAGACATTTCTCAAATATCTTCGTTGTGTTCCACAGACCAAAGAAAGAAAGAGCTCAGTTAACTCTCGTGAGCAATGTAAGAGCCATTACAGTCGTGCGAGTGTGAAATGTGGAAGTGATGAAAAGTGGAGATGTTTTTTGTCTGAAGGGTCTTCAGCATGTCTGTGTAGCTCAAATGCTTCAAAAAAATATATATTTTGAAAACGCATCTTTGGATGTAGAAATGGGTTAGCATGTGGGCTGCTATGACTCAGTGTGTGTGTGTGTGATGCGCTTCACTGGTGGAATGCCAACCTTTGGCTGCTGTTGCCCGGTAACACTTTGCCACAATTTCTGTCTCATTTCACCTTTTTGAGACTTTTTTCAGCGTTCTGTTCTCTAATTTTTTACTCTTCCTCTCACTCTGTCGCTCTCTCTTTAATCAATATAACCAATATCAGCATTGTTTTATTGAGTTTGCTTGCATGTATGAAACTCAAAATAAAAATAAATTCTGTATACTCGTTTGAATAGACCATATCAACATCTGGCACAAAAGGATTTGTAAGATCCTCAGCCATTTATTTTCCAGCGAGTGTTTTTATTTGAATTAATGTAGAGTGTCACACTTTTGAGGTGGATTGTGGGATTGATGCAGAGAAAGCGACATGCATGCCCATGAGCGACATTAGGCGTATTTCTTTTGCTGCAATCCAAACATACACTTATTGATTTTTTTGTGTAAGCTCACAATGCGGACAAGGTGTGATGGCATTTGTGTTTCGAATTAGCGCTTTACACCTTTTACAACCTGTGTATCTCTCTGCATTCTGCACTGCACAGTAATGATCATTGTTTTATTTGCTCTCTCTCTCTGCAGCGGTGCCATTTCCGCTGAGCCACAGGTTAAACATGCGGGAGGTGTTCGACTGCGAGGGGAAGCCTCGCGTGGACCTGCTGAAGGCTCACCTCACTAAAGAGGGCCGTGTGGAGGAACCCGTCGCCCTGCGCATCATTAATGAGGGCGCCGCCATACTGCGCCAGGAGAAAACAATGCTGGACATAGAGGCTCCGGTCACAGGTTACTGTCGGATACTTATGTTTTTATAGCATTGAATTGTTTTTGTTTTCCTAATCTTAAAGCTTGCAACTCATCAAAAATGTATTTAATATAAGGAGCTGAGATGAAAGGGCTCTGTTCAAAAACCTATTTAGCTGGCTATCTAGACAACAGTGTCTGTTGAAACAGCGATGTAAAAGACTGACAGCATGACAAGACATATGAAAACTGTGATAAAAATCCAGGTTATTACATAACTGGTTAATAAGATTATAAAGTATTTTTAACTTTTCCTAAATACGTGTACAAATATTACTGTTGTACTGCTTAAAAGTGAATATGTACTTGTTTTCTTTGCAGTTTTTGAGGTCTAAAAATACAGAACATCTTTTCTGTTATTTCCACCTGATTTTTATTTTCTGCAAATATATGCAAATAGAAACAATATTTGTATTTGAAATGTGCCAGAAATATTGGTAGTAGTTCACAGAATGAAACGTAAATAATAATTTGACCTAAACAAAATTTACAAAAACTGATTTTATAATAGTCTTTCTAAAGGCTGTTGATTTTATAGTCTACAAAACTACTAGCTGTCTTCCATAATGTGTGCCTTCCTTCTCTGCCATGATAGCGACGATGGCTCCCACCGTCTCCATTTATAATTTTACCTATAGACGTATCTTCAATTTAGTTTTTTTCACGGCTGTTTATGCAGTAAACATTAATGTAGACATAGATATGTCTGCATACTAATGTATATGATATCAGGCAAAGGTTAAAAGAAAAAACGAAATGTTGAAGTATTCCTCTTTAACCCTGTGGGCTGAGGAGAGAATTAATGACATCATTAGCAGAGGCCATTAGTAAAGACCACCCGAACCCACCCTATATCTTTAATTTCCCATGAGTCAATGTGTCAAGCAGCTTGATGTTACCTATAAGAAAGATACTGCTCCTCAGCCATAAAAATGCCATAATTGAACAGACAGAGAACCCGTCCATGGGTACCTTTCCCCGCTCTCGGCGCCCTCACACCTGAGACCGAACCTCTGCTCCACCCCATCCTTCCCAGCATGCATTTCTGAAGCCTCATCAGCTGGTGGCCTTGTGACTTTCACACACAGAAGTCATTAAACATTAATGGCTCTCTGGTTAACCGATTTAATTCCCTGGAAGCCATTATCGAGAAATAGCTTTGTGGGACCTCGTGACCTTTAACCTTTTGACCTCCCATCAGGCGCACACGCTCAGATGAGAAGGGCTTCCATTAGAAATCGTCATTCGATATTCATCATCATTCACTTCATCATCAGCGCCACGTCCATTTCTTTTGCTCTTTTTGTCTGGATTGTTGGAAACAAGCTGTATATAAGTGCATGTAGACAGATCTTTAATGTTAATATAGAAGTTTAATTTGTTTAATTTATTATTTAAGAAATCGGTTTACATTGTTTTTTTTTCATAAAGTAAGCATGTGGACTGATGCTTAAGTCTTTTCTTTCATTACAGTGTGTGGGGACATCCACGGGCAGTTCTTTGACCTGATGAAGTTATTTGAGGTTGGCGGATCTCCTGCGACAACTAGATATCTGTTCCTAGGGGACTACGTGGACCGAGGGTACTTCAGTATTGAGGTTAGTGCTCACTTTCTAGGGTTCTTTCATTGAATAAGTCAAAAGCCTTTCTGCTTTACTATCAGTTTCTAGACTGTTATTCCCTTCTTGATCTGTGACGGCATCTCTGTCTCTCTTACTACAGTGTGTCCTGTACCTCTGGTCATTGAAAACCCTCTACCCAAAGACTCTGTTTCTACTGCGGGGAAACCATGAATGTAGACATTTGACTGAATACTTCACTTTTAAACAAGAATGTGAGTTCTGTCCTCATCCTCTCAAACTCCTCTCTTCATCACTATACATCTATACATACAACAGGGTTGCAGATATATATTACAAATAGATTTCTTATAAACACAACTTAAAACTTCTCTCGTGTCTTCTCATCTCCTGCTCTTTTCTCCTCTCATGCAGGTCTTTTTCTAGAGCAGTCTCCTGTCAAACAGAGAGAGAGAGAGAGAGATGCATAAAAAGATCAAGAAAGAGAGATAGAGCGTATGATTAGCAGAAAATTAATTTGCCTGTTAATGTCGGGCCCAGAGAGCCCGCGTGTGTGATTTCCCCAATGAGAGGAGTGAGCAGGAGTGGGTGCCCTGCTTAACCATCTGCTGACAGACTTATACACAAAACTTTACCACGGCATAGTGTAAAACATACACTTTTGTTTAAAATGAACCTAAACCTATACTATGTCATTCGAATGTCATCGAATTGTATACCCAGATGTGCATGAGAAATTGTGAAGACTTTTCATGCAGTTCTTTTCCTACGAACCAGTTTTTAAAGGGATTACGTCTAACTCTAAATAGTCAAACAAACGCCAAAAGTACCAAAGCAAGTAGTGCACAATACAAACACAAACAAACGTGATTGATTCTTTAATGCCTGATTATTGATAGCCAAAGGTCAGGTTAATCTACTGTCATTAATGTGCGTGTAAAATAGACAAGAGAGAGAGAGAGAGAGCAGGATGATGTCGTGATATGACTGAACAGATTGGTAGATTTGGAGCAGTTAGATTGTGACAGCTTAATGTACAAATTACAATCATACCGAGGAAGAAAGCCTTCTAAAAAAGCTCACTTCATTTTCAAAGTGTGTTAAAACAAGGGAGGGATCGCATCTGTTCTAGAAAGAGTACACAGCCATCATCTCCACTTCTCACTGTTCATCCCAGTCAGTTTTTATCTTTGTCATACTTTTCAGCGAAAATATAAATGTAATCGTAACGAGACAAGGTAACAGAAAAGCGGAATCGCATTAAATATTAAGGCTTGTAAAGTTTGTTCTTCTTAAGGTTAATGCTTGGGAAAAGTAAAAACAATCTGGCAACATTTGAAGTCAAATCAACGATTTATTTGATTTATGGATTCATATTTTCTGAAATAGAGATGCACAAAATCTTTATTAAATAACGTTATTATTCATGTATGTTGCTTAAAGGATGTTCAAATATTTTTAATACATCTTTTTGCGGTGCGCTCTCTCGCAGATCAAATAAAATGCTCCGAGCAGGTGCGTGATATCCGTGTCTTTGTCTTTCAGGTAAAATCAAATACTCGGAGCAGGTGTACGACGCCTGCATGGATGCGTTTGACTGTCTGCCTCTGGCTGCACTGATGAATCAGCAGTTTTTGTGTGTTCACGGCGGCTTGTCTCCAGAGATCCACACGTTAGACGACATCAAGAGGGTGAGAGATATTATTACTTTTTGTAGATTTCTGTACATATCGAAACTGTCCTTCTGAAACCTTGGACGTCCAGATTCGCTGTATTTTAGGAAAAACACTCTACTTTTGAAATGATTAAATACTGTGTTGTCAAAGTTGACAAGCACTTTTTAATACTTTTTATTGGTTAGACATTTGCACCCAGTGACAAACATAAATGCTGACTAATAATAATGATTTATGCAAAAATCACAAAATATGGAGAAATGAGGTTTCAGAAGGAAAGCAGCAATATGGATCATTTTGTGTAACTCGTTGTGTTGTATTCTGTCTTTTCAATAGTCTACCAAGTACTTGCACAGTGCTTATGAAAATAAATGACTTTGACTATAAAAAAGTCAAAGCTGGATTATTGTGGAATTAGTGTTTTAAATCTCATAAAACATACTTTTTTTAAGGTAGCTTTAGTACAAATGTGTTTGTTTTGTTTTACTTCTGTATTCTGTGTTTTAATGTATTTTTTTATTCTTGTAAAGCGGCTTGAGATGCAATATTAAATCGGCACTTATAGAATATAGAAATTTAGTTTTTTTAATTAATATTGTTATTATAAGCCCTTTTAAACTGGGTCAATGTTATCTCGGGTTAGTTTACCCCTTCCTAATAATATTAGCAAAATACAGTATTCACGCTGTATACAGTATAAAGTCGGTTTTAACCTTATTTTCAGAAGTGTGCATTGTAACAAATGTTGCATATTTATAACTCTCTGTGAGTGCACCTTCGAACGTGGTTGTAAAAAAAAACCCGGGTGTGAAAAGGCCAAATGTCTTTTCAGTGCGTATAAAGGTCCAAGGTGTAATGATTTAAAGGCATATATATAATCTGCTTCATAAAAGAATGCTTTTAATGGATTTGATATGTTTTGTATAATAGCGTGTGGTTCTTGTTCCTCTGGCCTTCCTACTGTGCTAGGCTTTAATGAACTAGTTTGATGCGCTTATGTATTTTGTTGCCTATGTTGTTATATTTGCTTCCAATGTTTCCTCATCTGTAAGTCGCTTTGGATAAAAGCGTCTGCTAAATGACTAAATGTAAATGTAGATGGCCTTACTGAGCAATCGTTGGATATTTCACGTTTTAGCTTTAAGACTGGGCTCTGTCAACAGACGCTTGACTGATCCTCTATAAATCCCCCCTTATGCTTCTCATTTATTTTCTACAACAGTCCTCCGGCAAAGCACAAACACAGACAAGTCTTTTAAATTATTATTTACTTTCTGTCTGTCTGTCAGTTGGACAGGTTTAAAGAACCCCCAGCATTTGGCCCCATGTGCGATCTGTTGTGGTCCGATCCGTTGGAGGACTTTGGGAATGAAAAGAGCCAAGACTACTTTACCCACAACTCTGTCCGTGGATGCTCTTACTTCTACAGGTAAACAACACCTTAATGTTAACCTTTAGATTCGAGAAGACAGATTTCAAGGATGCTAAATGAAAAACGGAGCTGTATATTTATACAAAGGTAACCTTGTGGTCATTCTGGGATGGTGAGATGCGCAGGACGCGGAGGATTTTAAATAACATTGGCAAAACCCAAAGATTAGAAAGATTTTAAATCGGATGACTTACAGTATACATCTTCATTGTCTCTCATAGAAATATGTGCGATTACATTGAGACTCTCCCGCATCGCAGATGTTTCTCCTAAAAATGTTTGAGAGACTCGATACGTAAACCCCACACAACCGAGACATCTGCAGGAATCTTCAGATGAAACTCCGGCAGCGTACGGATCGAGAAAGCGCAGTGAGAATTTAATTGGAATTGTAAAGCAGTCCAAAGTGACCAGCTTCAACACAACACAAAATCCCCACAGCCTCATGGGAATCTGCACTCTGCCGTTTCCATGACAACTGGCTACTACTGCCAGATCCGCTGAGATATGAAGATACGGAGACAAACCTGAGAAACGGGAAAGAGAAATGATGAAGCAAGAAAAAGGAGACACAATAGAGAGTGCATGGAGGAAAAGGAGCGAAAGTTGTAGAGTTTGGAGAAGGAATAGAAGCTCATTTGTGATCGAACTGGAACAAACGTTGAGGAGGCTGTGAATGAGAGCATGAGGTGTGAATATTTCCCACAATGCTCTCTGGTTTTCACATCTTATGAAGGCGTCTAAAATCAATGAAACCTTGTGTTTGTGCACGATGCTTTAAGCCTCTCATAGGCTCATCCTTTTCAATATCCCAGTGTAAAAATAATGTCTTGCCGTATTTACATCACCTGTTTTGTTCAACACCAAGCGAGAAAATCAACCTACTCAGTTTTTCTTGTTAACACTTAATATATTTCAGCTATAGGTTCAACCTGTATCTTTCACCTATCTGTATTCACTTGCCCATTTTGCAGGTGATGTATGGTGGTTTGATTAAAACAAATCTCAAATCAACAGGAAAACTTTATCGTGGACAGACGTATAATGCTAACAATTGAACACAATGTGTGCTATGTCATATTGCATATTGTTTAGCTATATTTATGATTAATGCTTTTTGTATCAATAACTGCCATAATTGAGAAGTATTAGGAACAAATTTATAATGTTTTATGTGCTAAGAAATAAATATTTTAAAACATGTAAAAATACATCCAGGATGCATACATTGATCCTTAAAATGATAGTCATTTATAAATTCACACATCGTCAAGTCATCATTCATTCGCCCTCTTTTCATTTCTAACCTGCATGACTTTCTTCCTTCCGCAGAAGACAAAAGAAGATATTTTTGAGAAATTTGGTCAACCGGCATCCATTCACTTGCATTGGTCTTGCGCACATACAAAAGAAGTGAATGGGTGCCGGCGCTGTTTGGATACCAGCTTTGTTTAGAAAAGCTTTTGTGTTCTCAAATGAAGTCATACAGGTTCGAAAAGACAAGAGAGCAAGTAAACAATGACAGAATTTTAATTTTTGGGTGAACTATCACATTTAAAAAGACGTTTCCCATAATAATAAATAAGACTCCAAATACAGCTTGTACACAACACAGTACAGGAACAGAATTGTTGAGCTCTCATTTACTGTATCCGATGTTATCCTCAGCAAAATATATTTTTTTATTGTGGCCCTTCACATTTACACCACTGCTGCCCCCTGGTGGCTCGTAGTTGAAAGGCAATAATACATACAGTACACTTCTAGTGCACTAAATTCTGTGTTTACAATCTTAACACCAATTTTCTCTACAGTACAGAATAATCTGCATAAATCATGTTAAATGTAGTTTTAAACGTATAATAAGCGAAAAAGCTTTATGAGCGTTTCATCACATTGTTTGTTAATTGTTTACAGCTATCCAGCTGTGTGCGAGTTTCTACAGACCAACAACTTACTGTCGGTCATCAGGGCACATGAAGCTCAGGATGCTGGGTAAGGACAGTACACAAATCATCACATGTGATCGTACGCACACAGACAGACAGACAGACAGACAGTGTGTATTCACAGATTGACTAGTGAAGGTTTATATTGATGCTGTTCAGATGCAGAGAGATCTGAAGATGAATTCTCCATAGTTTATAGACAGTATACTTTAATCTTTGATCTTACTGTACATTCCCCCCCACATACGTTCACCTCAGCCAGTGTCCTTCTATCTGTTTTATTATCTCATGCACATGTAAACACAGACATGTACAAATACACATACATTATCTCCAACATTACAAATGATGGTTAAACGGAGTTGTGAATGTGTGGCAAACAAATCTATATTTACGTCATAGTAGTCAATGCACTTCAATAAACCACGATATTAATGCTATAGTCCTTAACAGTCAACAGTACTCCACAACTATGAACAATACTACTACATTTCCAAAAATAACTTGTTGTGCGAGGCAAATTGACATTCGTCACAATAAATAATGAATTTATTATGAATTGTCTGAAGTTGGTCAGGATTATAAGTGCATATGTTTGAGAAATGACAATAATTAAAAATAATAATAATATAAACTACCGGCTTCAACCAGACTATCACTTACCAGACAGTCTTTAGTTTGTCAGATTGGCCACACGCATTTATTTCCCAGCATGCACTGACACGATTTAAGTCATCTTTTGTAACTTTGATAGTCTTTCTCTATTTTCCTCCTCTCTCTCTCAGTTACCGTATGTACAGAAAGAGTCAGAGCACAGGATTTCCCTCTCTCATCACCATCTTTTCTGCTCCAAATTACCTGGACGTTTACAACAATAAAGGTCTGAATTCAGTTTTACTCTCTGTGAACACACTACACAAAGTACAGCACACGCAACTTAGATATAGAATACAGAATCATACAAATCTTTTCCTATTTTACATCACGATGCTTCATTTATAAGAAAGAATCCAATAAAGTCAATACAAGGCTTATTTTAATGTATGCAAATCAATATTTATTATGTTGTCATGAAATATAAACCTGATATGTTCTGGACAGGCTTGTGAAAACAGCCGGGCGAATCCAGCGTCATGGATGTGACATAAAAACGCTCAGGGAATGTATTTTTTACCAATAAACTGAACCCTTGTTGATAAGTTTAAACATCATAGATGTCTATGCACATGTTTTCTATTTAAAAAAGGGAAATAAACATGGATGTGACAAAAAATGAACAAGGTTTTTGGGAGATGACAAACTTTGTAGGATTTCTGAATTATAATGCACAAAAATATAGAAGAGATGCCTCAAAATTGTTTATTTTATTTTCCATCTGCCCACATTGGAATATTTACCGTAATGGATGTGACAATCCTAAAAACGGTACTTCACTGACTATCAAAAACCAAGCACTTAAAATTAAACAAACGATTTAAAAACTTGAAGAGAGACCTGGGTCATATAGCGTGCATGTGTGGAGAGCGAACGATACACACTTGATGCTTATGTAAATGTGTTTGTTTGCCTGTCCACAGCGGCTGTGCTTAAATATGAAAACAACGTGATGAACATACGACAGTTCAACTGCTCCCCACACCCGTACTGGCTGCCCAACTTCATGGACGTCTTCACCTGGTCTCTTCCTTTTGTTGGAGAGAAAGGTGGGATCCAAGAATGTGTTCTCGACATTGATGTATGGGAGACATTTTTTGTGTTCACACAAATTCCTTACACTCCATTCGAAATATTCTGGGTGTGTACAAAAAACATACCATTGTCTTAAAGTGCTTACAACATGATGTAATGGAACAGCATTTCATCTTCAGTGCCTCAACAGGTAAAACCAGAACGAGGTCAAAAAGAAATAGCAAATGGTTGATCACTAGAAGTACTTTCATAGAGATTAAAAGATTAAATTCAGCAGATATTAAAATCACATTTATTTTTGCTGTTGTTGTGAAAGTAATTGTTACAAATGTAAATGTTAAGATCTTTTTTAAACCTTTCACCCCTTCACAGTGACAGAGATGCTGGTGAATGTTCTCAGCATCTGCTCAGACGATGAGCTCATGAATGACGGAGAAGAGATCTTTGATGGTGAGGACCACCATTGCTTATGCTTTTAAAAACATTCCCATTTCAGGTCAAAACTGAAATTATTATTATAGATTTTCTTACGGTTTGTGCACACTATGCCCAAGTTACTCGAAAGTATATAAAGAATGGTACAGTAGAAACTATTCACAGTGAGTACGATACTGAATATTCTCTAAATAAACCTTTGATAGGTGAAGTCTGTTCTAAATGTGTTTTTCTCAGCTAACGCAGCAGCCGCCCGTAAGGAAGTTATCAGGAACAAGATTCGTGCCATCGGCAAAATGGCTAAAATGTTCTCAGTCTTGCGGTGAGTCTATAAGGGATTGAACAAAAACACAATACAAGCAAATCAAAAAATTGTGTGCTGCTTTTAATCAGGAATCACAATTATTTTAACATTTTTTAATAGCAGCGAAGCAGCTTTGCGTCATCGGACACATGCACTGGAAAATGACTTCCGATCTGTTTTTGGTTATAATATAACAATTTATGTTTTATTTATTTTATAAATTCATATTTATATTTTTTGTAAATTAATAGTATTAAATTTAATGAAAACTACTCAACAGTTATTGATTCTTCGCGGAGGTGTATCAGAAGTTAAGTTTGGGCCGTAACATTTTTAGTTTTTACGTTGTTGCTGCAGATACAGTCTATAGAATAACTGATATCAATGCCATTTTTTCGTACATTTCAATTTAAGATTTGAAGAGTCTTGGCAGTTCTAACTGTGAAAATAACTGTTTGTGGATTTGTATTATATTGTAAATTATATTGTCCTGTTAAGCCTGTGTGTATCAGGTTTTCACTACATGTATATGAGCGATTCAAAGCGTGAAAATGATTCAGTCCGTAATCATAATCAGTTTCTAAATAAGAATGCCTTTCTAACAATTTAGACGTTTTCATCCTGAGTTATTTATGAGAGGACAATGTACTAAAAAACCCACTAACGCTTTCGGTCCACGGGTAGTGGTCTAGCTTTTGTAAATCTAGTAACTTGTTTGTTTTATTGCTCCTGTATGACATATCTGTCACGAAACAGGTAAGGGAAGAACCCAAGCGCAGGCAGCAATACGGGGTAATACAGATTTTAATAATAAAACAGAAAACAAAAACCCACGAGGGGGTAAAATACATGGGATAATAAAGACAGTAAAAACCAGGACCAAAAAACTCAAGGCGGGTAACCAGCCGTAACAAAAAGGATGCTAACGCTGGGACACAACGTAGGGACAAATCCTCAATCAAGCAGGTACCACGATGTACGAGAGGTACGAGAACAAACGAGCACAGGACAGAGAATACAAGGGCATGAAATAGGGAGACGAACAAAGGATATTTAACAATAGGCAGGTGTGGGTAATAAAACACTGAAGGGAAGATAACAAGGAACGAGAGGGCAGGGCCATAGACGAGACATGAGAAAGCACATGACAGCTCACCTTCTCACACAACACCCTAGGCTATGCCATTACTCCACTGCAAGAACAAGAATAAACATGACATGATGGTGGAATCATGACAATATCGCTTATTGCTCCCTGAGCTCTCTGTAAGTCGCTTTGCGTCTGCTAAATGTACTTATATTATACATATTTTGCTAAAACTGAGCTATTTAATCAATAGATGACATGTTGTAAACAAGACATGCCATTTAGCTTACATGCATATGGCCCCTTAAATTGGAATATACGATATTAACAATTCCAAAACCACAATTTTGACCAAAATACCATAGAAAGCATGAAGGTTTACTCTAATTGTTTCAACAGAGAGGAAAGTGAGAATGTGTTAACCCTGAAAGGACTGACCCCAACCGGCATGCTGCCCAGCGGTGTCCTGTCTGGAGGAAAGCAGACCTTACAGAGCGGTGAGTTACAAAAGCAAACATCTATCAATTATAAAATGAACCATGGTTTTACTATAGTAAAAGTGGAGTACACTGTCATCAATCTACATACAAATTTAATGAAGCTTTTTAACTTATGTTTTTGAGTTAAAACAAATGAGCTTTAAGATTGTATTCAACTGACTTCTAGTTGTATTTTTACAGTTGTACCACAAATCTTTACCACAGTTTTACCACAAATAGCCTACTAGTTAACCTATGGTTATTGTAGTGAGATTGGTTGGTTACTAAAGTAAAACCATGGTCAATTTTCCAAAGGGTGTCGCTTTCCCATCTCATTCTCGTTTTCTTTCTTGTCACTTTGACTTTCAGACTGAATCTCAGATACAGTTTTGTTGACCTCTCTTTTTAGTCTGTTACTCTGTTTAGTCTTCATTATTATCGCTAATAAACCATCTGAAACGTGAAGGTGAACACTAACCTGCCCCAGGTGCCGCTAACGCTAACCACTAACGGCCCGCGGCGGCTACTCTGCAGCTAATGCTCCGTGTATGACGGTCACAATAAACCCCCCATCCATCCTTCCTCTCTCTCTGTCTGTCTGTCCCCGACTCTTCAGCTACCATTGAAGCCATTGAAGCCATTGAGCCGGATGAGGACACAGAAGGTAAACACTGACCGGCCTCTCAGTCTACGCTACGCAGAGGTTTCATAGCGACCGCCGTAACACGCTAGCTAGCATTACAGTGCAGACTAGCTAACTGAGCGTGTGGACGCTATGACTGGTCAGGGATTGTGTATTGCACACACACGGTCACACACGTAAAGAAACACACGTGTTTGTCTAGATATCAGACTAGCATGTTTGCTACAAAATATTCCCCAAATTTTTGTCACGATCAATTGAGAAATAGGTGATGGAAATCACACGATACAACACACACATTACATTTACATTTAGTCATTTAGCATACGCTTTTATCCAAAGCGACTTACAAAGGGTTCAGGGAGAATTATGCGATATGTCATAATAGAGTAATAGTACATTAGGTGCTAATACAAAGTTACTAGTTTCATCAATAGCTAGACCACTACCTGTTGAGAGAACAGGTTTATTTCCACACATAGACGTGTAGACACAAGTTTGCACAGACACACACACGCTTGTGTCTTCATGCTTATGCAAATGCTGGACTCTGCCCTGCTGTTTCCTCCCGTTTACGAGCGGGACGCATTCTTACGTACCCAATCAGCAAGGTTACAGAATGACTCAGCAGACGGCATGAATCTGGGCCGTGGGTGGTCGGGAGGGGGCACGCGTCCCCCCCACCCGTCTCTCCCAGTTGACCCGGTATTCTTACAGCACCACGCCCAAACACTGATCACCCCAGCTATCACTCTGGGTTTGGTCTTTCACGACCACGTGATCTGCGGGATCATGTGACCTCTGAAAAACGGGTTTGTTCAATGATGCTCAAAGTTTACGGTTTAAAAAAGTTGAATTGAACTTAATGGAAAAAACTGAGTTGAAGAGTTTCTGTAACTTCCAAGGGGTAAATGTTTGAAGCAAAAACGATTGTATGTGGTCGGAGAACAAACCCAACAGAGGATCTCACATCATCTCTGACTGTGATATGAAGCACGATGTTTCCATCAGAATGAGTCGGAGGTTATTCAAATCTTTTATATCTACATTAGCAGTCGTGCAGGTAACAGGTTGGATGAGTTTGTTTTCTAATGGAAACATTGACTGTGCCGTTGGTCCATGTGAGATTTGTGATGTGTGTGTGTTGTGGATTTGTGAAGTGTTGTGTGTAAATAGGGAAATCGTTTTGGCCATGTCACATTTTAACAAAATCACACGAAAAAGAAACTCCGTCGTTTTCCTTTTTTGATGTTAGATCATTTTATATTTGAGATATATTTTTATACATGTGGCCTACTTTTATAGTCACACTTATTGTTTTTGCTACTGTTATTGTGGATTTTGTTGTTGTTATTATAATTTATACTTTATTCCTTAAAGTCTAAGAAAAATAGCATTTTGAATTGTGCAGCTTCAATTTGTTTTAAGTTTCAAAATGTTGGGATTGTGGTAAAATATGACATGGACACGTCCTGGACAGCTTTTGTGAAATTTCCGACACGTGTGTATGTGTCCTATGAAGTGACATGGCAAAACATTTAGAAATAGAAACTAACAATGAACATAAATCTCTTTTATGCTCCTTTAAATGACAAATATGAATAGTATAAAATGATATATTGTTCCTAGATTTTTTCCTGTCACACCATAGAACACACGGAAGGGTTTTGGATTCTGATATCTCTCTCGTTTTTCTCTCAGCCATCCGTGGCTTTTCTCCGCAGCACAAGATCACCAGTTTCGCGGAGGCGAAGGGTCTGGACCGCATAAACGAGCGCATGCCCCCCCGCAGAGATGTGGTGAACAGCGTGGGCCTCTCCATGGGCAAGATGAACATGGCCGAATCCAATGGCACGGATGACAACAGCAATATCCAGTGATTCATCTTCTCCCCCACATCTCTCCCTCGCTCGTCCCTACCCCTTCTCCCATAATGCAATTCTCTTCTCTATAATTTTTACTGCTGCCGTCTGTGTAGCAGATGGATTATGTGATATATTTAGACAGAACTCCCTGCTTGACGCTCAGTGGCCTCAACAACAGACGAGACGGACGGAACGGCCGCATCGCTTTTCGTGAAGAGGATTGTCGAGAGTTGCATGATGGGACGTGTAGTTTTATGGATATGGGGCTATGAACACTGGAAAAGTTTGTCTGAAGAAACGTTGATTTATGCGTGTTTGCATTTTTGTGTGTGTGGGTGCGTCGGAGATGTGTGTTATATAATCATATGATATGTAGGTTTTCACAAATACTTGTTTTTTTCTGGTCTAAAACACGAGGCTATTGCTCTGTTTATTGTAAATCAGAGGAGCGTATGTTTCCATTCTTGAGTGTATGTGAGGAGCTTATAATAATTTAATTTACAATTTTCCTGCCGTTCTGTTTTGCAACTAGTAGTCGATATATAGCATACGGGGAACGTAATATTCAACAAAATCACTTCACACAGGTTATTACTACGAACAATCCGCAAATAACTGAAATTTTCTCGTAACGCCCATCGTGCGTTTCAGTTTCGTGCTCGCTGCGTCGTGTAAATGCGCTGTTGTCACGTCGTGCTGCGGTTGCTATGGCAGTACTATACTCCTCGTGTCCCCGGAGTCTGACACCTCCTCGCCTCCTCAACACTCCCGATCAGAGCCGGGGGAGATTTCAGTCTGCCGCGTGTGAGAAACCTGAGGGGTTACGTTAGGCCATCGTGGATGCAACAGGTGGTTTCAAACAGGTCCACCAGACTGAACAGGTTTCCAGCTACGAATAACCCATGGGAGTTTATTTTGTATATAAATGGCGTATATTTTTAAGGATCGTTTTGTTATCACTTATGTTCATTTTTATTCATTTAAGTATTTATGGTTTGTTTGTTTTCTGTTCGTTTCCATCGCTGTACAGTTAATTCGGCTCAGATGAGGTGTTATACCTTGTGTTTGTACGTTTCTTTATCGATGTACAGAACTTATCTGGTAGTATGAAGGAACGTATAATTCTGTGAAAAGACATCCGGGCTGCTAGAGCATGACTGCATGGTTATTTCAAAATGTAAATCCAATAAGGACACACCTAAACGTGTCTCGCGTTTTTAAGGAGAAGTATATTCCGTTCATTATTCTATACAATATTCTGGTTAACGTTAATTATGATTATGATTAAGAGTTCTGCTGGTTTAATCCACTTCGCTTCATCCTCTTTTGGGTTTCTCGTTGTGCTTTTCTTTATAACTAATGACAATGTTTATGGGTTATTTGTGCTTCTATATCTTGTATTTTTCTCTGAAGCTTCATTTTGATCATCATGATTTTCTGGTCTACAGTACGGACAGTGTGAGCATGCCCTATGGGACAAATCTCTTTTTTTACTCTTGAATAAAATATGCATGAACCTTTCGGAAGTTCCAGTTTTATTGAACTTGCATTTCCCAAAACACAGTTTCCTATTCGGGGGACATCATCGATTAGTAGGAAAAACTCAAAAACAACCAGCAGGTGCAAACGCCGCGTCCTGCTTACTGATCACGAACCAACACCCACTTTGCAGGCTACATGTTAATCTCACGCCCGGAAAAATGTCACATCCACCAATCCATTATTATCTCTACAGATCATGTTTGCTTTCAAGTGTTAATATTGTCTACAGAAATACATCTCAAAGGTGTTTGATCTTGTATCAGGGTGATTTTTATCTTTTTAAAAGTGGATTGAATGCTTTGGGTATGGAGCCAGATTGTAATGACTTTGAAGGGCTCACAAAAAGATTTCGTCAACTGACGCATTGTATTGTAGGAAAACACTTAAATCAAATGTCTTTAAAAGTGAAACTCATAACGTCTTCAAACACTAGGTGTGGGAACCGAGTCTCCACCTCCTTCCTGGACAAACCCAAAATCTTTCTCTATTGCCACGCCCATAATACCACAAAGACTGTACTTTTGTGTAAAACTACTAACTTTACAACAGGGATGCTCAATTGAATATCAGCATTACAGTTGCATTAACCGGCTCTTATTAAAAAGCAATTAAAACATCTATAACATGCATTTCTAAAATAAGGTTTTCTCACTTTCCAATGTAGCTAATTTGGTAAGCAAATGTATAGTGGCGGCCAAACGTCTGATATATATTATATTATATCTCATCTTTCAGTTTGATTTGAGTATTAACTTATTTTTAATAATAGTTTACATTTATAGGCGTTTAGGGGCTCAGGATTGGGATCCATTGTTTCTGTATATGTATACATACTGCATATGTATGATATATCATGTGTATGCTCTAGTCTGTCACCTCCTCTTTGCTCTACAAATTAAGTTTCGATATGTACAACTGAAGCGTGGATCAAAGCTACACAACATGTAGATTTTAAAGAAACTTTTTTATCTGGAAATGTGATTCAAGTAATGAAAGTGGAACTGAATTGTGTTAAACCAAGAAAGAAAGTATAGGTGGGGAGAGATGAGTGACGAGAGAGAGAGAGAGAGAGAGAGAGAGAGAGAGAGAGAGAGAGAGAGAGACAGAAGACTTTGTGTTACTATCATTCGTCACCAAAGCTGATTTAAGGTAAGACAACATCTCTCACCGTCTCATCATTTGATTTTTTTACTTCCAGCAGTTGACTGAACTCTATTCAAACCAATACAGTAAATGTTTTTTTAGTTATTCTAACTCTATGACTGAATATACAGTGGCTTGTGAAAGGAGAGGATAGAACACAGCTGTTGTGTGCTGCCATATATTATCTTTGTGATGTTTTGCATACGTATTTAAGTTTGTACTTTCTATGGCCACATTTGGATAAACACTGTAAAGTGGTGTGAAGCTAATGCGCTTACACACACACACCTGAAGTAGTTTTTTATCCTGTTGTGGTTTGTATTGTTAAAATGTGTTTTCACAGCTGGATTTCCAGTTAAAACGTTTGCCACAGTGAAAGACATTCAATACTGTCAAAGCTGCATTTTGGTAAACCATAGGATGTGACGTCATCCGGTAACATTGAAAACATGCTCTGGCGCAGACAAACTGGAATTACTACAAAACTGAAACCCACTTTATGAAAACCTTTATGAATGCATAAAGAAAAATACAGTAAATTGTATTTATATCTATATATCTAACTCCTTCCAACCACATCTCTCAACCTTCAAAAAACGAGTTAAAACCCATCTCTTCTGTGAATACTTGACAAACAAATAAAAAAAAGACACTAACCCTCCCTCTTTTCTCAAGAGGTTGTGGTCAAGCTTTTGTTGAAACTAGTAGCTTTGTATTAGCACCTATTGTACCATTGCTCTTGTATGACATATCGCTTATTGCTCCCTGAACTCTTTGTAAATCACTTTGGATAAAAGCGGAATATATCCTGAGCCATAAATATTGATCCCACAAGAAACCTTAGGTGTGCTGTAAGTGAATACAACTATTTAGAGTCAAATGTGCATATACATGTCATATTTATTGATGAATGGAGGACATCATCCACGGTATTACTGTAGTTATACAGCTAGTTGCCAGTAACTTACTGTAGATTTATATTTATCTAATTTGTTGGCAACTGTTTGTTCAACGAAGTCTGTATCTTTACAGACAAAATCAATGAAATAACAGCATCTAGGAGATCATTTATCTTTAAACAAACTGTTGCCAGTAAAATATAATGTAAACCTACAGTAAGTTGCTGGCATACTGCTGCCAGTAATACTGTAAGAATATTTTTACCGTGCATGTTATCATCTGAATCTTTCCTCTCTACACAATGAATATAATGTGTTCAGATGGCGACAGTGATGAGAGAGGACGATCTCGTCCCCAGAAAGAGGAGCAGACTGCCTGTGGTGTGTGCGTTCGTTCTGGGGGTTATAGCGCTGGGATTTTCTTTTCTGCTGGACTGTGATCGATTTACTGAGAGAGTAGGACTGATAGCTTTCTGTATCATGCTGGAAAAATCTCTTTTTAGCATGTGCTTGTTTGCAGAGGAGTGGATCTTCCATTTAAAGCAACGGTTAGAAACCAGTTCTGTATGTCTCTACCTTATACGTTTGTACTTTTGTACTGTATGTCCTACAGTATGTGTGTAAATAACACTTTACAATAAGGTTCAATGCATGAACAGTGATGTTACAATGAGACCAATGAGATTTGTTAAATGTTACCAAATGTAACCTTATTGTAAAGTGTTATTGTTAAATATTCTTTACATAATTGACATATTTTTCATATTGAATTATTTTTGTCCTTATGAAAATGTAAAAGATCTCCAATCCTTTTCTGTTCTTATGCAGGTATCGTGGTCAAATAATGCGGACCGTTGAGGCATGCTTTAATCGGCATCTCTTAATATTAATGTTTTTCATTCCCGTACTGTTAATGCGGGGTGACGTTTCATTATCTAGTGAGCAACTGAGCACCATAAGCCTTACATGTGCCGTTTACATGTTCTCTAAAAGCCTGTTGGACCTGGTAAGATTTATCTTGATCAAGGAATGACCATACACACTGAATTGTCTAAAGAAATGATCCAAACAGCCTACACGTCTCCTTTAAAATAGTGTCATTCTTACAAACGGTGATGAACACACAGAGAACTAGTCACAGATCAAATTCACATGCTCCTCTAAATGAATGTGTGTAATCTCAATAATGTTATTTACTATATGGGGTTATTTTTGGTTTAGTTCCAATCGATTTGCAAAATGTCTTTTATACAGAAAACTAAGTTTGTCCCAGTGCAAGAACTTTTTTTGTGCCTAAAATCGCTTTCCAAGTATCGATTCGGATCAAATAAACCGAACAATGTACATTACTGATAAGTCCTAGTTAAGTCCCTTCCTAGTTCTCTTTATCTATATTAGTTTTTTTCTGGCAGGGTCCTGCTCCTGTGGAGATCTCAGAAATCTGTGAAGTAAGGAAAATGAATGTGGCACATGGCTTGGCCTGGTCATTCTACACTGGCTACCTCAGATTTGTGCTTCCAGGTACGTCCACTTGCATTCAACAAGAGCCATTACTTATAACCACTAGGGGTCAGTGCAGACACTACTTTAAACTCAAATTCATCAAACTATTATCTATTATTATTATAACCGGATGGAAGAGTAAAGCCGGAGAACACAGGAAATTAATTAAACAGCATATCAAATTATTCTTATTTGAAAATATAAAAAAGCCCTAAAACGTTATGTGTTAAGGTGTATTGTTAGGTGTAGGGGCTAGATAATAACACTAGGTCAGTGTTAAAAAACAATATAAGTCTGTGGCAATTAGTCCCCATAAAGACATCAAATGAAACCTTTGTGTGGGGGTGACAAACTATACAGTTTGTACAAGTCACTATGTATAAAACTACAAAACATGGACACAACATGTATGAACTGTAACTTTAAATTATAAGTGACTTGCAGTTTGGCAAATCACAGCTTCTGTGTAGTTTTGCCGGGATGTTGTTGCAGAGATAATCCTCTCCTTCCATTTTATTCTCACTTCTGCGTTCTATCATCTGCAGATCTAGGAGGGAAAGTGCGCACCTCCACAATGATGAACCTAAGCTCTCATCGCCTCCATATTCTTCTGCCCCTCAATGCTGCAGCCCCAAATAAACCAGAAGATGAAGACGACCACGTGGTCTTTCATGAGAACCTTCCAGAACTAAAGCTAAACAGAGCAGGGGTGCGACAACGCAGCTACAAGAACAGCGTCTACAAAATCACGGGCCAGAATAATGAGGTTTGTGTGACAGATAAGAAATGTTATCTTAACACACACACAATGATAGCAACAAAGCATAAAGATACAATTTCCAATAGAAAGCTTATTTTCTTCCACTAAGATCTCAAAAAGTATTATATAGATGCATACTTCCACTAGATTAAGTAGTTCACTAAGTAGTACACAGCAGGCACCACTGGCATAACAACCTACTTATTATTATTTGGGACATCATGTTTAGTTTTACATGCAGGTCAATGGGCAGCCGAAACCAAATCATTAAACTTTAGAAACATGCACTGCCTCTGAAATACTAAATACTAGATGGCTTACCTTCCTTTCTGCTTCGATTCCTAGACATATTATTGTGTTTTGGAATATGCCACACCACTACAGACACTGTATCAGATGTCTCAGGACAGAAATGCAGGATTCGGAGAAAGGGAACGAAAAGATCAAGTCTTGCTCTTCTACAGAACCCTCAGCCAAATTCTGGAAAATGACACCGAGTGCCGAAATCATTTCCGTCTTGTATTGATCAACGGTGAGCTTGATCACCAAAGGGATTCACATGAGAGGATTTAAAATCTCAATAAACACAAATTTCCTGTAACAGGAAGTTATATGGGACATACCAAACTATATAAATAACATATAATGAATATTACACACCTAGTTCATATTTTTAGTTGCACTCAGCTTTTCAGCTACCATACATATTGTGTTGTACCAATTTGTACCAACATGTTTTTTCACTGTTAATCTCAAGTAGTTTTTGGTTAAATATATCTGGTTAATATTCAGTATTTATGATATTGGTAGTATGGTATATGATTTTTCAAACCCGTTTCGCAGATGAGCACACTGGTGAGTCCCATTACCTCTCCAGAGAGATCATTCAGCACCTGAATCAACAGCAAGGAGAGATCAACATGAATCCAGTCCAAGAGAATCTGGCTCATTCTCTTCCAGAAGAGTTTCCAGATTTTCATGGTGCAGCTGCAGAAGATCAGATGAGCAGCGTTCCGACCCTCATGTTCAGTGTCCCCGGACCATTGAGATCAGAGCCGGTAGAAACTACTGACGATTACGGCCAATAAAGTGCTAGGAAAGAGACTCCTGTGGAGTCACGATTTAGGATTTATGAAAAATAAAAGTTATTTTTTTATAACTTTTGTGTTATAAAACACGCGTGTGTCTACTGGTTTCTTAATTTGTTGGGTTCAGTTTTGATTTATTTAACAAACTTTAAAAATGTATATTAGTTTGAATAGTTTGTCCTGTTTTGTTCACCTGCACTTTCTAATTTTTATAAATGATTGACAAATAGGAAACTTCAGCAGAAATGTTCTTAAGTCCTAATTCTAAGTTTCACAGGTCAGTTATGTCCAATCACGGCCTGTGGGGACAAACACATGAGATCAGTGGATATACTGCTACCTTGCTTTTTTTGCATATGCATTTAACAGACACAGGGGAAGGAAGGAAGCAGTAGATCAAAGAGTCTTGAGAACTAAGACAACAAAAAGCAAAGCACTGAGACATTTTGGCCTTTACATTCATGCCCTGCTTCTTCTATTGCAATGGAAAGAGCTTGTTTTTGTCTCGAAAAAGCTTGAGTGTGAGTCAACACTTACGATACTTATGAATACATTTGACATTGAATTTACCGAATTGAGACTTCAAAATTGAGACCTATTAAACTGGTGGTCAGACATGAATTTGTTGGTCAGGATTCGAACTCTGCTTGACCCACATCAGCCCAAGCCTGTGTGAAATATAATAAAGTTGAAATATGGAAAGAGGTCGCAGAGAGAAAGTTCCTAAATATCTGATGATATTGACTTAAAACGACTTAAAGGTCCAGTGTATGAAATTTAGCGGCATCTAGCGGTGAGGTTGCGATCCGCAATCAACTGCTCCCTTTCGTCCATCAAAGGTGTCTGTACCTTTTCATTTCTTTGCCGAAGGAGATAAAGTATAAACGAAACCTGCTGTATACAGATCGTCCATTTAGGGGCTACTGTTGAACAAACATCATCATTCTACGGTAATAAAAACAAGACACTTCATAGAGTGACTTATTACACCTCTAAAGACACAGTGATGTATATAAACTGCATTTCCGCCAATGGATCCTCCAAAAAATAACACACTGACAGCACCTTTAAAAAGTTGTTAAAAGTACAAAAAACTCTTCAGTCAGGAGATGGAAGAATCTTAGTATATTCTTTTTTATTATAATTTACTTTTTTATATAATAGGCCTATTTTCCAGCCCTGTGGCAGAACAATTACATTGAGAATGAGAGAAACAGGTTAAAACAAGTTATGATGACCGACACACAAGTGATTTATAAAACTGAGGAACAAGATTCGACATGAATCACGACAAACAACTGCATTACAAACACATAAAGTTAAAAGAGTTTCTAGCTATTTGTCAGTATTTGTATATGATAGTTAATGCCAAAGGTTCCTAAAGTTTATTTTCAGAAACAAACCGGTCCAGCGGGTTTCTCGATCTGATGCAATGGTTAGTAATACATTCAAATATATTTAAAAAGAGCTAACAATATATTTAAAAGAGAAAAAAAGTGTCAATAAGTGTTTTTAAAAATGCTTTAAAAAATGAATACAGTTCCACAGTAGCATGCCATGAATCGGATATAAAGCTGACCGAGATGAGTTAATATTACACTTATCCCTGTGCTTAGTACATAACTCTGTTTATTAAAAGAAAAAACTACAAATCTTTTTTATATTTCTACAAATAAAATAGTTTTTTTAAACCTGCATACAAAATCACACCTTAAAAACCATGAACGATATAATAGCTAATCACATTATTGAAGCAGGCAAAAATGAATAATATCAATGATACTTATTACAAGACATATTCAGAGTTTCTCTGTGTTATTCACGCACAATGCTCGACTTCCTCATGTGGTCATTCATCAATATATACAAGCTTTGTGGTGAATTTACTTCCTTTTCCTTTCCAATCTCCTAATTTTCATCAGAACTCTAAACCAGTTCCTTATTTCAGTATTGTGAGATAATTCTACACTTCTGGGTACTGCAGGAGTGCCCTTTGACATCACGGCTGTGCCCTGAGTTTGCTAATAACAGAGAACAAAAGTGAGATCACAGCGAAAAGTCCCACAACATGACTCAGAGCCGGACAGACACAGCGCAGAGAAGTTGATGATTTATTATGCTTTGAGGGAACGTGTGTTAAGTCACGTCCTGTAGACACAGCCAGCGTATTCGAAATCAGACGGAATAGACTCTTAAAATATTTCTCAGGTACTGTCACAAAACAACTAAATGAAACCCATCCCATTTGAAATCATCAAATAGTGACCTTGAAGCTCTTTGTTCACACATTCGGCTCTTACGGAGATGTTTCATTGGGTGTTAAACAGGATTTGTTTACTCTTTCTGGTCATGTGAGTCTCACCTGTAAATAGTCATATCTCATCATCACATCTCACAATGTCTCAGTCACCTTCTAGAAGCGACTACGTGTACAGTACATTGTTCTGTTCTCTTCCTAATGTCAGGAAAACAAATGTCACTTTGTATCAAGTATAAACACGGGATGAATCTTAATATTTATTCGTCTCTGTTTTGTAGCATAATGTTTAATTTTGAATGACATACTGCTTATTTCTATCTTAATTCTTTGCTAAATGACTAAATGTAAGTGTAATGTTAATTATAAGAGACAGTAAACGTTTATATCCATTTTATGTTAAACAAAAGTGAAAAACAAGACTTTATAACCTCATATCGATTCACTCAACTTAATGGAAGGTATAACAACTGTATTAAACGTGACAAAGAAATGCTTTCTAGTGCATTAGCAGAAAAATGTTGTTAACGCAAACCTTAGGTACATTGCATATACTCGGATCGAACCGGTCTGATCTCACATCCGATGGGTTTGCGTCATACGGCCCTTGCCCGAGAGCCCCGCCCACAAACTTCAGCTGATGCAACCCAGACATATAAATACAGACCGGGATGAGAGACGACACACTTCATTCTCTCGCATTCATGGAAGGATCAACGAAACTCTTTGTGGAAGAGGTGGGCGAGCTCTCGGGGGAAACGGTGAAATGGTCTACACGCAAGCTCTGGTGTTCGGTAACGGGATGGCCGGCAGGTCCGAGCAGGAACACTTAGTGCACAGTTTGAGATTTCTTCGGGACATGGGGTCAGATAAAGAGAAATTAAGCCACTGCGGCGGACTCATGAAAGCACAAAGCTCATCTAGTAAGTATATTTTGGGATGATCTATTTATACTGCGGAACCAACGGGAGGCAGATTTGAGATCTGGGGTCGGGTTATCTTTTAAATGTTGTCATTTGAAATGTTTTTAACTTTAAGATAATTCAAATATGTGTTCCTCCCAGATTGGTCAATAAACGGCAGGTTCCCGTTGTGACAACTTGCCCCGTCTTATGTTATTCCAACATCGTGACGATAATTGTTGAATGCATAGAGTCTCCATTACAAATATCAGCTTTTAAGCAGTAAAACCATTACGAGAAAGATGAATTTCATTGGGATTTAATGTTGTTTTAGTGGTTCCTTTCACCAGACCTATAATTGGAGTTTCTACATTAAGATCAAAACCAGTATCACATACATATACAAGTCCCACAACCATTCGATTAATATTCCTGTTGCAGTTTCTATTTTTAGCAGGGCATGTCAAATTCAGATCAGGTGATGACACGTGACTATATGATAATAGAATAAGCCTAGACGCATCAAAACTGCTGATGCTCATGTCAAGTCCGCCTCTGATCAGCTGACCGTGACGCATTCTTCGCTTTTACTTACTCAGGTCTTGGATCCCAGTGCAGTTTGGAAGAGGAAACAGCCGAGGACGGGTCTCTGCCTCAGCTCGAAATCTCCAAGCGCATTGAAAAGTGCCTGTTTGATGCTAAGAAGGCGAGTTTGCGGTGCCAGGAGCTGCGTCTGCCCAGGCGCATGACCGAGCGCGTCGCTGGAGACATCCTGCGCGCATCGGTGGATGAGCCATGCGGGATCCGCGGCGCTTTAATACACCTGTGTATCGAAAACAAGGGCGCACTACAGAAGCTGGGCACCGTGACGCCCGATGAGAGTCTGACGCCCACATTCGAGCTGACGGTCATCATGCGGCCCGATGTGGATGGATGGCCGCCCCTCAAGATCCTGTTCGGCGGAGGGAAAGTTCTCAGCCTGAGACGCGGATACCGGCTGGTGAAACGGAAGCTTTACTCGTCCGCCACTCCTGTTGTACTTGAATTTGATTAAGTCTATCCAACCTTTCCACAAATCGTGTTCAGTGTTCAAACTTTAAGTTATTGGAAAGTGGTTTTGCATGTGCACATCGTTTCTTATCAACCGAATTCAATTTTATGGCACATTTCGAAACAACCGAGTTGGTGGTTCACAGTAGAAATGATACAAAAGACTACACATACTGACACTATTGTTACAAACTGCACACAAAATGTTTACACTATTTTATTTCAGAATGCACTAAATGCCTTTAAAAGTTGTCTTGTGTATCTTATAGCTTTCATGAAACTTTATTGCGTAATGCACGTTTAACATATCATTGGCTGAATTTACACAATTCGCTGGTTATGTGAAACTTATGCGAAATGTTAATGACCTCAAAAAGTTACTAAAACATGTCAAACACTTCAATCTGTGAAAGACACTACTGTCACCCGTTCAACTGATGCTCCTTAACTTTAAAGGTTGTGTTAGTACTTAAGTTTGGATTTTGCAGTGTTGTTTGCACAGATGTTCAGAGACACAGGGCGGTTCATGTATGAATCACTCTGATGCTGTACATTGATGTCATTGTGAATTGTTATTAGTGTTTTCGTGAAAATGAAAGGGACAAGCTGGTATTGTCTTCCAAGAACACAACTGAAACTACTTGTACGTTTTTAAAGTACCGCACGAGTTTAATAAAGAATACTTAAAGAACTCATACAATGTTTATTTGCATACTTATGTTTTAATAAATCAATTCACAACACATTATACAAAAACACTGTACACCGACCCTCTTCAAAACTATATGTTCTTTCTAAACGCACAGGTGTCTTAATTTTCACTTGAAGCTTTGCAGACGATAAAAACCCAGTCTAATATGAAAGGATCAATATACGTTTTTCTCCAGACAGAAAACAAAAGAAATAGAGCCCAAAATAACAGCTTTCATTTCTATTGCTCGTTTCTGTTGCTCAGTGTTTATTTGCTACCAACACAGCACAAAGGGTTTCGATAAGGCGACGGATATCTTTGTCTTAAAATGGCTTGTAGAGGAGTGACATTCCAACCATCCACCGGTCATGATGCGAATACATTCCACATAAACATTAAGAGGCCAGTAAGTTAACAACAGTTAAACTAATGAACTCCTCCAAGCTTAAATGAAAGTGCCGGAGAAGTCAGTCCGACCCGTCCTGTGGGTCTTCTACCAGACCTGGTTTTCAGGTGGACTGAAGATTACTACAAATGTCTAAGAACAGGGTTTTCTGTGACCGTTGAAGTTTGACTGTTGTCAAGCCCTTAAAGTCTCTCATCGTGGAGGTAAAATGTCCCTTGTGTCTAGTGTCTGTTTATCTGCATCTTTAAAGACAGCTGATTCGCTAAATCAAACCTCAAGTAACTAAACGTAACCAGAACATCTTGAAGAAATGGGGAATTTAAACCCGGTTCACTTTCTCTCATAGCTGCAGTGAAATTCTTAGTTCACTTTTTCATCTTCATATCTGCCTCTATGGCGCTGCGGCGCCCTCTGGTGCCTCCATCCTGAAAGAGTAGAAGAGCAATGAGCCAATCAAAACACATCTTGTCATCTACTGCCCTAACACACCAGACCATCAGTTCTGAAAACTATAACCTGATGTATGTGTTTGCTATTAAGCAGGAGGTTATCACAATATCTGATTTTCATTACATGATTATCATGACATGGCCAAAAGATTTCACTATAGAGGGTATGCATTGACGTTCCCCACGTGAACACGCCGGAACACCCCTCCTTACTTTACAGACAAATAAGGAAAAATTATGTATGTAAACTAACCCTCTTTCTTTCTCTCAACAGGTAGTGGTCAAGCTTGTTGAAACTAGTAACCTTGTATTAGCACCTATTGTACTTTTGCTCTTGTATGACATATAGCTTGTTGCTCCCTGAACTCTTTGTAAGTCGCTTTGGATAAAAGCATCTGCTAAACGACTAAAAGTAAATGTAAAGGAATCAGGTGTTCCTGGACACCGAAATGTTGCACGGAATTGCGTTTTCTTGATATTGTAAGCAGTCATTCGGCTTAGTGTTTTTGGCGTTCAGGTGGTAAAGTGACGTCACGTCCATCCCCTCTATAACAATAATAGCATGAAATCTATTGAAAGTTTTTACAGATGAACTTGACTGATCATTTAATTTATTTTGGATTTGATCTTTTTTTGGCCATGAAGTATGGGCATATCGTGTCTCTTAATGCAAAATTTTAAATGGATGTTATACCACCACCAACTATGTTGAAGTGACAACCAGATACTGGGTCTAAATGATATACAATGTCATAAATGTACAAGTAAAACAATATCAATAATCACAGTTATTCATATCTCTTATCAATTGTTGTTAAAGGAATAGTTCAGCCAAAAATGAAAAGTTAGGAACTAAGCTGTTATGGGTCACCATTGACTCTTATAGTGGGATAAGAGTCTGCTATGGGAGTCAAAGTGACTCAAAATGGCTTAGTTACAAACTTTCATTAAAATATCTTCATTTGTGTTCACCACAACGACAAAAAATATACAGGTAGTATACAGGTTTGTTACAACTGGAGGGTGAGCAAATATTGACAAAACGTTCATTTTGGGGTGAACTATTCCTTTATTACTGGTATTTCCTGACACCCTTACTTGACAAGCGCAGCCATAAGAAGTTATCAAAAGTGCTCAAAAAGATTATGAGCTAGAAAAGAACAGGTAAAGCACAACAACAGTGAAAGAGCACAAGATTTCGTTATTGTTAATAAGATCAAGTGTGGTAATAGTAAACCGAAGTCAACAAAACTGGCATTATTTAGCATATTTGATTATATTGGAGATCATTAAAAACACAAGACGTTAAGTAAAGCAAAACATTCAATAGAACGATCGGGAAGTAAACAGCCAAACAACTTACGATAACCGTTGTAAATTCATAATGGAGTTTAACCTTTTGCTGGAGCCAATCAGTGTTTGTGTATCGTTGTGTTTGTGTTTGTGTTTGGTAAGAGGGGACAGGAAACATCTTCAGCCTGGATACTTACAAAAAGAGAGAGAAGAAAAGCAGGAGATGCCATGGAGAGGCTGTCCTGTAGGACAAACAGCAAAGTGAGGAAAAGAGAAACCTAAACATACGTTTAGCATTTAACATCTAACCTATGAAAACCCACAGGCTGAGCGAAAGCAAAGCAGACAGGAACAGTTAACTAACCAAAAGACACGCCGGGGTTGGGCGGTGTGATTCTTACATCCCAGTCAGTTGATATGACAAAGTTATTTGTGTTAAAAAATACAAATATTATATATAATTAATATATAATATAATTATAATATACCAACCCTACATCAGAGATACATCGTCATACGACACAAAAAGACAGAAGTCTTCTCTACAAACAGATGAGAAAGAGGGTTTTAAACATAGGGAAGCAAGGAAAACAGTGAAGGAATGAAAGAGGATTGTGGGATGGACCGAGTTGTGTGTGTTAACCGGATGAAGAAATGATACGTTCATCCGTTTCCATGACGACTGCAGCACTCCAGCATAAACTCAAAGTATGGTGATGACAAAATTACTGTCCATTCATTTGAATGATCTGAGACACGTTTCGTTCGGTTCGGTGTGAAAAAAATCACAACTCACCTCTTAACAAAACCATGCAAACATAAAACAACAATGAGACTACAAGACTATGACTTAACTTTGGTCTGGTGTGCGATTTACAATCATACAGCTACAGATACACACAGAGAAACAGGCTGTTCATCCCAACACGTACACACATCACACAGCCAGCAGGTTTGCACGTTTATGACCTGTTTCCCAATAAGATTTATAGCGAGAATGCTTCACGCACCACGTGAAATCCCGTAACAGTGCGTGTTAATATCATTAATATAATTGTGTTTGTACGTACATCTCACCTGTAACACCCCGGATTCTCACCTCTACGTGCGTGTTTGTGTGTGTACATCACTGACCTTCTCATTTGTGTCTTGTTTGGAGTTGCTCCTTTTGCTTCTCGCTGATGGTTCTGGCTCTAAATGTGGGTCTTTGTGTGCAGGACTCAGGGTCTACATACGAGACTGTGTGTTAGTGCACATTACGCTAGCCCTATGGTCAGGGATTTCAGCAGAATACGTGAGTGTGTGTAGGGGACAAAAATCGTTTTGGAGTTTCAGTGTACAATAGGTGTATGTAAACAAGCTGTGTATTCATCTGACGAAACCTGTCAAGAACACGTCTGTGCCATACTTCACCCCGAAATCAAAAGAAAACTAGCGAAGTCTTTGCATGACAATTAAGCACGACTAAGCGTTACTTAAAACAGAAAATGTTTTCAAACTTCACTTTTTCCTCTATATGTTTCTGTTTGGAAAATAAAACTGCAGGTATCCTCACATAGTTCATCTTTACATGGGTTAAAGTCAAACTAAGTTAGAAATCCTTATCACTCGACAAATCATCAACTAGCTTCAATTATTAAACGGATAGTTCACCCAAAAACCTCATCATTTATTCAACCTCAGGATGTTTCAAACCTGTTTCAATGACTTTGTTCTGTTGAACACAAAATTAGATATTTTGACGTTCTAGGGCAACAGTTAATGATGTTCCAGAACTGAAAATGACTAACATCCTTCAAAATATCTGTCTCTGTGTTCATCAGAACAAAGTCATTTATAAAGGTTTGAAACATCCGGAGGTTGACAGAATCTTTTATTTTTGGGTTAACTGTTAATGTGAATGAGATTATTGTCCCATTACAGTAATGAAAATAAGTGGGAAATCTCTTGATTTTCTTATATGAGGGTGAAATACAACCCAGACTTTTCTCAGTCAGAGTCACCCGACAGAAGCAGCGAGCGAATCAGTTCTGAACTAGCATTTCTGACTTCCTAACCGCCACAAGATTTGGATGTTGAAACTTTTTCCTGCACTGCTGCAGTTTTGGATTTTAAATAAAACTTTGCCCAAGGGCTCTTGTGCTGAACCGACAACTTCAGCCCTGTCCTCCCATTACGAAGCAGAAAAATCAATTCGTGAACATAACCTTTGTGCATCACAACAACGACATACGCGGAGGTCTATAGCCAAAAGACATTAGAAGTCCTCGATTATTTTTGCTGATGCCCCATCCAGGCCATTTTCTGCTTGTGACTGCTTATATTAAGTTGTCTCTTCGATCTCATTTGGACTTCGAGCTGTAGATGCTGGCTGGACGGTATCACCAGAAAATATATGAGGCTTGCAGATTCATCCAAGGGGGCGTTTTTGTACTATCCAAATCTGACTTTGGGCTCTCTTGTCATGAGATGTTTCACTGTCCACTACACTTCACTTCAGATGTCCACGGACTTACTGTCCTAAGAGAGTGTTATATGGTTCTTCATGTCTACATATGGTCTTCACTTTACCTACAAATCTTTCTGCTTTGCTGTTTCTAAACTTTCCTTTTAGAGATTTTAACGATGTGTGTGATATTGTGTTGTACCTCCAGCCTTGGTACCAGGGTTTTGGGTCCACTCGATAGCGCTGGGTTTGTGTGTAAGCGTGTGTGTGATTGTACATGTGCATCTCTAACCTTCTCGTTCGGGTCTTGTTTGCGATTTGCCTCCCTCCCGCGAAGACTCTTGGTGCCGATGCCCGATTCAGACGTCTGCATGATCAGCTGCGTGGCCAAGAACTGCTGGATCTGCTCGAGAACGTCTCTCTGCATTTCCAGGGCCATGTGGTACACGTCGTGATCCGAGCTGTTGTACATCACAGCGTTCTGGAACATCAGCATGATGTCACGCTGGAACTCCGCAGTCGTACGGATCTGGCCTGACTCAATGTTTTTCTTGATAGCGGACAGATCCATGGGTCTGAAGGAGAAGGAATAACAGATATATTATGAGCCAAATCCACAAACACAGAATTATATGTGTCATATCTGTGGCAGTCTCAGTTGGGTACCTATGTACAATGCTGTGATAACCGGGGGCGATGTCATCGGAGACCGGCTGCAGAAATACACTTGCATACCTGGTTAAAACAATGTAAAGATTAAAATACACACACAAACCCTTTCTGGAGGACCATGGTTATCATACAACATCAACTGAGGTATATAAATACCAATAGATTCAAACGGTTACCTGTGATTGGCTGCTGCCCGCCACACCAGCATGATGGCCTTCTTCCAGATCTTCTGGGCTTGCAGTGCTTCTTGATCTTCACTGCACATGGAACTGAGAGAGAATTCAAGACCCCTTTAACTGGCTTGAAAAGACTTAAAATGATAAGTAACCCAGAAGTGAAAATTCTTCCATCATTTACTGACCCTCATGTCAAACCTGTATGACTTTCTTTAGCAAAACACAAACGAAGATATTTTGAAAAACGTTGGTAACCAAACAACATTGACTTCCAATGTTGGACCCAAAACCACGGAGACATTTCTCAATATATCTACTTTTGGGCTCCACAGAAAACAGTCATATACAGGTTTTACATGACATGAGGGTCAATAAATGATGACACATTTTAACACAGACTCACAATTGCGAAGATGCAGGACTGCTGGCTGTGGAGTCCGCTGTAGTGTAGCGCTGAGAGTGACTGCCGTATCCATCTTCACTCTCACTGGCAGGAGGATCCACCTCTGAGAGATACGGCCCCTCTCCATCTCCGTCTGCACATTCCTTCATCTCCATCCCTTCATCCACATCTACTTCGCTGCCTCCATCCTCTTCCTTCACCTCCTACGGCACATCCGAGAGAACAAGACATCAATCACAAAGAAACTCAAACAGATGAGTTCACAGTGCCAAGAGAAAGATTAGCCAATGAGTTTAAGGCAAGATGACGCAGCAGAACTAGATGCAGATGTGTGATACAGAAGACTTCTGAACTATTTAAGCTGGGTATTGGATAGCTGCTGTGTTAATACTCATACCTTTGAATCTTTCACTGATGCCGAACTGTCCTCTGAATCCAAACAGGGTGTGGTGGTCTCTGGCTGAACCCAATCCTCCCCCTCGCACTTCACAGCTGGACTCGGGGTTCTGTTCTCCTCCGGTGCCTCCTCTATCCCACCTTCCCCTTCTGCGTCCGTCTCCTCCTCCATCTTTACCTCAAGGTCCTGGCTCTGCTCTTCATCAGGGGCGGCGGTCACAACGGAGTCCTCAGTCACCCCATTGGCCACCTCTGTTTTTTCTGTTTCTTCAACCAGAACCTCCATTTCTCCTTGCACACCCACAGGGTCTGGAACAGTCTCCGGGATCACAGGAGCGGCGCTCTCCTGGATGTTTGGCTCTGTTTCAGCTGCCTTAAAAGTCTGGGACTCCCAGGGGCTGGTAAGCGAGTGGCCTCCGACCGCTGGGTCTTCGCAGAGAGAGAGAGCAGCTTCTACCGCAGCGGCGTCCAGAGCTTCTACAGGGTCATCCACCTGAGACATATACATTTGTTTATATTAGTAATATTATTATTATAAAAGATTTGCCAACAGAATGGAGGAGCTTTTAAATTATAAAAAGGTGATGTCTTTAAACATATTATCTTGATATATAAATGCATTTATGATCTTTCTGAAAAAAAATTCATTAACCGTTAATGTCTATGCTGTTACCAGCTGTCTTAAATCGTCTCTGTATACCTTCTCTTCTATTATAGCGATGATGTCTCCCACCGTCTCCAGGTCGAGTTCATGAGCCATGTATGACACAGACACCACTGTGTCCTCATCTGCCAGCTCGGCCTCTTTCTCCTCAACCTCCACCGCCGTGGACGAGCTTGCCATCACGGCCTCCGCTCCAGAACCTTCAGCCACAGCTGTTGTCCCTACAAATACATATTCAACTTTCACTAAAACTAATTTATTTCTTTAAAGTCCTCTAAAGATGAAGTGCTGAGTTCTTTTAAAAAGAGAAACGCTAAGGTCGGCTTTAACTGGAGAAAAGAACCAAACCCTTGACACATCTTGTCACACAAACATGAAACATATAAGGCTACACCGTCCTACAGAATGAATTCTGAGGAGAGTAAATCATAGATAGAGACCTGCGTTGGGCACAGAGAGGTGCTCTGGAGCTGGGGGGACAACCGTAGGGGGCTTAGGGGGGTCAGCGCTGACAGGCTGCGGTGCTGAGGTGGAGCTCTCCAACAGACGAGATAACGTAGGAACATCTGACACAAAGACACACACACATGTATAGCGATACAAACGCGCACACACACTGAAGCACAGAGCTACGTACACTTCGCTGTAACTACACAGTCATAACTACAAACAGCATGCATGTCTAATAGTCAGAAACAGGACGCAAAACAAAAGAGAGCTTAAGCAAATCGAAAACTAAAAATGTTTCAAGTAAAAAAAAAACATGTGTTTACCGGCTGCGATGTCCTGATTGGTCGGCACTGTAGCAACTGCAGTCGCAACCGTGTGAAGGTCAACTCCATGAGATCCATTACTCAAACCCGTGGTGACCTCTCCTTCAACAACCTGACCAAAAGATCAACACGCACACATTCTTCAATTGAAAGAAGCTTTGTATAAAAACATCTGCTAAATGAATAAATGTGTATAAATATGTATGACATATATATCTTTGGCTTACCAGTCTTGAGCTGGGTGCAATGAGATTGCCCTTTTTCAGCAGTTCGGACAGCAGCGGGGAAGGAGGTGGGGTAGCTTTTGGGTTCAGGTGCTTCTTCTGTGGGGAGTCATCGACTAGAGCGCCCAGAGCTGACTCTTTCGGTCCCGGGGCTGTGACCTCTGACACAGGCATGAAGGCAGGCACCCCCTGAGTCTGAACCAAACACAGCAAACACTTAAGATAAAGTGAGGGGTATGTTTAAAGGTTCGTGAAGAGTGGGGTGGTGAACTGACCATGGGATTGACACAAGGCTCATCTGTCATTGGTTGCGGTGTGTCCGCCTGCGGGATGTCCATGCTTGGGGAACTAGCACCGAGAGGAGAGCGTACCGTTACGCTGGGAAGTCTCTTTGGTGTGTTTTTAGCTGCCTGGCGAACTGAAAAAGGAGAAATAAAATATTAGATATTGATCACGCCAATTAAACCAGAGATAAGCCCGTAATAATAAAATACATTAAAGTATTTACAAAATAACTGCAGTAATATAGCAATAATAAAGAAATGTTTATATCATATTTCGATATTTGTATAACATATAAATAACATGTTACATAGAGAATATTCATTTGAAATAACTATTTGTTTTGTTGAGCTTTTTGTTCTGATGGGAAAGTGAATCCCTCACCCTGATAGGCTGCTTCAGTCGCCCGCTTCTTTTGCTCCGCCTCCTCCTCTTCCTGCTTCTTCTTTCTGACAAGCATGAAAACACACGATAACAAATGACAAACACATTGCGATATTTACAAACCGGAGCCCAATAACTCTCTGTCAGCCGTTTGAATCTGTTTTTAATAACTAGCTTGAATTTTGTTTAATATTAACCAGTAAAGTTTTTAATAATTATTATTATAAGGGATGCACAAATACCGGTATCGGGCCCGATACCAAGATCATGTACTCGTAAAAATGCTCCGATACCAAAGACAGATACATCATGTGACATAATTGACAGAAATTTGTGTTTGAGGTGGAGTTATTTGTAATTATGGAGCTATTCTATTTGTATCAGTCTCACTGTGTTGTGAAAAGTTACAGCCATCGGTATCGTTGAGTACCAGAAAAAAAACATCGGGACTTTTAAAATTGGTATTGGTGCATCCTTAATAATTATACAACAGTTTGGTCTGATTCTCAAATTAGATTAGCTGAAAAGAGCGGTGATATACAGTCTAACAACATTGCAACTAGAGACAATTTTGAGAAGAAACATCTCACAGCTCCATCTCCGTCCACAGCTCCTCCAGTTTAGAGTCCATATGACCTGTCTGGATCAAATCCACCTCTTTCTTTAATTTTCTGCAGAGACCAAAGACATTTAACACAAAATGTATTACATGTTTAATTAACTATTATATGAAAATAACATTAAAATGTATGTACAATACATATAATTATTAACTGGTTTCTAAACTCAATTTGAAATGATTGTTTTCAAGGCTGCAATCCTTAACTTTTTTGGTTAAAAATAAAAAGAAATGAATGATTTAGTCAATACATAGACAGATCAGTGTTCAAAACGATTGTCTTATCTCATCCCGATTCACAACGGTAAGGGTATAATAATTGTTTATAATTTCCTCGTTGCGTCATTACATCACGTCCGTAAACATAAAGGGTTTTATCACGTGTGTGCAGTGCAGCAGCGCTGATGTGGGTGAGTGTTGTTCATTCAGTCGTTTAGAGTCGTGTGTTTAAACTATAATCTGGGGTATATCAAATATCAAAAGAAATGTATACGTGTTACGAACAACTTGAGGGTGAGTAATTCATGACAGAATTGAAATTTTTAGTGTTCCTTCTGCAATCTTGACATGCCGCACACTCTCAATGAATTAACTCATTTGAGAAGATGAGAGAAAGATCGTTGAAATACTTCTCCATGATTGCCATCATAACACTTTTAACATTTATAATCTGATCTCTAGAGATCCATTTGTCAGCTGTTGACTCTGATTGCATGTTTATATCATATAGTGTATTACACAGCCAATTGTCATTTTTAAAATAGGCCTATTGCATGCGTACTAGCCTAGAAAATAAATAATAACTGTCTAATAATCTGTTGATATCTTCAGTGTATTGTAGGTAACTTCAGGTAACAATTCTCTAAACCGTTCATATTATAATAATAAAACTATGATGAGCATTTACATTACGAAACTTTTAAATCCGATCTATGATCCGAACCGTGAGTTTTGTGATCCGTTGCACCACTATATATTAGTGATGTTTTTCATCGATTCACGTTGTTTCTGTGAGAGGTCAATGAGCACAGAGGTCGGATTCATCCAAAACACAACCCAAATAATGAAAATAACTCTGCATATAACTGCCATTTTATGTTTCTTCAAGCTGAGATGTCAACAAAGGAGGCCAAACTTCCTGACTGCCACTTGACGTATAACTATACTATGCATTAATCCCAATGAATATGATATCATTGAAACTGCATGCACAATTACACAATTTAAGAATGCAATTTAAAGTGGTTTTAGATGTATTCAAGCATGTGTGCGTTTAAACTAAATAACCATCTCACACCTGTAAGCTTACAATTACAGATGTGGCACAGAAATACCGATGGAGTTGTACCTGTATTTCTCCTGTGTGTCTTTGATCAGTCTCTTGAGTTCTTCGATTCTCTCGGCTGTCAGACGACGGACGATCACGTCCTCAATGGTCTCGACCACCTCACCTTTCTCGCCACGTTTACGTCTACAGGTAACACCAACATTCACAAATATGCTGCTGCTACTACTGTATGTTAAACATTACTGATGGTGATTTATGAAAGCGAGAGATGGAAAGACTTACTTTGGGGCTTCTGTGGTTTCAAGCAGCTCAGAATACTGCGAGGCACAATGCTGTAGAGATCACAGAGAGGTCGGAATGGCATCACTCGGCAAATCACTGACACTAATGTGAATTATCTTCACAGAAGAGAACTCTGACACTTACATGAATCACCTCCATAACACATCACTCAGACTAATGACTACTGATGGTAATTATGTATTACCTTCTGGGAGAACCAGTCTGGGGGTCGTCTGGACTCTGAGAAGGGTTTGATGGCTCGGCTAACAGAAACCCTGATAAACAGACATCAAAAACTGTATTCAATAGGGCTGGGGAAAAGTATTGATTCTTCGATTTAAATCAATCTTCAATTTGAAGGGTAACTCAGACGAAAAATGAAATTTCTGCCATTGATGAATACCCTCAAGTAGTTTAACATCTGTAGGACTGTTTGGAGGAGCCAGATAGCTTCCGAACTACCTTATTGTCGTTTTTGGGGAAAATGGAGGTCATACAGATGTTAAACTACTTGAGGGTGAGTAATTCATGGCGGAGATACCCTTTAATGCAAGTGCTTCAGAGAATACTATCTGAATTTCGCTTCTTGTCCCGAGGGAGGCGCCATTATTCAATGTTATATGTCTTAAACCTGTTTCAAGTTGTTCATGAATTCACTGTTGCACACATTTACAATGTTTTAATTTTTACAACATTTACAATGTTTATGTTTGGTTACACAAAGTAAAAGTTAATCAAAACAATTGTGTGGGCTGTACTATTAACGTGAATGTGTATTTCATTAATTTATCTGAGTAGGGGGGTTTAGTTACCAGCCTATATTAGATTAGATTTAACTTTATTGTCATTACAAATGTGGTTTAGGTCTAACCAGAAGTGAAATAAGTAAGTGCAGGATATACAGTTAGAATAAATACAGAATACAACATTGAGAAAAATATTAAACAGTGGGCATTGACTATAAAAATATTTTACAGTAGGTATATACTATGAACAATATATACTGATGACTATATACTATGAGCATTAACACTATGAACATAAATGTACATAGTTTATATATATTTAAATATGGATTCCATGTCTGCGAAAGTAATATTTTGAATGAATAGCTAATCGGAATTGAATCGAAACCATATAAATACGAATCTAATGCCATATTCAATAGTAACTTACAGGGTTTTCATAGAATTAGTAAACAATGACTGTATATAATACAAAACCTCTCTTTACAATGATAAATTAACAAACACACATTGCTTAAATCATTCGATCACGTGCAATAACAGTTGTTATATTTGTTTCAATTACATGACCCACATGAAAGAATTCTGCAGTATACATGAATAATATAGGTTTTGTTTTTGAACCTTACAATAATAAATATTATTATTTCATCTGTTCACTATTTATTTTAACAAAAAACATTGCATTGCACGTGTCATTTTAATAACATATTACACTATACTACAATAATAATTTTCATGTATTCGACAAAAAATAGAAATGATTATATATTAAACATTATGATTAAACGGTCAAATAAGCAGGTTGATTAAAATATTAAATTGTGCTTGTAACAATAAAGGAAATTATAAATATAGAAATGATACACCACAATATGTTTATTTTCAATGATATTACATATATGAAACCGATATTCTTCGGTTACTAACAATGAGTGTTAAATCCGTGTACAGAGCGCGCCCCCGTGTGTCCACGTCGGGGGATTAGCTCAGATGGTAGAGCGCTCGCTTAGCATGCGAGAGGTAGCGGGATCGATGCCCGCATCCTCCAACTATTACATTTTTTTTCCAAATCTTTAACACACCGCAGTTTATTATTCAACTAAATATAGGTCAACCTCATATAAGACGTAAAACAGCTAAACGTATATACATGAATCCGTGGGGTTAAATAATTCCCTATAGCATATTCGGAGTATTACTGAAAAGAGGCTATCTTTCCATACATTGATTATGTCAAATGTTGTAAACTAACTGTTCTAGGACTATTAACGTTTACATATATATATATATATATATATATATTTATAACGTTTTATTTTATGTGTATTTACCAGTTTTGATCTCCACTTCTCATCACAGAAGAGGCGAGACAGAGTTTCTCCCGAATGGACCAGGGTTCCGTCGGGCCCAAAGAAAGCATCTTGTGTTCTGCAGGGACGGTTGAATATTGTTATAATACACATAATCTGTGCACCACATCTGTTATTTTACACGTTTAACGTGTGCGGTGGAAATGTTGCAAACAGAAATCGCTCATCGTGCGTCTCTCCGGGGACGTAACGTTATTTAAAACAAAATGAACCATCAAAGTCTTTATATTTTACCTACGCCCCTAAAAAGGACATTTTCTACAAGACTAGAGGAAAATGTGTCTTGACAACGTAAACACTCATTGTTATCATGTTAGCGGACTAACGTTAGCATAAAGCAAACCACTCACCCCGGCGTTATCAAAAGCGACAGCTTGTCAATTCGCGTACGGAAAAAATGCTTCAGAGTAAGATATTATAATTGTTTCTATTCTGGGCTGTGTGGTTAATCTGGTAAAGAAATAAAATAATACTTACTTCCCACACCAGTCGACATTTTCGCCGCTGTAGAATGAGGCCGCGAGACTTGTTCTCTTCACTTCCGCCGGTATCATAATGATGAGACACCTGCGTAAGCGCCAATTAAAACTCTTTCTGATGCAGGTCAGACGTATTGGGGGATTAGCTCAGATGGTAGAGCGCTCGCTTAGCATGCGAGAGGTAGCGGGATCGATGCCCGCATCCTCCAACTGTTTTTGTTATTTCAACCCTCTTAAATTGAAGTTATTACGGAACAGATTGTATATTTTCTCTCATGTAAGCCGTTTTCTCAAATTTCTCAAATGTGTTTTTTTAAATTGTATTATGTAATACAATACCTAAAAAAATGCATCAGTTCGTAAGAGAATAGAAGAAAATATTTAAAGTGAGTGAAATATAAAAAATACTAACTGGTTCAAATTCTCAGAACATCACAAACTATTACAGCAAGAATTGCATTTACCTTGTGTGCGACTGGCGTAATTAGTCAATTTAACAGTGTGGTTTACGATTAGACCAGTAGGGGGAGACAACACAACGTAAAATGCTAAAAGCAAGCCTCACTGAAACATTTTATTATGCTTTCCTGTAATAACACTTTTAAAGAAAGTAGCTATAATACTTTGCTAACGTTTCGTTCACCATTCTTTGGTTGCCAAACATCAAAACAGTTGAACTTTATATGATTGATTCCAGATCACAACTAAGTAGAGATCATCCTTAATAAAAAAATGTAAATATGTAAAATAAGTATGATACCTGTCATGCGTATTAAGCAATACCCGGCAGCAAGTTTTTACATTTTAATCTGCATTGTAATTAAAAAATCATTGCGTTGTAAAATGTGACCCCGGGATACCAGCGAGCAGCCATGCTGGGGATTTTTGGTCAGGATATGCTATAATATTACAACATGAGCAACATAGTCAGCAGAAATGCCCAGAATTGCGCAAACTTCAAAATGTGTTTAAAAACTCAACAAGAGATGTAGTCATATAGAAAATATCCATATTCTTAACTCAAGACACAGAATAGCAAATACTGCAAAAATCTAACCATAAAAATCATATTTTCATAATCATATAGTGAAATCTCACTATTCATATTTGATTACATATGTTAATACAACTGCCTATTGAAAAGATATAGGCAGCTGAAGGCCACGGACGTGCTTTTATAAAATACATTGACTTCCTTATTTTACGAACGCCTGTTGTGACGTAGATAGCTCAAGGTTTTGAGTGTTACGTTTTCAAGCCCATGGCGCAGCACGTCCTGGAATATGAATGCACCCGACAAAGATTGCAATGGCGATTAACGCCAGTAATGTCTAATAAATATGATCCCCGTACACATCCGAGCTGTGTGATGTTATTCGTCAGCAGTATCGGACCATGCTGCATTTCTAAGCACTCCACCGACGAAATCGCACCAATCCGTGTTCTACAGCAAATATTAATGAACGCATCGGCATAATACGGTGTCCTCGGGCGTCTCCACGGTTATAATACCATTCACTTGAATCAATATCTCTGTTGCATTTAATTTATGAGCTCATCTTATTCTGCGAACGGCTGACAAACGCCCGAGGCGCAGGGGATGTGAGGTGAATATGAGAGGGTAAGTGCTTGATTTTGTTGGGGGGTACCTCACTGATGTAAATGCTGTAATCTCACAGTGATGTCGGCCAGACGGGAATGCACACCGGGCCGCTCAGCCTTGTGGTGTGGGCTGAACCTCGTGATCACATCTCCTGCCCGTGGGGGGTTCGGGAAAGAGCTACATAACAGCAGCTGTTGCTGAGAGAGAGAGAGGTCAACGCGAGACGAGTGACAGATAAAGAAATGGGATGTTGGAGACCAACAGCTCAGAGGCCTATAAACTGAGGACCTGTTTTCAAGCTAATAAAACTACGGTTGAATATTGACCCGTTTTCCCCTTTCCGCGGACTAAGAGCAATGAATTCTACTTTCAAGCTGTCTCTCTCATGCACCTACTGCTAAGATAAAGCGACCTGATTATAAAATGAAAACGTTTATAGTTGACCGTTCTAGTTCAACAGTCAATATTGAAATGTCTAAAGTTATTATCTATTTAATACAAATGGGGATAGGAAGGGAAAACGCAGATAATTAACTGTTACCTTAGCAGCCACACACCCATCAATCTCGAACTTTCAAGGTCAAAAATCCAGAAGAAAGGTTGCATCTGATTGGATAAAGGGAAGATCCTTAAATATCACAACATTTGCTAATTCAGATTCAACGATCTTTTTCGAAATTTGTGTTATGTACATGTTTATTTAGTTTTGAATCTGCAAACGTAATTTGTAAATAAACATATGTTTACAACCGTGTGAATGGCCATTACGGACCGTTTCATCGGTCGCACGTGCCTGGCCGGAAGTTAACTTCCGGGTCTAGGTTTGATTATAATACATAACAATTTATTTAATATTAATATGAATAATGTAATAGTTTTAATGTCATTTAATACAATTCATATATAGGTCTACCGGGAGTTAGGTTTGGGCCACATACCGTTTGTTATGTGTCATTGTCCTGTGTGGATGTTAAAATAATACAATTACATTAAATCAATGTAGGACTATTAACATGCTATGAAATGGAACTAAATTAAATAACAATAATGTCCTCGTAAATAATTATTGCATGGATCTAATGCAGTATACCAAAGAGAAGATCATAACTGGGACTATGTAAATGCGGTCTGTAATTGTCTTCTATTCAACGAGTTTCTCTCTTGTAAGATAAAGATGAAATGGAAATTATACACAGAGTAATGATAAAATGTTTAAACTGGCATATGAAATATTGAACACGTTGCAGGCGCACAGTTAAAACCGAGAGATTTCTGAAGAAGGACTGTAAGGGAGTGGTCAGCTAAGAGAGTGGTTAGTTTGAGATGAGACGTGGTGATTTAGTTTAGTCCTGCTGTGTTATTAATACGAGCATCAGGCCATTAATGCGTTATGCTTTATAACTCTCTCTCTCCCTCTCTCGCTCGGATCATCTAGGCCGTCTTTCTTGCTCAGCGAGTCCATTAAGCACAGAAAGCTGAAACGCTGTATGGGTTGATGATAGCTTCTCTCTCAGCCTCTGGCCCTCTTCACTCCATCAACTTCTTTTTCTTTCCCTCTCTCTCTTTCATGTTTCTACATTTTCTGTCTTTGCTGTCATAAACCCGACCCCTTTTTGTGAAGAGAGGGAGTGTGTGTGTTCTTCGTGTGTCCTCTGGGCCGAATTCTGTTGGTATTCCTGGCTGAAATCAGGGCATGCATTATGACGGCCTCGGTTGGCTCATTAGGGCAGAATCCACCTGAGCCCCAGAATGACTCCCTCTCACACAAAACACAAACAGTGTTAAAGCCGGATTGCTCTTCATTGGTAGTAATTGGTAAAGCAGGCTTCACTATAAGAATTGCTTTATTATCAGAGTTAGACATAAGGATTAAAACTTTAGCGTGTATATTATCATTTGTGCTGCCATTCGCAGCTTCTCTAGAAACTGTACTCACAAATCTACTTACATTCTCCTGTAGTCTCTTTAAAGTTTTCCAGGTGTACCACTGTTGGCTCTTCTATCCTCTCATCTTCCTCTGTACAGTCCCTTGCAGCTCGTCCTCCTCTTTTTATCTTCTATTTTTTTAGATCTAAAATTCCAAAAGCATTCGTACGGATGGATCAATAGCATGCAGTTATAATGTCAAAATAGAGTACCGCAAAGATGACATCATTTTATATGCAAAACCCAGAAGCAAGTTCAGGTTCAAAACGGCGATTGCTAACAAGTTGCTGAAAGTCATCTACATTCTTTGGCATCATCCCGTTTGACGTCATCGTGCATATAAATCTCACAAATAATGTAACATGGACACAAATCTCTAAAAACACGGATGGGGATTCATTCATGGAGTAATTGCTTATCATGGAACACAATTTTAATCAAGTTTGTAAAAGTTGTCGGAGGCTTGGTGGGGGTGACGTTGATATCGAGCGATCGTTGTGTAGTCTGTTCATAGCCTTCCTCCGCCGATTGTATTTAGCCTTCAAAAGTAGCAAATGGTGTGTAGCTTGATAGACAAAACGTGTAAACATCATAAACCTTTGTTAATCGCAGAGCTTATTTTTTGCAATCTTTCAAAAGTCTATGGGAAAAATGCATAGGTTTTCTGTCAAAGGAACCAGTTCAGCGCTAACTTTGGGGTTAGCCTATAAAAATACGTCATCCCGCAGGTTTTTTATTGTACTTTATTTATTACACTGGTAATAGATAAGTCAGAGATAGATAGTATATTTGGAATTACATTACCATACTACTCATATGTATACTGTGTACTTTTTATATGTAGGCTATTGAATACACAGAAGATGATCTACTGTTGACAATTTACACAACATACAGCCTTTTATAACGTCTCCCACAATGCAAAATAATGTGACCACAATGTAAGAAATCATTGACGTATATATCACAAACAACAAGGAACGAGTTACGCACAAAAATACAAAGACATAGTCATAGCAATGCTTGCCTAAAAAAAGAAGCCAGTATATAGTGCGGTATATACGCTTACAGCCACAGAGACATTCTTTCCAACCAGGTGGCGAATCTCTGTCCTCACCTTCCCCTCCTGCCTCCTCTCGAGGGGATTCTATGATGTCATGTCTGTGTGTCACCCCTCTGCCCAGCCCCCCTCCCTAGGGACATTAGCCAATTTGCCAAAGTGCCTGAATGACACCCACCCCGACACCCTCTCCCTCACACTCGACCTTTGACCTTGCCATTATCTGTGCAGTGTCACAGCACAGCGTGACACCCCACTGAGGCAATGGGCCCACACGCGCTTGTAACTGCTACAAATCACCATCGCACCCTTTCAATGTGTGTGTGTGTGTGTGTGAGGTGTGTAAAAAATAGGGGGAGTTATGTAGTTTTGTGTGCGTGCGTTCAATTCTGATATATGGAACACGGGTGCTCAGGCATTGTGTGTGAGCGTCTGACTAATGTTGTGCACATATGTGTGTGGGGTGTAAAAGAGATTTAACCTCAGTCAGCAGGGAGTTCGCCATCTGAGAATTGTTCTCTGCGATGATAAGCCATTTTGCGCACACATACATACACCCTAACACACACACACACAAACTGCCCATTGTAACTCACTGTACAGATGGACGTAACAGAGTTTAAGAGTGACACACACACACATATAGTGACGCCATCCAGAGCCTTCAGCTGGTGATAAATCATGTTACTGTTCCACACTCCATCACACGAGAGAGAGCGAGAGACAAGCTGGAGCTAGAAAAAAGGGGAGATGTCACTGTGTAGTCCATCACCTTTTTGCAAAAGGGACCAAAAGATAGAAAAATTGAGTGAAACATTCAGGAAGGGAGACAGAAAGAAGAAACACCTTCCACCGGTTCTTGGTAAAGACAGTTGTGCAATCTTGTGAATGTCATAATTGAAAGCCGTTTAAAAAAAACAGATCGAAATTCTCGTTCATTCTTTTGCACCTGAGTGTTTCCTGAAAATACTCACGTTGCACTGCTCCGCAGGAACACCGTATCATTTGACAAATCCTTAAGATAAATAAAGGGTTTGGAGAGAGGACGTGGCTGGAGAACAGAGGAAAAAACACAAAAAAACTAAAGAAAACTATGACCGTGATGTTTTTAGTCGGTGGCTTTTGGTTGTTTATATTAAGAGTAACACTAATGGCCAGGACGGAGGCGAGTTTATTACAGAATTACAATACAGTTAGTATTTAACGGGTGGTTCACCCAAAAATGAAATTTCTGTCATCATTTACGCACCTTTAGATTGTTCTAAACCTGTATACATTTCTTTGTTCTGTTGAACACTCAGAAGATATTTGGAAGAATGTCACTGACCAAAAAGATCTCATCCCCATTAACTGCCATAGTAGGGGAAATGAGTACTATGGGAGTCAATAGGGGATGAGATATGTTTGGTTACCGACATTCTTCCAAGTATCTTCCTTTTAGGAATTTAGACGGGTTTGAACAATCTGAGAATGAGTAAATGATGACGGAAACATTTTCTGGGGGTGGAGAAACCCCTTTAAACAGCTTCTGGTAGCTGTAGTTTATTGGCTTTGAACTTGTAGCAGGTACAGAGACCCTAAAGAATTGAACTTTGTAAAAATTTGCACAGTGGATTTAAATATGTTAAACGTGTTGAAATGTATTTCAGCTACATTCTATCAAAACTACATTATACATTTGGAAATTTTTGAAAATGAGATGGCTATCAAAAAGTGTAAGAATTTCGCAATTTTTTAACCTTGTTACATCAATAACACACCTATAAATAAAACATTTTTTGTAATATAAAGGGATAGTTGATCAAAAATGAAAATTCTTTCATCATTTACATACCCTCGTGTCATTCCTAACCCGGTAGCTATGGCTTTCTTCTGCAGAACACAAACGAAGATATTTTGAGAAAGACTGGAGAAAACGTTCCTTTCACTTTCATTCCAAGAACACCAACCACTACTCAAAATTTCTCAAAATATCTTTGTGTTTCACAGAAAAAAGAGAAATATACATGAATGACAAGAGAGTGAATAAACGATGAAAGCATTACTATTTTTTGATGACATTAAAAAAGCATTGCAGTTTATCTCTGCGGAAGTGAAAATGATCATAAAGCTGTCATACACTTTGAGAAGACTTGGCATATGGCACAAGTCATACTGACCTACTATTTTTCTGCAGCTGGTGGTTATTATGACTCTGATTGCATAATTATTCAGAAATATTTTTTAACATTGTGTTGAATGGGGAAAACAACATACATGCATGTTTGTGACAGCGTAAGGATAATAATGACACAATTGAACTACATTACAAACGAACACTCAGGGGCCAGGGTTTACACAAATCTGTGAATGACGATGCCATTCTAATTCTGAGGTAATGTGGGGATACATTTGTGGAATTCAAAGACCAATGCATAAAACAAGACCTTGAGGTTTGACCCTGGAATGCCACCGAGTGAGTGGCATGACCTTTGACCCTGTGCCAAATAGATCCCTTTCCTGATTGGATGGTGGTGGGGAGAGAGTGTCTAGAGGTCACTGGGTTTTTGTGGCTAAGTGCTTACGAGGGAAAAAGGGAGAAGAAGATAAATGGTGTTTTGTTCTACAATAAAAAATAGAGGGAAAGTCTAAAGCGGCGTTGAAGCGCTGCGGTTGTTTTCTCTCATAATTCTTTAATGACATCATAATGTGCGCAATGATATCGTAATGAACAAAGCCGCCCAGTTTAGAATGTTGCTATTCGGGGTGTCACTCATTCTTCTTCATCGCTGACTCTTTCACATCCTCCCTGCTGTTTCTTTCTCTTCACTTTCCATGTCCTGAGTCAGGCTCAGGAGACAGTAAAGAAAAATGTGTGTGTGTGTGTGTTTGTAGGTCGGCTGACGGCTGATTGGATTAGAGAGGGATGCGTTTGTAATCGGGGGTATTATCTCCGTCCGTCTTGTGCATTAGGGAGCATTAGTTCTCCTGGGATGGGGGGTTGGGAGGTACCGCCGGGGGGGTTCTGTAAATCGTACCTGCCCTCCCGCTATCTGTCTCCCTCCGTCCGCCCCCGGGGGACCTGCAGATAGCGCCCATTACTGTCAGCCTCGCCTGCCTCTAATTGGTTCAGATAGGAGCCCGTTGCAGCTGAGGGAGGGGTTTTAGATTCGATTAAGAGTTTTGATATGCCGTTTCTAAATTTTTAATGACCTGTAACTGAAAAACAATGCAGCGCATTAAATGCAGCAGATGACTGAGTGGAAACGTTACCCAGCAGATAAGTGAGTCGGGGAGGACTGGACGCGCAGCGCGGTTATGGCCCCCTGGTGAAAATTATGAGCATTTTAAGAGAAATTTTATGATTGTATTGGGAATTTGCTGAACTCGTAGGCTGTGTTTAGAATCCAGTGAGCTGCCTTGATGTCTAGTGCAACTCTGCACGCTCCACAAATATCACATCTTATTCTAAAGTACACATCAACACAACAGTTAATCTAACACTGTGTCTACACCGGACACGACAGGTGCGACGAACAAACTTCAACAGATTTATAACATGTTGTTGAGGAAAGAATGTTATTTTTCTAATAAAGACAACAATACATAACAACCCAGTAAAGAGTAAAATAGTCACTTTTTTAACTTCATTAATTATTATAAATGAATGTTAGATTAATCATTATATTAGTTATTATTAGTATTATTAAATAAGAAAAGTATTAAATAATTATAATTAACATTTTATTGAAGATCTTAAACACTCATCGAATTTACCCAAATCCAGATTATTTTACATAATTTTGCATCCCCATGCTATTGTTGATATTGTAAACTAAAGTGAAACCTTATTAAAACACCATCATATTTTTGAGCTATGAAAGAGCAACAAAATCGTCCTCTGGGTAGCATTAGAAGCATAAGTGCATCCAAAGCTGTAGACTTGAAGTCTATGACTCACAGACTGGAATATAAAGTCTGTTTCTCTGTAATTCTACCTTTAAACCTAGAAGCTCACTGTACTTCAACACTCAATGACTAATACCGCTGTTTACTCTGAGCTTAGAGCGTCAGCTACAGCCAGTCATGAGAAGGAACCTACAGCACAGAAAAGAGAGAGAGAAAACAAGATGAGTTAACAAGAACACAGAGTCTTTATAAAAGCCGTTTATAGAGCGATATTTGTTCCAGTTTAAAAAATGAAATAATATTCAGTCGATGTCGTGTGAAGCGTCTCGCAGTGTTTCTCTTTTCCCAGCAGACCCGGATTTTATTTATTTAACAAAGTGCTGTCTGTGTATCACAAAGCCAATACGCTAACAATGCGCAAAAGCATCTTTTCAATAATTCACTTCTTCCGAACCATCTTAAACTACTGTTTTTCCATCTCACGCTCTCTCACTCTTGGGTAAACACGTTCGCTTGTGTTTATGTGTTTTGGCAGGGACTTTTAGCCAGGGTTTGTGTTTGGATGCATCTCACTGTATGTGTGTAAATGATGAGTGTGTCTGCGTTTATGTAGGGTGACATGTCATAATACAGTTGATACTCAGGCTATTAACTTGTTGACACTTTGGGGTCAGTTTGACAGAGGCCTAATGCTCAGTGTGACAAAGTGGAACCTCTTCATTATCCTCAATGTAATGGTCTCATCGCTGAGGGCTTTCTTCTGCTCTCTCCCTCTCTTGCTTTCCCCTTATTCTTAATTTGCAGCCTGGTTCAATTCAGCAGCATTCAACTTATTTCCCACACCTATATCCTTCCTCTCTCTCATCCCTCATTCATGTCTGGTTGTCTTGCTCAGCATCCTCTGGTGCTCCTCTAGCCTTCATTATTCACTCTTTCTCCTCCTGCTCATCACTTTATCTCTCTCTTTCACCCTCATGTTCTCTGTCGCTCTTGCACATTTATTCTATTCCATTCGAGATCTCTCCCCACACACTATTTCTCGCCCAAATCAAGGAACTAAGGATTATATTTTTCATGAAGACAATGAGGCCTATTTAAAGGAGTTGCATTATGACAGTTAAGCACAGCAGAGTTGTTACTATGACAAGAATGTAATTGTCATTACTGTTATGCAGAAATCACTTATTTTTAGTTTATGCTAATTTAAATGTACAAAAGCTTTGCTTTAAAACAATTACCCATGCAAGGGATTGTTTGTTTGCTGTGGGAAACTTTTTCAAAACCTTTTTAAATGATTTTAGTCATATAAAACATACAAATATGCTTTTTTAACATTACGGAAGTAGGAATTGTTGTCATTTCACCTCACAGAAATTCTTAGGGGTTCCATTTTTTTAGGCAAGATATCATTTTTTACTTTGATTTTGGGCTGAAACGTGATCTAAACATGTTCATGAGACTCATCAATCTCTCTCTCTCTGTCTCTGCCTGTGTCAGATTTTGACCCGCCCCCGTTTCCACCTTCTTTTCCTTTTCAATTTGTATTCCTCCTCTCCACCTCCCTTCTCTCCCCTAATTCTGTCTTCCTCCCCTCCCTCTCCTTTTACACTTTATTACTTTCTTCGATTATCCTCTCGTCTCTTCCCCACTCAATACTTTCATTTCATGCTCCTCTCCTCTAATCTTTCACCCAATTGCTCCATCGTTTGCTCTTGTCTTCCTGTTTTCTCTGTTTTAAGAGGGTGTCCTTTGCCTCTCTCTCTCCCCCGCTGTGTCTCAGGTTTTCTCACCTCATTCTTGTTTTCTCTCTCCGTCTTCAGTCAGCTGAAGAGTTTCATTGTGTTCACCTTGACAGACCTTTCAGGTTAATTTCACAAATAATAGAAATTACATATTTGCATAAAGACAATGCAAGATGAGGTGTGCAAGACTTTTTGCATTGTCACAGTAATGGATTGTAACGCCATACAGAACTCGTTTCATTTCTGTTTTATAAGGTCGTTTTCAAACATTGGTCAGCAAACACGTAGTCCCACCTCAATCACATTGGTTGAGCTTTATAGGGAACCGTAGAGATGTACGTATTTTTGTATGCTAACCTCGCAACCGAGTTAGCATTTTATGTGTTTTTGGTAAATCGCCTTAAATAAGGTCTGTGTAAACAAAACCTCAAAATATTTTCATGTTTTATTCTATGACGTAGAACACACCAATTATAACCCACTTGTGATTTTTTAAGCCTTATTGTGTCTTTACAACGGTGGCTGCTAACAAGTTGTTAAAAGCGACTACTTCCTTTGGCGTCATTGCGCATTTAAAGCTCACAAATAATGCAACATTGGCACAAATCTCTAGAAACGTAGATGTGGATTCCTTCACGGAGTAGTTACTAACCAGGGAACACATTTTTATTCAAGTTTGAAAGAGTTTTCGGAGGCTTGGTTGTGGTGACGTTGATTTCGTGCAACCATAGTAGTGTAGTCTGTTTACAGCATCATGTTAGCTTTTTACTTCTGTCGGTATTTCAGCTTCAAAAGTAACAAATGTTGTGTTCATTTGTAAAGATAATCTTGATAGACAAAACTTGTAAACATCATAAACCTTTGTTAATCCTATTTTTTGTGATTCTCTCAAATAGCACATACTAAGAAACAAATGTATAGTATAAAGCAATGTAAGTCTCTTTGGATAAAAGCGTCTGCCAAAGGCATAAATGTAAATGTAAACAATGTCTTGATAGCCACGTGTCTCTGCTTATTATGCTGTGACAGAAGAAAGTCTTTAAACATGAAAATGATGTATACACTTTATAAATTACATTTCATACAACAAATGTATACTAGAGATAGAGTTTTAATCGTTTTTATCACCAGGTTTTTGAATCTCTACAAATTTAAGATAGCAACAGTGTCAACATCACAATTAAAATGATAAGATACAGAGGAAAAATATAATTGCGATCACATTGAGAGCCATTTATGAACGATAAAATGCTGACAGCCAATCAAAATCCATTAGAATGCAAATGGCTCGTACATTGAAAATATGAAACTGCAGCTTGAAAGTTTAGAATAAACAATGCTATTGTGATGGACGAAAATATTTTTCTTTCATAATTATTCGACTTGGTGTGAACTGGCCTTTACAGTATAGTGACGATATTTTAATGCAACAATGCAAAATCCCATTTTTCTTTGCTTTTGTATCAAAATATCACCCTGACGTTTCCTAGTCTTTGTTTTATTCTTCCGATCAGCCTCCAATGTTTCTGTTTCACCACAGTCAACTCTGTTCCCCAGTGGAATAACTGCGCTCATTCTACTGAACTGACCGGGAAAAGCTTTTAACTTAGGAAACCTTTTCACATGTCACCACATGCGCCATAAAGAAAAAAACGATGGCAGAAACAATTGAAAACATGCTGTCTTAGCAGAACTAATACACTCTCTCGTGAACACACACACACAAACACACACACACTCACTTGATCTCTTTTCATCTACGCTCCATCATTCTGTCATAGCATCCCTCCATCTCTGCAGGAGTGTATTTGCTGATGCCTGCAGACGTAATTTACTACGCCTCGTTCCCACACGCCGACTGACTCACAACTTACTCACTGTGAACTTACCTTCCTAAACGCCTCTCCCTCTGTGTGTGCGTAAAGGGAATTACATGTTTCATTCTTGCATTTGTCTACATGCTTGTGGAAGAGATGTTCAGGGGTTGCTCTTTGTAATAGAGATCTCATTTATGTTTAAATTCATCGAAATGTGAGTTTTGTGGCTTGTTAGTCTGTGTGATAGGTTTCAGACTTAATACTTTAATGGTTTACTTCAACAGAGCAGATAGAAAATGCACTACTTTTGCACTGTAAGAAAAGTCACAGATGAGATCTCAGTTATTTCTCCTTGACATCTTTGAGTGCAAATGAAGAGCGAATAGAAGTCTCCTGCGTCTCAGATATTTGTCCTCAGATGAGATCTCAACGGCGCCTCAAACTGATATCAGATTTGTCAATTCTGCGATCAAAAGTCGATCTTATTGTAGCTCTACATATGAACGCAAATATTTCTCCTCAAACGTACCCAAATCCAGATGCTTTCACCCCTACAATCCACATTTATTTTACTTTGTGTATTTCTATTTTGGTTTCTCCTGATCACCTTTAGGAGAATCATCTCTAAGTTGATACTTAAATGAAACAAAATTAAGAACTCCATCAAATCTCCTGAGATATGAAAGAGCAACATCTGAGCAATCACATTTTCCTCTGGGTTGATTTTCTCCAATACGATTCTCTCCAGAATGGGAAGGTAACAATCCTTATTCGACATTGTTTACCTTGACGTGATAACTAACAAAGAAAACAAGCCTCAGCTGACACCAGAACACCAGTTTCATACTGTCGATCATCTTGCAGGTCAGATGTAAGTCATTACCAATCAATGTCCTACAGTACCAACATGACAAAATCCCTGACACGACAGATGCCGCGAGTCGTTTCTTTTCTCTTAATTAGTCCCTCATTAGCTAATGGACAATTAAAACACTCCGTGCAACTGACAGCGTTTCAATCTGAACACACGAACGGCTCTATCTGTGCTCTGATAATTAATGCTATTGTTTCTGTCATGTTTACAGCAGCGGACAACAGCAGTAATTGGGCGGCGCGTGCGGGATGCAGAACAAGCGCACGCTAGCTGAAAATCCCATCCCAGAATGCTGCATTGGCAAGATGGGCTGAAGCAGTGCCAAAGTCATAATGAGATCTGTCACAGCCATACAAATGAACAGGTGACAGAAAAAGACACGAGTATGAGATATGGCAGCGGTATAGGCTTCGGAAATCTCTCTCGCTCTTTCCCGCTCTCTCTTGTGCACACATTTTAACACACTTCCAATCTGCGAGTGTCCCTTTCGACAGATGTGACCACAGAATGGTGACATATGGTTGGCGCTATACGGCGGCCATAACCGCAGATAGGCGGAGTATCAAATCTCCATCTCTTCTTGTTTTATCTTGTTGGTATTTGCGTGGTGAAGGATCTGATCTGTGTCTGATCCTGACGGTGTAACTTTTTCTCTCAATCGGGGATTCGCAACTGGTGGCCGCATTTCATAGCAAGACAAAACAATGATCATATAGTTGCGTGTAGTCAAAGGAAACTTCTAAAAAGGAAACCTATTTGGTGAAACAAGGTATCAAATGCTAAATTAAATGCCGCCCAGGTATTTTTACTTATTTGTTTGTTTGACAAACACAATATGTTTTGTGTGGTGAATTATTGGCTAAACGCATAAAACTATTTCATTTCGCCTGACATTTATGCATTTGGCAGACAATTTTATCCAAAGTGTATGCAAAGTACATTTATATCAGCGTTCGTGGTCAACTTTATCAATTGAACTACACAAACACATTTAGAAATCAAACAAGCAATCTATTGATACATCTATTGATACATAACTTTTTATCTAGAAAGAACCTTTGAAAATACACAATTTTGGCTGTGTTGGGTGACCATTCGAGCAAATGTAAATTTTGTATCCTGAAGCTCTAATTAGAACGTCACGGGGCGAAAGCCACCGGCAGTCGAATGATGTTTCCTGTTGTGCTCTTGATTGATGGCTACTGGCTGATGTTCTCTTTGGGGTACACATCCATCACTGCCGTGAGTTTTTTTACCGCAGGGCCATGAGACTGTCACCCGTCCTGATCTATACATTTACGACTCGTGCAGGCAGGACGACCAGACAGACCGTCACATGATGTATTAGCACCGCTGAGTCCCGGGAGGTGACGTGACTTCGGCTACACAGCCGTCGGAGCTGCTAGGGGGTAGGAGGGGTTCGGGATGAGAGAGCGGGTAGGTAATTGGTTAATGATGGTGTCACTCAACCCACTGGCATGGTACGGCGAAGTCACGTGATTATATATTCCTGATGGATGAGGCCATCTGGGCCTCTGTACCTGTTGTTTGAGCATATGTGTGTGATATACCCAGGGACTGGCGAAAGAGCACATACTCCTGTGTGAAAGAAAAATAATCTTGTTAAAGGAATAGTTTACACAAAAATCATGACAATTTAGATGTAATGTACGTGATTTCCTTTCTTCAGTCGACCACAAATGAAGATTTACTTATAAAGATATATGTCACTATATAAATAGGTCCCAAAAGGTTGAAGCTCTAAAAAAGCGCATACATCCATCATAAAAGTCATCCAAACAAATCCAGTAGATTATTAAATGTCTTCTGAAGCAAAATGATAGATGTGTTTAAGAAATCAATTAATATTTTGAGCTTTGGGTGAATTATCACTTTAATATCTTGATCTCACCATAAAAGTGGCAATGTATAGTTTACAAAACTAAAACGGTTTAAACATTTCTGTTAATTGAGATCAAATAAAACATCAGCCTAAAGGCTAAATATTATTTGCAAACCTTGAAAACCATTTAAAAACTAAAAATGAAAATACGTTTTAGTTGAGGCACTAAAATTATTATGAGAAATAAATAAAAATAGAAAAATATGAAATTAAAATAAATGAAAACTAAACTAAAACTTAAATGGACATAAATTGAACATATAGAGCAATAGTAAGTAATAATAAATAAATGATTTAAGAAATAAATGTCAAAAGCACAATTGCATAAGAATAATACGGGGAAAAACATGAAATACACAAAAAAAAGGAAATAACGCAAGAACTAAGAAAAAAAACCTATAACTCTGAAAAGTAGTGTTGTTGCTGTTTAGTATTTTTGTTGTTCAGTATATAAAAGAGGCCCGATTGCTAAAACAATCTTTAATGAAACCATTAAGAAACTGGAACCGCTCGTTGGAAAAAAATCCAAACCAGAATCCTATCTTAATGTTAATGCTGGTTTGCAGAACACATGATGTGCGTTTTGGGAAGTGTCATGAAGTGATGCGCCTGGTAATGCGTGTAAAGGTAATGGCCGTAAGCGCAGCGTTCTGCGTTCTGAAGAGCACATTTGGTAATGTCAGGCAGATAATGTATGAAGTGTCAGAGAGGATGATTTGCTCCCATCTCATCCCTCCATACAGCATACGGCCATTATTGATTTAGATTAAACCCTCATCCTTTCTGCTTATTAAAATATTGATTATGGAACAAAGAGCAGAGTGCAGGCAATGGGGGAAGTCCAAAGTGAAACTGCGTTAGCGAGAGCGAGAGATTTTGTATGTGTGTATAACCTCTTTGTCAGCTCTATTTTTGTTGTTGAACAATGAAATGACAAAACGACGCTTATTAAAACGCTGTTATTAATTATACTGCGAGAGCTAAACAGACGGAGTTGACAATGATAAACCATGTAGCCTTTCAGTGTGTGTTTGAGTCTAGAAGAGAGACGGAGACACGTTTAAGTGAGGTGGTGTGAAAATATGTGTGACAGTGTAATTGTGTGTTTATGGAGTTCATTTTTACACACATTTACATTTAGTCATTTAGCAGATGCTTTTATCCAAAGTGACTTACAAAGAGTTCGGGGAGCAATAAGCGATATGTCATAAAAGAGCAATAGGACAGTAGGTGCTAATACAAAATTACTAGTTTCAACAAAAGCCAGACCACTACCTGTTGAGAGAAGATTGTTAGTGTACTTTTATTTGTCTGTCAAGTATTCGTCGAAGAGGTGTGTTTTAAGTCGTTTTTTGAAGGTTGTGAGAGATGTGGTTGACCGGACATGCATGGGGAAGAATGTTCCACCAGGAAGGAGTTGTGAAGGAGAATGAGCTGGAAAGTGATTTAATGCCCTTCAGAGAAGGCATTACAAGACGCCGCTGGTTTGCTGAACGCAGGGTTCTTGATGGGGTGTAGGAGTGTAGTAGGGTGTGAAAGTATGCCGGCTCAGATCCAGTGATAGTCCTGTATGCAAACATCAGTGACTTGAATCTGATCCGGGCTTCAACCAGTAGCCAGTGGAGAGAGACGAAAAAGGGTGTCACATGAGCCCTCTTGGGCTGTTGGAAGACGAGGCGTGATGCTGCGTTTTGAACCAGCTGAAGGGGTTTGATAGCCTTTGCAGGAAGACCAGCAAGGAGAGCATTGCAGTAGTCCAACCTTGAGGTCACTACGGCCTGGTAAAGGAGATTTGGCTTAGGGGTAGGGTCAAGTTTAGGGAATAGAATGTACAGTTTATACAGTATAAAAGTAATTATGTATATGAACAAAATGTATAAAAACAAAAATGGTGTGTGTGTGTGTTCAGCCAGGAACAGAAGAATCTATTGTGCTATAACCTCTGAGACCTCTGTTGTCGCGGTATAGTCCTCCAGAGACCACACTGCTCCCTGTTTACCCCTGTGGTCTCTCTTTATCACTCTCTCTCTCACACACACACACACACACACACAATCTCACACTAGTTTTATCTTACAAAAACCTTTCACAGCATGATGCCGGTCAGAATATGTCTCTGCAGAACAAAACCACGCACAAACTATTCTTCTATCTTTTATTCTGTCCATTCAGCCTTATCAAGCGCGCAACATCTCTCTCTCTCTCTCTCTCTCTCTCAATCTCTCGCTTTCATTTCATGTCTCCAGACGTTCCCAGAATGCATCAGCTCCTCTCTGCTGGGTGACAGCAGAATGCAGCCATTGAAGGGATTTCAGAGGGCGAAACACTGAAAATGTGGTGTATTTATCTCTGTCTCTCACGCGTAAGCTTTCTTTTGGACTTGTGTACCTTCTGGTGATGTCATCAGCGATGGGTACACTCGGTCTTGTAACTCCCGTTGGGAGGTGTGTGAGTGGGGTAATGAGGTTTGGGTTTGCGCATATATGTGGGTGTGTGTGTGTGTGTGTTTGTGTGTGAGAGAGAGAGAGAGAGAGAGAGAAAGAGAGAGAGAAATGTTGATATGAATGAGTTTTTTTTGCCAGTGTATAAGAAAGGGTTTGTGAAAGTGTGTGTGTGTGTGTGTGTGCAAAGTTTGACTATATTTGTGAGGCCCAAATGTTTAACATGTCCCCATAAATAGAAATAGTAAGACGTTTAATGTTTTCACTTTTTGAAATGTTGTTGAAACGTAAAATGTTGGTTACGTGTTAGGTAAGCTGTGTGTGTGTGTGTGTGTGTGTGTGTACTAGGATGTGTTTGTGGTTAGACAGGTGTGTAATAGCTGGATGAAAGCATCATGTCACACACCTTTACACACACAGCTGACCTCTCAGACAGAGAAAGAGAGAGCGGGCAGTCGGGCGAGAGACACAGACAGTTGTAAACGCATCAGATGGAGTTGTAAGAGGGTGGAGCAGATGCGCAGATAGAGAGATGCTCTTAGTAGAATTGTTATTTTAGATTGATGTGGTAAATAAATAAAGTGTTTCATCGCTCTCTCTCCCTCTCCATCCAACCGATGAGGGGAATCAATCTCCCCCCTAGTGTAATGAAATAACCTCTCCCATCATCGCACACATGCACACGCACGCACACATCCAGCTCTTTTGGTTCAAGTTCAATCTGATTATGGTCTGTCTAAATATTTTGCTCCTCAGAGATATGATATGATATGAAGATGTCTGTCCTGAGGGACGAGAGAGGGAGAGAGATAATGAAGTAGGGAGGAATAATGACGCTCGGCGAGTGATAAAAACAGACTCAACACTTCCCCTGGGGAGCACACATACATACATACTGGCTTTTTATCTCAAACACAAACATTATTGTCACAGCCCTCACAGCGATGATTGTTTAAATTCTCACTTGGACACACACACACACACACACTTTTACTTTGGGGTAAAGGCCTTGTTGTTGTGGAGATGATGAGACTAGTTAATGAGCTAAAGAGAGTTTGGATGGGGGCTAAGCAATCATTGGTCAACACACACAAACACACAAAACTCCTCAAAGACTTCACAACTTTTATGTCTGTGGCAAATGTTAAAAAGGGTTCATTATCACTAAATCACCAAATAAATCACAAACATTTTTTTACGTATACTAATGAGTACAATTACAGATTTTTATAATAAAGATAATCATTTTACATTTATTATCAAACCGGAACCATTTAAAATGGTACAGGTAGTGACTAAAATATTTAAAGTACAAGACACATAGTGAGCCGTTATAACAACCAAACATTCACTTTACATATACAGTTGACATTGGAGAAATTAAAAAAAATTATATATAATTTTCTGTGGCTGAAATATGAATCTCTGATACAGTATCCTTAAGTGAATGGTATTTTTAACACATTAATATCAGTTTTATGTTTGTTAATTTAAGAAGACAAAATTATAGTAAAAATATGAGATGAGTATGAGATCAAAACTTATAATAACACATAATTTGTTTCTAAACACTTCAAATACTAAAGAAAAGTTAGCCACTGTCGCACATTTTTAGTCCGTTGCCAATTCATAGATTAAAAACACTAAAATATCTTAATTTAACATTTTAATCACATTCTTAATGTTTAAATGACTGAAATATGTATTAAATTTTGCATGTTGAAAATCTCTACACCCATATACAAAAATGCTTGAATAACAAAGACCTTGCGGGAAATTAAGCAAAAGTTTGTATCATTTCATGTTATTGGCATATGTTGATCCTCTTGTGTTTTGGCCAGGATTGAACATTCCTATTAATTTTAACAATTTTGTTTTTCAATGGCCTATAAACACGTTGTGAATGAACTAGAAACAACTTTGGGAGAAGCAATATCATTCAGTTCTTTCAATCTTATCACAAGCACAAATAAGCAGCTGCTTACCTATAACACCTGTCACGTCATCCTCCACACCAACATCATGTGTCGGTGGCTCATAAAAGGTCGCTTGCATACTGTGGTTTGTCAGATTTTACAGTTGGTCTGGGCAGATTTTCAGAAATCTCAGCCCTACAGGAAAACCAAACGCACACACACACACATCATTAATTTCTCTCATTAAGCCTCATTGTATTAAATGAGAGCTTTAGTGTCAATCCTCCTGCTGTGTTTGAATGGCCCTTTACAGACACTCAAAACATCACAATAAAACTCTCATTCATAATCATAGAAGCATAAACTTCACATAGAAACTGACTCAGACCTTCAATGTACAAATTCAGAGAGACATGAAACTGACGTCAGTTGTGCAGTACCTGCCACCTGCCTGGCTCTCGCATCGTAATGCACTCATTCATCTCTGCCCGTCCCTCTTCTGTGTCCGTATTTAAGGAGGCCGCTAATGACCAGCACCTGTCTGGCAGTCTCTCCCTCAGTCCTGACCTGAGATCAGTCAACAAAACCAGAGCCAACAACCAAGAGCCGTTATAAACGGATCTCGGATCACTCTGTGCTATTTTTCAGGTTTGGTGGCAGGCGGCATATGGGCACGGGTTTATTTTCCAGCTGATTAAGTCTCTTTCAGAGGTGCGGGAATGTGATTGAATGGAAATGGTTTGGAATAAAAGGCGGTGTTTTGTTGAGGACGGTTGTACTCGGGTTTGGCGTGGAGTTCACAGCGCTGACAGCGGCCGAGGGGAGGCTTTCTTTTCAGAGGATAAAGGGATAGCCGCTGTTGTGCTAGATGAGAGACCAGCAGCAAGACAAGCTGAAGCTGGGCTGTGTGAACAAGTTTAGTGCTGATGTGTATTTCACTGTGGGAGAGTGTGTTAGGTTTTGGAAAGCTTTGTGTCACATGTTCAGAATGAATACAACATATTGTGCTGTAGGTGTGCCCAGAACCTACGTTCTTCAAAATATCTTCTTTTGTGTTCAACAGAACAAAGACATTTTTCCTATTATATAGGGACATAACAATATTATCCATATCGTGTTTTTGCAATCGCAAAATTGTCTCAATATTATCATGTTCACACATGACTCTATGAATCAACAGGTCTTCCGGGCCTAACATATTGAATGTTCGAAAAAAAAAAATATGTAACCTTTGGCAAAGTCCATCTGGTGCAATTTATTTATTTTATAATGATGTTTAGGTCATTTGACACATCTCATACTGTAACTCATCTCATACCTCTAAGCAACAGGTATGATTAGAGGATAAAGAAAAGAGGATGCTTATGGCACGTTTCCAAGTCGTCATGCGTCATTTTAGATAATGCAATATCGCACCCTGGGCGTTACACTGTGGTATTATCGCACAGTGAGATTTTGATATTGTTTCATCACTAGTAGTCAACGGTGGCCAAGTTTGGTTACAATCATTCTTCCAAACATCAGTCTCTGTGTTCATTTACTCCCAAGTTGTTCCAAACTATTTCGTTGATGACAGAATTTTCATTTTGGGTGTACTGTTCCTTTAAATAGGTTTCGATCATTTATTTATCCATAAAACCTTAATGGGAGATTTATTCACTATTTGCTGATGCAGTTCATATTCAGTGATATTTTATTTTAAGGGGACCTGATATTAAGTTTGGTTGACGTGCCATTTCCAAGATTCAAATCCCGCTCCTGGGCGAAGACCTGTTACTCTAACACATTCAGACGGAACACACCTGTGGATGCGCCACACACACAAACACTCAAGACCGCAAGCATGCGACAACCATTTTGTGCTGCTACATCTTGTTCCTCTCCTCTATCTTCTGCTGCGGTGTATACTTGCCGTCGCCTCGCAGACAAAATGTCCTATAAAACGGAGCAATTTGTGTGCGTTAGATGCGTTTAATGTTTATTTTATTGTCCTGAGGGAAAAATTACATTTGAAGAGTAAAAAAAGAACAAAACCAAGTGATGTGTGCTAGAAATTTAATTAGGCTGAATCTGTGTGCATTGTGGGACAGTGTGTGTGTGTGTGTGTGTGAGAGAGAGACGCTTGTATAATGGTTAGATCAGAGACAGAGACAGCGATTCAATTACTGAGGCCTGTTCTCACTCACACCCCCTGGCGATACACCAGCTCTCATTTAAACACACACACACATACACACACATTACTCATTACACATTACTCACAGCTCTGTAATATCGCAGGAAAGTAATATATAGCTCGCTGTACGACAGCATAAGAAAATAAAACAAACAGAGAAAGCGCACAAATAATCTTAAGAGATCAATCGTCAGAGCCCGGCGGAACCGAGCGGATGATCGGTGTATTGGAAAGCAATCTGTGGGCTTTTTGTAATTATGATTATTTATATAAGCCTTTAGCTCCGGTATTGTGCCTGACACCAGATGAATATGACAATCGATCGCGTGGATTCGGGGCACACATTTCTCCCAGCCTACGTTTCTACTCTTCTTCTTTCTCGGGCGCTTGCTTTTTCTTTAAAGAAAACACAACCGAACACATCACGGCTAATCACAACAAATAAAGACAATTATTCAAATACACGAAGAGCATGGAGGTGAAAAACGAAAGAGGATTGTAGAGGTCAAATAATCTTTGGGTAAAAATGATGAGCTCATGTTGAGACCTCAAATAATATTGACTTTTGATTCCAGACTTGACAAATCTGAGTTCGGTTTGAGATCTCTTCTGAAACTCATTCTTTTGATATTTTTGACTCTTACATATCTGAGACACAGAAGACTTTGATCTCCATTTAATCTCATCCATGTCTAGGAGAAATAATTGAGATATTCACCCAGGCTGCAGTTAGAAAGCTCAAATGCTTTCGTGTTCGTTTTGATCATTCACGTCACACCTGAACCTGTCAAACTCACTCATCTTGATCTCCTCGCTCTCTCTTTCTCTTTTCTAACTCTCGCTCTGTTACATATTTTATCCACCGGTACCGCACGAAATCTCAGCCGCAGGGATGTTCCAAAGCAACGTGTAGGCAAACCCCGTCAAATCTCTAAAAATCCATACAGAATCTCTCGCTCTGTCCAAGGACATCACACGTGCGCACACACGCCATCAGGTGCTGTTTATCAATCTGTAGGTCTGACAGCAACTACACCTCCATCTCCGGCTGTCAGCTCCAAACTCCTCATCCACTGATGGAGGGAGAAACAGAGGAAACAACTGAGGAAGAAAAAGAAAAGAAGACGATGAAGTCAGACAGTAGCTAAAGGTCATCGGCGCTTGGTGTTGGTCAACGTCACAGGTGTCCGGACTCTCACCAGCCATTTAAGAGTTTTTTTTAATTGCTCTTTCCTTTCTCTGGAGAATTAAAGGAGGTGTTGTTTTCTATCAACTGTATCTCACGTCTTCAAATTGTTCTACATTTAATCTCACTGCTGAGAGAAACAAAGTGATTTTTCTTTCCTAAGAAACATTTAATGAGTTGTAGGACCCGTAAGAACGAGAAGTCACAGATAACATCTCTTTGACATCATTTATTTCTCCTAGAAATGAATGAGAGTAAATAGAGCAAATGAAAATTTGAGCTCAAGTGTCCCGAGGAAAAGAGGCATCAATCTTACAAATGTCTCCATTAGAGATTCAGAAGAGATCTCAACAATGTCTCGAACTGAGCTCAGATTTGTCAAGTCTGCAATCAAAGGTCAATGTTATTGAAGATCTTGAAGATATTGAAAAAAAAACTAACCTCTTTCTCTCAACAGGTAGTGGTCTGGCTTTTGTTGAAACTAGTAACTTTGCATCAGCACCTATCGTACTATTGCTCATTTATGACTTATTGCTCCCTGAACTATTCTTAAGTCGCTTTGGATAAAAGCGTCTGCTAAATGACTAAATGTAAATCTCAGGTAAACTCAAACAAACAAATTTACCCAAATACAATTGTACCTCTACAATCTACATTCATTTAAAACCGTAACATGGATTTTAACAATAGTTTCATTTGTTTGCTGCTTTATTTCTCCGAAGCAATGTTAAGAGAAACATCTAAGACTAAGTTGATCCTTAAATGCAACAACTCGATAAAACCTCCTGAGTTTAACAAGAGCAACATCTGAGCAAAAACATTTTTCTCTGAGGAAAGACAGAATTGATTTAAAGAGAGAACAAGAAACACAAGAAGATGAGAAATGGACAGTTTTTCTGTTCAGATGAGAGAAGAAGTTGGAAGTGTAGATAAGAGAGAATGATGAGGTGGAAGCAAGACCTTGAGAAAGAGAGAACAGCGAGAGAGAGAGAGAGAGACAGAGAGAGACAGAGAGATGCATATATTATTTACCTGTGTAAAAACACACTGAGAGATTTGCTGTACGTTAGCTACTCTTAGTATCGACCTCTAACCCCTGCGGTCTACATCAGGATGACTTACTGGAACAGCCACGCACTCGGTGGGGTGTGAAAGCGTGTGTGGGGGGGTGAAAGTGTGTGATGTGGCAGCGTGTCAAGGGTGCGAGCCATAAGAAAAACAGCTGATGTTTGTTAGTGCGTGTGGGAGAGAGTTTGCTATAGCAACTATATGAATGTTGGCTCTTAAGCCTAAATGTTAAGTGCTGCCTTTTCTATGTTGCTTTGGATAAAAATGCCTGCTACATGAATAAATATAAAGAATTGTGAATCTGGTGAAATGTACCTAGCTCACATTTGAGTGACTTTCTTTCTTTTGCAGAACACAAAAGAAGATATTTCAAAGAATGTCGGTAACTGAAACCCATCGGTCCCCATTGACTTGCATTGGTTTTGTGTTCATATAATTTTTTTTTTTTGGTCACCGACATTTTCCAAAATATCTTTTGTGTTCTGCAAAAGAAAGAAAGTCAAACAGTTTTGAAATGACGAGAGAGTAAATGATGAAAGAATTTAAAATTTTTTCGGTGAAGCGTCCCTATAAGATAATTCGACAGTATCAAACAAAAAATATTTTATTAGTGTTCGAGGTTAATAAATGTTAATAATCATGACGATGACAAAATCATGTTTTTTTGCTATATATATTTTCAAAATGTAATTTTGTGGTACAGACATGTCTGTGAGAGTCAACCAGGTTCTCCTCTGACAGAGGGTTTGAGAATCTCGCGTGATGTGTGTGCCCACAATTTCACGGATAAAATATCAGTCCGGGTTTCATCTCTCTCATGATCAAGGTTATATGGACAAAAGTGACAACAGGAGACAGATAGGGAGAGAATTTGATGGAGAATCCCAAAACATGAGATGAGAAGGATAATGTGTTTTATTCAGACCCTCCTGATTGACACTCCATTTACCTCTATGGGTACTTCAGAACAGCGAGCGTCCGCTTCCTGATTGTTTTTCACAGGGGTCGGTATCTAAGGAAAGCCTTGTTCTGATATTTTTCTCCCGCTTCTATCTTCTATCTATCACTGAAACTTTGGCAGAGCCCTGGAGATTGACTCCTGTTGTGTCAGAGTGAAAAGCGTGTTCTTGACAAAGCTCATCATTCCGGCCTGGAATTATATGAGTCTAGAACACAGTTTCATTCCGCCATTCACTCTTTTAAAAGATTACGTTGAAAATGGTTTTCTATTTGAAAGATTTCAAACTGTCCAGCATTGTGAAAGTGGCAAGAAAAATAAGTGGGAATCAAGCTTAGCAACTTTCAAAAGGCAATTCTCTGAACAACAAAGAATCTAACAGATCATTTTACACAACCTCTCTTAAAGGAACAGTTCACTTCATTTAATCCTCCTATAAGTTGTTCCATATCTGTAGGCCTATACATTCTTTTGTTCTGATGAACACTTGAATACTTGTTGCCAACTGTTCTTGGCCACCATTGACTAACAAAGTAGGAAAAATTGCTTTAGAAATGTCTTCGTTCTGCTGAATATCAGGAACAACTGGAGAGTATTACAGAATTTTTATTTTTGAGTGAACTGTTCCTTTAAGGGAAGTCAAATCCATGCCCAAAACTCTAAAATTCTCAAACAAACAAACAAACAAAAGTTTCTCCAAGCAAATAGAGATCTTTGGTTCAATCTCCTGCTTCTCATAGAGAAAATGACACAGTAACCTCCATTTGTCTCCTTGTTTCAGATCTATCAGACTTTGCTAGGATTTAAAAGAGGTCAACGTCTTAATTCTTAAATCAGAGATTACTAATGAAATTCTCCTGAGAATGAATGATCCATTTCAGAAGAAACATCTTTAAAAAACTTGATTTCTAAACCACGGGAACCCCAGACAGTCGTCCGAGCCATGGAGGAGCAACATCTGAGCAATACCGAACCCTATTATTGAATCTATCCTAAATGTCTTAGTCGCTCTATCAGCTGCAGTGATGATGCCACTGCAACCAAAAATGTACTAACAAGACTTTAAAGAGAAAGGCCCACATTTAATGATACAATCAAATGCCCACAGGAAAATATAACAAGGAAAGAAAAAATGTGACTAAAGTCGTGTCAGAAGTCTGTGAGAACTTGAACAAAGAGGTTTTGAAGCCCCCCTCTCTCTCTCTCTCTCTCTCTCTCGCTTTCCCCATGAGAAAAAGCCTCCTTCCATCCTCCTGTCAACCTTCCAGATTGTTCTCTTTTCTCTGCAGAGATCTTTCCCTCAATCCTGCACAAACCAGTGTTGAGTTGCACTCAGCACCTGTTGGGGGTTGAAAGCATGTGGGATTAGAATGTTCGCAGCTAACAAGTTCAAGGACTATATTACTGTGACCAGAGAACGAGCAGGACGCCGTCGCAGTCACAATACCAGGTGTAGATGTGTGATAGAGACGGAGAAGGAAAGCGGCTGGTTTTTTATACACCAAGTGTTTACTACATGCCTACACTATGCAGTTGATATCTGGATCACTTTAAGGAACAGTGCACCCCAAATCATAATATTTATTTATAATTACCCTTATCAAACTTATGAAATGATTCATTTAACTTGCATGACCCGAATCGTTAAATGCAGATTTTAAATACTTAAAGGAATAGTTGACCTTTAAAAAGAAAATTTTGTTGTTTTGCTCTTGTCACTTCAAACCTGTTTGACTTTCTTTCGTCTGCAGAAAAATGCCAATTGCCTATGGTATGGACACAAAACCAATGAAGGTCAATGGGGACCAACGGTTTTATGTTACCAACATTATGTTCTTTAGTGTTCTGCAGACGAACAAGTTTAGCATAGTGTAGTATATAGTAGAGATGAACCCTTATTAAATTTTCGGATAGCTGTATATTCAGAGGGATATCTACCGATGCCGATTCTAAAGATTAAATGAATATTTCTCAACTTTCTGAATGATATTAATTCACATAATTAATATTGAACATCAAACTGTTGATGTTTCTTACCATTTTCTACACACAGAGTATAAATTCATTGCGTTTTCTGAACATTGGTTGTTGGTTGCTATTGGCCAATAGCTGAAAGTATGTAAAATTGCTTTTATCGACCGATACCAATTAATGGCCGATATATTTGTGCATCTATAGCATAAACTTATACTATAAGTTATACTTTAAGTTTATGATGTCATAATTGAAATCCAACAGGCTATTTAAGAGTTTTATGTCTCCGTTTAACATTTTTAGAGTATAAGTTGTATACTCAAAAAATAGTTGGTTGTTTTAAACCAACTGTAAATGTTTTTTGCCAGTAACTTACTGTAGATTTGTACCTTACAGTAGATTTATATTTATCTAATTTATGGGCAACAGTTTGTTCAAAGATAAATGAATATCAAATATTGACAAGTCTGAATCTTTTCCGGAAAAAAATAACAGCCGCATGCAGAGCATTCTGGGTAACAGAAAAATCCACATAAACCTTTTTCATTTTTTTTCTAAATTTGGTTCCCAGAATGCTTTGCATGAGGCTGTCATTTTATAGTTTTTTCCTGTAAGTATAAAGACTTGTTAATGTTTAATGATCATTTGTCTTTGAACAAACTGTTGCCAGTAAATTACATAATGCAATTTACAATAAGTTACTGGCCAACTGCTGCCAGTTATATTGTATTTTCTAAAGAATCTTTTACAGTGCATGGTTGGGTCAAATATGGATAAATCAAACTGTTGGTTTAAACTACCCCAAAGCATTCTAGGAACCAAACCAACATTTTATGAGTATTTTGAAATAAAAATGAATTACTATAATACATGTGCATCAAATGCATCAAATAACACATCGTTGTGTTTACATTTGATATACATGTTTTACATTTAAACAAATGTAAATTGTGCCAGTGTAACAGAAAAATGAGAAAATGACTGACAGCTTTAAATTCCTTTCTCTTGCATTAAAAAAAATATAAATGTCAATGCCAGATAGCCATGTACTGTAGATTTGGGTGCTCAAACATTGACAACGAGTTTAGGCTTTTAACCATTAAGATCTCCCGAAGTCCACTTCCCAGGGTCACTGTCGAGCAATTGGATCTATACCTAACTGGAGAGACAAAGGTGACCTCTCTGACGGGAAACAAACACAGAGGATGAAAGTAAAAGCCATAGATCCGATGTCATCTTGAATTAATGACAAGGAAAGAGTGCGAAAAATGAGTGGAAACGGAGTGATGGATGGAGACACAGCGAGATAGAAAGCGCAGATACGCGCCGGGTCCTACAGATGGACGAGGAGATGGGAAGAAATAAGCAGGAAGAGAAAAAAAGGGGAGAAAATTAAAGAGGGAGAGAAAACAGCAAGACAGGATTTAGCACCCGAGGTGATGAGAGAGAGAGACGCGCTCTGGAAAAAGAGAGACAGAGAGAGTGTCCAGACGAGCGTGACGGTGGAGCAGGTGTATTAAACATGCTGATGCTTTTAAAACAGACAACAGACTATAAATTACTGCAGTGCCCGTTATTGGTGCAGCACGCGAGCAGTGAAGTATAGAAAAGACTTCAGTTACCACCCCACACCCATACTAATGCTGCGAGAGAGAGAACAAGAGTAATTAAACTACAGAAAGAAGGAGTGGAGAAAAGTGCCGTTCAGGTGGTGATGATGATGAGAGAGAGAAAGAGAGAGAGAGAGAGAGAGAGAGAGAGAGGTGGTGGGGGGTATGTGGTGGGGTGATAAAGAAGTAATGAAGGGGACCGAATGTGAGTGTGCAAACGGAAGGAGCTTAGTGCTCATTAAAAACACAGGCCCCATTAGAGAGCAAACTACCCATTTGAAGACACACACATACACACCAACTCAGGAAAAAGTGAGAGGCTGAGAGAAAAAGAGACTGACTGGATAACAGGACATTGTCACGTAGTTTGTTACAATGTTTTTACATTCACAAGCTCTCTGTATAAATCACAGATTCGTCTGTTCTGCGTTTGTCTTACATTGTCCTCCGGAATCACATCATTTCATCCCATGACGTGTTGCATCTGGTCATCGCCTGTTGAGGTCGTCTACAATGGGAAGATCTGGGGTTTTAGATCTCGAAGTTTACCTGAAAATAAATAGAAATCGAGTATTGAGGAATGTTTTAATAGATGAGATTCTAGAAAATGTCCCGTCACCAAAACCCCCTGTCTCAGCAAGTAGCATATCTGGGTTCACTGTTAACAAACCTAATTAAAAAAAAAGATTTTTGCAAATCGCTCTGAGAGTAACTTTTGACCAATGAGAATTTTACAGGGACGTGTCCAGTTTCGGAAACATTTTCATTTTTGCTGCTGGATTTCGAATGCTCTGCAAAAAAACACATCCGATTTTCCTTAAAACGTTCCATCAGAAATTGTTCTTTTGTTGGCACCATAGGGAATCTTTGCTAACGGTGTAACAAAGTAAGATATAGGCTATTTTTATTGCTTTAACAATCCTGTTGGAAATCCTCATCGAAATTCAGTATCCAGCGCTTTAACGAATAAGAAAGAGAGACAGAGAGAGAGAGAGTATTGTTGTTCTGTTATCTCTTAATCAGATGTAGAAAGAACAGCAGAAACAGACGGAGCCACATAGAGACACAGACCGACTGCTGAGCTACTGCAGTAATGAAATAAAGATGTTCTGGAATGATGCCTGGCGCTCCGGACTCCGACGGAGATCTTCACAGAACAAGCCACTCGCACTCTGGAACCAAAGTTCTTTTTACAGCAACACCGTCCACTCGGTTTCCATCTTGGTCATTCTGCCAGGCAGCTGTTGTCTGGTCGTGCAAGCGCCGGAGAGACGGGAGTTAGTTGGCACATTGTTTTGCTTCATTTCTGGTGGAACAAACATGAAGACAAGCAAATGAAAGCTCAAGATGTTGGGTATAAAACAGGCACAATCGCTTTTTTTTAATCATGACAAAAATTCTTGGCGCAGGTTGTGTGTGGATGGTTGGCACAGAGTTAAAAGGCAAAAGACAGATTAAATTGTTCATTTTTTATGGACTTTGCCTCTCTATCGCCATCTCTGTCCGAAACAGCATTGCAGGTTATTTTATGTACTTATCTTTATATCATTGAAATAAAATGATATATATTTTCTTATATATATATTATAAATCATTACCGCTTGTGAATAAGGGTAAGGTAATGTGACAGTTTTTAACATTGTTTTTCACTTAATGACACGTTACCTATTTTTATTTACAATGAACTCAATTCCAACTTGAAATCTGTATGCCAAGCATATTTTTAATCAAATGTCAAATCACGATAGAGGACACAAATATAAGGACACAAATATACACATATGATCTCTCCAGCTGAACAGGGTTATACAAAAAACTAAGATAAAATACCACGCTGAGCCATTTACCCTCAACAGGAGAATCAAATGGATTCTGTCTGTGTCTACAGGCTTTTAATCGAAGAAAGACTCCAGCTTTCATCTCATTGTGCTCGGTGAAACGGTTCATTTTGACCCCTGTCAAGAGAAAAACTCTGCATCATTTCCATTGTGTGTGACTCAATTAGGGGTTTTAATACAGAAAGTACCATAAAAAAGTACATTATGACACGCTTCAGTACACAGTATTGATAACACAACTCTCTGGCTCTCTCGGCAGCGCAGCGCTCTGTGTTTTCCGTGACAACCTATCAGTGTACTCAAATCTATGAGCCATGGAAATGCACGGCCGCCTCCAGCCCCGCTCGCAAAAACCATGACTCAACAATCCTGAGATTTCAACCCACCCATAAACATCTGCCCAAGAGATGGCCACCACTCCAGAACGAGGTAAAGCCTTGCTCACAGGCTCCGGCTAATGCCACGCTGTGCAAAAACTGATATGTGGATGCTAATTTCATGGGGCAGGAAAAACGAAAATGGATTTCCACTGTAAGCAATTAGCCAGGTAAACATCTGAGATACTCACCTGAGGCAGGTGATTGAATGACTCCCAGCATGAGTTTTAGGAGACTGGCTGACCTTTTGAACCTGAAGTATTTTCATGGATGTGGAACTAATCTGAGTCGATTTCTTACATAAGCTTGTGCCAATTTGTCAGCAAGTCATTTCTTTAACCGCCACAATGTTCCGGTTTCAGCATTTTCTAAATGCATCCACGTGTTGAGAGAATGAAGCCACATCTCCTGGAAAAAATGAAGAAAATCCCACATCCAAGCAAAATAATGAGAACTGGGTTCTTTTTGTACAGATGGAGTTTTTCCAGAATGGCAAAAACGTTTGTTTGAAACCAAGAGCAAATGTCAATTCTAATTAAAACCTGTTGACTTGGATGAGAAAATAGTATGACATGTTTTTCTATATAATGAAAATGAATGAACATCTAGGTACTTGCACAGAATTAGCATGAAAACACCAACATTCAGATGTATCAGTAGGCCTACTTATACTGTAATTTATAGTAAATACAAATATTTTATTTCTTGCATACAATAGTGGCCAAAAGTGATGTCCAACTTTGAAAATGTACATATTTGCTCTTTATTCAAATGTATTAATGAAGAATATTAAAGATTTGTAATGTACTGTAAACTAAAGTTTAGCTTTGTTTACCAAGCCTTTTAGTAATAAGGAGAAGAGTCACCCAAAAACAACACTTCTGTCATCCTTTACTCGCCATCTAGTCATTTTAAACCGGTATGACTTTTTTTCTTCTCCACAAAAGAAGAAATGTTGAAGAATGTTGGTATAACCAAAAACCATTGGTCCCAAATCAAAGCAATGGGGACTAACTGTTTTTGTTTACCAACATTCTTTAAAATATCTTCTTTATGTTCCGCAGAAGCAGCTTTGAAAGGACAAGAGGGTGAGTAAATGACGACGGAATATTAGTTTTTTGACTCCTTACTACGAAGAGGCTTTGTAAACGTTTACACACAACAAATGACAAAGCAAGGTTGTGGGTTCGACCCCTGGTGATTGCAGATACCTATGTAACATGTATAGGATAATGCTATGTAAGTCGCTTTGGATAAAAGCGTCTGCCAAATGCCTAAATGTAAATGAGCAAATCTTATTGAATCAAACCCAGGTGAATGATTACTGTAAGATATTAATAACTGATGAAATTATAGTCAATTTGGTCAATATGCTTTATTTCTCTATCCACATATTACAATAAAACCCATATTCCTGGTTGTTTGCCTTTTTTAATCAAATAAATAACTAACAGTCAAATTTTCTCCATTTTATTTACATTTACATTTACGCATTTGGCAGACGCTTTCATCCAAAGCGACTTACTTTGCATTGTATTATACATTTGATTGTGACCTCTTATTCTGATCATTTAACCTCTAGGGTCATGAAAAGCATACATTGCATTTCCTCTTGGGTTACTGTTTTAATTGGGAGTGCGCATGTGAGCAGTGATTGGTCAATTAATTGTATAAGTGGGCAATGATTGGCCAGATTACTGTAGAGGTAGCCGGTTACTGTGCTAAAGGCAGATATTTCATAGTAACTGTTTAAATGCATGCGGGGGTCCTGGTGTCCCCCCGGACCCTGTACTGTGTCTCTAAAAGTGAATCAGCCTGCAGTCTGAAGTCAGAATTGATAACATAATGTCAAATTTTGCCCTATTGTCTCCCGCAACATTAGCAACATAAATGTTTAATACAAACCCAAACAATGTCTGTGCTTAAGCCCTTAAATGAATCAGTGCGTCCCCTCCATTAACAGATTAAAAGCTTTACATTGTTTCCCTCTGGTCTCCATATCCACCTCTATCTCTCCTCCATTCTCTCTTTCTAACTGCACAGAGTGGAGCAGAATAAAGGTTCCCAAGGGACCACGGCTGGTTAGATAGAGGATCTCAGTAAGGGAGACAGGGAAAGCTTCTATTATATTCTGTTTTAAAGCATGGTACCGTGTGTCTTAAACCTTTAAATAAGCTCTGTATTTATCTGCTTCAATTACAAGAGATTAGAAATTCAGAACTTTCAGTCTATAATCTGTACATTAGTGTGGATTATAAAGCGAGCTCTTCTTACTTTAGATATATATACATAGATGCCTCATTAGTTTCTATGGGCTTCCATATGCAAGCCCAACATTCTGTAACGGTTAAACCCAGTCCGTGAACAATCGAGAGCAAGCTGTCCGTCGGCAATCTTATACGCATGTATGGATATCAAATGTTACGTGCTGTTGTGTAGACACAACATTGTAATTGCTAAGCTAACACAATATTAAAGTTGCCACAGTTTAAATCCTGTAATATTGAGTAAATGCATAAAATACACAAACCAACTATATCAACCAAAAATGTATAAATTGTTATATTATAACCATAGACAGACCGGAAGTTAACTTTGGGCCAGTATGTTTTGTGGTTGCATTTATTTGCAGAAAATAGGATGCAAAAGATGCAATGTCCTGAAAAGATGAAAACACGATAATGTTTTTACATGCATCTTAGCCTGATTTCTTTTTCAACTTTTATGCATTTTTGCATTCTTTCAGTCTGTCACATTGCTGTCATTCCTCAGGTTTGTGTTGTTGAAATTCAACCAACATGGGCTGAAATTGCCACAACACAGAAATGCTTATTAAAACTGAACTGGAAAACTGGAGGGATCTCTTCATGTTTCAATATGAAACTGGTAATAGAAGAAATACAGTACAAACAATGGTTAATAACAATACTGTGCGTGTGCCTTCTAACCTGCACGGTGGCTATTTTTGAAAAACAAAATGATGTAATGAAACAGAAGGACTTGTCTATGTTACAACACTTTCCAAGTTCCTCTTGAGTATTGAAGTGATCCAATAGGGTTGAGAGAGAAAGAGAGAAAGAAACTTTTGTGTGACTGCTGATTTAGGCGAATGCCTTATTAAATGATAAAACTATCAAACCTGCCTTCTGGCTAAAGACAGAGACACCACACAATTATAGAGAGAACGTCTGAGGAGGATCTCACAAACCCCTGGACAGAGACAAATCTTTAGCAACACAAAACCCAAACATTGATGTCGATGTCGCAGTCACTTCGGAGAATTATGATTTCGTAGAGCTCTGCGGAGGGCAAGAGTGCGTTAACAGGGCTTGTGTGTTTCTTCCAGCCAGCAGAAATGCATTCTGGGAGGAGAACGCTAGAGATCGCAGACTGTGTGATTGAACTCGGTGGGACAGAGAGAAATCTGATTAATAAATAAACGCTTTCTCAATGGCTGCCATATGCCGGAAAGACTTCTCCAACACCCCGGCTGTCTTTATCAGACGCGACGATGCCCTGATTAACCCAGATGCAATTAGAACAATGACACACCCCAGGGGGGGTCAACAACTACTCACACACCCAAACTGAAAACACCCAAACAAACACACATTGCATTCAGTCTTGACTTTAATTATGAGAGAGTACTGTATGCTTATAAATCAGAGCTCGTACAGTATATGCAAAATATTTAAAAGACCCAGAGGAAAGTTTTAATTATTACTTTTTGATCTGTCATAATTCTAAGTAAATTAAAGATGTAATGCATTTACAGTTTCACATTTCAACTTTGTCGCAGATGTTTCTCGGATGCATATCTCTCATCTTCAACGACATCAATGAGATTAAATGGAAACTTAACGGAAACGGGTCTTAAGTCTCTCTGTTATTTCTCCAAAACAGGACTCTCACAAATGTCTCCATTAGAGTTTCAAAAGAGATCTCATCACAGAAGAGATCTCACCAATGTCTCAAACTCAGCTCAGATTTGTCTGCAAAAAAATTATTGAAGATCTTAATATGAACGCAAACATTTCCACTCAATTTACCCAAACCTAGATTATTTTACCTCCACAATCTACATGTACTTTACACGTCCTTTCTCCAGTCGTTTCATTTTTATTTGTTCCAAACTATTTTAGAAGAAACGCACGGTATGAGACGAAGTTAAAACACAACAAAGAACTCCATAAAATCTCCTGAGTTATGAAAGAGCAACATCTGAGCAATAAAAAGTTCCTCTGGGAAGTCAAACTAGCCTTCTGCAAGTCTCCAAGATATTGTAGAAAAGGCTCAGGTCTTTCCTCAAATATAAGTTTAAGTGATTTTATTTACGCACTTTATCATCCTCCACCATCACACGGTTTCATATTTAGAATTTGTAATGTAGCAATACTAATAGCAAAGTTTGCATTGGCCAGATAAGAAAAGTTTTTCTCAATTCCATCAACCGGACCGGAGTCAACAAGACTTGATTTGATTTCAATTTAATCTCGTTGAAGTCTTTGAGAAACATTACAGATATACAATTTTATATTTTTCACACACACTCGTTCTCCAGAGACAGAAAAGATTGAATCCAGACGGGCACAGTTGTTTTCAGTTTAGTTTATTTCAGATGGTACATTATCATGGGTCACAAAAACGGTGAATTCTCACTTTTATACAGATGAGCAGAGGGGAAGAAACCGGTGGAGGACCGGAATAGTACAACAGGTCTGAAAAGCGACCCCGTGGGCAGTAATTGAGGAAGAATTTTTGAGGTGTGTTCGTACGGACGGGGCGTCAAAGGCAAATCCAACATTGCAATGAGAGACATGCTCGTATCACATCAAACCCAGCAGAACCACTCAACCGAAAAAAAAATTGTTGGCAAGTAATTTCATACATGATATAAAACCCCCCGCTTTTGTGTTCTTTTGTACTATTTTCCCACTTGATGGCCCTTGATGTACATCACACGATAACTTTAACGATGACTCTGCATTTGGAGCAGCAAGTGAAATCCGTTAAGCTGCGTTCAGACCGCTATGAGGTCGTTGATAGGCATTCCTTGCTTTGGTGGTCCTAGAAACATTTACAAAAAAATGCTGAAGTGCACTTTACAGTAAACTGTAGTGAGCAGTAAACTATTTTACTACGTTTTGTAATTGTATACTGTAGTAGCCTGTAGTTTTTACTATAGTAAATAGGTGTATATATACTCTTATATTCTAGTACATTTTGTACTAGTTTATTATAGTAAATCTGAATTATACTGCAGTATTTTTACTTTTAACTTATGTTGAAATTCTAGTGTAGACGTCCCTTCAAACAGCCGAAAGCATGAGTTAGTGAAATTGTTTAATAAATGAACATAAGGAGCAAGATTTCTAATTCTGTGTATATCTGTAAAGTTCCACGAGTGGGCCTGCAAACGCTCAGATAGACTATGGGCAGAGTGTTCAATGTAGATAGTTTCATTCAAATTAACTCTGGAAACAGACAACGCAAATCCGTCAAGTCATTAATAAAAGTAAAAATACAGCGTTATCCAAAAAAAGATAAGTGCCCTCCATAAAAGAGGATTAAATACAGATACTATTTTGGGCATCTTCATTAGAAAAACATTAGCGGCGGTGATTATTTTCATGCAATTGATGGTGCATTGTGGGGTGAAACGGTGGCACAGTCCACTGGCCTCATAATGCAGAGCCAGAGGAGAGAGAGAGAGAATCAACATCAGTACCACTAAAATGAGTTTCAGAACGGGCGCCTGCAGCCTCCAAATAAATCAGTGTCCGCATACTATAATAATAAAGCTATGAGCCTACAGGGTAAACTCTCTCTCTCTCTCTCTGGTTTTACCCTCTTTCAGCTCTCTCTCCAGCTCTCACCGGGGTGCTTTTTCTCTAACCCACTCTCTCCTCCTCTCTTCTATCCGTTTATCCCTTATTGTGTGTTTATCTCTTTTCCGTTCCCCTGCTCCCTGCGATGCAGCGCTCGACGCGGAGGATCCGCCACGATGGGTTTCTCCTGTGTACACAGGCACAGATGGGCGAGGAGGAAATGTTAGACTCACAAGAAATCTGCGTACGGGCCAAAACGTGGTTGTAATGCAGCACACGCGAATAAAGTCAAACAACACAAACTGCTACGGCTAATTTGGTGTGGGCCGCGTCTCTAACGCTCCGTTCCAAAGCCGTGTGTGCCTACACGGGCAGCTGCTTACTTGGAGAGCAGACAAAAATAAATCCGGTTGGAGAATCCGGTTTAAACTGGCATGGCCGTGAAAATGAATTATTAAAATATAGTATTTTGTTTTCACAATCATGGTATTATTGAACAGTTTCTATCTTCTCAGGGTTGCACCCAAGAAGAGGCATCTTAAAAGGCAGCGTACCCGCGTCTGAAGTGATGCCTTAAAATTCAGTCTAGGAAGGCAGCTCATTAGGTTTTCGAACAGAACTTTCTCTCTCGAACTTTGCCGCAACTTGCATTTATTTAACGCATGGCTTGTTTATTTCTTTCTCTAATGTGAAATACTGACACCCCTGCCGCCTTCCCCTACTCTGATGTCACTCATCCGACGCCTCCCTCTGTTACGGCTGGGCGGACGACACTGGCCCCAGATAACAATTAAAAAATAACAACAGCCATCATAAAGGCCGCCCGCGATCTCGACAGGCGCATCAATCCCGACGCGCCTGCGTTTCTTCTCTTAATTAACCCTACTGATTGAGCGGGCGCGCTGTGGGCCTCGCTGACCTTGCGCTGGAGGAGATGATGTCGAAAAGCACAACGTCTGTTCAATCAGGCCGTTCCTCCGCATAATAGATCCGTTCGGAATCTGATTATTAAATCGTGTTGGTGTAATCTAAGGTGCTCCGCGTGAATGCCGGATGAGATATGAGCACTTTAGCTGAGTTTTAATTTCTTCCGGAGAGGAAGAGGGGGGTGGCGGACATCTTGAGTACAGTCCTCACGCTGTAAGGCTTGGCTTGATTGCTCGGTCCGAACCCTCCTTCTCCGGCCCCCGCAGGCTGTACTTTTGGCTCAGAATCACGGTAGATTTGCGTTATCAACACGAGGGCCGCTGAGAGTTTTAATGGCAGCTGTTTACCACTGTAGCAAGACAACAACTCGGGGGAAAAGATGGCAGTTTTGCCATGTTTTTAAAATATTTGTCCCTTCGGATTTACATAGAAGCTTCATTCGCATCACATTCTTAAGTCTGGCATGAATATATATGGAGAATGTGTGCTGCCGTCCAAAAGCAATTTATTCAGAGACAAGCAGCTATTAGAAATACATAATTTTGTCATAAGTGTGATCGGGAACATGCAAAAACCTCAGTGATTCACTTTTTCAATGAGATGGATTGCGTTACACCGGAATCACATTAACGGTCACCGTTAACCGGTTTGCTGGCGTGCACGCATGTTTTAAATAAATCTTTCACACAAACCAGATGAAACCAATTCTGATGTCAAGTAAACTCACATCTACCCTAAACTCTCTATTGTGAAAGTTCTTTACATGATTTTGGGGTAAACTATAATCCTTTAGTCATGTTATTTGAAATATTGAAAACCGCAAACAGCACAGTTCATATAACTTCTCATTTTGTGCCTCACAACAAATAAAAATTCATGAGGGTCAATTACACAAATGAGATTTTTGGGTGAACTACCCCTCAAAGAAAACTCTTAAAGAGACAGATGTGGTAAAGACTAGAAGGGATACAGCTACCTCCACTGGGCATGCGCCAGTATCTTCAACATCGCATAATTTATCACTGAACAAAAGTTACTTACTGTTTCTTTATTGTAATGTTAGGTTTAGGATTGGGGTAGGTGTAGGCATTAGCTAATGTAATTTATTGTAATTTTATGGCGAGAGTTTGCATCACTTCCGGCCGTAGTTGTATCCCTTCTGGCCACAACGCAGAGATGCTCTCTCGCTTCCTTAAACATACATAAGAAAAAAATCAAGAGACAGAGCGAGAGAGCAAAAGAAACAAGATTGGAAAAAGCCTCAGTGTCAGCAAAAGATTTATAAGGTACAGAAAAAGCATGTGAATCCAGACTGTATGGGTTTTTTTTGCTTGAGGGTTTGACGCTCCGTGTTCTCTTCTCTTGATCTCTTTTCCTATTTCTTTCCCATCACAAATAATTCTTCGGCGTGAACACGCAACAAGATAAACAGTGTGTTGTAAGCCATTATCTCTGTGAAAGTAAAACAACAGACTCGGAGAGAGGTAGCAGGCGACATGAAAATGACTGCCTGTTCATCCCCCCGGGATCTAACACCAGACCGGACTCCGACACCTGCTGTGCGGCGATAAATTTATTTATTTCGTTTGTTTATTTCCCCCTTTATTACTCATGTTGTTTTTTTCTGTCGAAGGACGTGTTTTTTTATTTACGCCCCTGGTTAGAGTGCACAGTCTGTGCCGAGTCCAAAAAATGAATGCACATCGCAGACAGAGCAATAAATGAAAAGCGCTTGCATCCTGGGCAGGCACGGCGTGTGTGTGGGTGATTAGGTGTGTGACCGGACTTGAGAGACATGGGGGGGTGAAATGCGATAGATTTAGGAATCGTGCTCGACACGGTTAGTCGACAGGCGAATCAAACTTGCACGTCCACATACACACATACATTTCGTCTCAGCAACAATAAACACAGCGGGTTTCTGAATGCAACTGAACGCAGGTAATGCGATGCTGCAGCACACGCACATTTAGAGAAAGCCAAGTAGCAAGTATCGAACAGCCGGAGTTTTCCGTCCATATCTGTAGCATTATATGATACATCGCGTGATCAAATCGGTCATCATCTGCTACAGTCAGTCTGATGAGTCGTAATTCGAATGACTCAGGGAATCCGATTTAAAAAAGCGATTCCCTATTGAACAAGCAGCTACAACTATAGCGGAGCCTCTTCCCCAGGAGAAAAATAATGAATGACAGACAGAAAGAAGGACAGAAGGAGTTTTCCCCTCGCTTCGCTCTCTCCAGCGCTCTGATGTGACGTTCCACTCGTCTCTCGATAACAGGTCTTAGAGTCTGATGTGAAAGTTTGTGTCGGCGTGCGTGTGAGAAGGTGTGCGAGCGTTGGTTTCTACCCCCAGCTGAGGGCAATCAGCAGCAGAACCGCGAACAGGAAGTGAGGCTCGGAGAGGGTGGCGGCTCGGCTGTGGACCCTCCCCGCTTCGGAGCCCAAATTAGTGACTGTCACCTTCTCCGAGAAGGGAGGGATGATGTTGAAGCCTCCTGCTCCGGTTTCGTTCTCATCTTCCTCTTCTTCCTCTTCTTCCTCTTCGCTTTCCACCACCTCCTGGAAAATGAGAGGGAGAGAGCGTTAGAGAAAAACATGGACCCGAAACGTCACAAATCGAGAGGTGTTAAAAGGGGATGAGTGTCATTGCTGTGCAATCGGTGTCAGGAGAGGGAATTGAGAAAATGATGTTTATTTGCAAGGGATAGTTCACTCAAAAATGAAAAATCTGTGATTTATTTTTGCCCTTAATCCTGTATATGACTCAGTGGAACACAAAAGTAGATATTTTGAGGAATGTCTCTGGTTTTGTGTTCATTCAATGGAAGTCACTGGGGGCCAGTGTTGTTTGGTTCTTTAAAATATCTTCTTTTGTGTTCTGCAGATGAAAGAAAGTCAAGTGGAGTGAATAAATTATCAACGAATTTTCCTTTTTAGGTGAACTATGCCTTTAAGTCACTAAACGCTGCCCCCAAAGTACCCAGAAAACTCATCAAGAGGAACGGAGAGATTGTAAAGGATTATAAACGAATGATAAAAAGGCAAAAGAAAAAGTACAGAGAGACAGACAGACGGGTTGGAATATATTAATATTAATGAAGTTTGACTGACGCGACGCTGCATGCAAACACCTTTCGCTAATCCGTTCAGAGAGAGACACACATCAACAGAGACAGATGAGGAAAGACGTGGACTTTTGGAGAAGAGAGATTTGGTGTAGGAACGAAATAAATGACAACAGAAAACTGAATTGAATCCTTTTTGTCTGCAGGCCTAGATTATCTCTAAGCCGAATGCTGTGGTCTGTGTGTTCTGAGAACAGAGGATGTGAACGTCGTCCAAAGCGAGGACGCACAAACGCACGACACAGATCAGAGCCGTGTTTTTTGATAGAGTCGGTATGTGCGCGGATGCTGGGGGATTATTTGGTTCGCTTTTATGTGGGCAGCAAACAGACCATCCATTTTACAATAGATAGTCAAGTAAAGGTTGCTATCACGTACGGTGCCAGTCTCTGAATCCTTTAAAGCTTATTGGTTATAGAAATAAAGAAATTGACTCAAAGAAGAAGAAATGACTAGAGAGATATTGTGCAGTTTCACCGAGGTCAAACTTTGCTGTTAAACCCCTCCTGGTAGACGCCATAACTGCACCATTACAAAAAAGTTTCTTGCTGGCTATTCAGTTATAAAGCCTAGTCCAACTAAATAAAAAGGCTTGCAAGTGATATATTAGTCAAAAAATAATCATTAGAATCAATTATTAGATTAAACATAGATAAACATTTGAATAATCATTCTATGTTAAACTATATTATAGGCTTCTAAATGCACAACCTACTAAAACTCTTTATATTTATAATAGGTTATTTATAAAATAATTACTCATTCATTTAGTATTTATTTGCTTAGAAAATATTATGTTAATAAATAAATATTATATATATATATACACTGTATCATATTAAATTATATGTTGTTGTTTTTTCAATGGACCACATTTTTGAAGGGACTGTAATAGCGTGAAATTTGAAATATATTTCAAAATATAATAACAAAATAAAATATTTAAATAATGTTTCTAAGGTCCGATCAGGGAATTCCTGAGGCTTCCATAGTGTTCAGTCACGTGACGTATATGGCTCAGGTAATTGGCTCAAATCTAAACAGAGTACACGAAAAAGTGTCCATGAACTAAATATGTCTGCACGTACGTCACGTTCATCTGGGCTTGAATGCACCAGCTGGCCGACCATTGAAATGAGAATGCTGACGGACAGTCTTCTGCAGGTGTCGCTGGATAATACAGTACAGGAGAACCTGCGAGTCACTCTTTGCCAAGCGTATGGTAACGCCTTCAAAGCACAGAAACCACGGAAACCACAGGATTGACAGGAAATTAAAGATGTCATTATGTAACGCTGCCTCCTAAGGCTCATGGAGTCAGTTAAAGTTTGGCAGTCGGCCATAATGAAAGACAAATAAGGCTGACACCCTCATTCCAAAGCACAATATAATCTGACTAAAGGAAGAGCAAATCGATATAGATCTAATTCCCTCCCATGATTGTGGTCTTGAAGGCCTGTGGGTTCTGTGATTATTTCTGATTGAATTGAAGGTGGCAGTTGAGGCGGCTTGATTCCGACCGTACAGTCCGTTTGCTGTTTGTTTACCGTCATGGTGTGGTCTGAAAAACACGTCTATGACTTAAAGTCAAAAAGCTGTAATGTCAAAGACTTAAATAAGGTCATGTTCATTGGGGACAAATGGTCACGGCCTTAAAAATCCATTGATTGAATGAAAACTAGTTCGTCACCTTCAGGATGAGATGCTGTGACAAATAACCCGTCTACCGTTCCGAAAATTGCAACGCAGTTAAATCTTAACAAATGAATTAAGTTTTATGAGCATCCCACACGCTTAAAGCCTCTGTACTCTGTACAAACGTTCAGCCACGCATCAAGTCATTCTGTTCAGGTCCCGAAACGCATCAGTATGCTTAAAGCGGCAGGACTGCGGGTCTGTTCGGTCCGTCAACTCTGGGTGCACACGGACGAGCCGCCTGAACCCCATTTTTACAAGATGAAGAAATTAGCCACAAGGCCAAACTCGTGGGATGTTCGTTCGTGAAATTAAGGCTACGACCGCGACCAGAATCAGAATTAGATTTGTTGGAGGCGGAGTTTAACATCTACACATTCTCATATACACTTTAGAAACAAAGAAATGAAAAAGTAGAGTAAATGGGTCTTTCCGTTCAAAGCATTGTATTGGAGAGATACAGTTGGGTGGTTTTTGTGATGGGGAATGCGTTTAGTACTCACGATTTCAGGTTCAGGCAGCAGGTTGATGTTCAGATCGTCACGCTTGACCTGGGGGGAGGGGCGAGCTGGAGGAAGGGGTGTGCCCTCCACTGGACGGGGGGTGGAGCTTCCCATGCTATCTATTGCATTACCTGTCAGCAAAGAGGCGGGGTTTAATTCGTTTAATTAATTAGTTTTTACAAGCATGTCATTTTGCAGCTTTTATAGTCCTTTTCGGCTGTTGCCTGCTGATGTATTTCTATCTTGACCAAATTGTTAAATACACAATAAAATGTCTTATTTTGGGTAATGTACAAATTTCTAGAGCATTTAGAGGAATGATGGCCAAAGAAATAGTTACGGATTCAGTTATTTTTACATGCAAATATAAGTTGAATTATGGGCAGACATATTTTACCGGCATCTATAGTTTATGCTTTTTATCATTACTATTGAGTCACTTGTCACACGTGTTTGAAAATATTCGTGCAATGCGAAGAATTAAAAAGTGGTTGTCAAACACATAAAAAATGTTTTGTGTTTTTTATTTCCTAAAAGGAGCAGTTTTGGAGATAATTTTTTTTAATTAAAAATAACAATAAAATAAAATAGCTTCACCCATTTCAGCCTGGGTTTTTAATGCCCAAGATACTTCCCCCCCTTCTAAAATATGTTTTTAAAGGTATGTGTATTTAATAAACAATGAGCATCTCGACATATGTTGACCACGTAAGCAACCCATTTTACTTCCATATTCTGACATAATCCTATTTCATGACAAAAATAAATAAATAAAGCAAGACTTTGATGTAGCCCTTAGGAAACACTTTGGTGTCTTCATGTATTAACAAAGTAAATTTGGTGTGATCTGTAAATGACATTCTGTCTTCAGTACTCACGCAAGCAGATGTTACTGTTGAACATATGCAGGATACGCAGACAGTCCTGCCACTGGTTTCCACTGCCTTCACAATTACACCACTGCGACACCTCTGTACTGCTGTTACTCACGTAGTTTGGAGTCATGATGGTGCCTGCAGAGGAAAGAATGAAAAAAAACAGGAGATGAGAGAGAGAGAGAAGAATCGAAAGAGTCAGAGAAAGAGACACTGTGCCAATTAGCCTAAACCCCATCTGTGAGAAACTCCATCCAGTGTAGTCGGTCCCCCCCACCCCGTTTTAATTACACAGCCCCAGGTCTGTTCTGTTACCTCAATGTAAGTGCCACACTTGCTTAAAGGAACAGCTTTACATTAAAGCGGTATCCTTTTGTGTTCCAGTTAAAAGCCAACACCCCATAGAGGTTTGGAGTAAATAACGACAGAATGTTCGCATTTGGATGAACTAATGCTTTTAAGTAAAACCCGCAACATGAACTGGATCCCCAAACGCCGACCGGCTGCCCCTTGTACCATTTGCCGTTTGCGCACTCAGTCTTTCAATAAGAGATGGCCGCATTAAAAATGCAATATTATTTAAGTACGGATCATGCAGTGACATATCGATTTGTCCGTTCTGAACTCTTCATTAAGTCCGTGTCCATTTCTTAAGGTCGTCTGAGGTGCAGTCTCACCGATGAGTCCAGCGTAGGCCTTGAGACACACGGCTCCACTCTCCCGGAGACAGCCGGAGGGCGAAAGAGAGGACGGTTGACAGTTTTGCTGGAAATCAGCCAATCTCGACCTGACAAATTTAAATACGGACACGTGAGGATTAGAACAGGTGTACGTCATATTCTGACTGATGAAATAAACACATGAGTGTTCGATCTTGATTTAAATGAATTTTCTCTTGTATTTTGAGTTTGACCAATGGGTGTTCTTCTACCTGCAGTGTAACTATTTTTGTTAAGTGTCTTTGTTATTGGTCTATTGATGCAAATACAATCATTTGGAGACACACAGCCGCAGAAAAAAATTCATTGTTAATTATCATTATTGTTTCATTCTGTAAACTACTAACAATATTTCTCCCAAATTTCAAATAAATATCTTGTATCTATTTGCATTTATTTGCAGAAAATACAAATTGGAGAAACAGGTCAAAATACCAGGATGATGCTATGTATGTTTTCAGACCTCAAAAGTAAATATGAACATGTTTTCTTTGCAGTATTTAAGCAATACAGCGGTAATATTTGTACATGCATTTAGGAAAAGTTCAAAATTATGTTTTTTATGTGATCACCTCAAGTTTTATCACAGTCATCCTACAGCAAGGTGAAAGACTGACTATCACTCCTGAGGTTTGATTTTGTTGAAATTCAAGAGACACTTAACTTAAAATGAGCACGATACATCTAGATATTTCTTAAGCTTTACATCTGTTAAAAAAGCATTAGGACTGCATTCGAAAAACAAAGTGTCAAAGTTTATAGTAACACAAAGGTCGGTGTTCTCAAAACCTTTTTCTTTAAATTCAGAGTAGATGACATCTAATCATATTAAATATGACCTGTTGTGCTTTTTGACATCCTACTCAGCATGTTGTATTGCTCTTAATGATGCTTAGATAAGCAAAACTGCCAGTAACATCTGTTTCTCAAAAGAGATTAAAGGGAAGTGCTTCAAAGAGGAGAGCGGAAAATACAGTTTGATGGTATGCTGTTAGATCGTGAGGCGTATCAAAGGGTTGTGTCAGGATGAAGATGTGGAAGACCTAGGACTGTCAATTAACAGTCTTAATTCAGTGCAATTCTTTACATTAAAAAGATGACCCCTGACCTGACAAAGGGTCTCGAGACAACATGTTCAAAGTTTAAACCTGTTTATAACTTGAAACCATGAGCCATGTGTTTAAATGGGCGTGTCAAGACATCCGTCTGCATGTGCAGGTGGAACACCGCAACCTTTTCTTCCGAAAAAATACTTTGTAATTACTTTCAGACTAGCATCTGCTTAATACCGCGCAAGCAAACGCATGTCTTACCTGCAGAGGTTGTCTTTGAGGCAGTAGCTCTCCAGATGGAGGCAGTTGGGCTGTCCATCTCTCTCCTCGTAGGAGCAGGATGGGACGATGGTTTTTCTCCTCCTCTCGCCGCACAGAGTGTCCGAGCAGGGGCAAAATAGGACGCCGAAGCTGTACTCCTCCGGCACGCGCTCCAGGAAGCGCCGCAGAGCTCGATGGCACTTGTGCCTGTTACAGTGATTTGATCCCGGAATGATTTTAGTGCATGCTAGCGCATACTCGGAGCGAAGGGAACCACACTTCTCAAACAAGCCACAGTCCTGAGCGGCTTTCAGGCACTGGTTCTGATCGGCCAGAGGAAGAGAGGACACTAAAGAAGAGAGAGAATGAGAACGTCAGGTCAAGGGTCTCAAATAAAGGTCCAATTTGTTATAATTAATAAAGAATTATGATAAAGCTTGTCGAGGCACAAATCATTCAGTCGGGTATATGATATGACACGCCTGAGAAACCCAACTACATTTCCCATCATTCTCTGTAGAAGTGACAATACATCAGACATGTATGTAGTGGGGTGACCAGCTGTCCCGGTTTGTTTTGTCCCGCACGTCACATATTGTCCCACATTTTCATCAGTCTCTTGGTTTTAAGTCACATTAAGAAACACGTTATTTAACCTGAAACGCACATGAGATGCTTGTTTGCACCATTGTTTATTTAAAATGCAGTAAAAAACGCAAAAGCAGCAACCCGGCGCAGTCTAGTGTGTCCAGGGAGCTCATACAAACGCAACTATGTTTTAAAGCCTGACTTTTATCCAATGCATGAGAAGAAGGCAGTGATTTCAGTCATCAAGAGGCTGTGATGTCTGTCAGTAGATCTTGTGGCGATCCTCCCATGTCAACTTGACGAATAAAACTCACTAAAACTTAGTAAACTGTGTTGCTTTGAAACTGTGTTTAGCCTATAGGTTGTGGTTAGCGTATTAAAATAAAATAAAAATTTAAAATCATAAATGTATTATTTAACGATTATACATTTAAAAAGAGAAACTCTTTTTCATTATTTGTTTGTTCTTTATTCCTTTAGTTTTCTCTTTGGAGAAGATCTTCAGTGTTTACAATTCCACGTCCGATCTTTGCAAGTGAACCTTAAATTGAAATCGCCATTAAAATAGTTTTGTTTTATAACATTTTATCCATGCCTTAATTATGTTGTAGTTGGAATGGACTTAATAAGTTGTTTTATGAGTTAAAGAATGATATATAAATGCTTTTATTCCCTTGTGGTCACCCTAGTGTATAGACCACTTTGCAAGATGTAAACACTGGTCCAGAGGCACATCGGGTTTCATTTCAAATGTTTGTTTTATTTTGAAATCCTACATACATAAGTAGATCTTAAAAATATTTGTTTAACATTTGGATTTGGTTCTGTTGGTTGGATTTTGCTCAAACGTGTAAACAGGAAGTTGTGTACTTCATCCGAAGTGGTCTATATTACAAACCTCATGTGCATTAGACGCTCATCGTTTTGCATTGATGCTATAGAAAGATAAATTATGCACTAAACAATTTCATATTTCTTTATCAAATTCACTTGAATTGTATCATAACAACAACTCGTAAATGATTTTTTTAATTTAAGAAAAAAAACTCACATTGCATTGAGGGGGAAAATAATACTCTAAACTATTTAAACAAAATAGTCACAATCCTCATTGTACTTTAATGAAAAATAATGTGGAAATTATAATGTGGTCTGAAATTTTGCAGTATTGCAAACAATTTTAAACATTCCAAAAAGTTGAATGTTCATAACCAGAGTTACTGTATACCCTCCATCTCTGACTGCATGTTTATACATTTTCTTCATGCACATTGTCTATCTTTAATATCCTTATATTCTTCAAATGAAAATTCCGTCATCATTTACTCACCCTCTTGTCATTTCAAACCTTTATGGCTTTCTTCTGCAAAAAACAAAAGAAGATATTTTGAAGAAAGTTGTAATCGAACAGCACTGCACCCCATTCACTTCTTTTGTATGGACACATAACCAGTGCAAGTCAATGGACATAACCACTGCAAGTCAATGGGGTCCAGTTACCAACATTTTTCTAAATATCTTCTTTGGTGTTCTTCAGAAGAAAGAAAGTCATCCAGGTTTGAAATGACAAAAGCGTGACAGAAATGTAATTTTTGAGTGAACTGTCCCTTTATATTTCAAAATAAATGACATACTTTAAAATATATAACCTATACAAATAATTATACATATTATTATAAATCATCAGCATATGGTGTATTGAGACTTTAAATAACACGACACATATACAAACCTACACCGAATTAAAAAGCTCTATCTGAGACAAACAAAATTTCCCCACTTTTTTCATTTTTCATCCCCCGTCGAAGTTAATAAATTACCTCCATCTTCATGGGAAATCTGCCCTAATTTTCAAAACCAGCTTTAAAAAACACAGCACTTGGACCACAATAATAAAGTTAAATAAATCAACAGAAGGTAGTATTTGGACACCTTCCTGTTGTGAACTATTAGTGTAATGCATTCATAGTTATTGATGAACTATATGTTGAAGGAAACTGACCTCACACAGTCCATTAAAAATGACCTTGAGGCCTTGTGGTTAAAAGCAATTGTAAAAAATGGCTCAGAAAAGTCGAGTCACTTGTAAGAAAAGCTCCGGCAGCATTTGTTTGCACTGCCTCTTGGTTTGATATTTCGTTCTTCGATGCCCTTGTACGTTCATGCATTTTTTAGTGGCCAAATACTTTTAAAGGCCGTTGTACAAGCCAGCGTGTTGTGCCGCTCTCTTATTTCACACAGATACAACAAAGTCAAACGCGCCAGCATACAGCGATGCATTCATCACGGTGCAGTCAGCTGTGACGGATCTTATTCGGTCATATCACTGATCTGAGTGCAGTACCTGAAACTATCGCAGCCAGTTTTGATGTTTCCGTGTTTCTCACAAGTTCCAGTTCAATGTCTTCATACGGGGACGTCTCAATGTCATCAAAACCTGTGACACACACACACACACACACACGAGCGTATACAGTATATACAGTTAGATGCCGAATTGTTCCAGACTAATGAAGCTCACCAAACTGCACCATTACCTTTTCATTACGGCTAATTGACGGCACTGCAGATAATCACATTACAGGGATTATATGATATTACGTGATATTTTATGATAATGATTCATCCGTAGCAATGCCACACAGTTCAGACTGTAATAAGAGCACAGTGTTTGTACATTGGCTAATGTGTCAGTTCACAGTTTTAGGGGTCTGGATCAAAGAGAAGTGTTAAAATAGATAGTCTATTTGTAAGATACTACCCTGGGGACCCTGTGTGCCTAGAGTCTTCAAACACACACACACAAATACGCTTTAATGTATTGTCGCTGCCCTTCTGAAACCTCTGATGTGCAAATTCTATGTTTTTCGGAAAATGGAAAAAAACACTGTACGTTGGGACATTAACGGATTCACTGCATTGTAAATCACTTTGGATAAGAGCCAAATGCAAAAATGTAGGCGAGGTGGGCATGAAGAAATTGGGGGGGAAATACATTTGTATGGATTAATGTAATTCTTCTGATAAGTGACTTATCCGTGCACCTAGTTATTTTTTTAAATACACGCACCCTCATAATCTTTCATCAAAAACGTTAACCTCCTCTCCCCCAAAAACAACCTCTTTTCACTTCCGGTCACGAGGAATGGCTCCATGAGGGCGCGGCTCCAATGACTGACTGGCCGTTTCTCAATTCCAAGAACGCAAAGAGCGGTCTTGCGATGCAGCCTCGGAAGAACGAACTTGGATGGACTTCAAGCCCGCGAGGCTGAATTCGATGCATCCTTGAGATCGGGAACACATCCGTTTACTTCCATGTGTTCTCTGTTGTTGCGTTCTTGAGTATTGGAACCGGAGACTGATGGATGTTGAGGTTGTAGAGCGAGAACATGAGTACACGAAACCGCATAATGTGAAACGGCCCCTGATTGCAAAAGGTATCATTATCAGTTTCTCAGATGAATTCTTGAAAGAAAAGCCTACGTTTTCAACCAAGTTCCAAAGAGCACCAGGAGATATGAAAGTTACACCCCAATAGCGATCTTTGCATACTTGCTTTTTCATAAAAATGACGTTTTCTAGGACATTGTACACATACACAAAAATGCAGAATTCTTCTCATCTGGTTTACACATGCGTCACATTTTAGTCTACAGAGGCACGCATCAAGTGCACCACACTCACAATTAACCGCCTGATATTCTGCATGAGACATTTTGCATTTGCGCCGAACACTTGACATTTCAATTGCGAGCGTTTCAAAAGCATTTATTTCTGAGCCTGTGGATCAGGCCGGCCCCGCGGGCCTCTCGGGGCTCTCCGGCCCCTGCGCCGCACTCAGACGCATGATGAGTTCTGTGCTCAGAGATGGCCGGGATTACTCAGCGTTTACAACAGCTCTTGATTAGCTGCTGCGGGAAAGCGGTTTCATAACATTTCATATTAATAAACCATTTGGATGGGAATATAGACGCAGAAACGATTAATTATGCAGCCGTGTCTTGATGATCCCTGTGACGTCACGCAAACTGACGCGCAACCAGAAGCGCTCCGAGCAAACCGCGGTTCCTGCGTGCATTTATCGCTCTTGCCGAGCGTAGTGAACAGATGAAGGAACGGCCAAGATTAATCAAGATAGGGCTGTCAGCGAGCCAGTCGTTTGTTTAGAATCTGACTGGGTTTGTGCCGGCCTGCCAGTTTGTACACATTACTGAGCAGTCATTAAACGCCATACTGAGTAAATCTAAATCCACTGGTAGCTCACTCAACACTCTCATTAAGACATTTTGGCATGTCCTGAAAGAACATAACAAACGGCATCCGCTGAGATTCACGAGTTCAGTATTTATGAATTACGCCGGAACAAAGGCAGTCATTTCCGAAATGATTTAACTGAATTCTTTATCCACGAGTCTCTTGAGCTACGCTTCAGTTTTTCGGCTTTGCTTTTCTTTTTACCTGTCTGCTCTTTTATCTTGATATTAAACAGTTTGAGAAGCGCTGGACATTTAACCGGTTTTGTCATCGAGTTGGGAATCTTAAAGAAACATGAAATGACATTCACAATTCTTTTAAGTTTCATAATGTGATGTATTTTCGAGGATAACCGATAACACGCTGGGAAATAAAGTCTGGTATTTGATTTATCTGTTGAGATTTAATTGGCGGTTCTTTTATGTTTTTCTTAACAAGATTTAAAAAAATCTTTTTGTAAGTTTAATAAAGATTTTTGAAAAATAAAGTGCACAGATGAACCGTCTTGAAAGAAAAATGTCATTTTATGTTGAACCACACTTTCTCATATAATCTAAACTATTTCTAAGTGAAACTGGCTATTCATTCACCTACGGTATTTTTGTTCATTATCTGTTTGTTGCACAATGTGTTTTCTGTACAGCTGCTTTGAAACAATGAAAAACAATTTGCAATTGCAAACAAATTGGCATTTTCCGCAATAATAAAAACTTAACATGAAGGACAGGATTGAGATGATTCTGAGTACATTTGAGTGCATCGTAAAAAGTGTGTGTGTTGCCTCTTATTAGCAGTCACCCAAAAAGGAAAGTAATTTCAGAGGTGGAGAAACACTGCACAAAATTATAAAAAACCTCCACTTTATGAAGGACATTTATTATGGAAGCAAAAAGGATCATTTCTCTGTCACATCGTCTTTAAATACACACACACCCTGATGTCCCAAATAAGGAAAAACACAGGACCTTCCCAGCAGTTCACTCTATTCATCAAAGACAAATTAAACTGGGACAGTACATGACGCAGTAAACAAGTGAGTTTTATAAAGCATTAGCGCAAGGTAAACACTTACCCTGTGGAAAACGGATGGTCCAGTAAACGCTCAGGCACTGCTGCTCCATGCGTGACCCCCGCTGGCACTTGCATTCTTGCAGGGGCTGATAGTGCATGAGGCTGTTCTGTGCATCAACGCAGGACTGCCGCGTATCCAGGGTCAAGGGGGCCACCGCCTCCTCATCCACGCAGTATTCCAAGTGACGAAACGGCCTTTTACACTCTGGGTTCTGCATACATTTCTGCACAGCAGCTATGCAGTCCAAAGTCTCCGGGAACACCGGCACCACAAAGAGAAATGAACCTGGGGAATAAAAATTTAAATGATAAATATTCGTTTGTTAATGATGCACCTGCTTTAAAGAAAAGACAGTCTGGATAGTTCACCCAAAAATGAAGATTCTGTCATCATTAACGCAGCCTCGGGTTGTTCCAAACCTGTAGAAATATCTTTGTTCGACTAAACACAAAGTAAAATATTAAGAAATATTCCAGTAATAAAAACAGATCTCATCCCCCATTTACTGCCATAGTAGAAAAAGAAATACTATGAGAGTCAAGGGTGATGAGATCTGTTTGGTACTGATATTCTTCCAAATATCTTCTTTTGGGTTTAGCATGATGAAACGTATACGTATTGGAACAACCTGAGGGTGAGTAAATGATGACAGAATTTTGGGATAAACTAACCTTTCAAGTTTTGGGATCGTTTTAACAATCTGCAGGATAATTTTAAACAACACTACACGGTTATGGGTAGCGGAGCAGTCACATATTTACTGAAATATATATATATAAATATATATATATATATATTAACATAATATATAATTCAATACATTTATAAATTAATAAACACGAACTGGACAGGCCAGTTGCATGCAACACCGTGCCTTCCAATTCAGCCAAAATCTGCAGAGCTTTCCCCAGGCGAAGGCCTGGTTATGAGCGACAAGTTACAATTTGAATATTTCATCTGTTTGACAGTAACACATTAGAGTTATAATATCCATAGACAACACACACAGACAAACCATTCAGACTCTGAGAGCAGAAAAAACGAACATCAAAGTCCCTCGACTTACACTCAAGGGCAAAATTAATAATGTGTAAAATAATGCGTGAGAGACCTTTCCTCTGAAGGGTATTTCTTGGCCAGCTATCGCAGGACGACAGATAGCTCAAGCGAGCGCAAAATCTGATTCACAAAGTTCATACATCAAGGCGAAGTTTCAACCCTGGTTTCTCGACACCGGGTACTTTGTGCGCCGTCACCGCTCTTGAGCCCAATCCTGACAGACGTCACCAGCTCCAGAGACCCCCGATGGCAGCCGCAGCGACCTGAGGGGGAACTGTGACAGGACTGTGTAATTTCAAAAGCTGCGATTTCTCGGTTTTTCATTAGGCAGCAACAGAAAAGCCCCTGCAACCCTGTAAGAGCATGATACATGTGTTTTTCTTTCTTGAGTTTCACTTCTCTGACCCCCATCCCCCCGGTATCTCTCTCTCAACAGAGGTGGGCAGAATAATTGCACAAGGCCTCATTTTAAAGCTTGTGTTGATTGAGAACTCATGGCTGTGGCAGCCCGACTAAATGCTGTCCTTTGCTTTGCCATACAACAAAATGGCACCTCCATTCAAAGCTTGTGAAAAGATGATCCATGCATGAAAGTCTTCCACAGCAGCTAAAGTTAAACCGACACTTAACCCTCTGATCAAGCGCGCTGTTGACAAACGCTAGATGGTTTGGTCTTTAACAATGATACAGTGTGTCAAATGGATGCACACTGCATTTTCTATTTGTTTTAATTATCGTGGCTGTCCTTCTAAAATTCGTATGTTCAAATTTGCTGTTTTCCAGGAAATGGAAAAACTTTTTCAATGATTGAAAAGTTGACAAGCACTTTTAAATACTTTTTTTGGTTATATATTTGCAAAACCCAGTGACAAATTATAATGATTTACATACATCACGAAATATGGAGATACAAGGTTTCAAAAGGACAGCAGCGTTATGGAATCATATTAATAATAAGTAATGTCTTACTGTTACTTTTACTATTAATAAATAAAACTGTTACATTTATTACATTTCTTGATGCTTTTATGGAAAATGTGTTTATTTAGAGTCCATCAAAATAAGAATTTTCTTCTTACAAATTAAACTGAATTACTAAACTTAAAATCAATAATAGCTGAATTCAGAGATTTAAGCAAAAAGTGGAAGGAAGGTGAAAGAGGTAAAGAGAAAGAGAGAAAGAGAGAAAGAAAGACAGACAGACAGACAGAGAGAGAGAACGACATAATGACAGACAGCAGACACCTCACACAATAGGAAACAGTCGCAGTATGGAAGCTGATGGCAATCAAACACATGCTGGCCGGGTATTACGATCTATGTGTGTGCGCACTAAAATCACATTTAGCAAGTGAAAGTGACACACACACACACACCTACACGCACCTTAAGGCTTTAAGTCTCATGCATTCACTGAGAGGAAGACCGAGGCTTCAGGAGAGTGACAAAAACAAAGACGTGTGGTAAAGAGAGACAGACAGGGAAAGTGCGTGTGGACGATCATGTACTGTAAATCTAACCATCCTTGAGCGACTGTATTTATGGGCTGCGACAGTAAACTGGCTCCGGCTGTCGATATGTGTGGATCTAACATGATTAACTAATCAATGTGTACAGCGGTCTGAGCCTCTGTGGTAACCCAAGCACCACTATATCAAAAAAAGACCACACAGCCCCGACCACAACAAATCTGCACAATCCATTAGATAGATGACAGCATCAGGGCCCAAACAAAGCATTCTGACAAAAGTGAAAACAATCAGCCCCTCGAAGTCCATTAAAACTGTTGTGTTTTGCCAGCACTGATGGCTGATGAATGACTGTGTAAAATGTGAATGAAAACAAATAGACGTCTGACAATAAACACGATGTTGTTTGCAGCCTTTCAGCACACACTGTTATTTTCTGCAATGAGGGTTTTGTCAAATGTGGGTCACGGCGCCTTATCTATTCACTGCGGTGACACGTCACATCAAAGCATGGCGGCGGTATTAAAAGAACCGGGTCGGATGGGCCTGAATGATTGACAGTGAGGAGAAACGGAAGACAATCCGAGAGCCCCGGAGGAGAGATAGTTCACCGCAGGGACGTGATGCTGAGACGGCCCTCCTGACTAAATCACTGCACTCAGCGCCTTTAATGAAAATTGGCTACAACATCATCATAAAAGCCATGTGTGAAAGGAGCTCGGTTTAGACACACACACACACTCGGGCCATCACTGATTCTGTCGCTTGGCTTGAATCTTTCAGTTGAGGCGAGAGAGTCCAACACCATCTGCCTCACCGTGTTTGCCTTTCCAAATCCTGGTTATCAACAAAACGCACACATACCCAGAAGCCTAAAGATCAACTCGTATCGTCATATAAGAAGAAAACATGACCGTGGGGGGCGGAGTGCATTTGTGAGTTGTTAACTGGAGCGGTTTACTAAACTTGTGCCATTTCTCGTCGATTTGCTAAAAATGGCCGTGTAATTAGGCTGTCCCTGGGTATGTCCTTGGCAAGCTTTGACAGGAATGCATCCGAGTCCATTACAGTATTTTTTTAAAGCAGAATCATGCAATTAGTAGATATGCTGACAAAGCCCTTGTCTGTGTTTCACCTGTGTGTGTATAAATGCATTGACTCATTGTGCGTTTTTTGGGGGGGGGGAGAAACTCATTTGGGTAAAAGCAAAATAAGGAAAACGCATTAGCCACGTTTTACAAGGACCCGCGCATCTGTCAATGGGGAAATGAGTCGAAGCTGCCCAAATCGAGAGTTGCGCATGCGTACCTGCGCGTGTCGACTTTTGTCAAACACACCTGGGCGCGCGCACACCTGCCTAAGGCCAATGTGATCCGTCAGTCTGAGTGCTCGTGTATTTGTAAACATCATCTAACAGTCGGTAACGCTTCTATCTCAGGTTCCCTTTTAAAATCTTTATGCAAATGCGTTGAATGTGAAACTACAAAATTAAATCTTTTTCCACTTGATCGCCGTCAGGGGGTTTCAAGCGGCTGATATACGACGCGACCCCCGGGGATACGCACAGCACGAGCGAGCGCATCAAATCTGCAATCATTAACACAGCTAATAAATAAACCTGTCGATCAGCGCGCGCATTACAGCGTGTTCTCGTGGCACCGGGGTGCGAGAAACAGCACTCACGATGATGAATGCCGCGCGTGCCATACGCCACAAAAACACTCGCACAAAGACTTGCGATATTGCATCGTGTCGTCCCAGGTGTGAAAAGAAAGTAAAAGCCCTCACATGTTAGTTGCCGTGCAACGAAAGCACAGCAGATCTGCCCTTTACGAACTCGCGAGTCTAATCTGTCTGAGTGCGTGTGAATGAAAGAGCGCGCGTGCGTTTGTGTGTGATCTTGGCGTCACATAATTAGGAAAATATTGACTGTGACAGATGTCTCATAACATGCTGTGATTTGCCGACGGAATTATATTTTTAGACCTGGCTCCTGTGATGTCTGGGATCTTAAAACTATTATTCATTTGTGATTCGCGCGTAAAATGTAATATAACCAGCTGTTGTAATCAAATATGCCTATAGGTATAGTTGTCATAAAAGTAGGCTATCACATATCAATGAATTTGAATCAAATCGTGTTAAAAGATACATTTCATCATAAGAAAATAACAGAAGCGACGAATGAAGTATAGCTACTATTCTAAAAAAGCCTGTTAAGAAAGCTTACATTTATTTTAATTCTAACATGATAAATAATTTCTGCTATTTTAAGGCCCAATTTAAGTTGGCTGAAATAACAACTGTTTTCATGTAAAATCGGTTAAATGTTCACTTTTGATTTCGAAGCATTAGAAAGTGATTTAACTGAACATAAATGATGAACCCATGACTATTAAGTTTCATTGTTTCAACCACATGGCACATCGGTTCCCCTAAAACCGGTGATGGGCAACACGCCTAAATATCATCGAGCTCATGTTGCGCATAAATTGGAAACGTGGAAATACAATTTATTTAAACACTTTTGTACTAACGAGGTGTATTTACCTACAATGTGCGTGTTTTTCATTACTGTTAATCAGTACTTACTAAATAGACTGTAAGACGAACACTGTAATGTAAAGTGTGACCCTAATGTGTCAATGTAAGTCATGCAGACGGTTTCTCAGACGTACCCTTAATGAAGAACAGATTTAGAAATAGTCCCAGAAGAATCATCTCGGCTGCTGCTGAAGGCGCTCGATTGAGCGATGATGCGGCTCTGTTATCTCGGGGAAGCGCGTGTGGATCCCCGGAATCGGTCCGTCTCGACCCCTCAGTCCGTCACTCCGCCGCCCACTACATCCATACACGGGGACCACCGTCCGACAGAGTCTCACGGAGAGAAATCTCCAAAATTGTGCGTCCGATAATCAGATTCCAACTAAAAGCTGGCGCAAGACGGTTTCTATTGCGTAAAAAGTGTCCGAAGAGCGGATCCTTGGTTAATAAAACAAGCAACAATACCATTTAATACTGTCATACGCACAAGCACCAGATGTCCTATATACTCACGATCTGTCTTTCTTAAACGATAATCCGTAATCAGACAACTACGAGCATGACAGACGCGTAAAGAAGGTGCGCACTGGATGTGCCAATGCGCGCATTTAATCGCGTAAATGTAAAGTATGAGAGCGCTAGATCGAGCACAGACGCGTGATTGCGAGCTGTCCCACAGCACTATGTGTTCAATCCTGTCCTCAAACTCAGCGGCCAATTTTACATGCATCTGCCCGCCTGTGATTGGCTCCGGCATTCTCTTGCGCATCCATGCAAAATCCCTGACCAGCCTGACCAACACGCACATAAACATAAAGGTTCCAGTTAAAAGCAAAACGGAGAGATGCCATATAGGAGAACATTTTTAATCTCCACACGGACTGTTCTGTAGCAATAAAAGAGCATAGTAATTTTATATCAAATTAAAATGGGGAAAATGGGGATTTAACAACTATAACAACTTTGATTTCTAGGGGTTCTTTCTAACTGAACCAGTCATAATAAATAGTATATTAAACATTAATAACAACAGTTAATCAAGATGCCACATAAGGGTAGTGCAACAGGCAAATGGTAATATCCAAGATTTCATCATGAGGGTTCACAGGGTATTTAGTTTCGGTGTGTTTACAAAACCCCATATTGAGAAATCCCAAATGAACGGCTAGTCATCCAAACATTGGATAGTGTGAACAGAAGACTGTTCGAACTTTAGACTCTGAAGTTTTGTTGGCAGGACAACACAGGGATGACAAAGCTGTACGCTTGTTCCAATTTCAGATATGCAATTGAAACTTTAATGAGAATTTGATTTGTCCAAGGGGCCCTACGTGGTCCAACAACTGGTGCTATAATCATGAAGCTTATGTAGATACACATTCTGCTGATTACTGCAGTGGTCATCCGCATGCATGTGCGTGTACGCTGGTGGTTTGCTGGACAGACAATCGTACCCGTTTAACTAATCAGAGTAAATGTCATACAGAGCCGTTGGCCTGATGATGTCACAGTTGTGGAGTCGTTACATTGAGTGCTTCCATCTGGCGGGGCTTTGTAGGGGCCGGACAGCCACACTTTGCTTTTTCGGTGCACACTCTCGTTTTCAGCCATTCTGGCAACTCTTTGTGCCCTCTTCGAATGCAAGATGCAATTTCATCACCTTTTTTCAAACAGGCAGAGGTCAAGGTTATTTAAAATAAGCCGAAAGCATAAAATTAAGATAAAACATCAAGACATTTCAGTATTTGGTTATTTGTAAAAAAAAATCTAGGGAGGGGCCTTTAAATATTTCTGTGGACAATGGGGGGCCTTCAAAATCAAACTAAAGTGATGCCTCCCCATGCCCCCTTTCAAGTTTGTAGTTGCCAAGGTGATATTATGTGGTTGCTAAGGTGTGCCGAGAAGTTTATAGTATGCATCTATGGGGTTGCTGGTATGGTACTTGCCACAAAAAAATGTTCTTCTATATTCTGGTCCCTCGACATAGCTCTGTCATGTCCCTCATTTGAACCTCGTTTAATCAAAAATGGCCCCACGCAATTCCACTCAGTTTTACGCGTTTCTTGTATACGATTGCAATCTTTCCTCGTGCATCCCAAATGCATTTTCCATTCGTCTCTCTCTCTCTCTCTCTCTCTCTCTCTCTCTCTCTTGATTTCTCCACTCCGTTCATCGCTCGCTCACCTCTTCATTGCTTTACGATGACTGTGACCTTTTCCTGTGGCACTCCACTATCAGACTCTTATCTCACTGCTGGTGCAACCAAGCGGTCATCCATGAGGTCACTTCACAGAAGTGGACATTAGCGATAATGTACTTCCAGTGACTCAGGTGTCACATAAGCAAAGGCGCGCGCGCGCACACACGCACTTCGCCCGGCACACAATGATCCGCTCTGTGCGCGCTTGACGGAGACGTGGACGTTGGAACAAATTAAAATGTCCGTAGGTGGAAGGAATATTTGCTTGATGAGAGAGAGGGGAAAAAGAGACAATATCTTTTCTTCAGAGTATTACAAACGCGCGCGCGCACACACAATTTCTCAATCCCATTCGGTTTGTACGCTTGTTAGTTCCACTTGAAATGGCAAATGACAAACAATCAGAGGCAGTGAGGCGATGGCTTACCAGCTCACAGAACCAGCCAAAACAAAACAAACAAGGCAATTACTGCAATTCACACTACACCAGTTCTCCATGTTAAACACACGCACACACATATAAATAGAAAGGCCTTTGCAATCATAAACATTATTCCCATCCTTCGCCCTCTATTTTTGACGCAAACGCATATGAATACGCGCGCGCGCGCAGCGATGGGGATATACGGTGGAGACTAAATCCACTGAATAAAATATTTGCTCTTCTCCAAGGTTACTCCGATTTCTCCTGACAAGTTATGAAGAGAAGACCAAGTTGTAGAAAATCTCCGAACTGATTTTTTATACATCACTGGCTCTGTAAGGCTTTGATGACCTAAGGCCAAAAGAGGAAGTTGGCAGATGTGTTTAGTTTACATCTCCCTATCACACACAGAACAACTTTATGCAGCTGTGCCACTCAAATATGCACACACCACATACACAACACGTGAACTACGTTTCTGGAATATCATAGAGATGGGGGATAAGTAACTACACAGCAACCACTCAGAGAACCCTAACAACCAGAAAGGCACTTACAACATGAGCATCAGGTAAATGAGTTAAAATGGGCAATTACTACGTTGATATACATATATATATAGAGATATATATACACACACACACTCAAAGAAATTATTAAAATGTCCATATTTTACACAACTTTTTATCTAACAAACATTATATCAGCCCAAGCTTAACTTCTGGTAGACCTCCGTAATCAATCAATAGCCGTCGAGTAGTTTTAATCTAATGAAATGCAATAAATATACAATAACATATTTATATAAAATAAATTGTATATAGCCTACCAAACACAGACTGCAAGATACGAAAACTTCAGGTCAGGCGCATGTGTCCAGACTGACAGACAGATATTGTCTAAATGCATTTAGTAATTTATGACATTTTACTTTCTAAGTCTCTTTCTGAATCAATGGTTTAATTTAAGCCTTTGGATGAGCAGAAAATTATACAAATGAATAAAACAACACTGAACAAACTTATATAACAAATGAATTAACTGTAGAGTGTGAACAGAGATTCACGTTCAAAGAATTTTTGTTATAGTCATGTTTGTTGTCTGCACATATGATACGGTGGCTGTGAAATGTTTTTTGTTTGTTTACATCCAGAGTGTGCAAGAGACAAGAACATCAGAAGCGAACAATATGCTGCACATTGGGCACAAATAAAAACACTGTATGTCTTGGAGAAAGTGGCACGACTTGACCTCCGTTTACATTTATCTGACCACAGCGGTGTGGCTAAAATCCTTTGTGAGTTTCTAGCCCAAATCTTGCATTCTCTATAGATGTATAGACCCGTTTTGAGATTGGTTGTTAAGGCGTTGCTATTCAGTTGCCAAGGTGTTCCGAGCGGTTGTTTGCACATTGCTATGCAATTGTTAAAAGGTTGCTGAAGTGTTTTGGTTTGATGCCAGGTGGTTACTTACAAGCCAAAGTCAAAAGGGTTGGATTTTTCTGCCTGGCAAAAATAACAAGTCACATAGAAAAATAATAGCATACCTCGCCTCAGATTTAAATATCATGCCCAAAGAACGCCCACTGTTAATTCAGTTGAAGAACATGGCACTTTGATGCGAGGAGATTTCTCCACTTGAACTTCTTGTTCTCGGTCCAAGTTCTCCACTTCCTTTGGAAAGGCCTTCACACCATTGTCTGGTATCACACCTATCATAGCAGAGCGAGAGAGAGAGAGAGAGAGAGAGAGAGAGAGAGAGAGAGAGAGAGAGAGAGAGAGAGGAGGGGTGAGGTGGAGGAAGAACAAACATGTCCTTTTCAGATAGACTCTAGTACTAATATTGACCCGCACGCTTCAGAAAACACAGACGCACAGCACTGCAACAGTAATGAAAGCACGACAAAAGGGCCATCGACACGTTTTATCAGCAACCTGAATTAGCAACGTCTGTTCACCTTGATTGTTAGTGTTCATATCTCTCTCTCTCACACACACACACACACACACACGGTCACACACAATCAGCCAGCAAATACGAGCATGTGCTATAAAAACAGACTCATACGCACAGCAGGTAGAAATACACCTACCAATACAAACAGATACACAAATGATTCTGATACACCCTAAACATAACATACTGTAATGAGGAAAGACATACCCGATCATATGAGATGTAACAGATGTGCTCCTTTCGTTTGTTTTAATATTCAGTTGAGAAATCTCTATAGTAAACCATGAATGTCAACATGTTTCATTTTTAAAAACGGATGCTGCGCAGTAACTAAAGTTTCGGCGCGAGGTATCATTTCAGTCCTGTGTATCAAGTTTAACACCCTGAACCTTGACTAAAAGCAATAATAACAGTGATGCTTGCTTTAGCTTTCTTTCTGTTGAGAGAGTTTTAGCAGGACTGCACTCACAGACACGAGACAGACGTTTTATTTTTAGGGTTAAAACATCAGGGAGCCTCTGAGCTACGAGCAAGCTGTTCCACCCTGTAAAGCGCTGCTGTCGACTGTTTATTGTGCTGCTGATAGGCTTTTAAGAAATGATAGCTGTTGTCTTCCTGCACTTAAGATGGAAGTTGTTTTATTAGCTCAAGAATGAATGAAGAATAAATAGCAACAGATAAAAGAAAACGAATTGAGTACAGAAATCTGTTGAGCTACAGTCTGATATTCAAATGTACTACTGTTTGAGAGATATGGTGCTAAAAATATTTAAGCTAGGCCAGTTATTCAAATCTAAAGTTTAAACACAACTTATATTATATTTTCACGATGCAGAATAATTGTGAAGTAAACTATCAAAAATACTGTAGCTTCTTAAAAGTGGCCACACTTTGCTAAGATTTCAGCTTTGCACACTTTGGTTTTAAATTGGCAACACAAAAATGTAAGAAAGCAATTTCAAGCATTTAAGTGTACACCTGAAGGTCTATAGTTTTTTTAGGGACCGAAATATATATATATATATATATTCATTCAACAAATACATAACGTAAATTCAGCAAAATCTAAACACTTGTAGTGCGTCACATCATCCACCGTGCAAACTGTTGATGTTCAAACCATCAACTACCGTAAAACCATATATTGCTTGACCCATACTCTTAAATCCCAAAGGAAGATCAAAGTTCATTGAAACGCCCTTAAAGTTAGCGTGTGTGAGTGTTTACAGCGAAGTGACAGAACTGAGGATATGAGATTTGACATTGGACAGATTGTGTATCCTCCGGTGAGCCCCTTGGGATACAGAGTGGCTGGGATGAGCCCCTTTCCGAGGTGGGATGGGTGGGGTATGAGTGCGTGTTTCAGGGCAAACTCACAGATGTGTGTGACAACCCCACGGCAACGGAACTGCTGTCGCTATGCACCAAACATCAGCACCTGGGAAACATCAGCGGGATTGGAGATATTTTTATATTAAGATGTAAAAGGTTAGAAACTAATTAGACAGGAGGCTCAATAAACGAGAAACACAACTTAATTATGCTCATGATCGACAAATTAAATCACACAGGTACATGTGCACCACCTTCAATCCCAACGTTGGATAAAACCATCATTACATAAAACCATCAATACACACGATTCACAAAACCAATTTATGAATATAATATGCATCCGCACATACAGTAGCTGACCATCTAAATCAAACTGAGTGTAAAACATATTTATCATCATGACTGTAGCGTATGTGACAATGTGACGTGACCTTCTTTTCATTAGGAGGCGTTGATGTGTGTGCACTTCCTTGCAAACAAATGGTAATTACACTACAGCAAAAGATACGTCGCACATCTCACAGCCCGGAAATTGAACGATGCAAAATATGAAAGGTGCAAAGAGAAAAGATGCCAATTGATAATTCAAACTGATAATTAAAAACCGTTGGTGGAGGCAACTGAAGGCAGACGAGATCTAGTCCAGCAAAAACGTCAGAGCTGTTGAAAACTAAGCTTTTCATCTAGCACAGCATCATACACTCACAAACTAAGTACCTGCACTCTGAAAAGGTGTTAATTTAAAGTCTGATCATTTTTACGACATTCTGCAGATTTACATTTTAAAGGGATATTAACGTCAAGAAAAAATGTCCCCTGTTTTACTCGCCCTCAAGGAATCCTGACTGAATATGACTTTCCTCTTGAAGAATAATACAGTCGGAGTCATAATACCACGTATAGTTTTTCTTCTAAGCGGTAGAATGGGTGTGGCTGGGGGGCAATTTTTTGAAGCTCCAAAAAGCGCATCCATCGTTTAAAGAACTGCTCAACACGGTTCTGTGGTCTTAAAGGTCTTCTGAAGTGAATCGATGTGTTATTTTAAGAGAAATGTTCATATTGACAACCTTTTTAATGCTCTCGTGGCTGACAGGGACCAAAGCCTTCTTTTTGAACCAGAGGCACGGTTGGAGCTCCAAAGAATTGCCCCACCATTCACTCCCATTCTACAGCTTGGAAGTAAAAGGATACATGGTATTATAACTCCAAATTCATTATCATTCAAGAAGAAAACCATATTCAGTCGGGATGCCTTGAGTAAAGCATGGGGAAAATTTTTTCTTGGCTGAAGTATCCCTTTAACATCCTAAACCAGAGCTGCATGACGTGTGGTCTCTGAACACTTTCAACATCGATCAAAATGAGATAATAATCCATATTAAAGACAATGTTTCACACTCACAAAGACATTTGTTTTGAACAAAATATCACGGATATGCTCTGTTTTAGAGCATTTATTTTAAAATACACGTTTTAACAAGAACAGCCTTTAAAGTGTAGTCATCGGTGAAGTAGACAGAATATCTTGATATGATTATTTATTCGCACTTAACAAAAACAACAAAACATAAATCTCAAACAGCTTCACTCAGTAGAAAGCTTAATAGGAAAAAAGGTCACGACCTCTTTCAACTTTACCCAAGCAGTACGCCTCACATTTAATGTATTGCTACAAAATTATGCAACAATAAATACTTTTAAAAGCTGCTCACAAACTTCTAAAGAAGAAAATTTAACTTTTAAACGACACGAAACAAGCTTTAAAACCATCAGCATTTTGTAAAGTCAGATCTAGGTCGTTGATCAAGTAATCAAAAGCAAGACTGCCATCTGTTGGCGAAGAGCAGAACCTCACTAGTTATCAAGCTAAACTTTTTAAGAAACACAAACTTCCGAAAAGAGGAGTAAGATTGATGATTCCGTTTTCATACTTTGTAATATACAATGTGTTATTACAAAAAGACAATTATAACTTAAAATCCAAGTTCAGTTTTTGAAGGCCTGCTATGATGGTTTAGCATCACTTCTGTTTGTTCGTCCCAATCATGGTCCTGAAATGTGAGATCTTTCCTCCGAATCCGCCCACTCCTCTCAAAAGTGTCCAATAGTCCTCTCTACAGGAATCATCTGTTACATCTTAATGACCTTTACGTGACTCCTTCCCTAAATGTACAGGTGCGCCGTTTTATCATCATACGCAGGCAACACGATGGAAGGAGAACAGCTACAGGTGAACGATATGCGCCAAATGTATTTGACAAACGACATTTATAAACCCAGATTATTTATAAACACACTAGTCGCAAAACATCAAAGCGTGTTTGTCAAAACTTTCCGCTTTGAAGTGTTCGTTCGAGCCTGGAAGACTTTCCTCGCGTGTTTGATGTTATTGAGTTTAATGTATGCGTCTGCGTTAACAGGCTTTGCACGCATTACATCACTCGACTGCGTGTTTATTGTTTGCAGGTTTTGAACCCGTGGAGACTGAAGTCTTTGGAGGAATGGATGCAAAAGACCTCCGTCACCTTAACACAGGTCAATGGTCAGAGGAAATATGGTGGTCCCCCTCTGGGTGGGTACTTTGGTTTTCTGTCATCGTGTTTCTGATAATAAAACGCAAACGTTCAAGCTCATCACGCGGGACTAAAGTAAAATCACACGGAATCACTTATAATATCGTATTTCCTCCTGTGGCATCGATTGAAGTTTAAGCAGGTGATGTGTGTTTGAGACCAGTAAGCATGAATCGTCCTGTTGCCAAAAGAGTAACTTGGCACATGTGAGTGACAAACAACCATCTATGAACTCGACTGGTGCAGCCACGCGCTTGATGTGATTTATTATAGGCCACGCATCATCATTGGTGCAAGTTTTGGTTATCGGGTCGATTGATTTAACCTTCTTTGCAAAGGAGTCAAATTCAACTAATTGATGCAAATGGTTTTCCAATGATGGCAGATTGGCAGCAGGTGATTGTGTTTGGTACTTTCGCTAACTGCTCGTCTTCCTTCAGAGAATGTTTTCAGGGATAGATTGGTATCTAAACGCCGCCAAATCGAGAACAAACACGTACCTCTGGAGTGGATGGAGATGCTCCATTCCGTCCTGGCGCGCCCCCACCTGTTATCAGACACATTACAATCGGATCATGCAGACTCGGATCTAATGAGCTAATTGGGGGTTCAAACCTGTCCTGGAGCACCCATGGTTCCGCCTGACGCACCTGATCCAACTCAATAGCTTATTAGTGGAGACTTCAAAAAACGTGTCAGATAAGATATCTATATATATATATTTGTAGGACTACTGACTGCTTAGGAAATTATGAACCAAATTCTAATACAGAAAATAAAATTGCTAAAGAGGAGGAACAAGAAACAATAGAAAAACATTGTTTGTGCCAACAGAAGTTGCAATTAATCAAATACATGCGATCAAATTTGGTAGAATTGTTGAATGCGAGCCAATTTATTTTATTAGATATTTATTACATTTTTGGTTTATATGAAGTGATGTAAAAGTATAAAATGCCAAAATCAAGTTGATTTGGTTATCTAGAGAACACATGTTTTATGTTTTTGATCCAGTACCTTGTGCTTCATTCATATGGAGCTGTCTAGATTATTTCTCATTTATAGGAACACCAAAAAAAGAAAATTCTGTCTTCATTTATCCTCAAGCTGCTCCTGATCTGTTCAAATATATTTGTATAGATATTTGGAAGAATGCTTGTAACCAAACAGTTCTTGGCCACCATTGATCACCTTATTTTTCCTACTTTGGTAGTCATTGGTGGCCAAGAACTGTTTGATTACAGGCATTCTTCTAAATATATTTCTCTGTATTTATCACAACAATGTAATGTTTACAGATTTGAAACAACTTCAGGGGCATGAAAGCCATTTTGGGTGAGCTGTCGCTTTAACTCTTCTCTTCCATCAGGCTGGTCTGGTCCTGCTCCAGGTCCGGGCTGCGAGGTCTTCATCAGTCAGATACCACGTGACGTCTACGAAGACCGCCTGATCCCGCTCTTCCAAAGCATCGGCACTCTGTATGAGTTCCGTCTCATGATGAACTTCAGCGGCCAGAACCGTGGCTTCGCCTACGCCAAGTACGGCGACCAGGTGACTGCCTTAAGTGCCGTTATGACCCTCAACCAATACCGCCTAGCGGAAGGGGCTCGACTGACCGTGCGCAGGAGCACGGAGAAGAGACAGCTGCGCCTCGGGGACCTGCCGGCTAACGTGAGCGAGCCAGAACTGCTCATGGTGCTTCGGATGTTCTCAGAGGGCGTGGATGATGTCATGCTGAAAGTGGGCGGGCCTAAAGGGAGAGAGGTGGTGGCTATAGTCCAATACTCCTCCCACTATGCTGCATCCATGGCTAAGAAAATATTGGTGCAAGGTATGCTGGGATATATCATGTGGGAGACTTTATACATTTATTTTTTACTAAATTAAAGTTATTTTCTCTTAAAAAAAAGCAGAGTGCATTTCACAAAACAATTTTTAATTTGAAGACATTTTCATTGATTTTTTGTTTTCCCCAAAATAAGAAATGCTGTATTTTATAAAAATTGTTTCATATTCATAGTTATTTTATCTCTTGTCAGCATTCAAGAAGCAGTACGCCATTTGCATCACTGTAAGATGGTTGTCTCACTCCACAAAATCCAAGCATGTCGAGGAAGCCAAACCAGACAAAGGCACTCTTACCCCACCTGGTCTAAAACCCCTCCCCAAACCCTTTATCACCTCACCCCACCTGAAACCCCCACCGTCCCTTCATAACGTCCCGACCCACATCGCCCCCCAGCCCTTCATTCGGGCGGTAGGCCGTCCTACCACCCAACCTGGAGATGGGCTGGTACCTCAAGACGCCGTGTCTCAGCTGCAGTGGCTCTGCGAGATGAACAAACTCGGAGCTCCGCGGTACGAAACACGTTTTCATCACACCGGGCCCGACGGCTTCCTCTACTTCGCCTATAAAGTCTTGATCCCAGCGCTTCCCATTCCCCTGTACGGTTGTGTCCAGATCCTGCCGGGCACCAGCGCTCATGCCATGAAGGGGGAAATTCACCGGGCCACCGCCGAGCATGTGCTGAAAACCATATGCAAGGCATCAAACCGGCGAGGTTTCTAATGTTCAGGCTGCGTTATCAGTTTCGTGTTCAGTATTACAGTTTTGAAGGCATGTAATGTTGAGGTTCCAGTTAAAAAAAAATGAGTGGAATTTTGTAAAGAGGAATTTTAGTTAACTGCGTAAGCAGGCGGTGAATTCATGTTTTTCAGAACAGAATTTAGTGGTATGAAAGAAGTTTGAAGTTTTTTTTCTCTTTGCTATGTTTTATAATATTTTAACTAAGTAATATTAATAATTTGTATGTTGTTTTCCAGTCCACCCTATCACATTTGGATGACTTTGCATGTTTTCACAGTTTATTATTATGAAAGTTTTTGAGTTTACTTGTTTGTTTTGCACTGGTTTTGACTTTGCATGGTGTGCTATGTGTTTCCTTGTTTGATGGGCTGTACTGGCTAGAAATGACTTTTGTACAGTAAATAAGTTCCAAGAAATTATACTTGTCCTTGCTCTTTCTTTGCCTATACTGTTTTCATTCAAGTTTCACAAGTTGTTTTTTTTAGACACACACATATATTTATATTAGTACAATATAATAATGCAGTATAATAGACAGTATTTCATATCCATAAGACTATGTACTGTTACTGTTGCATCAAGTACTAAACTTCAAAATGTATGTGACCCTGGACAACAAAATATCGATTTTTACATAAAGCTGTGAAAAAAGCTTTCTATTGATGTATAAATTGTATTTTGGCCAAATACTGCCAAACAAACATTTAAAACTCTGTGTGCAAAAAATCTAAATGATGACAAAATCGCCTTTTAAGTTGTCCAAATGAAGTCCTTAGCATAGCATAATACTCACAAAAATTTAGTTTTTATATATTTACGGTAGGAAATTTACTAAATATCTTGATGGAACATGATCTTTTCTTAATATCCTAATGATTATTGGCATAAAAGAAAAAAATCGATAAGTCTGACCAATACATTTTGTTGTTGGCTTTTGCCTACTAAGGTATTACCTTTCCAAGTGATAAGAGGCATGAACTTCATCTCGCAGGCAATAAAGCAAACAAAAATGACCATAAACCTACATTAGTGGAAGGACCCAAGCAATATTTAGATGAGAATATCTAATATTTGGCCTAGTTTGGAATCGCATACCAAGCAACTTCACTTTGATGCACTAACGCTACAATAGTGATTCTTTCACTAGCAAGTACTCACAGTCAAGCATTACTGACATCATTTAAAGGCTTAATGAATGACACAAGACGGCATTGAAAGGTTTTTGTGTTACTCATTTATTGAGATCTGATTTAATCCAAGATGGTTTTAAAAGAACAAGCAACGAGTTAAACCCGACTCCTCCATGTACATGTTTAACTGACAGATGGGTGGTAAACAGGTCCGCCCTCCATCTTCACGGTGACCGTTTCGAAGACTACGAGGTCCGTGTTTTGATCTCATCAAGCAGATTGACTCTGGGCACGTCCACCTGCAGGAGACCAGAGAAAACCATCACTTAATTCTTCAGTTTTACAAAGAGATTTGACTAGTTATGACATACTATACAAAAACTGTCAGAGGAATGACAAGGGACGTTTGAACATATGTATATACTGTTTGTGCATGTGTTATTTACTGTATGTCCTATTGAAATGTAATGGACACAGTCATAGACGCGAGTCCAAACCCACCTCTTCTCGGGTGGCGACGTTGCGCAGTTTGACGACTCCGTCTTTGAGTTCCTGCTCTCCTAAAATAGCCACAAGTGGAATTCCAGTTTCCTCACAGTGTTGCAGCTGACTCAACAGCTTTGGGTTTTTCTTGTATAAAACTTCAGCCTGTAACACAAACACACAGCACTGAATCAAACTGTACCACAAAAACTGGCCAAAGATTTTAATTTTATTGTGCTCGCATTGATCTCACGCACCTTTATTCCTGCATTCCAAAGCTCGGCGGTCAGCTTGAGTCGTTCTTCCAGAAGATTCTTCTGCGCCGAGGCAACCAGCACTTGTGTTTCAGTGGTTCTGACTTTCTCTGAAGACACCTGGAAGAGACAGACCACAACATGATATGTTTGTATATCCAAATGCTTCTACTGTAGTGCATGAATGGTTTTGAACGAAAACATACAATTCTGTTTGCACGCTTTATCATCAAGCATAAAAAACAACAACTGCATTTGCATCTCTCACCTCGGCCTTCTGCTCCATGATAGAGAAGATCCTCTCGATTCCAATGCTGACACCCACACATGGCACTTTTCTGCCCTTGGGGTCAAACATGCCCACCAGACCGTCGTATCGTCCTCCGCCAGCTACGCTGCCCACGCTTACGCCTGCCTCATCGCCCGCCACCGCACCATTCTGCTCCGCCGCCGTGGATGCTGATGCCGCGAAGGTCTGTGACAGAGTCGCCTCATAAATTACACCAGTGTAATAGTCCAGACCTCGAGCCAAGCTGAGATCGAACACAACCTAGAGAGAGAGAGATTTAAAAATTAATGGCGTCAAACGGAAAGAACAAGTTGTGCTTCGTTAAAGACGTCACAGATGCGAAACAGTGAATGGCAGTAATAACAAAGATGAAATTATAATCTCTATTTAGTGAAATGGAAAAACACTGTCGTAAATTTTATAGTGTGTGCATTTCTTCTTTAACGGGTCATAAAAAAAGTATTAAACGTTCAAAGTTAATACGAATTTTTGTTTTAGCAAGCTTCCCTGCTGGATATTCGGCTTCTGTCCCGCCTTTAAATGAACAGAGGAAAAAGGTGTTGGATGAGTCACTAAATACTCAGATCTTCACTGACGTTTCTGTGTCATATAAGATAATGTAAACTGGTCTCCTCTTTGTCACAGTACAATAAAATGATGCTTTCCTCAGGAAATGCTGTGTTCTGATCGGCTGCATTTTTAAACGTTCTTGTGAAACATACTTGAGCTCTGCCTTTGACCTCACCTTGTCTGTGACCTGGAAGAGTTCCAGGTAGCTGAAGAGCTGCTTCATATCTGTGAGCCCAGCGCAGGCCTGTTTGCTCTTTGAGAGTCGGGGGTCCTGAAGCAGTCGCTCGGCCAGATCCCGCCCACCTAGAGGTCACACATTATTATGTAGACATACTGACCCAAGATCAGTATGCTGTGGATTTAAGGGTTCATATGGCGTGAATACACGTTTTTCTGTCTTTGGTGTGTTATAAGTGGCCCATGCATGTATTAGACATGTAAAATTGCTAAAATGTAAGTATCGGAACATAATATGCATTCTATCTGAAAGCGAATGCTTACCCAGACCTGCCTGAAACGCCTCGTGTAACCACACCAACACGTAATTTTGTGGTATGACTTGACTAAGACCGCCCAAATGTTTACGCAAGTAAGGTGAGCGTACTTGTTAATCTCATTGTATGCCGCAGCCATGTCGTGGAGACGCTGTGTGTTTAGTTGCGAAAAGAAAGCCTCTTTGTTTTCCCTTACAAAAGATGAGACAACTAAAAACGAATGGTTACATTTTATTTACAATACTGTTCCAGAACAGTACAATCCAAATGTTCAAGTGTGTACAGTGCATTTCACAGATGATCGCTTCATTTTATGCAGTGTGTTATGTTGCCGTGTTGGAAAGTAAGCAGTCTTCCAAGTTGTAAGTCAGAAGGTAAATGAATAAAGTTATTGGCTTGTAAAAAAGGGGGAGTTGACTCAGAATCACGCAAACGAGACCTGACCTAGTCCGAGTCTCTAACCGCTGTGTATCTATGTCACTAGAAATAGTCTTCTCCTATATTTTGCTGGGACTGCCTAGAAAACTTCACTCTCCTCCCCCGTTCGTGATGCGTGTGCATCATGTCTAGAACCTGTGTTCTACGTTGTGAAACTTATTCAAACTACCAAAGGAAGAACTTCTGAGGAAACAATGGTTACAGTTCCTTTTTCAAACGACACCAAAGGAGTATAACCCCTCCTGGTCGCGCGTCATTTCACCGAAGATTGCTTCAATAATCTTGACACGTTCCCTGCACTGATATGTTAAGCGACTGTCCTTGAAAGAGGGGCCAATACCTACTTTATTTGGAACCGTTATCACAAGAATAAGAATAACTGCCTATTTTAACTTCATAATAGTGTTTTCACACCTTGTATGTACATACAATTGTTGTTGGACACTCACTATACTATATACTATACTATAAACCACAGTAGGACCTTAAAAATACAATGTTCCGTACTCTTTAAGGTTCACTGTCTCTTGTATGAGCTACTTGGACATACTAGAATGCATACTATCCATCCGGGTTGCTGCATTTGACACAGCGCTATTAAATAGTTAAATAAACAATGGCGTAAACATGTGTAAAAAAGCGTCTCATGTGCACGAACGTGTTTCTTAATGTGACATCTAAAAACCAACCGACTGATGAAAATGCGGGACATTTTCTCAATATGCCACGTGCGGGATCTAGTGATGAAAATGCTACAACGGCTTGTACCGTTCAGGCAAATGACTTTGTTTTAATAAAAGTTGTCTAAAGTTTACTCACCTTGCATGCTCACAAACAGCCCGATCTGATTGGCCACATCCTCCGAAAGGCCCTTTTCATTTACCATTTCGTTTTTTACATCTTCCCAGGCCATCTGCAAACAAACGTACAAAGAGCAACGGAAAAACAATATGCACATCCTGTTGGATAAATCAGATCAGCATACTTTTCATTGCATTAAAAACAACTGTGATTTCTCTCTAATACGAAGGCATTCTTATCTGCTGAATTAATAAAAGTAAACATCATTCAAGTCTCTCACCTTGTCCAGTTTGTCTACTGTAGAGCAGATTGTGCGGAACTTCTCATCAGGAACACCACACACAGCGAACATCCCGTCTAGAATGCGTCTGTCATTCACCTAAAATATATATACACATAAAAAATAATCACGGCTGTTATGTCACACTGATAAACATAGATGATGAATGAACACAACATTACCCACTTTTATGCGAATCTTTGTCAGATACTAACCTTGATACGAAAATCTCCTAGATCTAATTCGCTCAGGATCTCATAGACGATCTTAAGACACTCTGCATCAGGGATCATCGCGTCATACTGACCTGCAATGTCGAAATCCTGCAGCAACACAAAACAAAGTCTTTCAATTCAGATTCTTACGTGTAGGATATTACTGAGGAGGGATGGAATCGGGAAAACAGCCCTGGATTACCAACACGAGCACCAATGGTTGTAAGTCACTTTTGACAAAAACATTTCCTGGAATATTTTTTTCATTCAGTAAATCAGTTTGCCACACAGGTTCAAGAATCTGAAGGTACTTACACACTGGAAGAACTCTCTGTATCTGCCGCGGGTCATGGCTGGGTTGTCTCTGCGGTACACTTTGGCGATGTGGTAGCGTTTGATGTTGGAGATCTTGTTCATTGCGAGATAGCGAGCAAATGGGACCTGAGGGGAAGAGTCAAGGAAGAAAGTGCATACAGCGAGACAGAGATTTCGACGTAAAGAAAACACATCCCTGATGTTGTCAAGGATACAGTGAGGTCATATCTCAGGGACAGAAGTTCCCCGCCCTGGTCCTTTAGATCGTAGATGAGTTTGGAGTCCTCTCCGTACTTCCCTGTTAAAGTTTCCTACACAGTCACAAAAATCAGTGTCATCTCTTGTAGTCTTCCACTGCTGAGAAATGTTGATGTAATGAACTAGTGTAGAAATGTGATAAACTCGTGAACCTTTAGTTCAAAGACGGGTGTATCAATGGTTTCTGCACCATGACGTTTGAAGCAGCTGATGATGGTGTTGAAAACCTTCTCTCTTATAGCCATTTGTTTTGGGTTATAGTCCCTGGTCCCCTATGGAATAAGAGGGAAGGGGAGAAAAAAAGGTATTTTTGGGGTAATGCAGACATGTGCCTTCACTAAACAAACTTGTATGTTTGAAATGTCCCAAATATTAGTCATTTTTGGCTCTACCTTGGCTGTTTTGAGAACAAACGTGTGTTTGCCCTCATCTCCACCCAGCTGAGCTTTGAGCTCCAACAGTTTGGCAATTTCTTCATCGATCTAAAACCCAACAACAACATGACGATTAAAATTTCACTTTAAAAGTGCAATTATAAAAATGTCATTCTGATCATGTCAGAATGCAGAAAAGGCGTAATGGTACGTACCTAATTTGCTTTGTATGTTTAACAATTATAGGAACATATTAGTAAATGAAACCTTTTTTTTTACCTTTGATAAAGACATTCCAAATGAGCAGCGTGTAGATCGCAGAAGCATGGTGGTGCGACGGCCCATCAGTCCGGCACACATGCGCATGGAGATCAACCCCAGAGTGTTCATTATACAACCGGAGTCCAAACCCAGCACACACAACAGTTCACACAGTCAGCAAAACCACAGGGTCGCCCACAGAATCACAGCAGAATCGGCCGCCGATCGCATCCCACGGACAGTAGCAGTATTTCAGGCGTGCAGTGACGGGAGGTGGAGGATGAGGGTGGTAGCCGTGGCAACAAGCAGGAAGAACAGGAGAAAAGTGATGAGCAACCCTGTCACTACGGTCCCACAGCAATGAGGAAGCAAAACATGAGAAAGAATCAACCAGCATTCCCTGCTGGATATCTCACTGTGTACATGCTTTTATCACACGACCACACCTCTTGTAGTTCCAAGCCAGATCAGGACTTGTGATAACTGTATGGCATTGCATGGGAAATCAGAAACATATTTAAACTACTTGGCCTACATTTGAGAAGATTCTGATATGAAGTGTGGTTATGTGGATTGATAATGTCATATTTCACTTATATAGGGAAATGAGATAAACCTGTGACCTGCTATAATCTACACTGTAAACATAATGAGACGGTGGTTGTTTCTTACGTAGAATTATAATAATACATATTATAATGAATAATACATCTAGTAAATATGCCATTTCCGATTATGAATCATTTTGGAAATGTTTTATGGTTATTAAAGTTATTATGGTGATGACAGATATTCATACCAGCAGACTAGTATCTATCTATCCATCCATCCATCCATCCATACTGTACAGGCAGTATTGATTTCCGTCATGACTGACAGATTGCATCAGATGGCTAACAGTTAGCATGTCTACTGTAAAATTATGAAACGTTTAATAATGTCACTTTAATCATTTCGATCTACTCAAACAGACCACCGGTGATCTAAGTCATATGCAAATACTGATATCATCAACATTTCTGATGTGAAAGAAACAACGTGCGCACATATTCACAACGCGTTCCCTTCACTGTGCTTTAAAACAATGGCAGGAGAGCTCAAACCGACCTGATCTTTACTCGCTTTCTCCGATTTCAGTTTTCTGACGACCTCTCCCTGTACTTTAATCGCCTCCTGGAGCTGTGCTTTGTCGGCCATGATTCTCGAGCGTAGCCGATGAGGAGCCGACTGAACTGTAGCTGCTGCCGGGCGCACGCGTTACACGTCACGGGATGAGGTGAACGTTTGGCTTTTCTCCATTTTGGGGGGTATTTGGTGTTGTTGGTTGAGCTTTTGGTTAGACTCTTTGGTTATATTATTATTGTTGGTGTTGTTGTTATTATATATAATTGTAATAATGTTGTTGTATTGTGTTTATGAAGCGACTCGTGCATGAATCAGCATGAATCCAGCAGGTGGCAGTAAAGAGTTTTTCCTGCTTAAAATGACCCGAGCAGCCGCCGAAGAAGCAGCAGTCATATGTCACGATGAAGGTGTGGTCTGAATTATAAACAAGTGCACATTAATGTAGGCCGGATTACTGAAAACTGAGCGACAAACAACTCGATCGAAAGGTAAAAGCGGGTAGTAATACACATTTATAAGGGAGATGAGATTTATGTTGTGTAATGGACTGAATTATTACACGGTGAGCGTTAGCCTTAGCATTCACAGCGCCTAGCATCAGCTGTCAAATTATAACTGGGTCGTTTTGTTTGTTTCAAAAAATGTCAGTAAACATAAATATTTTTTTAAAGTTTGATGTGTTAGCATTGTTCATACTGTATGTGTGTTTTCGGATGTCATCGTCGTTGCCATCGTCTTGTATTAATATAATGTCTTAAGATGATGATTAGCTGTGACGTCCTGGTTGTTGCATGAAAAACAAATAACCATGTTTTTATGAAAAGTTTAGTAATCGTGGCAAATACCACACTGTAGATTAACTATAGTTACTGTAGTAAAACCATGGTTCATTTTGGTATGCAATTAGTTAAATGAATACGTAGACATCAAAATGAGAGAAATGAAATAAAAAGGAACAGCAGTGCATGCTGTGATGTTTCCCTGTTGCTCCAGTTCAGTTCACATGTTGTGAATTGTTTGTGCTGATCAGGTGGTCTGTTTGCTGGCATCATGAGTCCGGCCCAATGGGATCTTCCTCCGGAGTTGTGCTGCAGGCCGATGGCCTTTGTGGCCCTAACAGGCCTGGACGTGACTTATAATGCTGTCCATAGAGCCATATGGGATGCCTTCTGTATCAACCGTAGGGCAGACAGAGTTCCCATCTCTTTCAAAGTTCTACCAGGAGACCATGAATATCCAAAGTGCAGAACCAAGGTAAAACCAAAGAGTTGTTAAGTCTTTCTAACCATACACCACCATATGGCATTAGAATAAACATATTCGACTAAAGATCTATAGAGAAAAAGTTCTTTAAAGAAACGGATGTTGCATCACGTTGTCTGTAGTATGTGATGGCCATTGTCTTTACAATTCAATTTTACTCCAAAACGTCGGGTCGCTAAATTTCTCTCTTGTGATGTCAGAGAACATCCTATGAGTGGTACATCCCTAAAGGGATTCTGAAAACGGGCTGGATGAACAAACATCTGAACCTGGTGCCTGCTTTGGTCGTGCTGTTCTATGAGTTGGACTGGGACGATCCTCAGTGGAAGGAAAAGCAGTCTGAATGTGCAACCAAAGTAGAAATCGTCAGGTATAATAACTTAAAAAAGCAGTCATGCCTTCTAGTTCTGTGGATTAAAAACAACACGTTTTTTAATTATGTCTGGTTTCTTTTTCAAAAATTTCCCCACAGAACAAGTTTACAAGGAAGAAACACCAAGGTTGCGGTCGTTTTAATTCAGAAGAAGACTCCTCTCCCTCCAGGTAACACACAAAAATAAATCAGTATTTCTCATTCTCCAGTTTGATCCATTACGTAGATACTGTTGAGTAAAGTTTAGTTGTGTATCTCAGGTGAAGACCTCGTGGCCTCCGAGAGAGCTTCTTCTCTCTGTGGTGCTTGTGATCTTTCTGGAAAGTCCCTGTTTGTCCTGCCCCATACCGATCACCTGGTGGGATACATTATCAGGTTAGAGTCACGAATGAGAATGTAGTTATTGTAAAGATGACAAACTGATGCATATTCTCCCATACTGTTCAACCAAAATGAACTTTTCATGTAGTTTAAATGACAAAGTTTCTAAGAGTATTAACAATTTCAATAATTCATATCAATGTGATCAGCGTGCATCTTATAGTTTTGTGGGTTGTGTTGTGTGTTTGTATGTCTGCAGGCTGGAAAATGCTTTCTATGATCATGCACAGACCTATTATTATAATGAGATCAGAAGAGTGAAATCTCACAAGGAGTTTCTCAACAAAACAACACACCAGGTACAGTAACTGCCCCTAACCGAACTCTTAAAGCAAAAAGATATTTCTGAGGCAAAACAAAATGTCCCCATGTTTTACTCACCCTCAAGGTTCTTGAAGAATAATGCAGTGGGAGCTATAATACCACGTATCATTTGACTTCCAATTGGTAGAATGTGGGGCAAATTTTTTAAGCTCCAAAAAGAGCATCCATTGATCAAAGAACTGCTCAACACGGCTCGGTGGTCTTAACAAAGGTCTTCTGAAGCAAATTGATGAGAAATATTCAAATTGACTGCGCTATTAACGTTAATGTTTAGCTTCCTTTATCCCTTGGCTGCGCGTGAACCAGAGGCTTGTTTTTCCAGCAAATGACGTTGATGGTATCCTATCGGATCGAAACAAAAAATTGCGGAACTTACACCGGAACTAACACTGGACGTGACGTGTCACGAGAAAAGATATTAGAAACGTATAATAGCCCATTATAATTTTGAATTTTGTCCACACTGGATGCGGCGAAGTCAGGTTTACGTGCAACCGAGGGAGAACGGAAGCTAGATCATATTCAGTCAGGATGCCTTGAGTGTGAGTCAAACATGCTGAAATGTTGTTTTGCCTAAGAAATATCCCTTTAAAAGCTGGATCTTTATTTAGAAAACATTGAACACACTGCTGCATAAAGAAGAAAACTTTCAATGCATTCAGCATTTTTTAATTTCTGTAAAAATGCGCTGACTCTTCCAGGACCATTGAGTCCAGTTGAGTTATCTGGGATATGAACTCCATGACCCTGGTCCAGTTGATATTCAGACTGTGTCGTACAGCTGGATTATGACGTGTATTTCTTGAATGTTTTGATTCTAGTTGCTGTTTGTCAGGCACCAGTTTAAAATGGGTTTCTTCAGCGAACTAAAGCAAGATACACAAAATGCCCTCAAGTAAGTGTTGTTATATCTGTATGTCAGCATAAGTCAAACTTTTGTGGGTCAATACATACAAAAATGCAGTTTAAACAATGTACATTATATTTAAGTCAAATGTCACACAGACGATTGCCTATAAAACCGAGATGACCCTTTTTTCCATCATAATGTAATGCGAACTGTAAATAAAAATAGGGTGATGGAAACATGGCTACTATCTCCAGATCTTATTTTCTCAAAAATTTACAAAACATAAGAATGCAGGCATGTGACTTCTTATTTGTTATTAACCATTTAGATTTAAGATAACATTTATACCGTGCTGGTGCCGTGATCTGTTCTGCGCTTTGTTTAACAGATATTACAGGACTGCATACAGCCTCGTCCATGAACTAAGAGCTCATGAAACAAACATGCTGGAGATCAAGACCATGGCTGGATTCATCAACTACAAGGTCTGTTTTGTCATTTTCTGTTATGTCAGAGTGTTGTGGGTATTATTGTGGGCATTGTCTGTTCTTTTATTTATAGGTCAAAAATGATGTAATTGCTCAGAAATTGCACCTCATTATACCTGCACACTATGAGGTTCATAGACCTGGGGTTATACATTTGTAAAAGAACGATGCTCGCCTTGTAAAACACCACTTAAAGTCTGTGTAAAGGCAGATTAAAGCATGTGTTCTGAGTTTGTCACACAACAGAAAAGTGTGTTATTAACCACCCAGACAAATTTGAATGGAAAAAAACATCCAAGTAAATAAAAAAAAAGTACCAGACCCGGCGCCGCGAGCATGCGCAGTGATACTCCTTCCGTTCACGTTATTCCCTCCTTCCATTCGCGTCTGCATTACTGTTTGCTTGTTATTTGGCATGAAATTTGCTTAGTTAGACAGAGTAAGAGCGTGAGAGAGTGTGAAAGCTCGTGATTGAGCAGATCACTGATGCTAGGGGCTCTAGCGATAGATGCATGCTCCAATACTCTACTGCGTCATCGACCCACCGTTTCTTGAACAGAGAATTGGTGAAAAACCGTTTAACGGTTCGATCCACACTTCCGAGTCTAATGTGTGTATGTATATATATATGTGTGTCTCTATAATGTGTTTTGAAACAATTCTCAGATTTGTTTTTACACAGACTTTAAGAAGTAGTGTGTCAAAACGTAGTGTATTCATCACACAGGAAACTGGACAGGAGTGTGTTTCCTGTTTTTATTATCTTTTAAATAGCACAGTCATATTCAGTTGTATTTCATGAGAGCGGAAATCTCACGGTGGGCATCTCTTGCAGATCTGCAGGCTGTGCTTTCAGCACAACACCCCGCTGGACGCAATCGCTCAGTTCCGCAAACACATCGACCTGTGCAAGAAGAAGATCGGCAGCGCTGAGCTGGCGTTTGAGCACACCGCCTGGATGTCCAAACAGTAAGGCTGAACCCTGCCATATCTGAACTTTCATTTCATTTTCTTGGACAACAACCTATATTTGTGAGCTACATTTGTTGCTTTGCCTTTCTGTTACCAGCTCTGTTTAAGGCAAAAAGAAAAGAAATGCAGGATACTTTATGTATTTATCTGGAGTTCAAATGATGTGAAACTGATATTTGCCGCGAAGTCATAACTCTCTTCGCTATGCTGTTGTCATGACTTTCGATGTGCTTCTTGTTTTTCATTTGTTTGTTTTTCAGGAGTAAATACAATGACCTGATTCATTCTTCCCCCCCCATCCCCATATCTCTTTCTTCATAGGTTCCAGTCATTCGGTGATCTGTTCGATGAGGCTATTAAACTGGGCCTCACAGCCATCCAGACCCAGAACCCAGGCTTCTACTACCAGCAGGCTGCTTACTATGCACAGGAGCGCAAACAGCAAGCAGCGCAGCTCTGTGGTCATGAGGTACGGCTGTCTGCCGTTCAATTACAGTTTATTCTAAAGTAACATGCTATTTCATTCATTCTGACTTCTTTACACTGTTAAAAGTGTTGGCTTCTCATGCTTCACATGGTCAACTTGTTAAGAAACGAGTTGGACCTATGGTTTAGTATTTCTGTGCTCGATGCACTCCAACTTGTTTCGGAAAGTTTTGTATAGATCTGGGACCCTGTTTTGTAACAGGGATCCTATTCCATTTATTGGCCATCCTCCCGGAAAGCACGCCCATGCATCATCCACCAAGCGAAAGACCATGCGCTAGTGAGAGAGAAAGAGCTCGTGTCAGGCCCAGCAATGCCGCTTCTCTCGGCTGACAGAAGTTTAGCTGTGTCTGTTTGCTCGCTGCATTACGGTGATGAATGTTATATAAACGGTGGATATAACGGCGGGTTTGAAGATAGTTTGAAACTAATGGATGGTGCGGTCCCAGCACTAAAAGAAGCCGGACGTGAACTGTAGTGTTTAGATATGATTTGTTACTGCATAATAGAATTAATTAAAATAGAAGTTTAATGGGTTTCATAAAGTACAAGTTGATTTTATAAATCAAATTTTTTATTAACTAGATGTACTTACTCTAGGGTTAGGCTGAGGGTGTGGTTTAGGGTTAGTTACATGTAATTTATAGTAATACTATAGTAAATACATGTAATGTGTAACAAGGGCACCATTTTAAAAAAGTAATAATGACTCAACTTCCTTGAGTAATGTGAAATCTTCCTCTGGTTCTTCTCCAGCCGGGTGTGACTTACCCTGCAACCGACCCACTGGAGACCACCACTGGAGCTCTGGACTTCTATGGGCAGAGACCCTGGCGCCAGGGACATCAGAGTAAGAGAATCTCAGTCACCCTCTCTGCTTGAATTAATATGTGAATTTTAAGACACCTTCCAATTCTTAGTACTTAACAGTGTGTAAGATTTTGCATTTATTAATCTTTCTTTGGATTTTGGGGCAAGCCCCAGAAATGAGCCGATTTGTTTTAAAGCTTTGAAGGGTGTAATCTCCCCCATGGGTTGTGAAGCTGACCCATTGACCTTTGACCTTTAGGCATTGATCCCCCTGACTCTGAGAAGGAGAAACAAGGCATCCTCGCTCTTCAAATCAAAGAGAGAGACGTTCTCCATTCGGTGGGACTTTTTGAACATACTACATCATTCCTAATCATTTTAAACATACAATAAATAATAAATAGCTGTGTCTCTGACTGGTGGTTTAGTTGAGTTATGAGTGATGTGTTTTTATGTCAGGAGCTGATCATCGCACTCCTGAGTAACGCTGTGGCTCAGTTTAAGAAGTACAAGTGTCCTAGAATGAAGAGCCATCTCAGTGAGCGATACACACATGAACTCTTCTTTTCATTATTTTAATGAGGAAACATGTGCCGATCAAAGCCTATTTCTCTCTCTGTCTCTCTCTACGCAGTGGTTCAGATGGGAGAAGAGTACTACCATGCCAAAGACTACACCAAAGCATTAAAGTGAGTTAAACCGGTTCTATCAGTTTCCTCAAACGTTTCAGTAAATGTTTATTAAGAATTCAAACGAAGTTAAATAATCTCTCGTTGTTTGTGTTTACATTTATACAGCAGTTGTATAACAGTCTGTATTTGCAGTACGCTGGATATTAAACAATAGAAATCTATGGTGTGTTCCCATTGAAATAGCAAAGTGAACATGTGTGTTTGTTCTGCAGACTGTTGGATTATGTGATGTGTGACTACCGTACAGAGCGCTGGTGGTCTCTGCTCACCTCTATACTGTGCACAGCTCTGAAGTGCTCATACCTCATGGGTCAAGTTAAAGACTACATAACCTACTCCATGGAGCTGGTGGGCAGGGGTACGTCACATGTATTTATTTGGCAGATGCTTTATCCAAAGCGACTTACAAATGAGTGAGGATGCATGTAAAAGTCTCTGTTATTAACGTGTGCGTGTGTGTGTGTGTTTAGCCTCTGTCCTCCCTGAAGAGCAGAAGTCCAGGATTGAGAAAAATCTGATTAAAGTGCTCATGGTATGTAAGCAATTCCCTCCTGATTTTCATTAGAGCTTGACATGTCGTTCGTTCAGTCTTTGGCGAACCCGTTAGCTTCCCCGAAATGAAGCAACTGACCTTACTTGTGTTACTAGAATAGGAAACGTTAAAATATACAACGTATATACGAGACGTAACACATTAGTTAAAGTATTTAATTGACCTGTGTTTGCGCTGGCCCACAATGAAACGCAGTTTTATCATTTATATGTTTATCTTTTTATGTTTATTTATATGTTCGTTTCCTCAAACTTTTTTACACCTCATTAAATTTTTATTATGATACAATTTTACCATCATAATGCATACAGACTGATCTTAACAGAAAGTTAAAAATAAAATAATTTTTATTTAAAATAAATTAGTTTTACTCACTTTGAAACAAGATGGTAAGTGAATGATCCAGTTTGTAATATGCTTCTTTCATTCAATAAACACCTAAATTATGTTTTTATGACAGTCTAAAGCATGTTTATCATTCTGATAATTCGTCTTTAAATTATGGGATTTGTTTTAGTCATGGTTAAAGTTTTCTTGTCAAATGAAAATAACAAGTAAAAGTAGATCCTACATATTTCACGGATTGTCAGAATGAAGTCCCTGAGCCTGAACCAGACTGTGACCCGGCCTCTGTGAAGGCCGCTCAGTCTCTGTGGAGCGACCGCGTCTCTCTGTCCGGCAGTAATGAGTTCACAATTGAGGTCCTGGACAACGTGCCCTTTGGTGAGCGCTCAGATTCATTTTTATGAATATATGATATCGATAAATATTTAGAACACAAACAGCATTTGTGGTTCCTGACCTTGACATTTGTTAACATAGATTAAAATCGGATTAAGGAAACAGTGCAGTAAAGCGATTTGTCAATAGGAGGCAATCAAAATATGACATTCAAGTTTTGCTAAAATACGTAACAGGTAAAAAAGGCTACAAATACAAATTTGTAAACTTGACAATCACAAATTTGAGGGTGTACACGTGCTACATTTTACTTGATACAGAATAGTGCGATTTTTCTCATATAAAGTGTGTACTGTAATTATACTGTATTGTTAAGTAGTATAAAGCCCACTATATGATTCTAGGATGCACAATAACCTGTGCTCCTATTGATATTATCCTAAGATTATGACTTGTGTGTCATCTGTTTTGCTACTGAATGTATACTGATGGATAAATGTGTGCAATTTGAGTTTGCATCTTATATAATGTGTTTGTGTTTTTTCTGAACGAGAACATGGTTAAAGCTTTGCAAAATGAGGACATTTTTGTGTGGAGTTTGTACAAGTTGTGGTAGTGGTTTTCTTGCAACATCTTAAGCCATGCAATATTAGTTTGTTCAAACAAATAAGGATCCAGACTCGAAGCAAGCAAAGAATCAGCTGTAAAGACGTGTGTAACTGTGCGTGTGTGCACAAGTGAATGTTTGTTATAATTTGAGGTTTTGTGTATTTTGGTGCATTTTGTATGTTCGCTAAGTTGGCTTTTTCGAATTTTGAGAATTTTCTTTGCCGTCCTCTCTCAGTTCAGTGCAAAGCCAAGTTCCTGTCCCCCAGTTTCCACATAGATGAACCCGTCCAGCTGCAGGTCTATGTGAGAGCTGACTGCCCTCATCCTGTGCGCTTCTCAAAGCTCTGTGTCCACCTCAGCAACCAGGTACAGCACACCTGACACTCAAGCACGCACACGCGCTTCTCATGACATCATCACTGACCCACCGTTTGCATTGCAGGAATATAATCAGTTTTGTTTGCTCGAGGATGCTTCAAAAGGGAAAGATATTCTCGAACTTTCCACCCAGGAGAACATGTGTCTCGTTCCCGGCAAAACCCGCAAATACTGCTTCAAATTCGTAGCCAAAACGGAAGATGTTGGAAAGAAGATAGAGGTAAGAAACCGTATATACATAAATAAAAATGTTGTAATTATTACACTGGTGTCACGTGTTGTATGCTTATATTTTCTTGTTCAAATGTCTCAGATCACGGCTGTGGGACTCATGTTTGGCAGAGAGACGGGCCGTTACGTGTATCTAAACTGGCGAGGCGGCTGGGGGGATGCGGCCTCCTCCCATGAGGCTTTGCAGGCGTCCCGCTCCTTTAAGAGAACAACACGCTTCCCAGAGCAGCAGGTGGATTGGGACACAGTGTCCGTACAGTCCAGCACGATGTAGGTTAAACCCAAACTCCACATTTGACAGGATCTAGCATGTAACTGTCAGTCAAAAGATTGAAAGGAACCTTCCCATCATGCCCTGCAGGATCATCTCCAGAGTGCCCAGGATCTCCGTACAGCTGACCCACGAGCCGCCAGCGTTAACAAATGAGATGTACTGCATGACTGTCACCATCCAATCAGAGGAGGACACCGTAGCCAAAGACATAAAGCTCACCGCTGGCCTCAAACCAGGTAGGAATTGAAAAAATCGACAAGCCACTGTGGGCAAACCTTATTTAAAAAAAAAAAACAATGTTTGCTTGACAGTGTGTGCATTTTGTCATCAGGTCAGGATGCTAATCTCACACAGACGACCCAAATCACACTAAACGGCTCAGAGGTTTGTGACGACTCTCACCCCGCCCTGCTTCCAGACATTCCTATCGGAGACCTGCAGCCCGGCCAGAAGGTATGGCGTCCCGTCACAGACGTGTGTGATTAAACGAGGAGATCAGGACGCTTACAAATGCTGCATTGACCAATCAGATTAAAGTATTCAATGTGTGTGTGTTGCATTGTGTATCAGCTCGTGAAGCACCTCTATATGCGCTGCGTGGGCACTGGATCCAGAATATTCCTCTTTCACGTGGCCTATTCTGTAGGTGCCACGGTGGAAGGCAAGGACATCACCTGCAAGTGTCACAAAGTATGTAACAGCTAGAGTCGTGCCACCTTAAAGGGATTTAATTTTTGAAATTTCCTTTAACTTCTAACATTTGTCATAATTGTTGCATAGTTACAGAGTTCATTCACTAAGTTGCCTTTGACTTGTAGGATGAAACCGTTACCGTGGAAACTGTTGTTCCCTTTGAAGTGGCCATGAAGTTCGTGTCCAGTAAGGTGAGAGTATCCACATGAATGAATACTTATATTTGAGCGTCTGTAGTGCAGAAGCTCAGATTTGTGTATGTTTGTGTTAACCTTAAGTTTGAGCATTTGGAACGTGTGTACGTGGACGTTCCGTTCCTGCTGATGATGGACATTTTAAGCGCGTCTCCGTGGCCTATAGAGCTGGTGAACAGTGATGTGCAGCTGGTCTCCAGTATGACTGCTATCGATCAGCTCCAGAGTCAAGTAGAAGGAGGTGCTTCTTTCTGTCTTTGTCATTAGTTTTTTATTTCAATACCATTTATCTTTCGGAAGTCAAGGTGATTGAAATGATTGTGCTAATGTGAGTGATTGTGTCGTGTGGTCAGTGACACTGCAGACCGGCGAATGTGCCAGCGAGTGTGTCCTGCTCAAGTGTCCTCCGGTTCAGAACGGCACCAGCACCGTGGCCTCTGGACAGTACAGCATCTCCTGGAAGAGGTGACGTTCTCAACCCCACATGAGCGAGATTAACTTAATGTTATTTGTGGTGTATTTTTAATAAACAAAGGGGTTTACTATAGTACTTTCTGTTGCTTCTCCAAACGTAAGGCAAATGAATGATGAACAATGAAGCCATAAGAGAACGTTGTAATGTTTTGGTTTTAGGAAGTCAACGCTTTCTGAGACATCAGTGGTTAAAACAATCATCATCCTCCCACATGTGATGGTGGAGAACATCCCTTTGTATGTACACGCAGGTCAGTCTGATGTTTTATCCTCAAGATTAAATCAGGCTGTCTTGAGTTCTTTCATTTCACTTGTTCTCATTCATTTATTCTGTTCCTCTTTCTCCAGAGTTGCCATCATACGGTCGTGTGCGTGAGTCTTTACCTGTCAGGTATCATCTGGAGAACCGGACCGGGCTGGTTCAGGATGTGGAGATCAGTGTGGAGCCCAGTGACGCGTTCATGTTCAGTGGACTTAAACAGGTCCCAATTTTAGTTTCTGAATACTCTAAAGCAAATCTAGTCTGTATAAACAATTTTCAACAAACTCAAGCAATCGCCTTGACCTTTATGCGGAAAAAAATAACACAAAAGTATCATCTGTCTGTAGGTGCGCATGAGGATTTTACCAGGGGCCGAGCAGGAGATGTTGTATAATTTCTATCCTCTGATGGCCGGATATCAGGTTCTCCCACAGCTTAACATCAACCTGTTACGCTTTCCAAACATTTCCAGTCAAGTGCTCAGACGCTTTCTGCCCTCACGCACCTTTGTCAAGGTAATGGCCGTAAGAATCTTTTGAATAAGCATTTTTAGTGTGTCAGTCATAATTTGATCATGAAAAATCATTTTGTTTCAACATTCAACATATTGACTGATTATTTAAAATATAGTTTCTTAACATTAACATTGAGAATAGCTACAATGAGAGTTTTGTCTCGTAACTGCTAAAATAACATCTAAAATTGAAAGGCATGATGTCTGTTATGATTTGTTAGCCTCAGGGCAGAAATGGAGATACTTCGATAGAAGCTGCGTGAAGAAGAGGCCGACACATCTCCCAACTCTGAAGCGGTGGCATTGCGACCCTTGGTGACGAAGGCTGAACATTCCTTTGTGAACATGTGTTTACATGTGATATGATCTTATGCATTAAATATTACGGATTTTAGATGCTAATTCGTTGTAGTGGAGTGATTGTTGTTTGCAAGATTGTCGCAAAAAAGGCTCAGAGGATGCCCTGCTTCTGTGTTAAAACTAAACTGATTTCACCACTGTTTTACCGTCTAACCTGTTCATGATCATGACTTTGTGACTTAAACACGCTTGATAATGCTTCAACTGTTCAACTATCACACTAGCTGTTGAAAGATATTAAATGGATTGTAGTGAAGTTGTTGATTATTGTGGTTAGTTGTTTGGACTTGTTTTAAAGAGGTGCGCTGTGATTGGACAAGTTTGGTTCTTACACTATACTGCATAACCAAACATTTTGCCCCACTGTAAGCTTTTACACCTGATAATACAATGTTGTTTTTAAAAGTATAAAAGACATCTGTAACCATAAGATAGATGGCATCTAGTTGGTTAAATGCAATGAGCAGGACCTAAAGAGTTTATTATCTCTTACATAACACACCACTCAGAACAAATATGACTGAATAAAACAGATGGTCCAGGTAATAATGTGAACAGGCAACAGGTGTGTTTGATCAGTCAAGATTTGGAGGAGGACGGCCTCATGTGGTGACAGGCGGAAATGGCAGTGTGAAGTTACATCACGTTCCATTGTATTGCACAGTGTGTACCTGATAATATTCACAAGATAGTTTGTGTGCTTATATAATGTTAACACAATTGTAAACATATGGCATGCATGCATAATTTTAAAACACAACGGAAGTGTACAGTATAACACAAATAGCCTAAATAAACATGGATCAGGCAGGTGATAATTGATCTGTGCATCTTCCACACTAGTCTATTATAGTCAGATATAAATATATTGAATATATATTGAACTAAGGTGGCTTAAAAAAAGAATCACACTACAAATCATTGTTTTGGCCCCACCATAGTAAGAAGTGTGCTGTTGTCAATCCTGTTGGGTGTTGAATTCCTATCACAGAATAAGGTCTGATTTTGCTTTCTTGGTGATAAGTCCCTTTGTTTTCTTTATATGGGTCTTATACTCTACGCCAAATGAAGGTGTGGATGTTTCTGGGCACTTAGCTCTGTCAGAATGACACACAACACTCTTGGCTTTCACGTCAGATTTCCTTACATAAACCCAAGTGAACTCATTCTCCTCTTAATATGTGTGTAAATCTGTTTAACCCTTTTAGATCATTTTCAATGTGCTAAAGTAACCATGCTTTATGACATTAATAATGTCAAGAATAAAATGCTAATGGCCCTATTTTAAATCATTCTTATATATTTAATGCGTTCCTTTAATATTTGGTGTAATGTAACCCAGACATATTTATGAGAAGCGGATTTTCAATTTCTTAAGCGATTATACATAAACAACACAAAATGAAAATATCTGTGGGTTAACTTTTGATGAATACTATATGATGAATTAATAATAATTGTCTTTACCGTCACTGAAACCAATATAAATTGTTGTGGAGTCAGCAGTCAGGTTTCACATCCCCCTGCAGGTTAATAACAAGCTCTTCATACTGAAGCATTACATTACACATCACCTGCAGCTATTATGACACAGAAGAAGCGAACAGCACAGCAGAGACGTGTTTACATGTCTGAGCCTGAGACAAACCTTCAAACTGACATCTCTAAATCATCTAGCTGTAATATATAGCCTATCGTATATGTGTTTGTAACCTGTGAGATGGCTCATTCCGGTCTAGCTGCTGTAATTGCTAGTATGGATGTTTTTTTAATACTGTGATGTGATGGGATAAAATGTTGGGAAACCACCTCAGTTAAACAAACAGTAATGTTGAGACACAATAGAACACAAATGGTGTCACAGTTGTGTGTATTAGTGTGGTGTATAGGTCAATCTGTTAGAGCATTATGAATCATTTAAAGAAATATCCTGGTTTTCTGAATGAACACTATAATGGAGATACCTTTAGAACAAATATTAGATTAGATTAGATTAGATTAGATTAGATTAGATTAGATTAGATTAGATTAGATTAGATTAGATTAGATTAGATTAGATTAGATTCAACTTTATTGTCATTACACATATACAAGTACAGTGTAACGAAATGTGGTTTAGGTCTAACCAGAAGTGCAACTAGCAAGTGCAGGATATACAGTGAATAAATACAGAATACAATATTAGAAAAATACTATACAGTAAGCATGGACTAAGAAAATACTTTACAGTAGGTATGTTCTGAGAATTTGACAGTAGATTTGTACTTTGAACAATATATTGAGCTGGCTATATACTAAGAGCAGAAATGTACAGGTGGCTATGAGCAGATCATAATTTAGACTAAACAGCAAGTGCATACATTATAGACAATAGCTATTACAATTGCAGTACAATAGATGAGTCGCTTTGTATGAGATAACACTTTGGTGTAGATTTCTAACCTATAAAAACTATACATTTAACATTTTTAACTAAACAAAAATGTTTGGATTACTCATTGGATTGGGGTAAAATGTGTACTATAGGACCAAAACTAACATTGACAAGCGAGCTTGTGGCCGGATACTTCCACTGCATTGGAAAACTGTAATTAAATGGAAAATAAACTCCATTTAAAATGTAAAACTTCACTGAGAGTTATTTCAAAGAAATTCTGTGACTTTCCCTTATATTAACAGAAGATATTTTTGCAGAATATATTGTGTGGAAAAAGGTTTGGCTGATACCTAATCAGTATTTAATAACAAACAAAGTTAAGGAGGTATCATTCAAATTAAAACATAATATATACCCCGTAAAACATGACTTTATTAAGTTTAAACGTGATATTGATGTTAATTGCACCTTTTGTGACAGTTGCCTTGAAACTGTGGTTCACTTATTCTGGCACTGCCCATTTACAAGACCATTTTGGCAAAATGTATGTGATCTTATCACAAGAAACATCGATGACCAATTTATGTTGTTTTGGAAACATATTTTATTTGGTCTTTGGGAGAACGGTAGAATCAAGCATAGTCAGGTTTATTTCATTTAATTTTATTCTTTTAATGGCAAAAATGTATGTTCACAAATGTAAATGTTCCTGTAAAAATCCCTGTTTTACTTCATTCAAGAAAGAAACTGAGCTCTATATTCATTCACTCTATGAAGCATAAAGCAATTAAAACATTGAAAATTTGTAAATGCTTTAATATTTTCATGTAAATTAACGATAGCCCCCAAATGTGCAAATCTTTATTATACGTATGTTGTACTTCATTGTATACAATAAATATGATCATTGTATCCTTAGTGGATGTGTCTGAGAGTGATACAAGGTATACATCTTGCTTTTGGAAACATTGGACCCGAGGACTGTATATTTTTTTATAAATGATACCCCATCGGTCTCACTCCCATATGTTGTTGTATTGTTTTGTATTTTTGTATTGTTTTGTACTGTATTTATATATATATATATATATATATATATATATATATATATATATATATATATATATATATATCCGTACTGTGTCGTCTCTATGGACCTTTGTGTCTTGAATAAAAAGTTGATCGATTGATATACAAGAATGTTTGTAAAGAATTATTTTTGTTGTTAATAAAAAATAAAACACTTCAGTGAGTCCATCTCGGTGTCGAGCGTGATGTGAACGCGCGCTTCCTTCGCCGTTAGGACAGGACAACAACAAAATACTCTTACATAAAATAATAAGAAATAATCTTCAGGTGGAAACACAAAACAATTTTATTAGGAGGACCTGTTAACAAATTCACCCTAAAAGAAATACTGACTACTAAACTCAACCTGCAACATCACACTTGAAGTGAGTAATTGTGTTCAATATCTCTTTTTCGTCGATAGAGGGCGCCACGTGCTACGTACGGGAGCTTCAAGGTAACAACCTGCTTCACACACGGTCGGTAAATCACACAGCCATCTCACGCGCCGGCCTGCAACCGCATCTCGACAAGAAAAAAACACGAGCAAACGCAATCCTCCCATTTTCATCCTGCGGACATTTCAATCCCGGCACCTTCGAATAATGATCACGGCATCCCGCATCTCCGCCGGAAGAGGATTCGGTTGTTTTCGCGGCGCTCGCGCCGATGTCTCCGGTGAAGGTGAGGAATGGATAATATGCGGCGAGAATAACGTGATCGTCGCTCCGTCAACATCTGGATTTTTACCTTAAAATGTCATCCAGCATCCATCCGGGCCTTTCGTTCTCAACGACGATAATGACATTTACCTCATATGTATCACCGTAATGCTCATTTTATTACAATAATTACATCACCTCACACAGACAGGTCAAATGAACTAACGCGCAAAAGCTCTTTTGTCTGGTCGCGGGTGCGCGCACTCGCTTGATCCGATCGATCGATCGATCAATCAATCAATCGCCTTATTTGCGCGTCGACGCGCGTGGAATGCGTTGAGTCTGACACGGGCATCTTCGCGAGGATCGATGGAGCCGTTCCTGCAGATCGCACCGCACTCGCTGGCCATCGTGCTGTCGCGCGTCGTGGCGGAGGACGCGCCCGGGGTGACGGAGAGCGAGGAGCCGCCGCACCATCACACCGGCTACGAGATATTCGCCGACTTTAAGTCACTGAACATGAAGTATTTCTGGAATAAGATGGTGGCGGATGCCATAGCCGAGGTCTTTTTCCTGGGCTGGATAGATGAACATGTGTTATTGATCCAGGGGAAGGAGGATCACCTGGAGGTGTTGAGAGAGGCTTGGATGAGGAGGTCCCTCAAAACCTCCGCAGGGCTTTGACATCAAATACCTCGGTGAGAATCGTTCATATGTTCTCAGTGCTAGCGATGCGCATTATGAATGCTAATCTGAATCTCTTTAACTAATAATGTACCATGGTAGTGCAATGGACATGATGAATGTAGAATTTGACGTGCAAAAGTTGGAGATTCATGATAATTCTTTGACAATTCACTGTTTTATTTATAGCAAACATAGTGTGTTTGTAGGGAAATACTATGGTCTCAATACAAGGTCATTTAAGGGAATACAAATGTAAATACAATAGGAATAAAATTTCTAAATTTCTCTTAAGGAGTTATTTGTGACCCTTGTTGTGTTGTAGTGTAATTGACACATGTAGTAATGTCATTTTTTTTAAATGTCATTGTGGTTTTGTGTGGTATCCTTTGTCGTACAATCTGATGTTATTGTCTTATACATTATTGGCCCTATAAATGTATTAGAGCTCACATGGTCCTGGAAAACCTAGTATTTTTTAAAAACGCCCAGGCCTTTTGTAAATGTACATTTTAGTTATATATAGCTGGTTGCAAATGGTTCTTTATGAGAGAAATGTGTTATATATAAGATGGTCCTCTACTGGAATCTATACCATTTCAGTGTTAAAAAAACTTGTAAGTTGAATGGCGGACTGTGCTGTGTCATTTATACATTTCTAGGAAACATGGGCGGCTTGTGACAGTGATGTCATCATGTGACGGGCACTTAAATCAATATTTCTATTCAATCTCTCTCTCTCTCTCTCTCTCTCTCTCTCTCTCTCTCTCTCTCTCTCTCTCGCTCTTTCTCTCTCTCTCTCTCTCTCTTCTCGCTCTTTCTCTCTCTCTCTATCTCTCTCTCTCTTCTCTCTCTCTCTCTCTCTCTTCTCTCTCTCTCTCTCTCTCGCTCTTTCTCTCTCTATCTCTCTCTATCTCTCTCTCTCTCTCTCTCTCTCTCTCTCTCTCTCTCTCTCTCTCTCTCCCTCTCTCTCCCTTCAGTTGTAAGATATTGGGAAATTTGATCACCTGTAACCTAAAACCTTCCTGAGATTGTGAAAGTAGAAGATGCATGTGGGTTGGTTTGGTTCTTAAAGGTCTTTTGTTTAGCATGGGGGTCAATGTTCTCTTTTTCTACGTTCTCGGTTTGTGGAGTAGATTTTGTGTAGTTTAACGTACGTGTTTTGTTGTCTAAAAACACTAGTGAATTGGAGTTTTTGTAGTTCTGTAACAGATTGACACAAGTCTGTCTTCACCTCTTCATCAGGGACCATCAATGTTCAGCTCCGTTATTCAGGTTAATTGGTGCAGAAAGCTACTGTCCCATATTCAGACCCATGGACACACGAGAACAGCAGCGTTCTTTATCCGAGCGCAGCCATTACTGCCACTGCTGTTCAGTAGTATTATGGGGATGGCTTTGTGTATTGAGGATTCTGGCTGTAGGCATCTCTCTCTCTCGCTCGCTGTCTCTCTCTCTCTCTCTCTCTCTCTCTCGCAGTTCTTTGCTCCTGGAGCTGTGCTGTATTTCTTCTCTGTAGTTGTATGTGTCTGTTTGTGTTGACATGTCTTGCAGAATTGCTGTTAGAAATATCATCCATTGATAGACACAAAAAATTCAATTTTGAAGGGCACATTTTTGAGTCATATAAGTGTTTTGTTTAGAGGTGTTTGATAAGGCCAGCATCACTATTGCGGTTGCGTATTTTAAGAAACCAATAACCATAACTTATAAATATTTGCATTGTGTATGTATTCCTAGTACTTCTCTAAGGCAGTGGTTTTCAAACCATGGGTCGCGACCCTCGGCTGGGTCGCGCAAATAAAAAAATGGGTCGCCAGGATGAAAACATTTTTATTTTTTTATTTTTTTTTTTATTTTAGAATAAAATTAATTTTTACTAAAATAATAAATTCAATTTTATTATACAGGAATAACGATAAAATACACTGAAAATACACTTAAAATTATTTAAATACAGGCAAAATAAGTCCATAAATCTAACACGGTGTCACCGGACCCTCTTAAATTGTGCGCAGTGTAGTTGACGCAGCCATTTTTCTGAGATGATGCAAATAGTTATTATCAATAGCATCAGCGTGACATTAGTAGCAAGTCTTTATGCTAAACATGAGCAAGTCAAGGCCAAAAAATACCATTTATGATTTTTTTAAAAGTAAAAGAGGGCCTGAGACCGAGACCTTTTCAAATGAAGGAGCTGAAAATGCCGTCAGCCGTCCATCCTTGTCTCCTGAAGCACAGCTCAGCACGAAAGACAGCGAGGGCGATGCACAGGAACAGCATAGCAGTTATGTCCCAGCGAAGAAAAAGCAGAAATCTGCAGCAAGGCCATATAAAGATGACTTCTTAAAGTTCGGATTTGTCAACTGTTCTGACGCATACCATGCTGCAATACCAATGTGTGTAATTTGCGGGGAAAAGTTAGCAAATGAAAGTTTAAAGCCAGCGAAGATGGAAAGACATTTAAGTACGCGCCATGCCGAGCTGGCGGACAAACCATTGACTTTTTTTCAGAGGAAGGCTCAAGAAATTCAGTCGTCAGCTCAGGTACTCAGCAGAAGCATAACTCACAATCACAAATTGCACCTGGCATCGTACAAAGTTGCATATCGTATTGCCAAAGAAAAAGCGCCACACACAATTGCAGAGAGATTAATATTGCCTGCTGCAATAGACATCGTTAATACAGTTCTGGATGAAAAGGCATCTGAAAAGCTAAAACTAATTCCTCTCAGTGACAATACGGTGTCACGACGAATTTGGGATATTGCCCAAAATTTGGAAAACCAGCTTATAGCAAGACTAAAGTCAGCAAAATATTTTGCTATTCAGCTGGACGAAAGCACGGATGTTTCATCAAGTGCTATGTTACTGGTTTATGTCCGTTACATTTGGCAAGGTGAATTAATTGAAGATCTTTTGTGCTGCCTAACGTTAACTTCGAGCACGTCAGGAGCTTGTATTTTTGAAGAGTTAAATGCCTTCATGACTAAATGCGGACTGGATTGGGCTAACTGCAAAGGCATCACCAGCGACGGCGCAGCCAACATGACTGGCAAAAATAGCGGAGTTGTCAGAAGAATTAAGGATGCAGCAGGACAGAACATTGTTTGGAATCATTGTTTTATTCATCGCGAAGCTTTAGCATCAAAAGGAATCCCACCGGAACTTGAAGTAGTGATGAAAGACATTATTAAAGTTGTGAACTTTATTAAAGGCAGTGCCCTTAATAGCCGACTTTTCGAGGCCTTGTGTACTGAAATGGGAGCCGAGCACAAACATTTACTCTTTCATACAGATGTGAGATGGTTGTCAAAGGGAAGGGCGATTTCCCGAGTGTACGAGTTGAGGGATGAAATACATGCTTTTCTTACTGAGAAGCTCTCACCTCTCGCAAACAAATTTCGTGATGAGAAATGGCTTTTAACCCTGTCTTATTTTGCCGACATATTTTCTGTTCTAAACGAACTGAACCTTAATTTGCAAGGACGGGAGGACAACATTTTCAGACACTGCGAACAAATTCAGGCTTTCCAAAAATCACTCGAACTCTGGCAGCTGCGACTCAAAACTGCAAGCTACTATATGTTTCCAACAATGATGAGGCACATTGAAGAAAATGATGTTTGCAAGAAATTGGTCACTAGTCTGACACGTCTCATTCAGTCACATCTGGATGCACTGATGGGTAGCTTCTGTCGCTACTTCCCCAAGGAGAAGTTTTGTGAATTAAAAGACAAGGAGTGGGTGAAAAATCCCTTTGACTTTGAAACTCCAGAATCAATCGCTAAACTGAATTTAACCTCCGAAGAAGAATCAGAAATGCTTCATCTTACTTGTGACAGCACGTTGAAGACTCGTCACAAAACGGTAAAATTGTCTTCGTTCTGGATCGGCCTTTCCACGGAGTATCCAATGCTGAGCAAAGCAAGCATTTTATTGCTACTACCCTTCACAACCACATATATGTGTGAAACTGGATTTTCAGTTTTGACCAAAATGAAGACGAGACAGCGAAACAAACTGAATGCTTCGCCGGACATGCGTGTTGCCCTTTCGTCTTGTGAACCAGCTTGGGAACAGATTGTGCAGAATAAGCAGGCCCACCCTTCTCATTAAGTAAGTTTTATAAACACATAGACACGCGCACATACTCATTATTTACCCCGGTCTCGCTCCGTAGGCTAATATATATGTGTAGCTATTATGTGTAAGCGCGTTTCTTTATACGTATACATATAAGAAATGCGCGCACAGGTAATTATATATTATATAATGTATATGGTGGGTCGCCAAATCTTTTTTGATTTTTTTTAGGGTCGCTCTTTAAAAAGTTTGAAAACCACTGCTCTAAGGTATTAAAAAATCTATACTAAAGACCTGGACATGGCTCTTGACTTGGGCCTGTAAGCAACATGTACCGCTAAGAACACCATAGCAATGCTCAAGCAACACTACATAACACCATATCACAAAAGTCTAAAAGCACCATTGCAACATTTAGTACACCTTAGCAACTGCTTGTAACATTGTAGCCTAGTTGCAGACATGGAAAGCGTAGCATTTCTTTATAAAATGTGAAAATTAAGTTTTTCTTTTACACTTTAAACTTGGCAAACTGATCTGCATCAAGCCTTGAGGGGGTAAAGTGTCCATCAGGGTTCTTTTCAGCGCACCAATGTCTGATGGCGTACTTCTTTAGCTCTGATAATGTTAGGGTATGCATTGAAGTTATGCTGATTATGCACTTTAAAATCTGCGTCCTTAAATCAGAAAACTTTCCAAATTGTACCGTGACTCAGTTTGGCATGTCCTAACAACAGAGCCTTGAAGAGAGTGCAAGAATGACACATTTCTCATTTGCCCATTGGGCTGAATGGCGGTTTTGTGGTCGTTTACCTGGGTGCATTTTTCTTCTCATGCCTCACAGGTGTGTGTCTGTGCAGGCCGGCTCTCAAGGTGGGAGGGAAAGGCCATGCACCCAGACTGCTCATGAATCTTACTGCAGTCTCAGATTATACAGAGCACTGATCCACAACCTATTTACTGAACTGAAATCTTAGGCCTGGCAATTATAAGAGAAACTAGACACCCCATGAAATGTAGGAGAGCATATTGGTGCTATACATTGAAATGTGATCGACACTTTATCAATGGAGTGCCTTTATTTATATGGGCTGCACTTTAGCGTTGAGATATACAATTCTCTCTCTCTCTCTCTCTCTCTCTCTCTCTCTCTCTCTCTCTCTCTCTCTCTAACCTATTCTGGGATGTTTCAACCAAAAATGCTAGCGTGTTGTTGAAATATAAACATTTTCTGGGTTAATTATACTCAACGGCTGGGTTTGTTCCTTTTAGATCCAATATTGGGGTCAAACGTAAAGTTTGTTTTATTATGATGTTATTGTCTTGATAGTTATGCACATTTTCCCTATGAATTCTTAATTGTAGGTCCAGATTTTTTGTCTTGGTTTTCAGTCCAAATCAGTTTTTCTCAATAGCTTATTTATCCTTACTTATTCCTGATGGTATAGCTGATAAGTACTATGCAGTCTCTCCACCCACAAAACGAATGTCACTTCTATTAAAACCACCTACTTTTAATAAGCAATATATGCATGAAGGGTGATGACGTACTACCTCTAAAATCAACCCACTAAGCCATCCGCTCTCTTAGCACTGAGGTAATTTGCCTCCAAGCAATAACGATATGTTTACTAAAAATAACATTGAAATTTTAGCGAACGAACAGAACTACAGCTGAGTAGTGGTGCAAAGGATCACAAAACTCACGGTTCGGATCATTTGACTGCTAAAATGATTTTACTCCATGATGAACAAACTGACAGTTTGGTCACATGCCAAAGTGCACGATCCATACCGATCAACACCAATCCGTTTCACCCCTACAGCGGACTGATCAAGCCTTGAGTAAGTGCAAAAGTTTACTTAGTTTTTTATATTTGTTGATGTAGCTTGAACAGTATAGCTTGAAGACTTCCCCTTTTGGGTTGTCAATGTGTGATGTGTCCTTGGATCATTTGACTCACGTCGTTGACTGAAATCCGAGGTGCATCTTGAGTGAAAACGTCATTGTTCCCTATGAACACCACGTGCGCCGGATGTAACTGATCTGACTGAGACAAAACACAGAAGTGATCATGCGTAGTCTACAAGACAATACGTTAATGTAAACCACGGCTGTGACATAAACTTAAAGCTTGTGGATGCCGACTTTGTTTCAACAGAAAAGTTTAAACATAAATGTGTCATTGTGGCGGTGACTGTTTGATATGAGTCGTTGTAGAGACAAAGGACAGTCACAAGGCTGAAAGATGCCAGAGTGCTGTTGTGTCGGCCATGGTCGCCCCAGCGGTGAGGTCATCATGATCTCATCCACTTAAGACAGATCAGCATGAGTTTAGCTTAGCAAAGCATTCATGTCATTGTGCACAGCTCCCCCTGATGGTGCAGTACTGATAAGATTGGTCAAGCGCTTTGCCCACTAATCTAAATCCTCCTTGCTTATAGCAAACTAACACATCCTATGATGGCAAATGTGGTAATGACTGGAGATTTACCTAAGAGGCTTCATGTATGGATGAAGTGATTCTTGCTTGCTGTTGGCTTGCGTATGAATGTATTTGGATGATGGAGATTGTCTTAACTGTAAAACCACACAAATCAAAATTGTTAAGTTGGTTTTGGAGAATTTGTAAATTTCCGACCTTTCAGGGCTGCGTTCCCCAAAAGCATCGTAAGCCTACGTTGATCGGAGTTAAATTGGTGACAATGGTTCTAAGATCAACTTAAGGTTACGAAGCTTTTGGGAAACGAAGCCCAGGTATTTTAAAGCAAGTATACAAAAAATAAACATTAAATACAAAAAATCACCTTATTTAGAGTTCACCAAAAACATCTGCCATTTATTTACCCTCATGTCATGTGAGACCAGTATATGTGGAACGCAAAAGAAGTCTTTTTTGTGGTTTTGTGTTCATACAATGGAGGTCAATTGGGGCCAAGTGTTTTTTGGTTACTGACATTCTTCAAAATACCTTCTTTTGTGTTCTACAATACAATTACATATATTTATAAACAGCAGAAAATCCCCCTTTGGTGGATTTAGTTATTCTAGGTGTTATCAAAAGTCCTGAGTTTTGAGATCTTAGAGAGCGTGATGGGTTGTAGTGTGATAGAAGCTCTGTTAGGTAGGTAGGGGCTAAACCCTTTAAGGCTTTATAAGTGATTAAAAGAACTTTAAAGTCAATACGATACTTAATGGGTAGCCAGTGAAGGGTTGATAACATTGGGGTTATGTGATGGTATTTTCTGGACCTATACCAATAGGACCAATAAAGTACAATACAGGTTTGGAATGACATGATCATGATCAAAGAATGTGCATTTTTTGGTGAGCTAACCCCCTTTAATATATCTTTTTTATATTATCTTGTAGAACAAATCAGAACTTCAAAGGAAATAAGTGCCAGAAATATTTAGATTAAATATTTACACAATCACAATCCAGACTAACGTATTTTCATTGAATATCCTGTTAATTCAGAAATGCATTGAATTACATGAAGAATTTGTGATGAAATAGGTCTCAAGTTGACTTTAATCCTAGCTGCTGTAGTACACCTCATCTGTCTCCACTAGAGGACAGAGTTTCGTTGCTCTTCAGTACCAGCGGTTTCAATAGAGAACTTGTTTTGTAAAGCTTGAACACCAGACGTCAAACTATCAATCCAGTAAATAACATTTAAAAGAATGTGATATGTATTTGGAATTTAATAATGCCACAATACTTCTTTGGTTCACAGTTTAAGCGCCTATTTTTGAAAAAGGTTGCGTTTTTGTTGGCAGATGTCTTCTTTAGATGCTTTAATCTCAATAAAAGACTTAATCCGAAGTGCCAAGAACAACACACATTTGCCGGTGGCTTTAATGTTTTTTACACAGCTGTCAGAAGGGACTTTTTTAGAGATTCACAGTCAAGAATCATTTACTGCATTATCAGTGTTAGATTTGTTCAGTCATGTTTGTTCATTCAGGCCTACAGCAAAACCTCTGGACTTTGACTGTATTTAATTACGTTTGGTTGATTTCAGGCCCTGCGTGTGTGCACACAGTTTTGTAGGTTTTTACATTCATTTTAACGTCGCTGTCAATTGATTAATGTCATTGAAAATCAATAACCATCCAGTGTGACCCAAATGAAACGGCAGATGTGAATATAGAGGAATCCACGCTGTGGTTATATTTGGTGTCTGTTTGTTAAAACACTGAGTAGCATCTTATTTGCAGGTGATGGTCCTTCATCCAGAGGGAAACGTCATTCAGGCATTCTGAAGTGAGTGCAGACACAGTTGGATCGTCAGGCTGAAATGCCTAGTGGAGTTGTGTATCATCCGCATAGCAGTGATAGGAAAAGCCATGTTTCCGAATGACAGAAGTCTATGGGGAACATGATATTTGTGACATCATCACGTGATGTCAGACCATATATAACAAGCATTATAGGAGACTGATGTGTAAAGTGTTGATAGTTTGCTTTTCTTTACCATTCTTAAGCTAAATCATTGTTGGACGTGGCGTCATGCTGTGGTTTGGATTTATTCTGCTATGCACAACATGAATCAAATTCAAGTGTGTTTGGCCATAACATGTATCTAATATCACCCCATGTTTTGAATGTCCCAAACTAGTTGAATGACTTTTAGAAAACTTAACATAACACATAAAAAGAGCTTTAAAATCGTCACAGTTTTCACCATTTTGCTGCTTTTAATATCGCCAGCATAAACCACTGCCATTGTTTGATATATCGCCCAGTCCTGAAAACTCATCTTTTCATCACAGTGCCACTCCGATGGCTTTCATTGGGTTCTTATGTCATCTGGAAGACATCCTGGGATCATTCCGTTAACTCCAGATCCGGGGACACCGGCCAAATGATGCCGGAACTCAATCTGAGGTCTTTTCTCACATAAGAAAAACAAAACCGCCGCTAAAAAAACCCTCTAAAATTCTTGGCTCTGCTTTCTTTGTTTTCATTTGCCTTGTGACCTAGAGTTATGCATGGGCGGCTCAGTCGGCTCTTGGCACTGGACTTTACGCATTCGCCCGCTCTCATTTTCTCTCTCTGTCTTTTGCTTTTCTTGAAGTCCAGGGTGGTCTCCGAATTAACTCACAGATTTAGATGCTGGTCAGAACAAAAGCTTTGCATAGTGTTTTATCATGAATTTTTTATATTTTTTTTAAAGATGTGTGAGTGGCTGTCGTGACCTGGCGTTAGGGTGCTTTGGGTGATTGCCTGGGCATTACTATGATGTTGCTGGGGTGTTCTGGGTGGTCAAGTCTTTGTAAAACAAAATTAAGCAGTTTCTCTGAAAAATCTACAAAAGGTTCATACATGTCGATGTAATTCTGCTCGAGTGATGTGTCTACGGAAATCATTTCTCCAGTGAGCGAACACTTAATCATCAGATTTTCATTTCTTCAATCCTTTTGTGCATCTTGGAAAATGATGATTATACAGTGATGACTATCACAACAATGACAGAATCTGTAGCCAGGATTTTCACCCTCATTAGATCAAATAATGTATATGAGAAGCTTTCCAGTTTGTTGAAACACACCACAGCCACAGACGCAAACATGAAAGCGTGTTATTCTAGCTGATTACAACAGCCGTTTTCCTCAGGACCATTTGCTCCCATTATCCTCTGTCACATGTGTAAGGAGTTAAAGGAACAGTTCACTTAAAAAAGATTTAGTATTTTCTTACTAAATTTCCAGTTCTTATTTATTTTCTGTGAAGGGCAATAGTAGATTTTTCTTAGTAGGAATGAAAATGAATTTATAATCTAAGGGGCCGTTTACACGAGACCGTTTTTAAGTGAAAGCGCAAAACAATTTATGCGATTTGGCTGTCCGTTTACATGGAAACGGCGTTTAAGGGGACTGATAACGCAAACTTCACTGTGAATGAGGAGAAATGCAGCGCTCTGTATTATGGTCTCTTTAGCGACGGAGGTCCGCCTTCCAATAAACCGTCAATCAACCATCACTCTTTACAAAGAATAGTCGTAATACAGCGTTTTAGTCATTTTTGCAGATCTGCGTAAACGTGGATTGTTTTAATAACGTTGTCGTGTGTACGTGAAACTTTTCAAAGCCGCAAAAGAAAAACTTATCCGTTTTTCATCGTGTAAACTTGGCCTAAGTAACAAAAACATTTCTGTAAAAAGTGTTTGATCTTTGGTATTTTGCGCAATCTAACATTGTATAGAAATTAGCTACTTTTATGTTTCACAGAAGAAAAAAATTATTTGTGTAAATAACTTTTTCTTCATTTATTGAACTGTAATGAAGAAGTTGACGTCTCAGCCGTCGTGCAGCCCATTTTAGGCTATATAGAACATTTTCTCTCATTTAAATGATTTCACATGTCCAAACCGTATTATCATAAAACCAGCCTGTGTTATTTTAAATCTGGCATTTATTTTCTTTTAATTTTATTCTATTCTGCCATTACAGTGTGTTATCCAAACTACACACAGCTGAGGTGAGATCGCCTTATTTCGACATGTCTGCTGTGAGTTACAACAAAGCTGGGACCCCTAAATCAACCCTGGATAGGAGTCTGGCCACGGACCCTGGGAATAAATTACTTGAATATTATATTGCTTAAATAATGATGAAGTTTCCTCGACGGGCAGCAGGCCAGTGCCCATATGCTACACTGCTGTGGAAACAGACAGACACACAGTGAAAGTGTTAGAGATCTCAAAATATTGATGACCATATGTCGGAGAGTCTGACTGTCGGTTTGAGAAAGAGGCAGAAGCGAAGACGTTTATGAATCCTTGGACACTGTTCATATTGGCCTTGCCGAACTCGGTATGGCGTTCTCATTAGGATATCGGCGATAAAACTTTCGGCACTGTTCTCACTGCTAAACCCCGAAAAGGCTTGGCGAGCAAAGTTACGAAGCCCGTAGAGAGACGCGATGTCTATAACTGCCAACCGAGTGCTTAACTCGTGCTGGTACCATGGAGAAGGTTTGGACTGAAGTCCTTGACAATGGGACCATGAAAGTAGAGCTCAGTATGTTTGAAGCCAGAATACATTGATTCTGCCTTGCACAAAGATGTTACGGTCATCTCTCGGTTATAAAATGGTCAGACTCATTCCCGGGCGCTTTGAAGAGCAGAGGGGTTTCCCTTTAATTGCACGGTTTTATAATAATAATAAAGTTCTCATGATGGATTCTGTTTGAAACGGCTTCTCCGAGCTCCCTAATGAAGCGACGCGGGGCGAGCGGGCGTTCAGTCTGTCCGACTGAAGCTGGCGTTAGTGTGCAGCCGACCTAGTTGCATAAATTCAGCAGCGCCTCTGAGCCAGAGTTCGAACTGAGTTCATCTCCACTTTTACAGCTATTGATCTTACTATCTGATCAGATGTCCTATTTTCGTTTCTCTGTATTTTTGTATGACCGTTTGGAAGGGATGGTTCACCCTAAAATGAAAATTCTTTCATCATTTACTCACCCTCGTGTTATTCCAAACCTCTATGATTTTCTTTCATCTGCAGACATTTTGAAGAACATTGGTAACCAAACAATACGTCCTAATGTGAGCAGCGGGGCTCTACACCTTGACTTAATATAGGGCCATGTATATTGGATTATAGAGTTGAGGGCCATGTCAAATTTGTGTTTACGGGAGGGAAAGGGTCGTAGGGACATCAAGGGTCATTGCGTGGGCTTAAATGTTCTGTATTTATATATCAAAGCACGACATGGACCTCAACATTTTTCAGTGTTTAATATAACATCCACAATGCATAACTTTCTCTTCTGTCCGTGCATTTAGAGGAAATATGATGCAAAACCAGCTCATTCTAGAGTGATCAAGGAGTTGATATCAGCAGCACATGAGCATTTGAAACCCTGAATTCCTGTGTTTATGTTCAGTACTCTTTTGTTTTTGCGCTAGCCTTAGCAATGCATGACGGTCCATGGGTTAGCCAGTTGAAACCGTGGTCTTTAACGGATGACAGTATGAGAAACACTATTTTTAGGGGTCAGCAATAGGTTGGAAATGGTCATAAGAGAGCTAACTTTGACCAACCTTGGAAAAAATGCTCTTTATATCTAGAATATGTTTAAAACTTTCTACTCAGGGATTTGTGCTTAAAACTGCCTTGTAAAACTAGTACACTGCTACTAGGCCAGCAGTAGTTCATTTGCTTTGAAACATTATTTCACATGACATGTACAGGACACAGATCAGTCTGCAGTCCCTCGAGATCCATGGAAATACTGCGATGATGAAAATGTTGAGCTCAGGTATCTAATGAGCGTTGAGGTTACTCATGTATGGTTTTGAGTTTTGGATTGAAGCCATTGAGTTGTGGTTTGGCAGAGGTCATTCGGCACTGGATATTTATTTCGTGGAGGGCCATAATTGCGTGCTGTGTGCTGAAATTAGGCTGTGGAAGAGAGTGTCCAGAGGACTGGCCTCATTGGCAGCAGTTTGTTACTGGCGCTTTATTCTTAGGTCATACTCACGGAGTGGATTCTAGAGTAAATTTAGCATTCTGCACACAATCTTAAAAGATTTCTTTACAAAACTATATTCAATATTTCTTTTAATTCGTTATCAATAATTAACGAAATCAATAATTTTTCACCTTTTCTGTGAAAATTTGAAATTACATTTGGTTACCCATACATTGCATTTCCTTGGGCGGTCCGCCCAGGTATATTAATGGCCGCCCAAGCTTATTTGGCGTCTCATTTTGTAATTTTTTATTCATCCGTGTAGGGCTGCAACAACGAATCGATAAAAATCGATTATTAAAAATGTTGGCAACGAATTTCATTATCGATTCGTTGTATCGCGCGACTAAAACGCGCGCCACATGTTTGAGTGGCGTGAGCGTGGCGTTTCTGTTGCGTGTCAGCTCTGTGGCGGCTGCGTCGTGTTTTCTGTATCTTTGCACACCAGCACCGTGCCTGACGCGGCGCTGGCGCGCTGCTGCTGCTAAAGGTGACATAGAGGGAGGCCGCCGACAGACAAGGGTCTTGTATTCACGACAAGTTTAAACTTTTTTCACATAACCTACACCTTCCAAAATCCGAAAAATGAGTAAGTAGTCTGTCTGTTTATTTAAATAACATTTCCAAATGTTTTGTAGCTTTATTACCTGATGTTGGACCGTCACTCAGATGACACACTAGACTACGTTGTTATTGTAGTGTGTCATATTTTCTTCCATTTTTAATCACATTGTTAAGAGCGTAAAAAACAAAAATAATTCAGTCACCAATACATTTTGGGGTTTAATACGAACCACAATTCGTATTAAGATGATTCTCAGATATGTTATTAAAGATGTAACGTAATCAATTGATGCACGAGTTTACTTTATGCAATATGTGTTTAAGATGGACATAAATTAATATTCCCATTCAATGCAATGTATCTTTTCATTGGATATAGCCTAAGCATTTTCTTGGAGGAAGATTTTATGGAAAAAAGTAGTTAATTGGAGTATTCATTTGCAACATTTTAGTAATAATATCTCATACTTAATAGGAATATTAATGTATAATTTATTTCAATATTCACTTGTTGTTTCTCCAAAAATGCATTATAAACATGATTTAAGTCCTGATGTTTTCTACAGTGGACATGTAAACCCCGTAACGTGTAGATGTTGGTTTAATGAAATTCAATTTGAAAATACGTTCAAATAAATGATGATTAGCTTTCAAACATCAAAATGGCATTCATTAATATGTATTCGTGTACAAAATTACATATAAACATCTTTTCCTATTCTATTTTGCCTGGAAACGCTTCCAACACGCTTGCGTGTCTCGTGAAAAATAGGCGTCGATTCAATTCCTAGCATGCACGCGTTTTCCGTGCGGCTCGTCTCACGCAGGCAGTGTGCAAGCTCTAACCTGTTAACATGGGAGCCGATTTAAAAACGGTCACGCCAGGCTTCTGAGACGCTCACGCCACGCATCTAGTGTGTCACAGGACTAAAAAAAGTTGATCGCGCCGCGCAGCATAGCGGAGAAAAAATAAATTAAAAAGGCAGAGCGGAGGTAGAGGAAAGACCATCAGAGAGACCCGAAAAAATTCCAGAAAAAAACAGCAAACCAATGAGAGGCTTCTTGATGGGAAATGCATCATGTAAACCACAGCCAGCTGTAATAATAATATAATAAGTAATAATAAAGCTTTTGAAATATGTTTTGCAATGTCAGTTCTATTTTTCAATAAAGGGTTGAAAATGAATGCTTTTAAAAATTTGTATCCGATTCATCGATTAATCGAACAAATAATCGACAGATTAATCGATTATTAAAATAATCGTTAGTTGCAGCTCTACATCCGTGATAATGACTGTATCTGTGATTGATCAACTAGTGGATAAACAGCGCTGAAACCAGGCCTTAGTCTTTTAAATGAGCAAGAAGAGACTGATTTCAGAACTGGTACTAGCACAGTTATTGCTCATTGGTTAAACAACACATGATACATATTACATGTGGCCTCCAACATCTTAAGAACATGCACCTCTTCTGATCAATGGTAACCACCAAATTGAAAAATATAGCCGGATACCTACACTCTGCACACAACCGATGTCTTGTAGTGCCCTCCCAAGTAGGGAATAAATATATCCCATGTACCTTCTCTGGATCTGTTCCACATTCAAGGAATGATCTGCCCATTGCTTCAAGATCAGCTGATTCTGCAGCCATCTTTAAGAATCGGCTGAAAACACATCTCTTCCGTCAGCACCTGACCAATTAGTTCAGACTTCTATCCCTTTTCTACTCTTTCTATCCTTAAAAAATAAATATATCTACACTCACCTAAAGGAGTATTAGGAACACCATACTAATACTGTGTTTTACGCCCTTTCGCCTTCAGAACTGCCTTAATTCTACGTGGCATTGTTTCAACAAGGTGCTGAAAGCATTCTCTCGAAATGTTGGCCCATATTGACAGGATAGCATCTTGCAGTTGATGGAGACTTGTGGGATGCACATCCAGGGCACAGAATCTCGTTCCACCACATCCCAAAGATGCTCTATTGGGTTGAGATCCGGTGACTGTGGGGGCCATTTTTGTACAGTGAACTCATAGCCATGTTCAAGAAACCAATTTGAAATTATTAGAGCTTTGTGACATTATCCTGCTGGAAGTAGCCATCAGAGCATGGGTACATGGTGGTCATAAAGGGATGGACATGGTCAGAAACAATGCTCAGGTAGGCCGTGGCATTTAAACGATGCCCAATTGGCACTAAGGGGCCTAAAGTGTGCCAAGAAAACATCCCCCACACCATTACACCACCACCACCAGCCTGCACAGTGGTAACAAGGCATGATGGATCCATGTTCTCATTCGGTTTACGCCAAATTCTGACTCTACCATCTGAATGTCTCAACAAAAATCGAGACTCATCAGACCAGGCAACATTTTTCCAGTCTTCAACTGTACAATTTTGGTGAGTTCGTGCAAATGTTTGAATCTTTTTCCTATTTCTGGTGGAGATGAGTGGTACCCGGTGGGGTCTTCTTCTGTTGTAGCCCATCCGCCTCAATGTTGTACCCACCCCTAATTGCATTGAAGCAACTGCCATGTGATTGGTTGATTAGATAATTGCATTAATGAGATATTGAACAGGTGTTCCTAATAATCCTTTAGGTGAGTGTATATATGATATTACAGATATTAAGCTTTGTATACCGTGGTGGTCTATATGATACCAGTTTTACTGCGCTTATGATTTTTGTTGTCCTTATGTTATGCCAATTGCTTCCTTGCTTTAACAGATAAACAGTCTGTGGATCATGAGAATATTTAATCTATAGTATGTCAAGATCCATTACTCCATTACTAAATGAAGTGCAGACAGCAAACGATGATAATGCAAACTATCTAAAATGGACCCATGTACACAAACATTGCAGGTTAGATACATTAATGCATTTGGCTGACGCTTTATCCAAAGCAAGTATGTGTGTAGAGTTTCTTGATGAATTGTGAAGGACCACCGATAGCATTCTAGGTTTATCAGGTTTGTGTTGGGATTGTGGGATTGTTGCAGGTGTAAAGCGGTGAGAACAGTTAGAAAACGTTAAACTTAAATGCTGGGCAGAAAGCCAAGATTGTGACGGTCTGTAATAAGTTAGGAGCTCGTAAACATGGCAGGCCGTAAAGATTATAGTGGATTCAGGGCTTAAATCACATCATTCCATTTTACGGTTTTGTACTGAAATTGCAAATAAGATCTGCATGTTTCATAGAAATGTTTTAATTCACGCTGTATAAATACTTCGGAAATTATGTTTTTGCATTTTTCCAATGCATAATGCAGATTTTATCAGAATGTATCAAACGCAATCATGAACCACTAACACAACCTCTCTTGCTGTAGACCTCCATCGCCGCAGACCTCAGGCATTTTGTTTGGTATTGAACAGATTTCTTTCTTCACCCGTGGACGTGTGCTGTTGGGCATTAGAAACTACCAAACCGCTTTACAAAACACTTTACTAAGGACCTGAGGAGTTGAATCAGGTGACATGAATCAGAATAAACAATCGATTGGTAGCAGAATTTTTTACATTGTGGCTCAAGGCCTGTGGTACATTTTATGTGCGTTATTCTGCATGTTTGGGCTTGTGTCAAAATAACAGCCTTCAGGAAAAAAAAGAAGTTGAGCCTAAGAAAGAGTTGTCCAATTGTTTTATTAAGATTTTTAGAGTGATTTGTGGAATTTTTGGAGGTTGAACCGCCTAAACACAGGCAAGCACAGCTGTTGAGCGCTTTCTGACACTCTGTAATGGAGGCGTGTTTAGGATTGTTTGGCATGGGAGTATCAGTTTGCTTTTTGCGGTACGGACAACAGAGTGGTTGGGAGACGGATCTTGTGGTGATATTGAAGAAAAAGCATGGTGTGAGAGAGAAAACACAGTTGGGTTAGAAAGGATGGGGGTGCAGGGGTGGTAATTCACAACACGTTTTTCTCAGACATGGGGGGTCTGACATGACATGGAGTAGACTGACAAGTGTGTATACACAATATGCAAGTTATAGTTTATTTCTATATTTTTGTTTCTGTATATGTTTATAAAACTTGTCGATTTTCAATCTATTGTCAAGGAATGTAGGGAACTGCTTGCAAGAATACTTTACATTTTAACTGTTTGTATATATAATGACTTAAGGTTTTCTTAACTCTCAAGAAGTTATTTTAAAAGTTTTCTCAAGTAATTTTTAAGACGCCAACCCCTCCATCCCATGGGTCGTTCTACGGCAGGCTGCGTTTCGCTTCATTGACACCCTCCAGGGGTCATGCTGTCAGCTTTCTCTGGAAGGAGAGGCGTGTACTCCGTGGGCCTTCATTTGCATTCCTGTCATCACTGGCGGTCCTGACATAACACAGCCTGAAATATGACCAACAGCAGACCAGAATAACATGAACTCGGACCCATAAAGCTGGCACTTGAGCGTGGCCCGAATATAACCGTGCCAAGCCTGGACGTGAAAAGCATCACCGCGGCCCGAACCGGCCGTGGAGAAAGAGAGGAATTAATCCTTATGTATGAAATGGCTGCATATGCTTTTCCAGTTTGGAAACCGCAAAATAATTCAGCATGCTGCTTGTTTACAGAATGTTAAACCAGCAAATCTAAAACATGCATTTATATATTTGTCAGATGCTTTAACCAAAGTCATACATTCTTTCAATACAGGTGTTCCCGGGGTATCTAACCTGCGATATTGGCTAGGGAAATGTTCTCCCAAAGCTTCAGTGGTTTGATAGATTTCGTACCTTTAAACTTTTGTGAAAGTTGTTAACAGCATTTTCCAAGACTCCTGCAAAGCTCTCCGTGATTTGTTAGGAGCTCTGTAACCCAACACTGCAAAACATCAGCGCTCATCCAAACCATTTCCCAAACACAAACGAGTTTGAATGGCTTTCCTTTTGGAATAACATTTTAGATTGAATCGTATAAGATATTAGTATTATTATTTGTAATTTCAATTGTCATATCATATATTTTCTTGTGGTTGTTTCATCTCGCGGCGTCCTCTTTTGTTTTCTTTCATAAAGATTATTTTATACTTGGTCAAAGATTAGGCCAGGTTGTTTGCACATAGTTTTGGCCATAGACTGTTGATCATAATAAAGGGGTGACCTTTATCCTCTGGCTTATTGGAAAGGCATTAGTTTCTCGCTGTTCAGTTGGCTGGGCACAGAGGACCGTCCTCTCTCTGATTAATGATCTGCCCCGAGGAGCTGAGCGAGATGAAGAGAAGCCTAGTTAAATACAACTCACTAAAAAACTACAACTAGAGCCAAATAATACTGGAACAAATGACACGTGGTGCTTTTAGTAGCTCCTGTATTAATGGTCATTTGTACGTCTAAAGAACTCGGGAGCAAGTATGTTTAAGTATCAATTTCTTAGAAAAATATCTAGGTAGACAAATAAGGATATTGTTGAGATACAGTTTGAGAATAGAGCTGTAAAATGAATGTATCTTATAGCTCAAATAAGGAAGTCATATTGAACTCTCTTTGCACGGTATCTTTTTGGTTTAAACACAGTTTAACTCAATTTAAGAGGCCTCTGTATACCAAACGGTTGAACATTGTTTTGGCAACTCTATGCTAAGGGCATGGGTTCGGTCCCAGGAAATGTCTGGAATAATAACAATGTATACTCCAAATGCACTGTTAACCACTTGGGATAAAGGTATCTGCCAAATGCATGCAGTTTTTGCAATTAAATATTTTGTAAAATAATTGTTAAACCTTTTTTCTTATATGCTAACTCTGTAAAATACTAAAACAAATCCATACATATTTACAACAGGGAAGCAATATGACAGACAATATTTAGTCTGTTAGTGAGATTTATGGTAAAAAAGAGGAAATAATCCATTTGCCTTATTGTCAAATAAATTATTTCTTATTTAGTCTGGGGTGAATACGTCATTTTTATCAGCAGACAAAGTATAACGTTTTTTAAAGGATTTCTGTGGTCTCCATATTCCTCAGTGTCACTTACAAAATAAATACAATGTGCTTATGAAAGAGAGAGAGTATCTGTCGCATTGTCTCTCTCTCGCGCTGCCATCGGTTGATTGGCTACGTTAACAAACATCGGCGCAATTGCGCTCCTGTCAGCAGAGGAAGACGGTGAGGACAGCACAGCTGAGCGAGAGAGAAAAGAGAGCGAGCGTTTGAAGGAGGGAGAACTCCATTCACCATCCCGCACTGCTCACCGAACCCCCATTCCCACTTAGGCTGCCGTGCGGCGAACGCTATGAATGCGTTCCAGAGGAATTTTCCTGCAGCTGGTGCTTCGACCGCCACGAGTGAGTGGGAATTGAATTGAAAGTGGGCGAATGACTCTGCCTGACGGGAGGAGGGATTTCAGAAGGAAAAAAACAAACGAGAGGGAAATATATTCTTTGGAGCAGCACAGGGAGTTTGGATAGCAGTGCAGGCTGTAGCTCTTTTGTCATGTGCTCCCTGTTGATAAGAGACACGTCTCTCCTCGCACGCTTTTGGCTACGATGGGTTGACTGACTCGGGAGCTTGCGTGTGTAAATACAGGGATGCGGTATCATTGGCTGGGCAGGTTGCCAGACTGCTAGAGCGATCGCCCTGAAGGTTTTCTTGCGAGAAGCGCACCCTGACTGGATCAACGAGTCTAGAGACGGACAGCTCCTCCATAAGCATTAGCGTGTGTAGACGAAAGTGAGGAGGTGTGTTGTGGTGTTCCTCAGCTCTGCATGAGTGCCGTCCAGATGTGAAATTGTATGCATTAATGTTTATCTTTGTCCCACAAGTGATGAAGGCATCAGAGATCCGCTCAGATTTGTTCACACGGTCCTCTCTCCCAGCACACTCCTGCAGAACATCAGGACGTCTCCGTCAGTTGTTTTTCTGGTTTTGTAGGATTTGAATCTGAGAGGAGGGGGCACTTGGATCTTCTGTACTTGATTTCTGCATGGTTAACAGACCCCTGCCCTGCACACGACAAGAGCGTCTTCTACTTGCCCTCCTCCGTGGTTCTTCGCTTTTCAAACTCTCATTTGTTTTTGGAGGGATCTTTTGTCTGTGGTTCAGCACTAGTGGACTGAAGCTCAGCTGAATTGATCTTTTGTCTGAATCTAGGGTTCTTCTCACGGTGCAAAAACCCTTCACCCCACCGCTCTGACCCCTCCGCATCCCCCTCCTATATCTCTCCCCAGCGCGTCTCATCGCCCCCCTTTACTCCCACGCACCTCCTCGTCTTCCATCCACATGTCGCTGAAATCGCAGAGCATGTGAGCATATGTGCCTCACTTTGCACGTGAAGCCAGAAAGTATACACCAGGATTAGGAAGGTGATGCATCGGTGCATGCATCTGCGACCCACGGATCGGACTAACAGAAGAGAGTGGTGAAACGGTGACATGTCCGAATCGTAATCGCGTTGGTGATATCGCAGGTGTTGCGTGCGCTGCGTTTTTCCGGGCTCACGATGAAAAAAACACGCAGTACCACACTCCAGAGGGCATGGCCCAGTTCTGAGTTCTCGGACCGGGCTTCGGAGCGCAACCGGTCACGGAGCGAGAAAGACTACAGACTACATAAACACTACCCTAAACAGTTCTTCTCTTACACCCCCAGAGGATTCATGATAACAGGTCAGTCTGAACAAGTGAAGCCTTATTAGTTTGTGATTTTTAAGCCCGACTGTATTTTTTCATCAATCTAATCCCACTCGTTCTGTTTCCGAGCTCGTGCAGAAATTGTAGTGAAGCGGTGATTTTTAATCCAGCCGTTGAGATGATTATGTCTGTTGTAAGAGATGCAGGTCATCTATATGATGATTATGTCTGTTGTAAGAGATGCAGGTCATCTATTTTTAGTTTTCACTCAACACTTTCTGAACATTGTGTTGCGTGAGCGCAGGCTGGGTGTTGTTGGGTCTGGAGCTCGTGCAAAGTAGCCACTCCACTTTTTAAGGACAGTGATAAACAAGACTAGATTTGGAATCCATTTGAGAGTTTAATGTCCTGCACAAATCATGCTTGAGTCTGGATGTGTATTATTTTAAAGCTTATTATTCATAGTTCCATTTAAAATAAATACTTGAATGCTGGAACCAAATGATGTTTTGTGACATGTGGTTAACATGCATACAGTGAGTTTATAGTAAGCCGTAAAAAAAATTAAGAATTGAAATATGTTACCACATATGCAAATATGCTTTGTTTGTCTAGTATTATTTTTAACATTATACGTTATAATATTAATCTGTTTAAAATCATCAATGAAACTATTCTGGAACCTACATTTTTCAAAGAAATTGGTTTCATAACTAGGATTGTGACATTTGTCATGATTCTCATGCCTATTGTTTAATATGCAGAGACCAATGTTTAATATGCAGTATCACAATTAAGCTATGTTTATCACGTGGGCTCCGACCGTGATAGTTTATGAATCTTGACTGGTAACATCTCATATTTTGATGTGTTCATTAAGGTTTGCTGTTTGGTGTCATTATACAACATCACTGCAGACAGATTCCAGACCTAAACTCGAGTCCTGAAACAGCAGTGCACTCCCATTAAAATATACTCTTATTACCTCTATGCCAGATCCCCCATTACTGCTGCCCTCCTCCATGTTAACAAGAGATTTAAGAGGCGGCGAGTGTGGATACCTCCTATCCCTATTCCGTTAGCTTAAGTCTGTGAATAGACCTTCTTGCTCGCACAGTGTTGCTAACAATAGGAACCCTGAAGTTAGTATCTGGAACCCAGTAATATTAGTTGGTGAATCGTGGTCCGTTTAGGGGATGTATGTAAAAATGCGCAGAGAAGTTTAGACTGAGTTTACTGATTTGTGAATAATTTTTGAATGGAAGCTGAATTGAAGAATTGAAAAATTGAAGTGGGGGTCAGAGGTTAAAAGAATGTCATTGTGTGGAGCAAGTGGTATTGAGATTCAACGTGTGGGGCTGTGAAGCCGGGTTTAATTCTGCTTCATTAACTAGCGGCGTTCTGATGTAAAGTTTGGCAAAATAGTGGACTGTCTCATCTTAATAAATAATCATATTGTGACCCGAAAGTTGACTGTACTGTACAGTTCTTTGAAACACTTTATCTTCATCGAAGCAGATGTCAAGGTTTACAAAGTATGCAAGACTGATGTTTTGCAAAGACTGTTAGTTTTTGTTAAGAGATGAAGTCTTTTGTTAGTTTATGTTCAAGTGGCCTTCTCTGGTTTTCCACGGTTTCTGAAATCCCAAGGAGTCTTCGAAACATTATCCTTTTGACCTGTGCAATATATTCCAAATCATCTAAATCCCAATGATAGTTTTACGTGAAGGACAGACTGAAAAAATATGCTTTTAATCTCTGAAAATCGTGCACTCTGACGTACCTGCCAGATCCAATTTGTTTCTTTTGGTTTTGTAGATTTCTCACACAACATTCATTTTTGGGTGACCTTTTCCGGTTTTGGGGCTGTTTCACATTCCCCCGAGGCTCTAAGAAACACTATTTGACTGATATCGGTTAGAACCTGGAGAAAAAAAATGACTCCAAATTCTTGACATGGCTTAGAGATATTTTTAGGGTGGTGGCGCTCTGCCGGTTGAGTAAGCTTATGGATTGCACAAACCGCCTGACTTCTATTCTGCCTTCTTGCTGGGGAGTGTTGATTGGGGACGGGAAGGTAAAAACTAAGGGTCGACCTTGTGCTTTTCTCGAATAACATTACACCGCTACACTTCCCCTCGCATGTATCCATGTGTATCCATGCAGGTCCGTAGGAAAACCGCCATGTGCTGCATCCGTGCAAATGGGAACCCAATAGGATCGGCGGACAAGGTTGACAACTTACAGCTGTGGTTGGAAGGATTTGTAGGGATTTAGATTTTCTTTGCAATTGTTTTGACTGGCTCCTCTAGGCCGGTCGTATTTTTAGCCTCTCATCGCCAGTTTAGCGTATTCCCAGACAAGAAAAGTTTTATAACAATTATAAGGATTTTTGGTCATGGGTGACTTAGGAGAGAGATTTACTGGTATCTTATCTGGCTATCAGTCAACACAAAATGACCCAGACTGGCTACAGGGGGCTTTTGGAGGAGTTCCCAGCGTCATTAGCAGGAAAATGTGTGTTCAGGAGAGCCTGCGTTAGTTTCAAATTTGCGGCGGTAGGTTATATATTTTTGGCATTCTGGTGTGCAACAATTGAGATTAATGATCATCTTGTCTAGTAGCCTAAAATGGAAACTTTGAATGTGATTTGAACCCCCAAACGTCTTGCAGGAAACCTGTTGAGGCTTCACGGCAGCTCAGGGATTGTGGTGGGATTCACCAGAATAATGACAAAATCCCTTGTTGTCGGATCGATTCAGTCAAACTATTTCTTACTAAACTTACAAGCCATAATATTTTCAAGATTATCTACGTTACGTCACCTTAAACTTTTATTCCAGTTACATTAAAAATAAGACCCAGATTTTGTGGAACATGTGGTATTGGGTCCGTTGGGTTTACCATATCTGGAGTACAATGATTGTAATCAGTTTATTCTAAATGAACTAAATGCCCCGATCTGATATGTTTTCATCTTGAAAGGCTCCTTCAGTCTGCAATCAGACATTTTGTGTCAGTTTATAGTGATTATTTGGGATCTGACTGCATCAGAAGCAGACTCGGCATGGTATCGCATTAAAGCTCTGAAATGCATAACAGCTGGTCCTACAGATCTAGCGAGTAATAGTTGGTTATTATTTAGAATGGGGCAGGATTGGATGTCTGAACCATGTGACTGTTTTTGACCAATTAGCTTATCGGCTTCTCCAGCTCTGTTTTTCACACGGATGAAAATAATTTCTGGACCATGCATGTGTTTGTCGTGTTTTATTTAGTTAAGATGCATTGAATGTTAATGGTTTTTAATAAAAATGTATTATAAAATAATTTCATAAAGTAATAAAAATAACTTCTATGAGCTGTAAAATATGAATAGGCTATTGTTTGTGAATTGAAGTGTGGCAGCTGCTTGTTATTTTTATGCGAGCATGTCGAGACACGATGTTCCCTAAACCATTACACATCATTTTATGTATAGTAACGCACACCGAAGCAATTTGCAAGCGTTGTGTCATAAAATCGTTTATTAATATTTGTTCCAACATTTTCTTTGTTCCATGTTTTGTTATAATAGGTAAACGTCCCCTGCATATCTGGTCATGGGCATGTATGTAATACACACTCAATACAATAATATATCGTTTTCAAATAAAATACGGAAATGTCGGCCACCTTATGAAATGGAGAAGACCTTTTTGCAATAGGCCCTCTACGCAAAACAATATATTATTCTATATATGAGCTCTCAGTAAATTAAATTATATATATATATATATTTGACAATGTATAGAATACAACATGTATATATTACAAAATATTGTGGAATTTCCACTTTTCATACACTTAAAAATATGACCGTTTGCTTCCAAAACATGGAAACACATTATTTCGCTTCTGTCTTTCTGAAACCTCTTATCTCCATATTTTGTGATTTATTTTTGAATAAATCATTATTGCTAGTCAACCTTTATGTTTGTCACTGCATTTTACAAATATCTAATCAATAAAAGGTATTAAAAATAACTTGTTTTTATTTTTTTAAATTTAGCATATACAAGGTTTCAGAAGGAGAGCAACGATTTTATATATTTCATAATATTTTCCAATATATTCCCATATATTTTTGCTTCGTAAGGTTTGTCTCTCTTATGTGCTCTTTGACATCTCTGGTCATATGCGTTTCATTACCGTCTCAGCAGACATCAGATATTATGAAACCGTTGTTTTATTGTGAATTATTGTGGGTTTGTTGAGAAAATGGTCCACTGTGTTCCCACTGGGGGGCTTTGGGGACACTGTTATTTACCACAAGCTGTTTTGATTCTTGGAGTGTGTTTGAGTTTGATTGTTATTTGTGAATGCTTTGCGCTTGTCTCTTGGTGCTCGATGCTCCTCTCTTCCAGATTCATGCAGAGACACTTTGGATGCAGTGAAAAGAAAGACTTTTCTAGACGCCTGATTGGATGGGAACGCTGAAGTATTGGCAGGCCGCTCGGAGATGCCATGTACTCACCATACAAACGCACAAACACTTGAATACACACTGTTACACACCATGTTTTCATCGTCCATGATTTATTTGGATTCTAGAGATTTCGTTCTCATGAGTCTCTCTTTGCTTGTTTCAAAATGATACCATCATTGTATATTTCCAGAGATGGCGACTTAAAACTTTGACAAATAAAATGCATGATGTGTTAGATAAGCTCAACTTGCATTCATATGCTAGCATACTATAATAGATCTCTGAAATACAAAATAGGAAGGAAATGTGAAATATAGACAATATGTAACTATTTTATTATGGTTTTAGATATTTTGCCCAGAAATCTTTCAATATCTAAGAATTTTGGTGACACAACTTTGCAAGTAGTGACTGTTTCTATGAACCACATGGCATTTCTTAATCACGTGAAACTTTCACATATGCTCTTGATCAAGAATCACTCCTGGAAATTGTCAAAACAGAATTATTGGAGCCGTTTTGAGTTCAAGCGGAAGGTTAGTTGGAAAACTATTCAACAGCTTGTTTTGATAATCTACTGTTATGACGTCGGTTTAACAGAGAGCACAGATCAATATTGTCAAACGCTGTAGATACATCCAGTAAAAATCTTTTTCTCATCTGTTCCTTCCTTTACTGACACTATGTAAACTGCGAGATCTCAGTTGACCCAACCCTTTTGACCTCTCGAGCGATGAAATAAATCGACCGTAGGCATTTTCTTATGACTTTCTTTGGTTCTGTCTGTTCTTGCAGAAGTGGCAGAGGCTGTAAACCTTGATGTTTTCAAAGACGACTTAAGTCTGTCAATGTACTTTCTTTTAAATGTTGGCTTTGTTTTCCTTTAGTTCTAGGGAGCTCCTTTCATCTTTTGATTCATCAAACCTACTTTGAAACGGAGCTCAAATCATAAAGTGCATATTGAATGAGGAGAATACATGCAGGGCGAGGTTGTCATCACCTACATTTAAAGACGGCCCTGCAGCTTCTTCCAACAATCCTAATATAAAAGCTTTGGACTTCAAACGTACCCCGAATTCTTTGTGGGTTTTCCCAGCTGTGAAAAGGGTGGCATACATTCCAGAGTATATCATGTTTGTTGTCATTTGCAGGCCTCTTGCCGTAAGACTAAATGAATGTTGCAGTTCAGCGCTGATGCTGGTAAGATGATGCTTCGACAATGAAGTCAAATAGAGTTTTCACATGACGTACTTTAGATTCTGAGCTGCGCTGGCCCACAGTGAGCCTTGTGTTATGAGGTCATAATGCATATGGAGTCTGAATAGTTTACTGAAGGACTCAATTTCACATTGAAGGACATTTAGTGCAGATGTTTTCACTGATTTGTTGGCCCTGTCTGGAGATGGAGAGTGCCCTGAGGAAAATGTTATTGCTCCGAGGTTGTTCTTTGGAAGTTTAACAGATTATATGGATTTCTCAGCTGTGTTTCAATTGAATCAACTCAGTCTCAAATGTTAATTCTAAAAACAAACCAATTTGTAAAGTACATTAAGAGTATAGATCTGTAAAATGAATAAAGATTGTTTTGGTGAAGTGATCTGGAGAACCCAATTAAATGGGTTGAGAAATGTTTGACATATTCAATAATATTGACTTCCGAGTGCAGAATCTGAGCTCCGTTCTCTTCTGAAACTCAAATTTCAGACATTATAAATATCTGAGACTAATGGAAAATAAATAATTCCTTAGCTCTCATTGATGTCTAGGAGAAATAATTGAGATGTTTTTTCTATCTTACAGGTGGTTTGATGTGCCCTCTTAGTTTTTCAGGGGTCGTTTTATGCGTGTGAAACCTGCTCTTTGTGAAAATGTCTCTGCAGTTTCTCAGTTTCCCTTGAGAGCTGTTGAGGTGAACAAGTCACAGTACTAATTGGCAGTGTGCGTTTCTGCTCCTGCGTTCAACTGTATGCGGTGGCGGGTTGCATAAAAAATGCAACATGTTATTTGCATTAAGGAATGGTTTTGGTACCATTCTAGTAACTGCTCTTGACATATCCACATATACAGTATATATATGTATATGAGCACATCATCTCCTTTCACGTTGGCTCCCACACATCGAGTGTGGCATAAAGGATGCAGCAGTGCATGCTGGGATACAGGATGAACCCGTTAACCCACCGCTACCCCACGGCTGCCTGATGCAACAATGCCCCCTGTGGAGAAACACACACACAGTCTGGATTTTAAAGCTGTCTCACTGTCTGACCAACACAGACACATTTCAGACAGAGTTATTTAATAAAAAAACAAATTGCAGCAGGTTGAAGACATGCATCTATATTCACCTCATGTATTTAGTTTGAAATGGATAGACCTTGCAAGAGCAAAAATAGATCTTGGAAGAAATATAAATGTATTTTAATTGTGTCGACATTTTTCATGTTGAAATATTGAAGATGTTCGTTTTGTCAGTGTCACAGGGTGATTTGTTGCGGGTGATATTGTTCCATAAAAAAGCATAAATAGATATCCAGTGGTGATCTGATCTGGTTTATGTGGGGTGGTTAGAGCTCGGTTGTGTGTGCGTTTGTGTATTCGTATCCCTCCGACACACTGTAGAAGACGTGTTAAATTATGAATGGAAACTTGCAACTGCTGTGCATTTGTGCATTTATGAATGCAGAACATGAAGTTGTGTGTTTATTATAGTGTCCCAAATGCATGTGTGTAAAACTAAACATGCAATATAAATATGCAACTTTACTTTGGTTCATTTTCTTGCCAACTTTAATTATCAAAGACACACTGAAGCCCAAAATTCCCAGCAGAGATTAGTGTGTTTTTTATTCCAGAGCGACAGGACTCAACTTCTCAGTTCCGACCGACGTGAACATGCTGAATCCGATCCGACTGTTGTTTATTATTTGTATGACCTTCAATACGTTAAACCTGATGGGTTATACAGATTTTTGAGTGAGATTTACATGCATAGATTCTAGATTCTTTTGACAGGTGCCGGGTAAAGCTCATGTATGTTCCTTTCTGCAGCAACCAGCCTCATTTTGTCTTAATACACATTTTGTAAAACGCTTATATTTTCTGTTGGTTGCATGCATTTTAAGTTTGAAATGTAAATTTTTATCGAATTTTTAGAACTGAATTATAAAGTTCCTGAATGCCTACACAAGCGCTTATGAACAAGATCAGGATGCTACCGCCTCATTGACCACGTTTACATGGACATCGGTAATCTAAATATTTGCTTTATTCTAAGTAAGCTAATATTACGATTAAGGTGTTTACATGAGTTACTTTAATAATTTACCTTTCATGTTCCTGTTTTACGTGTTACACTACATAGTTCGATTAAGGCATACGTCATTACGTCCCTAAGCGACGCCGTTCGACGTTCTCTCCATAATTTCATGTATCAACAAACAGTTCGTCTTCACCATGGTACCACACACAGTTTTTGTTGTCACATTTACTTTCTAGAATTGGCATCTTTCTTGTTTCTGTAAAATAGGAGTACTCCACCTGTCTTAATTCGATTTGTGTTTACCACGATTATGAGTTTAGACGGATTAAGCTATTTAAAAAGCTGTTTACATGGTCCATTCTTAATCAGAGTATTGTCTTAATCGTGTTAATATTGGATTATTGTTGTCCATGTAAACCCCGGTCCATATTGATTTCGTCTTTTGTTCAGGGTCATTCGTCATATAAAAGCACTTTTAATACAGGCATTATGTGATCAGTTTTACGACAGTAGCCAAGCATACACCCTTCACACTCATAAAAACACACACACGCCTCTCTTAAGTATCTGCACAACCGCAGTGGAGTCATGTGTCATACCCCCAGGGTCACACAACACAACGTTATAGTGATGTCACCCTGGCAGGCACCTGAGAGTGTTAGCACGCTAGAGAGAGAGATGTGCTGTCTTCACGATGTTTCTGTGATGAAAACACACATTTATGTGAGCTCCGCAGTTTGAACTTGACCGCTTGCGGGTTCGGTAAGCAAATTGTGTGTGTAGATGTTCGTGTGTGTTAAAATCTAGAGTCTGCTTTCGATTTCTGGTAATACGCTCATAAATAATGAAACGTCATTCACACCACGTTTTGCTTCCATAATGTGATGTATTTGAAACCGAGGGCATTCAGCAAGGAACAAATGTGGATATTTGGAGGGCAAGATGTTGAAAAATGAGGGCGTGTGGTGAAGTCATTTCATTTCAATTATTTTCTAGACTGTAAATGTATAATATTTAGACAGAAAATGTTGCTTTTGCGTTACAATGTTACATTTCAGTCCCCTAATAATGTTTGCAGTGTTTCCTGTTTGTTCGCATTTGTTTGTTTAATGTTGCTATAGCAATATGTGTGTCAATGGGCATGATTTGAATGACAAAGCGGGTGTTGGACTGCTTTGCTACGCTGCTGAGAATTGCCAATACGTGTAGGATCGTTCATATCCAAACCTTTACTCGGCAAAACGACGATCATACGAGTTAAAAAATACAGTGGGGCGTATTTCTACGTTTTCAGCTCAAGTTGCATCATGGTCGTGTGGTCTTTTGAGGGTGCGTGGAAAGCGGTCATGTTTTAAGCGGGCAGACGCTTGCTTTTGATGTGTCCGTCTGAGCGGAGTCATGAATCCAAGAATTCATCTTTCTTCATTTTTTATGTAGGTGGATGTGTTTGGGATAGTGAAATGTTCTGTTTTCTTGAAGACTACATCTTATTCGTTTAAGTTTTGCCATGATTGAATTCAGGCAGATCCACGAGGTATAAACATGCTGGCACATGAATATGATTGGCAGTGTAATAAAATGCAGTCTCACATCTTTGGGATGTTTTGATCAGCGCAATTTAGTCAGATCCATGCCACTAAAGGGGGAATTTCCTTAAATGTTAATGCTTTGCATGTCTCAGCTCATTGCTTACCACCATCTAGTGTTAAACCTTTGGCAGGTTGGTGTTTAAACTTGAAACTTGAAGATAAATGTAAATAAATAAAGATCTCATTATCAGAACTTAATTTGAAAGCATTAGTACATTTTCATAACTTGCTTACATTATAACTATGGTGAGCATTCAATAGAGCTGTAATAAATAAAATTAAATCAGATTAAATCAATTGTACACCGTGTCTACAGTGGAGGCGACATGCACCGCGCGCCGCATCCAGTATGAACACAATTTTTTATTATTATGGCCAATTGGTTCTAATGCGATTCTTGTCACGTCGCGCCGGTTACTTGTTCCCTTACTTCAAGTTCATTTTATTGAGTGTACTTAAACAAAGTTCAGGTTTACTTTGTTGTACTAGTAAACTTGTAAGTGTACTTTTTCAATTCTGCTTGGGACCATTTGGTCCACTCTTTAGTTAATAAAGACGATACTAAAAGTGTAACAGTAGTAAAGTTTTGAGTTCTTAACTAGATTGAAAATGGTACATAAAGTATATATTTTAAAAAACTTTATTTTTAGTTATGAAATCCATTAGATTTTTCCTAAATTCCGCTTTTTTGTTTTTCCGGATTCTGTGTTTTCCGTCTTTTACTATACAATAGTGAGCAATATATTTGCCTACATCAAAAATACTTCAGTAAACTATAGTTTTCACTTATAAACTATATTAAAAACCTACGTGTTTTGCTGTGTTCATGTGGGAAAGTGACTTCACATACATACTCTTTATATATTCGCCAGATTCTGTGCCATTTTGTGTTATACGGCTAATTGAGTTTTTTTTGTTAGGATTTCACGATTCCTTCTGGGTTTTCTGCATCGCAGAAATCATAGGGCACTATATTAGCACACATTAATGAGCTTGTTTTTGTAAGGATTAGCATAAGACTTGTGTAACAGAATTACAGGACACACATATTCCTTTCACTTAAACTTTGTCAATTCTATTTGTCTAATATAAGTATTTTTAGTGCATCTGATAAACAACTGCCCTTTTATTTATTACCACACTTCAGTTATAAATAAGATTGAAATTATTTTATGTGCAAGGTTGGTGTTTTAAGGCTGCAGACAGTTTGACATAATGGAGAAGTCATGCTTTTCTGTTGTTGTGATATCTTATTGACATTCTGTCAGGAAGCAAGACCGTGTCAACTGTGGTGTTCTTCCCTTGTGTGTTTGTGTTTACAATAGAGCATGCTTTTATTTTCGTACAGGTCATTGATTGCACTGTTATCTGTTATTATTTGTCTTTATTTAAAGGACCAAATTGCCTAATTTGGTTAATGAGTCAGGACTTTGAGAAAAGTGGCGAGGCTGTATCAGATGAATAGAGTATTTCCATTTAAAGTCTTGTTCTATGAGACCAGGCCCCTAAAGAGATTCAGAGCTGACAGTTTGTGGGTTTGTGTGTTACTTTCTTTGGCTCAAATGTTTGGCAAGGCTTGAGTAACCTATGAATCACAATTGCACACTGACGTTTTATCGTAACGTTGGCTGAAGTTTACACTTTTATTATAAGGTATGTGTTCGCATTTTCTGACAAACATGTGCGACGTGCTTGGATATGCGAAAGCCTTGCCGATTGATTCTTTCTGAAAGTCAGAAACAGATCATGTATTTTAAGGCATCATGTCCCGTTCTCCAGCACCGACGTATTCAGCTGTCCTCTAGAATTGAGTTCCATTGTAAAGGGATTTAAAGGATTGCTGCAAAGATTTTACAATCAAAACCCCATTTAACAATCATCAATTTGTAAAAATGCCATTTATTTTCCATTTCTCACTAAATATATTATAGTACTCTACTGATTGCATTGGGCTTTATCATAATGTATTGACTCACTGTGTGATTAACTCTTTTCTTACTCAAGCCTGGGAAACTGATTTCATTATAGGGGCCAACAGCATGAGACAGCAAATCCTCTGTGTCTAAACCCATTGTGATCGCCCATGTGTCCTTCCTCTTAAGAAGCCACCCCTCCTCCCATCTCACCCCCCCCTCCATTCTTACCAGCACCCCTCCTAACAGGTCCCATGACGATACACGCTCGGAAGTGTGCACATGGTAGTGACATTGGATTTGAGCATATGGGCGTCAGTGTTGTGCGATGTCACGCGTGACAGCGTTCTGTAGGGTAAATATGGTGTGCGAAGTAAACGACCTCTTTGTGTGATTTTCTTAAACAAAATGTTAAATGCTCTCTCATTTGTATGTTGCCTTGAATGAAAGTGTCTGCGAAACGAGTAAACGTACATTTCAAATTGGTTCCCAACAATACAGTTTGTCATACAACCGCATTAAACCTGATCATCTGTAAATGATACGGGGAAAAGAGTTAAAGCCATTATGAAAATAACCCTTATGCAAACGCTTATGAAAATGAATCATGGTTTACTATAAATTAAACCCAAGATACTTAAGTCAAATCGTGGTAGTCACAAATCAACCACGGTTTTACTACAGTAACCATATTATTTAAAAAACACGATAGTTTCACTTTAACTACAGTAAACCGTTGTTAATTTTCATTAGGGAGAGAAAATGTACTCATGGAACAGGCACCATCTACAACAGGGATGCGTTGCCATAACAACCATTTCCAAAAAGCCCCGCCCACAAGACTGTGTCAGTGGGCATTCCTGCGATTGAGTGTTGTAAGGACAGCCCCCCCACCCCAATGTGATTGGTCACACCTCCCCTCTCTTTGTGTGGACCAGTGCATGCTGGGTAAGACCCTAGAGTGAATGCTCATTTGTCTGTGCTCGGCTCTCGCAAGGATCCCGCTTGGATTTTAGGAGCTGGAGCTGCAGGGAAATAGCCAAGGTAGAGCACCATCTTCTTCTCTTTCAGCGAGGCCGCGCGCATGTGTCGTGCATGCCGCAATTAGTCTGCGCGCCGTAGTGTTGTCAGAATGAATCACAAAAGAGGGGGTGGGGTTGATCGGGAGGTGTTTGGACAAAGAGCCCAAGCTGTGGGGGGTTTGTTTACTACTACGGCGGCATGCGCGAGGGTGTCTCGTGCGTACCATCCTCCTCTCTTATCTTATTCCAGCGGCAGCCCCCTTCGATAGTGCATGTGTATTTTTCTGTCTCTGTTTTCTGGCTTTTTCTGGGAACTGGCATTTGGTTAACATGCGTGCGCATCACTCGTGCCGATCGCTGCAGCTGTTGCGGAGGGATCAGATAAAGACGGGAGACTCGAGACCCTTCAGCACTTGTGTCTCCCCCTGTCAGCCATCAGGCGAGCCCCCTGCTCGGGGCCTACTGTTAGGGGGAGGGGTGTTAGACAAATGGAGCAGGATGGGTTGAAAATGTCTGCCTAGTTTTTCTTTTGGGGGGTGGTAAAGCTGACAGCAACATCACATGTTTTCCATTTTGTTACTGATAATGCTGCTCTTTGTTGGTGGCGTGTGAGGTCACTTCCTGTGTTCCTAGTTGTCTTTGGAAGTCTCCACAGGTCACTTGGCATGCTTTTCTACAAGGTGTGTGGAGGTATAGTGTGATGCTTCTGAGTAATGTGGTGGTACCATGGTATCGGATGATAGTACCGTAGTACTGTAAGGTCTACTAATGAACTTAATGGTAATATTGACATGACATCATGGAGTTGGAGTTGTGTCCAAAAACATTATCGTGGTACATTTTCGTATTTATTATTGAGAATCATCTCGTACTGCAATTGTTACATGTTGTTATTTATTTAATTTAAGTGGCTAATTGTTGTGATACATTATTATTATTATCATTATTTAGACTTATTGTTATATTATATATACAAATTTAAAAAGGCATTTTATAAAGAAAACGTAAAGATAAAGTAATGATGAACTATGAGATCTCCTTCAGCGTTGAAAGCTTTCCGAATACTTTTCCTTTTTATTCAGTTTTTTTATCATTTTTACAATTATCGTCTATTCACACTCGTGTCATTCTAACTCTCTATGACTTATATTCTTGTGCAGAACACAAATGAAGATATTATAAAGAACACTACAGACAACACTGACCCCTCATTGACCTTCCGTTGTATGGACACAAAACTACCGAGACATTTCACTAAATATCTTCTTTTGTGTTCTGCAAAAAAAGTCACATACAGTTTATGTAGAGATATGTACACATCTACTTACCAAATTAATAAAGTCCTTTTCTGGGTCAGTGGACAGTTAAAACAGTCATTTGTTTTAAAACTAGCCACGTTTGACCGATCAGAAGGAAGTATCCTAAAGTGTCATGTAATAGAAACCTGAGTTTCATTCTGAACACAAATGACAGGCTGTGTCAGATGTTTGAGTTTCATTGTAATGCGCAGAGCCGGTGGCATCCTGCTGTCGAATGTTATCAGCACCATCGGTCATCAGAGAGATCAAAGCCTTGAAGATTCGTCCAGGAAGCAGAACACAGCACCTCCTCTTTGTCCTCCATCACTGCCGGTATTGTGTAATGAAACTCATTTTCTGGAATAAGACCTAGTTTAAGCCAAAGTAAATGCACCGTGTTGTGGAGATTTGGGTCATTCAGGACTTTTCTGGGAATTTTATTTAGAGAAGGGACTGAGAGTAGAGCTGTCTAGTGCTCCATTTTCGAAAACATAGATGTAGAATTTAAATATTGTCTTGTGGGTGCATTTGCTGTCCAGTGTGACATACAGTCAGTGTTTGGTATTGACAGGCGATGATTTAAAGGGATAGTTCATCCAAAAATAGACATTCTGTCATCATTTATTCACCCTCATGTTGTTCAAAACATGTTTTTGACTCTTTCTTCTGTGGAAAACAAAAGACATTTTGTCCGTACAGTAGACATCAAGGAGGTTCATGTTGTTTGGTTATCAACGTTCTTATAAATATCTTCCTTTTGTGTTTGTTTTGTGTCCATACATTAGACGTGAATGTGTGGCAGTTCTTTTCAGTTACCAACATTCTTCAAAGCATCTTCCTTTTGTGTTCTGCGAAAGGAAGAAAGTCATACAGGTCTGAAATAACAAGACGGTGAGTGCCAAATGATGACCGGATTTTAGTTTTTGGGTGAACTATTACTTAAAGACACAATTACAGTTGTAAGTCAGTTTGGTCAAATTAGGCCACATAAATAAATATGCTGGAATATTGTAGTAAATCTCTTTAAGTGTGTTTTTAGAAGAAATTAGTATGATGCCTCTTCTGGTGATGACGTGATGTTTGGACCCGAGTCTGTTTACTCGCCGGTATCTGTGGTCCTGTAACCCGGTCACATATGACCGCAGTTTTGGAGGTTTGATGTATTTCTTCTGGAAGGGATAGAGGAACGGTTCTGTCAGTGTCTTGACAGGAGAGGTTTTCTGTCGTAAAACATCTCACAGGGGAAATGTGGGTCGTACATGACCGAGTGAGTATGCACAGGGTTAGGAGACTGACACATATCTGTGAGTTTAGAGTTCGGTGTTGAGTTTAAAGTTGAATTGTGGGTGATGCTGAGAAGCACAAGTTAAAACACCTGGTGGAGTAAGCTTCCAATCTGCGGGGGGAAATTACCTTGCCAAAAATGCATTGCTGTTAAAGAGATAGTTTACCCAAAAATGGAAATTCTATCATTATTTATTTGTATGTTTTGATAGGTGTCATCATAAATCCAGACAGATCACTTATTTACCCTTAGGTCGTATTTTCTCCAATAATCGTGTACTAAAGTAGCTATTTCTTGTGCTTTATGCCTGTCAAGGGATTGCTTTAGAACCTCAAACCGTACAATTATTGTTTTTTGTCCTCTTAATCTCTTGTACACCTGGGTTTTGTCATCTGAACCTCCTGGACAGTGTTCTAGTAATGGCACCCGGCTTATGGCATCAGGCCAAGCTGTAAATGTAACTCTCATGTGTATCTCTACTCGTGTTGTTGTGTCATGTACGATCGGGTTTCTGCATGTACAGCCCCGATCGCCTCCACCCGGTGACATCAGACAGATCCTCGGTCAGTGTTTCATCTTTATCAGTCGTACCACCCAGAGCACGACGGGTTATCGCTTTCCACCCAGGAGACCAAATCTCCTTGTGCACTTCTCACATGTGTGTTTTGTTCTAATCAGCTTACCCTTGTTCTTCACCGGCCAGGAAGATGCATTAACAATGTGTGCCTGACTGTCCTCGCTTTGCCTACCAGATAAGCTTGATTTGGATCCGTAGAGCCAAGGGTCTGTGCTGAGCTACTTACCCCACTGCCAGGGCCTGTTGGCTGGGTGTGCTGCCTCCTTCGGGTGCCACTTTCAGAGTGTTTCCTGGGCAGCTGAGCTCCAGATTTTCTGGGCTATTTTTGGGTGAGATCGTTGAGCGAGTTGTGCAGAATGTGGGTCAGTTTGAAGCGTTAAGTTGGTAGCTATGAATGATGGGTTTTATTTTATACAGCCACAGGTGAACTTCTTTTATTTAATAATGGTAATGTGTTGGGAAAACACTTTTGGACAAAATCAACGATTTGAGATAGGAAATGTAGTTTTGCTTGTACTGTCGGAGAGGTTTGGTCAAGGTCCAAAAGTATTGTTTGTGTTGTACTGTAAGTGCAAGGTTTTAAAGTCATTGAGTCATTTAATTGTTATCCTTGGAAATGTATGTTTTTTTTTTATTTTGAATGTATATTTGCGAACCCTGTAAAACTTGCTATACACACGTTTTCCTTCAATAGGAGAGTTCACACAAAAATGAAAGTCTCCTCTAGACTTTATACAAACCTGTATACCTTTCTTTGTTAAGTTGAACACGGAGAAAGATATTTGGAAAAATGCTTGTAACCTAACAGTTTTTGGAACCCATTGACTACCATAGTAGGAAAATTTACAATTGTAGTCACCTTTGACCTTTATCTTCCTGCAGGTGATGTGTCTCCTATCAGTATGTCTCCCATCAGCCAATCCCAGTTCATCCCACTGGGAGAAATCCTGTGCCTGGCCATTTCTGCCATGAACTCCGCCCGGAAGACTGTCACTCAAGACACTCTCATCGAGCATTTAGCAACATGTTTCCCAGGTAATGCGCTCGGACAATGACAACACACAACATCTACGATTGTCATAAAAATGGCACAGTGCAAAAAATCTTAATCATTTGAACAACGGACTTTATTTTGTGGTGACCGTAAATTTGTCCAATGTTGTATGCTGGCTTCATTTTTGAAATTCTGTCATCATTTACTCAATTTCAAATCTGTATACATTTTATTGTTACGCTTTACACAAAAGAAGATATTTGGAAAATGTTTGTGATGTAACAGTTCTGGGGCAACATTGACCAAATTAAATTTGCCAGGGCCCCCTGCTAGTCTAGTGCCCCGGGCACGTGCCAGGTATGCCCTCGCGTTTATCCGTCCCTGCCCAGAACTGTTTGGTTTCCCGCATGCTTCAAAATACCTTATTTTGTATTCAACAGAACAAGAAAATGTATTCAGATTTGAAATTGAAATGAGCGTGAATGCATGAATGATGACAGAATTGACGTTTTTGGGTGAACTATCCCTTTAAGATGCTCTGAGCATGATGCTGAGCAAAAGAGAGTCTTGTGAGGTTGTTGCTATAGTATCAGTAGTGAACCGTGAGGTTGTCATAGGGTCATGACCTCACCCTTTCAGCTTTCTCTCTGAACACTGGATTTACCCAGCAATATTTGCTCATCTGTCCAGTCAACTTTCAACCGAATCATTTTGGCAGGATCAAGAGGGCAGGTCAGAATCTCCAGCTTTCTTTTGACAGGTTTGCGAGTGTATTTACCTGATGATCACGGCAAAAGAGTAGCTTTATGTTAGCATGCTTATTCTGCCTTCGGACTGCAAAATACATATATGGTATGCGTATATTTAATTTAGTTAATGTGAATGTTTTTAAATGGGTCATATGGCACAAATAACTGTTTTGCTGCGTCTTTGGTGTGTTATAAGTGGCCAATGCATGTATTAGACACGTACAATTGCAAAAAGTATTGGAAAAAATATACATACTATCTGAAAGCAAATGCTCACCCAGACCTGCCTGAATGCCTTGTGTAACCACACCCCCACAAATCTACGTCAGTTCGTGATATGATTTGACTAAGACCGCCCAAAAGTTATAGTTAGGTGGGCGGACCTGTCAGTACAATTTCTTTGGAACCTGATGTTCCAAATATGGTAAGAGGCGTTACATTTCATCACACGCTCACAGTATTCCACCAATCGCTACGTACTGGTTAACTGGCCAATCATAGCACAAAAAATCAGCGAGATACAAACATGCACGCAATATTGAAAATACAGCTTTTTTGAACCTTAAATTGTGTGTACACATTGAATTTGATCTAAAACAAACGATAATATTTGTTTAAGCCGTGTCCAATGACTCTTTTAAAACCAAGAGAAAGTGACATCTTAAGCTCGTTGTAAGAGAAGTTAATGTCTGAGATAAACCAGAGGTTGTTTTTCTCGATTGAATTAGACGGTCGCTTAAGAACGTCAAAGAGTGTTTGTAAGGATGAATTAGGATTGCACCTCATTGACAAGGAAACGAAGCAGGCAACCATGATGTAAGTTCAGGCAACCTTTCTCCATACCAGTGTACTAAAGACATCTAATGGCCCCGCTACAAAAAGCCGGCTTGAGCCGGCATGCTTTTCCATACTGAGATTACTTTATGCTGCTTAGGTTTGGTGGACACTTTTGTTTTGTGCTGGTCTAGCTGGTGGAGCAGAATGCTCTTTCTGGTGAAGATAATAATCTTGGATGGACCATCTGAATACCATCCCAGAATATAACTTAAGAAGGTGATATCTACAAGTGATGAAGAAACGGTAAAACAATATCTTAACTTTGGATGTTCTCACAAATATCTTCTCCAGTTGCGTTTAGGCTGGAGAGTTCAATAGCACAGACAGGGACATATATTGGATAATACACCCCTGAAACATGGCCGTTTGATCGGGGTGTTGCGTCACACCAGGCCGGTTTTGAGGACTTCATGATGTAATGCGGGGTAATGGCAGCAGAGCTCTAAAGCAAGTCAAGCAGACAGAGAGGCCAGCCACCACTGAACATTGGCTATATGATGCATTATACACATTTGTGTCATATCAAACATGGCCGAATGTCAGTGTGGTTATATAATGTGCGGTTGAAGTAATGGACTTAGTTGACACATAACACATAAAGTTTAAACACACATTTACGTGTAAGGGTATGTTTAACAGGCCATTTCTTTTGTTCTTTATCGTATGATAGATTCTGAGTAGTCACAATGATTTTACTGACACTACATTTTATTGTTTTGCACCACAAATACAAAAATTGTTGGCTTTCTAAACATGGATTTCAGTCTTTAACATGGTCTTAATCAAAAGATTTCAAGGTTATATTTTCACTGAATGTTTTTCACATTATTTGTTATGGTTTCATGTTGAAAACAGTAAATCGACAATAAATGACTTAAACATCTGCTGTGCCTCTGTTTAAGATCTGATAAATGTCTTAGAAAAGACAGTTATACATACATCTTAAATCATAAACATCTTACAAGCATCTTCTAGATGTCTATATGACTTCTGATAGGAGACATCTCAGAGACACATTACAAATGAGCAAAGAATAATAAAAATATATGACTTACAGATGTAAATGCAGACATAAAATAGACATTTCCCAGATGTATGTGTGCTATCCGGTTACATACAGTACATACTTACAGGTTTCTTTATTATTATGAGTTCATAAAACCTAATGTACAATAATCTGTTCATCATTCATTTTATATTTAATTAAATTAATTTTTTTATAAAAATTGTGTCACTTCTCAAAAGCTCTAAATATATCTAATATTTTAGATCTTATATTTTACATTTTACAGCATTCGCTGTTGTAAACACTGCGATTTGCCAGTTAATAAAATTGTTGCAAAATGTGTATAATAAAAAAGTGTAATATTATTTATAACGTGTGGTCTTTCAATGGTCTATTGTGTAGTTGTTATGTTGATCATGTTAAGATTGTGTAATTCCGTGTCATTCATTTGACTAGTTTTGCTAAAGTAAACCTGATCCTCTTGTCTCTCTAACAGGTGTCCCCACTCCGAGTATGGAGATTCTGCGGCACACACTCAACATGCTGGTCCGAGAGCGAAAGATCTACCCCACCCCAGAGGGTTATTTCATTGTCACCCAGCAGACATACTTCATCACGCCCTCCCTCATTAGGACTAACAGCAAGTGGTACCACCTGGACGAGAGGATACCGGACCGCATGCAACAGCAACCCTGTGCCTCCCCTCATTCGGGTACCATGACCCCCTCCACGCCCGGATGCGTCCGGGAACGATCTCACCACAAGAACCACAGCGACTCCTACAACAACACTCACCGGGAGGACATGCCCGTCACACATACCTCAACCTTACAGAGAAGGTCTAAGGAGCATAAAGAGCAATCTCCTGTGTCTCCTCCCCCTCAGCAGTCAACGGAGAAGAGTAAAAGTACACTTAGCTTTCCATTCAAAACAGAGACGAACAGTAAACAAAGTAAAGACGGAACAAGCAGCAGCAGTGGGGAGAAGCAGTCCAAGAAATTTGGGCTGAAGCTCTTTAGGCTCAGCTTTAAGAAGGACAAGACGAAACATCTAGCCACGTTCTCCGCCCAGTTCCCACCTGAGGAGTGGCCGCTGCGTGACGAGGAGACGCCCAACACGGTTCCCAGAGAGGTGGAGATGGAGATCATACGTCGCATAAACCCAGATCTGACTGTGGAGAACTTGGCTCGCCACACGGCCGTCATGAAGCGGCTGGAGGAGGAGAAAGCACAAAGGAACCGAGCAAACGCCTCGGCCCAGCAGAGCGCCCGCAACAAGCGGAGTCGCAGTCATCGCAAGACCCAGCAGTGCAAGACCTCACGTTCACATAGCAAAACACGAGTGTCCAGGGGCGACCCTTCTGAAGGATCTAATCTGGACATATCCTACGACAGGGACTACAAATTCTACAGTTCCTCATTGGTGCGTTCTCCACGTGAAACCATGATGTCCATGGAGCGGAATAGGGGGAAGTATTTGGTACACAGCAACCCCAATATTGTGGAGTCTCATTTCACCACCGCACCAGAATGGGATGTTTCCGGAGAATTGGCAAAGCGGAGGACAGAGATGCCGTTCCCGGAACCCTCCAGGGCACAGTCCCATTCTAAAGTTCATCGAAGTCACAGTCACACGCAAGAGAGGAAGTCACGACACGAGAGGTCGGACAAGGCCAAAGAGAGGTCCCGCTCCATGGACAACTCTAAAGGACCGCTCGGCGGTCAATTCTTGGGTCCTCCGGAAGACTTTGAGTGCAGTCCCGATGACAGAAGTCGGTATTATACTGATGACGGTACTTTAAGGGCATCTGCAAAGACAACCCACTATTCCCGTATCATGCTCTCTGCTGCTAGATTACATTCTGATGTTTGTGTGCCTGACATGGGGAGAGGAACTACGGAGGACGCCGTGCTTTACAGGACGCTGGAGAAGAGTAAAAGCAGGGATAGTCTTCCTGCTTACAACGACTTGATGTCTTGCTCTCCCAAAATGCCCGTGGGCGATTATTTCCAGTGCACTGCGGCGAATGAAGTCTCTCTTTCTGCCCCATCTTCTTTACAGCCCCATCTTTCCAGCCATGACTATACAGACAGCGTCTGGAAGGGGATCTCATCGGGCCGAACGACTCCTCACTTAACCCCTCACCTAACCCCTCATCTTACCCCGTCGCACCCTATGGAATATCAAGAGGAAAACGCAATGGGACCAAGTAGTATTCCCATAGCGATAACAAGCCAGACTCCCGAGCCGATCCCCAACGGACGATTGTCGCGCCAACACAATCCAGACTCAGGTGACTTGGACAACATGCCGGAGGTTTACAGTCAGGAGACGTTATTCAAACCCCCGGAATACGTGGAGAGCAGCTTCTCCAGGCCGGGTACGATACGTCGGTCTCCTCACACAAAGTCAACCGAGGTGCTAGAGACTCAAGAGCACTTTGACAAACCCCTACCGCTGACCGTGCCACCTTCTTCTGGTCAGGAACAGGCGTCGTGCGCGGAAACCACCTTCGACTACTACAATGTGTCGGATGATGACTCGGAGGAGACGAGTCATAAGAACAGGGTGCAGGAGAAGGTAATGGAAGAGGGAGGAACCATGCAGTGGCTGTTGGATCGGGAGAAGGAGAGGGATCTGCAGCGCAAATTCGAAAAGAACCTCACCTTCTTGAGCCCCAAGGAAGGCGAGGGCAACAGCAGCCAAAAAGCTGTTCATTCAACACGATTGGACAGTATGGACTCCAGCAGTGTGACTGTGGATAGTGGATTTAATTCGCCACGGTAAGGCACTCAGGGCCACTTTAAGGGTTTACGTGTTTTGTTGGTGAAATGGTGGGCATGCTATTCTATGAATAGACATGCAGTATTATCCTTGTTTTTAACCTAAAACAGGACTTTTTTTGCTTTTATAGGATTCTGTAGAGTTTAATTCCAATTCATGCAAACGTAATTATTTTACGCAGCGGTAGCGAATGAGATAAAAGGGATACTTCAACCAAAAATGAATATTCTGTCATCATTTACTCACCTTCGTGTTGTTCCAAATCTGTATAAATGTCTTTGCTCTGATGAACACAGAGAAAGATATTTGGACAAATCCTTATAACCAAACAGATTTTCCTATGTAGGAAAAATGATCATAATTTTTTTGTTCTGTTGAACACCAAAGAAGACATTTTGAAAAATGTTGGACATCAAACAGTTCTGGGGCACTTTTGAGTAACGCTGTATTTTTTCCTGCTATGTTAGTCAATGGGGGGCAAAATCTGTCTGGTTATAAGCATTCTTCCAAATATCTTTCTCTGTGTTCATCAGAACAAAGACATTTTATACAGATTTGGAACGACTCGAAGGTGAGTAAATGATGACAGAATTTTCATTTTTGGTTGAAGTATCCCTTTAAGGCCAGAAACATACACTATAAAAGCATTTCAAGTGCAATGTCCCATTCTTACATTGCCATGCCAGTAACAAACCTAAAAAAGCAATAGTTACTTTCAAATGTCGGTGCCATTAAAACAAACATGATATTTCCTTCTATACCCAAGGACAGCACAATTATCTTTGCACAGTTGCTTTGCCATAACAATGATTGTTGTGCAAACTTATGGTTTACATGGAAGCCCGCTATAGCTACAAATCCACCAAATTGAATTAGTTTTTTTATTGGCATGAAATCTAGAAGCATTTGAGTTCACATTAGTTTGACTACACTTGTGTAGAGTATGTTTCAGGTCTAATACGGCTTTGAATAATGTTTACTAAAATGAAAAATCAGTCATTGTTTATTCACCCTTGTGTCAATCCAAACCTATATGACTTTATTGTGTCAAACCCTAAGAAAGATGGATGTTGAGGAAGAACGTTGCGTTTCACACAAGAAAGAGTCGTATGCAGGTTTTAAATGACACGAGGGTAAATAAATAAGATCATTTTTAGTTTTGGGTGAACTATCCGAATACACTTTAGGTCAACCACTACCAATTTCAACTGCAATATTTGAAAGGGTTTACACCATTTTTATTGAATTTGTGTTTGCATATTATGTTTATATTTTATCTGTTCATTTTGTCAGAATGAACGTCATGTTTTTATAAATGCTGCGTTGTTGCATCATGTGTTCTTAACTAAGCTCCAGCGGGTTGAGCATAACAATATAAAACACATAAGCACACTTGAGTCACTGTTGATATGTGACATATGAGGCCTTAACAGAAATCATTCATTTGGACTTGTTGCCTTGAGCACATGATGAAACTTGTGCAGTTTTAAGTTGTACCCTGTCCTTGCACCCTGACCTTTGTCCGGATGTCTTCCCAATGTCTGAAACCTCTCATATTGAAAGACTGTAGACTAAAGACTGTAGACGTCTTCATGTTCACAGTGCAATAATATTGACTCAGAAACAGAGAAGTTGGATTTAAACCTGTTTTGCAGGAGATAGACATAGAAAAGACTTACAATTCCACTTTAGAAAATCCAGCATGCATTGAATCTGACCTGTTGTTGAAATTCATGAAGTGCATTTTCTGAATGTGTTTAGGAAAACATGTGATTGGATGAAGAAAAAACAAGCACTGTATTTGTTGCTCGGGTCAGCCAGCGAGGCTTCAGGCCAAACAGGTTGATGAGATATTTCAAACATTTGAGGAAACAAAATGTTCCCCATGTTTTTGTTTTAAAATTGTGAATGTTTGTTTTTTCCCCCAATTAAATTGTTTTTCATACAGTGGTTCAGTTGCAGTATTCGTGTGTATGTGTGTTTGTGAATTTATTTCCTGTTTTCATTTTACCCTCTTCCATGTGGTAACAAGTCACTGTCAAAACATGATCGAAAGAAAATTAAAGCTCAAAGTGTCACGCTTTTAACTAGCAGTATATTAAACAACGTATGTGTTTTTTACATATGGTCAAACTAAGGCAAATATTGTTTTTGGACCTTTAAATAATTGATAACTCAATGGTTGGGTTTGTCCCTTTTTTGACTCATCGCATTTGTTTACAGTATAATAATAATAAACAATAGTAATAAAATGTGAAGATTGAAACGGCAGAAGTCAATGAATCTCTGAAAGAGGTTAAATTATACATAGAGAAATACGACAACTTTCATCTTCGAGGGAATAAAGAAACGAATCCTCACCTAAAATTGCACAACGTTATATAATGTTTTCAGAAAAGTTTAATGAATTTTAGTTCGAGCTGAATGGATTTGTTACAGAAGATTCAGATTGACAAGTCGACTATGAGTCATCTGTTGTTGTTCTCTGATTTTATTTACTCCCACAAATCTATTCAGTTCTACATTCACCCTTTCAAATGTGTGCAGTCACATTTAATATGGAATTCATAACATATGAAGCTGTTTTTAACACAGCCAGTGTAAATAAACCTGTCACGATGATCTGTAGACAAGTGCCAAAATCCATCCATAACCCCTAATATATATAAATGTTGTTTCTTCATGTTTGTATTCCTTGTCACGTGTACTTAAATGTTATTCCCAACCTAACCACATAACTTTAAAGCCATTTTTGTGCTCTTGTTTTTCCTGCTCTTTCTGTTCCTTATGTTTCTCTTGATGCTAATAAGACATCCTTATAGGTAGTTGTAATGTTAAAGGGATGGTTCAAGCTGAAAAGAAACTTCCGTCTATGTTTTTTTTTACGCTTACTCTGGGATCACACCAAACGTGAATTAAGCGCTACATACAAAGTCAATGCAAACACACGTCAATCTTGTCTTCCACGAAGGTTGAGAAGATTTGTCAGATCGCGTCACTCGCGTGAAAATAACAAACGTTTTCAGGGAGTAGTAAAGAGCATGGAACGCGACTTGTTCACTTTTGGTGTGAGCCCAGCAATATTGTTTTGAGTTAAACTTATCTTTTGTTACATAATGAGAATCTGTGGGGTCTGGGTTTGCCAAGTTATAAAATGACTAAATTAAAACGCACTAAAAGTGGTCCACGTAACTTTAAAGCCATTTTTAAAGTGCCCCCCTGAAGTCATAAAATACAATGTTTTTATGATGCTTTTTCATGCAGAATATTCCTTTTTGGGTGAACGGTCCCTTTAAAACCTAGACAATGCACATCTTTGTCTCTTTTTAACCTGTGACTGATTGAGTTTTCTTCATAACACTTCTCCTTCTATTTCTCTCTTTCCTTGTCCTTCTGTACTGCTTCAGCACACGGGAAAGTCTCGCTTCAAACACGTCAAGTAATGTGGAAAATAGCAGACGCCAGAATCTGGCTTTGAGTCCGGGACACATTGGCACCAAAAGACCCCCGCCGCCCTACCAGGCCCCCGGCTTCCGTACCGTTCGTGAGCAGCCCGCCACTCGCACTGAGAAACAGGCCTCCATCACCAGCGTGTAGTGACGGAACCTGCGGGGGGCGCCACCTGTTAATCTGTTATTCTTCATCGGGACTGTTACAATCTGACAGGCAGGACCTTACGAGTAAATGTGAAGACTATTTCAGCTGTATTTTCAAATACAGAAACACCGTTCGTCATGATTCACTGGGGGTATCTTGTAGTTTTTTGTTTTGTTTAAGATATTTGTAACAACAAATATCGCTGCACACATACAGGTCACTCCATTAGGACGACATTTGAGGGGATCTACGATCATGTTTGGGATGAAATCCTCAATCAAACACATTTGTTGGTCCTTTATAGCTTAGCGTATCCACTACGGGTTTTATTGGTCTTCTGATCCAAACTAGCTGCATTGCCTCTGCCTATTCGTTCATTTCTGCCGAGCATCATTCTGTAATCTCAGGTCCCTTCTGACTTGCCGTGTCATATTTGCTGGTCATGGTTTTCTATGTTATTGGCGGCAATCCTGAAAATCGGAACAAACTATAGGCCTACTCTTCTGTTTCAATCGTTTGAACATAACCTTGTGTCCTGTCCACCGTTGTGGGTTACTTCTGTAGTTTAAAACACCACCATGGCATTATTTGTTTAAAAAAAATGAGATACTACTGGTGCTTTCTCATCGAATGGACCGATATGTAAAGTATGAATCCATTTTTGTCGATTTTCTATTTTAACCAGGTGCTTTCTAATACAGAACGAAATGACACACATTGCTACCTCCACAATCTGTACAGTCGTAGAGGGACACAAGAGATTTCCATCCCGCATCTCAGATCTCTGCTGTATTAGACATACACTATCAGCTTGCAAACTGTGAATGTACTGCTACTGCTTCTCAATCACACCGAGACCATCAAAGCGTTAGTAAGTTGCCGTTCTCATTGTAATAGAGAGACTGTGTAGAGTTTGGAATCTTATAGGACCATGTAGAAGGGCATATCTCTGATGTGTCCGGCCATTAGTTTTTTATTGTTATTATTTCCATCATATTCTTACAGTTCTTTTATTTTAATATCAATTCATGATAAAAAAGAATTAGATCAATATTATACAGATTTTTGATACATGGGAGAAAACATGTTTTACAGTTTGATGTATTTTTAGTTAAATGCATTTGGATACTTAACGTATTAAAACAATGATCACCCCCTATAGCCACTAAATCTGATCTTTCCCATTGAAATGAATTGACTGCATTTCTTTTATCTACATTTTTTCTGAAAATTTTTACAGTATTTTACTTTATTTTATTACATTTATGTTGAACAGATTTATCGGTAACACTTTGCAATAAGGTGCTATTAGTTAACAGTAGTAAAGGCATTAGTTAACATTGAACAATATAGTTTTTCAGCATTTATTAATCCTTGTTAATGTTAGTTCTTGTCAATACTGTTAATAAATTAATAAATTAATATTAATAAATGCTATAGAAGTATTGTTAGCGTTACATGCTAGCTAATGCATCAACTAATTGTTAACAAATGGCACCTTTTATCAAACAACCAAGCAATTGTTTGGTATATAAACTATTTTCAGTTCTGTAGCTTGTTTTGTCCCAGTACTCAAAAACTGTTAAATACATTTAAAATAAGTTTTTAAATTATAATCTCTCTAAAATGTGAAATAAGGTTTCACTGTTCCATTTAGTAAACATCTGTCATCATTTATCTCTGAGCAGGAGTCCAGTCATAACTCGAAAATGGATTCTAAAGGACAGCAAAGTGTCACGTTATTAAATAAAAAGGCATAACTACAGGCAGAATTACCTTGTAATACCATTTTTGCACTAATGCCTGTTCTCTAGTGACTGTAAAAGGAAAAAAAAGGAAAAAAATCATCCCAACGGATGTGCTGTTTATACTGAACATATTTCATACGAAATACTGATAGTCCATGCAATGTCTTCCCTAAACATGATGGATTTCTTATGGTTCTCAATAACATTGTTCCTTTTTGTGACATCGCGTCATTCTGTAAGAGATGGCTATCTGTCAAGCTGAGTATAAAAATCTACGAGGGGAATTTTTTGGTAAAGTCTATAATATTTCAAACATTCCCCAGCTGTGTAGTCGTGCTGTTAAATGTTTTAGTGTACTAAATCCCTTGCTTAGGGATTGTGTAACTTTTTAAGACAATAAAATAACATGTTTAAAGTAACCGTCTGATATCCGTTGTGTCTGGTGTGATGTAAATCCCAGAGCTTTTTGTTATTATTAACAGTGTAATACCACATATTACCACTGGAAGATTGCCACACAATTTCATTACAAAATGATTTCTTGATATTTTTCTGTAGCTTTATGTTAGAAGAACCCATGTGTGTATTATTTTGTTTGTTTCTATAGAAAAATGTTAATTATTTTGTCTGACAATTGAGCCGCACAGGGAATCCACCATTTGGCAAGAGCTACACAAGTTATTACTTAAACTAGTTTAGCATAATGTTATTAATGTATTTGAGAATATGTAGCGTTTTCACGTCGTTGTCTAGGTGGGTTTCCCTGGCATTTGAAAGATTTACAATCCAGTTTCGAACCAAACATAAGACTATTTCCATGTCTGACTATTATGTGAGGAACACAAGATGATCGAAAACTGTCAAAAACAAACAACAATTTGAGGTTTACTATAGTCGCCACAAAAATAGCATTATGGGCAGTGGCTTAGTTTCATAAGACTTTGCAGGGCCTATTTAAATACATTTTGCCCACTTATTCAACTATGTATTCTTACATTTATGCATTTAGCAGATGCAAAGCAATTTATATTAAGATATATTATATATGTGTGTTCACTGGGATTCAACCCATAATATTTGCTCTCCTTATGCAATGCTCTTCTAAATGATCTACAGAAGCCCGAGTTTAGTTTAGTTTATTCAGCAGTTTTGATAATGCAGGAGAGAAATACAACTAGTTTGAACAGCACAACATGGCATTTAAAAATTATTTCTACCACAAAATAGACTTGAAGCTTTTCAACTCCATTATTCTTAAATTCGCATTGAGTGTCAGTAATATTTTTCCATGCAATGTTCAAAAATGAGGAAGAAGTGCAGTCAAAAGAAGTCCTACACATAACGCAATCATAGTGTGTAATCTCTGGTTTTCAAGACTCGATAACATTCAGTAAAATGCACTCAAGAGATTCAAATCAGCCATTTAAAACCTATTCAGATGGTAAACATGACACAATCTCAATGCCTTTTAAAATCAACAATAAATATTAAAACATGGAATGAACTGATCTGAGTAAAACACAAAGTAACTAAACCAACTAATCACAATAACATTGCTGTAAATAGAAGTGTTAAGCTGTTGTTAGTAACATGGGAAACGTGTGTGGTGTTATCTCGTCCCTCTTTGCTATCTGCTGTTTCCATAACATCACCACTCATATGGGATATGAGATAAAGCATTCAAACATGCTAATCCAGCTTTTCCTGGTCAAATCAAACTTTTACAGAAAACTGATCATGGATCAGCCAGTAACAGCTCAAGTCAGTTATATTCAACATGCATGTAGCTGAGAGAGGATGAATAATGAGTGTTATGACCTACTTCAGAAATACTTCACATATTTAAGGTTCTGAATACTATGAGCTTTAACGGATCGAATATATGCAAAGTGTTTGTGTGTGTGTGTGTGTGTCTGTGTGTGTGTCTAATTCACAATCGCAGATGAGCACATCTTGTTGATCCCGCAAAGTCTGGATCCTCTGTACAGGTAATAGTAACCCTATTAGAGAGAAAAAGATATATATTTTATTATGCATTCACAATTTTGTATATATTATTTGGTATAAATGTATATTTATTTGGTATTATTGTTTATTTTTAATTATGGCTGTCAAAAGATTAATCACGATAAATTGCATCCAGAATAAAAGTTTGTGTTTACATTATATGTCTGTGTAATATTGCATATTGATTTTCTATTTATAAAAACATACACAAACATGCATTTATAGAAAGGTATAGAAGTTAACAAACATTGATCTATAATTTAAATTATTGGTAAATATAAATAAATTCATGTAAATGTTTTCTAAATACGTATATATGTGTATCTGTTTACAAATACAAAATTGATATGTAGTACAGTACACAGACAAATATTATGTAAACACAAAATTTATTCTGAATGCGATTCATTGTTTGACAGGCCTAATTCTCATGTAATGTCTCAACCATTTTTTACGCCAAAGTAAAGCAACTTGTTATTTTAAGAATGCAAGCAAAGTTCGGTTGAGTTTCTTACCTGTTCTCCGTAGTCCTCTCCCCAGCTGTTTTTGATGGCCCAGTATGGAATGCCGTTTCCTGCATAGACAAGCACATAAACAATGTACCAAAAACTTTCCCACAAATGGCTCTATTGACATATTCTGCCTAGCTGCAATAACAGTTTTTTCCGTAAAGGACAGAGCAAGTGCTGAGCTTAACATTACAACGATCTCGTAGTTAGATGTAAACGAAACTCACGTTCTCCATATCCAGTAAGCAGCACAGCGTGGTCAATCATCCAGGGGTTACAGAAGATCTTAAGAGGGTGAGACACACCCTTATGGTAGAACTGGAACATAAATAAATAACAAATTATGTTTTAAAAGTGCAACCCGGTAAAGAGCATATATCTAATATGTTAGTTAGACTAAAGTTAAGATATTCAGGCTATGGTCTCCCTAAGACATACAGAAAGAATAATATTTATACATCATTATATTTATAGATATGTAACATGAGCAAATGTATACATACAGACAATCTATTTTTGTAATGATGTGATGGCTGCATTACCTGCATGGCAAAGGCATTGAGAGCAGCAGACACTGGACCATTTTCAGCCAACCACGCAGCAATCTCTGTATGACAAAGACATTTTATATTAGCAGAATGTTTAAAACCAAAATCACAGCCAAGTTCAACTTCCATCTCGCGTTAACTCTAGATCAGGTACATATTACCATTCTCAAAGTTATTGTGCTTTAGATTTATCTTTTAATATTTATGTTTATTTAAAGACGTTTGCTCTCTCGTATCCGTCTCTCTCACCCTTCTCATCATTGGGAAGTTCGACCGAGCTGTTGATGTAAGCGGCCACCTTCCCTGTAGAGAAGTCACAGTTCTGTTTGTGTCCTGTATAGGTGTAGTCTGTCTCAGTCTCAATACCTCCTAAATGTGTACGAGAGAAAAGTTTGTTTATAAAGCACAGATTGTAAAAATTCTCTTGTAGAAAATCTGTTTTGTCTCACCGAGCTTCTCGATGGCTTCATAAGCATTGGATGGTAGGCCACCTCCACAAGCCTGGTCCAGCTGATCGCAGTCCACTAGTTCTATAAAAATGAAAAATGAATTTGAGATGAATTTGGTTATAAGTTGCGCGATGTATTGAGTTCATTGAGTTAATATTTACCCTGCTCAGAGAGAGACAGTAGCTGGCCTGACTTCTTGAACCATTGACCCTCAATGTTTCCTGTCACAGAGAATGCCCAACAAGAGCCACACATGCCCTGCAACAGAAAGTCAAATAAGTTTGCTTTTAACCAGCTTGCTAAATCATTTTTAACTGATTCATTTCAAATGATTCGAGCTCTCGTACCTGATTTTTCACAGGACTGACAGCTCCATGATCCCTCCAGTCCCAGGTCTCAGGAGCGGCTCTGCTGGCTGGACTCGCCGGCTTCATTTGCTTCTTTAAAGTCCACTGGCTCAGCATTGGGTTGAGGTACATCATTCTGAACTCATCCTCTAAACAGACAGTAGATGGAAATGAACTGATATGTTAATGATAATAATAAAAATGTACGTGTAGTTCAATCTTATCAGTTTCTCATTGACCTGCTATTTTTCCTTATTACTCAGCCTATCCGTCTCTATAATAACCAATGAAAATCAAGAAATCCATACGCATACCTGTGAGGTCACTGAACTTGGTGACCCCGTACTCCGCTGACCCCTGTTCCAGAGACTGCAGCGTCTGCACGGTTTTCATATTTTCCTGGAAAATGCGCAGGCGCTTCTCTGCCTCTGAAGGTGAAATGAAACAATACTTACGACTACAGTGATGTGAAAGTGTGACCTTATTTCATACAAATAATTCATGTTAAAATACGGTACTGACCCTCTTGAGAACTGTACGTTCGGTTGTATTTGATCATAAAGCTTTTGAACTCGGTCAAAAGCTCCACAGATTCCTGAATAAGAAAAAAGTGCATCAGAAAATGCTTAGATATTGTATTGCTTAATTATTTCGTTTAGATATATAAACATATTTCACACTAAACCATACCTTTGTAGGTTTGCCACGAGTCAAGGGTACAGCTGCAACCTTTTTGAGCTCCATGGAAACTAAGAAATGAACAATATGAAGGTAACTACATTCATTCTGGCCAAATACTGTAATGTGCACGAAAGAATGATTGTGCATCTATTGTTTATACTGAACTGCATAAACAGATATATATATAGTAAACTGATCTTTAACGCTGTGTGTCTGATATTTGTCCTGTTACTGACCAGCCGGCTGACATTTCTGTTTGAGCAGTGTGGATTTGTTTTCCCAGGGAATGTCCCAAACCTCGAACAAACACACTTCAGTCTGAGGAGAGATTGAAATCTATTAGCATTTATATTAAACAAATCATTCAAATGTGGAAAACATACAAACACTGAGACGGCCACATTAGGATAGTGACCTGTGGTTACTGTCTTATTAGGTAATTTGAAATCACAAGATCACTATCTCATGAGTTTTGGCTTATATGTTTATTTCTGTTTACTCGGGTCAATTAAATGAATTCAGATCAACCTTGAAAGTAAATCTGTTACAGTACAGATGAACTGTCACTGTTTTGTAAGAACTTTTGAGCATTGAGCAATGTTTAATGTGGATGACGGATTAAACCACTTGGATCTGTTTGTACTGCTCACCTTCTGTTTTAGTGGCTCTGGGAAAAGATCGCAGGTCTTTATAGCGCTCTGTACTGAAGACTTCTTACACTGTGTGCTTCCAATCTCCACCATAATACTGTACCTCACACCCTTCACCAGCTGTGGAATAATAGGTAGACGGCAACTTAATTTACAGTTTATACAGAAATCTTATATAAAACAATTCTCAAACAATGACACTTTTGCTTGACATTTAAAATAGATGTTATTTTATTTATTTCACAGATTTCCTTAGAAACATCAGTACGTGGTCAAGTTTGCGCAGCTTCTCTTTCATTGCTGTGATTGATTTCTGCGCAAAAATGGTGCAGCGTTGAGCTGAACGAATCGGCCGGGCGCTGTTATGTATACGGGGCCTCTACACACGCGCTCTGCCCTTGTTTACATCCGATCACATGAACTGCGTTTAAAAACCCTTATAATTAAAATCACGTCCAATGCAGATCAAGTAGAATAAAAACAAGACAATCAAATAAAGCATTAAATAACAATTACTATACAAATTTGATTTTTAATCGGTTAAACATTTAAATACATTTAAAATGTTTCATTTATTCTCAACGTTACCTGTTTGCTGGCTGATATGATTTTACTGACACGGCGTAAGTGCATAGCGTTGGAGGCCATATTATATCGTTCTTCAGCAAACTCGATTGCTTTTAAAACCCCCGGGTCCGATTCGGACAGACGGACTGGGGATCCCGGCGCTCCGAAAACCGGGCGATCTGGTCCATCATCTAAACCCAAAACCAAACCGACCAAAACACAGCATGCGATAACGGAGCGACAGCGGTTATTATATGTGTTCATGTTGTCGAACTCTCTGGTCAGAACACACGACGTTAAATCGGATCTTTGTTTTCGGACCGTGAGCCTTTAAGCCCGCAGTGTTTTGTTGATGCAGAGGGCGAATTCTCAGTCTGCGAGACGCACAAAGATGGAAGTTAAAAGGCATGCGCATGACATCAAGCACCGCGAGAGCAATTCAAAAGCGCCTCGGGGAACCGGCTCTCGCGATACTTTGAAGTCATACGCCGATCAAACTGCGCAGTGCCGCATGAAGTCTAGCGCGCAGAATGTGCGCCGCACAATGGCGCTCCAGTAGAGGGTGCAAAGTTTATCTGGCATAGAAAACTATGTCGGAATGACTTAGTTTCTCATTATTGGAGATACTAAGTCATTATTATGAGTTACTAAGTCGGAATGTCGACTTAGTTTCTCATTATTTTGAGATACTAAGTCATTATTATGAGTTACTAAGTCGGAATGTCGACTTAGTTTCTCATTATTTTGAGATACTAAGTCATTATTATGATTTACTAAGTCGGAATTTCGACTTAGTTTCTCATTACTGTGAGATACTAAGTCATTATTATGAGTTACTAAGTCGGAATTTCGACTTAGTTTCTCATGACTGTGAGATACTAAGTCATTATTATGAGTTACTAAGTTGGAATTTCGACTTAGTATCTCATTATTTTGAGATACTAAGTCATTATTATGAGTTACTAAGTCGGAATTTCGACTTAGTTTCTCATTGCTGTGAGATACTAAGTCATTATTATGAGTTACTAAGTCGGAATGTCGACTTAGTTTCTCATTATTTTGAGATACTAAGTCATTATTATGAGTTACTAAGTCGGAATTTCGACTTAGTTTCTCATTACTGTGAGATACTAAGTCATTAGTATGAGTTACTAAGTCGGAATGTCAACTTAGTTTCTCATTATTTTGAGATACTAAGTCATTATTATGAGTTACTAAGTTGGAATTTCGACTTAGTATCTCAAAATAATAAGAAACTAAGTTATTATTATGAGTTACTAATTAAAAAGAAAATTCCCAGCCCTGGCGGAAACGTGCTTCCATACTTTTTTGCTGTCTTCAATTCAAGTAATTGGATTTATATTTCATTTTATTGAATCGTTTTTTATTGATAAAATGTTCCTATCCACCCATATGCGTTTTAACACAGTGTAATTAATTCAGACAAATCAGCACAGAGACTCGGTATATAAACACCGCTAGGTGGCGTTACATGTCTCAGGAACGTAACACACGTTGGCTTTACTGACCCCTGCTGGCCCTACAAATAAACACGCTCACAAATGGCTGCTGCGCTTAATACGTTTACGTGTGCCGAGAGAGGATATTAAGTTTAAGTGTAAGTATACAGCTTTCACACATTTAAATGATAGTTAAATGCCTGTTAAAAGTGGTGAGAATTACACGTTATGATCGGTACATCGTGATACAGATCAAACACTTCACCTAAATCACTGCGTCAAGAATGGACTGTAGACCTCGAGAAAGAGGAACAAGAGGAAGAGGAGGAAGAGGAGGGCGAGGACACCGAGGCGAAGAGGTACATGATGAATATTATGTTTATGACGCCTGTAATGCACATTGATAATCATTTGGTAGTTGTTACATTATGTCATTGGATATCTTATGATTATCAGACTTTAGGTAAAAGTGAATATTTGTAACTTAAGATATGACATAATGTTCTTTTACCTGATCATTATTTTTAAATATCTATTACTCTTCACTAGGTTGTTTTGCACACCTTGGAGTGTAGATTATTTATATAATTGATCAATACTTAATATAGTTATTTAATTATTTTCAAGTCATATAAAGTATGCTTAATAATCATGATGTATGCATCAAAGTGGCTCAAATACCCAGTAATGGGCATGCATAGATATGCTATGAATTTATTTTATGTATTGTGCGTCTCTTAGAGCAGGGATGTGAGGTTCTCTAAATCTCTGACATATCTGTTACGTCATGGTGCCAATAAGATGGGCCTTCGTATGCACTCGGGTAAGACATGATAGCGACTAACAGTGTGTATTTTTAATACAGGGCAAATTATTAATGGATCTACTCCTCGGCTCAACGTGGATTTAACCATGATGATGTTAAATCTTTATTTTCATCTAATGTCCTTGTCTGCAGATGGCTTTGTGTATGTGGAGGATATTCTAGCTCATCAGCAGTTCCGCTCATTTTCATTGGAGGACGTGCAGCGAGTGGTGGCCGAAGATGACAAGAAGCGATACAAGCTTCAAAAACACCCCGATGACGGACGTGTTCAGATACGAGCCAATCAGGGTCACTCTTTGCAGGTCAGTATAGTCGGGGGTCAATTTGTATTGCTTATTAATTGTAGAGCTTATTATTTATGTATTAAATTAACTTATTCCAGGCTGCATATCTTTCAGGTGGCAGATCTGGAGTTGAAACAGGTGACACCTTATGATTTGAACTTTCCAAAAGTGGCTGTGCACTGCACATACATGAAACACTGGCCCTCTATACAGAGCCAGGGTCTCAGCCGAATGAGCAGAACTCACATACACATGCTACCTGGGCTATGTGGGGAGGGCAGAGTCATCAGTGGTGAGATAAACAAACATACGGATTAGGGCATTTTCATTTTGTATGAGTCATAATATCTGTTTTATTACTTTGTTTATACAAAATTTCACTTCTCGTTACTGTTTATGGCTATCAATGTTTGTATTTATATGTCATGCTGACACATTTATTACTGCTTTTCTTTTTCAGGTATGAGACCGAAGTGTGAAATGGCTGTGTACGTTAATGTCCCAAAAGCTATGGCAGGTATTGATAAAACATTTAAAGTCTATTTTAAGATTATGCAGTTTGTGCTCCGGATGATCACTCACTCATCTGTTTGGCGTTTAGATGGGATACAGTTCTTCTGGTCAGAGAATGGGGTTCTGTTGACTCCTGGAGATGGTGGAGGGATTTTAGCACCCTGCTACTTCTCTAGGGCACAACAACTCAAACCCAAAGGTGAGTGACCTCCACTCCTTAAACTCATATTTACTCTTTAAATATTTACATATTTCTTTGTAATTATATAAAATCAGACAATGAATGAATAATTTAGCAATATGCGTCTAATTTACAGTACAGTAAATGCATTCGGATTCTGCATTTTGAGCCGGGATGAAAATATAAAGTTTATGCATTCAATCTGACTTTGTAGATTAAAATGCACTCAGTTTAAAAAAAAAAACAATTTAAATTGTTGTCACCGAATTTGCCCAAAATATCAGATAGAACCTTATAACTCGCATGTGACAAAACGAGGAATATTTGAATTATGAGCGCAAGTAAAGAATAATGTTTTGTTTTTCAGTTTGTGAAATTGAGCTGCATTAGCTTTTGGAGAGGATTTCTGTCTGGCGTCACTACTAAAATATGGACACTTGCAGATCTACTTGACATGAAGGCGTGAAACGTAGTGGGAATCAATATTTAAGCATTTATACAGCAGGACTGCATATGGTTTGATGTTTTGGGACATTTTTATTATATATATAGGGAAATGATTATTATAAGGTCAACAAGTTGTCTTATGTTTTGAACACAAATTGCAGAGTGACCTCTTAAACCTGTTTTATTTGTGGGGCAGTTTCTGCCCACTGCATATTTGTCAGAAAATAGAGTATCTAAATCCACTGGAGAGCTGGAGATAGAGCGCTCTGTCTCATGTTTCTACTGGGGGATTTTCAGCAAGCATATTTATGTATAGTGGGCCAGACGAGAACAAATAACATCCAGTGGTCTTATTTTTACTGCATTTTCAATGTTTAGATTTTTTAAGTGGAATTTGTCCGCTTAAATCACACACAGTCTGTAGAAGTGCCCAACATGTACATTAAAACAAATGTAATATTTAACCTCACTTTAAGTCCATAAATGATAAAAAAAATGTCTGATGAATTTCTGAATTTTCATTTCTGATGCAAATTCTGTTTTAAATGTATTTGACATATGTGGAGATGTGACATTTCCAAGAGGTCTAAGGAATTTAGTCTTAACAGTCCACCAGCTGATCAAAGATCTATTCTTGGAAGTATTGTCAAACAACTGTGGCTGTTTTGTGTTTGGATCTGTGTGAGCATTAAGTCCCTGCATTGCAGAGAATGTCAGCATTCTTTCCCTATACGATGATCAACTAGTTTGTTACCACATGAAATGAACCGCTTTGATGCTCTCAACAAAGGATGGTCGACATACAGAAGAGAGATTTATCTTTAGTTGTGATCACTAGAATAATTTGAAGATCAACAGCATGTGTCTGCGGCATATTTGTCTTTAGTCATAAATCCTTTTCGTCTCACAGCAGATAGTTTGCTTCAAGAGCTGCTGTTGCACGTGGTATTAATAATCTGATAAAAATGTGTCAATTCGGTACTAATGTAAAGACATTCATAGTGTTGTACACTTCAAGCTGTCATTTAGTGTTCTCTGCGTCTCTAGGCATCCTCTCAAAGCAAAGTTTCCCCTGATAGCAGGGGTCTAAATTTAGGGAGGCCCTATGACTGTCTTGGCCTAAAGTGTCAGATTCCATCCCCAGCGTCCGTCTCTGCTAGTGCAGCACCTGCTGCTAGCTGTGATACCCTATTAAGTTCGGCAGAGTCGTGTACCTTTGCCCAAGCATGATTTAAAAAGCTCCAGGTCGGGTTCAATTAATCTTTTTACGCGTCTCTTTTTTATCAAGTGGTGATCATTCATCTCTGATATAGACAGGCTCTGCGTTGATGCTACAGGAGTCGGAGTGTTTTTTGGGGGGGTTTTGGCTTAGCTGAGGGGCTGGACCTATCTGTGCTCTGAGTGGCCCTGTTCGATGAAGGATCAGTTTGGAACTTGGAAACCTGGACCCCCCTGTTGGAGCCTCATTCACAGCGAATGGACTCCTGTGAATGTGCTCTGGAAAGGCTTGCATGCTATTCCATTCAAACCGATCAAACGGAAAACAGCAGAGAAAAGCAAGTATTTATCTGGATATGATTTTTTCTTTGTAATGAATAAATGTCTTATTAGATGGTGTGTTGTGATGAACTGTGAGTTATGCATGTGTATTTTAGCACGCCTCACTGTATAGTAGTTCTAATAAATGTAATGGCACATGTGAATATTCATATAGCAAATTGGTTTTGTTTTTGCGATAAGTCTCAATGAGTCGCAACGCTTCAAAAAGTTTAATATTTATTTAATACGATTTTTAAATAAGAATACATAATACACAATAATACATTTTTATATTTATCACCTATGAGTGAACAGTGGTTCAATGGAAAGAAACACATTTATTATTCACAAAATTGACTCGAAAATGTACTTGATTTTGAAATGAAGCAAACCAAACACTAACATTAAGAAATATCATATTTTTCTTCAGAAACATGAACAATCTAATGACACTTCTTGTTACAGGTCTGGAAACATTCACCTGTTCAACTGCTGAATGACAAGTTGGTAAACCGCTCAAGAATCATATCCCAATGCCTGTGGTATCTGGAGAGAAGAAATGGACCGCTGGGTTCTAGAAGGCGACGACTACTCATTCCTTCGTAGCGCACCCCGCACATTCAACCTGCAAAATCTTGATGCACCGAATCACGTGGAGATCTTCGACATAACTACAATACCCAGCCATCGTAGTGCCATATCTGAAACCACCTGCTTGTGTGATATTTTTGGAGATGATTCAGAATCCCCATCGCTTTCCAGTAACCCGTCCTCTACCACATTTCTTCCGAAGGAAACGGAACAGACTTTACCAGTGGACGATGCCAATGATTCTTCAGGCTCTTATCACACAGCCAGTGGATCTGACTCGGGTGATACCACTGAAGTCACTTATGCCACCCCTTCCCCAGAAAATATAAAGGATGTTTACACATGTGATACAAATTCATCACCTATTGATTCGACCATCTTTTCAGACTCCAAAAATAGACCTCTTCATTGCACACCGCCTCCAACCCATGTAAATAGTGATGACCTTTCACATGCAGAGAACTGGGATGAACCCCAAGTGTCGGTGAGCACCAGCCTTGTGAATGAAACTGAAAAAATGAATGTGTCTGAACCACAGGATTTGAATTCAGCTACAAGGCTGATGGCTTCAGAAAATGAATTTGTGGAGGACAGAGAACCCGCCTTTAATGAGAAAAAAGTGAATACAACAACTGAACATACAAACACAAGCCCGATTTTATATAATGTAGTTTCTTCTGAAAACACAGAAGGTAAGAACAATCATATTTCACAACATAAAGATTTTCTTTCACATCCAATGGGTAGTAATAGTAGATCTCCTTCAGAACTGTACAACACTCCTCCAATGGAACATTACTGTAGCCCAATTGCCCACATGTTTACTTCATCTCCAAACAGAGATATTAATTTCACACCTGAGATCAAGGTGACATCTTCCCCCTCCCCTGTAAGCAGAGATATTAGTTGCACACCTGTTTCCTCCGGTCAATCTTCACCTGCCCTCCTGAATTTCGGTTCAGGTCAAGCGAAGAACACACTGGAGTTTCAAGACTTGAAGGACACATGTGGCACAACTTCTCTATCCACACTTACCACCGATGATAACTTGGAAATGATGCCTACTGCAACACGAGATTCTGTGTGTTCCAAAAATGCCAGAGAGACGCCAACATCATCTGAGATCAGCGACATCTGCTCCTCTACCGATGTCCTTGCATCTGCTCATTCACCAGAACTAGTAATCATTCACTCTCCTCTGGGTTATACCATCAGTCCATCACCTACAAATGACAGAATGGTTTATTCAACTGAACCCGAAGCCTTAACACCTCTCTCCTCTGAAATTGATCATCATGAAATCTGCTCAGCACCAACTCACTCACCAGAACCAGTAATACTTAATTCACCACAGAGTTATTTCAACAACCTATATCCAATAAATGAGAGCGAGGTTTATTCAACTGAACCTGGAGCCTCACCATCTCCACATGAGATTGATCGCCATCAAATATGCTCAGCTCGAGCTCACTCACCAAAAGTAGAAATAAACCACTCACCTCAGAGTTATACCGACAACCCATCTCCAATAAGTGAAAGAGGGGTTTATTCAACTGAACCTGAAGCCTCACCATCTCCACATAATATTGATCGCTATGAAATCTGTTCAGCTCCAGCTCACTCACCACAACCAGTAATAAACCACTCACCTCAGAGTTATACCAACAACCCATCTCCAATAAGTGAAAGAGGGGTTTATTCAACTGAACCTGAAGCCTCACCATCTCCACATAATATTGATCGCTATGAAATCTGTTCAGCTCCAGCTCACTCACCACAACCAGTAATAAACCACTCACCTCAGAGTTATACCAACAACCCATCTCCAATAAGTGAAAGAGGGGTTTATTCAACTGAACCTGAAGCCTCACAATCTCCACATGAGATTGATCGGCATGAAATCTGTTTAGCTCAAGCTCACTCACCACAACCAGTAATAAACCACTCACCTCATAGTTATACCAGCAACCCATCTCCAATACGGAAGAGAGAAGTTTATTCAACTGAACCTGAAGCCTCACCATCTCCACATGAGATTGATCGGCATGAAATCTGTTTAGCTCCAGCTCACTCTCCAGAACCAGTAATAAACCACTCACCTCATAGTTATACCAGCAACCCATCTCCAATACGGAAGAGAGAAGTTTATTCAACTGAACCTGAAGCCTCACCATCTCCACATGAGATTGATCGGCATGAAATCTGTTTAGCTCCAGCTCACTCTCCAGAACCAGTAATAAACCACTCACCTCATAGTTATACCAGCAACCCATCTCCAATACGGAAGAGAGAAGTTTATTCAACTGAACCTGAAGCCTCACCATCTCCACATGAGATTGATCGGCATGAAATCTGTTTAGCTCCAGCTCACTCTCCAGAACCAGTAATAAACCACTCACCTCATAGTTTTACCAGCAACCCATCTCCAATACGGAAGAGAGAAGTTTATTCAACTGAACCTGAAGCCTCACCATCTCCACATGAGATTGATCGGCATGAAATCTGTTTAGCTCCAGCTCACTCTCCAGAACCAGTAATAAACCACTCACCTCATAGTTTTACCAGCAACCCATCTTCAATACGGAAGAGAGAAGTTTATTCAACTGAACCTGAAGCCTCACCATCTCCACATGAGATTGATCGGCATGAAATCTGTTTAGCTCCAGCTCACTCACCACAACCAGTAATAAACCACTCACCTCATAGTTATACCAGCAACCCATCTCCAATACGGAAGAGAGAAGTTCATTCAACTGAACCTGAAGCCTCACCATCTCCACATGAGATTGATCGGCATGAAATCTGTTTAGCTCCAGCTCACTCACCACAACCAGTAATAATCTGCTCACCTCAGAGTTATACCAACATTGATTACAGTGATATCTGCTCTTCACCTGACCACTCCATTCCGGATCATTCACCAGAACCAGAAACAAATCACTTAACCATGGATTATACTATTAGCCAATCACCTATGAATGAAAGAAAGGTATATTCAACTGATTGTGATAATCTACCACCCTCACCTGCCATCACAAGAACTGACTATGCACTGACGCCAGCGTACAGTAGAGGTTCCACACCTGAGATAAGAAGCATAACCTCCACTCCAAAGAGTAGACAAAACTACCTTACACCAGAATCTTCTTCACCAACCCCCTCACTTGAACTGAGATCAGTCACATACTCACCTGAAATCAGGACATTGCCAAATAGTGTTTTGCCACAAAATACAAACTCTACCACCATTGAGGGCTTTACAAGCAGTGATGTTTCATTAGCTGAGATTTTACCACCTGAAGTAGATAAAACTGTCTGTGGCAACTGTTCTGAAACGTCTAACTCTCTTTTTGGAGAAGATGCCTCTGTCTCACCTGTCTCAAGTAAGGTTTTGTCAACACCAGGCAGCATATCAAGAGCCTCATCAAATGCTTCAGATCACAACAGAGATACCGCATTATGCGCTGATCTTCAACCATCAGCCCTGGAATCATCCACTTCTCTTGAACAGATAGAAAATCAGCCTTCGCCCATAATCTGTGAGAGAATGAATTCTTCTCCATGCCCAATCGAAAAAAGACATTTTATTGATCTTGCTCGGACAGAAACCTTTGAACAAACTACAACAGTCCTGGATGAATGTAGAAATGCCACACCACAGGTTCTCAGCCAAATGCCTATCTTGCAAGATCCACACACAAGCACAAAATCAGCAGTGGGAATGGAAAAAGTGCAGGACTTTGTCAGTAATGACACGGATTTAAAAACAGAATCTGTTGAAATTAAACAAAGTCATTTAGATGTTTATTATAACAGTGAAACAGAAATGTTAAAGAATGATACTGAAAGTACTAACATGAAGTTAAACCAACTGCCTGTGTCACTAAGTGGAAGCCCACAAGCGATCTGTAAGGATAATGTGGGAGAATATGACAGGCATCCGTGCAGAGAGAAGGAGGAGAGTGGAAAGAGGGGGGGAGAAGGGGTGGAGACTATGGGAGAGGGTAGTTACAGAGGGGAACAGGTTGAGCTGTCATTCAGTTCCAGGAATAGAAAAGGGCCTGTAGGCCACAGCCCAGCTCTCTCAAGTCGAGACCCAAAGTCGGGAATTCAAGCTCGCTGTTATTTTGAGTCGCACCCAACGGCTCCGCAGCAACAGAGTAAGCTACGAGCACAGGGCTCACAACAAGAGAACAAGAGTGGCGCCAGGAGGCTCCGGTCATCCATCCAGGGTAAATTCAGCAGTGCAGGCTTTCTTGCTCCAGAGTGTCTTGGTGAGACCTCCAGCATGGGAAGTGAGTTTGATGAAGCAGACAATGAAGTGAAGTGGTTTACAGATCTGGCCTTCACAAGCCTCTCTAGCCCTCAGGTGGATTATTTGGATGTGTACAATTCAAGCCACAGGTCATCTACAAATGTGTCACAGCCATCTACGAATGTGGACAGCCCTGGTGCTGTTGCCTGGATGAACTACGCAGACTTGCGTGGCTCAACGTTACATGAACATAATGAGTTGTTGCATAGCTCCTCTTATGTACCACATGACAGCCTGGACCTGGCCAAACGCTTTGAGATGGGGAGTTTTGAGTGTGTGGATGTAGCGTTAGAGACGAAGGAAGAGTCAAGCAGAAAAAAGAGGACGGTACCCAAAAGACAGATCCAGCTGCTGAGGCGGAACACAGATGAGTCAAAGCCTACACAAAACACAAAACATTTTTTGGATTCACAATCCACCCCTAGACTCTCAAAAGACACCTTTGTTCGTCAACATAGCACACCAGTCTTCGTGCAAAAGGAGATGTCCAGGGAGGAGCCAGCTTCACCTCAGATTGACAGGAAAAGAACAATGCAGAAGTCTTTGTCTTTAGATGATGCCTCCCCTAAGACCCAAATGGCCTCCTGCATTATCAAGAGCGTACTGTCAAAGAAAATGCAAGATGCACAAAAAGAACCTTTAGGAGATTTTAGTCCTACTGGATATAAAAACAGGCGTCCTGGTATCAGTCCCAGCTCCTTTGATGGAGTACAAAGTAACACGGAGAAGTGTAGCTTAAGCTCTAGCCAACACTCGGAATGTACTTTTTCATCTGAAGAATTTGCTTCCAAAGAGGAGAGAAGTCCCCAGCCCCAACATAAGAAATGTGCTCCAAAAGTTCCTCCTAAACCAACTTTTAGACCTGCATTCATGCATACTGGTGAAGCGCAGCTAACAAGAGAAGAAACTAGGCACAAGTTGGTTTATCCTTTTGAAGACAAAGCATTTGTGAAACCAAATGGCAAGAATGATATGAAGGAGGGAAGAGGTGATTACAATAGAGACACAAGTGCTGCTGTTGCCACTCAAACAGTAACCATGCAGCGAAGAATGACAAGCAGAGACACAGAGCGGCACATGACACAAGAAAACAGAAGACGACATGGTGGTAAGAGCGTTTTTATGTCAAAAACCCCAGAAATAACTCTTAAACCTTCCACGATCAAAGACAAAAAGAAGTCTGCTATGAAAGTTTCGCTATCTCCTGATATAGAACGTTCCAGAGAAATGTGTGAATATCCGTCAATGGAAAAATCTGCAGAAGATGTGGAATTGGATGTTACAAACACAAAAGATGATGACAAAACAAAATCTGTAATACATAAAGTTAGGGATGTAAGGAAATTGGTTAAAAACACCTACAACCTGTCTTTCAAAGCATCAAACTCAACCTCCGCTGCAGAAGATGCACCTATTCAAGAGAAAAGAGAGAAGCCACCACAAGCTCCAGCCCTGCAAATTGAATGTAAAGCCATCAGTTGGAAGGACAAGCAAACAGACAGTAAAGCAATCCACTGGCAAGGTGGAACACAGGCTGTTGACATATCAAAAATATTACAACCACGGCTGGCCGCAGAGATGAGCAGAGATACTGACATCACTGAAATAAAATCTAAATCCTCTTTGCCAATTATACGGTCTAAAGGTTCCCAGTGTACAACCTTTGGTGGATTAAATGAACCTGATAAAATTACTGAGAGATCTTCCGGTCACTGTAATATGAGTGCCATGCAAGCGATGCCCCCTAGACCCCCTAGTAAGGACAGAGATGTTTCTGCATTACTGGTTCTCCAAGATGGCACATCCAAAATTCAGAACACCTTTGAATCTACAATCGCTGACTCTAATCACATAAAAGCAAAAAACAGCAGTCATTCTGTGTCCATGCTACTGAAAGAGAAAGGAATGCAGGCTGACATAGGAGTGTGTGATGTTATAACTGTTGGTGCGAGAGCTACAGCTAAACATGTGAATAGGCTTGAGGTTCCTTTACAGGCTTGTTTATCAGAAGCTCAAGCAAGCTCAAGCTTGGGCAATGCAGCACTTGACAACAATTCTTCAAAGACAACCCAGTGTCAAAATAGCCCACAGTTAAAACCAAAGGAGCAAAGTGAGAGTGCCAAGGTAACGCTAGCAAAGGAATCCCTGTTGCAACCCAGAAAGGAAGAGGACAAGACAGAAATATCTGCAACCACAACTTTGACACAAATTGCAACTAATCTGACATCTTGCAAGCCAGTGTTGAGGTCTATTTCAACTAATGTAAAAAACAACGCCATGCCAGCAACTGGATCAAAAGAGATTGAGTTACCCATACAAGTGAGGTCAATATCCAGTGAGAGACTTAAGCCATTTGTACAACCAAAACCCAGCTATAAACAGTCATTGGCAGAAACCAAGTCAAGTGACCCACTTAAACCAGATACACAGACAACATGTGTTGTTCAACAGCAAACCAAATTATCGAATGAACTGAAGAAAAATGGCGTGTATAATGATCAGCTGAATGAGGTCTCATCAAACAATACGAAAACACTGGCTGTATCAAGCTACAAACCACCACCCATCCCAGTAACAACAACTCCAAGTACAGTTCAGAAATCCATAACATTTGCCAGAAAGGATCAACCACAGGCTTCAGCCTTCTTACAAGCAACCAGTTCTTCCCAGCAAATGACCACATCATTCATTCAAGACCATTCAATCTTAGCTAGTTCTTTTGCCTCCAACCCTTCCAACAAACCCACTGGTTCACAGACTCACAGCCACACACAACCTGTGACAAGACCATCATCTAATAACCGATTTCACACAGAAGACTATCGCTTCTATGCTTCGGATGACCCTCCCAGCTACGATGAGCGAGAGAGTTTCAGCCCAGTACGGGTGTCTGATTTGCCCCAACAAAGGGGATATCATCCAAGCACTAAACAATCAGCATGTTCTTGCACACAAACATCACACCCACAAGGCCAGACACCACCAGCTTCCCCAAGCCAAGTTCTCCGCTGTCCAGGAGCTCCTCCACAGGCTCAGGTTAGACCTCACCAGTGCAGGCCAGACGGCCAGGCCCTAAATTACTCACCGGTCTCTACCAACTCCTCAGCTCCCCATGCCTCAGCTTTGGTTCAGCCTTTGCACCACCCACGAGCCTGCCCTGTCCCAAACACACAATCCTACAGTGATGAGCAACTGCCAGCTTCCAGGCCACGCCGCTCTCCACAGGTCGTAGGTCCTGCATCCTATCATGAGTATGCTCTTTCAGCTAACATGCCTCAGTTGTTTAATCCTCAGGAATTACCACCATCCTTTGGTCATGACTATGGACATGATGGACCAGTTGGAGCAAGTGTACTGTATCCAGAAAATACGAGTGGGATCAGCTGTGGCCAAGCTCCTCGTCGTGTCCTCCTCGATCCAGACACTGGTAAATACTTCTATGTTGAGGTACCAATGCAGCCGCTCAGAAAAATGCTGTTTGATCCTGAATTGGGGCAGTATGTAGAAGTTCTCATACCGCAGCAGGCGATGTCCCACTCTGGACTGTATCCCCCAGCTGCACCACCATACTCCTCTCTGCAAAATCCAGGGTTGTATGCACCACAGTACCTACCGTATGCAGTGCCGTCTTACCCGTCAATTCCCAGCGGAGCACAGCAAGTGCGCCATCCAGAAGTGCATCCCGTCCCCACCACACTTCACCAGACGTCCTTAAGGTATGGAAGCCCTGCGAGCCAGTTGCCAAAAAATGATACAAAAGGCCACTCATCTCTAGATCAAAGCTATTTAGAGAGCATGTATTACATTCCCACTGGAATCAACGCAAGCCCAAATTCTACCCCTTCAGACTGTTATCACAAGCCATCTTCAAATTTGCCTCCTGGAGGAAGAAGGGTATAAAACGTGTGGTCTGTTTACACTTTGAATCAGTTCTATATTTTGGTTTATAAAAATACAATATTTATTGTCAAACGTTGTAATTCGTCAATTGGAAGATGAATGATGCAGAATTAATGTAATTTTTCTTTTGCTGTTATTAAAAAAACATATAAAAGAAGGCCCCAGAACTCATTATTGATATGTCATATACAACGCTTGTCATTCTCATGTTCTTTAACATTTAACTCAAACCCTTCACTTTCCTCTTATGGATAGCATTTGCAGTGGTAGTTCTTGTCTTCCAAAGGATGTCAAGCTTCAGTCAAAAAGGTCTTTATTGCAAACTCTTAAAAGTTACAAGTATTAGATTTATAAAGGGATTTATTTTGTTGCAGCATTTTCAATTTGCTTCTTGAATGAACTATGCCATGTTTTTAGCCTTTGATGTGTACTGGCATGTCAATGAAGGCTGCTTTTTTGGGTAGATGTGGCTGAAAAAGTTCCTCCAGGGTTTATCAGGACTGCATATGTTTTCTATCAACAGAAGATTGTCATGTACTGTTTTTTACACACAGATGCACTCAATTAAAGGTAATTGTGTACCAAACCCCCACGTCTGTGTTTCTTTCATTGTGTGATGCACGTAAGCTCTATGTGCTAAATTAAACACAAAGCTAAAAAGTTAACATTTACAGGTGTATGTTACGTTTGCAATTGCTGTGATATCTAAAGGATGTTTTATTAAAGAGAATTGTTTAAAATTTGGTAATATGGTAAAATCTCCCCTGGCAGGATCTCGTCTGGGCCACTGTGTACGTCTCAGGCTGACATCTAGTGGACAGATTCTAACAATATTTTACATCTCATCACATTTTACACGTGCATTGGCAGATTTGAAAGATTTTATGAGAGAGCTGAGAAAATAATGATCCCTAAATATAAAATAATGATCCCTAAATAATCAAATCATTGTGTGACATGAGCTCAATTACAATTGTTGAAGTTTGCAGACAGTTCCACTAAATCAAATGAAAGCAAGTTTCAGAACTATGTGATCATTTATTTCACCAAGACATTTTTGGTATGAACTTGGGTGTTTAGCTTCCCTGACAGCATGACATCATGGACCACCATGGTCTTGGCTGTGTCTTTACACTATGTGGAAATGTTTTAACTTATTCAGGCAAACGTTTCAATCGTCTCCCTTACTGCAGCCGCACCCATAGATGACTGCATTTGATTTCCTGTCTGATCATCAGATTGTAAAACATTGAGCTCTGTCTGTCTTTCTGTGTGTGGGCGGGCAGCTCTCTGGGGGTCAAACTCTGTTGGTGGGGTGTCTGTCTGAAAACACAAATTCTGATCTGTTGATGACGTCAGATGGGATTGTCTGAGCAGAGCAGGGTGGAAATAAAAATCAGACTTTGGAGCATTAACCTTTACCATAAACATCTATCCTGTCTGCTATGTTACGTGTTTAAAGGAATAGTTCACCTTCAACAATCTGCCATTAATTTACTCACCTCTTGTCATTTCAAACCTGTGCGATTTTCTTTCATCTGCAAAACACAAAAGAAGATATTTTGAAAAATGTTTCTGACCAAAAACCGGTGGTCCCCGTTTACTTATATGGACACAAAACCAACAGGGGACAAATTTTCTTGTGACATTTTTAAAAATATCTTCTTTTTACGTCTACAGAAGAAAATACTGGAAGGATTGACCCCTTAAACAAGGGACACTTATCCCAAAAACCTTTGTGTTGTTCAAAATCTTTTCAAATGTATTTATTCTGATGAACACAGAGAAAGATATTTGTAAGAATGCAGATTTTGCCGCCATTGACTACCATAGTAGGAAAAATACAATTGCAGTCAAAAGTGCCCCTGAACCCTTTGTTGTCATACATTCTTCAAAATGTCTTCTTTTGTGTTCAACAGTTGTATTGCAACAACACCCTTAAGCATGACACCTTACCCCAGGTGGCTGCATTCGGAGTTTTCCCTGAATTATCATAGTCACTTTGGACAATTATGAAACAAAACCACAAGGAAATGTCGTCTTACAGATACAGAGTCGCCCTTCTAAAGTGAGTAAATGTTATTGCTACACAACTGCTCATTACTCATATACAGGTTAACAGTTCGGAAGCATTAACTCTTCCTGCGTCGCATTCTTCTTCAAATGTGCTGACCAAATATGGGCGCATTCCTGGAGTGACATCAGCAAGGGCCACAGACATGAATGAACATGTCCCAGACTCGGATCACCTGCATGTATGATGAAACAGGTACGCAGGTCGGATTTGGAAATGTACTTCCTCTGCCCTTCCTTACGAGTCATGTCACTTAGCAACCATTGTACCAAACAGAGCTTCTGTCTGCCCTGAGGGCGGAGCCCGGACACGCTAGGGTACCAGCAGGTGGTGCAGTCCACCCTAAACACGGTTCAAAGTGCCCAACCTTTACCTGATCGCATTTCACAGGGGAGTTATTTTCTTGCATCAGGCCGTAGAAACGTGAGGTGGATGTTTTACATTTTTTCACTGATTTCGGGTTTGTAGACGTTGACCTAATTATTAACCTCAGGCCTGTTCAAATTACAAGATTTTATGGACTGTATCTGTTCAAGGGACAATTCACTCAACCAACTTAACCGTCAAGTCAATCAAAAACCTTTATATGACTCTTTCTTCTGCAAACACAAAAGAAGATATTTTGAGATATCGCCCCTTGGAATTATAATGCACAAATCTAAAAGTAGTTGGTCCCATACTCTTCTTCTGTGATAACTTTTTACATTATGTAATGTTGTCTTTACAGTGTACATTTGGGACTTTTATAGAAAACAAAAAAGTCAAATGTGTTTCCAATGGAAATCAATGTTTGGTCACCAAAGTTCTTTAAAGTATTTGGTGTGTGTTCTGCAGTAGAAAGCTAGTCATACAGGTTTGACATGAGGGCGAGTAAATGATGAAATAATGTTTAATTTTGGGTAAACTGTCCCTTTAAGTATAGTGTCAATAAATAAGGAAGCACTTATCTGTGGTTTACACTGCACAGATTCGCTTTTCTTTCCTGCTGAAGATGCCACACGTATTTGAATGTGCGACGTGATGATGTAATCGCTCAGGCACTTCTTTTGGTGTGTCTTAACCCTAGGACTCTGGATTCTGAATAAGGCCTGGCAGCCGAAAAATGGAAAGAATCTGCAGTGAGAGACCCAGAGAAAGTGTCTATGAGGCCACTGTCCTCGAGCTATCAACAGTGAGACAGAGGTGAGGGGAATGCAGTAAATGCTTTCCATTTGCCTAGTTAAATTCCCATATAACATATGGGAAAATGTGTATTTGTAGTTTTTTGTTTAAGTCATTAAGCACGCGTAACAGCCATACTGATGTGAAAAGTGAAACTCTGTTTCCATGAACACAGTTTAGTCAGGGGACTCCCCTTCCCGGCACTTCCTGGCTTATGGGTCAAGTCCTTTTCGTATCTCATGTTATTCGATTTTTATTGCATTAAGCAAAAACACAAGGTCAGACTCAGACAGACACACAATCTACGTCTGGAGAAACATCATGCGCGATCTGTTTTCATCACAGTCTGTCTTGATTTTCATGACAGAAAAATAGCAGCGTGTGTCACATCAACCGTGACTTATGGGTAGTATTATGCCTTTGAGTTTGGATCAGTAAATGCTGACCTCACCCATGATCACACTTTCCCCCGTGTGCCTCATGTGTCACCGCTTGAATGTTTGACTAAGAAAATAGTCTGGATTCTTTTGTTGTTTGTCTAAGTGAATGATTACGACCATATGGGCATTATAAAACTGATCAGAGGTTTGTACCGTCCTTTATAATCACCTTGTATTTGTTGCCATAGGTGATCAGTTTTTGACGCCCGTGTACTACAACACCCTTATCAGAAGGGTAGGCGCTAGCCGTGGAACACGTTTGTCTTTGCTATCTCTTTCCACCTCCTGCATAATAATAAACCGTTGATTCGAAACTCTGTGACTCTGTAGATAGAGGGACATTTTTGACTGTTAGCCTCAAGGAATGCTGGGAAGGTTAAATGTTAAAACTGCCTGCCCAGAGCGAAAAACAAAAGCACTTTAGAAATGTAAAGTCAAATAGCTGTGACGAAAGAATAGGCGGTGACATCACCACAACTTGTTGTTGGAGAAGTATTCGCTTTTTGTTCTGTTTGTGTTTTCTTTTTCATTTGCATTATCTCTTGGTTACTCCCTCCGTGCCTCCCTTTCTCTCTCTCTCTCTCTCTCTCTCTCTGTCGCTCTTATCACTATTTTAATCACTAAGATATCTTATGAAAACACTTTCTATGATCCATCAGGAAATACTTTTTCTTTATTGTATTAAGAGCAAACATTGGATGGCTGTGGACGGAGTAATTACTGGCATTAGTCAGTATATCCAAACAATGTTATTGCACCATTCAAGAAATACATTTCCAGTCCTTATTTATTCAACTAATTGGATTCTCCACTTACACAATTACACGTTTCATTGCTCAGTGGTTTCTTCTTATTTTAGGAGATTAAAGAGTTCTCCTTTGTTATATATTATTGATTTTGTCTCGGATCATTCTGATAATACTTTGGGGAGAAGAAGACACAAGACAATAGTCGACAGAGTTAATAAATGAATGTGGCCTCTTGCTCTTTCAAAGCTGTGGAGATTTCATACATTTTTTAAGTGTGTTTCAATGTAGTCCTTTCTTTGAGGAGAAATGCATATCGAAAGACATCAGAAAATTGTTCAAAAATAGCATGGAGGTGTTAAATGAGTAAAGATTGAAATGTTAATATTATTTGGACTTGGGATCTTCAATAATATTGACTTTTGATTGCAGACTTGACAAATCTGAGCTCAGTTTGTGACAATGTTGAGATCTCTTCTGAATCTCTAATGGAGACATTTGTGAGTTTTCTGACTCTTTTTCTCTAGAGAAATATTTACGGACAGCTTTCCATTTCCATTATGATGTATGAGTTTGATCCCATTTGTGATTTTCTTTCTTATGGGATAAGACCGGACAGATACAGTAAATGTATAAAGCATAAGGCTTCTATGATCTCCGTTAACTCTCGATTTATGTCTGGAAAAAAGAGTTAAAAGATCTCATTTACAGTTTTCCTTTTCGTGCCATTGTTTGCCCAAAACACCTCACTGCACATTTTCCTCCGATAAAACCCCAACCTTTATCCTTCTGAGAATTTACAAGAGTGGGCAACCAATACTGTGAGTCAACGTTTCAGTCAGCACGATGTGGGTAAAACAGTCTGAGAGCAACAACCTTCCACCATCATATTTAGTTCTTGCTCACGATCCTCTTACGCAAAACATGCAACCGCATAGTTTTTGTTTCCAGCGGGTTTGAGTCCAGGCTCGTGCAGCTGGCAGCTCGCTGAGTCTGCGTGTGTGTTTATGCCATTCGTATGTCGGGCTCATGACGGCTGGGTAATGCTATTCCAGTCACGATAATAAGGCAGAACCAGACTATATTTATCATGGGGGGTCTCTGGCGTCCGTGGAATCATGCAACCAATCATGAGACCACAGAGGCGCACGTAGCCCACTGTATAACTTACAAGAGTTCTGATCCCACACAGGTCTCATTTCAAATCATATACGTATACACACAGCGAACGGTTGCTCGTGTTTCCCAACAGCCCTTGAGACATTCCTGTCTTTAGAGTTTGAGGTTAAAATGTCTGATTATTTAAGTCTTTGATTGTTTGTGGGTGTTATGTGGAATGTTTACAGTCTTGTGTGTTTGTTTTTATGTGTCTGTCTGTCTGGGGTTTGTTTGTGTGTCAATGGTGGCATATTTATGTTGGCCAGGATGTTTGGTCTACAGTGCAGTTTAAACTGTGTAATTGGCTGATGACATTTTAAAGAAAGCAAAGATGGATCTTTGTAACACAGACTATTTTTGGCACCACTGACAGTACTAAACATTTAGAAAAGTACATACTAAAATATACACAGAATATATTTTTTACATTTTTATGTTTTGCTTCCAACCCTTTTTCCACAAAGGCCCCCAACCCCCCCAAATCACAATTTCTACCAAATTATATCTTTTTGAGCGTTTTTTGTTTCAGATCTTGACTTGTTGAGATACACTGTCCTAAGTTGTTTTGGGGGGTTGCAAAGGCATTGCTAAGGTATTTGTGTGATTTAGCATTTTGCCATGTAAATACAATTGGGTGTTCGAAGTAAGTTTTAGTCGTGCACTATTTTATGCCATTTATATAAATAGTGTAAGTAGTGTCATTGAAATCTCCACTTTAAGTATACCTGGCTGGATCAGTGGTTGCTTTCTTCAGATATCGTTACCTTTAATAGCGATAGTACACATCTCCTGGCTGTTTCTGTGAACGATCAGGAGATGGCAGATCTCGTATTAACAGCACTGAAGAATGACTACAATTCTTTGAACCCTGGCAGTGTTTGAAAGTTATCAAAACCTCTCACAGTCTTAACAAGGGCCCCATTAATAATACAAATGTCACTCCTCAAACCACGAGCAGTGAGCACACTAATCCTGAGAGCTGTCGCAGGCTTGCATCACCGTGGCAGGTGCTGAAATGAGATGTCATCACCCCTCACAGCTTTTAGACACCCAGACACAAACACAGTCAGGTTATAGTGACACTTCAGCAGACCGACTGACCCGATTTACTTTCACAACTGTCCCACAATCATGCATTTCAAATGTAATTTCCTCCTTTCTTTGTTTTTCAATCTCGCCAATGTAATGCGATTGTCATGTAAATGTTCAATGTGCAATTTAAGACACAACTGTTGTTATAGTGCTTATATTTTAAAATGAAAACACTGTACGCACTGTTTTTTGTGGCTTGGACAATGTAAATATACACTTACAGATACATGTACCGATTTTGCAATACGCAGAAATCCAGCCACGCATTTCGGTAGCAACACGGATTAAAAAAGATGTTGTATCACGTCACATTTTAGGTGTGGAATGATGGAATGGCTGCGTGAAGTGACATGATGGATTGTGTATGTCACACATGAATCTCTTTCCCTGCAGCCAAACTAAACTCCTGGGAGTCATTACAATGATGAGGGTATGAAAGTCTCTCTGTCACTCGGCCAGGTGTCTGCTTCTGCTTCTGCTCCTGCTGCGGCTAAATTGAGCTCTGGAAGGAACGCAGGTTCTCTGTGTTGTTCTGCTGAGTCTGTAACACAGGAACACTAGATAGAGACGTATTTTTGACATGAGCTGCTAAGTTATTTATGTCAGAAATAAAAACCTATGCAAATTATTACAAAATACTTTGATGTATTGATGCTTATTCTCTCTCTCTTTCTCTCAATTGTGATTTTGGAGAAAAGATACAATGTGACATTCTGCTCAAAGACGTGAAATGTGAATCCGGGCCCTTCTTCGGTGTACGTTTCTATCTCTTGTTTTATCGTCTGTTGGTTAAGAATAGTAGGATTTAGGGTATCAGCTGTTGAGCAAATGGCACGGGTCGGTTTATAGGTCAAAGTTTAATGAACAATTGTGATGAATGTGCTTTAAAATGACAGCTAAAGAATGGTTAAATGTTTTTCTTTGTTGCACCAAACAAAACGGAGAATCGTGACATTAAAAGTGCAAACATCATGATGATTTGGATCTCTTGATTTGGAGGATTTCACATCTTTTGTTATGTCTGACATGTCACAATTTTAAAATCTCTTACAGTAACTATGTCAATGTTTACTTGATTTATTTTTGCATTCTCTTATATTTCAGGCTCGAGCACGGCATGTTCTCTGGTTGCCATTTTTGCTTGTTTCTGAGGAGTAACCTCGCCTGTCCCGGTACCGTCAAGTCACGATATAATCCCAGAGCACTTATCTGAAAAGCGCACGTCTTGGTCAGAAAAAAAGCACCACCTTAATGATTACAGGAAGCTTTTATTGAGAGAAACCAGCAAACAACCTTTTTGTGGGGGTTTGGAAAAAATTATAGCCGTATAAAATCTGGCATCATTTTGGGCTTTAGGGAAATTTTGGACAGCATTCCAGAGTTGTGAGAGCGTCGGAGATGACAGGGAGCATCCAGCATGACTCGACAGATCCTTTAACTCCACCCAACACATCAGAGGATGATGTCTTCAAGCAAATAAAGCTAATAGAATATTTGGTCTGTTTTAGATTTCGTCTAAATGAACGTGAGGTTGGATTAATGTTTAGATCTGGCCTTGTAACCCAAAGGCTGTTGGTTCAAAAGTTGTGATTCACAAGATGCCATTGTTATACTCCATGAAAAAAAACTGTGTTTACTGTGTTATTTTCTCTAAAATACGTTCTGTAACTGGTAAACAAATACATTTTTTAAGTTTTCTCATGTCACCAAAAATTCCCTATTTTTGTTCTGCGGAATAAATTGACAGCATATGCATTTGGAGCAGCGTGAGGAATATAAAGCATTTACCAAAATTTATGTAGTTTATGGCACTACAGTATTGTAGTCTGCTAAATAACGATAAATACGCATTATGAACGTTTTTCTAACATTCCCATTACATTATGAAAACTGTATTTCTGAACATTTGAAACTTTCCGCTTACCATGAAGAATGTAGTGTTTTGACCAACATTTTTTGGACTGTTTACCAATAACGTAATGTTGATTAAAAAGCTCTTTTAAAGTTTTTTGGAGAAAGCTTTTATAGAAGAACGTCTAAGAACGTTCCCCTTGATGTGCGATGAAACCTCATATCTGCAGTTTAAACCGACATCATCACACATTTTGTGCTCTTGTCTGTAGCTGTCAGCAATGGAAAAAATAGACTGTCGAGGGACGTGCTTATTGTGTGTCGGCTCTCAATGACCAATTTTAAGAAAGGAGTTTGTTTGAAGGATATTGCTGTAAGTCATGCCATGGCGTTGTGGAATTTCACAGGCTGGATTGTCTCAAGGTCAGGAAACTCTGGGCAGTGTTGATACAGAACACGGCCCTTGCTCTTTTCAGAACGGACAGCTGCTCCTCACGACCACGGCATTCAAAGGTCTGAATTTAACATCATTGTTTTTCCACATTGTATGAGATTACAGCAAGTTATCAAAGTTTTATTTGTCTGGAGAGAGTGAGCAAAGTTCACTTGTTCTGGGCTACTAAGGGCAACAAAAACAACACAACACGACTGAACATCTGCTTCAGTATCGGTTATTAGGCGTCATCATGATAAAACAGAAGGAAACCTCGTTTTATTACAGACACCTGATTCCCAGACTGTGTTTCCAAATTATGTTTCAAGCCAAAATTACTCAAATAAAAAATAGTAATGATATTTATGAAGAAATTCATGACTTGTTTTAATACCATAGAGATTTGCTTGCATTCTGACATTTTAATAAACACATTTGTACAACTTTTTCTTAGTCTCTTTTCTGACTTTTGGGTTTAAATTAGGTCTAAATCCTCCTCTGTCACCAACAGCCAATTATTCATAGATATTAGCGGTACCATTTTTGAAGATTAAATGAATATATAAATATTTCTTAACTTTCTGAAACGTATTAATTCATATTACAAACTGGTGATGCTTCTTAACATTTCATTCCGAGCACAAATTCATAATATTTTCCTGTCCTCTTTTGATTGACAGGATATTTCCCGTGATCATCAGCATTTTGAAAAATTGCTTTTATTGTTCGATACCGATTATTGGCCAATTTATCAGAGCATCTCTAGTTTACATATGTCATGAGGTGAGGCATAAATATATCAGTCAAAGGTGAAACCAAATAAATCTCCTTCCACATTATAGCCTCTTATGTTGACACGTTCACCTTTGTACACTGATTTTCTGACACATTAACAAACCTGAGAGAGTGACTTTATTCTCTGTGCTATAAATACTTCACACCTCTTAAAGAACACAGTAGCTCTACGTTTGTGTCGGTTCAGTAAAGAACAGTCTTCAAGTCCTCGTTCAATAAAGGAAAACGTGATACATGTTTGTCAAGGGTGTATACATGGAGTTCCCAGGCTTATATCGCAGGTGACAAAACATCCGTAGTAAAGAATCTGACTATCCACAGGGGGAGTCACGAGTTAGTCAGAGCTCGGCTTTGTAATCTTAGCTCTTTCACCGGAAGGTTCACATCTGATAAGACCGTTCATGTAGGTGGCATTCCTGAACGCTTCTCAGGTATAGCCTGGAGGAAAATGTTCACATTTTTGCTCTGTAAACACAGACGGCAGCTTTCCGTTCGGCTATGGACAGCAGTTCACTGTGGTTTTTATCAATCATGCCAAACCAGAAATACAGAGAGATCCAAAAAACAGTTCACATGCCGCAGACCAGTTTTATGAGAATCATCTATTTCTTTACTATAAATATGATATATATTAAATGTACTAATATAAATAAAAAAAATAGTTGAATTGTGTCCTCAGGACAAGGTTATTTTTCATATTTTTCTATTTTTGAGTGATGGGGCAAGTTGGCACATTTAAATGTTGTCGCATTGAGAAGATTTTGAATGACTATTTATTTAATTGGTATATGTGCCTTCACATATTTGTAACTATTAACAATTTTTTCATGTGCTTTTGACGCATGTGCCTGTACAGAAATGGGCAAATACAAACATACTCTGAAATGTATTGATTGCTATTAATAGCCTCCCTATTTAGTTACTGTTTCCTTTTCTACTGCAACAGATAAAGAAGTGTAAAATGAAACAGTAACTTGGCAAGATGCCATCTCTCTCCCTCTCTCACGTTACAGTAATATGCTCTCGTCCTTTCTCAGTAAAATGAATATACTTTGTGGCGTGATTGTTATACATACAATTTTCCCTAAGCATCATAACATAACAGAACATGAAAACTGCAAAAGAAATGATGTTATAAAATAATACAAATATTTTCTCCTTTGTGGTTTATTTATTTCTCTGGGTAAAAAGCATGTGATATACAGTATACAGTGTATCATTCCCTTTCATACATGTTGATACCCATAAACGGTTAAACCAGTGACTGCCAACCATTACACATCTCATCGGAGTCTGACCTCGACTGCTTTTACACTTTTCATCAATTCTTTTTTTGAGTCATTTGTAGAAAATCCAAGTGACAGAAATCCGCCTGAAAAGAAAACATCCAAGAATAGATCTCGCAAGGAGAAGAAAGATAGCAGATAGCACGGGCGAGTGGAAAAGGGAAACAACTGTTCTCGTTCCTAAAATAGGCAGATTTAAAATGAAGCTGTGCTTTGTCAACTTGTTGACAGTGCTGAATGGTGAATGAAAGGTCAATGTTTGTGTGTCTTCAGAATAACGTTGACTTTCAGTATTATAGGCCATTGCTTATGGATGTTTTTAGCATTTACCATCAGTTTTCGACTGTCCCGTCCTTCATAACAGCCTGTTTGTTATTGCTCAGACATTGCTGTTCAATGGCTCATGAGACTTGATGGAGTTTCGGTTAAGGTTTATTGAAGTATCAGTTTAGGCTTGGATGATAAATATTCGAGGTACAAGAAACAAACAAAACCTTCCATCTGCACTCCATTTAATCTCATTGATGTCTATGAGAAACATCTGATGCTAAAGAGATAATCTGTGGTTTTAAATCTAAAGATAGGACTGAAATGATCAGAGCCATTCAAAATAAGACGGTTTCTGAACACGAAACAAGAATTGTTCACCTGAATTTGTGGGTGGTCATCTATTTTTGTTAGTTCTTCCAAAATGGATTTCAGATAAAGCCATGTTTATCTTGAAGCGGTGTTTTTACAGTGTGACTCGTAAAACATCAAACTCTTTTATCTCAAAAGTTCAAAGAAAGATGGAATTCCTGGTGATATGTCTCCTCTTCACGTGAGATCATTAAAGAGAATGGAAGCAGATAGTCGTAGTGCACATTAACCCAAAGAACAGCGTGCGCACAGATCCACCTAGTCTTGGTTGCCATGTGCAAAAGAATTGAACAAAAGCCTTTTCATAGTTTCTGTCACCATCCCATAATATCAGCCCGGCCTACACAAGGAATGTAGGGGAATGACCCATAATGTTAGCCAGAGAACAGACTCCTTTCTTTAATCTCCATTGGTTTTCTTTATGAGGCAGAGCGTGAGGGAGGACAGCACGCTACAGACTCAGCATTAGCTCAACAGATGTCTGATTTACACCCCAAAATCCACCTGCACGCTCTTTAATCACCCGCTATAATGACTGGCTGTTAAAGTCTGTCTTTGTGTTCTTGATCCTCATTCTCGATTCTGCTTTCATTACAACTTTATTAGTGCGAGAATATTTTTATGGCAAACCGTTCCTCTTGCAGGTGGTCTGGGATGTTTCCAGGGTCGTACAGTTAGTGAATGTTACATGTAGTGATTCTTTTGTTCAAGTTGAAATCAAAATGTACGCTATTTACTTTTTGTCTATATTAATAAATGGACAAAAAGATGCCGCGAGTGATAGATGTACAGTTCAGCCAAAGGGTTGTATGTTTGTTATGGTCAACCTTTGGCTAGAATTTCGCTCGAATTTAAAGGGATAATGCACCTAAAAAAAAAATTCTGTCATCGTTTACTAACCTTCTGTTTGTTCCAAACCTGTATAAATGTCTTTGTTTTGCTGAGCACAAACACGTTTATACAGGTTTGGAACGATCTGAGGGTGAGCAAATGACGACAGAATTTTTTAAGTGCATTATAAAATATCAAAAGGACAAAACAATATATTGCAAAAATTACACTAGACCTTGATGCTGTACAAATATCCATCACGTCTATTGAGAACGGCAGTTTGCAAATGGCTTTAGATGAAAGTCGGTCACAGACACGAGGAGATATTTTCGTGGGTCAAGCCGGCGAATAACACTTGGGTCCAGAATCTGAATATAACGCTTGGCCCTTTCACATGTCTATGTTTAGAGTATTTATGATGCAGAGATCAACGCTGCAGACAGACCCTCATCATTTGTCTAGTAATAGAGTAACTTCTATTACTGCTTTGTCTAATGTTTATGTATGTGTTTTATATAGCAGCGTAAAGAAACAGCTCACCCAAAAATAAATAATTTACTCACCCTCCAAATTTATATCAATCTCTTTGTTCTGATGAACAAAGTTTGCAACCAAACTAAGCCATCATTGACTAACATAGTAGGAAAAATGACCGTGGTAGTTAAAAGTGCCTCCGTTTGCTGTCCTACATTCTTCAAAATATCGTCTTTTGTGCTCAACAGAACAAACAAATGTATAAAGCAATTTTCCCACTATAGCAGTCAATGGTGGTCAAGAACTGTTTGGTTACAAGCATTCTTCCAAATATCTTTCTTTGTGTTCATCACAACAAATACATTTACTCAGATTTCTAACATCATGAGGTTGAGTAAATAAAGAAAGACTTTTCATTTTTGGGTGAACTGTTCTTTAAAATGTTAATCTAGATGGCTGAGCAAAATGATGCGGTCATACAAGTGCAAAAGCATTAGTAAAGCATTTACGAATCAGAGTTTTATTGAGTTTATTAAGTTTATTGAGGTTGAGCCAAACTTGTAAAAGCCTACGTCATCTCTACCACCTGCACATGTATTGTCCCCCGGGCCACTCATCTGCCCGTAAGCCTCAGAAAACACAACAGGGGGTTGAGAGAGGAAGAGATTCCATATGGAGACACAAAGGCTGGGCGCTCTGACTCACTCTTACACATTCACCAGAGGAAACGACTGAGTAATCATTGCTTTTAAATGATCGGACGGGTGGAAGCGTCAATTTTGAATCTGTTTAAGAAGTGCAGAGCAAACCGAATGACGGCTTTTAAGTTTGAGCCAGGCTTGTTGAAGGATTGCCAAAACCCTGCGATGTGACATCAGAGTCAATGACTGCAAGATCTGGGGTTGTGGTTGAAACACTGTATCCGCTTATTGCAAAAATTGGAGGTTGAGGGTTACAGGACTGGCGAAGATTTGGGACTCGCTGTAGTAGTTGGATTGCTTAAACAGATGTTAAAAAGAGAGATTAGTTTATCAGGAACTCCATATTTGGCCGCTGGTAACATTTCCAAAAACGTGAAGAAATAGCATCTCAGTTTGAAGGTTTTTTGAAGAATGTTTGCAACCACACAACACTGACAGTCATTGACTTCCATTATATGGACACAAAACCACTGAGACGTTTCTCAAAATATCTTCTTTTGTGTTCCGCATGAAGAGCGACATGAGTGTAAATAAATGATGACAGAATTTTTATTTTTGGGTGAACTGTCCCTTTAAGATAGTTTGAAAGTCTGGTCAGGACATTAGCATCCAAAATATCACGCCAGCTATCTGGTGGCGAGTATTGCAGGTTTTTTTACAGGATTGAATGCGGCTAAACGAGTCTGCAGATATTTCTCATGCTAATAGGATGCATCACCGCTTTAAAAAGGATCTTGTGAACTCTTTGTTGTAAAGCAGAGCTTTAAAAGAAAAACAGTGAGCTCCAAATACGAAAAGTCCCCTCTTAGCATTCCACGGCCCTGAACGCACCTCCCACCTCTGTGGCCTGCACTTCACAAACCAAACACACAAGCAAATGCATCAACAGGATCTGCGGTTGTTACTGTAAACAGTTTTGAATTTCGTTTATTTTAAAGATGCTCTTTTAAATTTTACTAAGCAACCCTCGTGTCATTTGGAACCTGTATGACACAGAAAGACAACATCTTAACAAAACAGTGGCAGTACCCACCTTTTCTATTGTGTGGATGGAGACAAAACCAACACCGGAATTTGTTTTATATTTCTGTCAATAACGGGTGTTTCCCCTGTAAAATTACATGTTTTAGCTATTTTTCTTGTAAATTTGCTGCTCTTTCTTTGTAATTTTACATTAAAAAACATTAAAAAAGATTTTTTTTACATATAACGTGGAAAATCTGTAAAAATTAACAGAATTCTGAAATTATGTAAAATCACAGGTTTTTGTTACAGTGAATGCAAGTCAGTGGGGACGGCTTGTTCGATTACCACCATGCTTCAAAATATCCTCTTTTGTGATCTGCAGAAGGAAGAACAGATTAACAACAACAAGAGAGTGAGTAAATGATGACAGAAGTTTTTTTGTTGAGTGAATTATCCCTTTAAAGAAGTAATCCAAGTCATATATAGGGAACAGAATATCATAGAGACGTAAGGGTGGGCCAATAAGAAACCACCTAGCAACAAGACAAAATATGGGTGGTTCTGGCAACCAGTTTCTTTAATAACTGTAATTCCCTAATCTGTTGTTTGAAGATATAAATAAAAGCTTGTTTATGGTGGATATTGTAAGGCTATATGGTTGAGAAATTTTCAGATAAATACAGACACGTGGCAGCTAGGTGTAATATTGGCAGATGTTCACAACATGACCATACATTATTAATCTCGGAATATTCTAGCGCATATAAAGAAAGTTTTTGACAATTCTAGTTAATTCTCAGTGACTCTGATTTATTTACAATGAACAAAAGGCCCTGCAAAATCATGGAGGACATTTTGCCAAAAAACCAAGGGAAGTTAAGTGCGATCCTCCCCAACCGTCGGATTAGGGAGGCTACGGCCTCTTGTTCAAATATGTGAGTCAAGTGCAACACATCCCTCCCTTCTGGCTGAATTCTGCAACGTGGTTAATAAAAGGCAACGCACAACGCAAGTCACAGCCCTGGTACACCATCAGATTCCCTAACGTTTATTGTTAGCATCCACTGCCATTGAATGTGTTTGTGCAGGAGCTACAGTGAAAACATTACATGGCTTCATAGTCATTTTGAATCTTCCCAGCTCCTCTCCGGCACGGCGTTATCAGACCCTCACATCTGACATATAATCCTACTCGGACCCTCCGGAGCTTCTAAATAGACGGGTGAGAATTTAAAAACGTGATAAAGATACACAAGTGTCTGTCCAGTGCTATGAGGTCAAGGCGGAGGAATCCGATGGCGGATCATGAGGGACATGATCGCAAGAGGGAAGACTACTGACTTTGTGAATACATGAGAGCGAGTTCAAGTTATTTATGAAGCGTAGTCATCCGAGACAACCGTAAACAATAAATTATTAACCATAATTAAAAACGATTCTTTTTATAGTGAAATGTGCACAAATGTATAAAAGCATGAAAGATACATGCGTGCAAGACCCAAATGACAGTAGGTATATAATGTGAATTTCAAAAAGTGAATGTTTAAAGGGATAGTTCATATAAAAATGGAAAGTCTGTCATCTTTTATTTACCCTCATGTTGTTCAAAGTTTCACAAATTTATATTTTTATTTTTGGGTGAACTATCCCTTTAAATGCTTGGTTACATACCTGTATAGTAGCCGAATAATATTAAAATCATGGAACATATTTGACTTTATAAAAAATAGGATTTCACAAAATTATAGAATTTTGAATAAAGGACTCATTTAGTGATGAGAAATGTGCACATGACATTTGTATTGGGACAAAAAGCACAATAAAGTTTATTTTCTCCACCAATTTCAATGGTTTATGATCTACATAGAACACAAACGTATATTTGGTGAATTTTGAGAAGTCATGCTCATCACACGGATTTAAAAATGTAACAAATGAGAAAAAAATCCCACTCTTACATGAAAAAAAAGACCTGACTCATTTCTATACCCAGCAATGCCATAGAACTGTGAAGACAGTTGTTGCAAATGCAAACCGGTTTTCCCCTTTTTAGCTACGTTCTTATGAGGAAAAATGAGTTGGCGAAATTCTGAAAGCGTTCACACGAGCCCTCATCTCCTAGATTGTCCTGGTGCTGTAAATAATGAAAGATTGTTTCACTCCTCTCCATCAGGCAGCTTTAGTGTTGAATCACAATGACTCTGTCATCACCTCATCCATCAAAGCTTGTATTTCACCAGCGGAGTGATACTGCATCCGGCCTTACGGCAGCTGATCTGCTACGGTGCCAGCGAGCTACTAATACACCACAATACACTGATTCAGGTGATCGGGCACAAACCAGCTCCCGAGACACGCACAAGTTCACCACAACAAACTCGGCTTAACACTGAATGATGTGACGGTAGCAAAAACAAACCATTAACTGGCTTCAAACACAAGCCGGTGGCCTGATGAGATTTCCAAATGTCAAAATGCGCACTTCCATTTTTGACTGGAAATGATCCATTGTTACAGTTTGAACAAGCAGGAAACACCTTTCTCAACAAATAGGCTTTGAGAAAGGCAGGTTTTTACTGGCAAACAATATATTATGTTGCTCAACTGAGTCATCTTTCACAAACTCTTAACGTCTTAATGTCATAGTGTTTACTGGATAATAATCATGCAAATTTTATTAAATGCTCCAGTAGCTGAACCGGTTGAGGGGTTAATACAGTACTTTAAATGCACTGTCGCTTTGGATAAAAGTGATTTCTTTGGGCAAATGGAAAATCGCCCTACTGTGCTCTGCCCAGAATCTTGATCTGTAAGCTCAACATACTGGGAGGGCGTGACCCAAACCCATATGTCCAGTTCACCAAAGTCCACATGTACAGTATTCCCACCAGATGTTTGACTTAGGTTGGATCGCTCGTAAAGCACATGGACTGTGAGAATGATGTCATCTCTAAAAGAAGACTGAACGCCACCCAGCGTGTGATGAGCTACTCGTATCCTCTGCCTGTTCGGTCAACTGACCACATCGTATCCGATTACAGAACGCTGAGTAAACAACGTACACAAGTATAAAACAATAACGTTTCATATCAGTTTGTGGCAAAGACGTCTTGCCAAACATTAATGGAGAGCTAAGACGAAAAATATAAGCAAATAAGCAATTGATTAAAGTGACAGTTCACCCAAAACTTAAAATTCTGTCATTATTTATTTACCCTCATGTCATTCAAAACATGTATGAGTGGAGCCCAAAAGATATTTTGAGAAATGTCTCCGTAGTTTTGTGTCCACACAATGGAAGTCAATGGCGTCAAATGTCGTTTGGTTGAACAAACGTTCTTCAAAATATCTTCATTTGTGTGCTGCAGAAAAAAGAAAGTCACACAGGTTGAGAAGACTTGAAAGTTAATAAATGACTTGAATCTGAAGTTTAAATGCATTTTTATTTACACAGGTGGTTCGCTGCGGAAATTGAAAGTTTTAAAGAGTCGAGGTCAAAGGTTACAGAACCAACAAAAGATCTAAGACCAACTTCAAACGTGTTGAACGGAAATGAGCTCCGTGGTCTGGGTTCCTCTTTTAAGTCTGTTTTTATGGATCAAGTTCTGTCTTCATTTACATTGTGTGCGATAAAATGGAAGTTTGAATACTGTGGGAGTGGCTGGCACAAGTATTGCACTTTCTGTCGAGGAAGTGCAATTTCAATGATGATGCAAGAATGTAATACCAGTAATGCGTGTTCGTTTGTATATAAAACCGCATTTATTGTAGATATGAACATGGCCACAGTGGAGATGTTCAGGATACAGGTGCAGTTTGCATGAAAGAAACTCCTCGGGAGGCAGACTAGACAAATGTTTTTCTTCTGATGTCAAAACTAAGACTGTATCCATGTTGTTATTCCAGTCCCCAAAATGGAAAACCAGTCTTAACTGCTCTCACAAGGAAATGACTCATCACATCATGTAATAATCTTCCTCCTTAGATGCACACCGAGCATTCACACCACAACTGACAGAACTATAGATTGGGCTTTTATATCAAAAAGATTTATTTTCAATTTCATTTGCGGTTTGAGCATTTTAAAATACTACATATCAGAAAACAACGGGATTCTTAAAAAAAGGAAACAAAAAGCAGACTGCTCAAACAAGACTAATTTTGTGTTTAGGACATTAAATTCACATTTCAGAATTTTCACACTGTTTTACTGGCTAAACAATTAATATTTTTCTCTCTATTATAAACCAAAGAAAAATAGACCTTGAAATATGACTTAACATTTGCTGGAAATACATTCTAACACCGTCCTGGAGATTAAAATAATAATAGAAATATTGCAAAATATCTTCATTTAAACGCATCAAATATATCAATTACTTGCACATATTTATACTATTATTTTGATTTTCAGTCTAATAATGTTCCATACTCTTGAATATTACTTTTTTAATAAATAAAGTTTTACATACACATAAAACACAACAAACAGAGACTTTCAAACATAACGGCAGTGCATTAGGACTGGACTTCATTCGAATCCAAATAAATATGTTAATATATACATAAATAAATAAATTAAAGCATTGCCAGACGACTAAACGGTTCACAAGACAACAAAAATGCTTATAAGAATACTTATTTCCGGCGAGATTCACGTCGCCTCCAATAACCCTGGGCAGTTCATTTTTATGAATCGAACTATAATGTCCGGCCAGCTCGGAGCCTCTTCCAGAACCATGCGTTCTGCCAGGGTTCCAGTCTCTGGCAGGTTTTGAGCTAGAGATCAGGCTTCGCATAGAAGTGCTTTGACTCCTTCCAAACAAGCGGCATCACTCAACCCGGTTCTCCAGCATGCTGCGTGTTCCTCACAACATCAACTTTGCCACTTTATTTTGAGGTAGAATTGCACAGTCACCCTGGAATTAAAAAGGAGGACAAATGTCAAGCCACTTGATAAACCACTCTAGATGAGTTTATGGGACAATTGTGAGACGTTATCCACTTACAGCTCTCTCTTAGTGATGAGGGGTAGCTCCCAGTTTGATTTTCTCCTCGTTTTCTACATTATAAGCTCCTCGCTTGTGAAACCTATAGGTGATGAGATAAAGGTCTTAGTCTACTGCCCCAAAACAACATCTAACAGTAGAAGCTTACAGAAAAAAAGACGAAAACCTACCTGAGAGCTAGCATTAGTCCAATGATGGTGAGACAGAGAGAAGAAAGAACAACGGCCACCACTGCCAGCGCCGTCGTGCGGTTGTACGTGCTCGCTTCGGTCCTAACTTCCATGTAGAAACTGTGACATCTCTCCCCAGTGTAGCCCGGGTCACATCTGGAGAAAAGTGGTAAGGTCACACGGTCAGTACAAACGTAAAACAGCCAAATGCAATGCACATAAACTATAACAAAACTTCACGTGACAAACGGCTCAAACGTACATGCACGAAGGTCCTTTTATGTCCCTCAGGTACTTGCAAGTTCCATAGATACAAAAGTCTTTGTATTTTTGTAGACACGGATTTCTCTTCTTTCCTTTTCCCTTTCCTTTTGCTTTCTTCCTTCCTAAACCCTTCCTCCTCGAGCCGTCAAGTCTTTCTGCATTCAACACCGCACTCGGATCTTTCGGCTTGCTCGAGAACGCAACTGTTTGGGTGAAAAAGAAAAATTATTCATAAGGTAACGGATACTGCGTGTACTTTCAGTAAAAATCACAACAAGAATGCTTGGGTTTTCAAATTAAATCCTTAGTTACCCAAAGGAATATTATAATCCCCAGAAATCTCGTCTTCCTCTTCGTAATCATAGTAATACTCATCATCTTCCTCCTCATATCCCACTTGCTTTGGTCCCTCAGAAGATCTCCCTTCGTTCGATACCTCCAGAATCTCTATCACAGCTGTCTGCGCAGGACTCTCGCTCTCAAACCTCTCGATGGACGCACCGCTCACCCATGTGACAGCCGCTGAAAAGAAAAGAGTCATTTGCTCTTAAAATTCAATGTTATGGACTGGATCATTGTAGTTTAACTTGTCTTGAGCACATGTTCATGCTGTTTTTACAAGAATGAATGAAGTAAGTTCTGGTTCCACGTTGAAGGTAACCAAAGAGATGTATAAAATACTTAATATGATGTTATTTGGCTGACACACATACATAGAAGCATGTTTTACAACTAATAATAGATTGTCAGCATTACCGAATACCCCTAGAGGGTGCTGGGATACTTCATTTACAAAACGTGTGCATGCACAGACGCTGAGCTAACAAATGAACTCATGGGTCAAAAATAAATATATCCCAGAATATTCCTAAAACACCGAGTGACATTGTGTGTCAACCGAGAATAGATTCTCGAGGCAAAATAAAAGTTTAGATTGTTTCGGAGGGAGGGAAACTTTTTTTGTTTAAAAATATACAAATGAAACATACGCACGGATTATTAGCCCATAAATATGATCAACAATTGTAAATGTACATTCATATAAAGAGAGCTGTGAGACCACGACAGTCATAAATACTCACCAAGGGCAACGACGAACAGACACAAAATGATCGAAAACTTCATATTTTCACTTCTGGTTTGACTAAAATCGATGCGTCTGTTAAAAATAAAATCCCCAGTCAGGTTAATTCCTTTAATGTCCACAACAGGTTGATACAGCGAGAGTTTCTTTGACTTTGAACGCGTCTGCCACGTTAGAAGGTTAAAAAATCAGCGGCGTTTCAGTCACCCTGGTTTAAATACGACCTTGACCACGCCCACTGCCGCATCACAGATTCGTGTCACTTAGTTTTTAATGAGTTGCGAATGTGTTTATTTTTTCATATATTTCGTTAAGTTACTGTGCAACATTATTATTATTATTATTATTTATTTATTTATTTTTATTACATATTTGTTTATGTTGATGTTGTCTGTAAATGTATACTTCTTTATATTTACCCTTGGGAATAGAACAAAATGGTAATAATCTTTTCTGAATGGGATTTTTAAAACACGTGTACCGAGGCACTTTTCAACTTTTCTTTGGAGAGCTTAAAGTTTGACGGGTAACAACACTATACGATCATTTATAATCATTTATTTGTATAACTTTTGTCAATTCTCCAGAGATAGAAAATTATTAAGGAAATTATTTTAGTCAAAGTCAAAAGTTTGACTTATGTGTTTATTAAGGAGGCTTCGCAAAAGTAGCCGTCAGCACAAACTCACACCCCCTATAGGCAAATGTATAGTGCCATGCAATGTAAGGCGTTACGGATAAAAGCATCTGCCAAATGCATAAAGAATATTAAAAAAACATTTTGACTAAAATTATACAAAACAGAAATTTGAAGTCTGCACACCGAAAATGATGTAATCATCGAATCATGGCAAAATGTTTATACATCGACTTATCAAAATAATGAACTTTTTACAGAATTCATCTCTAGTCGAAATTGTTAACAGTACACTTCAGATGTAATAGTGTTGAGACTGAATGGTTGAGACCTGACCTCACACACATATATATATATATATATATATATATATATATATATATATATATATATATATATATATATATATATATATATATATATATATATATATATATATATATACACACACACACACACACATATATATATATATATATATATATATATATATAATATCAACAAGTCTCAGTCCTAAGAACAACTTTGATCAGACTTTGATTCCCTAGATTTAGCTGGAACACATTGAACACAGCCCTTAAAATAATAAACGGGGGACATCTAGTGGAGACATTGCACAGGGATTCAACGCAGATAAAATCTGCTAGAAATAAACCCATAAAATATTAAAATGACTTCTAGCTGAAAAAACAGATGTCTTTGTCTTGTGTCTCTTTCACGTGTTTTACTTTCATATTTTTATTTTCATCTTTTGCTTGAACGCTTGCTTTTGTATGGGCGTCCATCGTCAATCGATTAACCGACGCGCATCCTCGAGTTCGATTGCTCCGGTCTGCAGTCACGTGTTTTGACAGGAAACATGGCGGACGAGGACGCGAACGCGAAAGTTGTGAGCGAAGACTCTCGTGCGAAAGAAGAAGGACCAGAGCCAACGGGACCGGGGCAAGATGAAGCGGTCAACGGTACCGAGGAGGTACGGAGGGACAAGCCGGCGGACAGCTCGTGGTCGGCGCCGATCTTTTCGTTTGCTCGTAAAGCGTCGGAGACGCTGAGCAGTGTAAACAACTACAGCGCTGGCACACAACAACACACCTCTGATCACATCAAACCAGCAGGTATGACACGTGCTCAACATGCTGATATTCGAGGAAAGAAATACAAATATCATAATTTAGCAACAGCGTTGATAAACGGTACTATTTTTGTGGGGATGTGCCAGTAAGACACTGTTTATCTCTTTTATAGCCATATGATGCTATTAAAACGACCCATTATCTTACAGAACCAATGGGAATGCTTGATTTTTTGTGAAAGGACGCTGTTTGGACTAATTCCTTGTCTTTTTGATCACCAGTGTAGAGCTGTGCCTGACCAGAGTGTGAATGTCCCATCTGCCACTGTGCGGAAGACACTTTTTTTCAATAATGTCACTTCTCCTTTTATGGTTTATGTGATGTAAAGCAAAGCACTGCGTTGTGTTTTCCCTCATTCATGAGGATATGAAGAACGTGCACCTGCTTCCTGATTCTACAAATATACATTCTCCTGCAGGAACTTCCGCTTCCGTTCACGTTCCGTTTTGTTATTGTATGGTATTGTAATGGATAACTCGCTTTGTTTGGCTTTTGCACTGAGTGTATTCGAGTTCACATTGGCCTTATGACCGTCGCAGGAAGCGTTCGCAGGTGTGTTACTGTAGCCATTTGTGATGGCTGTTTGGATCTGTTCAGGTATGAAGGATCCCATGGCAGTGGAGAGGTCAAACCTCCTCAGCATGATGAAGCTCAGCATTAAGGTTCTCATCCAGTCTTCCCTCAGTCTCGGACGGACGCTCGATTCGGATTATCCACCCCTGCAGCAGTTCTTTGTGGTTCTGGAGCACTGCCTTAAACATGGTTTGAAAGGTGCGAGTTAATGTGGATACGACACTGGCCGTAATTCATTTATGGGTGTATAACCTAATTGTTCCTGATTTTTCCTCCTGGCAGCAAGGAAATCTTTCATTGGTCAGAATAAGTCTATCTGGGCTCCACTGGAGTTGATAGAGAAGCTTTGCCCGGAGTCAGCTGACATCGCCACTAGTGTGCGGGATATGCCCGGACTCAAGTAAGCGTCTCTTGAACGTAACGTCGTATTTGAAGCAGAGAGCAGAATTGTTTTTGTATATTTATGAGGTTTTCTGTTTGGTTTTAGGACAGGACTCGGACGAGCTCGAGCGTGGATGCATTTGGCCCTCATGCAGAAAAAAATCGCAGACTACATGAAAGTTCTTATAAATAGGCGAGACCTTCTTGGGTGAGAGGGCGTCCTTTCATTTTTAGGATGTACACATAGAATTATGTGTAGTTGTGTGCTGAAGTAATTTTTCTCTTTTTTTCTCTTAGAGAGTTTTATGAGGAAGGCTCTCTTATCCTGGAAGAGGAAGGTGTCGTGATTGTGGGCATGCTGGTGGGTCTCAATGTGATCGATGCCAATCTGTGTGTGAAAGGAGAAGATCTGGATTCTCAGGTGACGTGTGCCATCATGGAAACTTTGACAGCAGTGCGACAGGCTGTGAATAACAATGTCTTCTCATTGAAACAGGTGTGTGTCATTGATTTCTCATTGTACCTGAAAGATCCACAAGTCACTGAGGCCAAACAAGAGTGAGTAAAGACTGACCGATCTTTATGACGTATGGATTATTATGACCATTATTATGATTTGTGGTCATTTGGTTAATAATAAATCAAATAAACTGCTTTTTTTTTTTGAAGTTTTCAAATCAAATAAGAATCATTGAAGCATAAATCGCTTAGCCGGCAAATTTTAGGAATTGTATTACACAAGTAATCAGATATTCATTACAGCTAATGAAAATATTATAATGTTTCTTTTTTTTTCACTCTTACGGCAAACAGTGACACAAAAATGACAGCCATCCTTGACCAGAAACATTACATTGAAGAGCTGAACCGCCATCTCAGCTGCACGGTGACGGATCTACAGGCTAAGATGGACTCGCTGGAGAAGACCAACTGCAAACTCATTGAGGAGGTCAGGATCTTCAAATTCAATCTGCTTGGATTTTGTTAGGACAATAGATCAATGTCGTTTGATGTGACGTGATGTTGGTGTCTCTGTTCAGATCACAGCGGCCACAGACAGAATCAACGCTCTACGTGAGGAGCAGGAACAGCTTAGAGAGGAAAATGCGAATATTCTCCAGAACAGTCAGAGGAAAGAGGAGGTTAGATCTTGACACTTTCACGTTTGTTTCCCCCTTGCAACATTTTGTAGAAAAAGCTAAAGAATCAAGACACATTGAGATGTAGTTCCTCATACTTTGGTTTAGTGAGATCAAAGCTTTGAATGTGTTGGAGTGTTCTAGAGGTGAAGGAATTGTGTTTGAATTGGAAGAGGATGAGATCTCTTTAATGTCTCAATTATTTCTCCAACACCACGAGATCGAATGAAAAGCAAACTTTTGCATGTCTGCGTCTCGGATATTTCTCCGGAGAAAAAGATACAGAGATCTCACAAATATCTCCATTAGAGTTTCAGAAGAGATCTCAACATTGTCTCAGATTTGTCAAGTCTGCAGTCAAAAGATTTCAATATAAAGTCAAACATTTCTCATCAAATTGACTCAAATTTGACCTCTCAGTCATTCATAATTGTCTCATTTGCTTCTATTTTCATTTCTGAGCAAATAAATTGCTAAAATACCTACAGCACAACTAAGCGCTATGAAAGAGCAACCTGAGCAATACAAATGTCTGTTTTAAGGTGTCTCTTCAGGACAGTCAGGTGGAGTTGGAAACATACCGGCAGACGCGGCAGGGTTTGGATGAAATGTACAATGTCGTTTGGAAGCAGTACAAGGAGGAGAAACGAATCCGGCAGGTGAGACTGAACACCAACCGACGTAACAACAATGACTGCATTCTGTGGAACCAATCGCAAAAACTGCCTGCACACTTTGACCCATCAGGAGCTGCAGAAGGAGCTGGAACTACAGGTAGGTCTGAAGCAGGAAATGGACGTGGCCATGAAGCTTCTGGAAAAGGACACACATGAGAAACTGGACACGCTGGTCGCACTGCGACAACAGCTGGATCAGGTCAAGAATCTCAATTTACAGATGTTCAACAAGGCACAGGTACTGCACTCTGTTGTCTTTAAAGCATGCAACTTTTTATAGGTTTACATGGAACCAGTTTAAACACATTAAATCTGGTTGAACCAATCAGGAGTCGGACCGAGTGTCCCAGAAAAAAGAGGAGGAGATGCTACAACTTGAAAAGAAGATGAATCAGATGGAGGCGGTCATGAAAGAACTGGAGCAGAGGTGATAAATTCATACCTCATGGTAAAGATGATATGTGGCCTTGGAAGCACATATATTACTTTTTTTAATGCCAAAAATCATTAGGATTTAAGTAAAGATCATGTTCCATGAAGATATTTTAGTTTTTTTGCACCCTCAGATTCCAGAGTTTTAAATAGTTGTATCGTCCTAACTTTCAGCTGATGTAAAAATCTCAATTGTGAGAAATTGACCCACATATTTTGTCCAGGGTCACATATGTATGTGGTAGTCACTCAATAAAATGTCACAGTTTACTTTATAAAAAATCTTAAATGTTTAAACAAGTGGCTGACTTTTAGCATGTTTTATAGTAAAAGCCACAAAGCTTCAATTTTGATTTCACATGGGCTCCAAATCTTATGCAAATCCCCTCTGTGTCCTTCCTCTACAGGCTGCAAAATTCAGAAAATGTGCACAAAAACACAGATGAAAGCCAAAGCGAGCTGAAAGCAGAAATGAAAGGGAAAGTAAACGCCCTGCAGAAGCGTCTCGCTGACCTGGACACGCTCAGGTTAGCTGTGGTCTCCATAAGCACTTTTCACCGTGATAATTCCTCCCTTATCTGCTCTACGAGGCTTTACAGCTGGTGTTCTTTTTCCCGGCAGGGCGGGACTGGAGTCAGAGCTGAGCAATGAGAAGGAACAGCGACAGAAGCTGCAGAAAGAGCTGCAGAGAGAACAGGACAACAGCGCAGAGCTGCGCACTCAGCTGCAGCAGCTGCAAGGCCTGCAGATGGTGCGATACACAGTTTAGAGGCAGAACACAACTGAACAAGAACGAATTTGTTGATTTGAAGTTTATCAGGTAGAAGTTTGATCTTCGTCTTTATGCAGGAACTGCTTGAACTTCGTAAGGAGAAGAAACAGCTTCAGCAGCTCTGTGAGGAGCAGGAAAAGGCCCTGCAGGAGATGGGCCTTCATCTTAGCCAGTAAGGGCTTCCCTACTTCATCATCATAGTCTCCAAACCTGCAGTACTATCATATCACATTTCACATTGAAATCCTGCTTTTAGGTCCAAACTAAAGATGGAAGACTTTAAAGAAGTCAACAAGGCCTTGAAGGTACAAGAGCATTTAAGGAGTTCATTTCAAATCAGCCAAATATTTTTGTTGCCTGTCTAAACAACATTTGTTTTTCATTATTCTTTTTAATGAACAGTTTGAAGGGAGAGGGAATTCAATGTATAGACTGTTGAGTCACATAGAGTCCCTGTAGATTATTTCTGATGACAAGCAAAAGAAATAACAAGTAAATTACATCAGCTAGCAAATTCAAAGTATGTCTAGCCAGTATTATTTTGGGTTACCAGTTGAAGAACCGTTACGTGGCTAAACTTAAATGCGACAAAGTTAGACGACCCATCGAACAAATTGTTTATTTAATAAATTAATATAGACTGAAATTTTGAATTTTATAAATTAAATATAAATAGTTATATTATAAACAAACACAGACCTGAAGTTACCTTCAGGCCAGACGTGTGCATTCCATGAAACCGTCAATTAAATGCCACGAATAAATATTTACTGAGTTAATGAAATTTATAATTTGCTCCTAAAATCTGGAGCCAAACTGCAGGTGTGAATAACTGCTTGAAAATCATAATTTTTATGCCGATATTTTAAGACATGGCATAATTTCTTTGTTGCATTACATGACAGTTAAGAAAGTCCTATCCTTAATATGAGTATTGTGATTGACAGATTTTGGTTTTCTGGATGTTTTTTAGGGTCATGCCTGGCTAAAGGACGACGAAGCCACACAGTGTAAACAATGCGAGAAAGAGTTTTCGATCTCCCGGAGGAAAGTAAGTACCGTTTTACTCAAGCGCTGTGCAATTGATCGGAACAGTCGATTTTGGCTTCCAACAATTTAAAAACAAAGTCAGACGATTATTGTGCAGTGCTGCGTTTTGCAAGGATCTACAGCAGTGCTTATTTTGATTTGTTTTGTTTTGGGAAAGTCAATGAGTAACACTGTAAAAAACTCAATATTGGCTAAATTAATTGTGATAAATTGTTACTCTGTGACTCTCGTTCTCTTTTGCAGCACCATTGCAGGAACTGTGGAGACATCTACTGCAACAGTTGCTCCAGTAATGAGCTCGCCCTGCCCTCGTACCCCAAACCGGTCCGCGTCTGTGACGTCTGTCATTCTCTTCTGCTCCAGCGGAGCACCATCGGCTCCTGACGACACTCACATCCGCTGATCGTGTGCGTGTGGAACTACAGATTTGTTTTGGTAGTTTATGATTAACACTAACGGTTATGCGTTAACTATCCCGTGGCATATTTGGCTTGTTTGATTGAAACCTTGATGTCAAATCGTAGCCCACGCAGAGTTTTTTGCAGGATGATTCTAGGCCATAACAACAGTAACATTAGAATGAATTATTGTATTTTTATTGATAGTCTCCATTTTAGGGAGAGAACTAACACATCTGAGCCTTTCAAGCGTTCGCCTTTGGTGGATGCAGAGGATTTATACGCTATGCTTTTTTGATCTCTTGTTGAAATATTGTCAATATTTGTAATCTTTTGTAAATTCTGATAAGGGAGTAATGAAGTCCAATGCATGTGTTTTGCGTGATTGTTTAAGGAGACTCAATGCAATTATGCCAATATTTTATCTGTTTGTTTTCAGTTTATGTGTGTACTATAAAGATTGGATCCACAAGTCGTGCATGTCAAACTTGTAACAAACAACACCAGCTTACGAGGGAGCAGCGCTCTCATTGGTCAAAAAAGGGGGACCAGTTACTACATAATATCAGTAAAATAATCTGAAGTTTTTGGGAAATAAATTCAACTAAGAAAATCTTTTAGACAACCATTATTTTATCAATTAATCATGTGTTAATCACAAGATCGTGATTGATAACGTTACAATAAGGTTTTGTGTGTTAACATTACCTAACATAAACTCAAAATTACCAATACTTTGTTCATTTTAATTTTCAAACACATTTTGACAATCAAAAATTGTGACTGTTAACATTAGTGAACTAACATTAATATTGTATTACATAAACGAAGATGAATAAATGCTGAAAACGATATTGCTCATTGTTAGTTAATACTTTTGTTAATGTTAACAAAAACAGCCTCATTGTTAAGCATGTTATGTTGTATGTTGGTAAAAAAATGTATGGGATTAACTGTATGCAAAACTGAAGAGCAAATAGATATTTTCCATTTTTCTTAGTTCACTAAAACTAATCAAAGATAACTTTTTATGTGACTTTTTACACTCGGAATACAAAAAGTATATTTTAGATTGTATGACAAGTTCCTATGTTGTGTAAGTGAGAATGCTTTATTTGTCTCCTGTTTATAAAGCTGTAATGAAGTTTAGAAATCCTGGAAATTTGATAGAATTTTACATGATTTAATAAACACTGCCTCAAAGTATTAATTCACCTGTAAAAAAATCAAGGAATCAGACATGTGTTCACTCTGTGTACTTCACTCAAAACACAGGTTTGGTACAATGCTGGCAAACAACTGTGTCATGCTTCTAAATGAAATCCCAATCATTTCCAACCCAATTTTGAAATCGTACTTTAAAATAATACAAAAAAATCATATTTTCCTTAACTATCAACCACAATGAAGCTTTGAGTGCATGCAAAACACCTTTGATGGAGAGGGAAGTTTGAGATATGACATGCTACAATCACTGTGCAAAGACGTCAACGTGTACCTAAGGCTTTGATAAGGTTGGCCCACAGTGTCCCCCTTTTAAAAAAAACAATCATCTCTTCACTATAAAAACAGATTAACAGGCACCTCTCCAGTGTGCAACATGGATAAACATTTTCTCTTAAACATAAATTAATAAATCTCAATACAAAAATAAAAGGAAACAGAGCAAAAGAAGCTTGCTTGTGCACAATACAAAGAACAGCAAACACAGCCATCTTCGAAGAAAGGGAACATAGAACGACAAGAAAACCAAATGAAAGGACACCAGTTTGCCACAGCTATGAAGCAGCCCATCATCCAAAAGCTACATCCCCCACCCTCCTCCCATTCCGCTGTTGAGGCCATTCATCCCCATCGATCCGCGGCTGCCTCCGCCATAGTAACTGCTGCCCATTCCGGCCTGATTACCTGACAGGAGGGAGAAATACACATTTTAGGACCAGGGAGTTCTGAAAGAAGCTTGAACTATGACAGTGATATGTCAAATCCTACACTACTTGGACCCCTAAAATAATTACATTGCCCTTTTACAGAATATGTGGTGCTCAATGACATAATCATGAATTAACTAAGGTTTACTGTTGGCTGTTATGACTTTGATCGATAATGTTTTATGTTGTATCTATAATATTTGCAATCTGGAACAACCATTCTCTGAAAGCAAGTCCATTTATTGTAAATATGCCCAGACAGCCCAACTTAGTTTTTAAACCGTGACTACATTCCCAACACAGCATTCATACCTCATTGCTTAAATATAGCTTGTTGTTCTATGTAGTCTTCAAAAGAAAAACAGATCAATTAATGTCTTATAAATCATACATCTCATAATCATACATGTAACTGAACCTACAACGTTACAATAAACTCTTCAATCCCATTACCTCCGCCTCTAATGAGATATTTTAAACCCAAGTTATAAAACCTCAGAACTGCATATTAGTGTCAAATGGTACAAATGTATTATTATATTCGAGGTATTACAACAAAGATACTATGTTAAGGTCAATGTAAGACAAGCTTTATTAAAAATGATATTAATTGGTATTGAAGTACTGTATTTACCTGATCGGCTACAACAGGATAACACGAAAGGATTTTAATCTGGCATTACAAACAGCTACCCCTAGGGGTCCAAGGGCGATAGGATTTGGCATGGCACCGGCTAGCAGACCTACGGAAGAGCTGACACTCACTGTAGTCGCTGTAACCGCCCATGCCACTCTGGTTACCATAACCACCGCTGTAGCCAGAGCTCATCTGCTGGCTGCTGTGTCCGTAAGACGACTGGTTTCCTGAACATCAACAGTAGTGCATTATTATGCATTATAGCTGCTGACCACATTCACTCAATATGCGTTTCTAATGTCACACGGAGTGAGAAGGATGTCTTACCCATTCCGCCCATCATCTGACCTCCATATCCTCCACCTCCGCTCCCTGATGTTGAGTTTAGGAACAGCTCCACGTAACGGTGCTCTGCACGACAATGACAAGTGTCAATCAGATAGGAAAGCTTGGGGTAAACGTACGCTACCTTGTTGGTGTTTGCAGGCAATATAGTGTTGATATTTCTTGAATATTCTTTAAAGGACAGTGTAGCAAAAACTGGAAATTCTGTTCACATTTATGCCCAACACTTGCATGACTTTCTCGAGTTGAACACAAATGCAAAAATGGCTGGCGACCTGACAGCAATAGACACTGCCTTTTGTTACAAATTGGTTTCAACACTAAGGAATGAGTAAACAATGACAGAATCTTTTCGGGGCGACCTCTGACTTACGCATGTTGGCTTTGTCTTTGGACATGGCTGCCACGGCGTCCTCATGGGTAGCAAACTCTACATCCGCCTCGCCCGTTACTCGCCCATCAGGGCCGATCTCCAAATGAACGCGCACCGGGTTCAGTGGAGAGAAGAACTAGAAAAATCGAGACTGATGATTAACAGACAAAAAACATTCGGACTACGCGAAGAGGATGCTGATCATATAAAAAATATTTGTTTCACATTGACCCACATTGTATATGTCAGTTTCAGTGGCCCTGTATGGAAGGCCTCTCATATGCACGCAGTGACCCGTCGTGCTCTGAAAGGACGATCCTCCGTCTCCATATCGGCCATCTCAGAACAAAAACAAGGTAAACAATCATTCTGTCTGATAAGCTTTGCACTGTTTACTTGATTTAACTGCAAACCGTTTTATCTATAGAGGAGGTTGATAGTCATGATGAAGACAGCAAAATTCAAAGATTTATCTACACAGGAACAATGTCAAGTCATTATAGTTTGTGTTGTGCGTTGTTTAAAAGTGGCTTTGTTTTACAAACAATGATGTCTTAAATCATTCACTGAGCAGGACAAAGGCCACTGTATCAAAGATAAAAAAATCTTTGATCAACCTTATTTTCAGTCAATTCTTATATTTTATTACGTGTTGCTGCGGTGAGCACAAGGCTTGTTTTAACACATTTGTGCTAAAATGAATCGGTCAACAATCAAATACTTAAGATAACTTTGTTTACTTGCCGATACCTCAACAAATGTTCTTTTTTCGAAGACGTTTTATTTAGCTCGACCATAAACGTTCTTACCTCCCCCGTATCCTCCACGTCTCATTCTTTCAAAGGAGACTCCTCGGCCCGTGCTGTTGTAGCCACGGCCGCCGCCCCCAGGCCTGTCATAGGGACCCGGTCTCTGCATGCCCATGACCTTCCGCTGCGGCTCATAGTGTGTGCGTACCTCCGCACGGCTGCTCTTGAAGATCTCTATATACCTAAGAATATACACCCAGAGTGATGGCACCAGGTCCTAGGAGCAGTATTAATAAGGCCTGTCCAAACTGGTTTATGAAATAGACGCACTTATACAGAATCCGTCTGGGCACAAAATTACTCTCAGCGTTTCGGAAAAAAGGACACAGATAGACACAAAAGATTTAACCCTTATATTGAAATTCATTCAACCCTTTATTACGAGGAACTTTTCTTATGGTCACCCAAAAGCTGGCGTTTTTCTGACTCTGGTTTTGTTGGACTGCCTCACTTGTGGAAAGGAATAAAGAGCAAAGCACTTTCGCCTGTTAGGTCGTAACTTAGCATTACCTGTTGGACTGGATCCTCGTGATTTGAAGTCTTCAGAACGAAAGAGAAACAGAGAGATTCCTTCTGCATTACTTTTAGTGCTGAGTGCCCATTTGACAAGGTTCTAGCCAATGAAAAGACAGCTTGTTTTTAATCATCTTTATGAGTTTCAAGTCCAGAAACTGTCTGACCAATAACCAAATAAAAGAAACAGTACCTATTTTTACAATTCTGTTTGATACAGCAGTCCCTATCTAAGAAAATTCCTGAACAAAAAGAAACGAAAGTATTCGTTAGTAGCCAATGGAAAAGGATGTTTGCAGCTCATTCGGCGAAACACGTGACAATCCAGATGAGCTTTAAAGTGATAGTTCAACCAAAAATAAATCACTCACCCTTCTGTCATTTCATAACCTGTATGACTTTCTTTCTTCCTTCCGCAGAACACATAGACAATATTTTTTAAATGTTGTTAACTGGACCCCATTCACTTGCATTGGTTTTGTGTCCACACAATACAAATGAATGAGGTCCAGAGCTGTTCGTTTCCCAAAATATCTTATATAAGAAAGTCATAAAGGTAAATGATGACAGAATTTTCCTCTTTGGGTGGAGCATCACTTTAAGTGTGGAACTTTACCACATTACATTTAGCTATCTCCACCAAGTTGATTTCTTCTTTAAGTCAACCGATTCTCAATGGTTCACTCAGCACTAATAAAAGAGCACAATACGGCCTGCAGAGAAATTCTGAGGCTACTTTTCTTGTAGATGTTTAGATCAAAAAAGTAATCCGGCATATGTCTCACTATTGGTTGATGTTGAGTCATGTGTGGCCATTCTGCAATGGATGATTTTGTGAGGGGAACACCATAAGAAAAGCAATGTATCCAGGCAACCAACCAGCCATCCCCACCTGTGCCCTATTCTTTCCTTGTGTTTCTTTAGAGCCTTTTCGGCTATATCCTGTGAAGCAAACTGCACGAAGGCCTCCCCCGTACTCCTCCCCTGGAAGTCCACCGGCAATGTTATCCCATTTGGCACGATTTCCAACCCTTCAACCCAAGGACAGATAACCCCAGTGGGGGACAAATTAAATCACAAGCCCATTAACAAGACTTCTCTATAATTCTCTATGGGTTTCTCTTTAGTCACATGTCAACATAAACATGGGGCCTTGCAATACAAAGTATTCTCAAGTTAAAGAGGAAAGAAAAAAGGGTCACTTAAATCCTTTTGGCCATTTGTCTTAACCCTCTGTAGCCCCAGTAAATGCATCATAAATGATTTGCCTGTCTTTAGTGTGCAAAAATGCAATAGAAACTAAATAATGACATTACATTATTGTTTATTAGCTGGGATGGATGAAGTGAATATAGAAAGGGACCCCATGCTGGTGGTCCTGGTGGTTTTGTTTTGTTCTCAATTTGGTCCATCTATCTGTGATTGAAATGCTTAAAGCTTCTTTCAGAAAAGCTAAGTTTGCAAGAAATGGTCCAGTAAGCTAACTAATACATATCTGACATGTTGTAACAATTTGAGGACGGGACGATTCAAACTACTCAATTGACATACCGCCAAAAAACTGGACTATTTCCTCCTTGCTGCATCCGAAGGGCAGACCTCGAAGCCTAACCAGGCCATCTCCTCCCGTGTCTGGGCAATTGGGTCCGGTGTGCTTTAAAACCCAGTCCATCTCCACACTATTGGATTTGAATACTACAGCCGCATATGAATGTATTAGTGTGAGGTGACTTCAAGAACGTCTGTGACAAAGGCAACACCAGCTGCTTACCTTCTACATAACGGTGCCCCATGGTTTCACGGTCTTTCTTTATAGCAATTTTAAGATCTTCTTCCGATTCAAACTCAACAAATGCCTCTCCGCTCGGTCGTCCTTCTCTTGTATATGTGAAATGTACGCTTGTCCCGTTGTTCGCGATTTTGCACTCTGTGATCAAATTAAAAGAGTATTTCTATGTAAGGATGGTTGAAGAAAATACAGAAACATTTGTGCAGTTTTTCTTTACCTGAGAAAAATCTGTGCACTTCATCTACAGAGCAAGACCACGGAAGTCCTCGGACTCGGACCACAAGCCCCTCTCCATCCGCCATAATGGAAATGATCCTGCTCAATAGGTAAAGCAATTATTATTAAATATGTTTATAAAACGTTATTATTAAAAAACGTTATATAAGGATTAGATATATATTAATATGTTGTTTTATTCAATTCTCAAATGTTGTATTTCAGACAAGTCATCTGCTGACAGCACCCAATTGACATCATGGTTGAGCAACTCAGACACAACAGAAAAACGCAAAGCTAACAAAACCTACAGTTTTAAGATCCAGACGTAATATCAATAAAATACACTGTGTTTTTGACACAAACAACATACAAAAATGTATAAATACTTTTAATATCCATTGATCAGCTTAGTCTAAAAGCAAAATACACCGAGACGAAACAAACCGTGCCCCCGTTAACACGAAAAATGGCTCTTTACAAAAATAAATAGGTACATTTAACCAAAGAACATTTTTTATGTACGAAAATAAAATTGAAACTGTTAACTTAGCTTAGCGAGCTTTCTGAACCACATACCTTCTGATTAACACCCTTGGAGAGGCTTCGTTTACTCAACAGAAGCACGGCAACGTAATTTATCAGCCCCTAAACAAATGTAATGTACCGATAGTGCTCACTTAATCTTAGAAATGTTTACAGTATGTGTCTACTTATAAAAAAACGTCAAGAAGGAGACGCGAGTCTGAACATGAACGAGAAGCAGCTCGTTGATAATATGAGGCGGTTACAGATACGCTGAGGCGTTGCTGCCCCCTGCAGTTTCGGGTGTGACACTGCAACACTAAAATGAATCACGCCCTTAATTTAACACGTGGTGTGATGTTAAATATTGTGCGCGTTATCTAAAACACACCAACAAATGAAAACGTTTACGCTTATTTAACATTATGGAATAATAACATTTATTATTTGCGCAACGTTATGTTAAAGCGGCTTGCGATTTATCTGTATAGTGCACTATTTAAGTGTGCGTAAATGTGTCTATTTTTACACCGTGTCATTTGCGCCTGATGCTCTCCTGTAATTCCCCTCGTGCATTACATCATCCATCTTTCTTATATGTCATTTCATAAACTAATTGGAAGTGGCGCAGTTTAAACTAAAATAAAACTACGGAAGCAAAACTACAAAAAAACAAACCACTACTCCACGGATACGAAACGCACTCCTTTTGCAAAGATCTGGCAACCCTGTATGTTACGCTGGCCTGTTTTTGTTGTTGCTCAAGTCTCGTTTATCACATGATGCGAGTCACGTAGTCTGTACTGTTGTTAAATACCCCCTCACCCTAGTTTCTCTCCACCACTGCGCCTCCAGCCCTGGGTGTAGAAGTCTCACTTCTTCTGGTATCGCTAGACTGGCACTGCTTGTTAACTTGTAAAAATAACTTTGCATTATTGCGTACAAAGAGTCTGAACAGGTGCTGGACAGAAGGAGCATCGCCGAGACCTTGCGTCGGTTTATTTAGTAGTGAAGAGAGCATTTCGACCACGATGTCTGCCAACACGGAGCAAAGCAAGAGCTGCCCCATTCCCACGCGTGTCCTGCACCTCAAAGACTGGTCTCAACTACCGGACTGCTACAGTCAAACCCCTGGAGGGACTCTCTTCTCCACCACGCCAGGAGGTGAGATTGTAGAGTATATTTGATTTGGAGGAATGCGGATCTATTTATGATTGATGCATTGTAAAGGATGTGAAGCTTTGCAACATTGTATAAACATTAAAACAGCAATTGATGTTTTGTCATTTATTTCTTATATGCACCACGCGTGCGTTCCCAACTGTGTCTTTGGCTATCACTGGCGCTCCATTACGCACGTGCGTCCACCGTAAAGTTGACAAACATTGGACGATTTTAGACATTGTGCACTTTATCCCCACTCTATTTTGTCACCCACTGTACAGTTAGATCACATACGTGTTAACCCAGCGAATTTAACCCTGAAAAGCGCAGTTGATGTGTTCTTTCCAGCGCGTTACGCATGGATCGCGCAATATCACATTCCAGTTGCCACAAGCAAGCGTCAGTTATGCGCACAAAGTCTCAAACAGTTTCGACGATATAATCTAACTGACTGATGTTGTTATCTGGTTTTACGATTAACTGCCAAACGAGTACAAAACAATGCATCTAATCTCGTGAAAAACAAACGCTCGACCCAGTTCATGAAGGGCTGGCCCCTCGCATATTTTCAAGCTCTTTTGTCCGACTCTTGACAATCTCTCGCATGTGGCTGTAACTGTAGCGCCTTGCAGAGGAAAGGCCATTCTTAGAAACACCCCTCCTCCTACACAGCTGCTGTGGATTTCAGGAATAACAGCCGAGATGGGTTCATTGGGTCCACTCGGTGTGGAAACTCAAATATAACTCTGGGAATCTCATGAACTGTGGCGAGAACATTGTGGAAAATGTTGTACGTTTCAAAACGCTGCAGTTAAAGTGTGCGAAACATGCATTCTTCAACTGCGAACAAATGAAAAGTGGTCTTCCTCCTGAAATGGAGGGGCTGGTATCCACGCATTACCCTGACCAGAGCGACCCACAGTTCTGACTGCTGTGCTGTATATCCAACCACTGTCACCATCTCAGTCCACACCCTTGACCACCCCCCACCCCCTTTGTCCGGAACACATTGAACTAAATAGCAGAGGTTGCATAACATGTTTTTCAGTCACTGGTAGAGCTTCAACAGGAGCACAGATAGCACTAACTTCTGCGCAGGTCAAACTTCGGAGATCACATTCAGTTAATACATCAAAGTAATTCATTCGTATGACTAACCCCAATTTTACGACGTTAGCTACAAATATTCTGTTGGTTATATTTTTCTAGCTTCAACTTGCATTTGTAAACATTTTGTTTGGGGGAAGCATTTGTCTGTTTTTCTGTGCTAAAACTCCTGTTCAATTGTTAGTACAAACTGTTCTACAATTGTTTATGTCACCTGCAGCCTACAATGTAAATATGTTTTTGTGAGCATGTGATTGGCTACATAACACATGTCCCACCCCTCCTCCAGGAACTCGGATCATTTACGACAGAAAGTTCCTCCTCGACTGTAGAAACTCTCCTATCGCCCGGACCCCACCCTGCTGTTTGCCCCAGATTCCTGGGGTAACCATTCCTTCACAACATCCCATGTCCAAACTTCAAGATCTCAAAGAGGAACTGGAGGAGGAAAAGGATCTGGGAGGTAAAAATTTGTGTTTTCTCAAAACTACAACTACTGCTATTTGCCTTTCATAACAATGCAGCTTCTTGGAAACAGGCTTATGTTTTTCCCTTTTTTAGCTGATGAAAGCCAGTTCGAGATGGACATTTGAATCATTCATCTACCTCCTGTGGAGAATTTCTCTATGTGCTGGGACGTTACTGGCACGATCAGCAGATGTCACATATTTACTAGATTACAGGGCTTTTTAAAGAGCTAAACACCTAAAGAGTGTTTTATTCTTTTGTTTGAAAGTATTTGATATCAGTTTACCAGAAACAAAGTGGTGGTTGTTTATCAGTGGCGTTGTTTTGAAATCTCTTTATTGTACATATGGTACTTTCTACTTTTTTTAAAATAAGACAATGTAGCTTTACACATGGGACAAAACCATGGCAAAAACTCTTCCTTTTGAGCAATAAATGAGCAAACATGATTGTTTATTGGTAAGGGTCGACTTAAAGGCAAATGAATGTCTGTAGCAGGAGATGGCGTTTCACCTCGAATCACATCAGAAGATAAATGTACCAGCATGTGCCCTCAGGGTTTCCCTGGTGTTTCAATTGCCTGGATTTCCTCAGGTTTTATTATTTTGATTAAAATAAATGACACACTTAAATGTTGATGTGTTTTTTTTGTTTTGTCAACACTGTGCTGGAGTATTGAATGTCATTGTAAGAATTTAGAGGCATCTCCACCCCTCCCCTTTACATTTACATGTAGCAGACGTTTTTATCCAAAGTGACTTACAGATGAGGTAAACAATGGAAGCAATTGGGACAACAAAAAGCATAAAAATTAGTCATTTAGCAGACGTTTTTATCCAAAGCGACTTACAAAGAGTTCAGGGAGCAATAGCATAAGTGCAATCCAAAAGCACTAAGGCGCCTGACAAATAATTAAAAGGTCATGTTCTTGCTAAATTGCTAACAAAAAAGATAACAGATCTATGAAACGCCCCCTTTAAAGGGATAGAGAATCCAAAAATGATCAATCTGTCATCATTTACTCACCCTGCATACATTTCTTCGTTTCAATGAACACAGAGAAAGATATTTTGAAGAATGTTAGCAATTTTCAATTCTGGGACATCATCCACTACCATAGTAGGACTTCTTTTTGTTCTGTTGCACACATGAGAAATGATTCTGAAGAATTTAGGAAAACAAAGAGTTCTCGGGCACCTTTGACTTCCATTTAATTCTTCCTAGCTGATATTCACCCCTCACATAGCAGCAAGTACGACTCGAACTTGCAGGCATGTGCTCTACAATATCAGGAAAATCAGGCCGTTCCTGTCTGAGCATCTGCCCCTCAGCTGCTAGTCCAAGCTATGGTCATATCAAGACCTGACTACGGCAATGCTCTACTGGCCGGCCTTCCAACCAAAGCCCTTGCAAATGATCTAGAATGCTGCTACACGTCTAGTTTTCAATCACCCTAAAAGCACCCATGTAACACCCTGATTTCACTTCACTGTTAGTGTTAATGTAGCACTTAGGCCTAGGCAATTCATACTGCATTGGTCTATGACTAAATTTGAAAACGAATAAATTAAAGTTATCCACAGAAATGTTTGTCTCAGTCCTGTAAGTTCAGAAGCCCATGTAGACACACATATAGTAAAATAAACCATTGCATAACTGTCACGTTGTGAACTGGGGACTTTTTAGTTTGAGGGAAATGGAAACATCTAAAGATTTCTACTTAGGAAAAGGACATGTTCAACAGTAGTATTGCTACATATGACACTGAAGACCTGATGCGCATATCGAGCAGGCAGAGCAATTTCCAATGAAGCACCGTTTCGAGGCGTCCATTGTTTTCACTGAATCATGTGGTCAATGACAAATGAAGCCTCACTTTCTCATAAGTGTTTCGGTTTGCATGTCAAATCCCTACCTTACTTTATTGGTCCTATCTGGCACAGTCTGGTTGGTTGGTTGAACTGTAAGGAGAGTGTAGTTTGGAAGACAAAGATAATATTAAATAAATCAATATTCTATTTACAACAGGTAAGGTGTTTGGTGTGTGATAAGGAGCTTCACTATTCAAATAATACTTCCTCCATGCTCAGACACTTTAGAGCTCTGCATGAGACTGCGCCTGACACCAATCCTGTACACACACAAGTGCGTTATCATAATTTCACTTTGACATTTACATGTGACTTGTATTTGTCATCGAAAATGCCCTTCCCTTCAGGTTCTCGAAAGCAGATGATTGATGAGGCACTGGTAAATATGATCATCAAAGACTCTCAGGCGTTTTCACTGGTGGAGGATGAAGGCTTCAGGGGTCTCATCCATGCTCTGGATCGTACCTATGTTGTGCCAAGCAGGCAGGTGTGTAGAAAAGTCCAATTTAACTATTTACACTGGATAATATTTAAAAAAATAACCTTTCTTTTACATTTATTTTATTGTTGCACATTTAGACCTTGAAGAAAATGGTGGACTCAAAATATGAGGAAGCCAAGATCAAGGCAAAGGCTGAAATGGAAAATATCAAGGCTGTGTCTTTAACTTCAGATATGTGGACATCACTTAACACGGACGCTTACTTGGCCATAACCTGCCACTACATTGATGGGGATGATAAACTCAACACTGTCTTGTTGGGGGTGGAGAGGTTTCCTGATAATCCCACAGCTGAAAATATCGCCCTCATACAAAATAAATATATGGAGGAGTGGGAAATCAAGGCAAAGGTCAAATGCCTTGTCACAGATGCTGCAGCAAATATGATTGCTTGTGCAAAGATTCTACAAGTGAGGCACACAATCTGCATTGCGCATGCACTTAATTTAATGGTTAAAAAATCGTTCGATCAAGTTTCTACCCTCTGTGACATCCGCACCAAGGCAAAGAAAATTGTCAGCTATTTCAGATCCAGCTCCATTGCCAAAGAGAAGCTGAACCAGATACAGCAAGACATGCGCAGACCTGCCCTTAAACTTATCAATGAAGTGGAAACACGGTGGAACAGCACTTTTCTGATGCTTCAACGCCTTTATGGAGAAAGGCAAGCTGTGGGGGCATCCTTAGCCTCTCTCAGAACAGACATCAGTCCAATCGATCCACAGGAGTATGAAGCGATAGATGAAGTCCTCCGTGTGCTCTCACCTTTCCAGCAGGCTACGGTAGAACTGTCTAGGGAGAAACATGTCTCAGGGTCAAAAGTCATTCCGCTGATGAAAATGATACACCATTGTTTACATGGAGAACAAATCAGGTATTTATTTGTATTTATTCAGCAGTTAAAACGTTCATATTAATGTTCATATTGCAAATGTGACCAAGCCATTTTAAATTGATAAGGTTGACCATGGATCATTCAAAACAACTGACAGAAAACCTGACCGGACGCCTGAGAGAACATATATGGAATATAGAGTCTATGAGTGTAATGACCATGGCAACCTTGCTGGACCCAAGGTTTAAAACCTTTGGGTTCCTCAATCAAAATAAAATGACTGAAGCTGTTAGAAGGCTAAAAGAGGAGTGTGCCACCATCATCAGAATCCAAGAAGAAACCCCATCAACGCCAAGCACTGATTCAACACAAACATCATCTCAACAGGCTGCAACTACAAGTATATATCGTTTTTATTATTTTGGAAAAAAAACTTTGATGAATATTTCATGACATAAATATAATGATGCATATAAATTTCCTGCCATATTTACATTTTGTCCTTCAAATTGTTCAGGTGGAAACCTGTGGCACCCGCTAGATTGTGCTGTGGACCAAAGTAAAAAGACCCGCAATGCCACAGCTGATGCAGTAATAGAGGTTGATCGATACCTAAAGGAAAATAACATACCCAGAACCTATGATCCACTTAAATACTGGAAAGAACAAAAACATGCGTTTCCCCATCTATACCTGATGGCACTGCAGTTCCTGTGTACACCCGCCTCCTCTGTACCTAGTGAGAGAGTGTTTTCAAAGGCAGGGGAGGTATTGTGCAAGAGGAGAAATAGGCTCGGCCCTAACACTGTCAAAAAAATATTATTTCTCAATAAAAACCAGTAAATAGTCTTTTATGGGCCCACATTCTTCACCCAGTTACACAGGCACATTTTACAACCGCATAATCTGTGAATTAGGCTGACATTACGTTTATAAAGTCTTTTATATAAGATACAGGCAATGTTATAACACATTACAGATAGTCAATTACATGTCATACAAGTACTTTAGTTAAAATAATTCTACATTTTCTCACTTACTCTGGGGACCCGCAACACGCTAAACAATGTAACACATTGACTAATATTGACTTTTATATTAACAGGAATTACGTTAATAATTAATATTATCAGCATATTTGTATTTGTACACTACAGAGTACAATTACATCAATGATGCCGGTGTTACATCCACTGAGGCTTCATCCCAGACGACTGCTGTACATTTTATGATCCACTAGATGGCGCTGTAATCGATACTCCAACACTTCGAATATTTTCTCGATCCAGTTAGAAAAAGGCTTCATTTCGACATCCCTATTCAACAGTGCGAGGCTGTTTCTTTATTATTTCTTACTATAGTTTCGTTGGGACATACTTTCGCACGAGACAGTTGTAATCCCGATTCACTACAGAGACGAAAAATACAAATTCAGGATACGAGCCAGTCACGTGATTGTGTCTATAAACGTAGCTTCGGACGTCACTGATCACATGGTTATATCCAAAACAATCAAAATCCGGTACAGTGCGTCACTATAAAATGCTTCGTTTTTCTGATTACGCTTCGAAGCCTCGGTGTCCCGTCATCTTCGGTCTGAAAATGAGCGACGCATGGCTGTTCCATCACAGCGAGGCTAAACCTTTACTCATTCGGTTCCCATGTGGTGGAATTAACTGCCAGCCTCCAACCGAACTTCAGCATCCTACGAAAAACAACCCAAAACATGCTTGTTCCGCATTTATTTGACTAACCAATAACTGTCTACGTCTTGTCTAATAAAAATAGTTTATTATCTTCCTTGCTGACTCCAGTTTTAATCCGCCTAAAAAGCATGGCATTGTAAAATAAACAAACATTACAGTTTAGCGTGTTGACAAAATGTTATGCGCTCCCAACCTTTGGATAAAAGCGTCTGCCGAATGATCAAATTACGTAAACGTATGCCATGTGTATGGGATCAGTTACCCGCCACAAGTATTGTGGTCATGGTTTGAAAAATAATGAGCGTAAATAAAAAAATTGAAAACACGTGTAAAATAATAGCGCAAAAAACTAAAAAACAAATGCAAACAACAAACAACGCAGTCACGGATCGAAAAGTAATAAGCGTGAATCCAAAATGTTAACAAGTTTACAATAGTTCTGCATAAAACTTGAAACATGAATTCAACATTTTCCAAATCACAAACAAAATCAGGTTTCGCTCATATTAATTTTTTTGTCCGTGCTTACGGTCTTTTCCCCTTTGCTCTCGTTTCCACTTTCTGCGCTTGGTTTTCTAAATGCTGCAGTTCAAGTTTCATGGTAATTAGGGCGGGCTTCGGCGCCACCATTGGTCCACTAGTTCTAGATTGACAGCTCCTCCTCTAGCCAATCAGTCAACGAGGGTGTTGACGTCACCCCAAACGCGACTCGCTCGCGGCATACCTCTGAAGATGGATTATATCCGTCAGCTGCAAATCGCGGACAACCACAGGTAATTAAACATCATTATATCATTACTGAGTGTCAGATACACTTCTTATATCTGTAATGAGTTCGCTCTGCCAGGCTTGTTGTGTCCAGTTAGCTGGGTTTAGTCAGCGGTACTATAGTTTACAGTTACTCTTATTAAATTATTTAAGATTGTTGTGTATTTAGAAATAATGACTGTATTGGTGTAAATGTGTGATGTCATAGCTCATGAGAATGATAATACCACGTATATCTTAATTTAGACGAGCACATCATGCAGCGTCTTTGTATTAGCACCTATTTTATTATTGCTCCTGTATGACATATCGCTAATTGCTCCCTACCTCTGGATAAAAGCATCTTCTAAATGTAAATGTCTTCTCACAGAAGTGCATTAATTCAGTAATAAGTGCTAATTGAACGTATTGTTACCAGGGAACAGATTTGTTTCGGTAATTTTTCTCGGATGCAAGGAATTACATCAAACAGCATGATATTACACTTGTGTGTAACTAGGAAACAGTTACAACATTTATTTCTTTTATCCTATGACCTTTAGGAGCAAGACAGCGCTTGAGGACTCATTGGGGAGCAAAACACTGGAGTAACAGTCCATCATGTGGATGAGTGTATGCCGTCAGCTCAGTTCAGAACTAATAAGCAAATCTCAGATATTTATTTAGTGTTAAATTTCGTGACACAGCCTGTTGATACTTGAATCTTAAAGCCCCAGGCTATAATTGTTATAAGTTCTGTCATTTAACACCATTATAAATGTGATTATGCTTAAAATAAAAAAATAAAAACTGTATACACAAATTTTTGTATACTCCATTTCTCCATAATATATTAGGAAGTGATGTTTAAATTAACACCTTTTGCCTGAAAATAAAATAAAAGCAGTCACTTTCAGAAGGCTTTATTTAAATAATGCAAAAAACTTACAGTAGTGGTTATAACAAAGAGTGACCAATAATAATGGAAAATGAAATTTTAGGAAATTTCAGCACGACAGCAATGATATCTATATTAAATCAAAAGTAACTCAAAAGCTAAATAAAATGGAAAAAATTATATAATGCAAATATAACAGTCTTTAAGAGAGTGAGGTGAGACAACCAAGTCTACTACTTAAAAAAAAAGCAAACAGTGTATAATTTAGCAAACATTTAGTATATAATACAATATAGAAACATTAATAAATGAAAGACAAGTATTAAATCGGCAAGATAATTGTCTTTTGGTGGTTCTAAATTTCACAGTCCAATAAATGCTTGTAAAATTTTCTCAACTTTATCGGTTAGCTTTCTGAAACTCTTGGTCATGACATAACAACATTGATCAGAGTTCAAGTTTAGTAAGCAGCTTGTTTTTACTGAAATTTATTGATTCGCTTTAGATGAAATTCACAGATCCACTGCACTCAATAAATGCTAAAATAGCGTTTGAGTTAGCGAATTTTAAATATAGTATACAATGCAAAGCCCAGCTCTACGTTTCTTGATGTTAATATAATTAAAAGTAGCTCATGATCTTCCTCTTTACCAAAGTTGTGGAACTCTCTCTTGCACTGATTTCAGGAGAAATGTGGCTGAGGATGTTGTCAACATCTTTCTGGAAAAAATGCAAGTCGACAGAATTATAAACTGCTGTTAAAAAAACATTGCTGGTAAAGAAATGTAACTTACTGTGTTGTTTCTTGCAGAGATCCTTTCCATAATCGTGTCCAGCAATCCATACAGGCCACGCACTGATGCAACTCAGAATGTTGCATAGGGAATAACTGCTTTGTAAATAATTTTAGCACAAGGTTGCAACGTAAAATAAAATGGGTCTATTTATGAAAGCATTGCAATAACATTTATTTAGTATTTAAAGGACAGTTAACCTGGATAATGTTTATTAATGATAGATGGTTATCAGCCAAAATTTCTCAACAGTAGTCAACTAATGTAAACTTCACCCGTTAGAAAAGATGCTAATGTTACATGACGTGCAAATCTAAAAGATATGCATGGTATTATCATTCTCATGAGCTAGCAACATCACGCATTTACACCAATTCAGTCTTTTTCTAAATATACAGCCAATAATCTTAAATAACTCAATAGAATAACTAAACGATAGTACCGCTGACTAAACCCAGCTGGGCACATGTCAATTTAACGGACTTATGGTCGAATCGGACAACAAGCCTGGCAGAGCGAACTCATTACAGATATAAGAAGTGTATCTGACACTCAGTAATGATATAATGATGTTTAATTACCTGTGGTTGTCCGCGATTTGCAGCTGACGGATATAATCCATCTTCAGAGGTATGCCGCGAGCGAGTCGCGTTTGGGGTGACGTCAACACCCTCGTTGACTGATTGGCTAGAGGAGGAGCTGTCAATCTAGAACTAGTGGACCAATGGTGGCGCCGAAGCCCGCCCTAATTACCATGAAACTTGAACTGCAGCATTTAGAAAACCAAGCGCAGAAAGTGGAAACGAGAGCAAAGGGGAAAAGACCGTAAGCACGGACAAAAAAATTAATATGAGCGAAACCTGATTTTGTTTGTGATTTGGAAAATGTTGAATTCATGTTTCAAGTTTTATGCAGAACTATTGTAAACTTGTTAACATTTTGGATTCACGCTTATTACTTTTCGATCCGTGACTGCGTTGTTTGTTGTTTGCATTTGTTTTTTAGTTTTTTGCGCTATTATTTTACACGTGTTTTCAATTTTTTTATTTACGCTCATTATTTTTCAAACCATGACCACAATACTTGTGGCGGGTAACTGATCCCATACATGTGGTATATTTTCCGAAAGGGTATACTGACCTCTTTAAAAATTAGGCTGGAGAACAGTCCCTTTACCAAAATATTAAAGATATTGCTGGATGTTTGTCTTTCACCATAAAAGCTTTGGCTACAGTAAAAAACTCTATTAACTGCATCTACTCATCTATTGCACTGTAACTTCAACAACTGCATGGACTCATATACTGCACTGTACCTTTAATAACAGCATAACTCACCCACTGCACTGTAACTTCAACAACTGCATGGACTCATATACTGCACCGTACCTTTAATAACAGCATAACTCACCCACTGCACTGTAACTTCAACAACTGCATTGACTCATATACTGCACCGTACCTTTAATAGCTGCATAACTCATCCACTGCACTGTAACTTCAACAACTGCATGGACTCATATACTGCACCGTACCTCTAATAACAGCATAACTCACCCACTGCACTGTAACTTCAACAACTGCATGGACTCATATACTGCACCGTACCTTTAATAACAGCATAACTCATCCACTGCACTGTAACTTCAACAACTGCATTGACTCATATACTGCACCGTACCTTTAATAGCTGCATAACTCATCCACTGCACTGTAACTTCAACAACTGCACGGACTCATATACTGCACCGTACCTTTAATAACAGCATAACTCATCCACTGCACTGTAACTTCAACAACTGCATGGACTCATATACTGCACTGTACCTTTAATAGCTGCATAACTCATCCACTGCACTGTAACTTCAACAGCTGCATGGACTCATATACTGCACTGTACCTTTAATAGCTGCATAACTCATCCACTGCACTGTAACTTCAACAACTGCATTGACTCATATACTGCACCGTACCTTTAATAACAGCATAACTCACCCACTGCACTGTAACTTCAACAACTGCATTGACTCATATACTGCACCGTACCTTTAATAACAGCATAACTCATCCACTGCACTGTAACTTCAACAACTGCATGGACTCATATACTGCACCGTACCTTTAATAACAGCATAACTCATCCACTGCACTGTAACTTCAACAACTGCACGGACTCATATACTGCACCGTACCTTTAATAACAGCATAACTCATCCACTGCACTGTAACTTCAACAACTGCATGGACTCATATACTGCACTGTACCTTTAATAGCTGCATAACTCACCCACTGCACTGTAACTTCAACAACTGCATGGACTCATATACTGCACCGTACCTCTAATAACAGCATAACTCATCCACTGCACTGTAACTTCAACAACTGCATTGACTCATATACTGCACCGTACCTCTAATAGCAGCATAACTCACCCACTGCACTGTAACTTCAACAACTGCATTGACTCATATACTGCACCGTACCTTTAATAACAGCATAACTCATCCACTGCACTGTAACTTCAACAACTGCATGGACTCATATACTGCACTGTACCTTTAATAGCTGCATAACTCACCCACTGCACTGTAACTTCAACAACTGCATGGACTCATATACTGCACCGTACCTCTAATAACAGCATAACTCATCCACTGCACTGTAACTTCAACAACTGCATTGACTCATATACTGCACCGTACCTTTAATAACAGCATAACTCATCCACTGCACTGTAACTTCAACAACTGCATGGACTCATATACTGCACCGTACCTCTAATAACAGCATAACTCATCCACTGCACTGTAACTTCAACAACTGCATGGACTCATATACTGCACCGTACCTCTAATAACAGCATAACTCATCCACTGCACTGTAACTTCAACAACTGCATTGACTCATATACTGCACCGTACCTTTAATAACAGCATAACTCACCCACTGCACTGTAACTTCAACAACTGCATGGACTCATATACTGCACTGTACCTTTAATAGCTGCATAACTCATCCACTGCACTGTAACTTCAACAACTGCATTGACTCATATACTGCACCGTACCTTTAATAGCTGCATAACTCACCCACTGCACTGTAACTTCAACAACTGCATTGACTCCGTACCTTTAATAACAGCATAACTCCCCCACTGCACTGTAACTTCAACAACTGCATTGACTCATATACTGCACCGTACCTTTAATAACAGCATAACTCCCCCACTGCACTGTAACTTCAACAACTGCACGGACTCATATACTGCACCGTACCTCTAATAACAGCATAACTCACCCACTGCACTGTAACTTCAACAACTGCATGGACTCATATACTGCACCGTACCTCTAATAACAGCATAACTCACCCACTGCACTGTAACTTCAACAACTGCATTGACTCATATACTGCACCGTACCTCTAATAACAGCATAACTCACCCACTGCACTGTAACTTCAACAACTGCACGGACTCATATACTGCACCGTACCTTTAATAACAGCATAACTCATCCACTGCACTGTAACTTCAACAACTGCATGGACTCATATACTGCACCGTACCTTTAATAACAGCATAACTCATCCACTGCACTGTAACTTCAACAACTGCATTGACTCATATACTGCACCGTACCTCTAATAACAGCATAACTCACCCACTGCACTGTAACTTCAACAACTGCACGGACTCATATACTGCACCGTACCTTTAATAACAGCATAACTCACCCACTGCACTGTAACTTCAACAACTGCATGGACTCATATACTGCACTGTACCTTTAATAGCTGCATAACTCATCCACTGCACTGTAACTTCAACAACTGCACGGACTCATATACTGCACCGTACCTCTAATAACAGCATAACTCACCCACTGCACTGTAACTTCAACAACTGCATGGACTCATATACTGCACCGTACCTCTAATAACAGCATAACTCACCCACTGCACTGTAACTTCAACAACTGCACGGACTCATATACTGCACCGTACCTTTAATAACAGCATAACTCACCCACTGCACTGTAACTTCAACAACTGCATTGACTCATATACTGCACTGTACCTTTAATAACAGCATAACTCACCCACTGCACTGTAACTTCAACAACTGCATTGACTCATATACTGCACCGTACCTTTAATAACAGCATAACTCATCCACTGCACTGTAACTTCAACAACTGCATGGACTCATATACTGCACCGTACCTTTAATAACAGCATAACTCATCCACTGCACTGTAACTTCAACAACTGCATTGACTCATATACTGCACCGTACCTCTAATAACAGCATAACTCACCCACTGCACTGTAACTTCAACAACTGCACGGACTCATATACTGCACCGTACCTTCAATAGCTGCATAACTCATCCACTGCACTGTAACTTCAACAACTGCACGGACTCATATACTGCACCGTACCTCTAATAACAGCATAACTCACCCACTGCACTGTAACTTCAACAACTGCATGGACTCATATACTGCACCGTACCTTTAATAACAGCATAACTCATCCACTGCACTGTAACTTCAACAACTGCATTGACTCATATACTGCACCGTACCTCTAATAACAGCATAACTCACCCACTGCACTGTAACTTCAACAACTGCACGGACTCATATACTGCACCGTACCTTTAATAGCTGCATAACTCATCCACTGCACTGTAACTTCAACAACTGCACGGACTCATATACTGCACCGTACCTCTAATAACAGCATAACTCACCCACTGCACTGTAACTTCAACAACTGCACGGACTCATATACTGCACCGTACCTTTAATAACAGTATAACTCATCCACTGCACTGTAACTTCAACAACTGCATGGACTCATATACTGCACCGTACCTCTAATAGCAGCATAACTCACCCACTGCACTGTAACTTCAACAACTGCATTGACTCATATACTGCACCGTACCTTTAATAACAGCATAACTCATCCACTGCACTGTAACTTCAACAACTGCATGGACTCATATACTGCACTGTACCTTTAATAGCTGCATAACTCACCCACTGCACTGTAACTTCAACAACTGCATGGACTCATATACTGCACCGTACCTCTAATAACAGCATAACTCATCCACTGCACTGTAACTTCAACAACTGCATTGACTCATATACTGCACCGTACCTTTAATAACAGCATAACTCATCCACTGCACTGTAACTTCAACAACTGCATGGACTCATATACTGCACCGTACCTCTAATAACAGCATAACTCATCCACTGCACTGTAACTTCAACAACTGCATGGACTCATATACTGCACCGTACCTCTAATAACAGCATAACTCATCCACTGCACTGTAACTTCAACAACTGCATTGACTCATATACTGCACCGTACCTTTAATAACAGCATAACTCACCCACTGCACTGTAACTTCAACAACTGCATGGACTCATATACTGCACTGTACCTTTAATAGCTGCATAACTCATCCACTGCACTGTAACTTCAACAACTGCATTGACTCATATACTGCACCGTACCTTTAATAGCTGCATAACTCACCCACTGCACTGTAACTTCAACAACTGCATTGACTCCGTACCTTTAATAACAGCATAACTCCCCCACTGCACTGTAACTTCAACAACTGCATTGACTCATATACTGCACCGTACCTTTAATAACAGCATAACTCCCCCACTGCACTGTAACTTCAACAACTGCACGGACTCATATACTGCACCGTACCTCTAATAACAGCATAACTCACCCACTGCACTGTAACTTCAACAACTGCATGGACTCATATACTGCACCGTACCTCTAATAACAGCATAACTCACCCACTGCACTGTAACTTCAACAACTGCATTGACTCATATACTGCACCGTACCTCTAATAACAGCATAACTCACCCACTGCACTGTAACTTCAACAACTGCACGGACTCATATACTGCACCGTACCTTTAATAACAGCATAACTCATCCACTGCACTGTAACTTCAACAACTGCATGGACTCATATACTGCACCGTACCTTTAATAACAGCATAACTCATCCACTGCACTGTAACTTCAACAACTGCATTGACTCATATACTGCACCGTACCTCTAATAACAGCATAACTCACCCACTGCACTGTAACTTCAACAACTGCACGGACTCATATACTGCACCGTACCTTTAATAACAGCATAACTCACCCACTGCACTGTAACTTCAACAACTGCATGGACTCATATACTGCACTGTACCTTTAATAGCTGCATAACTCATCCACTGCACTGTAACTTCAACAACTGCACGGACTCATATACTGCACCGTACCTCTAATAACAGCATAACTCACCCACTGCACTGTAACTTCAACAACTGCATGGACTCATATACTGCACCGTACCTCTAATAACAGCATAACTCACCCACTGCACTGTAACTTCAACAACTGCACGGACTCATATACTGCACCGTACCTTTAATAACAGCATAACTCACCCACTGCACTGTAACTTCAACAACTGCATTGACTCATATACTGCACTGTACCTTTAATAACAGTAGGGCTGCAACAACGAATCGATAAAATCGATAAAAATCGATTATTAAAAATGTTGGCAACGAATTTCATTATCGATTCGTTGTATCGCGCGACTATAACGCGCGCCACATGTTTGAGTGGCGTGAGCGTGGCGTTTCTGTTGCGTGTCAGCTCTGTGGCGGCTGCGTCGTGTTTTGTGTATCTTTGCACACCAGCACCGTGCCTGACGCGGCGCTGGCGCGCTGCTGCTGCTATAGGTGACATAGAGGGAGGCCGCCGACAGACAAGGGTCTTGTATTCACGACAAGTTTAAACTTTTTTCACATAACCTACACCTTCCAAAATCCGAAAAATGAGTAAGTAGGCTGTCTGTTTATTTAAATAACATTTCCAAATGTTTTGTAGCTTTATTACCTGATGTTGGACCGTCACTCAGATGACACACTAGACTACGTTGTTATTGTAGTGTGTCATATTTTTTTCCTTTTTTAATCACATTGTTAAGAGCATAAAAAACAAAAATAATTCAGTCACCAATACTTTTTGGGGTTTAATACGAACCACAATTCGTATTAAGATGATTCTCAGATATGTTATTAAAGATGTAACGTAATCAATTGATGCACGAGTTTACTTTATGCAATATGTGTTTAAGATGGACATAAATTAATATTCCCATTCAATGCAATGTATCTTTTCATTGGATAGCCTAAGCATTTTCTTGGAGGAAGATTTTATGGAAAAAGGTAGTTAATTGGAGTATTCATTTGCAACATTTTAGTAATAATATCTCATACTTAATAGGAATATTAATGTATAATTTATTTCAATATTCACTTGTTGTTTCTCCAAAAATGCATTATAAACATGATTTAAGTCCTGATGTTTTCTACAGTGGACATGTAAACCCCGTAACGTGTAGATGTTGGTTTAATGAAATTCAATTTGAAAATACGTTCAAATAAATGATGATTAGCTTTCAAACATCAAAATGGCATTCATTAATATGTATTCGTGTACAAAATTACATATAAACATCTTTTCCTATTCTATTTTGCCTGGAAACGCTTCCAACACGCTTGCGTGTCTCGTGAAAAATAGGCGTCGATTCAATTCCTAGCATGCACGCGTTTTCCGTGCGGCTCGTCTCACGCAGGCAGTGTGCAAGCTCTAACCTGTTAACATGGGAGCCGATTTAAAAACGGTCATGCCAGGCTTCTGAGACGCTCACGCCACGCATCTAGTGTGTCACAGGACTAAAAAAAGTTGATCGCGCCGCGCAGCATAGCGGAGAAAAAATAAATTAAAAAAGCAGAGCGGAGGTAGAGGAAAGACCATCAGAGAGACCCGAAAAAATTCCAGAAAAAAACAGCAAACCATGAGAGGCTTCTTGATGGGAAATGCATCATGTAAACCACAGCAAGCTGTAATAATAATATAATAAGTAATAATAAAGCTTTTGAAATATGTTTTGCAATGTCAGTTCTATTTTTCAATAAAGGGTTGAAAATGAATGCTTTTAAAAATTTGTATCCGATTCATCGATTAATCGAACAAATAATCGACAGATTCATCGATTATTAAAATAATCGTTAGTTGCAGCTCTAAATAACAGCATAACTCACCCACTGCACTGTAACTTCAACAACTGCATTGACTCATATACTGCACCGTACCTTTAATAACAGCATAACTCATCCACTGCACTGTAACTTCAACAACTGCATGGACTCATATACTGCACCGTACCTTTAATAACAGCATAACTCATCCACTGCACTGTAACTTCAACAACTGCATTGACTCATATACTGCACCGTACCTCTAATAACAGCATAACTCACCCACTGCACTGTAACTTCAACAACTGCACGGACTCATATACTGCACCGTACCTTCAATAGCTGCATAACTCATCCACTGCACTGTAACTTCAACAACTGCACGGACTCATATACTGCACCGTACCTCTAATAACAGCATAACTCACCCACTGCACTGTAACTTCAACAACTGCATGGACTCATATACTGCACCGTACCTTTAATAACAGCATAACTCATCCACTGCACTGTAACTTCAACAACTGCATTGACTCATATACTGCACCGTACCTCTAATAACAGCATAACTCACCCACTGCACTGTAACTTCAACAACTGCACGGACTCATATACTGCACCGTACCTTTAATAGCTGCATAACTCATCCACTGCACTGTAACTTCAACAACTGCACGGACTCATATACTGCACCGTACCTCTAATAACAGCATAACTCACCCACTGCACTGTAACTTCAACAACTGCACGGACTCATATACTGCACCGTACCTTTAATAACAGTATAACTCATCCACTGCACTGTAACTTCAACAACTGCATGGACTCATATACTGCACCGTACCTTTAATAACAGCATAACTCATCCACTGCACTGTAACTTCAACAACTGCATTGACTCATATACTGCACCGTACCTTTAATAACAGTATAACTCATCCACTGCACTGTTACTTCAACAACTGCATGGACTCATATACTGCACCGTACCTCTAATAACAGCATAACTCATCCACTGCACTGTAACTTCAACAACTGCATTGACTCATATACTGCACCGTACCTCTAATAACAGTATAACTCACCCACTGCACTGTAACTTCAACAACTGCATGGACTCATATACTGCACCGTACCTCTAATAACAGCATAACTCACCCACTGCACTGTAACTTCAACAACTGCATTGACTCATATACTGCACCGTACCTTTAATAACAGCATAACTCATCCACTGCACTGTAACTTCAACAACTGCATGGACTCATATACTGCACCGTACCTTTAATAACAGTATAACTCATCCACTGCACTGTAACTTCAACAACTGCATGGACTCATATACTGCACCGTACCTTTAATAACAGCATAACTCATCCACTGCACTGTAACTTCAACAACTGCATTGACTCATATACTGCACCGTACCTTTAATAACAGCATAACTCATCCACTGCACTGTAACTTCAACAACTGCATGGACTCATATACTGCACCGTACCTTTAATAGCAGCATAACTCATCCACTGCACTGTAACTTCAACAACTGCATTGACTCATATACTGCACCGTACCTCTAATAGCAGCATAACTCACCCACTGCACTGTAACTTCAACAACTGCATTGACTCATATACTGCACCGTACCTCTAATAGCAGCATAACTCACCCACTGCACTGTAACTTCAACAACTGCATTGACTACTATACTGCACCGTACCTCTAATAACAGCATAACTCACCCACTGCACTGTAACTTCAACAACTGCATTGACTCATATACTGCACCGTACCTCTAATAGCAGCATAACTCACCCACTGCACTGTAACTTCAACAACTGCATTGACTACTATACTGCACCGTACCTCTAATAACAGCATAACTCATCCACTGCACTGTAACTTCAACAACTGCATTAACTCATCTATTGCACTGCAACTTTAATACATAATGTCTATAATTTATGTACACTTTAGCACTTGCACTATTGTTTAGTCTAAATTATTAGCTGTTCATAGCCACCTGTACATTAATGTCCGTAGTATATAGCCTTCTGTATATACTGTATATATAGCCTTCTGTATATATACTGTGTATATTGTACATACCTACTGTCAAATTATCATAGAACATACCTACTGTCAAATATTTTCATAATATTGTATTCTGTATTTATTCACTGTATCTCCTGCACTTGCTAATCACACTTCTGGTTAGACCTAAACCACATTTAGTTACACTGTACTTGTATATGTGTATGACAATAAAGTTAAATCTAATCTAACTTGCACAAGTTATAAACAATATTTTTGTAGTGCACAGCAGGAGGTTTAGAAGAACAACTCCATCATAGAAATCATTTTGAACAACGCTGCTGCTTTTACTATTTGAGGTCCAACAAAGCACAGCACTTCTACCACAAGTTAAATTTGGAACAAGATAACATACATGACCTTTGGGCGGTGTTCCAGCACAAATATTACTGTCTGCTTTGGATGTAGACTGTAAATAGCCCAGAACAATTGACCTTTAATGTTATTATCACACGAATACAGGTGTAAATTCTGACTATACCCCTTGGTAGTCCAGCAGTGACCTAGTTCTCTGAAACATTATACACAATGTTAGTGCTAGCAAACTTTCTGTTGGAACTAAAGAGAATCGATTTGTTAAAGCTAATGTTGTTGTCGCCGTGTAGGTTCAGAATCACACTACATTACACAAACGCACTCACAGGTAGCAATTCCATTGAAAACAAAACATACAACAGACATCTTAAAAATCGTGTTTATTTCTTGAAATTTGTCTAAGACACTGGAGGAATGCATTTCCAGTGTTTTAAGAATCATGTTACAGTCACCTGTGTATGTTTTGAGGTAATAGTTTAATTACTATTAAAGCCACTTTTAAATATCTAAGACAGGAGAAATTTTCCTTAAAAGTAGTAGAGGAACAAACAAAAATTCAAATTTCTTAAGAACTTGTCACTAACAGATTTTAAAGGACAAGCTTACAATCTTAAAAAAACATCCTTTCATCTCACCTTTAAGCCATGCAATTTTGCAACACATAGTACGGGTGACAAAGAGAAAAAAATATAATCTAAAAACACCAAAGGGAAAAATTAACCAAACCTTTTATTTTGAAAGCAGTTTGAGAGCTCTGAGCCTAGATGTGGTACACAGCCAAGATGTAAAATACAACCATACAATACATTAGATTCAAAAGGTACCAAAAAGTACAGTAAAAAAATAACACTTCCATCTCTGGAAATGTAAAAAGGACAAAAAAAAATTATAAAACAAAAGTGAAGTGACATTTGCTCCCCCCAGTTCTTTGTTTTCTGTACAAAATGAAGCAGAAGTCCAGATTCTGCCAACTTCCAAAAGTAAAAGACCCCAATGCTCACTGCGACCAGACCGCTGGTTCCGGTTCTGTAGTTTTACGACCTTTCAAACAAACACAGAAAAAAGTCGAGATTTAGTTGCTTAAATCCACACACATACAGCATTATATAAAATGAAATGAAGAAATGGGGCCTAGCACATAACTACAACCCTACTGAATCAGTGTTTGACAGAATTCTAAAGATTTCAGTCCTAGTCTCAAATGGACGATCTGACTGCCTTATAACTAAATGGGTAAATGGAGATGAATTGCATTTCAAAGCATGGTAAGTGACAACCAAATTAACCTTACCATGAAACGGTGGGAAGAAAAATGCATACCTGCACTACACAAGATCAGTATGGCTTGTAGCTACTCTGGTGAGCCCCACGTCTCGGAGTTTTTCCATAGCTTGTATTTCCCTGGTCTATGGGGGTAAGAGAGAAGCAGAAAAAGGAATTTATATTGCCCCTGTATTCACAAGAACCCAATGGGGGGGGGAGCTGGGGAACGGGGTGTGGGGATGATCCCATGGACAATCAGTGCTTACGGTAGTCGTATCCGCTGCCGTATCCGCCGTAGTAGCCCGCAGAGTAGTCGTAGTTGCCATAGCCGCCATAACCCTGCTGCCCACCATAGCCGTAACCTTGGTTACCGTAGCCTTGGTTCCAGTAGTTATTGTAGCCCTGATTCCAATTTTGACCTTGGCCTACAAAACGAAAACATGATTCATTATTTTAAACAAAATTGATATCTAGCTTTGTGAAACTGAAGCTATTCGCCATAGAGGCTCAACACAAGCGGAGTCATTACAAGGGATAAGATTTACTACATCCGAGATTAGTTAAATCTCTCAGAGATGGATTAAAAACCACCAAAGCACACGCCACACGGAATATAAGAGCATATCCGGTCATTTGGAATCGTTTGATAGTAGAACCTCAACCGATAAATGAATCTTATGTAGACAGAGAAATCCTAGTGGAAAACATTCAAACAAAAACGTGTGAAGCAGAACTGACCTCCACGACCCCTTCCTCTGCCTCCAAAGCGACCCCCATACTGCTGTTGCTGGTACACCTCCTTAGGTTGCGCGATCTTAATCTCACACTGTCACAAAGAGAAAAAACACAGGATTGAGTAACACAACTTTAATGAATCAGACACAATGTATCATATCGTACAACCTAAAAATAGTAGATTTCATCTACGAGTTCATTCAAGGTGAAGGTGAAAACTCACAAGGCCTTCTTTTCCGCTTGGGTCCTTGGTTCCACTGACGTTGTGAAATTTCTTTTCGAGAATCTTCTTGATGGGTTCTTCTTCCTTAAACGTAATGAAGACAAATCCTCTCCTTTTATTCGTCTTTGGGTCCATTGGAAGCTCAATAGTCTCGATCTGAGGCAAAAAAATTATTATTAAAACACAGAACAGCTGGAGAAAGAAATACAAATGTACCCATCAATGCCAACTGATCTCACACTTCAGCAGTGCTACCTTTCTAAAGAATATAAAAACAAGAAGTTAAAATACCTCGCCAAATGCATCAAAATACTCCCGAATCCTTTCTTCTGTAGTTTCAGGGTTCAAACCGCCGACAAAGATCTTCTTCACTGGTTCTTTTTTCATCGCCATTGCTTTCTTAGGGTCGATCTGCCTTCCGTCTAATCTGTGTTCTTTTTGTTCTAAAACCTGATGGAGGAATAAAAACTCAACTTTCAGCTCGCCACCACAGAACCAAGAACCTTATGGGTCTATACCTCCGTAGTCTATAAGCTTACCTTATCTACACTAGCTGATTCTTTGAAAAGAATAAACCCGAATCCCCTTGATCGTCCAGTGTTTGGGTCCATTTTGATAGTGCAGTCCGTCACCTCTCCAAATTTGGAGAAGTAGTCTTTAAGATCCTTTTTACTAGTGTCCCAGCTGAGTCCCCCCACAAACATTTTCCTAAGAAAAAGCAGAACACACCAGTTACGACCAGGAGGGGGCGTGGTAGCTCACATTACACGATATCCTTTTATTTCCATTTTACATCTAATACATCACATCTATAAATATAATTGTACATGCATCAACGCCTTCCCGGTTTGCGTCACATGCACGAGTTGCACAAACCTTCCATCCAACAAACACATTTAACGTAACAGTGAGAAATAATTTTAAGAGCCAAATTCATGCTCAATTGACTAACGTTACAGCACCCATCCCCCTTCGAGCGACACATGGCGCCAACAAAGCCAGAAAAGAACAAAGGGTTTTACGTCCGAGCATTTAAAACAATATTTCATCTAACATACCCCGCATCTTCTTCTCCTTTGCTTGCATCGATCTGCCCGCCGTCCGTGGCACCATTTTGTGGGTCTTCGTCGTTCCCCGTTTCGTCGTCGGCGGCGGCGTCTTCCTGCGCCTCGGCCTCTGGGTCTCCGTTGCCCTCCTCATACTGCTCGGCTCCGTTTAAATCCTCTTCGCCTTCGTGGCCGTTCTCAGACATCTCCATATATTGGTTTTCGACTTCTGACATGGTGGTAGTTAATGTGAAAATCTAAAACTGCAGAGAGCACGAGATGGTTAGGAAGGGGAGCGCCTTATGTAACGCGATAGGCAGTGCACATGTCCACCATTTTGAACAGCGGCAGTGGCGTTCTCATACGCCACAAGAATGTAAACACGCTAACGTTAAATGTGTAGCGTTACGAAACCGACCGTTCGCTTTAACTATCATATAGAAATTAGATCCGCGTTTGCAGCGATTTTTGATATGTCGTTACGTGCGGCTAAGCACAAAGCTCGTGCGTTGCTCGGCAGTAGCCCATGCCGCTTCTTTTCTCTTGCGTAATTCGTCGATACATTTACAGCATTACACCCTCCAAACAACATTTCCCATTTCATAAACGCAAGCGCGATTAAATTCACAAACATACGTTAGCGTATACATTATTTGATTGTAAATACTTTACCGTAAAAGCCGCAAGTTGTCTTGAAAATACTCCGTGCAACGCTTTCTCCGGTATGGGCCCTTCCTTATTGCGCCGACCAGCGGTTGGTTTTATATTACTGGATGGAAGATAAAGGAATTTTAGTATGGGGGCATTTGATTGGGTATCTTGAAATGACTATCATCCCCGCGGCCAATCAAACGCATCATTCACACGGCACAGAAATCCTCCCCCAAACGCGCTTCTTCTGAACATTCGTGTCGAGTGGGGGAAGAACTCTTTGTTCCTGTTCGGTTTACAAACAAGTTGCGAATAAAATATGAAATTATGTTTTAAAAGCCGCCGGAACAGAGGAGAACATGTGAGAAACAGACGTTTGTGGTTGGACTTAACACAATTAAAGATCGCAACCGCAATGGGTCTTTGCATTATTTGAATTCTTACGTTTGTTTTGTTGGGGGAAATGTAAACGTACCTCATGTCAGTCGGTTATTTATTTTAAAAATCAGTTGCGTGTGTTTGTCTGAATCAGATTGGTGTGATGATTCAAAACTGTGATTTAATATGAAGAATAAACTGATATTATGCAACGGGCCTGATGTTAGTAGGGTTGTAATAATCTTACAGTTCTGTCTTGTGTTTTAAATGAACACTAAATGTAATGTTCGTATGAATACGACAAATAAGTATAAAGAGAAAGTGTTTATAAAACTTAGGTGGTTTATTTTATAATGAAGTTCAGACGATATAAAAATATATGAGCAAATTACAAAGTAATACATGCATACAGTCAATCTTGTTGGTAAATCATGCTGCCTCCTTTAATTCCATTTTAACACATATTTTGGGTTTATAAGGGTTGTTTTCCATTAACCAGTCAGCAAGCCAGGTCTGTACAGTAGAAAAAGAATGCAGTTCAAAAAGCATTAGTAAATAATACCTGAAATCAAACCAAATAAAGAACATGTGCATAATTTTTTGAAGAGCTTCAGTATATTGCAATAGAGAATGTGAAGATATGTTGTGTTGAATGTTGCGCCGTCTTGGGAGGATTGCTGTTAGTGTGTTCAATGCAGTGTTTTGTTTTTACTGTTTGATTAGGAAATATATCTATGGTAGGTCAATCTTGCTGTGTTAAAAACTGCTATAGCATAACACAGAGTCGTTCAGAAAAAGCCTCTGGTTCTTTCGATTTCTCTCTATATCTAACAAAACATGTAACGGTACATATCAAAACAAGAATAGTAGTGGAGTATGATCCTCCCAAGATGGCGGCGCCACCACCAAGCATCCGATAACTTTTTAAAACTATAATAATGTGTAATTTCTGCGGTACTCTATACAAGGGCTGCACGAATAATCATATTTTAATCGTGATAACAATTTATGCTCCCCACAATTAATTGAGCATAATCGTTTTGATATTCATGTTTTAAAAGCAAGCACAAAACTCCCGATAAGGTCACAATATCATCGCAAGGTTTGTCTCTTTTATAACTGCCACTTTACAGGAAATACAAAACACACAATTTTTTTACATTTAGTCATTTAGCAGACGCTTTTATCCAAAGCGGCCTACAAAGAGATCATGGAGCAATAAGCGATATGTCACGGGAGCAATAATACAATAGGTGCTAAAACAAAGTTACTAGTTTCATCAAAAGCTAGACCACTACCTGTTGAGAGAAAGAGAGAGGGTTAGTGTAATTTGTTTTCATTTGTCTGTCAAGTATTTACAGAAGAGATTGGGTTTTAAGTAGTTTTTTGAAGGTTGTGAGAGATGTGGTTGACCGGACCGACTTAGGAAGAATGTTCCACCAGAAAGGAGAATGAGTGATTTACTGCCTTCATGAGAAGGCAATACAAGACACCGCTCATTTGCTTTTCTACTATTTTAATACTTTTTTACAAACCCCACAGACAAACGTGAAGTAATCATGATTATAATTTGTTAACTGTTTGGCTTATTTTAAAAAGAATTACACTTACAAAAGGATCCGCGGGTTTCTTCTTGCACAGCTCTGTCAGTCCATTGAGAAGTGTTGGGTTGACATACCGGCTTAGGTAGTCTTTTGCAGCCTCTCCCATAGGAATGGGTTCGATCACAGCTTAAATAAAAAAAGTTCATTTGATCAGATTTATTATATGCATAGATGTCAATTACATGGAGGAGAATCACGGATTCACGTGGGGATGGACGGATTAAATTCTACTCACAGTTGGGAAACATGAACCTGATTTCTCTCTCAGCAACAGAGAAAGAGTCGCTGCCATGTACAGCATTTCGAAGGTCACATGTGCCAAATCTCGCTCTCAGACTGATGACGACAGTCAACATGTTCAGGGAGAAAAAAACGGTGTTACATGAACATAATTACATGGATTGTATAGGAAAATGTTAGTTTTTAAAACCAGACAAGATTGTAAATGTTAAACAATCTAAATAACAGAATCAGGGTTAAGATTTAGGGGTTATTTAAGATAAATCATAAAAATGGTGTACTGTGTTTAAAATGTAACTTTAAACTGCTGTTTGTTATATCAAATCATTTGCATGAAGAGATTTAAAGGGATTTATCCGTATAAAATGTCTTTCATTACCAGTCAGGCTGTGTCTCTCTAGCTTTTATGCTGTTGACTGGTCCCATTATAGCTTTCCAGGTGGCAATAGCCTGATGCCTGGCCAGTGCTAAAGCAACAACTGATCCAGAGCTCATGAACACAGTCAAATGGGGAAAAAACAGCTTGCCATAATGTTCAGCATAGAAGTCACTGCATTGCTCTGGACTCAGCTGAAGCTTTCTTTTCTGTTACAGGAGAAACAAAAAAAATAAAAATAAACACTAAGAATTCAATTATTTGGCAAGGTACAAATCTTTTGCCTTGTCGCTATGCATCTAATATTAGAAAATAAATGCCATTAGTGTCTGCTGATCTGAGCCAAGCATTGACTTAAGACCCCAGCACAGTTGTGGCTTTTAAGATAATCACATACAAATAGTTTTTAAAATAAATGTCTTGACATGTTAATGGAAAACATTATTTGTGATTTGAATGTATTCACACAAGTATCCTATAGGCTACATTTTAGCCCAAGTGCCGCTAACACAGTGCAAAGAATGACATTCATTTAATCTAGTTGCCTATAAACGTTTACCTCCAGAATCGTGAATCCAGATTTAAGAATGATGTCCTCAATTTCATCAGCTTTATGGACTGCATCTGGTTTGATTAAAGCTAAAGTTCTTTCCACGAAGATACGAGGTGCAGGCATCTGTTTCTGGGGACTATCGCTGTCCAGCATGTTTTATAGCTTACGTTTTAACGTCTGGACCAGGCAGCCACAAATGCTTTTCTCAAATGAGTTTAAGAAATAACACAAAAACAGTTCGTTTCAACGTAAAATATTGTTTATGTCTTTCAAATCGAGCCTGCAGCCCTTGCAGGTTTCTGTTGCCCTGGTTGCTAGGATACCATTAATGACAAAGCATATAGACTTCAGCGCCATCTTGTGGCTTTATGAGCAGTTGCAAGTGTCTTTGAATCATGAGGCTTCAACTCCATTAGTTTGAAGCACTTTATTAAAAACAAAAGCCATTTTTCGTCTTTAAAATATTTTATTCAGACATTATAAAAAGCTTCTATCTGGTTCCAATGGTCACTTGCCACACTCGGATCAGGTTGTCAGTGTAGCCAGCAAAGAGAGTCTGTGATAAAAAAAGATACAGAAATCATTAACAAGCAATGTTTTTCATCCTAAATTGATTTAATGCATCTTGCTCTCCCCCTCATATTTGCAGGACTGACATCATGAGATTTCAGATTATAAAGTGATTGGGTATAATCAACGGGGGCTTTTTGATCTAGATAACCAAGATGAAATCTATTTGAAGAGTAAAGCTCATTGAAGGTGGATGGAAACTTACCTGTCCATCAGCTGACCAGGCCAGAGATGTGCACTGAGGTGGCTCAGCCTTGCTGTTGGTAGTGATAATGTCCTGCCTCAATTCATCGACTACGATCTTGCCCTCCAGATCCTGTTGAGGGAATACAGTCAGCACGGTTTCAACAGTACAAGTATGTGTGACGGTTTAAATGTCAAGTTCTCAGAAACAGCCTCTTTTATCATCATGGGAATATACAGAAGGCGTTTGAGTTTCGTCACTGAACCTTGTGCCTTAATCTTATTAATGTTACATGTGGGATGCACACACAAGTTTTGCATATAAACATTCTGTGGGCATACATATTAGTCTTGCTATCCCGCACCTTGAATGTCAAGTAAATGTTGATGTATGTAAACTTACCCAGATTTTGATGCTGGGTCCGGTGGCGGCACAGAGCCAGTAGCGGTTGGGGCTGAAGCAAAGGGCATTGATGACGTCTCCCCCATCCAGGGTGTAGAGGTGCTTGCCCTCGTTCAGGTCCCACAGCATGGCCTGCCCATCCTGTATGGTAGGTACAACAACAAACTTCAGTTAGAAAAACGTAATACATCTTAAGATATAAAATATTTCGAGGAACAATGAGATCAGAAAACGATCTCTATCATCACATAGATACAGATAGCATTTAAAGTTTCATCATCTCTTCAACAACGACCCTGTCACGTGACTCACGTCAACACTAAAGAACAGAATTATTACTCTACCTTTCCACCAGAAGCGCACAGAGATCCATCCGGAGACACGGCCACTGTGTTCAGGAATCCAGTGTGGCCAATGTGATTTGTTTTCAGTTTGCAATTTGCAAGATTCCACACCTACAACAAGACAAACACGAGTCAAACTCAAGATAAAACAACTCAAAACGATTCATGCTTTTATCCTCTACCCATCATAATTGCAGAACTTGTCATCAGAGCCCAGGAGCTCATAAAACATGTGATACATTATAATCACTGGGTAAAGTTATTACATCATACTAAACGCGATCTAATATGAGGCACGTGTGCACCGTTCCTGTAGCAGCTGGTATAATACTGATTAAATGCACACCTCACAATAGAAAGAAATTGTTCGCTAATGCATTATTTACATGTTTAAAAATCTCACCTTGACCATTTTGTCCCAGCCGCACGACACAATGATGGGGTTACTGCTGTTTGGGGAAAAGCGCACACATGACACCCATTCACTGTGGCTGTCATCCTGCAGAAATGAGTCAAATACAAGAAGCTTCGGAATGGCAAACTATTCTAGAAGTGAATTGAAAGTTGTTTACAAGCTTTCCAAAAGTTCCCCACAAAAGGGACCACGGCATTCCTACATTTCTGCTGAAATAATGATGGTGCGCTACCTGGATGGTGTACTTGCAGACTCCCAGTGTGTTCCACAGCTTGATGGTCTTGTCTCTGGCTCCAGACACAATCTGACGGTTGTCAGCCGAGAAAGCCACGCTCAGAACATCTTTGGTGTGTCCGACAAAACGGCGGGTTGTAGTGCCACTGAGTGAGACAATATGAATCGATTCACCAACAGGTTTGGTTACAAAAGCTATATAGTTTTGGAGCCTTTTAAAATACAGAAGCACGTTCGCTGGGTCAAAATGGCATTTAAGTTCAGAAACAGCCTCTTTATCATCACAGTGACACAGATTGCATTTAAGTTTCATCACTACTTCGACCACAACGTTTGCAAGTTATGCTGTGAACGGTGCATCGTAAAAGCACAAATATCACCCTTGAAACTCACGTTGTCAGATCCCACAGGCGGAGGGTGCCGTCCCAGGATCCAGACAGGGCAAACTGACCATCAGATGAGATGACAACATCACTCACAAAGTGAGAGTGACCCTTCAGTGCACGCTGGGGGATGCCATAGTTGGTCTCATCACGGGTCAGCTTCCACATGATGACGGTCTTGTCTGCAAAGTAGACAACATACGATTTTTAGCTCTGACATGTACGCTCTTAGTTAGACAATACACTTATGCAGCATTGTAATATTTTGACAACTGATATCGTTTTACCTCTATATGACACGTGGTACACACCACAGGCTGTAATTCAACAGTACGTTTCATGGCGTACAACCAGGCCTATATTATCATGCACAAAACCGGGTTGGGTTTTCATTTATACTCTAATCTAACGTACTCGTGTCTCCGGATGCTCGTGAGGATCCAGCGCGGCTCTACGGTCACTTACCCCGGGACGCGGACAAAATCATGTCGGGAAACTGGGGTGTGGTGGCAATTTGGGTGACCCATCCGCTGTGACCCTTCAGGGTACCCCTTACTGTCATCTGCTCGGTCATTTTGGTGCACCCAAGAATCACCTATAAAGGTGGATGGCGTTGGATTTGATCGGAGGGCCGAGTCCTCCCTATCGCTCGCACACCGGCTTGACGAAAAAGGAAGTTGCACACCGGAAGCAAAACTCTTGAGGGCGCGTGTCTTCTTCTGTATCAGATATGGAGGATTCGAACAGCTCGTTGCCATCTACCGGCAGTATGGTTTTATTACAAGTCAACTATTATGAAAGAGCGTCTGTTGCCAAGTATGCTTACCCACGCAGCACTTTTGGTTGCTTCCAGAGCACAAAATAATATATATATCTTATGATAGATAACACCTACATAAATATATATATATATATCACGATAGATAACACATACATAAATATATATATATCATGATAGATAACACATACATAAATATATATTTATCATGATAGATAACACCTACATATATATATATCATGATAGATAACACCTACATAAATATATATCATGATAGATAACACCTACATAAATATATATCATGATAGATAACACCTACATAAATATATATATATCATGATAGATAACACATACATAAATATATATCATGATAGATAACACCTACATAAATATATATATATATCATGATAGATAACACCTACATAAATATATATATATATCATGATAGATAACACATACATAAATATATATACATCATGATAGATAACACATACATAAATATATATACATCATGATAGATAACACCTACATAAATATATATCATGATAGATAACACCTACATAAATATATATATATATCATGATAGATAACACCTACATAAATATATATACATCATGATAGATAACACCTACATAAATATATATATATATCATGATAGATAACACATACATAAATATATATTTATCATGATAGATAACACCTACATATATATATATCATGATAGATAACACCTACATAAATATATATATATATATCATGATAGATAACACCTACATAAATATATGTATATATATCATGATAGATAACACCTACATAAATATATATATATCATGATAGATAACACATACATAAATATATATATATCATGATAGATAATACCTACATAAATATATATATATATCATGATAGATAACACCTACATAAATATATATATATATATATCATGATAGATAACACATACATAAATATATATACACATCATGATAGATAACACCTACATAAATATATATATATATATCATGATAGATAACACCTACATAAATATATATACATCATGATAGATAACACCTACATAAATATATATCATGATAGATAACACCTACATAAATATATACACATCATGATAGATAACACCTACATAAATATATATATATATATCATGATAGATAACACCTACATAAATATATATATACATCATGATAGATAACACCTACATAAATATATATACATCATGATAGATAACACCTACATAAATATATATACATCATGATAGATAACACCTACATAAATATATATACATCATGATAGATAACACCTACATAAATATATATACATCATGATAGATAACACCTACATAAATATATATACATCATGATAGATAACACCTACATAAATATATATATGGGATATATTGCCTTAGGAAAGGTCGTTTATTTCAAGAGCATTTTTAATGACATGATGTTTATACATCTGTACTACCATTTTAACTGTATAATATTTGACAATAATAAAATTATATGTAACATCTCGCGTAGAATATAGATTTAGTTATAGCGATCAACATCGCGGGAGCGCGCTTCACAAACAGGGCTGGCTTGGACGACGTCACCTACAATTTCTCGAACGTTCTGATGCGAGTCGACGCCATTTTGACTCCGTTAAACGAGATCAAAGAAAGATCTGCGCTGCGTTGAGAGGCTTTATCGACACGAAATAAACGACTCTTCAGCATTTCTCAAGACTTTCTAGGTAAATACACATTATCTGTTAACCGACCTATCTCCACCGCGCGGGGATTTGTATAACGTTTATTTTTAGCACGCTACAGCTTTAACGTAAACGTTACCTCAAGTCGAATAACGAGAGAACAAAGGAAATTTGTGTTACTTGCCATCAAATTCAACGGCAAATAAACGCGATGTATTATCAAAACGAATGAGATTTGCTGTAAATTTGACTAAATTAAAACCCATTATGTTAATGTCTTAGATAAAACACGAGGTTGTTAAGAAGCACGAGCACAGATTCGCTGCGTCCGTACGTGATGTTGCATGTCATGTAACGTAATACGTTTTTTGACTAACGTCACATTTAGCGTAAGTTTTTAATGTAACAGTAACCTGTGTTTTTATCAGACGAAACGGTCGAAGAGAATGCGCTCTCCGTGGCTCACCGAGGAGAGAGTGGAGAACAGAAAGAGACATAGAGACTCGCACAGCAGCGAGAGAGAAAACAAATACAGAAAAATCCACCATCATTACAAGAACAGCGAAGGGTGAGAAACAAACACGTCACATCTTTTTACGTATTAAAAATACACACCTTTATAGTACATAGATTCATTGCTGTGGACGTGTGTGTTCTTTGACCATTGAACCTATAGAGGGTTTCCACGACGCGCCATCAATCCGGAAGTCGGCCATGTTGGAGTTTTTGAACGTAAACACTGCTAATGAGCCTAATGGCTGAAATGCACCACAAGACGTTTGCTCAGATTTTGAGTGTGAACTTGTTGCAGAAAGTCTGTGCCAGTCTGCAGATTTGATCAGTTGGTGTGTTTCTAACTGAAACTATCAAAAAGTCTGGAAGTGTATGATGTCTAGTTTTAAGTCTTGTTGTGTATTCCAGCTATAATGGAAATGGCAGATTTTGCAGGAAAAAAATAACTGTGAAAATAAAGCTCTTTAATGCAAGTCGATCACACCGGAGAATCGCTATGACCGTATGCTGTAACATCACTTGATCATTATTTTCTACTCTGGACTTTACTCATGTGAAGTATTTAACGTTATATGTTGTTGAACCTCGATCTATTCTTCATGGATGTATACACGCACACATTCATGGGTAAAGATTCAATGTGACGGGGTTAAGAGGCACATTGATTTCTAAAGTAACTTTCAGGTGATTTAGTTTAAAGAGACAAGACTGTAAGCAACTGGTTTGTGTGTGATTTAAATGACTAAAACTGGCAAAAGTTTTCTATGGGGATAATATTTAGGGATTGGTGCACAAAATAAGTAGTTCACTATGTCGGGATGAGAAATATATGGAAATCGGGTCGTCCATATTTATTGTTAATCTTTTATGTTACGGTATATGGCCATTGTGATTATATCGGGTGTGATCTATTGCGTTGAAGATATTTATTTTCAGTTATTTCTTTTCTCCAGCTAAATCTGCAATTTCCATTAGGTTCAATAGCAGTGTTTATGTTCAATGCCTCCAACATGGCCAATTTCTGGATGATGACGCGTCGTGAAAACCCTATATAAGGGCAGCTTTGAAGAGAGTGTTGCCTAAACACGTCTTTCAAGTTCACTGTTTCCTTGGAAGACAATTGGGCCCGGTTTCACAGACAAGGCTTAAGGCTAGTCCCAGACTAAAATCAATGTGTGACCTGTCCTGACCAGAATATAACGTGGCCAGAAATATCTTACATAAAATGTATTAGTGCCATTGTTTTGTCTCAAGATGCAGACCAGGAATGTTTTCTTCTAGGGCATTTTTATAAAAGCCACATAGATATCTTAATTCAACTTAGGCACAGTCCTGGCTTAAGATAAACCGTCTCTGTGAAACCGGGTATTATTGTCCTGCGTGTGCCTAAATGTAACGTATGCAAAGGATGAATAAAGGAATTAAAGTCTCATTTGTGAGATTTGTCGTTTTTAATATTATTCAGTGTTCATTATTTTCCTTTAAAGTCAACGTAAGATGTAAATATTAATGAACACCCTTAATGCAATTTATTTTTTAATGATTATTTTCTCCATGCTATTTCAAAGAAACAACATTTCTTCTTGGAAATATTATATAAGAGTTGTTTTGTAAACAAACCTTCCTGTTTCCATTAAATATAGTTTGTTTTACTCAGAAATGTGTAACAGAGGTAAACACTGTTGACAGTAAATGTTTTCACCTCCATGTAGCCAACACTTTGTATTTATAATGACTCATTGCATCATAGGCATTACCTGGAGACTAGGAGCTCAAATCAAAAGCTGGAGGTAAAAGAGGTCAGAGATGTGTACAGAGACCATGATGAGGACAGCCGTCCTGCCTGTAAGGACCGGCAACGGGAGAGATCTAGAGTCAGGGGCCGGGAGAGAGACAGGGACTGGCACCATTACAGCAAATCATCTGGAAACAGCCGGCGGAGCAGTCCGCACAGACGCGGACACCTTCGTTCACGTCGTCACTCTGACTCGGTATGAGCAATGTCCTTGTCTCACGTTGCCACGGCAACTGTCTACCTTTTCTTTCTCTTTCCTTTTCGTTATATGTCCTGTTTAAGTTCCTCGTGGCCAGTATGAAAAAATTACAGCAAAACATTAATATTGAGATATGTTTGTGAAGGGGTATACATTTAGTCTGAAAGAGCAGGAAAACAGCATGTACAATGTTTTAAGGCATCTCAATCATGGAGGTGGAGTTTAACTCTATATTTTGTTTAATGATAAATTGTTGTAACTGTCTACTTAATGGTTTGAGAAAGTATCTCATCTGAAAATATGTTGCCATTGTTTTTCTTCTGTAACACACACGATGTGGTGGGCCCTGTGTGTATCTCGTGGGCTGAATTTGCGTTGGCTTCTCCCTGTGGCCGGGCCTGGCTGCTGCGGTTATCTGAACGGGCTGAATCACTTCCCCCTCTTCCGTTCTACCCTCGCTGAATGAATGAATGCCGCTTTCTGGTCCCCCCCGATTCTCATGGGTTTTTGATGGTGCTGATGATGATGATGGTGATCCGAAACCCCAGAGGAACCATCGCAGGAAAAGATCCAGGAGTGTTGTGGATGATGAGGAGGGTCACCTGATCTATCACAGTGGAGACATGCTAAGAGAAAGATGTATAGAATACACACTTTTCTGTATCTCTTCTGTATCTTTATTTCTTTCACTGCTTATTTTGTGTTCTGGGGTCAAACTATACGACAACTTTAGTTCTAGGCATATTTTTGGGTCCTGATAAATGCAGTTGACAGCACTTAAATTTATCCTGATGTGTGCACCATAGCATTTGTCTCATTTGTTTATCATTTATGCATTGATTTTTCAATTTTCATTGATCCATTATTCAGAGCGAATCTGATAGGACTGTTGTCAGTACGTCAAATTTGCGTTTCTAACAGTCTGTCTTTAAACCCATAGATGAGATTGTGTGCACCCTAGGAGAGGGAGCGTTCGGCAAGGTGGTGAAGTGCATTGATCATACAAAGTAAGTTTACGATGAACTTGAAATGCCTTATGTGTTTTGCTTGATCATCCATCTATTTAAAGGGATATTTGTGTGCTAATGACATTAATGTCTGCTATTACAGCGGAGGAGCTCATTTAGCTCTGAAAATCATCAAAAGCATTGAGCGCTATCGTGAGGCAGCTCTGTCTGAGGTTGAGGTGCTGGAACAGATTAACTCAATCGACTGTGACAGACGATAGTAAGTACATCTGAAAACACAGAGAAATAAGATGGATGCATCACGAAGTATACACCAGGATTGTTTATCACACCTAGCTTGAAATGTACACCCTCTTAGGTGTAGAGCAATCCAGACAACATTACCAATGGATTATTTGATATTTGTTTTTTCAAGTGCCTGTGTGCGGATGTTGGACTGGTTTGATCACCATGGGCATGTGTGCATCGCCTTTGAGCTGCTAGGCTTGAGCACATATGATTTTCTGAAGGAAAACAACTTTCAGCCCTTTTCAATCAACAACATAAGACATATGGCCTACCAGATCATCAGAGCGGTCAGATGTGAGTCATGGATCGCCTTGATTGTCCTTGTGGAAAAAACAAAAGATTCCGTGTATAGTCTATAATCTTTTGCTAACGCTCATCTCATTTTTGTTTCAGTTCTTCACAAGAATAAATTGACGCACACCGACCTGAAACCAGAGAACATCCTCTTTGTCAATTCAGAGTATAACATCAAGTACAATTCAATAATGGTGAGGAGAGTTGTTGGCTTAATTCAAGGTTTCTGAGTCACGTCTCACAGTTTTTAAATATTGGTGTGGTTTTGTTTTGCAGAAGAGGGATGAGAGAATGCTGAAGAATCCTGATGTGAAAGTCATCGATTTTGGAAATGCAACTTATGAGCACGAGCACCACACATCTGTTGTGTCCACACGGCATTACAGAGCCCCAGAGGTTATTCTGGGTAAGCAGCTGTAGATGTGACATTCTGAGGAACATTGAAATTGCACGTTTTAGGATTGTATTGTGTAATGAAGTTGTCTGTGCCAACAGATTTGGGCTGGAGTAATTCCTGTGACGTGTGGAGTGTGGGGTGTATTCTTATTGAGTATTATCTTGGAACAACTCTATTTCAGGTCATTGTCTTCTTCAATATAAAGGATAAATTCATTCAAGCACAAATGGGTATGTTATAAATGGGTACACTTGCTGACGTGTTTTCGTTTGTGCTTTTGACATTTCAGACACATGACAGTAAAGAACATCTAGCTATGATGGAGCGGGTGCTAGGCCCTTTACCAGCCCACATGCTGCAGAAAACAAGGTAACATTCCCTGCTGGGAGAAGATACCAATATTACTTTAAACGTTCATTCCTGCCACATGTAAGCAGAGACAAACTGCCATATTGTTCATTCTGCAGGAAGCACAGATATGTTCATCATGACAAATTGGATTGGAACATTCACAGCTCCTCGGGTCGTCATGTCAGAAAACAGTGCAAGCCCCTGAGAGTGAGTTTTCATCGATGTAGTAAATTCATCATTTCATAACTTTCTTTAAGGCTTTATCTAAAAGTAATGTCTTCTTTCCTAAGCAATACATGAGCTTCTGCAGCTCCGATCACGAGCAACTGTTCGATCTCATCGAGAGGATGCTGGAATTCGACGTCACAAAGAGGATCACGCTAAGCGAAGCCCTCAAGCATCCGTTTTTTTACTGTTTGAGAAAGAGCAAGTAGCAGCGCTGGGTCTCTCCATTGCCGTAGTTCCTCTCTGAGAGAGGCTGTTTCAGTCGACTGCATCAGTCCTCTATTCCAATTATAAGCTGCACTTCTCATTGTTCATATTTATTGTGCTTCTATTGCGGGAGACCTGTTGCCCTCCAGTGATTTGACATTTCTGTTCTAAGTGCATTACATGAAAGACTCAGACTTGTAACAGGGGGATGAGCTTTGGGTTTTTGAGTATTGTTTATTGTGTAGAATCGAATGTGTCAGATGTAATCATGTCATAGATTCATTTGGTTTCTTAATATTGACATTTGTAGTGATATTTGTAGGTATTCTTCGTTTTTCATGATCATGAATAAAACTATGTTTTGCCAGTTATTACTTTTAAGTGTCATGTCCTAATTCAAACCAATAGGGGGCGGTAGATGCCAACTCTGGGACCTTGCGTGAAATTTAGTCTCCAGTCAAGACATTTTCGTGGGTCTTTGATTATGTAATTGGACTAGTGCTGTTAGAGATCAATTAATGGGCTATTTGTAGGAAATTACAACATTTTACAAGCCTTGGTTCTGCTCCAGTCTGGTCATGATGGAGGCAATGTTTTTTTCCATTGGCGCATTTGCTTTAAGATGTAAACAGTTTGTTTTGTTTTGCTTTTACTTTTCTGGTTTAATGGTTGTTGTAATAAAAAAAAACCATTGTCAATAAGACATGTCTGATTGACAGTATGACAATTGATCTTGAGTAAGGAGCCCCAATGTTAATGTCAATTGATCAGAAAGTGTTTAAAGTTCTCCCCAGATTATTATAAAAGAGCACATTTTGAGAACGATGTTGTGAAGTAATTTTTTCAATGAGGGTAAATAAAATGGCATACTTTGTATGGCATGCTGCCTCTTAATTTAGCCATCCACGATTTTTCGTCTATTTTTTTATTCTTCAATTCAAACCTTCAATTAAAATCTCCCAAAATTCCTAAAAACAACCTGGATAAAACGCGCCGCGTTACAACAAACAAGCTTCAACGGAGAAAGTTTTCACTCAAGATTGTTCGCAGCTGCTTCTCGTGTCCCTCTGGTTGTTTCACGCTTGATAGACTCGCACACACCACGCAGAATATCACGGGCCGTGTTTAGAAACCCATTGAGACCCCTACATAGAAAGCATTCTTGGAATGCATAAAACGCGCATCACTTGTGCGCATTAGGGGCGCACGAGTCATTTCGAGCTTTGCGCAAAACGTGAACGCAGCGCGCTCTCGTGACGCTCTTTAGGTAGGCTGCTCCTGAGGTTTGGAGACACAGCCGTCGCGTTCAAAGAGCCGTGTTCTGGACACCGCTGCTCAGTCTGACAGCCACGTCTCATCCATCAAGAACTGATCGATACAAGTAGCCTATCAGAAAGTAACTAGACAGAATTTCAGCATGGATGTATCCGCGGATAGAAATGTGGAAAAACAAAGTGCGCCGAAGCCGGTTTATTTGCGCTATTTAGTGTCTTTTCCCACCATAGTGTGTTTCGTTTTGTCGTTCAGTTCAATCGCGGTGTGTTTTCTGATGACTTTTAAAACGCATCAAATGGAGAGCCGACTGCAAGAGATGGAGATAAAGTTGAGTGACATCTGTCAAAAATCATCTGTCAGCCGGGATCTGCGGAGCTCCTTTGAAACTCTCTTACAAGAGGCAAGCGCATTTTATTCTGGTTTTTATTCTGTATTCTGATTTTGTTTTGCAGTTTCTGCTTTGCACCTAAACTCTGGAATAGCCTTCCCGACACTGTTCGAGGATCAGAGACACAATTTAAATCTAGATTAAAGACACATCTTTTCAGCCAAGTATTTAGTTAATTGGGAAATATGCTTAATAATTTCTCTTAATAAAAGCTGTTTTGGAACATTGCACATTGTTACATTGTGTTACATTGTTATATAAATACAATTGAATTGAATTTGTGAAAACTTGATTGAACATTTTAAGGCTGGCTTTGATGAAAACACAATTACTTTGATTATTGATAATGTAGTTAAGTAGGCGTAATGATGGCAAACTAATAACTGTGTCAAGAAAAAATCTGGTTTTGGGCTTGATAAGTGACGTTGAATGTTTAATAAAAATGTTAAGCAAAATAAAAACATCGATCTAGGTTTATTTATAATTGTGCATACTGTACAACAGCAGGTGTGTTATGGGACAGGGGTGATCAGTAGACAAAAAAATTAAAATAAACTTAATTCAGGTTGATTGTGACACGTTTTTGACATAGTGATGAATATGAAAGTGTCCCAATAAATCTGAATTCACTTGACAAATCCAGCAAGATTGTTCCTTTCATATTATGTTACTCATCTCATAAGTGTGAACTCGTGTGAAAATATAAAAATTCATATTTGAAATGAAAAGAATTCAATTAAAATCATTCAAATCTAAATAAAAAAATGTGAATGTCCAAACGTATTGAAATCAAAAGTCAAATATTTAGAAAATACATTTATAAATATTTAAAATTGAGAAGAATGGAACATGCTAATCTAAAACAATCAAGATCAATGTTTTAAGAGTAACAAGTTTTGTGTGTGTTCTTTGTTTATTTACGTTTTGTGGCTGAAATCACAGTGCGAACATGTGTTTTGTGTTTCTCGTGACAGAGGCTGAATGAAGCCGTGCCGAAATTGCGTGTGGCCAGAGACGTGACACAAGACTGCAACTGTCCTCCAGGTATGTCCATCTGAACCTGACAGTCGCATGCTGAGCTGTTGTGCTCCAAAACACCAGGACATCTCTAAACAACATGCCTATGGGGCAGAACTTGAAAGAAACTGTGATAAATTAGTCACAGCCGTGTTTGTAAACTGTAATTGTGATGTGGATGAGAGGAGGACAGATCAATATCTTAACAGTGGAGAATTGTGGGGGCTTTGACTATTCTGTTGGGGATAAGCAGTCAGTTGAAACAAACTTATAGCAGTAGAAACAGTATTTTTGCAATCATTACACAACGTTTTTTTATTGCATAATGAGTTGGTGCTTGTGATGAGCTTTTATTGGGCTGTTTGTGTACTCAAGTTGTGTAAGGTTGATAGTGGTGGGAACTGCTGTCTGTCTCACTCTCCATCATTCTTTCTCTGTCTCCTTATTCTTTACACGAGCCTCACAGCTAATAAAATCCCCCTTTTCTATAAAATCATGTGGGTTAACATCTGAACCGAGAGATGGATGTCAATGGACAAGAGGGACTTCATCAGCATCTGTTTATAGGTTCTGCGTGCGTGTGTGTGTGTGTTGGGGCCCCAAGCATGCGTCCGTGTGAGTGTGTATTTCTGTTTGTTTGTGTGGGTAGTGCAGCAGAAGGCTCGACAGAGGCACCGACGGGTAAGGTGAGACCCTTTCATTTTAGAAGCTACGGTTGCCACCTGAAACCTGAAGCGTGTTGAGCGCTCCTGGCAGACAGGATCAGAGGAAGAGGTATTTCTGTCTACACAACTGACTTCGGTTCAAAGGTCTTACCTTTTTGGATAGATTGCTGCCCTCTACATGATATCCTTGGAATTACACTGATGAGAGGGCATGTTAAGGGCATAGTTCACCAAAAAATAAACTTGCTGACATCATTCATGTCGTTTCATTCATGACTCTTTTTTCCTGTGAAACACAAAGCCAGATTTTCTGAGAAATGTTCGTACAATGGGGACCGATGTTGTCTGGTTACCAAGATTCCTCAAAACATCTTCTTTTGTGTTCTGCAGATGAAAGAAAGTCCTACAGGTTTTCAACGACACGAGCAAATTATGAAATCGATTTTTTTGGGGTGAACTAAATAGTCTATTATCCATGTTTTCCATTGTTTGGACAAACACTTGCTGACGAACATTAGAAAAGAACCCACCGCTGTAGGAGGTCTCTGCCTTACTATCATGTCATGATTTTTCTTGCTTTCTCTGAAAACACAAGTTTCCTTTTATTTCTCTTTCCTCTATTCACTTCCCAGCGGAGTGAAGTCGTCCTAATTACCCGTTGACTGAGCGGGGTGTCCTTGCACGCCATACGAGTCCCCTATCTGTTAGCACCTATTTTCACCAATCACAGAGCTTCACCGAGGCCGTGTTTGACATCACGCTGCAACTTTAACAAAGTTAAAGTTGCAGCGTGATCCTTCTGCTTGTTTAGTCCTTTAAAAAGATGGAGAGGGTCAGGAACAAATTCCTCTCCTTGATTCATCACCCTAAAGATTTATGGTCTTTCTCAGGTCTATTCAGGAAGTGTGGTGTGTGTTTTGGAGTGATTGAGTCGAACCGGGATTCTTCTCGTCCTGTTTACTGCTCAACTTCTGAATTGAAAGAAATGCTGAATTTTGTAACTACAATCATTTATTAGAAACTGATGTTATTGCGTACCGACGACAACGTTGGAAAATGTTCCTCAAGTATTCGTGCATGTCTGTACTGTCCATGTCTATGACGAAACGTTTAATGCATGCACATAACAACATAATTTTCACAAAATTCCAGTTTTTCGAGGTTTCAGTCGATAACGTTGTTGTTTTATAAACTTGCCTTTTCAAGTTAAGTTTGTCCAAACTTAACCAAAACATGTGTTTGTTTTCATGCCCCGAAAATGTTGTTGTTATGTAAACGAACATCCAAAACATAAATTAATATTTTACATGCATATCAAATGTTTTGTTTAAAACAGTGTCGTGTAAACGTCTCCAACGTTTCTTTTGTTTATATTTTGGGGCTTTTTTATGCCTTTATTTCACAGGACAGTAGAGTTTGTGGACAGGGAATTGTAGGGTGGAGTGAGGGGTGCGGGATCGGCACAAGACCTTTAAGCCGGGATTCAGACTCGGGTCGCCGGAGGCACACTTGCGCCATGTGTCAGACTCAGAGCACTGCCCACGAGGCTATCGGCTCCAACAAACGTCTCCAAAGCTGCAAGCAAACCAGATATCTGCAGGCAAAACTGCATATTTCGACTGGTTTTCTATTGGCACATAAAAGCAACAGCTGAAGGTGATCGATAATCTATGGGCTTATCTCATTTGAAACAACATCAAGATACAGTTTCGTATTGTTTCCCCTTCTACACCTACTAGAGATTATAGTATTAACATTGAATAGCGAATAATAGCTCTTCCACGTTGGAAGAAGGTGTAGTGAGGGCTTATCTGGATAAGTTTTTAGAAGGAGCTGGAAATCAGAGCCGCTTTTGGGTGTGGCATCAGGATATGATGGACTCAGCACTGTATTTACTTTCATCCCTCCAAAAGGTCCGGCTTAAAATATCCCGGCGTGCATGCATGTGCATATGTGTGATATCTCACTAGGAAGTGGTGCAATTAGATCCGCCGCCCATGGCCATGTGAAAGAGATGGGACATGCGACGAGGATTCGAGTATGACCCCTTTCGCCTTTCTTACGCACACACATGCACCGTCTTGTCCGATGGAATGCCATTTTGTATGCACATGCACAATCCGGTCAAGAACCGCTAAATAAAGCACGTACAACCCTGTGTTGACGTCGGGTAACTAGCGGTGAACCAATACGGTGCCAAAATCGTTGCTCACGTTACCTGTCCACATGGGCATCTGCTTGCTTTGGCTCTTTAGTTGAACTTTATTATCCTGCATTTACATTCGTGCATTTGGCAAATGCTTTTATTCCCAAAAACATTTTTCCCAGAATGCACTGGAGTGTGTTCGACACACCGCTGCTAGACGCCGATGTTTTGGCTTGCAGGTCAAGAGGAGGTAATGACTTTCACCGCAGTCTTTAGCTCTGTATGGGTGGTTCGACGACCCTCCCTATCCAGACTAAAACTCCTCAGCCTGCCTCAACATTTACCTCCACTTGTCTCTCATCAGGCATCTTATTAAAGTTAGCTTTGTAAAATCACACTCTGTGAATGTATCCCTCTGAAAAATAAACAACTCTCGGTCGAGCTGAGGAGGGGTGTGTGGGCCTGTTAGAATATCTCAACCGTACAAACCCCGAATGCTTATAAAACATTTCTCAGGTCACTGTGGGTTGGTGGTGTACTTGGGTTTTATGGTTTTTAGAAAAGTTTCAGCAAAGGCACTCAGAATGGATTTTATTCCAACAGAGCTCTTGCATTTATGCATTTATGATGTATTATTTGTCTTTGGTTCAGAAGACTTTTGCCGTTTGGCATCTGAAACAGCTCACACTATTAACCAAAATAGAAATGTCTGCTAACCCTCTCTGTGCCCGATGCCCTTAACTGTCTCTTGAGTTCAAGGCTGATAATCGGCTGAATTTATTAAAGTGTGTCCCATCCCTTTCTCATTTTAGGACCCGACAAAGACAACATTGAAAGTCAATTTTGAACAGCTCTCTTAAAGGAACTGTATTCAAATGTTATCACCCAGAGATTTATATAGCTGACCCATCAAAGACAAACAGTGGGTCCAAAAATAATTCGCTTTTTCATTTTCAAATGACAGTAAATAAAAATATGTCCTCATTTATTCACCCCTGATGTCGATTAAAACCTGTATGCGAGTCTTTATTCTGTGGAACACAAAAGAAGACATTTTGAGAAACGTCTCAGTGGTTTTGTGTCCATAGAGTGGAAGTCAAGAGTTGTTTGGTTACCAACGTTTTTCAAAAACTTCTTTTGGGGGTTTTTGCACGAGAAAGTCAAACATATGTGGCACGACACGATGAAAGGATTTTCATTTTTGGTGAGCTATTTCTTTAACATTAGACAGTGCTGAAAAGTTGAGGACCAGTTTTTGTCCATTGCACACATTTCACAATCTAGAGCCCAGGCAGAATATTATAGTGTAGCATATCTCCATCACACTTTACACTATTACACAATGGTAAAAAAATAAGGTTGGACATTTAATTTGAGCAGATTTGTGTGCGAGTGAAGTTAAGTCTGCGTACCAGAGTGCCGTTCTCTTCATGTGAAGTCTGACACGGCGCTCTTACTGTAGGTCACAAAATTCCAGTGCCAAGGTGTTGCTGGGAAGTGGGAAAGGGAGGCATTGGCGAGGGTATGGAAGTGATTATATTGTGTTAAGTTTTGCTATTGAGAGTTACAGGTGACATGGAAAGTTGCTATTAAATTTAACGAGTGAGAGACTGCCAAACGGTTAACACTTTACGCTTGTGTGCATCATTTGCTTTGAGGGGCTTACCACCTTAACACAATGGACTCTTGAAGTCTGTTTCCCACCTTGAACCAGACCCAAAGACTCAGATCCGTGCCCGTATACGATAATGTGCAGAAACCACTAGCGTTGTTTGTGTAGAAGCTTAGCGACAACACTGAACTTGAGTTTTTTTGGTTTGAACCATGTGAATATTAAATAAATTTTAATCTTAGTCAAAATGGAATCAAACATATAGGACTTACTTAAATACTTGCGTTTATACAGAGATTGTCCTATACATATGAGTATATGTATAGTTTATATAAATTTGGCATGGTAAGACACCAAGCATTTTGTGAGTATTCACATTTGTTATAAAAATTATTCAAATAATTATCATTCGCTTAAATGTTTGCAAATGTTTACAGTGGACCAGAAACAAGATTAAGCTTTTAAAATGTTATTGTATTGGTCACAGGGTACATCCAACCCAATGTAACAGTAACATTAATGGAACTTATTTAAACAAATAAATGCCATATTTTTTAAATCTAGCGATTCTACTGAATTGAAGCCTGGAGTTTACGAATGATCGAAAGATAAACACAGACGATCGATTTAGACACGGTCTACAGGCAGTCACACTTTCTTCCTTTCGTTCCTGAAATCATTCAAACCACTTGTGCTCTTTTGGTACTTTAAAGTGTAAGAGAACTCAGATTTTTCCCTCAGCGCTTTTGAGCCTTCTAAAATTACAAATCTATCCGTTCGGTCGTTCACTAACCGCGGTCAAGGGACGTGTCTTGTCCTGAGTCTACCGTTTTAAATCATACACTCTTAGAACTTCGTTCGGCACCTGCTTAAAAAACGTTAGTGCTTGTCTTTCTTCTCAATGTGTTTGTGTGCATATGTGTGTGGTTTTCTTTTCATGGCCTTTAAAAGGAGAGCGTGTGAAGAAAGAGAAAGGGAAACGATAAGTCAGGTGTGACTTTAAAACATAAGTTACGTCCGAGCAACCTCAAAGCAACGCTCTGCCAACAGTTCACAATACAATGCATTGTGGCATTGAATTTTGCATGGGCATTCACGCATATTTCGTGTTTTTAAAGTGAGATGTTACCACATTTGGATATGAAGAGTTTGGTCCCAAAATGAGATAACGCCTTTTTTATTGTGCATTCCGATTAATACATATCAATAATATCTCAAAGAATACAGTAAACTAACACAATAAAAAAACGTGATAGCTTAATATAAAACAAACTCAAACAAACTCTTCAGATATTGTTGGATTAAAAAAGATGAATCTGAAGTGGAAATGAAGAACATGTTTAATAATACATGTAATCCACATGTAACACTATGCGATGCTGAACTTGAATTATTGAAGATTATCAGTTGTTTAAACAGATGAAAAGCGGTGGATTACTTATGGGCTTGATGAAAGTTCCCATCAGAAATATCTGTTCTGGTGACGCACTTCTCGAATCCAGATGTGTGTTGTAATAGTCGTGCTCTGCAACGCTTCTGCCCGTTTCCATAGACGATTGTGTTTGACGTGATCAGAGAACCGCTCTACCTGTTTAATGTACAAAATATGTTTTTGTTTCCATGTGTATTTCAACCTTGTGTCTTGGAGGATGATGCGCGTTTTGTTTTGTTTTGAGAAGATGCTGTGAGCAGTTTACTTTATTTTGTTACATCAATAAAACAGAGTTCGCTTCGAGTTTACAGTGAAAGGTTTTGTCCTGTGAGCGGGTCGTATTTTGCCGTACATTAAACACAACAGACACAAGTATGCGAAGTTCAGTAGCCCAAACAGAACCACTGAATACTGTGAAAGGAGTGAGATGGTAAAGTTTGCACTCTGTGACCTCTGAATTTGTTTAATATTATTTAACAATTTGTGTATAAATCGGTCTTTAACGAAATTGAGACAGAATACAAATAGTTCCTTAACAATAGTGAGCTAATGAGAAAGAAACGCCGTAAGCACGTGCAGTGGGGGGTGTATAATGAAAACAGCATTTCTTTCAGCCCAAACTCCATTTAAATGTGTTTTAATAGCGATGACTGGCTTCAATAAACAGATACTTTGATCAAACCCTGCTGCTGCTCTGTTGATCCTCCTAAAGGGGCTTAAATGACACCATAATGACTTGTAATGGCCTTTACTTGCAGGTGAAAATACAAACAATCCCACAGAATCAAAATATGGAAGAAAACTTTGATGTCGAGTATTTGCAACCCGCTTGCAAGTCTACAGACTTTTGGTTTAGATCTTAAGTCGATAAATTGGCAACCTTTATTTTAAAGGTGAAAAATGAAAATCTTGAACTGAACCAAAACTGTGTGACTTTCTCTCGTCCGCAGAACACAAAAGACAATGTTTTAAAGAAAGTTGGTAACCGAACAACGGTGGTACCCGTTCACTTCTATTGTATGGACACAAAACCAATGCAAGTGAACGGCTGCTGGTTAACAACATTTTTCAAGATATCTTTGTTCTGCCGAAGGAAGAAAGGCATCTAGGTTTGAAATGACAAAAGGGGTGAGTAAATGATGACAGAATTTTCAGATTTGGGTGAACTGTCCCTTTAAGAGTTTAGATGCATGCATTATAACATTAAACAAAATGGCAGCCGGTGTTTCGTGAAGCTTGTTTATGTGTACTGAGGTGGTTTGACCTCATGAAAGGTGAGTTACAGTAATCTGTTTCACTCTGTGGACATCAGATGAGATGAGATCAAGACTTTAATAATCTGTTAACAGAGGAGAAGGAAAACAGAAAATGATCCGCTCTTGTCTGGTAGAATAATTGTCCTGTATATTTAGTAACTCTGCTATGCAAACAGATTGTCAGCTGTTGTCTGTCTAAGATATATTCTGACTGTTTATTGGACACGTATTTCAAGATATTTCTAGTCTATCAAAGGCTTCAAGGCTTGTTTATAATCAAATTAATTGTTACAACTTTTATTTGTTTGAAGTCTGAGACGGTGCTTTTGGAAAACAGGCAATAAACATACATAGTTAAATTATATTTACCTAGTTAAATTAATGTAGAAAATGTGCTGCTTGAACAGTGTTGTTAACCTCTTGAAAATGTGTCTATATTGAGAAATATATGATATATTTGTGTATTATTATTTATTGTTAATATTATTGAACATATGTTATTTTTTGTAAACCCAGCTGGTCGCGCTGGACATTGCTATACCCCATTCTCTTCACACCTGCCCCCTCCTATCCCGCTGGCCAGGTCGCTCCCCGTTCCTTGAGGACCAGACCTCCATCAGCGTTTAGCTCATATCAGATGACCCCATTAGCTTGGCTTCTCCTCCAAAGATTCTGCTACTGCAAACTGTCTATCATCAGTTTTTTATTATTCCACGTGACACGGCAAGAGACGGTCGCTCGTTCATTCCAGACCAGAGCGAAGCAGAAAATGACCGTCCTTTTGGAAAGATATATGTTATATTACATATAAATGTAATGCACAGAACGTACAGAGGATGTACAAAATGAATAGGAAACGCTATCAGTTGCCGGGATCGGGACCACCTCAAACCCTCTGTTCAGTTTGTGAGGTCTTCAGTCTGCTTGTTTGTCATGCCATCGACTTTTAGCTTTTCAGTCGTGATTCTGCGGATCCAATAAACCATGTGGTAAATATGAATAGTAGAAAGTACACTAAAATATCAAGTAAACGAAACAGGAAAATAAGCAGACGTGACCTTCTGTTAAGCGGTGTGTGTGAATCAATGGCTTTAAGCGCAGTCGTAATTGAAGACAGTTGAAGCGCAGACGTTCTTATACAAGCGTAACGTAAAATCTTTATTAAGTCAGCCGAAACGATATAATATATTTTTTCAGAACAACACAATGAGCATGTGACGCAGTCATTGAAACTGACGTCTTTAAACCAATCTACAGTCAATCAATGTTGTGCTGCTTTGACTTGGACTTGAAAAAAACAGCTGGCTCCCTTTTGGATGCAACAGGCTTGTTCGCTTGGCTTTACCAACCCTGTCTTTCATTTATGTGCCGTGTTTTCACAAGGGGATCCAAGTGTTTGCCATGTGTCCAAGACATTTCATGCTAATGAAACCTGAATACATCATTGTGCTCCGTAAACAATTCATAGGTCTGTCTGAGAACAGTGACGATACGTAACACCGGGGTGCTTGTTTAGATTGGACAATGTTTTGTTTATGGTTTATTTACAGCGACTACATTTATCATTTTTATAATTAAGATCAATAATTTGGATAAAACTTCTTTCATTGTTTGTTCACCTGATGGCATTTACAACCCGACTCTTATATCTGTGGAACACAAAAGAAGATATTTTGACAAATGTCCGTACAAGGGAAGTCAATGGGTCCAATGATGTTTGATTAGCAACATTCTCAAAAATATCTTCTTTGCATGAAAAAAAAGTCGAACAGGTGATGATGCTCTACTGTCGATATGAGACAGTCTTTGTTATTGAGTCTTGATTGACAGGTGACGCTGTTCAGTCCAGCTGGCTCATGTCAATGTCTTTACCGGAATGTCAAGGTCGCCATAGGATGCTGCTCGGCCTTGTTTTAGACTATTGTAAATCGCAGGTCAGTATTACGAGACGTTTCGTTTCAACCACTGTAAACAAGAATCCCATTTCTAATTTTAGACTTTTGATTGCCTGAGTGTGTTCAGACTGCCTTTGTTGGTCTCCGCTCGGCCTCAGATCTTTAAACCCGTCTCACGCTGACCGGTGCTGGAAACAAGCAGGGATCGTCACCTCGGGGGTTAGGGGGGATTTAAAGACGGAACAGTCACGAAACGGATTATGAAAGTCTGACACCCGAAGCAGTCGGCCCCTGAGGGAGATTTAAAGATCCAAAGGTGGCGGCCTTAAACAGGAATCTGACACAGTGGGAAATCATGAGGCTGGTGGTTGCGGTGTAGAAGGAGTTGTCAGGAATGAACATGTGCCGTGATGTCATAAACGTCTTGATAGTGCTCAGTACTGCACTGAATGGGATGTATATTAAACTACCTGGGAGTAAATCTATATGATGAGCACAGTTTAGGACAACAGTGTCTGTACAAGGGTTGACAGCTGTAGGGTCATAAAAACATGTAAAGCTCTCACTAGATTACAGCTGTAATATCTATATATTCTGTGATATCACTTTCTTTTGCTTCTCACATAAGTGGAATGTGCTTCACCATTTGCGACGTCAAGTACGAGCAGTTCCTTGTATGTGAGCTTTTGCATTTGCATTACATTTCACAGAATTCACAAAGTTCTCAGTTTATTTGAATGATCAGTTTAGCCTTAGATGTATTTTCTAAAAAGGGAGCTAAATATCTAAAACAACTTTGATGAATGATACATTTCCCTGCTGAAAAAACAAACAATAGAAACCCGCCCATTACAATTCTGTAGAAATGTAATGAATTTAATGGTAATTGTATTGGTTTTAATGGAAACTATCATGGTGTCTGTTGGTATTTGGTGGGTTCTATTGCGGGGATGTTTTCTGGCAGATGGGAACCAATAGAACACCAATAAATTCAATAGGGTGCCCAAAACAAACAAGGAATTGTGTAAAAAAGTGGAAACCATTTGAATTTCTGTCATGGTTCCTATTGTTTTTACCCTGCTAAACAAAATCCCGCTGAAAAAAAAGCAATACTAGCTATTAAAAAAGTTATGACGGTTTTAATGGTTTTAAAGGGATTTGTACTGGATTTAATGGAAACTGTACTGGTATGTGATGGATCTATCGGTGGGATGTTAAACCCTATTGGAACAATGCCCAAAAACACAATACAAAAATGAATGTTGTAATGGTTGTACTGGAAAAGATATAAGTTCAAAATGGTATTTTAATGGACACATTTAGAATGTCAGGAATAGATTATTTGGGGTTTCTATCGTTTTTTTTTCAGCAGGGTTCATGACCTCCTAACATCCGACCAATAGAATCCATCACATACCAGTAGAACCATTACAGTTCCGATTAAAACCAATGCAGTCCCTTTAAAACTAGTAAAACCATTATAACTTAAATGGTTTCTTTTGTTTTTTTCAGAAGGGAATAGAAACCCTCACATAAATGATAATAGTTTCCATTATAATACCATTATGAACCATTAGCTTTTTACATCAAAATCTATTTTTGTAGTCTGTTTTGGCATAATTCCAATAGGAATCATTTGCCACATAACACCCCACCAATAGAATCTATCACATACCAGTAGACACCATAAGAGTTTTAGGGGTATAGGGGCAATTCTCGCTATTAACAACGACCTTTCCCCCCAATAAACTGTTAATTTATTGCTTATTAATAGTTAGTAAGGTAGTTTTACATAGTTTTAGGTATTGGGTAGAATTAGGGTTATAGAGTATGGACATGCATACTCTTGTGCTTTATTAGTACTAATAAACAGCCAATATGGCAATAATAGGCATGCTAATGGAAACTAGTTAATAGTGAGAATTGCACTTTGCAATTGCACTGAAGTGTTACCAAGTTTTCATTAAAACCAGTCAAATTCCTATTATTATTAATTCTTTTATTTAATTATTTAATCTTTTTTTACGTTTTCCAACATGATACACAACGAATGATGTGTTTATTTCTCTTTCAAATATATTAGTCATATCTGCTGTGCAGGGTTTATGCTGAATAGACATGGAAAGGTTTTACGGGGCCGTCAAAATCTGCCCTGTAAAAACACCAGACGGGTCATTCTGACACCACTAATGTCATTAAATGCCAGTGATGGTACCGCACAGATCGTGCATCCTGTCTCCCTCGCGTGTGACCAGAAAGCACTAACATCCAGGAAAACAGTATTTCGTGAGTGCTGCGTTTCACAGGGTGGTACCAAGGTAAACGTGTGATGGGAGGATGTGCGTGAGATTCACTGTCGCACGGTTTGCGTGCAGTCACACAAGCACACAGATTGTGTGTTGATAAACGCCAGCTTAACAGAATGTGTGGAATGCATTCTTTCGTGAAATGCTCTGAATTTCCCAAAACACTTAGACCACCGAGTTGGTTACAAATAACAAGTTTACATTTTAGAAATCTATTACAGTAGCGGGTGTTGATGGTATTACCTGATAGTTCTGGTTATAAATATAGTTGGCATTTGAAAGAAAGTCTTTTTTTATTTTCTTCACCTTTTGTATATTTTAGAATGCAGTTCAATTTAAATTGTTTAATTGTGTGTATTTGTATGTGAAAACTTCCCTGTTGACTGTTGTGTTTTCAATTGAGTATTTTAAACTCTTGGCAGAGATAGAAAGTCTGTGGAGGGATTGTAGCTGTGTGATGTTATCTAATATAAAATTATATCGAGTGGTGATAGTTATAACTTAATTGGAAATTAAAATCTTTGTTAATAAATTCATACGATTACAATGATGTAATTTCATTGGATCATTATAGCTTCTTCGAAACTGGGGGTATCTAAAACGTACTTGTCATTGTGAAATTTTGAATTATGGCAAGATTTGATACTTGAGTAATTTTATAGTGAAGCCATCTTCACAGCTTCAGATGTAAAGAGCAAGCAGCAATGCAGTGACCGGGGTATGCAGCAGCTGAGAATTATGGTACAAGTTGTTCTCATGCCATCTTTCACTTAACCTCTTACACACGCCCTCTCTCTCTCTCTCTCTCTCTCTCTCTCTCTCTCTCTCACCAACACACACACACTCAACAACACATCGTTTTGATAAAGTTGATAAACGTGTTTTTTTTAACATCCCACCTCAACAGTGTCACTAAAAAAATGACTTTCTCTTTTATCATGCCAACAATCACAGACACACACACGCACGCAGGCGCACACACATGCCAAGTCCAAGGTCATCCTGTACGTTTGGGTGTGTGTGGGGGCAGCTGTCATAAACTCATTGAGGACACCGTTTGGCATGTCCTCAAGACAGATTTAAGCAGCGACCCCTTACAGAGGTCAGCAAACAAACTCTCATTCCACCAGTAGAGTCTCTATAACAGCTGAGGAAATGTTTCACTCATTACATTAGACAATTATATAGACGTGTCCAATCGTGAGCAATAAGCCAATAGATGATGCGCATTATAGAGAATTGAATCACGGTCAAGCAGTGTTTGCGTTGATATCCGCTTGTTTACAGTCAGCTGTTTTACAGGAGCTTTGAACCTGACGGATTTTTCCAGGTAGATTGTGGACCAGAATTCTTTGCAATGTACAGAAATGAATTGTGTAACTTTGTCAGGAATTCATATAATAGCTGTGTAAAGTAATGCACTACATTATATAACTTATTGGCATATGCACTAAGTGCAATTCCATGCTGGTTCCATGCACTGATTTATGCAATGTCTAAATCTGCCTATATACAGTATATGCATGTCAAATTAGATTTTTTATATACAATTTCTAAATATTTTACATATTTATGTATATTTCGTCACTCGGCAATCGATTCATAACACAATAATGGGTTACAATAAAAAACTCATTTATTTCCGATAATTCTGAATTTGTTTAGTACATGCAACGTATAGAATTATGCGCATTTATTTGAGTTTCATTAAACCTTGGACAGGTCTATCACTACAAATAAAACGGAATTATAACATACAATTCAAACGGGCATTAAGACGGCTTAACCCCGTAAATGAGAGAACAGACGTTATAATGTAAAAAATTGTCATGGCTCTACAATACATATCATTGCGACATATTGTGCCGCGATATATTTACACTCCTAAAAAAGACAAGGTATCAAAAGTGTGAAAATATTGTGACAGAATACTTCAAGCTGTATTTATGGAGCATCTATAATCCATGTCATGTTGTCTGGCATTTCCTCTCTCTTGTTCCATAGCAGCGGGGGGGCTCAGCCGAGCACACATATTCGCAGCTATAATACAGACAACGTATTCAGTTTCCAACAATGTGTTACAACATCTTTACTGCGTGCATTCCACGCCGAGTGTCCCGAGCTTGTGTCGTCCGCCATCATTGACACAGCACAGGGATCACCTCCATCACCTTCACCTCATGCTTTAGATCTGCAAACTTCCTGCGTGACAAATTTGCCACAATCAGTGCTTGTGTTTTCATTTTGCCTGAAGGGTCACAGTTGTGGCCGGAGAGGTTAATGAGGATCAGGGAACGGAGGACAGAACGCTTGTGACTTTCTCACAGGTCAGCAGCTGCGTATCATCACGGCAACCTATGATGATGATGATGATGTAGGGTCGTGTATAAATTCTCCAATGTTCTAGACGCACACACACACAGAGCGAGAGAGAGAGAGAGAGAGAGAGCGAGAGAGAGCGAGAGAGAGAGAGAGAGAGAGAGAGCGAGAGAGAGAGAGAGAGAGAGAGAGAGAGAGAGAGAGAGAGAGAGAGAGAGAGAGAGAGAGAGAGAGAGAGAGAGAGAGAGAGAGAGAGAGAGAGAGAGAGAGAGAGAGAGAGAGAGAGAGAGAGAGAGCGAGAGCGAGAGCGAGAGCGAGAGCGAGAGCGAGAGCGAGAGCGAGAGCGAGAGCGAGAGCGAGAGCGAGAGCGAGAGCGAGAGCGAGAGCGAGAGCGAGAGCGAGAGCGAGAGCGAGAGCGAGAGCGAGAGCGAGAGCGAGAGCGAGAGCGAGAGCGAGAGCGAGAGAGAGAGAGAGAGAGAGAGAGAGAGAGAGGGGCGGTTTTGTGGTTTGCAGCTTCCAAGACTTTCACTAAATGTTTATAAAGCAACTTCTTGTACGTTGCATTTGTTGACATTTTGTTTTATTCCAAGTTACATTTTGCGTGCTATAAGGTTAAGGGTTTGTGCACGTGTGTTTCTCTGAATTGTTCGATTGGTAACACGGGCCACAGGAAACAATTCTCTCTGTAAATTTGTGCCAGACAGGAGGTACCAGCTCATAAAACCCTCAGCCTCTAGCATCATACACACACACAGAGACAGAATCTCTGCCTCTAAAAGAGGAAGTTTTGGGCTCATTAAAGTGGGAAGTTAATGATGTGGTTCTTCAGGCCTCTGCTGGGGGTGCGTGTGTGTGGATTTAGATCAAATCTGACGTTACACTTTTGCTTATTTAGTGACCACAATCTGGAGATCGGTTAAGTGCACGATTACATTTGCTGTGACATTTCCCCCAACATCATACCTAGTAGTTTGCTTTCTGTGAATTTCATGGACGTATCAGTAGGTGGCAGTCTAATGGGACAGAATCTTGGCGGCCGACACAAAAGATTTGGTGCCAAATTGGGTTGACTAAGCCGGAGAGTTAAATCTGTTTTCATAGCCGCTGTATCCTACTCTTTTTTTAATGAAAATCTTTTACTCACCTCAGGCGCGTCTATGAGGTTAAATCAGAATGCACAAAGCACAGCCACTGGTTTAATCATGTCAAGTCTAGGAATCTTGAGGATATACCCCCTGGTGTATGTCTGAGTCAGTCTATTTATGTAAAGCCAGACATGACGTTTCCAATTAACATCTGTGTTTATCTCAGCATCCAAGCTGGAGTTTCTATTAAACATTTTTATAGTTATATTTTGAGGATTTTATGCTTTTATTTAGATAGGACTAGAGATACTTTTAGGGAAGTAAGGCGTGGACAGAGGGCTGCAGATGCGGTATATGTCGGAGCGCTGGATTTTTGTTGTTGTTGTTGTTTTAGGATATAATAATGGAGTAGGGTGTTTCATATCATCATTTTCTCAATGTGACAAGGCCAGTAGCATCTCTCAGTAATGGATTTAAATCGATTCACAGCGTGAAATATATACGTATAACTTTTTAATAGCTAAACAAGAAAATCTTAAATCAACTATTTTATGGCAGTTCATTTTATACAATTTTACAAAGGTTGAAAATTCGTATGAATTCTTACAATCTCATTTGTACGTTTTAATCTGATTTTGTGCCAGCGATGGTTAGGTTTATGGAAGGGGTTACTAGTTAGATTTCATTATTGTGTTTTTTCTAACACTCGTACATTGTTGTACACATCGTAAGAGTTTTTTATATGAATTAGGCAACCTCGTAAAATAATGATAAATTATGGTGAGATTAACCATCTCGATTGAAATAATAGTATATAATGTGTATTTTCCACAAATTTTATTCAATTCAATTCATGGCCTGAATAAGTTGGATCACACTTTATGGTGTGATGTTTACATGCTCTCCGATAAATGTGATTTTTATTGCTTCACTCTTTTCTAAGAGATGACTTTGAATTCAGTGTAGTCTTTATGTTACAGTGAGCTTTATAGTCCATTTCTCAACATGTTTACATATACATTTGACTTCACTGAACATGCCGCTATGTGCAGGCACCGCGACCTCAGATGGATTATTTCAATTGCAAATCACTTCCTTTTGAAGTGCCATTTGAATAAAATGCCTGGATTTGTTACAGTGTGTCAGATTGAGAGGATCACGGTCCATTAATTTGAGGATTGTGCCGGTTTCGTTGGTCCGTGGCCTGTGCGTGTGGCCAGAGGTCTGTAGATGATAATCTGTCTGATGGACGACGCATTAGTTCCAGCAGTCTGAGCGAGGCTTGTGCTTTCAGCTCTGTTTCTGAAGGCTGGCGCTTCAGTATGTCTCTGCCTTCTTCTGTTTTATTCTCAGCATATCCAGCAAGCACATGGCAATGATAAGAGATGGAGGACTTGAAAACTTTCTGGTGCAATTTACAAAAGATTGCACATTACAAGCAACTGGTCGAAAGATTGAAAATTGAGAATTAAAAAGGTGACAATTCTTTCATTTGTTATTCACCCTCATGTCATTTCAAACCCGTATGACTTTATTTCTCCTGCAGAACACAAAAGAAGATATTTTGAAGAATGTCGGTAACCAAACCACAATGGCCCCCAGTGACTTCCATTGAATGGACACAAAACCTCTGAGACATTTCTCAAAATATCTTCTTTTGTGCACCAAAGACTCATATACAGGTATGAATGACATAAGGGGAATAAATGATAACAGATTCTGTATTGTTGTTTGATTTATCCTTCTAAAAAACTACAAGAAATATGATTTCGGTCATGTGTTGACAGTCAAACTGATAGTATGATGTCTTCACTTCTCCTCAGTAATTGAAAATAAAGTATTTCAGATTTTTAAAGTAAAATCCCATTGAAACTCTGCAAGCTAACATCATTCTGCCCCTCTTCATGTCTGCGGGATGCTTGTTTGCGCCAGCTGGTGAAGTTTCAGTTTGTGTGAGCGAAGTAAAGTCAAGCGAGAAGCGAGGGGCTAAGCTTAAAGCTGTCAGGAAATCTGTGACCAAACAGATACAGTATCCAGATGTTACACGTAAACACTGTATACACACTATAAACACTTCCATACTGCTTTCAGAAGTCCCACGCATAAAATGACGGTCCGACTCTCAGATATCATTGAAGGAAATCCCATCTTTACAGTGACATTTAAACAATATACTACACCACTTACTGTATACGTTATTAAATGAAATAAGAAAGAATATGCAGAATAAAGTTATTGGTATTAAAATTCATATCACATTAATCGATCAATCTGCAACATTTATAATTCAAAGAGACAACAACAGCCACAAATCCATATAATAAATGTCAAACTCAAAGTCAATTGTCAAAGTCATTATTTAGTAGAAGGAAGGAATAACTTGATATGATGTTTCCCTGCCATTCATTCTGATCGGCAAGAGCGCTATCACTCCTGTGCATGACTGTGTGCTCATCTGTCACATCCACAACATGCTTTTCTGTTTTCTGTAGTTGCTTTAGAATTATATTTATTAAGTTATAGAAATACACTATTTATGAAAAATAGACAGACACATTTAAAGCCATGTTCATTATGAGCTTATGCACTGCAAACAATAAAAAAGAAAGACATTTTGGCTAAAAATAGGTGAAAAAAGATGCAATAATAATATTTTGGCTTATTACATTTCGTGCCTTAAACCACTCGGAAATCGCACTCCAAAAAGTTGAACTATTTGCATCTCCGTCCTGACAGCGTCGCCCCCTATTTGCACGCAACACCCGGGCGTCTTAAAATGACGAATCTGTGCGCGCAAAAGACTTCAAATGTGAATCGGGCCTTAAGTCTATAGTGTTAAAACAACACGTTTGTCAATACACATATTTTGTTGTTGTTGGTTTGAGAAGCGCTGGTCTAGATCACAGATACCTGTCCTCAGTCTGTTATTTGAGATCACTACACATCTTTATTGGGGAATGGGTTCACTGTGACCTCTTCAGTTGTGGTATGTGAACAGCATGTGTGAGTTTTTTTTGGGAGTTTGATGTCATCATGTTTGATGGCACACCTGTGCCCATCCACTAGCACCAGAGAGCACCTCTATGATTGACAGGTCATTTCATCAACATGGCACATGTGCACCATGCTCATCTGATTGACACGGTCAGGCAGCCTTAGCCTTTGGCCCATACTCTGAGCTGCCACGTTCCCAACACGGATCTGAGGTCAGTATATAAAGAGGACCCGGATAGAGAAGTCTTTTCCTCAAACAGAGTGTGTATCTGTTCTGTCCCGGACCTGATCTAAGGAGTTAAGTCTTAGAGGCCAGAGGTCTTGAGTGGTCCTGAGGTGATGAAACCCCCTGCTCTTCCTCTTCAAGAGGCCTCAAGCTTTTTTCCAGTTTCACTTGCTTTTCTTGAGGTGGTTTATCAGATGGTGCAGACAGATGCTCACTTTTCATAATCAAGCCCACTAGCATCTGACCTCACAGCTGGACCACAGAGATCATGGACCAGAAGATCAAGAGGATGGTATGTGAGTGAGTGTGGGTGGGTGGGTGTGTATGAGAGAGAAAGGCCTCCTTAAGGAGTCAAGCCTCTGACGGTGATATGTCCTGTATTAAACGGATAGTTTAACGGAAAATGAACATTCTTTCATCATTAACTCATCTTCGAAACCTGTATGTGTGACTTTCTTCTGCAGGACATAAGAGAAGATATTTGAAGAACGTTTGTGACCAAAAAGTATTAGCCCCCGTTGACTTACATTGCATAGATGTGAAACCACTGACACATTTCTCAAAATATGTCCGTTCGTGTTTCACAGAAGAAAGAGTCACGTGAGGGTGAATACATTTTAAACTATTCATTCAAGGTTAAAATCATATATCACATATCTACTTTCTTGAGCCCTTTATCAATATAAAACTATACAACATGCTTGTATGTACAACAATCATTTTAACTTCCTTTAGTTTATAAAAATGAACAAAAATGTGTTTTCAGTAATGCACTTACAATAGAAATCCATGGGAGGAGTCATTCTGTAAAGTTGAAAAGCAAGATTGTGGCACTTTTTGTTAAAGGGCTTATATGAGTCCTTTAGTTAAAACATTTTTATTCGAGCTTTGAATGAGTTTAAATTCTTTATTAAACTCTTTATATACACACCATTAAATGTTTAACTTGCATAAAATAAATGTTTTATTTATTTCTGAAGTGTACTGCCTAAACTTTCCTGCAATGTCTTGCCCCATAGACTTCAAGTATGCTTGACTATAAACACTGTTTTTATTTGTCTTTATAAACTGAGAGTAAACTTTTTTGGTGTTAAATCACCAGCATGTCACCGATAGAGCTCGACCTAAATTGTAAAGTAGTTTCATTACATCATTATATTGACATGTGTAAAGTGTTACGTATTGTGTCAAATATCAAATCTCAATTCACAGTAGCTATTACATGACAAACGTGATTATAAATTCCCAAAAAATAAACCAGTTCTGCCACAACGTACACATTCAATGCACCTTAAACAGTATCTGTTATCCTACCGGAGCGCGGTGAGGTCTGTCAGTGAAAGACTATCTCTCATGGCCAGTGTCAAACGTGCATTACTGAGACGGCGCTCATTCATCAGCACTTGACTAAATGATACAACTGGTTCTTATTAGCATCGTACTGAAATGTTTTACCGGCGTATGGGGGGGTTGGTGGTCTCCTCCGCTGCACTGTTCCAGATGTTTCTCTCTGGAATAGGGGGACGTTAGCTATCAGAGGAGCGTGACTAGGCTTGCGAAATAATTGGGAATGACCGTTAAATGCCATTATTTATCGATTACTTAAGCCACAGATTCCTCATTCCTCTTTCGTACCTCGTAAGTTATTTATAGAGACCTTTTAGAATAAGTTTTATACTAATACTTTAATCATTTGTACTTCGGTCGAAGCGTTTATATGACACTCAAACATGAACTTGTTTTCCCGTCCGAAATCTCACAGTTGACTCCATTAGTTTCAGAAGCGATCTCAGTAATGTCACAAACTGAGCTCAGATTGGCAAAGTCAATAGTATTGAAAATCTCCATATGAACTCAAATCCAGATAATATTGAATAAGTAAAAGAATCTGAATTTGAGTTCATATTGAAAGGGACAATAGAAGAAAATGAAAAATAAATGATAGTTTCAAATCTGTGTGACTTTCTTTCTACTGCCAAACACAAAGGTTTTGAAGAATGTTGATGTTGGACATTGGTGGTACCCATTGACTTGCATTTGTTTTGTGTCCTTACCGCCATTCTGTCAAAGTTTAGTTTAATCAGACAGGGGGTGTTTTTACCCAGCGTACTTTTCAGTCAAATCTAAAAGGTCAAACTGAGAATTGAATCCTTCAATTTAAAGGCAGATTAACCAAGTCTCGCGTCGTCATGTGTAGTGTGTTATCCTAATGTGTTTGATTATGTGATGTGAAGCAGACAGATGTGAATAATCATTATTTGTGGTGGGATACGTCTGGAACAGCGGGGGCTTTGGGGTGCCTTTGAGGTCAGCGAGGTCACGCTATGGCATTGATTGGGCATGGTCCTGTTTAAAGGGCCGGTAGGATCTGCAGACCAGTGAACAAATTTATCTGATGAAGACCAACGCTTGTTTGTTGTAGGATTAATGATGTGATTGAAATGAAATCAATGACTGAATTTGGCTTTTTCACATAATTGAAGCATCGTGATGGCTGACTATATATGTGTGAGAGCGATGATCTTACAGGTCCTCTCTTTCCTGCTGATAAGCGTTTCCTGTGTTCTCTTTTATGAGATAATTGGCATGACTAAAAACAGATTTACATAGTACATATTTGTAAGACCAGGCCAAAGTTTACTGCAAACATGCCACGAGCATTAAAACGCAACGAACAGCATAATAATGTCCTTTATCTTCAAAATGAATGTATAAATAGAATGAACTACAGTTTTATGGCATCTGTGTCCAAAAGCAATTGGCTGAATCACACGAAACCATATCTGTGTCAGATTTCACCCCGAAAGCAAAATTCTTATTCAGCTCTTATTATTATAATGTGAATGAAACATCTCAGTCCTGCTTTTTGTAAATCTGCATTCATTTAGAATCAAATATGTTATTGTACATCAATTGAATTGACATTTAAATGTGTTTTTTTGTAATGGAAATGATGCCGGGTCGTCATGGTCCTAAAACAGCCTCCTTATGCACAAAAATGTTATATTTCGATTTTCGTTGATGTTCATCTAATAGTGAAAATTTGTTCATCACCCGTATGTCATTTAAATCCTGTTTTTGACTCTTTCTCCTGCGGAACAGAAAAGAAGATATTTTGAGAAATGTCTCAGTGTGTCCATATAGTGGAAGTCAACGTGGGCCAATGTTGTTAGGTTACCAACGTACATCTTCTTTTGTGTTCTGCAGAAATAAGGTTTGGAATAACACGAGATGAGAAAAGGACGTCATAATTGTCATTGTCATGAACTATCCCTTTAAGAAGACACCAGCTGAAATCACAATTTCCATAATTCCTAATGATTTATACATGACAAATAAGTATATGCACTAGAAATGTGTGCTCTGTTCCAAAATAATTCAGATGTGACAGCGTTTTAAACCAATTGCTCTCAACCGTTCAGAAGCTAAAAAAGTTTCAATTACCTCTTCAAATACATTCCACAGAGTTTCCTCTGAGAGTGGCGAGACCACGGGTTAAAGTGAACACAATATTACACGAAGGGTCATCTTGCAAGAGCTTGCGGTTTTAAGGGGAGTTTTGGCCTTCTGGAAGTTTTAGGTGACGCTGATAAGGTCTCAAACACAACATGTTATGGGGACCTGCGAGATGGAGTAGTGTGATAAGACCACTGGTCTCGGCTTCTCAACGTCAGACAGATGAGACGCATTTGGTACCTATTTGTGAACTGTTAATGAGTAAAGGGTTCGAGTGTCACTTGCGGCCCATACAGCTTTATTAGAAACGCATGTGTCCGCTTCGTACTCAGAACTGTGTCAATTGCCTTTTTATCAATGAGGAAAATCCAGATGCGTTGCGTGGTCCAGTTCTCGACCCTGGAGCCTTGAATCTCTGAAGAGATATAATTCTATATGCAGTTGGAAATGAAAAAAGATCTGCTTTTTGGTGCTCCAAAAAGTGAAAACATATTGCGGGGGTCTTTCGGAGTGAAAAGGGCTTCTGTGTTTTCTTTTCTTGCGTTCGAATCAAGGGTTTCGTTCACGTGGGAAGCGACGTTATTAACGGTAACATTCAATCTGTCCCTATTTACTCTAATGACTTCAGATGTGATGTCGCCTGGCACTGATTTTCATTTCTGATGTGGTTGTGGGGATAAGATTTGCTGTCGAAACTCAAAGTCCATATTTGCTGTGTTAATGCTAGCTGGTTTCGCGTCGTGTTTGGACAAAAAAACATCTGTGTATGTTTAACTGTCATGACATTTTAAAGGGACGGTTCACCCATGATCATTTTCTGTCATTATTTATTCATTCTCGTGTCGTTTCTGACTTTTTTCTTCAGTGGAACACAAAAGGTGGCACATGAATTCACAAGGATGCTGTTGAGCTCTACAAGTGAAAAAACAAAGTGAATGGTCACAAAAAGTATTTCAAATTGTCTTAAGCCATATGATAGCTTTGTATGAAAACAGTCAATTTAATAAAAACTTTTTTTACAGTGTACAATAGTTTTTTATTAAATTCACAGTAAATGTAAAAGTGTAAAACTGGTAAAAGATATTTAATGGGATTTCTTCACAGCAGTTTCCCTCTCATTTTCAATTTTGCATTGCATTGTGTTTTAAACATGACAACATCTCAGTCCTGTGACAGCCACCGTATTGCTTCGAAAGGGAGGTGTGGAGTGAGTCATCGCTAGATGCCGCTAGATTTCACACACTGGACCTTTACGAGAACAGAAATCATGAAAGTACATCATATCATATCATATAAGCCAAATTAACTACTTTACTAAATAGTTTGGGACTGTTTTAATATGCAAAACTGTCCAGAATAATTGTTCAGCAAGAAAGTTACATGGGTTTGAACAACATATAGATGAATAAAATGGCATTTTTTATTGTTCACTTTAAGTGCTGGGGAACTTTTAAACCTGAAATTCTCATTTATTTGCTGTTGCATAAGCAGCCCTACTTTACTGTACGTAAACCACACTGGGTTCAAGGCCTTCTGTTTTATTATGCACCTGTGGAAGTTTATAGAAATATGCTTTAGTTTTCATAAACCACTCGTCCAGCGTACCTGGATGAGGTCCAAAGTCCGCAAACAGGAACTTTCCATGAGTACAAATAGCAACAAAGTCCTGACAGCACTGGAGATGTTAATTTACACCTCTTTCTCAGGCCAAGTTAACCGTATATTTACTCCGCATATAAAAGTCTGCTGCTTTTCAATAACAACAGACAATAATTTTCAAGCAAAACTCCATGAGATCCGTTGCGTTAGATATAGTATACGTGAATTGCCCGCATGACCAATAAAACATCAAATTGCATTACCGGAGGCTACGTCAGGTGATGACAGATGCCTTTCTTCCGTGCAAAATATCACGACCATAAAGCTTTTATCTTCTGTTTTGTTTATTTGTCTCACATTGTCAATGGAAGTCGCTTCATCAAAACATGTATAGCATCTTTTGATGTGGGCAAATGTCAACAGATGTTTCCGTTTTCACTCCGCCATCTTTCAGCTCTCTCTTATTTTCTCCAGTCAGGGAGGAGCAGGATTCACTCACGATGACCGTGTATCAGCATGCAAAGGTGACTGATTTGCACCGGTGCGTTTGTGTCACGGAGGCAAGTGTGCGTGCGTTGAGATGGGGAATTCTTCTCAAATTGGCCTCTCCTTGGCATGTTTTTGATGTTGAAGCAGAAACAGGTTTGACTGAGGATAAGGTGCAGTGGTAATAGTGAACTTCCTCGCCCTCAGAACACAATGGAGGAGAGCGGTTTGGATTTCCTCAAAATAATTGTGCCATTTAGCACGGGTCACAAAATGTATGAAGTAGCCGACACTTAAAAGCAATGTATATACATATATCACAGCAAGTGAGAAAAAAGCTTTGGGGAAGCACACACGGAAAAGCATCAAGGTGGTATTTCACCTTCAAAACAAAATATTACGTTCATGAAAAATAAAATTTTTTTCCGTATGGTTGCAGAAAGAAGCTTGAACATCTAAATAACTTTTCTGTTTCTTTGTAGTGTTAAAATGTTCTTTAGATTGTAAAAAGTAAGAAAGAAATGTATTTTTTTAAGATCCTTTGCGTAAAATGTTCCTTGGGGAACCAAAAAAGTTTCTTCTATGGCATCACTGTGAATTATACTTAAAAATAAGCCTTATTTATTGTTTTATTCTTTGAATTTGGGGGTAAATGAAGTTATCTCCGACTGCTCTATGCCTCTTAGGCTGTTGGTTACGCATACTGTAAATACACGAGCGGATTGATTCGTGCACGTTGGGTCATTCCAGATGTACGTGACAATCACGTTACTCGTGGCACGCGTACTATGCCTTGGAACCTTGCCGTATTTTATGTTTTGCATATGCAGACCCGATATAGGATGTAAATTTATGTGGACCTTTCTTCAAATGACTCTGCCCCCGAGCGAGAATGTTAATGTTTTCATTGGAGCGGGAAATTTTCTTCCCATGGGGCCGTATCTTATTTTTCTGCTAAATGCGGTGCTATTCAGTGCCATGTTTAATAAAACTGATCCACGTGAAGACTGCGGTGTTGTGTTTAATGTCTCTTGGTCCCTAGTGAGCTAGCAAGGGAATGCTGGGTAAACATGAACGGTGTGGAAGAGGGTATCAACGTCGACTTTCGGATTTAATACAACATAGAGACGGGCAAATTCACCTCAACTCCACACCACTAGCTATTTTTATAGTATATTATAAAGTGCAAATTGTACTACAATTGTTATTGGACACAATACTGTTATTGAAATGTTCCTTTGACGTCAATATTGATATATATACATAGAAAGTCTTTTGATCTAGCTCCTCTTTAAACGTTGATCAGATTTATTTTGTTTTATTTCAAACAAATTTATATAAAATTTACATTTACATTACATTTACATATTTACATTTGTTTTTCTATATCAGAAAAGACATGCCCATGTTTTACGGCGTATACTTTTGTCTTATCACATTTAACCTTATTATTTATTAAGTAAGTCAAATCCAGCCTAAATTATAAGTATTACAAATATTCACAATTTGGTCAGAAGACTCCTTTGTGGTACTGTTCTAGCTCGAGGTCTAAAAAGACTACATGAAATCCTAGGTAGTAGTCAATTACATTTATTTCAATTGGTTACTTTTCTTTTTATACCAAACCTTTAAAGGCAAGTTATATTCAACAAATATAATATTTAATACAATAACTGCGGTTTCAATCAAATGTGTATTCATCTTCCGGGCTTCTTATCGTTAGCTGGGCTTTGAGCGTCGGGGTACTGGTGGTCTTCAGTATCCGAGGTGGCTGTCGGTTCTTCTGTCTCTTATACCTTGCAGTGTCCTTGAACTAACTTAACCCAAGCACGGGCCTTTCACCTGCCTGACCTCAAGTAAACTCATCCGTAGACTTCCCTGGACAAGTAAATCCTTAAAAAGTACATGCGCATACTACTGTCCAGTTTCACTCCTTCCACAGGTAGCCACACCTGTACATCTTGTCCAATGCCGTATAAGCCATCTTGCAACCAGTCCATTATATTTGATTCAGGGGTGAAGAAATAAGCGAAATAACAGACAGATAGGGAAAGTAATAGCATTTTCTTGACATTATGTATCACCCATTAGAAAGGAAAAACACAGATGAGATTTCTCAAATATCTAATTAATTTCTCTAGACATCATTGAGGTTAAACAGAGATGAGAGTTTCAGAAGACTTCTAAAAAATGTCACGAACTGAGCGCAGAATTGCCACATCTGCAAAGAAAAGTCAAACATTTCAATCGAATGAACCTATGAATTATTTTACCTCTACAATCTACATTCATTTTACACCTCCATTCCCCAAAGATACCATATTTCCACAATTGTTTCTATTTTTAGAATTTCTTTTAGGAGAAACATCTGAGATTTAACTTCAATGAGATACAATTGACAAATTGAACTATGAAAGCGCGACCTCTAAGCTCTAATATTTTCCTCTGGATCCACTTTAACATTGTGACTGAAAAGTTTAGAAACACTGCTGTAAAATCAATGATGTTTATTCGAAAAACCTGACTCACAGGCTCTTAACACAGCGCCATGTTTATTAGAAACGTCTAATAGTCCACTATCCCATTCACATCAGTTGAGTGATTCAAACATACACCAGGAGGTCAATCCCCAAACCAGCGAGTGTGTGTGTATTCTGATCCAACCTCACACATCTTTTCTCTTCAGCTCAATGGAGTCCTGCCAGTTTCAAATCCAGCGTATTGTAGAGTTGGATGTTCATTTCCCGTTGCCCTCACACCTCACTGCACTTCCTCTCGTGACATCAGCCGTTTTTTTTTTCTATCACTTCCCCTTCACTGGGCATCGGGGATAACACGGCAGAGATTACAGGGGCAGACACGGGGTCAAGGGTCACCGAGTCTTTGACTCGTGACGACTCGTCATTCGCAGGGAGTGTGAATAAACATCACTATGGCTCAGGAGGATGTTGTTGTATGATGAAGGTTCATTTAATGTTGTTAAAGGCCGCGGGTCGCAGAGGTCAGGGATGAGGTTTGGTTTTGATTTAGACACATTGGTCTTGCGGTGTGCTGTCGGCATGGGAGGTTTTGTGTTTGGAAGGGGACAGTATAATTCAGCGGTTGGAGTTTGGAGGAGAGTCACGTTTTAACCCGTGTTCATTCATATTCGCAGGTTTGGTGATTTTTAAATCAACGCAGCCAGAAAGATTTATGTAAAACTACTTCATGTGTGTGTTTCCTTTATCCCAGTTACAATAAAGCAAAATAAACAGGATATATACATACATATTAATATTCATCATTAATCTGTTAAATCACATTTATAGGAAATAAGTCGCATTTTGCATCCGTCGCATTTTGAGTTACTTTTATTTTATTGATTTTACACCAAATCATTTGTGTTATACCATAAATACAAAAAACTGTTATTTTACAGATCCTTTTTGAGAGTAAAGGGTTTAGTGAGATTTATTTTTTTGACGTTGTATCATTGTCTTAATCTTCAGGTGATGGTGTAGTTCACCCGAAAATGAAAAACCAAGAGCAAAAATATGGAAGAATATTACAATGCTCTTTTTTTCATCAAATAAAAGCGAATAAGGACTGAGTTTGCCAGTCTCCATCATTCTGTTTGACGTCTTGTTTTGTGTCTAATGCAAGAAATATCACCTTATGGATAAAAAATTAAGTATGAGTTTGCAACAACCTGCAGACGTGTTAGTAGGTTTTTATTTAAACTTCGAATTTCAAGTTTCGTTTCTTTAATTCAATATTTTCAGGAGTAATCTGCATCCGACTCACAAAACCTGATTTCAATGAGATCTGTTTAGTGTTTGTGTGAAAGTGAGAGACCTTTTTAGGACTGAAAGGACAGGCTGTTTATTTTCATAGACTGGTTTCGGTGAGTCAGCGGGGCTCTTCCCAATATTGAACTCATCTAAGAGGGATAAATGTGTCTCGCGGTTGTAGTTTCCTGTTTGTGCGTTAATGTTTGTGTTGCACCTGTGCCAGCTTCAACCAGAGCCAGGTGCACTACAGACCAAATCTCTTAAAGTCAAGAGTCCTCGCTGGATTCTCAGACTACTCCTCTGGCTCCAATCATCTTATCTAGGGGTGTATTAAAGCAGCAACTATTTCAAGAAGTCAATGGAGCTTAAAAATGTGCGGTATTTCTTTTTAATGGAGGTTTTTGTACTTTAACATAGTTTTTGTTGTGTTCTGCCCTTTAACTCCTCTCTGTTTGAAAGCGCTTTACAACACAACGATGTTTATTTAATACCCGAGCGCTGCGTTCTGGTGTTTATCTGTGTATTTAGCTTTCGTTTAAACCTATCGTTCCAAGATGCTGTTAATGTAAATACTTGGGTTTTGTTTTGCAAAGGGTTCCACATGTTAAACCCGACTGGCGAATAGCCACTCCACGACTGAAAGTTCTGCCAAGGATGATTTTATTAAATGTTGAGATGATCCTGTTGGACATCCGGTGTTTTAGTCATTTACATAAAACATGTATCATCCCTTTGTTTTATCATCTTCCAGATGAAAACTATAAATCAGATCATTTGGAAAATTTCCTTAAAATGTGTCATTCGTGTGTGTTGCATAAACCCCATTTAATACTGAGGTTTATGGGTTTCGTGCTTAATTTCATGACATGAACTGCTGTTGCAAGGTCTCGGGTTTAAGTGCATTTTGGGATAGTACTGTAGCTATATTGTTAAAAAACCAAAGGTGTTGTGTGTTTTATTAAAAATGAATTGACATTGAAGGCCACCCGTTGCTCGCCCCTCAATTCCCCCCAAAATGAGAGCGTTGTTCCACAAGGAGGCCATTTATTTATCGAGACCAGGCGTTTGATTGGACGGTTGAGGTAATTGTTTGCATCATGGTATTTCTTCTGTACTTGTTTGTTTGTAGGTTGTGGAGTACTGAGGAAGGAACACACGCTACTTTCCACATAGAAAATTCAACCATTACCAGTGTCTGGATTCATTTCAGCTTTTGGTCCGATCTTGTATAAAACATGAAATCATGTTTTTCCTTATTTTGATGAAGCATAAGATTCATTTTTTTCTAAATTGAGTTTCCTAGAAGGTGTTTGCATAGGCCGTGTTTATTAAACTACTTTTAGTTTGATCTTCTAAATAGTAAAGTAGAGTACTTAGTAAATATACAGCTTAAATCATTTTGTTTCTCTTTGGGTTTTATAGTAAAAACTATTAATTTGTTAACCATTTACAGCTTTTAAATATTTAGGTATGGCAATTAATATCGACTCTTTCCAGCGATTCACACTCGCCGCCTTATGACGCAACCCTTTAAAGTACAAACATGCCTTGTAATGCATCTCATGGACTCTCAGGATAGATCAAAGACAGTTTGGCATGTTTTCCATCACTGATCATATTCAGAGGAGCATAAAATGAAGATGAAAGATCTTTTTTTCAATCAGCACAGTAAAGGTCCATGAGGCTTGATGAGGGAGTCCTTGTTTGGGCTTCCCAGATGTGCCATATGTTATGAAAGAAAGACCCGTGAGACAAGTGTCCACCCAGATGCTTCCTGAACACACAAGGCACATGGGAACCACCCGACCAGCCAGACACGAGACATCAGCGCACATGTGTAAATATAAACCGTAATATCAACTGTTAAACAGGTATGCTACGTAAGCGTAAGACTTTTTTGAAGTTGGACCATCATTTTTTACACTGTTGAATCTAGGAAAAAACATTTCATGAAAGATAATTTATTACATTTTGCATAAAGACAATGAATTCTATTGAATTAGTGTGACATTAAGTTCACGATAAAACACATTTCCACCTGTTTTGTATTCACTTTAATGTACTGGTTTATTTATTCTTGTGGGTTCTTGTGATTCTTATAGTTTTTAATGATGATTCTCATTACATTCACATTACTGCAAAACCATTTAAAAAGTAATATTGTTTTTCTTTAAACAATGTTAACTAATGTACACAAACAGAACATTTGTTATTCTAAATGTGATGTTTACACTCCTATCACATCCCCTTTCTTTCCATTTTTATTCGAGCTTTAGATTTTACTGACATCTCATTGAATTTCTTCTTTTAATTCAGTTCTGTTTAAGCGTTGCATCCACAGCCACGTGACTGTGTTGTTGACCCAACGTCCATCTGCTGAGAATCCATCTTCATCCAGCATTGTTTCTGCGGATGACAAACAGACCCAAGGATTTTTCAGGACTTGCAGTAAACTTCTCAGAAGCCCCACACGTAACGTCCTAACGCCGAGCAGACGCGTTGACCTGCTTCAGACTAGCAAAAACGTCCCGAGCCTGTTTGTATCTAGTGGTTCGAGAATGTTGTTGTTCTCATTTCACTAGACGTGGAACTCATTTACACAACTAACCGCACATTCACACGTCTTCATTTTTTACTTAATTTTACGACAAATATATCGTTTTACGATATTTACTTTAGCTTTAGTGTTCAGTCGCATGAAAGGTGCACGCAAAGGTGTTTGTTCTCATTAACGTAAATTAGACACGTCCAAATTACGTCATTTCGTATTTGTGCCGTCGACTCCAAACTCAATGGTAGTCAGCCGGACCACCGTAGTGGCGATCACAGTTTGTCCAGAGCTGCCAGTCCGCTTGCAGTCTGCTCCATATTACAACTCTAAACCCCCCATTGTGTTTGGCCTGCACCAGTGCACAAAAGGGTCCTGCGAAATAGGACACATATTGTGCAATGTTGTTTTAGCCCACTGGGGAGAGGAACTCAGAGTGATAAAATCTCCGGGGTCTGGCTTATTTAGGGTTATTGGACTAGTGCATAGAGACATTGAAACGTTATGTGTGTGTGTGTTCGCTTTTGTGTATATTTGTATGTAGTCGCATAGCCCCTCAGCTCAGTGGTTTTGTAATTGGTTTTGTGTATGCATATGTAAAGTATGTGTGTGTGTGTTGCTATACAAATCTCTGGCTTGAATTAGTTACAGAGCACATCTAGAGTGTTATGCATTGAAGTCTTGATGAGCCACGTGTGGTTAAAAAAACGCAGCCAGAACAGAATGATACCAGATACATGCAGCACTGATGTTTCTATACTGGGCAGGTAATTTGATTTTGGAAAAAAAAAAGTTTTGGGGGAATAATGATGCATGGCTGTTACTCACATCACATTAAGAGGCGATTGGGGATATGAGAGTTGGTGAAAGGTTGAGAGATGAAGCTAAAAGTGAAATGAAAACCGAGGATGGAACTTTTCTCTCTGTCTCTCCATCTGTTGTGTTGTGTTTGCTTACATTTGTTTGTAAAGTACAGTACGTAAAAATCAAGACAACTAAATTAATGGAATGAGCGTTTGTTTAAAATGCTTCTTGTGTGTGGTTAAAGACAAAAAGTTTAGATGCTGCACATCCTCTCCGAAGCATTTTTGTGGTTATTTAGTTTCATGGTAACTGTGGAATCCATATGTTGTAAAAAAAGTTGGTCGGGAGTTTTTTGTTTCATTCAAATGAATGAAAATCATTTAGGTTTTTTTGAACATTTTGATATGACAGATTTTTTAAATATATACTGTATATTGATTTTTAATGGATTCTTTTATTTTGCAAAGAAAAATAGTCAAGAAGAAATACTTTGCAGGAAGTCAAACCATGCGCACCAATATGACAGATGTCTTTTTATAATAAAAGGAACTGAAATGTTCTTGACCTGCTAAACAAAGGGTGCTGCCAAAGATTAAAATAAAATAGTTTTTTTCATTCTTAAAGGGATTGTTCACCCAAAAATAAAAATTCGGTCATCTTTTACTCACTCTCAGATTGTTCCAAACCTGTATACATTTCTTTGTTATGTTAAACACAAAGTAAGATATTTGGAAGAATTTCAGTAACCAAACAGATCTCATCACCCATTGTATTTATTTTTCCTTCTATGGCAGTTTACATTTATGCATTTGGCAGACACTTTTATCCAAAGCGAAATACATTGCATAGTCCTATACATTTAATTCTATGTATGTGCAATCCCCTGTGATCAAACCCACAACCTTGGCATTGCTAGTGCCATGCTCTAACCACTGAGGTACAGGAAAGGCAGTTAACAGGGAATCAGATCTGTTTGGTTACTGACATTCTTCCAAATATCTTCCTTTGTGTTCAGCAGAACAAAAACCTTTCTACTACTTGGAAGTAAATTATGACAGAATTTTCATATTTTGGTGAACTATCCCTTTAAGGGAAGTGAATTGGACACGGTATTTCACGTCACCGATAAAACTGGCTCATATCTCTGTTTCACATGGGTTTGACCTCTGTGTTATGACCCGTTATGGGCTATGCCAGCATGTGCCAAAGACCCTCTTGAGTCAGTGGTGGTCTTTTGGACCTTCACATCCGTAGGAGTTGTCCAGCTGGGTCTGCTGAAGCCCTTCAAATATAAACAAATGTTGGATGGAGAGAGTGCAGAATAACACAGCACAGAGGTGAGATGCGGAGTGGAAAGAAGCATTTGAAGATTTGCAGACAGCATGAGATTTAAAAAATGAGGCACCGTGGGATTTTTGGGGTAGACTGAACAGGATAGGAGAGAAAGGAATGTCAACCAAACGGGGGAAGCTGGATCCCGAATAAACAACATTGATGTTTGATTCGGATGTGAGGTTCGGCTTCTCTAAAGATGCAAGAAAATGTGCTTGATTGTTTTTGACACAGAAGCCACAACACTCAACGAGAAGCTTTGGCAGAGAAGGATGAGATGCCTTATGAAGGAAGTCCAAAAATGTATTGAGTCGGGATTGCAAAAATAAAGTTTGATCGTATCTCCTTTACTCACACATATACACACAAAATACAAACATTCACCCATCCACGCAGATGCCTTGTGTTCTATAAATGTGTTTATTAAAATATGTTTAATAAATCAATACACATACATCATCTTTAATCAGAGGCACATGAGAGCCTCCCCCACTTCCAGTGGTGTTTTTATTTGAATAAAAAATACTGATTTGATCTATTACTCGTTGAACAGGACAATCTCTTGAGAATAGACGCATTGCAACTATTATGAATGAAGCAAACTTATAAAACCATTACATTTGTTAAAATAAATGCAGCTTACTTTGATCTATTCAAATATGGACAAAGAAAAAATGTGTTTGGACAGAAATAAGATCCCACTTGTTCCCAGAAATTGTTTAAGGAACGGCGCTCTTTAGATATTAACAAATACTTGTAATGTTTTAATGCTACTAAATCATTACCGTCATTAACTGAGTGAGATTGATATACTCTGTGCATGAACGGCGTGAACGTCAACAAACGCAACAGGACACTGGAACGGTGAACTCAACCTTACCATGACCGTGCATATGTAGAATTACATTACAGCATTCTCACACGACAAACTGATACTCAGCTTCTGGCTTCCACTATTTGTGGTGCAGGCGTTCAAAGACTGACAGAAAGAAAGCGCATTAAACCCTAACGGTTGGCTTAAAGGTCCAGTGTGTAATTTTCGGGATGATCTATTGATAAAAGGATATACAAAGATATACATAGTTATGCCTTCAGAGGCCTATAAAGAGCGTACACAATGAAGTTTTTATTTCCTTAGAAAAGATCCTTTAAAGTCACCATGCGGAAGTTGCGATTGACTTAGTTTCCGTATCGTGACGTATATGCATCCAAAACGATCGATTCCTTGATTCCAAGGCGTTGAGTCGATTCCAAGGCGTTGGTTAAAGATTACAAGTGCGAATGAATTCTGAAATAATAATGGTGTGCACGGATATACGGCTTAGGAATTTCCTGTTTGATTTCATGGCGACTTTAAGAAAGACCAACAGACATTTTATTGTTGTCACAAATTTTAAATGATACAATTATTAAAATTATGTAATTATATTATTCAGGTAGTAGGTAAATATCACCTAATCTTTTTCAAAATAAAAGCATTTTAACATCCTGTCTGGGGAAATTCTGTTAGCGCCTAGCATCTGCGTCACTGTGTTTGACAGGAGAGAGTTGACATTGACAGTTCACTGCTTTGCATCGTACAAAGCGCTTCATACACCTGACACACGGCGCTATTGTGTTACACACTGGGAGATGGTTCAGGGCCGGACAGCTGGTGCCAGACAGTGGCAGATTGTGTGATTGATGGCCGTGAGTGTGAGTGTCTTATGAAACTGAGAAGAGCCGAGTAGTGTGGGTTCAGTCAAAGGCCACACGCTTGGCATTGATGCAAACACAGATATATCTTTTATCTTACCTGATGCGTCTCTGTTCACTAGCTCAGAATGATGTATTTAAGAATAAATATGTTCTTTTTTTGAAGCGCTTGCTTGGCATGTGTAAGATGTATGCAGTTCCGCCATAAAACTGGCAATGGATTATTGAAACCTTATTGTACATGGTTTGATTGATATCATGATTGGAATAATATACCGTAGATACAAAGATACAGATAAAAGATACAAATTTTACTTTATAATATTTACTTTTATTTTCGATAACGTAATATACAGTATGTGATTGTGAATAGTAGTATTTTTGGAAATAATAATAATAATGTCTTTTGTCTCTCTTCACATGGTGCTGTCTGTGTCTTCGTTGGACGAATTCACCTGTCTTTCTTCATCAGGTATGTTATTTATATCCGTCACTCTGCTTTTCTGTCAACAGCTGTCCGTCACTAGAAATGAATAATATGTACAGCCTTAACCTTAACCACTGGAAAGTTTTACAATGGACCCCTCTGCTGTTCTTCATTTGGGTTCGCTAGTTTACTACGTGCCAGCCTATATTGGTTTTACAAACACAGTGGATTGCTGACATTATTTACTTTTCTACCACATTAAACCAAATGGATATACCGTTAGAAATCAGTTCCATCCTACATGACATCCTGTTAAATATTTAGATATATGTTAGTTTACAGAAATGAAAGTGTGCTGTGAATACTGTTTCAAGCGGTCTGTAGCATTTATCAGATCATTTGTGGGGTCGGCCTCTTTGGGATTACAAAAGGCAAGCATCACACTTACTTTTGCTTACACTTTCTAATGCACGTTGTAAAAATCAAATGCTTGCTTTCTCTCTTACATGCTTGTGTGTAGATGGTTGAAGGTTAAATGTCTCGTGTGCCCAGCATAGCTTTGTTTACACTATATTATTCTGATAACAAAGAAAGGGTCCTGTCAGATGTTCACCAGAATGAAGCATGTTGGGAATTAATTTGATGGAGAGGAGCGCTCTGGTCTTTGTATGCTGTATTTCTCTTCTTCATATGGAAGTGATTTGTGTATTACAGCCAGCCTGGATAAATCTGTCTTTTTTTTCTTCAGAGAGACTCTTTACTTTTAGTCAGCATGGCTGCAGCTATTCACCTTGTCTAAGATACCCTCCTCCTCCTCGCACCGAGAGGAAATGAATTGCTTGTTAAAAGGGGAGCTGCGTCATGTTGTCTGTTCGTGACAAATTGCGCAATGTAACACTTATTGCGCTGTTGCTAATGTGTCTTTCTGATGGAGTGAATGCTCTTTACCATGTGTTGAAATGAGCTTGAATGTGTGTTTGTATGAACGTGTGCGGGGGGTTCTGTTGAGAACATAATGACGTCTAATGGAATAGTGTCAAAAATAAATAAGCTTGGGTACGTACGTGTTGACATTGACGCGCAAAACTAGGATAGACATTTCTTTAGGTCAAAAACTTGCTATGGGTGTTGTTTCCAGGATGTTGCTTTGCTGTTGTGGACGTGTTCTTGATGGTTCTGAGCATTGTTTGGTGGATGCTAAAGTGTTTTGGGTTGTGACTTTCTAGGGCTCTACCGATATGCTCACGATTCGATTAAATACACGATACTGGGGTTCACGATCATGACACAGTACGTTCACTGTGTGTAAACAACATCAAAAATTTATCTGAAATTCGATTAACTGAATTATTTCCATTTTCAATAACATTATTCTGGAACATTTCTGTTAAATTGTAAGTTGCAAAAATTAAGAGATGATATTAATTCCAAATTTTCATTTTATCAGCATTTCTAGTTGTATTGTGGTCATTCCTCTTCAGTGTCTGTTGAATGCAGTATATTGTTTCACCCCTATTGATTACTTCCAAAACAACCTACTCCAAAATGTTGAAAATGATATTATGATTTCTTGATACATGCCTCTGTTCCCCCTTTTATTGAAAGTCTGTATTTGAATGTGACTTTTTTCCCCTTTTATGATAAAACAGGTGAAAATGTAGTAATGGCACAATACTTTTCAGCAAACCATATGATTTCAGGTAATCATTCATGTACGTAGCACACGGTGTGAGATGAGGTAGACACTAACCATTTGTTGTAATTATTAAGCGTAGGATGAGCGATTATAATAATGATGCTTTCCTTGGCAGAAACCCTAAAGTGCTTCATCGTCATCATTGAAAACATGCATATATATCGTATTCACAGACAAACACATATTGTCTCTCAGTGTGATCTTGTCTCAGCCGATTTCCCTCCCCATTCCTTCAGGAGTTGAGTTATGTTGAACTTAGTAGGAGTTCTGTGGAGTCTGCAACCTCTTCCTGTCATCACTGTGGAGACGGCTGTCCTCACGCTCTTACCAGAAGCGGCCCACAGGTTTTGGTATAGCTTGTGACTTTTGTGCTGAACGTGTATCTGATAAGCATCTGTTAAGCTCTACATTATGTTCGCCAAGCAAGGTATAGGAGCAACATTCACCCACAAATTGCCGCGGGGGTGTAGATGTAGATCAAGGAATCAGGGGCCGCGATAAGATCTCTTCGCAAATATTCGTTGTGTGTGGTCTTAACCTCAATGACCTTACAGTTAGAGAACAGAGGAGAACTTGTCCAGAGTCGCTTGAGAAAACAGCAAGCGGTCTGGTTGGCATGCCACCAAGCGAACAACGACCCGCAGCCAATGACGGACAATTGAGGGAAAATAGGAAATCACCTTTAACCTGCCTGACATGTTTACAAAGGGGGCATGTCGCCAAATCAAGCCAGCTTCGGTGGACACAGTCCTTGGTAGTTTAACAAAAACCTGTCACTCAAACAACAGAAGTATGGATGTCGGGCAAAACGTGCACAGCAAGCGAACGTAGCGTTACTCATGAATGCGGTAAAACGACAGCTGTACAAACGTGAAGATGAGAGCTTGACAGTTTACAGTATTTTATGAGCCATCGCCGCGTCAGTTGAGCGATACTGGGAGTTCGCTGCAGGGAGCGTAGATGCATGAGATCAAAAGCTATTGCGTACAGTTGAATAATAAACTCCTCCCTGCCCGACCTGATCTACAAATACATTTTATGACTGTACAAGGAGTACTGTAGGGTTCGTCCAGGGCTTGTTGTGCCTAACGCAGGCTTCCGTGAGGTTGAGTTATGACACGTCTTAAATCACACAGACGTGTATATGTGTTTTTGGCTGTAAGCATGTGTATGTTTCCAAAGCAAACAATTTGCATTACACCCTGATTTCTAGAAATTTTAGAACTGGTGTGGTTTGATTGTTTTGCACCAACCAGTGCTACAGATTCCTTATGGCCATAGTTTCTTTTAGGGAATATAAAGTCCAAACTCGACCTATGGGGTATACATTTTGCATATGATTGACACAGTTTATTGTTAAGGCAGCTCTATTGATGCTTATATGGGTTATTTTGCCAAGTAATTGGATTAGCCAAGAACTCCTATGTTGCATATTGGAAATGTTGGTTATTTTGAGTAATAGGTGTGAAGAACATGACAATAAATGGAGTCTCGGACCAGTCTGATGACATATTCGGACCAGTCTGATGAGATATGATGACATATTCATCATATCTAATCAGAATATTGTTTATCTATGTGCGGTCAGTGGTTGTATATTTGCCATGCCTACCTGTCTGCAGATTCAGACGTCTCGCAGAGGAACGATTCTTTAATCTCAAACAGATTCAATAGAGACCAACCATACAGCAGAGCTTTGTTTTCATCAGCTTTGAAGAGTGAACAGCCAACCAGACTTGATCTTTCTGGAGAGCTGTATTCGCTCATTCTTGTGTGGCTTTGTTCATTCTGGTCTATTGACTTCATATTTTTGTGCAAATATCATATTTTGCCTGAATGGTCTTACTTTGATTTTCTTCAGAGAGCTGGGGCTGTGGGAGTATACAACTCGTTGTAATTAGAATATATTTCTAATCAACATTATTGATTGCGTAATATTCAATTTTGCGTACAACGTGTTAAATTGTTGCGGTTGCTTTTAAAAGGCACACATTGTTTTTGTTGTTGTGTTTTAGACTGTTTCGGTTTGGCTGTAAAATGGTGGATTCAATTACAGTGACTTGCGCAACAAAGTTTTGTGGTCGTTGTTGTAATTTAAGAATGAAAGAGGCATTACGGCTGTAAATTAACTCTTTTTTTTGTTTGTGTACACGTGTGTGCATGCTGGCTAGAGAAAGGCAGTCCATGTGTCTCTACAATGCTTGACTTAATTTACATGCTGGCTGTATACTATAGGCGCTAGAGTTTGATAAAGATGATTTCAAGCAATAAGCATCTGCAGACTAATTTTAGAACCACTCCCAACTTTGTGTAAAACTATGCCACCTGTTTAATCTCTTCCATCCTGCTTGCTTTTCATCTGGTATTTTTAGATAATGAATACGAATGATAGCTGTGGGTTCATATATAATTTTAAATTTTAATATAATTTGCTTTGCTCAGTACAACAGTGTCTAGTTCAGCCATCTCGGTCAACAATTGGCTCACAATCCAAAATATTGAGCAGAAACATGCTTGGCAATCTCTGGCGAGAAGGCGGCGGGATATAAACTGCCCATAAACTGAAAGCGTTCCTCATATTTTCAAATCGTTTTAATTGTGGAATAAAAGTGGACTGCTGGATGAACTGCACAAAGCCTCTCAAAGCGTCAATCAGGCCTCCAAATGCAGAACATTAAAGATAATTTACTCGCTTTTATGCTTGGTTTCAGGACATGCACTAGATAATAAATCATTTCTCCAGCCGCATGTTTCCACCAAAAGATTTGGAATTCTGGCATCTGTGGTTTGTGTGCATGTGTTTTGCTTTAAGTATTTTTATCTCGTTGTGTGCATTAAAGCACCAAGCTGGTCGTTTAAACACAGATCAGTCTGATATTAGATGCACTTGCGTTACATTTTTCTGTTGTTTGTCACATGTTTGTGTTTAGAATGACTAATTTAGTGTATTTGATGGTAATTTGGTTCCATTTGTTGCCGTGCAAACTATTTAGTACTCACATGTGCAAAATATCACAAATGCAAATCAAGTGCACTGGGAACACTCCTAATTCGATTAGCTTTTTAAGTCCACAGCCAAAGTGAAAATGACTTATGAGCTTCTACCCGTAGCGGGTTGTGTTGGCATGTGTGACATGAGCAATGTTGGCGACGCTGTTAGGTTGATTCAACAAACGCTGTGAATTAACTTTGTTTTTGACCCCAGTATTCAAGGCCGTCTAACTTCCGGGAAACAACGAAGAGTTGATTAAAGGAAAGGGACTGTGATGTATGGCCTTTATTTAGAGAATATCATGTTGCCCATTACGGCTTATTGCAGCCTGCTGCTTAAAAATAGTTAAGAAACAAATGAATTTGAACTTCAGTTCTTCAACCCGGTGCACACATGCTGAATGCTCATTTATGGGTTTGAATGGATATCTAAAGCTTTAGGGAGAATAAGGCATAAATATTATCATGTGAATCTAATCATGCTGAATCTAATGAAAAAAAACAAATTCAATATGTTTAAAATAAATGTTTTAAGTTTAAAGTAGCATATTATTAAAACATCGTAAGATTATTTTCATGGCAATTTTTCACATTCATTTTTGATATCTAAAATATATACATTTATTTTTATATTAACTTATGTGAATGACGTATGATACTTCACATAAACAAAATATTTGTCTTTAATTATAGTAAGAGAGGCTTATGTACACAGTTATGAGAACTGGGGTTGAAAATGTTTTCAGTTTTCCTAAAATAAAACTTGGAATGGTCATTTAGCCATTTTTGGAAAATATAAAATAATCGATGTGTTTTTAAGGATGATATGAACTGCATGTGGGGTTTTGTGATATTCACTTATGTTTAGAAAGGAATTAAACAGCCATACAATTATTTGGTTATTTTACAGTGCCTCAATTTTTCATTGTTTAAATAGATCTTTACTTAGCAAATAGATAGCAATGGATGGAAAAGAGAACACATAATGCAAAAAAAAGACAGTGTTATGCAAACCTGCTCTCATCACTCACTCACTGCTGGACCGGATTAATTGCCCATTAGAACAAGGCCACAGTGTTGCCTCCAGATGTACACTTGCTAATGATGTCACTGTTTAATGTTCTTCTCCCTCATTCTTTTTTTTCATTTTCCTCTGTTCATTTTACAGATGGTTAACATGTAGCTCTTCTGATCCGGATCGATAAAATTATGAATTCGCATCTGTTTATGGCAGTGATGAGAAGACCCACTGGGGTTGCTCTTTCAGTGCTAAGAAGATTTTATAGTCCTTAGTTTTACTGAAGTATCAATAAACATTTGACACACAGAAGGAATATGGGGATATAAAACCAATTTTATATTGAAATCTGAAAATTGATGGCAGATTTGGAATCCTGCAGATCTCTGCGGAATACTGTGAAACTTTCTTCTGAAGCTCAAGAGGTGACATATGCACGGTTACTTTATGGTTTGTATCTCAGGAGAAACAGAGGCAGGAAACTGACACGATTATTCCAAGTATAATTTTAAAAGTTCTGAGATGTTTCTGCTCTGTGGGGATGGTTTCTGCTTGGGGGGGTTGGACCTCTTCAACTGTTTTATGGGCTGGCTTAGAATCAAACACAGGAAAACAAGATGAGTGAATCTTTCCAACACCTTTGAATCTCTGTCTGCCAAATGCTTCTCAGCTTCTCCCAAAGCATAACAACATGCCTCACTATTTGTCTTCTCTTCCCTTTTCTGTATCTTTTCTTTATGTTTATAGTGTGTCGTTTCTACTAGCAATTTCCTTCAAAACAGAGCATGGTATTTTATATTGGCTGTGTATTTTCCCATGTACAGTACAAATATAAATCTCAATTCTGGCTTTGCAAAGATTAAAATATTAATTTGACGTGTTTATGTGAAGTTTGCCGCTTAATTGAAGGCAGAAACAGATCAGAATATTTTGCCACATGCAGTGCATTAAAAATCAGTTCTGGCTTTCCAAAAACTTAAAGATCAGTTTGACCCGTTTAAGTAAAGTTTTGCATTTTTACAGCCTTATGCTGACTTTAATTCTACATTTCAAGTATTAGCCAGTGTTTTATTTTTTTTATTCTCTGGAGATCACTTGATGCTCTAACCATTAGGCCGTGGCAATCGTTCCTGCCGTTGTAAGTCATTGAATGCACTTTGGTGGGTTTTTTTGTAATTCACCTCAGCAATCAGCAGGTTTGATGTTTACCGAACTCATTGGCAGGTTAATTGAATATGGGCCATGTGCTGCCTCTCAGGTTCCAAATGGGTGGAAGGGGTTACCGGACCCCTCTGGCAAACACTACTTTCATTTAGGGGAGCAGGGAGTGTGTTTTGAAGGCTTTGACCCACCGAGAGATCAGAACTTCCCCTATTTGCACAGCCGTCCTGCTGCAGCGGAACCATAATGACCCGTCATAGGTTTCACTGCTAAATGATGTGAGCGAGTGAATTTGACACGGGCCCACTCTTCAGAGCAGGGAGCTGTTTGCTTTGTCCCAGTCTTTCATTTACCAACTCTTACATAAATTTCTGTCCACTTTAGTAATGCCCCGTGCTGCTATGATGGCTTCCTTGTCCACATGGTGTGATGGAAGCTGACATGTTCTCCTTCCCCAATTTGTAATTGCAGACTTCTGGTTTTAGTAGTTGTGCTTGCAAAAGCAAGCGTTGCGATTTCTCTTGATCGTACATACTGTTGGGTCAGTCATTTGAACAAATTTTGGTCCATTAACCCAAATTGCTTTGTGTGCTACACTGGTTGTGCTTCATGCAGTGCTTAACTGGTCAATTCACCCAAAAATGTTTTACATTATCTGTATACATTACATACAGAGAAAGATATTTGGAAAAATGCTTTTAACCAAACAGTTCTTGGACACCATTGACTACCATAGCAGGAAAAAAATGTCTTTGTTCTGTTGAACACACAAGAATGCATTTTGAAGAATGCAGTTCTGCTGCACTTTAGACGATTGTGGCAATTCTTCCTACTATGGTAGTCAATGGTGAACAAGAACGGTTTGGTTGAAGACTTTTTGGTGAACTGTTCATTTAAGCACTGGACGTGTACTTCATATGCCTAGCAATTTCCACCTTATCCACTATCTAGAACACCCAGAATACCCTAGCAATGCATTAAAAACATCACAGCAACCCTTACAACCTTGGATAACACCCTGGTTAGTGGCGTGAGTTTTCAAAAACACCATTTTAATTTTCTTGAAAATTCTTCACCCCAAATCGGACAAATCACAACTGCGTCGAAAACAATACAAGTATTAAACAATGGAAAAACTTGCGAATGAGGCATGAACCACATCTAAACAAAGGGAGACAGAAAATCATATTGTCATCTTTTATAATGGTACGTAACTACAAAATTACAAAGCTTCAAAACCTGTGTTTGTTTAACCCCTAACAATCTTTGAATCCCTGTCCCTTTAGGGATGCTATTTTTGCTTTTCATTAATCTCTTGTCTTTTGAATCTGTCATGAATCTTGGCATCGTAACAAAGAACTTTCCAGTTTGAATTATCTTGTATTGTTGTCTGATAATATGGTGGTTTTCGGCAATCTTGCTGGGGCGACATTTTCTGATATTTGAGTATTTCAAATGAAATGTTACAGTTCATCTGGTCGGTTTGAATCAAGGCAAACAGTTCAAATTCCTTTGGAAAACATGAATCGTATAAAACAGTTCCAGAACCCAAGCAGTCTAAAGGCTCTCTCTAGCCTGTGCATGTGACCACACAGACGGTTTCTCACACTTGTGTGATAAACAAATCAGAAGGTAGACGGGTCTTGCCGGACAGCTGTGATGTAATGCAGTCTTAAGCAGAGGTCCTATAAATATTTTCCTCACTGTTTCGTGTTTGTTCCTCGTCTTTACCCTCTGGTGGCAAATCAGCTTGTTTATCGTGTCATTCATCTGGGTGATCTTCATTAGAAACGTCTGGAGCTTCAGACATCTTCAGTAAGCGAGAGTGCTGTGTGGGCCTCACTACTTTGATCTTTCTCTTCTCTATCTTTCTCTCGCTGTCTCTATTTGACTCGTTGTTTTGGTTGTTGTAATTCCACGACAAGCGAAACAAAAACGTTGATGCATTTGTAACTATGTTAGTTCTCGTAGCGCTTTCGTTCAGTGTTCTGAATAACACAGACGCATGAGAAAATTGCTCTCGCTTTTGCTTGCTTTGTCTGCTTCTCTTTCTGTCTATTTCCCAAACATGCACAAGCCCACATGCCCAAATACAGACACCCATCCTCTGACCCACCTTTGACTCACCTTTGACTCACCTGTGACAGCTCTTCCTGAGGTTAGCCTGGACCATTATTTCTGTTAAACCAACCGCAGCCAGCAGACCGGCCAGTTCACATGACCTGTGGCCCTTTGCTGCTTTTTGTAGGACACTTAACCTTTGTGCACGTTTGGTTAAACTGAAGTAAATCGCACGTTATTGCTGTGGTGTCCAAAATTATGATATAATCAATGAGAAAGTTATTATACAAAATTGATCCGGATTACAGACATGTTGAATATTAATGGTGTATTTTGATTCAGCCACATTACATGCAAAAGTGTTCATAGTTGTATTTTAAACATATTCGTAAATATTGAGCTTGTCAATCAATGTCACAGCACGTTGCATGATGGGGCGGCCATCTTAGTAGGTTGTTTACTAGCGATTGTTTTGTTTTACTACGGCTCTCACCTTGCTTTTCCGTAGAGTGGTGCGGATATCCATGCCATGCGACTGCTTAAAACTGCTTCGTCAACTCAGTGTGATTTCCTTTGAGTTGTTTTCAAGTCGGAAAGAAAACAATCGTATTCCGTTGTCTAGTTTCTGTCCTAAATATCTGTGCGACTTGCTGTTGCAGTTTATAACACAGCACAGCCGAACCCCCATGTTTATGTCTTCATAGTCAAACGGAACAACATTGAACTCACTAGCAGAAAAGAGCCCCTACCACCTACAAATATGTCTGCGACACCCAGCATGCAACACTGCGTGATGTCAGCGGCACATTATCTATTGAGATACGGCCAGACTTTGTTTCCAGTATGTCTGCTCTCGCTGTAATACACAGGATGTGCTCTCAGTGGATATCTGCCCTCTCGCTTGACCCGGTCCAGACACTTAGTGACCTTTAACCCTGACCTAGTCCCCCACACCCTTACCTCCAGCAGATATATACTCCTTTATCCAGCTCTTTTCCACCCACTGAAATGCTTATATCAGGATTCCAGGATTCTCGGATGTGGTAGGTTTTCAAATGTTAAAAACGCAATCCAGACTAAAATTAGCTTATAATAGTTTGGAAGCCTATACTTTTCCAGCTTGTTTCTTGGTAAAACAGGTGACTTTTAGGATAATCTGGGAAAGATTCTGAAAGAAGTCAATATAATTGGGCAAATTGATGTCAAAAGGTCAAAAAGGATAAAGACTTCTTAGATCTCGGTTGTCTTTCTCATTAGGGGAAACGTTTTTACATTTTCATTCATTTAATAGTGAATAATCATAATGTGCTTAATATTCACAAAATGTTTGTTATCAATGTCAGGTGTTAAACTATATGAACAATGTGCCATTTAAAACTGTGGTTTAAGTTGTTTTCTTTTCTAGCAAATAAAAATAAAAATTACGCAAATAAAATATCAAAATCACGCTTTTTAATGTACCATGGTGTAGCCTTCACAGAACTAAAAGTAAGTTTGGTATTAATAAATTCAAATAGTCTGTAGTTCAAGACTTTTTCAATGACTTTTACAACTGCTAAAATTGCGAAAATAATATTAACTTTGCCATGTTAGAGAAAGAGTTTCTGTAATGTGGTTTTGAGGGGGAATAACACATGGTTACAAGTTTGTGTACATAATGTTACGTTTCTTATTACAAAATCATGGGTTTTGTACCTTTAATGCTACGAAATGACTCAAAATGTAACGGGAAACCGCGCTGTGTCTTATTTGCGAAATGTGCCAAAGTCAAGGTTAGCAGCACTATGTAAGATCCATTATGTTATAATATCCACAGCAAAATCCCCTTTGGCAGGAACGTAAATTAGAGAAAGAAACATATAAAGCCTTTTTGCCACTTTTTCTCAGGTGTTTACAATCAAACATTTGGCACAATTGTTTGGCTGATTATCCTGTAGTTCCAAAGCACCACAAAAATATCGTGTTTAACCTGAACTCATGAATCCTGCCGAGATCAAAGCAAATGGTCAGTGGCTTTGTCATTAGAATTAAGAACAGACCTGTTCCTTAGACTTCGATTTTAGGTGCATCCTTTGGCAATCAGTGTCTATAGAAATCATTTTCTCATTTAGTTTTTTCTGTTAAACAAAAGACCTTGATGTTAGGAAATCTGAACTGACCAGTGCTCATCACTGTAAACAGAACTTGAACAAAATAACAGCGTCAGGTTTCAAATGGCCGGTCACATTAGACTTGGCACAGGTCGAGAATTAGACACGGATTAGAAAGCATCCTTATCAAAAGATCATGTTTAGACCACATTGTCTTTCTTCCTTTCCTCTGCTAAGATCACAAAGATCACCATTAGCATTTCATGGCAAACATTTAGTGACCTTTAGCATCTCAATGGCAGTTGTTCGGCTGGTGTACGCGGCCCCTGGAGGTGCACAACCTGCACGCTGCCATCTTGGTTTCATGGGGTCTTCATTCCAGAGACATTTTTTGAGACAGTCAATAAATTCTCAAGTAACATCATGACTCGCTCGCTGAAGTCACATGAGCATCAACGTTCATTACAATTCAGATTTCTGCCAGTCACGTTTCCCATAAGGCGAAGCAAAAGAGATTCTTAAGGGTCTTAAAAATGCTAAGCATTGTCAGATGTAAGCTGCCCGCTAGAGGAGTTTTAAAGGTGGCATTTTGAATGGGCACAGCTTAGTGAAAGTTACGTAATAATCCGGTGTTTTCTCATCACCGGTCTGGCGGGCTCGGGTAGCTGTTTGGCAATATTAAATGTTGATGTGTTACAAATTGATCTTGAGGTGAGCCGTTTGGAAGGAAAGGGTCGCAGTCTCTGGTGATGGGATCGTTTTGTCGGTAATCAAGGCCACATTTTTCACGTTTACACAGGTGGAGCGACCCCTTAACGGTCTGAGCTGAAATATGTGGTCACAAGTTACATGTACCATGTTAAAAGTCTTTTCTAAATAGAGCGCTTGAGCCTCCCGGCGTGCACGGGCATAGCCACATAACGTGAGTTGCATCCCTTTAACACAAGAAACTTCAGGAGAGTTTGGTTACAACACTACAACACAATGCAATTGAAGCAGTATTACAGTATAGACTAGAAAGAACATTTATTCATGTACAGTAGCATTTGTAAAATTCTGCATGTCTGTCTGTCTGTCACCTTCTCTGTCTCCAACTTTTATTCATGTAGTGTCTCTGTGTATATCCTTCTCTATTTTTCTCTCTCTCACACTCTTATTTATGTAACGCTTATGTATCTGTCTGTCTATCATCTAACTAGATCAGCATGGATTGTCTGTCTGTCTGTCTCTTTCTTCTCAGTTTTTTCCTCTCTGTCTATCTTTCTCTCATTCAAGTAACATCTGTATAATACTGCATTTGTCTGTCTTTCTGCCTGTCCGCTGTTGGTCTGTCTCTCTTCTCTTTTTTCCCTCTCTGTCTGTCTCTCTCTCTCACGTAGAACCTGTATAATTCTGTCTTTGTCTGTCTCTCTACCTGTCTGTACGTTTCTCTTAATGTCTCCCCTTCTTCTCTGTTTTTACCCTCTGTCTGTCTTTCTCTTATTCATGTAGCATCAGTATAATTCTGTCTTTGTCTGTCTGTCTGCACAGGTCTGTCCGTTCATGTCTTTGTCTTTCTTTTCTGTTTTTCTTTCTTTCTTTCTGTCTGTCTGTCTTACTCTCATTTAGAATCTGTTTAATTCTGTCTTTCTGTCTCTTTCTAACCGTCTCACTTTCTCTCCCTGTCAGTCTCTCTCACTGTCCTATCTTTCTGTATCTCTTCCTCTTTCTGTTGATGGTGTATATTATTTTAAACCGTTTTCTCATAGGATGGGAATTGTACAGTGCTACAGGTATGTAGTACAAGAGCAGATGGATTGATTTATGAGGAAAAATGTGGTGGCCAGCACAGGGTCTCTGTGTTCATGAACTTGAGAGAACATTGTTTAGCACATCTGCTCGTGTCTATGTTGCTCTCTTTGCGTGGTCTCACACACGAACGCCGTAAAAGCGAATTATGTCACGTTACGTGAACGAACGCCATCCACATAATTTGTTGAATTAGTGCGTTTTTTCAGTGTTATTTCTTGGCATGACTAAAAACTGAGGCTTAAGCAAAGGTTTGCGATCGAGGCCATCTGTGTTGACTTTTCTGATAGAGACATCTGAAAGTTCCATTAGCTTCATCGGTATGTTATATGTATGACCTTTAGGTCTTCAATATTGCTCATTATATTAATAAATAAATATTCTTACTATTATTGCTAGTACTGGAAGACTCTTCTGACAGTAACTATCCACAGATTGAATTGTGCTTCACATTCAGACAATACCTGCAGGACATAATAAGTCCGGGCTATTGCGTTGACCTCTGACAAGTAAGGTGAAACTGTATCCCAGCGCAGAGGTTCTCCAGTCATTCCTCCTGAGGCTTTGGCTCTTTTGGGTTCTGCAGACAAAGAGATGTCTGGACAAACTCTCCACATCTGCCCTAAAGAACTATAGCTGTTGAATTCCAAAGGATCTATGCTCACATCCGTTCTAGTATATAACTTTATGTACCACAGAAATCAGGTCACACATTCTTAAGGTGGTCAAGATCGTAGGTTTTGTTTATTAGACTGGACTTTCAGTTACAGACTTTTTAGAGGGTGTTATTCATTTATTTGGGGGAATTGTTATAGGCTAGACTAGCATGACTAATTACATTTACATTCATTTAGCAAATGAGGGAGCATTTAACATCTTGTCTAATGAACATTTGTTTACACAGTCAATTTAAAAGAATTCTTGCTAAATGAGGCAGATCTAGGCCTCGAAGTGATTGTTGGAGCAGAGGTGTGCTATTACATTTCTAAACGATTTAGGATTTTCACACGGTAAAACAGATGAATGAAATCCTTATACATTAACAGAGACCCCAATAAGACCACCGGTCAATTGCATCACATTTATCCACTATAGACATGATTTGGTGTCCATATCATTTTGATTCAGTTTGAAGAAAAATCTTTATTGCTTAATCATTTGAAACCTATCGTAAATTGTATTTTTGCTTTAAAAGTATTACTGCTATACATTACTGTGCGTGTGACATGAAGCCTGCTCAACAGGGATCTGATTGTTGTCAGATTTTGGCAGTGTGAAACTTCCTTTAGCCTGCGCTATAGCAACAAATAACTTAATCGAACGCAGCCAGACTTCGCTTTCAACTCAGCGGTTGTCACACACAGGGGGCACGCAGGGGGACCCTTTAAGTCCCAAAGTGAGGAGATAGACGGGCCAGGGCTACAGCTGCTCCCCCTGATGAGGTGGAGGTCGCTGGGGGTAAGATGCGTGGAGGACCTAATGTCGTCTTGTATGCTGTTCTCAACAACCGACTTTATGTCGTTACTCTGTCAGCCGATCAACTACATTTGTTTACAGATATTGTTCTTAAAGTACAAAATAATGGTTGATATGTTTTGCCTGTTTGTGTGGTTACTGGAGAATCTTCAGATTTTTGTTAGATGATTGACAATTATTCTTATCAAAGCTGATATTATGAATATGCAATATGTTTTTTATAGCAATCACATTAAGCATAAATCTAGAATGTGAAATTCTATTTAAGTGAAATTGGGCATTAAAACATTGAAATGCATAGTGCAAAGATAAATAGGGGATTTTGACAATCATTTCCCGTCAAGGTAGGGGTGTAACAATATATCGACGTATCGCATATGGTATTAAAACATCAAGATATGTATCAATGAGCTACTAAGATATGCATCGTAAACCAATGGCAATGTATTTTTTTATTAAATATAATTTTTATATATAATTTTTTTAAATTTCAGTTTTCACTATTCCGTTTTTATTAGTTTACGAAAAGATGCTTCAACTAAACCTTGAATGTTTTCAATTCTTTAATAAAATTACAAATGTTACAAAAAAATTTAATGTTCTGGGGGAAAATCTGTCATTTTTGTCAGTTTCTTATTTTATATTTAATTCAATTTCTGATACGTTCAAAAACTGAACGTATCGTGTCCGGTGTACACACTGTGTAAGACTCGGCCAGTGGTTAAACAGCTGGCATATTTCAGTTCATTTGGCACAGATGTGTATTTTTTAAGATATGTTTGTCCAGGGTGCGCGCTACAGACATATTGAATTTGTCTGTTCACATGCTGAGGTTATTAGTAGCTGTAGTATCACAAACCTGAAGGCATTGTGTGTCATGCTATGATTTGAGTTGTGAAAGGTTATGTCATAGGCCACAATATTTAGCTTTGTTTGTTCAGCCCCCTTCCAGATAATCGAAGCTTTGAGAAAGTACTTATGTTAGAGACCGTGATGTCACCTGCATCAGTTCCGTTGTATTTGTATAGCATTGTTCAAATCACTAGTGACATGAAAGCTTACGTGATGTAGAAGTATTGCAGAATCCTATATTTCATGTTTCTCGACAATAAAATTAGTCTCTTGGTTTTTCTTTCCAATGACATCTTACAAAATGATGAAAAATATGTTATATTGCACAGTGCTGAGGAACGGTTCTCTGTACAATTGCCTTCATTTTGAGGAGATGGAAGCTCTCTCTAAACATGCATGAAAAGAGGCCACATACCTGCATGGTAGATTTCCTAAGCCAGATCTTCTCCCGCTCCTGACTGGCATATTTTACAGCACACGTCATTACACAAGCTGTTATCAGCATCTGCTCTGCTTCCATGCTGACCGGCAGGCCTTTCAGCTTGACATCTTCATAATTCAATAACCTGTCTCTTGGGTTCTCGTGTTATGCATTAACTTCTATGCGCCTTCCTTCGGGCTAACACATCAGAATTTACGCTTGTATTTGCTGGTTTCAAAGCTGGTATGCGACACAGATATTAGGTGAGCCTACAGTGGAAAGGTCTGTAAAATACGTCACTATCATGACAAAATACATTTTCTTGGAAGTGCAGCTTTGCATAGAGTGGAAGATCAAGATTTATTTAAGGTGCAGCAGAAGAAAAAAGTATATGGGTAAGAGTTGTAAGTGGTCAGGTAAAATGTAAAAATATGTTAAAAAGTGTCCAATGCTTGAGCTATGATGATATTGACAGTATCTGGTGTTTTGTGTGTTCAGCTTGGACATATTCAAAATGTTATGTCTTCCATCTCTCGGATAGCCGTTTCTCTTTAAAATAACATTAGCGTATGTGTTTGACATAAGCTGATAAATCTTTTCTTTTATTTAATTTAAAGGTAATCCTGTTCCCATTTAGCCGTGTATTATATACAAACACTATTTGTGGTCAGAGATTTCTTTAAGGAGGACATGGTGGGTACCTCATGGCCCCTATAAAATGCTTATGCAACAGGCCAGTAGCTAAATCAATTATAAAAAAAGCAGATTACACATTTTTCCTCTTACTTTTCTGTTTTTAGTGTTAAACTATATAAAAGTATTAATGAACTTGCAAAATTTTATTATTTCTGTAATTGTCATATTTAACTGTGAATTTTGGGATTTTCTTTCTTTATTATGAATTATTTATTTGATCGTCTAATATTTACAGAGTTACAGTCTGTTTATGTCACACTACAGAGATTTGCATTAAACATCTTTAGTTGATTCCAGTTTGGCTTTTCTTCACATGATGAAGTGACTGGCTTACCCAATCATCATCGCTTTCATTATCCGATCCTAAATCCCGTATACAGAATGAAGTTGGTTGGGGTGCATGCACGTTTGGGTCGGCTTTAGCGTACTAGTAGCAATACGCTGTCAACAGGGATCTCTCACACTTGGAGCAACAAAGCGCAAATGCTGGAGGGCATCTATTAGATGACCCATCAACCCATATTACAGCCATATGTGCTGAACTGTGACACCAGTTGCTACGCTCTTATAAATAAATGAGCTAATAGGTTCTTCATAGTGATGTTTGGTTCCACAAAGAACCATTCAGTCAGTTCTTTAAATAACTTTTTATAATCTACAGAACCTTTTTTTCGCAACAAAGAACCTTTTGTGGTTCTTTATGGAATCATTTAGACAAAATCGTTTTTCCTATGGCACTTTTTAGAGTGTAGTCTTATTCAAATGGTGTGTGCTGGTGTTTTTCTATTCTGTTATAATCTTTTTTTATGGCTGTCATGAGAAGATGCTTTGGAAACTTCACTGGAATAATGTTAGCGTTCCATAACTGCTCTACTAGAGACTTGGAGTTCCATTTCATTTATTTATCAGCCTGTCTCGCATGTTTAGGAAAAAGCGGTTTGGAGAAATAAAAATACACAAATGAGTCATTTGATGACGGTTCGATAAGGGTAGGGTGTATTTATCAATCAGAACATTATAATAATATAATAGATCGGATAACAACATTTTGATGATGTCATTATTACATCGGTGACTTGGATTAATTTGGCAACCTTGGAGAATCGATTTACTCTGTCTCAAAGTGCTGAGACCTTGCTGAAAGAAAACTAAAATATTAGAAGTGAGAATCAATGTGTTGTATGTCAGCATGAATATTTAAATCCAGCAGTCCAGACGACATCTCTTTGTTCATTCAGAAATATCCCTGGAAGGCATTAAGACACCAGAACACATCCGACCGCAGGGAACATCCGAAAACTTGGAAAACAAGAATGCCCAGGCAAACTTGTACATTTAAATGTGTCTATAAACAGTATATTTCTGCATATGTATGTACATTTTGTGTCGTTGTGTTTTCCATCTTTCTGCTTCTAGCCCTAGGAAATAAACCCATTACTCCTGTTAATACTGAAACAATGGTTTGCCAATTGAGAACCTTTGCGGGTCATTCTCTTTGTGTCTGGTTGTACTTTGACATGCATCAGAAGATCATGCTTTTCAAAATTTGTCACTAAAATGGATGGATAGGTCAGTCTACTCTGCCTCAAAACACTTTTAGCTCAAATTAAGTCTGTACAGAAAGTCACACAGATCATAAAGTGGAAGAATACTTGCAAGGGAATTGGTTGTTATCTGCAGATTAAATGTAGGCGTTACAGTAGATAACTTAATGTTTTTGATTCAGTTAGCTCCTCAGCAACAATGAAACATTTGTCTGTTTATTCCCAGAACCTAAGTTGCATTGGCTGTGATCTCACAAGCCACCAAAAACATTACGGACTGTGGAAAGTTAAACAACAGTGATTCTTTCGTCTGATTCAAATCCCCGAAGAGAATACGGTGAAGTTTGTTTTCTAAATTGAGATGAGTTTCCTTCAAAGCAGGCGGGCAAACGTCAACCACCAAGATCTGTCTCGATGCTTGACGCACGCATCCAAACAGCCATTATGAGCTTTAGCTCATCTCCTCTGCTGTCAAATATACATCCCATGTGTAAATATCACAATGGAAAAATACTTAAGCCGAGGATGTCAATGTCTGTTTTTCACTAAACAAAAGCCCAGAGCTGTAAAACAATTGAGTGACACGTTTAATTTGTGTTCATTTACTACCTGTTGATTTTAATAAGAAAAATCGCTTATGTCATGCGACCGATGGAGGGTTTTTAAGATGTTTTGATATGCGGTTTTGTGCTTCGGTGTTGTGATTGGCATAGAATGAATCGTTGCAGAATGAAGTGTGCCTGGCACAGACGACTCAAGTCAATCTAGGCTGGTTTTTATTTGTTAAATCTAAAAGTAATATTTTGTTTCATAATATGATCTACTGTAAAGAGCTTCATTTTGGGCATAAATCACACACGAGCTGTGTATATTTAACGCCATAAAATGAAGTTTCTATTGAATGTGTTGGAAAATGAATATGTTTGGATAGAATTTGACAGTTTTGTTGAATTGTGCGTTTTAAGCGGTGGCTGCTAAAACAATCATTACTATTATTTTTGATCGTTTTGAAGAATCCCTAAGCATTAAAATGATAACTTGTCCCACACTGTTTGTGTTACGAAAATGAATGAGACCTCAAATCATATGTTTTTTGTAAGAGAATTGTGTTATAACTTTTATTCACAGCCGTATCTAGTGATAAAAATAACTTTTTTAAATATCTATGTGCTTGGGTATAGTGCAGCTGCCTTGTATATCCTGGAGACAGTCCAGTGTTGTGGCAACTTTCACACATGCCAAACCACAGAAATTAGTCTCATATATAGTTTAAATCAAGGATCATTGATAGATTTGGTGCCGGTAAAACTTTGACAGTCGTCGTATCAACTTGTGCAGTTTTGACACAATGCTATCGATTCTCTCTTTTTTCACTCTGTGCACACTTTCTCAGTTTCCCTGTGACGAATGAGGTGTTCACTGAAGTGTCTGGCATTCTGTGCTCTGGAATCAATAGCTGAGGTGTTTAAAGGTGTAAATGATAGCCAGTCATCTCTGTCTGACTGTATTTGGCAGCACAAGCGAATGTCTGAAGTGCTTTGAGGCTCGTGATCTGGCAACATTTTGCGACTACCACAACGTAGATGTAAATATGTTCTCAAGGTCACCCTGAACAGCTGTCGATCTGGACTCTGTCTTGTGAAGCCCTACGCGTGACCTTTATTAAAGATAATTAAATTGTATACGATTATACACAAATGTTCTTTTTATCAGATTTTAGCTCAGCATGACTTGAGAATGCTTCAAAGACCAGTTCGTGCGAAAATCATACTTTTTTGTTACCATTAGACCAGGGAACTAGAAATATACAGTTCTATAATAAAACATGTATTTTGTACATTTCATTTTTAGTGTTTCAGATTTTTCTGTCTTAATAAATCCCATTGTGTTTACTTGAAGCAAAACATCGCCCCCTATATGTTTCTGAAAACAAGGTACACCCAGATGTCAATCTTGTTTAGTCCTTGAACTGCTGAAGGGAAAGCAGACTTTAAAGAATACTTTGAGGTTACGATGCCCACACGCTAATGTTGTGGTTACAAGGCATGGTTAAAGCGAATTTTTCTGCAAATAGGAATAATAAAAATCTTGGCTTCTGTTACGGCGATTTTCACGTTAATAATAAAACCTGCTGAAAAGATTTCCGGTCCCCCAAAACTTGAGCCTGTGGTTTACAGTCATTAGAATTGGATTTAATGATAACAGGCAGCGGTAATGCTCTATTTAAAACATCCAGCGCTCAAGTTACAAATGTTTTTCATCTCAGGCTGTGCGAGTTTGTCAGCAATATAAAAATCGGGGACAAACACAACACGGTATTCTAGTTAAGGCCTTTTTCGCATAGTTTAATGATAATTCTTCATGAAGTTTTTCATGAAATCCCCATAAGATTAAAGCTGGTCTTTGAGGTTATGATTTTAAACAGACCTTCATACCTTGCATGCTCATTCGGACAAGGGTTTTGCCTACACTGCGTTCAATGAAGCGCCAAAGTAGGGGTGTGTAATCTGGGAATCAGGACCACATGACCACATACCTGTTTGCGGTTAACCCTCACAGGGGCACGTGTGTTAAGACTAGACACCGCAAATTCCTCTTTTCTGTTATATGAGTGATGATGACGTTCAGGTGAATGGAAGGTGCAGTTGCTTTTCTTACGAAATAAATATCAGCTGTCAGTCTACTGGTTGGACTTGAAGGGAAAAGAGGAGTGTTAAAAGTATGTTTTTTATGAATTCTAAAAGTAGCGATTACAAATTTCGGAACACCATTAGGTATAATAAACACTTTCTTGGATTTCTTTCTAGCTTATTTGTAACAGCATGAGATAAGCCATCCACCAAATCTTAGTAAAAAGCATTAAGAGTCTTTATAATGTTGAAACTTAATTTTATTTTTGAGCGGATCGATGTAAGAAAAGTTCCACAAAGGAAAGAAAGTGTAAAAATGTTACCCAGATGCTTATTTGATACATTACAGTTTCAAGTGAGGTCAAAATGATAAAAGCAGGGCTGGATTGTAATCGAGCATACTATGCATTTTCCCGGAGCGAGAATGAACGAAGGGGCAACGCCGAAACGCAGTCAGGGATGGGCCGGAAAGTTATTGTGGACGGATTGCAGTTGAGAAGGAGCCCGAAAACCCGGTACGGAATCGTTCATGGACGGAACCGACGGGCCGCTTAGCAAAGAAGTCCAGGGCTGCTTTTGGTCGAAAGACTATACAAGCTACGCACCAACTCATGAATGAATTAAATCTGTGGTTTTTCGCATCTAGTCAAACACCCTTGTGGAAAAAGTGTGATGTTTGTTTTGATTATATCGCTGTGATTTTCTTCTTATGCTTTCACCGTATCAAAGATTTTACGGTCGACTTTCAGTGTTGTGTAGAGACAAGAATCGCTTGTAATTCGTAACCGATAACAATACAGAGCATGGTGGTCTGCTTATTTTTAGATAAGCTACATGCATCATTATGAAGCTGGCTGTGATTTTAAAAACATCTTGTATATGCTAAATCTTACATCAGGTTATGCAATGTGATTTTTGAGCATGCTGTCACATTTCCTAGACCGTTTCTTCTCAAAGCTGTTTTAAAAATGAGTTCCGTGATGACATTTTACCCTACATGGGTCATACTGGTTTCGTCTGTTTGTAAAGGGCAAATCTATTCATCTTTTGGGGGGCCTTAGTACGGAGCCCTGGGGCCGCTTTGTCACACTGTGTCGTATGGAACGTGAGTCTGCACATCCTCTCGTATATGTGCTCTCTGTTGACCACTATAGTAACCCTCACTAATGACAGAGCCACCCAACGAGCGTCTGGGACCCGTGTAGAAACCGGCCCCTCTCATAAACACCAACACTCCTTGCGTCAACACACACATGGAAGTGTTTCACTGGCAGGCAACTGCTGGGGGGGCGGGGTAGGCAGAGTTGTTTATCTGGAGGTCAACCAAGTTAACACTCCATCACGCAAAGGCCAATCTTAATGACAAAACATACACACTCTTACAACATAAGTAAACAGCAACAATCGCAGGAATTACATGCCGGTGCTGTTTTTCTTGTGTTTTTGGTACAACGCAGCTTGTGTTGTTTTTATCTTAGCTCAAATGCGGTATTTAGAAGTAGTGAGATCTGAGAAATTGTGGTTGGATAGTAATTGTGTGCGGATGCTTTAAATGCATTGAATGTGTGCAATTTCGAAATATTTAGTGTTGAATGCCAAAAAGCGGATGGTGTGACGGCAAACGATTTAGGATACAAAACTAACAATAAGGATAAGTCTCTCTTATGTTATTTTATATTATAAATATTCATTTCGTTTTCTACATTTTTGCAGTCACACCATAGGACACATGTCCTTTCATGTGTATACGATGGGGGAAAGAGATATAGATATAGTTCAGTCGGTTTGGATAATAGCATCTGCTAAATGAATGAATGTAAATGTGATGGCTTTTGCTGTACTTGGCATCTGAACCAACAAACTCTTACACACACACACACACACACACATTGTAATGTCCAGATTACACGCCTCAGCTTTCCTTTTCTAAACGGTTGACTTAAGCTCTGTTATTTGGCTGTTCGTGATCTCGTGACCAAGGCAGCGTTTGATTTGACACTCGGAGTTCCTGCACTGTTACAAATCCCAGTCAACATAAACCACCTGTCAAACATCACATAAAAAATTTCTGTTTTTGCATTTTTTATCAACATGAAAGTCATCTGTGGAGCGCAATGAATTATTTCAGAGTCATACATTACACTTGCGTTTCACACGTGACGAAGACCGCTGAGAAAACTTTTACAATGACAACCAAGTATTTGTACACGTAAATCAGGAATTAACACGGAGAACAAAATATAAAACAAAGTGGCAAATAAATGAAGATGGATGATTACCTACAGGTGTCTTTCTTTCTTTCTCGTTTAATAGCGACATTTTAAGGTCCAGTGTGTAATTTTTGGGATGATCTATTGATAAAAATGCAATATAATATACATAGCTATGCCAATGAAGCGTTATGTTTTTATTACCTTAGAAGGAGCTTTCTATCTACATTCATCGCAGGTCACCTTGCATGTAAATTCAATTAGCCGTCATAGTGTTTCGAAAGGGAGGGATGGAGTGAGCGGTTGGTTGCAATTCGCAACCTTGCAGCTAGATTTCACTGACTGGACCTTTAAATCTGAGTTTATTTTGTTATATTTTCCTAGAAATGCTCATCTGTTTCTACAGATACTTTATATGTCACTGATATGTTATATATAATATATCATTGTTATCCAATGCAATAACATGGGGTGGTTTCCCAGACACGGATTAGCTTAAACCAGGACTAGGCCTTAGTTAAATTAGGATGTTTAAGTCAATTTAAAAACATACTTGATTAAAATGTATTTTGAAACGGAGAAATTGCATACAGTACATACAGTATTATAAGATAGTTAAATTCACATTTATTAGTTTGGAACCGCTTAATATCTATATATTGCGGGCGGTTTCCCGGACATGGGTTTAAGATTATTCCTAGACTAACTTGAATGTTAGAGGTGTCTTCGAAAACAACTTATACTGACATATCTTAAAATAGTGTGATTGTTTTTATATCGTAATTTAACGAAGGCTAAGATAACCCTGTCCGGGAATCTAACCCATAACGTAAGTCTGGGACTAGCCCTGTCCGTCAAACCTCCCTGCAATGTATACGTATATTTTTAAGGGGGGTTTAAGTGTCCAAAACGTATAAATATGAACTTAAAGTTTGCCAACTACCCAATTACAGCTGACAGGGTTTAAGCGTTTGCTTGGTGTGTCGAGCGTTCAGTGAATATTTCGTAAAAAAGATATTCTTAATGCGAGCGTTCTGTTATCAATACCAATCACATGTTAAGTTGCCTCTGAAGCTGAACGTGACTAAGATTTATCACGGCAGTGCCCTGCACACCTTGTGGTATTACTTTGATTTCCATTCCATTGAAAGACTTTCACTTCTTTCAGCCTGTGATATTGGAGAGTGAAACATAACTGTGGTTTAGGAACTGAACAGAGAGAATCAAATTCTGTGATTTCACTCCTGACGTTTATTATGAACAGTTGTTGCGCCTGATGAAAATATGCCTGCCTCTCGTTTGCCCGGGGAGATGACGTTTTTGTTTTCTCCGAAACATTTGTTTAAGACAGTATGTCACAGTAGCTTAATCAAACTTGCACGTCAATATCAGAAACAGACCTTCTTGATCGGATAAGGAACGGAATTCGGCAAGTGGTCGGATTGGCCAAGCTGAGAATAATGATACACTTCAATTATGTCATTTCTGAATGTTAATGTACGGAGACAGCTATAGGGGAGAACAGAGGAGACCTTTAGGTTGCCTGCGACCGTGATTACATCCAGATTCAATCAAACCCGCATCAAGTTTTTAATCTTCAACTTGTTACTGTTATAATAATTGTCCATGAGACAGTTCATCAGACGTTGACAGATATAAAAAATAAAACATCAGGGGCCCATTTAGCGGCGTCTTCCAGCGATCGAAGCATCAACCCCGGTATCTCTGAGTTTCCCCCTCGTGTTTATGGGTTCTGTTGGTGAAGAACATACTTACACTTGTATTTATAGCTCTTGTGGTTTGGTCTTGTGTAATGGGATACTGTGTACTGCAGTAAGCCAGAAAAGCTCAAAGCTGAAGCCGTGATTCAGTATTTTCACTATGTTGACTGTGATTTGTGTCATCGTATACAAAGCCTGAAACATCAATACATTCAATAAAAGTTACAACCCATAGGGCAAGAAGCCTTTAGGATGATATAGGGCATGCCATAAGAGATAGAGAATGATGTCATTTACAGACATAAGATAAGTCTTAAAAAGAAAGAGATCACAGTCAGTTGTCATTTAACTGACTTATAGTGCACTTAATACAGGAACCTTTAACCTGCGGTTGATGGAATATTACAAGTTAAAAAGTTAAACAGCCAAAATAATAAAATAATAAAAAATAATTATAGTGCATAAACAAATTGAAATAAAATATAATGAAATTTGGTTAAATATTGCAATAAACTTCTTTCCAAAGTGACTTGCATGTAAGATATTTTTCATCAGTACAACATTTCCTGGGGATCGAACCCATGACCGTTGCTAACACAATGCTCTATCAATACAGCTACAGGAATGATATGATTTTTTTATCCTCACAATCCTTATTAACTTCTCCAGGAGCTATTTTTACTGACTTAACCAAAGAGTTTGGAATTTTAAGATTACTGTACATGGATCAACGACGTATAAGTTTGGTAAACGTGCCAATTTTAAAATACAAATAAATGATAATATAAATTGCAGTTATTGCAATGTGGTGTCATGTAGGACCTCGCAGTACAATTGCTTTGGAACCTGATGTTCCAACCTTAAATCGCGCATACACATTGCATTAAATCTGAACGAAACGAAAATATTAGTTTTAGCCGTATAAAAAATCTAAATAGGATGCCTTTTTTGGCTGAAGCATCCCTTTAGTTTGACCTTGTTTACTGATCGGTTTCCCTTCCCCAAATACCGTCTGGGATTGAACCAACAACCTTTCACTTACCGCTCACTGTAGCTCAATGGTTTGAAGGTGTTTGATGGCAGATGTGCTAGATTTAGAGCAGCATTTGAAACAGGCGAAGCTAAATGTCAGTCAGAGATCTCTAATAGGGGGTCGAAGCAGCAGGGGTTGATTAACCTAGAATAATAGCAATAATGCCAACAAGAAGAGTGTGTCTGTGACTAGAGCTCATTAGCATCCCAGCGTTCCCTTCTCCTGCTTCGCTCAGGTATGGTTTCTATTTCACAGTACCGAAAGAAGTTGGGCGGGTATTGATGGAAGTGATTTAGTGCCCAGGGGACAGCGGAGGGTTAATCGGTTAACCAGAGAGAAGGGAAGGTGGGGGTTTGGCTACCGATCTTAAAAAGCCTGGGAGGTATGCCCGTGGCCGCTTTGTTCTGACTTAAAGATACACAAGCAGGAAGTGATGCGTCGGGCCCAGATGCCTCATTCACAGACATGCACGCTCCATCTTTGTTCATCTGTGACAATGGATTCACCTGATCCTCATTTTAATCCATCCCTTAAACGGATGACTTTTGCTCCGGGTTTCACCGTCACGCGTGAAGTACTGTGCATTTAACACATTTTTAATGCCTTTGTCGAATTACTGCTTGTGTCATAGAAATGATGACAAAATGTTTGTGACCACACAAAATAAAAGAAAACAATACTGTATATCTCGGAGAAAGAAAGTTGAACAGAAATGTTTAATTTAGGTTTGTTGAAGATACATTTCTTTCCATCATATCGTACATTTTTTTAAATAAGCAAATTTGCCCTTTTTCATAAAAATGATTTAACGGAGAAAATTGACAAATATTAACAATTTAGTTGACAAATAAACCTACATGTTTTCTAAGGTGTGACATAGCAATAATTAAAAAAATAAACTGTTAACAATATATTATTTTATATTATTTATTATTTATTAATTATAAATTATTTTAGGAGAGATTTGTCTTCATAGTTTTCTCTAAACTTTTGCTGTCACATCATAGGACACATGTGCGGTATTTGTCAACTACACATATGCTGTCTACGTTACTTGTATTTGGAATAAAGTAAAAAAATGATACAAGTATTTTTACACAATTTATTATGGCTACATTGATTTAAAACCTGAACCGACCAGACCCGCAAGCATTGGCTCATAACAAAAACATAACCACCAGAAGAGTTAATAGAAAAACAGACCAAGTAATAAAAGTGCACATTAGTTCCCTAACTAGGGATTTTGAGGTTATGCAATATTTATTTAATTAAAGTGACATTCAAACTGAGTTTGTGTGTTGAACATGTGCATCCTCTAGTGTACAAACAGCATAATGCTAGAATACGTTTGTAACATACGTTTGTCATTTACAAATAACTGAATCTGCTTTATGATCTCTACCACCTGCATCACACTTGTTTATTTCTGGAGTGGGAGTCATACCAGAAATGCAAACACTCACTCACCTAAGTGCAATTGGAAACGCTTCATGAAATTGTACAAGCAGCTCTTTGAACATTGGCTTTGGCACATCATGTCGCCTTTAAAAAACATCGACTGCCATTTGTGACTACAGATGTTTGTTCTTCACAACTAGCACGAAGAAAAGACTACGTAGAAAAACAACTCAAATTATATTTTGTTATCTTCAGGTCCTCCTGGGAAACGTGGAAGAAGAGGTGACCCGGGTGAGTCATATTTCTTGATTTCTGCTTTATTTATATTCATAAACAGACTCCTGCCTGACCATTCAAGGGGCTTTGAGTCATTGTGGATGTCTGAGTAATGATGATTCAGAGGTATTAAAGGGATGGTTCACCCAAAATGTTAAATTCTATCATCATTCACTCACCCTCAGGTTTTTCCAAACCTGTACAGATTTATTTGTTCTGCTAACTCATCTCCCACTGAACCCCATAGTATTTGTTTTTCCCATGGCAGTAAATGGGGGATGAGATCTTTTTGTTTTCTGGCATTCTTTAAAATATTGTGTTTAGCGAAACAACGAAATGTGGGTGAGTAAATGGAGGCAGAATTTTAAATTTTGGGTAAACTATCTCTTTGAACTCTTCATCATATCACAGCTATATAGATCAAAAATGATTTGTTAGCAGTGCGGGAGTGAAAAAGTGACTCATTGTCGCATCACTTGTGAAAGAAGTCATTGTTAAATGTGAAATTAGTTATAGAGGTGACCTGATGCCTGAAAACATCCAAAACACGATCACATCGTAACTTTATCTTTGGGCCATGGATGTGAACAGTTTGTACATGAGAACCTATATTCACCTCCTGCTCCCATCCGATTAAATCTGGGATCACTTCGTTCTTATTGAACTGGCATTTGGACAGAAGGGCAATTCTTTACATCTGTTTCTCAAACCCGTTCCAGGCCCGCTGCCCTGGGAGAGGAACATCAAACGCTGGCAGAACACTTTATTTACATAGAGATAGTGGGTCATTTTGTCACCCATTCTGCTAGATGTGGTTCTGTTTAGCCGTGCCTGCTTGTTGTGAAGTGGGCAGGGACGAGTTGAACTCGGCTAGATGGATGGAGAAGGTTCTCTCGCTCAAGCATCTGTTTGTTTCTTTAGTGTGAGAGAGGAAATATGCTGGAAACCTGGAAGACATTTAGAGGACCAATCAGTGCAAAGATCTGTCCAGTCACATACACATAATTCATTCATTAAAGGAGCTTGTTTAATAAGGACCCTCGTCCATTTTCAAAACGTCTTTTCAACCAAACAGTTTTGATGTTGGCCCATTTCCTTTTTTTAACGTAACATGTGCTCTGGGATTTTTGTGAGCCACACACGCACACGTTCACCTTTGTTTTTTCCATCTTGCTCTTAAATGCTTTGCAAGTGGTAAGGTTACGTAAAAACGTTAATACAAACAACCTTCAGCCTTATAAAATGTCTCTTATATAACCTTTTTACCCCCTCTGAGGATCATAAAACTTACTTGACAAACGCTTATTTTTTGCTCTGTTTTCTGACTTGATATCCTGTTTTTAATGTTTTTTCTTTATTTGTTTTGTCTATTTTGCAGGACCCCCAGTAAGTACCCTTATCTTTACACATCGTGACACCTCAGGTACTAAGTGATCTCTGTAGTGTTGTAAGCGTGACTGAAGTTTGCACGGTGAGTCTACAAAACTTCTGCCTTGAAAGATTGAAGTTGTAGTATTTTCTCACAGTTCCAGACGCGGTCTCCTGAAAGTCCTAACAGCAGTTTAACACGCAGGGCAACAACAGGTTGCATATCGACTGCAAACTAGTCACCTGCTTTAGATTTAGGTTCAGATCAAGCTGTCAACACTTTGTTGCAAACTGATATTGGGTCTAAAGTTTAGCGTGTTGTCAGGATTTAATCTATCAATGCAGTTCTTACAGATGTCACATTGTGTGACAGCTTTTAACACTTTGGGTTGGTCTATGTGGAACTTCACTTCTGCTCTTCTGAAGAGCGGTGCTCCACTAGTTTATTTTCTCTCAAGGCTTTACAGACTTCAAAATGTTAATCCAGCTTGTAGGCATAAACAAAGATTTACATCGTAAAAAGATTGACAGGTTGTAAATGGTTTAGACCACAAGGACTGCTTTCTGAAAAGGTAAATCCAAAAAGGTTTCTTTTGGCTGTACTTTTTCTCTCTCAAACACCAAATTATGCTTTTATTTTTATTTAAAGCGGCCCTAACTCAGACAGTTTCTGTATATCTCATGTTAATCTTGAGTACTTACAGAATAGTATCGCACCCTTCAAATATTCGCATAGTCTTTAGTTTGATCACATTTATAAAAGACTTATTAAGCTGTACGATGATTTCCGAAAACATGCAACGTGTGTGGTGGGAGGGGGGCGGATCATTGCCAAGAAAACCGATTCACTTTCCGCGTGCGGAAAAATACCCAAAGTTGTGTTATTTGTATTTATTTCGTTATATATTGATTCATTTAATTTCTCCCAATTTTATTTGTACAGGGCAAGCATGGGCGAGACGGTTACCCGGTAAATTATTTTCTTTCAGTTTTGTTTCTTTGTTTTACGGGTTTCTACCCCCGACTTCCCCTTCCTGCTGTCAATCTATAATCATTAATTTTCTTTTTTCATCTCTTTAAGCCTTTCCCTCTTCTGCTTTCTTTCTAATTACCGGTTTGTGAATTTGATTTTGAATGAAGTTTTTTTAATGTAGATTATGGCATCATATGATCACTGTTATGGATGATGAATTGTAGAGTCATGTGGTTCAGCTAGAAAAGAGTTAGTAAAACTGTCAGTCAAATATTTGCACTTCTACATTTAAAAAAACCTACTGCACCTTTTTATCAACTTGATTCTCATCTTGTTTTGTAAAGCAAAGGGTATTTATGACCTAAATCATTAAGGTAAACCCCTGATTTGACTCTATGGTCCATGTAGCCGAGATACCAGCAATAATGACGCTGAGTTTCCTGGAATCAGAGAAACCACTTCTGGTCTTAATTACATTCCTAATAGTGTTTCTCTGTTGAAAACCTTTCAGAAGCAGCCATTGGCTAAACCCGTGTCTGGGAAACCAGACCAGAGACATTTAGGGGCTCCGATTATAATTTCCTGCTTTCTGGATTACCCTGAAATAGAAGAACTGGGACAAAAATCAGGTGTTGAGAATGGATTGGCTATAGACAAATCATCACATGTAACTGTGCGGAAATAAACCCCATCGCTGGTCACTAGCACTTTAACCAGCTTCTTATAGTTTAACCAGCACATCAAACCAGTTTCTCCAAAATGACCCTGTTGGTTTTTTCTGCCGGAACACATATGAAGATTGTTGTCTAATATCTGAACACTGATTTCTTATCTTATTTATGTTAAATAAACAATTAGCTAGAAAAAATGTTTCTTTTGTAAACTAGGATAATTGCATATTATTATTGAATGTTGTACATTATAATCACATTTGTCTAAAGTAAAACAAAGCCATAAAACCTTAACAGCTCAATCCTTATCATTTGCATTTATATGTACTGTATGCAAACATGAAATCAGTTCTTGGGGTCAAGAAAGAGATTTCAGAAGGGGTTGTTATTGATGTCACCTGATATGCTGGTGGTCTGGTGGCCTCTAGTGGCTTTCGGCAGAACATCAGATGGCCGGTGTGATAAATTGCAGGCCGACCTGGATTACGTAAACAAAACGGAGTCCGATTGTGTTTTTTTGCTTTGAGTCACAAAGCGAATGAGACTTTTTTTAACCTTGTTTTGTCTGGAGTCTAATCGTGGACCCCTCGGTTTAGTTGCTTTGGCTCGGATCATCATGGAATGTTTACTTAACAAACTGTACTCTAGGGTGTAAAGTATGAGTTTAAGAGAGAGCTGTTTAAGTTGTGACTCTTACTTGCGTGTCTTCGGCAGCCAATTACACATCAGATTTGATTCATCATCACTTCCTGTCTCTCTGCGTATTATCACTGAAGTCGTTACAGTAAATGACAGCGATGTTTGTATAGATATGCCGTGCCGCTTCTACTGCAAGATCACCCTCCAGATAACCTCGATGCCAGGCCGGCTCACTCATGCCAGCAAATTAGTATAAGAGAAACACTCATGGTTTTCCTAGATTTGTATGTCTGCCGGGAAAATGGTGTGCTAATTATAGACAGGTGTGTACATCTATACGCTACGCACACTTATTCTTAAAACAGAGAGTCTAAATCTTATAGACAAATCATGGAAATAAATGTTCAGTTCATACTTCAACCCCCAAAAAATACACTTTGTCTAAAGAAAATGAAGGCAGATCTAAGACTTTTATATTCATTTTTATAAAAAACATTACATTTGCATTGTCTTTCTTTGAGTATTTTTTGAGTTCTCACGTTTTTTTAATTTTGCAATGTAATTATATAATTGTTTCTTGTTGGACATCATGATAAAACTCATTGTTTTATAACGCTCGCCCGTTCCATTCCTTGTTAGTGGTTTGGATTACCGAAGCTGGAGTGCTTCCATTGACATTTGCCAAGCCTCTGTTCATCGTGAACAGAGCGACAGGTGTGCGCGTGAATCTGGACCACATCCACATTATACAACACAATCCCAGAATGCTTCGGGCAGCAACATGCTCCGATGAGCTCACTTTCCGATGTCTTTTAGGCCGATTCCTTCCCCCTCCCAGATTTCGTATCTTGTAAATTAGCTTGAATGACAGTTTGTTTTAACTAAAGCTGACGAGATGAATTAATATGTCTGTAGAAGATGACCGGTCAAGGAGGAAAAAACATGACAAAACGCAGACGATGTTAATGAAATATAATTTACACCGTTACTGAACCCTGGACAGAAGTCTCGTGAGATGGGAGCTTAGCTGATGAAAGAGAAACGGGTGGCGAACGGAAATTCTGCCATCATTTACTCATCCTCTTGTCATCTCAAACCTGTATGACTTTCTTTCTTCCGCAGAACACAAAAGAGATTTAGATAAATGTTGTTAACAGAACAGCCCCCCATTCACTTCTTTTGTAATGCAAGTGAATGGGGGGCTGTTAACAACATTCCTCAAAATATCTTCTTTTATGTTCTGCGGGAAAAAAGTCAGGTTTTAAGTGACAAGAGGATGATTAAATGATGACAGAACTGTTCCTTTAATTTTAATTTATAGTGGATGTACAATATATTTCTTCCTTTTTTAACAATTTATTTGCATATATAACAGTTCGTAATTGAAACCTTTCAACAAACTATTGTGAAGGCGGGTTTTGTTTAAAAAGTTCACCTGATATTTCTTTAGAAGTTGCAATCCATACGTTTTGCCGCTCTTTCGCATTCTTTGTTTGAAACATAAAATTGCTAGTTACTTTACAAACATTTCCCACAAAATTCATAGTTTAACCCAAAAAAGTGGCAGCTTAAATAATACGTAATGGCGATCCGTTTCGGTCAGAACATGTGCCGGGTTGCATGTCATATGCACATGTGCATGGTCTGTGTGTATGCGTGTGTAGGTAACTCACCATTGTTCTTGTTCATTCAGGTGGTGCCCACATGCTGTCCGTGCTCATTTGAAGCCGTGATTTGATCAGCAGTATAGTAAACAGACTGTATTACCCCCAGATTCAGACCAGGGTCTCGCTCACATGCCCGTCATTGCCTTCTTTAATAAATCATTCTTTTGACTTTGTATCTTAGCACGGTAGGTTTTGCTGTGACACGAACAAGGAGAAAAGAAAACGTGTTTCGTTGATGAAGAGAAAGATATTAACATGTATATATACACAAACCTGTATATTTTGACAGAAAGGGCCCTTTTAAAGGAATCAGAATATTTATGAGGTTTACGATCTATTTCTAAAAACTAGATCCTAGCAAGTACCTGGACCACCTGAGCATCTTGCCATCCTGTTGTCAAACATAAGAGCCAGATCCTACCGTAAGAAGACTTCTGAACGTTTGATGTGTTTCTAGTTTAAATCCGGGAGTGTGTTTCTTTGGAGGCCAGTGGGAGTGAAAAGAACGTTAAATATGGTATTAAACAGTTCAATAAAAGATATTCCCTTTGGAGATGTGAGAGACAGAGAGACTTTATAGACATTAGATCCAGATGACTGGTCCTCTCTCACCGGCGAGATTATGGGGCTTGAGTTTCTTTCATGCAGAAAGAGGAAACATGAAGAAAAGAGGTCGAAAGTGTGTGTTCATGGCTGCTTAACACTACAATGAGCCTGAAGAAGTGACATAATTGTTCATCGGTCCTTCATTTTATTTAATGGATGATTAAGTTCATAGCATAAACAGTTGTCCTTGACATTTGGTCTGAAAAGTTACCAAAGAACCTAAATCGTAATCATTTACGGACTATTATTGGCAATAAAGAAAACTTCGGTGTCATCTAAAACGGTTAAGGATTCTTTTGAAAAGAACGAGACTGAATATTTAAGACCCTATTCAACTGGAAGAGCCCATTCATACGATCCCCCAGATTTCAAGCGTTAGCCCACCACGTAGTCCAATTTTAGCAGGAATGCTTTTGTAGGCATGAACTCAAAGCGTTTCGATTACCCTGTGATGAATTTGCAATTTATAGCAGAGTTGAAAAAAATGTATGGCTGGCAAAGGGCAACAGGCAAAAAAGTCATCATTTCATTTTCTCGTGGTTTTACTGGTAATCCGAAGCTCCGTTCTCACTCTTTTGCACTTCGTGGTTAAATAAATGTGGTAAATCTGTGCTACTTTAGATTTTTTTCCTGCTGTTCCTTTCTTGGAATTTGGTGGTGCACACAACAAAACACAACATTCATTATTTGTGCTGATTTATTTGTTTTGTGAGGTTTTGTAATTGGTTTGTTTATTAAATACGTTGCGACCAAAATGTTTGAGGATAACGGATGGGTTGAATTTTTCTATGGTTACCTGAATTCCTCAAGGGGTCGTAAATTGAGTTGCGGTAGTTTGTGTGTGGCATCCATATGAACCTTTGGGTGGGAAATCTCACTCGCGTCTTCAGGAGAGAATGAAGCTTTTTATAAAAGAATAGATGCAAATCGTCTGTGTCCTTCTAAAATGCTCCAAATTCACTGTTTTCAGGAAATGGAAAGAAAACTTGTACTTTTTAAATGTTTGCATTCTGTGCTGTCAAAGTTGACAGGGACGTTTTAATACTTTTTAATGGTTAGATATTTGCAAAACCCGTGGCAAACATAAAGGGTGACTCATGAGAATGATTTATTAGGAAAAAAGAAGAATCACAGAATATGGAGAGAGAGGTTTCAGAAGGACAGCAGTGAAATGTAAATGTTTTTTTCCTGCATTGCTGTGCAACTATTGCTAGGTGGAATATCAGAGAAACAAAACTTGAAATCCCCCCAAAACTCAATAAGTTATTTAATCGTGAAGTCTTACGCCTCGGGGGTCAACAAACTAACAAGACCCACCAATGGTGACCTGTCGGAAGACTGTCCTCATTTATAATAAATGATGAACTTTGAGGGTCTGAGACCCCGAGTAGCAATGATCATAAATCAGACTAAACGTCTCGGCCAATTCATCAATTTCTCCTGCAGGAAATCCGCCAGCGGTGACCTGTGTGCACACGTGGTGTCTGCTCACCGCGAGGAGCTGCCACAGAGAGCAGGCCGCATAAATGCTCCCAGATGTAGTGATTAGATCCTCCAGCACATCCTCAAAACAAACCCACAGGCGTCTCATACTGTCCTCATCATGCTTCTGGGAGCGGGGATGGTTTATGGTCCACAGTGGACTCCTCTTCCATCTTCTGTCTGTACATGTAATGGTAGAAGTTGAGCAGGATGTTCCAATACGATCGGATACTGACACTTATTGAAGTTTTCTCTTTTTTCTCTTCAAGGCCGATCGAACCAGTCCTTGCCTTCCATTCTGTACTATATAAATCATGGGTAACACTCAAGCATATGCCTTTCATTTTGTTTAAGTGTCCTCTGGGAACCTGCGGATTTGCATAAACATTTGACCAACACACGGTCTGAATATCAGTTTTGAATCACTTATATCCTGTGTTCATTGCAAATTCTGATATAAATTCTCAAAATCTTAAAATCTGTCTGAAAAAATTCTCTGTTTTGCTTTTAATATGTTTCACTCTTATTTTTCCCTTTGAACTTTGTATGACACAGTTAACATGTTCCAGTCTCACTAACGAAGAAAAGAGATTTTGGTCTTTGATGTAATGTTGTCACTTAATGAGAGTCTTAGAATCTTGGAAGATGACATGGAATATTAAAAATATACTCTCAAGGGTCAAGGGTCATTGACATTATGATGACGTCTCACACTCTAAACGGCTTCATATGATTTATTTATGACACTGCTACTTTTAGAGCTTCAGCGGGACTAGGTGCTGACTGATGAGTCGTAACAAACAACACAATATGAATGTCGTGTGTACTGTACTTTTACACTATCTGTCATTTCATATGTGTATTGATAAAAGATGCCATATTGTTCCAAACTAAACCTTTACATTCTACTAATGAAACTGTGTCCAATCTTAAACATATAGCAATGACATCATGCCCCGACAATCATTTTTCTTCATCATCTCTTGAATAATTCGCTAGCTTTCATTTTCACAGTCTATCTGCACTCAATTTATTCTAACAGGCTGTGTGCTGGACTCCTGGGGTTTAATCATCTGTTTTTGTCTTTTTCCACTGTGCAGGGTCCACTCGGCCTGGATGGCAAACCTGTGAGTAATTGCCAGCTTTTAAAGATTTGTGTAGTGAAGTATTTTGATAAAAAGTTTCTACTGATCTCTGCCACCCTAATTCTTTTAATAATGGCCTGCGATTGTGAGATGCTCTGGTAGGAAATGTCCTCCCCGGGGGAAAAAAGATCCTATCCCGTCTCAATATGTAACGTTCTGGAAATCTACCGTCGTGCAGAGTTTTAGCCCTTTAGTTAAACACACCTGAAGTAAGGTTTTCAAAATGACCTGACAATCGTGTGTTTAGGTAAAATTGGAACTAAACAGGTTGTATAACCCTGGTATAGACACTGAGGCATTATCATTGGGAATCAGTTTCATGTGGGTCTGTTTGGCCAGGCAAAAATATTAAGGAAATAATTTGCTAATGCTTTTCTGTTTGGCGAGGTCGGTGGTGTGGAAATGACTTGACCTTTACTATCTTACTTAAAATTGTGCCAAGGGAGGAGAGTTCTGAGTTTGTCTGCTTCTAGTGTGAGAGATCAAAGTATTCAAGTAGAACATTGCTAAAATAGAAAAAGGAAATAGATCAAAATACAAATTCAAAAATGTAGGCCTATTATCAGAAGCATAAATAGTCTGTTCTCCACTGTAAGCCATTTCAGCCATATCATATTTAATAGGCAATACTTGAGATATGTACGTTGAATCTGACTCCGAAGATACAAGTGACATTATTGTGGCAAAACATTTCATGACATCAGGGAAACATTCAAGACTATTGCTCTTATTTTTCGTACTGACTGATTTGTTTATTCTCTATTTACAGGGTCCTCCTGGACCTAAAGGAAGCCAGGTAAATACATCTCAAATCTGTTTTGCAAAAGGTTGTATATTTGGTGGCTGATCACATTACTTGTTTACCTTATATACAAGGCTGATTTCTTAGTAGTCAGAATTAATTTGGGTTTTATTCTTGCATGGAATTATGGGAAACTCCTGTACTTTTAGGATCTCTTGACTGAAATGTATTTTGTGATCTTAAAAATCATTTGACTATGAATGATAACTTTTCAACAGATATGCAAGTCTACTTTTGCAGGTCATTCATCACATTAGGTCACACCCCATAGAGCGCTATGAACCATTTATGTCAATTCATAAATGTGATGGAAATAATGGATTACACACTTAAAAAGCGAGTATTCATCATTGTTAACTTGTGTTCTTACAGACAGGCAAATGTTTTAGGGTCCTGTTATGCTCTTTAGCACTTTCAAGGGAAGCTCATTTGTCCAATGTAAAGTAAACCACTTCATCTTAAAGGACATCTGTAAGAAAGACCACCTCCAAGTCATTAATCTGTGGCTTCCTGTGAAATACGTTTGTCGTGTTGTTTTGACTGAAATCACTCAACCGAGTTCACTGATCTCATTCAGGTGTGATAACAGCCTGGTTTGGGGTTTTGCAAGCATATAACATTTTGTGAGTCTGCCTTGTTTAACAAAACTGATTCGGCCCGTCAGTTCATTTTTGCAGAGAGATCTGTGGCCTGTACGGGGTGTTCCCTGCTTAGGGACCAGGTTAAACAATACTTTTTCCAAGCTTTTAGTATCATTTTTTATATAGTGCAAAGCGTGTTGTATTATATTACAGTAATACTGAATGTTTAAATATAAATAATATTTTTAGTTGCTGCAATTTAAAAGTTTCTAAAAGTCATATTACAGCCACCTTCTTAAAGGTAAATGTACATTTTTGCTGCTCACTCTGTCATCCAAACAAATTGGGTCAAATAAAGCTCTTAAAAGGATAGTTCACCCCAAAATAAAAATTGTCATAATTTACTCTCCCTCTCGACAATTCAAACCTGTATGTCTTTCTTGCTTCTGCAGAACACAAAAGAAGATATTTTGAAAAATGTTGGTAAAAGAAAACCATTGACTTGCAATGGTGGAGTCCATACAATAGAAGTCAATGGGGAGCAATGGTTTTTGGTTAAAAATATCTTCTTTTTTGTTTTGCAGAAGAAAGAAAGTCCTACAGGTTTGGAATGACATAAGGGCGTTAATGTGACAGATTTTTCATTTTCTTTAATGCAATAGATCCCCCCAATTATGCAATTTACATCATTTTACCGTGTGTTTGGTCAGTGATAGTTCATCCCATTCACACACTTTTGATCATGTTATTTGCAAATGACAAAGATCACACACACGTAGAATGAGTTTAGTTGGAAGTTGGATGACTTTGGAACATCTCTGAAAAAAAGGTACATGTGAAAATAAGAAGGCTCGTGTGACCGGTCTAAGCGAATGAATCACTCGGTCACACGGTTTTCAGACCTGTTTCAATCTGCGCTCTGATCTTGTCGTTCTTTCCTGTAGACCTCTCTCATATACATTTTTCATTTTTGACAAACTGTCTAATCAACGCCCCCAACTCATTTGTTTCAGGGGCTGGCGGGACCGAAAGGAGATAAGGTACCTTAATGTCTTCAGTTAATATTTGACTCCACACGCACAGAGACCGCTTTCATTTCTTTGCTTCCCAGCAAGCAGATGTTTTCGGATTTTAAAAACAACTCGCAAACTTCGTTTGCATTGGCCTTCGTCTGTGAACACATGTTTTGGACGGGACGTAGAGCGTGTAAGGCTTTAAATTAGAGGAACTAGAAACCTGTGGTGAATGAAGCGCTGTTGGAGTTTCGGCTTGATTGCATTGAAACAAAAAACACGAAACGAAGCATCGAGCTTCAGGATCCTTCTCCCAGATGAACGTTATTCATTTAGTAGTTAGTAAACAGAATGACGTGCATTCTCCTTTTTGCATGTATTTATCTGCGTTCTATTTGTGTTAGGTACCATAATTGAGACCATTAGGAAATGTTGACCTGAGTTTAACAGGTTCAAGTTAAAACCGAGACTCTTTAAATGAGATTATTGATGTGATTAAAGGAAGGATTAAAGGAACATATCCAAAATGTTTTATTTTTTATTTTATTTACTTATTTATCCACATTTGCGTCACTCAAAACCCATGGCTTTTCTTTAATATTTAAAACCAAAATGCTGATTTTCTATTTGAATGAAGTGGTGTTTTAGTTTTTTGGTTACAACCTTAGTGAACAGTGACCACCCTTTGAAGCTTCAAAAGCATCAGAAAATAGCTCAGAAAAAGGCATTCGAATGGGTTTTGTTGCAGAAAATACACTATATTCCTTTATTTAATGAAGTTATTTGTTCTCGTGAGGCATGTCAGGATGCTTGTTTGTTGCCATTACAATTTTGGATGCACTACATATTACTCTGATAGAAAGAAAATACATATGTATATAGTGTGTTTACACAAACATTTAGTGAATGTGAAGGTCTAGTGTTTGTACTATAATTCTTATAGTGTTGTGGTCCTCATGTATTTTTTCTTTGTCTGTTTAGGGTGACCAGGGAGACACTGGGCCAAGGGTGAGTGATGTTTGCAGTAAGCCTAACACATTCTAACTAAAAAACATGTATCGGTTTATCATTTTTATGAACAAGAACACCCCAAATGTGCCCTTAAGAACATGTTTACATTTAGGGTAAAATAAGGGTGACAAATTGTTCCCCTGTGGATTGTTAACTAGCTACACACACACACACACACACACACTAACAGTTACACAGGTTCTTAAGCTTGTTCACAGTGATACCTAGAGGAGTGATGATGTTTCATAAATCATGAACGATGGACTGAGCTGTGTGTGACAGGAGGCTGGATTCTGGTTTAAGATGTTTGGAATATATCTTGCGTCTCTTTCTGAATTTGTCTCGCTCATATGAGCACATCCAAACAAAATTAGGATAAGATTAGAAATGATTTTGTATAAGGATGTGTTTTGTCAGATTGACAGTGATCGGGCTGTTTGCTGGGTCGCTTCTCTGTAATCTTTAACACGATGAATCATGGGGGATTTACTCGGATATCTGTGTGTGTTTAACTAAATCCGAAACATGTTTAGAGTGACAAATGTTACATGTAAAAAGTGTATTTATATAAATATCATTTGTTTAATTTAAGAACAATAGAAGTCAATGGGGTTTGCGTGCGTGCTATGTGTGTGTGTGTGTGATGCTGAGTAAAGCAGCAGTGTGGGAAACCTCAGTCATCCCTCAGTTCACCGCATCCCTGCTAACTAAAGCCTCATGCTCAAACTCCCATCCCTTTGTTGCATCTCACTCTCTCTTCTCGCTCAACCTTTTTGTCTTTCTCATAGCCCATCTCAGTCTTTTAAAGCTAACTTGATATTCTTAGCCATGAAATGTTTGAAATGTTACAGCATGGGCAAAGTTTTCCCACCACAGTTTATCTTACGCCAAAGTGATCGGGAGGTGTTTTACATTTCACATGGACATAAATGGGCAACAGCTTGGCACGTCCTGTCTGAAATGACAATCCTTCTACAGTCCTTACACCACCACATGTGTTTTCCATTTACCAGGATGCTGTATTTCAACTTGAGAAGTGATGTTCAGGGTTATACAAGTTATTGTAAAGTGTCTGTGACGTAACAAGGAGCATGTAACCAAATGTTTCAGAATTAACATGGCACAACTGTTGTTGATAGAGCTTCAGATGTAACAAACCTGAAGGTTTTCCTAAATCTCTTATGGCAGACGCTTCCCTCTCACAGACACTTGCCCTCTAAACACCTCTTAGTTGTCAGCACAGTTCAGCCCTCATGGTTTTTATGTTTTTAGAGACAAGCAAACATGAGTTTGTTTTCCTGACCAATGTGATTTCAAGACAGCAAAAATAAAACACTGTTTATGTCCAGAGTCATTTCAAGGTAGCATGACCAACAATTTTGGGAAATTTGGTCAGTTTGTATTTGGCACTCAGCTCAGGCCGGCCACATTGTCTTTTTTTGGGCTGCATTTAAAGCGTTAGCATTGTTTGTGGCGCAATCCTTGGACAGATCATAAAGCTGAGAAACGGTTTCAACTTTTTATCTTGACATTACTCATTTTGTTTTCCTTTTGGTCTTATTTACTAAATACAGACATGCTTTGTTTATAGTATTTATTTCATTTGATGCTAAAAATGATGGAATTGAATTACTTTTATTTATATTTGGATATGTGAATGTTGATGCCAGCATGACCATGTTAACACGTCACGTTTTCTAAATCCAACTCAAGCACATTCTGTCATTAAAGCGAAAGGGGACATACCAAATACATAGAAATATAAAACTCATATTAATTTATCACTTCAGCCATCTAAATTATTAAGAGACCATTCCCAATTTCTATTTAATCACCATTTCTAGATGAACTGTGGCCATTCCAGTCCAGTGCCTGTTGAATTTCAACAAGATCAAACCTCAGGAGTGACATAAAGTCATCCAAAAGCAATTTGAAAATTATGATAAAAATCCAGGTTATCCCATAAAACTTCTTTTTGTGTACAAATATTACTGTTGTATTATTTAAAAGTGAATATGAACTGGTTTTCTTTGCAGTATTTGAGGTCTGAAAAAATACAGAGCATTTTTTCTGTTATTTTCACATGTTTCTCCCATCTTCACTTTCTGCAAATAAATTCAAATAAACACAAATTTTACTGGGAGAAATGTTGTTAGTAGGTTAAAGAATAAAACAAAAAGACCAATTATAAATAGTAAATTTAGAAAAACTGAAAATAATCTCTTCATTTTTCACCAGTAAATAGTCTCTTAATTTTTTTCCGTGGCTGTTAAGTACACTAGCATCACTTTCTGCAGATCAGCGCCTAAAACAAAACATGACCAACATGACAGATCTTTTTAACAGGATCCTGTTTTCCTTTTTGTATTATAATCATTGCATATAGTAACGGCGGAGAAATGCAGTTTTAGTGCTCATGGATGACTCGTCTGTATCTCTGCTCCTCTCTTTAACCTGTCTTCTCACAGGGTCAAAGCAGTCACGCAGGCCTTCAAAGTAATCAGATTCTTATTAAGGTTTGTTAATGTCGTAGCCTTCATCTCAAAGCCGCTCCGTATGTCCGTGAAGGCCATCGTCCCTCTCGCTCCACTGAGATCTTTCTCCATCTTTCTTTGTCTAACACACAGTCCGAGGTGGTCAGTGCTCTTTTCAATGTTTCATCTCAACTTTCTCTTCTGCTCTTTCATCCCGCATCTGTTATGCTTGGTTCTTCCTGTCTTTGGGCGACTCGCGTGCGCAGATGGTCTTCCCCCGGTACGATCATGGTTACATCTCAGCCGATCAGCCCAGTTTCCAGCGCCGTATGCTGAAGGTAGCATGTGTGAGAGGCACGTGTCCCCCTTTACCTCTAACTAGACCTTCCTCTTCCTCGTTTTAACAGCCGTCATGTAGTGTGATTGATGGGGTGTTGTTTGTGTGACTCAATGTTTCCATTGTAACATGCTCATCCGTGTGTGAAGGATTTGAGCGTTGCATGCAAGTTGCATGGCATTTAAATGAATTCAGTTGATGAATAGTGTTTCTAAACATGTTTTTGGACAGAATTGTCTGGGTCCTTTTTTATGGACGGTATGATTTCTTTGCTTTGTAAAAGTAATCAACTTATACGACCCTATAACACATTATTTTACCTTCACAAAATGTTATTTGTGTGTCCTGACAGAATGTCTCTTTTTCCTAAGGCATTTCCTTCACATCACTTTATGTTTTATCAGGGTGATCAAGGACAGGCCGGGCCAGCTGGACCTCCGGGCCCTCCTGGAGCACCTGGACCAAGAGGCCCCCCAGGTAACACTGGGAAGGATGGCCCGCGTGGCCCACCAGGAGATCAAGTAAGACACTTTCTATCACTGCACTTGCTTCAGTCATGTGTCAAGTGTTTTCTCATCTATTAAGGTTGTATAAACGATGCAGAACTCGTTTATATTAAAGGTCCTGTGTATTAAATTTAGCGGCATTTAGCGGTGAGGTTGAGAATTGCAACCAACGACTCACTCCACCCCTCTCTTTTGAAGCACTACGGTGCCTGACACAGGGCTAAGATGTTGTCACGTTTTCTTTTCTTTGCCGAAGGAGATAACGTATTTATGAAAGGTGCTCTGTAGAGCAGTTTGTCCGTTTAGGGCTACTGTAGAAACAAAATGGTGAATTCCATGTAAGGGGACCCGCGTTGTATGTAGATAGAAATAGCTCATTCTAAGGCAATTAAAACATAACGCTTCACCATGTAAGGTCTGTAAAGTTATGTACATTATATTGCATTTCTGTCAATAGGTTCCCCAAAAATTACACACTGGACCTTAATATAATCACAATACTGCAAGGGGACTGTGTGACATCACAGTACCGTGAGAGTGATGTCACTTTCCGATCGGTCTTAGCGCTGCCACATAAATTCAAAAAAGCCTATTTTGGGAACGGTTGATGAGTTGAATCCGGTGTTTTATATAGGAATACATTCTGGGAGCATAGGGGACATGAGGACTGGAATTGAGAAACACTGCTTTAAATGAAAGTCAGATTGTTTTGCTACCTTGTCACAATATAATGCATACAATGCATAATGTTATGCACAAAGGCAGTTTTGAGATAAGGGACAATTGCAAAAACTATACTGATACCAAAAGCAAACCCACAACCTAGTGCTGTTACTCATTTTACAGTCACAAAAAAAGCCTTAAAAGTACGGCAACAGAAAACAGACATGTGTCAGAGAGGCGGCAGAGAATGACCATGTTAAACTGAATAAGGACATTTTTAGGAGAAACCTAAATTAATTCAGACACCTTCAACATTTCTGACAGTATATGTTTATTTGCCATTGTTTAGAAAAGGGTAATAAAATATAGAACTGTGTCAGAACAAATTCATCTTGATATTGTCAGATAACTTTGATAGAAAGAGATGCAATGGGGTTTGTTATTTTGTTATCCTCACTTACAAAAATGAAATACGGTAAAGAAATATCAAAAATTATATTTGGTGTCTGACAATTTTTTGGTTTGACTGTATAAACTCTTTGAGTTAAAGGAGATGCTTTTGATTTACTTTCCTCAAACTAGAAAACAGTTTTTTTTAAAGGGGTATACTTCACCCCAAAATAGAAATGCTGTCATCATTTATTCACCTTCCAGTTGTTCCAAATCTGTATAAATGTATTTTTTCTGATGAACACAAAAGAGAAATATATTTAGATAAATGCTTATAACTAAACTTGGACCCCATTGAAAAAAAATACTATATAATTAGTTTGTTCTGTTGAAGAATTTAGGAAAGCAAACGGTTGTGGGGCACTTTTGACTACTATTGTCATTTTCCCTACTATGGTTGTCAAAGGAGTCCAAGAATTGTTTGGTTTCAAGCATTCTTTCTCTTTCTCTGTGTTCAACCAAAGAAAGAAATGTATACAGATTTGTAACAACTGTTGAGTGAGTAATTCATGACAGAATTTTCATTTTTGGTGAACTATCCCTTTAAGAACCAACGATAGCAGATCCATTCAAGCAAATGAGAACCATTCCCATTTCTCCTGCTCTATATCACATTTAAGAAAATACCTGAGTCTAGTTTGACGTTTGGTTAACTTGCTCTTACGGATCTGCTGAGACCTGGGAGGTCTGCTCTTTGAAGTCATACAGGTGGAAATCAAGAACACGCAGTGGAATCATTTCTGAATCTGTTTTTTGTACCACAGCGGCCTGCGGTTTGCAACAGTTCCAGGTTGTATTTGAAAGGTTAAAGGCATTAATGGCGTTCTGCTCTCTGTCATCTGATGGTTGTGTTTTGTTCAGTCAGAGGTGATGGAGAGAGAGAGGTTAGAGGGGAAGGGGTAAATCCAGTTCATCAAGCCCCCAGCGGGGCGGTCGAAAACCACAGCCGATGCCAGCGCGCTGCGGCTTAACCAAATATAGATTTTAGGGCTCAACTCTCATCTGGTTTTAGTAAGGCACGGCCGCAGTGTTTTCTCGACGATCTCGGTTGTTCTTGAATGACCTATAAGAGATATGGAACCCGTCCAGATCTAGGAACAGTTTCCCCAAGTCCCCGAACGCACAACAATGTTTCTAACCCATGATGAGGTTAAACGTTTCTTATCACGAGGGCGGATAAATGTGGCGTAAATGTATGATCTGATGCCATGTTGGCATGAGCCTTGAGATCTGGAATGTACAGTAACCAATCTATAGTCATGCAAATCACATAGCACACACTGAGACGTTCACCAATGAAGCATGAGAAAGCATCCTGTGATGTGACATTCTCACATTTGAATACAAGTGAATTGTTTGTTACGTGTTCCCTAAACTGTATCTTGTTCATTTAAGAGATTTTAGAAACGTCAGAATCTATGAAATTCTGTGCCATGTTGCAGATGTGTCTGTGTTACCACCATTTTTGTGTTTATAGTTTGCAAAACCACCTTGTTAAGATGCACAGATCTGGGGGGAGTATGAAGTGACTGATGTCCCAATAGCACTACATCACAGGATTTTTGATTTTCCCAGTGATTCTTCTGGTTTCATTCATTTTTGACAGGGAACAGAATATTGTGTTTCTCTGTATTGTGGTTGAAACCCAGCCTTTATGTCTTCTTGATATACTGTACTGCATTTGACATGATGAGTGCATGCATCTGTGTGCATCCACATATGTATGATGTAAATGCAAAATGAGGACAAGCATATCTTTTTCATTAGAAACATTTCATATCGTATGGCATTTAGATAAGACTCTATTACCAGTTCAGGAAAGTGCAACTTAGCCAGATTTAACATCGTCTTACAAATGCTCTTTATGTCTATTAAGACACACCTTTAGTCAATGTACATTAATGTCAATGTACAAGCCCATGCTGTGCAATACTGACATCTGGTGGTGAAGTAATAAACAGCAGTTTCTGAACAGGGAATGTCAAAGTTCACCACAAATTTGAAAATACTCGAATAGTTTACTTTTTATCTATACATTTCATTTGTTTTATGTACCTTTAAGTTTCAGAAATATCATCCACGCATCATAAAAGTAATCCAAATGACTGCCGTGGGTTAGTAATAAATATCTTCTAAAGTGAAATGATAAGTTTGTGAGAGAATATTTTGAGCTTCTTTAGCCAAATTGAAATGAAAATGAGCACATCTGAGCACAAAAATACAGTGGCATGTATTAAACTTTCAAATCTTATTGGTTCTATCTGACAAACATATCAGCTAGTCATAAGACACACGAGAACCAATAATATTTCAAGTTATTGATAATGTGTATATGAAGTTGTTTTAACTTGTGCTTACACACAACATCTCTCTCTCTTCTTCAGGGTTCCCCTGGACGAGATGGAACGGAGGTGAATCTCCTGCACATTTCTTTATCTCATCTTTGTCTTGGAATATGTTGTTATTTGTTTTTGTCATTTAAATATGTTTTTCTATCTCTACAGGGGCCGAGAGGATTACCAGGAAAACCAGTAAGAAAACTCTTTGTGTGTGTTTTTGAGCCTGGAACTAACATGTTGTTTCCTTCATGGAGAAGAACATTGTCCAAAAAGTACAAAATGCTTTCCTCTTGGTATAAATGTGAACAGCATGTTGAGGTCTTTGGCCTTCATGATTGGTTAGCAATGTAAGTGCCTTCCGGCCTCAGTTGTCTTTAAACACAATGTGAATCATCCCGAAGGCCGTGCTGACATCTCAGCTGATGTCTTGATTCAGTCTGTCTGTGTTTCACTGACATCATTTTTAATGTGGGGTGAGGGGTGATTCAAGTGGGATGCTTGTGTAGTAAAACAGCAGAGTATGTTTCGGAGTATGTCTTTTGAACGCAAGGGTGTTCATTCACTTTTTTATTTTGCAGGGTGAAGTTGGTGAACAAGGTTACCTAGGACCACAGGGACCCTCGGGGTCAAAGGTCAGAGTTCTTTCTTTCATTCACGGAAATCATTTATTGAATTCGGACGTCACCTTTTACGTCTCACGATTCTGAATATCTGCATTTAAAGCATCGGTCTGTTCCATTCTTCAATCATTTTAAATCTCTTGTGTGTCTGCAGGGTGAGCAGGGAGAGACAGGTCCTCAGGGTGACAGAGGGACAGATGGTCTGCCAGGTTTGAAGGTGCTTGAAGCTTTTTTATTTCACACTTCATTTCAGACATACAGGCCCAGTTTCACAGACAAGGCTTAGCTTAAGCCAGGACTACGGCTTAGTTTAATTAGGATATTTAAGTCGCTTTTACTAAAATGCCTTCAATAAAAACATTTCTGGTATGCAGTTTGAGACTTAACAATGGCACTGATTTATTTCAATATATGGAAGGGCAATTTATTTTCAGTAAAGACAGCTCAAACTTTCATTTTTGTCTGGGATTAAAGTCCCCGTGAAGCGAAAGTTGCGTTACTTATTTACTTCCGTTTTTTGACGCATTTTCGAGTGAAATAGATTTTCGAATGAAAAAAGAGTGGGCGTTGCTTTCGTGTTTCCTTGTGATTTGATTGGATGTGAAATGGAACTGGCAGCAGACTGACAGTTGAAGGGGAGGAGTTAACGGATGCTGCGACCAAGCCGTCCAACATACACCATTTAAGATGGATATTCATTACAGAAAGAAACTGCATTTTCAGATTTTAAAGGTGCCAAAGAATTTATTGATACAATATGCTATATTGTTCTCTGATATCTACGTAGAAGGTATGTGGCTTTATTAAGCAAAAATAATTATCCAGAATCGGTTTTACATGTCCATTTACAGAATGTGAAGGTCTGTTATTACCTTATTTGAAGGGTCATGAATATTAAGACCTCTTATTATTCATCTATGCCTGGGTAAATACAGTTCCTATTCTATGGCACCTTTAACTAAAGAGTATGAGGGCACACACATTTTAAAAAGAGAATAACCCACATGGATAAACTATTTACAATAAACGCTGCAATATTACATGGAAAAATATGTATTGTCATTTTTTATTTCACTGGGACTTTAAGCCTTGTCTGTGAAACTGGGTAAAAGTTTATTTAAATGGTAAATGTAAATCTTTGGGGTTGGAACATCACAAGGGTGAGAGTTGTTTGGTTGTATTGATTTGTTTTGTGTTTGCAGGGAGACAAGGGAGATGTTGGAGAACAAGGACCCAAGGGCGAAATAGTAAGATAGACAATCATATACAGTACATTATACATTTAACATCTTAGAGAATGTGCACATTTGTGTAATTCTCGGACTGTATTAGAGAAATGTCTTATGTGTACGACAAGATTACGTGATCTTGTCGTATCTTTAAAATTGAGAATGCTGTTCTTTGTAGGGTCATCCTGGTGAGAAGGGCACATCAGCATCCAGTGACATCATAGACTTCAATGGCAAACTCTTAGATGCTTTTCAGGTGAGCTGTGAATGTATTGAATTACTAGTCGCTAGATTTGTGCAATTTGATTTTCTTTAAAAAAATGTATTTGATAAATTCATAGTTAAATTAAAAGCAAATGTCATTACATGTCTGGTTGATTTTCTCCGGCAGGCCATTAAAACCATCAGTGTCTCGGTAACAGTATTTGTAGCATGGGTTGCCATGTTTTTATTTACCTGCTGTAAACAAATACTCACTGTGTGTTTGTGTGTGCTTTGGATTCAAAACAGATGCGTTATTTGATAATTCAAGAATTTCCAAGTAATACATCAAACAAAGTTTCAATATACAAATATCTTGCATTTCTTCCGATGTAATTCTTCATCACGACATCATTATGCAAAATATGTTTTTTAACATTACTTTTAAAGCACACCACTTAAATCAGTGAAATATGCATGGCTGTCAAATGTGGTGTATGTTTTTAATACCTTACAAACGTTCTGTAAAGTCATTAGACTTGGTGCAGTGTTATGGGAATGTTTTCTGCAACACAGCAGGATGAAGTTACACATTTGGATGCGATTAGCATTCTGCATGTTTTTGATCTGAGAGTTTACATTTGCATAAATCCTGGTAGTTTAATGAATAGTTCTTGTGCATACATGTTAATGACTGTTTAAGTGTGCTGGAAGGCCTGGACATTGTCAAATGTGAGAGAATTATACAATATCAACAAGATAACTGCTCAGACATTCTTATTAAACCACAGGCCTTGGCAGCACATTTGACCAATGCATTGAAAAGTGTTATTGGCAAATAGAAAACGTTCAGTAGGTGTTTAAATCCCACTAGTCCCACAATAGGATTTATACAGGAACATGTTTTATAGCAGCTATTAAAAGGAATTTATCAGAGGTTTGTGGTTCCTAAAATCTAAATGTTTTTTTCAAAAATCAAAGACGTTTGATGTAAAATGAATTATTTCTTTTCCATACAGGGACCCCCTGGACCGCCAGGACCACCAGGAAAAGAAGGGCCAAAGGTTCATCTTATGCAACTTTTGATAAAAAATGTCCTCACTGTTTTGTTTATAATAAATGGGTTTGTTGTTTAAATAGTTAATGCATAGAGTTCTTATAAAAACCATGAAAGCCAATTGAACTGAATGAACAGGATCTAACTAACACAGTTTTCTTCATCCAAACAGGGTGAGCTTGGTTTGCCTGGGCCTGCTGGGATTGATGGTGAAAAGGTGAGAATCTCTTCATGACACAAATTCATTTTTAGTGGTGCTCGGTTGTAGGCTGTTTTCATTTGGAACTGTAATCAACCAACAAGAACATCCTAGCAACACCCTAGCAACCAACTAGTAACACCCTTAGTAACCACTAGTTTTGGGCATAGCACCCGACACACAGCTTCTCCAGGCTGTTGTCATCAAGGAGGAGACTGCTGAGTCTCCAGGCCAGGACAAGCTAAAGGACAGTTTCATTCACCAGGCCGTCGGGAAGCTAAACTCCCTCCCAGTTTGCCCTCCCTCCCCTCTTCTTGCCCCATGCACCACTGAACTTTGACCTCATCCGAAGGTCCTCCCCCCACAACATTCACTGACCTGCACTAGTTACTTTATGCTCACTACTCTATATACATGTGGCAGAATTGACAATAAAGCAGACTTTGACTTGACTTTTGCACTGATAAATCTAGTGTATAAATATGTTCTGAATAACCATTCAGAAGGTTCAATCTTTGCATTTATTTTTTATCAGGGAGATGAAGGAGATACCGGAGAGCCCGGTGCAATTGGAGAGAGGGGAGAGAAAGGAGAAATGGGTCTCTCTGGTCCTTCTGTAAGTATTAAAATATTTAAGTAGAATCAGTATCGCTTCACAGTCTCTTGTTCACACTGGATGTTTTATTTCTCACATATCTTTTCTTTGTTACAGGGAATGGACGGGCAGAAAGGAGAGAAAGGAGATTCTATACTAGAGGACAACCTGGTACATCTTTGAAGCATCTAATGAGACTAATAATATAATGTGATTTCATGAGCACAGTAAACTGTAATTGTTATGTCACAACCGATCACAGGTTCAGATGATTTCACAACCAGGACCACAAGGACCTCCTGGACCACCAGGACCTCCAGGATACATGGTGAGACACATTATAAAATCGTATAAAAACAAAAGTTGATTTATAAGATGAAAAGATGATGAATTGAAAGACTTTGACGGGATGAAATATTTTTCAGGGCCATCGTGGCATGCAAGGCCCCAAAGTAGGTGTTTTGTCCTTGGTGTATATTTGCAGTTTATATAGTCTGTTCAGTCATTGTCCTGACAGAAAAAACGTGTATGAATTAATGCTAATTTATGATGTATTGTATCTGTCTAAAGATGTGTTCAATATCTTATAGGGTGATCCGGGGGAAAATGTTAAAGGAGATAAGGGAGAAATGGGCACTCTAGGAATTCAAGTAAGAGCACGTCTTATCCCATAATGCATTCGATTATATTACAAAACAAAAGTCATATTCACATTATTATTTATTTACGGATATTATGTAAACTCTTGATCAATTTTATTATACTTATTATGGAGGATTATGTTGTCCTCAATTTATTAAAATATCTAATTATTTTTCTATTTTTTTAATTCTGTTTTATAGGGCCCCCCGGGGCCTCAGGGTCCTCCAGGGTCAACAGGATTAGTTGGCTTGCCTGGCACCAAAGGTGAAAAGGTAAATGTATATAAATACATAAATGTGCCAGACATGTAAAATGAATCCTTGTCATATGTATGATATCAGAAATATTTAAACAAATGATTTTGTTTAATTTCTTTGAAAGGGAAAACCGGGGGAACCTGGATTAGATGTAAGTAGTAATCCATGTTGTTTTAAAGGGATACTCCACCCAAAAAAATGTCTTCTGTCTTCATTTACTTACCCTCAAGATACATTTCTTAGTTTTGGTTGAACACAGAGAAAGATATTTGGACAAATGTTAGCAACATTTTTGGGCACCATTGACTGCAATAGTAGAAAAAGCAATTGTGGGCTTTTTTCAAGAGAAGATATTTTGAAGAATTAAGAAAAAAACCTTTTTGACTACTATGGCAAACATTCTTCCAAATATCTTTCTCTGTGTTTAACCAAACAAAGAAATGTATACAGATTTGGAACAACATGAGGTTGAGTAATTCATGACAGAATTGTCATTTTTGAGTGAACTGTCCCTTTAAGTCTGCTGGAGTATATTAATGAATTTAGCTTTACATTTTAGTTCTGTGTTTCTACACTGCAGGGTTTTCCTGGTATTAAAGGAGACAGGGGCGTGCGTGGGGAGAGAGGAGAAAAGGTATGGTATTATCTCTGTGAAGTTTGTGTAAAATTTAGATTTTAATTTAGATTCCTTTATTCATGGCACATCAAATGGCAATGACTCTCTCTGGAATACTGAATTCTGATTGGTCAATGGTGGCAGTTTGCGTGTGCAATTCCAATAAACAATGTGATTTTGTTGATCTGATTCACAGGGGGATCGTGGTCCCGTTGGAAAGAGGGGCCTGAAAGGAAAGAAGGGAGAACAGGGACCTCCAGGTCTGGACCAGCCCTGTCCTGTGGTGCGTGCTCTCCCATGTTTATATTTGTTGATGTCTTACAGATTCATTCTGCTGTAAACCAGGTGAATAAACATGGGGGTCATTCCAAACAAAGCGGATCCATTTGGGAACACAGACGTTTTCACAGACATTCTTCCTCTTTATTTCACATTTCTTCATCTTTTTCTCTATGTTTCCTAAAGCTGCTAGGTCTGGTTGATTGTGTGTTTTTAGTAATTATGAGTGAGCGTATTCTATATGTGTGCTTATCTGACAGGGATCTGAAGGATGTAAAAAAGAGCCAGTGGAAACAGGGCAGCTGGTCTCAGAGGACCCCTGTCCACTGGTACAGTATATCTGCCTGCTTCTATTTCCTCTATTATTCCACTAACGCCTGCACTTTTCTGACCCTTTCTGACCTTTCCCACTCTGTCACCTATACTGTATACTAATAACATACTATGAGGAGATTATTACAAATATAGACAAAAAAAGATTGTATTAATTTGTTTTAGTGGTGCTCGGCAATGGTAAGTACGACTATTGCGTTTGCTCTGGTAGATCTATGTGCTACCCGATGTAAAGGGATGATGATGTTAGAGATGATGATAGTTATTGGCTCCCTAGCCACTCCTAACAGTAACCCAAGCAACCACATCAGTACACCTTAGCAATCACTTTTGTACACCTTAGCAACCATATCAGTACACCTTAGCAACCACATCTGTACACCTTAGCAACCATATCAGTACACCTAAGCAACCACATCAGTACACCTTAGCAACCACATTAGTACACGTTAGCAACCACATCTGTACATATTAGCAACGACATCTGTACACCTTAACAACCACATCTGTACACCTTAGCAACTACATGGCAATGCCCTAGCATCAAAGTTTGTAAATTTTTGAAAACATAAAAAGTTTTTTGTATCTGTTCCTTTGCTGTGTTTGTGTTTGTAAATAACAATTTAATTTGTTAAAATGCACACTATAAACCTAAAAAAATATTACTATTTTGTCTGCAGACAGTAAATTGTAAATTACTTTTTTATATTCCTAAATTTCTTTATAATAATAGTATTACACCTATCGGTTTTGTGTTTTAAGGGTCCAGATGGACTTCCAATACAAGGCTGTTGGCACAAGGTCTGTAAAAGTTTTAATTTATTGGAGATGCTTTAATATACTTTAACCATGTCTGTTCTTTTTTGTGTGTGTGACCTTATAACTGCATATGACTTTGATTTTGCTTTTCCTAACATTGTTTGTTTGTTTTTCTTGCAGTGATGCGTGACCTGCAGCATGTCGTCTGTACATATTGATGTGATATATACTGCAATTTCATACAGCTTCCTTATTTTAATATTTTTAACATTTTTATAAAGACTGTGATGGACGTTCATCAGTATTACATTTGTATTAATATTTTTATACCCGACGTTTGACCCAAAGAATGGATGTTAGTTTTTGGCATCCATTGGAGTCAAACAATCCAAAGATGAAGATTTTTTCAAGGAGCTTTGCTTGTGTGAGTGTGCTGGAGGACTGTTGCATGCTGCACTGACTCCCTCAACCGGTGCTGCAATACTCTTCACATCACTCCGTTTGTTTTAAAGGAACAAGCGATGCTTCAGAAACTCAAGAGAAAGCATCTCTCCCAGACGAAAACCCAAAATCCAGAGGATTTAAGAATTACTTAAAAGTCCCTTAAGGGTCAGAATCTCAATAACATCAGTTAATATTGACTCTCCTCGGTGTGCAGGTCAAACAAGGGTTCAAACTCCCCTTAGTAAAGTCAGTATTTTTCTGGAGGAACATAAATGAGCTTTTAGAGATGATGGGAGATGAGGGATTGGCCTCATGGATGCGGCTGCTCTGTAGGACGGCTGCAGCGACACATGAGGTTGTGAGATGGAAAGGATAGAGAACAGCTCATTATTGTGAGAATATTATTGAACAGTAATTTATGATTGATTTCGTGTGTTACTGTTATGCTTGGTTTATTTCTTTGTTTTATTAATGTTTTGCAGTAATATAAGCAAGAACACAAAGAAAGCATCAGGTATCGAGTCTTCAAGACTAACTTTTGGATGGCAAGCATTTACACACTATTGCCAGGGAATATAATCATTGACAGTTAAAGGAAGTATTACAAATCATTACATCTATCGGTTTATTTTTTATTTCTTTAATACTACTGCATATAAATTTATATATTTTCTGTTTGCGGATAATATGTGTTGATATTTTTTATGAGATACATTATCTGTGACTACCTGAATTTTATTTGACGTCACATTTTTTAATACATATTCTATATTTTTGTTCATAGTAATTTATGGTTTGTACTCTTTCTTATTTGAAGATGGTCTGAACCGAAGGTGTTTTCGTGAACGCACGACTTTAAAAAGGGTCCGTTTTCAAAGCTGAGGAAGCTTAAGTGCTCTACGATCTTTCATAGCATGAAAGCAAAGAAAGATAACACTTTGTTTGACAATTTCATTTACTTTGATTACTTTGTTTGGTTTCAGAGATTTAACACAGACATTCAGATTAGATGTTACTTGCGATGTTTTAGCATGTTTAGCATACATTTCCAATTATTATGGCAAATCCTCTTTCAGGGTTTTTAACACCATTTTACATAAGCTCTTCTTAAATATTTATTGGTAATCATCAAATAGCCTGACATCAGTTTATATAACGGTTATTATATTCGTAACATATATGTTACTACACATAATACATTAGGATTTCTATGGCATTATTTGGAAGACAAATGTTTCACATTAAATTGAAATAAAAAGTCTTGATTGACCAATAGCATTGAGATGTTTTCAAAACAAAAAGAATGGGAGGAAATTCCAGAATGTGTTAATGTACAGTTTTTGTTTTTCTTTTAATTTCTTTACAGTGTTTATTCAACACAAAGAATGTTTTCCTTAAAAGATATTGAAAGATTTTATTTTGCTGCTGAGTTATTGTGTTTGATAGTTGATATGGGATATGGAATAAGGAACAATATCCTTACCCGACAGCCATCATTGCTCCCGAAGATGTGTTTTATAAAAAAGATATTAAAGTTTGTAACAAGTGCGTTGTTGTTGTTGTTTAAAAATATTGCAAATATCACAAACTTCCAAACAAACAATCAAATCAGTTTTCATTGTGCTTAAAAACAGCATTTTATTATAGATGAAATACTCAAATTGAGCAACACGAACAAGAACTATGTGACAGCAATACACCCTTCTGAAGTGTTTGGACTGTGATGCAAACGACATTTCTGTCTTACAAGAATGAATGGATAACTTCCAGCTCCACAGAAAACAAACTACAAGAGTTCAAGCTAAACAGGAAGTGGAAACTTTCAAAGGCAATGCAATTCCAATACAAACGTACAAAAAAAACAATAGAAAAAAATATTCAGCATACACAGAGAACCTTCTATATTTACAAAATAACACAAAGCTGAATGAAAAAACTCTTGTGTGTTTAAGTGTGAAACCCAGTGATAGAAATGAGGTGCTGCCAGCATGCCAAACAAACAATGCTGTAGCTTATCACAGGGAATACACCGGACACAAAATATGCAATCCAACTCATATCCATTAATAAAAGTAATAATTTAAAAATAAAAAGTTGCAAAAGTGGTACTTAAAGATGTTTCAACTATGTGAAATAATGAATACCGTGACCGTGTTTAGTCAAAACTCCCTGTTGGTTAAACATATTTTTGTGGATGGCAGAAATGTTTTTGTTTACCTAATTTGTAAGTCGCTTTGGATAAAAGCATCTGCTAAATGACTTAATGCTTTGCAATGTGATGGAATCGGTGAGTTTAATGGAAACAAAATACTGTTGAAACATGCTTATTATACACAATGAGCTTTTTAAAGTGGTCCACAAAAATCAGATTACTATCAGACAATGCACTCTTGAATGTTACAGCTATAAAAAAAAAACATTTCAGGAGAGTACTTGCATATTTTGATGACTGTATCTGCACTACGTTTTACATCTGCAAATTTTAGCTACAAGTAAATAAGATCAGTTTTCAGAGTACACAGCAATGAAAACACATTCGACATATTTAAATAGCAGTAAACGTGTGACAAGAGAGGGGGAAATAAAATAACTATCAATTTAGGGTGTTTGGCACTAATGTACGACTTTATTCCTTATAAGAAACCATACCGGTTCAAACTGCAAGTGACACAATTTGTGCAGTAATGTGCTTTTGTAGATTATATAAATGGCGAGGAAGCTAAAGAGAGTTAAAGACTTGTGGAGTTCAGAAGCCAGATGGTGTCAGAATGTTCATATCTCTGTGTCTGAGTCTGTGACATGTTTTCTTTCCCTCCTCGCTGCTCATCTCAATCTTGGGAGAGTTGAAATTGGCAGGATCTTCAACCATTAGGTTTACTTGGGTTTTCATGCCATCCATGGTATTAGACTTCTGAATTCCAAAGTACGACTGCAGCGAGAATTCCCCTGTTGTCATGGAATCGGCAAATAAATTTATCAGTTCTCCATAAATTCAATTTCGTATTTTCTCTTTTTATTCCGAAATATCAACATTTACATTAAGTTATTGTTAGCATAAAGCGGGTTCCTACCAGGTGTGTTCGTCTCTGATCCTGGGTCAGTGGGTGATTTCTGCACGATGGGCCGCACCCCGAAGAGGCTCCACCGTTCCCCTCCACGTCCGCCTCCTTCATTACCACCCATTGAAGCACCTGTGATGACAACGCTGGACTCAGACTAAAGGTGAGGACTCTGGATAAACCAGCTCCTATTGGAAACAACATCAGATAGACCTCAAATTACAAACTACAACAGAATAACATTTCACAACATCCACATTAGATTGCTCAATAACGTTTTGTATGGCGTTTCGTTATTAAAACATAGTTCACGTAAATAATGAGCTTTCTCTCCACCTGTGACTGATGTTCAGAGAGTGCGGGGATTCTGATGGATTCTGCTGCTGTTGAAATCTTGTCCTCTCTGAAGTCCTCACTTAACATTTTCAACTTCTATAAAATATATCCAAAACATGAAATAAAAACAAGAGAGGGGGGGGGAATCTTTCCCACTGCATTGCATCATAGCCTATAGTCTTATAAAACCAGAAAAACAACAACACATGCAAAACAATATGACGCATGTCTATGCGTTTAGTGTTAGTTAATATATAACTTAGTTATCCTATAATATATCATTCACAATAAGCGACTTGGATATCTAAAACATGTCTAAACGTATAGAGTTTGAAGTAAATTTGACACTCGACAAGCTAACATCACCATGCAACTTAAGTAGCACAAAAAACCTTCTTAACATGTAACGTTTTATAAACATAGAAAACAGAAACGTAAAAAGCAAAGACGAGATCCTGAAACAACACACTATCCATAAACAGCTGATAATAATGTCATATTTGTGTCATTCAGTGACGTTGATATTTACATCTTAAAGGTTATGGGTAAAATTCAACGTTCTTTAGTATTTAAATGGCTTCAGTCCAAAGACTACAAGCATCTGAGCTCTGATAAACAGGCCGTTGTTTACAACACCCAACTCACCTTTTACGCTCTATAGCTCGTTTAGTATCCGATCCAGCGGTATCTTCCATTAGCTCCATGTTTTTAAATTCAATATCTTTCGATGATATACTGATAAAGCGGTAAAACACCGATTAATCGTCGTTAATACACCGTTTAAAGCGAGCGCAGAGGTGTCAGCGGAAGAACAGGAACAACGCGTACTGGCTGAACGACGACGGACCGGTAGTAGATTAAGATAAAAGTCCCCGCAACCGACATAATAGTACTGTATGTGGGCGTTTACAGTAGACACACCTCCAGCGCAGCCCAATGAAAACACGGAGATTATTTCTGTTTATCTCTTTGGTGCCGTGTAGGGTTCAACAACCCTGTTTACATCAAGTCTATACAGACCCATCGTGAGATTAACAAAACTAGATTAAGCATAAATAAGCAACAAAAAAAACACACATTTGATAGCAGATTTATCAATTAAAAATGTATTGTGTCAAACACATATACTCTGCATTCTTTATTTTACAAATATGGGACGTGCCATGTGACACTCAACAACAAGCATGTTGAGAAACAGGGCATTTTATGACACACGAAGAACAAAATGTTTATCAGGTGACTATAAAAGTACATTCCATTCCAGTAAATAATGCAATGGGAAACATCAAGTTTTACTGATGGAAATGTATTTCCGATATGACATGGAAGGCACTATATAACAGCATATTTTGCATAGGAAGAAATTATTATTGTTAAGAGGTTTCAAACTGAAAAGATGTCTAAATAAAAACTATGCATTCTGCAGTATCGGCCAACTTCACACCCACATTAAGCCAACCTTTAATAATAAACATTATCACTAATAGCATTTATGTATAACATTGATGAGTTTCATTAAGGCATCTTTACACTATAAATAAATAACAGTTTGACTCTTTAAAAGGCAGAAATCCAGTATTGGTCACAGGCCCCTACAACAAACCATGAAGCTCGAGAGGTGCGATTATCATCATATGCTCCAAACAAACGCAAGTAAAAAATAAGTAAAAAACTTAGAAATTAACATAATTTGGTTTTTAAACCCAAAATACATTCCCTGGGTTAATGCCCTTGTTAAGAAGAACAATGGATCAAGCGATATTTCAAAAGGTCGTTCTCCCATAGGAGATTTTATAATCAAAGCACCAGGAGCAGCCTTATTAATTTATCTTCCACAATATCCAGCATCATTGCAAACACCGCATACAGGTGGTTTAACCTGTTACTGTACAGTAGCAATATATATTCACATTCACATTTACACAGAACTGAACATAAAAAGAACACACAGCCATACGTACATGTGTTGTTCATCTGAGAATTATTGCTATAAAAACCGCCTTTATGACTTTATCTTCATTATACTTTTAAGATAAGCTTCCTGAGTACAGATTAACACAGTACTCCACAAAAACGGCAGTGCGAAGTTAATGACAAACCTGTTACATACAAACCAGACAGACTGTAAATATCCTATTTTATGTTAATATAATATTCCATATTAGTTTGCTTCCATCTTACACTTTACTCTATTTATATGATACTTCGTGCAAAAAAACATTTATTCTTGCCGCAAGATATTCTTTCAAATGGCCCATGCTCTTATTAAATTAGAATGCCATACTTCATACCATTTTCTTCTGATGTCCAAGTAATAAATACACATAAAATAAGAAATTGAATATTGCACCGGAACAGAGGAGCTGTATTGGGGTACAGTCGGTTTGCAGGTTTCCACAATTCTGGACCGAGTCAATAAGGCGTTTGAGTGAGGCGTTCTGATTGGTCACTCTCAATGACATCTGAAAAGGTGCAGACCTGATTGGTGAGCATCGCTGAGACTCAACTCTTTCCAGAAATGTCCCTTTGGAACCTTCAACAGAACAAAAATGCCAAATAATTTTTTGTTATTAATTGTGACTCATACTTGAGTAAACCTTATACACTGAATGAAGTAAACAAAGAATTTCAGCTCATGTCTCCATGTCGTGGATTCCCAAGGAAAACAATAAAGTGTATATCTTGAATGCACTGTATGTTGCTTTGGATAGAAGCCTGTTCCAAAATGCATAAATCTAATCTTGATTACCTGACATTTTGCAAGTGTCCAGAAGGGGGCGTTAGATTGCATTTCCCTTTCTGTATTATGCCTGCTGATACAGGCAAGCCGTTCTTAGGAAGTGTCTAGAGGAGAGAAATATATTATTTATAATGTGGCACCACAATAACTTGAATGGCCCTAATGTTTTATTACAAGATTAAACTGCTTCCTCTTTTTGAGGTTTTGCTCTAGACAAAAGGAAAACATTGCACATTAATTAAAGGACACTCACCTCTGGGGTTCGGGAAGGCTTGGTCACAGGACAGGGCGGAGGGGGTCTGTTGGGAGGGGCTGGTCTTGTTTTGGGAGGAACCGATGGGGATGACCGGGTCTCTGAATGCAGATTTGGGATGTAGGCTGGGATTGGAGGAGGTTTCACAGCGGGACGGCCGACAACATTTCTGGGTCTGGATGAACTAGTAGGACTTGCCCGAGGACTGACCTTATGTGGGGACAAAAACAGTATCTTTGTTATCAATCTTTTATTGCAGTTTTTGAAAAGTTGGCAGCTACAAGGAATGATTGAAAGAATATACTATAGAGCTTTTCAATCGTCGTCACACCGTGTTGCATGCTGGGTGTCGCGGCCATATTTGTAGGTGGTAGCGCCCCTTTTCTGCAAGTGAGCTCAGGTCAAAGTTGTTCCGTTTGACTTGATTTATTCATATTTTCACCCCTGTAATTCTCTTCACACCACTGTACGCAAAAGCAAGGTGAGCGCCGTCGTAAAACAAAAGAATCGCCAGTAAACAACCTCAGAAGATGGCGGCGCGGCCCAAGCATGCAACACGCCGTGACGTCAATTGACAAGCTCCATTGCATTCAATACAGTGAATTCCGGGGAATCGAAGTTGATCATTCTTTTGATGTTCAAATTTGGGTAGTTTTCAAAAGACCACGATGCAAGAAACTGTGTTTTTGCAACGACATACTGCGAGCACATGCTGACACAAGACAACTTCACACCTGTTCCTCAGCGTGAGATTTCTTTGGCTGAAACACTGGGTTGGTGTGACCCGCCTTGCGACTTTTTGACTCGTGGGGATCTGAAAAACTTTCAAAAGAAATAACACATTTGCTCATGTCAGATATAAAGATAATTTCATTAATGTATTTACACTTTAAACATTTATGAATTGATTACTTGATGCATATTTGATTCTTTGGAGGGACGCTGCCTTTGTTGGGGTGGGACTTCTTTCTATAGCAGTACAAACCGACACCAAGAATAGCCAACCCCAAAATAGAAAACACAATGAGGAGGACCAGTCCAAGATAAAATCTGCCTGTACAACATAAGAGAAGAGCACATGAAAAACATCAATGGTAGGCTGAATGTGAAACAGAGAACAGTTTATGTTTAAAGGAATATTCTGGTTAGTGTTTGACATACTGTGTGTGATCACAGGTCCACTGTCCACGCTGCCTCCTGAACCCAATTTATCACAAAATGGTGGAGCCCATCCCAAGTAACAATGACAGTTATGGTTGTTATTGCAAAGCTGCGGGGACAGACGACAATTAACGTCAGACATTTTTTGCACATTTTTAGTAAATGAAAGGTACTAAGGTTTAGTAAAACAAAATTTCACTTTAAAGCCATTTATTCCTTTAGAACTTTGACACTATGTTAGAAGTTTCTTGGTAAAACGTGATGCATTTTAAGGTCAAACGTACGAGTGACCTGATTAAATTGTAATTGTTTACCATATATTGTACGTTTACTGAAAGTTTAGTGCCCTTCACCCACACAGATTAACACATTTGTTAGGAAGTGATATCATCCTGAGCTCATCGACATTGAGTGATCTAAAACAGACTACATCAAACCCACGCTGTGACAAAACATTTATAAATATTGTAGGTTTAAACCTGCAGGATTAGTTAGCTTTGCCAGATATGTGCATTGAAAAGCTTTAGGACTTCATGCTTACCCCATTACCATGACATTTGGCATTGCATTCGTCTGTTTGCAGGAAGGATGCATTGCGGCATTCACCTTCAAAACACATCTGTTCCGATCAAAGACATGAGAAACAAGCATTACATCAGATGATGTGCAACAATATTAGACTCTTTAGAGACGTTACTCAAGAAAAGTACACATCATGTAATTGTTTGATTTAAGCAATTTTACTTCCCAAGTCACATTTTCTATTGAAACAGGAAGTTGGGGCAGTACATATTGAAAGGCTTGTCCTTTAATTTTTGCTAATAGCTTCAAGCATACAGTAGTGGCCAAAACTGATGTACCGGGGGCATATACGTATGTAAAATATTGGCTTTTAATGTCCCCTCGGATAAGATTGAACCATTAAAATATGAGCTATATAGTACAAAATGGACAAAACACTGAGCTCTTCATGTATTTATTGGACAATTGTTTGTCAAAATGGCAAAATACAGCACGTCAATATACAGTATGACAATGAGTTTACTAGTGTTATTGATAGGAGAAATCAATCGAAAGGAGAATAACGAATTTAAGGGGATGGGATAGTTATTTGAAAAAAAAAATGTTGTTTTTTTTGGGGGGTCCTAACAAAAACAACAACAACAAATCATTGTTATGTGTTTAGTACCTACCGCATTGTCCCCACATTTAGTCCCGGTCAAAACCAAACCTGGGTCTAGAGTATCACCCTGCTGGTAAACATGTGTCCCTCTGCATAAGATCTTCTTTTCTTCTGCACCAGTGTGGATGCTGGTGTCAATGGCCACAGCGTTGGTTTCTAGAGGTTTGCTGGCAGAACTCAAGCACTGAATCTTCCCGCACTTATCATTTCTACACAGAGAACCAAAGCATGTGACTGATGCCGAATGTAAGTCGTGATTTATGCAGAACGGATAGTGCACATGTTTATACGAAATAAAAAGGTCTGACTTAATAACTCAACTTAAACTGAAGGTATTCACCTCTCTGTGCAGCTCCTGTATTTGCCCATCATATCTCTTCCACAGTTTCCAAACGAATCACCAGCTTCATTTACTTTAGTAAAGCAAAGATCAGGAGCAGGAAGGGCGTCTGAGATTAAGAGACAGACAATTTACTAAACAACCATCGTTAAATGATTCCTTGACTGAAAGTGTCAATGCACAAGCTATAGTAAATCTTAACCACAGAGAAAATACTGTACAGCATATCCCTTAAAAAAAAAAAAGCCAAAGCAATACAAATTATAATTGTTTCCATTCTAAATAACATTATTTTACACCAATAAGATTTGGTTTTCTTTATCCACCCTCCCACCAAAAGAGCCAACACTTTACACCTGAAGCAGCAGATGTCACGAAACCTCAGCAAACCCAGTTATTCATTTGATGTGATCTGGGGGATATAGTGCACGTGTTCCAAAAGATATGCCGCTGAGCATGTTAAAATATAAGACAGCATTGTTAGCCTGTGAAACGTTACCTTTGCCCCAGAGAGAGACGCACTGTTGCTTCAGGGTCAGACACATGCCCGTGTAACAGTAAGCCTTGCCTTCCGCACAACTGCTGCCATCCATCAGGTACAGGTTAGCCGGGCAGGACTCTGATTTCCCATCACAGTATTCAGGCAGGTCGCATGAACCTGATGGAGTTCGACACGTCACTCCTGGGCTTTTCAGCTGATTGGGTTGCAAGAGAACCAACCGTGACTATTACCATATGAGCACCTATGTTTAATACGTTTTCAGATGCTGACTTAATAAACCCCAGCACGAACTGGTTTATTCTTCATTGACAGAGACCTCAGTACCTTGCACTCATGACAGCAAACTCCATGCGCACACTCCGCTCCGATCTTCAGCGTGCAGTTGTTGGCATTACAACATGCACTCGCACACTCCTTCACGATAAAGGACAAGGCGAGTGTGAGAGATCAAAAGCGTGAGAAAAAGCAGACAGGATGCAATGAAACTCTTTCCTGACCTCCACTGCTCCACAGTCACACTCTTCTCCTTCCTCCAAGTATCCGTTTCCACAGCGCTGACCTCCGTACATCACTCTGGTGTTGGGAGGGTTGAACAAACACTTCCCTCCGCCCGAGTTCAGGTACCCGTTCAGCTCCCTTTGATTGCACGGGTTAAAGACACGAGGAAACGGATCCCTGAGGAAAACGATAATTTATTCATACGTTTCCTCAATAAAGAAGGCGTATCTGTAGAGCGGCTTGTTCTGGTCCTCACCCTGTGGCGGCAGCCATGATGCAGCCGCCGTCCACAGGCAGAGCGAGACAGCAGCCTGCAGGATCATGCCTCATGCCAAAGTTATGCCCCATCTCATGAGCCATGGTTGCAGCGATGCCAACTGCGCTGTCAGAGTGGTCCTGTATAGAGAGGTAGACGAAAAAGATTGACACCATGAGCGATGTGTTTGACACTGTAGGCACAATGGATATGTGTGGTAAGTTATTTTACCGAGTTGACTCCACCTGACTGGTATTCGGAACACATGGCATTAAGAGGTGCCAGACCAATGATGGTGCCTTGAAATGAAACACCCCTGCGAACACAAATTAAACAACTGCTTGTACCGCAATAAGATATGACAAAACCAAATCAAATCACCTACATTTTGTTCCAAAATGTTTGAAAGAAACATCGGCCTATTAATGTACTTTTTTTGTCACACCAAACTGGTTTAAGAACACATGGGAAATAACAACTCAAGTGCTTTTTGGGGGGAAATTTGGTTTAGGATCGGTGCATTGAGTAAATTTGGAACAATCTTCTGAGCATGAAGCCAATTAATGTGGACATTTGGTTGGAGACATTTCAGAAAATATCTTCTTTTGTGTCCCACTGAAGAAAAGAGATGAAATATGAACTATGGTTGAACTATCCCTATAAGACAGGCCCATTATCAATGATAACCGCTTCATAAATCAGATGTTAATGATGGTTAGACTGACGTTATAAGCTGAGCGTTGTCATTGGGCAGATTTGGGAGCTGTTTCCTCCTCCAGTTCAGAAATGCGCCCAGGGTGCTGTAGGGGTTATCAGTCACAATGATCTTGTCTTGATTGTTCCAGATCTCCAGCTGGATCAGTGCCACCCGGATGTTCAGTTTTTTGTAATACTGGAACATTAAATAACACACTGAAAAATGTTGAGGCTTTATTTGCTATTATATGTATGGAAAATGTGTTTATAATCACAATCTCACCTTATCCACAAAGTTAGCAGCTTCAAGCAGCTTCGTCTTGGTCCTTTCAAGGTCTCGACCAAGTTTGACAAACTGCAACAAGACTGAAATGATCTTTGTGCCTTACAGTAAGTTAAACTGAACATGATTATAACCATTTGATCGGAAGCTCCACATTCATCAAGTTATAACTGTTTCTTAGCTGATGCGTTTAACCAGAGGAACTTATTCCAGTGAAAAACAACCTAGTTCATATTCTTAACCACTACACCACCTCAAATGTAATGATATGGGCTAGTAAAAATATTTTGATGAGCTCATAGTGTCTTCCGTAGAAACACTGATATATCAGGATGCAATTTCTTGCAGTATACTATAATATACATTGATTTTATACTGCATTACATTCATCCGTTTGGCAGGCGTTCTTATTCACAGCAACTGACTGTAGAGTCAGGAAGAGAAAGCCTCCACTTTACCTCAGCGTGATCCGCCACCACCATCAGCTCTACGTATTTCATGTTGCTGCTGACATCTCTTCTGTCCTGCCGTGAGAAAACACAAGATAAAACAGATGAACTGATATACTTCAGAAGTTTTGTTGAGTCACTGCTTCTCTGACTTCATGGCTGAAAGGCTGTGAGACATGACCAACTTAGACTGCTGAACATCCTGTGTTTAGGACAGACTGTCCATTTATTGACACCAATGCAAAGAACAATGTATCTTAAGTTCAGTGGCATTTCTCAAGTGTTATCATATGGGACAAAAGGACCAGCAACTTTATAAAAAAAATCTAAAATGGAAGTGAATAAAACAACTAAGCTTCAAAACATATATATTCATTTCAGTAAGTCAACTTAAATATGATCTAAACGCAAAGTTATGCAAGTTTTAAACTCAACTCAACCATATTCAAAACATGTTTACATGTTGAACATAGGTTACTATAACATATACAAGGTCTAAAATCCAAGTGGAAAGTGTTGTAGTATTTAGGGTATACAATTAATATTATCTAGATTTTATAAGATTATTTTTACACTTAGTCTAGTCTAGTCTACTCTACTCTACTCACATGTGTTCCTTATAGTTATCACACCCATGATCCTTGGCATTGCTAATGTCATGCTCTACCATTTGAACATATAACCAAACCATTAAACCATCATACGGCAAATAAATTTTAGACAGTAGGCCCATGATCTCACCCTATGGCCATGATGCGCAATTCCATCCATCAGCTCTTGAAGGCTTTCTGTGTGATTCCCGTCTCCATGGTGATGTCCGCAGGTACCCACTGGTAGTTTCAGGGTCCGAGTGTTGTATACAGCATGTCCCTGAGAGCGTGTTTGGTTAGCCAGCGGTTCGATCATGTAGCTCACGCTATGGTTGACTGCTATCATGCCCCTGGAGAAAACATGTGAATCACAAGGACATGGGGTGTTAAAGTGGAAAAACAAGATCATGGACATTTAAACAGGATGGAACACTTTCAGCTGTGCACATTAATGATCTTTATCCCGGATGGGAGGTTGAAGAAAAGAGCGAACGAAACGGAATTGATGGCCAAAGTGTGTTTATACAGAACTGGGTTATTTAAGCTAAACTAGATTTTTGCTTCCTGGATATCCAAATATTCATTAAACACACGCACAAGACTTCACAGATGTGTGATGATAATGCCCAACGCCCATCAATGGAAATGCATGCATTGCAAAAATAAAATGAATTACAATGCAATACGCAAAAAAAAGCCAAATTTGTGGGGAATTGTGCAGTGCAGCTGTGAAAACCATCTGGTCTGATGTTTGTGTGTGTGTATGGACTGTGAAAACGCTCACATGGATAGATTTCAGATATTCCCTCTTCTCCAATGAAATTCCCACTCACTTAAGCTGTCTTAAAGACCTTTATTGCACTTTTTGGAGGACATCATAAATTCTTTGCTATCAGTAAATGCTCTCCTTCTCCTAACAGAATCTCCGACAGGAAACTGAGTCTCTCCAGGAGTGTGATCTCTGAACAGGACTCTATACATCTACACTCAGCCCACTCAGAGATCCAGCCAATACTGTTACAATGAACCCACTCAACTCCACTTCTAGGGTGCTGATGCAAGAACCACAAGCTGTTAAAGGCCTTTTTTGTCAGGATGTGATCATATCAGTAAAGATTGGGCTTTTAAGCGATTAGCCATAAATTACATGTCAAAATTATAATATGATCTGTTCATTTTTTTTAGAGCTGCATGGCTTTCAAAAAGAGATATGTTGAACATTCGTGAGATAAACCTGTCCTTACCTGAGTCCATCACAGGTACTGAGGACCACACTGGACCCCTGAAACCCTTTGACTGCCCCATGATAATAACAGTGGTCCTGTAACCAAGACAGCATAAGTTCAACAATTCACTTGATCAATATTACATTAAAATAATCTAATCTAGTGTTCTTGTCATAACATTAACATCACACATACTTTTAAACACAGATAAAAGTAAAAGCAAAACACTTTTCACTCTTTCTTAAGTTGTGGTTATTAGTTTACTGTGATAACTGTGAGATAACCATGACAGAATAATCTTTTCATCTGTTATCAAGAAGCACACTTACCCTGATGGATGGTCTGGAAAACTGACGGTTTCCATTTGGATCGTACCATATCTCTTGATACTCAGGTGAAAACAGCTCCCTTGAAGTAGAAAACAGACACGTTATAGCTATACATTTATTCTGTGTAAATCCACAGCTGGACAACTAGACAACGTCCATCAGGAACAATGTAAACAAATTCAACATGTTTTCATTCCTTCTCTGGAGTCACAAGTGAACCAGAATGTGACATGTGTTGGGTTTAGGTTATTTAGAGAACAGAAACCGGGAAATCTCTTTGATTTTCTCATGCGTTTCAAAGGATTTCTGCAAACATACAACCTGACATTAAAGTCTCTTTCCTGTAATGGCCTCATTAAACATTAATCTGAAAGTGTTTGAGTTTAAGCATCGGTGAGAGACACACAGCAACTGAAAACAGTCTATACCGTAAATTCTTTCAGTGTGCCTATATACTGCACTTCTTTCTCACAAAATCGTTGAAACAAGGTCACTTACTTTTAAACAAAATTCTATAGAGAACCGAGCTGTTTTAGGCCTTGCTTTGTCTCAAATTAAACAAATCATATCAATCAAAAGAGTTTAAAGGGGAAGTCCACCCAAAAATCTACATGACGTTAAAAATGTTTAGAGAACTTCCAATGTCTTCGGAGCGCAAATGAAGATATTTAGGTGACATCCGAAAGATTTCAAGGCCTCCTTATAGACATCATGAAAAGTACTACAGACAAGGTTAAATTGGTCCATAATTTGTCCGTGTATGGCGCATAGTGGCTCAGATGAATTTCTTTGAAGCGACGAGAATACTTCATGTGCGAAAAACAAACCGAAATACTGACTTTGATCAATATATTCTCCTCTGTCTTGTCCGTTTATGGCACTTCTTCGTCGTCTTCTTCTTGGACGAGAGCACTTTGACGCATACATATTAGGTTTGTGCGGCGGACGCCCCTATTGGACACCGGCGCTTTGACTCACAACGCGGAATCTGAGACGATGATGTCTATAAGGAGGCCTGGAAATATATTTTGAATGCCACCTAAATATCTTTATTTGTGCTCCGAAGACGATGGAAGTTCTCTAAGCATGTTTAACGTCATGTGGGTGAGTAAAAAATCACACCCTTTAACAACAACAAGTATTCGTTTTGCGGTAATAGACTCATTGTCAACTCCCGTCATCACTGTGGTCTCATTCTGTCTATCTCTTTCTTTCTCTCACAAAAATAAATCTTGAGCGTCTGTTCCTCTTTGTTTATATTTGTAGGCCTAATACCACTTGCTCTGGACGCCGTCCAGACCTACTGCGCTGTGACCTCCATCACCTCACACAGGAACACCCACTAGGCTACACAAGCCTGTACTGACCCTGCAGGGGCCGTCGATCTCTGCCAGAAGAAAACGTGTTATGGACGCTAGTGCAAAGAATCCCTCAGAGATTTATCTGTTCGTATTGTCCCTCGGATACATGCAATCTTTTAAAGGAGTTGTTCACCCTACAACAATAAAATTATTTTATTATTTATTCACCGTCATGTCATTCCAAACCTGTATGACTTTCTTTCCTCTGCAGAACACAAAAGAAGATATTTTGACAAACAACATTGACCCCCATTGACAGAATTTTTACTCTTTCTTTAAAGACATTAAAAACCAAACATTGCAAATGAATGCTACAAAGTAGTCACTACTAATCATTACTAGTTGAATCTTTCATTCATAATTATTTCATTTGGTAAAATAACATGTTTTTATATATAGGTGTACATTGTTTTTTATTATGGTTATGAAGTTATGAATATACTATATGTAAAAAATTAGCTATAACAATAAAGTATGCATTGTGTCAATGAATATGTGCATGAGTCAAGAGAGAGGGGATACACAGAAGCATATTTTGGGAACGAAAAGTAAACACTGTCCTATTAGATTCCATCTTAAAATACATGAATTTATGTGCTCCAACAAACAGCATGTCAAATCTATAACAAGACCCAGATAGTCTTGAACCCGAGCTGTGCCCTACAAACATGCTCCAACATTTATCGCACTATAATCAAATGTGTCCAAGTGCAAAATGCAAATGTCTAGAAAACAACATGAATAGGCTTCCTTTTTAAGAGAATGACTCATTTCCATCTTTATAGTGGAAGGGAATTAGAGACACAGCATCAACTGAGGGATTTCTTCTTGCCTGACTGAGTTTTATACAGGTAAATGAAGGAGGTGTATAATTTGGCATGTCAAAACACCAACACTGGCAAAATCATTTGAGAGCGTCTGGAAACGCTCAATGGACAGAAATGGGGGCAGCGGGCCAAGGGTAGTTCATGAGTACATTTGATACCCTACAGTAGCACCTCCTAAACAATGCACGCCTGTTGAGCCAACAGTCAGCTCCGCTCAGCCCACATGGCCCACGCCCGAGCTGTCACACCACACTGTGACCCAATATTACGATATTGAGCCGACCACAAACACCCAATGCCGTAAAGAGAAGATATTAATTAACAATAAATTCACACTCGGCCGGCATGATGTCATTGTCCCTTAGGCTCTGGAAAAATAAAGTTAGTGAGAAAGAGAGAGAGAGAGATGGGAAGTTTTTACTGATAAGGAGCCGCTGCTCCTACCAGGCGGACGATAAAGTGAATGTATAAGTGGGGCCTTGGCAGTTGTTTTAGCTAAACAATCTCCAGCACCTACAAAACGACAGCTATAAAACATACACGGTCAGAAATAGACAAACACGGTACTGGAGCCGACAGAAGATTTGACTGCCGTCCAACGAAAATAAGAATGGCATTCCCTTACTAACAATACCTGACTCTACTCACTGTCTTTCATATTTTCTTTTATACGGATTAATACATTCCCCCCGCTATGGAGAAGCAGAATTAATGGAATAATTTTCTCTCCCCCGAGCACTAAAAGGGTCGGCACGAGGCCAGACAGATGCAAGGATGAAGAGCTTTGTGTTCGAGACGCTGCCGTCTGGCAGCGACTGAAACAAAGAGCTCATTTGAGTACAGAGGAGCTCCGTCTCAAAGGGTCAGTGGGCCACATTTTCATATCAAATGACATCACTCTAGAAGGCGGGCGAGCGAGGGGGAGAGAGAGAGAGAAGGAAGAGGAGAGGATGACAGAGAGATCGAATATGGTGAGGATGAAATAGAGGGCGTTCGGTGTGGGGGGAGAATGATGTCATCGGGGAAATGTCAAAGTGGGACACATGATGGGTGGGCTTTTATTGCCCAGTGCAAGAGTGTCTCCATGTTTTACTAGTGTGTTTGAGCGGTCTGCACTCATTTTGACAGCCAGCGAGAACGTGAGAGGGGTCATTTGTAAGGCAAACATTAATATGTTAACATACTTTAAGCAATATGTGTACGTGTAAGTTTTTCTAGAAAAAGAAATAATATTTATGAATGTGTTCCAAATGGTATTTCACAGTGACTTCACGTGACTTATGAGCAACCTCCTGCTTATCACACAAGCCAACATCCTGACTGAAACCATTAGGTGTTGGACCGGAGACTAATGGCCCTTTTGAGATCTGTTGACACTCTGGAGAGAGAGCGTGAAGAAATAAAGGATATACAAAGTGAAATAAACTACACCAGAGGTCAGCAGACACTGAGACTATGATGGAACAATGCTAATGCATACGAGAGCAAATGAAAACAGGGAGTCACAAGGAGACACTGGTTTGTGTTGGGGTTCCCTCCCACACCAGAAAATCACAAGAGCCCTAAATAACTTCTCTGACCTCCCAGTCCCGCTACCCCGATCTCGCCACCTTCAGAAGACCCGAGTCAGCAGTGCCCCGCCTGGATATAAACCCAATTACCTCCTCCGGGTCCATGAGGCCAAACATTCATTAGAATAAAAGCTTGTGGGCTTTGCCAACACACATAAGTGCACACACACACAAGCTTTCTCCTCGAGACTGTGATGGATCTATCCTGGATGACAGCCACCGACTGGAGATTCACAGCTGCTTTTTAATATTCTACACATGAGGCTGTACTGCGACACGGAACAAGAAGTACAACAGAAAAGGCTTTATACCTTAAGTTAAAAAACTCTTAAAAAACAGATGATTATTTCCTTAGAAAATCAACCTTATTGTAACAACGTACTTGCTTACTAAAAGCTAAGAAATTTTTTTTGGGAGAATACAAATATGTATATATATTATTTTCTAGCAGTTTAATAAAATATTTTCCAAATGATTGCATCTCAAAAAGTGGACGGTTATATTTTAAAAACTCACAATTTTAAAGTGTTGTGAGACTGTTGCCCGGGCATTACGAGGTAGTTGCTTGCGTATTCTATTGCATTGGTTACTTGCTGTTCAGTTTAAAAGAGCCCGTACTCAAATCACTAGGATATTCTGGCTCCTCCCTCAATGTAAAATTGATGAAATGATTAATTGAGGACGGACAGAATTAGATGGAAAGTCAATCAGATATTTCAATTGGGAATGCAAAGGATTATGAATGAGAGGTTTCAGTGGACAGCAGCTGAAGTTTCTGGCACAGTTTCCATGTACTCACAATCATCTATGATGAAATGTTGTTAGCATGGATTGCTTTTCTCACTAAATGACCCTTGGGGATGAAAAGAGTGGTCAAAAGGTACAGAGAGGGAGAGAGAGCGTGTGTGGTCATTTTCAAAGAACATATTGATGAATAAAAACACTGCAGAGAAAAGGCAATAGAAAAAAGGGTTCAGAAATACTCAAAGCAGTGACTAAACCTGACTTTATTTAGTATTAAATCAAGCCATTGATAAACTAAACTGAAAGTATACATTTTTAAAGGTTTCAATATATTTATTGATGCTTCTCAAAAACAATGCTGTTAGTTATTATTAAAGGTTCACTAAAACAAAACAATTCTTTCTTCTGTGGAACAAAAAACGATATTATCAGAAATGTCCATACAATGAAAGTTAATGGGTGTCAGTGTTGTTTGGTTACCAACAATCTTCAAAATTTCTTAATTTGTGTTCTGTTAAAGAAAGACAATCATATATGTTTGCAATGAGAAGAGGGTGAGTAAATGATGAAAAAACTTTCATTTTTGGGTGAACTGTCCCTTTAAGCATAACATGATTGATGACTAGATTAGAATCCAACAACATGTCTTTCGATGTAAATCTTGCTTAACCTCATGTGTGCAATCGCATCCTTCCTAAAAACCAAACTGTCACAACATTGTGTTTAAGGAACATCTCCATAAATTGCAACAAGGATGCATAGATTGAATCATAGCTTTGCTGTATAGGGGCATCTCCCGGTGGCAAATGCCCACAGCAGGATGCATTCGCCTGGGGTTGTGTCACTCAGACACAACGGAGACGTGCTTTGGATAGATCCTTTGTTAGTTGCCTATGGCATTACCATCTGTTCTGATTTCCAGATAGGACCTTCACTAATGCAATACCACTTAGACCAGCAGAGACTATCCTGGCTTTCCTGTTGCAACCGAGACAGATTCCTTGAACAAAAGAAGCAGGGGGTCTTTGCCCCCCAAGGAACGTCTAGTAACTAGGCTTTTGATGTCGATGACAAACCTCAAAACCATCCCTTTCTTTTCTTCCCATCAACTTGTTACAAGAACATTAATTAACTTTTCTCTTTATAATGGTACGCACTCCGGGGGGGATACAAATATAAAACCACGTGACACACTTAGCTTCGGGAGCAGAGCGTTTCAGATGTCAGTCCCGTGTGGGTTAACACAAATGCAATGCAAGCGCTTTCCATCAGCACATGTACAGTTGCTTGCACCGGACTGAAAAGAGCAAGACATGTATTTTTGTTACAGTGCAATGAATGGCATTTCAATGCAAGTATATCATGATTCATGACACCTCCAGTTGGAAAGTGATACGTGGATACAGTGGAGCAAAGCTAGACGGCAGGGGCTTGAGCTGAATGGAGATGGTTATTTTAAGACTCACTCATTCCTCTGGAGTTGTAGAATCAGATCTTCTCCCGCTACGGTAATCTTGACCTCCGCCTCAGACGGATGCTGGGAATGTAAAACAAGCAGGTTATCTAAAATGACTCGAAAATTGTTGATAGCTTTACTGAAACGTAGCAGCTTTTTCAAAACATTATGATCTAATGACAAGTCGTTTAGGGGTGTTGGAAATCTGGGAATGTTTAAATTGAATGTTTAAATGGACGATGGATTTGTAGGTATTATTAAGGGAAAATAAGCATAATAAATGAAAACATGTAGGATTTAAACGTAAACAAATTAATAAATTAAGCTGTATGAAATACTTCCTTGCTTTCATTGAGGCACAACAGATCTTTCTCATCACATATTGCTGTAATAACACATAAGACCTCTCCACAATCAATGCACTGCCAAAAAAGGTCTCCATCCTCATATATTACCTTGTTTGCCACGTGAGATCTTTTGTGTCTGGCCGGACTGATCCACTGTGGATAAGTGATATAGTGCTCCAGGTTGTCATGGATGCGCGATGTGTCGCCATGCCAACGTCCATCTAATAGTACGATTAATCAATCAATCATTCACGATGCAATCAAATAATCGATCTAGTACAGTTCGAGCAATAAGTTTAAGCATATTTACGATTCAACGGATCGGTTCATCCGTATCACTTTCTTCAATAAAACGACACTCACCTAAATCTTCATGTGCAGTGCAAATTAAAGCCAAATGTAAACAACAGCCACAAACGAATAAAAACAAACGAAACTGCACTGCGCTTGTGCAGCAGTATAAACGTACGCCCGGCATCATAAATTAGACGTGTAAAAATCATACACAGCACGGAAAAAAACGAGCCGTGCACGAATAAAATGACAATAAGATGTAAAGAGCGTTCATGGTGAACAATAGCACTGGTGCGAGCTCGCGCTGTAGAGCTGTGTGCGAAGCGCATCTTTGCTTATTTATCTCCCATATATGACCATCACAAGCACCTCCCTACGGTGACCGCCCAGATCGGTTTGATCGCAAACATTCTTCCAAATATATTTTGTGTGTTCAGCAGAACAACGAAATGTTTCAAGTTTGAAACAACTTAAATAATGTTTTAATATTCATATATAAGAATAACCTGTATTTAATTGTATTCTGTGTAGTGTTATTTGTATGCACCATGGGTCTGAGAAGAATTTAATCCTCTATGTATGTACTGTAGGCATACATGTGGCAGAATTGACAATAAGGCAGACTTTGACTTGACCGAACTATCCCTAAGACTACTTCCTAGATTTTAGTTTATAGTTACACAAATTATGGTATTAAAATTGAAATGCAGGGTAATTGATAAATGTTTCTTTTAACAAAGGTGAGAGGATATACAAAAAATAAAAACTGGTAAAAAGTCTCACTTCATATTACATATGTTCAGGAGTATTTACAGTTACAGTTGTTACCGTTAAGGCACAGTTTTACAACAATCCCCGCTATAAATAAAGCACAGAATTAGGTCAGGGATACTCAAAATAACATTGGTAATAAAATACAACTTGGCACTACAAGAACATACGGTAGTGTAAATAGCTGATGTGACTCACATTTAGAGATTAACAAGATATTTAATGGTCAACAATTGTCATGCTGTGTGGACAAAAATACCGTCCTTTGTTATGAGTGAAATTTGCTAAAATGTTAGTCCATACTTGCGAACATGCTCAATATGACATATCTTTAAAAGCATGCACAGCTGTTGCAGTTACAGCGTACGGTCACAAATCTAAGCATAAAATTAGGTCAGTGATACCCAATACAATATTAGGTGTAATAAAAAAAACGCTTGCCACACATATAGCATACCCAGCACAATTGTGGAGGGAACATGTGTCCCTGTGGTGATTCATGGGACAAAGAGAGACATTCTATGATCATCTTTATGCAGTTATACTGTGGTGAAAAACATAACCAACAGAAAAGAAAGCCACACATTGGTCTTCATTTCAACACTTTGGTCTTCAAACCATAGTTTTCTAGTACAAATTTTAGTCACACTGGAATTGCAGTAACACTGAAATTAAGCCGAAACGTTGTCTACAGAGAAGAAAAAGTCTCTATACCGAGAGGAAGCAGTGGGGGTGGGTAACACAGATGCTCATCCCTGCAGGAAAGAAACAGATCCCTCCGTCATTCCTGGTTCCGTCTTATCTCCTACAGGAATCTGAAGAAAAATAGCATCAAGACAACAGCTTCCCCCCACTGAAATGTGTGAGATCAGACAAAACAGGGTCTATACTTATTCAGAAGCTAGGTTTTGGTATAACCTCCGCCATTTACTTTTTTTCTCAAATTTTAAAACATTTTCTTACCCTCAATCAAAACCTAATAGGGTTAACAAAATGTTCGTTTTTAAGTGAGCTATCAATTTATAAACTTTGACATGTTGCGCCTGTTTGTTTATTCATAATATGCCCTTGCAATAAATGCAACAAATATTAAACAATGAATTTTTTATTAAATATCAAAATTAAAAGCATATGGGTTTGATTCCGTCTTCATAACCATGTGTTCAACGCTAGTCTTTTTCCAGAACGTCTGCATGTTCTTCCCAGAACTGATCTGCAATAATGTCACAGTGATGAGCCGTAACTTTCTTTCTGGTCCGTGTCACAGCAACTTCTGTCTCTGCTTCATTTGGTCGCTTTATCTTTTTAGTTGAGGTTTCATTTACCTGCAAGAAAGAGTTTGCAAATAATAATTTTTGAGAATTTAGTTCAAGACATTAAAGACCATTTTTAAACAATATTTGGAAAAATATACTAACCATTTCCCATATTAACGTTGTGCCTTTTTTGTGCATTGGGGATTCATTATTGTAATTGATAATGAATTCAGAAAACAAGATCTCGTTTTTATCCGCAGCTTGGGTTCCCTAGAAAAGTGAAAGAACGAATGGAAATACTTTGGTTCTTGCATTACAGTTTGAACATTTTCGTTTGAGACAACAGAAGGTTAGCAAACACTTGTAGTAATCATACACTGAGTCTCTCTTCAGCCTGAGTTGTGGTCAGTCCCCCTTTCTGCACCAGGGTCCAAAATGTAGTGTTATACAAATTGTTGATATGACCTGAGAAATGAAAACATTGTCAAGATTTGTTATTATAGATTATACAACAGAAACAAATCCACGTTTCTTTCCTGTGAAGTTTCTTAAGTTTGTCTATCACCTACAACATATTCCTTCACTTACAATCCGCCTGTCTCCAGCTTAGGTAGTCTCTGAGGTTTTGATTGCTAGGATACAGCACCACCCTGCCATCAAAGCTTGGCGGGTACAGCAGTGGCTGCTCCTCAAAGTACTCCTTCCAGTAGAAAACAAAGCTAGAGGAAAACTGGGAAGTCACATGGGTCATCAGTTTACTGTAGAGAGAACGGACAACATTCATACGTGAGTATTCTAGACATCATCAAACTTCACAACATCTTCTAATTATGGATGCTATAGCAATGACATCAAAGTCATACCTGGCCCGTCTTTTGAACCAGTTGGACGATCTTTTGAACACAAAACTAAACTCATCGCTCTGTCCGTAGGCTATTGAGATGTCATCAAGCTCTTCCATGACTGAGAGTGCACTGCGACTCATCAGGCCCAGAGCTCTGTTGTCATTGGGTTTAATGAACTTGTGTTTATCTGAAAATCTAGAAGATAATATTACGTTGAATATTAAACTACTAAAGTGTGCATTCATATAATACAACATCATATGGCAAAGTAGTCATATACAGAAAAAACTTACTTGTGAAAGTTGCGTCCATCTAGACGAACCACAATGTAGCAGTTTTTCAAACACGTGTCGTCAATCTCAAAGTTTCTTACGTACTCAAACTTGCTTTTAGCCATGACAGAGGATGTGCTGAATTCAAGACGTGGGGACTTGTGTTGTGTAAATCCTCTTAAATTTACCGTTAATAGTCTCAGCATAGGGAAAACTATTTCTCAGATACTCAGAAACCCCTTCAGTTTATTTTTCTTGTGCAGAATACGATTGATGCATAACTGGATGGCAGGAATCTCGAATGCGAATCGTTGCGAATAAACATTTAATATTAACGTAACAAAACGATAGTCTTAATGACTTCAACATGCTTTATTTCGTTAAATGTTACATGGATTAAAAAAGTTGTTTATTGGTGAATCAGCAATGTGCTGTAAAAACTCACATGCGAAAGTTCTTTGTATTAGTACGTCACTTTAATCAGTCCCTCGAAACAGAGGTATAAATATTTAGTTCCGCCACAAACACAATCCACCTGACGTCAGCAGATAAAAATGATTGTAAATTACGTTCAAAGTGGAGCAATGTTGAAAGTACGTTTAACGATCACTCATGAAATAATTTATAAATAATAAAATAAATAAAAGAATAAACCCTGAATGCTTTCGCAACGTTTAGCCACAACTCACGTTAAAACACATAACTCAACAACACAGACAAAACATTAAATGAAGATTACCAGCCTGGGAGTTGTTTGTCTCAGTTAGTTAGTTAGTTAGTTAGTTAGTTAGTTAGTTAGTTTTATTTAAAGTTTGACAAGGCAGGATATTGAAGGACAAAACCCTGAAATGTGTCAAACAAAACACTCAAAAGCAACCTTATGTACCTAGTTAAAAATATAAAATAAATAAAACAGATGTACAGAAAACACTGAAATACACCAGGCATTGTTTTAAAAAAACCTGCAAGTTATTTATAAAACAATTTAAGAGCACGTGGAATAAAATAAAGTGAATGTCTTTTTTATTTATTCCTGGGCCCAACAAATACCCACGCTGCCGTGGTAGGTATGTGTTGGAGCTACATTGAGGAAACAATGCAGTGGTGATGAACTGTTCTTGAGTAGTTTGGAAAAGGTACAGTGGCCTCTCGCTCAGTGATGGGAGAGTAGAGGTTGAAACACCTATTATCCGACACCAATGTTTTTGGACACTCTCTAACTCATCAGAGAGACCTTTAGGTAATTCACCCCATACTGGGCTGGCCGTATAAATGTCAAGAATACTTTCATTAAAATATCACATGGGAGACCCGCGTTTTTAGCAACACAGAGATAGTGGATTCTAGGACGCACCTTCGAAATCATGTACTCAATGTTGGCATCCCACAACAGATCATAAGAAATTTGAACTCCAAGCAGTTTTAAGGTGGTTGGTTCATTTTAATAGAAAAATGTTGTAAAAATGATCCCTCGTTTGGGTTGAATATTAAGAATATTATAAATATATATAATATAAATTTAGTTGTAACTCACACTTCACTCTCAAAACGACTGCACACGATAATAATTGTAGTAAGATGAGTTTCAATAAATTCCAGCAAGACAGAACACTATTAATGTTAAACAAACTGACAACAAAACACACTTAATGTATATTAGATCTTTTAAATGGGAAAAAGCTCATGCATCCTGCAATTCAGGTCTAGATATGCATGGCAAACACACCAACATAGATAATAAAGCAGAAATTTATGATATCATGAGTTTGTCCATCTCAGCAGTGACCTTCTTTCACAATCAGAATGTCTGCATTGGTGTGCCTGCAAAACAAACATCCTTACAGTGATTAAACAGTCCAGCATCATGGCACATTACAGGACGAGTAAATAAATTCATAATAAGATCATTTAATTTATTTTGACAAATGGAACTTACATTCTCTGTACACACAGGGTGCATTCATTGACGTACGTGATGCCATCATTTCCGCAAACAGGAGAGTAGTTGAGGTGACATGCTTGATTGACACTCAAATCTCCACACGCAGGCTATCAGGAAGAAATCACACAATTATTTACACAAACTATAAACAACTGTAAATCAGTTCATGTTGGCTAGGTCTAGAATTTAGCCGAGAAATCTCTTACCCTGCTGTAGAGTCTTGATTCATCCTCTGCACCTGTAATATTAAGACAATACTCAGTTTTAGTATTCAGGGTAAACAAAATACCTGTTCAATCGAAGGCAGCATTCAATTGAAGACAAGACTCACCAACAGACAGGATGAAGATCAACATCACCACAGCTGTTCCGGTCATGATGATCAAACGTATGACAAAACTAAATGTGGATATGGATTGGAAGGTTCAGCAGGCAACCCTTACCGATAAACCTTGAGAGATGTTCTTGGGCTGGTGTTGGACTACCTGAAAACGTCCTAACACTTCTGTCTTTCTAGCGTGTATGTGTTTTTATGCCGATGGAAAGCAACAAGTAGTCTGAAAGTGAGGGGCAGGAGGAGAGGTTCTGGTATTTTGTTGCCTGTGCGCCCCACCTACCCAACGTCACCCGTCAACAACATTGAGAACAGAGCCCCACTATTGTCTTTCTCTTTATTAAGGGATAAACATTCCAGTCTGACCAAAAATTGCTGAGCACAATCCAAAACAGCCTGTATATCCTAAAACCAGGAGGTGTGTCCCTGCTTATTGGCCCCAATGTGAAATGAATGGAATTTTTTTATATGTATACCCTTAAGCGAAGAAAATATATTTTCCTATATATTAACACATTAAACAATTTAATACATATTTAAAACAGTAAGATACATTGGTAATAAACAATTCCACACATTGGTTTCAATGGAACTGTATTCTTTAATATATTGCATTGTTATTTCCAACTAGTACAATATTTTCATATATTTTTGCGTTCTTGCATTAACACATTTAAATAACACATATGCAAATAAATATATGCATAGAAATAAATGTAATACGATTTGCGCATTTAAAATGCGTTTTCAGCCACATCTCAGGTTCACACGCATGGCCATTTAAAAATACTATTCGGCTTCCGTAGCTAGTGAACTTCGTTCCGTGTTGCACGTTCGCGTTTGATGTTCGTCAAGCTTCAGTTGTTGATACATCATGACGCTCGCGATGAGCAGAATGATACATTTGCGTACCGCGTTGCAGAATGCGTCAATTTACGCAAAACACTGCCTCTTGAAAAGCCGGCCAGAGGTGAGTTATATTTCTTCATGACTTTTTAATTCCGTTTCAAATAACTACAACTAAACCTCCAATTGACAAAAACCTTCAAGTTTTATTGGTTTTGGAAAAAAAAGCAAGCGTCACTATTTCGGGGGGAGTGTGTCAGAGAACGCCCACCATTGTCAAACATATGATCACATAACACTGTCTGGACTTGGCAATGTTACAAAAGAATCACAAAAGCACGTAAGCATTACAAAACATCGAGTCTTAACGTTTATAAGTCAACATTTCGTTCAGTGTGTCGTGTTATGAATATGAACCTTCTAGAGTTAACGGTCACGTGTCCTGGATGACCTGTTATAACCTTCAAGTCTGAGACAACGACAGAAAATAGTTTTCTTGTTATGATCACAGTATGTATTGGGACGTATAGTTCACCCCAAATGAAAATGATTTCAACAATTACATCAATGTCATTACAAATCTTTATGAATGTCTTTCTTTTGGAATATATTTTAAAGAATGTTGGTAGCCAAACGACACGGACCCCCACTGACTTTAAATGCATGGGAACAAAGCCTCAATTTCTCCAAATATCTTGCTTTGTGTTCCACTTTGAACGGGATACTTCACCCGAGAATGAAAATTCTGTCATCATTTACTCGCCTTCGAGTTCTTCCAAATCTGTATAAATGTCTTCGTTCTGATGAACACAGAGAAAGATATTTGTAATAATGCTTATAACCAGACAGACTTTGCCCCCCATTGACTCCCATAGTAGGAGAAATACAATGGTCCAGAACTGTTTGCTGTCCTACATTCTTCAAAATGTCTTGTTTTGTGTTCAACAGAACGAAAAAAAATGATAAAGTAATTTTTCCTACTATGGGAGGCAAGATCTGTCTGGTTGCAAGCATTCTTCCAAATATCTTTCTCGGTGTACATCAGAACAAAGACATTTATACAGATTTGGAACAACTTGATGTTAAATAAATGATGACATGATTTTTAGAGTAGTTATTATTATTTGTTTTAGCCGAGAGTCGTTTGTAATGTTCTTTTTATCATTGTGTAATATAATGTTTAATTGAAACACCAAAAGATTTTAAAGTAAAGTGTATATCTCAAGAAGTGGGTTCTGATTCAGTTGGGGGGTTTGAAGACCCCTGGTATAAAGCTTAGAGCTATAATGTTTGAGCTTTGTACTCTCGGCAAGCCTTCTATCACAGAATGCAAACATATAAGGTTTATCTTTAACATGACGTTTCAAGGTTTTTTAGAATGTGGTGGCCAAACAACGATAATTTTGAATAGTGGGCTTTAATCCGACATTAAATGTGCACCATGAAATAGAAAATAAAAATCAACATTTAAACTTAATTTCGTGAAGCATAGCAGGCCAAACATTGATATCATTATGGTTAATTTCCAACAATGACCACATGGTGTCACTAGCGGATTACTTTCTTTGGCTCTTGCTGTGATATGGTATATGAGGCTTTTAGTTGACGTAAATGACCACAAGGTGTCACTAGCTGATTGTTTTATATTTTTAAGCAGCTCAGGGCATCAATCTCCACTGGGCCGAGGCAGCAGAATGGAACCTTCTATGAGTTCCGCACCTATTTCATCCAACCCCATCTCAATTCTGCTTTCCTCAAATTGACCAATGAGAAGATCACCCTTCGGACCGCCCATTCAGAACTCCTTGGCTACTGGGCTGTGGAATATGGGGGTCTCAATCAGGTTTTCCACATCTGGAAGTATGGTGAGAACAATACTTCTGGTGAATTGTTAAACTCTGCAACTCCCTTCAGAGCCTAATGAGGGCAACCCCTATTGCTATAATGTTGTTTAGACAGCTATGCCCAGCGGGCGTCTGTGCGGGCAGCCCTGGCTCAGGACTCCAGCTGGATAGATCAGTACATAAGTAAAGCTATGCCCATGTTGACCTCTCAGGATAATGAAGTGACATACCTCGTACCTTGGAGTCAAATTCAGAAGCCACCCAAAGAGGGAGGTGAGAACTTGTGTGTCTAAATGTTTGTGTTTGTCCTTATGTTCGTATTTGAAATAGTTGATTGTTTGTAAGAGACTGTGTTTCTTAGTTGGACTGTTTTTGAAACCTCATGAACCTGTTTGACTGAACTGATGTTTTTTAATGTTTCATTTACCGAAGGTGTTTATGAGCTAGCTACTTTTCAGTTGAAGCCAGGGGGCCCGGCGGTGTGGGGTCAGGCGTTTCAGAAAGCAGTAGGTACCCGCATAGGATCAGGGTACTCCCACTCAGTGGGTGTTTTTCACTCTGAATTTGGGGGACTTAATCAAGGTACGTATAGACGATTAGGAAAGCGAATATACTGTATTTAATATAATAAAAATACTCAGATCTGTCTTGTGTGCACAGTGCATGTTTTATGGTGGTACGAGAGCACTGACCAGCGAGCAGCGATACGACGGCACTCTCATGAAGACGCCAGAGTGGTGGCAGCAGGTACAGCTTTAGTTTGGCTTATTGCACCAAATGGTCCGTGATTATAAGTTAAATTGCCTTTAGGTTGGGTGTGGGGGGAAAAAATCTACAAAAATGGTCCAGAACAGCACACGTCTATTTAAAAGGTTCTAGTAATAAACACACTGTGCAAGGTCCAGCACATTGTTGATTCAACACATTTTTTTCTACGACACAATTGGTTTGTTTTCACGCTGTACATCCATATTATTCTTACAAATGTCACTCTTTTGTTTTTCTGCAGTAAGGGAGAGTTCTGCATATCTGGTGTCACAGAAGAATAAACTCATGTTCCCCTGTGCGTTCTCACCACTGAAATAGCCTGGACTCAGTTTGATGGGACTTTGAGACTCCAAATGAAAGACAAATAAATGAACTGATTCAGATGATGCAGTTAAGATGAGCCAGTCTCTTGACATTTCGTTTTCAAAATGTCCTGTTGTGTCCATCGTTGAACAAAACGATTTCCTCCCTAAAAGCCTCAAACGTAGTTGTAGGTGCATGTCATCTCATCCAAGAAGTCTTAATGTGTGAACTCTGGAGGGAATAGCGCACTTGTAACCTAATTTGTGAATAGAGCAATAAAAAAAACTTGTATTTTCTCTTTATCAGGACAGACGTTTTGTGTTGTGTCCTCTTCAAAGGTGTTGTTTGCCCTGTGTTTATGATGCTGTAAATTTGGAGAATAACGATGTTTTTTTGAGAGATGGCATATAAAGCAGGTTGACATAAAACTCATCAACGAAACACAAATTCGGTTTGTAGAAGTGGCATGTTTTTATTGTGTAAATACAGTGTACAAGGTGAGTAACAGACATCCCACGGCCATACATTTGAAATGTAAACAGGTATGAAATGATGAATATGAACTAAGACTTTTTAGGGTTTAATTTGTCGTTTAAGTCGAAAGAAAAACTTGAATACTTTGTCTGTGCAAAATACATTTTCCCATTAAATTAATTCCAATTAACACAGTAAGTAAAGTGCTTGGATAAATGGCATCACTGTTGCCTGCTCCAAAATACTGACAGACAGATCACTCTTACGGTACTGAACGGCTTCTTACAATACAACGGAAATAAAAAACCACGGCAGAATTCTACTGTCCTGTTGAAAAACATAAACGATTTTAATGTGGTTTGGCCACAGGAAGACCAGCTACGACTTTGTTTTTCATCTGTGTGAAGGACCTAACAGGCTTCTGGAGTGTCCAATAATATGTAATACAGTTTAAGTCGAGGTATTTGTTACATAGTGTGATAGTAAAGCTTTTACTCATACAAACTTTTTGTTATTTTATTAAAAAACCCTATAAAATCAATAATCACTCATAGATTTTGATTGCAGTGAGGCACTCTTTGACAGTATTAAATAATGCCCCTTTGGACTTTTAAAAACATCTAAACAATTCCTGACTTATAAATAAAGACACATAACAAGAAAAATCTATTTACCATAGTACAATTTGCAGTTTAGCCCTAGGCCACGCAAATGATTGTGATTCTTCAGCATGAGATTTTTCAGCTTTCTAATCTTAAGAAAATAAAATACAAAGACACATGAATTCTTGATCATTGGCTTTTCCCCATCGGACTGAATCATCATTGGTCACATCTCTGCCAACAACTGCGCAAAATACAGTCTTGTGTGCAGTTTGGATCAAAACAAATAATGGCAGGTTTTCAAGTTTAACACTCAAGGCTAACGTGTCTCGCACGCAGCCATGCTAAAACATTTTTTTGCATTGCCTTGCATTGAGTATCTTGGCTGCAGGATCCGCCTCTCAGCTGACCCATGGACTTTATCTTCAGACGGACTTTATCTTCAGATGGACATCAGACCGGCAGAGTGCAGCACAAAGGCCACAAAAACGTTGTGAAATGTGTGGAATCCATTGGCTCCAGTTTAGCTTGTAGTGTAAAGAGAAATTCCAGCTCACACAAAGCTTTCTTTTGGCTTCTCCATATTCTCTACCTCAGACAGTGGGCTCAGTAATGCCATGTTGACCCCCGTCTCTTTACGACGAACGGAGTTGTCGAAGTGATCGTCGCTTTGGTCTTTGGCAAAGTTAACAAACACCTGTGGATGGGGAAGAAAAATGTTTAGTCACACACCGAATCGAATCGAATGTTAAACATTTCTGCTATGGTATTAGTTTATGGCAGAGTTTCTCAACCTTTTTGACACCAAGGACGCCCTATTGTATTCCGCAATATACAGCCCCCCCTCCCACTTACAAAAACTCAATATTTCTACACAATAAAATATTTTACAACCTGGCAATCACTGGGAAAAGGTTTATTTATTCTAAAAATGGCCAAATAGTCAGAAATATTTTGTTTTTTTATAAATGTATTTCAATGCTTTTTTGTCTAATTTCAAACTATTTCTCATCTCGAGGACCCGCTTCTGGGCCATCGACCCCTTGTTGAGAACCACTGGTTTATGGTATTTCCATTCTGGAAATGGTTATGGGTATTGCCTGTTTTTCTCTCTTTTCTCCAGCAGGGTTCACTACACGCATGAGAACAGATGACAGGCAAAGCTTTAGTGTTGAAAACGACCCTCACCTGGTCAAGAGTGGTCTGTGACACAGAGTAATCTTCTATCCTGAGAAACTCTTTGTTCTTAGCGAGGATGCTGAAGATGTGGGCGAGGGACGTGAGGGAAGAGGAGAGCTGGTACTGGAGCATGTTTCGATGTTTCTCTTTCAAAGTGCTGCCCGGTAGCTCGCTCTCGATAAACTTCATCACAGGCTGAAGGTCAGGATCTGGACCGGCGACCCTCAGAATGATGGTGTATCCATCACCGAATCTGAAAAATAGATTTCGGGGATATGAAGAATGAGCAAATCGGTACAGTCACACATATTCTCTACATGGGTATTTTAGTTCATTAGAAGTTAAAAAGAAACAGAATTTCCATAGCTGCACGTTCGGGTTTATAGGACATTTGCAAGTCATGTTCTCACGAAATTATTTGAGAACCTACCTGTTCTTCAGGTGTTGGACGCTGCCCAGACAGCGGAACCGGCCATTCACCATGATGGCCATTCTGGTGCACAGAGCTTCACATTCCTCCATGCTGAGAGAAAACAGCACAGGTTAGCACGAGTGCCCGTAAAGAGAGGACACATAGCAAAAACACAAAGTGTTCACCAAGTTTTCTAATGCTGTCGGCACATTGAGTGTTAACAGGTTTCTAGTTGCCAGATCAAAATGCTTCATCAGGTTTTAAAAGTTTAATGTTGTTGAGGTTATCATGCTTCTTGCTAGCGTGCTAACAATACGCCTACAACACGAATACTCCGTAAGTCAAAGGTTTAAACACTGCTAGTATTTGCACATGATCTCATTCAGCATCTGGAAATATAGAGTGAGTTTTACCTATGTGAGGTGAGCACAACAGAGCGGCCCTCTTTGATGACACTGTGGATGCAGTCCCACAACGCCCGCCGGGCTTTGGGGTCCATGCCTGTGGTGGGTTCGTCCTGTAACCATGAGACAGCGGGTTAAACAAGAAACACTTAACAGTTACATCAGTGGGAATAAAGCCATCCTGCTCCCTAACACGTGTGTTCAAGTGAACCAAAACACACTTCTGACGTTCAACATGGAGATTAAGCGTTCACAGCGTGGCCTTTGTGTAATCGACACACTATGTGGACTTATAGGCAAAGCGTAAGGGGTAATTCAGCTCTGGGGGTGTTATGATGCTGAACGTCTTATACAAGCGGAAGAGGAAACCCAGCCGACAGCGATCTTATGATCCAGATTCATGTCGATTCATTCGCAGTCATTCACCCATGGAGGCACAACACTTGAGCCAGGTGTCCATTTATCTGTGTGTGTTTGTGGAAATACACGTACCAGGAAGATCACCGGAGGAGCTCCTATGAGAGACATGGCAGTGGAGAGTTTGCGCATGTTGCCACCGCTGTAGCTTCCGGCGTATTTGTCCACATACTTCACGAGACCCAGTTTACGGATTCCCCATTCGGCCACCTGTACGAGAGGTAAAACATCTACTAAAAGGGCACTTTTCACCGCAGAATCTACAGTATTCAAGTTGTCATTCATATTGTCATCCAACTTTTATTTAAACAATACCAAATGTTTCACGTTGTGGTCATAAGAATCTTTTGTTGTATTATAGCGTTAATATTGTCATAATGTTTATAACGGTTCCTAAAATAATCTAATATTTTTCATTTGGTCTTGTAGAAACGTGTCTTGGATTTGTACGATTTTCCATTAACAAGAATCTTTACAATATGTCAATATTTATTGTGCTTTCTGTATTATTCTCACCTCACAAACTTCCTCCTCAGGTACGCCACGCAGAATAGCATAGAATTCCAGGTGTTCTCGTCCGGTTAGGAGGTCATTAATGGCATCAAACTGAGGGCAGTAACCCATATTCTGATGAACTTCATCAATTTCTCTGAGTATACTGAAAAACAAACAGCATGCACCAATATCAATGACAGGTTACTCTAAATAAATGAAATATGTCAAGCTATATATATGTCACGACGTAGTATATGTTGTTTATGGAGATGAACTCACCTCTTCCCTGCCAAGAAAGCTTCACCTTTAGTCACCACAGAGTCACCAGTCAGCATTTTAAAAGTACTTGTTTTTCCAGCACCGTTGACACCGAGCAGACCAAAACACTGAAACAGAAACGACACAGCGGTCAGATTGTGCGTTTATAGAAGTCAGCAAGAAGATCCTTCAATGGCTGTCATGAATTACCTCTCCAGGAGGAATGCCTACACAGAGACGATCCACGGCAGGTTTCTGCTTCCTCTTATACACCTGTAAGACAAAACATGAAGGTTTGATGAAGGTCTCTTGTATTCTTTACAATGTACATTTCTTTTCCATTGCATACAGTCTCTATGCCAACATGAACCACATTTTACATTATTTTATATTTTGCATATATTTAAAGGGATATTTCACCCTGTCATCATTTACTCGCCTTCGAGTTCTTCCAAATCTGTATAAATGTATTTGTTCTGATGAACACAGAGAAAGATATGGAGGAATGCTTATAACCAGACAGATCTCGACCCCCATTGACTCCCAAATTACTTCATCATTTTTGTTGTTGTGTTGAACACAAAAGAAGACATTTTGAAGAATGTAGGACAGCAAACGGTTCTGAGGCACTTTTGACTGCCATTGTATTTTTTCCTACTATGGTGGTCAATGGGGGTCGAGATCTGTCTGGTTATAAGCATTATTACAAATATCTTTCTCTGTGTTCATCAGAACTAAGACATTTATACAGATTTGGAACAACTCGAAGGTGAGTAAATGATGACATCATTTTAGTATCCCTTTAAATTTATACAGGTGCCATGTGATCCTGTTGTCTTCTGACCTTAGTGAGTTGTCGAAGTTCCAGAATGTCTCCTTGACCTGCTCCACTGACAATCCTCTGCCTCTCTCTGGCAACATCCTCATCTTCTTCTCCAATCGGACTCAGCTTGGCACTAAAAGACCTGCAAAAATGGTTAACCAATTGTTTTAGATGTTTGAGATTAACTGGTGCACACAGTTCCTATAAACTGGATTTCATTGTGGCTATATTGATGATACATACTTGGGTTTAAAGAAGAAACGGTATTGGATGAGGACAGTGAAGACAAAGAAGACGACTCCTTCAACGGCCATGGCAAATAGATTCTTGCCCACCATGTCCCACTCCAGCGGAGAACGGAAACGGTTCTCACCTGACGCAAGACAAAAATGTTCATCGTGCCCAAATTCTCAGATCCGTCTCTTAACATTTAGCATTTTAGCTAGTCTTACCAAATCTCTCCATGGCGTCAGCCATGGCTTGATTCTTCACCATGTCAATGAGACCTCGCCCGAGGCAAAAATGGGGGAAGATCAATAAAACGTTCTTCAAGATGTCATTAATGCCACCAATCTCCTATAGAAGACGAGAACCAGTCAGAAATGTGCATGTGATGTCACTTTCACACTCCTACACTTTCACAGAACGAAGAATTGAATTCTTACGTTATTTCCAAACAGCTCCATTACAAAAGTAGAGATGCTGCCGTTGATCCCAATGAGAATGTTGACGCTTGTGAGAACCACGTAAGCTGTGCTGGGGATTTTGAATAAGAAGGATGCTGGGTACATGAGAGGAGTAATGGAAAATCTGAGAAGACAAACAAAAATCATGATTTTCAATTGATGTATGGAATATATTTTCATTATCGTCCAAATAGCTTTACAGAAATGTGCTTTACTTACCCATAGAGAAGCAGGAGAAGAGCGAGAACGGGCAGGTTGGTGGCAGACACATATGATTTTTGTTGGAAGCAAACAAAGATCAAGATGACCAGAGTAGCGGGAACGACGTAATTGCACTGTATCGATAAAAAGAACTTTAGATTATAAGCATTCTTATTTGGAGAGAGGTGCATTGTGGGATACGGATGAGGTGCAGCCACTGACCATATCCCAGAGAAAGTTGGCAAGCCAGTAAAGGTATGGCTGAACTCCACTGATAAACTGCATGTGCTTGGCCTTATTCACTCGCTCCTGAATGAGGAAGACGACGAAGCTGGCGGGAACGAAGGACATGGCGAAGATCACGCAGATGGACACCAACACGTCCACAGAGGTAGTCATTCTGAAAAGGCATAAATGATTAGTAAAACCTAGTAAAGCCCTATTTTTATCAAGTAAGAAAGTATAAATTACGTTTTTTGCTTACAGTGCCACTTGAGAGAGCTGCTCCTTGGTCAGATTGAGCGGATGGTTAAATGCAGTGATGCCAAACTGATGGGGGTCTTTACCAGGTGGTAAGTTGGCACGCAAGATACCGTTGTTCATAACATTAAGAAAAGCTCCAATACTGTGCCAGCCCTTGTTATTGAACCATATCTAAAAATAATAAAACCACCCATTAGAAGTTTACAATACAATGCAATATAAAAACTTTCAAATGTATTAGTCACTCACCTTGACATTATTTTTGGTGTCCAGCCCATTGATAAAGGCAGACAGACTGCTCAAGAAACGATCGGCTGCAGAGCCTGAGTTCTGAAGATTAAGAAACACATCATGCACTGTTCCCGAACCCTGTTTCGGGACTGTTATGAAAAGCTTTTGTGTTTTGACTTACCTTCTTCAGCTGAAAGATCTGCCTGACCCGAGAGATTGCATCATCGATCTCTTCAGCGGGCGGAAGGACCTGAGTGCTTCTAGCGCCCAGTGAAAATCCTCCGTACCTGAATTCGTTCACCCAGATTTTGTTCTTCAAGCTGTGCACATAGAAACGTTAATGAGCACATTAAGGTTGAACCGCGAGCGTCAAAACCTATGAATGCACAAATAGGGCCTCGACGTACCTTTTCCCAATGATCTGCGCGTAGGTTTTCACGAGGTAGTCTGAGATGTTTCGTCCTGTCAGATTTTGGAGGGTATCCATTTGGCTGATCTTAATCTGTGGAGGTGAAAGTCCGCCGGCCCCTGCGGGGCATTCTGGGAGCATCTTCTTCTTGCCATCACAGCTGCACTCACAAGCAGGAGACGGATTGTCCATGGTCCAGTTTGACGTCCGGAAAATGTCAGAAACACTCTCTGAAACTTCTGGAGTGGACCAGTCCTCATCGCCCATCATACAAGGTGCGTCACTGAAAAATCACGACAGACGATTCATTTTTTTAAAAGTTATGAGCAGAAATTTACTTCATTGCAATCTCATTTAATATAGAAGTTACTTACGGAACGGGTTCTCCTTCCATGCATCGTGTTCCAAAACCAGGGTCATCCAATAAAGCGCTGAGTAATTTTTGCGTGCTTATGTCATCAGGTGCATCATCACTGAAACCAGATGTGATACTGAATTAGTCTAAATTATTTTGTGACATTTCAATTTAAATGTGGACTAATGGTGTCTGTATGTACCTGATGAATGTGAATTGCTCCTCGTACATCCATGGGTTCAGAGCCAGGCTGGGATATTTTCCAAAAGGTGGAACAATAAGACTGAAAACAAGAGCGATGCACACGAACACAGCAGGAAGAACAATCTGCAAGAAAAATATTACGTTTATCAAAACCGGGCTGCGGTGGCTGCATGTGTATTTTTCATTGACTACATTTCCCATAGTTAAGAGACATTTATTAACCTGCGCAAAGAAGCCTTTCCTTGACCGACGAGCGTATAGGAATCTCTTCCATATTAAAGCCACAAACTGCTGCCTCTTTAGACTCCAGCCTTTCACTTGATATGATCCTTTACCGCCAGAAACACTCAAATAATCGGTCTCCTTGGATTCTGTGAGAAAATGAATAATGCAAGTTAAGAAACATCGCTTGAAAACCAATAAAAGTAAATCAACATGATAGTAATACTTTTAAAAAGAGAAGGATACTTTTTGTAAAACTTTTTTTGGAACCTTACTATAATAAAACTACACCGCCGCAACGAAATACTAAGAGACCATTTTAAAGACCCTTTTCAGTTTTCTCTGAATTTACTCTTTATAGGTATGTGTTTGGGTACAATGATTATTTTGTTTTATTCTGTAAACTACTAACAGTATTTCTCCCAAATTTCAAATAGAAATATTGTTTATATTTTCATTTTGTTGCAAATAATGTAAACAAATAATGTAAACTATTTTTCAGACCTCAAATACTGCAAAGAAAACAAGTTCATTTTCACATTAAAGCAATAGTAATATTTGTATTTTGTTATGTGATAACCGGGATTTTTATGACAGCTTTCATGTTGTCAATCTTTCACATTGCTGTTGGATGACTTTGTCACTCCTGAGGTTTGATTTAATTTAAATTTAACCAACAACTGGACGGGAATTGCCACAAAAACAATCTAGAAATGATGATTTCAAATGTAAATTACATTTTTATTTTACAGATGCATTTATCTAAAGTGCTACAGTGCATTCTAGGTAGGTTTTATATACATGTTCCCATGATCCGTGTCAGTACAGGAATACTGCAGAAACAAAAAATCTTTTTTCGCCGGTGTACCTGGGTCAGCATCAGAATCATTGCTGTCAGAATTGTCATCTTCAGTTAGGGGTTTGAGGCAGCTCTGATGGTCCGCACCAAATGCATGTTGTCTGCGTCTGCGTATGGGCAGGGTTCCATCTATAACGAAAACAAAAACACGATACAATCTTTGCTCTTTACACTGCCTTTGTACTTTGTACAGTTTATTCAGGCTATAAATGAGCTAGAAATATACCAGAGATTTCTGTGTCAACCCCGCTATCTTTTGCCACTTTAAGGAAAATCTATAAAGAGAGAGAGAGCATAAATAACTTTCATAATATTATTATTGATTGCAGATAAAAGGCGAGACGGAGTACACTGCACCTCTTCAAGTGTGGTATCTGAAACTCCATAGCTTGAAATGCCCAGGTCAGCAAGGCGGTCATCCAGGTCTTGGAAGAGTTTAACAAAAGCACCATCTTTGGCAGACTCGTAGGGCAACACGTATGTGATCTCGTGACCAAGATCCTCCACCATTCGGGCAGCAGTAACGTGCTTGAGGATCACACTGGTGATGAGGGACACATCTACAGGAACGACGGGAGATTCAGGCCATGCAGTTCCTGCATTGACATACAGACAGTAAAAAGTCAAGTTGGCGTCGGTGCATAGGACTAACTGAAGATTTACAAAATGCTGAGGTTTGGTGGTGTCTCACCAATGGCTGTGGCGGCTTCGCTCTCCTGGTCGCTTCCAAGACCAGCATCTGAACTGCTCTCTGATGCGTCGTCTTCCTGCCGAACCAACGAAACAATGGTTTGATTTAGCTTAACCATTTATCTATTCTTCGTTAAGTTTACTTCATTAAGTACTTACTTTCTTCACAAAAGACACAGTGCTGCTTGAGTTTCTGCAGGAACTGAGAGAAGGTTCTGTGTTCCTTTTCACCAGAGTAAGATAGTATCCCGTTCCCAAGTGCGTCTTCAGAAAGAGAGAGGAGCCCACGCAGCAAAGCTTTCCATGGGAGATGATGGCAATGCGATCGCCCAGAATGTCCGCCTCATCCATGTGATGGGTGGAAAGGATGATGGTACGACCTAAAATAGCCCAGAGTGGCCAGTTTGGTCAGTTCTGACTTTATAACGAAATATTATAAAAATGAAAGGGTGGATTACCTGCACGATATTTTAGAAGAAGGTCCCAGATGCCTCTGCGAGCATAAGGGTCCACACCGGCAGTCGGCTCGTCCAGAATGACAACCTTTGACCCACCAACGAACGCAAGGGCCACGGAGAGTTTCCTCTGCATACCACCTGTGACAGATCACAAAAAAGAGAATGTAAGTTTGCATCCAAACCAATACTTTAAAGTTGTACTCATATTTTGAATGTTAATATTTTTTGTTTTCATCATTTTATCATTTTTATTAATAATACTTTTGCAATTTTATTATAATTATTTTTTAATATTGCATTATATATTTAATTAGTTTTTATTTCAAGTTAAGTGAACTTTTCTTGTATTCCATCAATTAAAATTCATTTAGTTTTCAAATAATATTTTATTTGATGTCAAATGTTTGAATAGTTTTAGTTAACTATAAGAACCAAGCTCTAAAGATCACATGGTCACACACCTGATAACTGGCTTGTCCTCGTTTTGCATTTATGTGGAAGGCCGGTGTCGCTCAAGATCTGCTCCATCTCAGCCTTCACCTCCTCCTCTGACAGACCCTTCAGACGAGCGTAAAACCAGATGTGCTCCTCCACTGTCAACCTGACACATCCCAAGACAAGCCAAGACAATATTTCAACTATCATTCGCAAAAAGCATGCATCAGTCATCATTCAGTTTGTGTTTCTTAAGAAGGCACTTACATGCTGAAGAGGACGTTGTGTTGTGGACACACACCGAGGCTCTGTCTGATGGAGCTCAGCTCTGAACGGATGTCTTTGCCCATGATGTAAGCGGTGCCAGAGGTAGGAGGGAAGAGGCCTGTCAGAATAGACCTGAAAGCATTGCATGGAAGGATGTGAGCTTACAGTAGGGTCAGTTACTGTGAAATGATTAACATAATGCTCTTTATTGACATGTGAACTTACATTGTGGTGGTTTTTCCAGCGCCGTTGTGGCCGAGGAATGAGGTTATCTGTCCCTCATAGAAGCCGAGCGTCAAACCGTCCACCGCCAACTTCCTGCCGTGACGATACACCTTCACTAGATTCTTAATGTAAACTCCAAGCTCAAGGTGAGTAGGTTCCTCTTCCATGCAAACGGCTTTAAAAATAACATAAGTGTTAAATTCATGCTCTTGTTAATCCTGGTTTGAACACACTTGAAGCATGTTGTGGTTACTAGCCAGAAGGTGTCTGTTAAGGGCCGTTCAGATTATAACGATAACTATAAAGATAACTGTAACTATATTTGCTAAGAATAACGTTATGTTTATTTTAAGCCTGCGCGCTGCAGTGTTCTCAGTCACTAAAATGAATGTAGATGTTTCGTTTTCATTCCCGAACGTCTTTTCTCCAAAATATGACAGCAAAGGCTGGATGCTCTCTATGAAGGTTCAAGGTGCGTTCATGACGTAAAGCATAGATTTTGCCATCTTGCTGACTCATAAGCGTTACAAGTATAATATCCCGCCGTAACACACCGCTTTCCGACCGCTGCAGGCTTTAAATCTGACATGAGAGCCACGTTGCGCTCACCAATAGTCAAATTATCCGCCTGACAGTATATTTTATCGTTCATCCGCTGGAGAAAAGATTGTTCTGAATGTGATCCCAACGATATCGTTCTCTGTATCTATATTGTCATGGTGTGAACGCCGCTATTCTCCCAAATTAAGATTTTTTTTATATATATAAATAGTTATTGATATAGTTATCGTTATGATTTTAACGCCCCTTTATAGATGGAAAACCCTTCAACAATGTTGAGAATTGGCTAGAAAAATGTCCAGAGCTCAACATTTTTGCTTAGTTTTTTATTATATTATATTTGTATTCTATTATTTTGATGACTGTTATTCCAAAATGTGGAAAACAGTAAGAAATAAAAAATGATCATGTTCGGTGTATTTTGAAATGTGATATAAACTTTTAATCATTCAAACGCTTTTAATAAATGACAAAAGAGGAGCTCCTACCTCCAGAATTGCCCTTCTTTCCATGTATAGTGGTATTCTTTGTGTTCTTCTCTCCAAACCAGTAGGATTTAGTGAACGGGAAGAACCAGGGCCTGGGAATGCCGTACTGTCCCGGGAACACAGCCTCTATGTACCAGGTCATGACGCCGTACAAGAAGGCATCAAAGTACATGAGTAGGAGGCAGGTGGTGAGGTTGTAGTCATCTTCTTCCATGGGGCTGGAGAAGAGGTTGTTCCATTGAATGCCAATCCCCTGCTCCTCAAACAGAGCGAAATACTCACAACCAAAGCCAAACGCCACTGGAGACAGCAAGCTCTGCAGAGACACAAGATTTACAGTCAGGCGGAAGTAATGAGACGCTTTCGTCTTAAAGGGGCTTTTGCATCAAAGTGATTTCGAAAGTTTGTGCATTAGAAACATTCATTGCATCTGTGAATCATCCTAGATAAAGAAAAAAATGTCTTATGTAATACAAGATAACCTAATCTCCTGGTGTCTAGCACAGCAACAAACAGCAACTCCGCACACATACTGTACATGTGCACTTTGTAATCAGGTTCTTGATGTAAGAAGTTATAAACTCACAGCGATGACTTTGGCAGCGAAGCCCACGTAGTCTTGCCAGGCCACGCAGAGTACATAAGGCAGATAAAGGGTGAAGTATATAATGCCCCCGCAGGCGGCTGCCAGGTTTGCACGAGCGAACGCCGTACTGATGAGGAAGCACTGCATGATGGTTACAACGGCGAATGATGCAAGGAAGAGGAAGACAACACCGGGGTCGCTGTATGGCAGGAGATTACCCATCTGTGAAGAGGATTCAAATGAATAGCATTAGTACCATTTTGTAACCTATAAGAAAGAAAATTATAGTTTAATAGCTCAATTATTTTTCCTAGGATTATACGGAGATCGAAAAGAACCGTTTGCTTAAGTCTCATCTGCGTCTCAGATATTTCTACTGAGAAAAAAGTCCAGAAATGTCACAAATGTCTCCATTAGAGTTTAAGTAAAGAAGTCAACAATGGTACAAACTGAACTCAAGAGTTGTCAAGTCTGCAATCAGATGTCAATATTGAAGATCTCAATATGAACTCAAACATTTCTCATCAAATTGACTGAAGTCCAGATTATTTTATGTCTACAATAAATCTACATACATTTTACACCTCCATACTGTACTCTTCATGGATGTTTTTAACAATTGTCTCGTTTGTTTCTATTCCACTGAGTCGTTTTTGGAGAAACATCTGAGACGATACTAAGATAAAACACAACTGAGAACTCTATAAAATCTCCAGAGCTGAGAACCCCTGAGCAATAACGTTTTCCTCGGAGAAGAAAGGTTAATTTCATGATCTAATTTTAGTTTACGCTTAAAATACAAACCAAGATCTAAGAAAAATAACTGAATTCAAATTGAAATGAGTTGTATTTTTCTAAACCAAAAGAAACAAGTAAAAGTATATATATTTGTACATATAAGATTCATTAGATTATGTTACTTTTGTTGCTTTAGGAATTTTTTATCAATAACATGAATGAAGTTATAGAGGAATAGTTCAGTAAAGAACGTTTTCTGGTTGAAACAGATCTTAAGAGAAATATGTGTGATGTATTCCTTTAGTACCTTGAGTAGAAGAACCAGCAGTCCTGCACTGACCAGTAGAGGAATCAGACTACTTATGAACCAGCTGAACCACAAGATTCCATTGTCCAATCCCATAATCCTCATGGTCTCCTTGAGCCGGGCCTCCTTCTCATAGACGACACCTTTGATGATGATAGCCACCGAGTACATCCAGGCCAGAGTCATGAAGAGAGGCATGGATCGACTCATAATCCGGAGAAAACTACAACATAACAGCAAGGTCAGAAATCTGTATAGTTTGTTCCCCGTGTTTTGTGTGTGTGTGTGTGTTTGTGTGTACTTACATGTCATCTACATAGCATGGGTATGGCATTTGTTGGATATAGACACCTGTCTTCTCTCTTGTCCCAGTAAGTGCCCTGATAATACTGTGTTCAATAACATCCTGAAGGTATGAAAATCCTCCCCAAATGTACCGGAGGTCCTCAAAAGGGTCAGCCCTGGGACCAGGGTCCCAATACCTGCCATATAGACGGTCATCGTGAGCATTTGACTTTAGTCACACTATTAAGTCTTCAAAGTTGCAATTTTGTGCCATTAAGGAGCTTTGAGAAAGAAAACATTGACTCACCCATCTTTAATCTTGTTCGTGCGTTCCACATTGTCGATGTCCATGCGGATCTTGTAATTGACGTGTGGCGGGAGCTCTGAACTGTTGGGGGGTAGATCGAGAAACACAATTCCAGCCCAGAACTTTCTGTTATCCAGCAGACCCATGGATTCGTTCACCAGTTTCTCTTCTGTGCTCACTGGTTCCAGTTTATCCAAATTTACACACTGGAAGAAGGTCAATTATATATAAATATGTTTTTTTTATTTGTTTCATTTGGCATCATTTTATTCCTGCTCTCTTTGACCGTATCGGACAACTCCCCAGTTGAGAATCAACATTTGCTGGGTAAAGTGTAGGAGACAAGTACAGAAAAAAAGATATTCCCCTACCTCCATGAAACGGGATATGCTCATAATGGCCTGGTCTGTCTCGTTGAAGACATCCCTCCACGTAAATGCCGTCCCGTGGGGTCGTGTGTCTTCAGAATGCTTGGACAAGAAGCTTACAACATCCTCCACACTCCACTGTGTACCGGCCAACTGAGCACTGAAGAAATTCGCAGTGGCGTTGTTTCGTAGAAGAGTCTGTGTTTGGAAGAACAAAACATTGAAGATTAAATAAGCACATGGATCATGTCATCATATTGCCAGATGGTGGCAGTGTTGAGAGTAAAGTGTAACGTACCCGAATTAGATCCATTTCTTCACTGTTCTCCATAAAGTTCCAAACCTTTGGCCGGCTTTCTTCCCACATTCCTCCTAAATCTCTAAGAATTCCGAGCTCCTGAAATGTCTTATTAACCTGGAAAAGAAGACATGAGAAAGTTAAAAGTGTGTCAAGAGCAAAACAATATACACAAATACGAAAACTGAAGTGTCATGGGTTCAATGGGACTTGTTTAAATGACAGACTGACTTAGGTTTGATATGGTTCATTTAAAATACGATTCACTGATTTATTCATTCAAAAGATTCATTCATGCATCACATGATTTGTGTAAGATACAAATAATAGATCGGTTCATGTAGAATGTAGAATTTGATCCGTTCTTTAACGCATCATATGGTTCATGTAGGGCGCGATTCATTGGTTTATTTATGCATCTTAACATTCATTTAGGACATGATCCATTGATTCATTAATGATTCATATAAATCATGTAGGGAGTGATTCATTGATTCATTCATGTATCATATGTTTACATTTTGTATTATATGATACTTGGTTCATGTCATATGGTTCATTAAAGTATTTGTATGCATAGATACCTCATGAATGATCTTCTGTGTTGCAGGTGTATGTGGAGTGTAGAGAATCTTCCCCATCAAAAGGGGTTTTAAGGCTCTCCAGATCATACGAGAGATGGGGTTGGTTTCCATGCTCTTCATCATGTTGTTGCAATATGGAGCTAGAATTACAATTTGAGACAAATAAGCTTTTACTAGACAGCAATAACGTAAAACATATCATACATTTATTTGATTTGATTTTTTTATGCGCCGTGATCATATTGTGCACATTGAAAACCATGAGCATTTGCTGATGTAGGTTTGACGTACTGGAGGTGTTGTCATATATGGTCACCGGCTCATCATCGCTGTTGTTGTGACTGCCGAACAGTGCCTGGAAGTTGCTGTCCTCGTACCAGTTGAGGGATTTGATCTTAAGGCCGCCGCCCTCCGGGTGTCCACAGACGATGCGAGACACAGCCTGGTACATCAAACTGGGTGAACCTGTGGCGTTTTCCGTCAGAAATAGGATCTCGTTTCGCAGATCGCTCCAGCTTCTCATGCTGGCCAGCTGTGGGAATCACAGGGGTTTACCATCTTATCAGTGCCAGGTAAGAATGGCTGATATGCACTTGTATTGAATTTATTACCTAGGAGGCTTTATTAAATGGGTGTGTCTAATTCTGCATTGCGCTGGTGCATGTTTTTTTAAGAGATTTGCATATACTGCACGTCTCTTGGTCACGTCTCTCTGACAGACTTTATAAGGGAAAATGTCATTGTTGTGCGTTTTAATGCTAGCCTTGCTTTCCAAGTCTTCCAAGTCCTGCTGGCATTGCCTAACTCATGTTTGGAGGCGGAACATTACAATCACCAATCCAGAGAGTAAATGCCCAGAAGGTCTGTCAAACTGAACCGCTCGCAACAACTTAATAAACACACCCTTGAAAAGCTGGTTGGGCTTTTTGACCAACACAAAAGGTTCTAAACAAGTCCTTTTTAATACTGGGAGGTGTGTTTCAGGTGGCCAAGAGGAAGCGTTTATTACGTGCTAATCCTTAAATTTTCCTTTTCTCAATTATTTTTCCTAGACATCTGTGAAATGTATAAGGAGAGCAAACGGAAACTTTTGCTTCAATCTGTACAGTTGTCCTCTGCGGATCTTTTTGGCCTTGGAAATGTTTGATACAAAATGTTCAAGGTCATCTTGACATATCTGTATTACAACACTAAAACAAGTAAATACAACACTGCTTTTTCACTCACGGTCTTTTTTATTCACATGTGAACTACATTATTTATTATAATAGTGTTCCATTATGAAAAGAGATTTTTTTCCTGGGTATTTATTTGAAATGAGGTGTGGCGCATGGCAACTGCAGGCCTGCTCAAGTCCAGAATGAACCATGTGCGCCTTACGGATCTGACTCGGCAGCCGCGTCACGTGCTTCTTGTTTCGTGTGTAATAGTGCAGAAGGGACTGGGGAGGTTGCCAAATAGTTTGCCAGTTGGGTACCTCACACTTATTCGTGTTATAATCCCTGAAGTCTTAAACATTTAAATGTAAAATGAGAAGAGTTTTTTCGGTGTAATCTTAACAGAGCTCTAGGTAACATGAGCGTTGTATTGTCATGCCAACACAGTAAAAGCTTACAGGAATTCAGCGTACGCCTCAAAGAAAGGAGTTGAGTTTAATGTTCTCTTCCGTATAGACCTGGAGCCAAAGGTTTCCCTCTTTGTAGAGCAGAAAACAGAGAAGCTTTTGTATGGGGAGACAAATCACGAACGGCTATCTAACTGTAAACCAGACAACTTTACTGTGGCTTTTAGAAGCTGACCTCTCTCTCTCTCTCTCTCTCTGTATGCTTGTTCAGCTGTGCCTGGTTGTATATCTCTCCAGCTGTGAGCTGAAACAACTTTCTCTTCCTCCCACTGTGCATGGCTACAGCTGGCAACCAAGACAGTACCAAACTCAGTGACATTTCCCACGTGACACCTTTACTGCTAAGTCACAGGCTCAACTGTTGTCCTCATCATTAAATGTCACTGTCTCTCAAATGGGATGATTTAAGCAAATAGTTTGGGTGAGGTATGAGTGACATTTATTTACAGTTTAAGGGGTGCTTTTGTAATACGTTTGACTGTCACGAGTCGTGACATGGGCTGACATTGGTTCATCAATGTTTGTTAAAAGTTAGTAGATAATGTTATATTTACCTCCGCAGCCAGTGATCCCAAACTTTCCAGAAGGTTGTCTGTGGCTTCAGAAACTTGACGGACATCGCTGGCGTTAGTCCTCACATCTGCCTGTAAGAAAAATTCGTTTAAATCAGTTTTAACAGCCCGCAGTGTGTCATCGCACGCAAGTTACATTAGATGACCGTGTGCACACGCAGAACTTTCATTTGGACAGTAAGATTTGGCAAGAATATACAAAAACGTGAAAAAGGTCAACGGTCATACTTAACAGCCATGTTAATCTAATCAAATAATTGCTCAGCGGGTCATTTTTGCACTGCAGGTCACATTGTCCTAAGGTTATTTACAGTATTGTGTAGCACTTGGTTTATATGGCTGTGAATTTAATTATTTTGTTGTTATTAGTGCTGACTCGTTCTCTAAGTATCTCATTTGCATAGCTTTACACATAGTATGAAACATAACCATAATGTCACAACCACACATTCTCTGCACCATCATCCAGAGCCTTTTATTTATCCACAATATATTCATTTATGTATATGGCAGACATTTTTAATCAGCAAACTATATTACAGCGCATTTAAATATATATGAAGAGAAAAAATCTAGTTATTTATTATGTTATCGTATTTGTTTGTGTTTTATTTTGTTAGTTAGCTGTATCTTTTGAGTTATTAAATGAAAAAAAAGCTGCACTTTGATTGATATTAATTGAAATGCACTGTGTTATCTCATTTTGGAACCAAACTCTTCACCTATTTTATCCGTTTTTTGGGGGGGAACTAATGATATGGCTTTACCCACTGGGCTACAGGATCATTGCACTATTGCCGTTTACTTTCCAAGAACAGCATTGCCGAATCACAATCTGCCCTGTGAACAACGTGATCTACGGGTAAACATGACATCTTCGCATTTCTTTCAAATGTTCAGGAAAGCAGAACAGAGGTCCTGAAGCTGTCATTACATGTTGGGAGTTCCAGCCGTGTCTCCGGGCTATACGTTAAGGTGGGTAGGGCGACAGGCGAAAACTTGCATCCTCCCACGCTCCCTCTAACCTTATTTTTTCTTTATCTACTGTGATCCGCTGATGGATTTGTGTTTTTTCATAGCACAGTGCGCGCCAATGATTAAGTCACCTGGTCTTGTTTTTCTGCAGTAAAGGAGCGGTGGATGCTATTGACCTGCTACATGAGATAACATGATGATCTCTGTCCCCTCTAGACACGAGTTGAATGGACTTTATCAAGCAGTTTAATGAATACTGTTCCTGACAACGAAGTCGCAGTGTCTGGTGGTATCCAGTATTCTTGAACCCTTATAACCAGATGTTTTCTTGAAGGGCCCATTTTGTTTAATAGCATCTAATAGTTTTCATTGACTAAATGACAGTTGTCATCCGGAGCATAAAAGGTGTCCGATCTGACACCCTTACAAAACATTATCTGGCAGTACCACGGTACACTGATAAAATGGAATGGCACTGCCAAGAAAATGTTTATTGTATTTGTTTCTATTTTATCTATTTAAGAACCATGAAAGTATTGTGCCGTGATCATTTATGTTATGTTATTTATGCATCTCATTGTATCCAGGGTTGTTTTTGGTTAAGTTTGACATCCCTTAAAACATTTATTATTAGTAGTTTTTTTGCATTGCCGTAATAAGAGGTATATATGTTCAAAAACACAATAATGATTATTTTGGGGATAAGTTATCATAAAATAGTGTCACAATGCAATCTCAAAATATGTTGTATTTATGCATAATATATTTTGTATAGTTATTCAAGATACTGTGTTGAAAAGGCCTGAATCCATTTATCAAAGATTTATTGTTGAATTATTATTGTACCGTTTCTTACCCTTAGAGGTTTAAGGAAATCCAGGTTGGACTTAAAGTGACTCTCAGCCTGGTCCAACCAGGCGCTGGAAGATGAGCAGATGATGTCCTGTGTGAGTCTAGCCACCTCCTCATCCGAGATGGTCACAAAATCTTTAAGCTTGGCGGAGCTGCACATTTCTTTCAGATGTACACCAAAACCTTTGATCAGGACCTAAAACACAAGCAGAACTGATTACTTAGGGCGTTGTGATGAGGGCGAGAGCCGAGGGATAAAGATGCCCTAGTGACCCATGTGTTTCTTTTTAGCAGAAGGACATTATAATGGCTTTAAGCCTAGACGTCTTGAAAGCATTTTTTGGGGCATTTCTGGGGACTGTACATTGTGTAGATAAAAGTTTATGGCCTGAGGGCACATCATACGGCTAACAGCTGTTGATTTACAGACAACAATTGAGATGCATGCTGGTTTCTTCACTTTAACTGATTCCTAAGGGCAATTTAACAGCATGTGGCGCATTATCAAGACTGACCTAGAAAAATAATGACTATGACCTATGTACTGTATGCACTGTAAATATAATACAGCAAGTGTGAGGCTCGGGTCACTGGATTAGCATGAGTACTTTTGAATGCATAGAAGTTGAATGTGAAGGGAAGACGTGCGTAGTATGATTTTACACAAACGTAAGCTTTCTTGCTCACCTTTTCCAGATGCACTTGCGCTTCCAGAATGTTCTTTACAGAATGCTGGGTAAAGGAGGCGTTTTCCCGGAGGAACACGGACAGGGTCTCATTTTCCCGTAGGAAGTCCTTCAGCTTGAAACCTGAGGACAGATATGCCACTTTAGTGTGTGCGTGTTAAGCAGACCTTTTCAAAACCGTTTTACAAAAGCTGCAGTTATTCGTTTTCAGCAACTTGAGTGCCTTTCAGCAGAACCACCTCCACATTTTGGGATTTATTTCCGGAACGCACCCCTTTATCCGTCAGTATGCTTTTATGTGGCGAACCTATACGAGACCTCTGACTTTTGTTTGAGTACATGCGCTCACTTGCTGAGATTTAGCGCAATAGACACAGACACTCTCGTGAGCTGCTTACATTTCATTCCTCTTGGAAAGTTCAAGCGTGTCTGTGCAGGCTGGGTGATGTGCTGAACCTGGGCGTGGAGAGAAACGTCGGTTGATTCATAATGGTGATTCCGTAGATGGGAAGCCTTGATTCCTAAATGCCAAACAGCCCTCCACAAATTCAAGGAAAGGGGAAGTTGCATAAACTTGCTTCTTAAATATGTGCCGTTTCTTCTTTTGTCATATTAATATTATATAAGAAATTAGGTTTTTCATTTTCTAATGGAAGCGTAAGCCAACAGAATTCTGGGTGGTTTCTTAGCTGGTTATTATATCGCTATACAGGTTGTTGTGGGTGTTTTTTACATGGCGAAATAACACTTTATAATATTATTGTCCTTAGATATGTCATGGATCCTTCATGCTTTCCAAGTCTATAGAATGTTTTATCATCCGCCGTAATAAAAGTCCCCCGTTGGGGTTTACTTGAGACCCATGTAGCTCAACACCCCCTCCTCCATACTCTTCAGCAGTATATGCGAAGTCATACCTGTGGATGTGTATGGCCGTGGAAAGTGTGGCCATTCACACCTGCCTAACAAATACCTGTTATAAGCTTCACTCACATCAGCCCAACAGTCTCCAGGTCTTCCCTTCGTGTTTTTTTGGGAAACAAAGGCTGGAAACATGTTCTCTCATCTCGTCTAAGGAGGGGGTGAAACCCCCAGGAGGTGGCAAATTCCTGAACTTTTCATGCTTTTTACAGGGATAATCTGTAAATTTGTGGACCCTGATTTGTAAAACTTTCCTGAAGCAGGTACATGCACGTCTAAACAGAGTCACACGATACATGTTCCGTAGTTTAATGAGTTGCCAGATAGAAACGCGCACTACACAGTGGTGTTACGAAATTCAGGGGATTCCAAAGCTATGGCTGCACATAGTTCAATTGGACAGATATAACTTAAATACAAGCCATGTGATATTTATATATTTCACTTTTATGCCAAAGGACGTACAAATGAGAAAGTGTTTACAAAAACAGACAAATGCGCAATAATATAACTGTTCAGTCATGATTGTTGATTCTTTTCATTATTAACAAACAACTTGAACGTGACAAATTCGCAATTACTAAATAACAATTCTGACTTCAGAAGTGCATGAAAGGGCAACATGAAACCGGGAGGTGCAGAACATCTCGTGATCCTTCAAACCTAATATCCAACTCTCTTTTTGTCTTTTGGCTTTAAAATCTGACCTCGTAATTGTTTTAACGAAACTGTAACTAATGTTAGGAAGCTTTCGAAGTTTTTATCAGCAGTACGTTTATCATAGCATATAATCTAGTGTGAATGGGTTTGGGCACTAAATATGGCCGTAAACCCAATCAACTTGGCTTTTTCATGTTAGTTGTACTCAGAAAAGAATAAAGACAAAATTCAATGAGATCACAGCATGCGGAAGCCACGATAAGCACCAACAATAACCGTATAGTGAGTTCAAAGCATTCCTATTGTCGCACAGATCAAGACACACACAGGTGCGCTGCAAATATATTTTCTCTTCTGATATTCTTCCTCTCATATTTAGCTCAGCATCTACAGCATCGTATCATTACCTTAAAACTGTTGGTAATTCATGTAACTTGGTTATAATGATTCTTGTTTACTTAAAGGAATAGTTCACCCAAAAATGAAAATGTTGTTATCATTTTCTTCACCTTCCAGTTGTTACAAGCCTGTATACATTTCTTTGTTGTGCTGAACGCAAATGAAGACATTTGATTTCATTTGTGACCACGCCATATTGGGTCACCATTGACCCTCATAGTCTTTTCTAATTTTATAACAACTGGAGGGTGAGCAAATTAAGACAATCTACAATTAATTTACCTAGTCAGTTTGTATTTTCTAAGTTTCATCTTGGAATTCTGTTGTTGCAAACTGAATGTACCAATCAAAATCTCTCAAGCTGAATCATAAACCGTAGTTTTCAACATTACACTTGTTTTCATATTATTAAATGTATGGTATAATGCAACGTAAGTCGCTTTGGATAAAAGCGTCTGCCAAATGGACAAATGTAAATCACACTGAAATGTTATCTAAACAACGCACTTATTATCAATAAGCTAAATAATGTCATGTTAAACGGTCTGATCCGTACTTCAGTCCTCAGCTCAATACGGGCAATGTTGAAATTGTAAGTCGAGACATTGTGTGATGGCTTTAAAGCCGATATGCCATTAGACAGGATGATGTGATTAAACCTCACTTAGCGTGAGAAGAGCAGTCTGGATTCGGGACGAGTTGTTTTGCCTACTCAGAAACAGGCAGGTAATGTTAGAAGATTGGATTCTGGGATGTGTGTGTGTGTCCTATTTGCACCAACACAAGCCCTGATACTGACGTGTTATGGCTTGTAAGAGAGATTTGATTCTTTCAGCCACCCACCTTCTTCTATCCAGCTGGAATAGTTCTCCCGAACAATCTGAGACATCAAAGACCGATGCGTTTCGACTTTTATTTTTTTATATTTGTGACCCTGGCTGTGAAAACCCAGCTAAGGTTATTTTTTGGTGATTGCATGTTTTCAACAAAAAAATCATTCTGTTAAGAAATAAACTTGATAGCTTAAATATTGACTGAATAAGGCCATGTCAAAGATTGAAATCATAGTTACATGAATGTTGAAAATCAAACCTCGATGCTTGTTATCTCATAATTAGATTGAGACTTTAGCCTGAATTTCACAAACAGGGTCACGTTTACTTACGAGTTTAGCTGAGTCACTATTGGGTATCATGCAACACATTTGCATGTGGAAGAGGAATTGTTTGCTATAAAGTGAGAAGTACTGTATGATTTCTTTCAGACATAAAGACTATAATTAAACTGGATAGATCTGTTCCTTGATCCTGATTGGTTCATTCTGGATAAAACACAGCATCCATAACTGATCATTATTTTTACGTTACACAGCATCGCTGTTTACTCTTTACATTTTAGGGACTGTTTTCTTGTGACAAAAGCCTAGATTCAATTTATTTGATTTAAAGGTCCAGTGAATGAAATGTTTTAATGGCATCTAGCGGTGAGGTTGTGTGGATTTCAACCAGCGGCTCACTCCACGCCTCCCTTTTGAAGCACTACAGTGGTTGACACAGGACTAAGATGTCGTCTTGTTTTTGGAGATACGTATTTGTCGGTTAAAGGCTACTGTAGAAACAACATGGAGTAGTCCATGCACCTGCGGTGTGTGTAGTTCAATCTATGGTATTAAAAACGTAACGCTTCATAATGTATGGTCTTTATAGTTATGTATATAATATAACATTTCTGTCAATAGATCCTCCCAAAATTACACATTTGACATTTAAAGCAATAAGGGTGTTGTTTTAACATTGCACAGCCTCAACAGTCTAACCGCTTAAAGAAACCGTGATAAGGTTTTGATTCGTGGCCCATGTCCTACTCTACTGTACTCACCGCCCGTGTTCAGTTGCATGTCCTTTACAGCACTGATAAGCTCATTGAATCCATCTAAGCTCCTGTCATTCTGACTATACAGCAAAATCTTCTTGGCATCAGAAAACAGGCGGGAGATTCTGAAAAAAAGGCTGAATTAAAAACTACTACCTGCAGTTTTTAATTTTGCGCTCGCTGACATAAATGACTGTAATTGGCCTTATTAAAGCTGAAAATCTTCAGCTCGGGGCATCAACTTACATGGAGTCATTGAAGTTCCCAACAACTCCTGGAGATTCCCCAGGGGTCGGGTGTCGGAAGCAGGGATTGTTGGCATTGCAGACAATGCCCTGGAGCCAGGGCAGGGTACCCGCGGAGGGCATAGCTTTGTTGGGAAAGTGACCTGTAACATATTTAGAAGTACGACATTAACTTCACATTAAGTCCAGAGATGAGAAGACATTGTACGACCAAGATGTTGACATTGAACATCTGAAAGAGATTTCTGGTAATATCATAGCCCCTTATTTTTTCAGAATAGCGCGCGTGTTATTCGACAAATCCATTTACTTCGTGTATGACGTTGGTCCATATAATGGGGGTTTTAGATGGAACTGATATGCTATCAGATGAACATCCAGCGGTTTAACTCTGGACATGATGTGCCGCATGAGATTTTTGTTATTTGTACATGTTACAGAATTGCAGCCCATCCCTATACACAGATAATGGACATGTACCCAAAAACATCAGTGAAAATCCAACTCTCCATTCCTTAAAGAAGCTATTCTTTAAAAGTGATTACTTAAGTGTAAATCTGACCTATGTCCCCCACCATCCTCACACACAGCAGATGATCATTGTTACTTCTATAATGAGTCAAATATGTTGGCCTGCTATCAGTCAACCTTAAGACTGCCAGCTGCCCGACTGCTGAGCACAGCACAGATAAGATAATACTAAGAGCATGAGCTAATCAATTCATAGTATGTGTAACATACAAAAATATATTTATTCTGAAACTTGTGAATGTCACAAAAATGTCAAGATTATGTTGACTGTACCACATTTAACTGCAAAATCAGAAGAAAGAATGAATACATATTTTTTATTGACACATTTAATGCAAAATTCGATGTGGTTAGACTTTAATAATATTTCTGGGTTTGGAATCTTAAAAATGATTGTTAACTAATTGTTCAAAGTTATTTATATCGTGTAAAGGTTTACAATTTAGCGGCATCTAGCAGTAAGGTTGCGAACTGCAACCTTCCCTCCCGGTGGCTGACACAGAACTAAGTTGTCGTCACGTTTTCGCTTATTTCTTGAAGGACACAACGTATTCACAAAACGCACTCTGTAGAACAGTTTGTCCATTTAGGGTACTGCAGAAAGAACATGGCGAAGGGGACCACCGGTGTATGTAGATAGAGTTAGCTCATTCCTAGGTAATAAAAAATGTATGTAAGGTCTTATTAAGACCTTAGTTATGTATTTTATATTGCATTTCTGTCAATAGATCCTCTAAAGAAATGTGACCTTTAAATCACTTGAGCAATAGATGTTACTACTTGCCCGCAGTCACATTCTATAAGTTTCAAAGCAAAACTATTCGTCCATTACCGAACAAATCCAGAATTTAAAGGAGAAGTGAAATTATACACACTTCCTCCCACAAATGTGACTATTCGGCCGTTCAAATGTCTCATGATCATGACTTACAGTTCCCCCAAAACAGAAGAACCACAATCTGACTTATATCCAAGGTCACGTTATTGTATTATATTATATATTGTAGTATATAACCTGCTTGTATTTTTCTCTTTTGTAAGCAACTTTTGATAAACAAAAATTCTAAATGAATTAATCAATAAATGTAAATGGAACAGAAGTTTAGGGAAGATGCCAACAGTCACGTACCACTGCTATGAATAATACAAGCCACAATGATTTCTATTGTTTAAAACTTGATTATGAGGTTAGAGAGGCAATCGGGCAGAATAAAAGCGAAAGGTAATAAATACGGATTAAAAATATAAACCAGATGCAAAACATCAGGGTTATTAGGGTTACTCTTTTATGTAATCACATCGAGGTCTATTTAATACACACTATTGAACTTGTTTTTATGTAGATTTATTGATGTAGGATCATAAATACTGCTTGAGTTTTCCATTTCAAAAATGTTTAAATGCTTTACCTATTTGGCACTATTTAAATCTCAGCATGCCCTATAATAACATCAGTTTATGTTACACATCATCTCTGACCAACAGAACACTGATTATACAGATATCAGTGCTCATATTCCACGACGATGTGTTAATGATACACCATAAAGTGAGTTCAGTGCCGGGACAATTAGCAGATTTGCACATTGTTTCCTTTCTGTACAGTCATCACTTGAAGCAACTGGGTGATATTCTAAAATCTCACTGTGAATACAATATTGGAGCAATTTACGAATAACAAACAAGAAATTTGGGGAAAAACTATTATTACATTCTTGTGTTCAAAACTGTTATGTAACTACGTTTATAAAACACGCGCACTAACCAACCCCATTACATTATATATCAACAATATCAAATATAAATACATGAAACAAACGATGTTCTTACATTCATGTTGTTCATAAGCTGGGTAGTTCAACCTCACAGTAATCAAGATGAAGAAAATAAATAGAGGCCACACAATCTCCGTCAGCAGTTGTAGCTGTGCAAGGAAAAAATGAAGACAAAAAGAAAACAATCAATATTTTCATTAAACTTCAGACAGTGGCAGTCTGGTCATGATAAAAGCTCTACCTTCACGTCTAAGGTAAAGTTTACTGGTGTGTCATGACATCAAGGGCCATTTTTATTACCAACATTAATTATTTATAGTTGACAGGAGATCGATAAGATCCTCCAGATTTAGTACAAGTGTAGAAACAAGCATCTATTGGGAGTAGTGGTCCGGTTATTTGACGGGTCTGTCTTTAGTAAACTCCTTTCTAGGTAATGCATACTTAAGGTCTGTAAAGAAAATCCTTCATGTAGTGGCATATTTAAATGAAACATGTTAAATATAGTTTATTATCATGGCATGAACCTGATTATGTTGTATTACACTATTAGAAGACATTTTAAACGGTCAACTAGATCATTAAACAAACAACACATTTCTACTTTTCAGTATCGATGCAGTAAGATTCTGTGGAGATGGACAGATGTCTCATGCTGTTCAGAGAGCCACAAGTCCTTGACGGAACAAGCAGCATAATGACCCATTCCAATGTAATATTAAAAAATGTATTAGAAACTTTTCTAACTTAAAATAATCAACATCTTCTTGATATGTCTTTCTAATAATCCTCAAATGAGACCAAACAAACTTTTCATTTCAGATCATAAAAATGCCCCAAAGCCATGAATGAAAAGTATACACGGAGAAAGTCTTACTGTTTGTCTTCTTCTGTAGGTAAAGTTCTTCCACAGCAGCAGACCCAGCTGAGTGGAAACGGACATCTCTACCCAGGTCCCGCTTCACTCTCAGCTCTCAACTGTAATGACACACGGAGAGAAACAGGTCGATGAAGGCATCAAGCAGCCACCAACAGAGCAGCTCAAAAGTCCAGGACAAAGTTCAGCCTCCTATCTGCCTCCCTGCTTGTCGCTCACGTCTCCACTTTCCATCTCTCCTGCCGTGTTTTAGGGAAGGCCTATCTGTGCCTTCCCAGAATCCCTTGAAGCGGTGGACCTTGTGGTGTCAGTGAATCGTCCAGCAAGAAATTTCGCAGGCCATTAGGGTCTCTGGGGAAGGTAGATTCACTCTAAATGCTACGTCTGATCAAAGAGGTTCATTTAAAATGCTAGAAGTCCTTGCTCTATGCTAATGACGCCATTCAAATGCGAATAGGTCAGACATCCACGAGTCATCTACATCTGTCACTTCTATTGTTCTCAGTGTTTATTTCAGAAAGAGTTGTGATTTAATCAGCTAAGAAAGATCACAGATCTCTTTCAGATAAGCTTTTTAGATGTTTTTGTGAGACACATTTTAAAGATCTGCAATCTAAACAAATCAAATAAGTAATTTTTCATCAAATTATCAGAATATGCTTTCCACACTGAAAGTATGGACATACTGTACATACACGCCGTACCACACGGTTTCTGAGAGACCAGTCGCTATTTTTGTGGGTAAAACTGAGATGTTTGTAGGCATCAAAAAAGACATTTAACTTACAAATGAATAGAACTGTGTATTGTCTTTCTTGGATTTCAAACATAGTTCATGAAAGAATGCACACGTCCCCGTGACAAAAAAACGGCTTCCCATATGCTTTCATGTAAATTCTTGTCTTAAGAAAGTCAGAGGTGTTTCCCATGAAGTTTGATCAAATCCATGTGAAATGCTCGAGGCTACTTGTTGGAAAACGTGGACTTTCTCAGGCAGTTGCACAGTTGATTTCTTTTAATGTTACAGACACAGGTGGTAAAAGCTTTCTGACTTGTTTACTGGGTCGGTGCACTGAAGCTTTGTCTGACTGTGTCATTGTTCTTATCCAGACAGAAGGCAACTTAAAAGAACGTTTGTGATCTTTCTCCTCTGATAACGAACGTGTTTATTTTGGCTCTAATTCACAGTTTCCGTTCAAAAAAAGAGGGTTTGTTTTCGTAGCTTTACAGTATATACAGCAGTTGTTATTTTTCGTCGAAGTCGTACTTTGAACGCTGTTATGCGTGCCGCACAATGGACTGCGCTTTCATGCAAACATTCAATCTGACACCTTTTCATTTGTCTTTATAAATACTCAAAGAATCTATTTATGTGCATTATTAGCAATAACATATTGAACTGCGTGTGCTTTTTGCTGTATATAAAAAATCAAGTTAAGGAATCGAAAAGTATCTTACCCAGACAGCGCTAATGTCTTTCTGATGGACATTCGTCTTAATCCTGATAAAAAAAGCTCTATAATCCTCTACAGTCCCGGGACAGTAACACGGCGCCGGTGGCTCTGGTTCGAAGGAGCATCTGAAGGTTTTTTATAGTGGTTTTTATAGCGCAGTCAGTCTGCATCCGCTCTGAGCGCAGGGGTTACTGTCGGTCACGAAGATGTGTGCTCAAGGTTTTACTGGATGAACACGTGTTAGCCCAAAACAACTGCGTAATAACAATTCTGCGGACAAATGAATGCAAGGAAAACCACGATGGGGTGAATGTTTTTTTTACTGTAGGCCTACACCATTGAGGGTGGGGAGGGGTGGGATGTGCACTTCAGGTACTATCTGGTTTCTGTGACACTATCTACCCAATCAGTATCTTTGCGCATCCCCGTGCCTTTTTGGGTACTTGTTGGGAACAGTCGGCATAGCATACACGTAGAAGCATTAACATCTTTCGATTTAAAACGAACACAATGCTGCTTAGAATAAATGAAATAATGTCAGAATAACATGCCCTGTAAAAAGGACAAAAGATGAGTCTATTTCAGATAAAGGTTAACGTTTGCCTTTTATGTGTTAGTTGGGTGTTGTTGAATATTCCATTTATTCCCTCTGAGAATGTAATGTTCATTGTTACTGATTCATTCACAAGCAATCAAATACCACCTGGCAATATCTCTAAATTCAGTACGTAATGTCAGGAACGTTTTTTAGTTAAGTCCAGCAAGTGGAATTTCACTTAACACTACCGGTTAAGGAGAATAAATCGAGTAATGTTATAGTTTTGAGCACAGGTGTCATTTGGCTCTTTTAAATAATCATATTAATATAAGAACTGGTAACCAGGTAGGCTTTTTTTGCAGTATACATGGTCCCGGCTAATCTGTAGTCAGCTATTATAATTTATTGTTTAATTAACATATTTTATCCGTTAAATGTGTGTTTATAATATTAAGAAATGATTTAGTTAATCATACACTTTCAATAAGCCTTTAAAGCCAACTAAGATGATCAGATACAATTACAACCCTATGCCATGACACATGCCAAGATTTGCTTTCTTTTACTGTTCTTTGTGTGCCAGTAATGTTGCCATTTTGAGAGCAAGTGAATTCGTGGACAATCCCAGTCCAGGTCCCAGGACAGATTTGATGTTCTGGCTCTGCGTGGAACACAAACAATTGATTTCAAGAACTCAAATATAAACATTTATCTGCATTGTAAGTTCCAAAACTACCACGAGATCTAGCAGCTTTTCTGTTGTAGAATACGATATGAAATAAGACCGTATTTTGTCATTCTAGCAGTACGTATATTAAATTCAATCAATACTAAAGTTGATAACTATTGTGAGACAGACACGCTTTCCAATCTACTCTCAGTTATTATGATTTCTCATACAGATTAATCTTGAAGAATGAGACAATGGGAGGTGGCAAGGACCTCAAGTAACCTGCCCAGGAGATCACGATCTGGAGGAAAGGTCAAGTGATTGTGATGCTTTAGACGTCAAGTCCAGCTGTTGCTAACCACTGTCATTCATTTAGCACAGCAAAATTACGTAATTCTTCGCTGAAATGACAAGCACCTGGACTCGACGGCAGTCCTTACGGCTTCCCCATGACTCACAAAGGAATCAAGTGTTCCTGGACACTGAAATGTCTTTAAATAAGACAATAGACAGCAGTTGATGTACATATTTCTGTAATTCATTGTTTATCATCTTAAGCGTAGAATCGTAATCTTAAAATCTATTTTGTTTGGTTTTGAATCTTAAGAAAGTTTTGGACATGCTTAGAAAGATTTGGATCATGCAGAAGCCACTGTGGGACCCGAAAGGTATAAAGACTATAAAATCAGTCTATATAAAACACAGGTATAAAAACACAGATTTATTTCACAATTAAGTTCATAATTATGATTTAAACATGTGATGAACAAGTTATGCAAGTGTCCTGTAAGATGGCAGAGAGGTTGGCACCAGCGTTTTCCAATAAAATTCCGTAGCTGTCACTTTCATTGTCCCCTTGACTCACCCGTGAAAGAGAAGCAGAACGTATGCTTTCCATTTTCTCAAAAAAAAACTCATACGCAATAATAATAAAACTTAAACCAAGGATGGGTGAGAAAACAGAGCAGAAGAAATGCTGAGTAAAGCGAAGTGTGACAGACACGTCAACGCTGTTTCATCAGATTCAGGGGGAAAGGTCAGGTCTGTTGAAGAAGTAATGCATTTTGTTTATAAGCACAGATCCTGTTTGGATCACAAAATATGCCAACTTTAACAAGATTCTTTATAAAGTGACAGCTCACTGCACAATGCACATAAACACATCAATTGGTAGACCACGTGGTACAGTATGTTCCACTTAACTCAGAGGTCAAGTAAATCAGCGTTGACCCTTGCATTTACAGCAGGGACGTAATGAGAAATAACTTCATTCGAATTAAAGTTTCTGGATGTCAATACTTTATATATTTTTTATATACTTCTATATCAACTTCTAACTTAAAGTTACCTTATTTATATTTGTATATACAAGTGTGTTTCCTATTATGAAATCACCGTTATGGTCTGCTGGGATATGGTCATACTTGCATCTGCTGTATGCCAGCTCCCTCTAGTGCACAAATGCATCAATGCGTAGTCATTTTCTTCAAATTCGCTGATGTTGTTTACAGTAAACTGGCTGGAATTTCTGTATTTCTCTCTCTCTCTCCCTTTTTCATCACGTCTCTCTCACTCTGACACACACAATAACTCACTCTCTCCCTGGTACTACAGAGAACAATGGAACAATGGCTCTCTTCTGTGGTCCAGCCTGGCATCTCAGCTGAGGCTCTACCCCTCACAGAGCGCTGTAATGCTGCACACCGCGTAAGATGAGCGAGTTGAGACGGTCAACAGCAAGCTCTTATCGGGCGAGGCCACGGTGGATAAAGGTAGGACAATGATCTTATTGGGTTGTTAAAGAATTATGTGTTTTTGATCCAAAATAGCCTGTGAGAAACTTTAAACGCGACGACCTGAGTGAATAGAGTAAACTAATTACTTTTTCTTAGCAAATGTTGTTCTTTTGTATAATTGTATTAAACACGGGATCTAAAATATAATGCAAAAGTTTTAAACCCGTATCTATTGTTATTCATACATCATACTTGTATTATTATTATGGGGTTGTGTAATGGTGTTCCCACACAAAATATTGTCAAACTCATCAAATTCAATTTTCGTTTCAATAGAGCAATTGTTTTATGTAGGAATAATATGCAGGCTATGTGTTTTAATAGTCTAGTAATAGCACTGTTAATAGTGTATTGACAGCTGTTGCGCTCCTCGGAATGACGCAGAATCAGGGCGGTGACGATGACCATACAGACTAATGTTGGCTTATCGTAAAACAAACGGCGACCGATGTCAATATCAATTATACGAATTATTTCCTTTTTAAACAATATATTTATTAAAGTCTTAATGAAGTAACGGGATCAAACTGTAGGAATCATACAAATCACGTGGCTTTTATATATTCCTAAACGATGTTTCTCAATACACCATAGTGTACTAAAGTTATTCTTGTAGTTTGACGAAATAACAACACTTTCGAGTTTAAAGCTCCCGGGGTCCTCCACTTTCCCAACATTCAGCGCTTGTCCCGCCTCCTTCCAGCTCGCCCTGTGATTGGACGGTCGCGGTTCTTTTCCGGCTACACCTGCTCAGCCCACCAGGAAGTGCAGGGCGATAAATCCCAAAGTAATAATCCCTTTTACCTGGAACCGTACAAACATTATTATGCAGTTCTTTCGGGGAAAGCCCTTTGTTTAGATGAACGCGATCGATGCATCGTTTCAGTGCGTGACACGCAATTAATGCAGGGTGAAAAATATACCGTCAACTCCCTGCAGGTTGGGGTTATTGTTTTCCTCCTGTGTAGCGTTTAGTTTGTTTGCGATCCTAACCTCCGGCAATGGGATGCTGTGGAAGCGCAGAGGTAAGCGACGACGCTTGCGATCTTTCGTTGGCGCGAATCTATCGAATCTCCCGCGGAGGGGTTGATACATTGTTTCGAATGTTTGTGACATTATTTCGCGCGATGTGATACATTGTTTCACGGCTGACGGGCCAGTGAAGTGCTGGGCTGTCTCTCGCTCTACATGTAATCCTATTATTCTGTCTCTCGCGCGTTGCATTGTGTGTGTGTGTGTGTGTGTGTGGGTGTGATCGCAACAAACATACGAGGGTTTCGTTTTTGCGTCAAATACAAATAAGGTCTTTGATTTTTGTAGCACAATGATGCACGAAACACTTATGTGCTGTGTTGGTAAACAAGCTCGGCGTGTTTAGACAGGGACTGCTTAGCGTTACTGTCAACACGAGCTGTTTTACTGCGGTTGTCAGACACCCGGGCAACTAACATATTCTGTTATAAGGGTTTTTGTTGGAATTTATGTATTGTTTAGGATTGTTGCTTTTTTTGTACACAGTCATGGTTTACAAAACACTTAAGAGGCCTCAACTTCAGTTTACTGTTTATTTGCTGTATATTTGCCTTGTGTGACAGGTAGTTCAGCTTTATTTTTCTATTTCAGAGGGCAAAAAGAGAATGGAAACCATTAGAGGACCGAAGCTGTACAGATCTGCCATGGTTCCTGCTGTTTGCATTGTTCTGTGGAGGAATGGTAGGGCTTCAATTTACTTGGTGCATAAATGATATCAAGTGAATATTTGTGTTTCTCTGGATTGCTGTCTTTGTTACTGTGCTGAATAACTGTGATATGCTTAATTTGTGATTACATTCTAGAGTTGCTTACTGTCATTTCGACTGTGATTAATGCATAACATGTAAAATGTACGTGTCACTTTATGTAATGTATTACAGACACAGTGTCTTGATCTATTATAATTCATTCAGCACTGTTTTTATGATAATGCCTAAAGCATCAGCATTTTGAAGGAATCACCTAATAGGTTTTGGCAATTTGGTATTCCTTGAGGAAATTGGTAATAAACTGAAAGGACGATTATTTGCCTCTTCTTACATAAAGACGGTAACAGGCTTTCCATGGGTTTAAAAACACAAATTGTGTTTTTCAAGCCTAGAAAATCATTCGTCAAAGGTTTTCGACCACATTGTTTTGGTGTGCTGTGTGTACCATTTCTTCACAAATCATAGTTATGTCTGATTTGGGAGAAACATGTATCCTTAATAGGATCACCCCAAGTTCTCCCAAAAATAAATCTTCTGTCACCACCCTTATGATGACATGGGGGTCAATGTTGTTTGGTTACTAAAGTTCTTTAAAATTTCATTTGTCTACAGAAGAAAGTTGTACATGGTTGGAATGACATCAGGGTCAAGAAATGATTGATGATTTTTGGGTGAACTATCCTTTTAAACATTTGGAAAAGTCACCAGAACTAATGTGGGAACCATGAGTTTAGTTTTACACATCTCACACCGTGTCTACAACGACGCCACATGACAACCCTCTTGTTCTCAATTGGTGTGTCACGGCGCTGTGTGGACAAAATGAATTGAAATTGTTGTGGGTTCGAATGCTTTTTTTTAAAATCTTTTCTTTGTAAAATAGTGAAGGCATGTTTTATGCAGAGACACTGAAGTTAAATAGTAAATAAAGAGTTTGACAGAAGCGTCTAGATTGATGAATCCTATTTAGGCCTTTGTTGAAGATACATTTTTTTTCTATATCTTTACCTGTAGTGGTGTTTTGTACAAACTCTTCTCCTGATTCACTCTGATTCCAGTGTGCCATCTGCGGGTTCACTATCGCGACGGGCGGCGCATCACGGCTGGTATTTGGATATGACAGCTACGGCAACACATGCGGCCAACGCAACGAGCCAATAGAAGGTGTCCGCCTGAGCGGCCTGGACCACATTGACAGAAAGTAAGTGAACACATTTTTTTAGCCAGCACCCCTACCCTTATATTTCCTCAACATCTCCTTTTCAAACGGTCGCTGTTAGAATCAGAGAACGTTGGCTCGTTGCCCTTCGATTATTACATCAATGCAAATGTCAAACCTCTGTCGCTTCAGACAGAGATGGCAGAGGACTATTTCAGCTGCATGCGCAGAGCCTTGAATAATTCAGCACGGGCCCCGAGGACGAGTGCCGTCACAGTGTGCGGCCCTTAATGGCTGCTAGCTTGCAGGAACGAACGGTATTTGGGCCATTTCATTTTCGTCGCTGTCAAATTACTTCTTTCCGTTGTGGCCGAGCTGAATTATGCGAGGCTTTTTAGAGTTGGTCCTGAGATCTGACTCATCATTCTGAAGCAAAGCTTTTCATTTAGTCCAGCATTCAATGGCTTGTCAGAGCACAAGCGAACTTAATAATGGCTTGAAAATGGCTTGCTTGAGCTGTCAGAGGGATGACAGCGCTGGTGTAGAGCTTATGATGTACAGCTGTATTAATGATGTTTAAAGGGTCTGTGAGAGCACTTTCACGTTCGAGGATTTGGAGAAGATTTGAGTGTAGTTGGTTTGTTTGATGGAGTAGCGGTCATCATTATTTATTATTTTGTCCTCTGTTAATATGAAATAACTGCATGATAAAGTTTGATACTTTATTGTATTTATACCTGTCTGTCTCGTTTGATATGACGTTTAGATCCACAAGTAAAATTTCTCTTTTTCCATATTACTATTTGTTGCATGTATTAAAATAAGTAAAGCTTTGTTTTGTAAGTAAATGGTAGTATTAATGTAAATATGGCACAGAGTTAATAATTTGATGTTGTTCCACATACATACTAGACATTTTAATATTAGTAATAGTTATTTAAAAAATGTCTTGACTCAATGGGGACTTATGGGGGGTCAACATTTTTATATGACCCCCCCGAACAATTCACGTGACCATTTTTAGAATCATCCCACCATTATCACATTTTAAGATGCAACATGGAATCTTTACACATATTTCTGTATTTTAATGTCTGATTAGGACTCACCGAATTCAAGGTTTATCGAACAAATACAATGATAAAATTGGTTTAAAAATAAAATAAAAACACTTTTGTCTTTAAGGTGCTACAATCCCATCGTATTTGTAATCAGGGGTTGTGTTAGCATGTGGGTGGTGTCAAATCGAGGTGTTTGTTTTCAGTTTTTTTCCTCTGTTATAGCCATACAGCTGTGAATGATTGCTTCATATACTCATGTCATAAAAGCTTAAGAGGCGGATGTGATCAAAATCACCTCAAGTGAGGATTTCCTACAGGAGTGAATGACATCATTTGTCATTTTAGTTTAACACAAAGAAGCTGGAGATTTGCAATGATGAGCTCTACACAAACTCTCTCTCTCACACACACACACACACACACACACACACACACAAACACGCACACACTGCTGGTGGGCCCATTGCCTGCTTTTAAAATGAGCGTGTGTGAAGAACGTTACGATTTGGCTGTGGACAGATTTACAATGTTAAATAGCAATTATGAGGTTCATTAAGAAGATTTGACATCTGACGTTTGCCTGCTATATTGATGAAGCTTTTATTGACTAAATTAGCACTGTTTAGTCTTGAATTATAACACATATAATCCAGTATTTATGTATATATTTTATCTAGTATATTTTAGTGGTAAGCAATTTTCCAACTGTACGTTTTGTTCATATCAAAAATGTCTTGTGTAGTTAAATCAGGGATGGGTTAGACTAGCTGTCTGGGGCTGAGACTCATTCATGATGACCATATTAGCACCCACACCAACAGAAAGCGTTACGTTTATTCAAAGCATGTGTGCTAAAGTTACACATTTAAAATGAGATATTTCAATTTGAATGGATTTTGATTGGCTGTAAATGTTTTATTGTTTATTAGCTGAAACATCTTTACATTGTATCATTTTGGTGTTTTCCTGCTATTCTGATAAATATGTAATACATTTTCATATTAAAACTTTATAGTTATCGTCTTTTGCTTGAACAGAGCTTTATTTTCCCAAAGTCATTTCCACATTTTTTGTTAAGGTTGATTTTCTGTGTTAGCTGCTTTTCTTTTGAAGGAGAGGCGATGCAGGTTTTCAGAGAGTGCGAGTTGGCTTTAAAGCACCACGGTGTTGAATAGAGAGGTCTGGCTTTGACAGCTCCCCATATCAAACACCTGATTTAAAGATCCGAGATCTCACGTTCAGCGTGATGTTGTATTGGTAGAAGAGTGCATGCTGGGGTGTCAAAAGATAGACAGGGTTAGCCAGCTAATGTTGTTAGCCAAGCAAAGTTCATCAAGCTAATGCAATTAGTTGAGTTTTACTTTCTCAGCACCCACTCCGCATAATCCCTCATTTGTATCCATCTCTGTTTAATGGGGTTATATGCTATCTTTACCTTTCATTTGCATTCATTGTATTTATAACATACTGTAAAGCTTGGCTTTTTTATTGCCCTTGTGGGCAGCATGGAAATAAGGCCAACATTGTGGCTCTTAAAGAGATAATTCACCTCTTGTAATTTCAAACCTTTATGACTTTCTGTCTTCTGCAAAACACACATGGAGCTATTTGGAAGAAAGTAAGCACTGGACTCCATTCGCAAAAAACTGGATGCCGGTTAACAGAAAGATCTGGGCTTGACCACAAACAGCCTTGTCTTAAACCAGGCTGTTTTGTGAGGCTCTTTGCTGATGCTTAAGGGTTTTTTCCTCGAACGTTTACGTCACCTGCTCTTGACAGTCTGTTTTTGTGCTGAACACACAAGACAATAGGCCCCTCTTCCCGGCGTGGGCGCGGTGCCCGATTCACACCGCATGAAAGCTGAAATAAAGCCACAGAGGAGGCTCGGCTCGTACGCAAGCTCGCAGTTCCTCCCTGCCAAAAGACTGGGCTGATCGGTCCTGTGACAAAAAATATCTGCAGATTTTTATCACACAATCCCACGGCATTCGATAAAACAGATAACCGCTACTCTGGTCGTCATCAGATCTGATGTTAAATGCCGTTGCTGTCAAATGGGGTTCAATTTGTTGTTGTGTTGTCCGCAGATACGTCTTTTTCCTGGATCCGTGCAATATAGACATCATCCAGAGGAAGATCAAGTCCATGGCGCTGTGCGTGTCACAATGTCCCACAGAAGAACTGGCAAATTACAACGACCTCAAGAGGTTTGCTATGATGAATGGTGAGTCCGTCACTTAGTTTTGTGAAAAATAATAATCTTTACTGGACAAAGACTTCCCGTGACATCATGGCACCAGCATCTCGATCCAAAGGCTCTCCAAAAGCACATATAGATTATATTGTTGTCCGGTGGTGTCGAAGCTAAAGACGCCGCGTTCAGTGCTGAGATAACTGAACAAAAGTTTTATTGAAAGGTTGATCTGTTTACAGTCTGTAGGGTTTGACACATTCCATCTGACACTAATGGACTGTACAAACAACGTCTTTGTTTCTCTTGAGTTCACTGTTTTTTTTCATTTGTTTATATGAATTGTTCATTATTCATTCATGTGTAATGGTTAGTCATGTTTGTGTAGAACAGCATTAATACTGTATTTTGTGTGTTGGCTATGTTAAGAGATGATAAAGGGATAGTTCATCCATAAATAAACGTGATCGTTTATTTACTCTTATTTCTCTCAACCTGTATATGACTCTTTCTTCAGTGGAACACAAAAATGAAATGTCACAGTGGTTTTGTGTCCGTACAATGAAGGTCAGTGTTGTTTTGTTAACAACGTTCTTCAAAATGCAATCTTTTTGTCTACGGAAGAAAGAAGCCATAGTTTTGGAATGAAGTTTCAAGGTCGTTTCAAGTTTATTTGTCATATGTACAGATGTCAGTTTCAGTATGTACATTGACATGCTTTAGTGAGGGCATTGGCTGTCTACAGCAATAAGGTATGGTAAAAAAATTGTAAAAAATATATATATATATAAATAGGGAAAAAAGTGAACACAGTTAAAGAAAGGAGACAAGGGAAAAATATATATACATTTACATTTATTCATTTGGCAGACGCTTTTATCCAAAGCGACTTACATTGCATTATCCTATACATTTGTTTCTAAGTATGTGCAATCCCCTGGGTTCAATCCCACGACCTTGTCGTTGTTATCGCCATGCTGTAACCACTGTGCTACAGGAAAGATATACAGTATTTATATATACTGTATATGTGTATATGTATATATTATTTACAGCATTACAATTTAGAGTGTATTCTCATAAAAATGTACAGTAGTTAAGGGTGTATTGAAAGTGCTGAATGAGAGCAAACAAATGATTTATTTGTATTATTGTTTGAACTATCCCTTTATACAAGCATGAGCGGTTTGTTTTGGCAGGGATATATTATGTCATATGTAAAATGCATCGGTTTCATAATCTTTTCTTTTTATCAGGGTCTGAGCTTTGTTCCTATGAGTTACCTGGTCACAAGTACCCGCAACTTCCCGAGCGCTTCGAAAAGTGTCCCAAGCTTCCAGTGCCAGAGAGGTATTTCAAAACCCTTAGCAAACAAACTGTCCTGTCAATCAAATTTCCTTTTCCTCCTTCATCTCTCCTCTGTCCCCTGGCCTTTTCTATCTCTGCAGCAAAGCTCTTCCGGTGTTTAACCGCTGCACGCCGGTGGACATCTCCTGCTATGCTAAGTTTGCTGAAGCGGTGGTCACGTTTGTTAGTGATAACAGCATGTTAAACAGGCTGATCGCCGGGGTGACGGCCAGCAAAGAGATTATTGTTGGGCTCTGTCTGCTGGCGCTAGGTAACCGTCTCCTCTCTGGCTGTTGCACGAGTGTGTGCATTTTCTGATAATAAAAATGCAATGTAAATAACCTTTTTTCTAAAATGATTCTTCTATTAATGTGGATAATTGCATTGCCTTGATATCCATATGTATTATATCTCTGTATTATATTTATTTATTGCGCTGTGAGGGTTAGTGTCCTGTCAACTCTTAAAGACAACATGAAACTGCATTCACGATGGCATTCTGAAACTTTAGATTAGTTTGTTTTTATGTTGTCTTTAAGTCTGCGGACACATGCATTGACATGTTTGTGTGTTGCTTTAACTCCTGGTCCTGTTTTGTGTGCATGTCACAGTTCTGTCCATGATCCTCATGGTGATAATCCGTTACATCTCCGCTGTCCTGGTTTGGATTCTGACCGGTCTGGTGATTCTGGGTTCTCTGGGCAAGTCTGCTTTCTTCTGCAATTGTTTATCTTCTCTTAAGTTGTGAACGGCATTCTTTCCTTCTGCTGCACATACTTTATATACGGATAAGAGTTGATGGCTGAATCTGATACATTTTGTCAAAATTGTGAATATGTAGTCGGATTGTGAATATGTATACGTTTTCTAAATGTTATTCATGACAGAATTTTCGTTTTTTTTGGGTGTCTCTTTTAAAGACGAGCACATTTTTGTCAGAGCCTGTAGAATCGACACACCTGAAGTAAGATCTGGGCTTGACTACAAACAGCACAATATCACGCTGTGGTTGAAAATGGTCAGAATGTGTATTATCATATTTGGCTGATATTTACAAAATATCGTATTCACATTTTTTAGATAAAGCAGCCTATGTCCCTTTATCCAAGTTTTGAAAATATGAAATATAATCAAAATGTAATATTTATACATCATTTATTCAGCTGTGTGATGCGATTTACGTGTCCTATTAGGTTTGTTGTGCCGAACGTTTTTGTGGTGGTTCCACCACGGGGTATTTTGGACATACGGATATTACAAATTGCGAGCTTTGTGTCGTCTACTCTCGCAGCGAAGAACTTCCAGACCAGCGACATGTTTTCAAGTAACGGTCTACGGCGCCGGCAAAAAAAGTATCGGCCCCTAATCGGAATAAAAAGACGCGAGACTGACCGACCGGTCACCGGTCAGGCCGATCATTTTTACAATACAATACAATAAACCATTGGTTCTCAAACCCGTGTGCAAAGCGCCCCCTGTTGGTATGTTACAGAAAACTTGAAAACAGAAATATTCAGCATTTAGTACAATACACTCTGTTTTTTATTATAGTTTAAATGTTTAATAAGTAGAGAATTTCTGATATGTACAGTTTTAGTATAGTTTCATACACGCTTGTTCATTTATTTACAAGATGAGCAGAATCGGCTGAAAACACATCTCTCCCATCCAAACCTGACCGATTAGTACGGACTTCTATTTCTTTACTACTCTTTCAATCAAAAAGAAAGACTTTAGTTTACTGTGCTGGACTATATGAGACCAGTTTTTACTGCACCTTGTTGTCCTCATGCTGTTTGCTCCTATTGTTAACCTCATTTGTAGGTCGCGTCTCCTAAATGACTAAATGTAAATTTATCAATGGACAGTCGTAACTCATGCGTAGCATAAGAAACCGCAGAATCCACCCTTATCTTATCAAAACTCGACATCAGTAATAAAAATAGAACAATAACAGCAAATAATTACTCTACAAGGCATTTAACATTTTGATGTGGTATGCATATGATATTCTACGGCAATGAGCAGGTGGTTTTGTAATGTCTACTTTTGTCTACGATGGTTCTTGTTAAACTACCCGTCTGTATTATCATAAACAGTATGTCCAGGACTAGTCTTGCACACTTGTGTCTGCATTGTTTTAATGTAAACGTTGTTTCTCAGGAGGAACCAGCGTTCTCTGGTGGTTATATATAGACTATAGAATGACGATGAATGAGACCATGTCTAAGGATTTAAAGGAAACAGAAGATACTAATGGTGGCATGAAGACCCCTAAACACCACGCTCAAGGCCTGCTCATCTATGCCGTTTCAGCCACAGTGTTTACCGTAAGCCCTCAGTGAAAGCAGGAACTATAATGGACACTTGTTTGTTAGGCTTCTGATCTCTGTGCTTTCTGCTACCGCAGGGGATTTTGTTGCTTCTGATGTTGTTCATGAGGAAGAGGGTGGCTCTGACCATCGCCCTGTTTCATGTTGCGGGGAAAGTTTTTATCCACCTTCCGCTGTTGGCACTGCAGCCATTCTGTACCTTTCTCGCTCTCTCTCTCTTCTGGGTCTACTGGATCATGGTCCTCCTCTTCCTCGGCACCACTGGTAAGATGAAGACCCCAGTCGGATTTAAAGCTATAGCTCTTCCGTCATCGTTTACTAGTTCTTTAGAGACATTTTTTAGCACTTCCTTTTCGTATACGTTTTTTTACAATTATTCAGACTGTCACAAAGGACCACAACTATGCAACGTCAAAGTCATCCTTACAACTTCTACGCTATATTCCAAATCTTCAAAAAGCATATGTGTGACTAGCAGACACAATGACATTTTGGTTGTTTCATTCCCTTTTCCAAAGTACTCAAATCTCATTCACACTTCTGTATATTTGAGGTTAAATGCAAAATGCAGACTTTAAATAGGAAGTGTAGAGAAGATTTAAGGAATTGCCTAACTTCTTATTTTCAAACGGAGGCCTAATGTGTAGTAGATTCATAAATAGCGTTCTGCTCAAGTCGTTTTCACAGATAATGTGAAAACACTTTCTGTAAACCTCTGCAAAAGTTGTCCAGGGATAGTTATTATGCTTATTTAAAATACGTTTACTTTAAGCACTTCACCTTGAGTGCTCTCATACACAGGGAACCCAGAGAAGAATGAGGACACAGGCCTGGTTGAGTTTAGGCTCACGGGCGGACTGCAGTACATGACCTGGTACCATGCTGTGGGTCTGATATGGATCAGTGAATTTATTCTGGCTTGTCAACAGATGACCGTAGCCGGCGCTGTGGTGACCTACTATTTCACAAGGTCGGTATTGTTTCACAAGGTGCCACTGATCCACGTAAACATTTAGACAACAAAGGCTGATTTGAAATATTCTGCATTAAACCTGTATGCTGTAGCCTCTTCAGTTGGTGCCGATGTGGCTTCCTTACTCAAAGTATGTTCTCATTACTCTCCAGGGACAAAACCAAACTTCCGGTGACGCCCATCCTGTCATCGGTGCTGCGGCTGGTTCGCTATCACCTGGGCACTGTGGCCAAGGGCTCTTTCATCATCACTTTGGTCAAGATCCCACGACTCATTCTAATGTACATCCACAACCAGCTCAAAGGAAAGGTAGAAACACTTCGTCCATATGCTGTGGATCTGGATCCAGAAATCTCAGTGAATGACATGTGCATTGATAATGTTATAAGAAAAAGAAGATACATTTTGGCTTAATGATTCTAAACACGGGGTACATTTTCTTTAAGTATTTTGTATTAGTCATGCAAACAGCGGCCATTTTAAATACTGTGAAGTGAAAAAGAACACAGAATATTTAAATGTAGTATGTTTGCTTCATGCTATTTTGTTGTTGCACTACCTTAATTTATTAAAAAAGTATTACAGTATTCGTCATAATGAAAACATCCAGATGACCTCTTAAAGGTCCAATATGTCATTTTTTTAAAGGATATTTTTGAGTAAAATACTATATAATATACAAAGTCTGTCTTTAGAGGTGTATAAAGACCTTACATAATGAAGCGTTATGTTTTATTACCTTTGAATGATCTTTTGTTATTTACATACACCGCGGGTCCCTTTGTAGGAATTTGTCGTGTTATTTTTATATTCTTGTTTCAACAAAGCAAAAACATGCCGACATACAGTATTAGTTCTGTGTCAGCTGCTGTAGTGCTTCGGAAGGGAGGGATGGAGTGAGCAATTTGCAACCTCACCACTAGATGTCGCTGAATTTAATACACTGGACCTTAAAAACGAAGAAATGCTCACTGATTTAAAAAGATCTTGAACTGCAATGCTTTGTGGGTAACGTTTCCTTGCGTTCCATGTACTCTGCGGACAGGAAAACGCTTGTGCACGCTGCATGCTGAAGGCTTGTATCTGCTGTCTGTGGTGTTTGGAGAAGTGCCTCAATTATTTGAATCAGGTGGGTCAGTTAATGCATATTTGTGCTATCACATCAGTATGAGAAATTTCAATGGCTTAGGCAACAAAAAACTCACTCAGTTGACTGATAATAGTTGTTTAGCTTTGATGAAGCGCTGGAAAGTTCTTTTTCAGCGAACACACATACAGACCAAATATATGCAAGTAAAGAGAGCAGATAAACTAAATGTCATCTATTCATAACTCCTGCGATATAAGCAACCTCTGCGTTTTCGATGGCATCTGAATCTCTCTTTGTTCTCTCTGTTTCAAGAATGCATATGCGGCAACGGCCATTAACAGCACCAGTTTTTGCACCTCGGCCCGTGATGCCTTCATGATCCTGGTGGAGAACGCTCTTAGGGTGGCGACCATCAACACCATGGGAGATTTTGTGCTCTTCCTAGGCAAGGTAAAGAAGAGACGACGGTAAAGATCTTTGTTAACATTTCCAAACACTCGACAACACACGTGAATGTATTTATACCCACCCAGCTCCTAATTGTGACGTGCACGGCGTTCACTGGCGTGTTAGCGCTGAACTATCAGAGAGATTACACAGAGTGGGTCCTGCCCCTCATCATCGTGTGTCTGTTCGCGTTCCTGGTGGCACACTGCTTCCTGTCCATCTTCGAGATCGTGGTGGACGTGCTCTTTCTCTGTTTCGCCATTGACACCAAATACAACAACGGCACACCCGGCAGAGAGTTCTACATGGATAAGACACTGATGGTGAGTCACCACACCGGAGAGAACAAGGCGCTGTCTGTGCAATGATCTCTCCTGCTGTCATTGGTGTTGGATGAGAGGACCAAAAATAGTCGCATTGTTGAGAACAAACTATCTGGGTTACGGTACCGGATTGGTGTAGATTCATTTTGTTGGTTTCAAAATGCAGCATCTGCTGTATTATATGTGTTCATATTTAAAAATTCACATGGTGCACTGGATATTCTCTGTGGATGATGTCCAACATGTTTTGAAAAAGCTGTTAAACTTAGCTGTTCAGCCAAGACAAAAAAAACTTCAATCACGTACAAAGCCGGTTTGGTTTTTTTCACGATAGTCACCCAAAGCGTGGAAAAGCTTTGAAATTGAGAGGAGGACTAGAGGCCTGCGGCGCTGCAGAGAAACAGAGAAGCGCTTTAGTACAGCCAGTTTTTGAAATATAGAAAAAAGGTTTTCCAATGAGGGATTAATCAGTAGAAATAGGTTCAAAATAGGATATTTCTTTGGATAAGAGGTTTGCAAAATGTTATAGGTGTCAAAAAATCGCGTAATATAAGGATAAGATATGATTTAATATCTGAAAGGGACAGTTCCTTCATCGTTGACTCATCCTCATGTCATTTCAAATCTTCAGATGTGGGAAAACAACCATTTTAAAATCACATTTCTAACTTCTACATCAAAACTTATAATTTATAATGTTAAGATTTACTATTTCTAGGTATGCTTTAAGTGAAATGATCTTTTTATATCAACTAACAATATTTCCATCAAATGTCAAATCTAAATATTGTTTCTATTTGCATTTATTTGTAGAAAATGAAAGCCGGAGAAATGGGTCAAAATAACGAAGATGCTTTTTATTTATCAGACCTCAAATACTAAAAAAAGTTCATATTCACTTAAGCAACACAACAGTAATATTTCTGTATTTAGAAAAAGTACAAAAAAAATGTTAGGATAACCTCCTCTTTCATGTGTCTTGTCATGCTGTCAGGGTTTTAAATTCGGTGTTGAATGACTTTGTGTTCAGTCAAACAAACAGAAAGCATGCGATTTTTAAACGGCATAAGGGTGAATGAATGACTTTTGTTTTTGGATGAACTATCCCTTTAACAATTAAATCTAGCACGAGCTCACAATTGTGAAAATCTGAACATCTTTCCTGCAGGAGTTTGTGGAGAACAGCAGGAGGTCGATGGCCACGGAGGAGAAGGCCCGCAGCAAGCGCACCCGTCCCAAGGAAGAGGTAGAGTTGACGGAGGAGGTTACGACCATGGTGAGTGGTGACGTGGGTGTGGCAGAGTCAGACTGGCAGGCCTTACAGGAGTTTCACCTGTACTACCTGCTCCTCTGCGTGCTGGTGGACTGGATCCTATCAGAGCACATGCTGGTGGTCTGCCTCACTCAAGACATGATCATCTTCCTGTCTGTGTGCCTGCCCACCTCCACCCTCTGTTTCCTGGTCACAATGCTTCAGAACACGGCCATCTCGGCTGCTGCATGCTGACTAATGCTTTCTCACATTCTCTTTCCATCATCTGTGTCTCATCCGTCCTTATATTTATTGCACTAACAAAGCATGAGCATCTATTTTTCTATCTGTGGATTTACTTTTTCGTTGCGTTTTTGACTGTCTTGAACTCATATGGCGGCTATACAATGTATTTTTATATCTGGGGCCTTAAAATCACCACGTTGCTGTTTCTTTGCATGTTGTGCCTGACGTGAAGTGACACATAATATAATATATGTACGGGACACACAGATACAAACCTTATAAAATTGTGATTATTCAAGACGGTCTTTTCTATTCTAGATACAGTCATTCTTCTCTCGACACGCATGGCGTCTCGCACCTGCTTCAGTTTTTGCAATGCGATGCTTTTTTTGGCATGTCATACTAACCCTTGAAGAAGACTAATGGACGAATTCCTCCAGATGTGCTGTAAATGATTTTTGGTTTGTCCGTCTTGTAGTTACATGACGTTTAATAACGCGTTTCTTTCCCGCAGGCTCCCGGGACAAGCTCTGCTTGACCAAAATCAGCCCATGGGACTTTTTAAAGACATTCCAAAATGTTTATTTTTACCAATGTGTAACATGTTTACTATGGTTTCACTCCAGGGAATACAGTATTTTAATAAGAAACTGTAAAAAAAAAATGAAATAACAATGTAATGAAGCACTTTATATTGGAGCGCTGCGTATTTTAAAAGCCTGATGCATTTTTCGTAATGATGTCCTTTTTATAAGACTAAACAAACCAGTTGCCATCTAGTGAAACACTTGTGTAGAGTCAACATTTTTATTATGTACATTTTCATAACAGCCCTTTTTTTGAATGGTTTTCTTCGCGTGTATGAGAAACGCGTCGCATTTGTTTTCTTTGTCTTCATACTGAAGCATCCACACTTTGTATTTCTTTCTTTTTCACTGAAATACAGAGTCGTGTTGTTTTTTCCAAATTCTCAATTCCAAGTCAACAGGCCTCATCCTTGTTTTACTTCTGTGCGAAAGGGTTCGCTGGTTTCCCTCCTATAGTGATGTGTTTTGTTTGTTTCCGACTGCTACTTTTTCCTAACTGTTAGTTCTGCACGAAACTGGTCAGGTTATCTTATACCTGGAGGAAGACGTAAATGGTCTCACACTACAATCCGACATTGACAGTCACTGACTTGTTTTTTGGCTTCAGAACATATTCTTCCTTTAAAGAAACGTAAGGCTGTTTGTAAATCCACAGTGGGACAGTCGTGGTGCTGCGACGTGGCTCTCTGACCTTTTGTGAATTGACTGAACTTTATTTGATGTTCCATAGCGTAAAGCCATGATCTCTCCTTGGGTGCAGTTCTCTATCCCACCTGTAGGGGTTATAGCTACATTTTATCACGGCAAAATACTGTCTTTGCTTTTTTGCGAAATGTGCGGTAATGTTAAAGCGGAATTATTTCTCCCTCTGTTACCCATGGAGAGTTCAGTTGCATTACGATAAAGAAATTTCAGGAAGCACTGACTTTCATTTCTGCATCTAACTGAAGTCTTCCTACTTGTGCAACACATTTCGAAAGAAACTTGTATTGTTTTCTGCGAGACGGTGATGTGTTATTGACGTTTTTGGAAGAGGACCGTCACACAAAACTTGCATTTTGCCTTAACCAATCGAGTGAATGTCGCCTCTGCTGGATTACGGACACTATTCTAATGCATTTTACGAGCCTTAAACGGATCGATTCCTTCACACTAAAATAACAAACCAATCGAACGCCAGAACATGAAGACTTTATTATTTACGCACAGGGGAATCGTTCATTTATTTCTATTCTTTTGCTAACAAATTTAGACTTAGCAAAAATGTTGTGAATTAATGTAATGTATGTTTTTGTATCGATGTTTTGAACATCTTAATATGGGCTGTTTTGCCTACATATATATTATTCCATGTTGTAGTGTCTTACATTGGAGGGAAATGTAATGAATTGTGTTAAAAAGAGATCACGAAGACCTTGCTTTTTTTGGGAGGGATTAGAACACAGTATCCAAGAGATATTAAGAGCATGAATCGAGAAAAGAGATTTAACATTTGCCACACAAAACTTATGCTCAAAGCATGTTAAATATTGCACTAAGATGGCATACATTTAAACACAGAGGTGAATTAAAAATATCTGTAAAAACATTTGTAGTTAAGATTGTCTCATAGCGCATTCAATATAGAGATGTTTCATAAATGTTGAAAGAAATCTTCTCTGTTGAAGAAAAAATGTGTCTTTTAAATGCTTATGACTACAGTTTGTAGATACACAACCAGTAGTTTTATCCGTTAACAAACTGATGATGACTGAACTGGTTTTGTGTAAGATGCTCAGCAAAACTGTGACAGAACATTGGTCCAGGTCATATTTGACCAGAAAATTAACAAGAAAAGTTTTGTTCGCTATAAATACATTATAACCCTATTTTAGGACCATTAAGATTCTATTAAGAGATTTGTTGTTATTTTAAAAAGCACATTCCTCATGTTTGCTTTACTAATACTAAAATGTTTAGAAATATTTTCTTTTCACACCAGAGAAGAATACTTTACAGGTTAAATTTTGCATTTTTTATATGACCTGAACGTGTTCCTGACACGTTTTGTTAGATGCATCCTGTAATGCTGAACTATGCTCAGTTTTTATTCTAAATTTGTAAAGCAGTGGTCAAGAAAATTGACCTTAGATCAGTACAAACGGCTAACTGTTATTTGTGAAACTTTGAATACCAGTGTCAAGTAAACATCAGAACCGGATCTTGTTTGCCTCGGACATCGGCTTTGGCTCAAAACACCACATTTTATTGCCAAATGTGCACAAGAACGGAGTCTTGACTTTGCACAAACTCTTTATTGTTACCATTTTTCTTTCCTTTCTCAAAATCACTGAACCGGCTTAAGTAAGAGCCGAGATGTTGTCTGCGTGTATTAGAAAGAAACAGAAACTGTGTTTAGCGACAGAATCAAGCTAGAAAGACTCATAACAACTACACACAAACACACACACAATGACTTGCATGCTCCTGACCTGGGACCTTTCTAACTCTTTAAAACAATGAGCCATTTTTGTAGGAACGTGAACTGTTTGGCATTAGAATACATGTGATTTAACACTAATAGAGGAATAGCTTTATTATGCGACAAGCCACTGTTTTTTATTTCTTCAAGATGAGATTGAGAGTCTCCTTCAATTTGAGAAACTTCTGTTCTGTCACACGAGGGAACGGGAGCGTTTCTATTATGGGATACAGTCATGGATAGGCAATATATCAGTTCACTCTGGTGTGATATTAGCTCTTAGCTCTTACCTGCAGTAAAGTGGTTTGTAACATTGAACTAAGTTTTTGTTGGTTTGATTGATTTTTATATCTATGATTTCATATGTATCCTGTTTTTTGAAGTAATAAAATGGGGGGGAAAGGATGATGTTTCTTCGGATTGAAATATTTCGTTTTATGTTTATTACACACATACAGTCCAACAACTTTGGGCTTACGTGCATGTTTTTTGACAACAGCAATGAAGAATAACATTTTTAAATCTTAGAAAAGACATCAAGGCTTGAAATCTGAATAAAGTTATATACAATTACATGCTGAAGGATGTAAATATTTACAGACTCAATACTTTGCCCAAAACTGAGAACAATTCAGCTTTCTGCTGCCCCCTACTGGTAATGCACAAATGTCTTTGTGACTCAAGTTTGTTTACCCTGAGAAATCAACATTCTGTCATCATTTACTCAGCCGCATATTGTTGCATTAAAATTAAAATCTATAAGTTATCTAATGCCATGCGCTTTGAGTATAACTCCTATACAAAATGATTTTGGTCTGCATATTCAAATGTGCTGAGCTTGAGCGAAGTGCAAGACTAGATTTTTTTGTCATTTTCTTACATAAAGCTTTTGTATTTTTTTTAATGAAACTGAAAACGTACTATTAGAGCATTACTGGATCTACTGCATCCCTTGCATGATGAATAAAGAACATTCTTACTTTTGTTTTAGCAGTTTCCAAGAAAGTAAGTCGTACAGGATAACAGAGTTATCATTTCCTTGTGGACTAACCTTTAGTGTTTCATTCAAAGCTTATGCATTTGCGCGAAAGCTGTTAAAGCTGTTTTACTCTTCATCTTCACTGGCAAGAGAGTCCAGCTCTGTGTCTTTACACTGTACGTGCTCAGCTTTGTAAGCTCTCTGTAAATTCTCCAGCTCTTTAATCTCAGCGTGGAGGCGTTCCAAATGAACAGAGCGCCGGTTGTGCAGCAGCCTCATGGGAAGCGGGTTCATGTCGTTGAAGCCGATGGATGTGAGCTTCCTGTGAACAAAAGATGTGAGGTACAGTAAGTGAGATATATCGGAGCAGAAAACAGCTCTCATCTTTTAATGGACAGACTCTTAAACAAAAAAAGGATGAATGGTTTTAGAATAAACTGAATTAGAATAAACCTTTATCTCACCTTCCATCTGCAATGGTGTTGGGAAAGAGGCGGAGATACTGGTACAACTCAGCACTGTCATGAATCTTCAAGATGCTCTCTTCTCTGTATTTGAAAAGAGCCAGTGCATAGCGGAATATCACCTATGAGATAAAGAGAAAGAACGGGGTTAGTCTTTTTCTACATTATATTTGTCTTTTAGACTTTTGTATTGTTGGTTGGAATGATGGAAATGTCACCATGTACACATGTTCCATCGGTCATTATCTATATAACAGTTCTCCTAATGCTTTGTGAAATGCAGGGTACCTTGATGCCCTCATACAGGAAGGTGTCCCACACTTTAAAGAGTATTCTGCTGGGCAGACTGTCAACAAAGAGCACAAGGAACCATTCGACTGTGATGAGCGTCACATCAACTTTCTGTGCTTCAAGATGGGCCGTGAGTCGAGGCAGTTTCTCCAACATGAGGTCCTTCAATACACGCTGGTCCGCCTGGAGAATTAGGAAAGAGAGAAAAAGTGTGTACGAAAGAAGTTAAAGACACAGACGATTATACTATAGGTGACATGCGTGTTTATAACCCTTCAAAGATTTTATGAAACAGTACCTGACAGCCCACAAGGTCTTTGGTGTAGTAATCTTGTGGCATGATGCACTCCACAATCATAACCAGACACCAGAAGGCATCTTCCTCATTCTGCAGTACTAGCAGAGCAATGGCCGCTAGTCTGTAGATAACACAGATTGGGATTTATTTTTCACTTTGGATACTTAACTGCCAAGTCACAGGATCAGTAAGCTTACAATGAGCTGAAACTTTAAACATTAACTAAAACAATTGAAACATTTCTGATAATCTATATCGAATACAAATCAAATTCAAATTTTAATCAACCTAAAATTAATAAATAAATAAATAGTATGAATAAAAGCTAAGGCGGAAATAATAAAAAATTCAACCTATATAGTATAACAAAATAAAATTTAAAAAGCAAATTAAATATAATTCAACAATGACAATAAACCCTCAAATAGATAAATACAAATTAAGAGTAAAGTTGAAATATAAAATTTATATATTCAACCTAAACGGTAATAAAAATATTAATACAAAAATGCAAAGAGCACACAACGAAATTGCAAAAAATATATAAACATAAAAAACGCGAATTAAGCTTCAAAGAGCTTCAAAGAGCCATAAATAACCACTAGATGTCAATATATCCCATGAATTTTGCATATAATGACTGTATAAGCTCAGCATAATTCTTGGTACTAAATATATTAGTGATAGTTCTCACCATGAGCAATAATCAAAATTTCTTTTAACATTTAGATTGTGTCCTCAAGATTTTGAAGAACTAAAATGAACGGTTAAATCTGTTAGATGTTTGTGTTTAGAATTGGTATTATAAACACCTGTTGAGTCCCTGGACGTAGCCGATGGTGGGGTTCTGCCATGAGAACGCCTGCAGAACCCTCTCCAGCTGTGGTATCAGAGGGCTTGAAGGGGCTGAAAAGTGTTGGTTGGATGTCAGCGTTCGATCCAGGTCCAGCTGAATCTGTCTGGGCACCAGGTGAGGTGAAGTTCTGCTCTTTTCACACAGTTCCTGATATCGATTAGGGTAGCGTTCTCGAAGCACTTTAGTTCTTGTGTGAATCAGGTAACGCCACACTCTTGCTCTGTACTCGCACGGTAGGCCTGTCCGCAGGACATTCTTCAGTTCTGGTGATGAGATAAGCTCTAGTTCAACCCGTCCAGACAGGAGCTGAGCACAGCGAGCCAGCAGGGACCCATCACGTTCATCATTGTTCAGCAGGTTGTGGGATCGGACTTCCAGAGCCTGGATCTTGGCAAGAAGCTTCAGGTCTTCGACTTTGTAGTCGACGGCGGTCCTAAAGCCATACTCATCGTAATCGCTGCAGAAGGTTGTGAAATGTAAGTCTGGTTTGTTTGACAAATTTTCATGGTCACCTATTGTAAAACAGTTACTGTGTATTTTTTAGAAACATGAGGCGTTCTCAAATAAACATATTGCGATTAAATTCCCTCTTTGGGGTTCCACAGAAGAATGAGTCATATAGAGGTTTTCAATGACAAGAGAATGAATAAATGATGACAGAATTTTTATTTTTGGCATCATTTTCTAACCATCGAGTTCCAAATCCGTTTACACTTCTTTGCTCTGACAAACACAGAGAAAGATATTTGGAAACATGCTTGTAACCAAACAGTTCTTGGCCGCCACTGACTACCATAGTAGGAAAAATGAATATGATAGTCAAAAGTACAACAGAACTGTTTGCTGTCCTACGTTCTTCAAAATATCTGCTTTTGTGTTCAACACAACAAAGACATTTTTCCTACTATGGTAGTCAATGTTGGCCAAGAACGGTTCGGTTACAAGCATTCTTCTAAACATATTTCTTCGAGTTCATTACAGCAAAGAAATGTATACAGATTTGGAACAACCTGAGGGAGAGTAAATGTAGACAGAATTGTCATTTTTGGGTGAACTGTTCCTTGGTTGGCCCATAGGACTGGATTTACCTGATGGGGTTTAGTTTGGTGGCTTTGTCCAGGTCCACTTGAACCAGATCCTTAATCACCGTCCTGATGGATTCTCTCTGTTCTGGACTCAGATCCTCGCTCACCTGGATCTTCTGAAAGACTCCTAGATACCTGCTCTCCATCTGACAGTTATTGGCCTCCAGGAAAGCACACTGACACATACGCGGTTATTATTATTACAAGCTTATTTTCAACCACTTTCTGAACTTCTAATTCAATTTATAAGGTTTTATTAGACAAATTTTGGGGAAATAAGTAAAAGAATCAATTCACCTTAACTATCAGACTTTTTTCCTGCTCTGAACTTTTTCTCCAGAGCGTCGTCAGCTGGTAGATCTCGGAGTTTAAAAACTTAATTTGAATTTTATATGCTTTCAAATCATCCTGAAACAAAGAAAACCAAAATAAATACAAATAAAAACTCAAATGAGACAGCTGTGAGCCTGCGTTACTTATGCACATTTACTCAAGTGATGTTCACATTTTCTTTTTGCAAAAGATAATCTTTTTAAACATTTAAAGGGATAGTTCATCCCAAAATGTAAATTCTGTCATCATTTATTTACCCTCACATTGTTTAAAACCCGTATATGGCTTTTTCTTCTGGGAAACACAAAAGAAGATATGTGGAGAAATGTGTCAGTGGTTTTGTGTCCATACAATGGAAGTCAATGTGGGTTTCAAAATATCTTCTTTTTTGTTCTGCAAAACAAAGTCATACAGGTTTGGAATGACATGAGGGCGAATAAATGGTGAATTCGTTTTTTCTTGCGTTAACTATCCCTTATAATAACATTATAACTGTGACGAAAACTAGAAAAAGTTCTCTTCTCTCACTTTCAAATTCTCATTCTCGTGTGATAATTGTCTGAAGGTTTCTGATGTGACACCACTGGTGGATTGCTGGTCGGCCCCGCAGGCTGTCAGCTTATCAGAAAGCTTTAATATCACTTCCTGTTTGGCCTGATTCTTCTGCATGAGGAGCTGGATGCTCTCCTGGAGCTCGGCGACGTGGGCGTCCCTCTCGCTCAGATCCCTGTGGAGAGTCTCGTTCTCCGCCTGTTGCGACTCCAGACTTTCTCGCAGTTCCGCAGCACGCTGCTCGCAATGTTTCAGAAGCTCCAGGCGTTCCTGCTCCCCCTTGGCTGCTAGAAACTGAACGCAAGTGTGTTTCTCTAGCCGAGCAGCTTCCAGAACTTTATGTAAGAGCGACACCAACTCCTGACAACATATACACAATACTGTATTATTAAAGGGTTTATTCAAAGCAGTAACCTCAGGTACAATAGTGATGTTTGACTTTAGAACCTTCTGTGATTTGACCTCCTCGTTGAGTGAGAATTTTTCCTGTTGAAGGTGATATGTGTTGTCAGGAGCATGTGGATCTTTATGGTCTAGAGGTTTGGATTTGTCTTTGTTGCTCTTTCGGTTTTGCGACATGGCGGATAAACGGTGAATGAGGCCGTTTTCCTGCAGTTTTTCAAACTTGGGGATATCGGTGGATTCTGGGGCTTGAGAGGAACCGTGTGTAGGTCCTACAGAAGCTAAACAGAAGGAGATGAAGACAATGTATTATAGTCAATACGTTCTAGTGTTCCAGTCATTTAAAGGGGAGAATTCTTGTGCTTACAAGGCATGTTAGAAGACTGTGATTTTTGGGAGACATTTGGGTCACATTGGGCATCGATATGGAAAACACTTTGTCGTATTTCCTGTGACTGCCGGTGAAGCAGACTATGCATTGTGTTCCTGTAATGCAAAAAAAGGAGGGCATGTTTTGAGCAGGATACTACTATACTAGTACGGTTACAATTGCATACTATTTCTCGTGCCGGTTTTAAATAGTAGGTATTCAATGTGTATTATGGGATTCTTTCTTAAAGGGATAGTTCACCTAAAAATGAAAAATATTTTATCATTTACTCAGCCTCTTGTCATTCCAAATCTGTATGAGTTTCTTCATTTTTTGAAGGATTTGGGCAACAGAACAACATTTATACATGCGTGTGTGTGTAGTGAGGTCAGCTTTATTTCATTACACACAGGAAATAACGCCGGCTTCCATCAGTAAAGCTATCAGAGCTGACACAAGAAGCGTTCTACTCACTGGAGTTCAATAAGAGGATGTTTGATTGACATATTAAGAGGGTTGTTTGTTCCTGGAGCGGGCAGACTGGCAGCTTCTTCACCCACCAGGCCTGGAGGTGTTTTAACTACTGGCAAGAAATCAGCTAAAAACAGACAGAAATTAAATGAGCATTGAAAAAAGTACAGACATCTATGTGAAATAATGTATGAAATATCTCAATATATGTGTAAACTACTCGATGGTTCGAGCATGGCGCTAGCAACGCCAAGGCCATGCGTTCGATCCCAGGGGATTGCACAAAGTCAATAACAAATGTATTGTACAATGCAATGTAAATCGATTTGGATAAAAAGCGTCTATAGTTTAAATAGTCTATAGTTTTAAAAGCAATAATGTAATGGAGGAGCAAGATCACAGCACATTGGATATGGAGAAAAGTAATTCATCGTCCACCCACATGCCTCCTGTCACTAACAGGGTTTATAAACCAATGCGCACTGTTCACATTAGACAAGATCTTTTCTAAAACATGTTACTGTACGTGTAATTCGGTTCAGTTTTGTTATATTTTGTTGCTGGTGCTGTGTACCACCCTGCTTTCTGATAGCCAGACAATGTGTGTTTACACCAGGGTGAGGCAACCTCATGTCCCAGCATGCCTCAGATTCCTGATCATAACTGCCTACAAGTTCCATTTACTCACCGTGAAGATTCGTTTAAAGCAGGGGTTTTCAAACCTTGTCACGCCAAGGACCTCAAATATGATATGATCATTTTAAGAGAGACCCCTTTCTAAAATACATATGCTTTTTTTTATAGAGAATCATTTAAACTGTTAGACAAACAGTCAGTGTGATATTATAAAGACAACATATTATTTGTAGAAATGAAACTGTAATCATTTTCAGAAGAATTTGACTTTTTTGCTGTCTTCCCTGGACAAGTAAAGGTTAACATGAACTACACATTTCTTAATCTCTGTATACATGTAGGTTACATTAGGATGGTGATGCAATAGTAAAGATTTTTTTGAAGAGTTCCTCTATCTGTTTCAGCTTCCTGCGATTTCATTTCCTGCATTAGTCAGTGTAATTCTCCAGCTGGTTTCCCAATGTCTGGATGCAAGGGCTTGGGCCTGAAGAAAATCTTTTAACTTTCTGTCTAAAAGGCAAGAAGAGGCTTTTAGCACTTTTGATTTTAACAACAAGGCCGGCCTGACTTGGATTCCCGGAAAAGATGCTTTCATGCATTGTTAATTGTTATTGAATCAATAAGCAATTTTCAATATTAATGTGTGATGGCAATTTCCTTAATGTAAAGCTTCGACATTTTGTTACAGATTGTTATCAGTAATGTAGGTTATTTGACAGAATGGAGCAAAAATATCCAAAGGGTTTCCCTCACAACTGCTGGGCTATAAAGCAAAATGAATCATTACTTTTAAAACCTTTTAAAACATCCCCATCCTGCCCAGGGGACCTACTAATATCTTTGTGGCTAAGCACAAGATTCTATTAGCGTTCACTTCAAACCCCAGATGTTTGTTACGTGCAGGATGTTTGATATGGATTATTATTGAGACTTGTTTTCAGTAGGGCGGCAGTTGTACAACCTTTCCATATCTTTCAACACAAGCATCCCAAATGGGCTTTCCTGCATTTGTAAACCCTTACTGGAATGACTCTGAGTCCTTGACATTTCCAGGCTACACACCCTCTTGTTGAGATAGATAACAGAACGAGTGGAACACACACATAGATGGAGACTGTATGACTGTAATGTTCTGGTCAAACATCTGTAATAAAATATCAGACTGTTGTGCAACCTCTTCTCTGAGACTATACATTATGTTTCATGGATGACTCGTGGTCAGCGGAGCAACCATTTGTTCATTGTCAGCTAATTTTGTGTTTCTCAATATTTCCCATAATCCTGTGCTTTCCACCTTGTATTCTTGGCTAGTTCATGCTTCTGTATCTACACTGTGTCTGTGTGCCATGGGTGTATTTCCTGGTTTAGCCATGGGTGGAAGTCAAATGCTGTACAAACAATGACTTTTCCATTTTGGGAAACTTCTTGTTTTCTGAACATTTGGTTTGCAACTTTCTTCTAATTTTGGGGCGTAACTCCACTGGCTATAAAAAGAGTCGAGTGCGACGAATGCACCTGCAATACTTTCATTTTCTGTTAACTAGCTAAACGGCTGAAACCTCCATGAACTGCATTTGCCTTTATATCATATTTCATAAACAGTGCAACTTTTATTATGCAAACGACAAGCATTCAAATATTTCCATTCAAATATATTATGTTTCCTCCCTCAAGATCTTACTTTAAATTATTATGTTGCAGATATAAAATCTGTGTTGTCTTACCAGCGCATGTTTGTGCCGATGGTGTGCTATTTAATGGTTGGTTATCTGATTTCGGCAGGGAGAAATGTCCAGAATGTTGCTCTCTGTATGATGCACGTTTCATCTGCAGCTGCTGCAGCCAGTACATCTGCGCATCACGGTTAGGAGCCTGCAAACAGAATGGTAAGTTGGTCAAGCACGAGCAACAAATGAATATTTATATTATGATTATTATAATTAATTATAAGTATAGCATTATTAACCCACGTGCTGGTTAGTATTTATATGTGTAACAATAGAGTGACATACTGAGAAGAGGAAACTAAATACACATAACATGACCCTTTGAGGATGTAACCAAATATTCAGTTTTATTGTACACTAAAATGCTAAATATTTACAACTGACCACTGCAAAAAGTAGTACAAATGTTGTATTTCACATATGCAATTACAAGCAATAGTCTTTTAGTTGGATGATAGTCCATTGTTTTCTGCCCTACCAACGTCTTCATGAACACATTATCTACTTGATTGTCTTTTTCTCGCTATCTGATCAGTGTGTGTAATACCAGTAGCCCTTTCTCACTGACCTAATTTCTGATACTAAAATATCTGGTGCATCTCACACCAAGAGCAGTCACGTGATCAATGTGCCCCTTCAAAAAACAAGGACCACACTGTCTGACTTCACTGATAGCACATACTTTTGAAGCCAAGAGCAAAAAGAGAGACTGTCGAGCCAGGTTTTAAAGGGAATCGTTATTTACATTTTTAAATACTGTCATCATTTATTCACCCTTATTTTGTTCAAAACCTGTATGACTTTCTTTCTTCTGTGGAACACAAAAGGAGATATTTTGAGAAATGTCTCAGCGGTTTGTGTTCATACAATGGAAGTCGGTGGGGGCCAACGTTCTTCAGAATATATTTTTTGGTGAATATATTCATGTAGGATTGGAATGACATGAGGGTGAATAAATAATAAATCTTCAGCTAATAAATTGCTCAGGTCGGCCACTCTCTATAAGAATTGAATAAACTTTATAAAGATCATACATTACAGAGGGAACATGGAAGACAGACAGGGCATTTCCAACTTCCTATAGCTATTTTTATGTGTTGTTTCTGAATTTCAACACAACATGCAAACTTATAAAGTGAATCTGAACACATGCCAACTAGTCAACATAAATAAAAAGCCGCAAAAGCTGCATTTTCTCTCCTGTAACATGGTAGTGTAACAGAACTTGTATTGCCCAAAATCTTTGATATGGAATTAACGAAGGTTGATTTTTTTGACCTGGACACTTTTCAGAAAAATGTATTTCCTGTATTCACCACGTTGTTCTCATTCATCAATCTGCATGTCGTTCTGCCCATTTGTTCCTTAAAATGTTACAATAGTGGTTTTCTCTCATGTGTACTTTCTTAAATTACGGTTACCTTGAGTATGAACGTGCGCTCTGGGGTCTGAATGTGAAAAGTTCCCTCATCTCCTTTCAGCGGGTAGCTGAACGTGGCACGAGACAGATCCACCTTACCCAGAGGATTGATGTCCTGTGCCGTGCGATAGTAAAACAGTTGACAGCTCTTCTCCTCGAAGGTGAACCATCGGGACTTCCAGGATTTCAAGGGTCCACCTTGCTTGCTGAGATAGCCACACAGTTTAGGGCTGGGAGAAGAAGAACCTCCAGAATCGATGGTGGTGACGTCTGGTTGAGCCGCATGGATCTGGGTGTCTTCCTTCTCCCGAGCCTGTTCTGACATGCTCCGAATCTCCTGTTGGGTCGTTTCCTCTGAACAGATACTCTGATCTGCAAGAGATACACGTATGTCTGGTGGAGGGGATGAACAAGCGCTGCGGAGTTCCTCGTTCTCCATCTGCTTAAAGGAATATCAGTCTATTGGTCACACTGATTCAAAGGATAAGAATCAGAATTCAGGTCAATCAAGTTACTATTACAAGAAACTCGATTTGGTAGGATGTTCAACTGTTCACAATAAAACAAAGCACAGTGTCTTCATAAATAATGAAACGTTGTTTTAAAACTGTAGTCCACATTAATACTCTATAGATTGTGCCATACAAAAAATGTAATGCGCATAAAATAAATGACAATTCTTTTACATAATTTACTACAGTTTACACAAATCATGTAGCACATTAACAAGTGTAGTGATTTCTATAAAATACAAAAAAGGTGTTAAAGTGACACTTCACCAAAAAATTATAATTCTGTCAACAATCACAGTTTTTTCAAATCTGTATACATTTCTTCGTTCTCATAAACACAGATATTTGGAATAATGCTTATAACCCAACAGATTTTGCCCCCCATTGACTCCCATAGGAAAAGTACAATGGTGGTCAAAAGTGTCCTACATTCTTCAAAATATCTTCTTTTGTGTTCAACAGAACAATCCAAAAAATTATTACGTGCTTTTTCCCATTACGGGAGTCAATGGGGGAAATCTGTCTGGTTACAAGCATTCTTCCAAATATCTTGTTCATCAAAACAAAGAAGTGTTTTGATTTTGAACAACTCGAAGGTGTATAGACGATGACAGGATTTGTCTGTCAGTGTCAGTTTAAGTACATACAAACGTATACATACAAAAGTTATTTTATTAAGATAATAAAACAAGTTTGGTAAACTAAACATTATCTAACGCTTAACAAACCAGTGGTCAATTTACATTCCAATGTGGTAATATAAAAAACAATGTATTTATATTTATAAAAACAATAAGTATTTAATGCATTTCTGTTTATTACAGTCCGTGTTATTTTCGACATGAAATGTTAAAAAACGTAACCCAACACCCAAGACATTATCAGTCAACATCACGCGTGCACTCTTCACACTGTCATAATGAAATAAACTGTTTACATAACAAATGTGACATATTACCTTCTGTTAGAGAATAAAGGCACATTTGTTTAGCCCATTCCAGCTCGCACCTCCAACAAGAGTCTGTACGTGAACACTTCCTCGATCAATGACTCATATTTCTTAAAGTGAGTCCTATATTTGACGATCATAAGTTGGGGTAGGGCAGCAATAAGTCTTCAGTGGGTGTGACGGAGATTGTAGATGAAGCCTCTCTTTTCATGACATCAAAACATGACAACTATCTAAGCTATGCGTGTCAGATTGTACGATTTTGTACAGCTGTGTGACTGAATGAACACGTTAGATGACTTGTCATGTGCTTTGTGCGTTAAATGTGTGCCACAGTCCCTTTAAGGAAAGTCTCTACTCTCCGGGCAGATATATTCAGTCGTACAGTCGTGAGCGAGGGGAGGCAGATATCTCTAAAATTGCTTACTTATATAGACAACACACAACATAACACGTTTCTAACCAAGAGTTAAACGCGACATACATTTGTGTTGTTTATATTGCGGCCGTAAAAACAGAATTAGCATGTTTCTCCAGCGACCGCGCATGCGCTTTTGCAACACCCGCTCCCCGCATAACTTCGCAATAGCGTCTGTCTATAACGAATTTACAATTTGTATTTTGATTAGAAGTCTTATTCAGAGCGAACGTGTGTCGGGTTGAACTTTTTTTTTACGATTTTTATAGTAACACCACTGCAGCGACTTGTTAATATCTAAGGTCTTTGGTGTAATTCCCTCCGCGACGACAGGGGGCGCTGGTTTTGATGACGGTGTACAGCGCAACTTGATCTACGGCGTAGAGTTCTGCGCTGTCAACAACGTGTGTATGTTGGAAATGTCTGTACATCAAATGATCCTTTTCTTTATTTAGCTGCGAATAAAGCACACGACGTGGTAAGTTTCACTGATCGTTGTGTCTTCAAGAAAGAAAGAAAATTGTCTTATACGAGCACGTTTTAGGCATAGACGTTGTGCCCTGCAGAATAGTACATTGTAAAATTAGTTGGAATTTGTTTTTTGTTCCTGTTATCTTGATAAAGATGGTTGATTGGACTCAATATCGTTGTACACTAGACACAAAAACCTGCTTTTATGTGTCCTTCCTGTTTTAATGTCAAAATAGTATTGTAAACTACTTGTAGTATTATTGTATTTAAAAAGTGTGTTCTTTGAATACCATGGTAAGTAACTATTCAGTACGATTGAATATCCGATCAGCACATTATGACCATCTAATACCATCACAGTGCTACCCATGTACTTATGTTTGTGCAAACCAGTCATACTCAAAATGTAAAATAGTTGCAGATCTCGTCTGGTTGACAACATCTTCCCAAAATGAGGAACCTCAGTCTGCTGCAGCGCTGGAGATGTTTGGATGTTCAGATTCCGGGATCTCCGCAGTGTTTCACCATCAGGAGTGATGCTGGGACAGTTCTGGTGGCTTCTGAGCGCTCCATCGCTGAGTATGACCCTCGGACCGGAGAGGTAATGTGATATATAAATTCCACGAGTCTCAAAGTAAACAGTGTAGGTTTCACAAATGAGCTTGGTGGCTAAGTGACATACTGTAGGTTGGAATTGTAAGGGTTGTAGGTTGGAATCCCAGGCAAGCCAACCGAGGTGGCTTCAGCAGAATTACCTCTGTATTTACATTGTGTATTTACATCTGTGTTTTTGTAGGTTTCTAATGAGGTGTCTCTGACAGCAGACGGCTATCTCTCAGAAGATGGTAGTGGTGTTGTTGTGGGGATCCAAGACCTGCCAGATCAGGAGTCAGTGTGTGTGGCGACAGCGACTGGTGATGTCATTCTCTACAACCTCAGCACCAATCAGGTAATCCGAATTCAGTTTTCTTGTAAAGTGCATTTACCCTTGGATGTATTCTATTTAACAATATGAATTTCTCTCTCACAGTTAGAGTGTGTTGGTAGTGTAGACAGTGGACTAACCGGTATGACATGGAGTCCGGACCAAGAGTTAGTGACACTTCCCACAGGTCTGTATTATTCAGATTCATTACGAGTCAATTCTGATCAGTAGTTCTTTTCATTGAGTGTGTTTTTGTCTTGTTCGGTATGACAGGTCAGCAAACTATTATCATGATGACCAAAGACTTTGAACCTATAACTGAGGTTGCAATCCATCAGGATGACTTTGGGGAAGGTACATGCCACAAAAAGCTTTTTTAGAGCTTTTATTTAATAATAATCTCAAATAGCATTAATGTTCCCATTATGTTTACCAAACAGAGCAGATGTCAAGTTTGATTTCCATATATATTTATTGTATTGAAAGACTTAATTCTAATATAATTCTTCTAATATTTGGAACACAGCCATTGTATGTCAGACTCTCTAAATAGAAATGTTTCCGTTCCTTTTCATCAGATAAGTTTATCACTGTTGGTTGGGGGAAGAAAGAGACTCAGTTTCATGGTTCTGAGGGCAAGCAGGCAGCCCAGAGGAAAGCCGCTGTATGTACTGTTTGCTTTACTCTATCAAACCAATCAGTCTACACGCAGCATCGTTTTCTCTTAGCACTAACCTAACTTTCACAGGAAGTGCTGCCTGCCCTGCCATGGGACGACAGGAAGCCCAGGATCACATGGCGTGGTGATGGTCAGGTCTTTGCTGTTAGTGCTGTTTGTCCACTGACCGGTGAGAATCTCCTCTGTTATTGATACAACTTAAATTTTGTGACAGTTATACAGTATAGCAGCATTCTGTGATTCAGGTGCTCGAAAAGTTCGAGTGTGGAACCGAGAATGTGTCCTGCAGACCACCAGTGAGGTTGTCAATGGTCTGGAGCAGCCTCTTTGCTGGAAGTACGGTTTCGTTTCTCGATTTAGAAATATTATTTAACAATTTATTTTGTCGAAACACAGAAAAAGGTTTTGAATCTGGCTTGCGCGATTTCATGCGTTATTTCTTGAAGACCTTCAGGCAGCCTGATCGCTTCCACACAGCGACACCCTAACAAACACAGCGTGGTGTTTATGGAAAAGAATGGACTGCTGCATGGAGATTTTACGCTGCCCTTTGACAAAGATCAGGTCAAGGTAAGAATTCTCCTCGTCACTACAAAGAAAATCTACAGAAGATCTGTACGTGGTTATAAATGAAGAGTTTGTATTTTGGTCAGGTGAGTGAGCTGTTGTGGAACAGCGACTCTACTGTGTTGGCTGTCTGGATGGAGGATTTAAAAGCAGAGAATGGTCATCCGAACACATACAGTAAGATGAAAATCAAAAACCAAATCATTGGGTTTTGTACTTTTCAGATTTTACTTGACAGTTTGAGCCTCACCCGAAAAACTTCCCTTGGCTTACATCACACAATGGGTTGGAGGAAAATCTAGGAACCAGAATATTAAAGAGACCTGCAGATGATCTTTTTGTAAACTTTATGACCTGTTTTTTTTCAGTTCAGCTGTGGACTGTGGGGAATTATCACTGGTATCTAAAGCAGAGTTTACATTTTGGCAATGAGCCTCTGAAAGCCCCGGCATGTGTGTGCTGGGATCCAGAGAAGCCCTTGCGTCTTCATCTCCTGACGCGAGGGTGGGCCAGCTACACTTACGAGTGGGGTTGGAGCACTCAGCGTAGTCATGGCAACGATTCATATGACAATGCAAATGTGGCTGTGATTGATGGAGGTAGGCGTGACCACTCTGCAGATCAGTTTTAGTTTTTAATGTTTTGTTTCAGAAAGCGCTTTGGTTTGTTTTGTAAACGTCCTCCGGATCCTTTCAGAGTGGCATACGTGTGTTTTTCAGATAAAGTCCTCGTGACAACATTTCGCCAGTGTGTGATCCCACCACCTATGTGTGCATTTGAGCTTCAACTTCCTGTACCTGTCAACTTGATCACCTTTCACTCTCAAGTCCAGAGGACCAATGAGCTCGCAGCTCTCACGGCCGACGGGTGCATTCATGTATATAGGCAGGGTGAGCTGATGGGAAACTATATGCTCATTTTGTTGTCTGCACTGAATGAATTCGACCTAGAAGTTTCTCATTTTTTATTTGATATATTTAGGGAGTGGCGCTGGAAGAGAAGATGTTCCTGGTTCCGGCTTTAAAGTCGTTTCAGCACCATTAGAACTACAAAAGACATACAGGTATGTCAGATCGACAGGTTTTATCGAGTTTAAATTTTTTCTTCATAAAATTTCTTTCAGAACTTTCGTACTTTTTGAGCGTTCAACCAATAAAGTTCACCAGTTACGATGTTCTGTACTTTGGTGTCTGTGTTTGCAGGGTCGACATGGATCAGGATGAACCTCTGACGCTGCGCTTGCTGCTGTGGTTAAATGAAGACTCGTTTTTGGCTGTAGCTTATGGGAAAAGCTTGAGCCGGATAGTAAAGCTCACTCCATCTGACAGCCATGATCTCAAGGATACACTGGAGATCAGGTACTACCAAAATATCGTGCACCTGCTGTCTCCTCCACCTTTTTTACATAGTGTTTTAATGTTTTTAAACATCTCAGCGTGCAACCTCAACGTCTCTGTTTCTCAGGTCAGAGTTTCCTGTGGATGGTCATGTGATCAGCTTGTGTCACAGCCTCAGAAGCGGCACCGTTGCTCTGCAGCTTGAAGATGGACAGATAATGAAACTTTACATGGGTTAGTTACATGTATATCTAGTTTTGGCTACAACATAATTGGATCATTTATAGTTTTTTTAACACGTGAACGTTTCATACAGACTCTTCAGATCTCAAAGTAACAGAATGGACGGATTCTTCTCGCAATACAATCAACTTTCCCCGATCTTGTGTTCAGACAGCACTGTGCACCCTAAACGGAGAGGTAAACTTGATTCTCTAGCATTATGCGTTATCTGATTTGTTTCACATCAGGCGTTGTTTCAGTCCCAAGTGAATTGAATGAATTTGTCTGTTAACAGGAGTGTTTAATAGGCCTCACCGAAAGATCTCAGCTCTACATCGGTGACTCGCAGGTTTGTGTCAGGAAAACAATGCATTTGTTTTACATACGTACATCTTTTTTGTATGGTCTAATGGTCTTATTCAACCTTAATAAAGAGCTGTTTGAGAAGTTGTACAAATGAAATCATGTTTTCTATGTGTTCAGTAAAAAGAAATAGCACGTTATGTATATGAAACCTTGCCATACCCTAGCAGAGAGCTCAAAGTTCTTCAATCCTGGCAATACAACTCACCTACGTCTCTTCTGCTCTTTTCAAGGTGGCCTCCAACATCTCCTCATTTTTAGTTTATGATGAGTTTCTTTTGCTCACCACACACTCTCACACGTGCCACTGTCTAAACCTCAGTACGCTCTCTATTAAAGGTACGTGTGAACTTCAAGTTCTAAATCTTCATCTTTGGAAGACTCAAAGTTATAATATGAACAGATGTTATTGGTGTTTGCTCAGGTTTGCAGTCAGCTCTGAGCTCAGACGGCGGTCAGAATGATGAGACCGTACGTAAGGTGGAACGAGGTTCTCGAATCGTCGCTGTGGTTCCTCAGGACACCAGACTGATCCTGCAGGTGAACAGAGAGTGACTTACACACGCGATTGTGTTTCTCTGTCATTGATTTCAGACACGTACATTTGGTAAAACACATTCTTGGTTGTTTTTAAGATGCCACGAGGGAACCTAGAAACAGTCCATCATCGGGCTCTAGTGCTCGCTCAACTCAGGAAGTGGCTTGACGGGTATTTTCCTTTTACACAAAAGAGTTTAACAACCAGTGAACAAAAATGACTGTATAACAAAACCAATTCTTATTTTATATTACACATAATATATCGAAATGTAATTTTTCATTAAATGTTTCTTGTTTCAGCCTCAGATTTAAAGATGCTTTCGAGTGCATGAGGAAGCTGAGGATCAACCTCAACCTCATCTATGACCACAACCCTTCTGTGAGTGACCTCACTCTGATGTCATTTCCTCTTTAAGGGCTGGAAATCCTTTCAGTGATTAGCAGTTGCTAAATGAATAGCAGCACTTCCACCCACTCGCTCTTTTCTTCACCCTCAGGTGTTTCTCGAAAACGTGGAGATGTTCCTAAAACAAATCGATTCCATCAATCACATCAACCTGTTTCTCACTGAACTCAAGTAAGGCTTTTTCAAATTGAGACTTTGAATGTCTCGTGTCATCGCTTTGTTAAAATAGTTTGTCATTCCCAGAGAGGAAGACACCACCACAACAATGTACCCATGTCCCGCGAGCACCACCTCCAGTTCAGCTCCAGTTAAAGCAGGGAAGAAGGTCGACATCGTCTGCGATGCTTTACGCTCCACAATGGAAACTCTTAACATGCACAAGTAAGCGTCGTCAGATATATTTCTATCTAATATATTTGTATAATTTTCTAAGTCACCTTTACGCTTTTGACAAATCTTTACACAGATATTGTTTATGTATTCTAACGTCTCACGTGAGAAAATCTACGCCAGAACTAGAAATCTGTCTTCAGAAGGTTCATGAATTACGAGGTGAGCTAACCCATTTCTTTATTTTCTTCTAAACATGCTTTGAAACAATCCAGCATTGTAAGAAATATATGCGCTATTTAAATACATTTGAATTAAACGTGTTAAAGTGTGACTGACTGCGTTGTGTCATCTGTGTGATCTTAGTGAACCCACCCAGCTCTGGCGATGCCGTGAGCGCAGAGGAAGCCCTGAAGTATCTCTTGTTCCTTGTAAATGTAAATGAACTTTACGAGCACTCTCTTGGCACCTACGATTTTGACCTCGTGCTCATGGTGGCTGAGAAATCTCAGAAGGTCAGTCTGCAAATTGAAACTTTGTGCATCTTCTCGTTCATTTGTTGAGGTTAATAACAAGTGTATGCCACATATAGGACCCCAAAGAGTATCTGCCCTTCCTGAACATGCTGAAAACTCTGGAGCCAAACTATCAGCGCTACACCATCGACAAACACCTGAAGAGATACAGAAAAGCTTTACATCATCTCAGCAAGTGTGGTGGGTTTCTATCTGCTAACGTCTTTTTTCTGACATCATTCCTTCAGTTTCTACCATTTGTTAAATTCTCTTGTTCTGGCTGGGGGTTTCAAGGTGAAGAACATTTCACAGAGTTGTTAAACCTAGTCAAGGATCAGAGACTGTACAGCGATGCTCTCGGGCTCTTCCCCTCAGACTGTCAGCAATACAAGGTCACTCAGTTCTTTCATCTTTCCATGTTGTAACATTTACAATGCGTCTGGTACCAAACGTGCATTATGAATGGGAGAGTATGTTTAAGATCACACTCTTGTATTTACAAAGAGAAAGAACATCCCCCATCTTTTCCTTTGTTGCAAAATTTGGTGTTACCTAAAGAAACTTAAATTGAACTTAAATAGTGTGGATATGTTACACAATAATACTACCAAACCTATATGTTGGCGCTAACTGACGCCAAACTCCTGTGATGTCATCAGTCTCTGAGCGTGGTCTACGCGGAGCATCTGGTCGAGCAGCATCAGGCAGAGCAGGCGGGGCTGTTGCTATGGCGATGTGGTGAGACCGCCCGTGCTCTCCAGGCTTTCGTCAGCTGTATGAGCTGGAGACACGCCCTCGCCGTGGCAACACACATCCCCTTGGCATCCGAACAGCTGACGCAGCTCGCAAGAAACCTAGCAGGTGAACAGTTTGTGTTTTTGTGTGTGTGAATCCCTCATGAGAAATCCAGTGCAAATATTTGGATCATTAAAAGGTTCAATATTATTCAGAATGCTTATGTTTAGGAGGCCTAACCTATAATATTGTAGGTTATTTAATGTGTTTTACGTGGGTTTAATAAGTCAAATGAAAACTGACATTTCCCCAAAAATCCCAAGACACCAGCTCAACGTACAAGTTATTATTATAAACGTAGACAGTCCTATGCATGTTTTATGTAATGCTTAGTATAGCTTTTTAAACCACAAAGTTATGGATTGCACATTGAAATAAAAAACACAGATGTTATGAGTGTCTGTAACGTGTAGTGTTCGTTTAATGTTTCAGAGAAACTTCTGGAGGCCAGAAGGCACACAGAAGCCGCTCTGTGTTTGGAACAGTATGCTAAGGTACAGGAACGTTTTTGTATATACAGCATATATTTCGTAATGGTCATTATCTCTGCTTACTGCCCACTGACCTGTCCTTGGATGTGTCTTAGGCTAATAAGTGAAGATCTTTCGGCTCTCTTATTCTCTGTTGTAATGTTTGTACTTGGTGTGCTGACAGGATTGTGAGGAGGCGATCTCTGCTCTCATAGAGGGAGCCGCATGGGAAGAGGCGCTGAGACTGGTGAGACATTTGTGTGAAACGCCTCTGAAACGTGTTTCTTTTTCTGCTGACATCAACGCGTCCTCTTGTTTTTCAGCCTTGTCATAAGCAAACATTTTTCATTTCAGATTTATTTCTACAACAGAGAGGACTTCATTGAGACTAATCTGAAATCCGCTATTTTAGATGGTAAATAGTTCAATATTTATTTGATAATTTGCCCGTTTCAGTTTTTTGCAATATCTTAACTCTTTACTCGATTGCTTTTAGCTCACAGCAGTCAGATGTCCTTTATCGAGTCCCAGAAGGCTTTGTTTATACGTCACAAAAATCGCCTCGCTGTGGTACGAGAGCTCAAAGCAAAGGCCAGGCTGGAGTTATTTGGTAAACAAGAAGTTTGATTTGTATCCATTGATTTTCTTTGCGTTAATAGGATTTTTATTGATCGTACAGAATAATGTGTCAGATTTGATTTCTACATTAAAGGAGACATGCGAATAGTTAGAGAACTGTGTTATAAATATGTTTCTGTCTTGTTACAGATGAAGAGGGTCCTGACTGCGCAGATGCTGAACTGTACTCCGAGGCCAGTAGCGTCCTGACCGGCAGCCATCTTGGTTCAAAGCATTCCCAAAGCAACTCGCGCATTTCATCGTGAGTGATATCACAGCAGACGTGCACACAAAGCGCACCAGTTGACTTAAAGGGATAGTTCACCTTCAAAATAAGAATTCTGTCTTTATTTACATGCATTCTTGTCATTTCAAATCTTTGAAAACCGTTGGTCCCCTATGCATTGGTTTTGTGTCCATATAATAGAAGTCAATGGGGACCAAAGGTTTTGGTTACGAACATTTTACAAGCACTTTTGTGGTTTGCAGAAGAAATAAAAATGACAACAGGGTGAGTAGATGATGACAGAATTTTAATGGCGAAATATTCCTTTAAATATCGCCATACTGCCTCAGATGGCCGTGAACATAAAGGTCCTGAATGAATGTCCTCTACAGGAGGTCGTCCAAGAACCGGAGGAAAGCAGAAGGGAAAAAATACAGTCTGAAGGAGGGAAGCCCGTTAGAGGACATCGCCCTTCTGCGTGCACTTATTCAGATCATCACTGTTGTTGACAAGATGAAAGGTCAGCTGAGGTCACCCATACAGTATAATGTGGAATTACACATCATTTGTATACACTAATGATGACTCTGGTCTGACCCTGCAGAGGAGGTTCACAACCTGCTGAAGGTTCTCGTGCTCTTCCTGTTTGATGCTCAGGCCAGCAGTCTGCAGAGTGTCTACAGTGAGCTTCTTCAGCTCATGGAGACCAACATCCCAGATATTTGGAGTGAGAACGTACAACGCGGCCAAACTCCAGTGAGTCACATAACCATGCACGCATACACACGTGTTTATATAATAATAATATTTTATTTTTAATTCTCCATACAGCTCACAGGTCCTAACTCAACAGCCAATAGCATCATGACATCGTTCCAGCAGCAGAGACCCACAGCGTCTCCACAAGGTGAGCGATTCATAAACTCGGCACTCAGTAAAGAAGCTTCATTCATGTGATCTTTGCTTTAAATCGCTCTTCCGTCCTCAGATCCTGAAGTCCTGATGGCACCCAAGACGAGAAACAATGTCAAATGGAAACTAACCATTCTGAAATAGTCTGCATGTAAAACATTTAGCTGCTTTGTATTTTATGAAATCCTGCATTGTTTTATGGTACATTGTGGAAGAATTAAAGAAAGTGAAAGATGTATTTGTGTCTTACATTTTTACCTTTGTGATTTACTACAATATATGGCTTGTTGGCTTACACATTCAAATAAAATTATTGTATTAAACATTTAGCAGAATATTGCGTCACTATTTGTTTCCGCCGAACACGTGGTAAAGAAAATAACTTATGCTTATACAAATATCAATTCAATATTTCTATAGCGGTTTCACATGTTTAATAGTGATTTGTACTGTAACATTTGCATAAAAAATTCTTTAAACTTTAATCCTCAATATTGCTGTTTATTTTTAATGAACAATACAAATGTATTGAGAGCCACCGATAGTTCACCAAATGAAAATGGTTTCATTTATTCAGCCTTCATATCATTTCAAACCAGTCGTTTGACCAAACTGTTGACCCCTATCGACCACCACCGCATGAACAAAACTTGTCAAACGTTTTTTCTCGACTTCAAAAATGAAAGTTCAAAACAACCATTTGAGGTTGAATAACAGTTTTATTTCTGGGTGAACTATCCCGTTAAACACACACAATACACAAGAAAGACAAAGTATAGTCAACTTTTAATTGCAAAGGTGAGACAATAAATTCAAAGCAATGACAAAAAAAGTTTTGATACCAGACTGACAAAACAAAAGTTTGTTACCATAAGTTACAGATGCTTCACAAAGCAAATTTTCTTTAAATTTGGACCATTTGTAAAAAAAAATCACTGCACTTAAAAAACAGGTATGTACAAAAAGGGGTTAAAAAGACAAGGAATCCTACTCTCACTTTTCTATCATCTCCAACGAATCATGGAGTAGTCACATGACTGTGACATTACGGCTTCCAGAGTTTAAGCAGTCCATCCTCACCGTATGTGGCAATTAAATTCTGATGTGGGTGGTGGGCGATACCGATGACATCCTTCTCATGAACCTGTGAGAGGACACAGATCCAAAATCATAAACATCAACAACCACTTTTTGTAAATGTTTCATGTGAATAACGACCAATTTCAGGTCACACCCTTAATGCTTTACATTGTAATGGAAAAGAAAAATGAAGAGGGCTTACGGTCAAGGTTCTCTCTAGTTTTCCTGTGACTGTGCTGAAACAATATAACACAAAGTCCTCTCCTACACAGTAGATCCACTCGCCACGCGGGGACAGAGTACAGCACACAAAATCACCTCCTTCTCTTTTACCAGAGCTGAAACTTCTCACAATCTGCAGCAGAAGAACCAAACGAAAACTTAAGAGAATGACAATATACAAGAGGACACAAAACATTTCAATGTTGTTGGACTTCCTGACCTGGCCCTGCATGTTCATGATGACCATAGTGTTAGAGCGGTTACAAACTACGAAATGCTCGGGGTTTTTAGGGAGCAGGATGACGTTGTTGACCGTGATGTCTGTTCCAGCAGAAGTACCCAGAGACTTGAACGTGCTGGTGCATTCTGTGGTCTTTACGTTCCAGACCTGAAAAAGAAAATAAAGGATCAGACTTGTGGGCTAGCAATGAGAGTTCGCTTCCAGCATGCAAGATTTTGCCATCGCAGCACTTCCTGTTTACTGCCATACAATCATAATAATAGACAAAAAAGTATTAAAAGCTATTCGTTTTGAGAAAATAATGAAAGAAGTGAACTGCACCTTCACAGTTCCGTCAGAGGAGGCGCTGATGACATGATGTCCGTCAGGAGTTAACGTGGCTTCATTCACAAATGAAGAATGACCTCTGAACTCTTTCAAACACTTGCCTGATTTCAGCCCATGAATCCTGTTGAGAATTGGATAAATCCAGTTATTTACTGTGGGTGTTGGTGACAGACACGGGCAGCGGTCAGACACTCACCTGATGGTCTGGTCAAAGGAGGCAGAGAGTATCTGTGTGCTGTCTTTACTGAAGCTGAGACAGGTGACACCTTTACTGTGAGCACGCTCATAGCGCCGCAGACACTGGCCGCTTTGGATCTTCCACACCTAAACAAATTACAAGCCATTACAACACAATCCTGTTGTACTATAAGTTCAGTGTCTGTATCGAGTTTGATACCTTCATTTTTCCATCTTGAGCTCCTGTGGCCAACATCTCAGTATCTCGACTGAAGGACATGCAGAGCACAGCGTCATCCATCATCATGAAGTTATCTTGTGCCTGGTACTTCAGATCCTGCCCGACACACACACACGGAAAAATCATAAACAAACGCCTCCATGAGTATAAAACTGTGAATATTAAAGCAGATGACTGAGCATGAGAGGACGTACAAACCTTTCGGATTTTTCCAGTGGTGAAGTTCCACACCTCAATGAATCCATCCACAGATCCAGTGACAAGGTACTGACCGTCAGGAGAAAAGCGTGAGCACTCCACGTGAGACTTCTGACCAAACTGCAAACAAATGCAAAAGCACACTGGGGTAAAACACGTCACCACGTGTCAAATTGAAGTGGCGGAGATTCTTGTTCTCGCTGGGGTTTTACCTTGATGTGTCTGCACAGCTGTGTGGGGAAACGCTCGTCCTCGACATCTTTCACGGCTGCTTTACCTCGGAACAAATCGATGGTCATACCGGGAGGCAGGAGACCCTGGTGCTGCTGCCACTTCAGAGACTTCAGAGAGAAACACACAAACCGTCAGACAAACCAAATTGCAGAAGCACTCGAGGTGGCTCATAACACGTGGCAAGGGATATTTGGCTCACCTGTCCGAGCAGAGCCATCAGACGCGAGGGTGGTACCACACTGACCTCACCGGCCAGAGCCTGAGCAATGGCAGCTCTACGCTTCTCTTTACTGCTGCCGTCAGGATAAGCCTGTTTTTTAAAAAGTCATACGGTTCACAGATATAATCTTTTGCATTTCTACGGGTTGTTCGTGGCATTCATCATGCATTACGACAACATGCCATTCCACACATTTCTTGCTATTTAATCAAGCCTCACCTCTCTGGGGTCAAAGTACGAGCGAGCCAGAAGATTCTCCAGATGGATGTATCGCTCAGGCTGGGTTTGTTTCAACATGATCATGGGGTCTGTCTGTCTCAACAAAGACCTGGCAGCTCCCAACTCTCGGAGTTCAATCAGCTCAAGAACAACCTGCAAGGACACCACGACATCTGTTACGCACCAACCGTTCACAGATCAGCCAATGTCAAAACGAACTGAATCCGATTCGTTTAAAGACGGGCCTGAGAAACGTTATCCTACCTGTTCATAAAGGTCGATCAGGGTCTTGTCGGGGAGTTTGAGAGACTGTATAGCCTGGAGGACGGTATCCCAATGACCGCTATTGATATCAGCTACAAAACTCTCAATACTGTCCACAGTGTTCAGGGACACCGTTGTCTCCTCCTGCAGCGTCGCCAAAGTCTTCTGCAAGTTGTTTTCCTTCAGGTACTGCATGATCAGACGGATCACGCTGGAGAAAGAGATTAATACACACCGACATTTTAGTAAGTCTACTTTGTTCAACTATGCGGACAAAACTACGCATAGACAGCAGAAAAAAATGGACTTTTATTTAGTTCACATAAGTCACGATGCTTGCAAGCAGCATTTTAACAGCAAATTAACAAACGATGCACATGTTGTATGGACAAGATAAAACGTCGCTCAAAAATGTGATCAATAGCGAAGATTCGCCTGCAATGCTAACACTGTTAGCCTGACAAACTACCCGCGAGTCTTAACACCGCACTGTCTGCAAAAATAACGCGACTGCTTCAATTTCACGCATGCGGCTGTTTGAAAACGCAATTTGATGCACTTACTCCGCTGACTCTATTTCGATAGACATTATTGAAATGTGTTAAAACAGCAGAAGAGAAGAGAAGCTGACGACACACCGCAACAGGAACAACACGCCAGTCTTCTCTTCTTCTACTGCGCTCGCTTCAACTGGAAAGCGACAGCGACACCGAGCGGACGTTACTGTGCGTCACATGTTACTTTAAAACGTGACTTTAAACGATCGGTTGTGTGATAACGTTTAAATATGTGCGTTGATAGCAGTTAACCTGTGTACGAACGGTATGCACCGCTGATTGATTCATTGTTTAAATTGGACCTTTTTGATCCCTTTGGATATATTTGTAATATCAATGTTTGCAATAAAGAAAGTAGCCAATATAATAAAGAAGTGTTTTTTCAGTGGGTGTGGCCACGATACCACACATTATAGCCAATATATATAATATTTGTATGGTGCAATACGTCTATCTTATCCATCCAACGTCACTCCAAGCATAAATGAGTCTGGAGTAAGTGTCCTCTGTCTCAATACGGGCTCTAATGATCATAAACACTTGAGAAATCCCGCTGTGATTGCATGTTTTGTATTGCAGTCTCTGTACTATTATCATCCTCTCGAACACATTTTCCCGAAATCCCGCATCACATCTGATTGACGCGCTTGTAATTAGACGCACTTCCTGTTTTGTCCCATAGGGGTCGCCCTGCGAGCGCTGGTTTCAAGGTTAACGCGTTTATTGCTGCATCAGTCTCACAGGCTGGTCTGTTATATGGGCACATGGGCGTTTGACTGCCCTGAAACACAGCTCAGTACTGCAAATCTAAATGGCCACTTTGAAATGGCACTTGGTTTTCTATTCCTAATTTGTAGAATGAAAAGGGCCTATCACGAAACAGGCCTGTGCTGTTTGAGTGCGTATCCATTTTTCTTACAGCTTAGCATTTCAATGCCCGTAAATGCAGACGCTGAAAGAAACAAGCCTGTGACATTTTGCCAACAGCAACAATACCTCAACACCAGTCCATAATGAAGTGGTTGATGTGTGTTGCGGTGTCAAATAGATTAAGTGCCACAAAAGGCCATTTTTCACGATGAGTCGGAGAGCACTATGTGCAAATGAATATTTGAAGAGTTATGAACGTGTCCACGGTTGATAAAAGCCTTACGTTACTGAGAGCCTATTGGCAGGTGTGTTATATCCAGAGTTACAATGAAGAGGATGCAGTAAATCTTCATTTGTTTCCTTGGAAAGGTTTGAAAGACTTAGCATAAACATTGTATATTGCCTGTGTAGAATTATTCAGTGGTAGGTCATTTTTCTTTTCACGATTTAGGGTTATGCATTCAGCATTACACCCTGGCATGTAACTAGTGCTAATCTGTTTGAACATAAATGTCTTTAATATCTTAAACCATGTGCATTTCTGTTACATTTAAGCAAATCTATGATTTTAGCTTGTGAGATGACTAAAGTGAACAGACAATATAACTTAAATCGAATAAGTGACTGGGGTCATTTAGGAACTAGATTATTATAGAGGTCTCTTAGGGGGAAAAGTCCGTAACAACCGCCTAGCATCCATAAAAAGACCATAGCAACCGCAAAATGCTATAGCGGAGCAAAGCCATGTCACCATTCGAACAACTTTTGCACAAAAAAAATCATAATCTTAATGTTAGAAACGTATTTCAGAATTGGATTTGGTTTGTAAGTATGTGATAAATTGCTCTGTTAACATTTAGCTACACACAAGCCCACAAGAAGAATAAACAAATGCTTCCCTTTTATCATCATGAATGTTTTTGAAAGATGTTTAAGTGCGAGATTTAAGTGTGTATGTTTGATCATTTTGTTCTCGGCTTAAATTGGCACTTACAATGTATGGCAGTACAGTTGTTCGCTTGAAGACATTGTTGTAAGGTGCTTTGTAGACGGTCTCCTGAATGTAAACAGTCATTCATTTAAATGTACGAAGGCTTCAACCACCACTAGTGGCTATGAGTGGGTTAGTGGCAGTAACAACCAAAAGCATTTCATTACAGGTAATTGAATCTGTCCACCAATTACATCCGAGGCCCTTTACACCTCTGTCATGGATATTGTGTTAGTTCTTTTCAAAGACCATATTTTTCAGAGCCCTGAGGACTTGGACGCTGTCTGTTCCATTTGATTTATTATGGGACATTTAATATTCAACGTGGACCCTGAAGTCTTGAATTTGAAAACTAACAGGATAAAGCTTTGTAATGTGCTGCTTACATTTAGTCATTTTATTTTACATTTAGTCATTTAGCAGACGCTTTTATCCAAAGAGACTAACAAACAATTCAGGCAATAAGCGATATGTCATAAAAGAGCAATAGTACGATAGGTGTTAATACAAAGTATAGTTTCAACAAAAGCTAGACCACTACCTGTTGAGAGAAGAGAGAGGGTTAGTGTACTTTTTTTCCTTTTCATTTGTCTGTCAAGTATTCGCAGAAAAGGTGGGTTTTAAGAACCTAACCGGACCGAGTTAGGAAGAATGAAGGGGGCAGCGAGTATGCTGTTTTAAAGGGGCCATGAATTGGCCAATGTCTTGTTTTATTATACATCATAGGCATTTCCTTTTCCAAATAGCTTATTGATCTCCATTCTTCTCACTTCTCCAGCAGAAAGGCGACAATAACTAAATACATCTTCCTGGTTGGAAAATGACCCACATAGCTCTAAACAAAGAAAAGCAATCCGAAGAGGAAGGACTGACACAGCACAACCCAACAGACAATGAATCTAGATTATGAACTTTGAGACTGATCAGAAGCCAGCTGTTATCATTCTTAACCTGTATAAACCAATGCACTGATCTCAAAACTGTTTCATGATATTTGTGCAAGAATGGAAGATGGTGAGGATGGGCGTTTCCAATAAAACGCCACATTCGAGCACACTGGAATTGATCAACAAGAATGATTTTCGTCCCATCAGACCCCAAAATGGCTTCTGGAGAGAATATTAGAAATCCTTCTGTTATCAAGTCCCTTGACAAATCTTTTGTGATTGCTTGAGAAATGTTATATTGCTTTAATCTGTGTCATTTAATGCCACACTTCAAACTGCTAGTTGTAATAATGCGAAATGTTTTCTCACCACTGAAATGACCAAACAACAGCATATATCATTTGGACATGTCATAAAATCCATCTATAGTGACTCATGCTGCGACAAACCGCAGACTAACTTTATTTGATCTAATCTTATTGATGCTTAGAAATATAAATCTCTTGCTGTCTTTAAATATAAATTCAATTAATAAAATGTTTATTTTATATAGCGCTTTCACAGGCTCAAGAACGCTTCAATTGAACTCTCTCCTGTGGTTTTGGGAAATTATTTAAGTAATTATGTTAATTATACACAGTCTGGATGTTATGTAACACAATCTGCATTAAAATAAAAAAGAAATTAAAATCACTCCTTTTATTGTCTTAATGTTATACAGTGCCAAATCCTAGACGTCTGGGGGCCCTAAGCAAACCTTGTGGGGGTCATTGTCATAGTTAAATAAACATAACTTTAAATTATAAGACATAAAAATCCTAAATCAATTCACAAAGTTAAACGGATAAAAACTGAAAGAAAAAAAACATTAAACTGACAGTTACAACAATTAAGTTTAAAATTAAATTAAAATTTTGATTCCAAAGTAACGTGTAGCTCTTGAACCATCTAACTGTCCAAAAAAACTTTAACTTAGTCATTCCTTTAAATGATATTGAAGTTAGAAATGTGTATATTATTGTGTAGCCTTTGTAACTTTGGAGACGGTACCTAAATTCAGACTATCGAACATCCATCGTCAAACCAATTTTATGCTAGTGGATAAATACTGGATTTGTAAATCTTGCATACTTGCATAAAAACTCCATACTAAGTAATTGATTCCTGTTAAGTTGAATGCGCAAGTTATAAAAAGAGGTATAGTGTTTTTGATCCGGTACTCAAGGGGGCCCTATGCAGCCTGCGTTTAGGGAGGATCGGCTCTGATGTTAAACATCTCACTTAAACTTTACCCAAAACTTGTCTATACAATTTTCCTCACCAGCTGAGCAACATCTTTCCCCGCTCCAACTCAAAATCAAGTCATTCATCAAATCATCAAAACTGCACATACTTGAAACATAATGTAAAACAAGCATCCATTCATCAATAATGTGTCGATTCTTGTGTATTAACAAAACATGCTGTCAATCTGTGACAACCGTATCGACCAGTCTAGCTTTCTGGTGCCTTACATGTATCTACAATAGATAATGTTTCCATGTTCCAGACACAACATTTGTGATTTACAGCATTGCTCCAGCACAGTGTAAAACCATTGATGTGGTGGTTGGAAACGAATATCCTTTTCTGCATCGGCGTTCAGGTTTACTTACACTATACTATAACATCTGATATCTTTTTGTGGTTTCCAGAAGCGTGATGTCAATAAGGCTGGAATAAGCCATGATTTTAGAGCTCTTAAAAACACATAAAAAATGTCATCATTTTAATTTCTTGGTTTATAAAGGGATTTGAGATCAGCCATGGGCTGGATGGATCCATTATTATTTAATTTAAGAATAGAGAGAATTATTATTTTTATGAATCCCATAACCATGATGCAATGTAATAGCTAAAAGAGTTTAGCTAAAGAGATTCTAAAAATTGTGGGCAATGTCTGTGTATATACACAGAACTTTAATTTCTAGAACAAAAAATATAATTCAGGCACCATGATTCTCTCTCTCTCTCTCTCTCTCTCCAGTCAAAGTCTGCTTTATTGTCAATTCTGCCACATGTACAGTACATACATGTGGAGACCCATGGTGCAAACAAATAACACTAACACAGTAAGAAAATACAGATGTATTTTATATATACATGTATACAATATATATACAGTTTATACATAATCTATATATACAAATCTGAACACATCCTTCATCCTTCCTAAAAAGCATCTCACAAACCTTTTGTCTGCAAATCAAAATAAAGCCTCTGTCATACTACGATGTGACCCTATATATACAGGTATATATATATATATATATATATATATATATAGCAAAATTATGATTCAGTATACATAACGCAATCTGGTCTCTCTCTCCGCTTTCTACTTATGCCATTAGCATCTTTGTTCCACTTCTTTGAAGTGTCAGACCACCAAAGACAAATCATGGGCTTTCATGTTCATTAATTTAGTATTCTAAGTTTGGTCGTGCTGCGCTAAGCACTGGCTCAACTAAACCCAGCCATGCTTTAATTGGCATGTTCAGAAAATCACAGCGTGGAGATAATTTGTTGTTCCTCTTTTGAACCCTCCTATACGAGAGCTTATAGCGTCTGCTGTGCTCTTCAATGTAAAACAAAGTCATCCCTGCTCCTCAGAATAGATCCCACCTGACAGGGAAAATAACACATTCCTCTACTCAAAGAGATAAGTTCATTCTGTATGGGACATGAAGAACATTCCCGCCTGTGATGGAAATACTCCGTACTTAGCACCTCAGCGTCACTTTTGTGAAGTTAAAGATCTACTCGCTCTTTCGTTTATTGTCGCACCGCACATCCACGAAAATATTAACATCCGCTGCAAATCCAAAAACAAATGACATTTAAATGGGTCACATCACAGTGTGACAGAGGCTTTATTTTGGTTTACATACAAAGAGTTTGAGAGATGCTTTTTAGGAAGGATAAAAGTTTAAACAAATTTCAAACAATTGCAACTGCAACAGTGCTGTGAATACTGAAAAAAACGTATACACAAGTCAAACTTATAACATATTAGTCATCACAATTAAAAAATATTAAGGCATATTGATGGCTGTGTCCAAATTGACGTCCAATAAAATAGCAGTAGCAGTAGCAAACAGCAAATTATGATTCATAGTTTCCTAAATACCATTCTAGCTGTTGTATTTTATAAAATCACTTGTGAAATCTTTCCTATCTTCCTGTGTTGTAGGAAATACATTAACAGAAGAAATCTGTGCGAATGTTCTTTAATAAAAAAAGATATGCACCGAAATATCGGTTAATAATAGGTATCTACAAAATATCTTCTCAATCAAAAGAGGACAGGAAAATGCAACACATTAGTGCTCTGTATATATAGAAAATGTTGAGAAACATTGCCAGTTTTATGTTCAATGTCATTATATTACATTAAGAAATACTAATTTCATCTTCAGAATCAATGTCGGGATCGGCAGATATCACTCTGAATAATCGGATATCGGTATTGGTGGAAAAATGTAGTATCGGTATATCTCTAACATAAATCTGTATAAAGCAACACTAAGATTAAATCTCACATCTCCTTCCACTGTATTTCTACAGTGTGTAACACTCCTTGAGAGTGTTTCTATATCTCTTGGCTAAAACGTACACCCCATTTCCGGAAATGATGAGTACAGTCTCTGATAGACATTTATTGTTCTTTGCTTTGCTCTGAGGAGTCACCCTATCTCCCATAAGCCCGTAGAACGATGACAAACAGAATTAAAGTGACAGGAGAGAATTTCGGGACACATTGCTGCTGATATTAAAGACCACCCAATCTCTTCCTCAGTTAATCTCTCATCTTCTCCACAGCGAGAGCAATTAAAGCTGAATTCCAGAGATACTACTGCCAAAGAACAGACAGAGTTCAGCTGTTTTAGTACCTGCAGACTTCCTCCTCCTTCCTAGTCTTGATCTTGATGTGTATTCAATTCTCATGTTGTTCTTTGAAGTTTTCTTCAAGCGATCTTTGAGGGTACCGAGACTGATTGCTAGCCACTATTTTTGGATGTAATTGAAACGGAATGAGTTTTCTGTAAGATCTTCACTGGGTCCTCCCTAAAGCCCTCATCACACTCCATTCCACTCCACATGATAAAACCATCCCACCTACGACGTGTTCCAGACTGAGTTTTACATGTGGAGTGGAATTAACCAAAACATTTATTTCTCAGACAGAGATGACCGCACATGTATATTTATTTAGCTTTTACGTTAACGTCCAATGTTCTTGTCGCCTCACAGGAAACAATCAATAACAATTTCAAGAGATCACTGTAGAGAGATGTATGATACCGGATAGACACGTTTTTTCAGCTTCAAATTGTTGGTTTATCTCTTTCAGGAGAGCATGTATGCTTTAGAACTAAGACGATGCAATAGACATTTAGACTTTTATTTGACGAGCTTTACGAATCCTTGTAAACACGGCTTGGTAAACTAAAGTTATTGTTCTGATATATAAATCGATTTATAAGTAATTTCATTATAATCTTTTATTATCAATCATTAAAATTGTATTGCATAAAGATTGTACTTTTATACACTTGATAAAGTTCTCAGTTGTGTTTCTTTAAATAATCTCGGTTTCCTAAAATTGCTAAAAATAGAAACAAACGAAACTACGGTTTCTTTTTTTGTTTCTAAAATAAAAAAAAGAGTTTGGATGTGTAGAATGAATGTAGATTGTAGATCAAAGACTTTTACATTTGCAGACGTTTTTATCCAAAGCAACTGACATTGCATTGTACTAAACATTTGTTTCCCTGGGATCGAACCCATGGCCTTGGCGTTGCTAGCGCTATGCTCTAACCACTGAACCACAGGAAAACGGCATTGTTGAAATGAATGGTATTACAGGTTTAACAAGTGCACAACAGAATTGACTCAAAAAGCCAAAATGGGCTTCAGGGCTTCATATGAATCTGGAAATGGGCAAATTTGATGAGTTCATATTGAAATCTTCAGTAATGCAGACAATGCAGCGATCTCTTTTATTGGAGGCACTGCCGTCACATAACGTTTATAACATAACTCACGTTTTCACATCTTTTCATGTTGCTGTCTGTTCAGTCTTCCAGTGCATTAGCTGAGCTTCTGAAAGCTCTTACATGTTGTACAAACTACTCTAGGATGAAACAACATCCACAATAGTGCACTACAGGACATTCTTGAAGCCCATATTAGCTTTGCGAGTCAATTCTGTCGTGCACTTGTTGCACAATACAACCTGTAAGGCATCACAATCCTGCATGTCTGCATGTCTACCATTGATTTAAAAAGCCCCACAGAGAGAAATAAAGTACTGTGTTTAATTACATTTGAATGTATTGATCACGCTCTTGTGTCTGTGTAACCTTTAGCACACTTGTTACATAGAATATTGCAGGTAATAGTGCAGACATGTGACAGCTCAGTTCTGACACCGCATTTCCCCGTTGAGTGACAGCTCTTGTATAAACAGGGCTCGAGGCATACAGCAACATTTTCCTGCAGACAAATCAAGGGTCTAAACAAGTGCTCAAAGGTCAGAGAGGTCACAGCCATCGATCAAATGCCATTTTGGCGCCAAGGCTGGAAACATGGACGCCAGTGAGGCTAAATGTCCTTGTTACCCCCTAATTTCCCCCAAATCTGACACGACATTCTGTAACGGAAACACGCATCAAAATGAAAAGCACAGAATAAAGAATGATAATCTGAAATCTCAAGCTAAATTTGAAAGTGTACTTTCATGAATACAACCAACTGTGCTATTTTATTATAAGAGGAAACATTTTTCATTTATTGTTATGATTTGAATTCATGCCTTGGATAAAATCATCTGCCAAAGGCATAAATATATAATAAATCATTGTTTATTTTTTCATTCATGGGCCTGAATAATTGCTTGTTGAAAAATGAATAATAAGTATTCACTACTATAGACCACTCTGGAAGATGTTAACAACTAGAAAAACGTATACGATATGTCAATTTTGGCCCATTACGATAACCGATGATTCTTTAACATTGGAAGCCGATAACTGACATATTAAAAAAATATGTTTTTGTTCCTATAATTTACACATTCACAAATACAGTATCTACATAATGTACCTACATCAACAATGTTTTGCAAATAGAAGTAAGTGAATGATCACGACAGAAAGATAGAGCAGCGTGCCACTGAAGAAGTTTAACCAGAGGAAACGATTTATGATTAATCGGCGATAATATATCGGCCTGCATTTTATTATCGGCCGATAACATTAAGAATGACCATTTATCAGCCGATACCGATATGGCAGATAATTTATCATACATCCGCAAAAAAATCATCCTGCTTCAGTTTTTATCACTATACAATTGTTTGAACAGAAAACAACCAACAAAACATATATATTTGGTAAAATTGTTAAAATAATATCTTTATAGTATATCGTTTATGTCCTTCTGAAACCTCAGATGTCCAAATTCACAATTTTTCAGGAAATGGAAAAAAATACTGTGTTGTCAAAGTTGACAACTATAATTTTCATTGGTTAGATATTTGCAAAACCCAATGACAAACATAAAGGGTGACATTAATAATAATGATTTATGGCAAAAAAAATGGAGATACAAGGTTTCAGAAGGACAGCAGCGATATAGGTAAAAAAAATAAAGTGCTGCATGGACCAATGGCAAAGTGATCTAACTGTAACTGTTTTATTGAGTTTTATAGCTGTTCACATTTCTGAAACCAGTAAAAAAGCTGTGGGTGCTGCACTGACTTTTAAAAGAAAGATTTTACCGAGAACTTGATAGAGAAAATTACCCTTTGTCGCCTCAGACCAATCACAGATCACGCCCCGATCGCTAAAAATAAGACCTCCATCAGTCAGAATTATTGAGCTTGAAACCTGGCAGGAAATTGCAGGCGCAGTTTCCTGAAGAATGTTCTAGAATCTGCTAGATTCCATTAGGGGCCACATTTGCATAATTGAACATGTATTAATGATGGATCTTCTTAGATACATAGAGTTCTGATACTCCAGGGCAGAATATCAGTTGGAAGAAAGTTTAATCGCCGACTTCAGTCCAATCTGTGCCCTTGTGTCTGAGTCACATCCCTGCTTGTGCGAAGGCATTGGAACACACTGTAGACTCTGGACGTAAAAACCTGGGATGTGGATAGATGTGGCAATAGAGCGAATGAACAGCCAAAGGCAGCTCTGTGACCATAACACCCTCCCTAATAAAACTAGAGCCAAGCTAATGCTTATGCAAACCCTGAAGAAAGAGGTGGAAAAATCCAAACGCTGTGTTGTGTGCCAGGTCTGCAAAAACACAGCTATACTTGAAGGATTTGAAACCCTCATATTTGACCGCATAAAGCACTTTTAACCATCTCTTCAATCTTGGACTTTGAAATGATGTGCATGTAAACACAGTCTCTCCTGATCTGTATCTTGTTGCCGTGTGTTCGCTGAATAGTGCCCTGGCTTTGATCAGAGCTGGCACGCCGAATGCAGAACGCTGTGAAGAGTCTCTTCACCACAGTGTCCATCACCTTTCATCTCCTCACCTCCTGCCTCTCTCCGCTCAACCGCCCATCGGTCTGTCACCTCCGTGTGATGCTTTTGCTTTCTGCCCTGCTGTCTACTGAGTGCTAGTATGATATAGCGTGTTCCGAATGTCACACATGTTGCCGAAAGGGTGTTGCTGCCTATCTTATATAATACATTCGCTGGTGTAAATCAGTTGTCAGTGGGATTGTGGAAGAACGTGTGAGGAAAACTCGGACGTTTACTGCGTGTGGAGGTTGTGGCTTGATAATTGTTTCCAAGGCCTACAAGGTAAAATGACCCTAGGCTTTGGAATTCAGAGAAAGCAGTGTTGCCATTTACATAGCTAAATCAAATATAAATGCAAAAAATGTAATGATACTATTGCATCATCCTCCCCATTACAGTTTTCTGCGGCTCTGGATCTCATATCATCTCTTGTGTGAAGTTATGTACAGTAGGTGTAATATTATCTGTGTGAAGTTATGCACAGTCTGTTGTTTCATATGCAACTATGGAGGGATATTTTTTCAGTGCAAAGCAAAGAAAAAGTTTCTTTTGACTTCTAAATGGGTTACGTTCTCAACACTAACTTTCTGTGCATATTGTTATATAACGTGTATTACAATGTATGTTGAGCAAACTCACATTAAATCGCTATATATAACTCACTATGGTTGCACAATGTGCTTCCATTTCTAAAGAACAGAGAACAGATTGATTAGAGAGAGCATTGTAGAATAAATGAAATGGGTTTGCTCAATTAGAATACAATTAACATGCTAATTACTTTGCTTTCATCTGAAAAAGGCCTAATAGGGAGGGAGGACGGCCAGCGTAACGCACTCACACATGTCTTACAAGGGCATTTCAATGAAGCGGCGCAGCACTAAATCTTATTTAGCATGTCAGGAAACTGGAAGCCAGGGGAGAAAATAGATGGAAGGATTCAGAATGAGACCAGAGGATGCTTTTGTTTGTCAGAGCTTTGCCGGTCAATATCTGTGGAGTCTGCTGAGATAAATATCCACTTGGCATGAAAAACAAACCCACACGGGTTCATTCAGCATGCAAGACGAAAGGCACACTCAACATGCAAAACAAATCGATACGACATGATCAGCCATCAGTATGTCCAATGTCTGGTTTACTTTCTCCATGGGGACAGTCCATAGGTGGTAATGATTTTTACACTGTGCATATATTTTATCCCAGAACCCAACCCCTAAAGATCATAGTAAATGTTTTGCATGTTCTGATTTGAAGAAATATTGTTTGGTATGATTTGTAAGCTTTTTTGCCCATGGGGACCACGAGTCACCATGTGTTGGTGTGCATTCAGGTTTAGGTCCCCACCGGGATATAAAAACAAGGCAACTCATGCACACACACACATCCATGGATGCCCAAAGGAACATTACGTAGGTCAAATGTATAGATGATGTGACAGCAGAGTTTGACAGAGATCTCAATGTGTTTTCCTTGCGTTTCTTTAGTATTGTGCATATAAGTATAAGTGACTAAAAGGTTGTGCGTTCATATCCCAGTGAACACAGCTTGAAATAATGTATACACTAAACATACTCGAAGTTGCTCTGGATAGAGGTGGTTGCAAAATGCATGTCTCAGTTGTGTTTCATTTAAATCACAACGTTGTCTCAGATATTTCTTTTAAAATTGTACGATAGATAAAGATATTCAGCAAAAAACTATAATTTCGTAATTTACCATTCGAATGTACAACGTTGATCTTCTGTACAGTATATGCATCTGTAGAGACACATAAATGCCCACCCATGCATGCAGCAGTAGCAAATGTGTAGGAAGAGGAGTTGTGGCCGAGCTCCAATGTTCATAACCCAGCATGGATAAATGGTTTGCGTGCCAAATTCTGCTCCTTGACATCATTTTACATTTTCTTCATGTTTCTGGCTAGCTTATTTTTTGGGGGGTTGTATACCCAAGGCACGTAAATGTCAGCAAACAAGCACCTAGAAAAGTCTTTGCATAATTTAAATCCCCTTTTCAGGCACGCTTTGTGCATTCACCCATTTGTGGATTATGTGTCACCACAAGTTAAAGACGATGTGTGGAGATGGGCGCACACCTCTTCAAGAAAACAATTCTTCACAAGGACAATTATGGATAAATTCACGAGCATCCGATGCATAAATTAATCCAAATGATGTGAGCTTCTGACAGGATTTGGCACACGCTCAATCACGTATACGATGGAAATCGATACACTTTTGTGACATAATATTTTACCTAGTAATCTAAATATATATTTAGCTTATTTTCTATATTTGGGTTTAAGAAATGACGTCACAATGCCAAATTGTAAATGTGTGTTAAAAGCAAATTGCCACATAAGGTGAAAAAAACTGCTATACATTACAGAAGCACTGAGCAATTTTGGGGCAAGAATGCATTCGAGAATTAGGGGTGGGTTTACTTGGACCGGTAAACAGGCATCCAAAACACCTTGGCAACTGCATCACAATGCCCTGGCAACCACCTGCAATGCCAACAGCACATGAAAGAAACAAGATGCTTGTATTGTTGCAGTGCTAGATTCAAATAAACGGTTCAGAATATGAGAGTTATATTGAAGCGTGTGGTATTAGAGTGGAAGCTGAGTGCTTGTGATGGTAAGCACAGTATAAATGAGATTACAGCACAGTAAGGTGGAGGAAGAAACACATTAGTTACAGAACCAGGATAAAACTTTATTTATAATGTAGCGTTACAAAACATCTTCTATATTAAATGAAAAAGCACAAATACAGGCAGGGCTGTGATATTTGTTTGTCTCTCCTGTTGTTTTGCATCCTGTGTCAGGACATCATCGGGATGAGATGTGGCAGATATCCCAGGAGACCTGCCCTTTAGCAAACATCTCAGACCGGGTGAGTGGACGTCTCACTGTTCCTGGACCAGCTTTGGCCACATGACGCTCATACCGTCATCACTGTTAGCGATGGCATAATACGGACCTCAGATCAACATTAACACGGCACAACAATAGCCTACCGTGACAGGCTATGGCAATGACATTTCCTTGCTGTTCCAGACTCTTTTCAAAACAGTCACTTTGAGAACAACAAACGCCAAGTGATAGAGACGGTAACAAACTGTGATTTCATGTTACGGTTCACAGGCGTTGCAAACAACACATTGACAACTAAAATCTTTATACAAAAAGAACAAGTCTTACCTGTCCAATAGAATATAGAAGCAGACATGCGGACAATGTTCTTGAACACAAAATAAGATATTTTAAGAAACTTCTCAGTGGTTTTGTGTCCATATAATGAAAGTCAATGTGGGTCAATGTTTTACCAACATTCTACATTTTTTCGGAAACTATCCCTTTAAGCAGGAGACATGACAAAATGAAGAATCAGATCATTTAACGGTCTTAACAGGTTTGATACTTATTTCTTTATTTCTTATTCAGCAAATACATAATATTTGAAATAAACCAAGTTTAAATCTTTCGAAACCTTTTTTTACCTAAACGATCATTCAACATGACAAAAGCGCAAACAAATCGTTTTTTGAAGGTAGCATGTGAACATCTAGATGCCGGAGGTGATTCAGTGCCAGTGGATCATATAAATATCTGCAGGTCCTCTGATCATATACCGTCATGTCACAGGAGAGTGAAAGTGGGCCCTGAAAGAACACACTGCAAAAGGGAAAATACTGAATCACAACCCACACGGTTTCTAAAAATAATATGGCAAAGGTATAGAAGACAGGAAATAGAAAAACTAATATTATGATGAGAGAGTGTAAAGATGTCGTGTGAAAAATCATTCCGAGAAGATGTGGAAAACATGAGTACAAATCGAGTAAAAATGTTTTAAGCAATTAAAGCTTCATTTATTTTCAATTTTGTTATCGAATGCATTCGTGCATTTTTAAGAGTGATTTATTTGTCCAAATGCTTTTTGTCACCGCTGTTTGCTTTTTCCTGTTTCATAAACTGCTTTGGAGAGTCACTTTTATATGGACTCATTTGTATTTCTCTCCCGAGTGTACGGCAATTTTGTTATGCGGTTCCCGTAATATTTGATCATTGCTGCTTTAAGTACGTAACTGCATAATTGTTGGTCTGGATGTTCTAAAAACAGAATTCCCACAGAGACATGTTCACCTCATAGACACTAAGCTCGGGGATAACTGCTGTGTGTGTTTTTCAATAGTCTACTGTAGGTAATAAAACAGAAGGCAGCTGGAGAGAAAGAAGGCAAACGATTTCTTTATGTTGAGAGATTTATGTTTATAGACAGATCTGAGGTGGAGATGAAAGAGTTGGACCCTAACTGTGTAGAGTAACAATGGAGTGGCTCAGAGATGACGTATTTTTGTATGCAAACCCCGGTAGCGACTTCCAGTTCCACGCCCCAAAGTCTATGAGTTTTTGGAATAGGTTTTTGGTAAATCACCTGAAATAAGGTCTGTAGCTAACAAGTTCACGTTTGAATCTATGGCATCCATTTTCAACATTTATTGTGTTTAAAAAACGGAGTTTGCAAACAAGTTGCTAAATAATGCAACATGGGCACAACTATCTAAAGCATGTTGGGGATTCACCCACGGAATCATTTCTAACCAGGGAACACATTTTTAATCAAGGTTGAGAAAGTTGTTGGAGGCTTGGGGGTGGTGACGTTGATATTGAGCGACCATAGTGTAGTCTGTTTATAGAATCGTCTTGGCTTTTTAATTCTGCCAATTGTATTTAGGCTTCAAAATAATATTGTGTTAATCTGTAAAGATGATCTTGATAGACAAAACGTGTAAACATAGTCAAAGATCTTATTTTATGAGGTCTTCCAAAAGTCTATGGGAAAATGCACAGGCTTTCGGTCGAGGGAACCAACTCGGCACTTACTTTCGGGTTAGCCTACAAAAATACGTAATCTCTGACCTTGATGGCTAATAAATGTTAGGTTCTATTCATTTATCAGAATGACTGTACATTGGTACATAACTATAATTCAAGACATGACCTGTGAGCAAATCACTTACCAAAATATGAATTACAAAAATATCCAAGAATCAATTTTCCAAAACTTGTTCAAATGACTCAAATACTAGTAAATTCATTAGAAGATACTATTGTAGAAACTAGCTAAGATTTATCCAAAATATTATCATGTATTCTATGTCTATTCGGGGAGGCAGAATAATTAAGTTGCTTCGTTTGGAGCATCACCACATTGGAAGCGTATGATGCCTCAAAACATCTCTCTAGGCTCTCTCGCTGGATTTCAGTGTTGCTGTGTTATGGAATCACTGTTGGCGGTAAATTGTGAAATGACCATTGGTAATTAGCGACTGGATGTATTTTGACAGGTCTCCACAGGTGAATCTGCTGCTGTGTGATGACCTGTGGAGCTTAGTAAATGCTAACATATGATCTCTGATTCCCACCAGTTGACTTTTGATAATCACTAATCTTTTAAGTCTAAAATACATTAAATCAACATTTCATTTTTTATGAAATGTAAGGTTTTGTATATGTTATACCTTATGATTCACACACGATGGCTACATCATAATAGTCTTATTAATGTTTTTAAGCATGTGCGTATGCTACATGTATTATGGATGCGTTGGAACAATTATGCGTTGTATAAAGTTCAGCACGAATAAATTAAACGAAAGGATTCTGAGTAATGACAAAAATAAACCACTCCCACAGGGGTTGACACAAAAACAAAAAAACAATTGTTTACAATTATTGGGAATGACAGCTGACTGAATATGAGTCACTACAGGCCTTCTCATTTTTCTTCCACAAGAAGCTTCATTTGTTGTGCGTACAGAAGTCAATATTATTATTGTTCCTCATTCTGGGAATAAGGGGGTTATTTCAATCACATATATAATATTATACTATTTTATATTTTTAATTATAGTAACCAATAAAACGTGATTTTGATCCCCAGAGATGGGTCTAATGGGTTTGGCTATTCTGACTTTACTGCCTTTGGTAAAACCAACCACATAGCAGCATCCTAAGGATTCATACATGCTTAAAATGTCTTAGTAAACCTTGTTTTTTCCCTATCATTGTACACCCAAATGCTAAATCTTAAATGTACTGTTTGAGATATTTTTCAGGGTATACAGTTAACCAACCTAAAAATATCTCAGAACAGCATGGTTAGAAAAAAATGTCATAAAAGCAATAAGAATCTCAAGTGTAGGCTGATAATCTTCTGCTATACTTTTCCTTTCCGAGAATCTCAAATCAGAGATAAAAAAATAATTTCAGCTAGATTTTCTGTTCCCCATAGATGAAACCATCATTGTTTCTCCAGTCTCTGTCTAACACATTTATGTTTTTGAAGAGATTTTTTGAAGTTTTATTTAATTGTACATTCCTGCTAGTGTTATGGAGATGTAATTGAAGTTGACAGCGTCTGATAAATAAGCAGTGATCTGCGGAGGGACACCCAAAAGCATTTTAGTCACATACACACTGGTGTGTTGTTATATAAACACAACCTCACTCAGCTGGATGCACTACAGAGTAAAATACGTCATTAACTTGAGTCGGCGATGTATGACAATTTATGTTTACAACCTAATGTTTTCAAAAATGAAAGCTATAAAATAGCATTATGGGTAAACAAAGGTTTAAAGTGAAACTGAGAGCATTTAACAAACTTAACAAACTGTTTTTAAATTTGGAATATTCTTCTTAATATGCTTAAGGTTCAAAAGTTCTTCATACATGCCCTTTCAGATATATCTGTGTCTGTTCTGAACTAACTAAATGGTGAAACATTTATACACGTCTGTTTACGCGTCATAGTTTTACTTTCATCCATCCCTCCATCCATCCGGAGACCCACACACATGTCTCTTTAAGTCTGACTATTTTTAGCAAACATAATACTTCCCGTCTCCTGAAGCTAACACCTTTGTGGCACTTCCAAGAGCTACAAATAAACCACATCTAATTGCAGGCTGTCTGCCTGACATTGTTCACAGCAACCCTACATTTCCTCTGGTGAAAAGTCAGACAACACCGGGAAACTTATCCGACTGCCTCCCTCCTGTTTCGCAGGGACAACCTGAACTCCATTAGACGGGAAGGGGGAGACTTCTGCCAACCAGACAATCGAATGATTATTAAGAGAGACTGCATACTTCAGGCAAGCTGGTGCTTTACGACCCCATATCGAGTTTGTTCTGACACGGATAAAAACAATTCTAATAAAACAATACAACACAAGTAAGAGTATCACTTCAACAGTTACCTGTATAAAACAGCACCTCAGGTTTGATAGTCTTTTATTACATGGCTCTCTGGTATACTGGATTTTGATTGGTTAGTCATGATATTCAGAGTCGGGTCATGTTATACCGTACTTATTTGATTAATGTATCTCAGCTTTTCATGTCAGATTGAAATGTTACAAATGGTTTGATTCAATATTTCGTGTCCAATTATTTACACGTGTGGCATGCAGATGTGTACTAAGCAAGATAATGCACATAGACTATCATAAAATAAACTCCTTCAGGGTGATACAAGATCCCATTTTTTTACGTTTTTGTATAATTCACAACATACAAATTCATATGAATGAGCCACTTCGTAAAATAGTCACGAATTCCTGAGAAATCAGGAACTTCACGTTTGGATTTACACTTGATGTGGATATATGTGGGTACTTTGCAGCACTGCTGTTGACTCTAATTCACAGTTTACCTGAAGGATGCCTCTTACCTGTCTGTGACTGGAATTTCAAGAGCAGATAAAAAGATCATCTATGCATCTGGAGAGGGAATCGAATTTGTCTTAATCATACACAACATCAGCCTTAATTTCTGCTCAATTCAGCAATGCAGACCACCAGCGGTGAGATGTACATTTCAATGATAAACTTAAAGAAATACCAAACAAAAATGGGGTTCCAATAACAGTTCAATATAATTCACATTTATTTCTATAGCATTTTTTACGATTTTGTATTGATGCAAAGTAGCTTTATAGAAAATACATAATTAGTATAGACTGTAGAGACTTAAGAAAAAGTTAATTTTTGCAACTTTAGCAGACCTCTGCTTATCTCACTGCTGTGTCCATTCCATTCAATGTTATTATCTGCTAACATTATAGTCTTCATAAATGCGACCCTGGACCATTCACAAAACCAGTCACAAGTGGCAATATTTTGAAATTGAGATTCACACATCAGCTGGATAAGCTTTTCATTGATGTACGGCTTAGGACAGTGTTTGGCAGCAAGTGAAGCTTGTAGGCATGTTTCGGGCCATTTTTGTTCGCTATTTTGTTGCATCCCCTCACAAAATTAAGTTTTGATATTTTTACGGTAGGAAATTTACAAACTATCTTCATTGAACATGATCTTTACTTAATATCCTAATGATTTGTGGCATAAAAGAAAAAACGATAACTTTGACCTGATATATTGTTGGCTATTGCTACAAATATTCCGGTGCATCTTATGACTGGTTTTGTGGTCCAGTGTCACAAATATGTTTAACCTTATATCTCACTCAAGGATAATTCAAATTTACACGTGCAGTAATGGATCGGAGTTACACCACCAGCGACCGGTATATCCATAACCTGACGCCACAGACATCACATCCACTGCGGCAGAAGAGGAAATATTGACTGTTGACTTCAGGCACACATGTGCCACACAGAGACAAAAAACGACTGTTGCCAGGATGACAGCTGAGCTCTTGTAATCATGTGAGAGTGCTGACTTGTCGTGCTTGCACAGACATGAATTCGTAATATGTTTGCGAAATGGTAATCCATGCATACATCTGAATTAATTACATGCATTTCAAGGCATTCTTTAGCTTGACTGCCTGTGCTGAACATCTTCATTGGACCGCCGGAGAGGGGCTAGAACTGCTTTATCCTCAGGGAATGCTTCAGGTGCAGCTAATTTAAGATAATGTTGACTCGTTTCGCAGTTTGTAAAAGCAAACAAAATGTATGTATTATGTGGTTACATACAGCTTAAAAAAAGAGACCATTCCAATTTTCATTTCAAATCAGCATTTCTAGATGGATTGAGGCCGTTCCAGTCCAGGTTAGATTTCAACAAAATCAAACCTCAGGAGTGACAAAGATATCCGACAGAAATGTAAAAAACTGACAGCATGACAAGACACATGAAAACTGTGATAAATTCCAGGTTACTTTTTCTAAATACACGTACATATAATTATTAATTTTCTTTTTTGGAAGAAATACAGGTAAGTAGTTCATAGAATTAAACAGAAATGTTACCCCAAACACGTAATAGTAAATTTAGAAAAACAGTCTCTTAATTTTTTCTGCATCTTCTGATTCAAAGCCTTTCAAATGTTTGAGTATCCGAGTGACTTCTTAAGCACTTTAAAGTGAAACACCCTGTATGCGTGACTGAGAACAGTGCGTGGCCTTCAATTTTAACAAAGTCATTTTTCATCTGTGTGTCTAACGCAAAGCAAACACTGTTCACCCCAGGGACCGAGGCCAGGGCCCCTGCCAGCATCCGTCAGCCCGTTCACAAAACTCAATTAGGCATCAAACCTCCTCATGCAATGAAGATAACATGAAAAGAAACCCTTGACACTGTTCGAGATTGTCTAGTAACCTCGTATGCATCATCCACCCCAAGGACTTAATTGCACACCGGCACATTCCCCGATACCCTTAAAAAGGCCAGAACTCACGAGTGATGCTTTACAGAGAGTACGTTAGTACATTAAATACATTCGCAGAGAACGAAGCGCAGTGCGTCTATAAAGAGCGAACTAAACATAGCGCTGCCATCTGAATAATGCCCTACTTGGGTGCATATCACATGGTTTGGAGAAGCTGTATTACATTTATTTGGATCGGAAATGGCACCTCTCTCTCCATCAATCTTTGGCTAATTACAGGCTTCACATAATAGGCCACCCTTGCTGGAGTGAGTAGGAAAATGATCTTTTCAATGGTTTTGGCTCTCACGGCTGCAAAACAGGCTGCACGTCTTCCTACGGAGCCAAACAAAGGCGGAGAGTAGCAGCAGCTGTGGAATATCTACCGGATCATTAGCAGGTTTGTCAATGCGCTCACCATCTTCATTACAGAAGCGTGGCGCAAATCAATACGTGGTATAAGACGCTTTTCTCTCAGCTGAGGCTCGGCTCGCCAGAGATGCCACTTCACATTCAGCTCACATGTGGGTGAAGCACCATTATGAGATTTTACATTTTTAATATCAAATGTGAGATGAAAAACGAGATCGGGGAATTGGGTTGCTCTTTTTGGATTTAAAAGATACAAGAGCTGACTTACGAAACAACTGGGTCGCTTTTACGGGGGTTTTTCTCATTATTCCTTTATTACAAGTTAAGGGCAGTGCTAAACCAATAGACAGCAATACGATATTTTGAGAAATGTCTCTGTGATTTTGTCAACGGGGTCCAATTTTATTTGGTTACCAACATAAAAAATCTTCTTTTGTGTCCTGCAGAAGCAAGAATGTCGTACATATTTGGAATGACAGGAGACTGGGAGTGAATAAATTATGACAGAAGTTTCATCTCTTTAACAAATGCACAATATATTCTTTGTGAGTCAATCTTAAGCTCTAAATATATCTCTATGATTCAAAACTTTTCTCGTGAGGACAAACTGACAGACCGGTTTTAGGATTCATGAGTCATAATTCAACCACAAATTTGCCGGCGTCTGCCTGAGAGTTACCTCACAAAAAACGTAATTCCTTTTGGCTTTCATTTCAAACATGACAGCTTAACATCTCCAGTGTTTGCACAGAAGACACACAAAAATAAGAAACAATGGAGACTCCCTCGAGCAGCTTCCAATGGAAGAATCTTTTTAGCTAGAAGAAACAGACAAAACAAACATCACAAAAGTCTGACGGCACTGCTCACCTCTCGACGCAACTACCACAGGGAGAATCACCCACACACACGCGTGGACCACATGAACACACACACTTCCACAAAAAGACACATACGCTACACAAGTGTCAAAGCAACATTCACTACACACCATAAGCTCAGGCCTTCTTTTTGCTTTGCCACAAACTTTATTGTGCGTGCAAATGCATTCACGATGTATTCATTAGCTTTTCTTTTTTCATCCAGGCTTTTCTTTTTACTTTACAAGAAAATGGTGGTAATTCTTTAATTTCGGGTCTCACTGTGGTTTGATGTGGTCATCTTCTGTATGGAAAATGGGATGTACCATTTATTATATGGCTTAATGTTTACAAAACATTGAAAAGACACAACATTCTCGTCTATTCACTGACTGTTGTCTCTAGAGTAAATTCGACAGAGATTATTGATATTTATTCTCATGATGCATTCACACGAAGCAGGCCTTTTTCATACTTGGAGACAGTTGTCTGCAAACATTTCTGTTCGTCTCCAAAGCATAAATGAATTGGCAACCCACCGTATTTGCTCATGCACACAAGGTTCAGGAAACCCTTTTAGCCAATCACGTGTGCCATGTGACCAGTTACTGCAGAGCCACATCGAAATGATGAGGCACAAACCTTTCATGAACCTTTAGTTTTTACTGTAAATGGAGAAAGAGACTTTTCAGGTTATGAGAACTTGTACGATTATCTGCTACCCTCAAGATCTCAGAACAAAACCTGATAAGTATCATTGAATTATGTTATCATTGTATTGCATCTCAAAATCTCAGGTGATGTAATCTTATGTGAAAGTGAGTGTTTAATGTGTGCTATAGCATTCCAGATTGTTTTATAGCTATTTGTGTGTTCAACTCTGCAGTGTTTTGAACGCTAGCGGTGCTGATTCCTTTTCTTTATTAAAGCACGAAGGAGTTCCATCTGTTTCCCAATACACACATGCGGTTCATCAGAGGAAAGCACAGACTTCTGCTAAACTGAAGCATTATGGGAAAAACACTCCAAAAGTCTTCGCCTTACATCACCTTGGCTGTTCCACACAATAGAGTTCAGTTATGACATCAATTTCTAGACAAAGATACAAAGGCCTGGATGTTTGATTTATAAATGCAAGTTTAAGCTATGAATGAATGTCCTTTTGTATGTAAAACCAAACAGGAAATTAATTTCTGTTATTTGCTCACCCTCCTGTTGTTCCAAACGTATATCACCATCTTTCATCTGAGGAACACACACGTTTGCTTTGGCATTGTCCTGGGGACTTGATAGACCTCCACTGTTTTCATATTGACCTAAAGGCATTTTCGAACGCCTAACCACATCATCACAGAAACCCTTTTGCATCTGTACATTTCTCTTGTTGGAACAACTGGCTAGTCCACACAATCTATATGATCTCAGATTTGTACATTCAGCCACCACAACTATAGACAAACAAGACAACACCCTCATTCAAAACCAACCAGAAACAACCCCTCAAAAAGCTCTTCCAGGTTTCAGATCTACAAACTGAACAGCTCCTTTCATTTTACAAAGCGCTCACTGGTCACTGAATTATCCAGAGAGGGAAAAAAAGAGATGGAGAGCAGAAGAGAGAGTCAGACAAGGGTCAATGATCAATAATTTTCAGAGGAAGAGCAGACCAGTGTGTTGAGCTGCTCAGATCTAGGCTGATGGAACTCTGAAGAGCTCTGGCTGGCACTCAGCTGTGATGATCCACAGGGTAATGTTGCTCTCTCGGTCTGTACTGAAATCACAGGATAACCGCAGCCGACCTCACTCGACCAGCAAAGAACACCGGCGCCACAGCTGCACTGCACACTAAATTATATTTACAGTCCATGTCTCCAGTATAATATATTTACACGCCCAGGGTGAGAGAATGTGAAACGGCATACCAAACAGGCCTTTTAGAACCTTCGGTTCAGATCTTCACACAAATTGTAAATGGACATAGCTAGGGGTAGTCTGGCCTTTGAAACAAGGTACAAAGTCTGGCTGGTTGGTACGGTCGTGATGGGAGGATCATAAGCTTTGAATTTACAGAGTAAGCTGTAGAAACAGATACAGGATGATTTTAACAAAGCGATCAATACTAAACAGATTCTGAAAAGATTTAAGATCTGATAAAATAAGATGAAAAAGCCTGGAACCACTGGCTGTCAAGACTGATTAGAAAGACGGGTAATGTTTGACTGCACGTAGAGAGAGAGAGGGAGAGAGAACGAGAGAGAGATAGAGAGAGAACATGGAAAGCAAATCTCTCATCTGGTTGGGTAAAATAGGGACAGAATTAATTACTGGGTTATATATGTATCTATGCTGAACTGTCGTACAGTATCTACACCAGAAATGGTTCAAGGTCACACATACTTTACTGTATGTGACCTTGAAGCAGAGGTCTTTCAGTGAGACCCCCCCCTCCTCCTCCTCTAGCGTGACAGTATAAACGATTTGAGGAGCATTTTTATCTGAAACGCTCTGTGTGAGGGTGTTGTTGTTGTCTGACTGGCCTCGGTACACTAATACAAATGGCACGGCATCAAAGCCTCTGAGCACTTTTATAGGGGAGCATAGGAAAGATTCAGATCTATGATGTAACCATAAAGACACTCGCTGAATGTAGATGAGCCGAACTAGGAAAATTAAACAGAGATGTTGCATCAGGTACCGCGGATTTGCTCTCTCTGCTAACTTTATTAAAGAATATCAGATCATACGGGCTTGCTCCAGCTGATCGTCTTAATTTAGAGACTATGGATAATATGCAGAAGAAACTATAAGTTAGAAATTGACTTGGCTATGTACATTCTATAAAGAGTCAAAAAGACTTTTAAATGTCTATATGAAGAAGGACAGAGCTCTCTGAAGATGATATAACGTATACTCAAAGCGTCATCAGGACCCCTGATGTCATGTTAAAATGACTCGCTGTCAGGGGCTTTTGTTTAATTACATTTGGCTGAGAGACTGTACGAGGGGCTGGAATGGAGCCGCCACATTTGAGTAATTATGGGTTCTGTGGTTATGTGGAATAGATGAAGTTATGCACAATGGCAGCGTTCAGCTTTTTGTCGCAGGTAGTTAAAAAGACAAAAGGTTTCACCTGGTTATGTAACCTGGTTTTAATAGAACAGAGCGAGGCAAAGGAAATTACCACTTGCCATTTTAAATTCCATTGAGAGAACTGTTTAAAATACAGTAGCCTATGTGTTAAATAACTCAGCATACAGAAGACAATACAATTTAATTCAAGTTGATTTATATAGTGCTTTTTAAAATGTTGAATTGTTTCAAAGCAGCTTCGCAGGAAAATAAAACACAAAAAATAGGAAAATTAAGTGTATAGAGTACAAACAAAGAGGACCATCCTAATAAAATCAATTTTAATGGAATTTGCAGAACCCTAAGTTCTAATATCAGCAGTCTCCTGTTGACCAAGCCAATTCGGCAACAGTGGCAGGGAACCAAAACTCCAATCATGAATAAATGGAGAAAAAAACAGGCTCAGCAGGGAGGGACAGTTCTCCTCTATAACAATTACAGCTGCAGCCAGGGACTTCACATTTAAAGTCACAGAGTAAATGTTTCTGATTTATAGGGATATTTGTTAAGATTTTAAAGTTTTTGAGGGATTTTATATTACAAATATGCTAACCTATGTTAATCTATAAATGACAGCACTCCAAAACATTGACAAAATTGTAATTTAGGAGATGTAAGCATTCAAAACCTCACAAAATTCAAAAGAGCCTCAAGCTAATTCAAATCAATCACTTTCATAACCTCATCCTGCACCACAGCTTATAGATTCCAGAATGTGAGGTAAACAAAAAGTAATTGACTATTTTAAAAAGGGGAGGAGCCACTAAATATCTCCAATCTTCTGTTTCTGTAGACATTAAATCCAAAGTAAACAAAGCTGCGAGCACCTCAGTAGGTGCAGGGGAGAAGAAAGAATACTAAACTTGACAATCATTTTCTGATATTGTAACAGCACGAATGTAAAATATTATAAGTGCAGGTAAAGATTTATGCACTTTTAAATTACTCCAAAAGAACATTCTTGAAACCAAAACCCAGAGTTTCTATCTGTACCCAAAGTGAGAAGCAGGTTGTGAAGACAGCAGGGGTTTTCCCACAGCGCAGCTCTAAATCGTGCTCATCACATAAGAGCTCACCAGCTGGACCAAAAACTCAACAGCAACAACATGTGAAAATGAACTGCCTTGAAGAAACGCACAGACTTGCTTATTTTAAGTAAAACATTTGATGCTTTGGTTTCAAACCGGCTTCTCTCAGTATACATCAGAGATGCAGAATGCCCCCTAATGTACATTATCATTATTCTAAATTTTTAAATCAGGTGACGTCCTTTACTAAATATAGCCCCTGTGCTCTTGTGAACATACAGTAGGAAGCTAGTTCAAATATGAAGGTTCACTTCATGTTACACGAGACAGGCCACACTAGTAAAATGCATTAATATTACTTGCCCATGGCAGAACATACATGCTTATGCATAGTGTTAAAAGCTTTTAGACGTCTTTCTTTCCAAATTAAATTCTAAGCAGGTTAAATAACAGTTTGGGAGAATCCTAAAGCTCCAGATGCTGTACTGTGATGTAGACTACATACTTATAAGAGTATGAAAGCAAATGTGAAAGAACAACACTGAGTCAGAGAGTAAGCCATCTGGACCATCAATAAATGCCAATAGTTTTTTCTACTTTTTTTTAATCGAAGGTGTCAGTACAGCATCTTGGATCAAACAAGCCATTTCTCAGACGATTCCACAGGTCATAGCCACAGTTCTTGGAGGGAGATTTTGTTTGAAATAGCAGCTTGGGATTTTTTCTTTTTTCCATGCTATTATTTTGCCGTCTTGTGGGCGGCCTCATTTCCCCTCGACGTGATCCGTTTATTGGATTCCTTGTATTTTATGCCCTCTGGCCATTCAATATATATTCATAAACGTGAACAAAGTGACCCCTCTGAGACACCATAACACCGATCTATCCATTCCGAATATCACTGTTACTGTGATTTGGTTTCTATCTTTTAAAAGGAGGACAATATTTAGGATGTAAATCTTTCTACCACTATAGCACCAGAAGATACAAATCAAACAGTACAACAAGGTCTAATCCTGTAATGGCAAAAAGTCCAAACAACAAGTCTTATTTATTAACAACATTAATATAATTTTGGTAATTAGTCAATGAACAATTGTGGGAGTTGTAATGTTACCACAATGGACATGATCAGGATGTCAGCATTGATAATAATGACATTTTCAATATCTAATATATTGTTACATTTTCTTAACTTTAAATCCCAATCCTCCCACCATTAAAACATTACAGAAGGCAATAAAGGCTACAAACTAGTTCTGCAATATCATGAAAAAGAGACTATAAACAGACTGTGATCTTCTCAAGTGTGAAGATTGAATAAGAATACATGTGTCTTAATGTGACTCTAATCTTAGCAGTAACACAAAATAATATTTGAGTCATTCTTGTAAATGGTCATCAAGAGAAACAGATGCTATTTTCAGCCAGATGGTGTAGTTATGACATCTACCAGCGGGGTCTTAACAGAGCCGAGCTGTCCAGCAAAACCTTGACTTTTTGGCTACAATAATCTGTCAACGACTAAAGCTTAACTAAGAAGACATGTTGTTTCATGTCGATAGACAACACTGGCAGCAGTGGTTAGCTTCCATAAAATGATCTCTGAACAACTGTTGGTTGCCCAAGAATAAAGGCTTTTAACATGTTGAGATGCTTTATACCTGATCTTCAACGGAGATGGACTGAGGGAGGGAAGATCTTCAGTAAAGAAGTGTTTCATTCAGAGTTGAGAGGCCATCCAAGCTGAGAGATCAGACGGCTCTTCACTGTGATCTGAGAGGTGGAGAAAGAGATGTAGTTCAACACGGAGATAAAACAAATTCCTGTCTCTCATGTCAAGTGACACATAAGTGAGGCATAGTGACAATTAAGAGCAATCAAGACAGACAAGCTTACAGTAGATGCATCATTTCCTGCAGTGTGGAAACTCCATCTGTTCTTTTATTTATTTTACTGGATTTGTATTGAGATTTAAAGTCTAAATCACATCTGCTGCGTTGTACCAAAAACAAATTAAGATTCAGATAACGAATCTCCTACATAACAGGTTGTGACCAAAAAGAGGATGTTAAACAAGATTTTAAAAGTGATGGATGCAGATTTGTCATGAATCAATACACATATTAGAATATGTGAAAACTACGAAACAACAACTGGAACTTTGGGAATTATATTGTGACCATCCAAATTAAGTGAAAACCCAAAAAGTACACAGGCTTTGAAGCAGCCAGCTTGCTATGCTAATACAATTCATTTTTTTAATGACAGCCATATAAATGCAAAATAATCTCAGACAGAAACACATACCATCAGACCACATGAGAAAAGATGCCCTGTATTTTTTCAGAACTCAAATACTGCAAAGAAAATAAGTTCTGTCATAACAACTCTCATAAGGTTTAGGATGGTATAAAATGTAAAGTCATTTGGTCTTGGTGGAATAGATCTGCTACGCTGTTGCTGCGGCGGAGCAGGTATACAGACTTGCTACTGCCAATACATCCATAACATGCTGTTATGTGCATGTAAGGAATGCCGCATCCAGCGTAGACAAAACGTAAAATTGGAATGGGCTCGAATGCGTTCTATTGTCTTTTGTGGCATTGCATTGCCCCACGTCCAGTGTAGATACGGTGAAAGTATCATCATTGCAAATGATTTCAGATCCTGCCGTAATCTGTTATGTCACTATAGACCTCCTGCGGTAATGCGCAGAGCAAATGAGTAATGCAATTGCCTGACCACAATCCACTGAAATAAGACAACATCTCATTGTATCCTCAGGTCAAACACGAGCCCAATGGTTTTTATAGTGCAGATGTAAAACACAGGCCCTACTGTTTGTACAACAGGTCCATTTCACATACCTGAAAAAAGTCAGCAGGCTGAAGGATAGAGGTGAACTCGTTATACCGGTCATTGGAGTCAGACCACAAAGTGAGACTATATGAGGGGCCCCATTGAGACTGTGAGAGTCTATGACACAGAGCAATTTCAGTCCTGTGAGAGGTTTCCTGGTTATCTTCTTTGTCTCTGTGAATGTGTGTGTGTAATGGAGAGTGTGACAGGCCTCAGTGTGCAGCAGGGACAGAGCGCTAGATGCTGGAGGCCTTTCGCTTCCCTCATTAGTGAGCAGAATACCATCATGTCCCTCTTCCAAAATCAGAGCGTAGTTGACTCCGATGCTTTTATCAAGGTTTACTGAGCGGTGACCCCTCTGCCTTTTTATTTTCATGTGGTTTTTCTCACTCCGGCTTTTTTGTAACAGTTATTGCAAAGCCTACAGTAGTAAGCTGTCTTGTTGTCTACACAAGCTGCATCCTAATAAGAGCCCTAAAAGATTTCGCTTTACTTATATAATAAATTATACTAAAAGCAAAAAATATATACACAGATACTGGGCAACATAGTCACTCTTTTATCATTTAAATTCCTCTGGCCTCGTCCTCCATCTTGGATGGATTTGAGGCATATTGATGTTGTCACAATGCATTCTGGGATTGCCATTTTAATGGAAGATGCACGTGATGCTGACTTAGAATTGCTTGAAGGAAGAATAATTCTCCGAGACCAGCCTTTGATTCTAATACACAGGCTTGTTCTAAATGATGCTATGGCATTTTGAACATGCTTTCCACTGAGAATTCTGCCAATGTATGCCTTTGTTTTTCTCCCTTTTCACTACAGAGCTGTTTGATTCCTCATCTTCCTGCTGTTACAATTGATCTGGATGCCACAGATGAAAATGAGCAGAACCCTTCTTCTCCTCACACATGTTTCAGTGTAATGGCACTGTAGCCCGCTGTACTTTGATGCTACCTTGTCTTCACATAGAAAAGGTCCAAACTATGATCTCATCAAGAAACGGACTCCTTCTGAACCTGCCTGCGCTCCAAGAAATGTTTTAACTATTCATTACTTCCCCAAATGACTTCTGAATATAATTAGCTTTTTCCCTTTCTTCCAGCCTTGATATTTTGAGTCATACTCCACCGTATAGATGATCAGTCTCATCTCTAACATTTTACTTCGTCTGGGGAAAGATAATTAATGATACAGGACTGTGAGCGGGTCAGCCGGCCACCAATCTAATTCACACTTTCGAATTTAATTTCAGCACCTGTGTTGAGAATAAAAACTCCCTCCATAGTTACATATGTCGTGGCCTTCTTCTCTTCACTTTATTTTTTGGCTCTGTGTCACTAGATTATGTGAAAAGTCATAATGGTGTTGAGAAACACTTGAATGGGAAATGAGCTGTTGAATTACAGTTCTTAATAGTGGTGAAAGGGTTGGAACAGATCAGTTTAGACTGATTCGCCGTAACATTCATGCACTCAGCAGACATGCCTGTGACTGGTAGTAATGAACTAACACTGCAAAATGAAATGGTAAAAAAAGAAAACATATTTTTTTAAAACACATTTTTGACATATTTGCAAAAACAGATTTAAAAAAAATCATGTTTTTATTGTGTTATATTGTCTTATTTTGCTATTATTTAGATATTGTCTGTATATATACAGTGAATAAATCTAATTATCTGTTTTTGCAAGTGAACTCTTAATTTAATATTAAAGCATTTCTTTAAACAACTGGGGTTATGCTGTTTTTTCTTCATGAATGGATTAGCCAACTACATCATAACACTATTCGGCATAAACCAGCCCGGAGCATCATTTATATTTAGTTATACACAGTGCTGAAAAAGTGCTCAACTGTCTGTAAACATCTGCAAGGTGGTCTTTTGGTCCAAAAATCTCTCTGTTCAAATTGAGACGATGCTTGCCTCATATCTTGCTCTTTTCTATAACAGTGGAACAGAACTACATTAGGGTGGCTGGATTGTACGGGAGGGATTTGGGCAGATCTGCTGATGTGAACAAAATATGGCAGTTAATGGTACCTGTGCTCCCCAGAGCAGCGGCTCTTTTTCTGATTATGTAATTACTTTCAACAAGCTGCGATGCCAACAGTTCTAAGCGACAGGTAGCCAGACTCTGTGCTTATCTTATCTAGTATTGTTTAGCTGTTTGCATTATTTGTCCTTTCAGCTTCCATCTAACAAGTGCCCAAATACCTTTAAATACAGCAAACAGACTTTTTTTGAGCAGACTCCCTCATGGGAAATATCTACAGTAGTACTCATCAACAAGCAATTATATAGAAGTATTTACTTTACAACAAATTGATTGACAGTAAAAATAGTGACCCCAAATATCCCAGCAGTCTTTTCTTCTCTGGAAAATGTTCTATCACTGTACAACAAAGAATTAGCGATAGCCGGGTTAAGCTGTACGCCGCTGTTACAAAATATTTTATCTAGTTTTCCTAACCTTTGTCTCAGCCAATCAGAGCAGCTACTATAAGGCAGCTCCGCCCACCGGGAAATCTTCCACTTATGTTCTCTGTTTGGTTGCGGTGGTCACATCATGCAAAAACGCCTCTGCGTGGTTATGACAGCGTTAATGAAAAAACATGACAATCTGGCTTACGATCAAGTCTTGATGTAGATAATATAATACGTGAGAAAAAGAGAACGAGGAATAAAGAGAAACAGACGATTACTAAATTGAGATACAAGACAGCAGAATAGAAACTTATTTGGGGACGTGTTGCAACAAAGCCGTGTGATGTTGTGTCCCCATCAGACAGATAGATAGACAGACAGAATGTGAGAGTATTGCTTATTGTTGGTTCAGTACATAAAAAGGGGGCACGGTAATGTGTGTCCAGTACACACAGTCAGAACAGCTCACGGTAGGTATACAAGGACTGGATGTCAACTAGTTCAGGCTGATTTTCCAGGGAACGAGAAAGTCTGTAAGAGAATCACATTCAGTCCTGTTGTACAGTAGAGTATGTGAGTGTGTGTGAGGTACCAGTAATGACGATAAATCAGTCCAACCATTAGGGCCACTGGCTGAAATCCCAGGTCATGACTCACTTAGAAAGAAATAGAAAGAGATGTTAAGGTTAGACACTTAGACATGTGGCCCAAAGATAGCATTGTTATCTGGATAGCTGTATTCCTGTAAGCCACAAAATATGAGCAGCATTAAAATAAAGACCAAAAAAAGACAATATGCCAATGCAAGTCTTAGATGCTAAGAGACATAACCGTCCAAAATGATCTAATCTAGATCTAAAGTAGAATATTGTTCCTCACTTATTTGCTCCGCCAATGAATTGACTTGGTTGAACGGACGTAAGGATAACGTTAACCAATCACCAAATGCCTATTTAGGTACTGCTAATGACAATGACTTATTGTTCCACACATACAACTATCAACGGAGACAGTGCATCCAATAGTTTGCATGAACAGTGTAAACAAAAGTATTGACGTCATCGCCTCAAAGGCGCAAGCAGGATTGTTTAATGAATCCTTTGTATTTTACGCAAGGGTATAAAAACACAAAGCATTTATTATTAAAGATGTTTTTATTATTTAACTGTTCCAAGTTCAACTCTACAACTTTCATAAATGCCTAGAATCCAACGGGAAACGACCTGTGAGGATTTTTATCTAGTGATTTTTTCTTACCTCAAGGATACAGGTCCACATAGATGATGACAGAACTTTCATTTTTGGGTGAACTATCACTTTAATTCTCTATCCTGCAAAGCACGCTAAGGGAACTGGGAGGGATGGAAACTGTGATTGTTCTATTCACAGGTCTCTCAGTGTCCACTTACCCACGGTCATTATTGCAAACCTACATGCTGACGTCCGAGAAATAACAACAAATAGAAGTGCAGATGGAGCACTGCGCTTACTCAGAGTAATTTAGTTCATTCCGGGAGCAAACAAATTGCTCTGTGTACACATCTGCCTGTGTGTGTGTATCAGGTCCTGTTGTTTGGGTGTTTTTGACATTTCCATGAAGGGTACCATCAGAACGCTTGTGTTCGTATTCTAGCTCATAAAACATCAACAATCAACACATTCAGTACCTCAAAACTGAAATACTCTCAAGCATGAATATTAAGGGACATAGAAGAATAGGTTCATAAGACTGTGAATGTCTGCGGAAGAAGAGTGTTTTATGTAAGAGATTAGCATTCAGAATGAACGCTGTTTCTTTAGAATTATGCGTCAGAACATCCATTACTACTGTAAATACTTTCATCATCTCTGCCCCTCTATCTCTGTCTCCTTTTTGAAAGCTGTAAACTGCTGTACCTGCTATATTATACAACGTGTTGGTAGCTTGGTTTCTGCAGTTCATAATTTTGCAGGCTGATATTTGGTTAATATGCATTTAAAGTGCAGGCTGTTCCATTAATTGTCTAAGGCTTGATTAAAAAATGAAAACAAAGTGGTCTGCTTAGCAACACCATGCATGAGGAGGTTTGGTGAAATATTACTTGTGTTGTTTACTCGATAATAAATTGATTCGTGGTAATTACACATTACGTACCAATGCAATCTGTGTTGATAAATATCAAAATGTAAAAATTATATTTTCTTCCTCCAATCAAATCGGTTTTAAATAAAAATATTTCTAGCAAATATTGGACTTATTAAATTATTTTCACATGTCTAGAGGAACTCTCTCAAACCATCATCATTAGACTGATGATACATTTGTCGAAATTGGATAGTGATCCCAAACGCCATCTCTTATTTTTGGTCCGAACAATCTAACAAATAGAGATAAGTAATTAAATACTGACAGGCTTTTTTGATAACGCCACTCAATTCACCTCAAAGCCATTTTACAGTTTAATGTGCTCAGATTAAAATGAGGGAGACGGAGCCAATTCGACTGAACATGCAGATGTGAGAAAATACATTTCTAATTTAGAGAACAAATTCAAGGACTCTGGGTTCAAACATGCATTCACAGCTTCAGTGGTAGTAGCATTGCGCTAGCAACGTCAAGGTCATGGGTTGGATCCCAGGGGATTGCAGAGTCAGAAACAAATGTATAATACAAAACAATGTAAGTCGGTTTGGATAAAAGCGTCTGCCAAATGCATAAATGTAAATGTAAATGTTCATTTATTAAAGCCTAAGGCAAAAACACAGCAGTTCTCAAAAATAAAACCAATGGCACTGACATCCCTCATTGAGAAATTCAACAACTTCTTTCCCACAACGATTTTAATCGCTGTTGTATGCTTGTTGTTTTGGGAAAAGTGAAGTATTTAGGCAACGTTTATTGTTGGTTGTGTGGGCGACAACGTTGAGTGAGGCTGAACGCTCTTTCAGTGCTCTTTGGAACTGCACGGTGGGATGCGAAATGTCTCAAAATGTCAACTTCAATATTCCCAGGGAATCTGACACCCACTGCAGTCTGTAATCCAGGTTATTACCAGGCTTCACTCCCCCATATGTGATTCATTTCCACTCTTGGCATCAATAGAAACGGGTAGATTTAAATACAAAGCTTTATAACATATTGAGGTGCACGGGGCAACAAGTATGATCCAGTCAATAAAGATGAAATATCAATGCGCAACCCTGTCACCTGTATATTTTATAGCAGTATGCCATTCAGTTGATCAGCTGGCTCCTAAAACGCAGGAATATTTTCAATCTCAAAACATGCACATTTTAAAAACATGTCCGCCTATTTAGCACTTGACAAAGCAAGATTAGAAAAACAAAAAGATTTTCTTTGTTGCTTGTCACATCAAAGCACACAAGGCAGCAGTGACTGATCTATCAGTCAATACCATTCTTTTAACCTTTTTAGCCCAGATGAAGCTGATTTTATTATGCGCACGCCCACAGCCTGTCCACAGTTGTTTTTAAGCAAAATCATTAAGTATTATTTTAAAATCTAATTGGGTGGCTTCTACATACAAAGTCATGTTATAAATCATGACTTTTATGTCTCTAAAATAATCTATGTAAATATTTGAAATTGAGATAATAATTATATATTAGGGCTATATAAATCTGCCCATACAAAGAGAAACAACATCTGGTTGCTTTACATGCAGATTTAGTAGATGTTTTGACCAGAATATTGTGGTCTATTTTAGACATGTTCACTAGTCCTGGATAGTAAAACGTGCAGTTTCTCTAAAGATCCCATAACTGTACTCGACAGTATTTGCATGCAAATTGAAAGCCCAGGAGCAGCTGTAGCACTTCACCACCATCACCCTCATGGGTATTGGCCACACTTTCCCAGCTCGTGCATGGCGGGAAAAAGGCGTGCGTAGTCGCATCAAACAGCCTCATGCCTCTTTAAAGAAATACAAGGACGAATCGAGGTGAACAGGGAGCTGTGACACTGAACACATTACATACGTAACGCTCCATGCATGTCCCATTTATACGAAAATACCTTTTCCTATATCCCCGAAGGCAAGATGCACAAAATAAGCTCTTCCCAACTGGAATGATATTAGAATCGCAAAACCACATACAGTACGAAGTACAACAACAAAACACCATAACACAACCACGGATCGCGTTGAACAGGGTGGTACGCGCGTATTGGCAAACGGGAGGCAGGCTTGCGTTAATAATTGATCACTCTGAACGTGGGACGTTTCAAATGGGAGCTTTTGTATGTGATTCAGCGAGTGGCTTCATCAGATGCAGCTGCAGTCCCCTTTACAGACACACTCACTGCCTCTCCGTGCACCAGAAACAAGGACGTCCTTCTTTTGCCTGGAAACCGGAGATGTTAGAAACGAGCAGTTAGAGTCTCGCTGCATCATTACTGCTGAAGTTTCATTTCTGGGGAGTTAATCGGCTTTTAGAGAGCATTGAAATCGCCGTACAGGTAATTATGCTCTTTATGCGTTTGTGGAAAGCGAGCGATTGCGCGCTTTGGTGGGATGGAGCGGGAGCTGTCCGCCAGCAATGGTGCTGAAAGGAGCCTCTCCGCGAACAAGGAAGTGTCTGTGTTTTCGACACGTATGGGAAACAGGTGTAACTATTATAGACGGTTGGAGCTACACGTAATTATTTGTGTATCTAGGTACTTAGAGATCGGCATCACAAAACATGATGATTTGAGACTTGCAACACCGAAGTGAATTCATTCATCGGCAGACGTTTGTTTCTGGAGTAGAAAGGAGGAGAGTAGCTCACGTATGGGACTGATGCGGATGAATAAAGTAATTTAAAAAACTTCAAATTTAAATTCTTAGATTTGAGTCAGTGGTAGGATTGTTTTGCTCTCAAATGTTACGATATTTGGGTTGCAATGTCATGAGACAATTTCCCTCGAGAAGAACAAACGTTCCCCGCAGATTCACTTTAAGTGTACACAGCATTTCCCTGTCCCACAGTCGAAATTAGGCTGAATTATTACGAGATACGAGTAATGTTGTTTTATTCGCGTACGTGTTACATGTAGGCGTTAATAGTCCAATAATGCTATCGTATACGTGCTTTTCACAACTCCGCTCTTTGTGTGAACTGTATGCGAGATAGGTTATATTGACCTTTACTGCCCTTCACTTATGAATCTAGTAAACTGGTCGTTATTTATGGAATAGTTTTGTGCACTAAATCATTATGGTTGTAGGTTGGAGTTGTTTTTTATTGCAGCTAATACAAACTAAGTTGTGATATGTTTGTTTTGTAAGTAATCTTCTGTTTCACATTTTAGATCTGGCGACAAGGGACTACTTGAAAAGCATAACCTGAATGTAATTTTTCGTTGAAGAAGGCAGGAATAAAAAGCCATCATCATGAATTTTGTTATGAAGCAAGCGTTGGGAGGTAAGTTTTAAATTGTCCCGTTTCTAAACACCAGAAGATTTGATTCCGGAGACACGCACCCGGAATAGACTGACCATATTTTGAGTAATATACTGTAACATACTGAGACTGCTAGTGACTGTATATCTTAATATGCTTAGATACTTCCTTAATTGTCATGCTCTTTATTGGAACGCACATATTGGAAATAAACCAAGTGTTGCTTGTTCTGTTGGCTACCAACCTGTACACTAAAGTTTTGCGATGCACCGGAAAATGCTTTATTTGAGCTTTATTTTGAGCTGTTATTTGTGTACTTCATAGATTTTGATTACAGAGGTTATGTCGAGCCTCGTAGAGGTCGTGAGTCTTTGCGCATTTCGAAATATGCCGCAGTACAGGCGCGCTGCCTGTTGTTTTATGACAACCCAATGGAATCAACGGTTATCAGCTGGAAAACCAATTTGTTAATACATATCTTTTTGAACCATCCATCCTATATTTTATATCCTGATAATCGTTTTATTTATTGACTCCATTTAGGCTCATTTCTGTTTTCAAGGCACATGCGTATTTTTAAACCCTGTTATCGAGGATGCGCACGGCATACAAATGATGGCATTAATTCCAATCATATCTGGCATTAAAACATCTAAAGCATCCATAACTCCCTTTGCATTCGTAATGAGAATTTTACCTATCGCTCTCTTTATGGACTTAGCCCCAAGACTGAGATTCACAGTCCAGTCTCAAGGGGTGTCACCGGGGCTGGACTGTGGCGCGTGATGAGAGGGGATGTTCTATAAAAAGATACCTACGACCTGTTTCATTAACCAGCCGCTGGGTAAAGCAGCCCACGGGGTCCTGCCCTAGTCCGCTTGCTTAATCGATGAAGAAAATGAGCGAAATCCACTCATCTGTGTGGAAACGGATTTCACCCTTGAAAAGAGAAAATGATCCCTTACGTTTATTCGCAACTTAAAATGCTTATTATAGCGCGTGTCTTACATAGATTTTAGATATGAAATGTTTTTGATTATTTAAGATATATCTAGATTAAGCATTTTCAGATGAAAATACAAAAAAACGGAATATTTGATAAATAAAATGCTATTAAATGGTCACTTGCCACTGTTTAATGCGATTCATTATTAATGCACTTTCAAAGAAGACGCAAGGACATCGTCACTGGTTACATTTTAATGGCATTATAGTATGAATGCATTAGCCTTACAGATAAACTAGTGTGCTCAAAAACATTGTCAAAATTCGCATTTCGAAGCTTCCAGGCTGTGAGAAAAACTAAACGCTATTGGCTAATTTAAAAGGAGGAGGAGCCACTCAAAATGTCCCACCCTAATCTAGCTGTACTGTTTCCATGGAAATTACATCCAAGCATCACTTCAGCGGTATTTAATACTGTAAAGTCTACCTTTTCAAACGTTAAAAATTAAAAGTATTACTTTTAAAACAGGCAGCACACCTAAGGCTGTAATAATGACCTACAGTTCAATATCTATATGTCTGTATGTTAAGCAGTTTAGTGCTTAGGTTAGAATATTTCAGGACCATCAGCGCTGCCAACCGAGAACTGTAATCAATGTTCAGCTTCTTTGGTAAACACTCATGATTCTTGCTGTTATCTTGCAGTATCTAGTTATACCAAGTAGGCAGAAAAGACGTTATGTATCTTCCCGGGAAGCTTTTATTGCATCACTGAGATGAATCCATAAATGCATTACTGTATTGGGCCAGTGCAAAACCGCTGCCCTGTGGCTTTTTTATGTGACTGCAAGCTCCACTGTTGATTGATCCTGTAAATCAAGGAACAGGCAATCTTCATTCGCCAGCAGCGGTTTTGACAGTCACCCCTGTCGCCCCGCAAAACAAAACACAGCAGAGGTGAAAAAACCGGTGTGCCTGTCTTCATAAGAGATTTAAAGGCAGCAGGTCAGTAGGTGGAGAGATGGCAAGGCGGTAAAACTCAGGGATGTAAGACTAATAACAGTTATATGTGAGAAATCTCCTGGACATTCCTGCAGCATCATAACCCCACCATTCAGAGGCACGCACATACACTTTTCACTTTCAAGCAGAATTTCACACACTCCTTGTTTTCGTTCCTACGAAATCTTTAACCACTCACGAAAACCATTTTATTCTTCACATTTTATAGACATTTGCATATAGTGTGTTAGATCTGCCACATTTGCAGTAGTTCCCTGCACTAAATTCATATTTCCAAGGCAGAACACATCAGGTGCACACAACCACATAACCCCTCCCTTCACATCTCTATTACTTCACTATTTCTCCTGATTCATATTCCTCAACACCTCTCTCTCTCTCTTATTCTGGGTAAAGCCAGCTCAGCGAACTGGAGTAAAAGTAATCAAGCATATGGTGTTATATAGCCATGGGACACGATCTTCTATATACACACACATTGCAAACCATAAACCTTTCACACATTTTTAACTACTATATGCATATCATAGGTCTTGTCTTTACTGCAAGGGAAGTCTATACTTAAATATACACAATATACTTTCATGCACTGTTGACACATGAACTGTGAAAGTTGAAAGATCCATTTGTAAAACAGGTAGGACTCTAGACTCTGTTTAGTTCCTGAAGAATTTGATCAGTCTTGATAGAAGTGATAAATCTAGATTTCAACCGTTACACCTTTTTTGGAGTCAATTTTGCATCAGAAACATATTGGCCTTGAAGCGGCCATAACACACAGAGCTTCTGCTTATCTCTTGTTAATCTTGAGTACTTACAGGATAGTATCACACCCTTCAAATATCAGTAGAGTCTTTGGTTTGATCACATTTATAAAAGACAGATACAGCTGTACGATTCTTTTCCGAAAACATGCTATGCTTGTGGGGGGAGATGCACGTGTGCACACATTGCCAACAAAACACAGACAGTTTCACTCACCGCATGTGGTTCACATCCGGCATCGTTTAGGCTGGGAACACAGCTCCATCTATCAATTTCAAACGATCTCAAAATCCAGCGTAATATCCACCGTTTATATAACATTCATCACCCAAATGCAGTGAACAGACAAACACAGCTGAAATTCACAAACATAGTGCTCTCTCTCTTTCCTGCATACAAGTGAAAGTGACTTCTCCCGCTCTCATTGGTTGATGCGTCGGCGTGCCGTGTGCTTTTCCAGGAGAATTGTCCAATAAGGGACTAAGAAAAGTTGTTATGTGACGATTTTTCATGTTTGAAAAAAACCTTCCAAAACCCGTACGAACGTTGGGGGAGTGTGTCGAGCACAGAAATACTACGTCATACGTCCAACTCGTTTTTTGACAAGTTGACACCGTTGCAGGGCCACTTTAAAGATTCACTTGTTGGAAATACACTTTGTGCAAAACCCGATGATCCATAGTATTCCAGCACAATACCATTCAAACACCATCTTGTGTGTTACAATGAATGCAAGGAAATTAAACCTTTGGTTAAAAAAGCGAACACGGTAAACGTCACAAACATGCTTACATGTAGTAAGAAAAAAACATTGTTAGCTAGTCGGATAGTCTCAGTTGTGGTACATGCGGTAAATTCATAGAGGTTGTTTTGGGAATCAGCATTAGATGTATTTGTGCTGTTCTGAATTGAAGCACTTTAACAACCACGTTTAAGCATTCAGACTGCAGAGCCTGGTCCTTAATGAGATCACCTTCACATCAGAGTCAGCTCTCTCGCACCCTGCGGGGGTCTGGCACAGAGCTCTGACAAGGGGTCACACATTAACATGGATTAATTAAAATGCAAATGCAAAGCAACTGAAATTACATTAACTTACTTGAAAACGTCTGAGTTGCACTGAAACCTAATTGAAAACGATCATGCGATGGACACGTTCATGCGCAAAAAACAGCTCGACGCTGTGCATCAGAATGAAACAGAATGCAGGTGCATACAAACTTCTTTTAATTAAACTCAGCATCCTTAAAATGCAGCGCAGGTTGCATGAGACTGCAAAAAAGAGCTGGTCAAAGGCATCAATCTAACAGCACGTTTACAAAAAAAACTATTTAGAAACAACTATTTTCAGCACTATCAACAGGCTTCGGTTATCATGTTTGTCTAAAGAGAAGGCGTGTCTCGTCACATACGTGTGTAAATGAAACCCACTGACAACAGAATGCCCCGCTTTGCACAGCGGCAGAAATGACGCCTATTGATTTATGTCCTGACCCAGAAACTGATACGCTGAACTGGCACGATTTTTAACCATGTAATGAGAGAGAGCATAAATGCAGCGAACGTTGCATGCTGGGCTGAGATCAATACGAATCCTCCGTTCAGAGAAGGGGGGTTAAATGTTAGGTCTGCATTACAGGCAGAATCAGAGTAACATTAAAATAGATTAGCGGGCTTTTAGGAGCTCTTAGAGCCGTGCTCGTGGACTCATCCAATGCTCATCAACTTTTAATTGTAATCTGAGCCTCTAAGACGATGAATATTTTAAAGAGAATGAGAGAGAGAGAGAGAAACCAGGTAGAGGAGGGTCACTTGAATAGAAGAGCCAATAAACTGTCCATGGGTCAATACAATAGAGAAAGAGAGAGTACACAACTTTTCTCTCTTTCTTTCTTTCTTGCTTTCTTTCTTTCTTGCTTTCTTGCTTTCTTGCTTTCTTGCTTTCTTGCTTTCTTGCTTTCTTGCTTTCTTGCTTTCTTGCTTTCTTGCTTTCTTTCTTTCTTTCTTTCTTGCTTTCTTGCTTTCTTGCTTCCTTCCTTCCTTCCTTCCTTCCTTTTTTCTTTCATTGTTTCTTACCCTTCCTTCCTTCCTTCTTTCTGTTCCTTCCTAATTTAATTATCTTCCTTCCATATTTCTCTTCTTTTCTTCTTTCTTTCTCTTTCTTTTCTCTGTCTATCTTTTCTTTTCTATCCAAAATGTTTTACTTTATTTCCTTCTATCTATTTCTTTCTTTCTATCTTTCTTTCTATCTTTCTTTCTTTCTTTCTTTCTTTCGTTCTTTCTTTCACACATAGACCATTGAGGCTATATAAGTAAGGCACCAATGGTTTATGTACGAAGATATTTCCATTATGTATCACTTCAGTTAAACATGTTTCACTATATTTGCAAGACATTTAAAACATGTAGCTCTTACAAGTACAGCTAAACCTCCACACACCTGTTCGAAAAGACTTCCCGAGACAGGATACAACATGTTCTCTTTTCTCTCCTGTAGGTAATGTAAGAAACGGTAACAGCTGTGATTCGTGCCTGACCTTCCGCCCTCGTATCCCTCTCGCTACTCTCCCTCTCCATATTTATTTCTCTATTTCATCATCACACTCTCTTTCGGGTCAGTAGATGAACACATGGTAGAACGCGAGGACAGGTTCTCAGACTGCGGGTTTCTGGCTTTGAGCTGCAGGGACTACATGTGTGCAATGGCCCTTTCAATGGCATGCAGGGAAGACACCTGCCATTGTGACACACATAGCCACAACGCACCAATGCACAGAAACTGGCAGCGTGAGCTACACATCTGTAAGTGATCGGTTACATCGTCAACACGTTAATTCACAATCAACAACATTTAATTGCCAAGTGACCTGTAGTGACGCACACACACAGGTAATGGCACACGTTTATTCCCTGGCCCCAGAATGACCGAAGGTCAGATCTACTGAGGGCATTCATGGGTGTTAAAATTGGATGAGTCATGATTTTGGACCGGCTAGTCATACATGATGCCATGGGGCTCCGTCTGGTCTTTACCGCCTGTTCAACACAACAAAACTCACTGAAGTTATCTTTATTAACAAGCACATTTTACACCAAGGGAGGGAAGCTAAACACACATGCCCTTTAAAAACAATGGAGCACTTGTGGAGTGGACATTTAAAACGTTGGAGGTAGTTGCAGATTCATCTCTAATGGTTAGTGCCTATATGCAACTAACTTTTAACCTTTTATATCTTTGGTACATTTTTCTTTGTCTTTAATTGTACTGTGAAGTCATCGATTCGGACAGATGATATTAAACCATATATGAAAGGCTATGCTCATCAGCAATCATAATATCCTTATCATAATCATCTTCTTCATCTTCATTATCGACAAATTTCTCCTCAGCACCAGCACAGCAGCTTTAATAATACAAAAAATGCTTTAGAAACCACTCATCTAACTTGACATTGTCCAAATAGCCCCATTAATAGCTGCTTGACATTTTATTTAATTGATTCATTACATTTACAATATATATTTTATGCATTTAGCAGACTTACATTGCATTGTACAATACATTTGTTTCTACGTGCAATCCCTGGGATAGAACCCATGACCTTGGTGTTGTCAGCTCCATGCTCTAACCACTGAGACATAGGAAAGCAAAATAAATGTCTACAAGATCTCTGTTATTCTATTGTTATACTATTATTCAGGTGTCATGATATGATATACAGGGTTAATCTCATCCATAAAGCAGCCTAGAAATGATCATACTGTATCTAATATAACTCACTATCCCAGTTCACCTCAGTAAAGATTAAGATGGCACGAAGGGGGATTTTTTTTAAATGCCCTTGTTTTTTCATTAGCTTCATGATTTAAGACGTCTGATCTAGTTTAGCAATGTTCTTTTATAGAAATAGATCCAGACACAATAAACTCCCGATGTCTCCTGAGACTGAACAGACCTGGAGTAAAATATCAAGCTAATGAGTGAAAATGAGCTCAGACAAAAATAAAAATCCTGACCCTCACTTTGAATCAAACACTAAACCCCATAGCAACGCTATAACAGTCAAAGAAATTAAGTTAAACCTGTTATTATACCAGCATATGACTTTATTTCTTACACGGACCACAAAATGGGAAATTTAGTGCACAGTCGATAACTTTTATGGTGCTACTATATTCTTTTGACAACCTAAAATCTGTAGTTGCCATTCATTGCCATTAGAAGGAAAACAATGACAAAGCAAGTTTCAAAATGTCATTCTCCACGGACTAAAGTAAATCATACATGGCGCTTAAAATGACATAAATGTTAGTTAATGAAGAATTTAATTTTAATGACCTTTATTCCTTTAACACCTTTGATGTCTTTAATGCGGAACCTCGGCAGGCAAAAAATAGACTGTTGACGCCATCAGTAAGATAACCTTGACGTGCCATACTTTGGCAGTTGGGTTTCCGAGCTGCTATCTGGTATCCCTGTGAGAGATCTCCACCGCTTGCTGGCACAGGGCAGAGGTCTTTTGGCCGATATGCCGCCTGCCCTTGACCACAGTCCAAAATGGCGGTCACAGACCGGCCCGAAAATCTGGCAGCCTTTCTGTACCCAACAGAGTAAAAACTAAAGCACACCTGACAAATTGAGAACTGTTTCTATTCCACTGTTGATGCTTTCTCATCCGTCACCTCTTCTTAAAAAAACGCTCATCAGTTATGACCTCACAGACTGATTTGGAAGTTCATTAAACAGTCTGGTGCTTTTGTGATGAACGACATCATTTGTCATCATGTGTACGTGTGATACGAAGTGTATCTGTCGACATTTGCTTTGTGTTGACAGTAACACAAGGTTATGCTATCACACTCTTTGATGGGATGTCTATTTCAGCCTCATTACCATAGAGATGGATTTAGTGGCTATGTCAAGATTCTCGTGGTGAGACAAGGACAGAGGACCCAGGTGCAGACAGCGGGTAAGGGGTTAACATATATTTAATAAATAAATCAAACAAAGACCCACGTGGAGGTAAAAGAACAAAACATGACATGGGTACAATAACAAAACAGGACTAAAACTACCTACACTTAAACAAGACTAAAATAAACTATGAACATGAACATCAAAACTACACTAGACTAAACTAACAAGACACGTGAACTCACCACACAAACCACAATGAACCAGCACAAGACAGAAGACACAAGGGCATTAAATAAGGGAGCAAATCAAGAGGGAAACAGGTGTAGGCATTAATCAATAACGAGGTAACAAGAGGATGGGAACAATGACGAGACCGGAGAGAGTATGGAAGGCCATAAGAACAATAATTGTCTCTCTCCACATTTAACATGAGGTTATGTCATGATCCTGCTACTAAACCAAGAGAAACATGACATGATGCAGCAGAATCATGACAGGCTATATCAACAATACTGTGATGTATTAGTAACTCCAACCTGATTAAAATCAATTCATACGCAGCGTTAAGGTCTATGCCTATCTCTAGATGTCTTTATTTATAGAGTGAATGTCATACGGAACTGGTTAGAGTGGAAGAGGGCTACTAGAATGATGTTTTCCCCAAATCCAAAATGCCTGTCTACCATTTTTCAGACAAACTTCAGAAACTAAGCGGAGATTGAAGTTGCTCATGCATTAAAATGTCAACCTCTCAAATCATACAAACAAATAAGCTGCTTTTAGGAATTGCAGATGTTAAGATTCTTACCTCAATCACTCGAGCCAGAAGTTGACATGTCGAACAAATATTTTAAAAGCGCCACAGCATTTACATGCTTCGGTAGTCAATCTCCAAATGACTTATTTATACTATCAATGGGGAAAGATACTTCACCTGGCAAAGTAATTTGATACTAAACAAATTACAAACCATACACTTCACTCTTTAAAAGACGTAACCATGGTCTCTTCCGTGGTTCCTTTCTTAGAAGAGAGCTGTGCACTTTTTAAAGCATCATACATTAGAAACTAGATCTCTTGCATTACCTCAGTTTCCCCTGATATGGACAGACGCCTACGTCATTTGCCATCTGGTACGGGGAGATTCCTTCCCGATCTTGTGAAACGTGTTATAATTTTTCTATGCCTTTAATGACTAACATGAACAGGACTGAATGGAACAAAGGAGAATATCTACGTTTTGATCATCTGTAGCTATTTTTGACGCCACGTTTGTTGGCAGATGGAGTACAATCACATCGGAAAATCTCATCCCTGAAGAAGCAAGGCTGTAGTAATCAACAGTCATTGGACAAAATACTTATAAAGACAATTATTTGGGGGTTTATTTGGTTCATGACTCAAAGACCTTGACTTCTCCAACACACACAGTTAAAAAATATGTTCGATACAGCATCTCTACACACTATACCTCACCTATCGTTACACACCTCCTAAAATCTATTCTTGGAAGGGGTTGGGGGTTTGCTTTGAACAAATGGTGTTTATGGAACAGTGCAGCGTATGCACTGTGACACTGGAGGAGAGTTATAGTTCACAGTGGTGCTCTTTGAAAATCATTCATCATCAATGTGACTTTCACCTCAGGAATATAAAAAGGAAGTGTGGTGGCTGGAAAAGGTTGTGCGTTTTCAAACGATTTGCTTCTACCATATTTTAAAACGCTCTATTTGCACCAAACTGAGCCTTTTCTCACCTTGTCCAAAGGGCGCACTTTTAAAAAATACACAGGTTTTGCTTGCTCAACTCAGAACTTACTTTAAGTCCTTGTGCATTGAGGTTTCTCCTCTTGAGCTGAAGGTCTCGGAAACCAATCTTGTGTTTCAGCATGTGTTTGTAGCGCCACTCTTATGGCGAAGGTAGGCGTCAGAGAGAAAGGCAGTAGTGGGCGCGTAGAGAGGCCTCTGCTGACCCACCAGCACTTTACGGACTCCCTGCAGAGCTTTACCAGAATGTTCCACCTCCATCTAAACAAACACATCCAAACAATGCTGAAACACCAACAAGACCACTGCCGCCAAATATTATATCCTAAGCTGACTTTTAGCACACTTACTTAAAGTATAACTTGTAAGTTATTTGACTTTTTAAAAGTTTTTAAGTTTTTAAGGTTGTATTTCTTAAAATTTGGAAATGCATTAGCTGTTAGCTGGTAGTGTCAAACAATTGATCATAATTAACTGCAACCAGAATAAATGTTTGTGTTTACATAACGCTGTATATGTCTATTTTTTACATATACACATAAACATACATGTATATATTTTTTGAAAATATTCAGATATGTATTTAAATTGATCAATAATTGCTCTTATATATAAACGTTAATTAATTTGTAGGTTTTCTTAAATATATGTATGTATTTGTTAACAAAATTAATATGCACAGTACACAGTCACATAGTATAAATACCGATTTATCGCAATCAATCGTTTGACACCCCTAGCATTAACTAACATGAACCAACAGTGAGCATTGACTAATGTTAACAGATTACTTCAGATTTTAAAAAAGTATTAAGATTAAACCAAGTTCAAATTTATTATTTTACGTTATGAAAGGAAGAGTTCATTACAAAAAACAGATATTGTGTCATGTATTTTATTTTAGTTATTATTACTGTAGTTTGATTTATATTCAAAATCAGATCTGCAAATGAACCTTTGCAAATGAACTTTTCAAATACAACCTTATTGTAAAGTGTTACCATAGGTTTGCAAAAAAGAAGCAAGGTTAAGAGCTGGACTGGAAACAGAAAGGTTACACGTTCTAATCTTTTTAACACGACCTACACTGTACCCCTTTGATTTTGTGTCCTTGAAAATGGTGATACACGGCATGCTGCCTCAGAAAGGCTGTTTTTGTGATGCGTACTGTATATTGTAAGTTGTTTTGAATAAAAACATGAGCACAATGACAAATTAACACAGAAGACAGGAAAGCACATCCAAATCCTCAGTTGTGGCTGCAGCTGGTGTTTTGATGAGACTGCAGATTTCTTCGATTCACAGGCTTAGCAATGTGGTGTGTATACTAAGCAAAGTGTAATACATTTGTCCTTATTAGATCTGCGCATTTATCCCGTACAACAACAGCAAAAGAGTAACCTCAGCAGTCAAAGCATAGCAGCAGCTGTGTGTCAACTGGACCCAATAAAAATACTCCAAAATGTAATGCAGGAATGCTTGAGGGTCACAGATTTCTTACGGTTTCTTATTGACCAGAGATGCCTCTAAAATGCCAAAGCATTCTGTTTGACGAACAGTCAGGCAAAAGAACAGAAGAGTTCAGAGGTCAAAAGAAAGATCAATCCCATATCAGTTCTCAAACATATCAAGAACCTTTAATCCAGTTAAAACATCACCTTGAGAGAGTCAAACTGGCACACACAGTACTGGCTGAGACAATGATAGCGGGACGGCTGTCTCTGTTTTGGAGAGGTCATTCTGGGCTGCGTTTTTGGGAGTGCTGAGCTGGCAGACGTGTGGACGTCTGGGACTCGTTGGAATGCAGACATCATTGGGCAGCGTTGTCCTTGAAACAACAGCTTTGTGATATCTGTCACGTCCATACAGTCAGGTGCACAAATGCATCTGACTCCCAAACGCTGTGGACCAAAACGGCCCGTCCTGGGGAGGGAAGATAAGATATACAGTTAGGACCAAAACCATTTTGACACAAATCGGGGATTTAAAATCAAATTTTAACCTGAAAACGAAGAGGGGAAAATTCAAGAAATAAGCTTTGCATGCATAGATGGAATTTGCAAGGCGCACAAAATAATGAAATCGTGTGCATCGTGTATCACATTGATATTCGAATCAAAGGATCAGCTTTTTGCTGAACAATATTTTTTCATTGAAAAAATGTAAACAGATTGCATTTGCTTTTCTATTTCATAGAAGCCCAAAAGGAGAAGGAGGCCCATTAAATAATAATAGGAGCAAAAATAATTGCAATCAAACAATTCTGCAGATGAACTATTCCAGATCATGCGTGACTACACATGGAAAGGTCAAAAATACTGCACACCCATTTCCCAGCAGCTCCCTTCAACAATGAACATCATTTATGTTGAAATGACGAAGGCAAAGTGCAGAACTGAGCACTCTTAGGAAAGAAAACATCAGGCGAGGACCGAGCAGCGAGGTCATTTGTAAGTCAGAGCAGACAGTGGACCAGCAAGCTGATGCGGGAATGTAATTAGCAACCCATTTGCGCTTAATGTACAGAGACTGCAGTATAATAGTTCAAAATGGAGGCAGACATAGAGACCAGCAGCCCCGTAATGACAGAGCATTCAACGAGAAGGCCAGAGAAGCCTCTGTTACATTACATTAACAGGCCAGAGGGTTTGCTTTTACTGAAATGGTCTGGCCAGAGAAAAAGGATCTTAAAGGAATAGTTCACCCAAAAGTAAATTCTGGATTTGCTCGACTCGTGTCATTTCTTTGAACACAAATGTAAGATTTTGGAATAGTTACGGGATATTTCACCGGCTGGAAATATCTAAAAATGCACCATGAAAGTGGATAAACTGTTCCTTAAATGCTATTCCTTAATATATTTGCTTTGAACAATAAATGTAACAATGTTCTGACTCATTTCCCTCTCTTTAGATCAAATTTTGAAGGTAATTGCTTTTCTAACACAAACGTGAGCTGTCAACACGTTTGCATGGAATTTAACGTGATTAATGTCACTGTTACACCTCAGCCAGGCATTATTAATTATTCAAAGGATATTTTGGTTAATTTCAAGCTTGAAGAAAAATTACTATCAAATCCATCAAACAACAAGACAAGGTACAGCGCATTCATAAAACTAAACAATGGCTACAAAGTGTACATATATCAAAATTTAGGCGTTTTTTCACACTGAGGTCCACATGCGACGTCCATTTTTGCTGCTGAAAAACCTCACATGAAGTGTGATACAAGGTGACATGATTGAAAAAATGTTACCAGCAGGAACAGGGCAGATAGTGGGTGGTCCACGGGCGTGTCATCTGAGGCATCAGGGCCTACCGAGGTGGTTGAGTCACATGACATGATGTCACAACGTGCCCCTTTCCAAGTCGTGTTGGTAACATACCGAGCTTTGTAAATGAGGGGAAACCAAAACGGCATGCTAGACTTGAGGGGTAAAACAGGGACAATATTGGAACATGCTCAGAGCGGTTCATTACTAATGATTTCCATTAGGAAAGAAGGATGCTGGAATGCAATCAAGGCGAAGCTGATTAATTACAATCTGCTCATTACATGAGACGATCTTAGAAATAGATTATTTAACCAGGAATGAGTTTGTAAACCTAAAATCAAAGCCCCATGTTCGCAGCTCCTAGGCTGTCTCATAAATCTAAATCTAAATCCATTACCAACATCATTTTACAATTCTATTTCATTCTTGTTACTTTTGACTAGCGCTAGTGCATAGCACATCATGTTCACTGCTGATAAATGGATACCAAGTCTTATGAAACAAACAAAACAAAGAATTACAACAAAGAATCAAAGAAACATACAGTGGACGGTTATTATAGACCAGTTCGCAAAATGTAAACAATGGTCCGGAGGCACGTTTCATTTATTTGACTTTTTAATCCTACATACATAATTATATCTTAAATATATTAAAAGATAGGTTTTAAAACGTCTGTAGGGTTTTAAAAAACAAAAACTGGACCAGCGTCGGACCAGCGTTGTTTTACGTCATCCGAAGTGGTCTATAGTTAAATCAAACAAAAATTAATTTTCCAAAAGAATAAAAAACTCACAACTGTGTAATCTTGACAGAATAGCGAACAATATATACTGTTGTACCAAATAAGAAATTTGACTGAATCTGTATTACCTGAAAGAGAAATGAAAGAAACTCTAAAAATAAACAGAAAGACAAAAATATTAAAACATCACTGAAAAATCTAAAAATAAACTAGCAAACAGAGTAATTACAATAAATGAATATGAAAACAAAACAAGCTGTACTAAATCATAAATTTAATATACAATTTTTTTAAATTTATATTTAAAAAACACCTTTACACAGGTTGCAAACTAACACACTAACCCATCAAGAGTTAAGCTTGATGTGAAAAGCCCTCAAGAGTTTCTCAACTTTCCTTGACTGATCTGTTTGGACAAACAGCACATGTGAATCACTTGTTTTCTTCCTGGCTGCTGTGGGCTTTTGTTTACGTGGCTTTGAGCCAGCTTGTTATTGTACAGTTCGGCCGTGGGCTTTCCACCACGACTGTGTGCGTGAAGCGTCCGGGTGGCTCTGGCACCAGATTGATCAACGTCTGAAGCCTGCTTCCTCGCTCCCTCTTGCTTTAGCGCCTCGCAAAGAAAGCCTAGGAGGTCCGCGCCATTCGCCGGTCCCCCCTCAAGGATAAAAAGGTTAATCTTTCGAGTGAGCAGGCCCTGTCAGATGCATTACAGTAATGACGAATGTAATGGATCCGGACAATGGCCGTGTGTACACAGACTGCATCTCTCCAACGCTGTTTGAAAGAATCAGAGACACAGTCTTTGAGCAACGGCCAGAGGGGCAAAACACTCGCCATGTGGCTCATTGAGTGTTGAGTCTGATAACTCGAAGGGAGGCTGAGTTTTCAGGGTCTACTGTGACTATGTCTGCAAGACAGTGTGTTCTACTGTACATCTCCTCAGGGTTGCACACAAAAATGAATGCATTATTGAAATGAAATATCACCTGACACTCAAGAATACGCTTTGGCACCGTAGTGGAATGTGTGCTTGGTTGAATTAGTTTGGATGCACTACAGGTTAAGCTGTTTGCTTTAGACATACATACAGTAATAAATAGCATGCATTAGTGTCAAGCTAGATAAATATTGTATTTTATGTCTATAAATCCAAGTGAATCAACGTGCCTATCATCAAGGTTTTAATAGTCGAGCAACCCTAGTAAGTGTGGTCGATTAACCATTCAATACCATTGTAAGTACATCCTTCAGGAGACAGCTGTGCTCTCAATTGAAGGCCTGCAATTCCCCAACACTCGCTGCGAATTGCCAGATGTCTGAAGACATTAGGTTTGATTATTTTCAAAAAACATCTTTTTAAGGAAACCAACTAGAGCATTCGCACAGCACCGCACTAGGGAGCGTTGTCTCGAAAACCCATGTTGAAAACCCAAACACGGCTCTTTAAAACCTCAGAGCTTGAAGAACAAAGGTGTGCGACTACTGTGAGAGAAAAAATAGACCCTTTACCGCTCTTTACCTGTGTTGCTGCTGTCCTGGTTGAAAATCTCAGAGAGAGGCGCCAACTGAGGCACCTCGAAGAAAAAACGGATGTCAGGGATGCAGGGAAATGAACAGATCGTCTCGACACAGCTATTGGTATTCCTGGTCATGTCTGTTTTCACAAGGAGAAGGTCACAGTTGTGAATTTGTCAGCGTATCGAAAACAGGAACATGTTGCATGGCTGTCTTAGTTTCAGTGTGCACTCGCTCACTTTGGAGAGTTCTTGGAATTTCCAACAGAAACGTCAGGTCACCAACTGTCCTATATTTCAGAAATACAGTATTAAGCTATTAAACAACAGTAGTGTATAGAAATGCTTACATCACCTGTTTTTAGTGCTTATAGTTTATATGCTTTGTAACAGGAGGTGTGCATACCTGATGAGGTAACCATAGCAACAGTGTGCTGCTAAAGCACTTTACTTTAGGATCAGCATGGAAGGGTACATCCTCCAAACATAAACCATCACCTTTTATTACAGCTTTACATATCACAAGTATAACTATAAACTTAAAATGGGTGTGGCAAGCAGGGCGGGACAAGAGCCGTGAGGGAACGGCGCGAGGTTGGTGACGTGAGTGATAACGACTCTCACGGTCGACTGCCGGCCATGCAAATACACTAAAACACAACATAAAGTCCATGCCTGGTCCTCTCTCGCCCTTCCCTGTTGTCGCTCCTCTCTTATGCTTCCGGAGCTCCTCTGTGAGAGATGCAAGACCGGTGCGCTCGCGCCGTTCCCTCGCGGCTCTTGTCCCGCCCTGCTTGCCACAATGGGTTTAAAGGGATAGTTCCTAAAAATGAAATTCCTTGGCATGTCATTCTAAACCAGTATGACTTCATTTCTTCTGCAGAACACAAAATAAGATATTTTGTATAACGTTGGTAACCAAACAACAACGACCCCCATTGACCTCCGTTGTATGGACACAAAACCAGACACCATTTTTGAGTGAACTATCCTTTTAAGCATTTGGGTAGGATGAACCTCGACAAACAGCGCAAATATTCATCTTTTGGCCAACCATATACTGTATGCCATTTTTCTTATCTTAAATTCAAATATTTTTCACTATGGTCAATACTAAATATTAATTACAAATTCAGTATTACCACTTGCTTAAATAGCTTCTATAAGTCACATGGTGCTTAAAACAGGGTTCATTAACATTATTCTTTCGATCATTACACATAAAAATTCAAACTTAATGCAAATTTGGCCTTTCCATGGATCAACGTGTTTGTGCGGTGCTGTAGTCTTTGGGGTCTGAATGGAGGCCAACACTTTAACTGTCATATTAACACTAGATTAATGGACTCAGAGAGGAGCGGCGGCACAATTAAGCCGTCACTGAAACTCTGATTTACTCTGAATCTCAGCCTAGCGGAGATCTTGTCCCAGTCCAATGACTTGACATCCTTACTGAAAGTCTTAGACAGAATAAATAAGCATTATTTATATTCTTTCAACAAAAATAGACAAACAGAGAAATGTCTTTCTTTGTTAGCGAAATTCGTTTTGGAGAATTGTAGACTGGCTATTTTTATCTGAATATTTACTAGGATGGCGCGCATGCTGTCATGGATTTGTCTTTGATCAAAAAAATCAAGTCAATCAAGTTCACCTGCGTCCAAACACAACCTGTCTCTGTCTGTCCATCCTAGTGGTTTTTAAAAGGCCAACAGAGAAACACAGCATTGCCCTTATGATGTCAGCACGATAAATACCCGTGAATGGACAGCTTACGTGACCTGCATGCATTAGAGTCGTCCTTGACCTTGGCGTAACGGCTCAGTGCTTCAGGACATCTGGCCCAATGGATTTTTCAAAGGCTGCAGAGAGAAGATGTGATTGAGAGCGAGACCAATACAAAGATGCTTAACCAACACCACGCATTTGAATAATGTATTCTGATGAGAATCACTCTAGAGATCTCGAGTGTCGCTCTGACCCGGACGTGGCTTTCTCATGAGCATCACGCTGGGAATGGGATTGTCCTTGAATGAGTTTTCATAGATCACACGATTAACTGAAGGCAAACAAATTCTGTCACACACTGGCAGAGGGTGGGCGAAATGTAGGCTACATTTGAATAATGATGTTAGTTATCTTAGGGATCAGAATAGCTGCGAGATCAATGGGTGATTCACGCAGAATGTAAAAAGGCATATTAAGAAGGCTAATACTTTATAATGCACGAGAAGAAAATGTTGTTTCCCGGTGGTTGCCTTTTTAATGCTCGAGAGACAATAGCGCTTTGAGCTTTGTCAGACTAGGCCTTAATATGTAGCGACAACTATACTGTAAATAGCCTAAGCCATTTGCAGATGGATGTCTCCAAAAGAGGAACCACTGGTGGTATCAAAACATTGCAGGGTTCTGAAAAACTCAACAAAGCAAATCGCATAAAGAGCATAGCTCGGATCATTTGGCCTTAGAAGAATTTGAAAAGAAATTACTTGAAATTATAACTTTTTCTGAGGTGGTAGTTAGGATGCAGTTTCATTCTGAGGAGTAATATCTCATATTGGTCTCCATTGAATCTCAATGCTGTCCAGGAAACAAGGCTAAGATATTAAAGTGATTAGCTATTTCTCTTTCTTACATGATGACATCATGAGTCAGGCTATAAGATTCTTGAGAGCTTCCGTGATTTGTCCTAATGGCCAATCATTGAGTCTGACCTTTCTCTCTGACCTTTAATTCGTGCAAGTCAGTGGACCTTAAGAATGACCTTATTCTACCTATTCTGACATTTACAAGGCCTGAAGATCTAATGAGCTGTCAATCATTTTGTCTGAACACTCGCTTATGATTGTGTACACAATGTTACAGAGCTTGTGCTAAATATAGCAAATTACATGGACTGTATGGGGTGCAAGGCTCCCTGTGGCCAGAGCCAAATTAGTCATTAAGTGTGATTACAGAAAATGTTATTGTCGTAGAACGTCTAAACTAATAATTAAACAATGCTGTAAAAAGCTTAATCGTTAAATTATATTTTGCCCATTGTTCACATATCTTTGCACATCAGCAACATCTTAAACTTCTCTGTTGTCATGACAATCCGCACACGTCTTTTCACATCGTTTACTTGTCACCTAACCTGAGAATTTAGCCATAGCCATTTTTCACCAATTATAAATATTCATATTTTAGAAGCACAGGTGAATACATACAATCCAGTATAAAAAGAAATGTAAAAAACCTGAAGGGGCAACACTGAGTGGAAAAAACTAAAGCAAGACGTCCACTCATGAGAAAAATCTGATTTTACTGAACGCCAATCAATAGACGATAGAAGCTGCTGATACATTCATTTAACTTCAATTGAATAAGCTAAACATAAATGATATTGCCTGAAAGAAAATCACAAATCGATCTCTTTAAAAATGTATTTCTCCCGCACAGCTATGAGACCAAAAATATTTAATGCTTTGCTTTTTGCTCCAGCTTAGATTTGGTCCTAAGAAAAGACACTTTCTATCTTCATAAAAAAACTTTCAGAAGAGATCAATACAATGACAAAAAATGCCGCAAGTTTAGCCAATGAACAAATGTTACTGGGTGGCAACAATGGTTTCATCTCACATGTTTAATATATATTCATCATGCAATTTAAACATTAAACTCCAAAAAGTCTAATGACCTATAATATCTAAGCAGTAAAATCATACATAGAAGTGTTGGAAACAAAACAGGACAAATAGTAACTCTCTATTGTTTAAAAACGAACAGTTTTATCAAAATAGAGTTTTGTCAAATGAATTGGGCAACATGTATGTGGATGTTGAAACGCTGAATGTTTAACACCACCCTAATGATCAAACCTGTTATCTGGTTGAAAATATCCTTTTGAAAAAAATATAGCTCTTAAATATCATGGAGCTCAACACGCAAAAGTCGCGCTCTATATATACAGCGTGTGCAGGAAAAAATGGCGATGAAGAAAGTGTGACGCACAGGTATGTGTTAATTTGTAAGTGTGAACGTATTTTCACAGTGTGTCAGGTGACAACACAACCCACCGAAAGATTACACACCCTGCCAAAGCACAACACGAAAAAAATCTTGTTTTGATTGTTCCGGCTTCTACTTCACGCTTTCTGAAAAGACAGCTTATTAAAGTTGTGACAAACATAAGAAGTGTAAAAGAAAGTTGTAAAGCAACTTCAGACTTAACAGTATTAATACTAATTAGCCGGTCCAAAGAAAAGTCCTAAATGTGTGAGACAACGACAATTATGACACCAAACAATGCAAACGTGAAGCGTATTATTTGTTAGGGACTCTAAACCGGTTAGCTGAATGCTAATTCGCAAATATGTGGCAACAGGTGTTGATAACAGGCTCAGTCTCGGCGACCCTGCCAGAGAAGCCTTTTTAATTGGCTGCCGAATCCACAATTAGGGGCGTGTGTAGCTGCACCTGATATGCAAATGAAATGAGGCTTATCTCATTATAGTTCATTTACATGGGCTTCTCGGAATTATAGAGTAAATATGCGAGTTAGACACTTGAATTACACTCAGTTATGCTATCTTATAAGTATTAGTTTTTTACATGTTTAGCAGAAGATGAAACTAATTCATATATTCACATGATATTAAAGGACCGAAAAATAAATTCTGTCATCATTTACTCACCCTCAATGTTTGTAACCAAACAATTCTGTGGCACCATTGACTACATTACGATATTTGTCAATAGTGCCCCAGAACTGTTTGCTTTCCTACATTCTTCAAAATATCTTCTTTTGTGTTCAACAGAACAAAGAAATGGATAAAAAAATGTCCTGCTTCGGTAGTCAATGGTGGCCAAGAACTGTTTGGTTACAAGCATTCTTCCAAATATCTAAGAAAGAAATGAACACAGATTTGGGACAACTTGAGAAAGAGTCATTTAAAATATTTGGACGAACTGTTCCTTATTGGTTTACAAATAAGTGTTTACATTTAAAGACGATAGTGTCAATAATATTTCATAACAAAAGTTAAGCAATGCAGCTTCAAATATATACATTTCTTGAAGTGATATTCCGTCTGATTGCAGTTGACATGCTTATACAGAAGCAAAGCTTGAATGTGATAAAACATATATGAAAAAGCTCAAGGTCACAAGTGACGGCAACATAAAGGAACGGCCTATTCAAACAGCTCTCCATGCATTTGGTGTATCCAAGGCAACATATCGACATTACAGGTATTTTCTTTAATGAAAACACGGATGTGGGTGACGTCTTACAACTTTATTCTTTTTAATGAAAATCTTTCTTCTTAAGTCTGGAAGTTCGAAGCAACTTGAATGGCGTTACGTGACGAATGTGCTTCTAAACATCAAGGTGTGAGCTCTACTCCTCATGAGTGAAACATACACAAAACATAAATTCGTAAAGTCTTCCATTGTGACTTTCGAGACCTTGAGACTCCAGTTTGTTAATTTTGCTTTCTCTTCATCTCGCTCTGCACTCGTTTCTGGGAGCCTATTTCTCATCATCTATTTGAACAGAGCAGCAAAAAAGCAGACTATTTTTACACCTATGACTCTAATATAAGCTACGCCAGTTTGGGGGATATTCCCTGGTGCAGGATACCGGGACGGAAGTGTCTTTGAGCTGCTTGATAATTGGTATGCAAGGTTAGTACAGTTGATTTTATAACACAAGCTCAGCACAGTCCCTCGAAAGAATCTTCAAAGTAAGCTCCAATGATCAGACCTCCATCACAGAGACAAACTACTATCTCTGAACGCTTTATCTAAAGCTTCAATATCCAGAGGACACCGTTACCCAAAAGCCATTCTCTCACACTTCTCTCCTTTTCATTTCCACCACAAGCCTTTTTCATGGCACAACCGTTTACAACCTGAAAGGCAGTAAGTGGGCGACCGTGACGGCACTTTGAATTTAGCTAAAATAACCCATTCCCCCAGGTTCAGATTGTGTGGTGTGGGGTCTGTGTGTCTTCTCAGAATTGCGGGACGATGGAGCTCTTCTGCCACTTGCTGTACCCAGCAAGATTAAAGTAATAAGCTGTGAGAGACAACTGTGGACTTGCACGATTTCTGCCTGCCCACCAAGATAAGCATGCTGTGCTACCCAATACTGCATACTAGAGATGTGGAGTGTCTGCACGAGCGGAAAAAGAGTGACGTGTTTACTTGAATTTACAGAATCGGTACGGATTAGAGGATAGTTATGACTAGACAAATGCAGCGGGACTAGATTCTCTTTATTAAGCCATTTTAAATAAGCATTTTATGTATTTGACTTATCTGGCACTAGTCACCAAAATGTCATGACACAATGTCATGAAAAGCAAAAGTGTTTTCACATAACCAATCATTAGCTTACGCGGCATTTAAGCTTGAATCGAGCGGGATGTTTTAATAGAGAAAAATGCAAACATGACCTTTAGATTATTTCCAAGAGAAACAACAAAAACAATACATTTTGCGTGTGAATCTCTGGAGATTTTCATCAGTTTTGATTCAGACAAATCAAGATGTGCCGCGAGCTGTTAAAACTCCTGCATAAAGCTGAAAGATGGTGGTCTTTCCGGAAAAATGTCCCAGACCATGATGGATCAGTCCAGACTCACGCCATCAGTCCCATTTGCTGGCTATTTGCGCTCTGTTTCGGGAAGATAATGGCGGAGAATGGGTGATAAAAGCCTTTCGTGATGGGTGTCAGGAGTTCTTCGACTATCTGCTCCTGGGAGATTTAGGAGATACTTCCTATAACCCCCCAACCCCTTCTCATTAGAGCACAGTATGCTAGCCAAATACTTCCATTTTGTCTCTCAGGCTTTGCTCACTTTGTCCCTTTGACCTTGACTGAAAGGCACTAATATATCATACTGATGAGGGCTTTGTTCATTGCACCTGTGCTTCACCAAGTCTGTATACACAGTAAAACTAAACAAAACAAAATGACCCAGTGTGCTACAATGCAAGAGCAAATACATATTGTTAGCAATATCTTATTTCAAAGATTTTGTAACATAACACTCAGAAAACAACAAGCAATTCCCACATGCACCCTAAATAGTCATCATAGTCCAAAAGTAAGATCCAAATAATACTATTAAAAATATATTTAGGTTAACAAATAAGTCAAAATTGTATAAATGTATTAACTGAATAAATATTTGAAAGGTAATCTGTGTATTCCTTCAACATCTAAATATCTTCTAGCCCAGCTAAACAGAAAAGAAGGCCCAATATTAAGTCTCATGAAATAAATCATAATTACATTGTGATGGGTGAAAGGCGTGCTTACTGTAAACATATGGACTGTGGAAGGGTTCCATATTCTTGATGCAGAGTAGCATCATGTGAGTGATGGTGTTTGTGGATGTCTCATGGGGATTGTTGTCTCAGGTCTTCTGTTGGTGGAGGTTAATGTCTCTGTGGGGTAAGGGGGGGAGGGGACTGGCAGGTGCGAGATAAAGACAGATGGAGCAAAAAAGGAACGCTGAGTCCTTGAGCTATCTGCACGTGCCTGCGGTCCGCAGGGGACTCGGTCACCCTTCCCACAGTCTCTCAAGGACCTGAAGTTTAAAAATGTTTACTAGAAAAGCCAAATACGCGAAAAGCTATATATGCTTCTTTAAACGTAAGTTAAATATGAAGGTAAATAATGACGCTAATAATCAAGTTCAAGAAAACTAAACCTTGCATGGTCAGTTACAGTAATCCACTTTGGCCAAAAGTGACATCATGGCTATTCAGTACAGCAACAGCATGAACTGCCCAGTCACACCATATATACTGTGCCGTCGCACCACCCGGCCTTATGGGCCTTGACAGTTGTGTTCTAGGTCACACACATTTAAACACAGTCCGGTAAAAAGTGGCACATTTTGTTCTCATCTGCCCACACTTCCTCTCACAGGGCAGACAGACACACAAACACACTGTAAGCTACACAACCCTATAAGTATTTGCCATCGATCAAGTATGGTTCTTCATGTTTTTTGCTACAATATACTTCAGCACACTCTTCTTCATGCAACATAGTCACATTTCAGCCCACATTTGACTGAGCCGTTAAAAAAAGCAGCACTTCAGAAAAATGCTCGGCTCTGTCAGATGCTATGACACAATGATCTCCTTTATAACCTCCGCAGACCGTCTACTGAAAAGTTATCTGATATCTAATCTGTTTTTTAATGTTTTCAAATTTCTTCATGAGGACTTTTCATGCAGTAAGCCATTTTTGTACTGTCTGATAAAACAAGATGCTTGCAAGGCAAGAATCATACGAAAGAAACACAAATACACAAAAATCGAATGTATCCTTTTTGCGCTGGCTATACAAGACTATGAAGAAGAGATCTACTTCAGGGACTGTGGTGTGGTCTGCACGAGTGGCTGAACAGTAGCTATCGCTACACAGCACAGAGTTTTCAGAGCGCCGCTGTCTCACGCGGCGGCACAACGACTTTGTCACAATCAGATGAGCTAATTAGCCTCAGGAGCGCAGATTAACAGCGCATGCTGCAGAGGAACTGAAACCAGAGCCAGTGCCGTGCAAGAGAAAACCGCTCTAATTAAAAACAGACCACGAAAAACACTAGAGTTCAAACGGCAGAGCAGAGCGATCGCCTGTGAGCTTCAAAAACTTTACTTTAATAGAAAGCTGAAAAATTATTTTAAATGAATTGGCACTGCATGTGTTGATGGAGTTTTTCATGTTTGAAAGTTTCCCGTTCAATCATTTTCTTTGGTTTGGCCGGAATCGTGGACCGGAATTTCTATTTTTTTTATGATGTCTCCAGGCACTTGACTGCGATGTAGAGTAAAAATGCCTTCAAAACATCGTTCACTTTCAAATACACTCATTTTATGTTCACACAAACCTCAAATGTCATCCATAACTATTCATTCCTGGTATAAATACATACACCATGTGAAACGTTTCAAAAGAGCGAAACACATTTTCTGGGGCAGCGCCATTTGTATCTTTCAGATGTTCCTCTAGAAGATATTCTTGGAGAATACACACCAGCTATTCTCATTTCAAATCTTGCGTTTGCTAAAGCTATTCAGTGCTGAGATATTCTCAAAACTCCAAAAGAGTGGTAATTCAGAACGACAGCTCTCTACAAAATCTCTAAGTTTCAGCAAGATTTCAGTTATGTCAGCTAAATCTGTCCCTGGATGCCTTGGTGGGTTGTATTTTCACCACCTCTCTCCAGAGCACAAAACCTGCTCAACAATGCAGATATGATGAGAAAAAACATCGCAGGCTCATAAATAAGTCATAAATCTTTAAATCCGAAATGCTAGTCGATACACATCTCTGCTGGCCCAGCCCTCATTAAAATCAATTTCTAGATAGCGGGAAATCTGAGACCATGTGTCACGCAGGCTGAACGCAGACCACACGGGCTGTTGGTCGATGGCATTGTGCCGCCCTCAACTGCTGATCCGAGAGGAACAAAACTCTTGGACTGAAAACAGAACCCTTCATGAATTCACATGCTGTTCTGTCTCCCAGCACAAACCTACGTGACATGAATACATATTGCATGAACTTGGATAACTTCAGTTCTGCCAAGTAAACCCAACACAGACACAAAGGTTATGGGGGGACAGCAAGTACTGTAGACTTTTGATTTTAACTTCAAATCAAAAGTATCTAAGGTATTAAACTGATACAGACATTAATACTTCATTTTAAAGAACGTTTGGCAATCTGCTCGCCACTTGTATGGTATTTTTTCAGCAGATGTTATAAATTCATAATTTCTTTTTCAAAAACACTAAATGAAAAGTGCCAAAGAGTTTACGGAAAAGCTAGCTTTGTAGGCATATACTGTGTAGTACCACACCAGGAAAATATTGTAGTACATTAGCATAAAGTATCAAGCACTCACCTAGTTTAATGAATTATTTTTTCATTTACTGTATAATAAGAAACTAATGTACCTTTACGGTCCTTTTAAGGCAGGTCAACTCGCTCATCTTGATTAGTCCTGCACGAGACTATGGAACTCCACATATAGACTCAAGTTTCAAACAAAAGACGCGTAGCGGCCTTAAAACTAGTGCTTTCAACTTCATGCAGGGTCGTGCAGACTGATCGGCGCACGACAATAGGGCAATTCGCAAAAAACATCTGTATTTTACAAACTGGTGCAGTAAATGCTTTTCTGTTCTCCCCAAACGTTCTCTATATGCTGTACAGCTTGTATTGTCCTTAAGAGATGCCATTTGTTGGCTGCTCATTAAGACTTATAGGCACTTTTCTAGTGGAAAAGAAGAATTATCCCCTCATTAACAAAAGTAATCCTGCCTCAACCAAACATCACAAAATGTTGCATAAGTACGGTTTGATAAACAGTAAAGAAATAGAAAATCTCACATATTCACATTGTGGATTGTTAACAAGCGACTGTATGATTGATGAACAGAACCAGATACGATCAGAACTTATTATCTGGTGTCGAAATCCCTCAATTCTCATGGTCATAATGGAGCCCCTTTGTGGTAATGTTCTGACCCATTGTCCTCATCGTGGGGCCTGTCCTACTTACATCCGACTCACAAAGAGAGCAGTCGCCATTGAGGGTATTTATAAAAGAAACTGGATGACAAACCGATCGACCTTGTGCTGGAGGTCATTCTCAAAATGGAGCCTTTCTTGCAGTTCATGGATTCTGTTGAGTGATTTTCTGTTCCTTTTTCTTTCTCTCTCTCAAAGGGGCGACCAAAGACATGGGCAAAATGCTGGGGGGCGAGGAGGAAAAGGACCCTGATGCCGATAGGAAGGAGGAAGAAAGACAGGAGGCCCTCAGGCAACAAGAAGAAGAGAGGAAGGCGAAGTATGCAAAAATGGAATCAGAAAGAGAATCGGTTCGACAGGGCATCAGGGACAAGGTAAATTTTAATTAATTTCATGAAATATTAATTTACAATAATAACCGTCAGGATGTTCAAATGACCCTAGGGCACATATTTTCATACATTTAGATTGACGCAGGTGTCATAGTGTAGACATATTAATGATGAACCCTTGAAACATAAACCAAAAAATATCATTATCATTCTGTGACAAATTTACCTAAATTGACATTATAATGTTTTTATAATGATCTGTGTGATTTTAGAATAATTCTTACAGCATGCAAACTCACACAACAATAAATAAGTCATACAGAAATTATTTTTATACAACGACTTTGGCATTTCATACTTGCTGAGCTTCAATGAGTCATATAAAGAATGCAAATGATTTATATTAGTCAGACAATTTGGATTTTACACATGCATACTGTTGCTGTGTGTACTGCATACAAATATCTGCAAATATAAGTAATTTTGCTAATACACTTAGGTGTTTTATTTAAACATGATGTCCTGGCATATGGGATTTGAGGTCAACAACAATCACATTAATACAAAACGTAAGCGGTGTCGTACTGTATTGTTGGGTGTTTTTCCTTATGTGTTGGACTTTTTTTAGTGGTAGACTGCATGTTACTTTGTGGAAAGTTTCAGTTGAGTGGTATTTTGTGCAGCGGGATGGATGGGCCATGAAGCATGCTGTCAACCAAAGGAATTGGAAAAATAGCAGTCCAACTCTGGCAAGCACTATTATAGAGAACGCTGAGAAGTGGACTGACTTTTGCTTGATAATATATGAAAGTATATCACATCATTGAACTTTTTAGTTTGTGTTACTTTTTATCATAGTTTTAGGATGTTTAGTTTATTGTCATATTCTATAAACAACTTAGACGGTCATAGTATACAGTGGATAGTACACCATTAAAACGAAAACAACTTCAGCCCATTAAATTTAAGGGCATCCTTAAATGTTGCTCTTAAAAAAACTACGAAGTACAAATAGCAATCGTTTAAATATGACATTAAATGACACTCAAGTCAGTACTAAAATAATTATTCTTTGCAGGCCTGGCATTCATAAGTTCATCATGATAATTTACTCTGGGCTTCTGAGACTCACAGATTGTCTGCATGGCTTCTCAAAATGGTGGCTGATCTCCTGCGAGCTTACTCGGTTTGACTAAAACAGATACTCTTATGCAAAGCCATGTTGAGACGATGGGAGGCCAAAGAAGGCATGTTTCTCTTCCCATAAGCCTTCACCCCACGAGTCTAATTTACCACACGGATTAAGGACGAATCTCCACATTCAGTTAAAAAACGTGACTGAAATACTGAGAAAAGTCTTTGGTTCGCCAGCTGAACTTCAGGGTTTGCCAAGCACTCCCTTTAAGTATTACTCAGACTAAGCTGTGTTAATAAGATGCCATAAGTACATAAGTGACAAAATGTCAGTCCCGGTGGATGGTTTCAGAAAAGCAGGAAAATCGGTTGAAATTTGCCGTTGCTGAATATGTGAGCAATTTGGTGTTTTTTCCAGTTGTTGGAGGTAGAAATGTTCCATAATTAAATTCACTGGGTAACATTTTGTCTGTCAGTTTGTTCATCATAGCAAATGTATAGCATACACACACACACACAAATATATACAGTATACAAATGCATAGTATAACGCAATGTAAGTCGCTTTGAATAATAGAATCTGCCATATGCATAAATGTACATTTAAATTTAGCAACAGTGACAAAAAATGCATTGCATGAGGAAATAAACAGTGCTTTGATTTACTGTTTGTGAATTCTATTCAATGCAGTATAAGTTTAAACACTACAAAGCATGTAAAACAACAAGATTAATACTATGTAATGCACTCTTTACTTAATTTTGTAGATTCATCTTTAAGTAAAATGACAGTGCTGTATGTATCCAAATGGGCAAAGCAGTAGATTTAACAAGCTGTCATTTTAGCTTCAGACCCTTTGGGGGTGAAACAGAACAAATGAACCATTTGTCATCTAAGCACTTCTCTAATGAAGTGGATTTCTCTGCCAATATTCGGGACGGTATTTTAAATTAGCACATTTGCAAATGAGAAAGTGTCTGTGATCTGAGATTCATTACGCTTACTGTCTGAATCAAATAATTATACAGACTTGCCACATGGCAGGCTGCCAAACTTTAACCAAAGGTACATAGTGAATGCCGTCCAATTTGAACGATCCCCAAATGAACACCCGGTTTATGAGGCAATCTAAAATCGAGGGTAGTCGAAATTGTCCTATGCTCATCCATCTGTACTCCAATCAAGAGGATACGGACCATTGTCAGGGTGGACGCAGTATTTAATTTGACAACAAGACTATTAGGAAAAGAAATATAGTCAGGTTGCACTGTTGCATTGTGCATTAACATATCAAGCAGAGGGATGCTTTTACTTTTCGTAGCACTCAGACTTTTAATTTGAAAATAACAAAAGGTCACGTTCTACAAAAAAATGATGATGACGTGATGTTGTTTTACCTTTCAGTATGGCATCAAGAAGAAGGAGGAGAAGGAGGCAGAGGCCCAGGCAGCCATGGAGCAGGCGTCCGAGGGCAGTTTGACCCGTCCCAAGAAAGCAATCCCAGCCGGCTGTGGAGATGAGGAAGAGGAGGAGGAAAGCATCGTGGATACAGTCATGAAGTTCCTGCCAGGACCACTTCAAGATATGTTTAATAAAAAGTAACATTTGTCACAATGAGTCGTCGCTATACATAAACCATGTCATAAAATCCACCTTCTCTTTCCCTTTCTCGCATTTGTTCTAAGATCTCTGGACTCGACCCGTGTGCCATAACATCGTCTTTAACTGAGGGGTATAAACCTTTGTGACATTTTTGGGATTGAACAAATGAAGAAAAATGTGTGGAGCAGATTTGTTGCATATGCATGTCTACTGCACATTGGTTTCCTGTTCAAAGACAAGTTTAATGCCCCAGTGTCCAGACCTTAGAGCAAATATCCTCCATGCTTCATTTATTTTGTTTGTAAATAGCAAATGAAAAAGCTGTACGTGAATACAGATAGATAGATATATATCGATATATATCGATATGCACATATATATAGATATATATAGAAATAGAAATAAACAATGACTAAGAGTAAAAGCCATAATTTTATCCTGGAGAGATCTCTCCAGATCATATCATATTTTGATCGTTGCTCTGTTATAGAGTTTTATTGATAAATCCATGTGGTGTACTTGTAAAATAGTCTTTGTGACATTTCATTTGATGTTCATTCATCAAACTGGCCTACCAGCTTTCAGTCATCGTGAGTTTTAACAAGATTCATTTGACTCAAAACTGTACTACGAAAGACAACTTAACATTATCACACATTGCTTTGCTTTTTTCTCCAAGCATGCTAACAATATTTTGTTTATCAGTATGCTCCCTGTATCCCATTTCATTGGCCATTTCAGGTGAAATACACTGAAATTCGAGGCAATAACTCTGGTTTTGGATTTTGTTGTCCGACAGACAAGTTAAATAGCATATTGGTCTATCTCTGTAGTTCTTCCTAACTCTACGTCCCTCATTATGTTGTTACACACACACATGCCAGACTTTAACAGACAATGGATTTGATCGATTCATATGGAATAAGATACATATAGCTAACCGGGCCGAAGCAAGATGTAAACCGTAGAGCAAGATGTTACTATGAATTGTCTTGCGTTTACAGAATGTTAGGGGTGACCTTGATCACGTTTAACCACAATTGGATCAATAGGGCTATATATAATCTTCATCTTCACTGCTGTACAGTAAAATCTAGTTTTTTTGGGTCTACATTTATTTACGTTAGCTCTCACAATGAGGTTGTGAGCACATGTTACGTAAACAGACAGTGACATTGGTGCAATATTCGTTTAAAAATGAAGATGTCCTGTGTCAGTTGACGATGGGCAACCGAACCCAGATCAGCAATAACAGGCAATCTTCAAGACTATATGTTAAGCTTATTTGCTAGCGAATGTTTGTGTGCAAACGTGGTGTTGTCTTCCTAGTTTCAGTCCGAGAAAATACTACTGAGCTTAGTAAAAGAAGAGAAGAATGTTGCAGGATTTCTTACTGCTGGTCACTTGAAATTATTTTTGAGAATGGGATGCTGCTTCGCTACTTATTCATTTATGCATTATAAGAACTGTCAAAGTTAACTCGTTAAGGTGTGTGATAACGTTTATCAGGTGTGTTTTTAGCGCAGGTGAAACCAGTACAGAATGCTGTTGTGTACGTTGCAAAATTATGAGCGTCATAAAATGCAGAACCTAAAAAATACACACAGGCCTGTTATTTAGTTTTGTAAATGTATGTGCTAATGATTTACATTTGAAACATTTTCCAAAGGATAACTATTAAATGACAGTTCACAGCTCTGGTAAGCTTGCTTATTGCTAGCTTATGTATGATGCTGTTTCTTGAGAAAATCTCATTTGAAAGAATCAGGTCGCTTTTTGTTTCTTTTTGACTTTTAAAAGAAAATGTTTGTGTGCTTTAATAAGTATGGTTGTGTTCTAATTTTACGGTGTCCAACTTTTATGTCCTGTTACTGAACTATTTATTACAACACTCACAGATCATAAGTCTGATCATCAAGGTGTATTTGTAAATGAACATCATAGGCAAATTGTGTGATTCAGAAAAATACAGAAAGGAATTTGTATTATGCTGCCATTGTATTGCTTTGAACATTCCAGATATTCCAGACATTCCATCTCGTCCATGCCATCTTGAAGAATCACGTGGCTAATACTCAGCCGCAAGTTCACGTGAATATGAATGAAAAATGTATTCATTGTCTCTAGAAAGCGTTAAATGAGCTGTGTTCCGAGAGTACATCTCTCAGTTTAATTTTATAGCACATAGTCAAAGTGATGTCATAGCTATCTGTCCTGCCAGCTTATACCACAAGCAACAAAACGTTCGACATTTATCGATGTTTGTGAAATAAATGTGCTTGCAGATACAAAGTGTGTCCTTCTACAGCTGAAAAAATAGTCAGTTCCTAAGATGCTTAATTTATGAGAAATTGAATTAGCTATCAATCATCCTGGAATGTGTTTCAGAACTTACTGCCAATGTAGTTACTATTTCTGCGTTCACATGGCAACTACGTGACTTGTACCACATCTGGATAAATGAGATGTGACCCTCCATGCAAAAGCATCTGCTAGGATTTAAAAAAAAACACATACAAGAGTTTTTACAAAGACGAGTTTTACAAAAGTCTCAATGTGTACTTTACAACCGACGGACGCCATTTTTAGAGCACAAACTACGTAGTTTAATGGTTTTTTATATGCGTGAATAAACTGCCCTCGGTTTTAGTCGATCTCATTGTGTCGACTATGTGATGTGGTGAATTTTCATTGGCTGCACTAACAATTAAAAACTGCCCAAAGTCCATGATATCACCCATCCAATCATCGCTTATGTTTTTATTAAACCAAAGAGTGTTTTTATGGTGAGAATGCCATTAGTTGTCGTTTTAAAATTATTCATAATATTTTAGATATTGTGCTCTTATTTTGACATCATTTTACATTTTTGGTCATTGATCTAAATTAGATTCCTAAAACAACGAATTGATCTCATAGATTTGATCAACGTTCTAAAATACATTTTGTTTTCAAAATATACATTTAATGAAATACTCTTTAACAGAAAACTAATTATAACACAGTCACGTTCTGATGCAGAAGAACAGCTCTGTAACCCATTATTTTTAAAACTCGATTTAATTCAACATTCACTCAATGTCACTTTCTCTCTCAGATGCTAATGATGATACTGCCTAAAACAGTAATGTTATAATACTATTCCATTGTTGTTATCTGAATGTAAGTGTCTGTTGTTCTATTGCATCGTCCTACGCGGTTTCCTCTGTGTTGCAAAGATATCTGGTTGTGATTTTCCATCTGTAATCTGTTTTCCTGTCTCCTGGTGGTTGTATTTTGAGAAAAAATGTTTCTTATTTGGTGTATTTTTTTAAGTCACTGTCGATTCTCTCGCCCATTTTTCTCTCTCTCTTCGTTGATGAACTGTATGCATGCATATGATGTGCACTGTACGTGAGGTTGTAACTGGTATTTCTGTGTGTCCTGTGTGTTTACCGAGCGCTTCACCTGTTGGCCTCACTGCATGCCGTTATAGACAGATTTTAGACTGTATACATTCCTGCCAAATGGAATCACCACAAACGGAAAATAAAGTGATTTCATATCAGTTTTTTATGGTTGTGTGTTTCTGCTTTCTGAAAATCTTTCATGTATTTGGTTGAAAAGAAGAAACGACAAATTAATAAGATTTGCGTGTGTCCCTGTAAATATTTTACATAGCAAATCCTGTCATGATTCTCGTGGTGAGACACAGAGAGAGGACCCAGGTGCAGACAGCGGGTAAGGGGTTAACAAATAATTTAATAAATAATAAAACAAAGACCCACGAGGGGGTAACCGAACAAAACATGGATACAATAACATGACTAAGACTAACTACACAAAGACTTAACATAAACTCAAAACAAGAACTACAAATACACTGAACTAGACTTGACAAGACACATGGACTCATCACACAACCACAATGAACCAGCACAAGACAGAAGACACAAGGGCATTAAATCAATAACGAGGGTAACGAGAGGATGGGAACAAAGACGAGACAGGAGAGAGAGTATGGAAGGCCATAAGAACAATAATTGCCTCTCTCCACACAAAACATGAGGTTCTGTCATGATCCTGCCACTACACTAAGAGAAACATGACATGATGCAGCAGAATCATGACAAAATCCAATATGTGGATCCAAAAAAAGTCATGCATGTGAGTTCTTTCCTTTTTTGTTTCATATTTTTTTAGAGGCTGTTCTACATTTTCCGACACATTTGAAAATTCAATAAATTCAATAAACATGAAAGGGCTCTGAACAAAGTAATCTGACTCATTCAAAGAAGAATTGGATCCTCTTTTTAAAAAGATTAATCTGGATATAACAAAAAAAGTGTTAAAGGACTGCAAAAATATTCGGGGGCTTTCTTCGCAGTTGATATAAATTTGTACATATAATAGTGGCAAATAGTGATTTCCAGAGAAAAGAATAAACCAAATATCAAGTGTAGGCTATGTGTGGTACAAAATGGACAAAAAAATCAAATGCATTTAAGCATTTGGCAAAAAGACAAACAGCATTTCAGAGAATATGTTTTCGAATTACCAAAGAAAAATGAATTGAAAATCCAAAAGCTATGGAAATAAAGCATACATCGACAAAGGTTTTACCATTTATTAACATTTTGTAACAATTTGTTGAATCCTCTGTTGTTTTTTACTTCTCTTGCTTGCCAAGATTTCTTACATTTTTCTCAAAGCTCAGTTTCATTTTACAACTTCACAGCACTGAAAAGTTTTGTTTCTAAATCTTTAGGAATTTATTTGAATAAAGAGTGATTTAGATTTTCGCACAATACTGTTTCATCTTAATAGAGTTCAAATTTATCTAGAAAGAAAACCTGGGGGTGAGTAGATGACAGATTTTTGAGTGAACTAGTCCCTCTGACTAAACTCAGAGCATTTCCTAAGATAATTTTAGACAAAACTCATGTTTTATCTTGTTGTGTCAAATTGCGTGTGTTGTGAAAAGCTCTAACTTGTAATTGTAGTCTAACATGCCACGCTTATGTTGCTGTGTCTGACAGGTCGTTCAAATATGACGGCCGTTTATCGTTGCTGGCAAACAATAAGACGCATTTGCAGTTTTAGGTTGAAGGTTCAAATACACTTCATTCAACGCGTGTCCCACCACGAGGAGTGAGTAACCTGCCACTTAAGACGATACAGATCGTGCTGCGAACTGAACAAATCATGTGAACTGATTTGTGAACCTATTCAGACGGGTTTGCCGATTGTTCAATTAATGCTTTCAAAAGAATCGACTCAAAAGAATCAATCCTTTGGGAATGCCCAGTAAAAAGAGACGACGACCATGAAATACAAGATGCAAGGGGACCCGCGATGTATGTAGATACAGAAATAGCTCATTCTAAGGTAATAAAACCACAATGCTTCACTGTGAGCTCTTGTAAGCTCTTTACACACATCTGAAGACATAGCTATGAATTTTATATTGCATTTCTAACAATAGATCATCCCAAAAATGACACACTGGACCTTTAAAAGTATACATTTTCCAAAATGTTATTCAAGTAAATGTAACGAAGTAAACGTAGCGCGTTACCACCCACCTCTGGCTCTAATTGCTTTGAATTGCATATTCCAGTGCATCCATTTACTTTTCGTTTTGAAGCATGCATTTCAACAGCCACATGAGGCTGTAGTTATTATGTTGGAGAAAGAAATCAAATCCATTAGCATTTACGCTCAAGGGCGGCCTTTTCATTCTCCACCGCGTTCTTAGTCTCTAAACAGCACTCTGCTGGTAGGTGAACCAGGCTTCAATTGGCATCCTGTGGACATGAAAAGTCTGTGTCAATTAAATGGTTCCCCCATAAGTCTTTTTAGGAGACCGTGCCACGTCTTACTGGGGCAGCTACACATGAAATGGTTCTGAGGTGGTCTTTTAAGGTTCCTACGCAAAGTGAATTCAGCATTCTATCTTACCCCAAACAATGACAGCAGTATGGGAAGACAGCTTTTTATTATGAAATGTTACATAGCCTCTTGACAATTGTGCCATGCATCCAGTTTTTAACGATTCTATGTATCTGTAATAATTCATTTCAAATTGTAATAGATACCAACCATGACATGTCGTGATGAATAACCGAGAACTGTTTAGAAAGTCATCTAAAAAATGATTTAAAAAACATTAAGCATTCAACCGCATAACCATAATTATATCCGCGTTCATCTCTTCCATAAATCTGCATGTCAGTCAAGTCAAATCTATTTGCATTGAAGAGATCCTGAGATTAGATGTGTAAATGAGGTTGAAGAGCACAGATTGGGGAAGAGTCATATCTCATATTTATCAAATCCGAGTGGCATCATTCTGTGAGATAGAATTTTCGGCCCTGGAATTGAGATTCATCCACTGATATATGCTGAATATTTTTTGGCCTTGGGCCACCGTGATTGACAGCTCCAGCATTAGGTGCAGAGAGCATGTGCCATGGGATGAAGCAATGGTTGGAGCTAAGGCGCCACATCTGGGACCTGTGACTTTTAAAAGGAGATGAAAAGATCCCACATTCTCATAGACACACACACACAAACGCACATACTCACACACAAGGCCCACCTTTTTCTGACTGGCGCCGACATATATCATAGAATTACGGGCCATTTAATATCAAAGGTTACCCCTGGAGGTACTTCTCCATTTCAGCATGTTATAAAGAGAGAGATTGAGGGCTATGGAGATTAGAAAAGCTCTGCTGGAGAGACCCCATGACCTCAATTAGCAAGTCAGTGTCCTAAAACATTTTACCGATTCAGGGCAGCCAAGCATACTCTCAGATGGAAGACCAGTAGACATATAAACCGTAAATAGGATGAGATACCATACCTGCAAATTAGACGCTTTTCTGTGAAATTCTCCGTTTTTAATCCAAAATAGTTAATTTATGTGAATCATGTAAATCCGAAGATTATTTTAAGGGGGTTGGGTGGTTTCTGGGGGTTCTTAGGCGTCTACTCTCTTGCAACTGAAACATATTTGGTCCAGCACCTGGAATCGTTTGGCCAGAATCAAGATAACAGCGGCATCTTTTTTGGTCTTTGGGCCAACCAGAATCACGAGTTCTAAACGTCATGTTTGCAACTGTGAAACGCATTGCTGAAGGGGACGAAGGCAAAGTGAAGGTAAAGCATAGTCTCGGATAAAGAGAAAATGGTGTTGATATTTATTATTCAGTGTGATCCAAACGGTTATGTTATGAGGGACGGCTGCCAGTCTCCCTTTTGAATTTCCACTTCCAGAGCTCTGCGTTCTAATGCTTTCTAAATGATTTCAGAGCTCTTATTACTCGCATCAATCAGGTCCTGCACTTTATCTCCCTTAATAATCCAAAACGTCAGACAAAGTCAAGCACATTGCTTCCAATGGACAAGCAGCCTTGGGAACTCCCTATTAGGAAAGAAGGTGCACCTCACAGAAAACGTAGACAAATAAAGATCCTTTTAGATGTTTAGTTACGACTTGGAGCATTGGGATGTCATGTTTCCTGACACATTTGCTGGTCATAACATTAAGATATAAAGGAGTTGAGCTGCCCTGCATGCACTTTATAGAGTGCCGATAATAAAGCAATCTAGGCTGAAAACATATTTAAACAAGTCATGAGCTAAATAGTACCACATACCAAACTAATTCCCTCCTTTACTGCACACTGAATTTCTTTGCATTAAGCTCTGCTGGACTGCAAAATTGAACTGCCAAGCACCTATAGCAACGTGATAACCAAGCCTAACACATAGAGTATCTCTCTCACTCCAAGAGTAAATTAGCTTTTCATGATTATTAAAACATGCAAGAAGAGAATAGACGATTTCGAGAGTTGGTGGAGCGTCGCCACAATTCCAGAGGGACCCTTTGATATCTTATTATCTTACTGATTGATGAAACATCTGGGCCACTTAAGTTCAAGTCTTCATGGCCGACACCACCTCCCACACATGCGTAGTCCACCAGGCCCCTATCAGAATACCAATTACTTATTGTGGACGAGCTAATTGGTTCACATTGAAGATGCTCATCTAGACTGAATCTAGACTGAATTTATGCCAAGGCAAAGGAGACAAGGTAATTGAATAAATGTTCTTGAAATGGAAATTCCAAAGTGTTTATGAAATTTAATGTTGAGACTAATCTTCAGAATCTGGGGCTGAATCTTTATCGGTATGGTCTAAATTCTACAACAAGATTCTGTGCACTCTTTCTTCATACTGTATTCTAAGTCTTGTGAAGTGTTAACATAGCTTTGTGTAAGAAACCTGAAATTCAATTCTTATTCACGGTAGGCAATGCAGTGCCTCGCATTGACAAATCATCAATAGGTGTGTAGGATGAATAAAAACTATCAAAATAAATCCTGCACACTACTCATCACGACTTCTCTGCACACTGGGGTCATCACAAGAAAATGTTAGCAGCATCTCAGTCAATCAGCCGAATTATTTGTGAAGCTTAAAAGCTCTAGTTCTCATTCATTGGAAAAGCATTAAAAAGATCCGCCAGTACAAATGTATTGTATGCTTTTGTGTTCTATGGAAGGAAGCATGTCATATGATTTTGGATGAACAAGAGGTTAAGTAAATAATGAGTTGTGGGGGAACTTTTCTTTTAAAATGAGTTCCAATTATGATGAAAAGCACAATGTGCTGAACAATGCCAAGGCTAGATAGTTCCACGCCGGGGGTTAAAACCCTGTTTGCACAGACTATTAACTTATTTCAATGGTTTTTAATATACATGGAGTAAAATGATTATCATGATGGTAAGGCATTGATTTGGCCTGTTATTTTCTTGGTTAATAATTGTGGAGACATCGTTAATGTAATATATTTGAATGTGATTTTCATAAACTCCCCAAAAATGTAAACAGACAAATGAAAAAAAAAGACGTACACCCTCTTCTCTCAACAGGTTGTGGTCTAGCTTTTGTTGAAACTAGTAACTTGGTATTAGCACATATTGTACTATTGCTCTTTGTATGACATATGGCTTATTGCTCCCCGAACTCTTTGTAAGTCGATTTGGATAAAAGCGTCTGCTAAATGACTAAATGTAAATTGTAAACGAACATTTCATACCAGACAGGATAAACACAAATTCACATGGAGCCGAGAAATTGCTCGTAAAAGGGATAGTTCACCCAAAAATACACCTACAGACTCCAGTTACACCGATTGACATCAGTTAAACATCATAAATCATTCTGCAATAACTATTTGAGCCTTAGATGGCCTCTGATCAATACTGTGTTTTCAATAACCACAGCTCAACAGCACGCGTGAGTTTTATATTGCAGAGAAGAATGGATGCTCAAAATAATAAACTAAACAACAAGATGAGCAAAAATAAGTGTCTAGCTCAGTGTGATATTACAAACACCTTACACGCTTTACGGTTTTATGTCATTTTAGAATCATCATGACTGCATTTTTCCATGTGCATTGGATTTCTTTCCCCTGCGTTATGTTTGTATCTAACGCACATATCACATGCAGAGAAACGCTATCTAGCAACGCCTTGAAAACAGGCAGATGTGATAAGCACCTTGGCCTCCGTTTAGTTTTGCCGAGCCTCGGGTTTGTGTTCACTTTGAACCCGGCCACAATAAACTACATCACACCTCAAAAGCAGGAGACCTGGTTTGTTTTTCTGTTATTTATGTGTTCACTTATTTTCTAACGTCTCCCGGTAATGCAGTGAGCGAATAGTATTTTGTACGAAAGAAGCCACAGACAATGGAAACACTGCTGGTGTTTGCCTCTTTATCTCCTTCATTTAATTGGATTTCTTTGAAAGTTCAGAGGAACCTCATGGGGCTCTCGTCTCGTCTTGCACCCTTACACTGCTTTTCTGCCTCTCACTGAAGCTGATTAAATCACGGAGTCCTGCTTTAGGGGCCAATCCATGTGTCTCTTGTCAGAGATGGCTTTGATCGATTTGTTATTTCCAAACACAGTGTCTATACAAAAGATCCAAGAACGTATTTCTGTGTTTGTTAGTTTGTGTTATGTAAAAATGCGCAATAATACCATGATTTTACAAAATAAAAAATAATACCATGTATTCTATACATTTTATCATTTTCCTGTTGTCAATTATTGTATGTATGTATATATAAATAGCTTATTCTAAGGTATTAAAAAATTCAGGTTATTAAAAGGAAATATTTTCATAATACCCCCTGCTTATGTGCCACTTTGGATATAAGAAATACAATATGTTTTTTACTTACTAACATTTTGTTTCAAACTACATTTAAATGTTTTGAAGATTGTCTGAGAAGATGTATGCTTTGTATTCCTCACTCTCAGAGTGGTTCTGCTAACCTGACAGTCGTACACAAGGGAATGTGAATATTTGCACATAGATCAAGGCATCAAAAACACAATGAAATGTAATATAACATTGAAATGGGTTCAATTTAAGCTGAAGAATTGTCTTCATACACACAAGTCAATATGTTTCTGAGACAAAGTTTGCATGGCTGTTAAATATTCAACATCTGCAATTAGCTTCCTCATAATTAAGTGTCGCGATCTCATATTTAATTTAATCCTGTTGGGAATAAGATTCATCATCTTTTAATCTTCCTCTTTTTTGGAGTCGTAACAACTGCAAAACACCAAAGCTATTCATCGTCCATTGATTAGACATGACTGTCCCAGAGCTGCACTATCTTTACAAGAGAACTCTTGAGAAGTCATTCTATGAATCATTCTGTCATCATTAGTCCAGTGCTCTTGTCAATTACTCTTTGATCGCAAACTAAAGCTTGTAAAAATTTTAAAAGGAGATTTGTTATCTACAATTACGATGCTGTCCATCAATAATGATTATTTATGTAACAGGGGTCTTCCCATTAAGGGGCCTTTGGTCTGAAAATTGTTGATGAACCCTGATGTATACATACTGTACATATATAACATAATGCACATTTTCTCTCAATTGTAGATGCTGATGTTCCTTTCAAACTGTTTCTTGTCAACCCACGGCCCTGTACAGCCCTAATATGAGTTGCTTGCCAACGACACTCCAAGCACTCTAATTTTCCCACCTTCCATCTGTCACTGACATTTCAACATGCCTGTCACCTCGAGCTCAATATCGATAAAACTGAGCTCCTTCTCCTCCCGTCACCGATACCACCAATCACTTCACCTCTGTTTAATGACACAGTGTCATTGCCTTCTGCTACGTCAGAAGCCTGGAAGATTTCAAAGAAGAACTACCGACCTTCACTGATATCATAGTCTTATGGATGGACTTGAATTTCTGGTCCATGTTTCAAGCAGAAACCTGTAAGGTTGCTGGCTCGTAGGTGTTCCTCCTAAAATTGCTTATAAAAAATCTAATAGAAACAACTTAGACATTTGTTAAAGTACATTGAGATTACAATGTATTTTAACTTTGGTAAAATTCCAAAAATAATTGGCTTGGGTTGAAATCGAAATCTAACTTAAATATGTGCAGACATAAAGGTCATCCAGAAGTCAAAGGTTTGTTTAGAATGCAATTCCTCATGTGGCATATATACGGGACCAGCGTAACGTCATAGCACCATTGCAACTGTGACAGCTCTTGTGTTGCTTTCCCTTTAAAAAACCCCACGGTGGCCATCAGAGTCAGAACATGGCAGAAGAAGCTCTCCAGGGAACTGACTGAGAGATGTGGAAATCCTCAAACACATTATTGTGAAAGAAACTAATATTAAGACAATGGTAGCTTTCTCTTTGAGAATCACTTATGGAACTAGCGAGGATGCCGAAACTTCTCACGCATGCCCTGAAAACATTTTTATTCTCTCTTATACTCTCACTTTCTCATTCACAAGTTTACAGGTTCATGCACGCTCTTGCTCTTACAAAAGCAAACTTTCTATAAAAAACAACTTCATGCAAAAGCATTTTGAAAAGTCTATATATGCATTCTACAAAACCTTCTGGATGACGAAGTGAAAGTCAATACTATTTTGCAAAGCCCGTGCACTGTATAGTGTTATCAAGGCAACAAGAAAATCGAATTCTGGTTCATCCAAAGCAAAGTTTTTAAAAAGAGACAACCTCACATCATACCGCAATTTTATTTTTGTTCAACTGGATCTCATTAATGTTGAGGCATTGAGTTCCATCGGCTTCCCGGATTTTCTTTCGTCCACCTTGCCGGGCTCTCGCAAATCACAGGGTGATGTTCTGACGCTGCATGGGGGCGGAGTTGTCATGACCTAAAGCTAAAATAGAAAAAAGAAATGTATACAGGTTTGGAACAACTTAGGGTGAGTAAATGACATTTTTGGGTAGAATATCCATTTTAATGTTATCCATCCTAAATTAACAAACTACGAACACTTTAGCTGTGTTTCACCATTTGTGCATGACTCTGAAAACACGAATTTACCCAAACCAGCTAGCAGTGTCAGTTCATGTTATGCTATCTACAACCCTAATACTCGCAAGCCTGTTTAAAACGCACCTTGGATCATTTTTTTATAAAACAATAAAATCCCTTAAAATCCATTAAACATGAAATGAAACTGCCAAAGGTAATAGCTCTTTGGCTCTTAGATGACTGAATGCAAATATTAAGTCATTTACACTGTAGACATTTGTTAATCACGTGGCAGTGTTTCATGGGCATCTCATGACCACGGGTAACCACAAACTGATCATTGACCTCAGAAGAGCTACATGGACTGTAGATTGCATTACAACTCTTTCACATTCACTCCCAGTGAATATTATTTACATTTAAAGGCCATGATGCACCATCAAAACAGTCAATAAAAGAAGAGAGAGAAGTTATATGAGTCCTAGCTGGTTGAGAATAACACAAATGCATCAATACTCTCTGTAAAAAATCAAAATACAGCAGCTCTAAGAGGTCAAACTCTGTTTATTTCTGGAAGCCCGATTCATTTTCTGCTGTGAGAAACCCGACTTATTTCTTTGAGACCAAGATCAAGGCACTGTGACCCCATCTGAAAGCGAGATTTCAGTTATTTCTTTCTACAGTATAGTTGCCTTGTGTCTGTTGATAGTTTTTATAAAACATAAAATCATTCAGTGGTTCAAACGTAGAGAACTTTTTTGAAACATTTGCTTTAGATTTCATTTGAGACTTGTGTGATGTTCTAACCAAACCAAAAACTTACAAAACTAACAGAGCACATGGTCGAAAAGACCTTGAGAAATCAATTGTAATTGAGGAACTTTAGAAAGTTTAAAGGAACAAAGTTCTTCATACAATTTTTTTACTTCTTTCCACGTCATTACGGATTCACTTTATAAACACAAAATGGTGTGTGCGTCCGATGACACCATACAGAGAGGAAATTGAGCTGAGATGGCTTTAAACAGGCATGCAAACCAATAGTAAAAAAAGAAAACCAAGTCAGAGTTTGTTTAGCAAATGCAAATACAAGTTTGTGCGTTTAATTTTTATTTACATGTACGTTAGATTGAAATTTAATAGACGACACAATTTACACATTCACCAAATATAAACAGATACATCTTAATACTCAAGTGAACAATATTTAAATGACTACTTGTCTGTGTTGAGTTGGTGATCTCTCTGTAGGTTCAGTCATTAAAACATTGCTTGTCTTTACCGCTATCTGCATACTGCTGGTGCAGTACTGATACTGATCATGAATGTACTGTACTGAGCATCTGATGTCATCCATCATTCAGACTGGGCTGTATCCATTAGAGAGGTCAGTAGAGTGTACGGTCAGAGAACGATGCTGAGTTTCAGCATTCCATCTCCCAGGAGCAAACTCTCTCCTTCTGTCGCTCAGGTGCGAGTGTGATGAGCAAAATTACCAGCCAGGCGTTGAGAGCAGGGGATCATGAAGACAGGCAACATTCCGTTCATTTATCACGTGCTCTTCCTCCATACCCGGTGATGTGGTGTAAGAAATGCAAGCAAGACAGGGGCTTACTGCTTCATTTAGGTCTAAAGTGGGATGTTCCTACCTAAAGTACTGTATGTCTCAGAACATGACTTTAAAGGTGAAACGTGTAAAGCCTTTCCTTCTAGTCTCACCATCAGAATATTAAAGAAAAAAAGATTTGGGATGTCAATACAGAAATTCATGCAGGGATTAGATAGATACCTCTCATCCTCAAATGACCTTCAGCTCTCACTCACGTTCCACACGAACAGCGTCCAGACACCACCATTCCCATATAGAAACTCTACATTTATAGCGTTAACTTATCCCACAGAAAGGTCAGACATAAACGTAAAAGTTAAACTTGCCAATTTGTTACGCTAATAAAGGTTAATAAATGTGTCAAGTAGGTCCACAGACAGATCCAGCTCTACGCAATTGTTTGTGACTCACACTTGATATATTAATGGAAAAATGAGCAATTAACCAAATAATGACCACATCTCAAGAGTGTTCGGTCTAATGCCACAATTATCTACTGTGTTTGAAACAAAGACAAGAGCTCCATGACATGCCCTGGTGTGTACATGTGTGTGCGTGTCAGCCTTGCTATGGAGAAGTATATATGAAACGATGAACCTGCGCAAAATCTTACTAAACGTGATAACAATTAAAAATTGTTTGTATGTTAGACAAAGGGAGAAGGGGTGAACGATAACAATTGTTACAATGGTTAGTGGTCTTATGTGCTCATTAAGAAAATGTCCATGTACTGTATGTATGTTTTTGGCATCAATGACCTTTTGGTGTGACAATGGCTTCAAATAAACTGTGTTCCTCATGTTTTCATTTTATGCATCAGCAGCCTCTGAGAAATGGGATATGCAGACAGTGACATCATCGACTGTGATAGACAATGACAGTTAAACATCAGAGATGCTGGAAAAATCCATATCAAAAACTGATACATGATTCAGCTATATCACACACTATATTTAATTTCGATTCGAGCTGTGATACTGAACACCTGATCATTCATCTGTAACCACTGCCAAAACACCTATCTTGACAAAAGATGCTTCAAAAACAATAAATAATATGGCGTTTATTATTGGGTTTACATTCCATTGTTTTTCCAAACCATTTACTTCCTCTGTGGAACACAAATGGAGAATGTTTAGTTGATAAGTTATGTAAAATGTAAATAAGTTAAGTAATGCTACATTCTATTTTTTTATCTAAAATTTTAGACAGGAAGATGTATTTAGTGTAGGACTTTTGCTGGAAGATAGTCCATGACATTACATTTTTAGTATTGCTTTAAAAACAGTTCAAGCTCATTTTTCACAATTAGTAATGCAAATATACAGCTAATGAAAATAAATCAACATGCTTTTCTATAATTTTTCCCCTTATTCTTATATTTATTTCTTATGTCTGTAATTTTTGCTTTCAAATATGTTCTGTAAAGCTACTATGCAACAAGCAAGCTTAAAGAAAGCCACTACAATGAAGCAGCTTCACTACATTGCTACAAACGCCTATCTGCGTTGCTCATCACGACCCAGGCGGCAGGTTTTCGACCATGTGACTAAAGCCAACCCCAACCAGGTTTGCATACCCAACCAGGTAAATGCTGATTGGTTAGGTAGTTAATGCCTGTAAAAAGTTCAGACGTGTGACTAGCACTGCTACATTAGCATAGAAGTTGCATTGACCGTATCTCAATACAGGCTCACAACAACTTGTTTTATAAAACATTTAAAGCTTCATCTTATCAGAATATAAAAGAAAGCACAAGAAAAGAGAAAACAAAAACAGCCAAGGCTTAAAAAGAGAACAACTGCTTTACTGAGGTTGAGATCAATAGACCGGTGGCAACAACCAACAGAAGTGAACAGTAAAGCTAAGTAGTTGTTCACCTGTGAGAAATTAGTTTTTGAGGTCAAAAATCTGCTTGTGAGTCACTTGAAAGCAGCAGCTGCAGAGATGTTTCTCTCTTCCTCTTTGCTGACAGACATCTAACCTTTCACACGTTGACTTGCAAGAGACCTGTCAGTTAAAAAGGGAAGAGCTACAGGAATAACGCACAGGTCCCTCCGTCCCTCTTCCCTCTGCTCCTGTCAGCAAAGCCTCAGAGATCCAGGGAAACACGAGGAGAGCGGACAGGCTCTGACGAATGGCTCCCGGAGCTATAAGGCATCTTCTATACGTGTGTAGCGCAGCTCCTGTCTGAATCTGCGCGAGCGTGTGTGTAATCGTGCTTGGCAGGTTTTTGGGTGCTGTCAGACAGGGCTGGACTGGTAATCTGGCATACCGGGCAAATGCCCGGTGGGCCGACGCACTTGGGGGCCGGTTGATATAAAATTATTATTTTTTATTTGCCAACGACCGGCCCATAAAGCAGGGACAGCGGCCCATTGGTTCATTATCCATACTGACACTGGGCTGGCGCAATCATCTCTTAGGGTTTGGGCTCCACCCCTCCCCCTCGGTTTCTTTTGTCAAATGCAGTCAGTGGGTCAGAGCCAGAAATCTGTGGATTTAGGATGGAGAAACAAAAGCGCAAGGGCAAGGGGGGTGCGGAGAAGTTGCGGGCCAAACAAATACAAATTTTAGAGGTTGATGCCTCAACATGTGCAAAAATAACCGACATGTTAAGTGCTGTAGCTTCAGTTTCCAAGCCTATAGTAGCTTACCTGACGAAATTTTGCAAAAACAGGTGAACATAGCACATGGAGGAGAGGTGACTAGCCATGGCGGCACCCAGGAAGAGGAGTAGGTGTCTAATAGTGAAGTCAAGGAGAGACAGAGTGAGCAGGAGAGTGTACTTGAAACGGTAAGCAGTGTTGGGCGCTACAAGCAGTGACGCTGCTAGCTTAACTACATTTTTCAGTAGCGTGGTGGTAACGTCGCTGTTTTCTGAATCAAATAGCTTTTCCGTAGCGAAGCTCTTTTGTTGATCAAGAAGTGCGGTAGCGTCCACACAAGCTAACGTTACATATTACCAAACATTTCTGAAGAACAAGCTCATATCGGAAACACAACTGCTAAGGATCACCGATCCTGGTCCAGTAAGTGACGCCACCACCATACAGGGACCGGCCGATGACTTCTTCGTGTTTTACGGTAAACAGCTTTTTGGTGCATTACTGCCACCTTCTGCTCCGGATGGTGACATCACAGTGTGTGGGCCTGGTTGGGCCATGACGAAGATGATGATTTACCTAAATTAATGAATATAATAGTAAGACAACATAATCTTTGTCGCTATTATAATGTCTGTCAGATTGTCACCTACTGCACTAGCCACTAAAGTCAGCTAAAGTCAAATAACACAGCATAAGCTATTTTGCATTGTTTTTGTAGCTAGGTTAGCAGAGTTAACTTATTCAATTGCAACTTCGGCTGATTATTCTAATGTTAACTAGCTTTTATAACATGGAGCACATTGTAATTGACAGAGTTGCAGAGAAGAGCAAGCTACTGAGGAAACTGCTGTTATTGTAAGGTGAGTTGAGATTATTGATATTATTATAAAAATATTCATAATATTGTAGACTTAAATGTGACTCGTTATTCCCTCTCTCTCTCTCTCTCTCTCTCTCTCTATCTCAGGATGCCCTCACGTTTGTAGTTCGTTGTCTTTGATGTTCAGAGCACCATGGAGCCATTTCCACTAAGTAAGTACAAAATATGTGCAACCATCTCTCTACATTGTTATATATTAAAGATAGTTGTATGGGGATCATTTTTCTCATTCAGTTATCATTCTCGTCTCTCTCTTTCTCTCTCTCTCAGGCTGCCCTCACTTTGTGTAGGCCCTACTCCACTGCCACCTTTGGTCACCACGGAGTCAGTCAAGAGAGAGTGAGTACACTGGTCCATGGCACTTAGTTCTCAGCTTTGTATGGGGTTTTTGGGAATGGAAAAGTAGATATGCATATCTACAGGGACCGCAAGGATGGTGTACTGGTTGGTTGTGTCCGACCGATTGTGGTGGGCCGGTCTGAGCAAAAATGCCAGGGCCCTTTTTTTATCCCAGTCCAGCCCTGCTGTCAGAGCCCAGCATATTGTGCAACGAGACACTTTTGTGCCAAAGACAGGGGAGGAGATGACACAAGGTTGGGGGTCTTTTCTCAGCACAGGGGTCTGTTCTCAGGCCTGGGGCTTTATGAGTGTACAAACACGGAGCTGACAGTTGGACCGAAATGACTCAGACCCTGCCAACAAGCCGGCTTTAATGAGCGATCCGGTAGTCCTTCCTGGCACCAACACAAATAAAGAAAACTTTCATTTAGCTCCTGATTATACCCCCTGATTTCCAACAATGTCACGCTGGGAGACTGCAGATAATCGTGGGTCAATCACAGCCAGGAGACATCTAAAAATATAGCTTCACTGCCAGCGTCTCCTACTGACATTCGAGCTGAGAGAGTCGTGAAGCGGCTCAGTCCTGGTGCCAGCCAGCGCAGGGAGGCTATAGGAAGAGCTGTGAGAGCCACGGAGATGTCGGGGGACGATTTTTCCCACCAGCAGATGGGAAACTTTGTCCATCTGCTCCTGAAAGAGACAGGAACAGCGTGCAGCAGTACTGCACAACGACCATGTCCTTATGAGAGAATGAGTGGGTGCATAAGAACAGCTCGACTGTGGTCACAGGTGTAAACGAGACCGGGGCTAATTGTGATTGTGTTATAAATAAACTCTGTAAATTTTAACATTTTCAGTAAATATAACGGAATAGGAAAATATTCTAATTGAAGAATATTTGATAATTGAAATATTTTAGATCATTTTTCTTGATTTGTGAACATGTCACAATAGAATTAAACACAATGATGATGATTGTAGTATTTCAGGAATGAATTGGGAAATAAAACTCTTTTGAAAAAGAGATTTTAATAAATTGTGTGCAGCACAAGCACCTGCCACAAACATATTTCTTAAGAGATTCCCCACCACAAAAAGCCTTTTGTGTCATTTCTAATTATAAATCTGTTGTCCTTGCATACCTATCACCCCTGTAGCTGACTGAGACTTTCAAACTCCTTCCATTGTGATGTTGACTGAACATTCAGACATTACTATCTATAGCAATTTTCGACAACTTTGCATTTGGGCACGTTTGCCATTTCAGTTTCATAAAAATAAAGACAAGCTTCTGCATTTGCATTGGGCTGTCAGACGGCGTTGATGAATGGCAGAGAGAGTGAAAGGCCAGACGGATATTTGACGCTTCCTCTTCATCAGTGTTCAGAATTTTCCGAAGCTATCAAACAACTCTGAGTTCCCAAAGTACACGTCAAGCGTTTCAAAGTACAACGGAGCTGCGGAGGAAGATGTTAAACTGTGAAAAACATTGTTGCCTACTTGAGCGGTACTATGAGTGAAATGACAGATTTAGACCAGGAAAAGGATTTATTTATCTGTAAAAGGATAAAGATGTTACATCATGTTTAGGATGTGTCACATTTAAGTGACCGTGATGCAAATAAATATCATTGCATATAAATAAACTTCATTCACACCTATTATTGTAACTAGGGGTGTCACAGTATACCGGTATTGACAATAATGTGACACCAAACCATCTCTCTGCGTATCTACAATTGTATTTTGAGTGTGACACACTGACCAAATAAAAGTAAAGACAAAGTAAACAAAATTCAATATATACACATTGTGGTGAGGAAGGCTGGACGAGAGCCGTGAGGCGGGGCCGGTGACGTGAGTGAATCAGCTGTGCGCGCACCGTTCCCATATATCTCACGGAGGAGATCGGGAGCTTAAGAGGAGGAGCGGCAGGACTGTTGATGAGAGAGGAACGGGCCCGGACATGTATTAAGTTTATGTTCTTGTGGCCGGCAGTCTACCGTGAGGTGGCTGCCGGCATTTTAAGTTCGTTTGATTGTCTGTTTATTTAATTAAAGTTTGCCGGCTCCCACCTCCTTCCTTTCCTTTTATTGAACTTGTTACATTCTCTATCACCAAAAACACAACCACTGGAGGCATTAGAATAATATGCATGGAATAGAAAGACAAATCTACTTCAGCCAAGTCCACTCATTTGCCGACCCTACATTTCACTAGTGGGCGAAACAAAATCAAGAATGATATTGACCTGAGAGCCTCCAAATTTGATTTGGCATCTTCAGAAGAAGCACTGAAGGCCAACAGGGAAGCACAATAAATGTGGCACATTCATACCGAGTATCTATGCGAGGAAAATGTTATTGTGATCATTTGACTTCCTGTCAAGCAAGGACACAACATTATATATTTATAACAGTCAGATTACAAGCCCCATTCAGTTCCCCTGACCATGCTCAAACTGCATGAATTATTTTCATGAATGACCATGTGTGTATTATAAATCCACTTATTTCTGAAAGAAATAAAATTTTGAGATCTTATGTCGCATTTAAGTATCATCTTTGTCTTATACTGTATGTTTGCCTGAAATTATATCAGCCATAAATCAGACAACTGTTGACATAAGATTATAAAGAATCATGTGAATTAATGTGGATGGCAAAACTCGGATAATTTCATTTTGGAAGATGAGCTCTCATTAAAATTTCAGACTTTTGCTTCCAAACGTATAGTGCATGAAACCGTCTCTTTTGAAGATCTGAACACTGACACATGTGAAATAACTAGTCTTTTTTCTGGTGGAACATCTGAGAAGCAGGAGACTTAAGCAAACCTCTGTCTTGCTCTCTCTTACATCTCACTGCTGTCAAGGAGAAAAAGAAAATAGATATTAAAGAGAACTAATTTAGGTTTTCTCTTTCCCACGGGGTGCGTTAAAACCACGCTTGCTTTTCAAATGACTTTCTCACAAGTCGTGTTTTCTCCTTGTCACGCTTCTCATCAGCAGGATGGATAATGAAGTCTGAAGGCGGTTTATTTCACAGTCAGTACTGGGTGGCACAAGAAAGGGCTTGTAGGCACAGATAAGAGAGATTGTTCCAGGGAATACATGGAAGGAAGCGTGTCTGAATAGTAATTCTTGCTCCATCAGAGTTATCACAACATATCGTTTCTACAACTATAAATCCACCCGGGTGAATGCTTTGAAACATTGCCTCCATCGATACTTTTGAGGACATGCAATCCCATAACATACCACGAATATTTGACACTCCATTTCTGAGTCTTGTGCAACCAAACAATATTAGAAAGGAATAGTTCGCCTTCAAAATGAAAATTCTGTCATTATTTATTCACCCTGATGTCATTTCAAACCTGTGTGATTTTCGTTCTTCTGCAAAACACAAAAGAAGATATTTAGAAAAATGTTGGTAACCAAAAACTGTTGGTTCCCATTGAATTATATTGTATTTTATATAAGTCAAAGGGGACCAACATTTACCAAAATATCTTCTTTTGTGTTCTGTAGAAGAAAGAAAGTCATACAGGTTCGATGTATATCAATACTGACAGACTTTTCATTTTGAAGGTGAACTATCCCTTTTAAGAAGAAGCAATAATACCCGCTATACCAATATTCTTGCATTGGATCACTAGTAATGGCAATTCCCAGTATCACAATATCCAAGCATGACAAATACACTGTCAAACTTGATAAGACAGTTCACCATTCATCATTTACTCACCATGCATGCCACTGACTTCCATTGTATGGACAAACCCGCCGAGATGTTTCTCAAAATATCTTCTTTTGGGTTCCACTGAAGAGTCACATATTGAATTTGAATGACACAAAAATGAATAAATGATGACTGAATTGTTAGCTGATGCCAAAATACAATTAAACCAACTTTTAAAAACATATATAGTAGACACATCTGACTTGGGCCAGAAGGTAACCACCAAAAACAAACCTAGGTAGCAATACTCCATTCAGAACACCATGGTGCTGTGTTTTGCTCAGGAATGTTTTCATTTTCCATTCACGTGCTACCTAGAAATATTACAATGTCACTTTAAGAAAAAGCAATATAGTGCCGATTCTTGCATTAGATTAAATAAGATCCAAAATAGCCCGTACCCATGTCCAGATGTCGCCGGAGCTCTGCAAATACTTCAATGAGAGCATAATAAAAGTATTTCCACTTTCATGTCGTTCTTCTAGACAAACGACCCAATTTATGAGGCACACGTTATAGAGTTTCTGTGATGAATCAGGGGCTTATGGTTATGAACACGGTTTAATCTTGGGACTTCGAGAGCCGATGGTGGCAAACATCTATAGAGGGCTGAGAAATGGGGCCAGTGGGAGTTTCTAAGACAAATTGTGAAAGAAATAAAAATCGAGGCAAACCTCCGAAAGCTTACAACACTGAGCAGGAGAGAAACCGGAAGGCAATGAGCCAGGAATTATGATCTTTTACCTGGAATGGAATTTCCAAGAAACCAATTGAGCTCTACAACAGAGCTTGTGGAAGCATGGCCAGAAGGCTGAGATACAAAAACACTGAAGAAGAGTTGGATGTTTAAAATCAGTTACCAGATTGTCTACTCTTTGCCACAGATCTAGATCATCTCTCCATTTCAGCGAGCATCTGTTAGATGTTTCTCCAGTGCCAGGTAGGTCAATTGCTTCCAATAGGGGCCGACATCAACTCATTCCTCAGAAAGCTGCTCTCTTTTTTTTTAAGTCTCAGTTCGATTAGAAAGGCCCTGAGATTATACCGAGGTTCAGTTTTATACAGCGTCCCTCGACAGTTGAGATAGAAGAGCTTTGATGTGCCAGAGCTGTCAAGCCTGCCACTCATCTAAAGGCTTTTAACTTAAGTTCAACGAATTCGAGTCAAAGGCACACGGTCTGAGAGAAGCCCATGAGTGGTGAATTGAGGACTCGGGAAAGACTAAATCAATGATATGAAGCCGTCCTTTAATCTTAAACATACATCCAGCAGGGTTGCCTTGCAAACAATTGGAGACAAATTTAATGACCTATATGGTACATGAATATTTCAGAGTTGTGGCACTGGTTGAAGTATCCCTAACCTGACACTTCACATTCGTCACTTGAAATATTCCATGTGTGGTGCGTTATCTTAAAATAGTCAAACTTATAACAAGGCACTAATAATAAGCACTGAACAAATACATGTTAAAATGTTTCTAATCATCACATGCTAACAATTTGTGACTCATGCTCGATGGACAAAAACATGTCATTACATTCATGTTAGCTTCTACAGAGGTCAGTTTTTGGATTAAAAACATCAAGTTAGCTAAGCTCTGCAGCAAAGGCTAAATACACCTTTAATCTTTGTCTTCACACTAAAGTACTTCTAAAGAAGAGAAATGACATTAGAAGCTCATCAATTATGTCAACCCAACAGTATAGCATCACTAAACCATGAATAATACTGTATTCCCACCATTCATTTTCATATCATCACGCTATCCAAAGCTCATTGTAGTGCCTCGAATCTAAATCTTCAACAGTGGTTGTGTACCTGCTACAAAAAACTGAAAAGGAAAGGAAAATGAGGGCAACGGTGTTGACAGCCCCCTCAGATAAACAATGAGGACCACCCCCATCACACCGTAGATGCACACCTGCAATATATCACTTTGACTGGATTCTTTCATTCGACAGACTGTGTGTGTTGCAGGTGTGAACAGCGAGATAGGAGGGTAAAAGTAAAGGCTAATAAGAGAGAAACGGGAAAATAGAGCATGCCTCTCGCTTCACTAGTTACCCACAATGCCTTGCGCTCACTGTATTGTGTCTTATTGATGTGCGCTCAGACATCCAGTTATATTTAAACCCTTATTCTAAATCTCTCTGAATGGCACATTGTGCCATTGACCTCCATTAAAACCCCTATTTGAACAATTCTTAGCTGCAAGAAAACGTCCTTTGAAGGTTTTAAATGATCTACAATTCAAAATTGGCATGAAATCGCAACTTTGTTTTCTGACACACTTTATTACCTGCAATTTATCAGTTCATTACAATTTTGCATTACTGTTCTTGGAAATGCAGATTTTCTTAAACCCTATCAATTGTTAATGTATTTAATTCCATCTCATTTCGGTTCATATGAAAAGGTGTAGTAATAGCAAATAGAAAATAATTTGTATTGTTGTCATATATCATGATCCAAAGCTCATGGTCACTGGGTCTGCGATTCTCACGGCTGCATTGGAGCAGATCCTGGTCCTGTTAGATGCATCTGGACAACAGTATTGCGGCTTCTCGAAGGTTCATGATGAGGAAACCAGCAGCTGGCAGAGCTAAACATCAAAGAGGAAATTTCTGTAAATGATTCACGCTGCCCTGAGCAGCCGAGTGTTTTTAAGTGATATAGCCTGGACTATACTGAGGATCAAAATAATTAAAACCAATTTATGCCTGTATGCATGTATTTGTCATAAATAGCTTTCTGAAACTAAACATACGAAATGTTTTAGGATTTTATGTGTAAAAATGGCTACAATCACATTACTAGAGGCGTGTCTTGAATTGTCTAGTTCTCTCTAATACGTTTGGGTGAACAACTAACCGAAGACAAACTCCATTTCTATTCTTAGGACAGCTGTGAATAATATCTGTAACCATAGTGACATCGACTAAAGATGGTGATGCCAGAAATGATACAAAATGGTACAAATATTGTACCTTATAAAGGTATTTATTTACATATACTTCATTTATTGATATTAAACAATATTCTTATTTTAATTAAATCAAAGGTGCACCTGTCAACATTAGCTAATGCACAATGAACTAGTACAAACAATTGTATTGCATTAACTATCATGAAAAAGATGCTGAAAATATTGATAATCTAGTGCATGTTAACATGAACTAACGTAACCTTAATGTAAAGTGTTACCTGTTGCATGGAATACACCTGTTATTTGGATATGTTTTTCCCTATTATATTCTGATTGATACCATCAGGAGATGGTTAATGCCTCTGAAAGAAAAGTTAATAGCAACAAGAGTTCATTCAAAGACCAAGTATGTCTGTTCAAAGATTATCATGCTGAGAGCTTCAAAAGAGAAAAGCTTCTGAGACCCTAAGCGTCTCAGTGTTTATATCGCTCGCTGCCTGACACCGCCTAACATCGGGTAAGTGGGTGACTGCCTATCCCAGAATGCATTGCAACAACAGGGTTTCACTTTCAATCCAAATACACTTTCAATCCAAATAACTTCTGTTAAAACTTTTATATGCGTTTGTGCCTCAGACCTAGTTTGCATCAGCTCGCTCTGTCAAATGTTTATCTATGAATGTTTCATAACCAACAACTCGCACAGAAAATATCTGGCACAGTTGCAATATAGAGATCGATGCTGGAGATTATTTTAAATGTCAAAACGTATTTCTGTACTGTACATCGCCTAAAAGTAATTTCTTTTAGGAACCCATCTTAAGCTTTTATACTGCTGGTATGTACAAAACGTTTGAATTTCAGCTTCCCAGATTTAAAAAATAAAAATAAAAATAAATATTTTGGGGGATTTTAGACAAAGTGTACACTAAGATAAATGATAATGCTATGCGTTTTTGAAAAATAACGCATAGCCTTCCAAAAAGAAGCCAGACCACTTTAATTTTCGCATACTTGTGCCCCTTTGCAACATGAATTTAAACCTAAAGTGTGTGCATCTGTTTCCAAACAGATGTCCCAAATAGGCCAAGATAGATCTGAGTTACACACACTCACATCTCTCAAAATCAACATATATATGAGACACTGTACCATGTACTGTACTTGTTTTTGTAGAAGGAGAGATCCAGAATGAGATCTGACTATCTATATCTGTCTGTATGCCTTTGCCGGAGGCATCAGCGGATGCAGGACTGCACTGAACCGTCTAACACACTGTGTGCAGCAAACACACTGTCCCTTTTCAGTTTACCTTATAGCTGGAATACTAATGCACTTTCACTGCAATACTGCATGTGATGCATACAGATCCCGTTTTTCATTAGATCACTGCACATCAAAATTGCAGACATCACAGAGAGGTAGAGCAAAAGAGGGAAATATATATAAAGGGGTGAAACTGCATTTACATATACAGTTTTATATGAGAGGATCATTTTTGGCATTGCAGAAGAGAATGTCATTAACACAATAAATAGGTAAATAAATGAATAATGAATTAGGAAGCAAGTAAATAAATGTAATAAATAAACTACAAATAAGATCAATAACAATATTGTCATTGTTATATTATTTCATATAATGATACTCATAATACTACTAGTACTACTAATAATAGTGGTGTTAAAATAAGCTGTATTTTCTTAAACACAATATTCTTCTATTCGTTTTCCTGACATTTACCCCAACATAAGTCTGCCTCTGTTATCACAGTTCTGAAATCTATTATCAGTTAATGGAAAAACATCGAATTGTTTCATGGCAGAAAACATTCCTAATAACTGTCCTGTCAGGTCATATTTTAGAATTAGCATATGGATAGCATCCATAATTGTCAAAAGACATCCCCAAAACATCATAAATCATAAAACTCAAGTGGTGAATATAACACAAGCTTTCTAAATGACCAATGTGGACCACCGAACTCAATCATCCGATACCCATTTCCATGATCCGACTGACCCGCTCTCAGTTTGACATTGCCTGGCACTGCGTAGGCTGATGTTCTTATCATTTACAGTCAGCATTGACCCGTGGGCCACGTCCTCCATCCACTGCCTTTGAATATTAGACATCTGTCAACCATTTACTCCACTCACAATCTTCAGAAAAGCTCTGCAGAAGCTCATATCTCCAGCGCTCTGAGCGACAGGTCTCGGGTATAGTCACGAATTCCCCACATCACTGCCGATCTTGAAAGCGCTTTTCTACAGATTCCATACCAAAATAGCAACCGGCGTGCAGCTGTGGAATAGCAGGAGGTGGAATTGTTTTGGCGGCAATGAAACGTGAGGCTCCGCTGGGTGTTTTCCTCGGGGAGTCTCAGCCATATGTCTACTGAGGGGTTTGAACCAATTAGGGTGTCACATAAGATTGTTCATCTGGATTGTCAGGGTTCTGAGATGGCCGTTTCACGAACCAGTCCCACCACCTGCTGTGATCGTTAAGAGAAATAATGCACCATGAACGAGGCGGTGATGGTCGGAAAAACTCAAGGTTTTCTTAAGTTTGTACCCTGGATGATTGTTGAAGCATTTAACAGCTATGAGCTGAAAATAAAACAGTTGGTAATAAGAAAAGAGAACAATTGAATTGAAAGCACAAAAACTTCATGATTTAACATGACAGTAGGTAGGACATATTCAAAAAGATCACTGTTTAAAGTACATTTTCATCTACTTCTCATCTTGAACATTTCTGTCATCATTGAACCTCTTGTCGTTTGACTTTATTTTTCCTCCAGAACATTTACATTTACATTTAGTCATTTAGCAGACGCTTTTATCCAAAGCGACTTACAGATGAGGAAACATTGGAAGCAATTATAACAACATAGGCAACGAAAATACATAAGTGCATCAAACTAGTCCATTGAAGCCTAGTACAGTATAAAAGCTAAGAATAGTGAGGTTAGTAATGTTTTTTTTTTTTTTTTTTTTTAAGAAGGAAAGGGAAGAGAATTAGGAAAAACTCAATCAGCAACGTGTTGACGGAAGAGATGCGTTTTTAGGTGTTTTTTAAAGATGGCAACCGAGTCTGCTGATCTTGTAGCAGCTGGTAGATCATTCCACCAATGTGGAACAGATCCAGTGAAGGTACGGGAGAGTGACTTTTTTCCTTTTTGGGATGGTACCACTAGTCGTTGTTCCTTTGCAGACCGCAGTGATCTGGCAGGAACATAGATCTGCATTAGCGAGTGGAGATACGATGGTGCAGATCCGGTGTTGGTCTTGTAGGCCAGGAGCAAAGCCTTGAACTTTATGCGGGCGGCAACAGGGAGCCAGTGTAACCTGATGAAGAGCGGAGTTACATGCGCTCTCTTCGGTTCATTGAAGACCACTCTTGCCGCCGCATTCTGGATCATCTGGAGAGGTTTGATTGTGCAAGCAGGAAGTCCAGCCAGAAGCGCATTGCAATAATCCAGTTTGGATAGGACAAGAGCCTGGACTAGGACTTGCGTAGAGTGCTCCGATAGGAATGGTCTAATTTTCCTAATGTTGTAGAGGATGAATCTACAGGACCGGGTGGTGCTGGCAACATGACTTGTGAGGTTAAGCCGATCATCGATTACCACTCCCAGGTTTCTGGCTGTGCTGGACGGTGTAATCGTTGATGAGCCTAGTTGAATGGCAAGGTTGTGGTGAATCTTTGGGTTGCCCGGGATCACAAGCAGTTCCGTTTTTGCAAGGTTTAGCTGCAGGTGATGATCCTTCATCCAAAGCGAGATGTCACTAAGGCTTGCCGCGATGCGAGCAGCGACCGTCGGATCGTCCGGTTGAACACCATTAAATATCTTTTGAAGAATGTTGGTATAACTGAACAATGGTGGTACCATTTAGGCTACTTCTATTGCATAGACACAAAACCAAAATATCTTCTTCTGTGTTCAAACGCAGGTTTGAAACGACATGAGGGTGAGTAAATGATGACAGAATTTTCATTTTGGGGTAAATTATGAACCACTTTAAGTGGTGTCATTGTAATATATTTATTCATGCAAAATGTCTTCTGGGAATTCTTTTTTTTCAAGGCAATTCCTCAAAGGCAGAGAATGTTAATCCTGCCTCAAAAACTAAGAAAGTAAGTTTGTTTGACATACCTTGATCACTGAGTTCATGTTGTCATAGCATAGGGAAAGTTGTCATGGGTCGGGGTAAATTGTCAGATCAATAAACGCAAAGAGGTCTGCTCATCCAAGTAACCCAGATTGGGCTCAGGTGCCGGACAACAAAAAAGGTAAATCACAAAAGGAAGAAAGGTGTAGTCCGTACACTGATGTAAAATAGTCCAACGTTTATTAGATAATGCAGCGTTTCAAACATCAGGTCTTCATCAGGATTACCTGACGGTCGAAACCTTGCGCTAACATTTAACATCAGTAACATTTAAACAGTAAAACAATGTTTTGCAAAAGCGTCTTTTAGAAGTAGCAAGAATTTTTTTTGGCTCACATTAGTTTTCTCAAATGAGGTCATACAGCAATCGCAAACCTTCCATTTTGAGTTCTTATTAGATGTGCAATGCCCAAAAAAGCCATCTACAGTAGATAGATTCTGAGACTCAACCCATATGTGCAGTTCAATACTGACATTTGAAATGAATCATGGACTCATACCTGACTTCCAGCAGACACCAATGGCATTTGGACTGTCCTACTCTCTTGAGAATGGGCATGTCACCATTAACCGTACTGGAGAAGATTCTATCTATGAAATAAATCTCTCTTCCCTGTGAACAATATGAAGCTATCAGATGAGGCACTAGAGACACCGGACATGTCTGCTGTTGTCTTTCTGTCAATGCTGCCAAAGAGTTGTGTATCCAGCCTTATATCAGCTGTAGGATTTAATAATGTATATAGCCCTGAATATCCTGTACTTGGATAGAATACACCCCAGGTTATAACAATATCTATTGCCCGCTATATCATATTTGTTTCACTAAACACGATTGATCAGATATTGGGTTCATGCACATGAGATGAAGGCTTTAAGGCAATATTGTGTTACTGACAAATCCCCATAGCAGTAGTGTTTGATAAAGATTTTTTTCAAATACACCAAAAATAATGTAAATTGTCTAAAGATCAGATCACATAATAAAATGGTAACGCCATTCATTTCAAATGCCTTTTTGCACTATGTTCTCGAAGTTCAGCTGTGTTGTTTGTTCGCTGCATTTGGGTGATGAATGTTATATAAACGGTGGATATTATGCTGGATTTGGAGATCATTTGAAACTGCTAGATGGAGCGGTGGACTCAGCGCTAAAATATTCTAGACATGAACCGTGCGTGTCAAGTGAAACTGATGTCTGTGTTTTCTTGGCAATGTGTGCGTACATGCTTTAGTTCCACCCACCCTCCCTCCACAATGTTTTTGGAAATAATCACAGAGCTGTATCTGTCTTTTATAAATACATAGAGTTATGTCCGATTTAACCAATCACAAACATTAATTTAACCATTCAGAAATGTCAATTGAACCACTCACAAACATGCATTTAATAATCAGAAACTTATATTTAACCAATCGCAATCTTATATTTAACCAATCACACATTTATATTTAACCAATTACAAACTTACATTTAACCAATCGCAAATCTAAATTAACGCATCAACACATTTAAATTTAACCAATTACAAATTCCAATTATCCAACAAACGACTTATATTTAACCATTCAGACACTAACATTCAACCAATCACAAACGTTCATTTAACCATTCAGACACATACATTTAAACAATCATAAACTTATATTAAACCAATAAGCACACTCACATTTAACCACTCACAAATTTATATTTAACCATTTACAAACTTACGTTTAACCATTCAGACACTTAAATTTAACCAATCAGAAGCATACGTTTTACCAATAAAAGCTGCAAAAAATGTATTCACTGCCTCAAGCTTTTATTTCCATAGCGTGGATTTTTTCACCAAGCTAAAGAGAATAGAATAACTTTTTTGGGTCTTCTTCAAGAAAACACATATTTGTCAAACACCCCAAGGGGAATTATTATTCTCAATCTTCCAGCAAGCTTTAATATAAAAACCCAGTCGCATGAGATATATGAGAATCTAAGAAGCAGTATATTAGTTGTGGTGACATCATCTGTCTCGAATTAAAAGGACTGATGGAACGCAGGTCGCTGTGCTTACTGTGTGGTCAAGCTCCAGAACAAACGCTGTGTTTTAGTTAGGGCACAAACATCACCGTTCGTGTGGATGGAGGAGAAGGGAAGCGTGTAAACATGTCGTAAATTGATGGTGATCACTGCTGGATGCTCGTGGTTGGTCGCTGATTGCTTTCCTTCTTAAACTCCTGAATCAAAATGTCAGCCAGCGTGATCACGGCGCCCATGCTGAGTGTAATGATAATTAGGACAGCTCGGCTCTGTCTCTCTAAACAAACAAAAGCACACAACCTGGCCATCAACCATGAGCATTCTGCAGAGCCGTGCACAGAACATTTGAGGGGCATGTGCTGCAACGGAAAAAGGGCAGGCACGATGGAGAACGTAATACTGGAGAGCTGTCAGTGGCGCAGTCTTCAGCCTGGGTATACGGTGTATGCTGTACACCAAACGGCACCACAGTACCGTTGCCTTGTGCCGCGCAGCTAGAAGCAGTCACTATACTGTACGCGTCAAAGCAACCGTTTATAATCAAATGGTTTAAAGGCTTTGAAAGCGTTATTCTGAAAAGGTGATGACATCTCGGAAAACCCATCACGTGGTGAATTTGTACATGGGCTATTACAAGTTTTGATGATTGGTTCAAGTTGGGTTGTGTCTAAGGTAGGGGTTAAGGCGTGGACCTCCATGCTTGCTTTTTTCTAATAATTATATATTTGCACCAAAATAGAGCACCAATTCACCAATCTTACTTACGTTTTCCTATTGGAATTGGATGCATTCATGTCTGCACAGAGTCCTGTAGCCCTGCACACCCAGAAAACAATCCTCCCTTCTTTGCTTTCGGCATAAATCCCGCCGGATGACAGAAACATGACATCATGTCAGGTTTAAACATAAAAGGCTTCCTCCAACAGCACTGCAACTGAAAGAAACCTGCAGGTGTGAAGCGATTACTCACAGAGAGCCGGCAATGCAAACCTTTCCCTGCATGCATAAGGTCAATGAACAGGATCACCTGATGCCATTGTGTGGTCTTCGCACCAGGGAGCTGCATACGGTCAGGGACATCATTTCATAGCTCAGCATGACTGACTTGCAAGAACCCTGCAAGAAAATACAAAGCAGAAGAAATCTGAAGTCTGTCTGGTGTGTCCAGTGGCGTCTTATCTACTGTCATCTCAAAGATTCTGGAAGCATTATATGGCAGAACATAACATCTGTATACAGCGGAAAGCTTCAGTAGTCTATCTGACAATCGTGGTCATCCAATTTAACCATCACAGGTAGCATTTATCAGGCTGGATTGAATTGGCCATGTTGTGAACCTTTAATGTTAATGCTTTGTGGCCATCACATTGTTTATTAACTATCAAAACGGTGAACGATTTTAAATGATTTGTGCATAACAGAGCTAATATTAAAAATGTAAGCCACATTACCTCTAATGGGTTTTGAAGTGTTATGTTAAACAAGATCAGTCTTTAAAGAGCTGTAGATTGTAAACTTGCAAGGAGGTTATGGTGATTGCTGAGTCACTGAACAATTTTCACTAAACGTTCATATTCATAGAACATTTCCACAACAGCAAAGCCGTGAAACTGAGAAGATTAGGCCAATTTTTATAACTTTGCTACTATGATTGACAAAAACTAATATCCATTATACTATGCAAATCATGCAAACACTTGCAACATTTTTAAGTTTGAGGACAAGGGAGGGCAATGATTGTATTGTAAATATATAAATGAAAAATGTATAGACCACTTTGCAAAACGTAATCAATGCTGGTCAAACGCTGGTCAGGAAGAACTTCCTGTTTTAGCTTTTTAACACATCACAAATGTTTGAACAGAATAAAACCAACCGAATTAAATTTATAACTAAATGATAAGTTAGTACCATTAAGATCTCATTGTAAATATTAAACCAGAAGGGCTCTTCTAGACCAGTGTTAACATCTTCCCAAGTAGTCTGTTGCACGAATGCACCGCCAATCATCTCTCAAATACATACATGTATATTCTGTAATATATTTAAACTGTATGTTCCATTTGCTCGAACGCATTGAGGTACGGAATTCAATCAGGCTCTTCCCCACTGCGCTTTCAAATGCATCTCACTGTTGTCAGCTCCCGGGAGCCGAGCAAATGAAGCTCTAATTCAAGCCCTCCGTTCGCTATCTCTGGCCACATAAAAGGCATCAGAGCCATTAGAGCAGAAGAGGACATAGTGATGGCCTATGATTGTTGGTCTCCAATTGATACTGCTCGAGTCAAGCTAAATAATGTTGTTTTTTGTGCGCAATTTTGAAATGGATTCTCCCATGTAGAGAGAAAGAGCAATTTCAGTGTGAATTCACCACACATTAAATTGACCTCTGCATGAAACATCTCATAAAAATGAAAAGTACTACACACCGTAGACACACCTAACTTAAGATGTATCGGGTCTGCATCATAAAGGCTTGAAAATATACTTATTGTCAAATCGATCTCAGGAAGATGCTTGTTAGGTACAGAGTGACTCCAGAAAGTGCACTCATGTGGTCGCTGTATTTGCATTGAGTCGTTATATGTAAATATCAATGCATTGCTATTGAGTGTGTGTCTACGATACAGAAAGCAGCAGGAAATGAATTTGCAGTAATGTTGAACGCACTTTAAGGAACACAAAGCAAAAAATGGCAAGTCCCTTAAACTGATTTTTCTAAATTAAGAATTAAAGTGTGAACCAAATCCAACTGCATTTCTGCAAAACGTACAGACTCCTGGTCACACCAGAGAGATATTTAGAATGTTTTAAAAGTATTTTTAGTTATTGAATAATAAAGTGACCATGCCCATATATACCGTACAGTAAGTACATAAGTGAAGAAAAACTAAAATGTGCTTTAGCTTGATCTGGGATAACAAAAAGGTTTTTTTTATATTATGTATATCTATTTAATATTATTGTGATAAAATTTTTAGGATCAATATAAAAGCAATACTATTATTTTTATTATATATTACTATTATCAATATTAATAAAATGTTTATTCTATAAATTGAATAAATGAAAAATAAGTGCAAGAAAACAAATTAACTTTCATATGGTTTTGAGAATGTACTTGACTTTAGTTAAAGGTCTTAAGAGCAAAAATGGCTGTACAGGTTCAAAGGTGTAGACAGCCCTTAAGGGTAGGAATTGCATCATCTAACACAGATCATCATCAATTCTGTTCGCAATTATTGATAAATATAAATCATTAGTCATCACCATGCCATGCCGTTAGATTATGATTGACTCTAATGATAAATTACGGCTTGGCATGAGTGATTTCATAAACTGCCAATGATGTAAACATATAAAAACACAAGTTTCTTTCAAACTTCACGGTAAGGGCTCAACATAGCTTCAGTGCCATCTGTGCCATTGGACACAGTTTCAAGTCTCACGACGGCTGCAACTGAATCATAGAGCAAACAGCAATTTCACAAGCCGCCCGCGATTTGGAACACAAGAGGCTGTTTGCATGTACGTCAGTCTAATATATTCTGTATTTTTAGAGCTTCATTTTATTGGTTACCCAAACCGGTTCATATAAGAAAAAGAGTCTGCCAATACACATCTCAATCACGGAGATGAACCGGATTACCAGCGCTCCTCGGCCATCTGTAACCCACACAACAGCATTCGATAGTGAGGGTGAAGTTAATTAATGGAAACCTCTCATGCAAAATAGCACATGCATTAATCATCCGTTCTGTATTTAATAGCGTTTTCTCGCTTTCTTGAACGCAGCATGCGTGGCACAGACAAATGGCATTTTGCAGATAACCTCAAGAGATGGCAAAGACATGGTAGATTAAATTCAGTATATTAGCATTGTTACTGCTCAATGGCAAATCAGACACTGTAGAAAGATTCACATACACACACACTAAGTGAGCACAGATGTGTGTACCCCCGGGCTGAGGAGTCTGGACAGATTCAAAGCAATAGGGGGGCTTCTATTGTTCTGATACACCTGAGGTCTGTCCCCTGTCAGTTTCTGGAAGAGAAGGAAAAGGTAGGAACAGAGGTGATGTGGCCCCTAAAATATTTGCACACTTAAACATGAATTTCACTGTATATAAAGTTCAATAACAATAAATATATGAAGTCACTTGCTTTAAAGTGATAGTTCACCCGAAAAGGAAAATTCTGCCACTCACATTCTCATCATTTCAAACCTGTATGACTTTCTTCTTCCGAACATAAAAAATTTATGTTTTTTTCCGAACAAGTTATTCATTAATAACTTTATATGGAACGCCTACAGGACGCAGCCAGCCGCTCCGCTGACCTAGGTCAGCTTCTGCAGTGGAATCCGCTGTCAGGTAATGATTCTAGCGTCCATTCTTCTGTTGTTAAGCAATTATAACATCTAATTAGATTCATCATGGCGAACTGCTGACAGAACGCAGACAGCATTATTTTAAGAGACCAACACAAATAATTATGCCATACCACGCACAGTTCTAGCGCTCATGTCATGTGCTCACTCGAACATGCAGGTGCACAACTGTAATTATTGCATCTAATATTAAAACACAAAATGTACACCGCAATTATCAAAGAAACATCACATATCACATCACTATAAGGCAGAAGCGAACTTCTACTTGGAAAAGTTACTCATTCGTTTTGGATCTAAAAGTTTGCTCTTTAAAGTTTAAAAAATGTATTGGCCATAATGTTTACAAAAAAGAACATCACTTTAAAAACACTAACAACAATAATAATAATATTTTTATGATTAGTATTGTTTATTTTTTAGCTATTATCAAAACAATTACAACCAACTTACTAACATTAACTGTCTTTTTGTTTAGAATCAGGGTACAAGAGGGCAGTGAAAAAAGTACCAAAAGAAACATATTTGACATACTGTAAATTTAGTTTTTCATAAATAATAGTTTGGTTACATTGTTTTTTAAAAGTGGGTTTGGTCGGGCCATAAGGGCAATCTTTTAATAATTGTAATTTTTCTATCTGCACTACCCACAGGTCTTTCTACACAAAATACGTTTTTCGTGCCAAACATTCCCTTGAGATCGGCCATTAAACACTTCCTGAACCTCCCGTGGTGTTCAGTGTTCAAGCTGTGTACAGATTCCACAAAATAATGTTGGATTTCACTATTGTGAAAATAATTCTCGAACATCACCTAAAGAAACAACAATTACAGTATCCTTCAAAAAACCCAAACCCTTCAAAAAAGAGGAACGGCATTCACAATCAGCCTTTATTGTTCCTGCCCGTCCAACACTTGACAAAAAAACAGCATTATAATAATCAAAAAACACATCGTCTCAGGAGGAGCAATTTGACAGGTGGAAAACATAAAAAATACAGAATGAGTGACATGAGCAATGTAAGCAGTTTCCATGAAACCTTCAGAATGAAAGGGAGCTTAGGAGCTTATACCGCCTCTGTTGATGTGCTTTCATTTTATGGGTAGGTTCAAGCAATAGGTATTTACAGCACATACACAAATCTTGATAACCCTTATAGCTTACAAGCAAACAATGAATATTAAGCAATGAAGCTCTAAAATTAAAGCAACTTGTCCAAGCAATAATTCATTACAATTGTACTGTTTTTTATCTCACAGCGCTTTACAAACAGAGTGGAAGAATCTGCTCAAACTCACCTGTGTGAAAAAATCAAGCACAAAAAATTAAACATAAAATATTGTATTGACCCAGGTTGCTATATTTGTTGGCAGCCCAACCGATATACGATTATTCAGATGACATATTGAAGAAAACACTTATATGCTCTACAAAACCTATATTTTTTGTATTGAAATATCGTGCCACGGTTTACTGTTACACTCGTATATGTGATGCTATAGATTTCCATACCATACCAATAGTGGACCAATAGGACCTTGGTTCTTCTTACAATGTCTCCTTTCTCCTATCCACATACTATTGAGGTTCAACTCTCCTTAACTTTAGTGCGAACCAATTATTCAATTCAACACTAACATTCACACATTTCCCTATAAGCTGTTGTTAGAGGCATACCGAGGTGCTGTTTTCTATGAAGCGCGCACACACCCAAACACTATTCCTCTGGGATTCACTGATTCAACCTAATTCAGCTCCTGCACCAAAGTCTCTCATTAAACCTAATCATATTCTCCAAGCAGGAGCAACACATCTTATTTTATTTATTTTGCTCCATTGCAAACTTTTGATTTATTTGTTTCCTTGCCTTGGTTTTCTGTGGATCTCATTAATAAAGGCAACAGTGAGGCCCAAAACAGATTTTTAAACCTTGGCGCATTTGGATTCGGTGGACTCTTGAGAAGACGGAAGACTTTGCTTCAGGGTTATTGAGCCCTGGCATCTTCTCTCATTCAGCCTGTTTAGACAGCTCGGCTGTTGGCTTCTCAGCGGGGAAAGCTGGTGGCTTTTGACTTAATTAGGCAGATTTAGATTTTAGTGTGCTCCAGGCACAACAGCATTACCCTGAGAGTCTTCACACACATTTAACATCCTGCTTAAGGTAAGCTACTGTAGACTTTTAGGACAGACAGATAGACTTCTTAAGTCTGGTGTAAAGAGACCAGATTGTTTTGTTTTCGACTATTAAGGACCAGAAAAAAAATCTTTCCCATGAATAATGAAAATGAAAGAAAGACATAAAAATATTAATAGCACAATGTTACCTTCAGGTTAGCATACCTTCGCTTATTATTACCAATACACTTAAATCACCCACAATGCTGAAGGAGCAATTCTCGCTCATGTTTGTGTTTACATAAACAGACTTATTGGCAACACGTAGAGTCAGTTACCTTCCATTAAGGTGTGTAAACAAAGAGAACAAGGGTTTTGCCCACTACAAAAAAGAAAAGCGTTTCATTTCACACGGTGCACTGGGTTAGTCTGAGCAGATATATGAGCTGGTGGGAGAGTTTTAATGAGAAATATAAACATCCCCAGTTCATTTACTGGGCTTGTTTTGTCCAACTTTGCAGTGCCATTTCTGCATCACATGGGATTGGGCGAAACAAAGAGGGAGAGGGAGAGGGAGAGGGAGAGGGAGAGAGAGAGAGAGAGAGAGAGAGAGAGAGAGAGAGAGAGAGAGAGAGAGAGAGAGAGAGAGAGAGAGAGAGAGAGAGAGAGAGAGAGAGAGAGAGAGAGAGAGAGAGAGAGAGAGAGAGAGAAGATACAATATAACTGATGCTCTTACAATCAACAAATACAACATCCAAATAAAAGGTGGTGACTATAAATGTATTGTTCAATCAGTCAATAAAAATTTCATTTTATTATATTATAAAAGTAAGTCAGTAATGTCAACAGTTGTCACTATAGAGGCCGATATCATGTACTGTGAACTACACACGGAGTGGGAACATGACGGAAAAAGAAAAATTAATTAGTCATGATGAAAATAGCATTGCCTCGGGTGAAAGCGCCACAGGTCTTTTCATCACCTTAGCTGTGTATTAATAGACTGAAAAATGTTCCCCGCTGTTCCTAATGGGGAAACCAAAGAGGTGGATTTTAACTGCAAGCATGTTGCTAAACCTTCCAAGACACACAACATAAATAATAATTAATTGCTTCAATTCCAGCTAAATAAATTCCAGATATAAGTAAGTCAATTTCCATTTAACTCAAAAGTAACCATGAACTATAAATATATGTTTGTTTATATCTTGTCATGCTGTCAGTCTTTCACATCGCCGTTGGATGACTTTATGTCACTCCTGAGGTTTGATGTTGTTGACATTCAACAGACACTGGACTGGAACGGCCACGGTTCATCTAGAAATTCTGATTTGAAATCAAAATAATTTTGAACGTCAAACGTATAAACTCTGTGGCCTGTTCCGAAATCATTATTATGACCCCAGTTTAAGAGAATGCCTATAGGAATCAATAAAATGTTTGGTTCAAGTGGTCCACAGAGGTCAGCGGGTACAGTGCAGGCTTTGTTAGCTGAACCAATCTCCGTTAACAAACTATGCAGTAATGGAAAAGAAAAGAACATCACCTAATGTTTCCTGCATGCTCCTCAACCAGCATCTGGAGGTCAGGAAGTCTGGTGTTGACCCTGCACTTCAATACCCATAATCCTTCCACCGGCGGGATTAATTAGCGGTCAGTGTGAATTAGAGGGGGTTTGCGTCTTCATCAGCAATGGTCTGAACGATGGGCTTGATAAGGTTATTAGCTGAAGTCATGGCTCATTATGCAGGCTGTAACACACACAGACACGCTGGGGCTTCTGGGTAATGCGTGCAAACATTGTGTATTTATTCCCTGGAGTGTGAGACTGTAACTCCTTATACCCTTATAGTCATGGGGAGTAGATATGGATATAGTCAAAGTAAAGAGAATTCTGAGAGATAAATTCATATTTGTTAAATAAATCCCTTTCAAAATTAAATGAACGGTTATTGGCTAGCATGAAAGCTCTGCCTAGTTTATTCTTGATGCGCATAGAAAAGGCAATGGAAAAATATTTACATACCCAAATACTTTTTCTCAATAAAAACAACTGATGGGATATAATGGTAAGAGCTATTTCATAATCTATGCAAAATGTGATGCATGTTAAACATTTACATTTAGTCATTTATCAGATGCTTTAATCCATAAGGGACCTACAAAGAGATCACGGAGCAATAAGTGATATGTCATAAACGGTTAAAACCAAATGTGTGCACTGGTTAACATTTCACATCGGAAACATCTGTTGCATTCTTTTTTCAGGTTTGTTAAAGCTGCACATTTGAAATGGTTTCATGGTGGGATAGTAAAACTAAGTAAAGAACAAAATCTAATCCCAATCTCATAACATTAAATTATAACCGTTCAGCTCTTTCTAGATCATTTTTAATGAATTATGTTTCACCTGTAAGTCGGGTTGATCAACGTTTGATGTCTTATTGGTGTCGTTTAACACATGTCGATGGCGGCTAATGAAACATTGTTGACTGACAGATTTTCTAACAGCTAATGATGTCGAGTGATGCAACAGATGTACAGGAAGCGGGGAAACACCTATTAAGATTCATTTGAAAGCTCCACAATAACTCACATTTTTTGATAACGATAATGAGCGGATTATATTTGATTACTGTAACTAATTCTCAGAGAAAGAAATCGCTAGAGAGTTTACAACAAAAGTTCAAGTTGAACTAACGTGACGCTCTCACTTGAAATTCTTCAACATTCTCAAGCATAAGGAGATTCTGAATGAAACTTACCACCGTTTCATTTTGTCTACGACGTTCCCTCTCTGATCCAAACAACAGCTGAGGGTGAAGCCGGCACAAACTGTTCTAAGAGAATATGCGATGATGTATTTGCATATTTCTAAACATCTTTAAAAGTGAACTCCAGTTGCGGTTGTGAAAACACATCAAATAATCTGCATGCATTTTCAATTCCGCCCTCAATGCTGTATTTGTGAAGACATTTTGGGTCTGTTTTAGCCTGAACATTTTCTCGTCACTGATTTGCTGCAAGTTGTACTTTTCACAGGTGTGAATTCTGCATGAATATCTTTGCAAATTTGACTGCGCATATTCATATGTGACACAAATTTCATGCTTTGAATATTTGGATGTCATTACCAATATCTGGTGATCATCGACTTGAGCTTACTTATGAAAACCTCAGCAAATGCTCCCAGAAATCTATTATCACACATAGATTGACTCGATTGTGGGAACTCGATTGAACAGAAATTCCTTAGGAAAACAACTTCGGACTTAATTTTCTTTCGGATACATTTATTTCCTATGTGTCATTTAACATTAAAGGAATTCTTCACTTTCAACACACATTTTCAGGATAAATTACTCACCCCTGTTGTCATCCAAGATGTTTATGTATTTTTTTCTGTAGTCGAAAAGAAATTAAGGTTTTTGATGAAAACCTGGATTATTCTCCATATAGTGGACTTCAATGGACTCCAAACGGTTGAAGATCAAAATTGCAGTTTCAGTGCAGCTTCAAAGACCCTTAAACGATACCAGACGATAAATACTGATCTTACCTAGCGAAACCATCAAACATTTTCAAAAAGTATATATATATATGCTTTATGAACACAAATGCTCGTCTTGCTCTGTTCTGCAAAGCACGCTCACGACTACGTACGTAGTTACGTTGAAAAAGTCACGCTTGGCTTAGGTGGAAGTACCGAGTCAGTGTTTACAAGTTGTACGTGCAAATACTAAGTCAAACGCTGTTTACAAAAAAGGAAGTTAAAGGGATGTCGGAAGATTTTGAACTTGGAGGAAAAGATGAAATAGAGTTTTTTGCCCTGCCCTACCTACTTCAAGTGTGACCTTTTCAACGTAACTAAGTCGTGTGCGCGCTTTGACCTTCAACCGCTTGGAGTCCATTGAAGTCCAGTATGGTGAATAATCCTGAAATGTTTTCATCAAAAACCTTAAACAATTAAACTAAATACATAAACATCTTGAATGACAACAGGGGTGAGTAAATTATTATGAAAATGTATGTTGAAAGTGAACAATAACTTTAACCATTTCTTTCCAACAAATCTTTTGGCTCTGCTCAAAATAGTATAAAAAGACCTCAATAAGGTCAGACCAAATTTAATGTTGGGACCAAACAATAAATGATAACATAAACATTTTTGCTGGAAAACTATGGCATACAATGTGAGACATCAGTTATATGTTCATAAATGTCAGCCTAGTCTCTCACATTGCAGCACACAAAAAAAACACATTCATCTTTTCTTTTTCCTCAGAGGTGGAATGAGCTGCCAACCTCCCCCTAATCTGCTGAGACCACCACAACCGTCAGGAAACAGCTGAACGTGCACCCTGACTAATACATAAACATAAGCACCTACTATATATATACTGTCTCCATAATCTCTCTGCGTCTGTTCTACTTCATCTATTAATCTTGCTCATACTTTTAACTCAGCATTATATGCTACATTTATTGTTTGCTCGAATGGCCTAATTGTATGTAATGTTGCCTCATTTGTAAGATAAAATGCTCTATATGAATAAATGTCAATTGATGCTGTTCCTCTTGAAATTTCAACAAAACCTCAACTATACTGGCATCTAAATATTTACTATCGCATGTGAGGAAACATGATAAAGGAGCATTTGTTGCAACACCTGTTTCATCCCAAACCCTTTTACACAGTACGCTAACTGTGCATATGCACATTTCCTATACGCAGGGGGCATCCCTTGCATATAGAAAACCGCCATAATATGCACAGTTGGTGCACAGATGGCCTAGTTAATTTGTCAAAATATGCATTACAAGAGAAAGCATGTTGTGATACTATATCCCATGTGCATGTAATGTGCTCAATATAGGAGATATTTGGTGTATACTGCACAACAGGCATTAAATTCGGAGAATATCCTTTAAATAAAGTTTACAGTCAGATCATGGGATGCATGACAGCACAGACGTATTAAATGAAGTATAGCTAAATGAGATAACATTATTTATGTCATGGTTGTGTGAGCCATGCAGGGAGTCGACATCACGCCGATAAATCTCCACAAGTCCTTTTATCTCTGTCACAAAACGTTATTTAGCTTAATGAGCAAATCTTTAGATGTGCTTCATAACAGCTCTATTTGTCTTAAGTCTTAAATGTTATAACAAAAAACAGCTTAGGAGCAACAACTAAACAATCAAATGATGAAACAACTGCAATATTTTTCAATTTTGCGTTTGTCCTTCTTTATTGTTTCGAAATGAAATAGACAATATCTCTCTTTCAAACCACCTGTTCAGACGATAACTTAAGAATCTAAATGTTCAGTTTGTGAAATTTAGGGGCATCTAGTGGTGATGTTACGAATTGCAACCAACGGCTCACTGCAGCCCTTTCTTTCAAAGCAAAACGGCGGCCCTCACAGGACTAAAATGTCGTCATGTTTTCGCTTCTTTGCCGTGTTGACTTTATCATGTTTACCATATAAGTCAGAGGAAGAGGGTTAAAGCTGCCCATCAGCTTTTGAAGTCCTCCACATCCACCTTCATGCCTCTTCATACACACCTTTGATCTGCAGGACCGGCGCCATAGATGGAAAACAAAGGGGGTATTAGAAATGACGCAGGAAAAAGAACAGAGACAAACACATTAATATGTAGTTGAGAAGAAAGCAGTTGTCGTCATCTGACCTACGAGTAGTTGAGAGGAAGAATTTCCTCAAGAGGTCTCCAGAACTCTAGTAACCACAACATGCTAAATGACACTTCGAACACCTTAGCAACGGCAGGACTGCCCTTGTACCCACCCTAACAACAGCACTGCCCTGTTCACCACCCTAACATGTGATCTCTACATGGGAAAGCATTCCTCAAAAAAACGAATTCATGGTACAATTTCTGAAAGCCATTCCTCTTCTCCGAGCAATTTCTTAAGAACTCTTGAGAAGCTCCACTGCACACAAACACGAAGGACATTTTATGACACCAGCTTTAAGGAACAAGTTCATCAAATATTTAGGCTGGAGTGTGTGTGGCAATAATGCACTGTGCCGGAAATAATTCATTTTGAAGGCTACACGTTTGTGAGGAATCCTTTGCTTGACCTTTAAGTAAACTTTGAGCTTGACCAACACAGCTGAAGGGAACCCAGAAATGAACGCAATAAAAACTCAATAAAACATTTAAAACTTCTTACATTGGCTTAAACGCTGTAAAAATGCCACTTATTTCCTTGTGTGAGATGAAAAGAGCCCAAAAGCAACACTGCGTATAAGACCCTGCGTATTAGGAGAAAAAAAACATGGCCTTCAACCAAATAGTTCTGCTGAGCGTCCAAAAATGTCATTGCATAAAAATGTTACTCTTCTACATGTATTAGTAACTCTTGCTGAATCTCTTGTGATGTGTTTGCACTGAGAGAAGAGAGACGGAGAGTTTGAGCTGTACGTAGGTGTGTGGGAGGATTGCTGGAGGTGGAGAAATTCTAGGCTTCGAGATCCAAACATCCCACATAAAACGAAAGTTCAATTTCAAAGCTTCAATTCCATATTAATGGACACAGCAGTCAATAACTTGAGTCTCTGTATTCTCTGAGTTTAGATGTGCAGGGGAGAGACATTTTCCTGACCGGTGACCACAGGCGTTTAACCAGTTTATTACGCTATTATTTAAAGTTGCTCAGTATTAGGCTACAGATATATGAAGCCGACCAACCCTCACACAGGCTATGAGCTAAAAACTTTAATGAAATAAGGAGAGGAAAAAGGCAAGTTGGGAACCATGTTTACAAAGAAAATATCCTCAAAACTATTTACAATACAATCCTCAAACCAGGAATCCTTCTGGATTTGATCAATTCTACAACCACACAACTCTCTTTAACGTATTACATAATATTCTGTAAAACATTTCATCAAAACTTTTTATAAGGCTACAGATTCTTTTGCTTGGAGGTGAGAACAAAATTTCAAATGTTGTATGTGATCTTACAGAGGTCATATGGGAATTTTGGGAACGCTGGTAGAATTTGTATTTTAGCAGCATATGCCTTTCTGCCTGGGGTGAGTCAAGGACATCAAAGGAGGGAAGTACCAGCATGAAACAAAATTCACAGTCTTTGTACAAAAACCTCCAGCCAATGGGTGTGTCCTCAAATGACAGGTGAAAGACTCAGTGGGAAACAGAGAGTGTTTAGAAATCTTCACAATGCGCAATGTTCACAATGCATTATTCTTCAATTCAAGATCAGCTTTTTGGGTCACCTGGCAAGGAAAGATGTGGGGAAAATGTGTGCCAATTAAAATGGTATTTTATAAGGAGTAAAATTAAAATGCTATGAAACCTGAAAAGAAGATAATATTCATTTCTAAAATAAATAAAGTAATTGCATCCTTGCAGGTCAATGGTTATTATGTAATGTCATACTAAATAATTATTTAAAGAATAGTTCGAATGAAAGTTCTGTCAAATGAAAGTGACTTTCTTGCTTCTGCAGAAAACAAAATAAAATATCTAAAAACACGTTGGTAACAGAAAACCGTTGGTCCCCATTGAGTGGCATTGTTTTGTGGCCATACAATAGAAGTCAATGGGGGCCAATGGTTTGTGGTCATCAACATTCTTTAAAATAGTTTGTTTTGCAAAAGAAAAAAAATCACACATTATTAAGCAAACATTCACCATTTCCACTTATTTATCGTCAGTCATCGAAAATGAAAACCTTTGTGGACTTATGTTTTACTTTTACTGCAGTCATAAGGAAGAAAGTGTAAAAACACAGCCTACATTCTTTTATAATGAAGAAAAAATTATGATATTCATTAAATAAAAGGTTGGTAAATCTTCACCCTCATACTTTAATATTTTGTATTATACTGTCTAGGTCAGAGGGAAGAGACGGACTGAAATTAAAATTATAATGGCAGATGTGGTACCTGTCGGAAACTTTCAAGTGAAAAATCCAATTGTCTTATTGGCATGACCTCAATTTATTCATGTAGAATCTTCATGTCACTAGTATTTGAGATCTTTCCCCATTTAGTATGAGCTGACTGACAAGGGGTTTTAACTAATGGCCCTTAAGTGTCCTGACAGCCCGACTGCATCAGAAGGATTTTGTCTATGTGATAATGTTCCATCGTTGCAGATGAATCAAAATGTCCACGAGGGACTTTGAGTTTTTCTAATTTCATGTTAAATCAATCCACCGCTGCATGCTGCTTTGATTTATTTTGCTATAAACCCTCTGTGCCTCGGTGTATTGGTTTAATAAACATGAATTTGTGAGCACGGCATCTCTTAATGAAATGTTTGTGAACACATCAAACAGAGAACCCCTTCTCATTCAGAGACCTAAACAACATATTCTAATTTCAAAGCACAATGGAAATCAAGGGAAAATACAAAAACATTTATTAACCTGTTTCTTTTATAGCATTGGCCTGCTATTGCCTCTGATGGGCAACTTCAAAGGGCGATATTCTCAATATTTTGAGTCAAGGATATCAAGGAAAAATACAAAAACATTTATCAAAATGCTGAACACTCAATGTGCTGTTTGGTTGACGTACTGTAGTCTATTCTGTGGTGCATTTCATTCAATTCATATTTCTTAATGTCTGCTGACTGTTACTGTATTTTATAACAGGCATCCCAAAATGAGGTAAAACCGTGTCTGTAGTTTAATCCGGTTTTATCTTAACTGCTTGCTAATCTCTATTACTATTGCTCATACTTCAATGCAAAAGTCATTCTGAACCATTTGTGCTACGTGAATAACTGATACCTCACATGGAGAGGGGTTTGAGTACTTTCTGTCAGCGAAAGATCTCTGATAACTCCCTCCTCATGGCACGCTATCAGCAGTACACAAGTATTAGAATATATAGTAAATTCTATAGTAAATGTCTGAATGAGGCTGATCATGACCAAATCTTCAACATTCAGTAAAGACGAATTATATAAGAAGTCTCATTATCTATACATTTTTATGGCTTATGAGGAGTGCTGAACCCTATACTATTAGCATTTCCCATAATGCATCAGATTTATTTACACACTTATGTAAAATAAATACTTAAGGTGATCAAGTCTGTTTATCACATTTGTGACTCCAGACCAAATTTGTGACCAACAACACATTGCATGGGTCAAATTTATAGATTTTTCTTACATGCCAAAAATCTTTTTAAAGTAAAGTAAAGCTCATGTTCCGTGGTGATATTTTATAAATCTCCTACTGTAAATATATAAAAATATAAATGTTTTGATGCAGCAAAATCACAAACAAAAATGGTGAGACCCCAAACTTCGCTCGCTGTTGACGGCTTTTTGGTAATTTTGGTATCTACGTAAAGCTTAGAATTTCAGCTTTCGGGTATATCTGCTCTCCACAACGTCATTACAGCTGTAAGCCAATAGAGAGCATTAAAACAAACCTGTTTCTTCTTAGCATTGGCCTACCACAGCGCCTCCGATGAACAACTTTAAAGGGGATTTTATCAATACTTAAAAATGTTTAACCCTCAGATTTCAGACTTTCAAAGAGTGCTACCTTGTTATTTCAACAAGGTACTCCAAATGTTCTTTCAAAAAACTTTATTAGGCAGTGCCACAGTGATTTATTATCCCCTGAAACATGTAATATCATAATCCCAGTTCCACGTCACACTCGAATAAATATGACACGATTAAAGCAACTGCACACATCAGGGCAACCTAGATGTTGAACATTTCAAAACTGCCACACTTACTATCCTTAAAAAAAGCATTATTGTATTGAGAAAAGTCAAACCTTTATGTTCTTTCAGCTTCATCTGTTCCTCAAGAATACGTTCAGTCGAAGAAACAGAATATACCACAAATACAGTGTTTCTAATGATACAGGTCCAACAATCGACTTCCCTGTAAATCAAAGATAGGTACCACTTGACTGATGCTCATAAAAAGACAAGGGACAGACAGACAGAGACAACAGACACACAACTGCAAACTCAACGTGGCGTCTTCACGCCTGAGCGGCTGCTTTCAACCTGTCATAATAATTCACTCTCTTGCAGGAGCAGCAGACGCCGGTGAACCGGATGGAGCCTGGACGCCTGTACAACATCTCCACCATCAATCAGATCACAGAGAATGTGTTGTAAATGGCAAGTGCTCTGCCGTTCCATTTCAGAGCTGCGGAGAACAGAGGATGGCTGCTTTTGTTCCATCTAGCTATGTATACGTCTGACAGACGCTTTCATGAAGGTACACATCGTAGCCGTTTGCCTGGGAATCAAACCAGTGGTATTCAACACTTTACCAGCTGATATGAAAACAGCTAAAACCTAATGTGGTTATAAGGTTGAATGTAGCAAAGCTATAGAAGAAACTAAAATTACAGAGTAAAGAAAAGAGATTGAACATCAGTAGGAATTGAACCGCATGTACTGTGAAGTTATAGAAAGAATCTTTGCTGAACCGAATTTGCACTTTGCAACCAAGATATTGAAAAGGGGACGTTTTGTATAATCCCTGCACAGCTTTAGGGAGTGCTTTTGAATAGAGGAAAAAGATGTTGGTTTGAATCAACACTCGTTTTGACATTTTGGAGCGACGTAAAGGTAACCTGAATAACCCAAGCTGCCTCTCAAGCGAAAAGAAAACGCAACAGAGCAAGAATGCTCCCTTCACTTCGCATTTAGCTGCAAATACATAAATGACACAGCAAACGCTGTCAAGTACAGATGGTCCGCTAGTATTCGCTTTGTGTGAATTTCATCATGAAATCATGAGAACGGATCTTCGTCTTGCAGCAGAAATCGCTCGCTACCCGTTCTACCCTTGATTTACTGGAAAGAAAATAGGCCAGATGCTTTCTGAGCAATAATCTGATCAGAATTTTAAATTGCTGCGCCACAGGCTAAGGAATACAAGACAGTCGTGGAAAGTATGAGGCCCAGAGGATGATCCATTATAAGGCTGTATGTTTCAGAACATATGACCTGACATGTCACTTGCATTTTTAACCTCATGTCTGTGACATTTACAAATTATTTACTTTGTACAAGTGTGTTTATCTGAATGAGCGACAACAATTTACGACACCAAAAGCATTGAATTACACCAATTCAAAATATAACAGATGGCTTTCACACGTCCATGCAATGCTTGCTGCCTTAAAGAAACTGTGTTTGTTTACTGGCCCATATTTACCTTTAAAGGTCCAGTGTGTAATATTTTTGGAGGATTTATTAACATAAATGCAATATAATATACACAGCTATGTCTTCAGAAGTGTTAAGACCTTACATAATGAAGCGTTATGTTTTTTACTTTAGAGCTATTTCTATCTACATTCACCATGTTGTTTCTACAGTAGCCTTAAGATGGCAAACTGCTCTCCAGAGCGCGTTTTGTATATATGTTATATAAAGGCAAAGAAGCGAAAAATGTGACGACGTCTTTGTTCTGTGTCAGCCACAGTAGGATTTCAAAAGGCAGGCGTGGAGTGAGCCGTCGGTTAGCAAACTTACCACTAGATGCCACTAAATTTAGTACACCGAACCTTTAAGGATACCTTCATTTTTACCCCTGAGGATCCTCTGGGTTCCTGACTTTGACACAATATCAAGTTTCAGGTTGACAGAGAAGCAGAAGGTCCCTTCGAGCAGCAAAGTTCATCTTCTCCAACAGAGAAGGATGGTGTTTTCCGAGGAGGTACCGCCGAAGTAAATTGCTTTAGATCTAAAAAACAGGGTCAGCAGATGGGGTCACAAACAGAGATCAATAAAGAGTTGTTGAGATCTGAGAAATCGATAGCAGCGAACAGAGGAACATAGTCTTAATGCTGATGTCTTCTTTCACAGAGGTCCCGCTTAAACGACTGGTCTGGAGAAGATTACAAACTTGAAAGTCAATGAACTTGTGTACTTCAGTATGAAATGAGTTTTAGGTCCCAAAAGGGATTGATTCGTAAGAATGTGTTGAATGAGAAGTCAATGTTCAGTTGAGTCAATAACATAGAAACAAAACATAATTTTTGTTTAGCCGTGTCAAAAAAATGTGAGGAATACAAAAATATGAAATACTAAATACTAACCTGGCCTAATAGCAGTAGTAATAATAGTTAAAGCAGTGATAGTCCATGCTAAAGTGAAATAAATTATATTAATGGGCTTTCAAACAATTAATCGTGATTAATCGCATCCAGAATAAAGGTTTGTGTTTACATAATATATATCACAGCACCTTTTTCACAGCAATATTTACAACATACAATTTTTGCGTGTGCAGTCCTTTTAAATTACGCTGCAGCTTGTCTTTTCTAAGCTTTTTTTGGCGAATTGAAACACTATTTCCAGAACGTCGCCCCAAGGGCACGTGTTTCAGGATGACTAATCACAGGCGGCTCTGATGTCCACTGAGGTATAGATCTCATCGGAAATCCATCAGTGTTAAGGGGGTCTGTTCAATGTGAGCCTGATGCTGGTCTCAGGCAGAGCTGACAAAGTTTCCCGGGGGGCTCATCAAGACTCGTGTGTTGGTGCATAAGAGCTCTGCCGAGCTCTGATTGCTCAATTGTTCAGCTGAATAACTACTTTTCCTATTCATTTCCTCTATATGAATATAGGAATCTATTCCAAAAATCCGTAAAAATATATTTTAAGCTTTAAACCAGACAAACCAGCTCCGAAATGCTGCAGCATTTAATCCACAGCAAAACATTACTTATGAACCAATGAATTACCCAATTGCACATTACTCAATTAAATCAGTGATCAAAATTAGAATTTGTGATTGAAGTCATTGTTTACGAGTTTAAAAAGTGATTTATCAGACAAACGTTACAAAATATGAAAAAATACAAATATATAAATTAATATGGGGATTTTGGTTTGGTTGATTTAATGTAAGTATAGCTTTCAGTCAATGTAAAGTCAGATTGCCCTGATTCGTGCTTCTATGGTAACGGCGCCTAATGGATCTTACAGTTTATGATTAAACACGTTTTTAACCGGAAAGTCTATAACAGAAGCATTTACCATTACTTGGTCTCAAATAATCCATCTCTAAAACTGAATGTAAATATCAGATTTAACTCCCGCACACTTGACTGACTGTTGAACTGCAATGCAAAAAACATCAAAACTCAATGGTGGTCACACATTTGCCGCAGTGTGGCACATCTGCCAACTCGCATTATGATAACGCAGCACTTGCAGGTGTTAGCTAACTAATGCATTCAATTCCTGATGACATAGCTGCAGTTCTGGGTCTAACACGCAAGCACAAAATAATACATATAAAGGTGCAACAAAATGTTTTTTCGCAGCGATGCCATAGAAGAACCATCGTTGGCTTCCCAAAGAACCTTGCAGTCAAAGGTTCTTACAAGAACTATTCTTCCTTTCCTGTTTCAATAGTTTAAATAACCATTTTCCTCTACGATTAAAATATCATTGGATAGATACGAGAAGGGAAGAGAACACTGGATTTATCAAGTTGCTCGTGGCAACCGAATGAAGCATATGGCAAACAGATCTACCAAGAGAGAAAACCACATACTGAGATGCAACACTCCATTGCCTTTAGTAAACATGTCTTATTTACGCAAGATATGGAACACGCCGCAAAATTACTCATGCTGTCAACTGTTGTTTTAAAAGTATGTTAAGGCTTATGCTAGATTTTTAACATTTGTATTGCCATACTTTTACAAAAAAATGTCATGGTTAAGATATGGTAACTAAAGAGGGATGATTAGCATTGTTAAACTATGGTTACTAAAGTGTCATTCTCAAAAGGTGAGCTGTACTAGAACTGCAGCTTCTGTGGTGTCATGTAATGTCAGCGGTGTATTATTTTGTCACAGCTGTTACTATTGAGCATTTTGTTTCTCTGCTTGGACAAGCCTCACGGCTTTTTTAATAGGATCAATTTGTCCTCCGGCTTTTTCCTTTTTTAAATAATCACATAGGACCAAACTTCTTAAGAACCGGTCAAATATTGTTAATCCAAAGCACACAAATTGAGTGCCGTCAACTTAATTTGTTTTAAGTCTCATTCTTAACCTAATTCATACTGAAGATTGTGTAACAAGTTGAATTCATTCCAGTTCTCAAGCCACACACTCCAGGAAACTGCAGAGGGACTTCAACAGCAATACATTCATTGTGAATGCATTATCACTCAATGAGTTAATATAATAATATAGCAGTTGACGCATGCAGTAAAAGCTGTCAGTACTGGCACCTCAAAGTCGTGTTCAGCATCTGCCGTCAGTCCAATAAATTTCTCTGATTGTGTCCTAGAACAATCTGTATGTTCCATGACAGCTCCGGCTTCACTCACTTGAATCAGACCGTCCTATTAAACTCGAAAAACACAATGTCTGGAGACATAATGAAGTGGTTAAAGTCCTCGCTATGCACCCGAGTGCTTTAGAGATGCCAAGAAGCTTCAATTTGCAAAATGTGCAGTTCTAAAAGTGACCCAAGCATTTTTATACAGTGAACTGCATGAAATCAACGTGGATTCAACGCCAAAATTTAACAAACCTGACAATTTTAATAAAACGGGACATTTCTTGAAAACTAGAATGGTACCTGTTGGTTGTACGATTTGAAAGACATAATCTGATTATTATTAGATTCTTACATAAATACAATCAATATTAATACAGACTTTATCGCTTTAAACATTATGTTGTGTTTATGCAAGCACAGTCCATCACTTTGTACAACGAAATCACAAAAAAGACAGCACAGGACAGCCTGTTCCTTATTTCCATATTCACTAGCAATTTCAATTGGCTGAATTCCAACAATGTGCTGTTTACATTAACGATCCTCATATTTACATATTCAGCACTAAACATTCACAGCTAAAAGGAAAGTTCATTTATCAGTCAATGTAACTGTGTGTCAGTTTGTCTTGAACACAAATAATGCAGAAATCAACATTACCCTCCGTTCCTGGTTCTTCATAGACATTAGATTCTAAAATGGTCAAAAGTGAAATGAGAAGAAATTAGGACATTACAGGCTCATTACCTTTCTCTGTCCCACACCAAATCCTTGGTAATGTCTGTGCCGAGCATTTTTCACCTCAGGACAGTGAGGTTGTTCTCGCCAGAGTTTCCTTAACATGCTAAAAAACGGCCTCAGTTTAAGAACGTTCACTTGGGGATTTACAAACAATGAGAAAAGCAAAGCCATTACATTTGGCTGACCTTTAGAGATTTCTGAATGGTTTCATGTACAACCACACTGCACCAAAACAGAGCATTTAATCCATTGCATTTAATTCAATGTTGACACAACATTGACATAACACATATCATGTGAATTACACTTTTGTAAATGTAACCGTTCTGCATCTTGTTTGCTTCTGTAGGAATTGACTTTTAAAGGATTCTTAAAGTGATAATTCACCAAAAATTTAAATTCTGTAATAATTGACTCACCCTCTTGTCAAACATTTGACACATTTTTTTGTTAAATGGCATCTATTCACTTGCATTAGTTTTGAGTCCATACAATAGAACTGAATGGATGCCAATTCTGTTCGGTTTCCAACTTCCTTCATAATAGGTTATGTTGTGTTTCGCAGAAGAAAGTCATACAGGTTTTTAATGACAAGAGGGTGAATAAATGACTATCCCTTTAATTCTCAATGGTGCACCCACCAGACATTCATAAATGCACAAACATTTGATATTTAATTGAGTGACATAATTGATTCAGAACACAAGCAGCAAGAGACACGTTTTTATAAGGCATTTATTCATGAAATACACACTTTCAAAATTTCAACAAAAGCTTCCATAAAATTGTAAGTAATTTGAGCCCAGTTCGAACAAAACACCTTGGTGGAACTATGGAGACCATGTGCAATAATTTAAATAATCATTATGCCAGAAAACAGACAAGAAAAGGACAACATGTCGATGTTTTACTTCTAAACAATAAAAGGAATTCAAAAGAAAACGTAAGGAAAACCATGTGTTATGTATGGAGCGTTAGTGTGAAATGAGCCAAGCAGGCACCCGTAAAATCAGAGGGATGAGAACTGTATGGACTCTATCTGTGACCTGAGCACCTAAACAAACGGAAATAAATCGAATGAGAATCCAGAACCATCTGAGAGACACATATTGCACATTTTTCCTTGGAAACGAAAAGATCGCTTTGTTTGCACGACCCAATCGGAATAATTTTTCCAGAACGCAACCCTACCCAATTTTATACACAAAGCGGGAAGGATTATATATGGTGAATGATAGAGGAGAGCGATTTTAATGCTTACGTGATAGATCCATGTTTCTATCAAAGCATGTACAATGATTTCCATGAGGCGACAAATCTCGATATTTCAGATCATGACATACAGGCAATGGCAGAACACAAATCTTTACAGTATGAATAAATAACATTTAAGGGGAACATTAGGGAATCATGAAGATTTATGGCTCCTTTGAAGATGCCGCTATGAAAGTCGAGTAAAAAAAATACATTGTATATACAGTAAATATCTGCGGTTGACCAGCTTTTCAAATCTGGAGTCCGATACAATACATTTCTTACGGGGATGTTCCAACTGAGAGCAAACAGAGATATCTGGCAACCATCAGATCCACGATCAATGCGACACAAAACGGATGATTCATGACAGCCCCACAATCAATTAAACTCACAACTGACCAATCAAAATAACTCCTCAATCAATTCAGCTCGGAACCGACCAATCAAGACTCCTCAATCAACAGAAGCCTGGAAATGTGAAGAAGTCACGCACCTAGCAGACAGAAACCCTATTAGGAAGGATTGAGTTTCTTAGCTTGCAGGCCTCACAGTCTGATTTTACAGTGTCTCACACAGAGCAGATCAGTGTCACTCTTTAAACACAGAGTCCTAATGAGAACATGATGAATTAGAGGTGAGACAGCGAATAACAGTTAGAGAGAACGACTGGAGAAAGATGATAACAGAAAAACAGAAAAGGCGCCTTAAAGGGCCGGTGTATGCTTTTTCAAAGACAATAAATAAGAAGTGCTCTTCAGCTCAGCTGAAACATCACATGATGATAGACAGGAGGCATTGTTTGGTTGAAAAGTCTAATGCTGTAAAATTCACGAATGGGTAAATCACAGAAACATGTTAGGTCCTATTGTACCCCAAAATTAAAAAAATATATTTATTTTTTTATTAAAAAAATTACGCCCATTCATTTTTTTTTACATTTTGTGTGCATCTTTAATATTCTCAATGGCGCGTTATTTACTGTAATAAAGTCATTTTATAGTAATACAGTGGTTTTATTAAAAAACATAAATTAAGAGCAGTACAAATACTACAATAATGTATAAATAATTTACATTTGTTATAAAATATAATTATTCATTACAGTAATCAGAATATACTTTGTTCGTTTGTCAGAATGCAAATAGAAATCATCAAAATGCAAAAATAAATCACGTACAAGTACAATTTTTTTCTTTTGATTTTGGGGTAAAATAAGCCCCACATGTTTGCGACGGCGTTTCTGAGATTTACCCAAGGTTAAGACTGATACCATCTCTAGTTTCAAATTTCTAAGTCAGTCATGGGGCACCATTGTCACAGAACCAAACGCTGCCAAAAATCCAGTAAATGGAAATGGAAACAAGCCTCCAATCTTGGCAAGTTGAGTCTGGACACAGTCCACGGCTTCTAAAGCAGGTCTCCAGTAAGCTCCTTATAGCCTGCCTGTCAAGTGAAGTAGCGTTGATGTCTCAATGCAAGCCTGATAACACGGCCAGAACATTGATCCGTTCCCAATACTGCATAGCAGTGAATCTACCTCTGAACGCACACCTCTTATGCCCAACGAGGCCCTGGGAGAGTAAAACTGTGATTTAAACAATACCGGAAACCCTGTCTTCCATCTCCTGGCTATGGAAAAACAGCTTTTAGAACTTGCACCAAAAAAGAACAACCTCAAAGGGATTTGTGATAGAGGTTTAACAAGAAAAAGTTGAACCCACACTGTGATGTGATGCAAGACAGACCTCTAACGGCTAGTGTTGTTAATAAAAGATGACGACACAGTCTTATGTGCTGCTACGTTTAGACCGATTTCAAAGTTTCCCGGGACAGCAGTAAACAAAACACCATGAATCACCAAACCAGGTTCCCTCCTGTTTCTGGGAGACAGGCAGTTACACAAAACCCAAGAGAGCACCAAGCACGTCAAAGACACAAGTTATGATAATTACAGGTATTTGAAGACTCGCTCGCGGTCTGCACCATGTTCAGTTTTATTTTTAAAAAGGTACAAAACATTAGCACCATTATTGGCTCAAATAAAACAAATCGGACACCCTGACCTCCCCTAAAGTAAGACCCTTCCAGCATTAGACATTCACACCAAATGCTGGTTTTGGAGAACGCACAACAAGAGAGAGGCATTCAATAAAAAACAGCAAAAGCATGTCTGCTAGTTTGTAGAGGGACGTCTGGTTTGGAAATATGGCTGTGTGAATGTTTGCTTGACATGAACTTACTATTTTGATGCAACTCGAGAAACAGGAATGAAGAGATGAAATAAAGCAAAACAATACGCAAATGAAAAAGTGTGATGCTTGGATGCATACTGAGATCATTCACATTATAAGACACTGAGGAAGGGCAGTCCGATCTAGATGAAACATTTCACTGCTGAGTGTTTCTATGCAAGTTTGCAATGTTATAGAATATATAAAACATCAGTATTTGTGGAATAACTCCGAAGTGAACCAGAAAGATTTGGTCAAGCTGGTTTGGCATTTACCCGTGTAAAAGTTGACCGCGTTAATAACTGTTTCCATTAAACGTTCAGAAATTACAAAATGTTGTCAATTAGCGCTTTTAGAAACTTGAAATAATACATTGCGGTTACATATCAGATAAGAGCCCTTTGAAATTTGATCAACTAGAGTTCGTCCATCATTGAATGAGCAGACGTCCATAATGGAACAAAAATATTACAAACTTCAATAAGGGCTCACGCAATAAAAGAACTAAAGGACAATCAATTTAACATCGAAATTTCACTAACTTAATCGGATAAATCGCTATATTCCTCCATGTCAAATTAGATCAGGTCAAACGCTTTTCATAGATGCATTCTGCCATACGTACAGCTTGCCATGCAGAATATAGGTGAATTCGGGGGGATAAAGCCTTTGGCACTAAAGACAGCAATAAAACAAACAGTTGTACATATTCATGGACGGATACATGTGGGTTACATTCATACCCAAAGGAATGGAGATCTGTCAGGGTTTTATCATGTTTGTCTCAATTAAAAAGTGATACATTGCATATATGACGCTGAGGCGGGATTGATGTACATATATATATATATAGAATGGGCTGTTGGATGTTAAACTAAGACATTAACATTAAGGATTCGTCATTCCACATCCTCGCAAATTGATTCAGATGATTAAATGCATTTCTGCTTTCCAAATCCCATCCAATTCATATCACTGCGGCATTTAATAATGACTTACTTCTGAGTCTTGCTATATTAAAGAAAATGTGGCTTTCTGCAACATAAAAAAAGTCTACGCCACCGATAAAAGATTCGCTGATAAGAAATCTGGCTTGAATTCATATGTTTGTATCCACGTGGCCACGGGAATGCGGCCCAAGATAAAGCACTTCTGGAAAAGCACTCTAAACAGTCTCTGTTTCTTTAACACAATCTTATTCCTTTTCTCTGTTAACAACTTTTATATACAATATTGGTAAATAGAACATAAATACTACACATAAATTTGCCTATTCACAATTCCACTCGTAGCGACGGCGAAACAAATAAAAGAAACTGCTCTGAGATAACACGCAACTTATAAACCGCCTTTATATAAGCTTAGAAAGGCTCTGCTGTGCTCCCAAGAAGTGTTGGTTGAGACCTGAGAGAGAACGGTCCGTTTGAAACGCTGCGTCTCCTCTGGTTAGCAGTGTATGACCACACTTCCACGGAGATTGACAGATCCCGAGCACCAATCATTTTGCCCGTAGTTGAGGTGGGAGCGAAGTCCAATGGTAGAAAAACGTTTAACTTTTCCCACAGCCCCCATTTTTTTGTCGTTTTTGTTTTAATGTGTAAACAGAGCACCAATAGGGTCTTGGTTTCACTTTTCTCGTCTATACAAAAGTATAAATATATGCTTTCTCTCAATTTTTCACATATCTAGGACATAGAGGACGAAAGCAGTTGTTCCCGTAAGCTGCCAGTGTCGTGGTAGTTGTGATGCTTCTGTTGTTTGCTGGCTCGTATCTGTGTCGGGTTTTTTGTTTGGTGTGGGCGTTGACCGTCTCTGCATATATAGTGTGTAGCACAGTCCAGGACCACTGGGCCGGAAACAACCAACCTTTTTTGTCCGACTACAGCAAATCCATTTTGGGTCTGTAATGTAGGAGGAGGGGGGATTTCTGGAACATGGACAAAACACACACATGCAGTCAAATGACTGAAAGTCACTGGAATAAGAATGAAAGGCATAGAAATTCAAGCGCGTATGCACCCACCCCCCGCAAATGCCAGGGAAGCATTAGATATGCAACCTTTCAAAAGAACACCATATGAAAGGCAAATATTTGCTCTTTGCATCAAAATGTCAATTCCTGAGTTTGCTCATGGTGAAAAAGGCGAATGCATTAAACACTATATGCATGGCTAACAGTATTTGGACAGCCTCTGTACGTTTATACTGTATACATACATAACAGCCGCGGAAACAAAATTAAGAGGTCATTCCAAATGTTCATTTCGTCAATGTTCATTAGCATTTCTATGTAGATGTATTGTGGCCATTCTGGTCCGGTGTCTGTTAAATCTGAACAAAATCAAACCTCAGGAGTGACAAAGTCATCCAATAGCAATGTGAAAGACCGAACGCATGACAACACATACAAATCCAGGTTATCATACAAAAGATCTTTTTTAAACTTGACCTAAATACATGTAGATATATTACTGTTGTATTGCTTGTAAGTGAACACAAATTTTTACTTTGTTTTCTTGCAGTATTTGAGGTATTTCATATTCTGCAAATAAATGCAATTTGCATTTTGGTTCACAGAATGAAACAAAAATGACCATTTTACCTTAACATACCTGTCAATTCAGAAGATCATTTTGAGATGGTCTCTTATTTTTTTCCGGGCTGTATACTGTACATATACATGTTTTTCATAAAAATAAAGAAAATCATTACCTTAAATCTCCATCTTGTTACCACAACAAATTTCAACGTATGGTCCTTGCCCAGAATTTCTTCATTGCATAAGATGTCCAGCTGAAACATGCCGCAAACAAACACACAATATATTTTAATGAAAAAACAAAACCCCCTTTAATATCTTACAGCACCATTATTGCCAAATAAACCCTGACAGGGTGATGCGAAACCCAATAAGACGCATTGCCCAACTTATTACACCAAACGAAAAATAAAATAAAAAATATATATATTGATTCAAGTTAAAATTATTTTATAATATGAGCAGAAAGAGTGCAAGGATATAAATCGAGCACAGCTATGTACACCTACCTATCAATAGTACAGTTTAACCTTCATTACACGCAAATATTTGACTGCCACGATTGATCAATCAGAATCAATGATTACTGAATGCGGCGAAAACAGCCCTAATAAAACCCGACTGTCTGCAAATGCCTCTAAGGACAGTCCAGATTTTATGGTGCTTTATAAAGAAATAAAAGTCCTTTAGTACCCTAAAACAGAACCCCCCCCTATTATTTAACCCAAAACAATAGACACAAAACATTAATTGCACAAGAGAAGCCTCAGCCACCCAGAGGCTTATTTGAATCAGTATGAGAAGAGAAACAGCTCTCCACGGACTACCGCCCAACATTGGTGTGTATAGGCTTGGTGAGAGATGAACGAAAGCGACACTACCACAGCGCCACCGGCTGGAGACAGAGAGTTCACTGCACTAAACATCTACAGCATTTCTTCAGATGTGTGAGCCAGTGATGCTCTGAATGATGAAACATTTAATGTTTATTAGGATTTACTTATTAGGATTTTTCTTTTGGTTAAAAATAAAATGTATAAATGCATTTAGGACATTTGCACCATGGAGCCGCGACAGCAATAACCCTCCGTATGTGCAGAGAACAGCAGCTATAATGTGGGGGGATTTTTTTGACGGATACACGCGACAGGAATCCCACACGTTTTTAACACAAAAGGAGTGTCGGAACACCAATAATTAGTCAAGTTTTGTCTTCGGTTGCAGCACGAGGCAGTGAGATATATGACACAATGAGCATGATATTACAGGCTACTATTTATCTCTGACAAAACGACGTGTTGCGGGGAACCGTGACAGCTTGGAGGAGCTTTGATATCCTCTGCGCCAAGACTGTTAAAAACGGAAAGACGAGGAGAAACGGGCAACTCGCTGGCAAAGGTCTCTAACAAGTTAACTTCGGCAAAGAAAACAGAATCATGTAATGGCTTTGGTCTCTTCGCTAACTCACAGCGCGAGGGTCTGTAGGTCTGCCGGGGGGTTGTACACACCTCATTAAAAGACGTCAGGTTGAGCTTCTTCGCGATGAACTTCTTGAGGTGAAGAACCGTGGCCTGAGCCGAACAACGAATCCATTTCCGCTTGAGTCCTCTGAGTTTACTGCTGTTACACTCCAGACAGATACTCACCTGAAAACACAAATAGTTAGAGAGTGAAACCTGTGTGATGCAACCGCATCGCCAAACACACAAACGCAACGCAGCAGCAGACGCCAGCGAGCAGTCCACCATCATTCGGCACAGAGCCCAGCGTCAAGCCGTGCGTGGTCGCCTCGGGCTGCCCGGCAGGTGCAGCGGGCTTCAGAGAGTCAAGACACATTACGGATTTCCTAACTCTGTCTCTCTCTCTCTATCTTACACACACTCTCTCTGCCCTGGCGCAGATAAATGACTGAAGAGTTCAGAGTGGCACAGCCGTCCATTTGGACCAGCTCTCTCCCACAACACAGTAATAGAGAAAGATGAAGACGACAGCTGCGCCCGCCGGCTAAACGCAGGTCCGTTATAAGGGCAAACGGTGCCAGGAGAGAAGTCAGCGAGGCCCGGGCACTGCCGCTGTCCTTACAGAAAGAGTGGGCTGTAAATGGCGGAAGTGTGAAGTTACAGGCCAGCTATGAAGAGATGTTACCCAAACACGGTTGTGCCGTTTAACACACGAAAGTGGTGTGTGTGTCTGTCCACCCAACCAATTAGATCTTCATATCCCAGAATACACAAGTGGGTCTTTTATTTGCAGCTGCCACCACGAAACTCTTTCCTTCCCGAGATGCCACGAGCTGTTGATTATTGTGATTTAAAACCAAATTTTAGAAGGGAAGATATTCTGGTTTGCTGTGGGATTACTGCAGGCTCGTGTCTTTAACAAATCGGCTTTATAATTGCTTTGGTCTAAGACATGAGCGATGTGACCGAATGACTATAGTCCCATGAGTTGTATTATACGATCTCCATTTTAGGTCATTCCACACAATGTCTTGCTCCAAAAACAACCATAATTTAGTTTATAATTGTTTTAAACCTATTGACTATGACAGTCAATTGAAATTGCAGTGTGAACATCCAATATAATAAAACTTTGATGCTTTTTGGTGGCTTCCGTTGCTCCTTAACTTTAAATGTAATGGACTGTTATTATTGGGTAACCTTACTGTTTCAAAAGTAACCATCGTTCTGTTAAATCTCATTTATTAGGGTGGCCTTAATATTATATGTAAAATGTAAATACATTGATAAAATATTATGGAATCAGATCATGTCTCCCTGAATCCAAATCAAATGTAACCATGAGGTGATTAAACGCAATAGGTCACTTTTGCCTCTATATCGCTATCGTTATGTGAAAAATGGCAGATTTTTTAAAGGTGTAAGATATTTGACATCATTTGGGCAGATTAAACAGGGCTAACTAGCGTGTGAGAACAATTACAAATATTTTACTAACAAGACGCAGATTAAAAAACTCATCTCAACAATCTCATTCCCCTAATGACCAACGCAATCTACCAAGAACAGAGCAAATAAAAGCAGGGTTTAAGATGCTTTTGGGGCGTTAAATAAAGCTGCAAATACCAGTACAAGGATGAACCTTAGTAAATCATGTTGCTCTCCTCCCATTGAGTTTGAATATGCAATATGGTCAGATGCAAAAACAGCTTTGTCCACTAATGTTACTTGGTAAATAGTAAATACTAAGAGTGTAACCGTTCTCTGTAAAAAATCGAACCGAACGGTTCTCCAGCAACGGTTCGGCACACGCTTAAACCACGGTTCATCTTCAACTCAATCTCACAAGATATTTAAAATATGGTTCGTTAAAAATAATTATGTTACCTGTAGCTTGATTATTTGATCTTATTTATTGAACATAGCACAAACCGAAACACCAAAAGGTGTTTGCGCTGTCATAAACTGTTAGTAAATCTGGCCGTTTGTGTCTCATCGTTTGCGAAATCTGCCCCGACAGCTCAAATTATAAATCATTAAAAGCCTACCGTTGTGAATCGAGGTAATTTAAGGTGACAGTTTTGAATCTGATTGTGTATTCATTCATTTTTAGCCAAAAAAGTTCAACTATAGATTTACTTTTACACCATAATGGGAGGTTCAGATTCTCAAAGCCATAATGTTTTAATTGAAGCCAGATTACATTTATTTTACCCAGAAAATCTCTAAGTAAACGTATCTGTGTAGCATGCAACGTCATCAATTCACTTCCGTTTCCCACGTTCTGCACATGCAGCGTTGACTGGTTGGCTTTGGCGTCATCTCTCCACCCAAGGTCACTCTGTATGTGTTCCACCAACACACACATTAGCCAAACTGTTCCACGGTCATCCAAGCACAGCCGAGCAAATACTGCTAAAAAATGTATTCCGTTTTTACATTATATATGAGGCCAAAGTACCCGTCTCGGCTTTACCACAGCTGGCCTCACACACAATCCCTCCTCATTCCCTTGCAAGCCAATTGATATGACCATAGGAGACCGACCCACACGCTTTGAAATCTTTATCGATTTGAAACAACACTTACAGACTTTTCAAAACCTACTTAGTTTTTCATATCTTGAAATATCAATCTTTTCTTCGAACATGCACACGTGCTGCCCTCGGGGTGGGCACTGTATGTTTATATTACAGCAAGAAAACATTGCGTATAGTTATTGTTGCTGAAAATACTACCACAAATGGTACATTTACGGATAATTCAACAAATAAAGTACATTGATTTTCCTTGTTTCCTTTTTATTTGGTGCTCGGACGCAAAGTAAAAAGATTATTCATAAAACATAAGACTGGCAGCATCGCATCTGAAATACTTCGGTTAAAAATTTTAAACTACAAACTGTCAAACTAACATTATTAAACAAATAATGTATATTATCAGTACAGAGTAATATCAACTGTCCAATGCAATGGAATGATAACTACATTTTCTATCGCTTATAACCAGTTGCAATGTTCCTCTGCAACCGTAAACAACTGAAGGGACCTTTGCATAACACCAAACAAGTTATTCAACATTACTGTGTTTCTTTATCGCTCATGTGTAAATAAGTCACAGCATTTCTACCGGTTAACTAATGTCACAGCTTATATGTCATCATACCGAGCAGAGCAACACTTCACAGGGATCTGACCCTGTTTAATGAAGTGAATCTGTATTCCAACACACAAGCACTGAAATACTGCAAGACATAACAACAGCCCTACGATCATCTCTTACATTATTAAGAAGTGCCCAGAGGACGGCAAGAATACAAATTCAACTATATATCATGAGTCTGTATATAAAAGTGCTGGAACACAGGAAGAGGTGAGGCATTTGGCCTATATGCATTTGTTTATAACGAAATACTGCATCCTACACAGTATACTACCACATGTATATTGCAAACACATTTTTTAAAGAATTCATTTTACCTGCTCGTCGCTGCGATGGTAATCATTGTCTTCTTCTGCCTTCTCATCTCCTGCCTCCTTGGACGGATCGTCTGTTTTCAGGTCACCTGGTAAAGTAAAAGTTGAACAAAAATGTTGAAGCGAACGGATTTCAGGCAACACATGATCCTACCATTAAAAAGATTAGGGTACACTTACTCATTCTTTATATTTTTCCACAATTTAGTATGGTAACAGTGAACTCATAGAAATAAAATAAAATGAGAAAAAGAACTATTATTAATATTAATATTCTGGGCTGTTTTTTTATTATTTCGTCTATTTATTGATTTAAAGTCATATTAAGTTTAATTGAACGATATATATTTTATTTAATACATTCAATCACACACACCCTTAGATCATGAAATGGGTAGTGTACTAACAACTAACCCAACCTTTCATTAATGTTGAATTATAATTGTATTAAACTACAGCCGTGGAAAAACATTTCCCATTTTTATATCATATCAGCATGTGTAGATGTATTGTGGCCATTCCAGTCCAGTGTCTGTTGTACTTCAATAAAAATCAAACCTCAGGAGTGACATGAAGTCATCCAAGAGCAATGTGAAAGACTCACAGCATGACAAGACACATAAAAACTGTGTATCACACAAAAACATTTAGTCATTAGGCAGACGCTTTTATCCAAAGCGACTTACAAAGAATTCAGGAAGCAATAAGCCATATATAATATTTGAACGTTTCCTAAATAGATGAAAAAATATTACTGTTGTATTGCTTGAAACTGAATACGAACTGGTTTTCTTTGCAGTATTCGAGGTCTGAAAAAATACAGAGCATCTTTTCTGTTGGTTTGAATAAATGCAAATAGAAACAATATATTTATTCAAAATGGGGTAAAAAATATTGTTAGTAGTTCACAGACCGAAACAGAAACGATTATTTTACCTTAACACAAACTGAAATGGTGCTTTAAAATGGTCTCTTATATATTTCCGCCGCTGTGTGTCCCTTGTTGGTTCATGGTATATGGGAGACTTTCATTATATAGTAATAAGAAACATTCATCAAACCTTTCCAAAAAAGTAATTATGTTAACCTGCTCCCCACACAAACAATCTCACACCTCATGAAAAGAACTGGATTAATTTCATTCTCATCCACTGAACGGGAACACACCACACCTCAGATGGGCTCTCGTTACATATTTATACAAGACTAAAAATACTCTACTAATATAAACAGGGATTTACATTGCAATTAGTTTACTAAGTAAAATTAGATTTCATTGTCCTACAAGGAATATTCTACATTGAATACAGAATAGCGTCTATGGGCAATATCTGTGGGATCCTATAGGATGCAAATCTATAAACCTCACCAGCCCCATGCTCACACATGGAGAGCTTGAATATGTTATAAATAATACACAAGCATACTGATAATGCTTTGATAAAAAGGGCAAGAGTTGCCAATTTAAAACAAGTTGTGATGCTAGACACCCAACTATTTGTATAAATCTGTATAAATGTCTTTCTTTTGGTTGAATACAGAGAAAGCTATTTGGAAGAATGCTTATCACCGGACAGTTCATGGACCCCATAGAGTACGATAGTAGGACCAATTATAATGGTTGTCAAAAGGACCCCAGACCTGTTTGCTGTCCTACATTCTTCAAAATATCTTGTGTTCAACAGAATAAAAAAATTATAAAGTATTTTTCCTATTATGGTAGTCAATTGGGTCCAAGAACTGTATAGCTATAAGCATTCTTCCATATATCTTTCTCTGATACTTGAAGGCGAGTAAACGATGACCTAATTTCTTTTCTGTGAACTATCCCTTTAATGCAAGATACATTTAATTTTACAAATTGACGAAATTTTCAATAATAATCAATAACACAGGACTATGTTGTCGTCACGTTTTTCTTTGCCGAAGTAGATCAAGTTTTTACGAAATGCGCTCGGTGGAGCAGTTTGTCCCCTTAGGGCTCCTGTAGAAACAACATGGTGAATTCCTTGCAGTGGAACCAGCAGTGTGCGTAGATAGAAATAGCGAATTTGAAGATAATAAAAGCATATTGCTCCATTATCTAAGGTCTTTATACACCTCTAAAGACATATTGTATTTCTGTCAATAGATCCTCCAAACAATTACAAACTGGACCTTTAATCAGAAACATCCCTTTAAACCTTTACGATACTCTTGTTTCGGCAAAATGTAAAAAAAAAAACTCCAAACCAAGTTACAGAGCAATAGACGATGTTTGAGACACACTTGTCCTGGTGTTTGAAGGGGGGTGTTGGAACATAACCATGACATTGTTATTGCATCACACAAGAGCTCCCCGCTGCAATAAGAAAGGAGTTTTTTGACAGATGATGTCAATGCAACTCCAAAAACGGTTTTGTCGTTCTTAAGCCTTAAGCTTCAGCTCTTATAGCGACTGGCTGTTCCCAGGACCCTCTCAGAACACATCTAACGATAGTTAGATGTGTTCCCCGGCTGGAAAGAAGTTCACGGAGTCTGAGCTAATCTGAGGCAAGCAGACTGTGAAGGCGAGGAGAAAGTGGGATTTCCAGCTAAATAAGTCTTTCGTTTGGGTGGTTAATGGGCAGAAAGCGGACCGAGGTGGAGGTGGCAACACGGACGAGCTCAGGTAGCAATTCTACCATACTTTCCAGATGGCTAACTTCTGTTTTCAGCCTGGTAACAGTCAAAGTGATGGGATTTAAGAAGGACTCTCAGGTGTACTTCCATAGCAGATTTATTTGGGACTAAAGGCCTTTTAAAATGATCGTTTCTGTACAAACTGTTGGTAATACGCAGACCCCCATAAATATTCACCAAACATAATAACAACATAAATTAGACCACAAATTATTCTCTGATGCCATCAATGCAAACTGTGCACGGCAACCAAGAACTTTTAGGACCTGTCACAAAGATTTATCGCTCAAAACCACCCAACTACAGTACAATCTAAACTGTTTCTGCTCTAGAGAGCGCCAAAAGTCTTTATCCAGGCGGACCGACGACACTTATGAGAAATGTTAATGTTTGATCAAGATCATTTGTGTACCATAAAAATGACATAAGGTTACTATTACCACAGACTTGCTGAACTAGCTGAAACAAGGAGGTACAATAAAAAAAACAATGCAAACAATTCCAAAGTACTTCTGCTAACCTAACAAATTACAGTATTACAAAATTGAGAATTTAAAAGAGATCTTGAGATTATTTAGAATGTCAAACACATCACAAAATGCCACTTTAATGGTCCTAAAACTAAGCTTCACTTTGTGTCTGCATAATGTAATTTCTTATTTGTTTATTTTTTAAACGATTTTCCTCCGATGTAATATATCTGGATGTTCCCACATGGTAAAGAAAGCTGAGACTTACCATTACGCTGAGTGTCGGGGTGGATTTTTGTGTTGCACAGTTCTCCTTTAATGTCTCCAGGCACCTCCATGCCTAACTTCTGATAGAATTCTCTCTGTTTCTTCATCTCGGCTGCACAGGAGAGAGCAACAGAGTGAATTATGACAGAAACCAATAAGATGCTTACAAAATGACAGCTTGTCAGATTAAGGGCAATTTAGATTTTCCCACAAATATCAAGGTTTATTTTTTCAAATTAAACAACATCTCCATAACATTTATGCCAGACCGATGTTATGATATGTGACCACGGATCACAACGGACCACGGATGACGCGTCTTTAGTAGCACGGGAACATTTTAGGTAAAAGCCAAAAATACATTGCATGGGTCAAAATGATTGATTTTTCTTTTATGCCAGAAATCATAAGGATATAAAGTAAAGATCATGTTCAACGAAGATATTTTGTAAACTTCTAAATATATAAAAACGTTATATTTACTTTTTAAGAACGGAAATCCAATGCATCTTCAATTATGAATGATTACATCATAACATTACGCTGACATGGCTATCTATCTGCATATTTTTCTTACTGATGAAGAATATAAAAAGCACAAAAAACCCCACAAACCTTCTTGCAGGCCCGGCACCAATTTATACACAATATCTTGCATTGTTCGGTCATGTCTGAGGGAGAGAGACACAACGCACATGATTACAGAAGGAAACTGCAGAGGGAAAAGTGGCAAAAATATACCTAGAAAATTGTGCTTATCATTTGCATTCAGTATGAATGTTTTCTCATAACTGTGCTGGATAATGATCATACAGTGTGACCGTCTCGATAATCCGAGACTCTCCCATGACTGACGGCTTTCCCAGACTGTTGATGAGAGCTCAAAGGGAAAAACCTATTAAGCGTGTGTTGCCATGTTCATCCGAGGCTCTGTTTCTATGCCACAAAACACATAAGTGAAAGCCCTGAGCAGCCAACAGGCAACGCAGGCACCAGCTCTGAGATTATTAACACATCTTGTTGTGTTAGTTCTACTTTCGGGGCAATAACATTGGAAAGCTAAAAATAGAGTCTGTTACATTATACAATCAAACTTGTATAACAATTGAAAGAATAATGTAATACATCGATTTTTAATCATTTTAATCAGAACAATACATAGACATTTAGATATCGCAAATGTGCAAATCACGACAGCCTGCAATGAACTCATTATTTTTATATTTAAAAAAGTTAATAGTAGAGAGACTAGCACACAAACGCCTGTAGATGCACATGTAAAAGAAAATGATCTGTAAAATATACAGTACAGCCGTGAAAAAAATTAAGAGACCATTACAAATCACCATTTCTAGACGTATTGTGGTCATTCCAAGTCCAGCGTTTGTTGAATTTCAAAAAGTCAAACCTCAGGAGTGACAAAGTCATCCGAAAGCAATGTGAAAGACTGACAGCATGACAAGACACATGAAAACTGTTTTAAAATCCTGGTTATCACATTAAAATAATTGATTATCTTTTCATAACTACAAATACAAATATTACAACTGTATTGCTTAAAAGTGAATATGAACTTCTTTATATGCAGTATTTGAGGTCTGAAGAAATACAGAGCATCGTTTCTGTAATATTGACCTGTTTCTCTAGTTTTCATTTTCTGCAGATACATGCAAATAGAAAATATTTTAGTTAGAAATTTAGGATAAATTGTGTTAGTAGTTTACAGAATGAAACAAAAACAATACCGATTAAATACATGAAACACATACCTATACATAGTAAATTCAGAAAAACAGATTTTAAAAGGGTCTCTTAATTTTTTCCGTGGCTGTATATAAACATGACTACAGTATACACTGTATATTTGCATTACAATGTTAATAAACTGCTTTATTTCAATTAAAACTGAATGAAGGAAATAAGACATTTTGCTCTCCTAGTTCACTACAGGTCACATCTTCCTAATAGATCCTAATGAGTAAGATCAGTATGAAACTGATCTCAGATCTGCACTCTTGCCACTTTGAGAATACAGACCGCGTTCTGTGTCAAAGTCCAGCTCTCTGTTAGTCGATCTGCTCTCTGAGGGCGAGATGATAAGAGAGCTCATGGCCGGAAGGCATCGCAGCACCTGTGTCCCTGGTGCTTAGCCAGAGCCCCCACCTGTTCCCAAATCCCAGCAGCCCGGCGGGGAAGGTAGAGGTCCAATTAATCGCCAGCCAGCTTCTGCAGAGGGGGCCAGAAGGCCTGGTGGTGACGGGGTAACTGGCATTTAGCTAGATTATCGACAAAAGCTCCGTTTTGTTTGTGTGTGGGGTGGGTGTGCGATTATGAGATGGATGAAAATCAATGATCCGCCACTATAACACAGATGAATCCGTTTTTTTATTCACAATCAATCGCAAATTACGCCGTATTAAACTAAGGTCAGATGAATCATGCAGGGAGGGAGTCGCGCTGGTCTGACCCCCGAACCTTTATGTGGTGCAATCCCCTCGTACCCCACACTCCGGGAGGCTTTCATCTCTCTGCACAGCTGGAGCTTCTCTTTTTCTGCACTTTTAAAAATGAGGGGAAGCGCAGGGACCGTGGTGAATATTTAATGCCTTCGGAAATTGTTTCTCATCAGAGCGCAACTTCAAGCTTCTACGCGGTTAAATGATCTTTATGAAAGAGTTGGCAGCCGGCCCAGAGCGCCAGTAAATCCATCAGACACAGAAGTAGGGATACTCCAGGGGCAGATGGACGGCCAACCCCAGTTTTTACACTCACCTACACAATGAGCACATCTGTGTGCGCACATTTACTAGCAAATAAAAATAAGAGAGCAAATATTGATATTCTTTACCTTTGTCCACAACTCTCCAAGTTCAAGTAGGTTTGTCAACATTTTACCCAAACATGTGTTAAAACAACTCACCATATCAAACCCATTTCAAAGGGATAGTTCTCCCCAAAATAAAAAATCTGTCATCATTTACTCACCCTCTCTGCAAAACGCAAAAGAAGAGATTTGGAAGAATGTTGGTAACCAAAAACCATTGGACCCAATTCACTTCAATTGTATGGACACAAAACCAATCCAAGTCAATGGTGACCAACAGTTTTCTTCTAAATATTTTATTTTAGGTTCTGGAGAATACGAAAGTAATGCAGTTTTAAAATGATATGAGGGCGAGTAAATGCAGAATTATCACAAAAAACAGACATTATCCTTCATAACATCAAGATGCAAAACCAGGGCTGCAGAGAACTCATCAGGTCCCATCAGCAGATGTTTAAGTAGGCTGTGTGTACCTACCACGTTCCAACCAGAGAGGAACGCTCCACCCCGGACATCAATAATTCACCCTTAAACAAAGAGAGAAGCCGGTCGCCTACAAATACCCAAAGGGATGCACGACGTGCTATAAACACCCCCACATTACGACTCATGAGTGTGCGCTGGTGGACCCCTACCGGGCTGAGCTGGGACTCACATCGATTGATACCTGTGTGTGTCTTACCCGATGTACTGCAGTGGATGACTCTGATGAATGACAATCCGACACGTGGGACATGTGTTGTTCTCCTCCAGGTATTTCACCAGACAGCTCCTGCAAACTACACACACGGAGAAATGTGAATACGCTTCAGATTATATACAATTTTGTATGTGTGAGAGGTGGAAGGAGATTATTTCAGTAATTATAAGTCGACTGGAAACTAGAGACTGAATAAAAGTGAAATGATGTAAAATGATATACAATAAAGTTCGTTTGAATTTAAAAGCACCTGTTAAATAAGTCAAAAGTGAGAAAAGGCTGCCACCTCGTGTTCACTTCAGTCATTGCAACTTTGATTCCGTATCACTGTACCTTAGGAACTGCATTACAAAAAACTCTCTTAAAAACATACAGGATTCTGGCACAATTATTACTGCCACGTAAAACAGCCGGGACTCAACGAACAAATCTTGATATTTGTTGTAATCTCGAACAGTAATCTGGTTTCAGCTCTCTTAGCGGTTGCTTCTCACATAATAATTCATCTCAAATTAATATTTCATGTCTCTTCATTTATTTATTTAGTAAGAAGCAGTGTCATAGGCTGGATAATGTACGGACAGCTGGTCATGATCACAAATGAAAGCCTTTCCGGGTGAAACAAAACTGGATACCGAGGACCTTATAATGACTGGCTGACTGTACATTAATGCTTATATATGGTTGCTGCCCTTCTGAAACCTTCTCAATTGTCCAAATCTGTGTTTTTCAGGAAATGGAAAAAACACTGTACAAATATAAATACTGTGTTTTAAAAGTTGACAAGCACTTTTAAATACTTTTTATGGGTAAGGTATTTGCAAAACCCAGTGACAAACATAAAGGGTGACTAATAATAAGGATGCTTTATGTCAACAACAACAAAACAAAACAAAAATCACGAAATGTAAAGACAGCAGCGATATAAACCGTGGACTTAAAGTTGAAATAATTGAGTCAATGCTGGTTTAAAGACACTTACAGGTGTGTAAGCACTCGGTGACCGTTGTGGCATCGATCAGGTACCCCTCACACAGACGGCAGGTAATGTGGGCGTTGATGTCCCACAGTTTAATCTTTCTGGTTAACATTTCGGGGTTCTGGATGAGAAGATGAGATTCGTTTTATTAATTTAACTGCATGGAAAAGCAATAAAATAAGTTACATTCTCATACAGGCCTCTTCTAATAAGAATAAAAACTTATATTTTACCCAATTCATTTAAAGATCAAATTTACATTTATGCATTATTTTCTCAGTACAAGTGTATCCTAGGAATCAAACCAATGACCTTTATGCTAAAGCAATGCCCTTTCAACTGAACTACAGAACTCTGCCATGAGAAAGGAACTTGTCTATAAACTCAAATATGTCAGCTAGATAATGTTAAAGAACGAGTTTTTAAAACCAGTTTGAAATAAAAAAACAAGAGGATGTTTACTTTATCTTAACTCTGTGTTAAAGTTAATAACATGTCAACAAGACTTTATTTTGTTTGACTAGCAGCACGTCTCTGTTTGTCTTAAGTCTAGGAGTGTTGTTTATTTTGGGATACACACATGTGAAGCAGCCAGACTCTATTGACAAGATGGTTTGTGTTGTGATGGATAAAACTATGTCAGAACACAAGCCGCTCACATTCAATAAAGATTAAACAAGATTATTTACTCAAGCAGTCTACAGCTGAGAGAAAAAATTACATCTACACAGATTCAATATTGTGTTTAGGTGTTGAAGAAAACGTAACGAAACAGTTGGCACTATAGAAAACGCTTCTGTTATGAGTTAATCTAAATATAGAGAGGGGGGAGAAATAGATTGAGATACAGCTCACTTTTCATTCAAACAAATGTCAACATTATGGACGGCTGAATCTGATTAAGACCACATTTTTTGTATGCATACGACTTTAAAAGTTTTGCAAAATGGGAGATGCTTAAATATTTTATTTCAGCAATCTTTGTTTTAAACACAGAATATAGTCATCGATATAGAATATAGTCATTAATATAAATAAATATTTAACACAGACAAACTGTCTAGCCAGAAATAGAAAAGCATCATAAAGGTAGGTGAGCAAATGGTGATGTTAACTAATTCTTTTTTAAAGATTGTTAAAGTCGGATCAGAAAGTCGAGACTATCATGACATCTCAGCAGACAGGAAGTGATGTGCTTACCCCTATTGCCGCCATGTGTCTACTGCTGACGGTCTGTCAGCCCGGCTTCTTTTGGGAGACACGGTTTGGCGTTAACTCTGCATCCTGTGCTCCACTTTACACAGCTGTAAGAAACGCAGACATGTATTTATACACATGTAAGTACATTTAAACACACAATATGTACAGGGATGACATATTTCCCTCACTCTCTTTCTGTAAATATTTTCCATTGAAAGCCAAACTTAGGCACATTTTCATCAGTCTCAGTTATAAAAGACAAACAGTGTTTCGGAGATAATTGTGTGCTGAGCAAATTATTCACATGCATTTATACTCAAAGAGAAACGTTTCAACAACCATTTCGATCAATTGATACTGATATGGGCAATTCCATGCAAATGTCAACATTAACAGAATTGGTGGTTTAAATACAAATGTGAGGTCTCCGTGTTTTTAAAGAATAGTTTTCCATAGTCTGGTAACTGTCACATCCATAACTATTAAGTGCTCTATGAATAGCCATCCCTTCTCCATGTGTTGGGTATTATTGCTTCTTGTTTGTGCATTTTGATTCAAAGAAATCCCCAAAAGTATGTTGTCATTCAGAAAAGTGCATCCTTTTTATTAATAGAAAGCGTGTGCTTAGAATCTAGTGATCAGACAAATATCAGTCTATCAACAGGGGATTAGAAAAATATATACAGATAATTCAATATATTGGTTTTAAACACTCTTTTAATTTTGGGGATTTACATCAAGTAGTTTCAAAAGTAGTTCCACGCAAATATGTTGAGTAGTTTCTACAATCAACAATTTAGTTAATAAATGTAAGTAAAGTTGACAAAACTTTTTGAGTAAATCCAAACCCCTTCAGATAAACTCAATATTTATCCTTCTCAATTGTACTTTTTGTTGTCAAACATAAATTATATACAGAATTTTGCATGCAAGAAAAACACAAGCAAATCAGAAGCGACGCATCTCACTACTGGAATAAGCACAGTAAATGCTCATTGAATGATGCAATAGACATCATGGGCGTGCTTTAACCTCTCACACGGTAAGCACATGTACCACTCTTCTAACAATGGTAACCCTATAACTTAAAAATAAAACAAACTCAAGGATAAATGAACATCAAGCACAAAAAAGTCTTTATCTTTACTGAAATAACACAAATTTTTTAAATATAATGCCTCAATGCAGTCTTACGCAAAGTATGCTGGGAACTCAACCAGTCGTGTTGAATTAACTTATAGATGCATTATTATAGGGTGTTGCCTTTTACTCAACGATGTCAAGTTTACCAGTCAAAAACTTGTTAAGTAAAGCCATTTTTGTATAAATAACATAGTTTACTTAAGTTAATGTAGTTACTTGCATTATGTACTGTAAACAAGGATGGGTTTTAGCATTTTTTTTAGCATTTATATTTCGAGTTTTGACTGAACATATCACATCCATAACATTGGAACTGTACATATGAGGATGAGAGTATGCAAGTATTCAGAATTGACAACAATGATCAATCTAAAATATATGATAGTTTTGAGACTTTATTGCTTTAATATTTCGATCACAATTGTGTCAAAACAAACACATTCTTGCAAAAAACTTGGTTTAATCGCGACTGACAGCCCAAAGTGGTTTAAACACAACTATAATGAAAACAACTTTATCGTTCACTTTGAGTGTTTTTCCGCTGATGAACGAAGATATTTGGACAACCAATTAAACAATATTTCCATTTAATAGTGTCTGCATTTACAATATATACAAAATATACAAAAAGGATCATATTGTTATCTGTTTTTAATGCAAATAAAGTTATCCTGAGTTATCATTACCGATGCAAGATATAACATTTTAACAAATACGGATTACCGATATTAAAGTACTTGGCCAATTCCGATACAGAGAGCAATAAACAATAAGTTCATATTTTCTGCAGTTTGTGCACCAAGAAAAAAGATGCACTGAATTCTGTGTTTTCTATACAAAAGTAATATATTTGCCCATATGAAAAAATACTCCAGTAAAAAGCCTAGTATTCACTTATAAACTGTATTATAAAACCTATAATAGAAAAAGTAGATACTTTGAACCATACAGGGGAAAAAAACTAATAATAGGGTATAATGTACAACTATGTTAATAAACCAGTATGTTACCAGTAAAAAAAAATATTTAGTTTTTAGGTCTACTTAAATGTAAGTACTATTTTATGTAAAGTACTATTTTTTTAAGTATAAGTACCATTAATGTATTTGATTTGCACATTAACTTCCATTAACTAAACTAAATAATATTCTCAATGGTATAATTTTAGTTTAATAGGGGGTTTAAAGTTAACGGGACTTTTATTTTGAAAGGTCACTGCAGAGTGTGTTTGCCTGTAGCTTTTTTCAAATGAAACACTGAATTCTGAATTCGCTCACTTGTTCACTCATTCACTACATGAACAATTTCGGACACTGACGTAATATATCCTGCGTCTAACAATACTGTCTCGGACATTCGTCATAATGTTTAAATTACCCCCGTGTGGCTTTATGGACTGTTTTGTAAAATGGTTAAGATCAGTTATACATAATTTGTCACGTTTATTGTATTGGTTGTTTATTCTCAAAAAGTAGAAAATAACTGTCAAAAAGAACAAACACAAGTATATAAACGTACATTCACGGCATTAACGGTTACTCTACGATTCGCGTTGCATCATGGGAAATATGAGTGAGTGAGCGAGCTTAAAAATCGGAATGCATTGTGGGTAAAAAAGTAGTGAACAAATGTAGGGAATGAGTTGTTTACTCAGAATTCGGACACCACTACAAAATGGCGGACACCCAATATAGTGCACTATATAGGAGATAGGGTGCGAATTCAGACACAGCTTGGGTGTTCCAAACAGAATGTATTGCCCTACGAAAGGGGACACCACACAAAACATTACTCCAAATAAAAAGAAAATAACGCTTTTTTTGTTGCCAAGTGAATACGATTGTGTTTTTTCCCTGTAGAGTTTACAGATCAAGAGCTTCACACTTCGAAGGGAGAAGGGCATAGAGATGATGACTGTGAAATACAGAGTTTTCTCCCCCAGAAGACCATAATAAAGAAACAGCTTAACATAACACAATTAACAGTGACTAGGGATGCTCCGATCCACCTTTTTTGCTTCCGATACCGATTCCGATACCTGAGATTCAGTATCGGCCGATACCGAGTACCGATCCTAAGGTAAAAAATTTAAAGTGCACAATTACTTAATAAACTATGTGCATTGCTGTGCAAGACATCAGGCTCGACTTAACATAAATTTCCTGACCCCGTTAAACAAAATAACAAACTAATGATTCACAAATTTAGTAAATAGTTTATTAAACCAGCACCGGTGCAAAACAAATGAAAAATAAAACAAAAGTGTTCACTATCTTTGGACAAAAGACATTCAAAATTAAAGTGCAAATTAAGCAGCTGAATATAACAACAGCTTCACTAGCTTGATAAACGGGTATAAATAAATGGAAACAAAATCTCTTAATAATTTTTAAGAAAGTGCAAAAATAATTAAAAAATCAATTCGCAAAAAAAAGCTGCTGAAATTGAGCAAAAAAGTAATAGCTTTACTGCTTTAGATATTCAAAATAACATGAATCAGATCTTTTTAATGCTTTAGTCACTAAAGCAAAGTCCACTTAACTAAACTAAAGTTTAGTGAAAATAAAATGTAACATCCAACACAGAAACAGATGAATAAAACGCTAGCTTTCCTAGCTTCGTAAAACTGCACATGTTTGTTGCATTTAACGTGGCATTTTGTGGCACAAAATTCTCATCCAACCAGTGTGCGGTTAAACTTAAAAGCGACACGGGGGACACGTCGCAGCTCCAGATATCTGTTGTAAAACTCACCGCATTGACATCTTTAATTTTTTCGATATGTGTTTGCTTTTTGACACTTCGGTACAGTTCAAGGTAGAGTTAAATATTTACGCTTCGGCGTGTCGTACTGCGGCTCCAGATGGTTTATAAGGAGTCTGAAGCCATTATTCGCAACGACGGACAGCGGTTGCCCATCCATAACAATGAAAGCGGTGGAACTTATTGGCGTAGCTGTTGTAAAATAACTCCAAATGACAGATATTTTGTCTCGCTCCATGCTGTTCGCTGCTATATTTTCACTTGTTCACGTGCACTACGTACAGAGCACGTTGCTAGCGTATGATGTCGCACGTTGCTAGCGTATGATGTCACACGTTGCTAGCGTATGATGTCGCACGTTGCGCAATGCGCAGCCGCCCACGAGAGAGTTTAAGCGCCGGTGTCTCCATGAACTTTTACATCGTCTAGCACAAATTTTATGTCAGATCGGGTATCGGTGACAAATTGCACCGATACCCGATCTAGAATTTTATTACGTATCGACGCCGATACCCGATACGAATATCGGATCGGAGCATCCCTAACAGTGACCAGGGAAAATCTAATTATTAAAAAGATATTTTCTTCGACGCTATCAAACATGACAGTTTGTCACTGATTTAAGCCACGTTCAGTAATTTTCTTATAATGGTTTTATGTGGGAAAATGCTTAATGTGTAACTTAGCATGTTGCATTAATGTTAAAGGGCTCATCAGATCACATGAACATAGTGTGCATTGTTTATAAGGTGTGTAGTAAATGCTGTCTTTTAAAACCTTTAAATACATCCATTAAACCATGCCAATCATTTTTCTTATAGGATGTACTCAGGGCTCAAAGTTGTGTAGAAAATTTCTTTATTTAATGTCATTTCTTGGTGCATTAAGCCACATTAAGATGTTTACTTATAATGGACTCTATGGAGGAGAAAACGCTAGGACTAGTTCGTTTGACCTCAGCTAGTGTTTTTTACAATGAAGGCTTGACAGAATTTTGCATCCCTAGTCATTCTTGATACGAGGAACTTTTAAAAAGCCTCAACACTACAGTGCGAGTACGTGAGGAAAAAAAACAGCAAAATGCATTGCAATAGCCAAAAACATCCATCTGGTTTCGTACGATTTAAAAGAAACAGCACAGAGAGGACAGCTCTACACCCAAATTGTTTACAAAATGACCAAGATGCCCATCCCTACCTCACACAACTTAACTTTAATTGGCTGGCACCTCTGCATATGCCCACACATGCGTTTCTAGCCCACTTGAGTCCAGACAGAGAGACGATATGGGCAGCATGGGAGTTTCTGTCTGTTCACTAGCCTGTGAAATTAGTACACTTACAGACACTTCTTCTCCACAGAGACCAATGTAGGTCATGTAAGGATAAAAGTGTGCCATATGAAGAAAAGCAGTCGGTGTAACAGGTAAATCTTAAGTAGACTTGTTGAATGGCACATGAAACTCATTTGCATTTCTGGTTGGCAATTGGGTTGCAAAAAGTTCTTAATCTGCCATGATTTCTTTCATTCCCTTTCACGTTTATAGCAAAGGTAAAGACAAAATGAGGCAGGAATGAAATAAAGACGGCTAGATGTCCATATGTGCATCAAGGTGTAGTATTAGGTTGTAACAGTACATGATAAAATGCATTTTTTTTAATATTTTTTATATCCTTTATATAACTCAGAAGTACCATCTTAAAAATTAAATGGGTTGCAAATGCTGTTTTATGTTAACAGATGGCACGAAAATGCTGGTGAATGTTTTCGCATACACTCCAGACCCACGTTACTTTAGCCTACATAAAACAGTTCAGTTCACAAACTAAACTTCTTAAACAAATCGAAAACTTAATCTACCATTTTAAAGAGATCGGCTTTCCTTTTTTGTGGTATTTTAGTGGTATTAGATTGGGGTCTCGAGATCTCATGGCAAATTCCTTGGCAGAACGCAATTTCCTTATGCAATTGGCATGATGGAGTGCTGGACTCGAAATTGCAACCCTTTCAGTCGCATAAATTCCCTTTATTTAACCTGTGCGACCGCAAAATATATTTAGGAGCATTTGTGTGAGTGCATTTTTTGTTGCGGTGCGACCCGTTTTCATTTCTGTACAGAACACGCTAATACCTGCACAACGTGTGTGCGTGCTGTGAGCTACAGTGACCAGCCCAACCATTCATAGACAGCAGGATTTTCCATCCCACCGTTTCTTAATGTAAACATGCGCTTGACGAATGGGTTTCCACGTTTGTGCACGTCTCTCGCATATACTGTACCACAAGTACAGTATACGTTGCGTTGCGTTATTTTAAATACATTCACGGGCAAACCTCTTCAAAAAAAGGATCATCTGTCACTTAAATATGTAAGCGTAAAACATGATGTGTTTATGTAGTTTTTCTAAAGGGTCCAAGGGTTCAGTCATTGGAGGAAGGAGGACTGAAGTGTGATTTGATCGCCACCTCTGCTAACACGAGCACTATGCAAAATCATATAGACAAAAAAACAACAGCTCTTTACTAAAAGCTACGCCTGTTAAGAAAACAAAGCATACATTACTGCCTGTCGTTTGAGTTTGTGACAAAACATTTTGCAGTGTTTAGATATTGTTCATTACTGCATAATATAAATCATTAAAATAGAAGTTTAATGCGCGTCAAGTTACTTATAATGTGTACGTTTCATAAAGTACAAGTTGATTTTATAACGCCTACATTTTTGCAATTTGTGTTAAGGTGAATAAAGGATTTTTTTTCCTATATATTTCATCATCGTGTTTCATCTCAAGGCGAAGTGTCTCGTCACACCCCTATGAGAGCAGACCGAAATCTCTTGACAATACAGGAAACCCATCTCAACCCGCAGCATGGAGCCGAGCACTGTCTCATCCAAGGGTTATAAAATAACACACCACCAATATTCAGACGGGTACCACAAAGACAGAAGGTTTTTTGTGCAACCCCGAACTAACATTCTGATAATTGAATTGGGTGTTATGTTCGTTTGAAGCAGAAACAGCTGGGGAGTTTGTACAGAAATGTGAGGTCAATGGGGCACCATTCTGTTTGGGCATTCTTCAAACTATCTTCTTTTGTGTTCTGCAGACGTAAAAAAGTCATACGTGACAAGCTAGTGCAATCCGACCAGCTGACCCAGAGAAACTTATCCAACATGTCTGTGTATAAAATTCAAGGTTTTCAAAAAAAGTCAAAGAAAAGTCAAACGTTTCACTCCAAGCTTTCTCTGGGAGAAACCAAAAACCTTGTCCAGCAAAAACAACGGCGGTGTGAGAACAGAAACAGCCTCCACATTTAAAGGCCAGACAGAGGCTAGAGGTCACAGACAATGTCCTCTTCACTGACCCTCAAGAAAAGGCGTCTCATCCTTCTGAAGTGAACGTAGTTCTACAACAGCGTGTGTTTGACTTTTTCATAGGAAAAACTACTACAGTAATACCTCCTTGCCTGTTTCTCACACATTTGGTGCTACAAAGGACCAGCTGTTATTCGCCAGCGCCTATATTGAAGTGCTCTGGTAGACGGCCGCGCACACAGACACGAGCAGCTGTATGAAGCTCTCTGTGAGGAGCAAATGAGAGGCTGCAGTATAACAGATTTACTAAGCTGAGCAGTTTTGTCTCCGGAAAAATGGGTTTGTGTGCGACCTCAACGCTTAAATGAACACAGGCCGGTGGTTTACACTTGTAACAAATGGTTCTTTATGGATTGGCACACAAAAACAGCATCAGTTGAAGGGAAGAAAGGTCTATTTGATAAGCTGGGAGTGACTATGGCAGCGGCTACAACGCTGGACTGTGGTTGAACAATTGAGATTTACTGATGTCATTCAGCAACCTGATAATACTGCTTACTGCTTTTCAACAGCACCTGGCCTAATGAATTATTAAACGACAGATTCAATAAAACTTTACAGAAAAAGTTTCATGGGAGCACAGCTGGACTACCTAATGCTACCGTAAGCATACAGGAGGCGTATATTTACATCTATAATGTGGCGCATTAAAGAATACCATGCTATTACCATACAAGAACAGTAAAAATTGAAAATATATAAAAGGACTTAAAAATTACAAGCACCAAGCATCTAGTACAAAAAAACAACTTGATGACATATTTAGAAATGAACGTATGTGAACACCTGCTTCCTATTGTGACTGCATTACCACCATAAGGTGTCAAGTAATTGTTTTGTCAATTCTTCCTCACTTAGTAGATACTTTCCCACCCAAGGTTATCTGCTCTTGCTGCACGGTTACTTCAGGGTGACCTTCGGCTGACTGCCTAAGATCTTTAATCACAACAATACCACCAACCTAAAATGAACAGGTTGATCAGGCGAAAAGGCGTGACTTTTTTAGAAAACTCCGATCAATTCTAGCTGTTAAAAAGGTTGACACCTCAAAGACCCTTGCCTGTCTTTTGGCTACAATACTTGAATCTGTGTATCTACAATCATAACAGACGCAGTCACTCTTTATCTGAAGGTTGTCTACTTGTGATAACACAGACAAAAACCATCCCAGTGAGGTGTTGACTCCTTTGACCTTTATCCTGAAAGACCGAAAACATATACTGAACTTTGAGCCAATATCATGGGTGAAGATTTGTAAATAGCAAGACATAAGATCTAAGACGACTCAAGATTGTGCTTTTCACAAATAAAGTAAGACTTGGAATATGGGAAAAAAAGATGACAGTGGGGCGGTGTACCGGACAAGAATTAGCTTAATCCAGGACTAGGCCTTTGTTAAATTAGGAAGTCATTTATAAAAGCATACTTTACAAAATAAAAACATTACTGTGTGCATCTCGAGACAAATCAATCAAACTGATATATTGTAAGATATGTCAGTGTAAGTTGTTTTCGATCAAGAGACGCCTCTTACATTTAAAGGCGCAGTTTTTGATTTACCGTGGCCACTAGCGTTGTATTATAGATTTGCAACGAATCTCTCAGTCCAAACACGGTGGTGGCCACCACAGTACATAAAGATGTAGTCGGCTGCGAGAGTGTGTCTTCTCGTGTTGACGCAGGGAAGAAATCATGCGGGCATTAGAAAGACTGTAGAAAGAGCTCTTATTGTCTTATTTATTACATCAAATAAAAGGTCTCTGGATTTTAAGTATAAAAAGAAGGGGACCTGCGTTAATATTATAAAGACTTTCCAGCAAAGACGCTTTTAGCAGAGATACTCATACATATCTACGGAGATCATTTCCAGCAGAGAGACGTTGGAGAGAAAGATTGTCTTAAAATCACCCCTGAGGAGATTGCTTTGATTCGGATCAGTATGTGAGTAACATTGGTTTTCTGCTAGAACCAAGATATGTTGTTTTAATATTAGCTGTGAGACGGAGCAGTTGAGCATCATTGTTTATCTGGAACCGCTTTAATATTTTACTCGTCCAGGTACTGGAGAGATAGAGCGAGAGAGTGTTTTACTCTTTTACTCAATTATGAATTAATTTATAGTTAATCCGCAGGTCACGTGTCTTCCGATCCGTACGGATCATGGATCATTCGCGATCAGTTTCACCTCTAACATTATACCGCAGGGGAGAGGAAACGCGCGTTGTGGAGTTTGTGTGTCCACTTAAAGCTGCTGTACAAAACATGGCGGCTAATTCGATGCATGTAGGCCCCCTCTGTATGTAGATATAAATAGCTTAGTCTAAGGTATTAAAAACATAACGGTTCACTACGTAAGGTCTTTGGACACCTCTGAAGAAATAGTTTTTTTCAATAGATCCTCCTTTGTAACACCAGTTTGTAACACTGAGTTTGTAACACTGATAAATAATAAATCTCATTACCAGAACTTAATTTGGTATCTTTAGTACATTTTCATAACTTGCATACATTATAACTTTGGTGAGCATTCAAATGAACTGTAATAAATCAATAAATAAAGTTAATCTAAGAACATTTTTGTGTGAAATATAGAATTACAATGGGAGATTGTTACAATGAAATACATCCTTAAAATTACTCATTCCAATTTCATGTCATTCCGCCCACCCCTAATATTTATGCTTTATTGAAAAATGACTCATCGTTTCACTAGACAACACCCTTGTTCATAGACTTTGAAGCTGCGATGAAACAGAAATTTGGACCTTAACCAACAGCCCCCCGTTGAAGTCCATTATATGGATAAGAACCCTGGAAAGCTTTCCTCATCAGCCTCAATTTGTTTTCGACATAAGAAATAAACAGACGGCTTGTATGACATGTGGGTGAGTGAATTATCATGATATTTTAATTTTATAGCACAAAAAAACAGTTTCTACAAATGAAACTTCCTAAATCACAACACATAAGCTCACCCAATTTTTCATAAACATTTATGCAGTAACTAGTGCTGCTCTGACGTGTCAGAGGGGTCCCGGCCCTCCCGGCTGAGACTGGTTTCTCCCAAGGTTTCTTTTTTCTCCATTTATTTATCGTTGGAGTTTGGGTTCCTCGCCACAGGGCCGTGTTGGCTTGCTCACCGGGAGACTGTATTTATTAGATATTGTTTGCTAGAATGATCCTGCTTGTTCTATAAACCCCCATGCACATTCATTTTGCTGTCCACTGAAGAAAGGTTTGAAATCACACAAGTAATTAACTAAAAAAAGAATACAAAGAGCCTTGTTATAAATAAAGTATTTTCTTTTTATCAAAGAAAATGTAAACCATAAGTAAATCTGTCAAAACATCCCAGCCTTCTGAAAGCTGTAAATAGCACACTCACACATCACAAACTCTGACTTGACCCAAATATACGCAAGTGGCTCTACAACAAACCCATTCACTTAAACTCTGCATGCTTACATAAAAGGAGTGGAAACCGCAGAACACAACTACAAATCTTAACACAATCTCACACACATTGTCATGTAGAAACCAGTGTCGCATTTCTCAACACTATTAACAATTATTATTGTTAAAAAAGATTTTATTATGAAATCATACCGATTGAGTAAATTAACCAGGGTTTTCCAAAACACTTAAATAAGCACATGGACAACTTTAACTGGCCTAAAAGCACTTACATTCTTTGATAGAAACATATCCACATATCAAATGAGTGTAGATCAATTACATTATAAAGAATTAAGCCTGTAAGAGTCAGGTGATTAAAGTAGCATGACATTTGACAAATTTGATAGAAAAACCTTCATCTCTACCCTAAAACATCTCTTCCATCTCGGGCCTTTTAGATTCACACGAGCACGTCTACATAATTCGAAGATCCACTGGAAAACCTGCTCACATTTCATGGGCTCAATTTTAAACTAATTTTGTTTAATGTGAAATCACTTTCCATCAACTGGAATAACTGCCTTCAGAGCTTAATGCCATGCCACAGGCTGGACCTGTTTTACAACTCGAATTTCTGGGTTTTCACCGAAAACAAGGACGAAAGAATTGTTTTCACTGAAAACCATTTCCCTGCTGCTGACACGTTAGCAGGACTGCGCAATCGCAACAGGCCACATGTTCAAGCCAGTGTAACAAAAGACATATTAAAGTTTTATAAACTGCAAATACACACGCCGAAGACCACACGTGTCATGATGACATGCACAGACTTCACACAGACAGTTCTGATAAAAGGCATGACATTGACTAAGAGATTAATTATGTTTAAATGAAATACCATCAGAATGTTTGACTCACGAGTTATGCATCTGACTACGATTATAATAAGTGGGGGACAAAAAACTGGTCAAGAACTTTTATCAAGTCACATTTTAGTCAAAAATAAAGGCTTGAATTGAGTTTTAAGACCACTTTTTTGCATTGCGAGAATTTGTTATAACATTAAAGCATATTGTTTCCTAATTTCTCAATTTATTTGTTTTGGAATTACCATCACACAGTACAACAGACATTTTCAGTTTAATTTCATTTAGCTTTTTTCTTTTAACTATTACAGTCAAAAAATTGGGGAGGGAATCGAATTGTCAAAAAATGTCATTTTCAACACAAGACCTGTGCTGTTTATTATTATTTTGGTTCTTTGTCGTTCGATGTATATGTCAACATTCAATATAGTAAACATTACCCTACATCATCAAGATGATGTCATTACCATACCACCATTAGAACAACTTGTATAAATGAAACAATATAATAATCCACTGCACAGAAAAGCTGAAGACGTGTCATCCGTCAACACTCTTTATAGAATGCCGGGCCATGCATTGCTGAACCTTCACCGATTATTTTGGTGAATTCCTGGGGCATATTTCGGCATAGACCAGAACAATGTGAATCCCAACCAATGTCCAGACCTGACAACTCAATATGCACATCATGTAGCAGCAGCAGTCCCAAAGGGAGACAAGGGGAACACATCCCCCCTCAACTTCAAATGATCAAACATCAAAACACTAAATCGACAGTTATGACAATCTCCTGTTGGTCCCCACATGTTAATATTTGGGACCCGGCTATCACACCTCCAAACACTCGTTTTAGCATTTGGCACATGCTTTGATCCCAAGCGACTTACAATACAGATGGAAAGAATCTATAGGCTGCTTATTTGTATTCATAAACCGTAATGCCCATTTTTCAAACTGAACCAATAACTGCCTTAAAATGTACTCAATGTTTCTATGTAGGACTTGTTGGCTCCTCTTGCTCCAGAAGTCTGGGGTGCAGGTTTGCACATGCTTACAGACACCCAATAACCCTCTGGGCTTTAACTTTTTCTCTGGCACTGGTTTCATTTTAGACTGCATGCAAACCTTTTGGGCAATCGAACTTAAACTTTGAAAACCCAGATGAGCTGATGATGATGATGAAGATGATGAAGATGACGGACAGGAAGCCTTCATGAACCTTCCAAGCAGGATGAACCGAGCTGACCAACACAGCCACAAGCGTGCACGCGTATAAACTCAAGCTACACCAAATTACACTTTTTGTCTTCTTGGTCCAAATACGACTCGGGTTAGGAGCTGCAGGGCCCGGCGTCGCCATACACACACACTTCTATACGCATACGCACACATACAGCACGACCGCACATTTAACAGCACGTATAGCCATGCAGAGCTGCCATCAAGCGGAAAAAAACACATCGAAAATAAATGAAAACTCCCCGTTCGCCGCCCGAAATAAAGGTCGGAAGACGTATACGTGCAATGTTGTGCTGGAAAGGGTTGAAGTTTAAAGGTACAAACCTGTTTGTGGCCACAGCGGTCCGCTGGATATTGGGTTGAATCCGAGTTAAATCCACTATCAGTAAAACAAAGAGGCGAAAATGTCCGGCTAGTGCCGAAACAGGCCGAAACATCAGAGTGAAGCAGCCTGCTGCGCATGCGCAGATCGCGCGGCTGGGAGGAGGGGTGAATGGGAGTGGAGATGAGAGCACAGCGAGTTTATTTCACGTGTTTCGTTCGTTTCCTCGCGTTGTACAGTTTAACGTGTTATAAATAAACAACGTTTCATTCGTTTCGGGAAAGTAACAACGAGCATGTGTGAATTAGCAGTTTATTCTGATCGAGTTAAAGAAAAGCCGCGATCGAAATCCGAATCAGACATTTTCAGTGGACTTGTGAATTTGATCATTTTTCTTTTCATTTCATTTCTTGTGAATGTTCTCGTTTTGTTATAGGGATCATTGCATTTATTCTATAGATGAAGGACGGGGATAAAATATTTAATGTTAAATATCATATTTAATGATGATTATAAGTATATTATGTTACAATTCTTTTAATGCAAAAATAGATTTAACTCGATTTTCGCGTTATTCCTGATATCTATTAATAAAAAAAAAGTTGGGGCTTCTACTAGATGCTGCTAAAAGTTATATTGTAAACACTGCATGTGGACAGACAGGTCAGATACACAGTCGTATAGTCCTGCAACGGATCGATAGTCTGACTGACCTGAAGAAAACGATGTAATTGAATGTTAGTTTCGACATAGAATATGAGTGGTTTCAGTGAAAGCCTTTGAAAATACTTTACCTGATTTTTTATTTTCTTTTAAAGGCTTTATTTAACATTTTGTTATAACAAAACAATGTTACAACAGAGAGTTAACATAAAGAAACACTTAGATTAATGAAAAGAGAGAAAATAAAACACTACCATGGCTCGAAACAGACAAGACAAAAAAATTAAGAATAATAATATAACAAAACAAAAACAGGATCCCTCTCCTGGTTTTGTTATATTATTATTATTAATTTTTTGTCTTGTCTTGTCTGTTTCGAGCCATGATAATGTTTTATTTTCTGTTACACAAATAATAAAAAAGAAATTACAAATTAAATAGATTGAAAAGCTTATAAGCAGAGCAAATTGTACAAGTACTTTACCTGATGCTTACAACAGAGGTCGACTGGCGCTATGACGCTCCAGTCACGGGTAAAGGGGCGTGGCTATGTGATCATGGGGATGAATGTTTTTGACCCTGCCAGCATAAACCTCACCGGCATTCACCGACAAACACGGAACTGAAACCATGTTTCTTATAAGCGATCCAGCTGTTGATGTTATAAACGCTCACTTCTTTGGAAACTTTTGACATTAGAAAAGGAAATCTACTCGTGTGGATGTGGCTCGGCGGCGGGATTGTTTTTCCAGCGACCGATGGATACAAATGACAAAACTATCCTTAGTTTCCACAAGGATTTTAAAACTCGTTTATGATGCGATCTCGTGCCGATCGTCTGGTTGGGCTTTGGCATCATGGATTGTGGATCGTCGGAGACCGAAGCTCTCATCGGGAGCGGGACTGAAGGTGTTCGGTCTCACCTGAACGGAGGGATCGTTAATGCTCATTTAAAAGTTTACAAAAGGAGATGGTTCATTTTATTTGTGCTCTGCCTACTAAATTGCTCCAATGCTGTGGTATGTTATCACTTGTTTCTCAAAGTTGTGTTGATCCAAAACGTTGAAAAGTGAATGAAACGTTAAAGGCATATCATATCCTCACCAAAATCTCTGCAGTTGCAAATCTACGTTTTAAAATAATGTAATTTTCCCTTTGGTGTAAAAACAACAAACAATATGAATCACTACAGTCAGAAGTTCTATTGGTTTTAATGTTTATAATGGGAATTGTTTTTTAATTATTTTATTGATTCAGAAGGTGCCAACACACTATGTGAAAACATTTTGTAAATCTTTTTAATAGTAAACATCTAATGGTTGATAATGTGTTTTTAATAGAAAACATCGGACAACAACTAAGAGCTGTTTTCCCTTTCGGAAGAGACGAAATCCCTATAGACTCTTTCAGCCAATCAAAAATAAGGAGGCGTGTCTCAGCCAATAGCGTGAGATTAAGGCGGGGTTTTAAAGTGTAATTTATAACTTCAAACAGAAATCCACAGCTATATAAGTGAGAGAAATGTGATAATGGATAATATAAATTGGATCCCCAGGAACACAAATGAATAGAAAATAAATATACATAAAAATATAACGTACGTGCACTATAAGTCACTTTAGATAGCCTTTGGCAAATTCAAAATATAAACAGGTAAAAATGCAGTATGAAGTTGACAACCGATGGTATTTAAAGTATACATTTTACATTTATGCATTTGGCACTTTTACCCAAAGTGACTGTTATACATTTGTTTCTAATATGTGCAATCCCTTGGGATGGAACCCACAACCTTGGCGTTGCTAGCCCCACTGAGCTACAGGAAATATAAAAAAAATATATTTGACCTTTACACAATATATAAATTATATGTGCAGTCTTTCTGCTTGCCTCATTTATTATATGCTAAATTGAAATTGCACAGGAAATGGTCACACTTGCTTTGGTGATTTTTGGTCCACTAGGACCCTCAGCCCCCCGGGTTATACCGGGGTCGTCTTAATAGCCCAGCTGTAGTAGGCCATGGATACATCCCCCTGAGGCTATTATCTCTGTAGAAGGCGTGTGCCATAAAGGGGCATGTCAATCTTAATTACACCCGGTGACTCCCAAGGGACATGTCATTTCCACAGACACTATTGTATGAGTGTTACACAGCCAAGAGGTCCAAAGCTGTTCATCTGAAATACGAGATTTGTACATCGTGTCTTGGCACACTTTGGTAAAACTCAGCAGATGGCGTAATTTAAGGCAGCAATTTGGATCTTATTTAAAGATTACAATCTTGAGGGAATCTGATAATGGCCTTGACATACAGATGCGATGTTTTTTAGGACTTTTTAGGATTTCTTCTCAAGTACAGTTGGTATTGACTGCACTTTAGTACTTGTGCAGGATTTTAACTTTTGTCCACAAAACCATCTAATGTTACATATAGGATTTTTGCACAGACGGGATCTATGCAATTTAATTAATGTGCCAGTATCTCATGCGGCACAAAATGATTCTACTGTGTTCCAGAATCAGCTGACTGTCTTCTGCCAAACTCCTGCACATCAACGTTCAAACAAATAAAATATATACAGCACTATGAATGAACAATCAGATTTACTCCGTTATTCATTGTCATCTTTAAAGCCAAAATGATCCTCTATTCTTGTTCTTGTAACTATAAGTAATTAAAGTATGGTTGGTTTGCCCAAAAATGTGAACACTGTGGCTTTGTGGTGCTATGTAAATCAGCCCTAACAATGCCAACAATACCAATGGCTCAACCCGTCTGCATTGGACAACACATTTTGACACTTTGAAATGTCACTTATCTGACAAATACCATAAATCAGATAGTTTGACTTTTCATAACATTGGCCCCCGTTGATTTCCATTGTATGGACTCAAAACCACGGTGACATTTCTCAAACTATATTATTTAGTGTTTCACAGAAGAAAGTGTAAATAAATGGTGTGAGATAAATGAATTTATTTTTAGCTCATGTAATCTGACACGTGGTTTCTGTGGTTTTGCAAGTTCAGCAGCTGGATGTAAGGAACTGAGACTTTGGCCTTCTTGTCACATGAACAATCTGCTTCACTAATCACTGTCATGCGCTTTTTGTTTTTTTAAAGACTGATATTGATTGGTTTGATGTGTCCATAGCTCTGGCTGACCTTCGCACCTGTGGCCGACCAGACAGCACGATACCTGAGGGTGTCTCTGGATCTGGTCAATTGGCTGTCTCTTGTCTATATGGTGGTGGCCATTTTCTTCAGCTTCATCACAACATGGATGTTAGACACACTCGGCCTGCGCTTCTCGGTACGCAGAGATGGATCACTGTCTACCATGAGACACTGAAGCTGACCTAAACTCTAAATGCTGTTTAACATCTTTTAGAAATAGTTTCTCTCACAAATGAAACTTCTTTCATCGTTTTCTCATCTCATGTCATTCCAAACCTGTAGGATTTTCTATGATTTTTTAAAGAATCACTTTGACTAACATTGGATGAAAACAAAACCAGTAAAGAGACATTTCTCTTTGTGTTATAGGTCTTGAATGACATGAGAGTGAAAACATGATGAGAGAATTTTACTTCGTGGTAGACATATCCCTTAAGAGTATGACTTGCATTACACTACAAATGCCATTTCCCCATTTTTGATAAAGAAGTCAGAGTCAACACCAAGAAACAAAGAATTTGTATGCTCACTCCCTCTTCTCAAACAGCTTATCCTGGGCTCTTGGCTTAACATGTTGGGCAGTATCCTGCGTGTTGTTGGCATCCTGAGTGGGATCCCGCAATGGGCCATGTTCCCTATGGTGATGGGGGGCCAGACGCTATGTGCCCTTGCCCAGACTCTCATTATATTCTCCCCCACCAAACTGGCAGCACTGTGGTTTCCAGATGATCAGAGGGCCACGGCAAACATGATCGCCTCAATGGGTAACATATTTACAAACAGCTCATGTTTTATTGGAGTGTGCGCAGATGTTCACACTAATATCCCTCTCCTTTGTTTTCCAGCAAATCCTCTTGGACTGCTTTTTGCGAATATCTTCTCTCCCATGATAATTCATTACACCAATAATCTTCTTATGCTGGTAAGACAGTCTTTCTCGAAATAATTTCAGTTCTGGCACGCGTTACATCTAACTGTTGTGTTCTCTCTCTCTCTGCGTGTAGCTTATTATATATGCTATACCTGCCACCATAGCCTGTTTCCTAGCAACAGTGGGAATTCGTGAACGCGTCCCTCCGACACCCCCCTCTGCCAGCGTGGTGACCTCCAGCACTGAACCTTTTCTACAGGGCATAAAACTGGTACCAAATACACATTTTAGAAACTTTTGAAATACTTAAAGAACATTGGGTTATTCTTGACGGTCATTGTTTTTTACTGCTGTCCAAGATTTAAGGCTTTGGTTTGATTCTTTGTGTTTTACTGCCATCTGTCACTCATTCATCTACAGCTACTGAAAAACAAAGCATACATGATCCTGCTGGTGTGTTTCGGGTCAGGAATAGGAATATTCACGTGTTTTTCTACACTACTGGAGCAGATACTTTGTGTAAAGGGCTACTCGAATGTAAGAACCCAAACACAAGCACACAGAATTATTTCAGACACAAACCTTAATTTTTTTTCAAATTAATCCCGTTTCATTTTTTTAATACCAAACGCGAGTGACAAGTTTGGACAAGTGTTGTCTGAAAGTTTTTACATTTTAAAAAGTCTCAGTTATATTGTTTATACTTCAATCTGTTATAATTTATTATTTATTCACAAAACCAGTACCACTCTTCTTTGGAATACTAAAGAAGATATTATGAGAAATATCTGGGGGTTTGGTTATCAAAATATCTTCTTTTGTGTTCTGCGGAAGAAAGAAAGTTTACAATTACATTGTTAGTCATAAAATGATTTTCATTTTTAGGTGAACTATCCCTTCATGGAATGGATGATTTATTTCTAAATATTTTTTATATTACAGGACTTTGCAGGACTATGCGGTGCTTGTTCTATTGTATTTGGCATTGTGGGTGCTGGTGTTCTGGGCCTGTATGTGGACAAGACAAAACAGTTTACAGAAGTCACTAAAATCAACATGTGCTTGACGTCGCTGGGCTGCTCCGCTTTCGCTGTGGTGAGTGAATGAACATGAGTTAATTTCTCTCTACTTGAGATCTGCTGCAGGAGTCACAGAGTTGTTTTTATCCCTCAGGTTTCCCAGATCACGGACATGAAGGTCGCCATCGGTGCCGCGTGCGCGTGGTTCGGCCTGTTTGGGTTCTCTGTGTATCCCATCGCCATGGAGCTGGGAGTCGAGTGTTCGTACCCTGTGGGTGAAGCCACATCCTCTGGATTGATCTTCATATCTGGGTAACCTTGAAGACTTTTTAAAATGTAAAAACTCAATGTTCATGTTGCATAATAAAAACTAAGAATGTTAATAGACATATTGTCTTTTCAGTCAGATTCAGTCCGTCATCTATATGGTGCTTCTTCAAGCTCTGACCAAACCATTGGCAGATTCTACAGCATCTGTATGTGTAACTGGAGGAGAGGCCAATCTGAGCTGGACGGGTGAGTGTTGAATCAAACGTTCTCGGATTAACAATTACGAGGTCACATGACTAAATTCATCTTTGAATTATTGTACATTAGTTTATTATATTTCTTCAAGAGAGCTACACATACTACACAGTATGTATTAAACAGTTTGCCCGTATTCCAGCATAGGTCAATTTGCTCCATTTATCTTTTTTAACATCATCGGTATGGTTAGTGAATCTTTTGTTAGGAGGGAGAACGTGTCTCATGAAAACACGTCCACTTCCTACTTTCCCTGGATGTCTGCTATAGGACGTGCCTCTGAATTAATGATAGAGCCAGGCCGAGCTCCAGGCATTCATGGTCTCTCTCTCATTTCATCCCTATCTCGTGCTTTCTACTAAAACACATTCATAGTGCCAGTGCTGGTGATGGCAGGCCTGTGTGCTGTGGGCACCTGCTGCTTTGTGCTCTTTTTCCACACGGATTACCGGAGACTGAGAGCAGAAGCCGCGGCCTCACCACAGAATGTAACGGACCAGACAAGAGGAGACGACGACACCTGGGTAAACAGCACAGGCGCTTAGATTCACCAGGAAGAAAGGCCAAGCATTACATTGTTTACATGCATGAAGAACTGGGTTATTTGGCAATGAAAATAATGGAATTCATGCTGTGTGGTTTAACCTCAAAAGCATTACTACCATGATGCCATGAGATTAATAATATTGTTAGTTAAAGGTGAATTTTGACTATTGTCAATTACACATCTTACTTACAAGTTTCTGAAACTACAGTTAGAGGTACATTATAATGTATAGTTTACTATTTCACACCAAATGGTACAAAGTTCTAACTTTACTATTTTAATTTAAATGCAATAAAATTATTTTAATGCTTTTTTAGAAAGTAGTTGTAGTTTTGGTAACAGTTTTTTACATTTCATTTATAGAACAGTTGATTTTATTAAACTAATGAGAATGGGGTTGAAAAGTGCATTAAATGTAAACAAAGTTTGAGTCATAACATGTATATCAAATATATACAATAACATCCTTTTTGGTGGTACCATTTGCTAATCAAATTAGCAAATTTTACGTTTCCTAACTTGTATAAATTTACTGTCTTTATAAAGTTTTCAAATGTACTTGGGGTTTTTGAACCTCACTGTATTAAAATGCAACAAATGCCGCTTTAGAAATGGAAAAATGGGCAACAATTAAGTCAGTCATTATAGGCAGATACAATTCTAATCTTTGTTTGTTTGCTGTGTCTGTCAATGTAGTTTTATTTTAAGGCCCCAGAACATCTTGCATAAGCACACAGCACATCAGCCGTGTTGGGATCATATTTTCGTGCAAATGCTCAAACACTGGCCATAAGAAGATAAATCTACTGAGAATCCAAATAAGTCAGAATGTATGATCACACTGTTTTGTTCACATTATAGCGAGAACAAAATGTCACTCAGTAAACTTGGCTTTTGTAAAATTTTACTAGTTTGTAATTATTATACCATAAAATATATCAAGTATATTTTACAGTCCACATAACCTGCATAACATGAAGGAAGATGTTTAAAAACAAGACACAAACAATGCTTTGGTTGGATGTGGGGTTTTTTTTTTAAAAGAGGAAGACATCTTATCAAAAACTTGGTATTACAGTGGCATAAGACCTTAACGTTCTCTACAGAGGCACACCATCCATATTACAGACTCGTTCTCATTGTAACTCAATCTGATTTAATCATTTCTCAATCAAAATGCATAAAACTTAAGTTTTATATCAAGGGTGCTGAAATAAAATAAAGCTTTTCTGTACTGTTTTCTAAACATCGGGCGTTTTAAAAGACTGATACTTTCCACAAGAAATGGCCAATGACTTTAAAATGAAAAAACTAAAAAAAAGACACTACACATACATATTACATGCCCTAAAAAAAGGTCTGACATCATTCAATATACAACTATTAGAGGAAAAGAAGCCATCTTCAAAATTCCTGGTGGACGCTGCTAACCTTGAAACAGTACATGAACCACAGTGATGCATTGTGGGAGCTCAGAGTTGCAGGGCGCAAAATTGCTGGTACACAGCCAGGATGTGATGGTCAAGCTCAGCCGTGAAAAGCAGGTTCTCCAATGTGCCCACGTACTGCTGGATGATCACGTGATGCTGCGAAAAAAATGAAAGGCATGGAAAAAAAGCTTATATGGGACCATAATGCACACAAACAGGCATGCGGATAAGAGCTACCATGAGGAAGATCTGCTGTAGCCTCTCGATGCAGTTCTTGTACCAGGTGGTGTTGATGTCGATGCTGCTGGTCTCGCAGCGAACCAGGTGTTCCGTCAGTAACATAATAAAGCGCTGATGAAGAGAGATGGAGAGATGAAAAACAGCTCTTTTGTGCTATGAGCTCCAGGCACTTTGTGCGTGTATACAAATGTCATAATGGAACACATTCAGAGAGACACTTAAATATAATGTTTATTCTCTACTGACAAACAGGAACTAGTTGTAAAAAGGGTGTCTTTTGAAGAAGTGATGACACAAAATACTAACAAGCATTTATGTCAGCTAGATGTGAAATGAAGCGCACGCACCTGGAAAATAACAAGGAAGAGGTTCTTCTGTTCGCTTTGTGCTGACTCCACTTTCTCCTGGAGCCTCTCGATCTGCTCTTCTAACTGACCTTCCTCATCCTCACTGTTCTTCTCCATATCCTCTTCATCGCCACTGTCCCGCTGCTGGGAAGAGAAAAAAACTTCATATTAATCTTTATATCAGTCACCCAGAAAAGCTTTTGAAGAGACAACATTTACTCAAATAGAAATGAGAAAACATTTTACCAGCTGAGCCCATGCTACTGAGATGAATGGGAAGGCTTAAAGGGACAGTTCACCTAAAACGAAAATTCTTTCTTCATTTAATGAAGCCAGCAATGACTACCATACCAGGAAAAGTTGCTTTAAAAATCTCTTTGTTCTGTTGAACACAAAAGATGATATTTTGAAGAATGTTGGAAAGCAAACAGTTTTGGGGCACTTTTGACAACCATTGTCATTTTTCCTACTATGGTAGTTAATGGTGGCCACCAACTGTTTGGAAGCATTCTTCCAAATAGCCTTCTCTGTGTTCATCAGAACGAAGACATTTTTACCGATTTGAAACAACTCGAGGGCGAGTAAATGACAGAATTTAAATTTTTGGGTGAACTGTTCCTTCTGCGCGAACTAAGTGGAAGACATGCACACAAGATCAGTTTCTCTTCTACCTTTTTGTTTTGTTGCTTTTCCAGCTTCTCTTTCGCCTCGTCTAACTCTTTCTGGATCTTCTGCACATGCTTGTTCATCTTTCGGATGGTTGAATGAAGAATCTCCCACACATAAAACCTGCACAGCCCCGACAAACAAGATTCAATACAGCGGATATTATCTCACCTGCGCAGTCAGGCATGTGCGAGTGTGTTTACCTGGTGAAATCCTGAGCCATATCAGGAGAGAAGATCCAATTGGCCACAGTCGCACAGTCCACAATCTGAGTCCGAATCAACTTGTCCACCAGAACAGCGGTCATCTGAGCACACAGAGGAAGTTAGTAAAGCATGATTTTTAAAAAAATCTTCAACTTCATAATATTCTACCAACAGAAATAACATTATACAAGTTTGCAACAACTTGAGGTTGAGTAAATGACAAAGTTTGTTGTTTTGCTGAACACAAATATATTTAGAAGAATGTTTGGAACGAAACGGTACTGAGGCACTATTGACTATCACAGTAGGGAAAAGATGCTATGGTAGTTAAGAGTGCACCAGAACCGTTTATTTACAAACATTTTTCCAAATATCTTTTGTGTTCAACAGAACCAAGACATTTATACAGGATTGGAAATGGAGGGTGAGTAAAGGTTGATAGAATTTAATTATTTTGGTGAACTGTCCCTTTAAATGAGCCAAAACATACCCACTAGAACACTTTAAAACAACAGTATTAGTGTTATACGATGGGCATGAATGAGTTCACCTGAGGGTGGTTCTTCCAGAAGTCATACAGGACCCTGAGGATGTGCAGTTTCCCCTCATCGCTCTCCGTAAGGTTCTTCAGGACCTCATGGAACCTAGAAAGAGACAATGAACAGTTACATTCATCACTGCTCACCACTCTAAATAAACGCCAAAGCACCTGTGCCATAAACAAATACGAACTAGACTTCAACTTTTCTTCAGTGATGTGCGATGTAAACACAAGAATCACTTTTAGTAGCAGAGACTGTTAATGGGCTGAGAGGAGGCTGCTGGCAGATCTGTGTGGGCTTTGGCTGGTGATACTCACTTGGCCAGAGCACTGAAGGAATGACTGAAGGACTTGGCAGCCAAATGAAGCAACGTCTGCAGGAAAACCTCTATCTTCAAAGGGTTGAAACTCTCGCCCTCATCTGGACAGAGAGAAGAACTGCACTTAGATATGGCTGTCACACGTTCACCTTATGATCTGTTACAATATCGCTGTTGAAATATCCGCTTGAACGCCATAGTATATTTATGTATTTGCCGTCTATGGCATTGATTCAAGGTAACGAAAGTTGGTATTCATCTCAATAAATGATGCAATAGTGGTTATTGATTCAACACTGTATTACAAGACTGTTATTGGCAAATGGCTGACCCACCATCATCATCATCCTGGTTGGGATTGGGCACATCTTTTAATACGGTAAGAATCTCTTCATTTGACGCTCGGTTTTTGATAGCGTTACCCACTGTTGTTGACTCTGCAAATCCTGGCAATGAACCTATCAAAGACATTATAAGAAGAAATGATATTAACACTTTATATTTAAAATCAACATTAGTCTGTTTTGGCTGCTAATAGACACCAATAATATCACAGACTAAAGGGATAGTTTACAGAAGAGTCAAATACAGATTTTTAAAGACATGAGGGTAAATAAATGACAATTTCCTTTTTTGAGCTGAACTATCCCTTTAACCCTTTTTCTTTTCAAGTGTTTTGGATTATTTTATGTGTTGATGTAAATATCTAGAGTGACGCTATAGTATCCACAAATGCACTTAGATGTGTACGGGTGTAAGAACATACTGCTGGTCTCATCTCCAAATTTATAATGACACAAGGGGTCAGCGGGGATCAGAGCGGAGAAACCAGAAGGAACAATGTCCACTATTCGCTGATGGTAAGACAACCTGCCGATTTATAATTGAGGAAAAACACATTAGCACAAAAATCATAGTGGCAGCTTTCCTGAAAACAGATAGACAGATTTTAAATGCAATGTGCATGAAATTTACCTCATGCACTTCTCCAAAACCTCTTTAACAAACTTGGGTTTGGGCTTCTCCAGGTCCTGAGTCAAGCAGTCCGCCCTGAAACAGTTCAACACTTTAATGCAACAGATATCCTGGAGAGTTTACATGTCAAAAACAATCATAAATGACTCTTACCAGTCATCCCAGCTCCATCTGAACTGGAAGTTACTTAAATGATGTGAGAACCAGTTGATGAGTCTGAAACACAGAAAAATCCACTGCATAAGAAATATTCAAATTGGTCATAAAACTTGAAATACTCTCAGGGATTTTAAAGCTAAAATGTTTGTTTGGATCGGGGGCGATTCACATTTGGTGTCTAAACCCTTAGGAAACGCTGTTTTTCATTTGTCTTTCAAGTATTCACAGAAGAGATGAGTTTTAAGTAGTTTTTTTGAATGAGCAGGAAGGCAATACAAGACGCCGCTCGTTTGCTGAACGCAGGGTTCTTGATGGGGTATAGGAGTGTGTGATTTTTACTGTAACATTCGAATGTGTTTTTTTAAGTGTAGACGACAAAACTTGAGTTGAGGCCATGACTCAACATCACTCACCTGTCTATACAAACAGTGTTCATGGTGTCTAGTCTCAGATACATCATTTCTGTGGCTTGAGCAAGCTGAAAAAACACAGATTTAAGAAAAACTACAACGGCAGGAGACACTCATTGCATTAGGGAATATTGCATAAATAACCAAAAAGGAATTTCTGTATTCTTATTTTCATTTAAGGGTAACTCCTTTCCCAAAAACATAAATTTAGGTAGTTTTGGAAGCTTTCGGACTCCTCCTCTGATTGCAACGCAATTAAACACACGAGCCCCATGACAGCGCATCCGGTGTCAGCATCGTTTGACGCATGCGCATTCTGACTACACAGGCTCTACGTGAGAATGCAACAAGCGATGCTGACACTATGCACTGTGGGGAATTTGCGTTTTGGGGAAAAATGGAGGTCATACAGATGTTAAAATACTTATGGGGTGAGTAATTACTGGTAGAATTTTCAGTTTTGGTTAGAGTTAACCTTTAACCTGTAGTTAATATCATTCTTCTACTACTAGAAAAAGCATATATGGCCACCAATATTTCACAAAAGCACCGTAGCACAGAATCACACACAAATGTATTTGTCACTTTCACTCAGTGTGAAGGATACGACTTGTGGTAAAGAGCCCGGCTGCAGTTTACAGAGCTCGATGAGTAAAGCTGTATACATGACATCGATGTGAGGCGGAGCAGGCAGCTGGAATAACTCGCCAAATATCACCTACACAAACATACATCATTACACCATCAAATAAACGTATTAGTGCACTACAAACTGTTTTAACCTCAGCATTTTTTGTTACTCACCTCCACGATGTGGTAGTTAAGAGGTATCTTGCTTTTGCCAGGGTAACTGAGCAACTGGGCAGCACTTTAAAGAGAACGAGAGAACAATTGTTGAAAATGGAGGTGAAAAAAACAGAGGCATCAAAAATTGTTTTAAGCATGTGCATAGGACTGACCAGGTCTTCCTCTCTCTCCAGTGAGAGTTGATAATACAGTGCAGATTCTCCTCAATGACAAAGCGCTCGACTGAATGACTGCCTGGCATAACCGGCCCCTGATAATCACACATACACAACTTTCAGTAACAAAATCATTTTCTTCAACATTGTTTTCACATAGATATTTTGTTACACGTGTAAACGGACGTCACAGCATCCCTGTAACATTACGCCAGCACTCAAACATCAAGAGCTAGCCCCGTACCTCTGGAGCATCAGTGTAATCGAACATACGAAAGACGACACGGGGCATGGGGTAGACAGCGTCGTCCGAGTGGGACGGAGGGGTGAAGGGTGGCAGGTTGTGCTGCAGGGCCTCACACAGCACGCTATCAAATGCGATATATGGCCGCAGGATGTGACGCTCCTGCCAGCGGTCCTTCTTTAGCTTCTGCACCTGAGCCCAGAGACAGTCTAGATACTAGAGAAGGAAAAAATCTGAATGAATCAAATTCAAGTTAAATGATAGACAGTTCTTGATTATAGTTCCTGGGAATGATTCTCACCTCTTCCTGAGGGTGGGGCTTTTCTGCAGTCCACACCTGCAGCATGGGAACATGAATCTTTTGCCGCCGCCTGTAATAAAATGTATATCATTATATAGTGGAGCTGATTCTTCTCAACTACCAGCTTCATTTGATTTGTCAAACTACGTCTACTAAAATTAGAACCTACTTCAGGTAGACCTCGATTTGGTTAAATAAGCGATCCATTTCTACGTCTTTTTTCTCATGCAGCTCCTTGCCAACCCAAGGAAGGTTGGCCAGCACAGCGTATACATACCAGTCAGACCGCACCTGTACGGACAAATTCTTAAGCATCAGATTATCTCTAAAAAAGTAAGTGGGTGGGCCAAGGGGTCAAGCATACCTGTGGAATGTCCTCTTCCTGTGTAACACTGACAAAGTTCTCAAACATAGCAACCATTGAGGGAGCCGCAATGACGTGACAGTTAACCAGGTCGCTTAGGAAACGCACCTGAAGACATATAAAGAATTTATATTTAAAATAAGTGAGAAAAATTTACATACACACTAAATGAGACATAATACATACCAGGTTAACAGCCTCGGTGTACAGGTTTGACTTCAGAGCCTCTTTAAGCTGTCGAATCATGGCCTCCACAAACTCTCCACCAAAATTGTAGTTGCGAGCATTAAGAAGACCCACCAGCGTGGTGTACACCGACAACTTCTCAGGCAAAAGCCTTGCACTGTTGTACAAAAGCAAAATGTGTCAAATGCTATTGGTCCTTAATGCCTACCCATGAAAGCTGCAGGGAATGTTGTTTGCTTACACAGAACATAAGATGCGCAATATTTTGCTTTTATAATTTGGGAGATCAGCTTCCAGGACACCAGCAAGACCTTCCAGGTTACTCTCCAAGGAGGATGTACTCTGGAAGAAGACACGGAAAAATGCTCAGTCACATCTGAAGTTAGTTCCAAATATTTTATAAAAGATGGATGAGCGTGCAAAAATCCTACCTTTTCTCCCACTCGGCATATCAGAGACTCAAGACGGTCCTCGATCTCAATCGGTTCCGATGTTCTCCTCCGTTTGTGAGGCTGGGAACCTCCTGAAGTGAAAAGTCAAGAATGCGAATTATAAGTGAACTACGTAGTAACGTAGAGCACACACAGGGAACGTAATGTAATATTTAAAGTTTTCAGGCTAGATACAACATAAACATACAACTGGCATCAAATTGGTAAACAAATGTCTTAAGTAGATTTAAAAGCAAAAGCAGATTTTGTAGTGAACATACATACATGCACGCATGCGTGCAATATTACACGGTTATATATTTTGTAGTGCAAAAGATACACAAACAAGACGACAACGTGCATTGCGCTATCGTATACAAAACGTGCAGAAAAATAACCAAATGGCATAAACACATCTCTGACAGCGTGCATGCTAACACGCTAACACACTCACCATCGTTACTATCATCGCTGTGCCTTCGCCTAGACATTTCTGGAACGCGCAACACAAACTCTTAAATTATTTAAGAAAACTCTCAATATATACACTTTAATTTGATTGTTTCTATTCACTGAATAGCTTTCAGTAAAGCACAACGCTTTGAATGGCAACAGCAACTAGCCACACTAGAAAAATTAAAGCGGTTGATTTAAGGAGAACACTTCCGGCGTAACTGTTGCGTCACCGGAAGCGAGTGCTCCTTCGTCTCATTTGTCTCATTTGTGTTCGACTTTACTTGGCAATGCGCAGATTGATCGGCGTATGACTATAAAGTATCGCGAGAGAGAGCTAAATGGGCCACGTTTCCGGATCACTCTCGCGATATTTTAAGGCTTTCGCTGATCGGTCTGCGCAGCGCTGCATACGACCCGCGTTTATCTTCCGCGAGCTAGGACACTTTTTAATTCCCTTTAATAAGGCGTGTGTTCAGTTTTATATTATTAGTCGTATTTATTGATAATAAGTCACGCGTTCGTCGAGGTGAATTGCGCGGAGAGATTGCTTTACTTGCTTTTTACATCGTGTAGTTTCGTCAGATAGACAGTTGTTGTAAATCAATGTGATCATTCATTTGGAATATAATGGCTTGTGACAGCTTCAGAGAAAGCGTGCTCGTTCATATTGATGTTGAGTGTTTTGCTCCAGAGGTTCATAAGGAACACAAACCAGACTTTTCAACAACAAGGAAACTGTATTCATATGTCAAGAAGAGGGTGAGTAGATCAACAATAGACATTCTAATGGATAAGCTTGGTATGGGAATTGACTGGTTTTAGTTGAAACTAGACAATGGCCATAATATCTATGCCCATTACAATTTGTTTTAGTGACGTGACACATTGATTTGTTGATTGGTGTATTTTCCCTGACGTGTAGACATTTGCAACATTTGTGGCATCCAAGGAAGTCACAGCATCTTGTGGAAACACCTCGGCACTCATTTGGCGCTGCTGTGGAAAGTCATTTGAAGAATCTTCAGCGATACACAAACATGTCGCCAATGATCATGCCAGTGAAATTTACCAGCTGACCGTAGAGACCCTGGACACGATGCTTCACCAAACTGGTAGTGATGTCTCTGCGCAAGAGTCTGTTAGTGATGAGACAAATGTGTCATCCTGGATCCCTGATACAAGCGTCATCTCAGAGGATGATCTTATCAAGTAAGTGCATCGCATGAAGCTGTAAGGATCCAAAGTAATGGTTTGCTTATATGAAGATGTTTTTAAATGAAGTTGATTTGTTTTAGGGGCCCAGGTCAAGTTCTGCTGTATTACTGCTACTGTGAAGTAAAAGATCCCAAACTTACTTGCAAGTGGCAGAAAGAGCTTTGCTCAAAACTTCACCTGACAGGCAAGGTAGCTAAATTCTTACTTCAAATTCTTGAAGCCATTAGCGAACAAATATTCTCATAATATTCGTAATATAATGACTTGAGCACGTTCTTCCAGATTCGAGTGGCTACTGAGGGCATCAATGGAACTGTTGGTGGTACCAAAACAGCCACTGAACTTTATGTCGAGGCAATGCTGTCACATCCAACCTTTAAAATAATGCAAGCACAGGATTTTAAGGTAACCACTGTTCGAAATGACACTTTGTTTTAGTACAAAGAAAAGTTGAAAATAATGTCAACTTTTCCTTTTTCCTTAGAAAAGTGAAGGAGGTGTAGAGTGCTTTTCCGATCTCAGGGTTGGTGTCTACAAAGAAATTGTTCCTATGGGTGTGGATCCAGAAATCATCTCGCACAGATTAGCTGGTAAGAATCTCACACATTCCATCTTTATTACAAATGTGGTTGTTTATATATTTAAATGAAAAGTATTTTATGCACATTTTGAACTGTAAAGGAACACATTTGGAGCCGCAACAATTTCATAAGGAAGTGAAGGCCCTCTTGGAAAACAAGTCCTCATGTAGTGATACAGTACTGCTAGACTGTAGAAACTTCTATGAGAGCAAAATTGTAAGTGTCTCTGAAATTTTGCAAGTTAAACAAAGACCATAGGTACTGGATTACTTTGAATCTCGTAACATGTCTGTTCTCAGGGTCAGTTCAGTCACTGTTTGGCCCCTGATATCAGAAAATTCAGCTACTTTCCAGACTACGTAGATGAGAATTTGGATCTTTTTAGGGACAAAAAGGTTCTGATGTACTGTACAGGGGGAATCCGCTGTGAGCGAGGGTCTGCTTATCTCAGATCAAAAGTAAGTCTGAATGAAAATCTTTGCACATGTAAAGGCTTAAATACTCATTGCCACTGTCAAAATGTATTTTCTTCAAATCCACAGAATGTATGTAAGGAGGTGTACCAGCTGAAGGGAGGTATTCACAAATACCTTGAGCAGTTCCCTGACGGTTTCTACCGTGGAAAACTCTTTGTTTTTGATGAGCGTTATGCAATCGCTTTTAACCAGGATGTCATCTCAGGTGTGTTCCGCAAGCTTCTCGAGTTTTTCATAATTCAGAACCATAATTCTCAAACGTAGTATTCATGTCTCCATTCCCCAGAGTGCAGATATTGTGGTTGCCCTTGGGATCAATATCAGCTGTGCTCCACAGTCTTCTGCTGCCAGCTGGTGCTCTCTTGCACCACCTGCAGAGAAAGCGGTTTGACGGCCTGTTGCCCTGCTTGCCAAGCCAAAGAGAAAAAACACACCATTGACTCCTCTAATGGATCTCCTCATAAAGAGGAATGTGAATGCACGATTACACGTCCCAGAATCCCTAAAGACACTTTATGACGAACTCAATAAGATGATCAGATCATGATTTGATCAAATGTTTTCAAATGGCCTTAGGTTGACTGTTTTAAGAAATTGGTGAAATCCTGCCTTAATGTTTACCATTTGAATCAAAAAAACTGTACCAATTTGGTGAGGCTTTTAAAAATGTGCACAAGTTTTAATGCTAAAATATGATACAAAAATACATTTGCTCCCTTTTTAATGATTTTATTGGACATACAGACTCATGTATATATATATATACACATATACATACACAAAAGAAAGGACAAGTTATTTTGTCCAAAATAATAATCGGTTATTTAATACAAACTAAACAATGTGTAATACAAACATAAAACAAAGGTAACATTTTATTGCATATCGTTTCATTCAAAAGAAATCAAATAAATATATAAACTCAGATCTTATTACACTGTTGTCATTCTTGGATTAAGAAAACAGCATTTAAAGCTTCAGCTGAAAAGATCTTTCACAAAAGGCATTGGTGAGATGTTTTCCGTTTTGGCAATGTACATGCTTCCAGCATCTATTTGGGGTCAACAACAAACTGAATTAACAAAATGTTGTGTGTAAGTACAATGTATATGTGGGTATAAGACATGATCTATTTACCTGGTTTATGACGTTTGCAGAGTATTCCAATGATGGCTCTCATGGCCAGTGATAGTAAAGGTACCAGATGGTATCATTGCTCAGTGATGGTCCAAGCAGTGGATTGAGCTGTGCAAGAATAGCAATCAGCCAGCTTCAACACAACAAAGAATAAAACATTAAAAACAGTGCTGTAGAATCTGGATGCGTCCAAATACCCCCACTTGAGGTCTTGGGCACTTGAGAGCGCGTGCACGGATGAAAATAATCAAGTGCAAAGACCGCAAGTGGGCGAATTTGGACGCAGCCTCAGTCTTCAAATGATGGATTGGTCAAATAAAATCCTGTCTGCTGCCACGTAGTGGCGGGTCGAGAATATAACTATCACATTTCTTCAAAATACTAAATAATTCACATCATAGTGGGACAAAAGTACAATCAATGTGTAATGTGTAACACGACATATAAATGTAAGAGTAAAAGATGTAATGTAGTCGTGAACATGAACTAAAACAACTGGGATCTGTTTTGGTTATAATTCTAATCAATGCTGTTGGAGTTGCCCAAAGGCAACGTCTGACATTCAGCTGTTACAGAACAAAACATTTGATATGTTTTTACCACCTTCAAATAGTTTTTCACAACACAGCAGACAATTTAAATGTCACTTACAATAGGTAGCAACACACAGCAGTTAATACCAGCATGGTCACAATGACTCTGAAAGACATAAACCATAAGGTTAACATCTAATGTTTATTTAACACTTGAATTCAAAATATTTTTTACAAAACTTAACAACCAGTAAGATAACCACTTGGCCCATACTATCACATGACCCAGTCATCGGGATCACATTGCGATAGAACTACCCATGAAAACGTCATTAATAAGTGAAATAATAGGCTAGCGTAAGTTTATTCTCTATTAGCACGCAGGTCAAATCTCAAAACTTTAATCAAACCGTTTAACGTAATTTTCTCAAACTATCGACGAAAAAAACATATGGCGAATGTTATAATAATACAGTCCCAAAACTTTCATTGTTAAACCGTGTTCAATTCCGTTCATGAAACTTTTAAGCAAATGCTAATGTCTACTCACCCTCGATTAGGTCCTTTAGGAATAAACCACGGAATAACTCCACCAAAAAGACCCCAAAACAAAGTCATGACCGAAACAGCGACAACAAAAGTACTTGCCGCCATGATATATCTATATATATTGTGTTGTTATTCCTACTTTTCTTAAAACTAACAAACTTCTGATTGCTCTCGCGCCCTCAACTGCTGTGTCGAGACTTATCACGTGACCCGGCTAGCGCATGACTGATGTCTCACTACTTCCTGCGCTTGGAAAATTATGAACAAGTTAGACTATACTTCCTAAATAATCTTCTTTTGATACTACAGACCCTACCGGTTTCAGTGTCTTCATAATATTTCATCTACAGTGGAGTCGCATGAGACCTTTCTCCAACATTAATTATTTAAAATGCCACCCTGCATTAGTAAAAACCAATTAGTGCAGATCTGTATTAGCTGTTTTGACAACATATAAACAAAAAAAATCAGAGCAGATCTGTATTAGCTGTTTTGACAACATATAAACAAAAAAAATCGTAAGTTCCCTAAATGACCCTTCTTTAAGCAGGGTTTTGCTTAAACTGATTTTCACTAATGTGCAATCATAATATTTTAAGACACAGAAAACATTGCTTTCTTTTGCATTAGAGGTAATGCAAGAAATAGTAAGAGACAAAATTGGGGATAAACATTGCTTCTGCCTTTGTAAAGTAAACTGTGTTTAAAAAAACAATGCACTTAGCTGGAAGCGCACTATAACAAACTTGCATGGGGAGAATAGAATCCCATGTTTGGCTAAATTGAGTTAGTTACAGCTAAAAACAGCGTAATGAAGGAACAGCCGATAAATCAATTGATGGTCTAGTAGAAAGTAAAGCGAATGAGAATCATTAAAGTTTGATTTCAAACATTAATTTCACTGTATTATCAATATTTAACATTATATAGGACCATTTTATGTAGAAAATGGACTTCAGCTGGGTTTAACAGGAAGGGTCACGTGTATAACTGGCTATACAACTGAGCTTAAATACAGAATCCAAATTCAAAAGACAAACAAAAAAGTCAGGTTTTATACGGTCTTTTATTGTTAGCAAAAGAATCATTTCACTCCTGCATTTTCTCAATAGACTCCTCCTTGTATTTGCCCTTCTCCTTGCCGTCCTGTCGGGACTTGGCCTTGCGCTCAAGGATCTTCTTGCGATCCTTGTCGAGCTTTAGCCTGGTGATCACCACCTAGAGAAAACAAGATTTTGATTTAATACAACGCAGAAGGCACAAAACACTAATGTACATGAACCACTATAGGAAAAATCATACCTTCATAAAACATTAAATAAAACAAAATTGTAATTTTCTGTGAAACCACAAGCCATTAAATAGGTCTGGTGTAACTTTGACAATACCAAAAAGACAGGATGCAAATGTTTCAATAGATAACGGTCAAACTTTTCTAGAGGACCAGGAAAAGCGGTTTCTAATATAAATTGTTGTCAAAGATAATGGACATAAAATAATGGCCCTATAAGCCTTGCATAAGCCGGTGCCTTAACAGCCTGACAATTTCTCCAAAATCACAACACAGAAATTTTAACAATACATTTACATTAAGCAGACAATATTGCCAGTAGAAATTTAGTAGTGTTAGAATCCTGAAATACACTGAACAAAATATGTCACCAGGAGCCTGATTAAGCAGGCAAATGTCCCTTCAATTGAAAGACGTATTGTATTTGCTTTATTTCTAGTATTTAAGCTATTCCTCTATCAAGGTAGGAACAAAAGTCAACTCGGCAAATAAAATGCATTTTAACGTTTTCACAAGTGTAATTAGTGAAATGCAAATATTCTTGTGCCTTTTCCTTACATTTATCAATAGTGTCAATCTTGTATCCTTAAACTAGTAGGAAGATCAAACAGATGACTGCTCTCTAAATAACAGGTCCACCACTAATCAAAACCTTATTGATCCATTCAAAAATCATATGAGCGCAAGTTTTGGAACTAAGGAAAACATCAGATGTCGTACCTTGCTGGGGTGGAGGCCGACATGGACTGTGGTGCCATTGGCTTTCTCACGCTGTACACGCTCGATGTAAATTACATACTTCTTCCTGTAGACCTGCACAACTTTGCCAATCTGCTGGCCTTTGTAGTGTCCCCGGACAACCTGGCAGAGAAAGAAAAAGCGAGAAAAATTATGAAATGAATGTGTAATGTAAAAACTTCAAAGATCAAAATACGCAAACTGTATTTTTATCATAGAATTATATAGGTTAAGCATATGCTGTAAGATTGTTCAACATGTGTTAACGTGCAAACTCAATAATGATACAAATCAACACAATGTCAGCCTCGCAAGTTGTTCTTTTTCTGAGATTTTTAACATCTTAGTTAGCATTTGTTAGTACTCTGCTCAAAATCAAGGGAACACTTAATCATCACAGCTTAACACAAAGTCAGTTAACATTCAGGACTGGAATATCAATCAACCCGGTAAGCAAGCAATTGTGAACTATTTACTTGTTTTGCAAATAAAAATGACAACAGTTACAGTGGAGAGGCAACAGCAAGGGTGGTCTGGGGAGGACCATCCACAGGGGTCTCACAGACTATGAAGCTATAAAGTATCCGGATGAAATAATCAGACCTATTGTCAGATCTTATGCTTGTGCAGTCCCTCCAGATGCATGGAAATGCCCGACCTTAAGAGTCTGTAGGCAGTTTCTGGATGATGAAGGCATTGACCCTCCCTCACGTTCCTCAGACCTAAATCCAGTGGAGAACCTCTGGGATCTCATGTATCCGAAACCATTATGTAACACCATAGACTTTCCAGGAGCTCACTAATGAGGAGATCCCCAAGACACCAAGTGCAGTGTCATCTCTTTAGGAGTATGCCCAGACATCGCTGTGAGTTCACGTGGGGCCATGCACCTCACTGACTAAATTACTGTGGTGAAATTCCTGTCCTGAATGCATTTATGATTTTGGCTTTCACTGACCTTTGTCACATTCATTTATTCTCACGAGTTTAACTCGTCTCGAGACGAGTTTAAACCTGGATATTTCCATTATTTAGATCTAATACAGTGCGATTTAAGTGTTCCCTATTCCCTGTATATTTTGTGTATTTAACAGTGTTGTCTGTGGAGAATCAATCAAGAACGTTTCACACACCATAATCGTAAATATGACCAAAGGCTTTTGTCAAAGGTTCACACACACAGTAGGTATGACGACATGGCAACCACTCGCGGCGAACATTCTGTCTCAACAATGTGTTCCAAACTGCGTAGTACTGAAATGTGCGCGTCTTAATATCTACTTCTGGCCGCCTGGTGAGAGTATGTTGTTCCTGAATACGATGGTAACTACATCGAGTGCAAACCCCTGCAGCGTTGGAAACTTCAGCATTTCATTTCTAAGGTGATTTCAGATCACCGCAACTTTTGGAAGATTTGAGTGGCTTTCAACCGATCGGCGGGCTTCATCTAAGCTTTGGACACTCCTCAAAGATATGTGGACATAAATACTAAGCTTTTATCTTGGCACTGACGAAATTTCATCGAAATCCATTGAGAAAGTATTTTACTAAATCGCGGAAATTGGGTAGTCACATTTGTGGCGGGTAGATTAGCGATTGTAAAACATCCTCTGTATTTAATAATTAGCATTTTCGATCACATGACTTCTATTGTAGTTAATGTTAACTATTTTAATATATTCAGCGTTATAAATATCATAACTTTCGCAATCCTCAACTGATTTTCACAATTCAGGTGTCGTCGTAAAGGGAATTTTCAGCTCTGTCTAGAAATGTGATCCATTTTGAGTCTAGGGGTGTTTGAAAATTGTATCATCATACCTACACACAGACACTTCATGGCAGGTAGACAAGCAGTTAAGTTAAACAGCCCTGTAGAAATGTGAATGACAATCATAAGTGTGTACAACTCTTGAGTCGGTAATGTCCTTACCTGGACTTCGTCGTCCTTGCGGATGGGCATTGATCTCACGCTGTACTTCTGTCGGAGATCTTTGGACAGAGGGGAGGACATGATCTTCCTGCGGATGTGTGATGGGGCGTTGAAGTGCCTCTTACGGTTCTTGCGACGGGAGGACGTCACTAATTTGTTGAGCTTCATGATGGCTGTAAGGTAGATGAAAGCGAACAGGTTAGAGTAATGTCACAAACGTCGTGTAGTTGTCAGTTGGGAAACTTCGAATACGATTTTTAACGTTGACAAGTAGCGTGCTGTATTTAAGTAATACAACGTCTGTCATACTGACGATCTAAAAACGCCACACATGTTCAATGTTATTCCCGCACGGCGGTCTTCATAATAAACATTTCAATGCAGCAAACGACACAACAATTGAACAGACTAGTTTTAAAACTACGTTTTATTTCTCGAAAGCAATGTGCTTGGGTGAAAACAGAAGTGACGATATTAACACGGGGCAGAAAAGCGCTCCTGAGGCAGCCAGCGGCTAAACTTATGCTACTAAATCTGTCTAACGTTGTCTTGTGAAGACGAAATAACACGCCTAAATGGATTATAGTGATATTGTATTACGATAATGTGTGTTTTAAACTTTGCAGACGTGAAAACCACGAGGATGGAAAAGGATAGATGTAAAACGCTTTAGCAATCTTGGCTTACCCTGCCGACTTGTCGTTATGGCCGCCGGAAAAGAGACTCGAGAACTACTTCCGCCAAAATTAGTTGAAGACCAAATCTCGCGAGACCTACAGACAAGCGGGATTTCACAGCGGCCGCGTTGATATTCTGCTGCTCGAGTAGATCATGAAACATATATATACATATATATATATATTAGAAACATATAACATGTAATAAACTTGATCCAAGAGCTTTGCAGATACGGTTGAAATGTGCCCTCGCTTTAAATATTGAATTTAGAGTTAATTCTGACTTTTATTTATTTCCAAAAATAAAATTATATTGTAAAAAAATATGTATATGTAGGCCTATATTTTGGATACCCTCTTAAATATAAGTTTCACGTGTGCTTTGGCTAAAGGAAAAATACATTAGAAAAGCCATTTGAAACAAAACAAGAGAGAATGCAAATATGAGTCACAATTCACTTTATTGGTCTAACATAATTGTCTGTAAATTGAAAAAAAAAACGTTTTTATCCAACACGATATTCAGCATCCATTTTTGGCTTTAATCCAAGCAGCCTTTAAAAATAGCAAAACATAGTTTGCCACAACTGTTCTCTTTGAAAATCAAGGTCTATTAAACTGCCCTGACATGTCACAGCAGCAGGTGTTCATTTACACAACTCAATGGCATCTATTGTGAATATGAATATGGCATTGAATGAGCCACATCAGGGGAAAAAACATGGATTGACCAAATCTCTAGCAGCAGACACTGTTCTTTTGGGTTGTGGTTCCAAAGAGTGTTTTTTGCTTCACAGAATGGTTCTAAGGCGCATAAAGCTCTGTCTGGTCGTTTGTTCTCTCTGGGCTTTGAGACTGAAGAATAAAGGGTCTTTTCACTTAATACCACTGAATGGGGATGCATAAAAATAACAAAGGTACAAAGCTCAAAACAGAAATATTTCTCAGGACTTGAGAGTTCTTCGAAATGTACTGAAATTCTGTTGAAAACATCTCATGCGACAGTCAATTTGTAACATTATACACTCGCTCCTACCTAATGATTGTTCAGACAGCACTTAAAACTAAGATGATGAAGCTGATCATAGCTATCTATCTATCTATCTATCTATCTATCTATCTATCTATCTATCTATCTATCTATCTATCTATCTATCTATCTATCTATCTATCTATCTATCTATCTATCTATCTATCTATCTATCTATCTATCTATCTATCTATCTATCTATCTATCTATCTATCTATCTATCTATCTATCTATCTATCATCTATCGGACATGAAAGAGAGTTACAAATGAATAGACTTACATATTGTTCTGTATGGCCCCACCTTGAACTGTTCAGTTCAGGTGTGTCCCTGTAGGCTACTGTGTCAGTGTGAGGCGTGACACTGCAGCATGACTAATCTCATGCTCAAACGCTTTCAGTACAAATTTATGGCAAGAAGACCACTGTGACAACTTATTGCATTCTCACTTAGAACATGGGAAACATGTGGAAACATAAGGTGAGTCCTGAAGAAAAATGCACGCTTCCTACCATGGGTAGTCTATTTTATGTTAAGAACTAACCTTAACTTCATATCGCTCATGTTTAACAGGTAGTCATGGTGCTGATGGTGGGGAACATGTTAGTGTCTGTGGAAACGGAACAGACCAGAAAAGAAGTGAAGTCTCGCAGACGCAAACTAGAATCGCATCCTCGACGGACAGCCTCATCTGTCAAAATGTCCCCGGATCCACTGATGACAGGTGCAGAATCAGGGGTGGGGATACCCACTGATGTTGAAATGGACTTTGACAAGAGCATCAAAGACATGGTGTCCCAAGTCAGAAACAATCCAAACTTGACCATAAACACGTGCGTGGTGGATCGCAAACTTTGGATGTCCAACAGTCGCAGCCTCTCACCGTGGTCTTACAGGTGAGTGAACCACACACATGCGCATGCAAGCAATTGCACTAAATCTACGTATTTGATCATTTTAATGCTTTTTATTTAAATCTTATATTATATAAGGAGACCCTGTGCCAGTTTAAATACTTGTGAAAAACTATTTTACAAATTGATTAACTGTCCATTTAAAGTCATCCGTAGAAGTGACGATGCTTAGGCACGAGAGTACTGTGAACTATTATACACATCGTAAGATTTGACATCTTCAAGCATGCATAAGTTGGTTAAAGGTAAAATAATGCGTGCCCCTGTGTTGTGCCAGCGCGTTTAGATGACTCTCTTGCCTCACACGCTGATGACTTTCTGTACAGAATAAATCACGACGATAAGCGTAAACCCGTGGACATCCCCGAGGCCGTGTGCTCGTGCGTGGGATGCATCAATCCTTTCACCATGCAAGAGGATCGCGCCATGACCAGCGCTCTCATTTACACCAAAATCCCTGTGCGCAGAATGCTGTGCCACCCGCCGACCAAGAAACCGAGGAAGAAGAAATGCACGCCCCGGTACAGGACGGTCGTGGAGAGCATCGCCGTGGGGTGCACGTGTATCGTTGGATAGCTGAGGGGGACGCCGAATCTGTTTTTAATCTGCAATGTGCTTATACTTTGTATTCTGCAAAAGAATGGTGATGCTTATTGTGGATATATTTTTATTTCACAAACCCAATTACAGACATTATAATGGATTTAGTGGTTCTTGGCAATTGCATTGGTTTTGATGGAAATATAATGGTCTGTTGGTTTAATTGGTGGGATGTTATCTTGCGGATGGGAACCAATATAGAACACCATAAAACACGTTATGTAAAGAAATTTGTAATCTTTTTTATTGGCTCATAATGTTATTTAGAAACGAATTTCCATTGTTGTTGTATTTTCCAGCAGGGAAAACGTTTTTTTTTAGAAGCAATAATGTCCTTTATGCAGTCCTGTATATATTTCATGCTTCAAATGATTACAAAATTGCTTTTTTATTTTGATATTATTATGGCCTGATTTGTTTTGTAATATCCCAAGATTAAATAAAATATTTGTTCATGGATCAAACAATATTCGCTTACGTTCATCCTTTTAAACAAGCATCGCGTATTCGTTTATTTACGATAATGTTGGTCTGGTATGTTGGTCTCTTGGCGCCATCAGCAGGACAACAACAGCTGGTAAACACGAACGGGTAAAACTTTCTCTCGTTGACACTGCTCATACTGGTGAGTGATGAAGAGGAAGTCCAACCTCAGTCTCTCAACCAGTAACCGAATCATACTGGTGATCACAGAGGCACGGTTAACTGCGCATCATGCCCGGTATGTCAACCTTTGCAAATTAGATCAATAATCGTCAACTGAAAGGCATGTTTCCTCTTAACCAATGCATCTTTTTTTGGAAAGGACGAGGTGTCCCAGATGAACGAAACTGGTGTTTTGTCCAGGTGAAGGGTCCAGCCGGGCTGAACTCAACAGAAGGTAGGAGCTGACAATACTTGCAGATGCACACATGCAAAATATAACCTCGATTACTTTCAATATATTTATACTAAATCATATGCTGTCAGAAGGCTAATAGGTTTCTCTCATTCATATTGTCCACTCCTAATATATTATATTTATACCACTTTTTGATCTTTCAAACAGTATAACAGCAAGAGAAAACCTTTTTGACAAACATTTTACCAGAAGATAAAGCAGAAACGGGCAACAAATAATATATCATCATCTTGAGCATCAAATATTATTATGAGCCATAAAATGTTAATTTCAACAGTGTCCAAAGTATGTTTTGGTGTAGGTGTTTGTTGGTGCATTAGTGTGGACTAGTACACAAACATATAGTGTTAAACTTTAAATTAAACTATTCATCCATAACACGGGTTAACTGTTGATAGTATGTTGAAGTATTAATGCAGCAACATAAAAGCTAAAAAATCTGTAGAGCTGCAGGTGACCTCCATTTCAGCGTGTCTTCCTCAATATATCCAGGTCTGTCAATCTATATTTAGAAGCTCTTGCAGCTCATAAATATTCATTGAGGTTTTAGTGCATTCTTAAAAAAGAAGCCAGCGTGATATCCCAACAGTGAGTCAGACAGTGTGTGTCAGAAAGTGTAGGAGGAGAGAGAGAGAGATGCTGGGTGAGAATGAACTCTTTGATATTTTGATTTGCTGATACCCTGGGGAGCAGCACAGATGGCACCTGTACTGAGAGGCGGCGGTCACTCTTGCTGACATATCAGCGTGTGACTTCCTTCACAAAAGATCAAACTTGATGCTTCCAGTCTGAGTGGACTGATTTGTTTCTTAAGGTCAGACAGTAGAGAAATAGTAGAGAGAGAAGAGTAAACATTCCTTTGGGAATCACTGGAGCAAGAGTTTGAATTAATTTGAGAGGAAAATGAAACTATGTGTTTTGAGTTTGACATGATACGCCCAAGAACAGCTGTGGTTTGAGGTGGGGTTTGATGCTAAATCAACAAAGTTGTCTTTGCTCAGAGTCACCACAGGCATTACGACACTGTTTTCGGTAAACCTGCAAGGTCAAATTCATTTTTATTTCACTATTTTATTTATGCTTCGGTCTTACCTAAAGCATTTCAATGTGCATAAGACAAACCTGAAACTACGCTGGTACACAAAACAACCACAAGATGGCACTATTCGGTAACTTTTAATGTAACAGCAAAAAAGTTTGGTCACTTTGCTAAGCATGAATGTGATCTTATGTCATAGCCTGCATCGGCCACATCTAAACAAATCTTTGTGGTCATCTTATATGTCTTCACGTTGTTTTTTCCTTGACTAAACCCCCAACTATGACGAAAAAAGGTACAACGGGAAAATATTATAATGTAAGAATTAAAACGTAGGCTGGTTAATGCACACGCAGTAACCCAGAAATGATCAAAACACTTCAAAATGAGGCCAAACGGGATATAAATGTAATGGTCTATCTGCCCCCATCGCTGCACTTTCCCATGTTTCGCTGCCCCTCCCAACCGATGCTCGAGAAAACAGCTCAACCCTCCGTCCTTCTGGGAGAAAAAGAAACTGTGAGGATGCACAGCACGTCGTTTTGGCTGATGTATAAAAACTGTTTAGGATGCTGCCCTGACTCCAAAAACATCCAGGGACAACCCTCTTTCGGTCCCGATCTGCTGTGATCTCCAGCGCGGATGGTTGGAAAGGAGCCTCCCAGAGGAACACAGACGGAAGAAAGATGAAATGTTTTTCCCGGTACCTTCCTTACCTCTTCCGACCTCCGAGTACCCTCCTCTCATCGAGCTGTCACACGGAAGGTAGGACTGACAGTCAGACAAACAGCTTGATAAGGATTGGTCTAGGTTGGGGTGGATCACTGTGTATTTAAGAGATGCTGCGTAATGACAACTTTGGAAGTGATGGGGAATCCAGAGATGAGCTACACGGGTCACTTTGGGTGTTTATGGTAAAGCACTAGGTGCAAGACAGTGGAATATATTTTTGTCCTTTTATATATACAGTTGTATCAATATTTATAAAAATATACAGAAATGTATGATATATAGATATGAAAGATCTAAATATATATAATAAATAAAATGTGTTTAAAGTTGTTTTAATAATACAAACCATTGATGAATTGGGTGAATACATACTTAGCATTTATGAAATTTAGCATTTTTACATATTGTTCTTCTGTTGTAATGACATCATGCACAGCTGACATGAACTTCACATGAGCCTGATGATGCATGCTTGACCTGAGAACGCTCCAAAGAGCATCTTGAGTAAATTAGTGGAAACAAGAAAAACCTGACCTTTTGTATACTAGAAATGTGACTTGTTGTACAATGAGAAAAACAGGATCAGCATCACAAATTTGTTTACATTTAATAAGTGTCAGGAATAGTGTAAAAAACGTATTTTACAAGGTTCAGAATTAAAATAATCAAAATGTAATGTGGTCTTTATTTTGGACTATTTTGTGTAAACAGATGTACATGTATAGGCCTATCAAATCTTATTGTTGTTGTTTAGAGTTAATGAAAAGTAAATACTCTTTATAGTTAAAGGATGTTCTGGATGTTATAGTCTCTATGAAAGAAACATATGAATTGATGTTATCCTAAGCTTTTATGGCTGTACAGAACTGCTGTAGATTAAATATTGCTGTGCAACTCTATGTCAAACAGAAAAATAAAACAGCCTGCATTCATTTGTCTAGCAGAAGCTGTGTTTGGCCAAGAAACATTCTTATGAGCACTTGTTAGTGTGTGAGTTTTATGTACAGGTCAGAGTGCCCTATCTTCTTTATAACGCTGTCGGATAGCACAGCTTGTCGACCATAAAAGTGTGCTTTATTTAAGCTTGTCCTCTATTCGTCTTGAAAATGTTACCCTCTATGCTTATAAAAAAACATTATTCATAACTAATGCTGGATTATCTCCATCAATAAATGTTAATTTATTGATTTGTTCTGCGAGAGAACAACGAGAGACCCAGAATCAGTGTGAATCAACACAACCCCATCCTGAAATTGTAAATCATTGAGTATTTATCACAATCACATATAGCAACAGAACTCAGGGGGTAAGAGCCCGGGCCCTGAGCTACAGGAAGGCGATACTGATACATGTCATACTGTATTTGGCTTATCCAAAGAACAAATTGGTTTTATGCACATGTTCAGGGCTCCCACCCAGATAAAAATATTAAAAGGGGTCTGTGTCGTCAGAGATGTGACATATTGGGTAGTGCATGTGCTCATGACACATAAGGAGCCATTGTGCATCTGCCCTGCGTCATGTCCCATTCTGCCTCCGTCCCAGCTTTCCTGTTTCTTCTGTATTTTTATACACGATAGTAGGCAAAAAATCTAGGCGCCTGCTGTGTCCAAGGTCACAAAAATGTTGGCATGTTCACTGTTGTAGATGATGCAGAAAACCTTAAATATCTCAATTAAAACAGGTTGGATGTAAGAGTCTGGATGTGTAACATAGGCTACTCATATTCTGGTGACATTGCAATAAGATCGTATTTGTAAACAGAGGTAACATTGTATGAGAATTAAACATTTTTTGTGAATGATTGTTAATGCCCAAACAATTGTTAGTGTTAGTTCAAGGTTAGTTAGTTCAACCAATGTTAAAAGATAACACTTTCAATTAAAAAATATTTAGAAAATCCTGAAATAACAATAAACTTAGATTAATAAATGCTGTGTTGAAGTATTATGCATTAATGCGTTGACAAATGTTAACAAATACATCCTTATTGTAAAGTGTTTTTACCAAATTATGATCAAATGCACAAAATCCAAGTTGCATTACAGGTCGATCTTATAAGATGGCTGTCATATATCTGTGTTTAGAGTGATGATCATCAACAAATTCATAGGAAAGCTTTACTGTTACACCAGCTCATGAATTATTCATTGCTGGCTCACTTTGTTGCTGTCTGGCCAAAGCGTCTGATGTAGAAGGCCTTTCCCTCCTGGTCATTTAAAACAGTCATAATAACAAAGACAGTAGTTATTGTCCCTACATGAGCAATGATGCGGCTGGACAGCTGACACCGTTTGAAAGATGCTAACCGGCATCAAAGCTCAGCTGTTGCCCTCGGCAACCGTGTGGGAAAACTGATGAGCACATGGGTCTGAGTTTGTGCCGTAGAGGTCAATGGTGGTCATTTTGAGAGATGTCATTAGGCTCTTCGAACAGAAAAAGTTAATGGAGAGTATGAAAGCTGAATTAAGCTGACAGGTACAGTTGGCCCAGCTTGTGTTTTTAGATTTCAATATCCCATCGTTGATTCTTGTGGTTTAGAGTTTGTTTATTAAAAGAATGAATTTGTGATATGGGCCTGGAGGATTTATCTCAGGATGAAATAGAACAGACAGGGCCATAAGTGAGATGTGTGCTGCTAAATATATATATATATATATTTTGGAGTGTCAGTTGACTTAAGGAGACAAAGGGATGGTTTGTCACTGTATGCAGTGTTTCAGTTGTGTTTTATAGTGTGTGTTTGGGGCAGGTATAGTTAAAACTGTGAAATGCTGATGATTTACAATATGTCCTCTGCTTGTGTCAGGAGAAAACACTTGCTTGCCATGTTTTACGGGGACATTCCATAAGACTTCCATTGATTTTATATAAGGCTTATGATATATTCTATCCCATAACCCTACCCCAACACCTAAACCTAATAATCACTCAAACCTTTCTGCGTTTTTAATTTATTTTCAATCAATATAATTCTGTATGATTTTTAAGCAGTTTTTCCCCACAGGGACCTAAATAATGTCCCCACAAGGTCAAAATCTACTGGTATTACTATCGCATTAGGTCCACGCACAGTGATGATTACCAACACACACACACACTGTTATTCTATAATAAAACCACAGCAGCTTACAAACACTGTTTTTAACCTCTGTGTGAGTGTGGTTTTTTTGCGACTAAATATCTCCGCAGGGCAACACATTTTATAAACATAATAAATAATGTATAAAAGAAAATGAAAAGTAATAAGGCCTTTTGAGGATTAGTTTTACGGGATAGAAAGTAGTAAAAGCTCAGTACAAAAAGAAAAGAAGTAAACTGGAAGTCCCACTAAGATAGAAAGAAGTGGGAGGGAGTGTTTGTGTGCGTGTGCGATTGTGATGAGAGCTATAAAGTAGATATACAGTAAGAGTTGTGAGAGGTTAGCTGGAGGGATGAGAGACACCAGACAGACAGACATATTCGACTCTAGACACATTACACAGTGAACAGAAAGATGATCTGGATTTCACAAAGTGCATGTAACCTCTTAACTGAACAGATTGTCAGAGAGGCAGTGTGTGTGTGTGTGTGTGTATGCCCCGAAGAAAATGTTATTACTCGGAAGTTGCTCTTCTATTATTGAGGAGACCTAATGGAGTTCTTAGTTATTTTCATTTATCTATCAATCAACAAGTTTCTTCTTTTCGGTGTTTCAATATTTACGATCATGTCATTTGTTGATTCGATCATCTTGTTGTTGTTGTTCGTTCTTTTGCTTGTACTTAAATATTTACATGAGTAAATAAAGAAGTATGTTCAACGGCACATTAGCTTTGCTGTGGAGTCAAAGTAAGTATTTAGAGTTCATAAATTTAATACAAAACAGAATGTTGTTACTGTACAAACCCTATAGAAAGAGTATAAAGTTATGAAATGAATATGAATAGCCCATCAGCACATCTTATATAAATTGGTGAGAATGTTTGAGGTCATATTTAAATGTGACTTTGATTGCAGACTTTGGTATATTTGGTATATCTGAGCACAGGTTGAGAAATTGAGCGCTTTTCCACCATCGCGCCGAACCAAATCTACGGCACGGTTGTGCTGAATCGTGCCAATGAATGAGCGCATAGGCGTTATAGCTCAGTCTCTTGTGTTACAAAGGCAGCGTGTGACGCATTTGTGTTTACATTCTAAATTTCTGTTATCAGCCCTGCGGTGTAAAATGAAACCATTTACGCACCGGCTGGCACGGATGGGCATGGAGTGGAACGATAAAGCAACGAAAACGGTTCGGCGCGGTGGTGGAAAAGCGATCTCTTATAAAGACACGTACAAGATTACTGGTCTTCTCTCAAGAGAACCATCTGTTAAGCAAAGCAAATTTAGCAAAATGTAAATTTGCTCCTAATTTAATCCCATTGCTGCTAGAAGAAATCATTACAATTATGACTATAAGATTGTAACAAGATCTTATTTACGATTTTACTTTCCTATGGTTGAATGTCATTGACAAATATGAGAGAGGTAGCCTACTTACCAGACACCACAGGGAGATTCTGACTGACCCATGGCCTTATAGGAAATGTGGTAAATTTGAGCTATGAGTCCCATGAGAACAGACTGATCTTGTCCACAGTTGATGTCCTCTCTGTCTCCTTTATTCTCTTTAGTTATTGTTCATGCCTTTTGCTATCTATTTTTTTCTCTTGCTACTTGTATTTGCTTCCTATCTGTATACGATGGCACCAAACTAGCTTGACACTTTAAAACATCTTGAAAGTTCAGAGAATTAATATAATAATTTCTTTGTTGATGCCACTTTATCCGATATTTTTTTATGTAATGCAATAACAATAGGTTTTCATTTTTAGGTGCGCTTTAAATGTCCAAATATGTTCTGGGAAAACTGAATCATGTTCACAATTTTTGGCAAAGAGGTTAAAAGCGGCAGGTGTTTCTGCATACACACACACACACACACACATTCACACTTTGTCTAAATCCTGCATCAGTTTCTCATCTAAAGCACTGGATGCATTAGTCTTTCCGTCCACTCATTCAGTGAGAGACGAGAAACCACAGCGGCACAAATCCTGCTTTGTGTTCCCAGACTCAGAGCAGGTCAGCTGATTCAAATCTGTGCGGAGAGTCCAGACAGAGAGAGAGAGAGAGAGAGAGAGAGAGAGAGAGAGGCGAGCTCAATGCATATCACATATATTTATGTTCAACCCCCTCAGACATTTTTGGGCACTGTAGCTGTGAGGCATTAAGTCATAAGAACTTCTTTTGTGTTTGTTACATTCTGCATATTCAGAATAGCCAGCAAAGGGGAAGTGCAGCTTTAAAAGGAAACCTGCTGGATCAATTACCTTTTTTCTCCTCTGGCACATGACTAAGCAGACACAGAAACATGGGCCAAATGAATCAGCAGTCTTTCTATACACGTCCTCCTCACATGCTCTTTTTTTCTCTGCGTGTTGGATTCACACATGCCTGCAGTCCTTTACCCGCGCACATTTCTCCTGCTCTTTATATTTAGTTTCAAGGGAAAGAGGGAGCCAGCGGTACAGATGCCAGCATTTGGTTTAATTATTGATGTAACATGAGAGTGCATGTGTAAAATTGTGTCTTGGCGAAAGGCTGCGTGTGCATGTGTGCAAGTAGGGTATCTATAAGTGTGTTATGAAAATAAACACACTCCGTCCTTCATGAAATTACTTGTACTCGGAATGACCTTACAGAAATACCACTTGCTACAAGTTAAATGCAAGTTCTGGCACCAGACCCATGAACAGTTCATGGCAGTTCGTGGAAAGTAGCGTTAATAAACTCACACGTTGTATGGAGTGACAGACTTATTATATTTTAGAGAAATGTCTCACACATGCCTTTTCTAAACTTTTTTCTATAATATTAGACAAGGTTTCTTGCACTAGAGACAAATTGCAATTAAAATGTCATGTTTCATGTACATGTACCTACGGCATCCCGGTTACCAACTTTCTTCAAAATATCTTGTTTTGAAAGATTTATTCAGGTTTAAAATGACAAGAGGGTGAATAATTGATGACAGAATTTTCACTTTGGGGTGAACTATCACTTTAAGACATCCATATGCTATTAATCTCCGTTATGATTGGCTAACCAATTAATGGTAAATTTCAGTACTAAATATATTGCTTTAACCCCCTATGACATCAAAATTGATGTTTTAGGGGCTTTTACTATTAATACTGTACACAGCATATCAAACTGACATTTTTTAATCAGCTGGAAAGACAGAAATATAACTTAAAATAAAAATATTTCTGTAAAAGTACAGGGTATATAATATATAATAAATATCTTTCCTCGTTTTTCTTGTGAATTTGCTGTCTTTTTCTTTAATTGTATGTTTTTTTACCATATTTCAAAATGGACATTCTCTGTAAGCTGGGGAGCCGGAAATAAATGGGAAAATAACAGTTTTCCCCTGTAAAACTACATGTTTTTACCAGTTTTTCTTGTAAATTTGCAGTCTTTCTCTGTAATTTGAGTTTTTTTCTGCATATTTTTTCAAAACACTGTAAAATTACAGTTTTTAAACTGGATATCTACAAAATAACATCAACGCATTGATCAAAGCTGTGCATTTCAAGGTATTACAGTTGGTCAGGCCTGTCCAAAACAGATGTTACAAACAGTATGAACAAATGTGTTGCATGTCTGCAATGTCGCACATGTCGTTCATGCATCTGCTCTTTCAACTCCAAGTAATTGGACTAATTAAGCGATAAAATCTGAATACCCATCGACCTCCATCAGCTCTTTTTATCTAACACATTTTAAGCTAATGACCTTTGGACTGAAGAGCCCTGAATGGATCACATGGGTTTTGATGAGAGACTCTTTGCTTCTCTCGCTGTTCGAGGTGTGTGAGAAATAGCTGTGCTGCGAGTCTAAAACACAGGAACACACTCCAGGGACGGAAAGGCATGCGCAAATGATTGACAGGCGCATGCAGAAAGTCAGAAAAGTGGGTTGCTTACAGTTTATGCTTCTTGAGAAAAAGTGGCTCCTGAAAAGGATGAAACCAGGCTTTTATACACAGTGCTACAGTAGTTCAAGTGGTGGATGATGGAGCTATTTATGATCATAGGATCCTTCGAGTCCTGAGGAACACATTCAACTGATAAAAATATATTATATATAACGTTTTAATTGGGGAAATCAAATAAATGCTACAAAAGTATAGAATTGATTCTCTTTAAAACGATGATATCATGAATTTGAGAACTAAATGACTGTTTATTATAGAACTGAGAAATCTTGTTATCATCTCAATTATTTCTCTAAGACGTCAATGAGATGAAAAGGAGAGCAAATGGAAACTGGAAAATGGAAAAGTCTCAGATATTTCTCATGAGAAAGAGCCAGAAATCTCACAAATGTCTCCATTAGTTTCAGAATGTCATCAATGTCACAAAGTCTGCCATCAAACTTTTCACATCAAATGTACCCGAATAATTTTACCTCTACAATCTACATTCATTTTACACCTTACAATTTTCATGTATTTTAACAGTTGGCTCATTTGTTTCTATTTTTATTTGTTATCATTTTGACCCACGGACAGCTGCTTTCGAACCCGTTTCTTGGCTCAAATCATTTCAACTGGGATACTCAGTGTTGTGTATTAATCCGTTTCAGAATGCATCAACCATTTTATGAGGTCACGTTTGTTGTTTCGAAGATTATACCCGTAAAAAGTCAATGTTTGTGTTTGGATAGGGGGAACGTGATTTGAGAAGACATACAGTGCAGGGCCCTTGAGCAGAGGTGACAATCACGATTCTCTATCGCTGTGATTTTCTTCCAGCATGTTGGATAAGGCATTCAAAGATTGCCTCGAGTGATATATGGGATTAGAAAGAAAAGGCACATCTGGATCACACACATTCAGTTAAAAAAACATAAAATGTTAACACATGTCCAGAGACAAACAGAGAGAGTTGATGAATCGGAGCAGAAATAGTGACATTATTTTTTCTAAGCGACTACTGCTGTTTCCATGATGGTGCTTATCAAGTTAGAATTTTGACAGGAATATGTTCAATAATAGAAGTAAAGAATATGATGAGTGTTTTATTATGTTTTTAAAAGCAAGGAGATTTAGAAAGAGAAAGTAATAAATGTTTGCCCAAAGCTCTTTCCATAAGGGCTTTCTTCTCTTGAGCTTCTGTGGTTTCCTTTGGCACATTTTATAATAATGTTGCAAAAGTTTGATATAATAAATACTAAAACACCAGCATATAAGAAATATTTTATTAGTCTGCAGTGACAGTCTGTGATGATGATGCCAGAAGAAAATGTGTGTTGAAACTCAAAAGTAACTTAAAACAGCATTCACGTGCCATTGCATTCGCTGTGTTTTAGCTAACAGAAGCCAAAAATAATGTCCAAATAGCGTTTAACATTAAACAATGTCAGATGAACAACCACATTTTGGACTAAGCAAGTTGTCACCTTCTGATAAAAGACAGTAATATTTTTCTTTGGAATAACACACAAAGATAAATCTCTCACAAAAGACTAGAAACACGCATTAAGATTGTAAATAAAGTCTATTTGGATTTCAAGTTGACTTTAAGAGGTGAGACTATTTCTGTCCACACACACACAGTCACAGCTAATGGGCACTTTACCTCTTGTAACCTCAACAATACGAGATATCAGCTGTACCCTGCGCTTTGTCCTCAGATTAATACACCAGATCTTTAAAACAGGACTGGAGTTTAAGAGCACTTCTTATGTCATGATCCCTGTTGAATGTATCTAATTTTCAGGTAATTACCTTTCGGATTTAGTTTCGGTTCAGACAGGTAATTGGATGGACGTATCTGAGCTCGAGGACAAAAAAGCCTTTTAGAGTTCAGTTCTTTTGCAAAGAGTCAGCCTCAAAGCCGAAGATAGTTAAAAAATCTGCGCAGAAAGTCTATATAGCTAATGTATGGAAATTGTCAATGAATTGTTCAAACAGCAAATAAAAAAGAGCTTTTCACTTTTATCCATTACAGTCAAAGCCACCATTACGAAAATGCCCACTAGGCATTTAAAGAGAATAGAAATCCAGAATCAATACATGCAGCTTTTTAAAGGACAAAAGACTAACTGTTGCCATAAAGGAGTCATGTAATAAAAATCCTTACAAAACATGAGAACAGATAATAAATTTAAGAACTGAATAGTCCCTTCCTAATCCAAAAAGTAATTTATTGAAAATGAGAATTTGTTATGAGACCCATTAACTCGTGGCTGCCCACATATGACATTTATTATTCAAAAGCTTTAAATAAAAGCCATTTCTCATTTCACAAGTGAAAAGGAAGCTTACATAAAAGTTTTAAAGGCATTAAAACTAGATTATAATTGCTTCATAAATTACGAGCCATCAGTGTAATCTTGTGATCTAAAGGTGTGATGAGTCAGGGGGAAACCTGCAGGACTTGTTTTCAGGAGAACTTCCGAGTGGAGACGTTATAGACTTTTATCAATAAAACAGGATGTCTCATTGTTTTCTCTGAAGTTCGCAGGGCATCTCCAGCACAGACAGAGTTTTTGATGTCGTAATTTGGCCTTGTTGAAGTTTAACGTGGAACAGTTGGAGCCTCGGGTCCTCGAACAGTCCCAAAGTAGAGCATTGATTCGGCCCCGTTTTCACTGGAAAGCTTCGGGCAGAGATGGGTGAAAGGGGGGCACTGTCATTGTCATTTGATTAAAAATGGTTTGTAATGGATGCGTATGCTTGTCTGTGAATATTTCCATATGTATATGTTGGAACGTGTGTGTTCCACGGGAGAAAGAACAAGTGTGAGAGAGAAGGATGGTTTTTGGCTCGGGGGGGGGGTTGTTGGACAGCGAGACAATGAGCGTGTCGGTTTATTTTTGCAAGAAAAACATTTGTACAAGCAGGAAGGAAGGATATGACCGTCTATGGGCGTGTGAGGGGTGTTATGAACCTCTCTCTCTCCCCATGGAAAATCACAGACGAGATCTCTTTGATATCATTTTTTCCTAGACAACAAAGAGGTGACATGCCGAACAAATTGAGACTTTTTCTCTGCGAGATACCAAATGCTGCCGTTAAATGATTTCAGTTTGGACGCAGACATAATAATCTCTTTGAGGAATGAAGGAATTTTAAGAGTAAATCTGAGCTATGACAAAACAACTCAAAATCTTCAAGACATTGGTTCCTTTGTATGTTTATATTGTGGAGATACCTTAGGAAACAAAATGTTTTAATTAAAATCTAACAACAAACAAAAATCACATCTAAAAATCTTTAAGGGTTGTGTTTACATTTAAAGTTATAACATCTCACTTTCTGCATATAATACAATAGACATCAATGGAAAGTCCCCACCGAGATATAAGATGAAGAGTTTGGTTGTTGGCACAGAGAACATGTTTGCTTGTATCTCACATTTAGGCCGGTAGATTGACATTTGACTCAAACGGTGAAAGACTAACAGCAGGTCATGGAGTAAATATAGAAACACACTTTAATCTCTCTACGTCTGCACTTCCAATGAAGTGACTCCTAATCTATTCTGTGTGTTCTGGCGCTCTCTGTCGGTCAATTTGGAGCACTGCTTGCATCTCTATTTCCAGTGACTCCGAATTCTGTTCTGCAATAATCTACCACGGTAATACCATTTTAATTACCATGATAATAGCATGTATTTTTGAACATATGACATGGGGAATTGTTTTCGACACGTATGGTTATTCCATGGTATTTGTTAAACACTAAAACTTAAAGGGATAGTTCAACCAAAAAGGACAATTCTGTCATCATTTACTCACCTTCGAATTGTACCAAATCTGTTGTGAATTGTGAATACCATTGTTCATAAATAAACTTATTTTTAATACAATGGTATACTATGTTATGTAGTAAGTGACATGGTATTGCAATCTGTTGTTGTAATTATCAAGCCAGCAGATGGCGATGTGGCATTATATAGTTTATCTAGGTCTGGTTGAAATCATTTCTCAAATAGTTTTAAAGGTCATGCTTTTTTCCTATTTTAAATTCGAATTGTATTTTATCCTATGTTCGCTTCCCTATTTGTTTTATTTTCACTGTTTTTTATCTCTCAATCAGAAAGCATTTATTCATTTAGAAAGTCTAGCATACATACAGCGTATGACACAGAATAAAAACGTATATTTTTACATTTCTGACCCAGTTTGTGAAATACACCTGTTTCTACATAAAATCATCCTATATAATGTAAAGAACTTTCTGTGAAAAATAACCTTGATATCTGTAATATTGAGTAAAACCACGTCGAAGAATGAAATGAAATCAAATGTTGATGCTCTGTATTACTTGAGCCTGCTTTTACCAAATCAAATGTGAGTAAAACGTATAGTCACAATACTGTAGTGTTCTAGGTGGTTGCCGGGGTGTTGCTATCCGGTGTTCTGATCGGTTATAGTGCATTGACTTGCTAGGATGTTCTTTAATAAAAAAATCTAAGAATTCTCCCCTTAAAAAAGACAGTTTTTAGTCTAAATGGTTCCATGAAGAACCTTTAACATCCAAAGAATCTTTCTGTTTCACAAAGGTTCTTTACGGTGAAAAAAAGGTTCTTCAGATAAGAAAGAGATGGTTCTTTAAAGAACCTTTGACTGAATGGTTCTCCAAAAATGGTTCTTCTATGGCATCGCTGTAAAGAAGCTTTTAAGCACCTTTATTTTTAAGAGTGTAAACTCATTTTCTTTTTCTCTCAGACACACCTCAGAGAGGTCTGTCACTGTACAAGTGTCTTTGATTGCCACATGGCTATGACCATATGTCTGCAGCCCATCCTCTCAGCCAGACTTGCTTCCACTGGAGCACTTACATCTGCTTCATGCTCTGCTGTCACAAGAACCTTAATGTCACAACTATAATGAATTACCCACAGCCTACCGTGTGATCAAAACCATACAGCCACAAAACATAGAGCAGACGATTGGGTCATTTTATTGATGCAACCTTTACATTAATCAATAATTCAATAATGCTTGCCTTGATGAAATGACACATATTGTTATTATAATTATAATTGAAACAGTCATTTCATCACCAAAGAGCAAATATATGTGCATGCAATATAATATTGATGTAAACCCTACACTCATGTGACTAATCTTGATCTTGCCTTGGAATAGTTGACCCAAAAAGTATTTTTTATCTTTATGGCATTCCAAACCTGTATGACCTTCTTTCTTTCTTCTGGAAAACACAAAAGAAGATCTTTTGTAGATACATCTGAGACATTTCTCAGAATATCATACAGGTTGAATCACACGAGGGTAGATCAAAGAATTTAGATTTTTGTTTCCTTAACTCTGTCATCATTATAGATGTCCTTTTATAACACAACCGTATTGAGCTTTTCTGCTTCGCTGTCAGTGCTCTCCAGCTTTAATGGTTTTGTCATCACGATATCAAACATTAACCCTAGATCCTTTCCAGAGTGCAAAAAAACCGAGTAAGACGTGGGTCTCAAACCGCCCCTGGGCACCGGAGCGTGATGGGGGAAGGGGGTGTGAAAGCGAGAGAGCATGAGATTCAAAGACACACAGCGAAAGAGAAAACAGAGTGATCGGAGAAGACAGGCAGAGGGAAAACAGAGCTGGTGGCCCGTGTTGGGTTCTCAGTGGACAGCTTGGCATCCCCGCGGGGGAAGACTGTGATCGGCCCTGGCAGCTGCTCGGCCAAATGGGATTGTCCTGTGGATTAAGGGTCTGTGTTGGGGCAGAGGAGAGGGGAGGGGCCAGGAAGAGAGGGGAGGGGCTCCTGGGGTGGGTTAGGGTGTGTAAAAAAACCTTTTAACTCTAGTGGGGCTTGTTAGGGCACTGGCTGTGCGTTATTGTAGAGCCAGGCTCAAGAGATCTACATCCCAGACTCTCTCCCTCTCTGCTAAAATATTCATCATTGGAGTAGAGTTATTCCAGTCATATCAGACAGAAAACCCTAGAGAGCGACTGGAAACATGAAGAGCTGCTTTTATACCGTAATTGGCTGAGCGAAAAATGCTTCTCGTTGGTAAAGAATAGAGGCGCTGGGTGATTGTGCAGCTATTGTGGATAATTACTACAAGCCACAACTGAATGATTGTATATAATTACTATAATGGTACAAATTAGCCAGCATGCGGGCATGTAAAAGAAATATCTGACCTGCTCAAAGCTTGACATTTTTGCTTTTGTATTTATTTTCCAGCGACACAAACTTGCCTGTTTTAATGGTCACTACGGACCAATTAAAAGTCTAGATGACAGGGTGGACAGGTGACTCTGAGTGCTGAAATGAGAAGCAAGGATGCTTGTATTTGCCTGTGCCTGTGTTACAACATTCTCTTTTTTAAACCAGCTTCGGAAAGTACATTTGCTAGTTCACATCGTCTCATGTGATGCTGGGTGATCCTTTTTCAATAGAGTTATAAACCACTATGCGCACATTACTGCAGGTAAACTCATTTCAATATTCATTCTTGCCTGAGCAATTAACCTTCATGTTAGGAATAACGCAAGCCCTGTTTGAACCGCATTAAAACAGCTATGGTTCAAATAATGACGTTTAGGATTTTTAATGATCCAATTATACTGACAGCTGTTAGCTGCATAGCAATGTATTGTTCTATAAGCAGTTTCCTAGCAACCGTTATGATGGTAAAGAAGGGAACAGCTACGCTTTTTCCCCGCACAATCAAAACTGGGAAAGCTTTGAATGGCAGACTGAATGTATTTGATGGATTCTTACTGGAATTCACAGTAATACACCGCCTTGGAGATGAGGTGAAGCGTGTGTGTGCGTTACTGGGACGCAGAGACGCAGAATTTTTGCACATGTCTTTTGAGATCAGCACACACTCACACAGACACTTGTTTGTATTTGCGCTTTCTCATTTCACACCAGTGTGGTCTCCCTTTTTCTTTTGTTACAGGGATAGCTCACATAAAAATGAGTTTTCCATCGTTTACTCACCCGCATGTCATTCCAAACACGTATATGACTTTCTTTCTCTTGCAGAATAGGAATTTTAAAGAACGCTGGTTACCAAACAATTTGATCTTCATTGACTTCCACTCTATGATCAGAAAAAAAACAGAGATGTTTCACAAAATAAAACATCACAGAAAAAAGAGGTGGAATAATTTATGACATAATTGCAATTTTTGAGGCAACTATCCCTTTAATTCATTCATTTATTTTTTCAGTCTTTCTCTCACTGTTTTTATATTACCAATATTACTATTGCCCATTTCAACAAACCATTGACAGATTACATACTGTATATATAAATAAACTTCAGATCAATTCATTAGCATATCATGTTTTTGCGTTTGTTTTATCAGCATAATCTGTTCTTATTAACAAACGCGCTTACAAAAGTGACAGTTTTGTGAATTTATGTTATGAGTTTGAAATTAATATTGCGCCAAATATGTTTTTTAATTCAGCGCATTTGACTTGCTATAAAAAATGACAAATTATACTAGAACACTTTTTTTATTAAACATTGGCAGCTAATACAAGCTAACAGGTGGGTATTTTTAATATGAGCCAGTTAGCAACCACCCAACAGTACCTTAGCAACCTCATAGCAATGTGCTAAAAATCATTCAACGCACCCTAGAAAGCGTACGAGAAAGCATAATGGGAAAGCACCGACCAAACATAAATCTTGTCTTTTTCCCTCTACTCAATGAATTATAATGTATTTATCTATAAGAGTATTGATGAATTCACCGTAATGATCTAGACAGCATGCATGCACGTCGTTGCATCAGTGTGTTTTACGCAGCGATGGAGTCTTTTAATTGGAATGACTTCACATTTAAACTGGTTCGACTAAGGAGCTTGCCTCTGGGCTGGGTTTGAAGCGCTCAGCCAAAACTATGCATCCATCTGCCTGTCTCTCCCAACCCCCCTTCTCTCGCTCGTTTGCTCTCTCTCTCTCCCTCCCGTCTCCACTTTCCATCTAGAATCCGATAATATAACTGTTTCAAATGATGAAAATTACGATCCTCTGTGTCAAAAATTAAGAGAATTGATTCATACTTCACATATGGTATGCTCATGAATTGCTCTATTGAAAGTAGCACATATTGGATACGAAGGTCTTATTGAGTCAGCTGCTCTTAAAATAATTTTCCTCCCAGTAATTATTGGTAAGTTACTATCAGTAGGCCATCAACAGACAGACCTATTAAATAAATCATTAACAATAAAACATACCAAGTGTTTTTATCTATTAACAGAAAAGTCATTTGATTTGGTGCCAACTATTGATTCGGTACAAATAATCAAAGCACACTAAAAATCATTTCTCCAGGACACATCATTGAGGCTTAGGGATCAATAGTGATGTATTGATTAACCATTGTGAAATTACCACGGCTTTGCTCTGTTAGGGCTTTAGTGACCGGTCTGAAGTGCTGTAGGCAGTCAGTGACTGGCGTCCTCAGGCCAACACAATTACTGCACAACACAATGAGTAATTGACCATGAAGATATCACAGCATTATAATTATCTTCATGTTTTGTGTTCTAGCCTTGATGCACACCACTGCATGGGCTAAACTGCAAGAGAAAGGCCCTGTTATATATAACGCTACAGGTTTTTCAAAGGGTCGGCGGTTTCGGTATTACTTGAGCTTACTGTATTTGATGATTTTATTCGTTTTGGTATGTAGGGACAAATTGTGCTCTTGCTTACAGGGTGCATGGTAGGAGAAATAAATATGAACAGTCTCAGATGGCCCTACAGAGACGTGAAAAGACAAGCCGGTATAACAGCTCTTATTTAAAGGGACAGTTCCCCAAAAAATGACAAATCACAGAAATATTTAAATATATTTTTCCGTTGAAGACAACAGGAGGAATCTGTTAAAAAACATTTACACTGCTTTCTTTATTAACATTCATTCATTTAGCAGACACTTTTTCTTTCTCTTCAATAAAATATCAGTGGGTTTACCTGCGGAATTGGGCTAGTTGTTTTTTCTCCAGCGATGAATATTTAACATCTTCATAAAATATAGTTGACCTAAATGCATGTTTTTTATATTCTAACAATAATAAAACTGTGGCGCTATATGATTTTGTGAGGTAGCGGCACTGGTTTTCGTCATGATTGTTTCTAGTAAATAATCATTTTGTTCATCAGCTGTAAATCTCAGGGTAAGAGGGTGTATACCATGTCAAAGATACTACTATACAATGATTTGTATTGCTTGTCTAATCCATAAAAGATCTAGGCGTTATGTTAGACAGCAACCTGTCATTTCGAAAACCCATCTCAAATGTCATAAAAACGGAATTTTTCCACCTTAGAAATGTTGCCAAATTACAAAGTATTGTATGTGTTGTTGACGCAGAGAAGCTTATTTATGCATTTGTGACCTCAAGACTTGACTACTGTAATGCACTACTTAGTGGTTGTCCTGCATCATCATTAAACAAACTACAGTTGGTTCAGAATGACAGTTCTAACCAGATCCAGAAAATACGATCACATAACCCCAATGTTATCAACCCTTCACTGGCTACCCATTAAGTATCGTATTGACTTTAATCTCTTAATCGCTTATAAAGCCTTAAACGGTTTAGCCCCACCTACCTAACAGAGCTTCTATCACACTACAACCCATCACGCTCTCTAAGATCTCACAACTCAGGACTTTTGATAACACCTAGAATAACTAAATCCACCAAAGGGGGTCGAGCTTTCTCAAACGTAGCACCGAAACTCTGGAATAGCCTTCCTGACGCTATTCGAGGACCAGACACACTCTCACAATTTAAATCTAGATTAAAGACGCATCTTTTCAGCCAAGCATTCACTTAATGGAAAATATGTTAAATAAACCACCGGGAGACTCCGTTTATTAGATATTATTTACTAGAATAATTTAACTTGTTATATAAATATATTTTGTGTTTTTCGGTTTCTTATTTTCCTCTGTAAAGCTGCTTTGGAACAATGCACATTGTGAAAAGCGCTATATAAATAAAATTTAATTGACTGTAAAATTTGCATTTTAGGTATGAGGGTGGCGTATTTTGAGGTGTGGGGATATAACATAGGATAAAAGAAAAACTGAATATGGATTTGTAATGACATGTGATAAATAATGGCACTAATGTCATTTTGTGGGTTAACATCCTCAGTGCGTGTGTACTATAGAAGGATGAAGAGGCACAGAAGCAGGACTTTAATTAAAGCACCACCATTGATCTTAAAGCAGACTGCTGATGTAGCTGGCAGTGTTTAGCTTTCACTCTAATTATTCTGTGAAAAGAGTCTGCCTCTCTCTTCTTCTGTTCTCTTCTGACTCTGTCTCCCTCCCTCTCAATCTCTTTTTTTTATAAATGCCCCTCTGCATCTTCTCTCGCCCTCTCTCACTTCAAGACTGACAGACAGCTTCTCTCCCTGTTGATCTTTAAAAGATGCCAACTGAAATTTTTCATAACCCCATCCTCCCCCTCCCATGACAGAAAATCATTGATTTTGTCGCCCTGTTGGAATAATGATAAGGATTGTTGTCAGGGGAGAGGACCGGCATGCAGGGTTGATCTTAGATGCTTTGGATACATTCAGTGGGGTGGAAAGGTTTGAAAATCTCACGGAAACAGGTGCAATGCAATATGCCTGATTACAGCTTGCCCAGAGATGATGCACATATGCATCCTAATGGAAACTAATGGGCGATTAGGTGGAAAATGGCATGTGATGGTGGACTGTATTTGAGGAATTGTCTGAAAAGGCCTTTAGGCAAATAGTGGCAAAAGGATTTCATCTCTAAATTGGCTTTTGGAATGAATTGCCCGATGCATTTAAAGGAGTTGCACACTATATTTATCCTCCTACTATTATAGTTTTGAATTTCAAAGCAGTATTAGAAACTGGCTTCAGAGAGATTAAAGCAGAAACATATGCTGAAGATTTGAGAGAATGGGAATGGCAGGGGAAAGTCCCCGCAGAGTTTGATATTAAAATCAGCATGTAAATCAAATTTATCCAAAATGAACGCGCCAAAGGCAAGCCTCTAATCGAATTTATCATCGTCTGGTCTGCGATTTACCGGCACGCTTAAGGAAGAGAGTCCCCTGGAGAGATCTGACTAGAATTCAGCCTGACAGATCCCCTGTACACACTTATCACTTATCCAAATTAAGTGTATTGTTTTCACATTTCAGAATGGACTAAATTTGGATTTTCTGATGGAAAGAGCAGTTTTTGTAACATTGTAGCCTCTGCGTAAATACAATGCGCCACGAGAGCAGCTTTGTACAGTAGCTGTCATGACACTCAGAGTAGCGTATGTCCTGTTTGTGTTCATGAAAATCAATGTGTAATACAGGCCTATATATGGCCAAATAAACCAGAGAAATGTACAAATAAATATGCAAATAATTGCAAGAAAAAACACAAAGCAAATTGTAAATGAACTCAATTCTTAACAATTCAAGTCAAGAATATCCAAATTTCATTTTAAATGGCATACCAAAAGTTTAAAACCATTGACTTGATCTCAAAAATTGAATTTACCATACAACCAAGTATTAATAAAGACTGTATGTGCGGGTTGAATTATTTAAAGATGGTTTTCTTGCATGCAAACTCCAGTTGTCAACGTTCTACCAATAAAACAGTATACAAATGGAGTAAAACGAGTGCCAACTAACGTGTTTCATATAATTCATAGTGGTCAGATTCATATACACACATGTATGCTTCCTATTGGTACTGTTGTCGTTTCAGCACTGGACAGCGTCGTTGTGAACGCGAGCTGTGCGCGCTCACGCAGCACAAAAGGACTCTACTCTCTTACTAGAACTTTCAGAAGACTTGAATCCAATGCGAATGTGGTTTAAGTAAGAAACCAGACGGCATCTCTTTAGCAGCATACCGAAATCGAGCGAGAGAGAATTTTGGAGAGGCGCTTGACGCATAACCCCGCCCCCTCGGCTCAGAAGGTGGAAATCCCTGCCCTAGTTTTAAATCCTCATTTTACCACATTCAGCGCACCTCGTTTACCAGGGTCCACCTACACGGGACACTTTTACACATTTGAATCCGTCCGTTCTGCATTCAACCTCTCCAAAAAGGACATATTTTCAGCGCATTGACCAGTGCACCTGTTAAGCGTCCCCGCGCGTAAAATACGACTTGCTGAGAGATCTCCATCGTCGCATTGCATCCGAGCCATAGAAGTCTGAGGTCAACGGACGCGATCCGCCGGTAAGCATCACATTATCAGTCACGTACACGAGAGGAGCGACCGGTGTCACGATGGACCCAAGAGCCGCCTGCTGATGTTCGAGGTCCACGATGGATTCATGCGTGTCTACTTTAAGATTCTCATACAACGGTATTATAAATGGAGGAGGAGAGTGACTGTCGCAAAATTAACAACAGCTTCCTGCGGGACCACAACTATGCAACTGAAGGTATGTGGAGAAATGGAATTGAACTCGGTTCTCGGTGATATGAATGGCGGTGGGGGTGGGTGGAAGTGGGTTTCTGTTGCACACCCTCCTGTAGCCTATATTAACGTGATGTATAGGGACTGGGCGTTAGTGGATGTTGGTTTACTGCTAATTCGCATTAATGGGTCTTGGATTCATTTCATGTAGTTTTTCTTTTCTTTTTTATGTTTCCAACAAAGCTTTGCCTCAATGTTTTACGGGCAATTCATGACTACAGAGCTTCATCTCTCTGCTCTGTTTTAAGGTGTTACTATGGGGCTGTGGCCATTGATGAATGACCTGTAGGATGACTCAGATATGACTTGCATTACAGGACACAGCACAATTGAGCTATTTAACAGCACAGCAAGAGGGTTCGGAAATGTCTGAGAACGGCTTTAGAAATAAAATCATCCACATCAGACACTTTAAATCTGTATGAGCTGATATGAAAGCAGTGACTTTCTGTTTGACATCATCATTGAAAATTAAAGATACAAGGATGTTTTAATAAGGTGATGTGCACCTATAATATGATCTGACAAATGAATGCAGTACCGGTTTCAGGTCAGTCACCCTCTGTCATGTTTAGAGCATAAGGCTACATCAGATGTTGGGTCTCGGATCCTCCCTCAATGCTGGGCATCTTCCTGATTCATGGTTGTGGGAGTTTTTGCTAAATAGACTTGATGAGTAAAATCAATCAGTGGCCGATGGACTCACATGCCCCTGGTTTCTCTGTTTTATGATCTGTCTTGCCCACCCGGTAAATCACACAGTAGCGCCGGAGCGTTGTCTCATATACAGACACAAACTCGGTAACCCACGCAGCTTCTTTTGCTGGCAAACCTATTGTCTCTCTCACTCAGCTAAGCAAATGATTGTGTGGTCTCAAATGAGAGGTAAAGAAGACTATTAGACACATATTTTGCATTATATACGTTTGCTCTCAATATGTTTATTATTATTATTAATATTGGTATGATCTAGAGATGTGCCGATAGTCAAGTTTTCCACCGATACAGATTATTCAGAGTGATATCTGCCACTGCCGATAGTTTGGTGGTTATAACTCCCATGAACTAAATTCGGAAGATTAAATGAATATTTATTAGCATTCTGAATGTTATTCGTTCATATTGACCAAATTCATAACATTTTCCTGTTCTCTTTTGACTGACATGATATATCGGCCATGATCATCCGCCGATATATCGGTGCATCTCTAGTATAGACGGTTTACTACTCATACGCACTTTTGCGACCCCAACTTAACTTCCGGTACACATTCACAAACAAAAGAGTCCCTTTATTTCTGAGAACAATCAAAAGAAACCGCAAAGAACCGTTACTTGGCTTAACTTGTCTCTCCAATATTTTAAATTAAGACTAAGCTCAACCGCTATATGTACCATACGGTTTGTTTAAATGCAACTAAACTACAGGACCCATTCAACAAATTGTTTATTTAATACAATTAATATACAGTAAAATAATAATACCAATTAATATTAACATAAATTAAATAAAATATAAATAGTTATACTATCAGACACTAGCCAAACCCAAATCGGAAGTTAACTGGGGATCAGATGCAAGCGCGTCCGATGAAACGGTCTTTAATTTGTATAAATTTGCCCTCATGGCTGATGTTCAAGAGAGCTAAAATATGATAAGTGGACCAATTACACAGATTCGAATATGAATCCGTAAAATTTCATTAGTATAGGTCAAACAAGGATCTAACCAAATATCCCTTTGACTGGGAGGTGGAGGGGCAAAAACAATCTTTCGAGCACATTGATTTATATTTCTACCACTCAAAATGCTGCACACTTGTTTGTTTCTGAGTGCTACAAACTTGAGTTCCTTAGATTCTAGAATAAATGGATGTGTCGCCCGCCCCCTCACCACTCTGCGCATACCCATACTGCCTTGCTCACGTGATGCCACAGATGATGGTGGTATTTCCCCCACTGCAGACATGTTTAAAGGTGTAATTGAGGTCCAGGGTTTCTCTCTCTCTCTCTCGCTCTCCTTCCCTCAGGCTGTATAGGCTGCACACATAGACAGAGTTTAATAACACATGACTATAACCCTCCTGTGTGTTTCTTTCTATAGACACACACAGAAATCGAGCGAGCTAGATTGGAGCGCTAGTAATTCTCCACTGGGATTACTTACACTACAGTGTAATATGTGTTGATGCACATGCGTTTGTCTATACGCACAGGTAATTGCTGTTTTATAGAGCATTCCAGGCAGTTTGATTTTGATAATTGAGAACACTCTTTTCTGTAACAACCCGTTCTATCTGCCCTATGACCCGGGAACGTGACCCACCAGAAGACCTCTTCACTCCCCCAATTTGTCTAATTCACTAAATGTGCATTGCCTTTGTAATTGGATTTTCCTGGGTAACACTGTAGTCCCAGAAGTGGTTTGTTGGGTCCCAAACCTAATAAAGCATTGACAGAAAGGGTGAGAGATGGGCGATATTGAGCACCCCGTTCGTTCTTCTCTACGATAAAGAGGAATATCAAATTATGGTATCGGGGTTCATAAAGACCTTTTAGGTTTAGCGTTAATATTTCATAAATGCAATGTAAACGCTGGGATTTATGCTTAGCTGACTTTGATATTCTTTTTTTTAATAGCTTCTCGGTTTATTACGTATTTCGAAATTACATCCAGGGGAGTCGTGCTCTTTCACACTCGGGGAACATTCGTAGAGTAATTCTGCTGCATTTCATTTGCGTGGGGAATCCTTGCTTTCCGCATCTCTAGTGCAGCAAAACAAATGCAACGTTTCTTTTAAATGGAACAACTGCATAAAAATAAATGAAATTTTGTTTCATCAGCAGGGTGACAGCATAAATAGCTGAAGGATGGATGCTGGGATGGGAAAAAAAGATTTTGCTTTTGTCTTCATTTGGGTTGCATGGGTTTAATTGAGCAGAACGCTCCCCCTGCATGCTTGCACATCAGTCCGATCCAGCACCCACGCTACACAACACACTAATGAATGAGAATGCATCCTGAAGCACTGACAACATCATCAATCGCTCCAGGCTCGCAGAGTAGCTGAAACTCTTAGAAAAAGAGAAGGAGAGAGAGAGAAAATATAGCCTGGCAGAGAGAAGCCTATGCAGTGTTGCGGTCTGCACTGCAGGGACTGAAGCCAACAGAACTTATTCTGGATGGACAGTAATGGCCTCATGGTTCTGCACAGGCAGCTGGCCCAGACACAGTTACATTACTGCTTATGTAGGCACTATACAGGAGGATATTGCGGAATATGCAGTGTTTTTAAAGGGCTGGCTAAATCAAAATAAAATTGAAAAGTGTCATGCTGTTATGTTATCCAGTATGACTTTGGTACTGTAGAACACAAGGGATAATTTACTGCTTTTTTGAATAAAGTGCAATGAAAGTGATTAGTGACCGACACTGCTTTTTGTGTTTTATGGAAGAAGGAAAGATTTGACACCACATGTGTAAATGAGTTATAAATGAACCATCCCTTTAAGGTTACCTCATTCTTTGGCAATCTTGTCTCAGCTTAATATAGTCTAACCTCACTACTATCTTACATCACTCTTACCTCGCAGCAATCAAATCTGACCTCATACAATATTATTCATAAAATTGTACAATATTTCATCAACCCGGGATGTAAAAAGAAGAATGCGTGTAACCAGATTGATCTTGGCCACCATTGACTACCAAAAATGTCTTTGTTATGTTGAACACAAAAGAAGATAATTTGAAGAATTTGGGAAAGCAAACACTTTTTGGGGCACTTTTGACTGCCATTGTCGTCATTTTTCCTACGTGGTAGTCAATGGTGGCCAAGAACTGTTTGGTTACAAGCATGTGTTTATCAGAACAACGACATTTAAACTGATTTGTAACAACTTGAGATTTTTTATTTTGGGTGAACTGTCCATCTAAGGCATAATAATTATGATTTTTTTGTCCCTTCTGACCCATCCCTAACCTTAAAACAGTCTTACCACATTACAATAAAATGAATAAAATTGTGGTGGAAATCAAGTTGTGTGGACTCAGTATACAGTACAGTACATCTGTCCTGCCTCACAAGCATCAAGGGAATAAAATGCCATTTACAGAATAAACACATGGTCATGCTAACTATAAACCTTATAACTACACTCAAGGGGAAACAAACCTATTTATTTTCTTTTAGATGGGTAACCATATCTTCATCTCGACGTCGTACCATACTTTTCCAAGCTATAGACCTCTCTGCGGTTTCCATGTAATGGTTTTGTTTAAAAGAGCTCTGCTGTTTCTCAGAGTAGCCCAGCGGGGATGACCCTGCCACACTCACCCCGGCAACACAATTTACACCCCCATGCACTAACATCGGGGATAATGACATGCGCTGCCCCGCACGGGCCTGATGGTCTTATTCAGCAGAGAAAGAGGGTGACAGACAGACTGAAAGACAGACAGACTGCATCAGCAGAGACTGCCAACACAAACGGCCCCAGGCTACATTTTAAGACTTTAATCATAAAGAGAAATATCTCAAACCCAAAGGGCCCCATTTATAATTCAGAGGGAAACAGTGAGGCACTAATGTTGATCCCCAGCGTCAGACTGAGTGCAAGAGCGGGACAAACAGAGAGGGGCCGGTTTAAACATTTAACTGCTGTCAAACTCTGATTGAGGTTTTTATTGAGAGATGTATTCAGCGACACATGAGCGCAAATGTAAACAAAAGTAACTAATTTCTTATAAGCCTTGGAAAGGTTCAGATCGAGCCTTTCCACAGTAGGAACATTACTGTAGCTCCAAAACATAGTTTTTCAGTATACTGCCTAAATAGGCAGCTCATGAAGTGGTACACTGAAAAATATACAAAGAGAACACAGAAATATTGGGTCAGTATCTATTGATCAACGTGATGAACATTTGGACATAAAATATATTTTACAGGGTTAAAGAATGTGTGATGGTGATTTATTTATCTAAAATGGATCATCATAAAGCCAACAAAAGGAGGTTCCTTCTCAATATTAGAGGACAACATATGTAAATGAGTTAAAGGAATAGTTCACCTTCAAAATGAAAATTCTGTCATTATTTACACGCCCTCTTGTCATTTCATACCTGTATGACTTTCTATCTTCTTTAGAACACAAAAGAAGATATTAAAAAAATATGTTGGTAACAGAAAACCGTTGGTCCTCATTGACTGGCATTGTTTTGTGGCCATACAATAGAAGTCAATGAGGACCAACAGTTTTTGGTTACAAACATTTTCTAAAATATCTTTCAGAAGAAAGAAAATCACACAGGTTCAAAATGACAACAGGGCGAGTAAATGATGACAGAAACCCCTTTCAGAAGATCAGCGTACCCCTTTCCGGTTCTCTCTCAAACACACACACCCTCCCCGTCCGTCCCCCAGAGACCCGCAGCACCTCTCCCTTCCATTTCCACGGTTCCAAGGTTAATTTGCTTTTTTCTGGTCTCTCTCTTTCTGCTGTGGCGGGTGGAGGCACTGCTCTGACTGTGTAAGGAGAGTCACGGGCATTGTTGTCGATCAGCAGGTGGTCAAGCTTATTATAACCAGCTCAAATTAAGCTCGTGTCTGGTGAAATTGGTCCTGATCTGTCTCATTCTGTAGCTGGCTGAAGGCAAGCCGTTATTCCATTGGCTTTGAAACAGCCAGACATCGACAAGTCGATGGAGTCATCAGTCGATATATAATCCAGGCATGTTAACAAAACCAGCGGGTGCTGTGTGCTGCATGTGGTTTTGTTTGCTGTCCTAGCTGTAAAGTATAGATTCGACGATCGATACGATTTGATTTTCATGGTCAATAAATGAAAAAGAAAAGACGAACATCACAAACTTACTGAGTTGTCTTTGACATTAATTCAGCATTGGTAAATCTAAGCCAAACTGGTTGCATAAGACAGTTTGTACAGGATAACGTATAGTTGAAGCATTCTTGCTTTTGGCCAGCACTTAGATTTAAATAACTAAGTGCATGGAGAGTGAAAATGGGGAATTATCTTGACAAAGATCCATAGAAATGTAATTATAAAGACCGGATCTTGCCCACTTAACTAGTGTTTTTTTGTCTTTTGTGGCACACATTTACTTAATAAATGAGTGTGCTTACAAGGACAGTTAACCTAAAAGGCTAAATTCTGTCATTATTTACTTAGCTTCATGTCACTATAAAATGTATACCACAAACTATAATATATACATTTGTTAACTTCTTATACAAGTTTGCATTGCATTTTGCATCTAACATCTTCTGTATAACGTAAGTCATATGGGTTCGGAACAAGACAGGGATACACAAATAACATGTTTTTGGGGTGAGTTCACCCCTTAAATCCATTTTATAAAACTTGACTGTTGAACACAGTTTGCTTACTTTTAAGGATGACCTAAGCAAACACGCATTCTGAACAGACGTTTACGAGCAAAGAAAAGAGACGTTAAGGCAGGCTGTAATCTCCTTTTCATGCTGATCCTTTGAGTCGCTGAGCTCAGCAAAAGAGCTTTAATCTCCAACAGCAGTGAACGTGTAACAGTGCATTGCAGCACAGTCCTCAATCAGGTCCTGTGATAATGGCAGATTGGATGCAGACTAAGGCTTTCCCTTCGACTCATTTCATTTTGCCTTAACTTTAAAACAAATATAGATTTTTTTTATGCGTATTTTAAAATGATTAAATATTCTTAAGCTTCGATAGTCTCAGACTGACCTACTTTTGCCTGAACCAGCCGCTTTTGTATGTGGCAGACAGCTGTGCTATGCAGGAACCTTCTGGCTAGATCTTTAAACCGCTAGATCTTTATTATTGGGGTTGGCAGTAGATTTTAAACCAATTTACATCAAGCAAATCTGAGTATAAGTAACACTGTGTTATAGTTGGCGATAACAGTACGTTACAGAATGGAATACTAGTATAGTATATCGCCTACTATGTCTGTAAAAGCATGTGAAAAAGTGTGCATTATGCAAAACTAAACACACCAAAAAATACAAAACTAAAATATATTCTTAATTATCGCAATGGAAAGAGAAGGTCAATTGGTCAAATAAAGCACAATGAATCATGGGATACTGCATTTCAAACTGAACTCTGGTTGTATACTGCACATTGTAGTAAATATTAAGTCATATTACATGACTACAGAACTTCCACAAGTGCATCATATAGACACGGCATACAGCAAAAATAATATGACTAGTATGGAAGCTGATATTTTTGGTATTTCCCATGATGCCTCAGTGGTGGGGAAGCCATGATCATACATGTTGAAGAGCTGCCTGGACTGCTGGGATTAGACAGGTTGGCACGGTAACCCACTTTACGGTGTGTGAGTAATGAGAGCGTCTGCAAATTACAGCTCGAGAGGAATCGGTTCTTTCCCAGCAGCACTCTGCTATATAAGACCCTGACTTTTGACCCTGCTGTTGCAGACATGGCTGCCTGCAGGATTTATTGACTGCACTGTGTCATACACTGCCGACATTATTTGTCATAGGCAGCTAAGCATAAAGACATTCAATACAACCGACTACCTCATCAGACATTACAAATTAAAAACGTGTCTAGGTCAAACTTCATCCTACAAACAAAATGTATAGGGCTAAAAATGTATATATAAGTATACATGTACTGTAGGGTTTTTTTGCTCAAAAAATAACCACCTACTACTCCTTACCATTTTTAAAGAGTATTTAAATATTATACAAAATATAATTGTGGCATCATAAACCTGTGCATGACACAAAAATGAGACATCTTGGGAACTGTAGGCCTATCAGTGGTTTTGTGTCCGTACAATAGATGTCAATGAGGGCCAACGTTGTTTGGTTACCAACATTCCTTAAAAGATCTTTTTTGCATTCTGCAGAAAAGGAGAGTCATACAGGTTTGGTATGACATTAGGGTGAGTAAATGATCAAGGAATCTATCTATCCCTTTGATGACCCGTGCCATGTGTTTTTGAGGTGAATTGTGACATTTCAATTTAAAAGATTTTCCTGGGTACTTCCTTGTCAAACAGTAACCCACAAAAGCACACTGGTTTACGGGCCTTCAGTCAAATGATGCTTTTATTGTGGGGCACCCCTCTCTCTCTTCGTCCTCTATTTCTCTTTCTCTGCTATTTATTCTAAGCGCAAGATGAAGAATAACATGTCTGTAATTGAGCAAATTCATTAAACCATTGCCATCAGTTTTCTTCACGTGTCTACTGCAGCGTGCTAATGTGTTTATAATGAGATAGGCTCGTGTTATTGTTGAGCGTTGTGCGCTATCAAACGCAACTCAAGTATTTTGGTGCATCCAGGAGCCCCTGTGCAAACCTGTCTCATCCCCTTATTACGAGATTCGATGAATGCTTTATTGAATCTTTATGGCCTGCTTGCTGTTCAGATTGATTACAATATTACTTGTGTGTGGATGTCATTGTCTTAGCATCAACTCCCCGTCCCCCAAAAAAATAGTCTGAGTGGGGGTTTCTCTCTTTCTGTGCACATTTCAGATAAGAATCACTCAGATCAGTGGAAGCTAATAGAATCTGTGCTTTTTATAGGGAGGGCATGACAGATCTCCGTGCCATCTATTGACTTGGGTAATGCATCAGATATCTAGCAGTGCCCCGTGCAAGGCAGCAAACCAATCCCCCATCCTGACCCACCCCCCCCCGCCCTTCCAAATCTTCACATTTGGAGTCCTCCATCATCATCATTTAGAGGAGAGCGTGATTGTTCTTGCGCCTCACCCAACCAAACCCCACCCCACACCTCCACAACCATACTAGAGTAAAAAAAGTAAATCCAAATGTCGATTTAAGTAAAGTGATCATTTTAGGTTTTTAATATTCAAATAGGTATACATTAAATATGAAATACTAAATAAATGACATATACAGACCCTATGTAATGTATACATACGTATGTGTATACGATACAATAGTACAAAGGAGATGAATTCACATGAGCCTAGCCCGTTACTTTTTATATCGTCATATTTTCATAGATTCATTGTCTCTCCTGCGACCATATTTCAGAAATTCAGTGCTCCTGTTAAAAATAGATGCCACGATAGCTCTCCCTCCCTCTCTCGCACTCAGTGTGCCATTGACTGGTGCAGACCATGCATTCAGGCTGTTTAACATAGCCAGCGAGGTCTTTCAGTCAAATGCAGCACAACAGCAATGGAAAGGGTTTCCATGGTAACCACTTCCTCCCGTTTTTCAATTCAGCCGAGCAAAAATCCATTGAGAGCGTGTGGGTTGTTCATAAAAAAAAGAAACACTCCTTCCTACTTGTTACATCTCTGCCCCTCCATCTTTCATAAGCAGACGCTAGTAGAGGCGGTGAAAGCGTGCTTCTAATTTTCTTTTGTGTTTGTAAACGTCTCTGTTTTTCAATAGTGCGCATGACCTACAAAATGCATTTTTGATTCGCCCGACCTAATTACGTAGAAAGCTTCGCTCTATGAATCAAATGCATCTTTTTGAGGAAGATAAAAGGAGATTTTTTAAAGGTAGGAGATCCTCCTACAGTCGGAACTCAAAGAGATGAGATTTTGTGATTTCAGTGTGGATGGCTGTTGCTCAATTTATATGCCAAGAGGAATAGACGATTGTTTGAGCATTGCTGCACGTGCCTTTTCTGAACACAACATAAGAATCAGTCTTTCTGGAGCATCATTTATTAGATGTCACCTCCTAATCCTCCCGTATGTAAATTGTGTGTCAGTTTCTGTCTTCAGCAGGGAATTTAGGGTTGAACATGAAGGATGTTTGTGTATTTTTGTCTCGGTTTATAATAAATGGAGGAACAGCATTATCTTGTCAGACGAGGGAGCGTTTGCTCTCTCTAGAGGAAGAATTCTGAACAGTTTATGGAAAAAATGGTTGCGCAGTTCTTTACCAGTACAAGAGTTTTTATTGCATTAAATATTTCATCTTACAATACATAAAGTTATCCCCGAAAAGAATCCCTTGATGCATGCAAGAACAAAACTACAGTCCTTTCTCTATATTGTTTCACAAATGGGAGGAACTAAAGTGTTGCACTTTTCATCTGCTTTCATTCTGGTAGTCTAAAAGGATTCAGATAAGCATTCATTAATGCTTATCGCTGTAGATAATAGCCTTAGTTTGAATTCTGTTGCAAATAATTGTTTTTTTTTGCTTACATTTCCTATTCCACAGCACATTTTTGTGTATTGTTATTAATATTAGACCTAAAATAACGGTGTCACATTGATAATACTTTTTTAAGATTGTTCAAATTCAATTTGAAGTACATGTACAGCATGCAATGTCATTTTCGACTTTCAGATTATCAACTAGTGATGGTGTTGTTGTATACCCTTATATACATTTATTTGATGCACAGCTTTCTCGGCTACTTGCTTCTTATTGGTCGATTGTATTATTCCGTGATCAATCATTTCTGCATACAAACCACTAAATAATATAATGTCCCCAGGCAACTGACTTCCTAGCTGTGCAAGTTTTATGTTTTACTTTGCAGTCTATTCTTTGTCATATAAAAGAGTTAATCGACTTCAATCAATATTTAATGTCCTTATTTATTTAATAAGTAGCTTTGAAGCAGGATGATGTAAATCATTCATCTCAAAATAAACCCTTTTGGGTGTGATACAAGATCCTGTCATGGTTTAGTTCGCGATAATGACAGCTAATAGTACATTATCCCTTACATGCAGTGTTAATCTTTGTAACGCTTTTCTTTTATTGTGTGCAGCTGATATCATCTCTACTGTGGAGTTCAACTCGACAGGAGAGCTCCTGGCCACTGGAGACAAAGGAGGAAGAGTGGTGGTTTTCCAAAGGGAACAAGAGGTAGGAAGACGATCATGAAATGTTTCCTAAACGCTCATTCATGTCGACAAAATGTTGACAGCAAGTCAATAGAATCTGTACTGCCTTTACCATGTGATCAAAAACACCGCAAAAGCCTCACCCTGTAATTTAACTTCCTGTGGCTTTTAACAAGATTCAATGGGCACACAACCATAATACAGGTGAGGCCATAGAAGAAACAGGCACCTGATATACCCCAAGTTTAATATCATGCACATGCTCAAACATGAAGCTGCTTAAGCACACGGGCACGCCTGCTTTCTTACAATACCCACACAGAGAGATGTCCTCTCTCATCCTTCTGTTTGCTTAAATTAAACTGCTCGAACGGTTTTCACAATTATTGTCATTTTAATGGTTCCCACCGTGGGCACTTCCTTATTTTATGCTGCCATTGATTGCAAACGCATTAATGTAACAGACCAACTGTGACCAGCAAGCTAGAACCTTAAGGTCCAGTGTGTCATTTATTACAGGATCTATTGGCAGAAATAGAAATACATAACTATGTCTTCAGAGGTATATAAAGACCTTACACAATGAAGCGTTATGTTTTTATTATCTTACGTAGAAATTATGTTTAATTAACAAAGTTCGGGAGGAGCCGTAGCATTTAATCAGCCGGCTTGTCCACAATCAGCAATCACCGCACATACACAATCAGCCATAGCGAGCTCGCTCATAAATAGAGAAACCATCTTACCTGCTCGATCTCCTAAGATTAAGCATCCCTCCGGCTCCTCTCCCAAACTCATTTCCTTGTAAGAGCCCCGGGGGGTGTGCACTGGGCTCAAACCGGTTCCGAGCTCGGTGCACTCAAACCTGACCAAGGTGTAGTGTTTCAGGTTTGGATAGATCTGGCGAGCTCAGAGCCCGCTTCCCGGACAGCACGCCAAATACGCATAACCTTCATAACCAAGTTCTTGCTTTATTATCCCTATCAACATCACTGTTATCTGCGCAGGTGAACTCGTGAATGAGCTAATGAGAATTTGTCATGTTGTTTCTACAGTAGCCCTAAACAGACAAACAGAGCGTGTTTCATAAATACATATTAATATAAATATTCATAATATAGAATAATACATTATTGAAGGAGTAGTTCACCTTCAAAAGGAAAATTCTGTGGTATTACTCATCCTCTTGTCATTTCAAACCTGTATGACTTTCTTCCGCAGAACACAAAATTAAATATTTTGAAGAACGTTGTTTACAGACCCCCGTTTACTTGCATTGGTTACAATAGAAGTGATTGGGGGCTGTGCTGTTCTGTTACCAACATTTTTCGAAATATCTTCTTTCGCGTTCTGCAGAAGAAAGAAAGTCACACAGGTTTGAAATGACAAGAGGGCGTGTAAAAGGCGACTGAATTTGACGGTGACCTACTCAGTTTTATTTCTAAATCTGTGCTGTGTCACACCATTGGACACATGTACGGTATATTTGTCTAATACCCATATACTGTTAACTACCTGTGTATGCTGGACTATTCAGTTTAGATTTTAAACATTTCTCCCCTTCCTCCCGAAGAGCAAGAACCAGCCTCACAGACGTGGTGAATACAATGTTTACAGCACGTTTCAGAGCCACGAGCCAGAGTTTGACTACCTGAAGAGCTTAGAAATCGAAGAGAAGATCAACAAGATACGCTGGCTGCCTCAGCAGAACGCTGCATACTTTTTGCTTTCCACAAATGGTAAGTACATGGTTGAGCGCTCGGTCAGCTGCTTGTGCGTTTATTCTTCGTTATATGCAGTCAAAGACGGTAACCTGAAATACCTTTCCAAAAAGGCTTCAAGGCCAACAAAACAGAAATGAATACACTAAAGGTGCTTTCTATTCAAAAACCGAAGAACTGTGAAGTCTGTTTTCTTTACCTAAGACATCATACATCTCTATATTTTCGGATGGTATGGCAGTGGTTTACATTCTCTGTCAGTGCTGGATCTTTTCCAATAGTGTGCCAGATTGTGTGCTACAGATTGCAAAATCTCCAACTGGCCATCTTTTTATTTTCTATTATCTCTCAGATTCTTTTGATGTCTCTGGTTTGTTAAGTTTGATGTGGTTTTGTTTGCAGATAAAACTGTCAAACTGTGGAAGATCAGCGAACGGGACAAGAGACCTGAAGGATATAATCTGAAAGATGAAGATGGAAGAATCAGAGACCCAGCCACCATCACCACATTACGGGTCAGCGCCCTTCTCTCTGTCAAAGCCTCATTTACATCAGTCATGCACAAATGAAAATGATGTGTTTTTACAATGTTGCTTCTTATCCTTAGTTAGGTGAGCTTTCATTATGCGAGTCAAATGAGTAAACTGGTCAGTGTGAATGTCGTTCATTCATTTGAACAGATTTGACATACTACACAGCTGTCGTTATATTCATTTATCATTTGAGAGGTTACGTTTTTACCTTTCCAATTAAAGTTCTTGTTCACGTTTGCTCAGACTGGTTGTTTTGCTGCGCGAGCGCGGTTGTCGTGTTCATAAGAACTGAACGTTAGCTTAAAAAACAGCACAGTCCTGGTGTTATATAAAATAACGGTCAAGTAAATACATGTTTTGCAGGCAAGCATAAACTTGCATCATACGTTTGGTATTTACTTTGCATTCTCTGTGACTCCTGCACGGCTGCACCACACTTAAACCGCAGAGATTTACTGTACATTTCCAAAGCAGCGCATAATACTCCCATCACCGCTCACAACGCCAGAGCGCTAACTTTGACTCTGCGCATGCGCAATGAAGTCATTTAAAATAGCGGCGAAGATAAAACTCGCAACTTGAGTATCCAATGCTAGCAAATCTCACATACCTCTGGCAAGTTTACAATGTCTAAACGCTGTCTAATACCAAATACGACCTCAATCACATTTTCACACACTGCCTCCCATATTTTCGTTTTAAATTCTGACTGTGTTTTCTGCGTTTTTTGCATCAGCAGCACGCATTTTGAGAGGAGTTTTGACTAGCGTATTAAAATGTTTTGTGTGTGTGTGCGTTGATAACTACTGTAGTCTGTTATTGACGCAAAACCATGATTTGTGTATTTTTGGTTACAATGATTTAACTATAGTAGCCATTCGATCATTTTGTGCATTACATCTTTAAAGTGTTATTTTCAACAAAGTGATTTAATGATTTTAATATAAATGTTCTATTAGGAAAATAAACCACGAGACGTTCCTGCCGCTGGCTCACACTTCACACGAAAATATCATTCACCGCGTTCAGCACCAATGCAGTCAAACGGCGAGCTGTCAGCGAACAAAAAGCATTTGTTCGTAATCAAACAACAAAGACAAAGAGAGATGATAATGTGTTGTGAAGGGGCTCCATCATTCCTCCCTCTCGTCTCTCTCGTTCTCCACTCATCTCCCCAAATTGAATACAAAGAGGGCGCGACTCCGAGTATCCATTAACGTTTGGTGCAATGTCTGTTTTATGCTTCACGGCCTAATGGATTAAAGCACTCCACTCCTCCACCATTGTCTGTCCGGGCAGAAGATTAGCCTGACACCGGGGTGATGGTAGGGAGCGGGCGGCAATCCCATTTGGACCGTGAAATGTATGTGCGTTGGAGATGCGGAGACAGATTTATCACAGAGCTCCAGTTGAGGAGGCAGGAGGGGGATGAACAGTGATGATACACGCATGTCAGGTGTTCTTGGCAGTGTTATTTGCCAGCACTGTGATCTTAGTCTTGTCTCAGTATGTGATCGTACCCCTAAGGTCTGTGGCGGACTGGTTTCTGCTGCCCGTGTCCTGACATGATGCTTCCGTAGGTGCGACCACTGTGCCATTTAAAGCAAGCAGATACCTGACCTTTTATAACAATACACTTCATCAAAATCTATTCCTGACCTACTAAAGCTGTCTGGTCAAATAGCACAGAAAAAAAAAGAAAGGTCTTGCCAGATTTCACTGTTATTTTAGAGCTATGCCGAGCTGAGGATGATTTGAATGCATCTCGCAAAAAGCAGAGGTCCGTCTGTGATGCGGTAATGACCGACTTTCTTTTGGAAGCACATGCTGCTTCTAAACATCCGCGTCAGGTCAGAGTTAAATGGTTGCAGCGTCTGCACTGCAATTTGGACCTGCGGCTGCTCAGCAGGATGTGCGGTACAGTGAATTCTTAAATGTATCCCGCTGGATGGTCCAGTTCATAAAATGCCAATCCCACATCAAGAGGTATTATAATGGTCATTAGCCCCAAATGGGATGCAGGTGCCACTTATAGCGTCAGAACCTAATTTGTACTTTATGTGGTCTTTTATATTACATAAAAAAATAAGCAAAAGCGTCTGCCTTCTCTGACCCAGATAGCGCAATCCATCTGGCTTACGGCTATTTAACGTCTGCATATACATCTGCAAGACATCTACAATACATAGTTTGCGTATCTGCAATACGTCTCGGAGACGTCTGAACGTCTGTAATACGTCTGCTAAAGATCTGGAGATCTGGAAAACATCTGCTGCGTTAAAACATCTGCGAAACATCTTAGAACGAGCTGTTGTTCATCTATTCTAAATCATAAAAATTTACAGACATCTTCTAGAGGTCTATGTGACATCTGACAGCAGACGTCTCAGAGACGTATTGCAGATGAGCAAACTATGTATTGTAGATGTCTTGCAGATGTAAATGCAGACGTCAAATAAACGTAAGACAGATGTATGTGTGCTATCGGGGGACCTGCTGCTTAAGTCAGCATTCTCTAAATAGAGTTGTGATTTATTATCTACAAAGCGGTCCCTATCTGTGTCGAGGCTGTTTCAGCTTATTTGGACTATTTTTCATCTTCTCTCAGGTGCCGGTATTGCAGCCCATGGACCTCATGGTTGAGGCAACACCTAGACGAGTGTTTTCAAACGCACACACGTACCACATCAACTCCATCTCTGTGAACAGCGACTATGAAACCTTCATGTCTACCGATGACCTGAGGATCAACCTTTGGAACCTGGAGATAACCAACAGAAGCTTCAGTATCCTTTGACCACAACATAGACCAACTCAAGAACAATCTAAGGTCAATGATTCTTGTTTGTTATTTATAATCTATTTATCGTGACATTACTAATCTGGTTAAGGAGATTTCCTTAGCTGTTTCTCCTCAGACATTGTAGATATAAAGCCAGCAAACATGGAGGAGCTGACGGAGGTGATAACAGCAGCAGAGTTTCACCCTTACCAGTGTAACACGTTTGTCTACAGTAGCAGTAAAGGATCCATACGTCTGTGTGACATGAGGGCTTCTGCACTTTGCGACAATCATTCAAAATGTAAGATAATATGATGTCTGTGTGGCGAGCAGGGCGGCACGAGAGCCGTGAGGGAACTGCGCGAGGCCGGTGACGTGTGTGATACCGAGCATCAGCTGTGCTTGCACCGGTCTCGCACCTCTCACGGAGGAGCTTCGCCCTGCTCGCCACAGTTTGCACTAAAAGTGGCTCTTTTTTAGCTCAGGAAACACAATGGAGTTATTCTGAAGTTACTGCATGTTTTATGTTCTTATAATTACTTTATATCAGGGTATCGGCTTTGTCTCAGATGTACAGTAAGTAGATCTACACCTAGAAGAAACAATCATAAATAGGTTTTTCCTGAAAAGCAGGATACATAAGCAAAAGTCTCAATTTGCTATCCATTAAATTTCATTAATGTTAAGAGAAACAGACTGGAAGATATATCATCTATACTCTTTTCGCAGTGCAAGTTGTTAAAAGGTATATATTCATAATACATCTAGAAATGCTGATAAAATGAAAATGTGGAATGGTCTCAATGTTTTCCCACAGCTGTATAAAAACATGTTTACATTAATTTCTTCCCATAGGAAACAAAACAAATCACAAATATCTCAATTGTTTCTCTTAGACAGCAATGGGATTAAATGAAAAGCAAGAAAAAAAGGTCATAGGAATAAATGGAAGTTTAAGAGAAAGAAAATCAAAGACAACTAAAGCAACCGAAATCTGCTGTTTATGTGACATAACAGTTATATTTACAGTGCTTATCGCATCACACCAACATCAAATCTAAAAGCATTTCATATTCAAAAGACAGTCGAGCAGAACTCCATTGTCCCCAGAGAACGCGATCGGTACGTAAAGCATGACAGGGATTAGCCTCTTTTCCACCTAGGGCGAGGGTGGTGGAGGTGAGGATTATGCAAATTCTTAATATGATTGCGTCTCCTAGGGCTTAACTGGCTAATTTCATTTGAGGATTGGACTCAATGTTGGCTGATGAACCTGTACTGTCTGTATACAGCCGCGGACCTCTTGGCTGCACACGGCTGAACTGATAACCACAAACTGACACATTTCCATTTCCAAGGTATTAGCAGCTTGGGTCTCCTCTGCGGTCCATTAAAGATGAGAGTATTCCATGTGCATTTCATGATCAGACTGCATGCATTGACATTTAGGCTTGGCATGAAAATCAATGCTTGAGGGCGGATATTGTTTTCTCACCGCTGCAGGAATTCAGTAATTTCCTCAGTTTTTGGTGACATGTTCGCTGGTCCGAGCATTTGCATCCTGTTGAATTGGTCATTTACATTTTGCTGTTGAATTTGAAACGGGCAGATTTTCTAGAGGGTTGTCTCTGAGAGATACGGCTTGTATTTCCAGCCACATGCTGTCGGAAATTATACACACATCTGTCAGTTTTTTTCTCGTATGTGAGGCCACAGCAGGCAGATGTGCCAGTTTGCCTTAGGAAAGACGACTCGTATGTCTTTCCTGTATGTGTGTGGCGGATTGGGTGAGGGTATGTGTGTTTTCTTCTTTCCACCCCCACTCATAAATCTCCTGGCATCCCTGAGAATATTCGTAAACATCAATCTATGATGTAAGGCGGGGAGGCTAACCAAGCTCAGCAGGGCTCCGAGCAGCACCAGGCCGTGGCGAAGTGTAGCAGCTTCTCATATGGCTTCCCGACGGACTCATTAGCCCTCAGTGAATGACACACAGCAAGACTGCAGGTGGACAGGCTCACAATGACATGACAAACACCTGCAGTCCAGCAGTGCCCAAACATACCCGCCTGCATTGATCTGTCGCCTTTCCTCAACTGAGTCAACAACAACAGGGAATAACCGATAACGTATAATAAATACCCGTTTCTCTACCCTGACAGTTGTATTATTTCCCTGGCGTGTTGGGTGCATTTGTTACGTACTGGGGGTGAATAGTAAAATTGATCGGGAAAAACTTTCTCTGGAAGTTCGTTGGCTCGACGTTAAGGTCAACATGACAATTTATACAGAATTTGAACAAAACAGTTGCTTGCTGTGTAAGGTTGGAAAAATAAAAGTTTTGCCTAGCAGGATAATGTATTTGCTCAGAGGTTGTTCTTTCACGGCTTATGAGATTTGTTGGAGTTCTCGGTTTTATTTAAGTTTCAATTTGGTCTTCTCATGAAACTGCTTAGGAGAAAGAAAAACATGATTTATTTAATGAGCAGTCATTTAAAAAAAGGCTATGAATCTAACATCTCTTTCTAAAATTGATTTCTCTTTATGCATGTATAGTTTTTGAGGAGCCAGAAGATCCAAGCAATCGCTCCTTTTTCTCTGAAATCATCTCTTCCATCTCTGACGTGAAGTTCAGCCACAGCGGGCGCTACCTGATGACACGTGACTACCTGACAGTGAAGGTCTGGGATCTCAACATGGAGAGCAAACCATTAGAGACCTATCAGGTAAAGCATTTGGCGATTCAAACATTTTTAAATCCTACATTTCACAAAGCATTATAACTGAGCCAGATTTTTGTCTTTTGTTTGTTTTAGTCCATGTCTGTTTGCTTTAAAGATATTTACAGTATATGCTATTGTAAAAGTTAAGATTAAGGTATTATTTTATTAGGAGTAACTAGGAGTAGGATTCGTGCCTTAGCAGAAAGAAGGGCACCTTCCACCTGTAGGCCACAAAAATATGAAAATATGCTTGTCAAGGTTTAAAAATAAAAGTAAATTATTATTTTCTTAATTAATTTATTCATCTAATCTGTCACATTTTTATCCACCAGGTGCACGACTATTTAAGAAGTAAGCTCTGCTCGCTGTATGAAAACGATTGCATCTTCGACAAATTTGAATGCGTTTGGAACGGATCTGATAGGTCAGTTTTACACATCTACAATATTAACAAGTAACTGATGCTGTAGATATCTGTTGAGATATTAAATATAATGCATGTTTCATGTTCTCTAGTGTGATCATGACCGGTTCCTACAACAATTTCTTCCGAATGTTCGACCGTAATACAAAGCGTGACGTGACGCTGGAGGCTTCTCGGGAGAACAGCAAACCTCGGGCCATCCTGAAACCCCGCAAGGTGTGTGTGGGAGGAAAGCGTCGCAAAGACGAGATCAGCGTGGACAGCCTGGACTTCAGCAAGAAAATTCTCCACACCGCCTGGCATCCCTCCGAGAACATCATCGCCGTGGCAGCCACCAATAACCTTTATATATTCCAGGATAAGGTCAACTAGACCGTCTGTACCACCTTCAGATGTGCATAAAGATGTTCAGCGCTGCTGCATATCGAAGAGTATGCCCGTGTTGGTTTTGTGAGCAAATGAGAGGAAGATAGACATTTAGGATGTAGGGTGACAAATATGCTGAGTAAAACAGCAAACATTGAGAACAGATGCTGCCAGATTTTCATGAAAAAGAGCCGTCATGCCCTGCACAATCCCTCTTGCTATTTCCTCGAATTCTTCCTGAAAACTTTGTTTATTTATTGTATTTATTCATTTCTGTGCTTAAAGGAAATGCTTGCAGAGTACAGATGTGCATTGAGACAAATGATGTGAACTTTAGCATCTTTTATAAGGCAGGAAAATAGAAACGTGAGCAGTGGACAAGATATACCTTCACTGACTTTTCTTCTGTTAATTTCACGGACTCTTTCATGGACATACTGGCATCTGAAATAGAGAGATGTTGGATGTTCATTTTTTGCGTTACATAAAGCCCTTCTGATTTCTGCCAAAATGTCAACGATGGAATGATCTTTATTTTACTAGGAATGTGTCTCTGTGTTGATCAAAACACAAACAATCTGCGGATGGAATCACAGCGGCTTGATTGGTCCTCTTGAATGGAGCGCTGAAGTTAAAGTCAATCTCATTGGTCAAAGAAGTCATGTTTAGTCATTTTATGTTGTCGTCTTGTTTTGATGTAACCATTAATAAGCTGTGGTGCCTTCTTTTCGTATGTGGGTACTGAGGGGCGGTCGGGTGGGTTTTGGAAGGGTGGTATTTGGATTGTGAAGTGTGAATGTTTTTACAAGAAATGTGAAGAACAGCTTTGTGTACGCCGGGAAAAGAATTGCGACGTGGTGTTTGAGTACGCAAGAATGAAGTACTTGAATTTTTCATGATATTCCCTCTACATTATCTCAGTATGCCCATGACTTTACAGTATACCATTGTTTTGAATTCTTCAGTGCTGTGCCGGGTGAAAAGTATTATTGCATGCAACATGACATCAACAGTGAGCCAATGAATGAAGAAAGCTGTTGTGTACCTACAAACAAACATGTATAACATCAGATGCCACCATTTTATTCAAACAAACCTGTTTTCTTTTTGTCTGAGACTGTTATGATGATGTCCTCATTCAGCTGTGTCATTTTGGCTTGAGGATGACTGGAATACCTGTATCATGATGTAGCCTATACATGACAAACGTGAAGGTTAAATGATATCAGGGAATTTTATGTACAAATGAACCAGTAATATTCTCCACTGAGGAAAAAACACTTCAGTTGAATTCTTAATGAATCAAAGTTTTATAGCTCAGAATGTATCTACATGCAATTATTTGCCATGCAGTCTTTATGCTTAATGGAATTCGTTGAAATAAAAAGAAGACGAAAATGAGGTTGAGATTGAAACTTGATCTCTTTTTTTGTACATGTTTCTTCAGTTTAAGTGTTGCCAGATTGGGTGTACAATTTCCAGCCCAAAGGCTCACTAAAACCCACCCACTCCAACAAAAAACAGCCCAAATTTTCACTGTCAAAATAATGTGATAGAAATGTATTGCGATGTTAAACAACGATGATAATGACCATTTTATCTCCAAAAAGGAAGTATGACAAAATGACAAAATATAGTAAAAACAAGGAGAACAGAGCAAACGGATCAAATATAGCAAATGCATTAAAAAGAGTTAGAAGATTTGACTAATATGTCCAGAAACCAATTCAAAGCGACAATCAAGAATTTAAAGATCGGTTATCCTGTCATGCATTCTGACTTATTTACACCAGTTAACATGGTCAACAATGTGTCTACACCGGACGACGACCGCCGCAATGCGACTCGACAAAAGACATTAGAAACGCATTAGAACCCAATATAAAAAAATCGTCCAGATCGGATGCGACGTGGCACGACGGGACAAACCCAAGCAGGTTGTCAGGTCTCATCGCAGTATTGACGTAGTATTTATGTACTTGATACTCTCCCCCAGCACTCCGACTTGTTTCGGAAAGTTTTTTATAATTCTGGATCCCTGTGTCGTCACAGGGATCCTATTCCTTTAATTGGCCACTCTCCCGGAAAAGCAGGCACTGCGAAAGAAAGACACTTTTGGCATTGCGATCGCTTCCATACACAGAAGCAGGAGTCATAGCTTCTCAACGGTAGATTGATTGACGGGTCTCCCTATCCCAGACCTGATAGGTTAAACGGAAACAATAAGAGCTGTGTTAAGGAATAATGTTTTTATGACACTACACTACACTTCGAGCGTTCTGAAATAACTTGACTAAATAAAACCAAAGAAAAGGCGCCCAAACTGGCAACACTCGCGGGCGTTACGCAATGGCGCCCTCTTGTGGCGGTTTTACAGACAGACTAGCTGGGATGATGTTGAAGTATCGCGAGAGAGAAACGTTTTTAAATACATATGAAATAAATGACCCTTTGTGAACATGTTAATTGCCCAAGCAAGTTTTGCATGTCTCCTGAAGTCTTTCCCTTTTTTTAAACAAATAACTAAATTAAATTAAAATAGTATGTCGTGCATTTCCGTTACTCTTCCGTATGTCGTGCATTTCCGATACTCTTATTTTATTTTATACAGAATGTTTATATTTAATCTTCCTGCTTTGGCAATGTAAAACACTTTTTATCATGCCAATAAAGCTTTTTTGAATCTTGAATCTTGAGAACGCGCAACTCTTGAATTAATCTCGCGGGACTCTGATGTCATTATGCGGTCTGCAAGCGCCGCAAGAAGTCGTTGCAGTTTTTGGTGTGCAAACTTGTTTATTGTTAGTATTTCGATGCAATTGATTTAGCATCGGGGGGTTCAACGATTTATAGATAGTGAACATATTTCTAGGAGGTTAGACACTGTTTTTTTTTCTTTTCGCTGTTTTAATGACATTTATTTCAGCAGTGTGAGACATTTATTTTTCGTGTTATCGTCCAGTTAATATGAAATAATAATAGATGCATTCATAATAGGAACATTTTACAGTAATTATTCATAAATCATGATGCTTAAGAATCAGCTTGAATCTTCACACGAATAACCCTCATCAAAACCTTATGAAAGAGAACAATTAGTCTTTATTGTGATTACAAAAATAATTCAATAATAAATGGGAGTGTGGATTATTTAACCTAATAGACTTTGTTTGTGCTGAAAACGTTGTTTGGATGTTGTTACGGAGTTAAGTCAGGGACTTTGAGCCATGGAACGTCACACTAGCTAAAGATCAATATGATATCTGGGAAGACAACTTTATTAAATTTAAACAATTTAGTTTGAACGCTTGGAATGAATTGTAATAAATCCTCAGTCAATATAAACTAAAAAATATATATTGCAATGTGGTTATGACAGTGTGGGTATTATAGTAGACAAAATATAATTTCAGGAAATTGCAGTGTGACATGAACATTCTATATCATTTTGTATGACGTCATATTACTTTTCATTTATTTGTCACGCTGCAGAAGCATTCAAACGTTTTTAAATACATATGAAATAAATGCCCTTTGTGAACATGTTAATTGCCCAAGCAAGTTTTGCATGTCTCCTGAAGTCTTTCCCTTTTTTTAAACAAATAACTAAATTAAATTAAAATAGTCTGTCGTGCATTTCCGTTGGGTCTAGATCCCCTACCACTAATCCCTATATATTCACATAGGCCTACATTATGTCAAATTAACTATGCTGCGGTATTGCAAAATGATGCTAGTTATTTCAAAAATATGAAATCTGTTATAAAGCTTTTCTCACTTCGAGAAACAAAGTCTCCAAAGTCAAAGGCACATATTTCCAATGTTTTGTTGAGCCAAATGTAATCCCTCATCAAAATTCATAAACCCTCATTTAATTTGCAATCTCCTTCGCCTCAGACAGGAAATAAAGACATTTATCATTTCGAGTACAATAGAGGAAATACGTTTTCCTCTGCTGATGTCCACAGTAGCAGTCGGAGCTTATTGCCCGAAATCTTTTTAATTGGCCTCGGGAGTGTGAAATTAAACTGCGTGTCAGCTGGATACGGCACCTGTCAATCAAAGGATGCTTTAAAAGGCGCTCCGCTTGCGCGCTTTGCTACTTTGAAGAGCCGCGCGGTCAAGAGCGCACGCGGCTGATTCATCCCACAAGTGCGCGGAAGTTTATTTCAATTATTCGAGAGAAATTATCTTCTTCCGCACACACCGCCGTTCTCTATCTTGCCTAATCCAACCATCCATCCCCGTGGAAATGGATAAATTACCGATTTCAAACATAAGCGCCGGGAACAGCACCATGGATAGGCGTTCGTTTCTGGAGCGCAGTGGATATCAGCACCTTGATCAAGAAGACCTGAGGGTTTTGATTCCGGTCGTGCTGGGAATCATTTGCGTCCTTGGTTTTACCGGGAATGTAACGGCTATAGGAGTCCTGATAACCAACGCGCGTAAAGGGAAGCTGTCTATAGTAAATGCGCTTATCCTCAACCTGATGCTGGCTGATGGTTTGGTCCTGGCGTTTGCCGTTCCCTTCAAAGCTGCCGCATATTCTCGTGCCACCTGGACGTTGGGATTGTTTGTCTGCAAGACCTGTGACTGGTTCCTGCACTCCTGCATGGCTGCAAAGAGCTTCACCGTTGCCATAATGGGCAAAGCTTGTTACAGGTATGTCAGTAACCCCACCAAGCAGGTGTCAATCCGGTTGAAGACCATCTTGGTTGTGTTGCTCTTCGCTTGGCTTCTAGCGTGTGTGGTACCCATACCCCAGTGGCTCTTTGCAACCCTTCAAAGAGAAGCAGGTGAAGTGATTTGTGTGCAGTCTGTGCCACCTGATGCCCATGATTTTATGTCAGTGTATGTGAAGGTGTATCCCCTTGTGGCCTATTGCACACCATTGAGCTTCGCCTTACTTTACTTCTGGAAGGCTTATGGACGTTGCCAACGCAGGTCGAGTAAGACCCAGAACCTGCGGACGCAGATCAGATCTCGCAAACTGACCCTCATGCTGTTCAGCCTCACCGTAGCCATGGCCATCTTGTGGCTCCCGCATTGGGTGTCCTGGGTGTGGCTGCGGCACGCATTTGAGACCGATGGCATATTTCCTCCGGTCATCTTTACTCTCTCCGCACAGCTTCTCATGTTCTCCATCTCCCTGATCAATCCTCTGATTGTTTTGGCCCTTTCCGAGGAGTTCAGAGAGGGATACATAGATCTGTGGCGTAGGCTTACCCTCCGCAAGCAACCGGCAAAACAAAAGCCAGGACCACACACCGCAACCGCCCCAAAATCACCCACCCCAAGACCAGAGACATCAGCCCACCTGCCTCCCCATCAGTCTGAGGAAAAACCTGAGAAGGAAACAAACCAGAGTCCAGGACAACAAGAAAGTCCAAGCAACAAGGATGGAATAGTTCTCCCAGATGTGGAGCAGTTTTGGCACGAGAGGGAATCTGGCTCCCAGTCACACGAAAATGACCCTGTGCCCTGGGAACACCAAGATCCCACAGAAGGAAAACAGTAAAAGACTCCTGTCGATAGCACTACAACGGTTATAATTTATCACCTTCAACAGAGAGAAAAAATCTGACCTCACTTGAATTGAACACCTTACAAAATCATAAATGAGTTATGGTTTGCATTGTTTGATTTTCTATTGTGATTGTTTCTATGTTTATCTCTTCTCCAAAAGAAAAAAGTGGTTTGGTATCATTTATTATAAGTGCTTATACATAGAAATGACTTCGTATTATTTGTATTGTATGTGTTGCTTGAAAATTCAATTGTATGTATTATACATTACTATGGGTAGAGATATTAGTAAAAACAGTGTTTACATCTTGTGTACAGGTTCAACATGACAAATGACAAAAATCTGTGTGTGTATATCTATTACCTGCATATAGTGTTCTTTAAAATGTTTTAATTTTGTTTTAAGGCCTGCTTCGAGCAAATTCCGAAAGTAAGATAAGTGTCTATGAAATTAAAACACATTCTAAGAATAAATATTTAGAACGTGCATTTGTGTAAAATAATAAATTTTAATATATTACTGACAGTGGAGTTGTTGTCTCTTTTCAATTTAATGAAAGCAACACTGACACAGAAGTGTAAAAAATGGGTTGCTTTTATTCAAGTTCAGCTGTACATAAAGCAAGTCCAAAAAACAATTTTTTTAAGAAACATCTGAACAGTTAAATTAAACTGTCTGGCCAGGTGACATGGTCTCCAGCCAGTGCGGTTGTAAGACATTATAAACAAGCTAATGAATACATCCGTACATATTCAGCATCTAGAAACATTGTACATGTTGACAAAACGATCCGTTAAAATAACAAATACACAGAGAGGCTTTCATCATTCTTGAAAATCCCTGACGGTGACCAAATAAATCTTCAAGAAACCGGGAGGATCCCCCAATTTGAACAAATCACAGTTTCTAAAAACAGGAAATAGATCCTGTGATGGGTAAACAAAAACACTGTCAGGTGAGGACCAGGCTGACACGAGGAAAAACAAACGGGAGGTCCGACCTTTCAGGACATCACCTGGCTTTTCCATTGACACATCACCTAATGCTGCCCAACCCTTCAGACTGGACGGATGAAATGTGTTCTTAATACTCTGTGGCTTCTTGTGAAGAGCCTCAAACCTTTCAAGTTGATTAAAAAAATACTTACTTGGTATCTTATGTTCACCGTGTTTGGTTATTCCACACGTCTGAGTTAGGTGTGTTACAGATGAAACTGATGTAATCTGGGCCAGGAGTGTATGAATCGTGAACGAAACAAGTCTAAGTAGTGATTTCGGGACCAGTTTATCCCATCCAACATCTGAGGTATACAGCCCTGCTCGCTTTAGAGTCCTTCTGGACTGTAGTGATCTATCCTGCGATTTCTGGGAGTCCATAATGTGATTTGGGGGTGCTGAGGAATGAGGAAAATATCAGGGAGGAGTGTGTGTGTTATCACTTGGTGGAGCGTCGGGCAGGTTCAAAGGCGGTGGGAGGGGGTGGTGGTCCCCTGCGGTCCAGCTCTTCCACATATGACATCATGAGTTTGTGCCTTTCTTCTGGCACGCACTCCAGAACCAGATACCTTTTATCCTTCTGCAGGATGTTCTCAGTATCCAACAAGTGCTGATCTGACTCCTGCATCAACTTACGTGATCTAAAAACATAAGACAGGACACTGAAATGTGTCAAACATAATGGACCCCCCTCTCCAACAACTGTTTTACACTAGCTGTGCTTTCAAAATGTAAATAAATACATTTGTATAGACCATAAATATAACAATTTCTGAAAATAATCTGTAACTTAGTCAGAGACTGGTGATTTAAAGAGTCTCACTTGTAGGTGATAAACCTGGTCTCCTTCAGGAGTGTTCTGAAGTCTGCTTTGGCTGTGATATACTTGTCTTTGATGTAGTCATCAAACTCTCTCTGGCGTTTCTATAGTGACGGCAAAGAGGTGAACATAAGGAACAAATCCAAATTACAATCGAAACATTAGCCTTCTACAAAAGAGAGAGACACGTCTTTTTGAACAAAGAGGCAAAGGCGTTCTTTACCCTGTCACTGCTGGAGAACTTAATGCATCTTGGATCTTCTTTAATGAGCTTCTTAACTTCTTTCCATGTCGACATTAAGGAGATCTAACATAGAAAAAATATTTAAAGTCAGTTAAGTCGGAGATACATTAAGAAACGTGACTCATGTAACAGTATAAAACTCCTGCGTACCGATGTTGTCTCGTCCAAAAGTTGGCGAAATAGCTCCTTTTTCTTTTTGCCGAGACCCTCAATGTGCTCATTGAAGAGCCTCTCTTTTTCATCTCGCTCTAAGAGAGAGGAAGACTCCCAGCGATGGTCCTTCCTCAGGATCCGACGCGTCTCCGACCAGTTGGCGTCTGGTGATTTCACCTGTCACATAGACAATAAAACAAACTCAATAATGACACATTCAATGATGAAGAGTAAAAACTAAATAAATCATACATTTTGTAAGCTGAACACATATTTTGCGTTGCGGCGGGAGTAGACAAGCAATAACAAGTCTGTGCGTTTACCATATCAGACATGAGTGCTTTAAAATGCTGGACGGCCTCCTCTCTCTTGTGCTGCTCTCGCTCCCGATCGATCTCTTTGGTCTGTTCCGAGCGAAACCTCTGCACCGCCCGCTCTCTCTCCCTCAGGCTGGCCTCAATCCGGGCCTGCTTCTCCAGTTCCTTCTCTTTCTCGGAGTTCGGGTTCTGTAGGGTATCAAGATTCAACGTTAGAAACAACTGACCACAGAAAACCACATATTCAACTGGTAAAGACATCAGCATTGCAAAGGGTAAATATGCAACCCTAAAAAATATATGCCGTGTATATATACACATGTAAACGCAAGTCTCATACCATTTTTACTGTCCCAGCTACAAATGATAAATTAAAAATGAAAGTCACTTCAAAAAAGGTGTCTGCAAAATGCATTGAGGAGTTCTATACATCCCTCTGGGTTTTGTCTATAAACATCACCGGATAGGTGTTGAGAAGCTTGTTTTAACCTTGGCAAGCCGCTCTACGTAGTTCTTGAAGAGCTCCTCTCGGACTGCTGAAGTCTCCACAGCTTTATAGCGAGGATCAGTTTCCATCTTTTCCTTAACTTTGCTCCAGCGCTGCTGACCATCCACATGATAATCTGACAGAAGTTCAAAGAAGTCCTGCTTGACCTAAGCAAAAACGAAAAAACACAGGAATATTAAAGCCAGGCAGTTAAAACCAGGTTATGTTTTTCAGAAATCAAATTGTAGAAATTAATCTTATTTTTCCAAATTAACGAATCGTAAAGGTTTAACTACTTATCTGCTATATTGATGCTCCTCGAGTGATGCTGGCTCAGCCATTATGATCACAAACCCCCTCAAGCTGTTTTTTTTAAACCGACTCAACACTGGCCATTGCAAAGCTCAAAAAGTCCACTAAAACAACACTTGATCAGTGTTAATACAGTTTGATAATTATGGAATTAGACGGGTATCCTCTGGCATACCCCACCTGGTGAACACTCTCTCCTAACCAATGGCCCCCCCACACAGGTGACATTTCACCGGCATTAATGTTTGATGGCTGACCTTTAGCTGCCAAAAGCAATCAGCCCGACTCTCTACACTTAACCCCAGCCACAGAGACAGCGAATGTGCGGACCAAACTCCAGGACACAAACTCCAAGCACCTCAACTTACACACAGACTCTCTATCTCTCTCTCTCAGGAGGCCTGTTTGTGTATTTGACTGTGCAGATATGCATTGCATGTAAATAAATCTGAAAAATATTGTGAGAATGACCAAAAGATACGGTCTAATGACGAATGCGTGGTCTTTAGTTTTGTGCGTGTTCCTACGAGCATTTTGTGCTTTTAAATAAAACGTTTAAGACTGAAGTAAATAAGGTATTTGACCCAGAACAAATGCAAGGGGGCCAGTGCTGTGTTGTCATGTTTTTTCAATAACTCAGTTAAGACTTTTATGTCTTAGATCTACCAATAATCAATGTGGTAGATAAAAGTTCAATTAAAAAACCTTTACTGTTTCTGTAATGTAGCAAATACTGTCGTTTGAAATTCTGCTAAATAAGTTAAATAAGGCAGCACTTTGATTTCTGATACAGAATTTTGGTTTGGGGTCTCTGGTTAAAGTAAATGTGCTTTCTCACCTTGTCTCCCCGGTTCTTTGAGTTCTCCTTTTCCTTCTTTCTGAGGACCGTCATAAACTCGATAAAAATGGCTTCCCTGTCTTTCATCTTCTCGACTCCCTTAAAGCGTGAATCCCTCGCGTGTTTGGCAGCAAACTCACTAAATGTTGTTCTGCAAGGTAAAAATGAGGACGCGTGTACTGCAAAGTGATTTTGGCAAAGATCTGTTTTACACATGACAAATAAAACTGTTGATGAAATTAAAATGAGATCTATCTCACCTGACACCGAGTTTAGCTTCCTCCATCATTTTCCTGAATTCGTCTTTCACTTGCATGATTTTATTCTTCTTCTCCTTTCGTTCCTCCTCAGCACGAGTCTTCACATACTGATCAAACACCTGCAGAGGGGACAACAGACAAGGCCTTGAGATGAGTGGGTAACAGTACATACTGTAGTACGCAAACTACTTAGACATTTTAGGCACACTCTTAACCACGCTGGCTTAGATAAACTCTCGAAATGAAAAAATCAAGATGGCAAGTCAATAACTAAATAGTACTGAAAAGCATCAATACAAAATTTCTGTACGCTATGTACAAAAAGTAATTATAAATTATTTAATTTTTTAGCAAATAAATCACACTTAAAATACCCTTATCGTGGCCATTAGGGTAAAACAACAGTATTAAAGGGCGCTGTATTATTAACAACCTTAACATATGTTTAGTACTAACATTATTGTAGTTTTTTATTGCGATACACCTTATTTGAATATTGAACAACATCAGATGCTATTGTGGAGTCCAACACCTGTAAAACAACACTTTTCTAGAACTTTATTCATGATATTTCCAGCGTTTTACACTTGTGAAAATGTAAATGAACTGCATTTTAAATATATTTCAAAGGATCTTGTGTGAATCTCTACATTGGGTCCTTCTCATGAAACCACTGAAATATGATGGCAGTAAAGATTTTAATTATAAAACATACAATTCGGTAACACCAAAAATATCATAATAGAGATAATTGTGTTCTCGATCTCTAGACATTAAACATAATTTTGACATAGGAATAAATTATTTATGTATTTTGTGCTTTTCCTGCTGAAATTCTCATAACAGAAACGCGTCCCGATTTGTCTTATACAGCATGTTGTAATTTAAACAGAGTTAAATTAAATGTTCTGAAGAAAACAATTGGACGTTTTGCTAGATGTCCTTAAATTACAAAAAAACATCAACAAAAATGATTGACAGGATATTCATATATAATAAAAATGACTGATATTCTCATCCTCCGTAACATTTTTTAACACACATGTAATGTAATGATTTTATTGTGAGGTAACACATCTACCAGTATCTTTCAAATGGCTAACAAGTTAACAGATTACTTTATATTTTAAAATATTCTAAATATTGTCTTGACACGCTGTGTAAATTCTCATTGCAGTTACAGGTAGTTTTCTGCATTCAAATGTTACATGTATAATTTTCTATAAAGTATTTTTTTTATTTCTTATAATGTATGATAAATACAAATTTGCTCAGGCATCATGGCTTCGCTTTTTTAATTAAAAGTTTCAAGGACTTTTTTTGTAAAACAAATGTTTAAAATTGTGTTTACAGTCAGTAAGTTTCGAAATAGATGCATTTAAACATGTCATACCTTGTTTTAATTGAATAAAAAGGAAATTTGTTGATACAAGTGGATTTTAGAAAATCATGTTTGACATCTTGAAACCAAGATTTCGTGAGAATCACCCATTTGTGTGACTACTAATGGAGTTGTACAAGGTGCCCCATGTACAGTTTCATGTAGGCAGCAGACATGGCCTTCACTCACTCAAATGACATTGAAACAAACAGGACAGCTAAATAATCATATATGTATATAGACAGCTAAATAAATACACATGTACCTGCTTCCTCTCTTTGGGATTCAGCAGCAGATATCGAGGATCAAAAACAATCTTATGGAGCTCCTTTTCCCAGGTAGAGAACGCCGATACCTTGGTAAAAAAAAAACAGAGACACAGAGATTAAAAAATGGGTCGTGGAATCATATCAACCCCCCCCCTCTCTATTAATTAGGGCCATTATAATGAGAAGAGTGTTCGATAGGTGAGCCCCCTGAGCGTGTTCCCCTCCTGCGGCGCTAGAGTCAGGGTGTGTAAGCCCGACGCTTTTCATCCTGAATCCCACCATCCCTAATGAATGACACACACTCGACAGGTGGTCCACAGCTTCCTTCTCGCTGCCTCCAACCCTCTTTCTTTTTCCCACCACGCTAATTGGCGCAACAAGAGGGGTGTAATTATATGGAGGTCGATATACAGCTCTTCTGCGATGGCTGTATATGCTGCCGTACCATATGAGTAGGAGGGAAAAGGATCTCGCCTTGATGATGAGACCCTTTGACTGTAAACGTGCCTTTCATCTTTGGCACAGGACGATGAAGCAAAGGGCAAATACCTCTTGAAGAGAACTTTGTCACATATGCGACATATGCGATTTATTTATATTTCATAGTAGAAACATCAAATCTGTTGCCATGGGTAGGTGGGAGATGTCCTTGATCACTTGAAAATGTCAGGTGAGTATTTTAATGAGGACCAAAGCTTAAAAACGAACGACGGGTTTAACCTTTCAGACCCCAAAATAGATAAATATCTCTCCACGCGGGCATCACGCACAGCCATATGGCTTGGTGGTTGTCCGCCGTTTGGTTAACAAAGATGTGGCCATATAAACACGTAGATTGAACGCACATTTTACATTTAAGAATAGGAATAGAGTATGGAAATTAACTAGGCAAATAAATTATTATATTTAATCTTTTTCAAAGTACCCATCATTACACCTCTGCACGTTCTTGACGTTCTCTTAAGTTTACGAGGTGCATTCTGGGATACTTTTTAAACCGTATTGAAGGAGTTGACATTTACTTGCTGGGCAATTCACTATCTAATCTAGATTATTAAATACAAAAATAGGGGTGTAGTATGTGTTAGAAATTGACAATTTATATTTGTCTACAGAATTTAAGCCTTCTAAGATCAAACTATTCATCAAAATAACCTTATAAATAAGCAGAAATGTCTCCATTCGAGTCATCTGTTTCTATTTGTATGTAAAATATATGTATTTGTGTTTTACCCCTCGTTCAAGTAGCATGTCTTTAAACTGATTCATCCGGGCCTCCTGAGGAACCACGGCCCTCTCTCGTGCTGCCTTTAGCTCCGCCTCCATCGCCACCTCCTTCTCTGTGTCAACATCCTTCTCCTCTATTCTAATGCAAACAAACACAAACAACCAATCAGCAGGAGGTATGAGATACGGTCACTTCACTTCATAACAAAGATCTATCAGTTTTGGGCAAACTGTTACTTTAACCAACAGTCATAAATTGATTTATGTATTATAAATTATTGTGTGCGGGCCTGACCCCCAGTTAACTTACGGTTTGTGTTTGGCTACAGTCTAATAATATAACTATTTATATTTAATTTAAGATAATATTAATTTGTATCATTATTTGACTGTATAATAATTTTATTAAATAAAAATGTGTTAAATGTTCGGTTGCATTTAAACAAACCGTATGGTACAAGAAACGGTTCTTTTCGGTTTCTTTTGACTGTAATCAGAAATAATATGCAGACACTCTATTGTTTGTGAATGTGATCAGTGGAAAATCAGTGGGGGTCACAAAAGTGCGCATGCGCTGTAACATCTCTTTATGTTAAGATGAAACTGTCTATTGTAATTAAATATTGCAAAAATTCTCACTTTCTTCTCTTGGTCTTGCTGGGTTCATCATCTACTATGTCTTCAGTTAAAGTGGATTCGGGCTCCTCCTTAGCCAGCACTGTGTCCCAGGAAACACACAAACATGCGAAAGAAGGTTTAGACGGATTGTTGAAATAAATTTGACATGAACAGAAAACGGTTCATGCTCACAGCTGACATTTAGACTGCAGCACAATGCAACAGAGACAGATTTCAAATCCATCCTATAAAACCACCTGTTATATTTACTAGAACTTTATAACATTAAATAGTGTACTGCAAGACCCAAGCAAGGTCACAGGAAATAAAGCAACAAACAAAACACTTAAATTCTTCTATGATTAAGAGTTTTTGTCAAGACATTTATTCTTCACAAACTAATATTAAACCACGTGTTTCTATGGAGATGACCTTTACCCAGTTTGTAGCTGTTGTCTAGGCCTCTTTTGTGTGGTGGTTCCTGAATGGCTTTATCGACATCGGCACGACCCACCAGCTCCTCTGGCCGCTCCCACATGGACAGACGTGAGGTGGGGTTATAATAAAAGACCCGCTCGTCACCCGTCCACACTACGCACCTATAACACACATTTAAAATTCAAAACACGTGAAAGGTTACAACACATGCGTCAGTCCATCATCTGCACTCTGGAGGAAAACTGTGTGAAATCGTTAGTTTAAATAGGAGCATATCATAATGTAATTCAACATATTTACTTTACATCACTATGGTTATTCTGGTTTTAGGTCTAAATCAATTTAAGTACTATTGTCTAAGCAAGGGATATTTTCTTAATTATATGTACAATTGTTTATAATTTTACTAGCACATTTACTTCAATTTACTAAAGTAAGTAAATATACTCTGTGGCCGAGTTATTAAAAACAATGTTATAACTTTGTTTGTCGGAAGCTTCTTCGTTATGAAACGCGGATGCTGAAAGCTCCACAAGCGCAACCATGCTACTCGTTCACAAACGTCGAGCAAACTTCGGCTATTCTGACATTATTCAGGGATGGAAAATGACCGGCAATAGCCTCTAATTTGCCATTTAACACCCGAATACACAGAGATAAAACAACGCAAGTATCGATAACAGTATCTTTGTCATGAAGCTTATCGATACTCTGGTATCGGCCCAATTATGTACCGGTCCAAAAAAGTACCGGTTTCTCGGCACCCATCCCTATGTATTCGACACGTAAAATTACAAATATTTAAGTGTGTCAGAGAGGCGGGGATAAGAGGAGATACAAACATGCACGGTATGTGGACATTTTTTTAAATGTTAACCTTAAATCATGTATTCACATTGCATTACATCTGAAACAAACGGTAACATTTGTTTTAACCGTGTCATATGACCCCTTTAAGAAAATACACAAATAGTTGCCTACCATGGTGTGCCAGGGATGGGTGTTGTTGCCACAGGTTTTGCTTTCATCGCTGCCTTCTGTTGATCTGTCATCTCGGACTCTTTCAGCTCCTAAGAATAAGACACAGATGTGATCTTTCTTTTCCACCTTCAAAAACTCTCAAATCTAGGCATGTTTCCAACCTCTCTGTGTTCTTTCGGAGGGTCGATTTTTGAGCTTCCATTCTCCATGTCCATGATTTCGGCATTGATCATGTCCATCGTTAGGTCCTTGATCTTCTCACTTTCTTTTTCTGTTATGGAAACATGAAGATGAACGTCTGTCAGATTTCACAAAATATTATTTTGTATATATAAATACATAGGTTCATGCATCATCTTGTTAAATTTACAGCTTTTACATGATGGAGACTTATCAAAAATCAAGTTATTAGCCATTTTACATTAATCACATTAAAGCAGCACTTTAGAACTTTTGCTGACTGGTTCCCCCATCTGGTTGATAAGCGCCAAATGTCTGTTATAAGTGTCATAAATATTGTTGCTGCATGAGCTTCCTAGTGGGCAGCGCAATACACATAAATTTGCTAAGCTGTTCGAAGGGGATGCCCTCTTCCGCAGGCAGGGGAGGGGTGGACCTATGTGTATCAACCCCAACACAGAACTTACAGAGTGTGGTTTTAGCTGCTAGGAGGCTGCTCAGGCAGGAGCAACAGTACAATTTGTGCAGTTCACAGTTGTTCGATCACTGAAATATTTTTGAGACATTATTTAAGGTCGGGAAAAACTACAAAGTGTTGCTTTAATTCAATTGTAACATGCAAGTCTTTTCTATAATTGCAGGGGACAACCTCAGAACTCCAGTCGTCACAAGGATATCTCTAACCTGTCTTTTTGAGCTCGTCAGGTTTATCCCAGGTGGTCTCCTGTGTGTGTTTGTTATAATAGTAGGACTTTCCCTCCGGCGTTCTGAACTCAACCCAGTCGGATGTGCCCATACCTCCATGCAATCCTGGGTGTCCGACTGCCATTGCCATATGAGGGGGCATCATGGGAACTAAGGGCGGTGCCATGCCAGGGAGCATACCTTGATGTTACACACACAAAATCAGAATCGGTTCAAAACATATCACTTTTCTTCGCCACATTCAGAACCCAAGAAATAAATCTGCAGTGTAGATCAATACAACAAAAAAAATGTCAAGAGTTGCTGCTTAGAAACAGTTTAATACAGGTTTAGTACAATAAAAGGGTAAACCTTAATAAAGGATTATAAAAAGGTCAAGAAATGTATTAAATGTGAAAATAGTACTAAAACGTAACATGCAATGAGAGTACCACAATATCACAGGAAAGAGACACAAGGGATGAATACAAACGAACAACGAACCACTACAACAGTGTTATCTGATTTTCTACAGCAGTTTTATTCTAAGTGACTGCCTAGAACTCAGTAGATGTTTTTGACAGCCTCAAATGTTTTGCTTGCACTAATGTTATTCATCAAAACTGTTAAGTCAAAACAAGTGACATGATGCTGTTAAAAGAAACAGTTAGCATCATATTACATTTTAATTTGTATGGTGAAAACAGAGGGGCGTCTAATATTAAGTGATTGATTGTAGTTAAAAAAAGCATAAAGATGCACAACAGTTACTAACATGCCATAATGGGGAGGGAATTACCGTTTTTGGTAGGAGAGATAGTCTTTACATAGGGACAGCTTACTATCTGCATCATTGCTACACCTGAAAGAGCGTATAAGCAAGCACAGAGTGTTGGAAAAGAGACAAAGCCACTTTCACACATGAAACCTGTTAAACGGCAGTAAAATTGATGAAGTCCTTTTAGCATCCGTCCAATTTGACGACCTTTCTTTCCACAACGCAAGTCAGCAACCCTCATTTCAGATGCAGTGGAGTACCTCTGAATGTGAAACCACATGATGTTAAATCAACAGAAAAGGATGCATGTGTGAAAGTGTCGAAACTACGGCATCTGGGTGTAATACACGATGAAAATGCAAGTCTAGGAATATTCTACAGTGCTGACTGATCTAAGAACATGTTGTATTTGATTTAATGATATCTGCATTTGTTGCTTGGCAACAAGTGTACATGAAAATGGCAGATTACTGCCATCTACAGAACAAGGAACGTCACTTCTGCAAAAGTCTGAATTCATAATAACTTTTTAACGTAATAAAGCCTTCTCTCTAGAACCTCCTGCTAACTGATCATTTTTGAGAGGTTAGTTCATAGTCATTCAAAGAGCAATCTTTCGAGTCTCATGTCAAACTACACACATGCTCTGACCGAGGAAAAAGACGAAAAGACAAGGATTTATAACCAGACCAGGGAACAGAGGCGTGAAAGGCAGGGGCATTCAAAGACCGCTAGCAGAGCAGAAGAACATGTAACGGCTTCGTAGGTCAAACCTACCAGGAAGTGGAATAGGCATGCCGGGCAAAGGCACTCTGAAGGGGGGCACCATGACAGGAGGGTATCCCGGCATAGTAGCTGCGGGCTGTGGCACATTGTGGGGCAATGCCATGGGCAGGGGCGGCGGTCCTGTCGTCATGGCGACTGTAACCGTTGGAGGGTTGACAGCTGCTAATGAGGCTGACAGGGCAGTGTGGGTTGTGGTCACAACAGCTGACATGTCCACGACCTCTGGGGCTTTTGGGAAAACATAAAAATCTGGTCAACTTTTCACCCATCGTAGCCTGAAAACTCAATGATATTCAGAACGTACCTGATGCAGGTGTCGGGAGGAGGGGCGAGGCTGCATTGATGCTGGGGGAAGGGGCGGAGCCTATGGCTGTGGCAGGGGTGTGAGAGCTATGTGAGGTTGTGGTGCTGCTGACAGAAGCTGGAATGCCGGGAGATGGGCCGGGCCCGGTGTTAGCAGTGCCTGATGCGGCCGCAGCTGCAGCCACCTGACTCAGCATCAGCGGACCCAGCTCGGACTGCTGGATCACCTTCACACCTTCGGGCTTCGTCCAGGCTGACTCCCGTGTACGTGCATTATAATAATACACCTGAAAGAAAAATATTTAATAAGGTATCAACTACCTGCACTAAAAATGGCTGTGCGTGATTAAATGTGTGAAACTGCATGTTAATTTAATAACAATAATAACATCCACTGATATAAAATTCAATAAATCATTGAGATAACCAATGTATTACATAATCATTTAAAGATGTTAGATGCCTTGACTGAACGATTCCTTCCGCCATACCTTTCCTTCTGGACTCTTGTTCTCCACCCAGATCTCCTCTGTCAAGGTCAGGGAAGGTGGAGCAGGAGAGGCTGCAGGAGGAATTCCTGGCGGGAAAATCATGCCAGGCGTAGGGGGCATGGATGCTCCTGGCGGGGGCATGAATGGTGCTCTCTTCTCAAACAAACATACAAGATTATGATGAAACTACATCGAAACACCATTACGGCAGGAATGTTTCATGCTTGCTTTTCAATCTGCACAATGTAGTGAAATTTGACATATAAACACTCAAAACAAATGGCTATCCGTACCTGTAAAGGTGGGGCACCCATGGGGGGCGGCACACTGGGATCAAAAGGAATACGTCCAAAGGGAGGTTGGGCTGGGGGTGGAGGACCCCTCATCATGGCATAAGGAGGCACAGGGGTGCTCAGTAACGGCTGTCTGCGGTAGGCGGGGTTAGCAGGAGGAGGAGCAGCGCCTGGGAACCGTAGTGCTGGCTGCTGAGCCATGCTGTTGGGTAAACAAATATATATTTACCAAACAATATCTGTACACCACAGCTGCTGCACAAAACCCAGATAACGTTCCATCAATTGAACACATTACCATTAGAGATCATTATGTTTTCCATTAAAACCAATACAATTCCTGTTTTCCCTATTGTTTTTAGCAGCGGAGCTCGTTTTACTCTTTTACACTAAACTCAAATAAAATCGTGCGATTTGATAAAGGCTTACATAAACAAATACGTGCATTTATTTCCCAAGCTAATTTCTAGCAGCTGGACTGATATTAATAACAAACATCTAACGTTACATAAAGAACCATTAAGTCATATGCTGTTGTTGTGCCTATATTGTCAACGAACTAACCGACCAGACCAGGCTTAAAAACGCGGAAACAAGTGACCTGGTTAAACCGTCCCAGAGCATTATTAAAGAAAAGCCGAAGTGTATATATAACCGCTCGTTTGTTTTACCCGAAATGCGAAATATAACGTTAAATCAGCACCTGTTAGCGGCAAGGCCAATGCTTTCTGTCTCTATGTGCTCCGCCATCACTGAAAAACAATAAAAGTCCTACTTCCGGTCTGCGGATGTTCACATTTCTCCTTCTACCTTTAATTCTGCTTAAAATATGCCTATATTCCCCAATATTTAACACGAAAAATATTATGATAATTGTTTTGTGGTTTTAACGTAAAGTGCAATAAAATAAATACAAGTATTAATTAATGTGTATATAAAATATAACATTTTATATATAATATAAATACATATTTAGAATAACACTTGACTTTGTTCACATATTTTGTATAGGTATTTCATTGTTTATTTATTACTACTATTTTGGACAAATTAACTTCCTTTTATCATACCGGAAGTACACAAACACGCAAGGCGCTCACGTTGGATTTTGTCATGGACACCGTACATGCTCGTTTCAAAGAGAAAATCGGCGAGGTGCTGTTACCTGGCGATGTGTTCTCGTTCAGCGTGCCGCCGCCGGAGGGTGGAGACTGTGGTGTCAAAAGTGAAAAAATAATATGCGGTCCAGGGTTTCGGAGAAATGGCGAGGAAGTTCAAGTGTGTAAAAGTGGAATTCTTCGCCAGAAACCACCAAACCTGTACTGGATAGACTCTCAACAGAGACGGGTGAGAGACTACAACATATCTCACTCTACATCCCCTCTTGCACAGTAAATGTTTCAGACGTGGTTTATCTGGAATCGCCAGATGAGTTTAGTACAACTTTGTGGGCTGTGTATATAAAAATGATGTAATATGTCAGTTCATTATTTATGCACATTGCGCTGCATGTATTTGTTGTGAATTTTTCAAAACATTTTGTTTGTCACCACCTAGCATCTATAAATGTCTATCTTAACTTGTAATTTCCATGTGTAATGAAGCTTATTCTGTTATTTCCAATCCAATTCTTCTCACAGTACGTTCCAGCCAAGGGTGAAAGTGTCATTGGTATTGTGACGGCAAAGTCTGGAGATATCTACAAAGTGGATGTTGGAGGAAGCGAGCAGGCGTCCCTTTCGTATTTGGCATTTGAGGGAGCTACAAAGAGAAACAGACCTAATGTGCAGGTACATTTGACCGCTTCATCAAGCCACACAGTTAAAATGTATTTTTATAGATACTTTCAAAGATTTGTGTTTGTGTGTCTATATCTCTTTTATTCCTTCTTCAATGTTTTCCCACATTCTATTTGTGCTAGTTTGTATTTACGAAACGAAAAAAATAATGAAACTGTATATTTTAATTTAGGTGGGAGATTTAATTTACGGCCAGTTCACGATTGCAAACAAAGATATGGAGCCTGAGTTGGTGTGTATAGACAGCTGTGGCAGAGCCAATGGGATGGGAGTGTTTGGAGCTGATGGGCTGCTTTTTAAAGTCTCATTGGGTTTAGTGCGCAGGTTTGTGTCCACAGCCCAGAAATTTCATATGATTATCTAATAAGCATATTTAAACATCTATACTTTCGCTAGCTTTTTAAATAGCTTCTCAGCTAAAATGCACACGTTCTTCTCTTTTTTCCTCAGACTTCTGGCTCCGCAGAGTGAAATAGTGAAGGACCTGGAAAAGATTTTCCCCTTTGAGACGGTTGTTGGGCTGAACGGACGGGTGTGGGTGAAAGCAAAGACTGTTCAGCAAACGCTGATTGTGGCCAATCTTCTGGAGACCTGTGAGAACATGACCTCCCAACAGAGACAGACGCTTTTCAAGAAAGTGGCAGGAGGCTCGTTCTAGAGGACCAACCAGTGCAACCAGACATGATAAAGTGGACATCATAAAATGTGCATGGGCATTTTTTTCTGAGTCTGAATAAGAAATTGGAATTGTTTGTTTTGGCTATTGCACCATTGAAAAGGCCACTTTGTTTTGTACTAAAAAATTGTACATGGAATGTTTTGCCTTTGTTTTAAACAGCACATGTTTGTATTCCTGAAAAGTAAATTCAGTTCCTCTGAATTAGTTTTTTACATAAATCTTTCACACTTCATTGTTTAATTGAACATTCATCCATATAGTGCACTAAATATGGATACAATATACATGAAGACAGATTTGAGGAGGTTTTATATTCTTTATCCAGAAGGGGGCGTCTTTTACCTAATTGTTTCCGCTTTCTTGCTGTTTTGTAGACGTCGTTCTATCACTGTTAGTTGCTGGAAATGACATGTGGTATTTGGATAAGGGAAGGCCATGACTTTATTCAGCACATATTATATCCTCTTTCTTTGAAATACTTCATTCCCACGTGATGAACATAATTCTTTAGCAAGACAGCCGTGTAAATTTGGTGATAAATTGTGAAAAGGTCAAACTAGAAAAGTAAAGGTGAAACTGGTCCGCAACTATCCTTAACTGGTTTTGCTGGGATTATTTGAATTCGATGAGGCTATTTTGTTCCCAGTCTGTTTTCAGATGGTTAGATTAGGAGCACCAGTATTGGCATGTTGGGAGAGCACTGGGGGAGTTCCAGTTTTCAACAGATGCGCTGACTCAACTAGAATGAGGAAGGGGAGTATTCAACTTTGCCCTGTCATGTTATAGCAACGGTCTTTGGTACACCGGCAGAAGAAATATTCCAGCTTTTTCACTGCTTATCCAGAAATTTACAGGCTTTCCTCACTGTATCAGATGACTTATTTTCCTTGCTGCCTCTCGAGAGCTGTTGGACACAGTTGAAAGGATTTTAGTGTATTATTATGATTTCATTATATATAATCAAATGAAAATTAGAACTCTAACAGTTATTGATCCTTTGCAGAGGTCAACCGGAAGTCAAATTTGGGCCGCATTATGTGTGCTTATGTCGTTGCTACTGAAACAGTCTATAACACTTCTAAGAAAAGTAGAAAAAGCACTATTGGGGTCCTTATCACCTTGACTAGATTTATTTTGTGAGATTAAACATCTGCATCGTCACACTAGAGTCAAGGATTTCAGAACGCCACATATACGTTTTCATAAATTTGCATTTACATTTTGAATTACTGGACCGCATGTAATCCATTAAGATGCATTGCAATATGCAGTGATTTTCTGTCCAAGTCAGCAGCGAGATCCCATGTGGGCACTGATGAGTCTGTAATTTGGATAAAGATGCTGATCTTCATGGAAAGGTCATCACAAACTTTCCATGCGCTCTTTGTTATACTGAATGAAAAGGAAATCACTGATGTATGCAAACAAGCTAGCAAAGCAATACTAGAGGCATGGAAGACATGAGCTAATCGATAAAATCTGCCTTATGTGAAACTACGAAGCAAGCAGTAATAAAAAAGCAAACAGCCTGTAGAGCTGGTATTCGTATTATTAGCCAGTTAGAGCAATTAGTTTATATCCTATGCCCCGGGCACCTTAAGAGGTTTACCAGCTTCCTTGCGAGGCTGTGCAGGCCAGCAGCACTTCTCCAGCCTGTTAAGACAAGCATTCTTTACAAAGAATAAACTAGCATGTTCTCACATATCCACTGAGAAACACATACCTTCCATGCTGCTACACGTGTGGCTGATGGGCAGAAAGCACAATGAAAGGAAAGACGGCAAACAAGAAAGTTAAATGTTAAGTTCCGTTTGCCTTTGGGTGCAAGAAAAAAAGACTTTTCACAACCTTTCGAAGCACAAAACATTTGTAAAATGCAAACAGATACAAACATTTAAACAAAGAACAAAATTGTAGTTTAGTTTATTCTGTCAGTCATTGCATGATTTCAACACTGATATTCACTTAAAAAAATAGTTAACCTTCAATTGGAGAATTCTGTCATTATTTACCCTCTTGTCATTCAAACCTTTATCACTTCCTTTCTTCTGCAGAACACAGAAGAAGATATTTTGAAGAATGTTGATAACAGAAAACCATTAGTCCCCATTGACTTGCATTGGTTTTGTGTACATAAGAAGTCAAAGGGAACCAACGTTTTTGGTTACTAACATAGTTTTGCAGAAGAAAGAAAATCATGCAGGTTAAAAATGACAACAGTGTGAATAAATGATGACAAAATTTTTTGTTTGTTTGAAGGTGAACTGTTCCATGCAGGGGTGATTATTTCAATGTAATTTTGGTTTCTTTGCATCAAAATTTTACTAAGTGCAAAGTGCCAAGTGAGACTTTTGATTGTAAAATGAGAGTGTTGAGTCAATGCATTGGAACATACAATTTAATACGATTAACATAAATAAAACAAACTTCTAGATTCATCAACATTTTTTAAGAAGTTGCTCAGCCCTCACTGTTGTAACACAATACATATGGAATACTCTTCACGTTCATTGTATGGAAAGTAGCAGCCTGGTTAATCATTTTCAGCCTCCACGGAAAAAGAAAATCATGGTTTTAAATTGCACAATATTAAGCGATGACATAATTCTTATTTTACGCCATTAATAATCTACTCCCATTTTGGCACATGGAATAGTAAATGGCACCTATAATATTCTAGAGAAAGAGTCAAAAGTTACGTAAAAGAGACATTTTCACATCTTCTCCGGCTGCCTGCGACCGTCTCCTGCGTCTGTATATTCTATGAATGTGCATTTAATGTTTCTCCAGGGTCTTGAGCCCATGATCGGCAATGAATCACTGACTGTGCGTCCAGTGCCAGAGAAAATAATCCCTGCCGAGAAGAGAGTCTTAGTGGGCCGCTGTCGCACAAGCTGAGAAAACTCTGCTAAAGCTTTAATAACAAACACAGGCTTGACACTGATGACTCTGTTGTCTTAGTGGATACAACGGCTTCATTCCTGTCTGTAATATATAAATTAGATGCACTGTCGTGTTCTGAATATTGGCCCACTTCGTCATTATCTTCTTAATGAAACCACCATATGAAAACATTCATAAGCATTCATTCATCAATGCGTTCATCTTAGGCGACTTTATCTGTTAAAAGTGACTTAAAGTGCATTCAAGGTTATCAGTTTTTGTGTTCACTGAGAATCGAACCCATGTCCTGGAAAGATGCTGGCACAACTTTGTTTTCTATTGAAATGTTTTCCAGCAAATGTCATACTGTTAAAGGGATAATTCACCCCAAAATGAACATTATTTTATCATTTACTCATCCTCGTGTCATTTCAAATCAATGACTTTCTTTCTTTTGCAAAACAGAAAGATGTTGGTTACCAAACAACATTGGGAGCCACTTACTTCCATATGGGTTCAAGACCCCTGAGACATTTCTCAAAATATCTTCTTTTGTGTTTCATCTACGGGTTTTTCACGACATAAGGGTAAAAATGATGTCATAATTTTTGGAGTGAATTTATTATTGAAATATTGAAACCTCAAATATTGCCACATGAAAACCATTAAGGCCAACCAATGGTTTTAAAATTGCATGCGATCTGACTTCTTATAGTAAAAATGTGACTCCTTGAATGCATCAGAATGATTATTCCAAGTAATGGAAGGGTCAAACATGAAGTGACAACCTTTCAAATAGCCTCCAATTCCTCCAAGGGTGCAAAACTGCTGTTAGGAATTCATCACAGCGTGTGTTTCTCAATAACGTCTGTTAAAGCCAGAAGACTGTTGTCACTGTCTCAACATCCTCTCTCTGCTCTCCTGAGCTGATGTCATGTTCTTTACTAGTCCTGGACGTTTGCCTGCACAGACCTGCAGCTGTCAGGCCTCTGTTATAGCCATATTCTATGCTCGGTCCTTCTACACACAGATCTTTCTTCTTGTCATCCTCCTCGCCTCCCTGCTTGCCAGAGTCTTCCACGTTCATCCATAAAGCTCCCCAAAACACAAGCAGATGTTTCTCAACAAGCTGGATGCATCTCTGCTTCTCATTAGTCTTATATGGTTGGCTGGATCATCGTGTGTCTGGCCTCTAATTTTACAACTTTGCCAAACACTGGAGAAGTAAACGTGTCCATGGGAAACACGGGCTGATGTGGAGTGTTTGCTTGATAACAGTAATCACAAACCCTAGAGTTCTTATTTCAGTACGGTGGCATATTATCACCTGGAGCCTGTGGTTGTGTCATTCAATGTTGAAGGAGAAACAACTGACTTATCTGACAACGGACCAGACGTTTTGGTTTCTTTTCCATTCTGGAAAAAACACACTCTGAGCAAAGCGGCCTCGGCTGGTCTGCCAGGAAATTTTACCAGCTTACCGAGCGTTTGCCAGTAACTGACAACTAAATTTACTGAATTTATATTCGGGTCTGCTTTCAATATGGTCCGTAAGATGAAAGTACATTTCTTGAATATAATGAAAATGAATAGATGCAAAGTATAATATTATCAATTATTTTGAATATGTTTTGTTAGATTTACCACGGAATGTTGAGTGTATGATGATGTTATGGGTAGTTCACAAAAGGAAATGTAGTCTTAGAAACGAAACCAGCATCAGGGATTTCTAAGAAATTCTATTTTTATGCCACTTCCTCAAAGGTCTCTATTTGCTCTATTTAACTGGTTCAAACCAGTTTCTATTTTCAAGGGGTTAAAAAAGGATAAAAATCTCACTTGAAGAGGATATAAATATTCTGTATATATATTTAAAAAATAATTTTATTGGCATTATTTTAATTATTGTTTTTTCTTTTGAAGATACATCTGATCCAAGACTTCCATTAATGCACTCTTAACATTTACATTTACATTTAGTCATTTAGCAGACGCTTTTATCCAAAGCGATTTACAAAGAGTTCGGGGAGCAATAAGCGATATATCATACAAAGAGCAATAGTACAACAGGTGATAATACAAAGTTACTAGTTTGAGCCATAAACTGAGCCATACTGAACCAGTCCTAAAGATCAATCATAATTTTTTTTCCTGTACAATATACAAGTTTACATATCTCCTAAGTTTCAACAGAGTTTATCTACGAGATTGCAGTATTGGTTTGGGTTTTATCCTTCCTGTTCTCTAAGTAGGTGGTAGACTTCCTGTAACAGCAGCTGCAGTCTTTCCGCTCCAGAGCTTTGATTGGTGCAGTGAGAATACTATGACCCTCCTATGAAAATGGCTGCGGTTACCACTCACTTACTCTGCTATATTTTTATGTTAGATACTTCTCATTTTCGGGTAAACACAGACGTGTTCGCAAATAAAGTGATGTAAAATGCACATAATTGTTTGGAATATGAAAATGGCTCAGTATGTGACAGGTTTAAAGGATGGGTAAACAATCAGAGGGCTTCGATAGTAAAACCAAAGGTGAAAGCCACATCTGAAAAGGACGTGGTAAGAATCACATGCATGTAAGATCATTAAGGCAAATGTTTATTCTCAAAATAAACTGCACCACTAAACTATTTATTTAAATTGGTTCCGTTTTAATGTTGACCGTAACATCAAGCGCATCTGTTTTAAGAGAAAGAAGAATTTTAAGAGAAGTTATGAACCTATGCAAACTTCTATTGAACAGGAAATCCCAAGCACATAGTTCAGCGAAAGCAAGGGTTTTCTTCTTTTCAACATTTCATCGTTTAATGGAAGGAATACAACAATACTCAGAAAACCTTTAACCCCAAAGACTCAATATTATTATATCCACTGTGACTTTATGTGCTTTATTTGTACTGTAGTTAAAGGTGCCTTTGAAGTTGGAAAAAATCCAATATACATTAAACAATGTTTGCATTGTCACTAGTCGGATTTATCAGGCCAATTAAGGTCACATAGAACCCATGCGAGGAGCTTATAGGTTTCTTTCTAACTCAAATAAATATAAAAGTAATAATCTTTTTAAAATAAGAAGAATTTTAGCCTGTTCCAAAGCACGCCTCAGAAAAAGGAAATTGTAAACCGTGCAAGGTTTATACTTTTACACTTAAAGTATGCTTAAAATTAAACTTAAAAGAAGGCCAGGTTTGGGTTAGGAAATACAAGTAAACTGTACTTATTACTTTAAAGTACAATTAAAAATATGAATTTTATATATCCTGACAGATTTTTTCTGGCTCAAATCATTAAATGTTATTTGGAAAATGTCTCAACCAGATTTCATAGAGGCCTCTGTATTTTAAGATATGACAGCAAGGTGGGTTTGTGTTTCCTGCAACAGGGATTCAAGGTCGCAGGAAAAAGAAATTCTTGCTCACAGTCTGTTTACATCAGCATTTATACAGTAGAACAAGTTAACACATTGCCAGCTAGAGTATATTATATGACATGAACTTGATTCTTACATTTTAAACTATGGCTTTAAAAGAAAAAACAATACAAAATGCAGGGTCCAAGTACTTTTTACTTGATGTTATGAATCTGTCTGTCACAATTTATGGTGAAACTATAGACACCAGTCTACAGATTGTATAACATTAAAGGAATAGTTCACTTTAAAATTAATATTTCATGATAATTCAATTCTGGAAATGTCATGTTCATCATCTGTATATTTGGAAACAAAAGAAGATTTTGAGAAATACTCCGAAACTTCCGCTTGCGTGTGACCTTACCAACGTGATTACGTAGTCGTGGACACGCAACATGGAGGAACCTTGAGGCAGTCCAAGCCATATATTTATGTTTAAAAGGTATTTTTTCTTTGAAAATGACTAATCGTTGACCTTTATTTATCGGCTGGTGCATTATATGGAGGTGACCCCTGGAAAGGTTTCCTCGTAAGCCTTAATTTGTTTTTGACAGAAGAAATAAAGACTTATGAAAAAATTTGGAAATTTTCATTTTAAAGTGAACTACTCCAAGTGAATTAACATTTCTTATATACATGTTCTATCTTATTAAAGGGAGAGTTCATCCAAAAATGAAAATAATTTACGCACGGTCATGTCATTGCAAACATGACTTTCTTTGCATGAAACAAAATAATATATTTTAAAGAATGTTTGTAACCTAACAACGTTGGCCCCAGATTGTATTCCATTGTATTGACACAAAAACACAGTCATATATAATACTACCGCTATATAAATATATCAATTCTTCCTTTGTGTTCCAAATATACAAAGAACATGACATTTCCAGAAATGTTTTAGGATTAAACAGTCTGCCTTTTTCAAATACTGATAATTTTTTTGAAAAGCCAATGGAAGTCATCTATACACACCAATGTTTGAGCTACTTATCATCAGTGTCATGCATTCAAACATTGGGTGAATTCACCATGGTATAACTTTACTTTTCCTTTTCACAAAAGCTTTCATGTAGATCTATCAACATACAACCACACCTAACCTGTGCCTCTATGGAGAAGTGTGGTGTTTTTCATAGAAATGATGTTCTATATAAGCATATCCAGAAATCAGCTTAAACCAAGCAAATACATATGAAACGAACAGGGACGGCGTTATTTTTCTCGAGTGTAATGAGATGCTTGACATTCTAGTCACTATAGAAGGAAGATAAAATGATGGTGGTAAAAACCTGTACCATTACTCCAGTCTCGTGCTGTGGTCAACCAGGAGTTTCATTAGGAAGCAGCAGTTTTGTAAAGCTTGTTCACTCAATATTTGTTTGTCTAAGAACAGCAATGATGTCAAAAACATATTCCTAACTTTATAAGAGTGTACAAGCTCCTCTGCACGGAGCCCAACCTTCAAATCTGATTTTAATAAGGATGTTAATTCACGATATCTAGTCTTAACAGACTACGTTCTTATATACACTCCCTTCTTATAACGTGATAATTCATTTGCATCATTTAAACAGGAACGGCATCCCATGGTTTGACGAGCAGGGCGGGAAGACCTCGTGCCTTTCCCTCACGGCTCTCGTCCTGCCCTGCTACATTCCACCTTCTGCCAATAATCCTGGTACGACGTCCCTTCACAGGGTAAACATTAACGTCAGCAGCAGCAAATGACATGACCACGTTCACATATGACAAAAGATACGTGATCTAATTCAAGGGCAGAAAGTACAGATTAAACTTTATGTTTACGTAAGATAAGAAACGATCTATTAACTACAAATAGGAATTCAAAATGAAGGTCAAATCCCGTGGTTAGGTAAGGGTTAACTTAGTTTGTGTGCATGGAAAATTACAATGACCTGACCAGGTCTTCAGGTTCAGTCTATATCTAATGTTTCACAACACAGTTAAGAGCCAAAGCAAATCAAACACAATTTAATTCTGATTGGGTTCATCACATTACACTTAGGTAAGAGGAACAAAAGCTTCAAAATTAAACAGAAGACGAAAGAGACCGTAAAGACATAAATGCAGAAGAACAATGGTCAACTAAAGGGTTGTTGTAAAGACTGCTACATTTATTAAAGAATTAACTAAAAGAACATAGTTATGTGCTGGCTCTTAAACAAAGACCATTGTCCAAAGTGATTTAAACATCGCTTTAAATGAACTACAAGAAAAGAGCAGTAAAGGCCAAAGACTACTTGTCTAAGCATTTTGCTTTGACTTGAGCTGCTAATCTCTTCTGTTTGCAAGGTTGCGCCGTGTGGACAGGTCGTTTTCTTTCCTAGTGCAAGAGTTTTTATAAGGCATGAGAGAGCTTAAGATGGAAAGAAAATCTATGGGCCTTTTGGGGTGGTCGGCATGGAGGGAAAAAATCCCTCACATTTGGCTGTTCGACTTAAAACATTCAGTACGTTGTGAACGGTTGAGCAGCACTCGAAAAGCGCACAAGCAAACAGCTGAGATATGCTTGCTTCACGCCATTTTGGTTTCAGATTTGAGAAACAAACATTATACATGAAAGGGAAAAAAACATGATCAACGAAGGCCCCCAAAGTCATCAATGGCTTCATTTCGTCAGTACAGTAGACTGCTTGAATATATTTGTGCCCTTATGCAACCTCTGGAGGTTTCATTGTGCAATAAAGGACTGAAATCAAAAACATTGATTTGATATCCCTCCAAAAACCCAATTATAACACCTCAATATTAAGAACATAAACAGAAGAGAAAAATCGACTTATTTAAGATCATATGGCTGCCACTCCAGTGCTCCAGCAGAGACGATTATTGACCCATTATGCATCAAGCACCCGGAAGAAGATAAACCCAAAGCCAGTACATTCAGACATCTCATCTCTAACAAGACAGATGTCATTTAAAAAGGCTCCGCAAGTAACACATACTTGGTACAGCAATGGAGAAAAATCTATAATATAAAATAACATATCTTAATGCCAGTTGGTATGCGAGTACATGCCTATAGACCATCCACAGCTCGAAGTTTTATTGCATTGCTTACCTTTCAGATCAACAGACTCAATTTATAAAATATTCTCACATAGCATGATTTCAGAACAACAAAGAATTTCACACACACAGCATCTCACAATCTTCACATGTCCCGAAACGGGAACTTCTTCATCACTTTGATGACCCGCTGAAATCAAGTGGCTCAAGAGGTCTTTTCTTTCAACAGAAGTGTATGAACAAGTTCGATCCATCAGTTAAACCTTAAAGTCGCTATTTTTCTGCTGAACATTATTTTAGTCTCTGGGTACAAAGGTTTAGATCGTTGTTTTCAGCATCACATGTGCAAAGATGGCAAAACAATTCAAAGCACTGAAGTCTTGATAAGAAATATAGAATCCACTTTGAAACTCATCTCTGAGAAGGCACATTTGGTTTTCTACAGCCAGTGTTGCTGCTTAACGCAGTGTTGGGTCTAAATATAGAAATCACAGTTTCCCAACATCCACTGTGATTTTGGTGAACAGCTGGTCCTTTTCCACTTTAACAACTTCATATGTTAATGAATTGATTCCGTCTTTGGCCATTGTGTCCCTTGTGTGAGATATCCGGTCAAACCTGCGACAGAAAAAAAAAAACATTACCAGTGGGGCTACATACAACCTATTAAATCGTACAAAAATACGTTTCTTGTTTAAAGAACGGTCTACATTTACTCACCCTGCAGTTATTCCAAATCTGTATATATTTCTTGTACCAAACAGTTTTCTGCCACCATTGACTACCAAAATTGATTTATAAATGTACTGTTGAACACAAAAGATTTTCTGAAGAATGCAAAGCAAACATTTCTGGGACACTTTTGACTACCACTGTAATTCTTCCTACTATGGTAGTCAATCGTGGCCAAGAACTGTTTTGTTACAATCATTCTATAAAATATGAGTTTCTGTTCATCAGAACAAAAATAAATTTACACAGATTTGGCATATCTCGAAAAGTTCTGTCTTTCTATAAATCACAAAATTACATGGCTGCAAAGTGGAAACTGTGATGCAACTTGCCCTTTGAGATTATCAGAGCGCTTACACATTTACTAAAAGCTCTGAAGGATTGGACCAAAAGCTCTGACTGTACCTCTGAGGATTGGGGTCGTTTTTTTTGTCTCTCTCATGACGGATCATTCTACACCTGCCAATCATGCTGTCGGGTCTTGATATGGACATCCCTTTAGAGCTGAGCCTGTTAAAACGGAGTTAATATCAGATCCAATGTACATACGTTAAGCAAACACAAATGACAAATCTAGTTTAAAGGTCACATGCTCAGCAGGATGTGCTTTTTCCTGTACAGTACAATGCAGGTGGTGTTATTACTAAAAGGGAAGCACTGTACCCTTCTTCACAAGCAGATCTCATATTGTTCATATTGCGTGTGGCACGTGCCTTTAAATTAAGTGAATCATAAATAGGGTCTGTTCAAATCCCTCACCCTATGCTTTCTGTACCAAGCGTCACTAATAAATACACACAGTGATGTCTTAAAGGGATAGTTCACACATAAAACCCTAATGTCATTTCAAGCCAGTTTGATTTTCTTTCTTCCGCAAAACACAAAATGTTTTAAAAAACGTTGGCAACCAAACAACATTGACCCCCACTGACCACCAATGTACAGAAACAAAGCCCTCAGGGCATGTCTTAATCTCTACATTTGCTTTTTACAGAAGAAACAGGTTTTGATCATATACAGGTTTTGAATGCTATGAGGGTGAATAAATGATGATAGAATTGAATATTTTTAGGTAACCCATCCCTTTAACATGTGCGCATACAAAGCTTTGGTGCATACAGATTCACTTTCGGGCCAAAGATAAAACTAGAATTAGAAGTGAAACATGTAAAACAAGATACAAAGAACAACGTTTTCTTTCAATATTGCACATTGGCGAAACAACATGCATTAAAACAGGCATTAGGTTACCACCATAGACTTCTTCTGTTTGTGCAAATGATAAGGTTTATCTGGCCTCTCTACTGGTGACAGAATGCTTTTTATCACTCTGCCGTTAGGAACACAAACCCAGATAGGAAAACAAACACTGTTTGTGAAACCGGAAATTGTGCTGGCCACTTTAGTAATAATTTCAAATGGATACTTCACCAGAACATGAACATTCTGCCATCCTTTACTCACCCTCATGTCATCCTAAACCTGTATGACTTTCTTCTGTTGAACACAACAGAAGATATTTGGAAGAACGTTGGTTAACCAAACAACACAGAGCCACATTATTAATATATACATACATATCCTTCTTACAGAAGAAAGAGTCATACACAGATTTTAAATCTCATGAAGGTGAATAGAGGGACTTTATCTGAATGTTACCTATCCCTATAAGCATGTAGTACAAAGCTGTGTATAATGCTTCTCATTGTGCAATGCTATGCACACAACAACAGGAAGTGTGACTCTTGTATACAGGTCCCTAAGCAGAATTAACATTTCCGGCTTATTGGGCCAGTTTTCCTCGACTTGAAGCTAAAAAGGGTTTAAACCTGTTAAAAATGTCGTCATCTTCTCCTCCCCAGCCCCAATAGTTGTTCGGAAAACCGTTGATCTTAAGATACTGGCCTTTGCTGAGAGACGACACACCACCGAAGTACTGCGTGTACGGTAACCTGTCAAGGACAGAGAGAGAGATTCAAGACCCAGGGGTACTGTTGTGCGTTGTGAGATGGTTGCTATAGTCGGTGCTGAAGCAAATACAGCTCAATGTTTCTCCGCGGGGAAACGGCTGCGTTTCTGTGATGAGAATTGGCAGGGGGGTGATTGTGAACGTATAAACATCTCCTACAAAGTTTGAGTGTGAGATGTGCAGATGTCTATGAAATCATGAGAAAGGACCTGCATTTTGTATGTTTGGGTGAAATATCGAGATGGGTATTTTTAAACGTTACGACGTGGATGTACATTCAGATTATGCAAACAAGCAGTGTTAGAAGAAAACAACATATGTTGAATTCAAGCCCCAAGAGGACGACGAGGCAAAACGGCATGCAAAAATCAGACTCCTTGCATACTCGCAACAAAAGACCTGTCTCATACATTTCCCATAGATTTTACATACTTGACCATGATTCACATATTGTTCCCTTTTCCTTAAGATTAGTTTTTACATAACCACCTGTAAACAAATGCTGTGTCTGTTAGAAGTTAATGAGTAAACAGAGTTTTCTGCAGTAGGTTCTGGTTTTCCTAGACTTTCATCCGCACAGTGAAATTACAAAATGACTTCCAGATGTTTTCAAAGTTTTCTGGGAAAAACCAGCCGCTCAGCTACAACATGTCACGCTAACAGCGCTGAATATTGTTACGGTCTTTTAAAAGACCTACCAACAAATGTTACAAAAGAACAACGCAACTGCTTCAGTGTGTGGTGCTTTCCAACCATAACTTTATCATATGTCATTTCCTCATTACACACTGTAAATACAAAATCAAACATGCATCATGCTTGCATTACATTTGAAGCATGTGCTGGAGGCTTGATGTCTTACAAGCTACAGTTTTGCTCCAGACCACTGAGGTTTCAAAGGGCTCTAATCTGACACATGTGTGATGTCACTAGAATATTCCCATGTAATACTAACTACTGTAATAACTCATCGGTTAGTGCACTTCTTTCCAATCGACTTACATTCTTATTACAGGGACATATATAGAAATATAAAAATATTGTCAATATTGAAAGCACTGCAGTTAATTTTTGGGGGGGGCTACAAATGGCTGACTAATAGACATTATATGATGCAATCCGTAACTTTTGCCTCAATGACCACATCTGTTTGAATTTAAATTACAACAAGGCATAAAGTAAAGTTTAATTTTATGTTGTTAAATAAATAAATGTACATCTAACGTGCACATCTCTCTAAATCGTACCTGAAAGCTCAATTTATAAACCACCATTATGGGGCCGTTTCCCAGACAAGGCTTAAAGGAGTTGTTCACTTTCTGCATACATTTCATGATAATTTACTCACCCCTGTCGTCATCAAAGATGTTTATGCGTTTTTTTCTTTAGTCGAAAAGAAATTAAGGTTTTGATGAAAACATTCCAGGATTATTCTCCTTATAATGGACTTCAATGGACTCCAAACAGTTGAAGATCAAAACTACAGTTTGAATGCAGGTTCAAAGGGCTTTAAACGATACCAGACAATGAATAAGGGTCTTATCTAGGGTCATTTAAAAAAAAAAAAAGACTGCATATACTTCATAAACACAAATGCTTGCCATATTTTGTTCTACAAAGCGCGCTCACGATTTCACGTAATACATTTTGTAAACGTCGTTTGCCTTAGTATTAGCACGTTCAACTTGTTATCACGGACTCGGTTCTTCCACTTAACGTAATTACGTGAAGTCGTGAGCATGCTTTGCAGAACAGAGCAAGGCAAGCATTTGTGTTTATAAAGCATATACATTTGATTTTCTTTTTTAAATGTTTGATCGTTTCGCTAGATAAAATCCTTATTTATCGTCTGGTATCGTTTAAAGCTGCACTGAAACTGTAATTTTGATCTTCAACTGTTTGGAGTCCATTGAAGTCCACTATATGGAGAATAATCCTGGAATGTTTTCATCAAACATTTTAATTTCTTTTGGACTAAAGAAAAAAATACATAAACATCTTGGATGACAACAGGATTGAGTAAAATCTTGTTTTTTTGTTAGGTATGTTTGTAGAAACTACTTAAATCCTAATTTTACGAAGATTTAGTCCTGGTTTAAAATAATCCCTGTCTGGGAAACCACCCCCTCAAGTTTACTGATCGCTTATTTTTGTTTATTTTAACCAGAAGAAATTACACATTGCAGCCTTCACATTGAATAAATGACTAATAATTACTAAAAATCTAAAACCTTTGTAGGCAATTTTGGACTATATAAATTCAATTAAACCTAAAATATTTCAGTCTTAATCAGATATTACCATAATAATATGAATATATTTTATATAAAAAATATTTTTATCTTTATAATATTTTACTTCACAATGCACTGTCAATATTTTTACACTTAGGTATAACAAAATGTTTGTTTTTTAGAACATATAAAAAACGCAATAATGTTTATCATAAACAATGTAATTTAATCATTAGACAAGACACCAGTAAAACATTTTATAAAATACCTGAAGCTGAACTTGTCCATCGACACAGACAGATGCCTGGGTTGATTGAAGCACTTGTATATGTTACGGTCATCCATGGGAATAAGGTCAACATCACTGAAGACAAAACAGTCATAGTCATACTCTTTCATGGCCTCCTTGAAACCAATGTTGAGGAGTTTGGCACGGTTGAACATCCCATCACCATCCTGCCAATAAGAGAGGAGAACTTGAATAAAAGGTCAGTAGACGATACTCAACTGCAAATTCTGCATTTTATGATTGCAAAGAAAATAAATGCAAAGGGTTTAACCCTCAAAGTTTCTGAATTACAAACATTTTTACAGTTAAGGCCTGTTCACAATGCGTGTGAATAAAAATCAACTTGTAACTTTAATGTAGTTTTTTTTTAAATAAATATTTTATTTGATCAAAATGGCATAGAATAGTGCGCGATTTGGGACGCAACTAAAATAATGAGAAATACATGGCAATCCACTCAAACAATTCTTAAAGCGCCTTACACAGTGTTTCCATAAGAAATATTAATTTTACTGTAGTATTAAATATTTTTGTGAAAACTAAAGTTAAAAGTTTTTTTAAGACTTTAAGAATTATTTTTGTGAAAACAAAGTCTCACATTTCAAAGCGACACGTCTCAAGCAGTCATTCATATCTTATGGCTGGATCTGGGACTTTGGCTCATGGTTAATAGACGTTGTTCCTGTCGGGAGGCCCACCTGTCCCTAATCTAAATAGCATTACTGCAGCACTTGAGCTTGTGCAATGAAATTTAATGACAGCGGAACCTCAGGGGGGCCGAGCAATCTGTTAACCCCTCGCACGCCCCACAGACAGTAGCCATACAGTGCTTCATTACACAGGAAAACTCAACAAACTAAGGTGTCCTTGTTCTAGCAGAGTAGAGGACATCCACGATTGACGTGGAAGATGTGGCCTCACGGCGGGGTTAAAAGAACCACATCATTTTGTTCTCCAGCGAGCTTTTCAGTAGACATAATGTGCTGGTTTCACATGTCAACGCCAAGATCTGATCATCAGACTGTTGTGTCTCGCCCGAGGATTCCAAAGAACGAAGAAGAGATTTTGACTCTTGAGGAATCAAAATACAAAGATGTGAAAAGCTTCCTTGTTCAGATAGGGTTGATTTATGTGGCCGAAACAGAAGCACGTTGTTGAGAATAAATACACAAATAGTATGCAAAATAAACAATAAATCAATTCAAGAGTAAACTTAGATAAAGGAAATGAAATAAAAAGTTTAGATTAGATATGTACTCCAATAGTGCTTTTGCAACAGGAAATCTAGCTATTTTTGGCACAAGAGTTGCCATCCATGGGAAAATAATACACGAAGAGAGGTGCGAAAACTAAAGAAGAAAATGTCAGACAAAACAAGATAATCCAACGTTACCATTCGTCAGATGCAGCCAGCGAAGTGGACCATGATTGGCCAGAAAAAGAGCAAGCAGACGTCTCACCTTTTCCCGAGAGCAAAGCCCTCTGACGTGCATAAAAGGGGTTCGGTTTGGACAGGGTGAGGGAAAGGAATGTAGGATGAAAGGGATGAAAAAATAAATGCAAGGTGCAAAGAAAAGAAGAGGGTGACAGAGAAAAAGCAGGAGAGAAATTAGAAAGAACAATTAGGCAACACTTTAGAAACAATCAGGTCCTCAAGAGCCTCCCGATGACCACACAAAGATGTTTTTAATCCAAACTCACACATAATGATACACATTAGTCTTGTCTTTTGTTTAAGATTCACAAAGCACTGAAATAGATCGAACAGAACTGCCTCTCCGTCTCACCTATTACTGCAGACTTTGTCATGGGAAGATAATGAATGACTATAGTAAAACGTCCACATTGTCAAAAAGAATGATTCGTTGTTTTCTAAGAGAACGTCCAACAGCATACTCGCAGCTGCTTTCTCTACAACATTCAGGGGAACTACTGTGTAATGTTATACGTAACCTGGTTTCTAACTGCATTTTTCTGAAGCAGGAAATAATATAAAAACAGCTTGAGCTGTGTGGCGTGACTGTATATAGCCTACTGGTGAAACTCCGGCAAAAAGCTGTAAACAAATAACAATACTGCAGTTAATGTGGCTCATGCATACAATTTCTAAAATGATTTTTCATTTAAAACAGAAAGCTACAGAAGACTGCAGTGGATATTCTGTGACAAGATAATGTGAATGAGGTCAGTAAATAATAAATTAGATTAAACGTTTGTGTTCTAGGGAAATACAGCAGAACACTTCACACCAAAAATTTCCAAAATTTGTGTATCGAGTTCCCTATTCTTGTATTATTAATCAACTTCAATTGGTATATACTGATATAGCCTGTTGAGTGAGTCGAATGGTTACAGGAAAATAATACAATCAAACAGAGTGTATGTATTCATCATAACTCCCTGTAATAAAGTTTGCTAAAATTTGTTTGATGCAGACATGCATGTTTAGAAGTGGGATTCTACAGACTGCTTGTGGCATCCTCTGGATTTCTTATTCATCAACGTTATTTTTAAATCTATGCATTTGGTGAATGCCTCTATCCAAAGCAGTGGCGATCCGTGACACCACTTCAGGGCAAGCAGTAATGTGAAGTTCGGCAAAACATGTATTTAGCCAGTCATGTGTGTGGTGTGTCATGTCAAAATACATGCCTGCTGCAGTTGCGTCGAAAGTGTTTATGATAAAATAGACGCTTATGTTCACAAGATGCTGGCAAGACGCTCGCTTAAAACTTCTATTTGATTAAACATGAGACTAAGGGAGTATCTAGCAAACATGAGAATCTCTTTTATCATAAACCCTTTTGACGCGTCAGCAGCATGCAAGTATTCTGACATGATGAGCGATGCACATAGGTTCACCTGACGCGCCGAACACATATTTTGACACGACTCGCCAGTTACATGATGCGCTGAACACATATTTTTTATTCGTGCTTCCCCTAAAGAGAAGGCACCGATCGCCACTGATCCAAAGTGACTTTCACTGCATTTAGCGCATGCAATGCATTTTACCAGCATGCGTGTTTCCTGGGAATTCAACTAAATTCTCTACTAACTGAGCTACAGGAACAAGGATGGAATCTTGAATATATTAGAAGAGGTTTTGTCAGCGTATTTAATGTTAAAGTCTTGAAAAGGCTGCCCAAACTTTTTCTAAAGTGTCCAAACATACCTCATCACAGCAGCTTTACATTTGAGAGAACAAAAGAGCTAAGCAATGTAAACAATTACTATTGTTTGCTTGAAAGGTAACCATTCATTACATTTGACCAACATAAGCCACACTATTAGCATTTCTATTTGCCCAAAAGCTAGGTGTATCTTTGGGTACGGTGTGAAAGACAAACAAGATACGCCAGAGTTTATAGTTGCATTCTATCAGTCTATTCAATTTCTCTAGTCGAAAACATATATTTAGTAGAGTCAATATTTAGTTACTGTGAATCTGTTGACGACAGTGACTCATTTCATGAACAAAATCGAACATCAAGTGTGTACCATTAAAGTTTATGACTCGAAATACAATGGACAAATTGTGTCGAGCACTTTTAGGATACATTTATAGTGCTTTTTGTCATTTTAGACCAGCTGTAGTCATCAAATCCTTTCATGATATAGAAAAGACTGGACAGGATATTCTTCAAAAATGCTTCAGTTTCACAAGAGTAAGCCATACGAAAAAAGACATGGGAGTAAATTATCGCAAACTTTCAATTTTGGGTGAGCTGCTGTTTCTATGAAATGCTCAACCAAACCACACTGCAACCTATGACTCACAGACATCAGTCTGCAGCGGAGGCCGTTGAACCTGTGTAATGGCAGATCAGGCATTTGTGACAGCTTCAAAGGGTCAAAGATTGCTACAATCTGTTTTACTGCGCTAGTGCAAATACCAACCTGATTGATGACATAAACGCCGTAATCTAGTTGCTGGCGCTGTAGGATGGGGTGCAGGTAATAAAGCCAGAACTTTAGGTGCTCGTCTCGGTTTCTGAAGGGGATGATCATGGCCACTTTCTGCTGGGCGATGCAGTCTTTGGGTTTAAACCGCCCGCCCGGCTGCAACACTTGATTTTCACTTCTCACGAGATCCAAGGTGACCGGGTCAGAAAACTCAATCCGGAGCGGACCCACTATTGACAACAAAAACACAATGGATGTACTTTAAATGGAGATAAGCGTCAACAAACATACATTCTGTGTATCTCTGTTTTAATGACATAATGGCTCATTAACCGGTATTAGAGATTTTTAGCATCAGTGTATTAATTCTGTTGGATATCTTTTTTTGTATTCTTCTAGACATCAATGAAATTTGAATGAAGAAGATATCTCAACAATGTCATAGATTTGCAAAGTCTGAACAAATGTCAATAATATTGAAAATTATTATTTGAACATTTCTCAACAAATGTACCCAAATCCAGATTATTATACCTCTACAACTTCCACTCGTTTTAAAGCTCCATACTAGTATTTTACAACAAACTTATTTGTTTCGTTTTTTATTTCTCCTAAATTATTTTAGGATAAAACTATGAGACCAAGTTGATACTTTTAATGAAACAACTGAGAGCTCAAATCTCCTGAAGGAAGAACTTCTGAGCAATAACATCTCCCATTAGGTTCCCCAGTGTTTGTTCCCAAAATGAATAACAACATTGTCAATGAATAACATGACTTTCACATGTCAATGTGCATTCTGTGCGTGTTTGTTTAGTTTTGTGTGCAGTGCACCACGGAAAACCTCACAATGCACTTAACCTCAAATATAGCTGTTTACCCATTCTCATTATTATTCATCACACCTGAGAGGTCTGTATCCAATTACATTATCACACTATAACAGCAGCAGCACTACAACACCGACTGACAGAAGAGAATAATGGGGGGATGGAATAAGTGTGTAACGCAACACTTCAAGACCATTTGCTAAACAGGGGTCTAAAGATTGGGACACGTCAACAATAAATCATCAACAGCAGATAAATTGAATTCAACCAAGGCACTTATGCAAGAGATCAGCCAAACTCACAACAAATGTTACACAGAGGGGCAAACGTTAATATGCACAGCTGCAAAAACATGCCTTTGTTTTTGGAATATGGTTAGAGAAAACACAGTGACAGATTTTCTTCGGAAACACAACGCCGTGCTCAAGATGAAAAATGTTGACGTATTAAAATGAGCAAGTTTTATTTACATGCATTCAAAGCAGCTTACAATGCATATAATCTTTGCATTTTAGTGTGTTCCTTACCCAACCCATAATTGACGTGTTGCAAATGCAATGCTGTACCAAAGCGAAACGAACATTTCCCCCCAAAATGAAATGTTGGTCATCATTTACTCACAGTCATGGTACTACAAACCCACATGACATTTGATCTTTTGCAACACAAAATGGTGGTTTGACAGCTTTAGTAGCCTAAACCTTCAAGACTCACAACCGTTTTTCCTTTTTCGGTGGGCTACTAGTTCTTTAAAGTGCGTTTAAAGTGTTTAAAGGACACTGCCAGCTCCATTGTTTGGATAGAAATAAGGTGTCAATTCTTAAATATTCACAAAAATATTGTAATTCAGTGTGCCACTGAAAGTAGCCTCAGCTCCCATTCATTTGTTTTGCTATAGAAAAAAGGGGTTTAAAAAAAATGTTGTATTCACATTTTCATTTAGGGGTTACTATCACTTTAAACACAATGTGCCACTAACAAAAAAGTTAAGTCCCCATTTACTTTTATTGTATAAAAAAGAGAATTATCAAAACTTGCAATATTCAAAACAGAGTTTAACATTTGGGGGAACTATTATCTACAGCAGGATTTGTTTACGAAGACAGACATTGATCTTTTTAAACAAGCTTCCAATGTTCTCACCCAGTCGAGGTGGATCGTCAGGACATGTTTCCAGCTTCTTCTCAGTCTTTGTGACATTAGAGACGGATGGTGGTGTGGACTCCTCTGTGGAGACCCTCTGCTCGGTCAGTTTTCTGTGGATCTGTGGCGTTTGCTGGTTTTGCACGAAGGTTTGTCTTGAATCCGAGTTTCTAACGTAATATACCACAGTGACAAAAATGTGCAGGAAACAAAGAAGCACCACCAGAGAACAAGTCCTGTTAAGAAGACTAAAATTCAAAGATGAATCGCGCATTGTAGAAATCCTGTATAAGGCCGTTAAGTGAAACTTTGTAACGTTATTAAAGAAACAAAGTCGCATTAAGTGTTACAACACGAATCTGCCAATTTCTGTGTCATATGTCATAGGCCTTTTGGTAACATTGTAACAACTAACCCACTTAATAACAAGGCAAGACCCTGTCATGTGTTGATATAAACTCTGTGTACGTTTACTAGGAACCCGTATAGTGAACAAACACATCTCAAATGAGGTCAACACATTTTTAATTATTCATCAGCTTCGCTTAGTGATCCGCTATATTCGTTTCATTTTTCCGTGATCTAAAACGTTTAAAAAACTAAAACTATACAAAAAAAATCGTGGATACGCTAAAGTTTTAACGAAGTTCTGGATCACGATGAACGTTTCAACGTGTGTGACGCGGAAAAGCAAGTCCGTTATAAAGTTTACTACAGCAGCCTCGCGACGACAAAAAAAGCAAGACTTTCAGATCCAAACGAAGTTAAACTTCATATGGAAAAAAGTCCCATAGATTTTCTGTAGATTGTTTCGTAAGGATCCAAGATAGTTTTATCCGAGGTCTGGATAAGTTTCCGGGCAGTTAACCAGCAGCCGAGAAGCCAGTCCTGAACGATCAGCGCCGGAGAGAGTCGAGCCCCGCCTGTGCGCTGCTGTGCGTGCGCAAGTCGCTGATCTATATAAACTCTGCACGCCGATCACGCAACATTTATGGTTTGCGGATCAGTGAATCGGCGCAGGCGTCATCATAGGAAGCCAGCCACAGTTGGAAGAAATTAAATAATTGCAAAATAGTATAGAAGAGTTAAACAAGAATGGCAAAAACAAAGTATTTATGAATTTCCAAGTTATATAGACATTTATTTATACAATTGGTATTTTAGATATAAATATGCGTTTGCTGGCAGTGCAATGATAAAAATATAGTAATTATTTAAAATAAGGTTTTACATTATTTTGAGTGTCAGAGAGACAACTATGGCCCATTTCTTATTTCACAACACAGATTATGGAAATGACCAGTGTGGTCACATTATTCTTTTGTAGATCTTTATCGCTCTCTTTTGGTTACAAAGAACTTTTACTAGTCCAATATGTTCTACAAACTAAATACGCTAAATCCCTCATAATATGTCAATCTGGTGACATCAACAGATGTATGTGAACAGAAATGTTTTGTTTATTGATGAGTGGTGGCAGAAAGGCATATGGTCGCTAACATATGTAATGGACAATGTTGGAAATATACTAAGTCATGCTTTTTGTGGCAAATACAATCCAAGTTGCTCCTCTAAAAGGTATTATCAAGAATATACCATTACCAATGTTTACATTAGTAAGAGAACATTTTAAATATTTAATGATAATACATAAACTACAAGAACTTATTGTAGAAAATGTAAGTTTTGTTGACAGAAAATGTTCTAACAAATTCTTAATAGACTGTTTAGTACAGCATTGTTTCCCAGGACCGGTATTGAGAAATTATATTTTTCATCATTATGAGAAGAAAGATGTGTGTAAAAAAGTTTCTTTCATTTCCCAATAATCCTTAATGTAAAGAGGTGCATTTTAGAATTCTGAATCATATATAGCCAACAAAATAATGTTTGAGAGTAAGATTTAATGTTGGGGATTCAAATTAATGTCAAATATGCAAGGTAGAGATAGAAACGGTTGAACACTTATTTGTTCAGTGCAATTTGGTAACCGTTGAACAAAGAATACCTGTTAGGCTGATACTGTCGTGGGAACTTGTTAAGTTTGGACTATTAATTAAGGATAAAGGGGTATATTTCATAATTAACAATGTGTTGCTTCTTTGTAAATTGTAAAGTTGTAAATTGTATATACACAAATGTAAATTTTTCAAAAATCCTCCACGGTTATTGGCTTTCAAGGAGGAATTCAGAGTATATTTAAAGACAGTGAAAAGGATGAAAAGCCCTAAAGCAGTGTATTTGTACCCCTCATTGAAAGATTTTGGTTTTTATAATTTGAATAACTTCCTTTATAATTTGAATAACTTCCTACTCCCCTACTTTGTTTATTCTATTGTTTGTTTATTTTTATTACATTTTTTCATTGTACTTACTGATTGGAATGATATGAATATTGTGTTGTAATATTTGTTTGTAAGCTCAGGTTGTTTGTGAATTTTAAACTATGAATGCCTTTTTTGTCAATGTTCTACGGTAATACAAAATAAATAAATAAATAAAAAATACGCTAAACCGTCGCCCCCCAGTGGGCCGTAGAGGTATTGCAGTAATTCGTCACCTGGGCTGAATGTTATAGCAATACATTCGTGAACTGGCTGTAACGTCTGATACACACATTTATATATAAATAGTATGCAGTGATATAGATTTAAAAAATATATATATTTTATATACTTACTGTTATCAGAATTTAATTTGCAAATGTTATATATATATAGAGCAGATAATTATTAAGAAATCCCTTCTAATTATTTATAAATAATAATACATTTCTGTAAAGACCATCTACTTTATAATGTATTTATTTGTATTCTATTATGCTGTTTTTACTACCGAGACAAATAAATAAACAAACTAAATAAATAAGGAGGATATGGTGACTTTGATACGTTTTTTGGGGCCTTAACTAAAAATAAATTTAAGCAGCTTGACCTTACTTTTAGAACCAAATAGCAGCAAAGTGATAAAAAACGTTTATTTGCAGGTCCTTAGAATGTGTTTTCCTCAGTGCAAAGCAGGAAGTCCATAATGACTACAGCATGAATGACCTCTAAAGGTTCTCTGTAAAGGGTTACGGACATCAATTACCCTTGTTGCTGTTTCATGTTTATTATCTTAACTACAAGACAGGCAGACAGCTGCCCCGATGGCTTCTAACCGTTTTATATCTTGATATAAAAAGGCCTTCAAGGACTAACAGACAAATTGAACAGTTAAAATGATGAAATCTACTTCTTCGGCAATTCATACTATTCTGTGGTTTGTGGAAACATAAAAAACTAAAACATCTGGTAAACAATTAAATGTTAATTAACTTAATAGTTTAAGCGACAAATATATAAAATATCCAAATTATTTAATTCACTTGCCCAAGTCAGTCAAAGAAACTTTAATTAGTATGCAGGAAGTTTTAATAACACTAGTTGATTCTTTTAGATCAGCTATCTAATATCTTCTGTGAAAAAGGTAAATACATATAATCCCAAGTTGTTTATAACTTGCGTTGTAGTTTTTCAAATACATGAAAATGCCTCCAAGCAGGCCTATTTAACCTACGTAATTTGATTTATAAATAATGTTATTTAATTTAATTTAAACAGACATTTTCATTATTCAAGTCTAATGCATTAAGTTTGTATGCCTTTTTATCGAACAAGTTTTTGCATCAAAAAAATGTAAAGGAAGAGTTTAACATTTGATGTTTCCAATTTTGGGAGGCGTGGTTTCAGAAATCAACGAATAAAACGACTTTTAGCACGTTGGCCCACGCTGATGCTTGTAAACTAATGCATGCATTGTTTAGCCACGCGACATCCAGCAGTCCACAGATGTGATATTTGATTCGTTTATGTGTTATATTATTAAGCACAAGAGCGCTCTTCACAATTCAATACGTCGACGTAAACACACAATAGTAAACTTTGAGAGCGCGAGAACAAGAACGTGCCTTGCGCTTACGTCACTCCTCCCCCGCGAGCGCTGCGCGAGAGCGATGTATTGGAATGCGTGTCTCTCGCACACTTCCTCGGTCGACTTGAGAGTTTGGAAATAACTTTGTCCGAAACCTTATTTTCACAACAAATTCGCCAAACTGCGGGTGAACGCGAGCGGTAAGTTCTCGGGCTTGATTCCGTCGGGTTTCGGGAGGATCGGGGTGTGGTTTTGTGTTGTGTTTTTGGAGTGCACGGGCCCATCTAAGTTTGAGTGGAGTGAAAATGGAGGGTTGCATTGAAAGGGAGAGGCGCTGTCCAGGGCTGATCTGTGCTCGCCCGTTTCAGCATGGGGGGAGATCAGATCAGGACCACGGCTAACTCACAAGCTAACCAAAGAAACAACAAAGGCATAAACTAAACGAAAAACGTTTGTAATCAATCATGTTGCTTAAAAAGTGTAACTTTATGTTGTCGTGTAGTTTGTGTTGTTGCGTGCAGTTTCCGGAAAGCAGTTTTGCACATTGGTAGAAGCTTCGGATTCTGAACTTTTTAGAGCAGATTTGACTAGCAAATAGTTCGCGTATTGTGGCCGAACATTTGGTTTTAAATGCGAACGGTGTCGTATTTGTGCGTTTACTTTACCTTTTCTTCAGATCGGAAATCACCTTAAGTTTTGTGAGGTGACGTGCGTTGATTTTCTACACGTTTAACACGATGTCGTTTTCAAAACTCTATTTTGATGTGTTTTTAATAATACGAATGGAGCGAAACAAACTCGCTCTTCGTCTGCTTCAGACGACTCGTGATTGGAGCTGTCCAACAAGGTCAAAGTTTTTCACTCCTATTGAAAACTTTGATTTAACGAAACCGCTTGATAATTTCACACGGAGTTTGTTTGTGCTTTTGCAGACATGTTTGGGGCTTTGTGGATGAAAATGCGGTACTTTTAACAATCTCTAGGGCTGAACAGGTTCAGTTCTCTGCTTGTTTTCTTCCTCCTCCACTCACTGGTTGAAGTTGGTGCTGTTTCAAAATGGCCGAACACACATTTCTGAGCTTGCAAAAACCCAGTCCATGCTTTGCTCTTTTTGTGGGCAGACTTATTTTAATAGAACAGATGAATTTAAAGTCTTTAAGAGTTTTTCATGCAGACAAAATAAATGTTAATGTTTAGTAAAAACTTTCACCAGTGTTTGATTGATTAGTGTTGTTTTTCTTTAATGGACAAAAGTCGTTTTGTTTTTACTTATTTTATGTTAATTTATGTTACTTTTTCTCAATTGTCTGGTCATACTAGTCTGTATAGGAATATAAACTTTAAAAAAACATTAAAGATAACGAAATAATGTCTAAAACATGTTTAATGTTCGTGTTTAGTAAAATTGAATCATGGTTTGAGGAACATTGGGTTTTATACAAGCACGGATTTTTGTGTTTGGGAGTATAAAACCGAAACATAATTTTTCCTAAAAATATGAAGAAAATCAAGGATTGATCACAGAACAACTCAGTTTAAAAAATTGTAAAATAATGTTTGATTAAATCAGTCAACCAAATACAAGTCACATGACAGAGCAGCCATCCCCTGCCTGTAGAATTGACTGTTTTCTGAATAAAATCAGCATACACAATCTAAAGATAACATTGATATCTTTAACATAATATGAAATCAACCTTTGACCCTTGTTTTCTCAAAATGAGATGATGAGACTGTAGACATGTTCAGAGGCAACACTGAATAAATTCTGTTTAACTTCTTTTATAAGATATATTTGAATGACTTTCAACAAAAAGTCATAATGCATATTTATTAGGGGTGTGACGAAATCCTCAAATATGAAATATATAGGGAATATATAGGTTTGCCTGTGAATGTATTTAAAATAATGCAATTTGAACTCACTCTACAAACAGCCGCACGCTCCCAAAGTGCTGCAGGCAGTGGGAACTGCCGTACACACTATTACTAGGACCTGTAGACGCGAGAGACGTTTAGTGAGTGTTTACATTGAAAACGGATGGGAAAACACGTTGTCTATGAGTGGTCGGGCCGGTCACTTTAGCTCACAGCACGCACATACTTTGTGAAGATAATAGCGTTTTCTGTACAGTAATGAAAACAGGTCGCACCACAACAAAATGTGCACCCGCACAAATGCCACAAATATATTTTGAGGTCTCACAGGTCATATTTAGAGAGCATATGCTACAAGAATGGTAGCATTTTTGAGCCCAGCACTCCATCCTGCCAATGCAGTACCTCAGAGATGACGTATTTTGTAGGCTAACCTGGAAGTAAGCGCTGCGCTAGTTCCCTCGACCGAAATCCAATGCATTTTTCCCATAGACTTTAGGAAGATTGCAAAAAAAGCTCTGTGATTAACAACAGTTTATGATGTTTACACGTTTTGTCCATCAAGATCATTTTTAAAAACAACATTTGTTAGTTTTGAAGCCAAAATACAATCAACAGAAGTAAAAAGTTATCACAATGCTATAAACAGACTACACTTAAGGTCGCGATCTCGTCATACCCTTAACATTTACACTTTAAATTGCAGTTTAGACTTTTGAGATGAACTTTATTAATATAACGTTTCTGTTTCATTTTCAGCTGGTTGAGCATGTCTGCTCAAACCGTCTATCCCTCTACAGCTGGTATATTCATGCCTGGTGTTGGCATTCCTCTTCCAGAGGTGAGCCATGACCTTCCCGAGCTTTCTCAGAACGAAGTGGCTGCCCCTCAGCTAGTGATGCTGGCCAATGTGGTGATATCGTCTGAAACATCTTCCTCAGACTGCAATGCAGAAGAGAAGCAAATGTTTGAACTCAAGACTGTTGGCAGCAGTAGCTACTCTGACAGTGACGAAGAGGGCGTTGTCAGATACAGCCTTGACAATGAGATGTCCGAGGCCAGTTACCCGGAACAGGCCACCCGAGTCGAGCCAGAGGTGACGGAAAGAGCGCCGGATCATGATGAGATGGAAATAGCGGAGGACCTCTCCGAAAAAACCTCATCGGAATCCCCAAAAGCAGAAAAACGTAATCGCAACCCGGTTGTCGTCTTTGAATCCAGCAAAAAGAAGAAACCCTTCTTTTGTAAACCCTGTCAGTTCCAGGGCGAGAACGAAGAGGACTTCATTCACCATATCAGCATTCACAGCGCCAAGAAAATTATTGCGGTAAACAGGGCGGCTGATTCAGACGACGACCTGGGCAGTGAATCCGGACAAGCTCAGACACCCAACCTGGAGAACGGAGAAAGTCTAAGTAACTCTAAAGGTGTGATACGTTGCGAGCGCTGCGGATACAACACCAACCGCTACGATCACTACATGGCTCATCTTAAACATCATACCAAAGAGGGAGAAGATCAAAGAGTTTTCAAGTGCACCATTTGCGCTTACACCACCATCAGTCAATACCACTGGAAGAAACATCTGAGGAATCACTTTCCCAGCAAGCTTTTCACATGCAACCAGTGCTCTTATTTTTCGGATCGCAAAAATAACTACATACAGCACATCCGGACCCACACTGGTATGTTTGAAATAAAATTTTACAATTTATTTACCTTGTTAGTCCAAAAATATTAAATCTTTTGATGTATTTCCTTATGTCGGTCCGTTGATTTTCTTTCTCTTCAGTTTGTTGGATAAAAAAATAAATCAAAAGCTATTTGTTTTTTCATAGCTAATATTAATGTTTGATTTTTATTTTCCAGGTGAACGTCCATTTCAGTGCATTTACTGTGAATACTCTAGTTCACAAAAAACTCACCTTACTAGACACATGAGAACACATTCGGGTAAGTTTATTATGTTTATTTTTAATATGTAGTGAAATCTGTACAGCAGGGTTTGATTTAATGTTAGCTTACAACTCTGTTTTCATCTTGTCAATGATGTTTCTCTTTTCTTTGCACTCCATGGAGCCAGATGGCTTCGGATAAAATGGCACACGGTTTGTGGTATACAGAGTGAATTACAATGTGATTCTGTATTGTGATGCGTCTGCTCGTTTTTTTATCTGTCTCCCCGCATGAGATTTGCATCTGTGTTCCTCTCAAATGTCAATATAAAAGGTTGATTGTTTAGCTTTGACCTTCTCCTTATGCTCTTTTTACAATAGGTGAGAGGCCTTTCAAATGTGACAGCTGCAGTTACCTGGCAGCCAACCAGCACGAAGTGACCCGCCATGCCAGACAGGTCCACAATGGACCCAAGCCCCTGAGCTGCCCTTACTGCCAGTATAAGACAGCAGATCGCAGCAACTTTAAAAAGCATGTCGAGCTTCACGTCAATCCCCGCCAGTTTCTTTGCCCGGTGTGCAAGTACGCCGCATCCAAGAAGTGCAACCTGCAGTACCACATCAAGTCAAGACACCCAGGGTATTCTGATATTTCATTGGATGTGTCAAAGGTGAGGCTGCGTGTCAAAAGAACAGACGACGATGACCCGCTTACAAACACCAATGATAAGATTGCAGATGAGATTGGAGAGGGAGGAAGTGATGGAGAACAAGCAGGAGAATTGGATGACATTGAATCAGGCCCTATCAACCTCTCCATTAAGAAACCAAGTAAGCCTCCATCTGCTCCAGAGAATGGACTGTCGGAGCGGACTGCAAAGAAAAACACTGATATCAATGGTAAAGAAAAACCTGACCAGCCAATCCAGCAACCCAACGAGAAAACAGCAGAGAAAAAGTCAGCGCCGAAAAGTGACAGAAGAGAGAAAACCAAGAAGGACAAACGAAAGACTTCTGGAAAAGTTACGGACGTCCCGACCACACAACCAGAGGTATGCATGAACAAACAAGACGGCAAAAAGGAGAAAGAGATAAAAAAGGTTGAGAAGACATCTAAATCTTTGGGAAAGGTTGCAAAGGGTCGTCCTAAGAAAGAGAAACCTTTAAAGGAGGCAGCGAAAGAAGCAACTGCAATACATCAAACTACTGTTGCAGAGGGGCAAAGATTGGATTTGGACAAGGAAAGAGTCGAGAAAGACATAGATAAAAAACTAAAAGAAAAGGAGGAAAGAAAGAGGCTAGAGAAGGAAAACGACTCACAGAATGAGACCGTAAATGGGACGGTAAAGGAGAATGAAAGTGCAAAGAATAGCAGGAAACCTCAAAGCAAGAACACATGCAAGAAGCAAACAAAATTAGCAAAGGTAAACACTGTTAAAGACACGCAGAGTACAAAGGCAACCCAAGACGTCAGGACTAAACCAGCAAAAAGAAAAGCAGAGGCCATGGATGAAGTAGAGGCTTCAGTACAGAACTGTTCTTCCAAGCAGGTCAAGCGAAAGAAGAAAGATACAACCAAGCAATATTCATCATCCGGTACTCCAGTGACAAATCGCACCATACCTGAGATTCTTAAGGACATGAAGATCAAAAGCAAGAATAAGAGTCCAAACAAACCTAAGATGCATGTCGTGGAGCCCAAAAATACTTGTGACCGTATTCCGGAACCAGAGAATTCAGGCACCCCACAAACTGAAAAGACATCTATGACAGAAACGCCCAAAGTACTTGCTGGACCAGACCAGCAAATGCCAACAAAGGTGACCTGCCAAGCTGAGGTAGTTGACATGACCAAGTCTGTTGAGCTCCAACCCACACATCAAACACCAGAAGGCAAGACCATAACCAATGACATTTCAGAGGTGGACAGCGGAAATGAAATGCCATCGCCTACTGACAGTGAGACTTGCCCAGGGTTCAGCCAACAGCAAGCTGTTGTCAGCCCAACCCTTGCACTTCCAGGTCCACAGGGTCACAAATCCGCTTATGCCGAGGATGATGAGGGTATCCATAGTAACGATGGGGGAAGTGACATCAGTGACAGTGCCTCTGAGGGAAGCTACGACTCTGGTCTCAATGGATTAGCGGCCACCACAGAAGGGGGAGACAAACTTCCAGAGACTCCTACGGAGGAGCTTCCTTCTCACAGCAAACTGCTCAGTCACACATGTATCTTCTGTGACCGTACCTTCTCCATGGAGGTGGACTACCGTCGCCACCTGAACCGCCATCTTGTGAATGTGTATTACTTGGAAGGGACGGCTCAGGGTGACAAGTAAAGTGGTGATTTTATTTGGACATGTCTTTTCAGTTTATGAACAGGCTTTTTCAATGCATTCTATGGATGATTTTTAGTGTTTAGCTTGATTTCATACCACAGTATTCATTAATTTAGCGTATGAAGTCTTTTGTAAACATGGTAGATAACATTCTGCTTTTTTACCTTAAACTATACGCATTGTCTATTGGATCACAAACAACTGAATCTGATGTATTTTATGATGTAATACGCATCCGTTTTTCCACGCATTTATTGTCACACTACTTGGAAGCAACCAAACGGAGAAAGACAGTACACTTTTACCCTCCATCCCTGCAAAGATGTGCTCTCAGACAGACCCAGGTGGTCCAGCCATGAATAGGCCGGATGATAAAAGGGTTTTCACAGTCTTTGTGTTGTTCCACTCAAGTGGAGCAGCTCCATCACTGGTCAGAAAGACAAAGTGTGCGTTTAAAGCTGGCTTATGTCATCTTATTCTCTGTATCTTTGTTCTCTTTTACAGACTTGACAACTAACCATAAATGTACCTTTGAGATTTCACATAAGCTAAGCATTTCATTTCAACAGAAAGTTTTTGTAAAGTGTTTGTCTTGTCTAAAAGAGTAGCAGGGTTTTTCTTTCTTTCACTGTATATTTGCTTTCAAAGACTTTTGTTTGCCTGTAAGATGAACTGCATCATCTTCTGATATTGTAGGGTTTTCTCTTTTCAGTTTCTTATGTGATTTAAATGTCATGCTAAATCCAAAGGTTTTGTTGCCTTGTATATATTATTTCCTTTTTTTTCTCTTCTCAGCCTCAGACAATCACATTTTTTTGTATTATTTTGCTTCTGAAATTTAGATCTCATTTATTTTACTCCAGATAGAAAAATTTGTTTCCGCCTGTCCAGACCATATAACATTCCATTACACATATTAAATGATTATATGCATCAAAATGTTATCGGTCCAAAGTTTATCAGATCAGACCTTTTTATTTTTTGGTGTGAATGTGTGCTGTTTCCCTTATATGTCTGTTTATGTCACCCATGTTATTCTCTGTAAAAAAAGATATTTAAAAGAAAAACACTGTAAGAGAGAACTTAGAATAATTTGCCTTTAGTGCAGTCAGTGCAATATTGGATTTTGTGTTACCAAAGCAAGATGTAGTTACAGATTTGTAGGAGCAGAATCGTAGGCCTCAGCAAGTGCCCCTAAAAACTGCACTTGAACGGTTTGATACTTTATCACTGTAACATTTGTCGTCACTTTTTGTTTTTCATTATATATATTTTTTTGTAGAGTAGGTTGTCATTTGAATCCTTTATAATGTCATTGTATTCAACCGTCATATTAATTTCTTGTTGAAAGTAGTCAAATTATATCAGATGAATGAACCTTAATGTCATCCCCTTGATTTGACCGGGTTATGATTATATTTGGCTTTTTATAGAAATATATTATGACCTGTCATGTTTAGCAGAAAATAAAAAATAAAAATCTTGCCACAAGTTTGCGTTTGTTCCTTTTATTAAATAATATATAAAATGTGCATACCCATTGAATTTCATAATCAATATACACGTTTTAAGTGTAGCAGTATAAAAAAATACATTGCTACAATTGTGTAATATACAAGAATCGATACATTCATCATGTTGCCATTGTTTCCTTTCAAGACCTCAATACTAAAAAGATTACAAATCTATTTAAGTTTCATTGTTTAGATTTTTTTGTTCTAATTTTCAGTCTCTCAGCTGCTTTTGCAGAAAGGCCGGTATCCACCAGCGCTTGTGGCTGTTTGGTCTTATAGCCAGGAGTCTTTTTGATTCGTTCTCCTTTCAGATTGACAATGTGGGGCAGTAAAGGTGGGGTGCGCAGAGACAGTCCTGCCCCCTCAGGGGCGTGTGTTCTCAGCAATAGTTGTCCTTCAGGTGCAGTCACGGAAACCCAGCCTAAAAGACAGAATTTAAACTAATGCTCGCATTAAAACAATCATTCTGAGATTTTTAATGGTGTCGAAATTTCATTATGAGTGGCCAAAAGACTAATTTGGTCAAGAACTGTGGTCTCCAAAATAGCCTACATTTAAATGTTAAGTTTTCTAATTCTTTCATTTTGTTTACCTGCAGATGAAAGTTTGATGTCAGTAATAGCTGTGTCACATCCCTGCCCCAGGAGTTCAAAGTCTTTAGGAATAAGTGGTGGAAATTCTTTCATGCGCTCCTCACCACCTGATGGGACCTGGTCAAAAAACAAAGATGTTTCTATCATTTTTAATAATAAATATTTCATCTGCATTAGGAACTTTGATTGCTCTTCTAAAACTTAGAATTGAATTGACCAATGTTGATCTATGACCACTGATGTGTTTCCAGGGCTTATAGACTTTACAGTGTGATGTTTGGACATACTGCAAGAAGGACATTCCCAGCATGTTTCTTGTAGATTGCGTCAGCCTTTTCCAAACTGGTGATGTGAACCGGAACACGAGATGATGCCACAACTGTTAACCAGCATGAGTTTTCCCCCTAATAAGAATAACATTAAAAATCACACTATATCTCACCTGGAGCAGATATACAGTAAACATTCTCATAAATCAAACTGTATCTCACCTCCAAATAATCTATGCGTACCAAAGCTCCCAAAAATAAGACCATACCGGGCTTCATTACATACGTTCTTGGTGTAATAGCCTGAGTAGGTACCACCAACTTCACCTCCTGCTCATTCAACAGGCTGAGAATCTACATAAAGTGTCATGTTTAAAGCATTATTAACATTTCATTCAAATAGAAATTAGTAAAATGTTTAATAAGAATTCTCACGTCACATTCTTTCATTATGCCTGGTGTGTCATAGAACCAATGAGCATCTTTAACTTCATTGTAGGCGAGTTCTGTGTATGTGGTGGAATCTTGGGATGCATTCTGTATGTTGTCTTCCTCTGGATCTTCTCCAAAGCTCAGGCTGTCAGGATCGAACTCAAAAACGGTTTTCTTGTGAGACTGATCTGCTCTGAACGTCCTCCCAATGTGACCTAAAACAGACCAATGTCCCATTTAAAAGAACCCATATTCTAGAGCTAATTGTGCTTTTGCACGTTGTGCTTTTATCATTTTCTTTTCTCTTTTCAATCCGTTTTTATAAAAGTGTTAAAAATAAATCTTGCAAACTCACCGACCAAGTATCCCTGCTTGCTAAACTGTTTGATTCTCTTCAGTTCCTGTGGGTTGATGTCTTCCTCTGTCAGAAGAGACGCCTTTTTAAGTCTCTCTGCCCTTCTGTGCATACGGTAGGGGGTTGGGTTGATGATGGGAAACTTCAGGAGGTTTAACGTTGTTCCTGGAGTTAAAGGAAGAAAAGGTGTTTTGTGTCAACCGGTGAAGTTGGTTCATATTTAGTAGGACATTTAAGTTAAACACAATATCTCACCAGGCCATGGAGATATGGTAGCTTTATGAATCACATCTGAAGCTCTGGATTTGCAATAATCAGATTCCAACAGCGTATTAAACAGTGTGGATTTTCCAGCATTAGCAGCCCCAACTAAATACACATCACCCTTGTACATCCAGGTGGACTGCAGTCTTGAAATCAGGTTTTCTATCCCATAACCTGTTTTGGCACTAATAAGTTGGATATCTTTAGGATCTTTGATAGAAATGCCCATGCTGGCACAGTAGGCACCAAGCTGTCGCCTGATGCGCTGCAGGTAATTCTCTGCATCTCCAGGCAGCAGGTCTATTTTATTTCCTAAAATCATAATGCGCTTGTTAGTTCCAACCAAATCGGGAAGGTCTGGAATTATGGAGTCCGGAACATCAAGAAGATCCACAATCAACAGGACCAAAGCCTTTTCAGATTTAATTCTCCCTACAATAGCTCTGTACTCCTGTTTGGACATAGTGATGTTTAAAGCCTTCTGGTGATGGTTGATCAAGAAGCAGCGCTGGCATATGGCCTTCTTCAGTTTATCCTCCTCCATAAGGGCTTTGAACTTCTCGCTTGGCAGATAACCTGGGATGTCAGGGTCAGCACAGTGCATGAGAGCACCACATCCAGAGCAACATGTGTCACTGACGGGCATCTCCACATTAGGGGTACCATAGATCTTATGATGCTTTTTAACTTTCTTTGATTTAGTCTGTACCTCAAGGGGGAATCCTTCATCGTGAAACTCAATCCACGAGTCTTCCTCCACGTTGGAGTCTTTTACACCGTTCAGGTGTATTTCCAGTTCTTTGCGGTGCAGATCAGAGTTAGTCTTCTTATGCACTTTTGGTTTAGCAGTGGGTTTAGGTAAATGATGATGATCAGGCAGGTCATCATCTTTACTGTCAACTGGTTCAACGAAGTCCAGAAACACAAAATCCTCTTCTTTATGTGGTTCCACTATTGTGTACAGATCTGAGTTGATCTTATTCGCAGGTTGACCTGCTGCCGTCATCCGTGGTCCCTTTTCAGTGCTGTAACGTCTTGGATTTGAAACCACACTTCTGGATAATCTGCACTTCAGATCTGATGACCATGATCGTGGTAACATCTCCATTTCTTGACATCTTGACAGCTGCAGTCTCGAGACTGAAGCTTGATTTAAGCACGCACGGGAGTATAATTTAAATATCGATGATCCCCAAAGCTTGTACATTGTTAAAGCAATTACAATTTGTGCTCCAAAAAGCGTTACATCCCTACTTACACTGCAACCTTGAAAAACATCGAACCCACGTGAGAAAGAAAACAGCGGCGCTTGCCGTACTATCAAAACGTCACCGGAAGTCGATGGTCATTCTGTTTAAATTGACTGTCGCGAAACACATCTTTCCATTAAAAAAAAATTTTATACACACATTTATTTTATTTAATAATGACCTCGCAGAAGCATTCGAGTCTTAAATGCATAGGTAAATATTTATAAAATTAAATTATGTGGCTTGCCCCGGAAGTGACGCATAACTCCGACGCCGCTGTGTCTTTCAAAGCGTTACAGACATAAAGCGCCGTTCAGCGGGGCGCACAGCACAAATAATATTCTGTTTAGTTAAATCAGAAAAAAAGGATATTAGTCTATAAACAACATGTATGACCAAGACGAAGGTATGTGTGCAGAATTGTACGTTAAGGGTTGTTTGGGTCTGTTTAGGACGTTTTTAGAGTAGACATGTTACCATCGGTAACAGTGTGTAGTTCGCTAAAAGGCTGTTAGCTTTGTTGCTATTTAGCAAGCTGTGCACAATAATTCAATTGTATTATGAATTGTATTGCCATTTTTTTAATTGATAGTGAAAACTTTAATGTTTGCAATAACGTTATATGTTCTTAGTGATAGCAGTATTGTTTCAGCATACGTTTACTGGCAAACCGTAGTCTTTGTAATGTGATCTTATTTAAGTTAAATGCTGTAAAGACTTAACAACAGACATACGGTATTATATGCATAACTTGCTGCAATTTTTGTGTTGATTTATTTAGTTGAGAATCTATATTCTCAACTCTTAGGTTAATGTAACACGTATTTGTGATATGTTCTTCTGTAGATATCCAGTATGATGAAGATGATGATGAAATTACACCCGATCTGTGGCAGGAGGCCTGTTGGATTGTTATAAGGTGATGTAAACAAGGATTGGATTTAAAGTGTATAAAAATATATATCTGACCGTTGTGTTAGATTTAATGGTGAAGTTGACATGAGTTCACATGTTTCCCTCAGTCGGAAAATATCAAATCAACTTAATGAAACTAACTTACCTTGCTTTGCTTGTTTCTTGCTGGCATGCTTCTCCTTCCAGCTCATATTTTGATGAGAAAGGTTTGGTACGACAGCAGCTGGACTCGTTCGATGAGTTCATCCAGATGTCTGTGCAGAGGATCGTTGAAGATGCTCCGCCCATCGATTTGCAAGCTGAGGCCCAGCACACAACTGGAGAGGTGGAGGAGCCGGTAAGTGTCTTCGGAAGCTTAATTCATGCAAGTGTCCATGATCACTTCTAAAGCAATTCGTTTAATCTGGTTGCATTTACATTTGTAGCCCCGATACCTGCTGAAGTTTGAGCAGATCTACTTATCCAAGCCCACTCACTGGGAAAGAGATGGTGCTCCCTCACCTATGATGCCAAATGAGGCCAGACTGCGTAATCTTACGTGAGTTGATGCTCTTTAATGAACGGGATACCAATTTTCTTCATAACCACTTTGTTGTCATTTGAATCTTGAAACTTTTTCTGTTGACTGCAGGTATTCCGCTCCCCTGTATGTGGACATCACAAAAACAATCATAAAGGACGGAGAAGAGCAACAACAGACACAACATCAGAAAACCTTTATTGGCAAAATTCCCATCATGCTCCGTTCTACATACTGTCTGCTTAGCGGTCTGACAGATCGAGATCTCTGTGAGTTGAACGAGTGCCCACTGGACCCAGGAGGCTACTTCATCATCAACGGTTCAGAGAAGGTCCGCTGTGTTTCAAAACTACAAAAAACGGCATCCATGTCAGTGATGCAACTACTTTACTGGTTAGGACTTTTTAAAAGATTTCTTTTTGTCTATGTCTAGGTCCTGATTGCACAAGAAAAAATGGCCACTAACACAGTGTATGTGTTTTCTAAGAAAGACTCCAAGTATGCATATACTGGAGAGTGCAGGTCGTGTCTGGAGAACTCCTCCAGACCCACCAGCACCATCTGGGTTAGCATGATGGCCCGTGGAGGACAGGTCAGTTCTTAAACATTCCAATCGGTCATAATGCATGCACACTTGTGTTCACAAATGCTGTTTAATGAATCTTACAATAATCTATTCTTCTTCTGTTTCTAGGGAGTAAAGAAAAGTGCCATTGGACAAAGGATTGTCTCCACTTTGCCGTATATCCGGCAGGAAGTGCCCATCATCATTGTGTTCCGAGCTTTGGGCTTTGTGTCTGATAGAGACATTCTGGAACACATAATCTATGACTTTGATGACCCCGAGATGATGGAGATGGTATTAAAGGCCCTATTGTGTATTTAGACCAAAACTGACATTAATTCCATGTAATTTCTATGCTAATTTAAATTTGTGATTCTCCTCCCAGGTAAAACCGTCATTAGACGAGGCCTTTGTGATTCAGGAACAAAACGTAGCCCTGAACTTTATTGGCTCCAGAGGTGCCAAACCTGGTGTCACCAAAGAGAGAAGAATAAAATATGCAAAAGAGGTTTTGCAGAAAGAGGTGCTGCCACACGTTGGTGTCTCAGATTTCTGCGAGACTAAGAAGGCATATTTCCTAGGGTAATGATGTTTGTTTATACATTTGTATCTTTAGTCTTATTTGTAACAAGCAAATAATTATATTTTCTTTTTTTTTCAGTTACATGGTTCACAGACTGCTATTGGCCGCTCTGGGTAGGCGAGAGCTGGATGACAGAGATCACTACGGCAACAAGAGGCTTGATCTTGCTGGTCCTCTGCTTGCGTTTCTTTTCAGAGGGTAAGACCACTAAAATGAACTGCTACAAATGCCTGAATCAGATATTGGTTGGGACCTGTTGATGCTTTAAGGATTATGTACATTATCTCTCAAAAGCCTCATTAAATTAGCATGTCTCTTATTTTCAGTATGTTCAAGAACTTACTGAAGGAGATCAGGATATACGCACAGAAGTTTATCGATAGGGGGAAGGACTTTAATCTTGAGCTGGCCATTAAGACTCGCATCATTTCTGATGGTCTTAAGTACTCGCTTGCCACAGGCAACTGGGGAGATGTGAAGAAAGCCCATCAGGCCAGAGCAGGTGTATCTCAGGTGATAACTCCATGTACATGAATTGGGCCTTCACATTCTTAAACTAATGTTCACAATCCAGATTTCTTACATGATTGAAAAAATTTAAATGTCGATGTAATGTTGTTTTCCAGGTGTTGAATAGGTTGACGTTTGCGTCCACTTTATCTCACCTTCGTCGTGTTAACTCTCCTATTGGACGAGATGGCAAGCTGGCCAAACCCAGACAGCTCCACAACACACTGTGGGGTATGGTGTGCCCTGCTGAGACACCAGAGGTAGGAACACTATACATCTGAACTAGGATACACAGTTCAGAAACTGAACAGAAGTGCTTGAAGTGTTAGGTGTGGTTTGTTTCAGGGTCATGCTGTAGGTTTGGTAAAGAATCTAGCGCTCATGGCCTACATTTCTGTGGGATCTCAACCCTCTCCTATCCTGGAGTTCTTGGAGGAGTGGAGTATGGAGAACCTGGAGGAAATCTCGCCTGCTGCTATTGCAGAGTGAGTATCGTTCTGCTCTGTAGGGGGCATCACCACACCGCAAATCAACTTTTGCAATCAAACATGTTTTTGTACTCTATTTGAACTTAAAAAACAACAACTTATAAAGTGCAAATGTGTGTTAATTCTCTCAGTGCAACTAAGATCTTTGTGAACGGCTGTTGGGTGGGCATTCATAAAGACCCCGAGCAACTGATGAACACTCTAAGAAAACTGAGGAGACAGATGGACATCATTGTGTCCGAGGTGTGACATCACATATCCCTTCAGAATAAAAAATGTACTTGTATGAGTGGAATAGTTGAGGATTGAAAAATCTCAATTTTAAAACGTTAATGTTTCCACATTAAATAGTTAAATCTTTGCTCTTATGGAATGGTGGCACTATACTTTTATATTACGCTATTCTTCAATGGTACTCTTTACTCTCTGCTGGTTGTAATTTTGCTGTTGTTGTGTTCTAGGTGTCAATGATCCGAGATATCCGTGAAAGGGAGATCAGGATCTATACAGACGCTGGTAGGATCTGCCGTCCGCTGCTTATTGTGGAGAAACAGAAACTGCTTCTGAAGAGGCGACACATTGACCAGCTCAAGGAGAGAGAATATAATAACTACAGGTACAGATGTGTTGTTTTTTCAGGCTTCATACAGTTTTTTAGATTTCCATCATAATAAAGGATCTTTGCACAGTTGGCAGGACCTGGTTGCCAGTGGTGTGGTGGAATATATCGACACCCTGGAGGAGGAGACCGTGATGTTGGCCATGACCCCTGATGACCTTCAGGAGAAGGGCGTGGCTTATTGCTCCACCTACACACATTGTGAGATCCACCCGTCCATGATTCTGGGAGTCTGTGCATCCATCATTCCTTTCCCTGATCACAACCAGGTAACAGCCCTTGTGAACGTGACATCTTTTTTGTTTGGTCTGGAGATAATTGGTTGCTTATTAATTTCCTATTAACTCTGCCAGTCTCCCAGAAACACGTACCAGTCTGCTATGGGTAAACAAGCCATGGGAGTTTACATTACCAACTTTCACGTGCGTATGGACACCCTGGCCCATGTGCTATACTACCCCCAGAAACCTCTGGTCACCACACGTTCCATGGAGTATCTGCGCTTCAGAGAGCTGCCGGCAGGTCTGACATCACTGATACTCACACTTTACACAAACCAAGTTACAACATGGATTGTGGGTTATAAATGTGTTTTAATTCAGAAACATTGATGTGAATGTTTTCTTTAAAGGCATCAATTCGATTGTGGCTATTGCTTCATATACTGGATACAACCAGGAAGATTCTGTCATCATGAACCGTTCTGCCGTGGATCGTGGATTCTTCAGGTATCTGCTCTTCTGCATAGACAATTATTTATACGGACAGTGTTGCAAATGTTTAAAGACTATAATAAAACATTCGATACGTTTTCATACATGCATATACTTGTATTTCTATATTCATTTGTTGTTGATTTGTCAAAATGTTTCCTGTACAGCTGCTTTGCAACCATGCAAATTGTAAAAAGTGCTATAGAAATAAACTTGTATTTTAATCTGAATTATGTTTTGAACAAACTGTCTCTGATTTCAGGTCCGTGTTCTACCGCTCTTATAAAGAACAGGAATCGAAGAAAGGCTTTGACCAGGAAGAGATCTTTGAGAAGCCCACCAGAGAGACCTGCCAAGGTGACTTACTGTCCTAACTAACCAAAAGTGACATGGTTTTGTCAGCCACTGAAACTAAAATACGGCTGAAATTACAAATCACAGCCAAGCACTACGTACGTGATGTTTAAAAAATATCCAGAGTACCGAATGCCAACGGGTGGAAGCGAAAGAGAGGGAGAGAGGGAGCTGTGGGTTAACCTCACTACCCGACCCCAGGAGGGGAATCTAGCGACAGACTAGATTCCGACTCCCATGCCTCGTAGAAGGAGAGCAAGAACTCTTTGCTCCCCGTTTTTTTCCGCACCAGAGCCCAATAAGGCAGCGGTCTTTCCACCTTTTCTGCTGGTTCAAATGAATTTAGAGTACAAATTTGGTCTGGTGTATTCAAGAGTTTAAACAGTCGTTTTAGCATCAATTTATAAAAAAAGCTTCTCTGCCACTTTTTTAAATAAGCAGGAGCAAACCTGCTATCAACTGCATTAAAATGTACTGTATAGACAGTAAAAGACTATTTGAACACATTTACACACATTTAGATTTGTTTGAAAAATGTAAACACATTTGATACTATTCCACAGAATTCTGCTGATATTTCCCAAATTTTAGTGCATTTTATTAACCTGAAAAGTCTGCGGATTCCATATGTACTTGCTCATGAGGAAAATCAACTTGGAAAAAAACCATGTGGGCAAAACCTATGAGGGGGGAGATGTTCATGCAACAGCATAAAAAAGTAGTTCATGTTATGTGGCTCTCAGACAATTTGGCACCTGGTTTTTCCTCCATAGGAGCCAATGGCTCCTTGATTTTTTTTTGTCTGGAGCCCTGGTATTGTGAGGTTTATCAGTCAGGTTAAAGTTATCTCTCCTATTTTTCAGGCATGCGACACGCCATCTATGAAAAGCTGGATGACGATGGTTTGATCGCTCCTGGTGTACGTGTGTCAGGCGAGGACGTCATCATCGGCAAAACCGTGACTCTTCCTGAGAACGATGATGAGCTGGACAGCATCAACCGGCGCTACACTAAGAGAGACTGCAGCACTTTCCTGCGCACCAGTGAGACCGGCATCGTCGACCAAGTCATGGTCACTCTAAACCAGGAGGGCTACAAGTTCTGCAAAATCAGAGTGGGTAGTGATTTAGTTATAAAAAAGGTTTAGTTTAAATGTCTTAATATGGTTTTATTAAACGGCTATGGGAAGAGCGAGATTTTGATCGGTCAGTCGCAACATTCTTAGATCTGGTTTACACTTTAACCCACTCACAAGCGAAACTTCACGTAGATTTAACTTCCTTTGCATGCTTCAAGGTCATGAATGTTTATAAGCGCTGATGGAGTTGTTAATAAATACACTGTTAGCAAAATCATTTGTGTTGTTTTCAACAGGTGCGTTCGGTCCGTATTCCGCAAATCGGAGACAAGTTTGCCAGTCGTCATGGTCAGAAGGGTACCTGTGGTATCCAATACAGACAAGAGGTAAGAAACACAATTCTGAAAGCTATTTCAAGAGTCTATCTTCACTCGTGTGTAGGCTAGCTTTGTTTAGACTAACGTGCGGTTGAAGGTCTCCAAACAGGATGTCTCTCCTAAACATCTGATAGCTGAGAGACTCGCAGTGCAGGGACTGTAAACAGTTTCCATCAAACCCAAGTGCTGATGTCTAACCAGAACCGTAAATGTGTTCTTAGGACATGCCTTTCACATGTGAAGGAATCACTCCTGACATCATCATCAATCCTCACGCCATCCCGTCCAGAATGACAGTCGGCCATTTGATCGAGTGTCTGCAGGGGAAGGTAATTCAGTTTTCTGTGTATTGTGCTCGTCTTTCTGTTTTGTTTTTTGTTTGTGACTGTTGAATACTCTTTCGGACATCTGTTAATGCTAAAATAAAAGACGATGCAAGATGTTTCCAGCTGAGTCAAGCTTACATGTTTGGTCTTTTCAAAACATCAAAGGTCACGCTAGTTTTGGTAAATTTGTAAAAACACATATTTTTCACCACATTTTGACCTTGTGTCCTTTAATGTTTTCGTAAAGTGAAACCTGAGCACATTTTGGAAAACATGGAAACCAAGAATGTCAGAGTGCTGAACTCTTCTGTTTTGCGCAGGTTTCTGCTAACAAAGGAGAGATTGGTGATGCCACGCCGTTCAACGATGCTGTGAATGTACAAAAGGTCTCTAACCTGTTGTCAGAATACGGCTACCATCTGAGAGGAAATGAGGTGAAGAATTTGTCTTCTGTATTCTACAAAAATAACATGGTCTGGGTGAACTAGCCTTAAAATATGAAGTGTGTTGGCTCTTGTTTCTCATAGGTTTTGTATAACGGTTTCACTGGTCGTAAGCTCACCTCTCAGATCTTCATTGGGCCCACATACTACCAGCGTCTCAAGCACATGGTGGATGATAAGATCCACTCAAGAGCCCGCGGGCCGGTCCAGATTCTCAACAGACAGCCCATGGAAGGAAGATCACGGTAAGATGGGGCCTTTCCAGGGTTTGTCTAAACCTTTAGGTTTACACTACAAATCTCATACTGGGATCAAATTAAAAACTTACAAATAAATAAAACGAAAAACAAATGAAAACTAGCTCACTTCTCATCTTTTAATCACTGTAATCTTTAAACTCATGTGTTTGATTGTTTTTATGTAGTGACGGTGGGCTTCGGTTTGGAGAGATGGAACGTGATTGTCAGATTGCTCACGGTGCAGCTCAGTTTTTGAAGGAAAGGCTTTTTGAGGCATCTGACCCGTACCAGGTCCACGTCTGCAACCTGTGCGGCATCATGGCCATCGCCAACACTCGCACACACACCTATGAGTGCAGGGGCTGTCGCAATAAAACACAGGTGAGCAGCTGCTAATTTAAAAATTACAATTATTGCTGGATGTGACGAGACAGTTTTATGGATCTTTTAGAAAGTACAAAACTTCCTTGTATTTAAACTGTACGTGCACAACATCTTGACTGTCTGTGTGCCTTTTTAAACAGTACTTTAGTGTTCAGGAAGTGACCTGTTTTCTGCTCTGCTCTTTCAGATTTCTCTGGTCAGGATGCCGTATGCCTGTAAGCTCTTGTTCCAGGAACTGATGTCCATGAGCATCGCCCCACGAATGATGACTAGCTAAACGCCCACACACATGAATCATGGGAAACAGGAAATCTGAGGCATGAAGCATATTGTAAGGAAAATCATTTTGAATGGAACCCAACAGCACTTCATGTTTGCTGGGCTTGTCTATGTTTTGTATTTTGTTGCTTCTCCATTTTATTGTTCTGGAAAAGCGATGTTTAGTATTCTCTCTAAATAAAATAAAGCTTTTTTAAAAAAGCTAAGTGGTTTTCCTTTTTGTTGAAGGTTGTTACTTTAGTATAGAGATAAACTGAGTTTTACACAAGTTTTTTTCACAATTCTTCAGCTTTTTTTAAGAAGCAATGCAAAGCTCAGACAACATTGTAGGCAACAAAGACAATACACTACTCTCAAAGCATGTTTTATTCATTAATGATACACAAATCAGAAATGTAAAAACAAATGCATTATATACTCAGACTTTTATAGGACGTTTACTACTACAGTAATGGTAAAAGAGCTTTAAGTGCCCTGGCAAAAAAAGAATCCATATTCTGTTAACTATTTTGTAATGTGAATGTGTCGTTGCATTACATTCAACAGCTTGAAACATCATCTTGAATAATAATTGTAGTTGTAGTATATTGTTTGTATGTTTTACATTGAATTTCAGATAAAGTAGATTAAGGCATTTTGTTTTGACTGAGCTCTGAGGGAAAGTCTTAAACATTGTGCACAGTCAACGTTTTCCATTTAGCACAAATAATGCAGACTGCAAGAAAGTACAAAGGAATGACTACAATATTTGTATCAAACACAAAAACATGCATGTGATAAGTGGAGATGAGATACCAGAGTACCTCAAACGCATGCGAGTATGAACGAATTTGTGTGCGTGCCTGAATGTTTGTAAGGTGATATGCGCTCACGTGCATCTGTGTGTGCATCTCTGAAGCGAGTTTGATAGTGCGCTTGACCGTATCGAAGCGGTTCTGCAGGCAGACAGATAGCAGCCGTAAAGAATATGCATGAAGATGCTGAAATGTCAGGATCTTTTTTTGTGTAACAGATCAATTTCTTTAGAATGCCCGTGTGTGTGTTCAGTGCTTAAAATGGTACGTGCTTGTCCGTATGCGTATTGTGTAGGTAAGCAACAGCGCATGGCAATTTCCCGATCTCCTGATACAGTAGAACTCTCACCAGAAGCCATGAAACAGAGACCCCTTACAGTTCCTCATCTTTCACCACTGCAAACAAACACACAGGAGTCACCAATAACAATGATGTCTAACGTCAGTTAAAGTTCAGAAATAAACAAATGACTTGAGGAGACATACACCAGTGTTTTTTTTTCTTCACCTTATTTACTCATTTTTATTTATTGATTTTATGGTACATATTAGCCTGTTAGGTCTGTATTGTCTTCACAAGCACAGATAAAAGAGTGGTTCTAGATCTAAACTCTGACTCCGTAGGATCTAGCATTTTTGTCATATTTATAGTTGGATCCATACTTGGCATAGTCGGCCAGGATATATCCTGCTGATCTTAAAAAAATTGTTGTTTTGTGTTTATCTGGCTTCACAGGTAAAAAGATGGAATTCTAAAATTTTTAATCCGTTTCTTTAAGGTGATAAGTTCGATAAACATTTAAAAACAGTGTCATGTTTAGACTTCTGTAGAAATGTCATTTTCTTCTTGTCTTTGATTGGTGCAGGTAAAGTTTTTTAGACATAGGGTTCTTAAAGGGATAGTTAAACCGAAAATGAATAAACGATGACTGAATTTGTTATTTTTGGTGAACTATTCCTTTATTACTCCAAAACATTTGATCATTTTGATTACATTTTATTTATAGAAATGTTTGTCACCGCGTCTCATAAGAACCCGGCAGCCAATATGGGGCTAAACAAACATTGCACAGCATGCTGGGACATGATCTCTAGAGCCATGTGCTGCAAACAAAAATCCTTTACAAATACACTAACTTTTCAACTGATGCATGTCTTTACAACTCATGAGGTATGTTGATGGTATAACTGGAGTGATATATTGTAGTTCGTTCATGCATGATTTGACATCACTCACCCTGCGTAGAAGGAATGTCATTGATGGAATCAACCACATGAATCTTGCCTACAGCCGAGGCTTCACCTTTAATATTACTGGCATGACACTCGTAGGAACCGGCCTCCTCCTTGGTAAGAGGAGATATCTGCAACAGATGCAACAGTACCAGTTTCACCCATCAGTTGTAAGTGCGAAGCGCATTGGACATGCGGTGAAGCAATACACTGTATATAATTCATATTTTGTTCTAGAAATCTTGTATTAGGATTACACATCAAAAATAAAATGTTTATATTAAAGTGAATAAACGTACCAGCACCCAGCCAGTGACTTCATGCTTTTCCGGGCCCCCTCGGGTTTGAACTGCCAGGTTTTCTTTGTCTCCAGGAAGTGCCACAATTTTTTCTTTGCCATCAAATACCTGTGAAAATGATAACGGTCAAACTGACCTGATGAATGAATCCAAATACAAATAAGATAAAGGAGTTCGTTTTTTATTCATAATTTTGGTTGGAAAGAATTGGTTTGAACAGATTTGCAAAAGACGTTATTGAAAAATGTGCTGAAAGATTTAATGTACATTTTAAGGTTATACATATATTCCAGCAGATAACAAAAACTTAAAAAGGCATTAATATTCTAGTAAATCAGCTAAGCAATTTATCGGCAAACTTTTCATTTTTTATCAGCTTCCAGAACTCTTCTCACCCTTTCTCATGCCTCTTCTCTTCATGTTTGTTTGTTTTTAATATTTCTGTCTGCTTCTCTAGTCTCTAGAGGTAATAGAAGTAGTTTATTTTATTCAGTCTTGGTTTCTGGTGCCTCTTTCACAGTCATGAAAATCTCACAGGACCCCTCAATGTTAAGTGAGAGCATTTTTTCTTGTAGCTGGGACATGATTTAATTTCCTCTATTAGACTCTATTAGTTATGAAAATACGGAGTGCATTACCTCATGTTTATACAGCCTGAGTTACTTCAAGAATTAAATAAAACATATTAATAATCTATTTTAAACTTCCCAGAGCTTTAGATATCCTTTAACTATTGAGAGGCCATACTGTGAGGTTGTTTACCAGGAAATGACCATTAGTCAGTTGGACATCCGCTCCTATATTTGTGACTTTTACTCGGATTGCTCAAGGCATATTATATTTCTACGATTAAAGAGAGTAGCTCTACAATGGAAAACTGTGATGACTGATGACATGTTTGATAAAGCTTTTCCTGTTCTGAATCCTTCCTTGTTTGTAACGCTATTGTTTCAGTGAACCGTTATTCATAGACATCCTTTGACATAGCTGGAGCTGTACAGTATTCACAAACACATCCTTGGGAATGTATTTCCCTCCTTCCTTTTATCCATTTAAGAGCTACAGCACATATCATTATAAATAGCTTAACGTACATCACTGAAAACGACAACAGGGTTCTTCTGATTTATAAAAAGCAACACATTCTGTACCTTTCTCCAGGTGAGCACCGGGGTAGGGATCCCAGTGGCTTCACAGCTCAGGAAGACTTGAGATCCAGTCACGTTCCAGACCTCAACTGGAGCTGTCACAATAACAGGTGCTGTGGAGGACACACAAACATGATTTAGCGCTTGCTTTCGACTTATGATTTTGTAATTATGCCACGCAAATGTTATCAGCATGTGGTCTTCATGCTTGAAAGAGTGGAGAATAGAGTGATTGACAGAGTATAATGGGGATGACCGTTTTAGTTCTGGAATGCGTTGCTTGAGTTGAAAACGATGTTGCCCTAATCATCAAAAGTAGAATACTCGACCATAAGAAAGAAAGCTCACAGATGAGATCTCTTTAGTATTTAAATGATGCCTCCTTGACATGAAGATTAATAGAGAGCAAGTGAAAACATGGTTAAGCTATTCCTCCTAAGAAAAAAACCCATAAATATCACAAATGTCTCCATTAGATTTCCATTAGATCTCATCAATGTCACAAACTGAGCTCAGATGTTCCAAGTCTGCAATCAAAAGTCAATATTATTGAAGATCTCAATATGAACTCAAACATTTCTCATCACATTTACCTAAATCCAGATTATTTGACATTTCATTTCTGTTGCTTTTTCTCCTAAGCATTTTCACTTAACCTCCTTTTTGTCACGCTGAGGTCTGTGACAATGTAAAATGTGGCCCTGCTGCTCATGGGTCAAATAAACCTCTCATAGAAATCTATGCCAGAGACATTTTTTGCGTGAATTCAATCTTGGTTCTTTTCATCTCACATCAGAATGCCTGTTATAATAAATTACACAAAGGTCCGTTGATTCAAACAGTCTGAATTGGCTCTAAAGCAACAATCGGCTTTAGTGTTTAACTAAACAAGGCAGAGCTATTTGATCAAAGCAGATCTCTCTTTTCACATTTGAATATCCACCCGAGAGGCTGGAATTTCAGACATGTCTGTTCAGGGATAACGAAACGTTTCCACCCTGTATGAAAACAATGGCCAGATTCAGTTGTTTGTTCAACACACACTGACAATATACTGTTTCTGTGTGTGTTAATTCATTTCGTCCTCATCAAATGGCAGATTGCTGTATCAGTGCTCCATGGGAATACAGGAATACAGAAACACAAACCACATGACCACTGAATCATGTGAGTGAAATCCGGATCAAGATTATGTCAATACCCAAGCAGTTTTCAACACAGCTTTGCACAAATGTTAACATTTTATTTTTCTGTATGTATACCTTGAGGCCACAGGGTCACATTTTACGCAGGATAAAGTCATCTATTGACTGTGAGATGGCTGCTGGTGGCAGTGAAGATTCAAAACATCCTCTGAGCTACATAAGCAGTCCAATACTGAAAAGCCTTACCGAAAGCCATTATAATCTTCGTAATACATGATAAATCATGAATTGCTCTTGTAGTTTTTGAAAATAATGACAAATTTAATAGAATTAGACTGAAAGATGGTAGAGGAATATTATATTTACATACCATGTTTTTTAAATTGTCAGTCACGTTGAAGCGATCAATAAAATGCCAATGCATGCCCCAAAATATATGAATAGAAGTTAAAATACGATTTTTAAAGAACATATCACGATATATATTTCAGTAGGCCTGCACTACAACTACAAAAGTGCCAAAATATAAGAACAATTTTTGGTTCCAAAGAACTATTGAAAGTTTCCTAAAAGAACTATGTCCTACATTTTTATATTATGTATTCACTTTTCCTCCACATCATGGATGTCAAAGGTTCTCTGTGGAACCTTTATATTAGAGACTGTTCCCTAGAAAAGTTTATATTATAATATATATTGTATCAGTGACCATAAATGAAGGTTAACGTAAATCTTTAAAATTGAGTGAAATTTGACCTACAATCCTTGACATATGAACACATATACCGTTAATAATATTGTTCCATTATGGAATATATAAATACACCTTATATAAAATGATATCTTTAAAAGTGTTGTGACATTTATACGTTTATATCTGAATGTAAATATGATAATACATCAATATAATTGTTATAATGTCAAGTGAAAACACATCTCACCTTGAGCGCATTTGCCCTTGTTTTGAATCTTAATCTCGGGTTTTTTCTCCCTCACAGCATTCACACTCGATGCTTTTAAATCACAGCCGGTTTTATAGTTCACCCCGTCGGATCCGCACACGGGATAGTCGCTCTTACACACGCACACGCCTGATTTACTCTTCTTGTCGCTCTTGACGCACTCGAGTCCAGATGCGCAGCGCTTTGCTCCGGCTCCGCGTCCCCCGCACGGCTCTCCAACTCCAGACGCGCAGGACGCGCAGCAACCGCACGCGTCAAAGAGCGTCCCGGTCACGCAGCCCTCGGCCGGCAGCGGCTCGCACAGACTCGGGTCGCAGGTGCCACAGTTGCGAGGTACCCGGCTGGCCGACGCCGCGATGGTCAGTGTTAACAGGAGGAAGGAGATCATGGTGATGTGTGAAGGGTCTCGAACTGCTTCAGAGTTTGGTGGTTTTCTCTGCTTGGGTTTGAGAGCCAGCCAGACCCCGCCCAGAATAAACTTCATCCTCTGGGCTTACAATAACACAAGCAAACCTGTCCTCCCTTCAGTTTGGAGATGGTGATATTGCAACACCGACATAAGGATAAGTCTTGCAGATAAATTCATTAAATTGACTCAACCCTTAGCACAGGAAGAGCACACGACTTTTCCAGTTTTTATTTTCAATGTCATCATAAAATCGTACTATACATTGGAGTCCCTTTATAAATAATTTCATACATAATCAATTACGAAGACAATCTGCAGTTTTTGTATCACTTTTTTCTTATGGTTACAGTGCCATAATCCATATATCCAAATGTTTCAGGGATCGATGCTTGTGTAACTCCTCTTTACTCATCTATTTAATGTACTTGGCCACAAAGGCAGCTGCAATGTCCTTGTATGGAGATTCAGAATCCGAGCGTGTCGGAGGGATTCGACAGACACTCCGGAAACGAGGAGACCTCAAGAGCAAGTTGTGTACCAATCCAACACAACTCGAGCTGAGCCAGTACAGAGACATGGACTAGAAAGAGAGAATGAAAAGACAATAATGTTCATCATTCATTTGAAACGAATGGATAGAACTTTTATTTTTTGTTTTATAAAGACTTCTCATGTTCAACGTACTAAGAGATGGCTCATTTGCTCTTACATAGGTCGGCAGACACAAGATAAATGCACAGCTAGACAAGCACGAGACATCGATTTCTACAACTGCTGGATATATCAGAGAATCTTTTTATTTTGTATCCAGACTCCAAACACAACCCTTCTTATTTCCCTTTTGTGATGGGATCAAAAGCCTCAAAACAAGAGGCACATGTATGGGTATATCTGTGTCAGACCCAGATAACGCGTGCTGCTGTCTATTCTTCAAAACATTTATGTCATACATGCCGGAGCATGATCTAAACCCTCATGCACTTTATTTAAAGTTACTGTAGACAGAGAGACGAGATAATGACTGAATGGGGTAGCGGAGGGGTCGGTCACTTACAGATGGAACTGTGGCTGCTACAGGAATCATCACCAGAGACATTCCTCGGATTAAGTTGGTTACGTACTTCTGGAACTTGGAAGGCTCTAGTTGTCTCAGGGCGAATATCTGGAAACAAAAACAACTGGAGAGTAAACAAACAAAACATGGTATGACAGGAATGCTGCTTTAAGCAGGTGAATTGTACAAAGCCAGTCAAGAGCATTCAATGAAGTATTTCTTGAACATATCTTAAACATTGAGGCCCATGCATACTGCATCTGCAAGCAGAAACGAGAACAGAAGTGTTGTTGCTCAAGTTGGGCTATTCAGAAGTATTTTTAAACAATCTTTCAGCATCCACCACTCCCTGCGCATCTGTGCAGACCAAACATGAGCCCGTCGGCGTTTCCTCTTGGTTACATCTTATAAATGGAGGGCGGATGATAATTCATCACATACATAATGAACTTTAGTGGTATTAAGGTTCAAAATAGCTATATTAAAACCTTGCAAGTGAACATCTGCCTCACCTCTGTGATAAACAGGTTAATGAGGCCAAGAGAAACAGGTATAATCCAGGTGGAGTCGGGAAGAGTGAGGTCTTGGAACCACAGGGTGCCTCCTGTCGCCAGCGCTGCGTCAAATGCTAAGAAATGTGAGAAAATATACATTAGACGTCTCACTGATGTCGATTATGGTCCTGTTAAATCTACTGAGTTTATAGAGACTGTGGACACCCGTAGAGATGTCTAAAGAGTATCTGAAAACCTAATGGATTCAATTTACCGAGAGGAACATGTCCCATTCCCAAACTGAGATTTCGCAGGGCCAAAGACAGACACACCCACATGGGCAGCTGTACCCAAATCAGCAAACTGGCCTTGAATGGGTGGCAGTTATCACGGATATAAAGCTCCGACACGATTCGCCTCAGATTCTTCTTAAAGTGAAACCTGTAGAGTAACAGAGAAAATTTTTATAGAAAGAAAAACATCCAAACATCCTAGATCAACAATGGCACTTGTTTTCAGAGAATATATTTTGAAAAAAATAAAACATTTCACTCGACTGCCATTTTAAAGGAACAGTTCACGTCATATGTCGGGTCGGAGGTCAGACTTCGGCCTAACTTGACTCTCTCTTGAACACGGATACTTGCCGAAAGCCATAGATTAAAGTTAATATTTATTGAAATGTATATATTTTTACAAAAAACGATTGTTTCGTTTCAGAAGACTTGTGTTAACCCCCGGAGTCGGATGGACTATTTTTATGACGAATATATGAGCTTTTAAGGGCTTTAAAAAACATGGCCGTTATCCACTACCATTACAAAGATGTGAAGAGTCAGAATATTATTCAGTAACTCCTGAGTGTGGTGGTCCTATACACCTGGGACGGCATGAGGGTGAGTCAAATATAGACTTATTTCTAGGATAAACTGTTCCTTTAAGCATCTGCTGAATAAAAAAGTGGTTTATGATTAAAAAAAGAAAATATGAGATGAGAAAAAAAGGATTTAAAAAGAATATGTCTCAAGTAAATCATTTAAGTTAAGTATAGTATAGTTTTAGTAGCACAGCAGAAATCCAAGAAATTAAGAGTTTATTTGCAAAAACAGATAACTTTGCTTTATTGTGTTTTCATGTTTTTATTGTGTTAGTTAGCCGTATTTATTTGTTATTAACAAACAAACCCAACTGCAGTTCATAGGCATTACTTGAAATGCACAATAAAAAATGTGATGATCTAAAATCTGTTTTTGCAAATAAACTCTTCAAATACACCATTTAAACCAAGAAACATATCATACCTGCTTGTTCTCTCTGACCAGCTCTTCTCTTTAGCTTTCACAGAGATCTCAAAACTTAACTGGCGGGCTAACACAGCAATCTCCTTCTGCAGAGCTTCAACCTAGCTGAGGCATAAGGGCACAGGGTTAGTCTTGTCTCTGGTCTGAATTAAAAAAAGTTACAAAACCATTTCCTGCCTGTTTGTCTCACACACATGTCCCATGACAGCAAAATAGCTTTGATAAACAGAGAAAACTCACTGAAACGGACAACTGATCTTGTTGTGTCTGTAAGTGTTTGACTATTAAAAATATCAGTTTAAAGAGATGCTACAGTTTCTGTTCTCACACTGTGGAACATCAGTGTAGGGGGGGGGGTGGGTTGTGAGGGGGACGCATTCTTCATGTTGAATCCATTGTACTTGGCAGGAAAAACATCCCACAGCTGGGAGAGACTCTTAATAAGGAACATGGGTTCTGATGTTGTCTTTGTAATATCTGCTGACCTCTAAGATGAGCCTCCTTTACTTTACAGGCATCTTAAATATAACATGGCAAACAAGTTTTAAGACTTTTGTGTAGTGTGAAGAGATACAGTACAATCCAAAAGTCTGTGAACATTAGCTTCTGTTTATTATTTAATATAACATTTGTCAATACAAATTATATTATCATCAGAAAAGGGATTGAACTGAAAGAAGTGTATCATTTAAAAATTTCACAGTATTTGGTATTTTTTAATTATCATAAGTGTATATTATGAATATTTGTATTTTAAATTAAAGTAACTTTTTTATTATTTCTGAAAATCTTAGATTTTAATTTTTTTCTCAGACTTCAAAATTATGATTCGGTTATTTAGATTTTTAGTATGTTGGTGCAGTAAACCCTGACTAACACTGAAAATAGACATCAATGAAAAAACGACTATTGTACAGTGTTGAAAAGGTGTAGAACGATAAAAACATAGCCCCTTAAAAATGTTTAGCTTTTCCCTTATATCATACTACGCTGTCTCGTTTTGAATACAACAACTTTAATTACGGAAGCTCGTGACACAACCTTTGCGATGATGATCGTCTGGTAGATGCCCAGAGGAAGAGTGACGGCAGTACGCAGAGCCAGAGTAGTGCACACGATGCTGGCCCACCACGGCAGTCCAGTTATCTGCTGAGTGGACATCAGGAGCTGCTCTGTCAGGCACACAGGGGTGGATTCCGCTATGCTTTCATACCAGCCTGGTCGATCTGTGGTCACAGTTCTTCTGTGCTGAAGCCCCAGGGCAAGTGTGTGGGAGGGATGGCCGGTTAAGAGGGGAGACCTGGGGCAAAAAGCCTGGTTGGTTTGAACTCTGACGTCCAGGTTGAAGGAGCCTTTAGATAAACTTCTGATGTTCGGTCTTATCATTACTAGGTTGTCGTGGCGACATATCCACCTGGTTGACCGGGTAAGCTTCAGCCACATCATGTTGAGTGGACCTTTAAAAAACAAAACTGATCAAGGAGGAATATCTGCAAAGTGCATGGTGTTGCAATGGTATTGGTGATAGTTTTACTATAATATTAATGACAGTTATTATGCATGTTATTGCTGACTTTTCTATAATAAAGAGATTTTAACATTACCAGGAATCAAGATTAAACAGTCCATTAAATGACAGAATCAATCTATGTAACTTTCTATTCAGTTTATCTGTGTCTCCCACTCTTTACATGTTTCTTTATTATCAATATTACTAACTGTTACGCCGTCCGTGTCAAGTAAATACATTTTAATGTTTAATATTAAAAAATATTGTACAATTTAATGAATTCAACCTAACACACGGTGGACACAGAAACGTAAAAAGGCTGATTAAAAATTACACTTAAATACCAAAAATGCTTTAGCGATTAATACCTATTTATCAAGAAATGGCTACTTGCCGGTACACTAACGTTACATCAAATAAATAAATTCTCAACGTTACCTATGCAGTTTTAGACTTCACAAAAGCGAGTTGGATAGCACATCTTTTAAATATTTATTTGAGTATTTACAAAATATAATGAATATCCTGCTATATATGTAACCGTACACATTTCATTCGCCATGTAATGTCAAAACGGGCATGAGACGTCGCTTAAATGTGACGTCATGTGCGCCTCAAAAACATACAGCTACGGCCGGAAGTGGTGCAAAATCTCAAAATTACATTATCTAACGCCTACATATAACACAACAATAATAAAAATATATGAATCAACTTTTTTTCAGCGTGACAAAAAATATGTGGTATTGAAGTGCGTATGGTGTAACCCTTAAAAACACGCCTGCCAATATATTTATGTAACTTTTGTATTGGCTATACATTTTTTTAATACGTATAGATATTGTTAAATCTATTCAAAATATGTTTACACTTTTTACAATTAACACTAAACAGTTCACAATTAAAAAACACTATCAGTATGAAAAAGCACCATCGCGCCATCTGCTGGCAGTCATGTGTCTTACATAATATTGTACAGTTCCTGAAACAGGCATATGTGCTGTTCATTTCATGTTCAGATCGAGAGCAATTACAACAATTACATGTGCAATTACAACTATTTATTTACAAATTATGGTTCTCCTGATTTGTAACCACTCATAAGCTAAAAAACAACAAACTTTAAAAATCAGTTCCAGACTGAAACTTTTTTAAGTATGTTTTTTAGCAGGCATACAGTACAAAATATCCCCATTATTTATCGTTTTACAGAAAAAGCATAAAGACAGTTTTCAAATGTATTTTAGTGTGAAATATACATGGCATAAGGGTCACATCTTCAATCTTTCAATGTATAATAGACAATGTATGTTACCACAGTAACGTGCAACCTACTGTATTTCTCCTTAAAAAATATATTTTTATAATAGCAAAAATGTAATTTCATTTTTGGTGAATATTTTACAATTTGTATTGCCACCATTTTACTACAAATATCGTGGTTACACTATAGTTGCTGCGGTGAGATAATGGTAAATTTGTGGTTACCATAGTAAAGATATTGCAACTGTAGTACAACTTTTATTAAAAGGTTTAATGGCCCTCTTAATTACCCTTGCCTGTGAGATTAATACAGTTTAATCCTGTACTTAGCCGCCAAAACATGTCGGAGGTTAAAGGTCAGTTTAGGGGTGGGTCCCCCTTGCCCTACGTTTTTGTGACTCTCTGCGTCGATTAATAAGTTTAGTGCTGGCACGCAGTTTCCGTATGCGCAGCTGCCGCAGTCTGAGCTGAAGGTCTTTAGGGATCTTGCCGCCCTTGGCAAGGATTTCTCTCAGACGCTGTTTTGGTGTCTTGGTGAGTTGGAAGTCACAAATGGTTGGGTAGTGATCATATTCGACCCTGCAGTTTCGGGAGGCTGGTATGTATCCCTCTCCAGTCACTGTTATGTGATATTCACCAGGATTCAACAGACGCCAATAATCCCCTTCAAAAGCTGAAATCGTAAGATAGAAGAAAACACAATTTATATCAAATTAATGCATTCAAAAAACTACAACAGAGATTCAATTGCAAAATAAATCGGCGATATCAATAATCAAAGTTATGACCAAAATTATTTTTAATTTTAAATAACACTACCTGATCTGATATGGTGGTCGATGTCGTCTACTTTAATGATGGCATCGGCAATCCCAGCTTTAGTGTCTTTGTCCCGTACCACTCCTTTAATTCCTCTGTGTATCTGTCACAAAGTCAACCATCAACACATTCTAACATATTCAGCATGTTTAGACAGCCAAGTGCAGGTGTTTGCAGTCTGGGAATGTTAAGTAAACTTTATAGACCCATGTGCTGTATATGTTGTACCTGCTCCATGTAGATTAGCAGAGATTCTTTATTATTGTCCCATTCTATGCCCAGCTCACTGGCATGAGGGAACTTATCACAGGACAGCTCAACCGTCACCTCAAAACAGTTGGTGTGCAGGTAACTGAAGTCATTCATACCTATAAATACAAAAACAGGTCAAAAAGCATCCCTTCTATACTGTGATGCATTTTCCAAATTATACAGGGAATATAATTCCTCCCATGACCATATTAAACAATATACATGAACTGCATTTCTGCGTCAGTTTCTCCCCCTGATGATGTCAGTTGTACTCACTGCCCGGTACATTGTGCCAGCTGGCTCCGTTTATAATGTTATTGTGACGAAGGAAGTCCTCATTGTGGCATGGCCTTCGATCCGGGTTGGACATCACATGGTTTGTGCTGGCGTAAACAGTGGCCAGCCAGCGGAAGAAACTCTCGTCTGCAGTGGGAGTGTGCTCTTTTGGAGCCCAATCTCTGGTCATGTCGAAGGGGTACGTGACCACCAGCTCTCCTCCGTGGAGGTTAGCACTGAGTACAAACGGGATATTCTGCATCCAGCTGATGACTGCTCTCGTTTCTGGAGCCACCTTGACAAAAGACAAAGAATGGCATCACAAAATCTTTTTAAAGCATAAAGCTAAAACCACATTTAAGGTCATAAAAACAGAAAGTGTGATTAAATTACTGTCTCAGGTTGTGATGTGCTGTATCAACATTTGGACACTGAAATGTATGTTTCTCGTGGTCGTTTGATGCTTAAAATTGTTTTTTTTATTTAGATGAATGCCAGTGGCTATATGATTTTCAAATGAAACTAAAATTATGATTTAGCAAGGCAAGAGCTGGACTAGGCAGTGAAGAAAAGCATACATGGGAACTTCTTCAATAAAGCATCCCAGCATGCAATTCATGAAAAAGTGTTTACTGTATAATTTATACGGCTAGAATGAGACATTTGTTTTACTTTACCAAAGCATCTTCTGAAGTGTAGTACTCTGGAATGGGAAAATAGTGGTTGATAAGTTTCGATTTATTTGTTTCCAGCTCAATGGCGTCCCACATTACTGTATTCAGGTCTGCAAAATTGTGATTCATGTCAATGCCCTCATAACTAAAGCGACCAAATGCCCATCCGGCAAGCTCTGAACCCTGAAAGAAAAAGCACATGTTGTGTAGTTTCAGTCCAAGTTATCGACTATAAATGGGCTTGACTGAGCTTGAATACAGAATTCAAAGATCAAGTCTTAAAATTTTACGTATGCCATGAATAGCTTTTCAAATGTTATGAATTTTGATTGGCAGATGGGATCTTGAAAAGATCAGAATATTCTGCTTTACCTTCTTGTAAGCCATTTCGTAGCCATCAGGGTTCATAGAAGGCAGCAGATGGATGCGTGTCTCCTTCACCAGATGTACTATTCTCTGATTTCCTCGTTTGTACTCCTGGCATATGTACTCCATCAGATTCAACAGCAGCTCCCTACCCAGCACCTCATTTCCATGCATACCGGCCACATAGCGAAACTCTGGTTCACCTGCAGAGGGAGCAAACACGCTTTTAGACCACAAGACACCACAAAAAAGCTGTACAGCTATTAGATATATTATGGTAGGTGGACAGCTGTGTGGCTCTGTTTTGAAAAGCAAAGCACCCTTCCATGCTTTGACCAGATGCCTCTACACCTCCATGTCTAGCAGCTCAGAAGAATGTATAATACGGCCGTCAACCTATTCTATCACAAACATTAAAATATTAAATGCTAGCTTTTTTTGGTAATAAAGTTGACCCTAACAGGCACAAAATAATGGAAGTCAAAGTAATCTAGAGTTGAGATAGACCTGGAGTTTTAATTATAATACCGTGAAATGAAATGTACATTCATCATAGGGAAAAATGTACCTTTATAAAATCTGCCCATGCTACTGAGATGCATTCATGCACATCTAACTAGCCTGGACGACAAATATTGATTTGCTTCAAGTTTGCACTCTTTTTCTCAGCCAATGGAAGCACAAGATGTATCTGTTGTAACTGTAGCTGCTTGACTGCTATGGAAAGGGTTAAATCCCCCCATTTGTCTAACAGTTGATCCATTGACTCCAAGCAATATGTCTCTCTTTAGCCTCACTAAGAAAACACCATACATTCCTGCCAAAGAGGAGGAATTTCCAGTCGAGTGAGGGAATCCGAGTAACGACTGAACTTTGACCCCTCTTTTCCGAACACAGCATGTATATCTTGAGATTAATGCAGAAAGGAAACGTGTCTTAAAAAGCCCAAACCAACACGTCTAAAGGAGTAGCCCTCTTGTCATTTCAAACCTGTATGACTTTCTTTAAAAACAGAATAGCACAGCCCCCCATTGACTTTTATAGCAGCCAATGCAAGTGAATGGGGTGGCTGTGAATAACATTCTCTCAAATATCTTCTTTTGAGTTTAGCAGAAGAAAGAAAGTCATACAGATGTGAAATGACAAGAGGGCGTTTAAATGATGACAGAATTTACAGAAAGTACATCCAAAAAAGATCATGCACACATCAGGCCTATCAATTTGAAGAAAATACGTATCTCTGAAGGGTCTTGGTTTTCTAGCCAAATAAAAACGTTGTTAGAAGTAATTTCCGGCACAATGCTGCCTTCTATTTGTGTTATGAGATCTCAGACATAAAACATCTGAAAAATACCAACATTTCCAGATTTTCTGTGAGCATGGGAGCCCTTGTCCTTTCATAGTCATCTCACAAACACAACTAGATAAAGTCATCTATATTAGGAGATGCCATAATTAAATGTGGAGTTTTGCAGACTGGCATTTTTCTACAGTGCCCGGGGGAAAATGTAAAATAATTGGGTCACATTTCCTCTTAAGAAGAATTGCTACATGATCCACTTATTAAATACTCATGATTTTACAACACTGAGCCGGTGAGGCTATTTCTTCCCACTTTCCTTCTATAGAAATGTTTATTTAAGGTCTGCCGCCCCCATGCTCAGCGATGGCATCCCGGGCCACTACATTATGAGTGCTGGCATGAGACGACGAAACCACTGCCAGCGCTGGCAAGCTCTTTCACTGAGAAACCAATCTGTAGCCCACAGGCCAATGCAAGCGCACAAGCTGCCCAGTGTAAATGGAGAGAGTGAATCACAGTGAATGAGAGAGAGAGATTTGGGCTTTGTTTCAATTGCCCTCCTTCTATTAATAAGTACTGATATCTAGACCAAAACTGATCCTGGCCCCACTGAAAAGTATGCATCTTTTCTTATTTCACTTCAAATTAACACTGGATTAAAGTTTCAATCTGCAGAGATGTTACCTAATTTTTCAGGTTGTAAATATTCTTTAGATTATAAATACTAATAGATCACTCTAATGTTTCCACTTAACAACATGCGTTCACGTTAAGACTGTAAATTAAAGTATTATTCAATCACGCTTGAGTTTTTCCAAATTTGTATAAATGTCTTTGTTCTGATGAACACAGAGAAACATAGTGCGAACTACGGGGGAGCTCGGCTCCCCTTAATAAGACATGGGCTCCCTTGAAAACGAGATATGTGAAATTTTGGGGGGTCTCAAAAAATATTGACAATGTGAATATTTTGAAGTGCAATTTCAGTTGTGTAATGCGATCATGATGGATTATTATGTGTAAAATAGCAAAAATATGATTCATTCATGCATGACGGCGATTAAAACCTAATTTACTTCAATAAAGATTACTATACATGCTATTATTGTCATGAGCATCAAGGTGTGGGGGCGCTGCGGTGCAAATTCCACATATGTTAGTACGTCATAGATTTGTAGAAAAAAATTTACGTTGGAGGCCATTTATTCATTATGCAGTTATAGCATAATAGCCATGGCAAAAAGAAAACAAGGCAGTTTCAAATATTTTGGTTTTATTAAGAAATTGTGTAGTGATGACGTTAATAGCACAACTGATTCACCTGCTGCAAGCACTGTTAATAGGTTGCGTGAAAACAGCCTCTCATCGCTTCTTTTATTCTGGACATTAATGGACGTTCAGGTTTATCGTTCTCTGTGATGTGTCCTTTTTTGAGGCACTCGTGTTGATAATGTATAATACTGCATACACTTGTAGCTGTTGTAAGTCCTTCTTTGAGGCACGCGCAAGCGCAAGAACCCCCCCAAAAAAAGAAGTGGGCTCCCCCAAAGGACACGGTATAGTTCGAACACTGCAGAGAAAATATTTAGAAGAATGCTTGTAACCAAACAGTTCTTGGCCACCATTGACTACCATAGTAGGAAGTAGCATTTTAATTTCAGCTATAGTTCGCAAGGAATATTCAATTCAATTCAATTCAATTCAGTTTTATTTATATAGCGCCTTTCACAATTTGCATTGTTCCAAAGCAGCTTTACAGGGGAAAAACGAAAAACCCAAGAAAGGGTAAAACACACTACATGGTGTGTTATATAATAAATCCAATAATCTAGTAAATAATATCTAATGTCAGCATCTCCTGGTGGTTTATTTAGCATATTTGCTTTAAGTGAATGCTTGGCTGAAAAGATGCGTCTTTAATCTAGAATTAAATTGGGCAAGTGTGTCTGATCCTTGAATAGTATCAGGAAGGCTATTCCAGAGTTTAGGTGCTACGTATGAGAAAGCTCGACCCCCTCTGGTCGATTTAGATATTCTAGGTATTATCAAAAGTCCTGCATTTTGAGATCTTAGAGCGCGTGATGGGTTGTAGTGTGATAGAAGCTCTGTTAGGTAGGTAGGGGCTAAACCCTTCAAGGCTTTATAAGTGATTAAAAGAACTTTAAAGTCAATACGATACTTAATGGGTAGCCAGTGAAGGGTTGATAAAATTGGGGTTATAGAATATAGAGGATTGTGCGGACTAAGTTAAACACAGTAATCAATCTGTTATGACTCAACTTACCCATTTCATGCTTTCCTGGATTGTCTGAGATTTCCATCACATACAGTTTAAGGCCCATGTAGCTTTTGCCGATGCTATATATGCGGGTGATGTCGGGGCACATCTCGGTCACAGCCTTCATGAGCTGAAAGATCATACGCTTTTTTATGGATCTTACACGGTTTATGACAAAGCAAATGTAACCATTCTGTCCAGTTTATATGTTAATGTTTTCCAAACCACATAATAATATACTTCCTAAAACAAATCTAGGAATGGATAATATACTATGTGTATACAAGTGTGGTTTTTGTTACCTGCCCGCAAAAGTGGGTTAATGTAGACGCAGTTGCATAATAGTGGTCAGACTGACCACAAGTGATCTACAAGGCAGTGCTCACATACCAATGTGAGAAAACCTGGAAAATCTTGGATTTTCTAGCCGAGGAATGGTTTTCAGATCTTTTAGTCTTACTGGGTTCTTCAATGTGTGTTAGAATATATGTAAAAATAACAAGTCTCATTTTTGTATGTGCTTTTCATGATCCAATACATTATATCAACACAATTATATCAAGAATAAAAACAAGCCCTGCCCTACATTTTATATTTTCTTGTTTCAGTCTAAAATACGGCTGTTTCATGTTAATTTCAAGCATCAAAGATCATAACCACAAAGCTCTTCATCACCTTCCTCATCTCTTTGTAGTTGTGGTGTTTGAAGTCCAGTTTATCTTTGGTGCCCTCCTCAGTTTGCCACGGGTAGATATTGTTTGGATCTATAACATAACACAATATTATTATCTGATTCACATTAGTATTTAATTAATTTGTTTACACAAGATGTTAATTTGCAAGATCAACGTATGATTTGTGATTAGCATACCTGGCAGCTCACAGCCCATAATCTCAGCTCTCAGGCAGATGGATCCATTCTTAAACCAGGTCTGGGGGTTAATACGAATGTAGCGTGCCGTCGCTGGCTCGGGTAAAACCGCCAAGACTGGCGTTTCGCTGTCCTGATTTCCCTCAAACACCTGTTAGCATAAAACATCACTTCTAGTGAGTGATCCTATTGATAGGATCCAAATGACATTTGCCAGTGGCAGCTGGCACGGCTCCTTGTGCAAGTCTACGCCCAAGATGGGCACACGAGAGGCTGGCGCAGCGGAGCACGCAGTGGGCAGGCTATTCTTTTGAAAAGAGCCGATTAACCCTGCCAAGTGCTGCCAGAGATTGCCTCCGATCTCTGTTAGTGCAGAGCACCCTGTGCCAACTGGAACCTCTGAATGGATATAATGATGTCACAAAGACATTGAAGTTAAAATCAACCAGCAGCAATGAATGGCAGAAACTTATTTTAAAAAGACTTATTTTACCTGATTTCAGTTAAATGATTAGAAAAATACCAGAAATAACAATTGCATTTGACCTCTTTGAGGCTATGAGCGATGATGTCGTCGTGCAATATTTCTGAGGATACTTTTTATAATAAACAGACCAACTTACCGCCTCTTCTGTCCCGTTCATGCATGGCTTCCATTTAATGGTGTCATTGCTGACCTGCACCTTAAAGGTTTCCACAAAGTCCAAGCTACAGAGGAAAATTGGCACTTTTAATTCTTACAGTTGACTATTTATTAAGACATCATGGTAGAGAAATATTATGAAGTACCTCCATATAGAGCTGCGGCCCTGTAGCATAACTGCTGTGAACCGTGTGAGCTTCATGGCATCTACCTGTAGCCACTGGTTCTTGTCTTTGTGTTGGGCACACCAGGCTCCATCATAGATATCCCCATCCTCAATACCAGACTACAATGCCAAACGACACGAAACATTGTCGATTATATGCAAATAACAGGAAAGAAACACACAAGGAAGCTGCTGATATACATTTGAATTTGAAAGTAAAATATAGAGAGAAAGAGTTTTAATGTTTTATACTACTGAGAGCCACCTGTATGTTAAGTCGGGCCCTGTGTGGCCCCAGGCCTCTGCGTTTGAATGAGGAGGATTGAAGCTGCGAGTCTTTCACTTTCAGAGACTCAAGACCCAAAGGTGGGCATTCTGAAACAGATAAAAGACTGTCGTCAAGATATTCTTATTTCGAAAGAGACATGACACAAAAAAGAAATACGTCTAAAACTTAAGATAGAATTCCTTACTGACCACCTTATAAATCTTATTATCACAAATACGTTGATAAATATATACACTATTTATTACTTTACTGGTGTTTTACAAACCTTATTTACCACTAAATGAATAAGTAATTAATTCATTAACATTCAAAGATGTATGAAAGTACAACAGACAGATCTTGCCCCCATTGACTACCATAGTAGGAAAAAATACAATGGTAGTTAAAAGTGCCCCAGAACGGTTTGCTGTCCTACATTCTTTAACACAAAAAACATATTTAGATTTTTCCTACTATGGGAGTCAATGGGGGTCGAGATCGGTTTGGTAATAAGCATTCTTCCAAATATATTTTTCTGTGTTCATCAGGACAATGTATACAGAAATGTATACAGATTTGGAAGGTAAATGATGACAGAATTTTAGTTTTCAGTTGAACTATTTCTTTAAGGTAAAAGCTTTTAACAGCTAAAATCTGAAAGCCTTGATGGTTCATTTTAATTACATTACGTGACGTTCCAAAACTCATTGGCTGATAGACGTTAAGCGTGCGCTTATCAGCCTATATATGTTGGGATACTTGCCTTCGCGAGTTCGCATTAACATATAAGTTAATCAGGTAAGATAAAGCATACTTGGCGAGATCGGAAATTTGGCCAGAATTCAGAGTCCTCCCCCCTTTAAACTGGGATAATACCAGTACAGATTGATGCGATGGGGAAGGATACTGCAAACTCGACGGCTTTGTATCGCGTCTGCTGATTGGTTGGATTTCATTACCATGCTCCTCCCGAATTTAGTTAAACTCAATTTAAAAAAGACTATGTGTTTCTTTTGAAGCATGCAGGATCTATGCTGGACTGGTCATTGCAATGATTGATTGATTCAGATTAAGGAACTGATTCATTATTTTAACTCTGATGGATGTTTTACTTTACTGAATGCCCAAACCTTTGAATCACTGTTTACATGCAAGTAACGCATGTCAAACATGGATCACAATTACAGAAACTGCAGTTTGATGACTGAACCCTTAAATACAAGCCTAATGCACAGATAAGAAAATATTGTTATATTTGCCTTTACTGTTTATACAGTGTTCAAACACACAGCTTGGTATCAAATCATTGCTCCGACTCAAGTCATTAGCACTGTAAACATAATACTGTTTACTGCGGAGTCTGAAGATTGCAGGTATCTTGGCTTATATGCAGTGGCGGCTGGTGAAAAATATTCTCGGTGGGGCTGTGCCATACTTTTTTGTTTCCGTAACCAAAATTTAAAATTTAACACAAACTGCAGGACAGCAGTGCTCAGTGAAATAGTCAGTAATTATTTAATGCCAATATTAAAAAGTTGAGGCATTCGTACACAAAAACATAAACATCATGATGCACAAACACAAGCCTTTTATTTGCATTTAAACTGAACTTGTAAACAATTGACTATTTCTACATATAAGTAACATCTTTTGGAAAGGCTGTTGGTGCCATTGGTAGTAAATAGGCAACACAATATGCATGCTGTCAGAACAGAGTGGAAAGTGGACAATAACATTAAATTATTATAAAGTTTATAGGAATTCTTACACTGTATAAAGGATGTATAATATAGAAATGGATATCAAGTGGCTGAACTCAAACCTTTGACTGGAAGAATAGCATAAAGTATTTTATGATCAAACTAAATGTAACTAATTGTTAATGTGCTCCAGAACTGCAACAATTAATTGATACAAAACATATATACAGTAATATTAGCAAACACACTATTAACATTTTTTAGAGTACCATATATAACTGAATGATTTTTATGCTAAGGTCAACTATATACAAAGAAACGTGTGTGTGTGTGTGTGTGAAGCTACGGGAGAAGCCGCGCATATACTGCTTCCCTTTTTCGCTAGCCTGCTGTTTGATTGAGAGGTCAGGTTGATCTGGGCCCAGCTCTTTCACCCGAACTTTCTCCGACAAAGTTCTCCTCTCAAACGGATCTTGGAGGAGAGATTTCACCGAGTTAGGGTTGGGTCTTGGAGGAGTAACGTCCGCGCTCGCCATTGTCGTTTAGTAAAAATGGCGCCCCTAGAGCCCAGTCCTTATTTTATCAGGGCTTGGGGCGATAAAATGATCGCCCTTCTTGGATTCTATTTAAGAACGCTGATTGGCTAAATTTTATGTCATACATTCATATCTTAAATTAGCAATTGGCTTAACTGCTACATAGACCCGCCTCCTTGGGGCGCTTTCTCTATCGCCCCAGAGCTGATGAAGCGGTCAGACAGGCAGAGGAAAGGTTGCAAATATGATTTTGTATCATATTTTACATGTATTACTGGGTGCATTCCATATTTAAAACACAAATATTGACATACTGATGTTTTTCTCATTATTATTACTATTTTTGTTTTAATTGTTTTAATTTTTTTTTTTTGTGGCTTAAGGGGGGCGGCGCCCTAGCGCCCTCTATTGGCCGGCCGCCACTGCTTATATGGTATTATTTGAAGACCCGAAAGTGCATGTAACTTTAAGAGTGTAGAGAGAATGTATTGAACTGTGTCACAAAGCATCCCGAGTATACAGCATTTAGATAGCGTATTGGCACATGTATAAGAAATTGGAACGAAAAGAAAAACACATCTGGCTCTTGTGATTCAGTCTGATGGTTTGCTGAGTCAGAAATGGCCAAATCCTGTTCTTATGAAACCAAGGAGGTTTCCTGGCACTGCTAGTGACCCAATTTTTTTGACCTGCCTCCTACTGCCCATTAAATTGTTGAAGGCTTCAGGAACTGGTTTTGTCTCGTGTGCATCCCATCCGCACTGTTTGAGTTTAATGTGATGCCGCCGGGATAATATTTAAGTGTTTTTTTGGCAAAGTCTGAATTCAGTTTGTCTTGTTAAACAACTCCTTTTAACAAATCAGCTAAAACTGTACTTCTGATATGTTTGTTTCTGCATCACATGATGGTTTAACTGCAAAGCTGAAAAGAAAACGAGCTGTTTGAAACAAGTTATTTGATAGTATTATGTCAGTTCTCGTGATTGAACAGACGTGAGCTGTAGTTTAATAATTCCAGCAGATGTTGTGCACAAACCCATTTTAATTCTGCTCATGCCAAGTTTACATCGGTCAAATTGGTGTTACAATGATAAACACAAGATGTTCCTATCGTTCTGACCATATTATTCCTGCAGTTAGATATGATTTTGTGCATTTCAGCTCTGTGGCTTGTCAAGATTGTGTAGAAACAGTTCATTGAGTGAATGAGCCCATTGGCTTTGGAAACAGGAAGAGGTGCATTAGTGCAGTTTGTCTGACATGAATTATGTAACAGGTCTTGGACATTTATGGCGTACGTATGCATGCATATAAACTAATGTGCATGGATGGTCAAACACATCATCACCACAAGTTAAGACATAATGTGCTTTTAACTAGCATGCATATGTAAAATATACATGTAATGTTTATTTACAGTATTACAGTTACTAGCATCTTTTTAATGATAAAACTTTATACAGAATTATATTTAGCAATTTTGGATAGTCCAAATTAAACTAAATCCATGCAGTTCTGAAAGGTTTATTTTTAATGCATACGTTTCTTACCAAATACCGGCGGTTCCTCACTATTTTTGGGGTTCCACACTCTCCTCTCCACACTCTTGTCAATGTTCTCATTCAGGTCCTCTGTTTGGAAACTCAACGGGGTGGTCTTTGGAGTGGTATTTTTGGTCTTGGCTGTTGGTTTTACGGTCGTTGTTTTGAAAGTTTTCGTGATCACCTCCGTTGGCTTTGTCGTGGTCTTCGGAGCTTTGGTTCTCCCCTCTATGGGTTTAAATACCGTGGGGTTCAGACCCTTGGTGGTCTCCACGGGTTTGGAGAGTATGCTTACCTCCGTAGGTGAGATTTTTGCGTAGGTGTTGGTGGTCCTGCGTTTAACACCGGCTCTCGCGCTTTTCTCTGCCAATGATGTCTGGGTGTAAGTGACATTATGTGACACTGTAGTTGATGTTTTAAGAGAAGGCAAACTAGTAACTCCCCCAACTAAAACTGTTAAGAAAGATACAAATATAACAGTTGGTGTCATGGTTTCCGTAGACCCTGCTGTGTGAAATGTAAAGCCGAGAGATGCCGGTTTTTTAAATTGAAATGCGTAAAAACCCGTAATGTTGCAAAATTACGCGCAACTCTTTTTGCAAACTGACACGGCACGATACTAGAAACGCATTTAAACCCATCATCATTTGGGTTAAAGTTAGTACACAATGGATTCAGCTACGCGACAACCCATAAGAACCATCATGTCGCACCTGTCGTGTCCGGTGTAGACACGGTGTGGATGTAAAGGAGGCAGGCAAAGAAACGCTTACTTTCCAAAGCTCTTACTGAATGATTGTATCTTTATTTAATTTTAACTAATAGCATACTTGTTGGCGTTTTCGCCTCTGTAAAATAAGATGCTTTTAGTGGAATTTATACTTCACTAGAGTTTGAATGTTTTGCTTGATGAATTGCGCCATCTAGCGGTCTTCACAGGCCAAACATGATCTAAATCAGACATTAAACCTGCACGTGCTGTTTTTTGGTCAGCTGAACTTTGGTGAAAAGAAGATTACGATTATATTAGCGGACAATAAACAATGAATATAAAACTCACTGCTCCAGGTCTAACGTTAGACCCCCTCCCGTCATCTTAGGTCTGAAAACGACGCCTGGTTGCTCCATCACAGCGATGCACCAAATCGCCTGCAAACACCTTTACTCATTCAACTTGGACAAAAGCGTCTGGCAAATGAGTAAATGTAATGTAAATGCTAAAATAAAAGACAACACGGGACACAAATTCAATAGTCAATTGGCTTACATATTCTCCATAGTTTACGAACGCAGATGTCAGAAATAAGAACAGTGTTATTCCGTCTTTGTCCCCTCCATAATATCTCAACTTTAATTTCCTCCAAAGATAACGTTATTAATTAATAAATGGAAATATCACTATTTGTAAGAACAGAGAAATACCAAAGACATTCCACTAGATGGCGACTAAACACTATGCATCACTATGTATATTTATAAATGTGTCGTGACCAGTTAAACACACAAGTTTGTGTTTGCATTTTCCGCACAAACAAAATAAACGACTAGACAGCTCAGATTCAATGAAATTGAAGGCGTGTTGGATACCCTGTTAATCATACCGCTTTTGTCTGTCTTTCAATGCGAATTTGAGCATGCAATGAGCTGTTAGAAAACGCGTCGACATCTTTGATTCGCAACGCGCATCAATAAACGTACAATCCGGTCAGTGATGCATTGCTTTTGTAAAAACACGAAAACAAAAGTGCTTAAAGTGCTTGTTTATGTTTGATCAATTTTTGTAAATGTACCTTAATATGTTGCACAGCTGCAGGTTATCTCGAGATTTACGTACTTAATTGATTTTCATGCAAAGGTCTATGCATTACCCTTTAACGTGTTCATTGTATTTTAATTAAACGCGTTTACTGCTGTCACAATAATACGAACAAAGAAAAATAACCTTTAGTTGGTGGCATTCATTTCCTGAAATAAATCAGTTTTGTTTCCTATGAAATTCCATTTCAATTTATTCATCTCTCTCTCCACATATGTGTGTTCAACACATGCACACACGCAGCCGGCGTGAGAAAACATGGACTTTTCATGGAAATTCCTTTCCTCAACCTGTCAGCTGTACCCAGTGCCGCTCAATGTGAGGAGTGAAATGTCAACGCTTAATAGGAAATTTAACACCGCAAAATATTCATAACCTGCCCTGCTCCTTAAATATATGGGTGTTACAGACCCTATAGTCTGTAATGTTGCCGAATAGGGTGTTAACACGACCTCATTGGCTTCTCTACATTGGACATTTCATAAAAACAACCATACAAGACGAAATGAAATGACAAATGACTTAAAACAGGGATGTTTTTGGTGGTTGCCTGATGGTATTAGTGTGTGAAAAAAAAGATTGAATGCACGCACAATAAAGCTGTAAGAAAACAGAATTATTGCTCCCCATAGCTAGGTTGAACATAATAGTAATTTTGAAAACAGCACCATAAATAAAATGTCTAATGAGAATCAGTTTTTATGGATAAATACATTACCTGTGTTTTTTATAATACACTGTGAACACGTTTAGCACTCTGAATAATTCAAATAAAAACAGGCATGAATATCTTACATTCATTTTGCAGAAGAAACTTTTATTAAAGATATCCAGGTGTTTAGTTTATGTTTCTATTGCCATTCATGCCATATCAATCTGGTTTAACAAAGTGGACTTGTGTCTGTCTATATCTGTCTGTCTTTCAGCTGGTCTGGCGATGTTTTCCAAGGTCTGAAGTCATGGGAATGCAGTCTTTCCCCTTCATTAGAGGCACGTCTAAGCAGAACTGAGAGAGAAAAAGTGTTCTATACAGTGACCCAGCAGCAGTGGTATGAGAGTTAGCAGCATGCCGCTCCTTTAATGACCTATGAGAGCTGTGGACCCAGGCCATACACAGGGAACCTGAGAACCTGCTGAGCAACTTCTGTTGATCTAAACCAGGTGAGGGGCCCACACTCCAGTCTGTGTGTGTGTGTGTGAGAGAGCTTGAAACAAGGGTGTGTGCGTGTCTGTATGGGGAGGTTTATGACAAGATTGTTGTTTGAATTATTAATAGCTTTGCTATACTCTGATCAGTTCTTGTACATTTTATGGTTCACTATATGTGGATTTGTATTGTTGAGATGCTAGATTACTTTTTGCTTTGGTTAAGAATGTCTCTACATGTTGCAAGTCAGTGTTCTGTTTATTGAGAATACACAAAGCTTTAAGCTTTAATAAAAAATCCTTCAAGTGCATTCTTGACATGAATTGAAATAAGACTTTTAAGGTACAGTAACACTACCCAACTCATTCTCATCGTATAAAGCACCTTATTTCTCATCCAGCAGGTGAGCTCCATCAATTCACAGGAGTCTTTTATAAAAAACACCACATTTGGAGAAATTTAACCTTGCAATGAATACCGCAGAGCCTTGACCCGAAACCAGAGACGTGAGCCGTGAGTAAAACGCAGAACCAGGCCAAATTAATATGTGAGTAAACTACAATCAGATGTTTGTGGTACAGGTGAGGTAATATTGAAACGTGGTATTTTTCCTCCTTTAGTTTTGCTCTGTGTGTCATCTCATTACTTCCGTGTACCACCACAACACTACAGGACTTCAGAGCGATAAATATTCATTCTTCCCCTCCACCGGAGAATCTAACAGCACGATATACCTCGCTGCTCAATAATTGATTTCTGACAGACTTATAAATATATAGAAACTATGGGTTGTTCAGAAGATTGGCAAGTAAATGTAGTTTAGTTTTTACAGGATTATGATGCCCGTGAACAAGGACAAACATCTTTTTTTTGTGGCAATTAACAAATCACTCGTCCTTGGTTCATTCATTCATATTTTTCTATATGGTGATGTGTTCTTCTTTTTATTGATATTTCCCAGTTTGTGTTGTACTGTTGACTTATGATAATTTGGTATTTATAACTCCCATGTAAGCTATCTGAAATAATAGGTTTATATTGCATAATTTTCTCTGAGATTTAATGTGGAAATACATCTGTTGTGTTTCAGTGAAATGGAAACTGTGATCAGCAGGTGGCAAAAGCTGCAGATTCCCCAGACGTCACTTTATAACATCAACATACCGTAGCTCGGAGTTAGGGAATTAAGAAGTTGTAATCTTATATCTACAGAGCTTTGCTGCCATCTTTAAATGTCAGCTTTACCAGTCATGTATAAGATCCGCAGAAAAAAAGTTGAATCCCATCATAAAACTTTCTTCTCGGCTTCCACAGATTCATCCGAAAAGAGTAACACCCCCGAGACGTTCCCCTTCCATGAACAATACATGTGCAAGTGTCATGTAATATTGATGATCTCATCTGATGATCTCCTGATGACCTCAGTTTGGTCCCTCTCATGTCGAATAAAATATTCATGATCCTTGTCCCCTTCCTGCCCCTACCCCTGGCATCCCATAATCTTTCTGCTGGGCCCACTTCACAAAAACACACACCTGGCTGCATGAGAAATGGATGATGGGAAAATCAGCACAATCCCCTTGGTAAAGACTAAAGTTCGACACTGGCTTCAAATTTTGCCAACGTAAGAAAAAACTAAAATACAGGTTTTCCACTTTAATTCAGCATCTGATTTTTTCTCATTATAAATTGTGCACCTGAGGTTGTACCCCCCGCCCCTCCACGGCTATCATTAGCGCCCCCAAACTTTTTATCTCATTTAACTCCTCCCTTTTACACTAATCTCCCTCTACCTGTTCACCTACATCTGTTCTTTTGTCATTTTCTATTCTTCTTCTCCCCAGCATTACTCGCTCCATCTTTCTCATTAACACCTCAGCCCTGATAGATGTATAGAGGGGTGGCCTACGGCTCCTCAAGAGCCTCTCTTGGGCCACCCTTGCAGTCCCGACACCCTGTGTTTCGCCCTTTACAACCGGGCCTGTGCCATCTGGCACTGCTGGGCACTGGGAGTCAGTGCGTGTATGATGCACATCTCTTCTGCTGTTGCAGCTTCTCACGCAGTTTGTGAACTTAGTGAAAGTTAAACTTGTTCTTAGATTTGTCAAGTTTTGTTTAGCAGTGTAAGGGGAGGCATCAATGGCTTGTCACGTGTGCACATTATACAAAACCTTTTAGTTTGAAGGACCGGTGTGTAATTGTTTCGAGGATGTATTGGCAGAAAAGCATACTAGGGCCGTGCAAAAATATTGACACATGTAACTATTGCAATATTTTCCCCCCCATAGTGTTTCGATAGGGATACCTCGACTATCGATATTATTTTTAAATCATGTCATATACATACGGCCAAAAGTAAGTGACGGTGAGCATGGCAAAAAATATAAGAAAGTTTCGAGCTCTCAGAGCTGATGTGTGTGTGTGCTTTGGTTTTAAAAATAAGTCATGGAGTAATGAGTTATATAAAATAAATGCTGTTTGTAAGCTTCACAAGTTATGACCCACCAAGTCACTTGGCTACTGCAGTGCATTAGACAAAAAGTTTATTCCAAAAAGTAACAATGACAATTATTGTGCTTTCACGGATGTGACACCAGTGCATTTACAGCACGGATGAACAAGGGATTTAAACTGCCCATGTTCATTGTTTTAACTGTAATGCATGACAACCGACCTTATTCCCCTGTGCTACCCACCTGAGGGGCACAATCCACAGTCTGGGAACCCAAACCTCTGATCTAAAGGTCCATGACTCGCAAATGATGGCCACTCTGCAGAGGTAAAGGATGTTTTTACACTTATCCTTACAGAAAACCCCAGGTGGTGCACAGCATGTTGTATTTCTAGCTCTACTTTTAACATTTTCCATTTAAAGTATTGCAATATATCTCAAATGTGTATCGTTTCAAATACATATCAACATATTTTATCGTGACCCATCTATTGTGATATGTATCAGGAGGCACTTGCCATTGCATAGCCCTATAATATACATAACTATGTCTTCAGAGGTGTACAAAGATCTTACATAATGAGGCGTTATGTTTTTATTACCTTAGAATGAGCTATTTCTAACTACATACACCACAAGTCTCCTTGCACGGAATTCATCATGTCAACGGACAAACTAAAACGTAAATATATTATCTCCTTCAGCAAGGAATCGTAAACGTGGCAGCAGCTTAGTCCTGTATTAGTACCAAAGTGGGATGGAATAAGCCGTTGGTTGCAATTCGCAACCTCACTGCTAGATGGCGCTACATTCCATACACTGGACCTTTAAAGAATAAAGTTGCATGCCATTTCTGTGCCGTGTATTTTAGGACTCATGTCATATTTTGTTAATGTGTTAGAATAATTTATGTTGCATAAACAATAAGAAGGTGATGTCAGTTTCCCCAGCACTCCCCTTACTTGTCATTGGGTAGATAAACAGATGATTCCGCCCCTAACTCATGCTTTTGGTTGAGGCAAGGTTACTTTGAAATGAGTGAACACTAAAATATTATGTGCCATATGATGTACACCAATGTTCACTGTAAAAGCAAAAAAATAATTATAAATGGCTTGTAAAACAATTGCTGTTGTGATACAAGGAATATTTGTTTTTGTTAGCAAATCGAACAAAAAAGTGAGCTTTACTTTGAATGTTTGTCTGGCATGGAAAATGTAATTAACAAACCCTGTTTGTGCCAACTTGAGCAGGCAATATGCTGTTTACCTAAACCACTATCTGAGCAGAGAAAACAAATATTTCTAGTTGAGCGAGGCGTTGAAAGTCCCGCGGGGAGCTGAGCTGCATTCTCTCCAGCACAATACTTCTACCTACCTCTATTCGAGAGCTCTGGCAAACACAATCCCGAAGAAGGCGGGATACTTTTCCATGCGGATGAAAGGAGAATGCGCTTTACCTGCCAGTGACTGTCGCACAGCCAAAAAGAGGAAACCAGCTGCAATTGGACGGAATGACACGCATACAACCAAACGCTAACACGTACCCGTGTTCACCCAGCTTCAAGCTTTCCCTGCTTGCTGGCTGAGCCTAATTCAATGTCATGTTCGGGGCTGTGGGGAAACCCAGATTGTGAACTAGGTGTGTTATTTATTGGGTGGCCAGTGAGTGGTTGTCTCCTTATTTACACCAGATTGCTTCTCCAGATGTTTTTTTTTTGGGGAAGAAATCCCCAAACCCCCTGCCTCTCTTTGTCCAGATGGAAATGATATTTTCTAATCCTTTTCTTTTCAGGGCTATTTTCCACCGCATTGTGATAGGAAACTTACGATGACTCAAAGAGAACAGTGCGGGGTTAGGGCCAGGCCTTGTCAACGGGAAACGATCCCTTCCTCTGGTTGTTAAATAAAACCTACGCTCATTTTCTTTCCCTACTAGATGTGCAACCCCACAAAAGCAGTTGTTCGGCCCGGTTTAGAGGTATAATGAGCTTTTGTGCTGGATGATTCTGCCTCACGTCCGCATTAGTTCCTCTCGGCCAGTGTTGTGGAGAGCGCGGGGAAATGGACTGTGAGAACTTTAACCAGATGGCTTAGATCTAAAACCTCAGGGGAGGGACGCATAGTTCCGGACTAAGCTAAATCAGTGTACCTAGACTTAAACTGCAGATACGCATAATGGAGAAAGCGTCGAGCAGGATAATAAGGGCACTTGAAGGTTTAAGAAAATGTGTTGGGATTAGTCAGGTAATGGTTGAAATGAAGGTGAACGGTTTTCAAGGCCTCACCTGCACCGTTGACAGGAAAGAGGGAAAGAAAATCACAGGAAAGAAAAAAACCACATAAAATCTGTTTTGTTTTATAACTGCTTGAGTGACAGATATCAGAGTTTTTAATAAGGTTTTTGAATGTTTTGATACGTTTTAATAAGTGTTTAATCAAATTTTTTGTAACTTTTTAACATTATGGTTTCCGTTCTAGTAGTTTTTAATGTTTTAGTAACGTTTTAACAACGTTGAATAATCTAAGTGATGCTGTCCACAATGCTTTCTCTTCATTTCTCCTTTAGAATTATTTAGGAAATATCAGCGAAGTGTTGAGATAAGATGTTTACCTGAGACAAAGTTGATACTTAACAGAGAACTGGGTTCAGTCTCCTAAACATCTGAGCAATAAAAGAGCAATAAAATGTACCTCCGGGAGTACTTAACATATTTTTCTTGCCTCCAGGTGCCACCTTAGATGATAACCGTAACCGTCTGCACTGGCTTCAGGTCTGATTAAATGAAACTAGTGGGTTTTGTTTGATGGAAACATCAATCAAACTTTTGATATCGTCGAGCTCTTTCTTACATATGTGAGAGATTCTTTTCATCCAAATTCTTTCTTCAAGCATAGTCAATTGATGCTTAAACTTTGCAATTTCATCCTGTAGATGAAAGATCATTTACTTCCCCTGAAATCAAATCGGACATTTCTCTAGTGAGCAGTACCAAGCATTGTTCTAAAACGATAAGGCACAGATTCGTCTGTAGATTTCTGGCGAGGTCCGTGGGGGTGGGAGGTAGAGGGGGGGGGGACAGCAGATTGATGAAGAGCTGAAGTGGGTCCCTGGGTGACACGCTCCACTCCACAATATTAAAAACTCCCACACGTTTTTGGGGAGGCAAAATTGCCCTTGCTGGAATGATGGTGTATTTTTTCCCAGTAATGAGCAGCATTTGTTTTATCTTGATAGATGGGACGTTGAGGGGAATTCATATCATCGCAAAACTCTCAAACTGGCTTCCATTTATGCCTGGGTGCCCTATTGATTGCCGTTGAAGGACATTTTGACGGTTACGCAAGGGATGTCTTCGAAAGAGAATGGCACAAAGTTGCAGTTGTGTCTCCACACAAAGATACTTCTGTGAGTTTTGAGGGCGGGTGCAAAAAACAAGCATTTTGGAACTTGACTTTAGCTTTTTCTTATTTATACCTTTATGCTGGCAGAAAATCGATTGAATCGAAATATTTCTTGACTTATTTGCAACTGCATGCTTCTATTATACTATAGAATGTATGCTCTTCGTTTCTTTTCCATGTTTAAAGGGATTCAAGATCATTTTCATCATCTGTTTACCCTCGTGTCATGCCATACCTGTATGACTTTCTAATTTCTGCAATCACAAAAAAAGATGTTTTCAAGAACTTTAGTTACTAAACAACACTGTCCCCCTTTGACACAAAACTATCGAGACGTTCCTCAACATATCTTCTGTTTCTCTTCACAGAAGAAAGAGTCATATAGGTTTTAAATGACTTGAGGGTGAATAAATTACAGATTGTTTTATTCTTGATAAACGGCCTCTTTAACTTCTATTCAACGTTTGCCACAAAATATACATTTATTTAAAAGCTGTAAATCCACAAAAGTCTGAGTGCCATTCAGAGACTTTTATCATACAAACTGGACCGGGCCCAATGTGTCAAAGTGACCCTGTTACGCTGACAGGGACACTAGATCGCATCCCAGCCCTCTCGTGGGCTGTAGTCAGACCCGCCTCCCTCGCCACAGGATGTAAATGGCTGTTTAAACAAATTAATGTAAGGTTTCTTTCATACATGCCCTAGTAATATTGAAGCCATTACGGTACTCTCTGGAGTTGGCACGGCCTGCTTTTAGTGCTTAATGTCTTCCACGTTGATCTTATTAATCTAAACAGTGCGGCCCAGCTGCTCTGGATCTACCGTTCCCGAGCAATGCCGGCAACAGTCTCTCGGCCCAGGCACCCATCTGAACAGCTGCCATATGTGGCTAGCGCTGTGGAAAAGCTAACCGGCGTGTGTCATTTTCTACACTTATTTCTGACCGCTCCTGGTGGGAAGGTTTTCGCAGGGGCTTTATTGAGACACCTCAGACAGCTTCCAAGTGTAAACACGCGGCCGGCCGCTCCGTTTCTCCCTGAGGCCTTGCCAAAAAATCCACAGAGGGACTGATTTATGTTTCTGCGACTCCTACTATAGACCAGCCCAAAGTAGTGTTGGGCTGTAGAGTTAAGCCTAAGCGTATAAGTCTTATATTAATGTGTTCGTGTCTGGCAGGGAGCAGGCTCATTAGACATGACTTGTTTATAGAGTGCATGACAATGTGTTGATTTCATCACGGCCGTGGTGGACATGTGGCAAACATCAGCAGGATTTTTTTCTTTGAATGATGCATGTGAGTTGGGGACAAGATGGTACTTATGAGATTGAACTGTGGTTTGTGGTTAAAACTAAATTTGACCCAAAAGTGAGTCAAAACTCCATTTGGGGATGTCCTCATTTGTAAAAACAAAAAAAATAATAATACAGTAAATGAAGCGTTTCTAAATTAGAAAAAAATCCTAACTATTTCGGTTAAGGTCAGATTATCGTGTTTATAATGCTGTATAAAAACATTTGAAGTGTATGGAAAGTCTTCAATTGATAATGTGTGTGTGGAAGCTGAAATGCATGAATTGAATATAGTTAAAATTGGTGTTTCGATTAAGTGACGGTACAATTAATTGTTTCTTTCACATTCTGACCATTTTGTATCTTTTTCTCTTTTTGATTTGAAGTATGTTTTAGCTCAACCGATGACAAGATGTGATAATAAGAAGAGGCCGGTTTGGAAATGTCACAAGCTGGAATTTAACTCAAGTTGCCAGAATAAGCTCAAAGGCTCAATGTGTTGGATCATGTGCAAAGACTGCTGTAGGGTGAAAATTGAAAATGGCTTTTTTGAGTCAGAATCATTAAGTAAATTTATTTACTTACCTTACCTTAACTGAACTTATACCTTTACCTTGAGTGTCACTTAAACACTGTCTTCACCAGATGCGAGCCGTGCGATGCGACACAACAATAGAACCCATTATAGTTCAAAATTGTGTCCATACTGGATGCGGTGCGATGCAACAAATACCTTGTTCTTCATGGGTTGTCGTTTTACGTCATGCAACTCGCGTCTGGTGTAGAAAGGGTTTAGGGATATTTGTGAACAATAAAATGATAATTATTGTAAATTTTCTAGTGTATGTATGTAAAAAGGGGCTAAAACACAAAACTTTGTTTACTAAAAACCTTTTGATTTCTTGAAATATATTTGAACTATGTAACGAGCAAGGCGGGACAAGAGCCGTGAGGGAACGGTCGAGGCCCGGGACGCGAGTGATAATGAGTGTCAGCTGCGTGTTGCAAACACCTTTCTTTCTCTTACAACGGGCGTTCACATTTACACAGCAAACAGTAAAACACTGCTTAGGTTTATCACCTTTTTCTGAAGATTTATCGTGTATTTATTAGCAGTATACAGTATTTTGTCAAACAAAATCACAATATATTCCCTACTTTCATCACAACTGGAAACCGTGATTTACAGTGATAGTTCTCCCAAAAATTCTAAAACCTTTTAAGAGTGAAGCCTGGAAGTGCTTTCTTTCTTCAGCAAACACAAAAGAAGATGTTTTGAAGAATGTTGGTAACTGAACAACGTCGGTACCCATTGACTTGCATTGGTTTTGTATCTATACAATATAAGTAAATGGGAACAGCAGTTGTTCAGTTCCCAACATTCTTCAAAATATATTTTGTGTTCTGCAGAAGAAAGTAAGTATACAGGCTTGAAATGAAGCGAGTGAGTGAATGACTTCAGACTTAAAATGTTTGGTGAACTATCCCTTTAAGAGCCTGAACTATTTGGACATCTTTGTCACTACATTCCCCATAATCAGTCATTTCAGTTTAGCAACCGTCAAGACAAAAGCGCTGAGAGACATTAACACCGTCTCTTTCCCTGTCACAGTAAGGTTAGCAGGTCGACGTACCGGTGCAGAAAGGCAATGAAATCGAGCTCACCTCAGCGCTCTCATCTGGGAGTGTCCTGCACGGCTGCTGTCTGCACAGATGAGAGCTTTAGGTGAAATCTCCGCTCCGGTGGGTGACACCCTTCAGCTCTCTGCCACCTTAATGGCAGGGGCTCAAGCCGGATAATGATGCCGACAGACCGACTGTCAGTCTCTGCGTCTTGCTGCCGCAGCCCCTTAAGAGCTCAGCGTGTAGCACTGGCCATGAATTTGTGAGACTGCTGTATTTTCAAAAGTCATTAATCTAAACAAAGACACCCCGGAGTCTTTTGCGACTCCCTCCCTCCGCTCAGTCTCGTCCTCTGCCTGGGACGAGTGCTGAGAACTAAAGAGGCAGCTCGGCTCAGTTCCGCAGCGTTCTGACGGGCTGACATGGGTTGCGAGCGGCGGGCCTCGCAGGTAAAGGGAAGTGGATTTTTCAGCACCTTGGAGAGCTCTTGAGACGGCTGCAGCGAGGACTGCGTTGATGAAAGAGATGAGTGATGGTTGTGTTGAAGACATGGCACCGTATTTTATATTGGTAGAGGCACAGTAGAGAAATACGATAGTAAAAAATCACGTCTGTGTTGTTCACTCGGTTTAGATGGCTTGAATCTATGGGAAGTCATTTTTTATTTCTTTCAAAAGAACTTTTCCTGCATCAGGAACTCAACACAGCTACCAAATGTCCCATGTTTAATGTGCCGTCATGATTTTGAAGATTAACCATGTTGTGCAACCTGCCCATGTTGGCGTTTGTCTAATTTGGCCAAGTGACAGATCAATTTGCACCGAAATCCTTAGAGTTTGATTGGCTGCACTACCCTCTCCATAAACATAAAATAGGAATCTTATTTTGCTGTCCAAGTTTTGCATGATTATGTAGTTGTATTTAATAATTTGGATTACGTTTTGTTTTTCCCTGGTGTCAGTGAGACTATTTTAGTTGAGAAGCACAGGATAGTTCACCGAAAACTAAACTCGCCCTCATGTCACTCCCAACCTGTATGACTTACTTCTGCAGAACACAAAAGAAGATATTTTGAAGAATGTTGGTAACCAAATAAAATTGACCCCCACATCATCTCAAAATATCTTCTTTTATGTTCCACAGAAGAAAGTAAGCCATCAAGGTTTTGAGGGACCGTCACTGTCATAAAACTGAATCAGCAATTGGCAAATGCTAATGCAGATGTTTTGGATTCTAGCTGGGTCAGAGCTAAAAAAAGAGCAGGCCGAAACAAGACATGATTTAGTCACTGCATAGTAGCTCCTCAAAACAGGGAGTTCAACTTATTCCTGAAGAGGATGCATCTGTATGATTCTGAATCCAAAAGCGTTTTAATAATGAACATTTAGAGATGTTTTGTGGTATCGTGAGATTTAAGGATGCATTCATTTTTGGTTGATCCTTCCTGGGAGCTTTTCTGTGCTGTGGGGGAATTTTACAGAAGAAAAAATATGATTTCAAATGATGGAATATAATAGCTTTTTTATTTCTCCTATGAGCGTTGAAATGCTGTCTGTCATGGTATTTTGTTATTCAAAATTATTTTATTTGACTTTGTTTCCCCACCTAGACTTTTTTGTTTTTATAATGAATAACATCAATTAAATACATTTTTAAAGTTAAATACAACTATTCAGTATGCGAGAATCTCAATTCAAAAGTTTCTTTTTACTTTGTTTTAAGGCGTAGGATTAATGCTTTCACATCATCCGAAGAAGTTTAATTTTTGCGAGATGAAGTAGTCAGAAATGCGCTAACTAAAGAATCACCCACCTATTCCGAAAGAACATTTCAATGGCAAACTGATTCACACCACCCACTCCTAGCAGCAGGATCAAGAATCTACAGTGGGGTGTGAAACATCCGTCTAATTTAAAAGTAATTTCTCCCTTTATCTCTCTTTCAATTGTTTTTTCTGGCACCGTTCTTCTTTTACTGCTTATTTCACTATAGAAAAAAGTCTCTGTAAAGTCCTGATGCATTATGGGTAGATCTCGCCATAACGTTAAAGGCGCTGCTTTTGTTGAAACATAATTTCCACCTAAAATAGGGGATGCAATATATAACATGTGGGCTTCCCACAATGCTTTGAGGTCCCTGGAGCCCCGTAAAGAATTACCACTCACAAGATTCATTGTACTGGAATCGTAAATAACTCTGAAAACGCTCGAGCTGGATTTGTATGTTTGCCTGTGCTCAAACCTGACATCATCTGGAAGGCATTCCAAGCAAACCTGTCCCGTGTTGTTGCCTGCCGGATGAAGCCATTTTTTGGCACTTCTCTTCGTGTTGTGCATTGCCTTCTCTTTTAAGAATAAAAGATGGATCAGAGGACCAACTTCATGTAAGATTGAAGAGAAAAGAGAAAAAGATGAAAAGGGCTTTTATGTCTGTCTGTATATCTGTTGCTCTCACTGTTTCTTGGTTTCTTCTCCTCTCTCGGTTTCTCACTTTCTCTTTGCGTATGTTTCTGCCAGTCTCTCTCTCTCTCTACCTGTAGTAGTCGACTCTATCATTAGCAGGCAAAGGCAGCTTTCAACAGTGTGCTGGCTCTTTATTAATCTCTGCTGTCTCAGCTGTCAGTGATATGTCAAATCCCGGTTTAAGGAATAGAAAATTGCCCTCTGCAATAGATTTGCAGAAATTAAAGACACTCGAACTTTCTCTGCGATATGGATGAAATGACTCCTTCTCTAGTTGTTCCAAACCTGTATAAATGTCTTGTTTGGTTGAACACAGAGAAAGATATTTGGATGAATGCTTAAGCAAGCAGTTCTTGGACCCCATTGACTACAGAAGAAAAAATGACAATGATAGTCAAAAGTGCCCCAGAACTTTTTGCTGTCCAACATTTTTCAAAATGTCTTCTTTTGTGTGCAACAGAACAAAAAATATAGAGTAATTTTCCTACTATGGTTGTCAATGGGAACTGTTTGGTTATAAGCATTCTTCCAAATATCCTTCTTTGTGTTCATCAGAGCAAAGAAATGTATAAACGTGTTGAACAACTTGAAGGTGAGTAAATAATGACAGAATTTTACATTTTGGGTAAACTACCCTTTAAATATAGGGATGGGTGGAAAAGGTGGAAATGCATTCATGTAACACATTTGTTGATTTTTAACATTTAAACATGTTAGGCCCACATTGTTCAATTAACCTTGGTTTGTTTATCATTTATCAACAGCAATTACAAATGATGATCAATCTTTAAAATTGGATTTTGCATTGTCTATTTATTGTAATAATGTTTTGTCAGTATGTATAGCAAGCAACTCTGTTTCTTTGTAACAGACTCCTTCTGTCTTCTGCACGTTGTCATTAATGGAGGGGGAAATCGTTACTTTTGTACACAACTAGTGCTCCTGTAGCTCAACTGGTAGATTCCACTTCACCGCACACCAGATGTAACCAAAGCAGAGGACAAAACAAGTGCATTATTTTTTCAGAGCCGTGTCTAGCGTGAGACAGTGATGCGCGTTGACAGGGCCTGCTAATTGGAGTAAATTAATTTACCTCGGGCGCCATGTTCTCACAAAGTGCCGCGCTCGGTGTGAATAAGTGATGATCGGCAGGGCTCGTATAAGCCCCGAGTTTTTAAATCATTTAGCAGCGCGTTCTGCTAATTAGCACAGAGAAAGCCGGCTTTCAGCTACAATTAAGACGGGCCTCTGTCAGTCAGGGGACCGCAGTTGGGAAAAAGCACTGATTTATTCATCCTGCAAGCAGATGCCGAGTGCATCGGGGGTTTGGATGGAGGGACTCAGAGATGAAGAAAGCAGGGGAATCTGAGAGATGAAGGCAGAGAGAGGAGCCGAGTGTGTGTGTGGGTGTCAGTGGGTTGTGGAAGTTTTTTCCCCATAAGACGAGGCCCAAACAAAGCAATGAGACGAGAGCTGGTACGGTAGATCAAATCTTGCGGGTTGTTTTTAGACACTTCTTCGCTGAAATGTGTGTGTGACTTGGCCAGTCACCTGCGGGCCGAGTTCAGATGACAACACTCTTCCGCACTATATCACAGAGACAAGAGCGTGTTTCGGATCCAAAGGTACCGATCCAACACCTTACACACACACGCTCTCGACACTAACTCATCTCTTCTGAAAGGAGGAAATGCTCCATAGCTTAAACAAAATATCTCCGGGGACCCTAGAGCCAAATTTCTATTATTTTCAGCCATCACTCAACGCTCTACAGCGCTCATTCCTAGTTTGTTTTGGCTCTCAAACATTACTGGAACAGTCTGGCAAACCTTTTTAAGCAAATTTACAAGGTGCTCGACTTGTAATGAGAAAATGCTTTTCATTTTCAAAGCCAAATATTTGACAGTTTTTGTGGCTCAGGAAAGATGCCAACGCATCTATTCTGTACGTATCTGTTTTGTAAGGCTGTACAGCTCAACAAGGTAGATATGCTCTATGGGTTGGTTTCCCGGAGAGGGCACCAACCTTGATCGAAAACAACTTGCACTGATATGTCTTAAAATATATCTGTGTGATTGTTTTGTCTCAAGATGCACACCAGTAATGTTTTTTGGTCAAATATATTTTTATAAACAATTTAAAAATCCTAATTTCACTTTGGCCTAGTCCTGTTTAGCCTGATCCCTGTCTGGGAAACCGCCCCTCCCCTAAGTCACCCTCACATCTTTTTTTGTTCATCTGCTCGACGTACCTCTGTCTGTGTCCTCTATTTTACAAGTTCCCATCTGACCCCTCGGTCTGTTTTGCATCTTTCAATGCATCCCGTCGGGCTAATCTCGAACAGATACAAGCCATACATTTTAGTTCAGAGGATTAAGCCTACGGTAAAGCACAATGAATCAGTAAAAAGCTACAGTTCCTATTCCTCGGCCTCGCACGTGCGATCCGCAGCTTCATCCGTAACCCAGACAGCTTCAGTCTATAAACAAACCCTCATTTCAATTCCGACACCGAGATGTGACACTTGCGTGGTGAACGCTCACCCGGAGCTCCTTCAGCCCCGCCGATTTATTCAAGGTCAGGCCCGTGTGTTCGTTTGTCTTATCACATAATGGCTCGCAGGCTTCTGCAACTTGGAAATTTGTGTCTGGCTGTGAATAATTAATGTTGTTCGGATGAAACCCCTCTGGATTTCAGACCCTGCGATCATTTGCAGTTTTTTTCCCCTGGCTAAACTTTGTTGACCAGTATTTATTTATCAGGGATGTCTTGTTATAATTAGTCGATTCGCCATATTCGGCTTTCACTCGCTTTCTCACTGTCTCGCCAGTGCTGAAGTCTTTTACTTTGATCTGAAAGTCTTTGCAGGCTCATTGACTGTAATGAGATCTGGAGAATCCATAAAGACGGCTGGGATTTGACTGGGAGACGAAAAACACGGACCTGGGAATCAGCCGCATTTCACGGACGAAGCAAACAAAATACAAAAAAAGATCTCAGATGACTTGGCAACGCTTTGCATTACCCACCTCTTCGCCAGATCCGAACATTAATTTCCCCACAGTCTGGAATTCCTGTGTGGAGGGGTGGGGGGGGAAATCGCAGGAGTAAGAAAAGATTGGCATGGATGCTTCTAGATGTTTCTGTTTGTGGCCCAAAGGGGCCGTCCTGTGATGAGAGCCAAGGTTTCTATAATCTCAAGCGTTGACAAGCGTCCAGTCCATCAGAGTTAGTCAATCAGAGGCTCAGGGGTTTAATTCCTTTGCTCTAACCAGGCCAACTTTCACACGGTCATTGCCGATGTCCGATAATGCCGCTTTATTAGGTCAAGAAGGAGAGCGAGGGTTGAACTAATACTACTTCTGAACGTAGCCCAGAAGGTCCTGGCAACTTTTAGTTTAATGTATATAATATGGATTTATGTTGGATGTGTTTCTCTATCTAACCTAAAATGAACGTCTGGGCAGACAGATTTTCCTTTTAACTGTGTCAAAAGGAGTCAGAGATGATCTAAAAATACGCTCAGCGTTTGCCTGTAATGTCCAACTAAATTAGGGAGGAGCGGAGCTCAACAAAATTTGCATCCGACACCTCAAATGAGTCTGTGAGTTTTCATTCGATTACTCTTTCATAATCACGTTAGATTTTAAAAGTGATAGAGAATAACTCTTGACAACACACAATGGCGTATTGAATCCGGTTACTGAACAACATTATATCAAAAAATGTATTTATGTACTTATTTTATGATTTTATATTTAAAGCTTTGAAGCTTTCAGCTATTTAAAGTATCAGTTGGTGAGAATTGCACATGTAAATGAATGTTCTATATGACAACAAATCAGCATTTCTGTCTGACAATCTGTTAAAATATTTTTATACATTTAGATGTTTGATCTGATAGAGATGAATGTATTCCTCACACCTTTGACACCTTTAACTGTGTACTGACACACACACACACCTGTCTTTCAGTTCTGCCTGTGAAACCACCTGCGCTTACCACAAACAGGAGTAAACAGGGGCTCGAGGTTCAGCCTTGGACCGTAAGTGCATTATTTCAAACACCATCCACACAGCTTTATATTTCATGCTAGTCTATCCCATTTATTATTAATGTGCATGTAAATAATCTTTTGCCGACCTGAGGTCTCAGGCTCAATTATTACCACAGTGTTTTTTGCTTTGGATCTCTCTCAGGCCAGGACGCACTGCTCAGCTGGGACACCAGAGTCATATCAGCATAACTCACCATTTCACGCCCTTTGTCTTCTCGCTGACCTTGAAACTTTGAAATGTCTTGCCTCTGTTGCTCGTACTCGCCACTTTCTTTGGCTCTCTTTCACTTCTTTTGCCACGATTCATTCTTTTGGAGTGGTTCTTTTAAATGGTTCTTTTAAACTGATTCTCAGGTTTGTTAATGAGATTACATTTAACATGTAACTTATTCAAAACACAATGAAAACCAGACTGACTGCACACTTAAAATGCTGGGTTGTTTAACCCACGGGTGGGTCATAGATTGACATTTCTAGCTTAATTTAAACCTACAGTTTTTTTAGCCTACTATGGGTTACAACCAAGCATTTTAATGTGTATTTATTTATCGTATTTATTTTGAATAATCACAAAATGGGGCTGGCTGATAAACTTCATTAACAAACCAACCGAATGAACCGATTGGCTAAAATGGTTTCCTAGGGTTGTCCATTCCTTCCCGTAAAGCTGTTAAGCAATATCATCAGCCAGCTCTGAGGGAGAATTTTGCAACACGCACGCACGTATGCACACACATACACACCACTGCTGCTGCCATTAAGAGGCTACTTAATTAAAGAATGTGTGTAAAGGTTGTTAGAGGCGGACAGATGGGTCCTTGTTCTACAGACAGAAGCACCTTAATTTGTGCAGCTTGGCCCTTTGTTCCCGTGGAAACACAGCAATTGAACCCTGTGAGGTCCTGTGATTTGAAAAAAACCCTGCTGGTGTTATTTTGCTCTGCCATCAATGTTCTCTCATACACTTCTGTGGAATTTAATCAGCACTTTGGAGTGTGAGCTGAATATTCAGAATATAACACACGCAAAAGATTCGTTTAATGCTGAGAATAAGGTCCATGTGAGACAAATGTATTCCATGTAGAAGGTGAAATATAAAACTAATTTTACTTAAGCTTTGGCTTTACAGGTCACTTCCTTATATTAAACTGACTTTGAATCAAGTTGAAATTCATTCAACTATATTTGTTTTATGAAATGCATAGTCAGTTTAATATCATGTAAGTCTATGTGACTTGTAAAGCCAATTTGATTAAACTTTAAGACAACTTGAGGCTGCGCTTTGTTTATTATAATGACTTTGGTTTTTATAAAGTAAATAAAAACGTATATATATAAGGATTCAGTACTATTTATTCACACTAAAAAATATTGTGTTGACTCAGTAACAAAAATTAATGCAACAGTTTGCATCAATATTTTTGAGTTGCGACAACTTCTTAAAAAATTAAGTTCATCCAAACAACTACATTGGTTTAGACAGATTACGTTTTTCTTTAAGATAAAATGTATTTTTAAATAACACCAATTTAAATGTGGCAATTTAAATGGGGTTAGAGCATGGCGCTAGCAACGGCAAGATGATGGGTTTAATCCCAGGGATTGCACATACAAATGTATAGTATAATGCAATGCAAGTTGCTTTGGAAAAAAGTGCCTGCCCAATGCGTAAATGTAAACATTGTCGTAAACATATAAACACAGATTTTTTGTATAAAATTACACACAATATTAAGCTAAAGTAATTATCAACATTATTAAGTCAGCACAACTCATCAAAATATAGTTTCAAACTTAAAAGTTTTAACTACATCCAAAATTGTGTAACTTTTGACTTACACTAATGCATTAAACAAGTTGTGCCAACAGATGCCATGAATATTTTTTTGGAGTGTAGATGAAATAATTAAATGTAACGTTAAGCATTCCAGAAACGGCAAAATACACAATTTTAAAATATATGTACTTTTTAGCAAATCCTATGAATTTTGCAGTATTTGGGTAATAATGTGATTGAAAATTGTCTCGGACATTTTAAGCCAATTAGACAGAATATACTCTATCTGCAGCTGGGTGTGTGTAGAGGATTTGATGAATCCGTTATAATACACTAAACAATAAATCTAAGTGCTGTTGCAACTCAAATAATGCTTAAATTGTATATACATTGTTTCTTATGGGCAACACAACTGTACCACACTTTTTTAACAGCTGTGTTGCTTATTTTTAAGAATATGCTGCTGAAATCTTTCATTCATAAATATAGTGCAGAAGAGGATGTATGTTTAGTCAAAGCTGGATGTGTTTATTTCTACTAGACTGGTGGCTAATGGCTGTGTCCACAGCGGGTCACTAATCTACACACACACACATACGCACGCACGCACGCACGCACGCACACACACACACACACACACACACACAACCCTCTGTTTCTTCTCCAGTCCATCATTAATGTCCAAATCATGCCATGCCATGAATGGCTTGTTCACTTATAATTAGCCCCGGGTCATTGTTTTTGATATCATGAGGAAATGGGAGGGTGTATAGAAGAGACGGTGAGAGTGCAAGAGCGAGATGGTTTAATTTGCATAGCTGTGTATATTGAAATATAGCCATTTATTACAAGTGCAGGCCAGACAGTCACTAGCATTGTTCAGAAATAATTAGCCTGATTCTCCATCACACACACGCATTGAGAGGGTGGTGTGTGTGTCTGTTTTCATTATATTTCCCCGAAGCCCTTGAATGTCTGAACTTGTGCCCCGCAATGTGTTTTCTTTCTCTAGAGTCAAGCGTGTTCGCGAGATATAAGGATTTCAGTTGCCACACTGGACCAAACATTCTGTAATGGAGCTCGGCAGCTCGGTGGGATGAAAATTAATCGAGTTGCCTGCAGAACTGCCAATTCAAATAATCAATATTAGGAAATAACCTTAAAATACAGCTTTCAAATCACTCAAATCTCAACACCCGCTGTGTGTAATGATCAGTGCAATCGGAAAAATAACTTGAAAGCCTTGGAAATTGTAACGTCGGCAAAACAAATCAGTAAATCAATTTTGCAGAAGCTCAAGCATGTAAAAATAACTTCACTTCATAATGTTTTGTTAGGCCCAAACCTTCATAAATCTAATTTTGAAAGATCTTGTCGAAGTTTGTTGTTGTGTCTGCACGCTGTATGACCACAAACAAAAGTATAAAGCAATCACGCTAATAGCAATTATCGCGGTAATGCACGCACATTATTTCTCTGTCAACGTTGCACTTGTTTTTTGTAGCTTTAATGACATCTCACATTATTGTGCCATGATTAATTTACCAGTGGTGGTGGTGGGGGGGAGGTGAGACGTGGTGGTAACTTCTGCATGGCAACGCAAATGATAGCCGTGCAGCGATTAGCCGTCATTTCCCCTGAGGAAAGAAATATAATATTAAACTAATTCTCTAGTTGAAGTAATCATGTTGTCTGTTCAAGGTGATGGACAACTAAATTAGGAGAACAAGCTGGCCTACACCAGCATTTTACATCTGCGAGTGCTGTGTTTATCTCTGATGATAACAAATCCAAACAGGACGAACAGATTCTGTAAAAGATGAACTCAGCGCCAGTCGGAAGGATGAAAAACAGATTGTTCGTTGTAGAGGTAAGGGAAATGTTGTGCACCTGTAATGATGAACATGTCAAAAATGAAACAGCATTGAAGTTGTCAGGAAATGTAACAAATCATCAAAAGTTTAAAAGATAAAAGCGATTTTGGAAGATGTATTTTAATACTTAAGCTGTAAAGTTGCTCTCTCTTTTTTAACTTGACTTGTTTCAGCTGTGATTTCTTGGTTATTAGGGAAGACAGTTCACACTAGTTTGGACGAGAATATTTTTTTTCCATTAGGAATAAATTGGATAGTTGAAGGTAGGTATTACAGTATATGCCAAAATGTATTGTGTCTAACTGGGTGTGGCTTCTTTTTGACAGATGGTTAGAGAGGAGGTGTTGAAAAAGATAACAAGAAATGTGATTTTGGGGCGGAGCAAGTATTACGTTGTGTTGATTGCTTAATCATTCACAAAAACGATGTTAACCGTTGCCTTGGAATTAGGTTCTATCTTACAAACTTTAGAATTCCAAGGTTTTACATTTAAAATGTAAAAAATATATATTGGTCCAAAGTAAATGTTAATGTATTATAGAAAATAGGCTCAACTTTTTGTTTTGGGTCACTTAAATACACAAAGTGTACAAATATACACCGCAGGGGTCGGGGGGACGGGGGGGACAGGTCCCCCTCGCTTTTCGAAATCCCGTTCTGTCCCCTTGACTTTGCAGTGTTTATGACAAGGCTTGACAGAAATGTAGGCTTCCTTGGTCGTTGTTAAGGTACGTTAAACCTCGTTAAGCATTGTAGAAAGTCAACCAACTCGTCTCCTTCCGATTGCAGATTCAGGTTTACATGCCACGTTTTCCTCCGTTTCTCCGTCAATACTCGCATTTTCCCCCTTCATGAACATCATATTTTGCTACACAATAAAAACACATGTTGGTTTCATGGTTTAATCAACTTAAGAAATCAATAACAACGCAAAACATAGGTATTTCGAGTTTGTGATAGGATTAAAATTAAATAAAAAATCCCCCATTTTGTGTCCCCCCCACTTCTCAAACCAAAGTTAAACCCTTGATACCCTGTAATACAGAGACAAACAAACCCCCCAGATGTTGAAAACTTAAATGGCCAATCCCTGAGGTGTATCTTCCTTCTCAGAAGAGTGTAGGAGTTGGCTATAAGTCCTGTAAGGTTGGGAGAAAGAAATAGATAGAGGCAGAGGAAGAGTTACAGGCCTCCATCTGGATGTAACGAAAGTCTGACTTATGCTTCAACCCCTGGGCCAATCCCAGAGGACCGGTATTCATAGCAACCTTCGCTCATTTTGTGGCTTTTCAAATGCATACCATATGAGCGACGATTAATTCTTCCATTTAAAACACGGATAGACAGAATAGAAAGTAGCAAGAATGATAATAGGAAACAGATGGTAAAAACAACAGGGAACCCAAGCCATCCTTCACACACCTAGAGGTCACACTGTATCCATGTGTCTCAGTTTCGAGTTCAAGATGTCAGATCTCGGCATATGTTCACAATCTCTCACACGTGCATTGTCATATTATGAGGATATCATGAGAGTAGCGTGATAATTAAGTTTGATTAAAAAGGTTTTTTCTTGACACATTGTTTTAGACATTAACACGTCTAATTTTGGTCAGTCTTCCTGATTCGCACTGTTTGCAGGTCACCTGTGTTAAGCTGTTAATATAACACCCGATCTCATGTCGAAACAACTTTTTCATATAATAATTAAAGTTGTCTTTTAAACCCCAGATCCCTAGAAAAAATAGTACCGCTTCACTAACATGTTACACTTATTTGATAAACTAGTACGTAGCTGAGAATGCTTCGGAAAAAAACGTGCAAACTCCCTAATGTCAAACGTCTTTGGAAACTTCGAGTTCTTGAATGAATCTAGGTAATGTAATGAGTTGCAAAATCTTTCGTTCCACATAAGGAAATAAATTGGTGCACCCTACTCCATATGGTGACTTTCAGGGCCCTTCGTATACAGCGGTTTTGATGTGTACTATTAAAAACGAACATATTACCCACTGCTGGCAGTTCACCGCTGCTTTCTCGTGTAATTAGATTTGATTTCACAATCAACTGGGACCAACGAACCTTCAGATGTTTAGAGGCATAACTCCTGCAGCACAATAGCGAGCTGTCAGAAGACGTGAAGTCTTGTCCAAGACCATGTAGGAGAGTTTTAAAGCGAGTCGCAGCCATTCTCCTGCGGAGAGCCATTCATTACGGCAGAAACACCAATTACTCAACTCCGAGTTTCTGGCAGGAGGAGAGAGAGAGTTCTGCTTGTTTCCTGCCAAAGCCTGTATAGAAATGTTTGTTTGGCCTCTTGTCAGATAATCGTATTTTCATGTACTCGGCACGTTACCGCTGGTATGAAATGGATTTAAAGGACTCTTAATTTTCAAATGCTATGCATCCGTCTGAGTAATGTGGAAAACCTGGTGTATGTCCATTACAATATTGTGGACAGGTGTTTGGAACGAGCAATTTAACTGGCATTGAACTGGGAATATTCCTTTTTAAACTTCTAAAGTTAAGCTCTGTTTAAAGTCACATTTGGCATAATAGCGAATAAGCATTAAATTATTGTTTGTGATTCAATTGCTTACTGACAGTGTCTGCGTAAAGTTTATATTCGGGCTTTCGGCCATCACTGCATAAACTTTATTAGGGCTCGACATTAAATAGAAAATGAAGAAATAGTGGAGAGTATGGATTAAAATAAGGAAAAGTAGAGTTGCAATACTAAAAGGTTGATTTAGCCAAATTTCAGATGCATTTTTTAAAGTTTTTACTGAAAGTAAAATAGCAGACCTTTAATGGGATAGTTCTTTCTTTAATCATTTAATAATCACATCAGTCATTCCAAACCTGTATGACTTTCTTTCTTCTGCAGAAAGATATTTTGAAGAACGTTGGTTGCCAAACAACGTTGACCCCTATTGATATCCATTGTATGCAGACAAGACATTTCTGAAAATATCCTTTGTGAAGTTCACAGAAGAAAGGGTCATGTATGGGTTCTGAAATAACACAAGGATGGAAAATAATCTTCATTTTTGGGTAACTACCTGGCTATTAGATAGTCAATATAGTCCCATCGTCGTGACAAGACACCTCATGATGCGATGAGGAAGTTCATATTCTTTATTAAAGAGGTTATGAACTCAAAAAAATAATAACATACACAAATGAATGATTTATAATAAACAGGCAATTTTTATTTTTAATGACATATTGCTATTTTATGGGGATTTAAAACATGTAGAAACATTAATCAAAATGACTTTTAGTGTGTGTTTATTACTTTAACTGTGCTCTGATAGACACGTCTAAAGTATTTGATAAAAAACATAATAGAAACAGACCAACAATTGTAATGTTCATCTCAAAAACTATAACTGTAAATTTGGATCCAGATCACTAGACACATTTTTGTATTTTAAGCTCAAATTTTGACTGACTGTCAACATTTTATTAGCTGCAAATAAAAGCTCTGAAAGGGATCCCAACAAAATATTTCCTGTGTTTCGACATTGTTATAGTTCTAAAGTGGACTCAGTTATTCTCTTAAAATGAAAGACCTTTTTCAAAACTTTATAGTTATGAATGACGATTAAGATTTATTTTTTAAATAGTTAATGTATTACCAAGTTATCCTATTTACATAGGTAAACGTAATTTAGAATGAATGCTCTGTGCAATAAAGTTTTGTGAGGTACTGTATAATACAAACATTAAAAATGGAAAAAAAGGAGAATGAAGATTCTTTCTGTTCTCCATGAACAGCGGGCTGTTGCTATGGTCACAGTGAGGGCGACACGACTGTTTGCTTTGTCGTCACGTCCATTGGGGTGTTTTTATCTGTTGACCACAATCTCTCACACATCAGACTGATGAGAAAACAAACAGACTCTTCCTTCCTTCCGTTCTCACCCTTGCAGTGACTCGTTATATGTAATGACCAAAACACAGAGGGCTCGGGGCTGTGTGTGTGTGTGTGTTCTCTTACGACACTGCAGGTATCAGAGAGAGGGATGTGTATTGTGTGAGAGGGGTGTGTGCGTGCACAGTCTTGTCCCCTGTGTGTAGGTCTGTGAAGATGGACTCCCTCTCGCAGATGGGGCTTTAATTAACACATGGTCTCTCATCACAACACCACGGCCAGGTGTCGCCCAGGAAACCGTCTCAGGACCAGGCGCCTGGGACCTGTGCTCGGGGAGACAGACCTGCCAATTGCACGCAGACTACACATTTAGTCTTTGAACATGATAATGATATCATGATAAAGTTCAGTAATAATAGAAATGATAAAAATAAAGAAAACAAAGAGAGTTTTACACATTGATAGTTCATGTTCACACTATGTCTAAAAGCAGGTGATGTTTAAAATAATCATATGGTATGCATGTACGGAATGTTCACAATATAGATTTGTGTCTCATACCTAATCGCTCTCCAGAACTGTGATTTATCTTTGTTGAGCTTAAGTTATTTAGTATAGCCTAAAATGTAAGTGATGCTTCTATATTTGGCACCATAACACATTTGATATGCTCAACCCAAAAATGAAAATTGTGTATTGAATTACTTATCCTCAAGTTGTTTCAAACCTGTATACATTTCTTTGTTTAGATGAACAAAATGAAAGATATTTGGAATAATGTTACAAACTGACAGTCCTGGGGCAGCATTGACTACCATAGTACTGCACCATCGTATCTCCACTCGCTAATACAGATCTATGTTCCTGCCAGATCACTGCGGTCTGCAAAGGAACAACGGCTAGTGGTACCATCCCAAAAAGGAAAAAAGTCACTCTCCCGTACCTTCTCTGGATCTGTTCCACATTGGTGGAATGATCTACCAGCTGCTACAAGATCAGCAGACTCGGTTGCCATCTTTAAAAAATGCATAAAAACGCATCTCTTCCGTCAACACGTCGCTGATTGATTTTTCCTAATTCTCTTCCCTTCTTTATAATAAAAAAAACCTTACTAACCTCACTATTCTTAGCTTTTTATACTGTGCTAGGCTTTAATGGACTAGTTTGATGCACTTATGTATTTTGTGGCCTATGTTGTTATAATTGCTTCCAATGTTTCCTCATCTGTAAGTCGCTTTGGATAAAAGCGTCTGCTAAATGACTAAATGTAAATGTAGTATATATATATATATATATATATATATATATATAGTATATTTTTGTTTTGTTGAACACAAAATAAGATGTTTTGAAGGATTTTGGAAACCAAATAGTTCTTGGGCGCTTTTTACTCTTTATATTTTTTAGTCAATGGTGCCCCGGGAGCTGTCAATTGCAAATATTCTTCCAAATATGTCTATCTTTGTGTTCAACCGAACAAAGAAATCAATACAAGTTTGAAACAACTTGAGGGTGAGTACTTCATGACAGAATTTTCTTTGGGTGAACTATCCCTTTAAGCCACAAACAAAAGTGTATTTCACTGCACTATATAAGAAGATATTTGAGCAATTCGCTTTTATTTAAAGAAAAAGTAGCACCATGCACACTTTCAAATGAAACATCTCACAGTCAAAGTGTGCCAGACTCCAAACTATAATAAATCTGCATACTGTTCAAAAGTAAACCAGAACGTTTTTGGACACATTTTGGTTGTCAAGTTTGTGAAATGTGTCAATAGTTTTTGTGAAAAAGTACACCTTTGCTTACTGTAAGAAACCTTTGACTTCATACATCCACTGAAAATAAAAATTAAAACCATTTGGTCTTCTGAAAAGGTCTAGCATAGTTTCTTTGCAGATGCCACGTATTTAATGTTTTGTCAAGTCCAATATTTTATTTGAAATGTTTTATTGGAAAACTGTTTTTCTCTGTCAAAACTGGTATAGTGTAAGTTCATGGGTTTGAGTTCCAAACAACACATGTACTAATAACATGTATATCTTGAACTGTCCCTTTGAATAAAACTCACATTTTAAATTCTTAAATGTATACCCTTTGGGGCTGTATGTCTTGAAGTTCACTTTTGATCCTTCGCAATCTAATGTACATTGAAAGATGCGTTTTCTTTTTACCGTTTAAAACTTCTCTTAAGATCTTATCTCATGTACCTCACAGTGCAGTTGCACGTTCCCATGGAACAGTAAAGAGAAGCTGTCGTTGACATGTTCCCAATTCCACCAGCATCTGGCCACAAACAAGAACATCAAATCCCACCCAGCATCCTGCGAAAGCGTGCCAACTGACACTCTCTATTACGCGTTGCGCCCACAAAGAGCCGTGGCCCGCGGAGTGGCAGGACAGGGTGCTTCCAATTAAAACCCTAAAGAGGAAGACATCAAACAATCTGGGGAGCAGACACAACCTCGGGAGGGCCACACATCATCATATTTTAATAGAACATGTGGCTTTTTTGCTGTTGTCTTGTGTCCAAATTGCAATAGTGAATTCTGTCCAGCTGTCGATCTACAAATGGTGCTCAATTACCCAGGCAGCGGCTGAACCAGGCACAGCGTCTCGCTCTCTCTCTCGCTCTGCCAGACTCATGGCTCTAATTGTTGAACAAAGTGATACAGAGTAGTTTCAGTCGCATTTGGTCAAGCTTCTACGTGGGTGACAGGTGACATCATACAGACTGACATTGTTTTCTCACCTCCCATTTCAGAAAGCATTTGCTTGTTTTTGTTGATGTTACAAACGCTGAGAAGGGATGGATGCTAACACAGAGAAATGACAAAATTGACTTTGCCACCTTCGTAATGGAGCTGTTGGCACGTGATGCCTGTGCCACACAACGCTCTGATCCACTTTTTTACAAGCATGTTTTTATAGTGATTGGGGTTAGACATTTGTGTAGCTGCTGGGCTTTACTAGCTCATATATATTTATTAAAAACAGCTTTATGATTTTGCCACTAAATTCAATTCTGTTGTGTCTGGTTGTCTATCTTTCTTTCTAAATGTCTGTCTGTCTCTTTTAATCGTTGTCTCTGTCTGCCTGTATGTCTCTTTCTAGTTATCTTTCTATATTTGGCTATATCTATATATATATATATGTGTGTGTGTCTGTCTATCTGTCTTTTTTTCACTTCTGTTTGTTAATGTCTATTTCTGTCTTTATCTGCCTTTCACTTAAATGTTTGTGTCTGTCTATCTTTATGTGTCTATATCAATATATATTTCTGTCTATCTCTATTTATCTGTCTGTCATTCTCTTTCTATTGTTTGTCTTTGTATCTATCTGTTTGTATGTATGCCTCTTTTATCTATCTGGCTATATCTATCTATATACTTTATGTGTCAGTCTGTTTCTCCTTTGTATTTGTCTCTCTTTCTCTATCTCTCTCCCTCTTTGTCTGTCTGTCTCTTTCTGTCCATCTTTATTTGTATATATCAATTTATCTGTCTATCTGTCTGTCTCTTTCTATCTGTCTATCTCTTTTGATCTGTCTATATCTTTCAAATTGAAGTTTCAATGCATGTTCTCCGTGTGTCAGCGTGGGTTTACTCTGGGGTGCTCCAGTTTCCTCTCACAGCCCAATGACATACAGGTTAGGTTGTTTGTGGATTCCAAATTGTCCCCCCCAACCTGTTTATGGATCGACTTGTGTTTAGAACAGTGTTGTGTACGGATTGACTGGTTCTCACCATGAATATAGCCTGATGTGCTGGAATGGCATTAAGATTGAATAAAACTAACAAACATCTATCTATATATATATTTCTTTCTGTCCATCTGTCTTTATACATATTTGTATCTGTCTGTCTGTATATCTATCCGTCCATGTCTAAGGGCCCCCCTGCAATGACTCTCCCAGCCTTAGGAGGGCACCCACTGGTCCTGAGGGCACCTGAGTCTCCCCGGTGGGCTAGAAGTAGTGAAGTTGCGATCTCAACAGGCAGACCCGGGTTATAGAACCATCTCAGACACAGTTGCCAATTCCACCGTTACAGCAAGTCTGGACCATTCAAGTAGACCCAGCAGAAGCCAACCCTCATTCAATACCTACCCTGCCTCAGCAACCCAGTCTACAGAGGCATGTATGACAACTCTACTCATTGGAAAGGCACTGAATTGGGCTACAGCCCTCTGGGAGCAGGATACTCCTCTTACCACCAACAGAAAGCTCTTCATGGCAGAGATGAGGAAGATTTTCACCACCCTGTTTGTGGAAAGGATATTGATTATTGTTTGCTTCAACTTACTCGAGGAACATGCAGTGTGACAGAGTTTGCTATAAAGGTCTGCAACTTAGCTGGAGAGAGTAAAGCCCTGTCACCTGAGCTGAAGGATGTGCTGGCCTATAGAGAGCCACCCCAGGACTCTCTGATTGACGTTGCTATTTGACTGGACAATCGCATCCGGAATTGTCAAGGTGAGCCCTGTCATTATACTCGACTGTCCGAGGTCTACACTCTCACAAGTTTCACACAAACAACCTCCCCACCGTTTGGGGGTGCTGAAGAGCCAATGCAGCTGGGGAGGAACCGCTTTTCACAGGCAGAGCGGGACAGATGCATGATGGATAAGTGCTGCTTGTATTGTGGAGTGTCGGGACACTGCCCGCAACTGGGTGGAAAAGGTGATTTTCGCCCGAGAAGAGGCGGACTGGGACGAGAGTAATCACTTACCCCCAACCTGCGGCTTCTGATCTTCTGATTGCCATCTCACTCTCTTGGTGTAATGAGATTCATGAGCTCATGGGCTTTATAGCCTCTGGTGCTGCTGGAAATTTTATGGACTTTACGTTGGCCACGCAGCTAAAGATTCAACCCATCACTCCCCATGACCCACTATCCATCACTGCATTGGATGGAAGGTGTCTCGGTTCTGGCCAGGTAAGCCAGTGCACTACATTCCTTCATTTGCAAGTGGGCCGTCACAGAGAGGAGGTAGCAAACAGATAAGCAAGTGAGGACCTAACTGTTGTGTATCTGGTTTGTCTCTCCGTCATCCTCTCGAGTCACAGGAAACCCTCCCAAGTTGGCCCACATCACCAGTCCCGTCCACGGAGATGCTTGCAATTTCTGTACAGAAACAAGTGGCTACCAGGGCTCCTGCGCCCCTTCGCCCCAGAAATACCTGCTGTACCCAAAGAGTATACATACATCTGTGAAGTGTTCAGTATTGAATGTGCGGCCTCCCTTCTGCCCCACAGACCCTATGATTGTGCCATTGAACTGATCTCAGGCTTTCCACTTCATCAAGAGTCTCGAAACGGACTCCTCGATTCATTGGGCCCTTTAAGATCCTTAACAAAATCGACCCTGTTTCCTATCGACTACTCCTACCCAGGTCTATGCGCATTTACCCCACTTTCCACAGTTCACGTTTGAAGTTTTTTCGTCTGCTCAAAGCGCCCCATTACCCCAGATCATTGGTGGGCAGCCAGCATCTGTCCTTCGACTGCTGGTTTCACATTGAGTCCGTGGCAAGATCCAATATCTAGTGGACTGTGAGGGCTACGGCCCAGAAGAGCATTGCTGAGTCCCAGCTGGAGACATCGTAGATCCGAACCTTATCCGAGAGTTCCACTGCCTGGACCCCAACCGTGGTCAAGCGACAGTCAGGAGCCATTCCCGAGAGAGGCCTTTGGAGAGTACTCACTGGCCTTTATCCCGAGGACTCTCCCAACCACTAGTTGGCACCAACTACTATGAACTCTTGCTAAACATGGCTCATTAAAGTTGATTTGCACCAGCTGTATGTTGCCCGATTTGAGCCTTTCCTGAGTTCCTGAGTTTTTGTATGAAAGTGTTATCTTGCTGCTATTATTTTGACCTTTATGGGTTTTTTACTTCGACCTTTTTCTGTGTGACCAGGTGAAGTGTTGTCAGGATTTGGATGACTATGTAGGCTACCTATACCTACTCCCTTCCTATAGAGGGAGTCGTTTGCAGACTAACCGCCTTTGCTTAGTTCCACTAGGAAGTGGATAAAAGCATGTGCACGTGTAGGGTGAATGAATTGTTTGTTTGGCCCGGGCAGCATGTGTTAAGGTCGAGTTGGTGGAAGTGATCTACAACAGAAGGTTTTGCAGCTTTTCATTCACATGGGAGACGTCCAACTGGTTGCAGCAGGAACGGTAAGCAGCTGTTTCTTGGCTGTTACGTACAACTTAGAAAGTAACCAAGGCCGTATTTTAATTAAGCTATTCTCCTGGCTCTCAGTTTTCTGGGATTAAATGGGTAGCCAAGTAGCCGGGTGGAGCACCGGAAATCGACACAACTAGGTGCTAGGATCCTAAGTGCAAGGTAGTGATTCATTGTTGCAAGCTGTAATGATTTTAAGCATTAATGTGGAATGTATGGTGCCATTTGTTTGTCCCTTCCCTGCTTAAAGGGGTTGTGTTATTGCTGTGATTAGAAACAGATTTTTATAAATTTCTTCGGTATGATAGGTTGTTAGGGGGATGTTATATTTGGTGAAACACTTGTGGTAACCCAGGGAAAGGATAATACAAATGGAAGGAAACTGGTGCAGTTTGTTTTATGCTATGCGTGCTTATGGTATGTTTGTGATTTTTATTGCAGAAACCGAGTGCTTCGGGGTGTAATTGCCGCTTTCCCCTTATTATATTGTAGATAATTGTACTGTAGCTCCAAGTTGTATTGTAGTTTGTTTGTTTGTTTCGTTGTTTTCTTTTCTTTTCTGTGGTTTATTATGAATGGTTCAGCAAATGGTATCTTAACATTGTGCTCAATTACCCATAGCTTACCTTTAGCATAGAGTTGGAGTGGTTCCACATGTACTATTCAGTTTGAGCTTGCTGTGTACAGGGTTGTTATATTGGGAATGCTGTGTTAATTAATTGAGATTGCGGTATTTGATACACTGTGATTGTGAGGTGTTGCTATTGGCCATGAGTGTGCCTATGTCCAGTATTGCTTGCCGAGCCGCAACATTTGAACTATGCCATTTGTAATAATAAAATAAGGTTAATGTTTTGTATACCAGCCTCTTGCTTCCTTCTTTGAATCCTTCAAGATACCTGTTGGGGAAAAGTTATAATATTACATCTGTATATACAGTAGATACAAAGACTAATAAAGATTGCCTCATTTGAGCTGTTTGAGTCTCCTGGGGTTCCTCTCAAAATATCGCCTTGTTTCCTCGATCTTCCATCCTATGACCCGGAAACCGATCAAGCTCAGCAAACCTTTTGACATCGTCAAATCTTTAGATAATTTTTTAAAAAAAGAAGCGAGGATGCACGAATAAGAATTGGTGCTGGGCGGTATACCGGTTCAAACCGAATACGGTGTGTGTTTTTGATATTATATCTTAATATACCGTAGTACTGGTGTACGCAGCTTTAACAAATGTGCAGAAAACAGCACAGCGCAACACTTTTCAGTGGGGTCCCTTTTCACTGTGCAGTGTGCCGGCCATTCACACAGGTCTTTCTATGCCGCGGCACTACTGTATCATAATTTTCTACATAAACTAAACAGATTTGTTTGGATGTTCGTGTGCATCTTGCACTTGAGCGGTAGCGTTATAAATTCAGTTCATGTCGCAATGGGAGATGAGCACGGCTGAACAGCAGATGACTGTAACATGTTTGAATTACATTATATTAAATTCACTCAATCTTCAAAAAGTGATCGTGTTCCTCTCATACCTGCTCAATATAAGCATGTAACATATGATGTGTTTCTAGTTCTAACTGTTTCTCTGTATGCAATGATGAGGATTGACAGCATGATGCAATCGATTTCCTCTCACAAATCTAATTTAAGCCGTTCTTTTATGATTTAAAAATACGATTTCAGGAAATCATGAAGCCATTGTGACTATGTTAAACACAGCAGACATCACATGCATGTATTAATGGCTAAATTGTTATTTTGTAAACTATTCAGACAGATGGTATACATTTTCGGGTGGGTGCACATTCTCTTGAAGTTGGGAGCACCAGTGCTACCCATAGATATGGTGCTACCAAGGTAAAAGTTCATTTCGAGCTTTTTTTATCTATTTTGTTGCTTAAATATTATGTATGCAGTTTACCTTTACATGCTATTTAGTTGTTAAAGAGGTCTACACTTTGCAGTTATTATAGGTGAAGGGGATTGTTTGCATTGTTTGGTTACAAGTTGTTTGTGAAATTTGCACAAATAATTTTTATAAATAAAAGGTTCTATATTTATATATTATATGTCTTTCTTTTTACCTGTCTGCTTTTATCTATTTGTTTATATCTTTCTATATATATCTGTCCGTCCATCTGTCCTTATATATCTTTGTATCTGTCTGTCGAACTGCCTGTCTGTCACTTTATCTGTCTGTCTCTTTCTATCTGTCTATATAAAACAGTGTAATGATTTATCTAGTTTTAACTTTGCAGCCCCCGTGATGGACTTTGCCACCTGTCCATGGTGTTTCCTTGTTGTCGACCCAAGATAGCTGGGATAGGCTCCAACACTCCAGCGACCCCAGTAGGGTTATAAAGAATGGATGGATCTTTGCAGCCCATAGTCCATCAGTGATGTGATTATCGGTAGAGTAAATGAAATTTTGATGGCATGAGCAGGTGCAAGTATGCTTTGTCTTTTTTCATCAGTGCACAAGGCATCTTAAATGTTTTTTTTCTATTTGTATTTGGTGGCTTACCGTTTCTCCGCCGCTGTGCTAGAATGCCACTTAGAGGTTTATTCCTTGCTAAGCAAAGTTGTTGAACTGTATTTGTATGCTTTATTAGAGTCTCTTGAGACCACCGCACACTTCATAGAACCCCGCAACCAGTTAGCATTACCCGTGCCCTGCGAGTGTAGTCCCAAATAACATTACCTCAACTCCCAACATAACTTACCACAGTAGCCGCGGCTCCCCGTGGAGCACGTATTACCCAGGCAATGAGGCGTCATCCCGCCTTTGCACCGGAGAACAATACCTGCTTTTTCTGTCAGCGTGCCTGTATCGCTTCACTTAGTTTAGGTAAACAATCCTGCTCTATGACATCCTAAATACCTTCGAGCCCTCTGCGACTTCCCCCCCGATGCAGAATGCTATAATAATCTTCATCATCACCACTATATATTACGGAGGCTGTCTCCAATGCCTGCGAGGCAGTGCGGCCTCTCTCGTCCCCGGCAGCTCTCGCCCCGTGCCGCATTTTCATTTCATCTCGCGCTCTCTCACTTTTTATTTCCCTTTGGCTGCTGCGGCGGCTCCCTTTACAAAGCCCGGGAGCATTATCAAAACATTACGGTGCGCAGCATGTGTTTGATTAAAAAAGTGTAAAGTTACAAATTAGTTAATAAAATCATTTAGGACGATGGCTGCAAATGGTGATAAATGTGTTCCATATGTTCCCAATAAAAAAGAGGAAAAAAGAGAAAAAAAATCTGAGTGCCATGTGCCTATCCCCTCTGTCTTTGCCATAAACAAATAAATTAAAACAATTACCGCAGCGCACGCCCTCCCTGTCTTTAATGAGAGTGCTCCCGTATAAAAAAAGTGACAGATTTCATATCTTCAAAATGGTGTCTGTCCCTGTCTGGAGAGGCTGGAAAATTCCAGATGTTCTCGGTGAAAGGGCTTATCTCCCCCTCTGTCTCTTCCACTGTCTGCCCCTCAAAACTTTATATCACAACGATTTACGTGGCGTTTGGTTCTCCTGCTGGTTAATGAGAGTTTTTGACTGCAGGCGCTGTCAGTCCTCTATTAACCAAATGCCTTTTTGCATTTGGTTGTGTAATATGGTAAATCTGGTGCCGTCCATCTGTACAGTATATATATTTAATTGCTAACTTTCAGCCGGCCACACTTTGCCCTGTCGGAGGTATTTTCTTCATTCAAAAACAACACATGGACTTTACAGAGCAACTGCGTGATTAATAGTTGTTTGATTTTATTGCATTATGGTCAACCTTTTGGCTACGCAGCTTTACATTTTTCGTTGTTTTCTCGCTGACATTGTTGCACCTACAGCAAAAAATGTACAGATGCGTATCTTGATTAAATATAAAGCTATATTAATAGTCCACATTCATAACATTATAACTTAACTCGTACCACGATATAGCTTTATTCTGTGAGATGCTGACTCTGCTTTTATTTTGTATAAACTTGGCATGTTTTATCAGGATACATCTACAAGCGAAAGATAACGCCAATGTCTGCACCTTAGTTAGGCCCTTGTCTGGAGGGCTTGGCCACCACTTCCTCCATTACTCTTCATATAAAGAGCAATGACAGCGGCTGGGAAACATCCCCGGTGCCTGAGGGGTCGGCCGGCCTGGGGAGATGCCACGTTGGGCATCTTGAGTGAAACAAATTGTTTTCGGGGTCCTCACCAATCGGATCGACACGCACCTGCTGTTTAGCCCCTCTGCAGACAAACCCCACACGCCACACGCAAATCAACCCACTCCGATTATTAGCCCTGATGTCTGTTTTTATTTGCGCTATTATTATCTTTTTGTTCAGCCATCGCCGTGGATTAGGTTCTTCCCTTTTTAATTGTGCCTCCTGGGGCTGTAGCGATGATGGATGTTACACAGAATAGCTGAATAGGACTGCTATTGTAAACTCCTTTTTTGGTATATATGTTTTGTTATGCCCTTTCAATTTGAAATTAGACACTTTTTATAAGCTTTTTTATAAAACAATTTAAGTCAAGCATGTCTTCCAGGGCTTTAAATTTCTGTTCCTCTGACAATTTTTGAATAATTTTTTTGGTGTACAAAGATGCTTCAGATACTGTTAGAATAAGTTAGTATAGCGTTGTGTGTGTGTGTGCAATGCACAGAGTGACCAGACACGTTCATGTGTGAAGGTTTGTTGCCGCCGTCTGCCATTGACCTTCACAGTGGCATGGACTACAGGCAGCAGCCCTCGGTACGGCCTGGGTGTCTGAACGTGTCCATTTGGACTCCGCAGATAAAACTCACAGGAAACAGATGAAGGGAAATGAGCCCTTTAATTGAAGGCCTTATAAAAAAGGGAAAAAGCTAGAGGAACACTATCACTCAAAGTCTTATTTACATGAGTTTAGAGGGAGTACAGCGTATTATGTGTGTTAAAGAAGAGATATTATTAACATCAGTTGTTATAAATTTACATTATAGAATAAAGATTTTTTTAGCATTAGAATTAAGATTTATTTGAATAGTTTTATTTTATAGTTCGGTACATCCGTTTAAGTGAATGTCAAACTGGTGTATGTTTAGTGTTATCTTTATACTCATAATTCAACAAAAATATACAATTATTAAGAACTTAGAGTTTTGACCATCATTTACTAAAACATTTTCTACTGTGCTAAAACGGATCATTATTTCATTATGTATCATAGATTGCAGTGATGTGACAGGTGCTTTTTAACTTGTATATAAATGATCTAACAGGACAGAAAGTGAAGTAAACATAACATTTAAGTACTTGGTGATTTTCGACACAATTAGAATTCGTTACCATGAATTTAAAGGGACACTACACCTAATCATGTACTCATTGTCTCAAGTTTTTCAAACCCACAGGACTCTTCCATGAAACATAAGCAGAAGCGTTGGGTGGAGACATCCTTGCATCCTTCGTCCCTATTTACCTTTATATTTTGTGGGAAGATATCAGTGTCTACAGTACAGTTTCTCTGATTGTGTTTCAGTGGCGTTCACAGTCTTTTAATAATGGTGAAAGGAGTTAAAGAACTGTCCCTTTATTCATGGTGATTTAGATTTTGGGGCGAACAGGCCTTTTAATAACACAATCATTCTGTATCACCTCCATTGCATTCACAGTGAATGTGAATGCCCTTGTGCATTAGTCAAACAATGACCTTTATTCCAGCTTCAATGCCGCTATCAGAATATGGTCTCAGTATCCCTCAACTTCAACAAAAGCCATACCTCCAAAGACCCCGCCATTAAAAGATGGCGTGCCGTGGAAGAGAAGAGCGAGAGAGCGAACAAGTTAGTGAAAGTAAAAAAGAGAACCACGCGCTCTTGTCTTTTCCAGTTTAGGGAGTCCAGATGGGAAGTCATTTTTTATTCGTCTTGAGGCAGCACTTCACATCTGTTGGCCCAGATGCCTAATGAATACGGAAGCAGGGCCGTGCTGTCGCCTCATTAATACTGCACTCGCACAGGGAACGGTGCCGGCCCGCGCCCGCTATCCGCCGCCGCCCCCCCCCTCCCTCTCTCTTCCCGGCCCTACAGCCCGCTGGTGCAGAACCACCGGCTCCCTGCTGGCTCCTCCGGGCTCGCGGCCGGCAGCTGGCGCCTCGCTTTAACAAAGCTGCCGCATTTTGTCGGACCTAATGCGTCTCTGTGTTGTCACTTAAGGTCTTTATTGGTATTAATTGATAGGATCGACCCAAGTTTGTCTCTTTCTTGTTCTTCTTTTTGCACCGGTTGTGGGGAGGTTGGCGTGGCGGTAGGAATCCATTCAAACAGGTGTCGCAACGCAAGCATGAAGCAGAGCCGAGTCTCTCGAAGCACGCGTCTGTCAGTTTTGACAGATTTTGCATTTCCTCTGCGATTTAGAGATTAGACAGACGCCAAGGCTGGTTCCGTGACCTTTGCTTAATATGGCTGTTCTGTACTCTGGCTGTCGTTCAACCCTGGGTGGCCAAAACACAAGAGATGTGTTACATATTTGCTTGAACCCAAATGGGATGCTTTGACATCTCCAGTTTGTTTGGTGATGAAGTTTCAGGCAAGATTTTGTTGTACTTTCCAAGTACTATCAATCAAAATATTTTTTTTAAGAGAAAGGACTGGCACAGAATTTGAGCACTCCTGAAGTTTTATTGATCTGCAAATATAAATGGGTTTACATAAATAAATCTTAAAAATGTTTAAAATGGACCGCAACTACTATGGATAGTTCACCCAAAAATGAAAATCCTGTCATAATTTTCTCACGCTCATGTCATTTCGTACCTGTGTAAATTACTTTGTTCTGAAGATATTGTTCTGCATTTTATATATTGATACATATAATTTATATAAAATATAATTTTATTTATTTTTAATTCGTTTATATCTATGGGGCTATGTATATTAATGCTATACTTATATAAAATTGAAATGTATCTATTTTATATGCATCTATTTTTCTGTATATGTAAATCTTTTTGATCAGAAATTGGAAAGCTAATTTTGACATTTTTTACTTTTGATTGCAAACTTTTTTGATTGCAAAAAGTGTCTACAAAAATCTGGAAGGAGTTTGAGATTTGAACTTGTGACTGACAGCGATTGACCAATTAGAATTTAATATTTAGTTGCAGCGTGCTAAAGTCATTTTTATTTCCCACAATTCAAAGCACCAGAACTTTCCAACTTTCAGAATATTAATGAACATGTAACATTATATCATATATTAGTACATTCAGGTATATTCAACCTAAAGAAATTGTATCCCCAAATCATCATGATTACACTGGGTCTCGGGGAGTGCATGTGTCTTTAACAGTACCGTCGTATTACACTTCTCTAATATGCACACTGCGGGTAAAGCATTTCAACAGCCAAACAAATACAGCGACAAAGGCACTAACCTATGAGAAAAATTACCCCTTTTTTAAAGAAATCTCCCAAGCTTCACAGAAGGTAATTAAATTCCATCTAAAAAACAAAACGAACAAAACAAAGCAAGAAGCAAACAAAAGGAAAGTTTATGTGACTGCGTTAGTATCTAATAAAGAGACAAGGGCCCGTGGGAGAGGCTGAGTCCTGCCAAATGTACCACCACGGCCTCTCGGCCCCGCCTCTTCCTGTCCTTCGTTCTGATGGAATGCCTGGCACACTCCGCATTATGGCTGCGGCGTGGAGGGGAGATGAGCGAGCGAGACGCAGACATTCAGCCCTGGAGACGCACAGCCAAGCTTACTGCTGGATGCTTGTGGGGCCTGTCGGAACCAACTAGCCACCTGCCAGGCTTTGAGTGCCAGCCTACAAAACCTTGAGAATGTGGCAGAGAGCTAATCCATGGCTCTTCATTAGCAGCAATATTCTGTTGTAGCAAAATAACCTCTGTTAGAGAGAACAAGAGAATTGGGCAGAGGTTGTGCTATGTGTTGCTCAGTGTATGAAAGAGGCCTGTAGTTCTGATGGTCTGAAATATTTGTAGTAAATTTAATTAATAAAGCATATTTTTATTTAATTTTAGCTATTATTATTATTAGTCACCCTTTATATTTGCCACTGGGTTTTTCAAATATCTAACCAATAATATGTATTAAAAAGTGCTTGTCAACTTTGACAACACAGTGTTTAATCATTTTAGAAGTACGGTGTTTTCTCTATTCCCTGAAAAACATCATTTGGATATCCGGTGTATCGAGAGGACAGCGGTGATATTATAAATCATTGTGATATTAGTAATAACACAGTTGCTTAAATTAATTAATTTAAATAGAATAAAAATATATAAGATATAAAACAAATTTTAGTAGCTCCAGATTAAAACGCGATTGATGCGATTCACTACCGGTTTGCACAGCTCTGCAGCGAAACGGGCTTGTGATACTGTCGTTTGTTTGTTTAAGTGGTTTTCCTGTTTTAAGTGACTCTTTTTAACACTTTGGAGTTCGATTCTAGATTGTAGAGTTAACACGGCTAACAAGTGCAATGCAAGATGTTTGAGACCAATATGAATCTGCAGTTTGTTGGCATTGTTTGTAGACACGACAATGGCCTCAGGCCTACTCCTCCTACTTTTGGCTCTGATCATCAGGGAAATGTTTATTCTGTCTTGATAAAACTAACAGCACAATGTGTTTTGTGTTTATGCATTCTATATTATACATTGTTGTATTTTAATGTATGTCCTTACCGTCTTTTACTTTATTTTTTTGTACAGGGCGACACTAGCACTGTGTCTAAGACAAATTTCCCATCAGGGACAAATAAAGTTTACCCTTACCCTTATGAAGGAAAAGCCTGTGGAATAACAATGTTTTAGGACTAGATTTAAAATTGAACTTTTAATATTTTGTAATATTATTTAATATTTTGACTCTTTTGCTAGTGACTATAGGGCTATGCACCTTTAAAAAAACGTTGGTTTTAATAGAAAGTTTAGTTCTATCACAGCAGTGATTCAGGGATTTTAATTACTGGCTTAAGGGAAACTGTAATAACAGGTAAACACTGTATTTTATTTTTGTGACTCTGTAGTGGCACAAGCTGTTTCCTTTGCATGGGGTTTGGGTTGACTTTACTTTGACTTACAGGGCTGGTTGGTCACTGCGGTAAACTATAATGAGTGTATGTGTTTTATCCCAACAACCAGTGTGCTTGCATGTCTAACTTGGGGCAATACAGCATCCTCTGCTGGCAAAACACTAAAACTGATGTGCAGATGTGTATGCAGGTGTGTGGTTTGGATTTGCGGTTTTGTGTGTTTAAATGTGTATTGTGTCCATTCAAGCCAACTGCAATAAGAACAAATACATCTTTCATTTATGATGAAGAATGAAGCCCGGATCTCAAATATTCTCATTTTATATGCACCGGTTTAACACATGCAGTTATAAAAACACAAACTGTTATAAAAATGCCAAATACTTTTTGTACCTTTATAATTTTCAGGCATAACTGAATTATATTCTAATAAATCCTTCACATTAACTTTAGATTAGCTTCAATGCATAAAATCAGAAGTAGAACATTTTGAAATGGTTAAGTAAACTGTATTTAGATATAACGTTTGGACTTTCGGTAATTTAAGTGTGAAGCAGATGAACTTTCCAAACAGGTTTTCCCGTTCGGATTTAAAAGCTCAGTTGAGTCGGATTAAATCTCATCTTCTGTAATAGTGATGATCAAAGTTACTCCATTAGTTTCTACTCCGAGCGAATCTGTGCTCAGTGTCTGAGAGGTTTATTAAAAGTACTGTGCATTATATATTTCTATTTCTCTGGTTAATTGAATTAGGCCACTTAAGTTTGAGTGTTTTATTGCCGTAATGTTTAATGACAGCTTCTCATCGTACACAAGCAGTATTACGTGACCTGATTTAATACAGACTGACGCGTGCGAGCTATCACCTTCCATTAGCTTTCTCTTGATCTAAATTCAACGAATGAAAACTATTATAGTGGCCATATTAATACTGTAAACATAGCTGCCACTTACAGAAGGATTACTGGAAGAAGTCGCATCAGGTCTGTGTTACAGTTGGGAATGTGGTATCATCTGTCAACAACTCTAAAACTAAAGCATTATGGGAACTTCAAGTGATATTTTGTTTGTGTAAATGCTGTTTTATTTCATCGCCAGGCAACGCTTTTGGGTTGCATCCATGATGAGATACGACCGGATGTTGCTGGTTTGGCATCTCACGCTTATGTTTTTCAAGGCTGCAAATACACATTCTTTGATTCTGTTGTCGTTTGGGTGCTTATTTATTTGCGTAAGAACTTGTATAAAAGCTAAATCTCTATTTAAAATATGAGAGGGGTTAAATAATCCCCACTTCCTGCACTGCACATTGTCAATCTGTCATTAAACATGATGAACTTTCTAGAGCGAAGGGGGTCTTTTCCTTTCAGCATTTGACATTCTTCCACGAGCGTTTGCCAAGAATCATATTCGAGGTTCTTTCTGGAATCCCTGATGCCTGTTTGAGGGAGAAAAGACAGAGCGAGAGATCCGAGAGCATGTTTTTATCATTTGCATGAGCCCAGGAAACGCGGTGTTGTCCAGAGTTGGCTTATAACTCATTGTAAATCTGCAGTGAGGCGAGGCTAGGCTCACTTTCGCCAGGCTGGATGCGATGCGTTGTGAACTCTCCCAGAGTCTTTTACTCAGGCCTCCAGCTGAATTCAAGGCTCCTGGATGTACACACACACACACAAGCATGTACACCTGCAAATACTTTGGGACAGAAAGAATGTGTGGAAGAGAAATGAATATAAGACAACCTGTTGTGATTTGTACTGTATGCATATTCCCCTCTGTCTCTTTAGTCATTTTAGCACATTTCTTCTTACCAGATGAGATCCTTTTACATTCTGTATTTTTACAGGAATTACATCATAACAGCGGTGCATGCAATGTGTGCGCTATAGAGTGAAGTTAAGTATGATTTTTTGTGATTTATTCCTTCAGTGATTGTGTTGTCGTTTTCTTTGGTGGAATTATCTCTAATTTTGGCTAAATGTCAATTGTATGTGAAACTGTTAAAACCTTTATCTTGTGTTTTTAGGTGTCAACCACTTTTGTGAGTTTGGGGCGGGGCTATCTTGTTGGTTGAAGCATGGCACACAGGATGAGTGTTCATGTCATTTAATTTAAAACTCATTATTTAAGTAATTCAGTTTGGTGATTCTACACTTTGAAACAACGTAGCTATGAACAATATGAACACACACTCAAAACCTTCTTTATAATACATTTGTAAATCATTTTCAAATGTTCATTTCTAATGAAAGTAGGCTATAGTTTGAAGATGTCCTTAATTGTCCAGTTGGAGGTCATAATGAGCCAAATGTATTGCCACGCTGAGCCTTTAAAGTCTCTTTAGGTAGGTACCCAACTCTAGAATGAAGCAAATGCATCTCTTTATGTTCTTTGGAAATATTGCCATCAATAAAAGCGCCCCATTTCTTCTCAGCGAAGTTAAGACTGACCACAGGACGTTCCGTAATGCTTCTCCCAAGACTCACAATTAAAAAACACAGAGCTACCTTGAGAGCCTAATCTGGTTTTAAAGGTTCAGTGTATGAAATCTAGTGGCATCTACTGGTGAGGTTGCGAATTACAACCAACTCCTCCCATTCCCCCTCTCTTTCAAAGCACTTCAGAGGCTGACACAGGGCTAAGGTGTCGTTACCTTTTCTCCCCGAAGGATATAACGTATTTACGAAGTTTGTCCCTTTGGGGCTCTTGTAGAAACAACATGGCGAATTCCATGTAAGGGGACCCGCCGTGCATGTAGATGGAAATAGCTCATTCTAAGATAATAAAAACATAACGCTTCATTGTGTAAGATCTTTAAACACTATACATAGTTATGAATATTACAGTATATTGCATTTCTGTCAAAACTTACACACAGCACCTTCAAAGGTACCGTGTCAAGGCTGAAGAAGTCTAAGTTGTCTTTAATTTCTTAGATCTATAATTGAGTAAAAAGACAAGTATTCATTATTGAAGTACAATTGCTTTACACCCCTGAACATAAAAACTTTATGGATATCATTACATTTATGTTAGATTAGATGCCGTCAGTCAGAGTAACAGAGCCTCTGGCCCTAGTGAAGATAATGATAATTGCTACAGCATTCGGCCCTTGAAACCAAGTTTTCCATTATTTGCTTGTCTGAACACTCCTTCCTTCTTGACAGGAGGTCTGTCAGGTACCAGAGAGAAGAAACATCAGTGTTTATGAGGATGGAGAAGATTTCACCGAACACGGTAAATCATGAGGGACGGAGAAGCACCGCGTATGTTCTTGTCCTGCGGTTAAAAAAATATGAATTCAGGTTTCTGTGTGCCTGCGGTGTTTGGACCGCGTTCAACATCTGCCTTCAACTGGTGCTTCACTACATTTGTGTCTAAACCAAAAACTTCAGATGTGTCAAGAACAGTATCTGATTAAACTTCTGAACTTTTTCTTGTCACTCAGATGAAGAGAAGGTGAGAAATCGTGTTGGACTCTTCTTGTATCAACAAAGTGATTTTTGTTAGCTCCCAGTCAGAACACAGTCTGTCGCGGGGTTGTTTTTTTGTCCCGCACCCCTCACGGGATTCAAATCACCAAGAGCATTTTCTTCTCTCTCTCTCTCCGTCGCATCTCTAGCTTGCTCCCACGAGGGAAGTCGACACAAAGGAGATCTTTTCACGTTAATAACAAAGCCGAGACGAACCGCGTTACGCTTATTGTTTCAACCGAGAAGCATGTTGTTTAATCTGAAATGCCTTTTGGGTTTCGCTGGAGGAGAATGTTTCAGAAGGACAAAGAGAAAAGTTAAGAAAAACACAGTCTGCATAATTCATCAGTCATACATGTAGAGATCTTTTATTTATTCTGCATTTACCTTTGACATGATTTATTGATGTCAGATACTTGGATGCGCTGCAGGTGCGGCCCCCAGAAAAGAGAAAGAAATTAAATGACTTTCGAAATGACAAAACGTTAGAATTTGGTTAGCAAAATGCAAAGAGTTAGTTGAGTCTATGCTGCATATCGAAAGTCAGATTATCCTTTTACCTTAAAGGAGTAGTTCGCCTCAAAATAAGCCCCCATTGACTTTCCATAGTAGAAATATAAATGACTATGGAAGGTCTTTGTTTTAAGACAAACTAATTTAAACAATCATTCGGTGTTTTAACTAAAAAACGACTTTATTGGTCAACTGCCTATAATCAAAATGCTTATACTTATTATGTTATAATGCTTTTAAAGATTTTTTTTAAACATGCAATATAAAAATACGAAGTCACAAAGTCCCCCATTTTCATTACTGAAATGTGTAAATATCATTTCAATTAAAAAGTATATATACGTCAGGGTAATATAAGTTGTATTGCCTTTAATTTATACTGATATAAAGTAAAACCACACTGTATTACAGTAATGATAATCTAATGATGATCACCATTAAAAATAATGAGAATGAAAAAAACACCTTTACAAATACACATCAGAGTGATGAGTATTCAGGGAAATGTGCTTGTTATTGTCATTCAAATTGTAAAAATGCTTCTAACAGATTTTATTTCTGCAAATAATAATCCATTTTTCTTTTGGGATGACATATGACCTGGTCATATTTTTACGAGATTCACTCCGTAGATTAAGCAGAGAGGCGTGTGTGGTGTAAAAGGGGTTATTTAAAATTCACATCCCTCAGCTAAAATCCCTCTCTTTCTTTATCGTGTCTTCATTAACCTCTCTTTCCAGTCCCGAGCCTGTGTGCTTAGAGACCGTGAGAAGACCAAGACATCCATCCCAGATCTCCCAGGAGCCATAATGCACAGGTTCTGATCGACTCTAAATTCCAGCCTTATAGATCAGACCTGCTTTTCTTTCCCCTCTGCACCACCTAAACACACCATCACCCCGTCTGTCTTACAGCACAGTGCATTTCAAACATAATGTAGTTTCATCGTGGTAGTGCTGCGTCGTTTTTTTCTGGCTTTGTTCTAAATGCTGATATGCCATTCATCACCGAAGTCCGTAAGAATTATGTCTGTTGGATGGAATGTAGCTCTTGGAGATCTTTGGCTAAAACTTTATTTAGGATGAGCCATGAATCAGCGTGAAATATTTGAGCTGAAATGGACCGTGACAGTGTGTTTTCCCGGACTGAAATTTACCAAGAGTATGTTTGCGATGGCAGCGTGCCTCCACAGGGGGCCCGGAGATGACACCATTTACTTTCGGCCAAACATCTTTCTATGTCACTATGTACATCTGTGCCTCTTCCACCTCGAAGATTTGTCTTTAGAGGTCATAAACACACCTGTCCTGATAATTGCCGGGCTTGCGAGGCAGCAAATTCTCACGGAGCGTTAGAAATGAAGGGGGCGAGTTCACAGATGTGTTTATCTATTCACGGCTGTGCAGTGCAGCTAATTGGGATGACTTGCCATTTGGAAATGGGCAATAGCCTGCGGGCAGATTCGGGAGGCTTCATGAGCGTTTCAAACAAATCCACCACATTGTATGGTTCAAACATGACTCTTGCCCTGTGGAAACCTTATATTTGGAGTCAATGCTGGGTGTACACCATGACACAGTAAGACCATCATTTAACTGTAGCTGTTTGGAACCTCACATTATTTGTTTCTATGGAAAAAATGAATCTGTTTAAAATAAGTCTACGTGCGGTTTTGGTTATTGATGATTGGACACATGTTGGACAAGTTTTTGGATACTTTCACAAGTGTTTTTATCCAAGTTCAAGCTGTCCATTTTTTAGCCGCTGAAAAAATAAAGAGACTATTTTTACTATATTGACTATTTATAGGTATGTGTTTAGGTAAAATGATACGTTTCCTTTTGTGAACTACTAACAATATTTTTCCCAAATTTCAAATAATAATATCGTTTCTATTTGCATTTATTTGCAGAAAATGAAAACTGGAGAAACAGGTCAAAATAACCACAAAAAACAATTCAGTGCAAAGAGTTTTTTTTACGGCAAAGAAAAGTTCATATTCACTTTTAAAGAATACAACAGTAATATTTGTACATGTACAAGTTCAAAAACATTTTAATTCTAAATTGTATCACAGTTTTCATGTGTCTTTCCCATTGCTGTTGGATGACTTTGTCATTCCTGAGGTCTTATTTTCTCTAAATGAAACAGACACTGGACTGGAACGGCCACAATACATCTAGAAATGCTGAATAAATGAAAATTTGGAATGGTCTCTTAATTATGTGTTGCTTTCTCTATCCTCTACCACGTGATCCACAGGAGCCCTTAACTGACCTTAACCAATCAGACTCCGTGTCCAGCAGTCACATGACATGCCGTTACACTCCCTGGCAGCAGCTTCTCTTCCCGGGGGCACGGAATCTGCACAACACCTCAGCTGCTCTCTGTGCCACAGCGGCGCTCACAGTGAATATTTAACCCCGCGTTATCGCCTCTTCTGAGATGCCCTAATTGCAAAAGAGGTGAGGCCTATGCCACCCCACCACACCAGCGGCAGCGCTTTGATAACACTCTTGCTTGGTTGCAGACACAGTCGGGCTAATTAACCTCTCTTGATTAGGGCAATTATCTCCCACACTTTACTGCGCAGAGCAGAATATACACCCTTTAACCACAGACTCCTTTCATAGGCAGGCCCAAAAGGGACCCCGATTTAAACATGGTAAAATGTGTTACAACGCGGCTGAGTGTAAATTTGCCAAATATTTACACGGTAAACACGCAGGGGGTGGAGGATGTGTAGAAGATTGTGAATGGTGTGATCAAGTTCTGTGGAGCTCTGTGGACGCAGATTCCACGTCAACACGGTCATGGGTTGCGGGGTGCTCCCATAATGCCCTGGGAAAAACAGTGGCATGTGGAGGGGATTATCATTGATAAGATTCAGATTTTTTTGTATTAAGGAATTTGCAATGCAACACTGACTTGAAGCTTGATAGAGATGAAGGACTTTTAGGAACTTTTTGATGTGTTGTGATTTGTTTTACACATTAAATACTTTTTATCCTATTATTTTTAAGTTTGTGTTTGCTAGTTTGTCTCTAGATTATCGATTATCGTTACTGTGAAATAATATTTATTTAAAATATTTTCGTAAGTTAAAGGCAGTATAACAAATACTGTCATTATGTTTAAATACTTTATTTCATTTATTCATTTCTTTAATTCAAATTCAGTATTATCACTCAAATAATGTACCATTGTTATTTGCCATAGGCTCTTTTTATGTAATCTTTGCTGGTTTGATTCTTGATTCTCATTACTGCAAAATAAAGTCATAAGTTTAAGGCAGTCAAGATGTTTAAATACTTTTTAATTCATTAAGTGTTTTATTAGCCTACTAATTAAATAATTGTAACACCAATTTAATAATGTAGCGCTGTTTTTTCGCATTGGATCAAAGGAATGTGCTTTATTGAATAAAAATGATCTAAAAAAAGTTTATTTTCTGTTTACTGTGCTACCAAAAATACATAATTCTTATTACTGTAGTGCAGCAAAAATTTATAATAATACTTCACAATCCTCCCATCATAAGTATTATCACTGCAGAGGGTTTTACTGCTTTTTTCCATTTCTGAGTAGGCAATTTTTCTTGAACCAGCCAGCAGAAATGACACCTTTGCTAAAGCGGAGGTGAAACATTCCCCAATTAGAGAAAGTGTTTCATGCGCACGGAGAAAGAAAAGCATACCGCTCGATCAAACAATAAGACGAGAGGAGAGCGAGAAAGCTCATAAAGAAAAGAGCAGTACGGAGGCACGGCACACAAGTGTAAATGAGTGCAGACAGAGCGAGGGCCTGCTGTAAACGGGAGGAGACAAAGCGCTCTGCATTAATATTCATGGGCTAGAAGAGGCAGATGCGTCTGACATCTGTGTGATGTCAGCGTGTTGTCAACACATTGTTAGCGCTGCAAATGTGCAAACAGATTAACAGCCCGCCGAGCCACGCTGCAATGCATTTATGGAGTGCGAAATCGCGCATCCCCCTTGTTTCGGAGGACACGACATCTTGGGCGCAGCGCCTTCTTGTCTTTGCAGGATTTGTTTGTTGCTGAAGGTTTTTGACGTGCAAGGTGGCATCTGATTCTGGCCCAAAGTTTGTCCTTGGTGAAGGCCACAGACTCCAGACAGTGTTTCTCAATCAGGGGGCTGGGGCTACTAGGAGGCCTAAACAAACTTCAAAGAGGGTATTAGAATGACTTACAATTATTTATAAGACATGGTTATAAGATTTTTCTCAATAAAACTGTGGCTCTTTGGCACTTTCAGCATTGCTTTTTTTGTTTGAATGGTCTGGGAGGGTCTGATACTGCATGGCTTGAAGCATGCAATTTGAATTTTGCCATCTTTGCTCACACGGAAAAAAAGCAACTAGGTAAATTTACTGACATTTTGTGTTTGTAAAATAATAAAAACATGTAAATTAACACATGAAAATAAGTAAACCTAACTAGTGTTTTTTTAAGTTCACCATCACGCCACGGTAAATAATACAAATATAATAAAGCCCTATTGTACTGAATTTAATGTTGTTAAAAGCTGGTCACAGTTGTTTAAATGAATTTTAGAAAGTGTGTTTCTTGCTTTTTTCCTTATTTTGTCAGACCTTTATTTTGTATCCCATCTCTTTGCATACCGTGAGGTGACATCAACAGGGGCTGTGAACCACATACAGTACGTTGCCAGTCTAAAATCAATCGGAACACACTTTTAAAAATAAAGGTGCTTCACAATGCCGTAGGATAACTTTTTTTGTCTAAATGGTTCTACAAAGAACCTTTAACGTCCGAAGAACCAGATTATTTTCTGATAATGAAAAGGTTAGTAAGAGATGGTTCTTTACAGAACTTTTGACTGAAACTGTCACTGGGGATCCAAAAAAGGTTCTTCCATGGCATCGCTGCGAAGACCCTTTTGAGCACCTTTATTTCTAAGAGCATTGTCCTTACAAATGACGGATGGGTGGAATGGCTGTTTGTCTTATTTTATTGTTAATATTTTTCTGCAGTTAGTGGCCCTCACTTCACCATGTACAAGTACCTGCGCAGGACACAACAAGTACTGATATGATGTACATTTAATTGACTGAAGCTGGGGGTTTCCTTCAGATGCTGACGCAATGTGTTTTTGATGAAAACACTGGACTGAGGTTGGGTCAGTGGTATTGAGGTGTGTCTAAGCGTGGGGTGCGCACTCAAGAAGACAATGCAGGCCAGTGTGTGCATGTTTATATGTTTGTGAGTATCGAGTGTGAATACACTCAGAGGAGTGTGTGTGGGTTTGGTTGACACTGGCCGGTCAACCTCACTTCATTTAACCCACGCTACAAAAACAAGGAAATTCCAGCCACTCCTTGCTCTTGGCTGATATGCCTTTGTCTATTTTGGAGACCCTTTCTAGCTCGAAACATATTTCCCAAACCATAAACAAATTTTTCATCCCTCAGAACCTCTGCCATGAGGACACGGCTGCTCGGGCCGTGAGTGCTGGGACCCTCCGATCAGTCACATCAGGAGAATTATTATTACATAGATTTAAAAAAAAGATTTCTTAAGGTTTTTTAATATATATTTTTTTATTACATAGAAGTCCTCAGCATTTTTGGTAAAGACTTAAACTAGTGATAAGAATTGTTATTTGCAGGAAGTTTATCATTTGAATTTTTCAATCATTTATTATGTTCTCATGTTTTTATTGTAGTTTATTATTACTTAATCAAAACAACCCAAATGCAGTTTGATTGATATTACTTATTATCTGTTAATGCAAATTAACTCTTCAAATATGAATCGAGACCTGAGAAAATCCATATTTTGTAAATGTCTGCTGATTTTTGAATATGAGTTCATATTGTTAAGAACATATTAGTTTGCTCACAATATCCCATGATTCAGATGTTTACTGTATTACTATTTAACTGCATATCTTTTTACTGTCTGTAGATAAAATCAACATTTTCCTCAGGGTCCTGGGCAGTCGTAGGACTTCAGGAGAAAGCCACAGACCTCTGTCGCCTTGACGTGGGCCGTAACAATAAGTCTTTGAGTGTAAGTACAGCCGGCTGCGTGTAAAGGGTCCCTCAAGGCGAGCTTCTCAATATGTCAACACACAGCACACCAGGATCTTCAAACAAACATGTACCAAACATAATAACAACATTAATGAGCCCCCCTCCCTCACAGCACCTAATCCAACTCCCCTTTTCCCAAAGCCTCTCTACTCAGCCGCTAAACTTATTGTGTTTTAAAAGAAATACAATTAAGTGTACTGTATCTCACAGCTCTGTTGCGCTCTCAATTGTAATGATCAGTCCACAGGAACAGTTTTTGGTTCAGGACCATTTTGCTCAATATCGCTTTCAGATTTTTACGGCCATCTCGTGTTTGTATTTTCTAAATATGCTCCTCACGGGAGAGATGCTTGATGTCCTTCAAAAGCCCCATGAGAAGGAGGAGAAGACCTTTAACTGGAAGCTAATGATGGGTCTTGGCCAGCAGGGATGTGAAAGAATGTTCTAGTAAATCTACTGATTAGTAAATGGCTTTGTAATCTCATGCGGCCTTCAAAGGCAAATGACAGATGTTAAAGAAAACTAAAACGGACGATCGAATAGATAGAAATGCGAACATCAGCTCCGGCCCATGATGGCTTTGGCATCAGATTTAAGGGATGAGGAAGCTTATAATAGTTACATAGTCAGAGGAAAGATATCTGTCACTTTTTAAATGAAATCCATAAATGACAAAGATTTTTCTTGTCAGTAAACAGCAAATTTGAGGAATTTTCACTTGTAATGCATTTGACCACATCCATATATTACTGTTAAGTCTTAACTCACGATTTCTTATTTACTGTTTTCCACATAAAACTATTCTGCTTGATATCTTTAATATTAATGTTTCTCATTTATATTCCAGCTCAATTTAATCTGGTTTGATTCGTCCATAGTTTACAGAACCATGAGTTGAAACAATCCAGTGCATCCAGAAGGTATCACACAGCATATCGTTGCTGTCCTTCTGAAACCTGTTTTTCAGAAAATGAAATTTTGTAATGATTAAATACTGTGTTGTCAATGTTAACATCACTTTTTAATACTTTTTATTGGTTTGATATTTGCTCACTGACAAACATAATGGGTGACTAATAATAATGATTTATAGCAAAAAAATCACAACATATGGAGATACGAGCTTTTAGAAAATATTTCACGTTGGATAATATCAAACAAAGATTTATATTTGTGGTTCAAGACGATATTGTTCATATGAAATAAACGTCAACCTTAATAAATCATCACAATTGCGAGTATTGAAAATGTTGTTTCACACTCAAAGAAGAGAAATGTAGACACTATATGGTTTCAACTGCTCCTCGACGTCATGTACGTTTAAAATGATTGTTGCCGTACACTCACACAGTACTGACGTCTACATTTGTGCAACTTCTCCGGCGTGAGTAAACCCTGTCCTGTTCTCAGCCCATCAGTTCCAAATGTATATCTTGGCAGTGTAGAGTGTCCATGCAGAAGAAATAAGCAATGGAGTGGCAATTGTTCATCTTAATTGTAAAAACAGCACAAAAAGATTTGAAGGAATAGTTCAGGCAGCTGTGATAGCATCGGCAAGCCAATTTGCATTTCCTTTGGCACCGTCTAGAATTTCCTGATGCCTTTGCTATATTGAAATGCAGCGAGGAAAAAACTGTGACTTTGTTGGGTGACGCGAGGCGCAGTACCGGCTCCTCCTGAAGCAATTAACTGTGAAGCTTGTAACATGCCAGAAACATTCATACTAAGTGATTTCATCTCTGTCGAAAAACCCAGATCAGCCTGAGCGATACTTTTCATTTAGTGAGCATCAAAACGGCATTTCCTTTAGCGTTCGATATGGGGGTCCGACGCATTAAACTGCCTAAACCAGATGTTTTGTACAGCCACGTCATTATCTATGCAAATTTATTCATTAAACAATTTAATTGTGCCCATGATTGACAGCCGGTGGCGTTATTACGGGGGAATGTTACAGAGGTGGGCTAATAATGCTTTAGTCTTATTAACTGGCTGTGTAAGCGGTGCATGTGGCAGATCTTGTGTAGATTAACCCCTCCTAATGTTGTTGCGCAGAGATGCCCACCCCGTGACAGGTACAGAGAGTATAGCTTTATTTGGATATGAGGAGCCATTATAAAGCACAAATGAGGGAGGATGCTAATGATTATAACAAGCCTGCGAGACCTGACCTCAAACTGGTAAAACAATACCGAGCTAGAGCGAATCACCGCACAACGTCCCTCAATAAGACGAGCGATGAAGAGATCTTATTGTGTGATATCCAAAGCAAACAAATATATTTCAATTAAAAGTTATGCTACGCAATGTGGGTCAAAATTATGCTCCGGAGGTAAAACGCTGGGGCTTTGAAGGTTCTCTAACAACAATGAATGTTTTTTGTGAGAACCAAATCTTGTTAGTTCACATTAGACAATACCAAGGGTCACAATAATCAGTTTTTTGACATGGCTATAACATAATCTACCTGGGTGGCGCCATTAACTTTCTTTCGGTTGCTTTCGGAAGTTAACATACTTGCAGGATTATTTCAAACTCGTCTGCCGACGGGTGTCTGCCCGTTCTCATTAACACAAATTTGACAAGTGTTCCCCTGACGCCGGACCCCGCTGGCTTCAGGGTCCTGTAACCTCCTCCTCCAGGATGTTGTTTTAGCTCCATAAGTGTCTCTGTGCTGCCGGGCTCTGCCACCCTCTGTGTGAGAAATGTGTGCAGGCAGGAAATGGAGAGTGTGTCATACAGGAAGTGGAGGTTTTCCGGCTCTCTTTCATAACAGCGGTCGGACCATCAATGTGATTTATTCACACCTCCCTTGGATAACACTATATCATTCATACAGGTCAGCAAAATAAACTGAAGCTCATTCTTGCTCGCTCCTGTAGTTTTACCGGTTGAATGAAATGACTCAAACCAGCAGCAATAGAATATCTTTGTTATATCACTTCATCACTTATATTGCATAGCTCTCCCAAAAACTTAAATTATTTCATCATGTACCCTCAAGTCATTCTAAACCTATATGACTTTCTTTATTCTACAGTTTCGCCATCTCACTGCTGGATTCCACTACATTTCATACACAGGACCTTTAAAGTAATCTGTTCATAGTTTGATTTTCCTAAATGTTTAAACATTGTTGCTTGTCTAATGTGACTCCATCGAACCGCTCGACTTGGCAACACTTGGCAACATCCAACCAACGATGTGAGTTTGGGGGCGTGGCTATCTTTTTCATTATGTCTGCAAAACTTCCAGTGTGACACTCCCTTTAAGTCAAAGCTGAATTAGGATGTCTCTGAAGGGCAGATTCTGATGTGCCGAGGAACACGAGTTCCAAAGCAATGCCTTGTCCTGTACAGTCTCCCGAAATACGATGTGCTTCGACACCCCACGCCGGCAATAAAAGCTTAATTTCATATCCAGATGGTAGCCATCCCCTGTTACTTTATGATGCTGTCATGCCCAGAGATATTATCACATGTCACTTTCTGTGATAGGAACCTCTCTGAGGCCTTTTGCCTGTTTTGGGCAATATAAAAACAGGGTGATGGTTCCATCAAAATGTTTGAATGTCACAAATCACGTTGGTTTGAAAGATTTTATCAGTGTTTGTCTTTGAAATGAAGTCATAAACAATACTGAGAGATAATCTTACAGCATATTTATTTTCTACACAGTCCTGTTTGAAAAGTCCTGGGGATAATATATTACTTAATCACATCACAGTGAGTTAGATTTATACCATAACACACTTCGTTCTCAACTTTTCCTAACATTTTATATTTATTATAGTTGCAGGAAACAAGGGAAACCTAAATTTATGGTAAGCAAGAATGTTCATTTTTGTAATATTGCTTGCATGATAGATAGTTTGGTTTTGAAAGTTTTTGGTGTTTTTATTTATTTTCATTTCATTGATTCAGATTTATTTATTTGATCGTTTTTAGATTTATTTAGGAGCAGTGAAGATTTACACTCAAGCACACATTCAAGTATTTTTTAAATGTGGGGAAAAGTGTTAAATTGCGCTTTAAAATGTAGTCAATGCTAAAATATAAATGATAATAAATATATAAAGTACGGATACTTGAAAATGTACTTGAGTAGAGTCAAATACTTAATGACTCTTCACCTCTGATTTATTTTTAGAGACAGTTTCAGCGGCAACAACATAAACAAACGTTATGTGGCCCAAACTAACTTCTGGCAGCTGTTAAGAAGTTTTAATTTAACTTAACACATTTAACATACAATAAAGTATTCATATACATTGATATTACAAAATATTATATTATAACCAAACACAGACTGGAATTTAACTTCGGGTCAGTTGTTTAGCAAAAGATGCCATTAAATGTACGCTTTTAAGCTCTATGATATGGTTGGTGAAGAGAAAGTTTGCTGACATTGAAGAAAAAGTAACACAAAGTTATAACGTTATGTTCCATGTAAGCAAAACATGTAAATGACAGTGCTATAGTGTATATATTATATTAAGTGTAACACTTACTTTTTCCAAGAGACAGTAGTTGAGTAGTTCAAGCTGCATCTATTGTGATGTGTCTGTTTCCTTCACAGGTGATTTGGTCGAGTTTCAGGTGGTGTATGGGGGGGGGATCAGAGGGTTATGGGCAGTTTTATGTTTGCTCTGTTACACTTACTTCTCACCCTAAGGCTGGAGACTGGTTTGTTCCAGTTCAGTACACCCCACTTCCTTCAGGGTGTTTTGGAGCTAATCCACATTCTCTCTCTCTCTCTCTCTCTCTCTCTCTCTCTCTCTCTCTCTCACCCTGCATGCAGATTTAATGTACCATGTTCTTAGGCAGTCATAATAATGAAAAGACTCTATTCATAAACAATAGGCCTGTGCTGATACACATGCCGTCCTTTAATACTCACCAGTCTGCAGCTGTAGAGCTAGCAATGCATGATTTCGTCAGGTTCTTGCTGTTGCATGTTTTCGGTGCAATGCTAACATCAGTCACACTGCCCATGGCATCCTGAAGTGCGAACGCACATAAAAAAAAACAGATTTTCCCTATGGGAGTTTATGCGAGAGAAAGGACCCCAACTTTTGCATATGGTGCTCAGGGGCCCAGGTAACAGCGTTTGCTTCCCCTTCTCTGAATACAACGGTCCAGAAAAACCTGTGGCAGAATTGAGGCCTCTGCCTTTATCAATATTAACATTCATATCTGGGACCAGAGGCTAGAAACCAAGAGCCGTATGTTGAATATTCAGAATACCACTTGTCAAAGACAATAGAACTCAATAGCTGCACTCATGTTAGGGTGATACTACGGTGTGTTTGTTTTTTTACCTTTTCAGGGCTGCTTCACAATCGGTATTCTCTAGGGTGAGTGTGAACGTGTGTGTGTGTGTTTGTTAGTGAGAGAAAATCCAAACAGTGTCTTGGCCAGAAAAAGCAACGACACCTTCTTTTATTCCTGGTAAAAAAGAGAACCAGGTCAGCTGATTTCTAGCTGTTTTAAGCCGGCAGAAACCACCAGATTCCAAAAACAAACTTGAATTAGAAACCAGGTTTTTTGTTTTCAATGCTTTTTATAGCATAATGTGTGACCCTGCCTGTAAAAACCAGGATAAAGTTTCAAAATGAAATATGACATAACTAACATCAAAATTTGATTTCAAACCTTGACATTACTTTATTCAGTTTATATTTAAGTTATGTTGTATTTTTACACAACGTTCTTTACAAAATTGTATGTACTACAGAAACCAAAAATTACTTTAGCTGGTGGTACACAGATAGGGTCACGTACTGTATCTTTGTCTGTAGTGCAGCACTTTGGTCAGCACTTATGTTGCTTTTAAGGTGCCATTCAAATAAACTTGACCTTGACCTAGCATGTGCCACACCACAGCTTTCCTCATAACCCATCTTTATCACTTAGGAAAGTCACAATTCTGCGCTTGCTGGAGGATGTAAAACCAAAGCCTGACCTTACAGGAACTTCTCTTGTTTCTCCTCTTCCTCTACAACTAAAGAAAGAGGTGAAGGATTGTGTTTAATTTGGACAGACCTACATAAAAAGGCTATTGGCTAAGTGTCAATGTCAGGTTACGTTACCCATTGGCTGTGCACGCTTATGAAAACACAGTGTCCTTGAGTGTCCTGTCGACTGCAGGCATGCATCTGTTTCTTCTGTACATATTCCCTGGACCAATCAGTGCTGTATACTACAGTAACTGGGCAGTGTTTTCAGGTAGTGTGTGGAAAGTTTGACATCCATCTGAGCCCTTTCATGATACTTGAGGCCATAGTAGCAATCCCAAAGTCCTCTCAGTAGAGACTTGGAATACTGAATCAAAATTGTGGAATAATAACTCCAGGCAGCTATTTTTTGTTATTCCTGAGAGTATTTTGCCATACCATAAATGTTGCCACACACTAGACCCAGGTAATAATTCCTTCAGGTAAGTGGCTTTTTGTTTTACAATGCTATTATTCTATTCTATTCTATTCTCTTTTGTTTTATTTAGAGCCACCTATCTGACCACAAATCTCATACGCTATCTATATATGTACTGTATATTTTTGTTAGTATTGTTTATACAGTAAGCTAACTAATATAAATATACTATAGTAGCATACTTGTAAGTGTACTATCTTGGTACTACTTGGGCCTCCATTACCCCACTTCATACTTTATGAAAGTATACTAGTAAAGAGATGGTAAACTTTGAGTACACAATGAGTTAACAACTGTACATTCTTTCTTTGTACTGTAGAAAGTGAACTTATACATATATTGATAAATTACTATTCGATACATTTTTCGTTTATGAAAGTACAATATGAAATATACTATAATAGATATGAACCAATACAAAATTTCCCCACAGATATCAGTATCCAATTCTGAACATTATATGAATATTTCTTAACCTTCTGACTATTAATATTGAACATTAAACTGGTGATGTTTCTTACCATGTTCTGTAGCATTTACAGAGCACAAATTCATTGCATTTTCCTGTCCTCTTTTGATCGACATGATTTATCAGCCCATGATATAGCCCTGAAAATGTAAACTGATTATTGGCCAATGTATCGGCGCATCTCTGCTATTTATATAAGTTTAAAATAAGCTTTAACCGTACTTAGTGTCGGTTTAAGAGTTAAACCAAGCGTACTCAGAAGTATGCCTTCTTATTTCACTCAAAAGATCACAAAGAGTACCAGTATAGGTCAAACAGACTTTCCTGTCAGTATAAATATATATAAGTGTAATTCCTAGCATATTTCTGTGAGGTACAAAATGTCTATTTTTACATAAAGTAGACTAAAAGTTTAATGGAAGAATACTAATAGTACTACCACTAACCACACCGGATGGTTTCCCCAATTTATTTCTGAGTCACCTAACTATTCAATATTACACGGAAATGGTAGTTCACACTAGCATTTACAATGTTTATACAATGTTTGCCCAGGCTCTGATTCTGTGAAATGTAAGATTTAACTGTTTCTTAAACCAGTGGGATTGACTGGTTGATCTTCTTTAAACACTGATATCCCCTTTATGTGTTTTTGGAATAATCTTGAACTGAAAGTTCTTTCGTGTCATTGATTCAGGAAGGAGGCTGGACCGTGGGTCGACGGAAGGGAACGGAACCGTAGTGGAGCGGTGCTTAGTGCAGGCGGCTCCCCATAAACCGTTGTGGGGCACTGAGGAGACTTTAGCCCTGTGCCACCCGGCAAACTGACCTGATGGACTGGAAACACACTATTAACTCCAGCCAACACCAGCCAGAACTGATGCCTACTAATGGCCCTGGGCTCCTTCCAAGCATGCATGGCCGGTGAGGGAGAGACAAAGATTTAGCACTTTTACAACATTTCACTTTATCTCACTAAGTTTCACAGATTTTTCCAGCGTTACCTCGAAATTTGAGGTGGAAGAACTCCAAGTTTACCCTCATTATCTCTAATGTCTTTTTGCTGTTTTAGACTCGGGCCGGATTCAGAATCACCATGGGTTTTGAAGCGAAGGAAAAACAAACATTACGAAAGCGTGAACGAAAACTGAGGTTTTTCCTTTTTTATTGAGGAAAGGCGAATTAAATCCCTCTTAATTAGAGGAAACATATGAGTCGTTCTGGATCAAAGTGGGAAACATGGGGGAAGGAGTCGCACGCATCCCCCTGTCCAAATTTGTCCGGAAGGGAATGAGAGAGGGTGTAGGAATGTAATCTTCATGTGAAAACCAGTAGGAAGAATGAAAAGGAAAAAGTCTCTGTTAGCGATTAGTGTGGGCTTAAAGCTGGCCAGGAGACTGAATCAAAAGCAGAGTCAGGGCTTCAAGATGTGCCAAGGGTTGGGCCTTCCCTAGACGACTGGCTGCCCTGACAACCACAGAAGAAGGCGGGGAAAGCACATCCAGTGAGTATAACCTCCAAAACTAACTCTCCTTTAAATAAAAAAGAGATGCTATCAACAATGTCTTTTTTTCTTCTGATCTTAATACTGTGGTCATTCATTCTTTGTAAGTTCTGAATTGAAAACATTGCATGTTCAAAAATGAGTGCATGCTTCAATATACACCTTGGCAGATGCGGACATTAGTTCAGTCTCTGCAACAATGCCTCCTGTCCCCGAACATCACACCTGTTTGGTCCCCCCCCCACGTACAAATCTGTTACGCACACTGCGGCATCACAAGAAACCAGAAAAACGAGCGGTTTCCTCTTATCGACGGTCGGCCCTTTACAGCGTATTTCTGGACGACTGCTTGTCTGACTGTAAATCCACAGCTGGCGTTCCCCAGACGTCTTTTACACCAGGCGCGCGGCACCTACAGCCGTGCCTTGTTTAGGAGGAAGCAAATGGTAAATGAAAAGACATTAAGTTCCACATGTTACGCACAGGTGTCAGTGTAATAACGTGTGTCAGAGAGAAGGAGAGATCAACAGAGCATTTTGTTTACTCTTCTTTAATCTCTGTCACACATGACTTCTGGGAATGCAGGGTAACACCCGCTGGTGCTGTATGATGCTCCCGGAGGAGAACATGAAGAAATCTGATAATTGGTTATGGTATACCTTACTGATACTGCTTTAATTCATGTAAATTTGAGAACATATACAGAATTAGATAAAGGTGCTTCAAAGGGATCTTTACAGTGAGTAATGCCATTGAATGGATTTCTGGAAAACCATGGTTCTTCTGTCAAAGATTATTAAAAATAACAATTTTCTTTTTTATAATCTAAAGAAGAATATTTTCCTACCGTTTCATTTGTGAAACAGATGTTAAATGTTTTTTATTAAACCACACAGCCAAAATTGTCCTTCTATGGCAATATTTAGCATTATTTTATTTATACTTAGCATTTCATTTTATTTATAACATTTTATTATATAAATGAATTATATTAATTAAATATGACTATAGCAAATACATTTATAAAGTTATAAAAATATAACTTTAATAAATGTCTATTATTGAACATTAATACTTGTTGTATTTGACATTTCTTTCATTTTGACCATCAATTATACTCATAAATTATTACCACTATAATTTTTTTTACATTGAATTAAGTGAAATGCCTTCATGCAAATGCATATTGGTTATGCTATATATGATCATATTTAAACTGTTAAGAATGAGGTCAATCCAATTAAAACCTACACAACACATTAAATTCTGAAATTTGAAGGTAAAATATTTAAGTAATTACTTTCTTTAAATGTGATCTGGATATGTTTGAAATTAAAATCATCATGACAAATTGTTAAAATCTTTTTAAGATGAAGATTAAGATTTTTCATGTGATTTTATTCTGTCCTGAATCACAGTGGAGAGGAGGGCATTTGTCAGGCTTCTGCTGGAAAAATCTGCCTTCTGTTTATTTACGATTGCGGTCTAATTGTATGGATAAACTTCGCTGTGAGCATCAGGCCCAGTGACATGTTTACTGCGCACCGGATGGCTCCTCTCAGATCAGAGCCCATGGCCACTCACAGGTGCAGAGTTTTACATGAGCACAGATTTATTAGATACCTGCTGCTTAACCAATGGAAGCTACACTGCCCTCTGCTGGTCATGAATTAGTGTTTGGCATTCTCCGTCTGAACTGCAGGGATCCAGCAAGTTCTGGTTGGAGATCCGGCCTCCGCAGGTTCATCTTTCCCCTCTGTTATTCATTTTTTATGTTTGAAAATCACAAGCAGGCTATCCTTACTTCAAAGACAAGTGCAGCTCTGGCAAATCAAATTTGTCCCCATTCAAGTCTTAGCTTTCCCTGTTTTTTCCTTCATCCGCCATCGATCAGTTTCCCATCCGTTTGCTTACCTAGAAGTCAGTCCTCGGATGAATAAATCTGATGGCAGAATTGCACAGTCGACCTCAGTCTTTCCTCTAACAGCTTTACTGTTCCTGCCAGGGTAAAAGTGCGAGCCGAAGCGTCCTATTGCGACCTGGCGAGAAACCGAGTAGGATATTGAAATCTAGAGACAGGTCTGGGATTTCCCCCTTTGTTTTCAGGTCTTCATTTAGAACCCTCATAAATTACGTCCGCGCACGTTATCGGGACCGGCCCGGCGCATTAATCTAGAACAGCGTGAAGTGGACAGCTCGTCCACGATGGCCAAGGAGTACGAGCGATTGCCGTGAGTGTGTTTACATGTTGACATGTGTACCGAGGTGCACCGCGGGAGGCCAGTGAAATGTGGCCGGTGTTCTTTGGGTTTTAATGCCGTTACGACGAGGAGTCAGAAACAGGGCTGGCCCCGAGGGCCTCCAGGGTCCAGTAAGTCGGTGGCAGGTCCACTTTATCACCTCTCCTCCGAATGAACTCTGGCTGAACCTCTATGCCGCTGCTTTTTTCCTGGCATCTGCCGCTCGGCAGCCGCCGTCACGAGGTGAGTGGCTTCTTTTGTTTTCCTCACCTCTCAGCATCTGTCAGTCCATCTTTAGGACTTTAATAAGACCCCGCGCGCACAAGTGTACGTGGTGATGACGGTGGTGGGTGAGGCCGCAGCGGGTTTAAAACACGTGGCGCGTCCACCTCCGTTTCGTCTCTTCGCTCTTCCATTGTCTTATTTCTGCTCGCTCTATCTCTCGTTCACCGTCTTACTCTCTTACCCTCCCGCGCTCTTCACAAACACGCCTGCAACCATGCCCTTTCCTCTTCAAACTAATTACCTCGGCTACCTTGTACCCACAACCCCCTGGGACACTAACAACTGTCAGACCAGTATTATTTTTGAAATTTAAACAATCATGGTACGTGCTCTACTGCTAAGATCCTGGCCTTTACTGCAGCTTCGACCTTCAGTAATTAATACCCCAGGGCCCATTATTGGCAAAGCCTTTATCCTTTGGGCCAAGAAGCCTCTAACCCGCTAATTACGGGCAAGCAGCTAATCTTCCAGCCCCTGTGATTGACAGGTACACCTATTCTACTAATTGCCTGTTGCAGACAACACCTGGTGAACTGAATCGTCATGGGAGACGGGATAGTACTGAGAACTCGTACGGGCCTCTGGGGAGCCCGATTGAGTTTTTGTGTGTTTTGAGCGTGTGTGTGTGTACGCCTGCGGTTTGTCGCGTACGAGCGTGTAGTGTCTTGTGTGTTTGTGTGCTTGTGTTCGGAAACTTTGTGATTCGTAAGTGGAAGATGGAGTCTAGGATGCATCTCTTGCTGCCTTTCCTCTGTAAAGCAGCATCATCGCACCATGATCTACACATACTCATTACACTTACAAAAAATAGAGCGGATCTCCGTCGTGCTTACAGCCCTGCAGAGCATGAAAAATAGGGCCTCGCTGTTGTAAATCGCTGACACCTGTCTAAGTGACCAGGTCCATATGTTACGTGTTGTGTATTAATGCCTGTAATTCGAACACCATTAGCAACTGCGAAATTAATTCCTGTGTGTGATTCGGTGAGAAACAAGAGGCTTTTAACACGTAAGATAAATGGAAGTTAATAAGGAAAAAGTTTGTTTTGATTATTTATCACGCTATGCTAATGTTAGCAGAGGATACTCGAGCGTTCATCCCTAATGAATATTGATTGTAAAATTATAACACACATCCATTCGTATCAGGAGAGTCATTATATGTGAATCTCCATGTTAAGTTAATTGCTATATTTTACGTTTATATAAATATGTTTTTAATAATAATAGTCATGACTAAGATGAGATCTTTAGATGAGAAAAACATGTTGTTTATCTATTCTCTCACTCTCTCTCTAGAGTTTCTTGAAATACTCTATTGTGATTGGTCAATCGCGGCATTTTAAACAATATTGCTTAAATTCACATTTAGGTTTTAAATAAAATATTATTTATTTAGGAAGTTGAGTATATTGCAATTTATGGGTTGTTGTTGTTATTTTGCAATAATGACAATCTGTCTATAGACTACTAGTTTGAGATTTTAACAAAGTTCAACAAAATACAACAAGCATAACATTTATAGCCGAATGTAAAGCATACATTTTTAAGATTTAGGTATAATTTTTAAAATAATAAAATAAAAAATAGAAATTCTATAGGGTTTTTTTTTACAAGTTAGACCTCTGTAAAGATAAAATATAAAATAAATCGTATAACCAAACACCGGAAGTTAACTTCAGGCCAGGTGCGTGCATACATTATCCTTTAAAGCTATATTGAACTTCCACTACACGTCTTTGATTTTACACCAATACTCTTTTCATGCATATTTTAACTTAAAAACCTAACATAAAGGTACATGTAATAAATTAATGAGATGCTTCCCAGCATGCATTGTTCTGGTTGAGCGTGTCACTGTGATCCCTGCAGGGTCTTTGGGAGAACTCGTATCACTCCTGATTTGACGGAGGAGCAAAGGCCAATCAGGAGAAGATGCAGTTAGTGAGTGAGAGACAGACAGATAAAGAGAGAGTCAAAGTGAGAAAGTCTACTCCTCCTGGGGGCTGCTTAGCACTGTTGCGATGTTGTGCACATTCAACCCCCCCGCCACTCTTGACCTTACCGCACGGCTTCAGTCATGCAGCCGGCCTCCGGAGATTTGATTGATCTAAATAACATTATGATGCTATTAGCATATAGTGTAGGACAACAAACCACAGGCCTCTAGTGGAGCGAGTTCACAGCGGCAGACTGCTCACTCTCTGTCTGTAGTGCACACTGCACACACTACAAGTCTGTTTACAGTCACAGGGCGGTTAGATTCACAACACGGACCAAAGATGATTCTGGGGAGAAAAAAAAACTTATTTTAGATTTGTGAAAGATGCATTTGACAGTTTTGTGTCTTGTCATGTTTTAAATGGAAGTTTTAAAAATGTCGTTTTTGTAAACTACATTTATAAAGCATTTATAAATGTGTTCATTAATGGTTAGTAAGTCATTTACAAGAACATTATAAAGCCGTTATAACTTCATGAATAAAAAGTACCTGGCAAATAGTGAGCCATTTTCAACTCACATATTATAAATGCTTAATAAGTGTATTTATTCATTATTTATTTGACTCGAAAGCAGATTCATAATTATCTTGGTGTTGTTTGCAATATAGGCTGTCAGACTGAACACTGTAGGGTGTTAGGTTGATTTTATTATACCTGCTCACTATTGGGCAGGCATTTCGTTAGAATCCCCCTTTTTATTCATGTGGTTACAACTGCTTTATAATGCATTTGTAAATTACTTATTAATTATTAATGAACACATTTCAAAATGCTTTATAAAGTGTTACCGTAGTTTTTGGGTGTGAAAATTTGGATTCTGATTTTATGATCAGTTAAATGTTATGCTGTAAATAATTGTATTTTGGGTCCAAGTGTTGTTAGTGCTAAACAATCTAAAATAGAAATGCCATAAAATAGGACAAATTAAAAAAGCGTGTTCATTTTAATAGCGTTTAAGACTTTCTTATGATAGTAAAAAAATGTATAATATGTTTTGCAGACTTTTAAAATCTTTATAAAGATGTTTTAATATTATGTGCATTTCCTGGGCATGATACACATACCTTTGTGTTTCTAATGCAGTTCTCCAACAATTAAATTGCAGGAACAATATGAGTTTATAATACATTTATCTATTGCATTTATTTATTGTTAAAATATGATTTTGAACATGATTTGAGTAAGGTTAAATACATTTCAGAACTATCTGTCAAATGAATGGTCCATCTGATCTTTTGGTTTACACTTGCTTGATTACTGACCTAGAGAAATAAAGAATTGTTCATATGTCCTCTTCATAACTCATGTCATAACTTTGCTTAAAAATTTTCACCATCTTTGTGTTTTCAGATGAACAATTAACAGTTCTTTAAATCTGACCTTAGACACCTTGAAAAAAAGCTCTCATAATCCAACGGAATTTAAATGTCTTTTCATTGTATATAATAGTAGTTAGAATAGACTGTTTTCTTGAAGTGATGTGGGAAGCTTAGGACTGTATTAAACACCACAGCATGTGGAATCGACCCGTGATGCCCCCAGATGCCCCCCGCTGAAACACATCTTTCTCATATTTCAAGTATTCCTGTTTAATTTGTTTCGAAGCACCTCTACTTTGACCGTTGTTTTGAATGATTTATTTCATTAACAACGATTAATAAAAGTTGTAAAACATAATATAATGGTTATGGTTAATTAGATATTTGTTTGATTTTATTACATCAAAGATACCTCATCAATTCCCTCAAGCGCAAAGCCTAATTTATTTTATGATTGTTATATTGTCTCGGATAATTGAACTGGTGAAGAAAAGCAGTAATTTAAGATGCATAAGTGTGCCATCAACTTTCATTAAATGACTGCGCTGGCTGTTTTCTTTCTCCAAAGGTTCGAAAAACTTTTATACTGACAGAATGTTTTAGGCGAATACATTTTCTTCATTTTGTTATTTAGGTTTTTTGCTTGTGTGGCGAAGTGTCTTGTGTTGATTGCATTTGCAGATGATTATGAACGTGAATTAAAGCTCGGTGGGGTCATTTAAATGGAAAATGAACGGTGAGTTATGACTATCTACTTTTCTGCCAATGTTTCCTTACCACGCAGAAAACAAAGGGTCGGAAATTACAAAGGATTGGTGCAAAATTGCTGCAGATTTAAAAGTGTGGGAGAAATAATTCCTCATTAGAATTGTATTGTTTTTATTCTTATCATTTGTTTCATGGATTTCAATTTTTATTACAGTATTAATTTAATAATTGAAGCATCTGACATACTGCAGACAGACCTTCTGTAAAGTAAAACCAAAATATAATCCGATTTAAAAAAAGATAAAAACCATTCAGAACATCAAATAGTTGAATCGCCCTAAAATTAAACTTTCATAAAAATCATTTTAAAATAAAAAAAAATCCATGTAGATTATGCATTACATTTAATTTATGCTTTGTTTTTCATTATTAAACAAATTTCTGCCTACATTGACAATTAACCTTAAGTCTGCGTGTACACAACACAATGCTTTAAAACAGTCCTTTATTTAAAGATCTTTCCAACTTTTACTTTTGCTGTTGGCAAGAGATGGTTTTGGCATGTGTGTGTGTGTGTACATGGGCTTAAAATAAGCCTGCAGCATGTTGGAAACAGAAACCATAGACCACTAGGGTAAAGAAACGCAGAAGCACAGGTACTCGGAAGCGAACAGCTCATTTATCAAAATTGTTCTGCAAAAATGATTTATCTGCTCATCGCCTATGCACAGATGTCTTTAATGGGAGGCTGTGCCCAGGAGGTGCTGTTGATTTTGGGGGGTGCCCGGCGAAGACGATGGTGGGGCACGATGAGAGAGACAAGATGGGAGGGAGCAGGGCAAAAGTGCATGACAACTGGACCACCGGTCCACGAGATGGGCCAGAGCGTGGGGTGCGTGGGGCCAGCCAGCGTGCGGCCGGTCGACCTGCAGGTGTGCCAAGTCGTTCTCTTTTCTCTCTCCCCTCAGTCTCCACGTGACCCCTGGGAGCCCTTTTTCACAACCCATTTCCAGCGGCCTCCCAGTTTCCCACCTCACGCAGAGAGGGCCGTGTTCGGGAGAGGATGTGGAGGCAGCCTGCGTATGGAGGGAGGCTGTAACAAGCTCAATGGAGTGGAAAAAGAGACAGAGAGGCCGCGGTGTGACATCTGTGGCCATCCTGGTCCTGCGCCGCTCTTTTACCCGTGCATTCCTGGGGCCCTCCACTATGGAAAAGTCATAAAGCTCCTGTCAAAACTGCTGAATATGGTAAAAACAAAGCGTTTAATTGTTCCACCATTTTTATGTTATAGGACTGTTGATGTTGTGTGTGGGGGTTACATCTTTATTCTAGTCCTTTGTTTTCAGGCTTCAATTAAGACACCAGATAGGTTACGAAATGCGACCGTGCTGACTTTACGGATAGGTGGGAATTTAGCAGCGTTCACAGCTTAAAACAATTCATTATATCAAAGTGAATAACTCTAATTTTCCACTTACCATCCCCAAAGCTCCTCGGCGATAAGATTAAACAATGAGACTTTAAAAACTCCATGCACAGTATAAGGTGTGTGTCATAGCCTGTAATCGTCTGGACCCGGGCGGTGCTTAATTGCACGAGCAGGCTGCGAAAGAGGAAACCCTGATATATTATTCAAAAACCCAAATTAACACAATCAAACAGAGCTTTACGCCGGGGCCGCCTCTGTCAGACCGCTGGAGGGGTCAGCGACACACAAATATTTGCATGCTGCGCTGCCTCTTTAACAGAGCGAGGAATACTTCATCATGTTGTGTGCATATAATATAATTGCCTCTCTGGTCGGTGGAGTCTGTTTGAATTTAATTAGCGGCGTACTTACAGCCACAATATCCGGCTAATGAAGCTCATTTTCGATGGCCGTTGCGTGTTTTAACACCCGAGTGATAAATGTGAGATGTCATATTAAAAGATGATAAATCGGAGCACTGCCCCTCTGGACATCAAAAATACAATCGGCCGTGGCGGAGATGTCGTGGGGCGGGGGGTGGTGGAGCCGGGGTTCATGGGTAAATGAGACCGGAGCGGTTCCCTGGTGGGCGGAAACCGAGAGCGGCATCGTGGGAAGTTGCGAGCGCATGTGTGTGCAAAGATCGCAGGAGGAGCCAATGGCGGGCTGCTGAAATGTCAAGCCCACGCAGAGGGGCCCCTTATTTTGACAGGGCCCACAGTGTGGAAAACACACAGCAAACACTGGCCTTTGCGAACACACACACCACATGCATGAAAGGCGAACAGAAAAGTCTGTGGACATAACTAGGTCACGTACACGCACGGATACGCGCATTTGAGAGCGTTCTTGTGAGCTCAAATATATGGATGGCGTTAGCAGGTTGGGAATAACCTGCGTGGTCATACGTCTTCTTCCTTAGTGTTGCATGTCATTTTAAACCTGACCTTCTGACCCTGATGGCACACGTTTTTTAAGATAAGAAAAAGTGTTTCGTTATCACTGCCGAAACGTTTCCTGTCAAAAGACATTCAGCAGATTTTGTTACAACCTTTTTGATTTTGAATTGATATAATTGTGTTGTTTTAGGATGTTTATCAGATGTTTGCACTAGAATGACCCTATGCGACAATTTTTCCCGGATACGTCCTGACCAGGATTTAAGGTGCGTCCTCCAGAGATCACATTTCTCCACCGCATATGTCATCGGGGTCTCATATTTCAAATAAAAAACATTATAATATTAACATTTATTTATATGTAGTTTTATTGTTGAACTATAACAGTTGCTATTCTGAAATAAAACCTGAAATAATAAACCTTGATGGAGGACCTCTGGCCAGGGCATGTTTGGGAAAAGTGGCACGTATGGTCATCCTATTGTACACACATGATTCTCTTGAGTTTTCTTGGTGATTCTTTCTTTTTCTCATTCTTTCTTGTCCTCTAATGCACTACCAAGACAGCGATTATCACCTCAGTAATCCTGCAGTTCATTATCCAGCACTCTTAATAATTAAGCTAGAAAAGTGCAGCGGTCCAGAGAGACTCCATGCACTAATGCTCACATTAACAGTAAAGGTACCGTGTGGACTAAAAAGGTGCCATCATCTTCTCTCAATTTCAGATCTTAACTTTCTAACATTCTTTCGTTTGTTTTTTAATTTGTTATTTTTAGGTTTAACAATACAGGATCATCCAGAAGAAGCGCTGCACTTCGTGCTAGTTTTAAGCATCGGTTTTATGACCTTATTGATCAACTGTGAGGTGTGGAGCAGGGTTAACTAGCACAGAAGTTGTTTGCTTAATTGAACTTTATGTTGCCAAGAGGGATTTACTTCTTAAAGTGCTTTTTAAACGCTCCCTAATGTTTGCTTAGCACATGCTCAGTTAAGTGTGAATGTAAAGCTAGACGACTAAAGTTAAGTGTGTGTCAATGTAGCATTCCAGTGTGGTGGTTAGCATAGCGGCTAGCCCAAAGAGAAGGGTGCATCACAAGGTATGAACAGATTGATTCTTGTCTTCTTTTTCACTCCTTTTCATATAGTATAAAGTTTAATATTACCACGTAGTAGTTACTGTACAAAAACATGGTACATTTCCATAGCGGATGAACAGATTTTGCTCCCTCATGTCTCAGTCTTCTGTTTTGTTCGTTTTTTATTTGCAGGATATTGTAAGACAGAAGCACAGAAACTACTCTCAGAGAAGTGTGTGTGTCATAAATTATACAGGTGGAGAGTTTGACCAGTGGCCTGTGGCAGAGTGTGTATTGGTCTGAGATAGAAGGAAACCACCTTTGGTCAGGTTAGCATTACCAAAACCACCCGAGAAAAAGTGTACACCAAACATCTAACACAATCCGTCTAGGTTAGATTTGAATTTATCCTAACAATGTAGGAGTTGTTGCCTCATTTAAAGTTTGCAATTTTTTCCCTGAGGTACCTGTACACTGCTTAGTCACTGAACAACAGAAAATATTAATATTCAGATGTGTTGAACTATTCTCATAATTCAGATACATTTCCATTAATCTGTGAAAAAGATTTGTGTGTTTGAATAAACATTAGACCAAATATAGAAAATACAATAGATAAATGTCAATAAATAGATAAATAAAATGTGTTTTTTGTAGAATCTTGACACGTATTTTTGCTGTCAATATGGCATGTGCTGAGACTCTCTTAAAATCTTTGAATATTTTCAACCCAGCATTGGGTCAAAAATGACTGAATCCAACTGTGGGGTTAAATTAACTCAGACAATGTTTACATTTGACCCAACAACCCAGCATTTTGGGTAGAAATAACCCTTTATAGGATAAATTACTCTCAAGCAGTTGGGTTCGCAACCCAGGATTTTTCGATTGCCTATTGTCCACAGCAATATTTGAGGGCACCACCGTCCCTGATTTCCCATCAATAAAATATACTTAAGGTGTGGAGATGTTGCTTATTTTAAGGCTTATTTCTAAGGAAATCCCTTGGAAGTCTGTTGTAGTACCCACTCATTCAGAAACACTGGTGTAGAAGCTCTCAGTAAATCTTCCGTAAATGTTCTGCTTTAACCTATGTTACGATTAAACCTTTAACAATGCAGACCTCTCGCAACATCACTACAGCACATGTTTTCTGCCCTCCTGCATGTTTTACTCGGAGCACAGCCGATTCTTCCTTTTTCATCTTTAATAATGGTGATGTGCTGTCATGATTTATTCAAATGACAAACTTCGGCTTTCAATTTTTAAATCCTGAGGTATTAGTCACTGGTCGCTAATGCCAGATTACTTTCTAGCCACTCTGCCTGTGATAAACGACTGGCAGTCAGGCTGCAAAAATAGATCAAAACCGTTGGGAATGAGAGGAGGAAAAAGACGAAAAAAAGGAAGTAGCTGTAAGTGCGGTAAATCATTTTCCTCATACGCCCAGCAGAGCTGGAAAATGCCACCCATCATTCCAGCGCCACGGCTAATCAAAGCCCACGCGGTGATTAAAGGGGAGAGGATGAGACGTTTGTGTGTTCAATCTGACTTTAACAAGACATTATCACTTTTACTGAACTGGAATCACTGTAGTGCCATGAACTTGTCTATAGGATGTAGTGAGGTTAAATATGCGTGATGGGGTGGATTTACCCGTGCAGATGAGTCGAACCAAATGTTAGTCCATTTTAATGCCATTACACAGGAATGTATTTGACTGTACCCTTTGTAAGGGTCTTATCATTAGGAATCTAATGTTTTTAAATGTTGTTTTTATTGAACTGCATTTATCAACATAAATCATGTGGCCATTAAACTTTTGTAAGACTTAACAAATCTGTAGCATCTCAGTTCGTATGTGAAGAGGGTATACAGGTTTTAAAGGATCAGTTGGCTGTTTTTTTCTAAGGGTAAGGGAGTAGGTGCAAATAGTCTTAAACATTAAATTATGATTTTTTTGTCTTAACATTTATTACAAGTATTTATTACAAAATAAATAAATTAATAGTAAAAAGCATAATATATACTTGTAAGTGCTTTAGGGGTCATCTTCATGAGACTAAAATGGTGCTATTTGCCGCCATACTGTAGATCAAATAACTCATTCCATCACCTGCGTTATAATGATGACTATAATGATGTCAGCTCAAAATAGTGATGAAGGAAAATGTTAAATTTAGCATCTAACTTGAAGTTTCTAGGTCATCCTTACCTGAGATTGACAAGGAAACTTTTGTGGTGTCAGCCTAGATCCTTAACAATTAAGTTACGACAGTTCTTACTCCTTTTTATAAAGGACGTTGCCCTGGAGCAACCGCTGGTTAAATGACTCTTTCTAAAGCAATTGTGATGGAGCACAAAATCTGGGCCAACCGTACTTGAAACTGAACTTCCAGTCTTTGTGGCAATAATCCAAGTCCTTTAACATTAGGTCATCACGTCTCCCTTGTTGAAGATTATGTCTTGGAGCAAGCAGTCATTACACGTCTCACAAAGACACGACTTAAAAGTCTCGAGTGCTTGAAACTGAATTCAGGTCTTGAACCAATAGGCAACCACAACTCCCTTGCTGTCTCACACTTTTCTACGTAGAGACAAAGATTTGGAGTAACCAGCGGTAAAATGGTTTTCTTAAGCACAATCCTGTATATTAAAATATTTTCAGTGTGTTGCTGTTTTCTCAGTGGCATTTGGTGGTTTATTTCATCCCACCAGAAGGATCAGATCTGTTTTCTAGACACTGATTGATGGTGTGTTTAAAAACCTCCATTTTGTTTTGTTTTTATATCTTCTTGCAGTTTGGGAGTACAATTTCAGCAAAACCACTTTACTAAATCACATATTCGGAATCCAAGATGGCTAGTTTTACTGTTTTACCCAGCACGGCTGTGATTTGGCAGTAGGTGCAAGGCCGAAGGAAAGATTGTGCGTATGATATTTATTTTATTGAGCAGTTTTAAAAACAAGTATCTTGCGTCTTAAACAAAATTTGACTTGATTTTTGTCTTCGCCGACAGAAAAATATTCCTAAAGAAACCAAAGCATTAAGTTTTGCAGCCAAGCAATGCATGGACCGGATGCGAAAGGAATGGACTGTAATTTTCTCTCCAAGTGTTATTAGAATCCGTAATTTTCAGACTTTTGACAGGTAATCTCGAGACCCACCAAAATATTTTGAGATGGAAGTATGGTGAGAAAATGCACAATTGTCCTATTAAAGTCTTTATTTTACCTCTTAAATCAACAAAATTCAAGTTGCAATACCAAACTCCCCACATGGGTGGCGTTTCACTTTCGTGCGTGGGGGGGCGCTAAGTAACATATTCATAGCATCATTATGTAGTTTTGAAGTTGTTACTTTCGTTTCTACTCTCATTCTGTATTTATATATTTATTCAGTAACTAATAATTATGTATATATGTATACGAACAATAAAACTAAGGATACACACTTTTGCATACATTATAGTGTTCATCACGTTTAAATGGCATTTTATAGAGTAGCTTTGTAACTATAAATGTACTGGACCGATATGCTGCCTAGCTCTCTCTGTGTCAAAAGCAATCACCATTGGACCAACACTGTAGAAGTGGTCAATTCCCTAGGCTTATACTTGGAGGCACGCTGGTTCAAATTCAGCACACAGGTAAGGTTTTAATCGCTCTAATGCACAAAGGTCAAAACAGGTCCCCGCTGTGGCCCGGCTAATTATTTTGATTAAAATCTCAGCGTAGATAATGCATTCTACTTTCTATTTATTTTAATATTTGCCGTCTCTACATGCAACATGAGCTGTTAATGATAACGTTTCTCATTCCCCCTCTTCAACCATGTGTATTACCCAGGGCATTGCGCCCCTTCTGAGGAGGGGGAGTCGACATCGCCGTTCGGGGTCCCACGTGCAGCAATTATAATCATGTAAGCAGATGAAGTTGTTTGGCTATCAGCAAGCTCTCCCCGCTCACCTCGAAGGCCAACAGCTGAAAAATAATCACCTCTTTGCCATTCTGCATGTAATTCACTCCAAACTGACTTCATAAAAAGCTTTGGCTTCTTTTCAGCCTCTGGTAAGTGTCCTGAGATTTTCCGACAGGTCAGAGTGATAGAGCAGAAAGAGAGAGAGAGAGTCTCTGTCATGCATTATTTAATCTGTTGTGTGTTTGGCTGAAAGGATTGGTGTCAATTCTCCGTGCGAGGGATTCCGGAGGTCGCTTGGTTTTTGGTTTGAGGTCCTCACAGACGATCAACCAAATCAAAGTTGTCATCTGCAAGATTATCGGTGTTCGGGTTTATCCGTCTCATAAAAAGGTTTAGCCTGGCGAAATCATATTCTTTCTTGAAATACCACAGTATTTCTGCTAAATTACCCCACTGTCATCACCACGAAGAAAAGAAACAGTAACAGTAAAATGTTCTCGCTCCAGTAAAAACGACAGGGCTGCTAAGACTTTACCAAGAAGAGCTCTGAGATCATCTTGTCATGAAACGACGGCTGTTCCAAGATCAAGATGTAAAATGATGATAGAGTCTGTCTTTACATGCAATGAAATGTGAACTGAGCATACAACAGCCTGCTCCGGAATATCAGATCTGCTGAGTCTTTTTCTCTTTGTTTACAGCTGAATTGTGTAACTTTCTTGACATTGAAATACCTTTTCATATCTCACCTTAATACACAGAGACAGCTATAAGTAAGCCATTTGTGTGTTGATTTCCCAGAAAAGTGTGGCTCTGTCGAAACATCGCTCATATTTCATTATGGTCTCTGCCGTAATGAAATATAATCTCTGTAACACGTGTAAATTCTAAAGCAGTAGAATATATGAGTATAATAGAATATAATAAATTATTTCTATAATGTTTACTGGAATCCCAGAGGAAACTACTATTGCTCAAAGATGACTTTGTTATAGCTCAGGAGAGATCTAAGCTGTGTTTTTTCTCAGAAGTCTAGAATATAGAAACAAACGAGACAATTGATCAAATGCATGAAGAGTATGGAGGTGTAAAATGAGAGTAAACTATAGAGTTAAAAAAATCTGGATTTGTGTCAATTTGATGAGAAATGTTTGCGTTCATATTCATTGGCAAATCTGAGCTCAGTTTGAGTTGAGCTCTCTTCTGACACTATAATGGAGAATTTTTTTTTATATTTGTTTGTATATATCGGAAGAAATGCAGGAGACTTAACCAAAAGTTACCATTTGCTTTTGTTCTCAATTATGTCTAAAAGCAACAATTAAGATAATAAGGATATCTCATCTGTGATTGTTTTTGTCTTAAGGAATGGATTGAATAAAACAAAAGTACATTTCTGATCATTCTGATATTAGCAGTATCGTTGAGGGTCATACTAGTGACTTTCGCATTTGTTTAATGACAAAAATCTATTTAAACCCCATGGTGGAAAAACTAGCTGTTTGGTTTCACATTTACATTTAGCAGATGCTTTTATCAAAAGTGACTTACAAATGAGGTAAACAATGGAAGCAATTGGAACAACATAAGGACAACATAAAGCATCTTGTAGAAGCGGGCAGATCATTCCAGAAAATATGAAACCGATCCAGAGAAGGTACGTAAGAGCGATTTTTTTTTTTTACCTTTTTGGGGTGGCACCCCAGTTTTACCTAATACTTTCCTGGTTTAAATGTTTTTTATTTCTGCACACATTTAGAAATGGAAAACAAGGGAGAAACGTAGGATATCTAATATTTCTGTGGCGTCCATATGAGTCTTCCTTACCGTCAAATGATATTCAGAGGAGCTGATGAGGTGGAATTAGAGGGTATTTTTCTACACCCATCAATTACCTGGTAGAAAACGCTGGTGTTGACAGTACTTGGCCCCAGAAGGCCCCAGCAAACGAAGGAAAACATAGGCCGAGAGAGAAAGTCACGGTGAAAGCCATGGGTTGAATGATTGTTTGCGCTGTGTTAGCGTTTGACCTGTAAGCGTGTTCTGAGACTCTGCCTTCTGTCTTTCACTCACCACGCTTATGTCAGGGTCACCTGAGGGTCGAGCACGGTCTCCAAGGTCTCACGTTCCTCCCCGGTTCCTCTGCCTCCATCCATGCGTGACAGTACTTGTGTGTCTTGCTGTTAAGACCAGTGTTGAGACAAAGTGGGTAAGCTACGTCAACGTACGGTTTCATTTCCTATCTTATGAGTTTAAATCAGAAATGACCTTTTTCGTGTCGAGATTTTTTAATCTTTTTCTAAGTGAACCAATTATTTAAGTCTGATCCATGCTTTTTTATCAAAATGCTGTAAATAAAAGTTGTTTCATGAACTTTGGTCTAACAGGCAGTGTATCATCACCTTTCCAGAAATTTCCCCTTTGATTGAAGGGGAAGTGTCCACGACATGATTTATGAACGTTAATTGTGGTATTCAAAAACTCACAATGGACCGCGCTGAAAAAAGAGAGTAAGGGTAAAAAAAATGAAAAAAATAACATCTGGAAAAGCTATTGAAATTGAAGCCAAATTCTTGTCCTGGGAGTAAAGCGAAAGCAGCGCTGAATTTGAACTAGCTGCACCCTGGAGATTACAAAATATTTTCCCCTGTCAACTAGGCCGCAGGCTCTCGATTCCCCAGACCTGTGACCCCTACTGACCCCCAGTCCACATTTCCTCTTGGGCTGAAGATAGTTTTGCATTGTACTAAAGCAAGACATATTTGATTTTAATATTAAACTAGCATCAAATGTGACATAAATCACAAACGGAGCGCATTTGAAACATTTTTCAGCAACTCACCCCTAAAAAGACGAGAAAACAATATGGTTTTTTGAATGCGTTACCCACAGAGACCACTGAAGGTTGAAGTAAAACCCACCTGCAAGTCCGAGGAGTCTGTTATTGCCAAGACCCACACAACAGTCCCCCCAGACCCTCCCGTACATGAGAATGACTTGAAATGCTTCCAGAAGCTTTAATGATTTTCCTTTCTATCTTTCTACGAGTCTTTGTTTGTCTCTTTATAGAAATCATCCGTAACTCCACAGTCTCTGCTTTTCCTGCCCCGTGTTGACCCTGAGAATGCAGATGATGGTGAGAACAGGGTTCTCGAAGTGGATTTTGTCACGGCAATTACGTGTGAGACGAGCCTTTTGCTGATCTTGTGAGATGAGTGGGTTCTGGCAGATCATCGCTGGTCACCGTCAGGTGCATGCAGGTTATAGATTATGTGATGGCAGGTGACTCACATGTTCCCCCTGATTTTAAATAAAACTAAAATACCACTTTGAAAGAACATTTCCATTCACATGTAAATCTGGTCAGGTCTCATTTTATGCATTTTTGTTACACTCAGATTCTGTCAAATTCTGCCAAAAATAAACTTATATTGTTTTCATGCAAAACCTAAAGCACATGCTGGTCACTAGCTGTGATATATTAATATCAGATCATTTAGTTTATTTTTAGATGCTTAGTGACCAACCAAGTGACCATTTAACACAATATTATATTGTAAAATGAATATAATCAATATTATAAAATTATTTTGAATTTAGCTCTTCAAAAATGTGGAAGGCACGTATTGATCATCACCTGCAGGTGAATCATTTATTGGTTTAACCTTTTTATACAAAAGAAATATTGGGCACAACACATTTTTAAACCCACTGATCATTTTTTCAACATTTCAATTTATGAGATGCCATGTGTCTTATGGGTAAGAGCATTTTTGGGAAGTATCTGCAATGCATATTCAGATAAAATAAAAAAGACATACTTAAATACATTTTCAGTTACTTGCTACTCCAACAAACTGATTTTAAAAAAGATTGAAAAGTTTAGAGAAATTCTCGAAATGGGTTGTTTCAATCCCATAAATATAATAATAATAATAATGTTTCATTATGAATACACCCAACCATAGGTTAAATTAACCTAGAAATGTCTGTATTTTACCCAACCAAAGAAAGCAGCTTGTAATGGAAAACAATCAGTCAAGTCACTAAAAAATGTATGTAAATTTGTTATTTTGTTTCTTTCATATTCTTAGTTGCTCCCTAACATCGCCCTTCAAGTCACATGGCATCTCATTTCAGTCACTCGTCTCTCTCTCCAGTGCGCCTTAACTTTGCATCTGCTTTACGCAAATCTATGCCCCGACTGGAATCACTTGTATCACTAACTGCATAAAGACACCACTTTACTATGATTTTACACAACGCCCGTCCCCCGTCTGAATCCCTCAACCGTTTCGGCAACATGCTCAGGAGTATGTTAAGGGATTTTCAGCGTCCTCTGTGTCAATTAGGTTTCACTCATAAGGCAGGCAGAGGGTCTACAGCATGATGAATGCTCTCCTCTGAGTAACGGTGAAGAATTCCCATACTGGGATCAACACCACACCGGTCTATCTCACTTGCTCCTCTCTAACCACCACCTGCCCTGCACTCCAAAACACATCGCCTTCTCCCTCCATCTTATATCTTTCTCTGCTCCACCATTTCCCGTCCCAAATCTCTTTCCATAGCTCCTCTTTCGAGTCATACAGGAGAACAGATGGCGATGTATGTAGTTGACCTAAAATACATCCTTCCGCTGGGAGAGGCTTTTTTTTGCATTCAATATGGCAATAGGTTTGTTGGAATATAGAGGATTAGAGCAGCAAATGGCAGGAGGAGACTCTGATCTGAATCCAATGTAGTCAGGAGATTCTTTCTCTTGGATCCGATGATTGTCTTCGGTTTAGCGTAAAAAAAAAAAAAATCATCAAGCTACTTTTGCTTGAATAGTGTAGATACACGTTGTTTTGAGCAGATTTGAAGAGAATCTAACTGTGGTGTCTTAAATATTGTTTAATGCACAATCCATTTACACAGAAATGATCCTGTGTAAGGTTTATGTTGCAAATATAAATAAAAACATGTGATGTAAAAGATATGAATATTTTATATAAAATATTAAACTAAGTTTTTGAATGAATTTTATGCTTTATCATGACAGTAAGAGCTGAGGTGGATCTTGAATTCAACATGTGCTGAAATACAGGTACATTATTGGTTTACATCTTTCATTACAAATAACTTATAGATTGTCAAAAACATGACACTAATATAAAAAAAGATTGATAAGATCCTTTTTCATATAATGTCTTTGTATTTTCTTCATTTTAAAGCCTTTCTCTGCAAAAATGGTGATTTACCGATATTACTTGAAAATTGTGTAATGAATTTACCTTAAAATATTAACATAGTGACATAAATAGGTTCGTTTCATGTTAGATATAAAACTAATTTCTACATGTTATACTATATCATGACACCCAATGCAGATACAGTATTTATTACAACGTTCAACAAAATAACTTATAACTACTCAAGAGCAAGGCACTTATATAACAATAGATTTCAAAAAAGTAAATTCACAAGTCTTTTGTAGCTTTCTGGTGCGGGTCTGAAACTGTTTACCACTGTGTTCTCTGTCAGAAAGAGGCACATAGCTCCTCATGGCAATTATTCGTGATTAAAAGCGGGGATCGGTTCAGAAATACACCGCTCCATTCTTCCCACACCCAAAAGAAGACCTCGCTAACCACATGAGCAATCAGATTTGAACTTCTAACACGATCATCCTGTGTCGTAACTCTGTCATTGACCTTCTGCGGAAAGAGGCCTAAACATAGTTCCAGGGTTCCAGCGATTGTTGGTAATTGAAAACATAAGCCGTATAATATCACCAAGATGTTTGTGATGTGTCAAAAACAATACCCTGCTTAGATGAGTCCCGAGGAAACCGTCCCACAACCGCGCCTTACGCATGAAGAATGTTTCCTTTGTGTGTAGGAAATAAACATGAGTAAATGTGCTCAACTTTGACTCGCGTTTGACTGACCTGTGATTCATGATTCATTCCTGTCAAAAGTTGCAGTTTGTTTCAGATGACAAGAGAAATGAACGTGTGATGTTCATAATTTCAGGTTCCATTTCCTGTTTGAGTGCAATGTGGGTTAATCAATCTATGTTCTCGTTCGGGAACGTACACCGGAGAACCCAGGGGTCCGGGAAGGACCTGTAAAACGCTTTAGACCTAAATGAAGCGTGGCCGCATGCATTACCTATCCCCTTTGACCAACAAGCAGGCAGGGAGGATAGAGACAGTGTTTGATCTCCATTTAATGATCATCAATGTCTCCAACATGAACGATGCTCCCCGTGTTAACTGCTGTAATCTCCTCAGTGCTTCATCAGGACTGCCTGAGACGCGGTCGTGTCCCCGGTCCCAGAGCGAGCCAAAACCACATGGTGGATTTCTCATCAGGATCACACACTGAGGCACAACACGGCTGGGATCTTAAAGGATTTAAGGGACTCAGGTTTGATACACAGTGTATCAGCGTCTTGGGATACTGAAAGTGTATGAAGGAACATCTCACAGGTGGTTTGTAATTTTTATCTGATGTTATTTACAATAGGGGCTGAAGACATTTACATACACATAATGTATCATTCATCTAACTAGTTAATCAAAGACAAAATGGTGCTGGTTGTCACTTTTTACTGTTTAACTGTTTAAAACTTAGTTTAAAACTAAAACAAAAAAGTAGCAAAAGGCCAAAAATCTTTTAGTAAATAAAAAATATTATATAAAGAGAGAGATCATTTTTTTCTAAAAGCTTGTTGGCTCTTTTCTTACTTAATATGGGGCAAGTTGTCACAAATAATCTTGACATCAAAAGCATATTATGGTTTGTATGTTTGTACTCCAAACTTAACTTCGGGTACAAATCTACAAATAATAGAGTCCCTGTAGATTATTTCTGATTATCAGTAGCAAATTAAAAGTACGTCTTGTCAGAATTATTTTGAGTTACCAGTAGAAGAACCGTTACTTGGCTAAACTTAAATGTGGCAAAATTACATGACCCATTCAACAATCTGTGAACACTTGACAGACAAATGAAAAAAAAGTAGTACACTAACCCTCTTCTCTCAACAGGTTGTGGTCTAGCTTTTGTTGAAACTAGTAACTTTGTATTAGCACCTATTTTACTATCGCTCTTTGTACGACATATCGCTTTTGTACTATTGCTCCCCGAACTCTTTGTAAGTCGCTTTGGATAAAAGTGTCTGCTAAATGACTAAATGTAAATGTAAGTTGTTTATTTACTAAAATGAATATTCCATGAAATTAAACAAGTTGTTTATTTAAAATCAAATCAAATCCCTTTATTATCACTCAACCATATATTCAAGTGCAAGAGTAGGTTAAAAACTTGGGGGCAGTTCCTACCAACATGTCAGTATGACAGATTTGAGACAGAATTGTAGATTACAAGTTACAAAAAATTACAATATTACAATTATTACACAATAAAATATTAGAGCAAATTAATATGAATATAAAATAAAATAAATTAAATATAAATAGTTATGTTATCAGCCACTAGCCAGACCAATGAACAAACACAGTCCGGAAGTTAACTTCGGGCCAGGTGTGTTTGTCCGATGAAACCGTCTATACACTTTTCACTTAAACAATATCAAAATATTGATAAAAATGAATAATAACACAGCAATTCAAGAACAATAGACAGTAAAATGGCTTCCACACAAAAGAAAATCATTGTTCGGCCCAAAAATAATTTAATTTGAACTAATTTGATTGCTAGAGGAAATAAAATCATTTACTGAGATTCTTCATAGCAACTTTTTAAAACCGTTGTTTTCTGAGTCTGTTTTCACACTCCAACAATCTGTTCACCAAAAGAGCCAACACACATCTAAAAAGCATCATACTGTAGTTGTGTTGTGTATTTTAGTGCAGGTGGCTGATGCAGCAGTTGTCACATCTTTTGGAAGTTCTGAGATCTCTTGGTGAAAACAGGTGGAAGGCAGGGATCCAGATGGAAGAAATAAGAGTGTGTTAAGAAACACATGTTCTGTTATTGAAACAAAGGGATAATGTGGAACACACAAGGCCTGTAAAGCAATGACACAACCACATTTGAATGACAACAGAAGTTCATAAGTCCCTCTTAATGATTCACATACTGATCCCCTCTAACTCTTGAACAGTCAGCATACTCGCTAATGTGTTTTAATAAGCTTTGGAAAGATCGCACTGGCCCGTCCGTTTAACACACGATTACATCGTATTACACATGCTGACCTGACCCCTGGAGAGGCGCGCGATAAATCTCCACCCTCCTAATCTACTCTTCTGTCCAAACACCTGACGCAGCTTGGCAAAAACACGACTGAATAAAAGAGGAAATCAATGGTGGTGGCGTTTTCTCCATTGTCACATTAGTCTCCATCTGACCCTGTATTTTTCCCTCCCATCGTCCTGTTTGACTCAACCCTAGTTCTGTTTCATTCAGAAATAAAAGCGTTGAGGAATGTTAATGGTAAGTGCAGATGGCCTGCATTGTTCTGAGGGAAAATAAAAAAATAATAAAAACCTGAAGTCAATTTCGGATGTACAATGTGCTTTCTGTCCCGGCGAACGTGAGAGTGTTATTTTATAGCGGTTATTTATTGCCTTATAACGGCAAATCAAATTAGTTCATATTGAATAGCATGTGAGTGCCCTCAGTGATTGATTCTCCTTGAAAACTTGGATTGATACGAACAGTCCAGGCCAAGAAAAATAAAAAGCGTGTGACCCTCAGATGGGGTCCTGCTGCAGGGCTACAGTGGTGTCGCTACAGGGTCACGCTCGCCGGGTGAGGACTCGAGGCTGTTCATTACAGGTGCTAAGTGCTCACCGAGGACCAGACCTGGTTCCACAGACAGGCGCACACGCTCCAAATAAAAAAAAAGGAGCTCCGGACGGGCCTTTATGAGTCTGTCGACAAACAGGTCCATTCTTCAGGCATCTCACGGGATGGGGAGTGCAGGCACACGCTGAAATAGCCCCCGGGCCTCCACACCTTTGGAAGAACATGGCTGGACCATGCCAATTAAAAATAAATCGTGTATCAAATATACATTTTGTTAAGAGAATGTACACGTCAATGTGTACAACATTTTTGGAATTAATGATTGGATGACATATGAACATTGTTTCAACATCAGAAATGTTTTCAAAATAATTCACCTATTAGTTTAAAGTTACATACAATTTTATCATTTTAATCATTTACAATTTTCATAATTTAACATTGTTATATATCATTTAAATTAAATCTGAGGTTATCAACTGCATGTTTGTTAAAAAAAAGTGCATTTAAAATGCATTTAAACCTTCCAATCTGTTCTCATTTCTATTGACTCGCAAGTTCATTAAAAGAGCCCCAAAATTTGAGAAGAAAATAAACTAACATGATTCTGCTCTACATCGTTTCATACGTTACATTTCCAGATGATGCTGTCATTCTGAGCATGCTGCATTTTTTGAGCATGCTGTGTGTGAATCTATAAAACCTCGGCTCTTTTCTGCCCTCTCTCAGACCTTTCTGTACAGGCCAATCGCTCTGGGAGTTGTCCCGCTATATGATAACTCCAAAATGGCCCTCGCAAAGAAACGAGTCCTGGATGTTCGACAACTTTTACGTGGTTTTACTTTACTCACAGCCTGTCTTTCATGCACAGATGTTGGATACGTTACAAAAACCTATGAACAATAAAGAATAGCTTAAAGTTCCAGGGCTACAAACAAGTGAATGTTCTTACGGCAGACTGAGAAAAAAAGGAAGAAATTTGGACAGTTTTAGTATTCAATTACTGTATGATTGAGTGTTGACATTTTTGAGGCCGCGTGACAGGAAATTCATTAGAAGCAGAGCACCATGGGAAGGCTGGTGGGCTGCTGGTGAAGGAAATGTGGCTCTTGGGTGATTATGGAGAGGAGGTGAGAGTAGGGATGAAAATGTTTTGCAGGGTTCTTGGTGTTTTCTGACATTAATTTTATTTAATTCAATTCTTCTTTTTATTCGCAGTTACGCACTTTATTTGTGACGATTTGATTCTTAGGAATTATAATATACCTGCAAATTGTGAGGGACAATCTGCAGATGCATTAAATAATATGTAGAACAAATGGATGTTAATTGTAAAATGAATAGTCAGATGTCAAGAAATAAAGAAGAAAAGAAAAGGACCAGTATGCTTAAATGTATTCAATTTTTTAATTAATTTCTTTGCATTTAATTTACTTTATCTTTCGTAATATAATATAATATAATATAATGTTTTTTTACTAATTAAACAAGCCTTCTTTATCATTTTATCCCAATAATGTTGAATATGAGTGTGTGCATTATATACAAAAGCAGCATAATGGCTTGTTGTCCAGTCCAGCATGTCTTTCTTCAACAAAATACTGTACTCTATGTTCCAGAACTGAAGCTCTTCAGCTTTAATGAGCTTTTCAAGCCTTCTGGATCTCAAGTTCCCTGCTGAACAGTCAACTTCACTCACGCCGTCGACTGCATTCCCCACCCTAGAACAAGCCTGACATAAACACTGCGATGCTTCCGTCTGTCCCAACTGCACGACCATTAACATGCTTCCAAATCATCCCATTCTCTAATAAGAACGCCCGTACAGTATGTTGTCCACTGTGGGCCGATTTGGATTGGGCAGGAACATAGAGGACTTCTGGGCTTTTGGGGAGGAACGGGAAGCGTTTAAGAAAGCACAAATAATTTTAAGTGACAGTTACGTACACAAGGGCCAGCAATTTAATAACTAAGTTCAGTTTAATAGCGTGTCTTTTTATTACCTTTACATTAAACTAATAACAGCATGACCAAGGGGCTCACTCTGTGCTATTATGATATAAATAATTAGCGAGCAATTAAACTTGTTGCAAATTTTGTAAACCCCATGAAACGGTGATTAGAGTTTCTGTTTATGTTTGAATGCTCTAGTTGTTCATTATTGTACATGAAAATAAACTGTTAAGCATAAAAAATACAATTTATATGCTTTTGAAAGACATGGCTGACCTTTATTAAAAGTGTATTTTTTGATAAGAGAAAATATTATTACTATTATTATTAGAATGAAAAAACACAAATGACACAATTTTGTCAATAAAGACAAAAAAGATATATAATATATAACATTTTGATTTGATATTCATAAATTACTTAAAACCACATATTTTTTGCTTATCATCAATATTTTGCAGTGCAGGTTATTTTCTTCTCCAAGTTTCTGACTTAAAATGTATCACACCATACAAATAATGAGATAAACTAGTTTTTGACTTAAATGAGCAATTCCGAAAGCTAAAACTAATTCCAACAAAACACCAGGGATATTTGTAAAATGTATATCCGCTTCCAACCTAACTATCTGTCAACTGTCTGTCTGTCAGAGAGGAGCAAATATTTGATATATTATACTTTCATGTTTTATATAACATTCCTCAAAACTGTTTCTGAACTTTTAAATGTTAACTTTCAGCATCTCGGTATGTCTCTAAGAATACATTACTGCAAAATTTAACAATTCAAAGACTCAAGCTTTCCTTTGGAGATCAACTCATGTTTACAACAGATTGTAGACAAGACCGCTTGCAAAGATGTTCATGAAAAGCAGATTGTATTCTTTGTGATGGTCAGGAGTCGTGGCCCGCAGTGATGCAGAGGCGAGAGATGCAGATGGGAGCATCCTCAGGTAAAGAGCACCTCTTTCCCCTTCATGCATATTCCTTCATCTTTCAATGCAGCTGGACGGCTCCTGTCAATCAAACCGTCTTCTCCCCCTCTCGATTTTTCAATTAATAATTTTTTCATCCATTGTTTATTTATTTATCCACCACAAGAGCCAAGCGGCTTAGCTGCGCTTCGGAAGAAGACGGAGGACCCCGAAGACCTTGTGAAGATTGTTTCTAACACGTTTTCTGGGGAGGATTTGCGAACTCTATCTCGGTTAATCACGATGGAACCTATTAGCGCTTGACATTTTTATCCGGCAGCCAAAGACTTTGCGTCTCCGGTGCGGGAGGCTAACGGCCGTGGACGGCGTTGCGGGGCTCGCCGGCCTGTGCTCGGGCACCTCTGGGCCCACCTGAAATCCAATACCTGAGCCCCCACGCCCAGACACCATTGATTTCTTGTCAGCCACAGAACTTCTCAGCTGGTGTTGAGGGCCTGGGGTTGAAGAGGGAGATGGAGAGCAAAACAGAAGGAAAAAAACACGTTAGAGGGGTGAGAGAAATCTTAATTAGAAGAGGGGGCAACGTGGGGGGATTTACCGAAGCTGGGTTCAGCTTTAGGAATCCGGTCAATGAAATGATGGTATGTAGAAGGAGAGAGATTATGGGGATGGAAAGAGAGAGAAATTAGAGAGCGGTGGTGGGGTGAGGTGATTGATTGAGAGGCGAAGAGATTTGCTTGTTTTCCTGTGTTTCGGGCTGGGGGTGTCAGCCTGAGGGGTGGGCTCTCTGGACCTGCACTGTTGAACTCATTACCAAGCATTACCCACTAAGAAAACACTCCGCGGTTTTAATTGCCCAATTTAGGATTGCAGGTGGTCGTACAGAGTTTAGCTAAACCTGGACCTGCTTACAGCAAGTATTTCTTCTTTACTCTTCCCACCCAAGCACCTTTTCCACCGGGGCACTGGTGCTGCGGCCGAAGTCTGATCCAGAAACAATCTGCACAAACGTCTTAACTTAGAAAATACATTTGTTGTATCTTATGTAAAATAAGTAAATGAGCAATATCGTTTTTAGCCTTTGTTAATCTTTGTTGATGTTAGAACTTAACTTACAGTATGGTATCCAATACAACCTAGTTGATTGTAAAGTGTTACCAATATGATAATAATATAATGGTCACTCTATATATTATAATTCTAATGTGTCGTATTAAATACAATATATTGTTCTTTTCAATGATAAAAGTAGGCTTATAATATTTATTTTAATATTTTCATGGTGATATGTTTTATTCGCACATACAGGTACATTTCACATGTGAATAGATTGCTTTGAATATTGCATTTAATATATTTAAATCTCTCAAAAAGATAATCTAAAACAAAAATCGAACAGTAGCTCAAAAATCTTAAGAAAACATTCATTCATCAAAGCAGATCATTGTGACCTCGAGACATCGGCCTACTTACATTTAATTAAATATTAAAATATGATGAAACGAACAAACAAAATAAGTAATACTTTGTTTATATGTAGTTCAACAATGGTTCCCAGAATGGGTTATGTAGCCCCAGGGGTACGAGAGGTGATGAGCGGCGTGCAAACTTTAAAACCTAAAAAAATAGTTAAATTACAGACAAAAATCACCTTCTAGCACACCAACAGCAGAGAATCACTGTAAAATACATTTTATAAATAAAACATGTTTTTGTATGTCTTTCGCGATTTAAATATTAATGTCTGTTATATAATACTGAACAATATATGTTGAATTTATAAAGTATACTTCGTGTTACTGTAGCATGTGCGTGTAGGACCAGGATGATGATTGTTTGAAGGGGAACATTACTGTCAAAAGTTTGGGAAACACTTCAGTACAGTTTTTGTAGTATTCTGTCATCATGCCATGTTTGACTCTCATATCAGACCACCAGCTTTTGTTCTTTGTTTTGTTAAATTACTCCACAACCAATTATTCCAGAACAGAAATCCAACACTCATTCTAACACCAAGTTTTATTTCTCGACCGTACCCATTCTTCATCCATTTGAGCTCTTTTACACCTTCACTTCAAACACCCAACCGACCTCCCAGCACGCTTGCTGCCCCCTGCATCCAGCGGACGGAGTGCGCTCTTAACCTGACGTAAAAACCGTGAGCAACCGCTCAGGCAAAAGACACAATTAGCTCAGCACACAAAAAGAGCCGAGGCCGCTCGACGCTGGGGAGCAATCCTGCCTCACACATCTCTGATCTTTACACAGGGAAATGATGTCACGCTCCGCAACACCGTTTAAAGAGGTGTGCATTTATGAGGGGTCAGATGCTGTAATGGCAGCTAGAGTCCAGCCCTTGAGGAACATCTGAAGTTTATACGATATTACAATCCAAAACGCCATTGAACAATGTTTAAAGCCGCTAAATTATGCTTCTCTCTACGAGGGTTAGCGAATGGAAAATGTTCATAAACATTTATGGCCGACCACAGAGGCAGCACTTGATATATTTCGGTCAAAATTAGCCCAACTACTTTGAGCGCAAAGTGGGTCGGTTTAGACCTCGTTCCAACAATTAGATTTCAAATGTAACAGGGCTCCGTCCTGGATCTTGTCCGGCCGTGACCGACATCTAAAACGTGGACGAGGAGTTTGTTAACACGGTCGTTTATGAGGAGAATTTATGGATCTGATGTAAATGCTAAGGACGCGAAGCCCACGTTTATTTTGCCTGAGGTATGTGGTCCGCCAACAGGCAGGGAGGAAGAATTACACGCACGAGCAATGCGGCCGCTCATAAATCACCACCGCCCAGGTACGCCGCAAAAGCCCAGTGGTAGCTGTCAGCCTCCGATTTACAGCCATCTACTGCTTTGCTTTCCATTAAATTATATGTACATGAGACTTGTACTAGCATGGCAAGAGGGCCAAAGAATTTATGAAAGGAAATAGCTGTACATTACTTCTCTATTTTATTGTATTTTCCAGGGAAAGTGTCACGTTCCATCGTTTGGTGGGAATTGGGCAGAGGAAACAGGAAGGGGAGCCGATGACAACATCTGGTTGTGATTTCAGGGATGCGAGTGAAATATGAAATCGAAACAAGCCTCGCAGAAACGCATGTTTCAGCTGCAGCTGCTAAAGGAAATTTATTACAATTAATATCATGGTAATGTTAGCGTTTGAGTGGCAAAATTATTTGGTTTTAATTTTCCCCTTTTTTTCCTCGTCGTGCTTGGGACTTTTCCAGACCGCAATCACCTTTTTGTCAGCTATCTTTTACCTGCTCTAGCGTGAATCAATTACAAAAATCTTGGCCTTGCAGCTAAAGCTGTCATCAAAAAATGAAGAGTGTTGGACCGCAGTTAATGCAAAGTGTGAATAATATATCATGTGTTTCGATGAAGAAGTGTCAGCATGTAGAAACTATGTTAAGCAGGTCTGTTTCAGCAATCCAAATTGATATTTTATCGCCGATCTAAGCCATATACATCACATTTAATTTAAACGGGCACATTTACATGAACATATATTTACAGCCTTGATTAAGTGGCCAAAAACAGTTTGTACTTTGTGTGTGTGTGTTCTAAACTTTTCAGATTTCACAGCCCTGTTACGCAACTCAATTTGCCATCACACAGTCAAAAATGTTTCATTAAATTTTAATTAGTTTTGAGTTTCACTTCTTTAAGAGGGTCCAGGGATTTGCATAGGCTGGGGATTTTTCGTCGGAATTTAGACACTTTGAAACATCTTCAGATCTTTTGTCTTTCTATTAACTCTTATTATTGTCGTTTAATTTCTCATGAAGGGCTGTTTCTCCCTGTCCCACTGCTGTGGATTTGCCCCCGTACACAGAGTCTCCTGTGATATGGGCAAATATCTGTTAACCTGGCAGGCAATTACAAGGAATGAATAATCCAGCAATAGTGGATCAAAAGTGAACAATATTTTACTTAAATGGAGGCTTTTTAGAAAAAGGTATTAATTTACATATAAGATGCTGTGTGTGGCGGGGGCCCTGGAGGCGGGGGACTCTGAGGGACGTCACATCTCTGTTGTACTCGGTTAGAAAAAGTGTTAGCGGTAACTCGGAAGTCTTATGGAAGAAAGAGTTTACTGGATGCAACAATATGTATAGCTTAGTTTTTGCATATTTTATTTTGTATGTTTACAAATGTTTCACTGACACGCAAATTCGATGTTTATGACATTGACTAAATGAAGAGTTTATTTGCAAAAACAGAAAACTAAAATTCGAAAATCATGTGTTTCATTGTATTAGTTTTTACTTTTTGATTTCTTAAAACTTCAAAATAACCCAGTTGCAGTTTGACTGATCTTACTTGGAATGCACACAAATAAAACATTATTGAACATTTTCATCTGTGTCTGCAAATGAACTCTTCATATAGTCATTTTTATAAATGTATTCCAACGTGTATATTCAAACAAATGTATACACACTTTTTATATATTTAACATTTAATCACATAATACAAAATAAATAATCATATTTTCTGTTAGGTAAACATAAATGCATGAAATCTATGCACAATTATAAGAAGAAATATTAACAATAATGTATAATCTGTCAGCGAAAACAACCCTTATCCCGTTTTTCTATTCACACATATTTTTATTGTGGATAAACTGAAACTGGCATTGATGAATGACTAGGTTGTTTTAAAAAAGAGAGCCGTTTGATATTTCGTGAAATCTGATGCTGGTACAATAATGGAAAGAGAGTTGATTATATTTTAAGTTTCCATTGCCTGAACTGCTTGTTCTGATAGTTTTGACCAGCTGACCTCTTCCCACAGACGCGTTTCAACGTAACGTCCCAGCGTGCGCACTAAACGTTCCCCTGCACAGCCTGGAGGTGGAAATGTTCTTCAATCTCCCCCTGCTGACCTGTGAACCCTAGCAAAGAGGTTAATGCAGGGCTGCTTCCCCTGACACGAGGACACACGTACACACAAAGACAAATTAACAGTTAAATAAAACATATTTGCTGTTTGTAACCATTTTTGATTTGTGACGTTTAGGCCAAACAGCAAGAGTGTGAGAGATAGATAGATAGATAGATAGATAGATAGATAGATAGATAGATAGATAGATAGATAGATAGATAGATAGATAGATAGATAGATAGATAGATAGATAGATAGATAGATAGATAGATAGATAGATAGATAGATAGATAGATAGATAGATAGATAGAAAGAATGGAGAAGGGTGGAGAAGGGAAATGTATTTATCCACTGGGAATTGATTAGATTGTGAAAATCTGTATCCGTCTGTATTTGACAGCTGGTTTGAGGGGAGGGGTGGAAAAATACAGGGCTTATGAAGTCAGCAGTTTCGGATATATATTTTGATTAAGGATTTCGAGAACAAACCTTTGTCTAACCTTCATATATGAATCATTCCTAATGAAAGCAAGAACATGAATCAGTAGAGAATTTTTTGAAAAAGTAAATCTTTTTTAGTAAAAGTGTTGTTATAAAAAGATGAAATCAGAATGCAAATGAAGCAAACAATCAAATATGTATATTTCTTTTTCTATCTCCACGAAAGCAGGATTATGAAAAATGATGTTGTCATCACACAGTGGATGTGCTGAACTTGTGTGTGCGCGTGTCCTGCGATACAGCCGTGATGCCCCTGTTGTTTGGGGCCCCTCACCTTAGCTCTGCCTCATTAATCAGGGCTGTACAGGACTGCAGGCTGCGAGTCTGAGGTGCCCACAGGAGCAGATGTGCTCTGAACTCCACCCTCCCTTACTCTCGTTCTCTCTCCATCTCCACGTCTCCTGAGCAGGTGTCCAGTGTTAGGCCCTGTAGTGAGGGCTTGCTGGAGGGTGGCATGTGTGTGTGGGTGTAACTGGCTTGCTACCGTGACGACGGAGGCCCCGGAGACCCTGCCCGTGCCACGCCGTGATTGGCCGGTTTATAAAGTGGCATCTGCTGGCCAGGGGGCCATATGGACAATCTGACATTTAGCGATGCTCTGTGTGCGGTACAGGGCAGTGCATCTGAGAAAGCGCAGGACTTGCACTGTAACCTTTACCCACACACGCGCTATAGACCACGAGCCCTGCTGTGACCAGCGCAGGCCCATGCTGGATATGGCACATGTGCATCAAATAAAACATGGCACAGAGAGAACAGACATTAGATCTGAAGGTGTAGTAATGAATCCCAGGGCCTCCTTGTGTCCGTACATGCAACACACACAGCAATACAAGAGGCCAATAGGCTTTACATTTATGTGTGTGAGAGACTCTTTGACCTCTTTGTGAGCTCAGCTGTGTGTTGTGCTGACATCATCCCGTCCGCACTGATGTCAGAGTCCACGCTGAGGTTTCTTCTTCTCTTAGGGACAGCAGTCAAACCACTGGAGACATTTAATAGCAGATCTCCGGTTTCAATTGACATCTTTCAAAACATCACAATGTCTAGGAAAGTCTATCCCTTTTTGGGAAGATTGTCTTCATAAACTTGTGTGATTAGAAGGAATTTGAGAATTTATCATCAAATTTTAGGTTTATTCTTTATTGTAGGCTAAGAGTGACTCAATACCTGTAACTGCAATATATTAGCATTGCTGCCATTAAGCATCTTAAGCATTTTTTAGACAGTATGAAGCAGAAAGCATTTCTTCCAAGTCATGGTTTAGTACTATTATATAACAGTATAACCAAAGCAATAACCACTGCACAACTAAAATGTTGCAATCAGATAGGGTTCAACTGTAGTTAGTGAGAAACAAATGAAGGCAGGGCTCAAACCAACAACACACCCATCACAAACCCAAAGCATTAACCACTACACCAGTGGGCAAATTGGGTGGGCCTGATTAAACATGAAGCACATCAATGCTAAATTTGGTTATCCACAACAGGGGTAACGCTATCTGACAGCTTTTACTGTCAGATACCGTTCCCCCTGCGTTCCATGAGATAGAAAGTTCAAACTTCTCTCACATTTATATTGCTTACTTTTAAAATAACAAAGAAGTATGTTCTCAGAGTTTGAGGCATATTTCACTAAAGTTTTCAATCCTGCTTGAACAGGAAGCACATCAAGACTTATAGGTATAGGAGGGGTAGCAGTTTACAGACCAAAAACCTAACTTTTATGATGTTGAAACAGCAGCAGAAATATGATCATTTTAATGATTAGTAATAACGAAGAAAAACTGCAGAGCTTGCATTGGCTCATAGAAATTGTGTTTTAAACAAATACATTATTATTTCTATAACAGTGTAAAGACATTTATGTTGCTGTGTGTTTATTTTATTAATTTTATTATGCCATGCTGGCGTAAACTGAGGGGGCAGGGGACCTCCGGTGGACTAACTAAACATGCTTTTTTCACAAAAAGCTTTAGTTTTGGTTTCATTGTATAATCATTTCATGCATTTTTACACATAGTGTTAAAAAAAAACTTGTTAAATCTTTTTATATTTAATAGTTTATAGAGTCTCCAAATCAGTTGGTCACGTGATCTTTTGGACAACGAACAGATTAAACCAATCCAGGAACAATGCACCTTCAGTATGTTTCTGCACATTAAACGAAGATACGGAAAGGGATTTTACCAACGACAAAACATCACATTCATGAATTACAGCAAAATTTGTCAGCAAAATGAACAAAATCATGAACAACATTTGGCCTTGTAAAAAAGCACGTTCCTACAGTTTATCAATGCATTGTTTTATTGGGGAATAAATATTGTGCACTGAGGAGAAAGTGTACAGTATGTTTGTATCCGGCGTGAAGCGCGTGCGGTGGTAATTGTTTTCCTCTCGCGCTGTAACACGAGTTCGACATTTATCTGCTGAAACAGGATTCTCACCCTTCACCAGATGAAGAGGAGAGAAAAGGACTGTTCACAGTTCAGTATGTTTCTCCGTGTCTACGAACAAAAGCAACAATATCCATACAGAAGGAAAGAAATAGGCCTAACAACCGTGTGTCCACTGTCAATCAAACGCTATTTGTTTATTTGTTGGTCTCGCTCTTTCAAAGAGCTGCTAATTATTCTCGTTATTGAAAAGGAAACATTTACTTTCCCTTTCTGTCACGTTTCCCCCCCTCGCATCAATTGTGCCACAGATGCTATGCGACTCGTAATATCTTTATTTAGTGGTAAACGTGGAATCCCACCTACAGTGGGTTATTCATTCAGCCTTATCATTAATATGCAACCTCTTAAAATCATTTGGACCTATGAGCCACATTTAAATAGTAGGATTATCGTCATATTAAATAATGTCTCATTTAATTTGGGAAAAAATAACAAAAAAGACATTTAGTTTATAATGAAATACATGGTTGCTTTCCAAATTATGAAAAGGACTCATAAAAATTTGATAATATATCTAATACGTATCTATCTGTAACAAAAGCATTTGGAAATTCACATTATTAGAAAAAACATCCCCCTTTACTATTGTCTTCACATGGGTGGCTTTGATTTCTCTCTGTGTCTCTTTTTTCTTCTCCCAGACATGCTATTTCTCTTAATGGTACCTACAGTAGACAGGCTAGAGTCCCTCAGAGCTTGTATTAGTGGACTCCTCTCACTTTTTCACAGGTCTCTCTCTATATCTCATGGTGCTCCTGCATAATTTGTGAGCATGTGTGAGTGAGAGACACAGAGAAAGTGCTTGATGGTGTATGAGCGTGTGTTTAGGTCAGTGTTTCGCTTGACTTTGGTGGTGTGATAAAGCTGATTTGTCCCTGTGGTGTCAGAAATTCTTACAACAGAGCCCGGCATAACCCTACAGAGACCCAGCAGAGAGCACAAGACATTTTAATATTTATGTGTTAATACAGTAGATCTTACAACGCGGCTGTCATAGTTCATGCTGGTGGGACCGTTGCTCTCTCTTGCAGAAGACCAATACACATAATATTTAAAATATACTTTTGATGGTGAATTTTTACTGACTTTGCTTCGGTCCATTTTTAAGGCATTAAAAATGCTGGGAACGGGCTGTGTGTGCCACCGTGTGTGCTCCAAGATAGAAAACTTGATATTTGGGTATATTTTTATGCAGTTTTAATTTTAAGATTTAGTGTTATAACAAAATTACATTTGTGTTAAAAACATATTTCAAATGTTTGTTTTCACCATTATACTGTTGCAATTGTTCTAGTTTTGCCCTTGAAAGATGTGTCCAACAGATATTTTGTCTGCTCTCCAGCAATGTGAAAAAAAATCTATATTTGTCTAGTCCCGTAGGAATTTCTTTACATAGATACATTTCGAAGAACTTTTAACTTGTTTTCTTGTAAGTGTTTGTGTACATATTTTTATTATTTCTTTATTTTATATTGTAATTCTTTTTTTCTGAATTTTTAAATAAATAAGAACATCGATTGACATTTAGTTTTGCTGTAACTTTGGTCTGCTTGAACTAAATGAAGCAGTGAAATTGCATCTATGCGTAGCTGCGACTTTGTTAATATTTACATTTACAAACCTGTTCTCTGTACAGGTGCAAATAAACTCTTTGAACCTTGAGGTTTGACTCTTTCTAAAACATACTTAAAGTTTAATGTATGGGTATCTTGTAACTGAGGAAGGAACACTTTATATTTATGTATGAAGTTGTTTCAAACAGTTTAGATAGGGAGGTCGAGGCATTCAAGTTAAGACATCTCCTCTTCTCTCTCTCTCGTTGTCTTTTGTCGTCTCCCGCGCGCCGCTGCAAAAGCAAGGTTAATTTCTTTACAAGAGCGCAGCACTCAAAGAGCAATTACAACAGTGATGGAGAGTTTCCTTGACTCCCTGTTGTTTAAAACCTGTAATTTATGGCTTGCAAAGAGGCCACACTTAATTTCTCCTCTGTGGTTTAAGAGGGAGGGATACAAGCTCTCTCTTTTCTGCGGCTTGACATTTTAATAGGGGTTTTGGGAGAACTGCACCATCTCAATCTGGTTCTGACCCAATGGGCACTTGATCATTGTTTCCTCGTTTTTAACGCACCGTGTTACCTTGAGGAGGGAAAGATGCTGAATGTAAAACGGAACTGGGAATTGGCAGTCCTTGTAAATATTCTGTCCATGGAAATGTGTTGCTAATTGTTCCACCACCAATCCTAAGAGTTGTGTGTGTTATGGATTTAGTTGAAGAGGAAGTGAAGTATTTAAGTACAAACTCTTCCCCAGAATTTGTTTATTTTATTAAAACCAAAAATGTCAAACAAACCACGCTTTTGCATCCCACAAACTGTTCATGTTTGTCTAATTTGTTTCCTATTTTTGTGGCGTTAGTGTCAAAGGAAAGGAAGTCTTTGTGTAATGACCTGTATTGGCTCATGTGTTATGGGGGCGTTCTACACCATGTGGAATTTACTGTACCTCCGACTCACAGGGAGTGTTAGGTGTGTGTGTAGGAGAGAGAGAAGCGAGGCCTTGGTCATCACAGAACCAGAACCATCCTCCCTTATTTTTCTATGTGGGGGGCTTGTCAAAATCTAGTCAGTATTTACAACATTACACATATCAAATCACGCCAACTAAATGACATGCTGTGGCAGGTTTCTTCATTGTTCTGTGAGTTATTGTGAACAGGCTCCTTAATGTCACACTTTAGTGTTCTACAGTACTTGCAAAGTGTTGTAAAGGAAGGCTTTGTGTCCGAAGGCTTTAAAGAAACTTAAAATTCATTGCGTGGTAGGAGGATCCTGTCTGTTTTACTAACTTTGCTTTGGTCCGTTTTAATGCGATTTTTAGATGCGTTCTAATATGCTTTGTTTAACCCAAATTTTTGTTTATTGACATTTTCCTTTTTTTGTGTATGTGTGCGTGTGCATGTGTATGTGTATGTGTATAAAACAAAAACGTATATAAAAACTCTGAGATGGGGCAAATTTTATTTTAGATAAATGTCTTTATTCAATACAGAAAAAATATTGTAACACTAGAAGGTTTAATTTGTTAACATTATTTAGCATTTTAGCATTTTATATTTAGTATTTTATATAATAGAATAGCTTTCTACAGCATTTGTTAATCTTAGTTCATGTTATTTTCAACTATTAATAAATATTAGTAAACACTAGTAAATGCACATTCAATTATAATAAACAATTGTTTTGACATTAACTAACATTTACAAAAAATGCTGAAAAACTATATTGTAAAGTGTTACCAAATCAGTAAATATTTGTAAATAAAAACTGATCAGAACTAGTTTATTTGAGCCAATTCTTGTGTTATATGTATTTTTGTGCTTATTATAAAATTGCATCGTAAGCTTGTCAACATGCTGACATCATCAATCTATCCATTCTAGTCTCCTATTTATTTCGGTGGAAGCTGTTGCCCATTTAGAACGTTTCACATCAGTCACTTGTCAGATTTCATGAATGCTTCTTTAGAAAGCTGCTGCCTATGTAGTCAAGTTATTTCACCGGGATTGAAAGCAGATCTTCTATTTTCATATTTCATCACAGGTCCATCAAGTTGCTATCAACCTGAACTGCACCATCTGACACGCGGGGCGAGTTACGCGTCCAGCCAGCAGAACTGCACAAACACAGCATAGAGAGCGAACCCACGGGAGATGTTTTGCTTGTGAGTGTGGGATGCCAAGAAAGCTTTAACAAACAACCATCACCCCTCCACGTGCCTGCAGTGGCGATCGGGGGGTCCGCCTTGGAAATCTCGTCCCGCTCGTATATCACACTAACTCTCTCTCAGGGCAGACCCATGGGCTCAAAAGCATTCGCTCTGATCATGAGGGTGAATCCGCAAACAGCTGACACCGCATCTATCTCTCTGCCCCGGTGTGGTGGACAGAGCAGAGAGGAGATGCTTTAACTCCACATACTGTCTCATTTACATCTCCCGGGCAGCTGGGAGAAGCCCCCACTGCCCAGAACGGCCCCCAGCAGTCCTCTCATTGCAGGCCACTTTGCCTCTGGGTTTGTCTCTGTCCAGAACTGAAACTTCCATAAAGTTTCGTCCCTCACTACAAGCCCTTAAATCTGTGCATTAAAACTGCTGAAATGGACTGGTACGGTTCACGGATGCACAAGGGTCTAGAGACCGCGCACTCTGGCACGATGGCTCATCATCTTTAATACATGCTTTGTTCTTTTGTCAAACTTGTTGTGACCGAGGATGGCTCACAAAGGGGCATTTGAAGTTATTTACAACATCACAAATGACTTGGTGCAGCAATTTCGGCCTGCCGTTGTTGACAAATAGAATTGATTTAATGTTGATTCAACGTTGACAATAAGCAGCGTTCATTTTAAGTTTTGAAGATGACTTAATTATTAATGTCAGTGTTGAAATGACTAAATACTGTTAGCAATTATATTTGCTATCTGTAATGATGAAGGAAAAGTGAATATTAAAAGTTTAAAAGAATTTTTTATCGATGCATTTAGCTTGGCAAAAAGACAGAAGTATATCAAATGTTCTTGGTAAAAATGTTGTATAATATTTACCAGGATCTATTGACAGAATAGCTTACATCATGAAGCGTTACTTATAAATTATATTAGAATGAGCTATTTCTATCTACATACACCGCGCATCCGCAGTGTATGTTGTTTTCTACAGTAGCCCTAAATACACAAACTGCTTTATAGAGCACATTTCATAAATACGTTATCTTCTTTTGCAAAGAAACAAAAACATGATTACATATTAGCACTGTGTCAGCCACTGTAATGCTTCAAAAAGAAGGGTTGAGCATTGGAGTGATTCGTTGGTTGCAATTCACAACATCACCACTAGATGATGCTAAAAAGTCCTTATTACACCTTTAAACAGAATTTCTTTTTTTAGGGAAAGAGCTTTTCTGGGAGGAAATTTGTCTGAGATTCATTTTGTTTTGCAAACTTCATAAATAGAATAAAAAAGCTCATTTAAAGATGCAACAATGATCTCAAAGGCCACTCTAATAACTTATCAACGACTATTAGGCTTCTAAATAAGACCGATGTATCCTGCTGTGAGAAACTAACCACCTTATCACCTTTCCTGAACTGTAAAACACCGGAGTAAAAGTAAAATAACAAAAACAACAGCTCTGCGACACATCCTCGGAGAATTCATACCGGCTAGGTGTGTTACAAAGAGCATCTTTTCGATAACGGGTCAGACATCAGGGTTTCCACCGTGCACCGTCGTCCCAGGGTTACAGTGTTGATTTCTTTTGAGTGAACCTGCCTGAGTCTTTGATGTCAGTCTGTGTGATTGGCAATGTGTCAATAATAGACTTGGTGGAGTTACTTTCTGTACGTGGTCTGAATCGGGAGAGCCGGAGACAAATTAGTGTGTCCAATGGTTCTTGGGGTGAACAGAAATCCAGTAAGCGTCAGCTGGGAGATTGACAAGAGGATTAGAGGTGTGTTTTTTATTCATCTGGCTGGAAACATCTAAATGCTGAGAGTGATAAATAAAGTCAGAGAAATAGCGGGAAAGAGCAAGAGAATATAAATTGGTGTTTTGACATTTTCAGCCTTTTTCTCTTTCGCGTTAGATTGCATCCAATATTTTGAATGAGAAACTGGTGTGTCTTAAAAATTAGATCTAAATTTGTCTTGATCTTGTTTAGTATTTCAGTCTCCATAATTTGTTGGTTTATCGGTTGTGTAGCATGTGAAATCCTTTAGAAAGCAAAAAGCAGAAATCTTTCTTGACCCCACGTTTGCACATTGATCGTGTAATTCATCAAAATGAATCTTGTTTTTCAACACTGAAAAAATGAAATTTCAGGTTTTCAAACATGTTTTACATTTCACATTGCTGGGCATCCCATCTTTACGACCTGCCTGCAGCACAATAACACTGTTGGCCCTATGATTGCTGACACAAAAACCACTGGAATAACCTTATCCCCTTCCCCAAAACAGCAACTTGTACGCCCTCTCTCTCATACAGAGTGAGGAAAGATTCTGGGGCTGAGTTCAATAACCACAAAAAATGCTTTCATTTTAAACTGAGAAATGCACAGGGAAGCCATGTTTGAGTTACAATTCCCAGGTCAGTTAAGAACTTGTGGAGAGAGACGTACGTGTAATGAACGCCTATGTCAAATGGATTGATGTTAAAATGATTATTACGAGAACGTTTAAGAATTTTTAACACCTTGCTGATGTTTTATTTTTACAGGAGCAAGCATTTACAAAAGCATAAATCTAGATGTTCATTAAGGGCGTTTATTTGAGAGCAAATGTTTGGCTGTGGATGTGTAGAAACCTGGGGTCCCTAAATTTGTGTTTAAAACTTTTTAGTTTAAAGGTCATCATTTTTTTAACTGTAAAAGTGAAGCTCAAGCAGAAACATGCACTTGAGTTTAGCTTTCAGATTTTTACAAGTTCTGAGGAAGGCTGAAAACACATTACGCAAGCTTTTCTAGTTAGGCTCACTACACATCTGTGTTTTTCTTTTACTTGAGGAAATGTCATTCAGAATTTTAAAATACTGAAGTCACATCATGAAAAATACTTTAGACATGAGCGTATATCCTGGTGACAACTTTTTTCACGTTTTAAATGTAATAATGTTTTAACATGAGTGACTTAACTGTCCAGGACATGGCAGAGATCCAGTTCAAATCTGTTACAAAGAAAATAATCCTCTCAAATTATGACAAGTGCTTGTTTTGCCAAATGATCTTATAAATGGAATGTAAACAAATGTCTTCAGCAATCTGAGATTTTAAAAATTTATACAGTTAGCAAGGTTCAGTTTTCCTTGTGTCAATACACAGAATGAGTTGTATTTTAGCTTGATTAATGAGATTAAATGAACACACTGAAACTAAAGCTGTTTCATTTAAAATTTGGATTTAGTTTAGCATTTCCATAAACTGAATCTAATATTTACAAACTGTACCCCAAACTGAATCATTTTTATAACATGTTTCATTCACTTTTTCACATATTTATTAATTGTGGTCATACCTTCCACCATTTAACATTTAAAAATAATGACATCATTTGATTAAAGAATGAGAATTTCCATTCTCATCTGCCCTTTGTTGTGAATTCTGAAGTAGATTTTTCATTGAGCAGAACAAATGACTTTCCCTGAAATGTTTTTTTTGGTTCCTTTGATTGCTCTGATGAAGTCTAAAAGTCTAAATCTGTGATGAATATTATTTTAAAGTGACAGATGTGCTAATGAGAATGAGGACCGAACTGGATGTGACGTCCTGGAGTCCAGGATCAGATTTGGTTTAAGGAACTGGGATGCATCTTGATTCATGCCCAGTATCTGGCAGGAAGACTGAGAGATCCAGAAATACTTTTTTGTATGAAAGCACATTCGAAGTGAATTAAAAAGAAAAATGACTGCCGCATTGCATAGAAGTTTTATTACTTAGTGAGAGAATGGAATTATTTACTTACCAGTGCAGTAAAAGATAAATGCATGAAGACGTACTTTGAAGGATCGATGAGTACAGCACTGAGACCTCCACCTCGTCTAATTAATTGCTCACAATAAAAATGGTTAAAACAGGAAAATAAAAAAACTTGACAGCATATGAATTAAATGCTGTTTTCTTTTTAAAACAGTCCACATTCTTGATGCGTTTTGAAGCTTTCTTTTTCACTTTCTAACTGTTGCTAAAAGTCCAACTATAGGCAGTTTCATCGGATTCACTTATTTTACGATTTGTTGAATTTTGTTGTATGTTAATTTTATTAAATAAACAATTTGTTGAATGGGTCCTGTAGTTTGGTCGCATTTATACAAACCGTATTGTACATACGCATCTAGTGGTTGAGTTTGGTATCGGAGTCTTAATTCATAATATTGGTTCTTCTGGGTACTTCAGGCACGCTATTGTTTGTGAATGTGTACCGGAAGTTAAGTTGGGGTCACAAAAGTGCGAATGCACAGTAACGTTTGTCTATAGCGAGACCCACGTATGTCATTACATTCAAAACAAAAATTTCAAAATTAAATCAAATAAATATAGTGGAAAACTTTAAGGTGGATGTCCGTTTTTAATGTAAGCGCCAATAAATGAATTTATCGTGACTCAACGCTCACGTGTAGGTTGTTGTTAATACATCATAGGTCAAAGAGCATAGGGGTCACATGACCATTAATCATGGCGGACGCAGTATGTCCGAAATGTATTCATACTACTGCCACCCATACTATGTAGAACGTACTGTTTTAACAGCCGATAGGTACATACTTATTCAAATTCAGTACGTACTGTCACAGTATGAGATTTCGAAGTGTTTGAAAGAGTTGCATCATGTGTAAATCACAAATAACCTGCAGACTATGAAACTTAAATAATTGAACCGTTCTACCTTATATACGTAAAAATATTTTCGATCCAAATAAAAATCAAATGAACGTCATAATGTATTCTCACGTTTCTATGAACTTGGTGTTCGGAAAACCTGTTTGAAAACGATCATTCCGTTTGGTGAATGCCAGTGGCACGGAAATGACTCACTTCAGCTTTAATAAAATGTTTTATAAAGAAACCGTATCATAAGACACGTTTAAAATGACACGTACCAGATGGGCAGACTGACACTTTTCATTTAAGCGAGATATGAAAGTGTTCGTCTATGGCTGTGTCAGTGATTTTAAGGGGCACCTGAGGGGTTTCACAGCTCGGGGTGCACAAATGTTTCCACCAGCGGCTCGATTTACAACCCCAGCAATACCACATCAAGCAAGTTTTACTTGGGCCAGCGTTTCCATGCCACCCAGCCTGTGATGTCGCCTGTGACATCATGAGATGGATATTACGGAAACTCTTAAACAGTTCGAACGTGTCGCATTATCTCACAACAGTTTCCATGACAACCAACAGCTGTGTGCGATAACTCAAATTGCAATCTCGTCAGTTTGTAGTTTCTCGAATTAGAAAATCATTTATGCCTCACCTCCCCGCTCCCCTCATTTCTCTCCTCCTTTTGCATTAAGTCAGACCTCATCATCATAAATGTAGTGACGTTTGCTCCACTGAAGTGTAGATCTTAGCACTTTATCTGCATTTTGAACGAGACCCAAACCGTGCTGCACGATCCAGCTTTTTCTGTCAGAACTGCAGCCCGATTCAGAGCGCTCGTGTTTCATTTTAATTGGCAAATCGCAGCGGTGAACAGCACTACCTAAGTTATTTCCGTTGTGTGTTTGCCTTGGTAAAGTGAACAACTATATGCACAGAGATGAATGCAGTGTAAGTGTGCGCAAGAGCGCCATAAACGTCGATGATGAACTCGAGGTGAGTTTGTGTCGATTTCGTGCTACGTGATCATACGTTTAAAGGTTAGTTTATAGAAACCGAATATTCTGTCATTGGTTACTCCCCGTCGTGTCATTCCAAAACTCGTATGACTTTCTTCTGGGTTGCTCATCTTAAATCAGGAAATGAGAAACAGGACATATTTGAAAGACTACATTTTTTCCCATAATCCACATATCCACACGTGTCGTACTGATGCTCAGATCTGATAACATCATTTAGCAGAAAAATCTGGTTCATCCAGGGGTTCAGTCATTTTGTTTATGATGATGTCATTCTGCGAGTGACTGTTTTGGAGGAAAGAGGTCTTTTTCAGCTTTCCTTTTAGATTTACGTAGACAATTTTCTTTCTTGCCTTTCAGCTGTTGCTTACAGTTCATATCCTTCAAACGCTAAGGATTTGATGCAGCCATTCTGTCCGTATTTACTCACCCTCACGTTTTGATATCCTGTTATTTATTACCGTCTAACACGATCCTCTCGCAGCACCTTTCCAGACGACAGCTCGTAATCTCTTTTAAAAGAATGTTTTATGTCTGTATTTTCAGTATGTTTGTGTGAGAGAGGCGGGTTGCGGTGAGAATCATGTGACGGAGAACTTGAATAGCCTGCCTGAGGTGCCGTGAGCCCCAGCCATGTTTAACATGCCTGTTAACAGTCCAAACCATCAATCTGGGCCAGATAACACGTCTAACCGTACGTGTACCACATCTCACTGTTTCAGACAAGTGAGAGATGGGTGAGTGTTAGCGAGACTAACGCTGAGAAAAGAGAGCTTGGAAGGAACGGAGAGAGCGTGGGGAGAAGGAAAACATGAAAAGAGGTGTATGATTAACTGTCTGTATGTCACCAGTTAAACATTGGAGGCTACCAGTGCAAACGCAGGCCTGGATCAGGAATGGCTTGCAGATTTCAGTTCTGGCTGTGCAGGATAAGTGCGGGTTCACAAGGTGTTTAGTGGAGAGGCTGCCAGCCAAGTATGATCTTACTGGCTTCCCATGTTAATGTTCATTCAGGAAGGACCTTTATTGCTGAGCAGGAGGAGAGCTCAAGCCAGCTGTGAAAACACCATTAAAGAGGCTTTAGTACTCATTTCACGAATACTTAAAGGTTACTTATTGAAAAAAAATGTGAAATTAATGGACTATGCCTGGGCTTTTCCTTATTGTTCGTCCATGAGCTTTGACTTGCAAGGATCCGCATGGGAAGGGACAGTCCTGGGTGTGCAGGCGTCCAGTGAAACTTAATTCCAATAAGTTCCAAGAACAGAGACTGTTTTAGTTTTCTGCCTTTCTTTTTTGCGCGAGGGTGTTCTGGGATTTCCATTTGGCAGGGTTGAAAATTGCACATTCACGATTGCAATTTGAAATGAGGCTGTTAAGCAGGTATATTGTGAGGTGAAAGGCTCAGACCCGTAACGGAACAGGCGCTCTGTAAGCCATCAACAGGTCTTAGGCGGATTGTGTGTATGTGTTGTGGGTAATTAAGAAATCCATACCTGCGGTGTATGAGGAAGGAAACGGTGTACACGCCCCTCATTGCAGATTACGGCAGAGGCTGTCAACTTTATGTGACTGATGGACAACAAAGACCTTTCTGTTCCCGTTGACTGGTCTCAGAAAAGAGCACTGTTTTTCAACTGTGTTTAACAAGTGGACTCCATTGGTTTGTGAAGATGTGCTCGCTTGATTTTCCAAAAGCATTGTATTGGAATCAAGACCAGACATCTAAGTTGTAGAGTGCGTTAAAAACGATGTTTTTACCTTAACTTTTTAAAAGGTGTATGTGTGTTGAACGGGATCAGGTGACCGTCCCAATAAAAACCTTTTTGCGCTCATTGTGCCATGGCTCCAAACAGTATCTTAATGCACTCAGATGATAAATAAACAGTATATTTCAACATCAAAATAAGGCATAAGATTAAAAGAAAAATTATGTTAAGGAGCCTTCCAAGATATACGCGCACACCCGCAAAACCCCCACATCCTGCTCTGTATGTCAACACACTGGGCTTAAAAAATAGCTCTATTGCTTTGTCAAAGACAGGGTGGACTCAAAATGAATTAAGAATCAGAGTTTAGTATACACAATCAATCAACATAGAGAATATATTTATTTTGGAGACGCAAGGCAACAAAAGAATCAAGGTCCTGTCCATTCCTTTCCAAGACATTCAACATAAAACGCTTTGGATGGTAAATTCAGTTACGCGAATTAACAAAAAAACATATTACATGCCCATAAAAAGATAATGCTGTCTGATCTGAGCAGATTTGATTTGATTGGATGTGTTATGACAGGACTTGAGTAATGAAAGAATAAAGCCAGCGGGGTAATGTAACCTCCCCCCTCTGCCAAGAACCATTCCATGCGATATTCTGACAGCGAGAGCAATGTTGGGGTAAAGGACATCGCTGAGCATCCAGACCTGGGAACAGGCTTCTCACATCTGGAACGCGTTAGGTATACTTCTTTATTGAGCCTTGGAATTCCAGCATTACATGAGAAACGATCCCACCCATGCACTTTACTGTACTCTCCTTTCATATCTGCACACTTCTTCTAAGAAGCGTAACCTGGGCCGAGCGGGGGATTGGGTTTGTGCTTGGTTGACTGACCACTGTAGTCTCTGTCCTGAACAAATGACCTCCTGGGCGTCTGTGAGCCAAAAGACATCCGCGTATACGTTTTAATCGCTTGTGTAGAGCTCAGGGATTTGAATAGAGAGACGATCAAGGATTGTGAATCTGTTGGAGGGACGCTCTCGGTTAGTAAAAGGGGTCTCCACTCTCCACACACTTCTGCTCTCATCCGAGCGTTACCGCTCCAAATGATGTGGGAATTATGGCTGGGCTGAAATTCCAGGAGTCCTCAGGGGCAAGAGGGGGAAATACCCAGTGGCATTGTGGGATATTCGTTCCTGTATTTTGATTTGCTGTGGCAGACGGTCCCTAAGGCTTGACTGGAAGGGTCATATATTACTCTGCTATCATATAAGCGAGCCTGCATCTCCATGTGGATTTTTCCAATATGTTTCGGCACTGCTGACAAATACACACATGAGTTTTATAGCCTGTCAGTAAATTGTACGTTGTACATGTTTTTGTTGTGTTTGCAATAGATAGAATGAGGGAAAATACTTTTTCTTGTGTGTGTGTGTGTTTTTTATAGTGGATCTTAATTCAGACTTGAAATACATCATACTTAAATATTATTCTTTTATGCAAAACTATTTCGGTTTATATTGGTATATTCAACTACAGAACTGGACTGTAATGCTGGTGTTGATTATGTGTTTTTTAAAGCGGAGATAAAACACATTGTGTCTGCCAATCTTATATTAATCTTGAGTATCTATAGAGTAGTACTGCATTCTTCGTGTCTCAGTTTATATAATTTGATCACATTTATAAAAGACAGGCGAGCATTGCTGGGGATTTCAGAACTAAAACACGAGCACATAATACATTATCGCATTATCCCTGCATAACAGCTGATTCATTGTAAGTTTGTGTTGTTTACATGAGGCACGTACGCACCGATTGCCAACAAAACACAGACATTTGACACAGTTTCACTTATGCACACACACATACAATTAATGTCCGAAATCTTTTAGCGTTGGGGCTGCTCCAAAATCCAGTGTTATTTTCACTGTTTATTTAGCATTCATCACAGAAATGCGTTAAACTTACACATACGAACTCCAGTGCAATGAACAAAGCGCAAAGATGGGCGTAATTGACTAAGAAACTTATTACGTAAGAGGATTTCATGTTTGAAAAAAACACCCAGAAACCTATACAAACCCTGGGGGCATTGAATTACTGTGAGATACATCCAAATCGGTTTTGGACAATTTGACCGTTAAGCATGAAAAGCCAGCATACATTGTAAAGAAGTCAGAATGCATGAAACATATACACACACAAGTTTTATAGAGACATTTCCGGCACATAATCCATTGCTTTTACTACTGTATGAGTGACCCTTAATATAAATAATGCTATCTTAAATCAGTAAATCCACATTCCAGTGCATAACCGAAGCATTTTCCATTTATTGTTCCGTGATATTTCTGGCTTAGCGCTTTGGCATTTTCAGCATCTATAAAACTGGGCCGATTGATGTTACACTGCTGATTTATGAGAAATGATGAACTTGACTGCTCGGGGTTGATGTGATTTTCTCATGCACCTTTTACTCGTAACAGAACACACAGCAGGAGATACACGAGAAAATGAAATTAGGAAAGTTAAATGACTTAGGGCAGTAATCGCCCATAAACCACTTGAGTAAGCTCAGCAATTACGTTTAACGTCGCCAATATCACCGGCAAACTAATTCTGTTGACTTCGTTTATCAAATAACATTCCTTGCTCTTGCGAGAGAATGCCGGAAGCTATTTTAATATGTGCGTGTGTGTGTTTAGGTGTAGTGTGAGTTTGTTTCTGTCTGTGTTTGGAACTGCGGACTAGATTTCGAAATGTTTAAAAAAGTCTTTCTTTCAGTGCATTTACAGTTCATTTAATTCTTAAATATTTTGAGTTTTTATTAATTGTCTAGTTTTGATGCTGGCTTGTGTATTTGTAAAAATAAAACAATGATGATGTTTTTATGATTGTCTAGTCATTCAGGTGGAGGAAAGGTTTAAGTTTACAGGACCTGTAGAACAATATTTTGCATGATGTATAACATATTACAGATATACTGTATGTCTTTGGATGTAAGGCAGAAAGAGTATTTAAGATCACACCACCATCACGGGTCCGCTTTGACAAAGGACAAATGTTCTTTCATGTTTTTTTTGTCCAGAGATTATCAACCTTCCTTCTTTTGCCAGTAGTTGTTCTCACTGTTAACAGTTGCATCATTTCCTGTTACGTCTTGCACTGGACTTCCTGTGTGAAGGTCATTTTTTCCCATGAGAAAATGTGCGTGCAGGCGTGTCAGACATTCTCAGAATGCACTGTCTGTAGATCGTCATTGCTCAGATGTAACCTATTATGAAAGATAGTAGAATACGCACTATTTTGATTATATGTGACCCTGGACAACAAAACCTTATGGGGAAATTGAGATTTTTACTTCAACTGAACGGTACATGAATAGCTTTCCATTGATATTTGGATTGTTCGGAGATATGGCCGAGATGTAAATGGTGCATATTGAGGGTGCAAAAAATTTTAACATTAAGAAAATAGCATTTAAAGTTGTTTATCAGAGGTGCTATAGCTGGCTGCTGCTAAGAAGAAACAGGTGTTTCTTTAATGCTCTCTTTTTACTTACCATTGTTATTATGTTGTGGAGAATAGATGAAATCGAAATCTAATGCTGCGTTCACACCAAATGCGAATTAAGCGTTTTGCGCGAGGAAATTACATACAAAGGTAATGCAATGATGCGGATAGACACCAATTTGCAGCCTGAGATGCGAATGACGCGTATCGGGCGGCGTGATTGCGGCAACGCGTCTTCCGCACAAGTTGAAACATTTAAACTCGAGCGAGAAATTGCACGAAGAGCTCATTGACACATACTGCATGACGGGTCTGGACGATCCGGTGGTCTTGGTATTTCTCAAGTGAAAATAACGAACTTTTGCTGCAAGAAATAAAGAGCGGGGAACACGATTATTCACGCTGGGTGTGAAGACAGTGTAACCTTTACATAGATACCAAACTTGAGAGGGTGATTCCTAAAGAGCGGGCAGCAGCGAATTAAGTTTGTAGTCGAGTTTCTGTCATTTTAGTTCGTGATTTTGCTGCATCCACTAAAATGTTTTATTTTATTTATTTACGGTTGGAAATTTACAAAATATCTTCAAGAAACATGATCTTTACTTAACATCCTACTGATTTTTGGCATTGACCCATACAATGTATTTGTATTAATACAAATGTGTCACACATTAATATAAAAATTCACACATACTGTATAAATATAACCAACTTTCAGAATTGAGTAATAATAAAAAGTATTGAATTGAAATATAATATATTTGAGTATGAATGAGTTGTAAAAGCATGAATTAACAGATGCACATTTCTTTACTTTAAATTTGTGGATGAAAACCAATTTTAGCTACATGAAATTTTTATGTAAAATAAATGAGCTTTATGAGTCAATTGAACTTAATTATATTGAACTGACCTAAAAAATATAGTTGTAAAATAGTTTAATTCACTCATAAAGATAATTTGATTTAACTTAATACATTGTGAAGCTGTGAACCTAAAATGTAAAGTAGGTTTTTTACAGTGCACTGTACACAATACAGTTTTATGAAACATTTCCTGAGACCAAGTATGAATTTGTTTTAGAAGAGATTCTAAAAACACATTTAACCCACATATTGAGAGCACCTACTCAAAAACATTTATGAGATCAAATATGCACAACTGTACACAAATGTGAAGACCCTGAGCAGTAGGATTCCCCACAGAACCTGTGCATGCATTCACTTTTTTACAAGTGGGTCATTTACAGTGTTGACCATTATTGTTTTACATACTAATTAATGGTAATTGAATAAAAAATTATGTGCAGGGATATCGTGATCGTGTGTGTGTTTGTGTGTGAGAGAGAGAGAGAGAGAGAGAGAGAGAGGTGTATTGTGAAATAAACAACACTCTCACAGGAATTCGTGACATTGTCACAAACTGTAATGTATTAAATTGTGTTTATTGACACGACTTTCAATCGATTGAATTGAAATACACGGTATCTTTCAATTGTATAAAAATATATCAACGCAATACGATGGGAATTCATACCTATTTTACAAGGTGGCTCATTCGTGTGAATTCCTATTGCCTAAGATCTCATTGGTATGTTCGGTTATGATTCGACTTGTTTCCTGTGACGTTAGGTTAAGGGGCGGGGTTATGGGGGCCATTCATCATTGTCTTGCCTCGTGTTTTTAGCAAAATTAGCAAAATTGGCCTTCGCGGCTGTGATTTTAGGGTTTTGTGTGAAGTAAGGTGTTGGTTAGCCACATCCTAAAATATGTACGACTTCTTTTGATTTCAGGCTATAAATATGTAAATGTGAATTCACACGCAGTCTGTGTATTGAAAGTCGTGCTCAGTGACACGAAAGGAATGTCGTGCTTTGTGACCGATAAAAAAAGACTGACACGAAAAATGGGGATATTTGTGTCCATGAAGACGAACGAATGGATTCGAAATGTTGTGTATATGCCATGAACTACTGTGAGACTGGGTTGGCAGTAAAACAGAATAGGCTGTAAGGAGGGGTCAGGAAAAGGGAAATAAAGCGTTGTGTGCACATTGACCTTCAAGATAAAGATCACTCTGTAAAGTGCTTAATTTTTATTTCTCTTCTCATATAAATGTGTTTTACCTGCCTGAAGTATGTGTGCGGAAGCTAAACTAAAGAGGGCGTCCACCCACACGAAGAGGTTGTGTAATGCCCCAAGTGCTTTTTAAAAGGCCACTTTATTAGAATCATTTGATTTGTGCGGAGCTCATCGGGTGTCTTATAATAAGATACGTAATTATAAAAAAGAAAATCATCATTTTATATTAATTTAACCAAAAAATGAAAAGTAAAAAAACGTAACAGACTAAATATGGTTTTCCTTTTTTTAGCAATTGAGTTTGTGTGGTCGGACATCACCATTGTATGACTGGCCGAAATTATTCTTCGCAGGTTGAGGTTTTCTCATTTCACATTATCAGTTACAGTCTTTTCTCATTAAGAATATGCCACAGTCACACCTCAGTTATAGATTTACTTTAAAGATTTGTTCGAGATAGGCCAAATGATCCCAACTCGTCCTATAGCAGGCCATGCCTGCTCTGCAGAGAAAATCTCTAAAATGACTCATTCACACATGAAGAGACGGTGTGATTGGATTCCAGCACCCCCTCTCTCCGCAGATGAGCACAAGTTTGATCTTTACTAATTGATGCATCCCAGTTGCATGTATGCAAAGAACTATACCTTGAGCCAATTTAACTGTTCCACTCGCTGGGTTTTAATTGAGTCCACATTAAAATGTACTTATAAAATAATAATGGGCTTCCATGCAAATGATCCCATCCCAATATTGCCACGGCTGAATTTGCATATCCACAAGCAGCATGGGAGTTCAGAAATCAATATAGATGATTAATAATATATCGGGCCACAGGAATAATTAAATTCATTTCATGCAGAAACTCACTCAGGCTTGGCAAACGAAAGGTTGCCGTTTGCCACGCGTTAATTTAATACAAGTTGCCGGGATTGCGGTTTCAATTACTGGGATTGAAATAATAAGGTGTGTTAAAATTACACTTTCAAATATATGTTATTTAATTTCATTTGACTGAATACATTTAGGGATTAATCCCCCTTTCTTTCGGCATTAACATATTGCAGTAAATTGCTGAATGAAATTACTCCTTACAGTCGGCGGTTCCCATTTGAATACGGCAGATCGTATCAGTTGGGCTTAAATAATCAACATCTGCTCTCTTTCAGTCTGCCGAGCGCTGCCCCGCTTTCCACATACACAAATGCGGCGACACACGCTCAATAATAACCTCACGATAAATAATTTCAGCACGAAAACAAAGCCTTGGAAGTTTGTGCGTGAAAAAGGCTTGTCTTTAATGATTCATGGATTGACCAACTTTTGTATCTCGCTTAAATGACATAATTTGGCAAGATTTCATCAACTGCTCTTTTATGACAGTCTTGGGGAACCGGGATTCTCCGTAGAGTGATTTGGCTGTAGTGTGTCCTTCACTAAACCCCATTATAGGATTATAATGTCCTAGATTATTATCATGACTCTGTTAACAACTTTGCGATATTAATGTTAAGCCTAAAACGATTCGGGGAACCTCAATCACTTTAATGAACGTTTTGCAGGTGGCTGCTGAAACCATTTACTGTGTTTGTAACCTGTTTACCCACAATCCTCCAGTCTCCTCCGATGGGACTTACTGTCATTGTCTGGATTCACGCATTACCATTTCATTTCAAAAACAAACATCTTTCTCTCTCCCCTGTATTTTAACGACGATTTCACATCCCATCAGAATTTGGTTTGCATAATGAATTAATTGCATGCATTTGAAACTCCTCTGCGATTCGGGCTGATCGTCTTGAACCGCCGACACCAAATTATGGACATTATGTTTTCCGCAACCTAGTACATCTTGGGCATTGCCCAGGCATTGTCGACGATGCCCAGTTTTTGGTCTTTGCCCGTAATGAATGCACTCCAATATGTAATGACTGAGTAATCACATTACGTGCTGCATCTAGTTTGTGCAGACTGAGATATGCATCTGTGGCTCTGCGGTAATTGCCAGGCAGAGAATGGGGAGCGGGTGGATGGGGTGGGGATATATGCCCTCACATGGGAGATGCGTAGCAAATGATTATGCTGAATTGTTTTTGCAACAGGAGTGTCCGGCGTAATAAAGTTAATGATGTTGAAAGACACGGGTGAAAAGAATCTATTAAAATGCAGATGTTTCCATCTTTTCCCAGAGATCGGGTGACACTGTAAGCATGATCTGTGAATTTACTTCTAGACTGAGTGATTATCGTATTTTCACTGCTCATCTCTCTGAAATTCTCAGTGTGTTTATACAGACAGTCAAACAGCGTGTGGACCAGTGTGACCAGTCAGGTCAGTGGACCTTCCCAGAGGAAATGATTATGGCTCAGATGTGGTTCTTTTATAGCTCAGGAGATTTGATGGAGTTCTCAGTTTATTTAAGTATCAACTTAGTCATGGAATTGCGATGGAGAAATACAAATAGAAACAAATGAAGCAGTTGTAAAAATACATGAAGACAAAATGTAGAATCAGAATTTGGGTAAATTGATGATGAAAAATCTTTACATTCATACTTAGATCTTCAATCATGATTTTTGAATGCAGACTTGGCAAATCTAAACTCAAAGTTTGTGACATTCTGAAACTTTAATAAAGAGCGTGTAAGATTTTGGGTTCATTGCTTTTTGGTTACTACTGCTCTTCAAAATATCTTCTTTTGTATTCTGCAGAAGAAAGAAAGCAGATGAATTTTGAAAGAAATTATGATTTTTTGATTTGGGTGAACTTGGATCTTGGAACTTGAAATGTAAACTTCAGCACATGTTCTGCCAGGAAGACTCAATCTTGCATCACTCACTACGTATAGACCTAACCAATCATCACCTTCCGATCACCATCTAACACCGGAACATATAAGACCGCCACTTAAACTTTGTTTGCGTTCGCAGTTGAAGCAGCAGACATTCACCACCATCCTCCATTAACCCCAGGAGGGTTGGCTGCGCCCCTGCCTTCATCTCCAGGCAGGAGTGTAGCAATTCTTGACCCTCTGGACGTGAGCTACGGACGGGGCCTACGCCAAAGAACTCTATATCTACCATATTCAAACCTTGTCGCCGATCAGTTGTTTAATAAATGTTCATTGCTAAACATTTTGCCTCCCGGGTCTTTCTGGTAGAACTATAATAATTAACTCATCACCTGCGTTTCTTATGTCCTACTGTATTATGTGTATATGTATTGTGTATGGTCTGTGTACTGTAGATATAATATGGATTGTTATTTGTACAGTATTCAGAAGTACTGCAGACTTTTTCATGTCTGTAATGTTCTGTTGGTAATTTGATTTCAATATTTCACCACTCCAACAACTATTGTTTCGCATGTTAAAGCTCGACTCATTCTTAATGACTTGCTACCAAACAGAATCCAATGAATTTCACAAGCCCCCTCCTCCTGCTTGCCATCTCTCCTGTCTTATTCCACGGCACTCATGCTTTTTGTTTTCATGTTTAATTATACAGCTTCTGTGATTACCAGGTAAAACAAATTATGCGCTCCTCTGGCAGCAGATAAATCTTGGTTTCAATTTGCCGTAATGACCCATGTAATTTTTAAGCTGTGCCTACATACCCGCTCTTTTAACGGGCATCATTAGAGGGCCGGTGTATTAGATATACATTTCTGTGGCTTAATTTGGTCTCTCAGGAGCACTTGTAAGGATGCAGCTGCTTCTGCACTGCTACACGACGCCCTTAATTTATTTATTTTAAATGCTGTGATTAATTGAGTTCTCCAGGAACGCGAGACATCAGCGCCGCTCAGGTCAGAGCTCCTCCATATCTGCAGATTTCAAGAGAGAAGCGAGAAATGGTAATGAATACAAAGGGAAGAAATGTGGACGCGGTGTGCCGAGTGAATTATCTGGAGGGGAAGACAGAAGGTTGCACGCTTCTCTACAGACTCTCAGGTGTTTTATAGCACAGGATCATCCTCACAGCTTGGTTTTCCACGTTTTTTTTCAGGACAGAAATGTGGTCCTCGAGTCCAGCCGCACATGTGCACGTTCAACTTGAACTAAGCCTGCCTTATGTTTCAACCACAGATGACAAGTCGCTCGCTATATTCTTTATGTATGAAGTCAGCTTTATATCGTAACACATGTCTCCATATATAACTATTACAGCCAAAGCCCTGTTAAACATCTGCAGGGGTTCAGAGAGCGCCTCTTCGCTGAGAACTCTCCCTCCCTCTACAGTTTGCCGCTGGTTTAACACACGCCATTACCTCATCCACCAATTTCCTCTTCCCTCGGTTCCTTCCCGCCTCATGTCCAGAGTAAGGAACATACACCGACAGATCTCACACCCTCAGCGCTGTTGGCAGTTTTTCATCTCTCTCTCTCTCTCTCTCTCTCTCTCTCTCTCTCTCTCTCTCTGGGCAGAAGAGGAGAGAAAAGTCCTGCCTGTGTGAGGAGGTTCCACAGGGAGCGCCGGCTTTGGACGCAGGCCCAGATCAATGTGACCTAAATTCAAATGCGAATTAGAAGGCTGTCAGTAGGAAAGGACACTTCGCAAATGAGCTCAGACAGTGCGGGGCCTCCGGGGGCCGGCAGAACCTTGGCCTGGCCCGCCTTGCCGTTTTAATAAGTTCCAAATGGGCGACCTGGCTGTAGCAATTCGGTTTTGCGCCCCTCCACCGCTATCTCAGAGGCACCCAGAGCGCTGTACGTGTGCTTTACGGGGAGGGGAGGCCGAGCGGGGTATCCTCGCTGACATGACGCTTGCCAGCGCACCTGGAGCAACCTGCCCAAGGTCACTGGAGAACAGCGAGCCAGAGAGGAAATACCAGAGCTTTCTAATGGGAGTGAGTCTTGATTGCTGTAATGCCTTGAACTGGAACATGCACAGTGTCTGATGGATATATTATGTGAATTTTATGGTTCAGGTCAAGCTGTGAAACACAATAGTGAAGGGTGAAAATTCATTTGAGGGTTGAATTATCTGCAAAGAAAACGCTTAATTGGTCTTTCTATTCTGCGTTCTTGGACAGATGCAATAATAAACTAACAAATTTACCGCTTACGGAAGAAACGCACATGCACGGTACCAGACAAAGCCGCGAGCTCCCACACGCCGCTGTGTTATAGAGGTCACGTCTACCACACGGGGGTGAGAGAGAAACGAAAGCGAGATAATTCACAAACCCCATTCACGTCCCCCATAACGGCCTTTTTCTATACATACGGTGCAAGATCCATATGGGAACACAGCCCTTTTGATTGTTTCCAATAGCATATGCTAATTGTTGATTGTCTTCAATATTATATGCTAATTTTCCCGAATTAGCATAATTCATTAACATTTGGGTCCTAATTACACAACGAATAAAGCCGATCTCCGAAGCCGCGTTTGTGTGCCTCGACTTACTAATGCGCACGACGATTAATGCAGCTCCTATTTGCATAATGCTTAGGAACTTGAAATATTAAAAGCATCGTAGAGTGAAATTTGTGATTAGTCCCTGATCAAATGTTGTTTCTTCTCCTCATTTAAAACACGTTGCTTTGTTGCCCCTGAGGTGAGCTGGAAATCTGGCGTGTAGGTTTATTTACAAAAAGAACACATTTGCGAGCTAAAGACATGCCTTAAAATGCAAATGACAAAGGATTGGTGGTGTGTGTTTTTTTACAATTAATGATGTTCGAGTTGTGTTTGGAGGAAGTTTAGAGGAACAAACGAACGAGCGTTTTTGTGTATCATGACAACTGTAGATGTTTGATATTTGATCTTGTATTCTCTTTGAAATTCGCCGTTTTAACATGATTAATGAGGCCCACAAAGACTTCAGCCATATGAAGTTACAATGACATCCATCTATCTACAGTGCCCTCCACTATTATTGGCACCCTTGGTAAATATGAGCAAAGAAGGCTGTACAAATAAATCTGAATTGTTTCTCCTTTTGATCTTTTATTCATAAAATCTAAAATATTCCAACATTTCTTTAAAGTAAGACAATTTGAAGTGTGGGGAATATCACATTATGAAAATAGTTTTTCTCTAATACACCCTAGTCACAACTTTCTGCAGCCTCCCTTTTTGTGAAAAACAGCTCTAAATCTTTTATTTGATGTCTGACGAGATTTGAGAATATATGGCAAGTTGTCCGAGTCCATTCCTTCATACAGAATCTCTTAAAATCATTCAAATGTTGGTGCTCTCTTATCTTCAGTTCATCCCACTCATTTTCTGGAGTTTCTATGGCTTGATCTTGATTTTTGTTTATTTTGAACCAGTGTGCTGATGGAAGATCTAACCACAAAACAAAAATATAATATTTCTAGCAGCGCAAGTAAGGTTCTGTTTTTTATCTGCTTATATTTGATATGATGCCATGTATCTTTTTCTTGAACAGTGTCCCAAACAACTTATGGTGATGGAGGTGAAGTTTTCCTTTCCTTTCCAAAATTCAAATGATTACTGCAATTCTCCATTTGTGATCTTGGAAGAATCTTTGGCCACTCAAATTCTTCTCCTCGCTTTTCATTGAGACAATATAGACACACATCCTGTTTCAACCAGACTTTCAACATCCCCAGTCCATTAAAACTTCTTAAACATTGCCCTGATGCAGGAAATTCGATTTTTTATTGTTGTAACTATTTCCTTAAAGCCATTTGAACTTGTTTACTTGAACAGAACTATAATGCACATCAGAACTACAGTATATTCTTTGGTTTTATCCATTGTGACGGATGATTAAGGGGGTTTGGGCTTTGTGTTTCTAATATTTATTCTCCTGTCATGACTGAACAACATCATGTTTCTAGTCACGTTGGTGTGCTAAGAAAATGTAACTATCAATGGGAATAGACACTCTAAAAAGTTATACGTTGTCTCAACAACCATATTGTATTATTTTAAGAAGCTTTTACTTAAAAATACAAAAAATTTAACATTTCTAGCTTAACTTAAAATCTATTGTTCATGCAACAAAAAAATATAAATTACAAGAAAAACTCCAAAGTATGCATAAAGTGATTTTGAGTCGGCAAACAGTTAAAATTAAGTAAACCTCACATACATTTCCAGTTAAAATTCACTTAATGTTATCAGTAAAAATGCCTTGCGCCTGGAAAGTTTGATTATTCATGCATTTTTAAATAATAAGTATTTTTGGGGCATTTATATAGATGTTAATGAGATGTATAACAAAATGTAAGATGTATTTAGTATTATTGATTTTGTTTTGGAGTGAATAATATTTTTTTTTATTTTTTTATTAGTTTGCTTTGGTAAGCATAGACCCTGTTCAAACCATCATATTTCTACCACTATAAGGAAGACGCTCATCAGAAATGCAGAATGATGTGTGCTTCTGTGGAGAACCATTCAATGACTGAATGTTTGTTACAAAAATATACTTCACCATGCTATGTAAACATTAATGTAGATGAATGAAATATTTAAGTACAGCCTACATGAGCACTGTAAGTTGCTACATAATGTTTTAAGTAAAGAAGGTCAAGCGAACTGATATATTTTGCGTAAAAGCAAAAAAGATTCTTAAGTTATTTTGGTTAAAAATCTCCTTAAGTTAAATTTACTTAAAAACTATGATGCAAAAATGGTGCACATCTATCTGTCTGTCTGCCTGCCTGCCTGCCTGCCTGTCTGTCTGCCTGGCTTGCCTGTCTGTCTGTCTGTCTGTCATCACCCTCTACAAAAAGACCAAACTTTGTTTTGCTTCAGTCCGACTGCTTTCACACCTGGGAACGACTCCTCAGGATAGTATTAAGGGCCACACAGCGCGTCCCTGTGAGAAAGGGCCAACACAAAGGTAATTGAACAGAGCGACTCTCTCTCTTTCGCCGGGTGAGCCTCTTATTCGGCGGCTCCCCCTGAGAGTGCGAGCGGTAGAGATCTGGAGCCTTTAATGAATGGAGTGTGTCATTAAAATGATAACCATTTCCTCTGAGATCATATCCAATTTAAATGCATAAGAGAACAAGAAATGAGGTGAAGTACGAGGAAAATCGGTAATTGAAAAATCTCTGAGTTTTCTGCCATTCAAACTGTAAATTTAAAGCTTCTGAGAGAGAAGTTCTTGTTTGTAGATCCGCTGACTAGTTCCAATTACCCCTCTTTTTTCCAGCGTTTAATCCGTTCGGGAGCCCCTCTGAAAGTTCTTACACCTTTAACCCCTAAACCGCGATAAATCATTTCCCGCCCCCTCTTAGAGAAAAGTGATGCGCAGAAGAAATGTTAACATCTGCTTTAAGTGAATTCAAGTGAGGAACGATTACATTTAAGACGTTTGGAGAGTAGCTGAAATTCGAAAAACTAAAATAAGAAGGTTTATTGTGAAGGAAAAAGTCAAAATCCAAATAATTAAAAGAAAAGCATTTATACTTCATAACAGTGACAGTGGATATGAGCAGGCATGTAATGAGAAACAATTAACATTCACGCAGGAAATGATGGCATCAACCAGATGGTAAATTACACCGACTCATTTCATTCAGTTGTTAACACTGAAGTTTGTGTGCTTGTATGTGTCTGTAAACCGAAAGTGTTCAATGGAAAACAGCTAATCCAGGTGGATTTTTGGATCCTCATGAGAAAAAGCTTGCAACTCATTTCTCACAACTTCTCAAAGACAAGCCAAAAACATTCTCTGTCCAACCTGTACATTAATAAGATATAAACACAGGCAGACACGTTTGGTTTGCTGTGTACATGAACGTCATAATTGAAAGCCATTATGTCTTTAAACTTCACTAGGTCTTCTGGGAAACACTAATTCAGACAGTCGGAGATCATTAAGGTCTTTAGCTTCCTAATCTAACATTGTGTTCTTTACAAAATAATCTTCTTAAAGGCATTATATACGCTAAAAGCTCTTCATTTCCGATACATGATTTGGACATGGTTTCATTTAGCGTGACAAGCTTTGGAGCATTAAACTATATAATTGAATTGACCTCTGTCTCCTTGGCCTTAATATAATGAATCTTTTCTTCCTTGGAATCAGACCCATAACCTTTATACCACACCAATGCATTACCAGTCGAGCTAAATGAACATTCATTGGCTCATTTTTTTCAAACCAATGTGGATCAAAAATGGACAAGCTCATTTGTTGGGTTAAAAATTTTGCAATAATAGTTTTTCAGCCAAAATGCCCGTTTGTTTGAACCCGTTGCTTGGGCAAATACAAACAGTTGGATCCGTCCATTTTTAACCCGACGATGAGTTAAAATAGTTGAAATTATTTTTTAGAAACCATTGTTAGCATGTTTGCTTAATAGATATGCAAGCACAAACTTTCAGCTCTTTCCTCCAATCAAATGTCTCTATTAGGCTTGGCAACAAAACGCTTTAACACAAAGGCGCTCACCGCGAGATCTATATCGATGGGGGGTTCTGCGTGTTTATCAAAGAAATTACTGATCATAACATCACCCACATTGCTCTCCGAAGAGATGCCAGACCCATCTTGCATATTAGTCCTTGATGAGAAAAATGCAATTAAAATGTCAACTACTTTTTATTAGAATCTGCCCACCCCGCGGAGCTCGGCGTCCTCGAGAGTCCACTGCAGGCAGTCAAAGGATGGCACGGCAAAAAGATTGCGTCAAAATTAGCGAGGAGTTTCAACTGGAGAGGAACAACCAATCTGGCCCCTCTTTAGACATGCGGCATATGTTTCTCTGGAGAGCCGGATTAGTATCAACCTGTCTTTACAAAATGGTTTAATCTTCTTTTAACTGTATTCTGTAAGCATTGCAGTACTTCTTATCAACCTGAATTTAATCCGAATCTGAATTGGATCGTGAATCTACAGTGTGACTTAAGACACATGCTAATTTGTTTTACATTTTTTCAAAAAATTTGTAACAAGCAGACGTCTTTTACCTTTAAAATACGTAGACTGCCAACTTATATTTGATTTTGAAACTTACAGTATTTTTATCTGGGAACATTTGTCGAATTAATGCCAAATCATGATTTGTGTGGTTTTCCATTTTTAAGACACCAATCCCCTTACAATAGATTGAATGTCAATATTTTGTCAATGTTAATATCTTCTTTTTCATAAATTAAAGGGAAACATGTATTTGACGTTATATTCAACAGCTCTTACGACAACAAAGACATGCCACAAATTTATGAACACTTGAGGATTTTTAACAAACATTCATAGCATCCATGTTTAAAATCAGTGATGGTATCACACGTTGCAAAAAATAAACATGCGAAAATGAGGTACAAACTAACTGATCTAACCCAACATGTATTTACTTAAATACATGTACCGCAAATGAATATCATTATGTTGAAGCTGTGAGGCTCCTTCCTTTCCTCTTCATATCTGCTTCAGTTTTAAGTTGGTTAATTACATGAATAATTTACCTAAACAAACTTTTACTGTATAATAACCTTACAGAAATATCTTTGTTGTCTTTTGTCTGATAAGATGACACTGATGTTATGGGAAAAATGGAAAGGAGGAGGAGAAAGAATAGATCTTTTTAATGGAATTTAGCAATAGGTCTCTGGTGTGCTCATTAGGATGACCAGTTTGACTTATTTTACAGCCATTTGTAATTAGTATCCGTGAGAGTTATTGCCATAATCAGGCTAGCGTTGCTCCTTCCTTTGTTAACCATTAACTTTGCTGTTTTTTACTTGCTATATGAAGGCGGCCATTCGTTAACGGCAGCAGTTGTAAAACTAATAAAACTGTACGGTTCCTAAAGGAGAGCTTCATAATTTCATAGATATGAGATTTTTCTCGACCTTCACAATGAGCCCTGACAAGCCCGTCTTTTTGCGCTTGACCACACATTGGATACAAGTGTGATATGAGTGATAAATAATCTAAAAGTCATAAAGCTGATAAAATATTATTGCTAGAGAATAATAAAAACAAATACGACACCAGCAGCACATTATGACTTCAATAAATGATGATACAATTATTTGCGTTGCTTTTGGTTACTAGGCTAACTGTGTCATACAGCATCTAACAGATATGGGCGGAGACTCTCATCCTTACAGCCTCAAGTGCACCTGAGAAGGTATGCGTATACATCTTTTAAACAACAAATAAGAATGTATACTTTCAGTCTACTTTTTACAAACAAAAACCTTACAATTACACTTAAAAGGACTGACAGAAAAGTATATTTGGTCTATTCTTGTACTCGTTTACTCTAAGTATACTTTTCTCACTTTTACTAGTAGTTTATTGAGGGGTTAACTTCAAAATGTGCTATAAGCTTTAAACTATCATAGTAAAAATAGTAAACTACGTATTAATATAGAAATAATAGGCAGGCAGTATTAGTAAAGGCATAGTGAACGATGTGTATACCTCAGTTAATTTGTAGTAAGTTGCAGTAAAAAGGAAAACATAAAGTTTCTACATAATATTATACGCAAGTAAATTAAAAAGTGGGCCAATTTAATCTCTAGAAGTATTGAAATAGTGCTTACAAGTATATTACTAGTACATTGAAATGAATATACTTACTACATAAAGAATACTTAAAATATACTTGAACTTTAAAATTGATTTTAGATATTCTTATAGGTTTCACAAAACAGTTTGCTACCATCTTCTGCAGAATTGTTTCCCACAGACATAATTAGACATAAATACGCTTTTCCAGCATCACAAATGTTAAGTGTCCTTTCCACCCCTAAATATATTGACGTAGTTACAATTGACTCAACTGCATTCAAGACACCTCGGAAGTGGGATATTTCCCACAACAAACGCAGAAGTAACGTCTGGATTTACAGAAACAAGTTTTTAGCAACATTAAAACATTACAAGTATCCGTTAACATTCAAAGATCAACATTCCATAAATAATTTCAGCTTTAAAATGGAAAAGATCGAGTACGGGAAGGCAGCATTATTTACAATAATTAGTTGAAGGCCGCAATAGCTTTAGTTGGTCACGTGACATGCGAGTCATAACGCAGCGCGAGAAAAGAGTTCAGTTCTGAGCCGTGTTTCAGAATATTGATGAAGATCTGTAACCCAGGGGCTTTAGTATATCATTCACCATCACTCTCCGAGCCCAGGCCAATCTCTACCTTCTCCTGCACTGGGTTTTATTTCTTGCGCCTTTAGTGCCCAGCTAATGGCTTATTTATTACTTCCATACTTTATAAAGAGGATCCTGTGTGGCCTAATTAAGGGCCGGCCTTCTTTGGAATTCGTTGATAATTATGGGGCTTCGTTGTTTTAATATTAGTCCTTGCCAGGCTGGAACTCTTGTACGTTCTCAGTGTTCCCGGAGGGGATTTTTTATGGCCGCTTTCACTAAGGGCAGACTGATGGATCTCAGGCAGAGCGGCAGTGAATGTTTATACGGCTGCAGTGAAAGTTGAGTCATCTCAAGTCTCCTGTTTCAAAAGTCCTTCAACAATCTGCTTTAGCTGAAATATATATGAGAGCAGTCGAAGAACGCGCGATGATGAGGAGCCTTCGCAGCCAGTTCGCCACAAGCAACTCCGCGTAGCCATCGGAGAACTGCCTTGAGTTGCTTTTCCATGAGTTCAGCTGCTGTGTAAACATCCAGAATGACCTATGAAAGCTCTCGTGGGATGTATGAACCTATATGGAATATTTTCTAAAATGCATTTTGCTCCCAAACAGAGTTTCATACATATGCATGCATTTACACCGAAGCTGCATCGGTGCGTCTTTCCCACATGTGCATTTCATTAATGTTCAATATTACATCAGAATGTATACATTCAGTCTGTCTGTCAAAAATTACAAAGAGTTCGTAATATGAACAGACAGGAGATTTCTGAATGAATAGTTTGTCAGCTCGTATTTTACAGGAAGTTTATAGATCTTACAGAACGTTGTTCTCCTGAGACATCTCCGAATGTTCTTCAGATGTTCTTGTATTTTTGCAAATGATCTTTACTGTATTTCTGCATGCACAGTCTTTTATACTGTATAGTTAACATATACTGTACATACAGTAAGTCTGATGTATGAAAATATATGTCAGGCACATGTAGGCGTTCATATTTTCATGTATGGAATTGTGTATGAAAAATAAATGTCTGATTCAGGCTTGTTAATTTTCTAATGAACAAATAGTGGAAGTAGAAATAAATGCATATGGTAAGTTGACAAATGTAGACCTTTACGTGTCCTATGTTGTGACAGCAAAAATGGAGAAAAATAAGACTATTAAAAACCGTTAATAATATATTATTTAATTGATGTTTAAATTCATTATATTAATAGATTTATTTCATTGTAAGTGTTTCCTACAAGTTTGCTGTCACACCATGGGACACATTTAAGGTTTATGTGTCTCCATTCATAAAGTTTCATTTATAAATGTTATGCAAGGCCATATCCAGAAATGGGCAGACAGAAATATTGTGTTTGCTGCATAAAGATTAGTCACAACAGAATAAAAGTGTTTGTGTGTGCTGTGTATAATAATTATGTTTATATAAATACACACTTGCCATATATCTACAGTATATACTACATATATTATATATACTGTATTTATATAATATAATATTATAATATATTTTTATAATCTCAAAAGATTATACATGCATGTTTGTGTATTTATATATACATTATTATTATTATACACAGTACACACATGTATATATTATGTAAACAAACATTTTATTCTGCAAACGATTAGTTGCGACTTATTGTTATGCAGCCCCTAAGCTGCATAGGGTACCTCCAAAACACAATTCATCAACTGTCAAGAAGTTTTTATTTTTACCAAATCCAGTACATAATGTGAAAGTATTTGGACACAAGCGATGTGTTTTGCAGCTGTGTTGCCGATCGCTGTACATCTGTTCATTTCATCACCTTGTATTAACTAAATAACTCTGACATCTATAGAAAACCCTGGATTAGGATCATTATTTGACTATGCTCTCATAGATATCCTCAGCATGCCCTTGGGTGCTCCAACAGTCCATTGTCTCTCCAAGAAAAGTCTCCGGGTCCGCTGTAAATCTGCCACGGAACGAGAACTTCTCCTGCGTGCCTACCGCCACAGCCTCGCCGGCCAAATCCCTGACTTGGCCGGCACGGTTCACTTCTTGGCAGGTAGCTGGAGCTCACGTCTGCTGGTTTCATCAGTGGTATTACTTACTTTTCCTCCACCCCTCCATTGCCTCCCAGTGTCTTTATTAAAAATGCAGAATCCATTTGTTTCGGGAGTGACTGTGAGCACACCCAAGCTGCGGATTGATTTATTAACTCTGATTTGTACCTGGGAGATGATCACAGCCCCTCTGCTGTTTGCATGTCAATGAGGAATGGCTTCCCTAAGCATCAGCGATCTCTTGAAGAAGGACTGTTTGAAAGTTGCGTGTTATTGTGTTCATTATGTGCATTGCATTGTGTTTCCCTGCGGCCCGTGACCCTGTTTTTGGTTCATAACCCTCCTGTTGAGATCCACTAAAGCATTTTGCACAGTATTTAGAAATCTCCTAACAGATTAGGACTGCGGTGCATGTGGATAATTTGCTTGGATTTTTTGTGTCTGCAGTGATTTGATGTGCTCACAGATAATGCTTTATGATGATTTTGCATATTTCTGTTGTTTAAGGGAATTGAGAAACATCGGGATGCTCCCGGCCTCCATTTCCTGTCCCGCTTAATCGTTTCCAGGTGAGAGGTGTTCCTCCGAACTCTTCTGGGAATGCTTATTAAAACTGTTTTCCTATCGATATCGTGGGTTTGATACTTACCAGATTTGACAAAGTAAAGATCTCATGTTTGGCATAATATTACAAGAGAAACATAAGTGAATTATTTGGCCTGAACTGCTGGAAATACAACATTGTTAAAGCACAAGCTTGAAACACAATCCTCGGTCCCACACCACATTTGGTTTTCATTCTTTTTCTCGAAAATTTAACAATAGCACCCAGGGATTAAGTCATGAGGCAGGTCGCAGCCAAACCAAACATCCTGCCTCCTGCGGAATAATGAAGACAAATGGAAAAAGGAAACAGGTGTAAAATGTACTCTTTTCCTATTTTTCTTTATGTTTTCTCGAGGAGGCGTTTATGGCGAACGTAACAAAGCTCGTCTAGCAAAACGGCAAGCATACCAAAACAAAACGAGGGATGTTTTTCTTCCCTCAACACAAACAGTGTTCCTGGGATGCTGATGTTTCAAGAGTGATGGGGCTTTCTTCAGCTCTCCTCTCAGCTGCTGGGATCGAGTTTCCAGCCGAGGGTGGTCTGACGGAGTTCTCCCCCAGCGGAGCGGACCTGCGGCCGGGTCTCGGAACAACATTCGGCGACGCTCGTCTCGGTGACCCGGTCACACACTCCGCACACCACTAGAGCTATCGGAGAAAACTTCACGGGCTACACGAGGTCGGATTGGCAACGGAAATGATAATATTTCTTCAGCTGATACTGAAAGAGGTGTAGAGATGGAGAGATTGTGGTGAGAGAATGAGGTGGGGTTTTAGGTGGAAGTGATGACAGGAGGGAGGCGCTAAAAGGGGGTTGAGAAAGTTAGAAGAAAAGCACTGTGACTGCTCGATATTTGATATTCACCTTTTTTGTAAAGGCTTTCAATAGCGGCTGTGTTCAGAAAAGGTAACTGCCACTGATACTCTATACATTAGTGGCAAAAAGCGATTTTGCATGACATTTGCTTTTAATTCCACCTCAGGTTTGATTAAAAGAACGGTGTAAATATGTATTAATTGTGTAAATGTATACATTTCTTTGTTCTGATGAACACAGAGAAAGACATTTGGAAGAATGCCACTTGTAACCAAATTCCTTTCTGTTGAACACAAAGGAAGGTATGTTGAAGACTGTAGAAAAGCAAACCGTTCTGGGGATCTTTTGGCTACCGTTATAATTTTCCCTACTGTGGTAGTCAATGGTGGCCAAAACGTTTTGGTTACAAGCATTTTTCCAAATATCTGTCTTTGTGTTCATCAGAACGCAGAAATACATACAGATTTGGAACAACTCAAGCGTGAGTAAATGAAGACAGAATTTTTATTTTTGGGTGAACTATCGCTTTAAACCATTCAATATGATTTGCATGGAACAAAATGGACAAAATACCACACTTTAAAGATATTTATTGGACAAAATTGCATGTAAAAACCAAAAGCTCACTGAAAATAAAAGAAACAATCACTAGAATTTGATCATCTATTAATATTTGTTGTAGTCATTCTCCAGGGTTGTCTTTTTGAACGTTGCACAAAAACTGCATGCAAAACTTTTAATGCATATTTCATAAAATATTTAGAATAAAAGCGAAGATGTCTATTGTGTTAAGTTGGACATTACTTTTGGCCACTGCTGTACACTGACTCTAATTTGATCTGTTGTTAATAATTTACGGATCCTCTTTCGGTTTTGATAAAATAAGCTTTGCTAATGTGCCTTGTCATTTTCTTTGCCAAGCCTCCTTAAATTCTTCTCAAAGCTGAGCTTTCATTTATACCCCAAGAACAACTTCACAACATGCATAAAAACTCTTTCAATTAAATCCTAACATTTGTATTATATATTTGTTTAGATGGTTCCAGTGGCAATAACATAAACTAACATTTACAATTAACATTCAATAAAATATCAATATCAAATAATTTGTCATATATAATCAAACACAGAGTGGAGGTTAACTTCGGGCCAGAAGCGTCCCGTGATGAAGAGCAATGAGCTCATTTTTTAACACTACTGTATGTTGTATACAATATTTGTGGTAGAACACAGATCATTGTGCCAAATCTCTGTTAAACTGCGCCTGTCAAAAAGAACATGAACAGCATCATGATTTTTGTTTAGTTTTTTTGTTTTGTTTTGATAATCTTTTTCAAGGATTGTTACACATGAAAATCTGGAGAGCTTTGAGCTTCTGGCACATTTGTGACACGTTTTCTTTAGCAGCAGGTAAGCATATGTTTTGAATCACTTATCACATCAGTTATGGTCATATTTTCATTCTTAGTTAAATTTATATAGTGTATTATGTAGTAGTTCATAATAAAGTTATCAGCCAACTGGCGTTTGACTGTTTTCTTTTCTCTTCAAAACCAACTTCTGCTGCTTGGCAAACATTAATCTTGGTCTGTCTGTAATATCATTGAGATTTCTCTCCTTCTCGCCATCTTTCGAGAATCCGTGTACTGTGGTAAAAGACTGATTCAGTTTGAAAAGTTTTCTGACAAGTGATGTTTTCCTCCATCTAGACTGTGAAAGACGTGCATTTTAAAGCGGTGTTCACCGCGAGCGATCCGGTAACACTTGTCATAATCATTGACAGGTGCAGCGACCACAAGTGTCTCATCAGCCCTAACAAGTGTTCGGCAATGGATGTCTCACTTCATAACTGAATTCACATCAACTTTGTCAAACTGTGTCAATTACGCTTAAGCTACATCGTCGTATGACCATACAATTTCACGTCTCTCTTTCTGGCCTGAGATGGCTCCTTATAGAGTTTTCCTTACTATTAATCCAAAAAGACATGTCGTATCACGTAACCAGAATCAAGATTGACAAGATGATGGATCGCTTCTAAATGACACACACCTGCAGGGGTCATTCGCATGTACCACACTGTAACACAATCGTCAGATGCGGGAGGGAACCACAACCTCCAGCTGGAGGTATCTTTAGCTCTTCCTGAAATATGTGCTTCAACAGACAAGAGCCAACTGTAGCTCAACACATGGTTTTGATGGACCAGCGTGATCTTTCCAAAGCTCCTTCAACGATTGGGCTTCCCAGAGAAAGCTTCCCCGACACGAGGTGAACTTTCGCACGAGTGATTTATGCACCGCGCTGAGTTGGTGAAGGGCTCCGATGTCATCGCAGTCTGAGGCCTCAGGCACTTCCTGTTTAAGGTGATTTGAAGTTCCCTGTCAGTCCATAGAGCCCATTTTATTGCCTCCCAGTCCTTCGCAGAACTTATGACATCATCAGCACACAGGAAACAGGTGGGCCGTACTTGAGCAGTGATGTCATGACATTGTTTCTTGACTCACCCATCCACCCACAGACCTGGAAGGGAAATAATCATATAACTGTTTGGTGCATGCCTGGGGGAAAATCTATGAACAAAAAAAAAGCAAAGCTGTGCTTTCTAAATGAATAATACTGTCACAGATTCCTTTTGAAATTAAATTTTTTATGGGTCTACTCCAGTTCTAGTTCGGATTCATGAACTGTCCTATTTGTGGTTCCTGCTAAATCAACCAAAATCACAGTCAGGCCACCATCACATTCTCGCTTACCACAAGCTCTTTACTTCCAAGATTTACTTTTATTCTGAAATGTCCATCATAACAAACCACGAAACATGGTCTATGTTGGAAAGCTAAAATGCTGCTTTTATTCGTAGGGAGTTTGGCAAAGTTTGCATAACATCAATAACAGAATTCTACTAAGATGATTTTAAATGACCCTTTCAAAAATAATACTTCACATTCATTTCATAAGGTACATTTAAGAAAAGCTGTAGAAAATATTTGTATGCTTATAATATGCAGTGTTCTTTTTGTAGCACTGTATACTGTTTCAAGGCCCACGTCTAAGTTTATAAAAGTGTCCTTTCAAGTACTTTAAGTGAAACAAGAGTAAACATTTAGTTGTCAAATAAAAACTATAGACGGAAAGTACACCCTACTCTCTGTTTTTTGTTTAAAATATTATTCTAATTGCACAGTTGAATACCATTGCTTGGGAATGATACAATATCCCCCAAATTTTATGGAAGTTCTTAAAAACTGTAAAAAATAAGATCTCTAGGAGTGGTCAAAATATGATAAATTCATTTTAAGCTTGAAGCTTGAATTTCTTTGAGATCTTTAGACATGCTATTTTGAAACCAGGGGCTTCATTTATAAATCGTGCACATATTTGATCATAGTGTGCGCACGCAAGAATCCACAGGAACGGTCATATTTATAAAAGTCTTGGAAAAGTGGAAAACTGCTTAGCGCCACGTCAGGGTCTGAGCAGATGCACTTTTGCTTGTCCGAGTGCTGTGGGATTTTGGAAATATAAGCCATTATTTCCGCTTGTATAGGATTTGGAAGTTGACATGAGCTCTTTCATATATTAATGACATTAATAATACATTGTTAAAAGGCGGAGATCTGAAACTGTTCAGCCATTTGGAATTTCAAGATCATTTGTGATTTATACATTTCACAACTGATAGAGAGGCGACACGCATTTTCTGTGAATACGTTCGTTCTATGAATCAGACGTATGCCCTTTGAAAAAGGATCGTAAAAACAAATTTAGGACGGTTTCTTCGAGCGTTTTATAAATGAGGCCCCAGGTTCTCTGTAAGGTGTCTTCACAAAATGCTATCAGTGAGGTCATTAAGTTGCACCAAACATCTTGGTTGATGTATGAGGAAGTGTGGCAGAGATATTGAGAGCTTGTTCAGAATCCTCCATGGGAAAGTTAAAGAATTGATAGCAGCCCAGCATCTTTGAAGAAAGATACTCTCCCACCCGCACTAAACTGGATTGTCAGAGAGCAACAATAGGAAGGTCACGGATGCTGCTGCTTTGACATGGCTGGGGAGTCTGGAAGTGACGCGTCTGCTCTCAGCAGCATGGGCGAAGAGATAGATGAAGTTCTGATACTCCCACACGGTTTGTAGAGGTTTCCAGACATCCTGCTCATGAGCTCAGGCTTTGATATGAGCTGTGCTGCCCGGTGGCATCAAAGGTCCAGAAGATAAAGATACAAGACTTCAAATGACCCCTTTGGCTTTATTGTAGACCTGCATAAACACACATTTGTGCTATTTCATTTTCAGATTGCCCACATCAAAGTGCATATAGACACACACACATGTAAAAAATTATATTGTATTGATGTATTTAAATGTCTGCTTTGCAAATCCCTATGAAGCATATGCAAACAAAATAATAATAATAGCTTTTTTTGTTTAATAGCACCTTTCAAGAACCCAAGGATGCTTTACAAAGTTATTCATGCAATACATGCAAATAACAACATGATGCATTATACTGAAAAGAATGTTTCTTGTTCTATCATCTGAAATTGTTTGTCTTGTTCTCCAGTAAAATTAGTTCAACATCCTTCGAATAAGAAAGATTAATTTACCTAGGAAGCAATTTTCAAATGTACATGAATCTTGTTTTTAAGATTTCTCCAATATTTTACTGGACAACAAGACACAGGATTTAAGCTATTGTGTCTCTTCAACATCTCAATTATATTTATTAGACATCAAAATGATAATTTCTTGCTCTAAAAAATAAAGATATTTCTCCCGAGATGATGACCCTCACAAATGTCTCCATTGGAGTATCAGAAGAGATCTCAACAATGTCACAAAATGAGCTCAGATTTGTCAAGTCTGCAATCAAAAGTGACCTCAAACATTTCTCATCAAATTGAGCCAAATCCAGATTATTTTACCTCTACAATCTCAACAGCGATATACTCTTAAATTATTCGAACAATTGTATCCTTTGATTCTTTTTCAATTCCTCCTAAGCCATTTTAGGAGTATAAGTTGATACATGAATGAAATACAATTGAGTTGATCAAGTGTCATTGAGCTATGAAAAAACAGCCTGTGAGCAACATCCTTTCCTTCGTTTTACCTATTAAAACTCTGAGATAATCAGTCTGATGTCAACTAACTCAATGTGGAATGCACATTTTGTAAGAAAGTAGCTTAGATATTTCCCTTTCCTTAAACCCTTTCTTTTGTCATGTGCACAAATCACGTGCTGGATATCCCCCTCATTCCGTCTTAACATCCAGGCAGAGAGCTTAGGAAAATGACTGCGCTGGAACCATTTCAGGAATGATTGATTCTGATCTGCACGGGTCAGTGTGTCTTAAGCAGGTTCTGGCGTTTGAGTTCGAGTGCCAAAACTCGACAAAAAACTGAATGTGGTCTTTGGATAAGGTTTCAAAAATATATCCCATCAACTGAGCAGTGCTGGCAGGCGGAGCAGAGCAAAAGGTCGAAGCCTTGGAAGGATGAGCCACGCTGTGAAGTTTGGAGCTGATCTCGAAATTTCTGGCCCGAGATGGTCCGCCCCATGCTGAGAGGCACAGCATAAAAAGTGACTTTTAGAACTCGATGGACTGTTGATGTTTTTAAAGCATTGCGAGAGTGAAAAATGTGTGAGATACAAAGCGCTGAGAGACGTCTTCAAGCCAAATGTAATCTTTATTTTTCTGTTTCTGTACAAAAAGCACGGAATCACAGGAAAACCAAATAGGAAAAAGAAAATGAAGGCAAAACATGCATTTATTTACAGCATGGTCCGAGAAGAACGGAAAGTAGAATACATCTCCCTATCTGAATCCTAAAGACATTAATTAAACATTGTGCTTTGATATATTTTGATATAATATTTCATATTTCACAAAGATGCAGTACCTTTCCCCGTTTCACTTTGAGTTCGACATTTCCAAAGAAAACTGTTTTTGAAGAAAAAAATGAAAGAAGCAGAAGGCAGCTTTCTACATCTATGACAAAACCTTTCACAAGCTATTAGAAAACACAATGCATGGGGGAATGAATAAAACTCCCTGTGTGTGTGTGTGTGTGTGTTTGTGTGTGTGTGTGTGTGTGTGTGTTTTCATGTGAACTTTGAGATTGAATTTAGCTGTTTCAGTACAATCGGGCACTGTCAAATTGTATTTCCTTTACCCCATTTATGTCGAAACGCCGACAGGACGAATGTAAAGTAATTGGGTCACCTGTGAAATAAAGGAGGTTTTCAGAAACCACAATTTCACAGACGCGCAAACACACACACCCTTATGAAAGTAAAACCATAGCGGGAATATTAAAATTACATCTTTTCAAGTGGTCACAGTAGGTGATATTTAGAGTCACAAACAGAAAACTAAACATGACTACAAAACTATGGATATAGCGCTGTAGTGTCAGACGATAGTAAACCAACGACTGTATTTCTGACAGAATATCCTTCCCACGTCACCCCTAAAGTATTTAAATGCATCATATCACATGCATCTTTAAGATTTTGTTTTTGATTTAGTGTTGGAGCACATTTTATTTTAAGGCATCATTACATCTCCCTTCATAAAATTTCACAGCTGTTCCACACGAGTGTGGATTAGCAAGTTGCTTGCATTATTTTAAATACAGATTGCATAAATTGTGCATGTGTGCAACGACAACAGCAATACCACCACCGACGTCAATGAATGGTCTCACGTCAAAATGAATCGCATGTGCAGTATTCCTCCACTTAAATAATCCCAACAGGTTTGGAAATCTCATGTGACACATTTATCATGTGGTATATTTATCAGCACATTAGATATGACGGCATAGAAACTTTGACATTTCACCAGTCAATGCTACATGGTGAACCAACGAATGTCTAATGTAAAATAAACCTCACAAGGACAGAGAAATATTATGGAGACATTGTAGAAACATCAACAAAATCACATGATAAACAATTAGCCATTTCAGTTATCATGACCAAAGCAAAAAGTAATCGTCTGAAAACATACCGGTGCATATTTGTATACGTTTTTTTCAAATTTTTTGTTCTTTTCGTTAATGTCTTACGCTCGCTAAGATACATAGCTCTTGTAAGTGCCCCAACAAAAATAGTGCATTAGGAAATAACTATGATCATACACGTTTCACAAAAACACACGAGACGAGAGGAGGAACAAGAACACAAATGCTTTTCGCAAAAAGAAAACATTAAATATACGATTGGAGAAAAAATTAAAATTTTTACAAAAGTTGTGGAGCTTCGCAGCCTGCTTTAAAAACAGGCGTACTGGTCCAGACTTATTTTTTTGTCGTCGTTTTTGTTTTTACAAAAAAAGTGTAATCCCTTTTATTTTTCACTCTTTTTACAATATCTAAAAGGTATTAAGACATCAAATGTGTTGACATAGATATTTGATACTATTATTCAGGCCTAACTCACCGAAGAAATCCTGAAACGAACTTTATAAATACATACAAAAGAGCACGATAAGAAGATCAACAATAAGTCTGGTACCTAAATGTGATAAAACTGCAGAAAGCATTCCTGGCTTAAATCTACCTATCCACACACCTGGAACTACATTGAAACTACAGAAACAGTATGTTTAAAAAGGACTGACATCCAAAATCCTGATCAGTGCTAAATATCATCTAGGTCGGGGCGTTTCTGTCTGGGATCATTTTGTATTTGTTCCCACATCTGATGGTCGAGAAACAAAAAGGAAGGAAAAAAACTTGATGCTAAAAACCGAAGACATTACATTTCAGGAACGAATCATTGTTGACTGGGTTTCCTCCTCCTCTGAAATCTTAGATTCCTGCTCAAAACGTCACCCCAGCTTCAACGTTCTCTGAATCTCCAAGGATGAACTTGTAGAGGGCAAAAGTAACACAATATATTGACATTACAGCCATGACATGGGACAATTTCAGGCCAGGTGCACATTTTCCTCCTTTTTGTTTGTTTTAAGCGGTCCAGGTGTAGATGTTATAGGGCAGCTCTTCAGAAGATCTGATAGGAGTGTCAGACAGGTTTGGTGAGCCAGTGAGTTTGTCATGGGCTCGAGGACGCCTAGATAAATCTGTCGTTCCTCTTCACATGGGAGGGACAATCAGGCCGGCCATAGCTGAAAGAGAAGAAGAACCGAGAGGTCAGTCGACAACAGTTCAGATAAGATGCAGCGAGCTCATTGATCTTGTGAAGGCGATATCTAAGCAAAAGACAAGCGTTTGCGTCTACTATGAAGAAGGAAATGTCGTCATTATTTGACAGTAGAGTATTAAAACACATGCTACTGGTGAGACCAAATTGAGGGTTTCAAAAAAAATTTAATCGAGCTTTGGTGAAAATATTAGCATGCTGTGGGACACATATTGGACCTATGAGTTCATGTGAATGACATGAATAGATTTTCATCTACAAAACATGCAGCTGAACGACATGCATATCTAATATTTGGTCATTTTGATTTTAAAATCCTATACTTTACCCTAATAATCCTACGAAAGCTTTACGATAAAAAAAACCACTCCACAATTAATAAATACAAAAGGTAATGACTTAGTCATGCAGTCCACAAGTTTTTGTTTTAAAAACAACCAGATTGAAAGTTATGGATCAACTTTGACCTCAACATTTTGTGATTTTTTTTGTCGTGACATTAGGGTCTTTTTTGCCTTAGGAGAGGGGTGGGGTGCTCACCCTGTAGACTGCTCCCATTGGTGCTGGTGCAGGTGGGGGGCGGGGAGGTCTGTGGCCGGACGACAGGCGCGAAGGCGCTCTTCTGTTTGACTGCAGAGATCATATGGACAGGAGAGAATGAAAAAGGGCCCGCAGACAGAGAAATGGAGGGAGGGATGGATGAAGACGAAGAGTAGACATGAGGTTCCAGGAGGGGGCTGGAGGGGGTGACTGAAACACACACACACATGCAGAGACACACATGCGCGCACACACACACACACACACACACACACACAGATGCTGGTGAGTGAGCAGGTGGTTAACGAGGTGGGTCATGCCGATTGTTAGAGGGTTAATTAAAGGGGAGGGGCTGTGGCAGTGATGCATTATGGGAATGAAAACGTGTGCTACCTGAATGGCAAAGTTGATCCATAACTTAGAACTCTTGGAGAGGATTTCATATTTAGATCATTGCACTCCTCATTTGGCACTTGTTTTCTCGCAGAAGCACCCACATAAAGCCATTTTCTTTGACACACTCACGTGTAAAGCATGCCAGTAGACAAGCGGCTAATGTGCGGTCACCTGCGCGCTATGAGAGGTAGACGGGATGAGACACCGCTAGCCAACATCTTATAGCAGCTTGGCTCTGAATTCCAAAAGGAGCTTTCACACCAGCTCGAGTAAAACCCACAGATTTCTTCAATGAAATTCCAATTGCAGACGTTTGCCAGCTTGTTTCCCATTTTTCGTAAGGAATGGAAAGCAAACCTGCCCTGTAACAGCTTTGCACAAAGCACAGCCTGCCAAACAAGTGCCAATCACACATTGAATATACGAACAGTCTACTATATAAAACTCATTTGTAATTGTCATGGAGACCCGGAGTGTTATTTTCTTTCACAAATACGCCGGCGCTACGTGAAGTTGCAGACGGAGAGCCCACTACCCCGAAAGCATGACGGAGTGAGTGAGAGGTATGGAAGAGTTGTTAATTTGTTAGTCATGAAGAGGGATGGAGAACATGGGGCGTTTGTGGAGTTAGTTCGGATGGAGACGTTTACAGTGCATGGAACAGCAGACAAGACAACTGACTGCCTCATGGGACACGCAAGACACACAAATAACCTTAGTGTTTCCGTGCACAGATTTGCATTGAGAGGCCATGTAAGAGTTCAGGCCCGGCTCCACGGGGGACTAGGCTCATCCAATCATGAGACCAAAACCACCCACCCCTGTCTGTCCCACCATGCATAGAAAAATCTAGAGCCGGGCCTGACTGAAGCAATGCCTGAGTCCTCTTCCGTGACCTTTAAAATCACAGACAATAGTTGAATTTATCACGGATGGATAAATCCAACTAGACAAAATCCAAAACATGCTCTTAAGGGGTTAACTGACCTGCTGAAATGACCAGCATGCTCTTCAAACTTCAATAACACTGGCATTGAAAATCAACATACACTGGTCTTTTCAGCAGGTAGACTGTGGGCTCTATTAGTGCAAAATGAAGCTTGGAGACTTACTTGCGTATGGAGAGTTAGCGGCGGAGCCGTTGAGGAAGCTGGGGGATCCGGGGACGCCCAGGTTGGTCATTCCGGCCGCGCCGTATCCGTTCATGGTGGAGGTGATGGTGTTGTAGTTAGACTGCTGGGGTGTGGAGCTCGGCACGTAGCCACGAGGAGACACGCTGTTTGAGTTACGAGAGTAACCTGGAACGCATAAACAGACACGGTTAAAACTTCCGGTTCAAATATTTGGAGAGAAATATATGCGATGTTGCAGTTGGACGCATGTGTGTAACACGCTGGGTTTGTCTTTTCAGTGGGTGGGATACTGTAGTAAGTGTGAGAAAATCTTGAAGACATCCGGGTGTTGTTATTGAAGCACTTAGTACAGCAGTCGGGCGAAACTCATGTTTCCATAAGCAGCGGCATGTGTTTGTGTTCCAATGAGAAGATGCGGCAAAGCTGCCATTTCACTTTAATTTCCCTCGTATGATCCCTAGCCAGTGTTCTGCCACTCATAGCTGCTCAAAACTCAACAGGAAGTCTTAAATGTACCATTTGGCTTTCATCTCGGTTCACTTTCTGGGCTTTAAGCCGAAATTCTCAGAGCAGGTCAAAGGTCAGTTTGCGAGAGGAAAGGAGAAAATATTAAAGGAATGTTTTTCGTTCAATACGAGTTAAACTCAATCGACTGTGTTTGTGGCATGATGTTAACTGACACATAAATGTTTTTGCTAAAAACAGAAATATAAGCTTGTAAGTGGTTTAACAAAAATGCAAACAGTAAAGCATGAACATACTTTAAATACACATTTGACTGCAATTTCTGCATAGACCTTTATAAGAACACCTCAAAAATGGATCTTATATTCAAAATGGGCGGCAACAAGGCTGCTCGGCCAATCAAATTACAGTCTGAAAATATTGTTTGCTGGCAGAAAACTGTTTATGTAAGAATGTTCCGAAATAAATTGTGTTCCTCTGTGATTTGATAAGCTGCAGGAAAGAGGTGGCGTTTTCTATAAATGAGTTTGCAACTTGTAATTATAACTCGAAACAATAATTACTTTGATGGATGAATGAGAAGAGCCCAGTAACCGAATTAAAACCCGCTGAAGTTTCACTGCACACGAGCGTGAAGTATGAAATGTAATATTTTTATAATGGCTAACGGCCCTTTCCCATGACCTCATGGATAACTGTAGGTGTTCTTTTCCTGCACGAATGAGGAAAACAGATGAGAGGAGAAGAGATGAGTGTTAGGACGAGAGAAAACAGAGGAGTGTCAGGGGAATGAGAGTTTCTCTGCCTTCCTGGATCTCGCTGGGATAGGAGCGAAGTGATCTGTTCGTCTTACATTCGTTCCCGCTTCCTGTCTGTGTGTGACAGGGCTGGTGGGTGAGATGAAACATGGCTCGACGTGGCGGATATTGAAAACACACTTGTGTGTGGAAACGCTCACACGCACATGTGATGCGTGATCTACCAAAGGTCAGGGATTTCATAATGGACTCAAACGCTCTCATTAAAATCGGTGCTGTCAATGTCAGTTTTACAGCTCTCTACTCTTACTGTATGTCAACAAATTGTATAATTAGTTTTTATGATGCTATATTTTTTATGATATATTTCTTTATTTAGCAGAGCCTTTAATGCAAAAAATATCCAGTCATAATTTAAGGTATATAATCTTATCTCAGGAGTGACACGTATATTGTAATGTTCACTGTTATTCATTTACTGATCCTCATGTCATTCCAAGCATGCAGAACACAAAAGAAGACATTTTTAAGAATGTTGGTAACCAAACACTCGCCCCGATTGACTTCCATTGCATGACAACAAAACCACATTTCTCAAATGATCTTCTCTTGTGATTTTGTGATGAATAAATTATGACAAAATTGCTATATTCAGGTGAGTGAGGCAGTGTTTAAGTCTGTTTAATCTGTTACACTGAACACTCAAATCACTATATGTTCGCGATCAAGTACCAAAACACAATGCATGTTGTGTTTATCCACCAAAGACTGCGTTTTTATTTGCGATCGGCGTGTTTCATTCGTGTAAACATGTCATCTTGGCTCGTTCACAGTCTGCACTCCTCACACATCTCTCCGGGTTGACAGCGAGCATGTACACACACAGACACGCTCGCATCGTTCCTTCGAGCATGTGGATGTGAGTGGCAGTTTTGAGTGCTGTGGGTGACATACTTGCCAAAACACGGCCATGTGATCGTCACGTACTGAACTGCAGGCCCGGGGCTGAGGGTGGGTGTTGTGCCCACCAAGAGACATCTGACTCACAGACTGTATGACGTGTGTTGAGCAGCTTTGAGTTTTATGTTCTTTTGAAATGTCTCGATCATGTTTGTGTGATGTGCCAGTTGTTTGAGACCTTTCTACAATACCTTGGTCTCCCTGGGAGGCCTCAGCGATGTTGACCGCGAGCTGGCTGCTGAAGGAGTTGACTCCCATCATGCCTGAGTGAGCGCCGGACCCCGTCAGCGAGGGCAGCTGGTTATGGCTCCGTGGCACGCTGTACAGCGCCTCCGTAAGGTCTGCGGCACGCTTCAGAATGATTTCCTGTTAGGAGACAGCATAAAAAAGAGAGATGTAATGAGGAGAGAGATATAATGCTGTTTATTAGACGTATAAACTGCTGATTTATAATGTTTATATAAAAATCAGCTTCTTGTGTTATTTGTTTATACCTGATTGTTATGGGGCATCCCATACAGTGCCTCCACCAGATCTGCGGCCCGCTTCAGAAGTACCTCCTAATAACACACATTCAGTTTAGTGAGAAACTTCACCTTTTGCATCATCACAAATAATATCATCACAAACAAAGTAGAGCATCATAAATAATATATTCATTTATAAAATCTGTTTAAAGTGCTATAAGAGGTGCTTAAAACAGAGAGCAAAATTGAAGCAGGCAGAAAAAGAAGCTGTTTGAATCTAATTTACACCAACCTGTCACACACACACATGCACTGTACACACACTGAACACGCACACAACCTGTGCCAAATCACACAAGCACTGATCCTGAGCTCAGATCTGTTTGGAGTGCACACACTCACACACACACACATGCTATGTCGTTCTTCACACGGTGCGTGTGACTGCAGGTTTGCGTGTTATTTCGTGGTGTTCCTGTGTAAGTCACACATCTCCGCTGGCCCACATACTCTCGTTCTGGTCTCACCAAGAGCACCAAACAGGACACGGGCGCATTAAACAGCTTTCAGAGTTTTCCATCTGCTCCATCTGTACTGAATTTATTTCTTATGTTTCTCATTTTTGTCTCTGCTCTTTACCTGTTTACATCACGGGTGAAAATTACAAATCACTGACATCGGCCTGATGTTCACCTCTATAATCGACAAAAATGTTGCAGTTGACCCTATTTCTTTTGGTCAAATGTTTTTTTGTTTCACTAGTTTTGAATGGAACTGCTGTATAAAAAAAATCTTAAAAGTGTAAATATTTCATATGTTTGTAAGAGCTGTGTGCATAATAATCATAAACAAATTATGCTGTTTACATTTTTTAGATGCACTAGCAATGCCAAGATAAAGAATCTGGGGGTGGATTTACAAAACATTCATAAGAAGAAAATTTACTAAGTTAGGAATGTTTTGTATTCCCGAAAAAACTTCTAATGGAAAACAAATGAAGATGTTCTTAAGAAAATATTTGAGAACTTCTTAAAAAAGGAACATTCTTACGAGCTTCCTATAATTTATCTTTAGAACAAGCTTATATTTTGTCTTAAAGTCCCCGTGAACCGAAAGTTGCGAATCGTTTTAGATTCATATTCTCATGCATTTCCTAGTGAAACGAAATTTCGAATGAGAAAAAATTGTGGGTGTGGCTTGTCTTTTTTGTACCGCGATTTGATTGGATGTATAAAAACAGCCATTGCATTTTAAAATGGAACTGGCAGCAGACTGACAGTTGAAGGGGAGGAGTTAACGGATGGTCCCAAGCTGTGTTATTTACGTCATTTGAGATGGATAGCGCGGAAGTGCATTTTCAGAATTTAACTGCAGATTATAAGGGTACATTAATTTTAAAAAGAAAATGACCCACATTGCTAAACTATTTACTATAAACTCAGCAATATTTTATGAAAATATTTTAATTTCACTGGGAGTTTAAGAACAGTTGTGAATCCAGCATGGAATCTCAGAATACACTAAATCTAAACAAATGTACCATGAATGAACCATGAGTCAATGAATAAAATGTGGAATGAGTTTATATGTTGCTATTTGTAAACAAAATCTCTCTCTCTCTCTCTCTCTCTCTCTCTCTCTCTCTCTCTCTCTCGTGTGTATGGTGGGGGTGTTGGTACAGAAGAAGTCAGAGCTGGTATTATGGCAACCTCTACTGGATTTCCCTGGGGTATTACACTGAGACAAGGTGTGGGCTTACCACACACACTTCACATATAGTAAGAGGCAGATCAAAACACAGACAATGACCAAAAGAACTGATAAGGAAGATAAGATATGATGAAATGGCAGGCATAAGCCCAGGATACAGAAAGCAGGACACAGAGGAAACCATAGATTAATCGTAAAACTCACAACGAGAGGACAGGCACTGAGAGATGAGCGGAGAGAGAATAAAAGAAGAAGGAAATGTGCAAAAGTCTGTGTGTGTGTGTGTGTGTGTGTGAGAGAGAGAGAGAGAGAGAGAGAGAGTTGTTTTTCCCCTCTTGAGTCAACAGGTAAGAGGCAGATGGGTCTCTTCCAAACCTATCATTACTGTACTGTGAGAACAACAGCCTACATCTGTACACACACTTTCTTTCACACACACCGAGACCAAGCAAACTCAATTCCCAGTCAAAACTAATTTTATATTCAAACAATAGCACAATTTAACTCCTAAACTTCTTTAAACGTTATTAAACAACTAAAAATTCTACAATTATACAATCTTTTTACAAACTATTTTAGATTTATATAAATTATAGGGCTGTCAAACTATATATCGCATCCAAAATAAAAGTTTGTGTTTTTACATTTTGTGTGTATAAACACATACGTATGCACATATTTAAGGAACGTATGAAATGATTAAAAACACTTTTATATAATTTGTAATTATTGGTAAATATAAATAAATGCATCTGAATATTTCTTATACAGAACATGTATGTGTGTGTGTTTATAAACACAAAATTAATATGCACAGTACACAGACATTAGTTTGTGTAAACAAAACCTTTTATTCTGGATGTGATTAATCGTTCGACAGCACTAATAAATTATAAATAAATGCTCAACTTTTAGTAGCTAGCCCTAAAATACAAATGAACTAGAAACACAAAAATATGTGAAATGTGGACTTCATTCTAGACAGATTATTTTGCAGATCGATGACATTTATGTCCTTCATCATCAGCCTCTGTGTTCTCTAAACATGGCTCTTGCTGGATGCCAGGCCACAAGGCCTTTGCAAAAACACCAAAAAACGTTCTGGCCCAGTGACTAAACACACTGTGTGGGATACATTTTTAAGGAACAACTGAGAGAGATCCAGGCCGTGGAAACCAGCAGCTACTGTAACGTTCTGTGGAGTTTAACTTTAACTGCTCATCAGGGAGTGTGTTTCTCTGGCAGTGTTTGTGCGGTTGTGAACATACACATATGCGTGTGAGGATCGAGGGGCATATGGAGATGGGGGGGCATTGGGCTTCCTCCTCCTCCTCATCCTCATTTACTTGCATTTCCCACGACAAAATATGACCTTAGAACTAACAGTCTTTCCCCGGCCAATCAGCTGTGAGCAATAACGATCCTCACAGATGGCTCAAGTCAATGACAAACACGAGAGAGAGAGAGAGAGAGAGAGAGAGAGAGGGAGACCTTGTGCTCTGTTCATCTCATACCTATTCCACTTATATAGGCTTAAATTAATCATTTATGTCAACACGTAAGAAGTATTGGGATCTGAACGAAACATAAGAACAATTAAACCAACGCAAACGGGCATCATCTTTTGGTATATTATAAATGCCGGTCTACCCTCCCTGCCTCTGCCCATCTGTACATGTCTCTATGCGTTGGTAGTCCCCTGCTCTCTTGCCCGATGCTGTCCAGGTATGGGGCTCATGTTCGAGGCAGCCTCCCCGCCACAGTTCCCTGTGTCCGGCCCCAGCCGCCCAACCTGTCCCTGGTTGAACAGTGCTCTGCCATCCACACCCAGTGGGCAATCTGTCACCGGCACAGCTTTGGCACTGGCAGCATACCTCCCTCTCTCTCTCTGTCTTTTACATACCCTCTCTCTCCTTTGCTCTCCCGTCCCCTCTGGCCGTGGCTCAGTTCATTAATCTCCATTATAAAACAGAAGTTAGTTAATGTCTCTCATGCTTGCTGGCTACGACAGCTCGCCATGGGCTCTATGGCACAACATGAACACACACACATGAACTTACGCAAACACACTTGCATAGCTATTCGCACGCCCACAAAAACACACCCTTATATGCATTCACAAGTACAAGTGAAAAAATATGTGATGACTATCACATTACAGACAGCGAGTTGTTGCTTTCAGTATAAATGAGTGTCTTTTGGTGTGGGCGTGCATCTATGTTTTGTTTGAGTGTTTGTGTTTATATGATCAAAAGGGTTTAGATAAAGTGAAATAGCAATATGTGTCTTAATATTTTTGTCTTAAAGGGACAGTTCACCCGTCATCATTTATTCACTCTCTTGTCATTTCAAACCTGTATGACTTTTTTCTGCAGGACACAAAAGAAGATATTTTGAAGAGTGTTGGTAACCGGACTACAGCGGTACATATTGACTTGATTTTGTGTGCATACAATAGAAGTAAATGCTTACCATCGTTCTTCAGTTTTATAAAAATATAATCTTTTGTGTTCTGCGGAAGAACTAAGTCACACAGGTTTGAAATGACAAGAAGGAGTAAATTATTTTTTGAATCTTCATTTTTGGATGAACTATCCCTTCAACATTGGACACCAGCTGTAATATATGCCATATGATGAATATACACTATATACAGTAGTTTTTTACATTTTTAAAACCATGGTTGGGTAAAATATGGACGAATCACCCAAAATTGAAATAGATCAAATGAAAATGAAAATAGGAAATGTCCAAAATTGTTGAATGTAGTAAATGTGAATATGTTGGTACTGTAACTGTGAGTTTGTACTGAATAAAAAACGCTTGTGATGTCATATCAAAAGCAGATTGTTTGTTTCATTTCAGTCTTTGTGTGTGTGTGAGTTGTAGTGTGTGGTTTCCTGTCAAGGTATTATGTGTAATCAGAACTGTGTGCACTTTAACACCGGTCTGAATTCAGTCCTGATCCATATCCTAATGCACAGTGTCTCATTTATCACTAACAACATCGCTTATCGGCACTCCACAGCTCTCCTTTTCTCTCTCTCCTTCTCTTCTACTGCTGAATACAGCTGCTTCTCCTACTCAAACCTACAATTATAAAAATGCAAAAAGAGTTTTCAAATCTAAACAGGAAAGAGTTTAATCCAGAAATCAAATATGGTACCCAAAGAGAAAAGGGAACTGGTTCGGGGAGAGGTGTTGGTTATAAAATGATTTCAAACAGCCACAAGGTGAACAGACTGTACAGTTGCGCTCCGTGGACTCAGCTTTACTTCATTATTTATGTGCCGTCTACAGAAGCACCGCTGGCTACTTTACACTCGTACCCTTCACATTCCCTACAAACTATTTCACATCACACTTTCTCTGCCCAAACAAAAAGCCCTCTCAAATTAAGTCTGCCAGCACGAATCAGTCCATGCTCCCTGTAGTCATGGTGCTCCATAACCTCGATATTACTTCAAGGCTCAATACTTACTCCGTTGAACCCCCTAATGAAATGCGATCAATGATTGATAAGGTGGCAGTTGCTCTCTAGTAGACCCGCTGATGATTACAGTCGGTCGGCCCGAGCATCTGACCCCGCTCTGGGCTTTAGAGGTGTGCCACCTGGCCCAGAGAGAGACAGGTACCGGGCCTCGCGTCTTATTAGCCGACTGTCGAGGTGTAAAGATCTGCCGCCTGCCAGGCATACAATTAGTCATCCTGTGATCTTTATTACTCGAGGGTGGTGGTCTTTCTTAGAAGACCCCCATTTTTACACCTTCCCTTCCTCACCCGGGAGCTCCAGTCATCAGGTGATAAGACCTCACGGATGGTCCCTTGCGTTACAGGTTGAGGACGTAGCTGGAGGAGAGAGAAGTCCCTCTTGTGCTACTGTACCAAGAGGGATCTGTCGTCGGAGAATTCAGGAACTGGGTTTGGTTATTTCATATACTGTAAAAAAATCTTTACTGCGTTTGATTTTTATGCACAATCAACTTTGCTTTACAAGTCATTTTTTATATAATATATAAGTTATGCAATTTATACTATTATTTCAACTCACATCTGCCAAAACTTAAGAGTAAGTTGAATTAACCAGTACTTAAAAATGCGTGTAATGAATTTAGACTATATGGTGTTAAACAAATGTAAAAAAAACCTTGATGTCATACCAAATCAGAGTTATTGTAGTTTTGATTTTAGTTGTATTCATATTTTAAATTAGTTTCAGTTTTTATATTCATTTTAGTTTAAGTTTTAGAAATGTTGGTATATATTTGTATTTGTTATATTTTTTATATTATATATATATATATATAATTTTAGTGCTTTAAACTTATTTCAATTTGTTTTTGAGGCAAGCTTTCAGGCGAAGGTCAATATTTGATTTGATTTCAATTAACAGAGACTTCATTTTAGTAAACTCAAAAAACCTTTAACTTGACCCCTGACTTTAGCAGGGGTCAAAATATTTGAGATTTTTTTCTAGGTCATTAATGCTCAAATTTGTCATTTAAGTAACTTTCAATTTATAAACTATCAATAAAGAGACTAAAAATAAATTCATTAAAACATTATTCGTTTTGCCGGATGTTAAAGAGGCGCACCCCTTCCCGGTTTGCACCCCTTCACGATGAGCACTCACGGAGGCACGCGAGTTGTTCTCTGCCCTGTGAGGTGTTCTGGATGAGCTGAATTCACGTCTGCATGTTAACCTCTTCAATCCACCGCCCAAAAGGCAGAGAGCACGCTTGATACAACATCAAGATGCTGCGCTCCTCTGCTTTTCCTTTCCACAGATCCCTACAGCAACGCACCACAGCATGAATTCATCTCTAGACTTCTTGCCCCCCGCTGTCTGTGTCTGCCTGAGTGTGTGTGTGAAGTGTATATGGCTGGGTGGGTCACAAAAAGTAGCACAGAAGCTCTGCAGTTCATTCAACACTGGTAACAAGGTGAGTCTGTTTGACTCTAGATTGGCCCGGCTCTCGACTCTCCGGCCCTGAAGGCTGTCTCCCGACAAGCCAGTTTCTATCTTCCTTTCTATATTTTTTCCTCTTTTTTTCCCTGTGCTTTCTTTCTAGGGGCTCAATTATGGAAGGATGGTTCTCAAGCGCCCAGCGAGAGCAGATCAGCTGACCCGGGAGAGCAAGCCATCCGACAGGTCCCCTAACAATGATAAATCACATACACACACTGAGGCTGGTGAGCAGCGGTCCACCACACATACACAGTGTTACAGCAGCAACCTGCCACACACACACTTACACACACACATACATGCTTACTATAGTAATAAAGTACTTAACTCATAAAAGTATAATGTGCCAACATGCAAATGCATGTTTCCAAAAATGAGTTGAAAAATAAAAAGTTAAAACTTACTGTAAATTGATAAGTTGATTTCATGTAAAAACATATATAGTAAGTTGAAATGATCTAAAAAGCCAATTTGATTGTGCTTGAAAAATTAAAAGCAGCTAAACAAAACTTTTGCGGTGTGTTGAGCAGACTGGGGCAAGTTGTCACATAGCGTAGTTTTGTTACCTCAGCAATTTACTGCTCAGTCAAATTGCACTGCTTTTTTTTAAACATTTGGTTTAAAAATATAACATAGCTTTAAAATAAATAAATAAATATATTCCAATTGCATCGTATTTTTACAAACAGACATAATAAAACCACACCGGCTTTGTATTGGAAACACAATCCGTTGCTAAAAGAGATCACTGCAATCCAGGTGTCTGAAAGAGTGGATCTCACAGGCTGTTAACCTCCTGGCAACCTGGGACTGTCTGCATGCGTCCCGAATGCCAGCGAGAAATAAGGGGACCCTGAATCACGCCCATATTCCTGATCCATCTGGACAGAAAGGTGCGTGCTGACGGCCAAACCTGGGACTGGAAATGAAATTATAGATAAACCTGATACACGTCTGGCCCAAGCAAAGGTCGCCAGGCGAGCACAGCTGGGTTTCTAAATGCTGGGGCCATCACTGGCAAGCTTATATATTACACAAACAAGCAAACACATACAAACACACGCACACACACTAATGCAAACAAGCAAAGGCATGTAAACACACACGCATAAACAAGCCCACTCAGATGCTACAAATCTCATTTTTGGGATTATAAAACACTTGGAAATTACTATGTATTTCAAAACAAATACATATTTCAAAACAAATAAATATTAAAGGCCTATGTAAATAAATATACAGTAATTTCTATATAAGATATGTAGGTTACACTGTACAAAAATACTGGAGTAGCACAAATGAGGATATTCATGCACAGCTTGGAACATGGTTATTTACTTGACTTTTATTTGTTTATTTATTTGCTTATTTGCATGCTCAATTACTTATTCATTCCCTTAGTTATTTATTTACCTAGTTACTGCTTTATGTATCTACTTGCTTATTTATTTATAGGACCGTGTCAAAAACGCTCGGCACCGGGAGCGAAATAAAGGCGAAGAGGAAAGCGTCAACATTCTTATTGAGTTTTCCTCTCGAATGTATAAGTATATAAGAGGTGATGGCTGGCGGCCTCCCCTCGCCACAAATCACGCCATCAAAGCAGCCAGACAATGTATGCTTACTATTAGTATCAATTTACAAATAAACTGCTTTTTTGGTGACTGGATCTCAGATGTCAGATTTTGATAAATGGTTTCAATTTGGCAACTGTTTCAAAATGTCAGTCCGCATCAGATCTGATCCCCTCCTACACCAGCACCCTGCCCGAAAGAATCTCTCTCACTTAGCTTCCTGCCTTTTTAGGGGAAAATAATCTTTTCATACTAACCAGGCGGCAAACCGCCCAGGGCACCTGACTGCACATTCGGTTCCGTGCTCGACTCGATGTATGTGCACACATGTGTGTTTTGCATATACATACACCCCCTTCTTATGCATTTTTCCTTTAGATTTGTTTGCTTTTTGCCGCTCCAAAGTGGCAACGAGTCACCAGCATGGATATAACCTCCATCTCACCCTTTCAAAGCCAGTATCGCACAAACAGTTGCTTTTTCAGTCACAAGCCCATATGAGGTGTTCTTTCTATGCTATCAAACATACGGCCCTCAGGCTTTGAGAATCAAGGTTCGGTTTGAGACTCGGGAAAACATTTGAGTACAGATGCAGTGGCAATGCTGAGGCTAAAATATTCAACGTACCGTTTTATGTCCGTCTCGCATACGTTTTAAGCTCACTTTTTCATTTATTTCATGCCGACGCTGGACAGGTTGTGTGATTTTAAAACACAGCCAAGAAAACAATAACTTCAGACGATACTAACCTTAGGTAACCTCTCGGGGTCACCAGGGTGACGAGGAATGACCTTTTGTAACCTCTGGAAGCCGTAGTCTATGGTGGGTTCATTCAGAGCTGCAGGAGAAACAGAAAATATGTTTATTTGATTTAACTGGTTAATTGTTAAAGACACATGATGTATTTTTTACTGAATCCTCAGCGATGAATACTCAGCAAGTAACATTTATACATTTGCCAGGATGACGGGTGAATTACATTGTATTCATTTCATGAATATACATTTTTTATCTCATACCCGGCCATTTGAGCTACATGCCCCTGTACATTTGTCCCCGTATATTTGTTTACATGTCCTGGTGGCATCAACCCGGGCTTCCTCCTGCGTGAATTTGTGTTATGAAGTGTTTAGCGAGGCCCTGTGGTCTTTCTTCCTCCCCGCACGATTCTTTTTGCCACAAACTCTAACCTTTCCTGCCTAATTCAATTCCTTTCTTCTCCCTCAACTCTTCTCGCGGCTGATTTTATTCGCTTGCCGCTCCGCTTCGCCTCTATTCCCCATTTCTTGCAATAGGAAAAGCAGAAAGAAACACCCGGAAAGCAGTTAGGGAGATATTTCTCCATAATCAAGCCCATTAATCATAAAAGGCTGTCAAATTTGACTTTGGGGACAATTTGTCAGCCTTCCTGCCCGGTTCTCTTTTGTCACCGTTCCTTCTTGTATTCTGTAAGGATGATTGACAGTCCAAATGCCGGCGAGTAGAATACCTAGTTTGCGCTAATATGCATAAGCGGTCCTTTCATGAATAAGAATAAGGTGGCTGCGCGGGAGCAGGGGCCTCTTTTCAAAGGGCCCGGCGTCGTTTGTCGTGCGCTGCAAATAGATGTTATTACCATTATAACAATATTTGTTTTCTTTCCTCAGGAATGGCTCTCGCCGAGCTGCTAAATCAAATTTGTTTGAGCCGGTTTCACGGCGGGGAGGAGAAAAGCGTTCGCGGAGTGACGGGCTGTCGAGGAGGGGGTGTTTAGGACTCGGCAGGCCCGTGGTCTCTCGGGAGGCTGCAAGAAAGGTGCTGTGGATCTGGTTCAAGAGAAACGCTCTATGATCAAATGCAGTTTGATTAGGTTCAGTAAGTGATGTGTCACTGTTTTGTTGTGTCATTTCTTGACAGTCTGCCATCTGATAACAGGCAGCATCTTTATGTAAAGGTGGAAAACTGGAAGGTAAGAGACAGACGGAAAAGAGAAGAAAGAGAATGATGGATGAAAGAAAGAAAGTAATCAATAAGTAAAAAAAGAAAGAAAGAAAGGAAGGAAGAGATGATGAAGAGAGAAAAGGAAATAAATAAAGAGAGAAAAACAAATGAAAGAAAAGGAAAAACAAGAACAGCTCGTTCACATAACAATCCCATAAAACTTGGAATAAAGGAAGGACGGATGGATCAGTGATGGAAGAAAGGAAGGCAGGAAAGAAGGAAAAATAAAGACTGTAAAAGAAATGAAAATAAAAAAGAAGGAAGGAAGATGGATGGATTGAAGAAAGAAAGGACGGTAGGAAAGCAGATGTAAAAGCAAAAGCAAAAGAAAAGAAAAGAAAGAATGTCTTTAATAGCAAATTCATATAGCAATCCCATAAAACTTGTACTTTAATGTAGCACTGGACAGACGACAGAGGGAGGAGGGGTTTGTCTCTCTATCACACCCCCAAAAAATTAAGCCCATTACTTCTCTTATTAAAATCCCTCTGAACTATGACCCCAGCGCCCCATTGGCTGCCTGCAGGGCCTCTGTCCTCTCAGCCAATCGATACGGCTGCCTCCCGCCGAGAAGTGGGAGTAATTGGAGAGTGTGTGTGCGCGGGCCGAACCCTGACCCCGCCTGCATTACACAGCCCATATGAAGATAGATTGCCTGATTTAGTGTAAACATATGCTGCAATTCTAGCCATCAGTGCCACTTTCTCTGTCGTAATTTGTATTGATTTTTTCTCCCTTCCTCTCAGCCATCCACGCGTCTTTGAGGTGCCTGACGTGCGATTTTGCAAAGGGAAAGATAATGCAGTTCGGTGAAGAGGTGGCGAGAGGGCGTGTGCATGCGGGCGCGAGCGTCAGATGAGACTAGGAGAGGGATGTATATTTATTATTAATTTAATCATCTCCTTATTGCGAGCGCTGTGGGGCTGTGCATCTCTTCACATTCAAAGGTTATAGCACGCTCCGCAGAGATCTACTGATGCTAAATAGAAGGTGGCTTCGGAGTGTGAGGAAACAGTGCACGATTAATATGATTTCCTCTTTCAGATGTCCGGTGGGAGAAAACAACACCATGAACTGCCAAAGAATTAGGTAAAAGAGACACTTGTACTTAATTTATTACGGTTGATGCTTTTGTACTTTTTGCTCTTCTGTACATCTGTACACCACTGCACCCTGCATCCTCGCCCTTCAACGCATCGCAATCCTCTCACGCAAAAACAGAGAACTATTGACCTATAGCATGCAGTTAACCTGCATTGCACACAGCTCGCTGTGGCTCTATCTATCTAGCGAATTAGACGTAGTGCGTGCAACTCTGAAATCAATCCCAGCATACCTCTCCGGTCTTATTACACACTACACGGAGGTCAGAGGTCATATTGGGCTGACTGGGAAAGCACTCAACAGTTACCAATTCATGATGCCAAACCTAATGAGGGCAATGCTTTCTAATGCATTACGGGTGTGATATATTCTGGAAAGAAATAAAACAACCAACAAACCAACAAAGGATACTGTAAGTGTGATTACTGTCGACACAATTCTCTGATTGGTCAATCACAGCCTTTTTTAATGGATTCTTAAGGAATTCACACGCACCTATAAGATAATATAGCTTGAATGCAAACATACAGTATAAACGGTACTGAAAACTTTTTTTATAGTTATTTTAAGTTGGTCTGGATCTCGCACAGACCTCCAAAAATTATCAAAACACATTTCTTAGACATCTAAAACTCCCGACCCCCACATTTCCAACCCATCTAAAGCCAAATATGTATACACTGCATTTGTTTACATCTGGACTTACATCTATTTACCCTCCTCTGTTTTTCTATTTACATTCTCGTATCCCCACTTTCCAAAAGGGCCTCTGACCGATCATGTTTCTCTTCTCCCCGTTGGCGTCTACATTTTCAAAATTGGAGCTCTTTAGGTGACATATCTATTCCGTTCACTCTTCTTTAACCCCCATGATGTCCTGATTGTAAGCATAGTCACGCCCCTCCCGGCCAACCTTGTGTCTACGGGATTCAGAGAGAGGCTATTTCGGCGGTCTCCCTCTAACGCAGACTGAAAGATTTCAGATGGAGCCCACGATCCATCTAAAACACTTGATCAAGCCCTGCGCCATCCGTGGGAGGTGCTTTGATGGAATGGGGAATTTGTTGCGGGCTCGGATTCCGACACAACACGCCTCAATTTCTCATTTTCATGTGCTACATGATTGATATGGGAGAGAATCGCCCCGAGCGGGCGGTTCTTCCACCTGCAGCACTTAGATTGGCGGTCTACTCTTTAGAGGGAAGACATTTGCGGATGCACAACGGGGCGATGTGAGGGGTGCGAAAGGAAAGGAAGCGATTTGTTTTCCTGCTCTAGTCTGTCAAGTGTCGCCCCCGCTGTCGCTGCCGGGTCGCCGATCTAGCTTGTTGACAAACGTCTGAAGACCCCCTATAGCGTGCCATTGATTTGAACCCATCCGTCATTGCATCAGAAAGGTCAGAACAGATGCAAACGTGTTGCCCATGCGGCTGCGACCGCAGCCTTCACTATGGAGGGAAAAATCTGAATGCACACCACCGCACCAGTCTGAAAGAATAAAACAAGAAGTGAGATTCAAAGTGCAAGTTCTGATCAATCATTGCGGACTGCTCCTTGCAACCCCCAAACACCCCAACCTCCTCTTCCCTGGATCGATCCTCATAGAAATTTCATGAACTTTAAACTGTGATTGACAGTAGAGGCAGGCCGCGCAGGCTTCTTTAAAGTGGAGAGCCACCAGGGAAGATGAAGAAAAGCCCACCCTGGCCTCTTCAAGCACACAGTCAACAGAGAGCTCCACTCACACTGAAACAAACCGCACACTTTTAATTATGGCTTGAACGCGCTCCGCTGTTATGGCAGCAATTAGGAAAGCCAAGCTATGTGATCTGACCTTAGTTTACCCCTGTGTGACATCACACCCTGAAATATTGTCTGGCTTTAAAGGTGCGTGGTGGGGTTTATATATTTCGGGAATTCACAGGGGCTGTTATATCACTCGAGTCGTGCGTGTGTGTGAGACTACTGAATGTAGTGAACTAGGAATGTAAGAAGAGGAGCCTTTGATGAGCTACAGAGGGCATTTCTACACCAGGGGAACGTGACTTTCCTCTACAGAGCCGGGATTCATATTCACTATCAAAGGAGACACTTTTCTCTTTAAGAGGAGACCTGTGGAACCAATGTTGGATAATTAGTCGTTTCACGGGGGGACACTTTAGGCTGTGACTCCAAAATAATAACAGCCTCCTCAGGTGGGGGAAGTATGGCTTTGAGGCACACTTTCTTGACGTGTCACTCAACTTAATCAAGGCGCTACAGAGGCAATTACCCAGTGGATGATTAACATATCTAGCCGGCACGACAAACGGATGCAAGCGGTAATCAGCAGGACTACGTCACTAGTGTGTCTCTAAGGAGAGAAGAAGAAAAAGAGAGTGAACTAGTGGAGTTAAAAGAAGGGATTTCATATCACCGCTTCACTTTTTCCGCTTCACTCGAGTTATAGGAAGAGTTTGTACTGTCCGTGGTGTGTGATTGTAGTAAAGCAAAAAGAGATACTGATAGCTATAGTAGCACTCAAACCACTAGACTTTTAATCTAAGCATTTGATGCTGTTTCACATGTACAACCTTATTTCTTTCTACTTTTGGATTAACTTCCCCTTTTAGTAATAGCAACTTACTTTTGGCTAAAATAGAAGATTTGAGAGCTACTGTTAATGTAACTGACTAATAAATGCCATAGTCAGGATGATGTTGACAGACCACCTCCTAGAGCGAGTCTCTCAAACACATGAGCATCCAAGCTGTGAAACAACTGTACGAAATGATGACATCATACCGGGTGCCGCTCTACGTGCTCGACAGCCCCGCGGTGCTCATCCAGTGGAACGTTACACTAATGTGTTCCATCTGCCCGTGCGGAGGATGAAAAGGTAACAAAGTGGCCCATTGTTCCACGGTCTGGGCAACAAGTGAACTGCTCCTGGTCCCTCTCCGAGCTGCGTGTATGGGAACGGCCTTTGAGAAACATCAGGCACCACGTCCACCAGGCTTGTGCCATTAAGCTTAAGTGCCAGATTTAAAGAGCTTGTGCACCGGACGGCGCCAGAACTTCTGGCTGATGTGCGAACACAAAAAGCAGGTTCCAAAACCAGCCTGTGACATTAAGTTGCATACCAGCTGGGAGCTCCTTGGTTTTCCAATCAACTCTTTTGGCCCCAGGCTGCGGCAATTACATTCACTCAAACTAGATTGAGAAATCTTTGTTGCGCGGCTTTGACATCCAATCCCACCCTTACACCGATTCCCCACGTCTGCTCCAGCACCGCATCTCTACATTTCTGCAAGACTCTCAACAGAGCTGCAATTCTGAAACAAACACAGTTAGGAGCGCTATAAAGTTTTACATTCACTTTGGCAATAGCGTAATGTATGAAGTGTGCTGCAGATGAAGATTTAGTGACCAAAAACAGTGTACGCCCAGAGTAACCCCCCGGGAGCGATACAGCCCAATCTACAACCCCATGGTGGCCATTAGCTTCACAAAACAACCCCTTTTCTACAATAGCTGCTCAAACAAGGAGAGATTAAGGATATGCCAGAGTAGACAACTAGTTAGGCAGGTGGTCAAGTTGGTCGTTTATTCTGCCCCTGCGTAACCCATCACCCTATTGAGGAGACCCTTAGTTCTTAAAACAAGGTCTCGGTCTCGGGTCTCAGCAAAGATGCTATGGCTCTTGTTTGCGATGCCAAAGGCTGTCAGCCTGAAGAACATCAGGCATGTTCTGACAGGCACTTAGCTGCCCTGGAGACTAGTATACTTCATATTAACAGTCCTGCACCTCCAGTCCTCTCAGCCACTGTCTCCAGGATATTGTGCAATTGCTTGGAATGCATACAGCACCGCTAGGGGAATAAAACCCTTTCCCTCTCAAGAAGATGTAAGGATGCTTCAGAAACAACTGTTAGTTTATTCAGATGCATTTCCTTGACTGCAATTAAATAAATCAAATAAAATGATACTGACAAATGGGAGACTTTAATGTATGTGTTCCTGTTACGTGGATGGGTTTGATACCCAAGGGACACGATTTAGAGTATAGCTTGGATAGCTTCATTGCCAGATGCATAAACATAAATGTAATTCTTAAATAAAAATTCATTGTGCAAACTATTGTCTTCACGTTACACAAAAACATTATTTTTTAATAGTGTAGCGGCTACACTGTAGCCCGAGTACAACCAAACACCCTTGTTTATAAAGTACTACAGGTACAAGCTAGCAAACCAGGGGCGTGATTTACTACCTTGCTGTCATTTAGCTGTATCAAACTGAATACATTACTTCTCGTCACATGTATTATTATGATTATTATGGCAGTGGCAGTAAGTTACTGATGATTGGGAGGGTTGTGTTAGCGTAAGCTGGATCCATGCCGCCAGTCTCAAAGCTTGTAATGTATAGATCAATGTGGCCGTGGGGGAAAGACGATCAATGGCTGTTGAGTTATTGCAGTATTTGGCTACTGATTTTAGAGAGCTGTGTTTTCCCAGGAAAGTCAATACCCTCAGGCACTTCACACTCATCTCGCCCTCCTTCCTCCAAACCTAACACCTGGGGAGTCCTAACCCCCAGAGAGAGAGAGAGAGGGAGAGAGAGACAAGCACTCGTGGACTGAAGGACTTAATGATGCATGCAGGCAGAAAGCAGAACTAGCACAGAATAGAAGTGAAGAAGATCTCTCCGGCGGGAGAATGAGACAGAAGAGGGTAAATGTGAGAAAGAGTGCAGTAATAGTTATCAGGTACCAGCTGCAACACAGAAAGTGAGAATGGACTTAACGTTCTGCTAATCTAACAAGATGTCCTAACTAGCCCGTGCTACGCGTGAAAAGAGAGCCAATCTTTGACATTCCCTGTAGTGCTAGCTATCGTTGGGAAGTAGAGGTGTACATCAACAAAATCACTAAGTCGTCCGATTACATTCCCAAAGACAATTGTTTTTACAGTTACGATCGGCGGTGTACTGCAGTGGTTCTCAAACTTTTTCGTTGTATGGCCCCTTCTGTGGTGGGTGTATCGCTTTGTGGCCCCCCAAATAAAGACTTATGATCTTAAACATTGCATTTTAATTAAACCAAAAACATATTCAAATGTACGATGCTGGAACATCAATTCTGTTGGTTTTCTCATGTTTCTTTGTGCATAATGTATCATAGATTTCTATATTTCATAAAATGCCCCCCCCCCCTTGAGAATCGCTGGCGTACTGTACAATGTTGCATGAGATTGTTTAGACAGATCTATTGTTAATTTAATAATGTATATAGATTTATAGAGATGATTCTACAGTATCGCTCATGTTAATAGTTGCTATAAAATGCAATAAATATTGAAAAAATGTTTGATGTGTGAATTTTTTTAAAAGGTGCAATAGAATTTGAATTGAACTGAATATTTCTGTACGATTCAAAAGAACTGTTTATACATATTTTTACAGTATTTTATTCTACAATAATATTTATTATAATTATCTTATTATAAAATATAAAATTAAGTCAAATTCTATCTATAAATTAAGTACACTTTATTGATTTAATAAAAAAATGTTTCACAAACTACAAAAATATAAAAAGAATATTTAAAATTTGTCTCTTCAAACTCCGTTCAAATCTAAATCAGACCCTCTTTGTCAAGTTTGGCTTGAGCTAGTTTGTTTAGCTGATTTCTAAGGACTGTTCCCTCAACACAATTGCAACAGCAAAGCAACAGCCAGCTGTTTCAGAAAGCAGAACATTTCCCACAACAGCCTCAGATGCTTCAGACAGATGATTGTGAGATCACTTCCTGTGCTGGCGTTAAAACTACTGTATAGAAGACATGTCTCTGAGCATTGCTACTTGTCTTTGTGCTCCCCGCTCCACCAAAGATAAGACCGTCAGCCTACAATCAGTGCAATGGGCACATTGACCGCCTTTGATGCACTTCTGGGCTCCATTACTGCTAATGAAAGACAGATAAAAGGAATATGATAAAAATAATGTGTGTCTGCGCAGAGTTGCTAGTCTCTTTCGCTAATGTACAGTACAGTCCATATCCACCGATCCCCCTCCCATTCCCTACGGCCGGACGCTTAATTTCTGATGACCTAAATGTATCTCTTTCAAAATATTCAAACTGGCTGGCGTTCATTTGGAAGGGTCTGACGATAAGGAGTGAGTTTGATTCGAGCTGGAATGCAGTGTAAATTTGAGCTCACTGAGGCTTATGGGAAAGACATCATTGAGGTTGGATGCTCTCTCATTCCTCTTCAATTATACACAGTCTGCCTATTTAGTATTTAAAAGCCTGCTTCAAATTTCACATTCATGAATATCACACATCTCTGGCACAATAAATAAGATGCCGGATGTACGTCCGTGCATCCATGGTCTAAAATATGTATGCGTGAATCTAATTTGCAGTGTACAAAGATGCATTCTGGGAAACAAGATTAGGCATGCAGTGTGCGAAAAAGGTATATTGTTTCTTACAGGAAACTATTTTATAAAAGAAAAAAGAAGAAGTTTGAAGAACTTGTTTTCTATAATGAATCTATACTATACATTAGATTGTTTTATGCAATGATGTCACGTGTCCAAGACCCTGTCCTTTATCTTGTGTGACCTGACTTGAGTTCTATTGCTGCCTTCTGACTCAAAGATATTCCACAGGTCCGTCCCATTCATCTTTACAATTTGCAACAGAATCTTCTTTTGAACTTTAAGAAAAATTCAAGCCATTCTCAATGCGTGGCAATGTAAAAGCCACACACAGTATAACTGTCAGTCAAATCACCTTGTCGGCCCAAGCAGACATTAGCATTGCAAAGCAACGGCCGAAAGTAAGACCGGCTCGTCCGCTCCATTGTAAAAGTGTCTCTTTTTGCTGCTTACACGGCCAGTGCATCTGAATGAGGGGCGCTTTGAACAAAGAGAGCGGGAAGTACATTGAGATAAAGCTGATGTTTTACAGACAGACCGAACACAGGCCTGACATTTTCTTATCGGACCAAACAGTCCTTGATCTGACCTTTTGCCTTCCTTGACTGGCAACTGGATTATTCTGATGAAATAAACGCTGGATGAAAAGCATCGATTTGACTAAATGATACTTGGACACAGGAGAATGGACATCGCCAAAAGGTAAAGACACAACCAACATTGTGGAACAAGCACGCTGTCTTTAAGGACCGAAAAGCAGACTTATATGTTAACAAAGAAAGGAGAAGCACTTGAGAAAATGGATGAAAAGACATGCAAAGATCAACCTATAAAAACGTGATGCTCCAGGCAGTGGTAAGTGTTGTATACCTGTGTAGACAAAGCGCCCAGGAGCTCCTTTGCAGAATTGCTTGGACTTGTAGGAAAGTGTGACCTCCACGACCCCAGGGATGTGTCTAGGGGGTGTCTGCACCCGGATAGCGTGAGGTGTGATGAGCTAGAAGCAATAAGAGCGCACGTTCAGTGGTCAACAATCAATACTCAAACACTTTCTTCAATTTAAAAACAGATTCATTACTTAAAGGAGCGAGTTATAGATTTTAGTCATATAGTGTAGTAGATGTTGTAGTTTTTGCATTTGCTTCTAAAACCAGAAGGCTGAAACTGTAACATTTTAAAAGGTAATTTAATTAAGTACTTTTTATTATTTATTATTTTTATATTAAAAAGTAAAATCTATTTAATAATTTTATATTTAATAACCAAATAATTAATCTATTTTTAATTGTATATCATTTGTATACAACTAAAAATAATAATTAATAAAAAAATATACACATATATATATATATTATTGTAAAATACAATTAAGTTTCTATACCATAAATAAATAAATACATAGGGATGTTCAAAGCTTAATACATTTATATTTCATAACATACCTCACTCCACACCAGCATTGTGCCGAAGACCACCTGTAATCCGTCGAAAAAGTTGTCGCCAATGATGATGACGGTGGCCCCTCCAGTCGTCCATCCCTCACTGGGACTGATTGCTTTAATGCATGGAGTGGCTGCTTCGGAAAACAAGATCACATAACACAATCTGCGTTAGAACAGTGTCAACATTCTTATACGTTTTGAAACAATTCTGGTAAACTGATCTGAACTGAAATGTTTTGCTCTACTGTCTGATTATCCTCAACGCAAACGAAAAAAAAGAATAACAGGAAGTCGGATGACCGTAAGAGCTCATTTGTTTTTTTCTTCCTTTGGTGTCTGTGCACCACTCAGCTCAATAAAACCATTAAGTTTTTTTGTCTTTTATCGTAAATCCGTCTATGAGTTTGGAGGCAGACAGGCTGACTGAATGACTGGCCCAGTCTCCACCGGCTATGACCGTGAATTGATTGGTCGCTGCTCAGTGAGCTAACAGCCAAACCAAGGGGCCGTTTGAGCAACTTCCCACCACATTACTGCATGTTCACGACTTTACTCGAACAACATCCCCGGGATGCAACGATTGAAAACTTTTGACTTGAGGTCACTTCAGAATGCTTATGAAAGTTTTCTTTGTTGTGGAGGTAAACATTATCTGGAAACGGGAAATTTTCATTCCTGTGACAATGAATAGATGAAAGTAAGGAAACCATTGGGCGTGATTTGCATTCACCTGTTGGGGTGGAAAGGAACAGCTGTTGCCATTTCAATACCTGCATGGGTATTCTTGTGCAGTGAAGATGAAAGCCTGCCTGTTTTCCACAATGCATTGCTGTCAGTGACTTCCACTTCATCTTTTTAGATCTTCAGAGAATTACTAAACAGTCTTATTTGAAGTACACCAATGACTTTCTTTTTTTAGAAGTTTCAACACAGGGGTGTTGGTGATTTCACAGTGACTGTTCACAATCGCAGAGCTCATCTAAAATTCCTACATACAGGAACTGTTCTTAGGTCAGCAGGGATGTGAAGTTCTGTGCAAACTTTTATCATATCAAAGGTAAGATTATCCAGTGCAACTCGACTTCACAGATGCACAGAACCCGATTTATCTGTGGTACACGAAGAAGTAGGTGAGGATTGATAGCATGTAGCGCTGGGAGGTTTGACTTTTCTTTTCATTAAATCTCAAACTAAATCTCTGGTTATTTCTATACAGTATATTGTAAATGGGGGTGTCACAATAGTCCAACATTGAAACCGTGATGTTAAAACCCATGATTTTCTATATCATGTTAAAATGGTATCATAAATAATTCAACAGCACCCATTTAAAAATGGTATTTGGACTCTTTACACTTTTATTTTGGATCTAAGTCATAGGCCAAAAAAATGGAAAACAGAAAACAAACTATATAAAATTACCTTATTATATAAATTGCATTATATATAGAACAATTCTAATCAGTTTTATTGTCACATCACCAACCACGGTGCCACGGAGAGTAAAATTCTTGATAAAAATAGATATTGCAATAATATCTTTATTGTACATTATTTTGCTATGATAACCGTGGAGTAAAAAAAATCTAAGCGAATTATACTGAATAGCCGGACATCCGAAAAATGAAAGCTTTCTACATGAGAATTAGCCACATGTGATGTGTGCGTTCTACCTTCAGAGGGGTCCAGGCGCCTCGCCCTCCGCCCATGTTTGGAGTTGTTGTGGACGAACATGTTATCTGAAACTGCCAGGACATGACCATCTACATTCACCGTAGTGGAAACCACCACCTATAAAGAGCACAAAGATTGTTTATTTGGCCATGTGTCCACCCACCTCATGAGATCAGCTGTTTTTAATCCTCTATAACCTAAATTCTCACCTGAAACCGCCTCATGTCTCTGGGGTTCCCTGCATTTTTCAAGCAGTTCTGATTACACTTTAAGAAGAATTTCAGGAAAAATCTGGAAAAGAAGAAACACAAACATCGTTCTTGAGTCACTTACGTAAAACCATTTAAAGGCCTCCGACTGCAAATAGTATGCAATATTTACAGTCAGCAAGATGAAACCGCACATGGCACGCTAATAGCTGTCAGTAAGTGATTTAGTCCGCATGCTCGGAGCAGACTCTCGTATAGACATGAGATGTGTAATTAGAGATGAGCTTTGATTTTTCATCCTTTATATTGAAGACTAACTCTGCCTTGTTGATTTACTCTTTTTTTTACCTCACCCTGGCCCTATTGATCGGGAATGGATATCAATGAAGATGAGCCGTAATGGCCTCCTCTGCTGGAGGTAGGCTACAGTAAAAAAATGGATTGCAGTCTTAATGCATTTCCCCTGGCTGGTAATCTCTACGCATTCATCTCCGAGACTATAAGCCCTACTATTTTGATGGAGTGCTTTCCTTTTAATTGCCACATTATCACAATAATAATCCGGGCAGTTAACAACCAGCAAGGTCGCAGACAGCCATGTCACATTAACCACGGGATAACCTCCATCGCTGCCGCCCCACAGAGCGCGCGGAGCGAGAGATGCTGAGCGAGACGGTGGCAAGAAAAGCCCCTATGTCTGTGATATAAATGGCCGCTATCTGCAGACGGCATTGATTTCTCTCTAATAAGACAGTAACAATATCTTTAAAAACACACAGTGCTAACTCAAGCGATTTTTAGGATCTCACTTTACCACATGACATAATCACAGTATATACTTTAGACGCCCTTAAAGAGAATAGAGAGATACCGAGAAATCTAGCGAGAAAGACAGACAGAGAGAGAGAGGCAGAAAAAGAGAGAGAAAGCTTGTTCTCTTTAGTTCGTATCGACTGATACTTGATCTGGGTTGGTCTGTTGGCTGCTAATGCCCTTTATGGCCATGGAATACAATAATAAGGGGAACCCATCCCTGAGCACCATTCATATGATATTGGAGTCCTTGGAAGGAGAGATATGGATCAATAAGGATTGAATTAAAACACAGCAGGAGACAAGCTTTGTAAGTGAAACTCTTCTCAGATATTAGAGGAGGACTGTGTTTATCACCACCCCGGTCACCATTTGAAAGCAGAGAACTCTGCCCGGATCGGAGGGCAAGATCTGCCGGTTCTGGAATGGCAGACAGGGCAGGAATATAGAGAGAGAGATAGCGAGATGCGAGGGCGTGGAGGGGGAGAGGAGCACGTGACGCGTGTCTCATAGGTCTAGACTTCTCCATCTGCCACTGGGCAGGAGTTGACAGGGAATGTGAGATTCCAGGTCTCATCCTGGAAATAGCGGCAGCACTTCAAAGCGGGTCGGCTCCCTTCGGATCGGAGCCGGACTAGCCCAGCGCTTGGAAGTGTGTGCTGGATGGGGGGGGGGGGTGGCATTGGGGGCTTTTAGATGACAAGGCTCGGGGTGGAATAGAGATCTCAGACAGGAAAACGGGGGCGAATGGAAAGAAACAGGCAGGGCAGATTTTGAAAAGGTCCAGAGTAACCGACAGACAGTAAAAGGAACAACACAGGTTAGAAACAAGCTCTAGCAACACTGTCTGCCAAATGTCATCGTAGTAGTTTTGTTCTTCAGTTTGCAAACATTTTCGGATTCTTGACAAACATGCACTTACAATAAAGGTCAAAAGGCCATTTGTTTGCATTTATTCTCTAGGACATCCATTATAAATTATTTAAATATAAACGTAAATATAAATCCTTATAGTGTTGTTAAAGGGATAAGTCACCCAAAAATAAAAACATTTCAGTATTCATTTATTTATCCATATATTCTTGTGGAGAAATGTCTAATGGAAGTCAATGGTGCCCAATGTTGTTTGATTATAAACATTCTTCTTTTGTGTTGTGCAGAAGAAAGTAAATTACATGAAGAGTAAATCTCTTTAATAATTCATTGATGTAATATTTACTCTTATATATGTATGTTCGGCTTGTTAACAAAGATTGTTTTATTCAACATAGTCCAGCAAACCTTGGCAGTGCAAGTTTAAAATCTGGCTTGCATCATTTTTCAACCATTGTATGTCATTTTCTTTCTTCATAAAGACTTAAAACACTTAAACCAGTTTAGAGTCTAGTTTGTTTCTTTTGGCAACACGGAGTCAAGCAAACCAGTTATTAGCATGACTATGATAAAACAAATAATGACAAAAATAAATTATATTGAAATAAATATAATATATATGTATAATATTATAATACAATAATATTAATATAATTAAATAAATAAATATTAACATAAAAATCCACATTAACTAAAGCTAAGACACAGAGCGTTTTTAACTTTTACTGTGGCTATCTCTTTCCTGGAGACCTTTCGAATGACTTACATTATACATCATATGTCATACAAAGATCGCAGAATGAAACGAACAGACAGCTATAGGAAACGACAGAATGACAGAACAGGCCAATTGAGGTGTGCACAGAGAAACACAGAGAAGGGAAAGTCTAACTCTCACGTTGAACCTCATCCTCCCCATCTAAAACTTATTAAAACAACATAAATAATTAATGACCTTCTAGAGCCGGTGCTCGGTTATTAGTCTCAGTGTTTCTTTCTATCCTTCTCTCTGTCTTTCTCTCTGCGCCTGTCTCCCTCTCTCTCCCTGCTCTTAAAAAAGTGGGTAAAGATAATGAGAGAGTTGGCGTCTGTGTTGTAAGCCGTCACCTCATTACGCCGGTCTGCAATCAATTACAGGGGGCTGTGTGGCCCTGTCAGTCCTTAATGTGCCTCCAACACCGAGTCAGAAATTACTGCTGGTCCTGAGCACCCACTCCAATTCTTTCTCTCCCTCGAACTCGGGGGACCGGCACGGAAGGGGTCTGAGACTGAACAGAGACCGGAATGGGAGTTTTGGCTCTGTCTCACCTGTGGCCTGTCCACCGAGTGACTGACATCAGTTATGTCAACTGGTGTTTACTCTATCGTGTAAATCATCTGACCACTACAATCCTTCAGTACAAACAGAAGTAAAGGACATTTGGGATGTTGTATGAACGATGCTGATGAACATTGATTAATAAAAAATGTTACGAGTTACACTCCATTAAAACAAATTTGCGCTTTGGATTGTAGGTAGGTGTACTGTACAGTAGAAACAAATCAAGTTTGATAAATGTTAGATCCAAACATGTAGTCAATGGTGACCAAGAACTGTTTGGTTACAAGCATTCTTTAAAATACTGTACCTTTGTGTTTATTTGAACACTTACTCCAGGTGTTCCAGATATTTTTTTACATGTTTCTGTTTGACCTTATAGAGAAAGCTATATACTGTATTAAGATCATTTGTCCTTGAATGAATAAATAAACGATCAAATGTTTCGAGTTGTTTGAGACATTGTTTAGACCTTTTCTGACTCTACCAGAGACACATGTAAGATCGACGGAGTCTTTTGTTGCAATTGGACTTTACCGCCATTCAATCTCATGTTCTGAAGGAAAATCCCTTTTGTGTTGTTCATCCAGATACACTCTCCAAGAAAAACATACCGAAGTCCCTCATTATAGTTATCATATACAGCTTGTTAAATCAGCCATATCGACTGCTCAACACACACGTACAGTCCCACAAACACACACACACACACAAGCATCCTCACATGATGTGTGAAAAAGAGCATCTCTGTCTGCTCACACATCGTCTCTCTCTCTCTCACACACACACACACACACACACACACACACATCCCTGGAGTCTCTCACTTATTACGTTAGGCAAGAAGAAAAAGAAAAAAAAATCAATATGTCAGCAGAGGTATTTTTAAAAGCTGCCATGGCTCCAAATCTCGGCCACCATTTGTATTAGTTGTTTTCTATGAAATGATTTGCTTCTTTGGGATGGTTAAAAAGGGGGGAGGGATTTATAAGCTCTGCTCTCGCAATGCTCCTCTTTGTCAACAGTTTTGGGGGGAATTTCAGGGAATCGGTGAAATCATCAAAAGACCAAAATTAAAACATTTGCTCTGATCGACCAACTAAGCTCAGCTTGTGTGAATGTTTTTAAAGATTTTCCCGCAGCAGTTCAGTGCTTCCCAAAAAATGATGTTGTAAAAAATCATAGAAAAGAAGCAACTAAAGGTTGTTATATCATATCATTAATTTCTCCAGGAATCATCTTGGCTAATGAGGACAAGATAATATTAACAATAAAGGTGTACAAAAAACGTCAAGGTGTGGACGTGTGGGAGAGAAGAGAGAAAGAGAGAGAGAGAGACTAGGCTTCTCTTTTGCTCTCCTACACGTCATCAATTATTCACTAGCCAAGATGGCAATTACAGGACCGTGTACAATCAGACTAAATATTTAATAAGGCACTCAAACAGTCTCTAGAAGGGATCTCTGTCTCTCTCTCTCTCCTCAGTATCATCCTTTACATTGCATCTAATGTCTGCTCTTCTGGCCTCTTACCTTTGTTATGAACACAATAAGCAGTTTATACAGACTCCTGCACATATCACAGCCACTCATAATGAGCTCTGGTTTAAAGCCACAGAGAACCTGCGCTTCGTTTGAAAACTCCAAATCAGGAGAGACGTGTTTGATAAGTTTGAAAAACATTGGGAAATACATTTTAAAGGGATTGTTCACCCAAAAATAAATTTTTTTTGTCATCATTTACTTAGCCATGTACAGGTTAGAAAGGATAAGAGGATCTTTCTTCTGTGGAACACAAAAGAAGATATTTTGAAAAATGTCTTAGTGGTTTTGTGTTCATACAATGGAAGTCACTGGGGGCCAGTGTAGTTTGGTTTCATTGTGTACAAGTGAACTATCCCTTAAACAGAACTGTAGACTTGTAGGCTGTGTTCACATTAGACTAGTGACAATGGCACGTTTTTTGGGAAAAAACATTGATTCGCAATAGTAATAATTTTATAATTATTTATAATTTGAGCTTTTGGTAACGATTTCACAAGAAATTTGGTTGAAAACGAATGGTGATAAGACTGAATGAATTATTTTTTTTATTAATCAAAATTTATATATTTTTTAAAGAAAAGTGAATGTTGTTTGCCCGGGAAAAAGAGCGAATACCTTAATTAATACCAGGGTGTTGCTATGTGGTTGCTAGGGTGTTCTGAATGGTTACCAGGGGTTGGGTGTTTGTTAAAATCCCCAACCTCATGTTCTAGTGATGCATGACTTAGCAAACACAACTAGTTAGCATCTTACTGAAGATCACAAGAGTTACGATAGATAATGTGTTGGGCACCTGCTCATGCCAACAGTTCTCTTGGTAACATTTCAGTATAGGGAAAATTCTCACTATTAACTAGTTGTTATTATGGCATGCCTATTATTGGCATATTGGCTGTTAATATAAAGCACCCGATACATAAACCTATATAATCTACCTAACTACCTATTAATAAGCAACAAATTAAGAGTTTATTGGGGAAAATCGTAGTTAATGGTTTGTTAATAGCAAGAATTTCCCCCTTTACTGAAGTGTGACCGTTCTCCTATTTGTATAAGTTTCCCCAGATGCTTTGTAAGATATCTATCTCTTAACAAAGATATCTTTCTAGAGTCACTGATGAGAAGACAAACCCATGACTTCACCATCTGCTCTCTGACAAAATAGGAAAGACGGCTGTAAAGAGGTAAATTAAAAAAGGTGTGTTTGTTTGAACCGATGAACAGTGTCACTGTGCACTGTTTGTACTTAACACCAGAGATTGAGGAACAGGAATCACACACGTACAACGCAAAAACTCCTCCACTATGATCCGATTACCTCAAGACCCTCCTTCACTTTATTTTGGCTTTTTTTACCATGACGAAGTACACATTCGTACCTCAAGTCAAAATCCATCCGTGACAAAATGCGTAGAGGAGCGAACATGTAACACACGTAAGCTCGGCTGACCTCAGAACAGAGGAATGGATCAGCAATTACTGCAGGCTGCACTTCCTGAACAGAGCGGAGGCGCTTATTACGCCCATAACTGAAACTCCAGAAACCTGCCACCATCTCATGCACGCCATAAACTGCACGTTTTCCCGTGAACTCTGAATCATTACGCTAAGCACAACGAATACAATCTCTTATGATACGATGTGAATTTTAATGGACTCTGGCTGCGGTGGCTTTGACTGGAGGGAAGGAGAGGCAGATCTAACAGATGGTTTACTTTGGTCTCCATCCGAATTTAGCGTGTGAAACGGGCATACGTGTACAGTAGAGGGCACAGTGAATAAAACAGGCAGTGTTAAGATAATGTTTTGCTCTACACGGAGATCAAACTGTTAGGCTTGTCAGTAAAACAGCGGGAGGCAACACGTTGCGTTGGACTCTGAGAACAATATGTTTGTATGGGGGAGCTTGACACCAGGTGAGTTCACTGATGTACACTTTTTTATTTTTTGGCACATTTACTGGATGACATTAAATGAGAGGAAACAAAAAGTTGGAAAGTCAGATTCAAACCTTTACTTACAGTATGCCTCACATGTTCACCCAATGAGACTTAGAGTACAACACTGCGTTTAAATCTTGCCATGAACTATAGCATCAGTGATGTTGTCCGCTCTAGCAAGCACTTCTAAACATTCATAGGCTCACAGAAAACACAATCTTGCAACGCACCGCTCCGACAGCATTGAGTCGAGAACTAAAGTGAAAGATCTCTATCTAAAAGCACTATATCTACATCCCGTTCCAACACTGCCTTCCATCTCTACCATCACGGTTAACAGCCTGTCTAGTCAATCAAGTAAAAGGAGGAAGAGAAGACAGTGTTAAAGAAAACAAAGAAAATCCCTTCCTGACGTGTGCAGGCTGACAGCTCTATCCGAGCCCCCCAGTGTTGAAATCAAGCTGTCAGTCTCCCGCCATGGAAATAGAGGAATTGTGCCCTCAGATTTAAATACCGCCTATAATAGCTTCCCATCTATCAGCATGGCTGGCCAGTTATTCTTAGACACATACATTAGCCCTTGGCCCAGATACGAATGTCACCAGATTAAACATCCAATTTGTTAACCGGGCCAAGCCAGGGGTGCTACTTCTTGACAGAACTTACAAACAAGCCCAAATGGCCCCATTTTTCACCCACAGGCCGGCTGTTTTTTCCTCAGACGGAGAAGCACCACGGATGGAGAGAGAGAGAGGGGAAGGATTTTTTCGTGGGTGGAAATACGAGGAGAAACGGTGCTGTCTGAGGCCACTCAACCTCAGGAAGAGACATAAACGCTTAAGACATACAGTTTTAACTTCTGGAATCTTCCTTCATTAATGCGCCGCAAGAAACATATTTCTTGGATGTGTACAGACAGTCTCTCCAAACACGCCAAGAAAACGGCCAATAGATTTTCATAGCGGAACCATTAGCCATGTCTCATTAGGACTAAAGGAAAAACAACACATTGCAAAAAGAGAGGGTTTCATTCAATAATATCTGCGTACAAGTGTTTTTTGTATGTGTGTATGCCAATAAAACCACGAAAATGTTTACAAACACAGTTGTGTGAGCATGCACGGCTAAAGAATGACACCCATTCTATTCAATGTTCATTGAGTCTGGAACACTCCACGCTGCAGGACAGTTCTGGTTCCCTGTCTAAGCCCAGCGAGCGATGGGATATATTCACTGAAGATGAAGTGGTAGATTAGAGCAAGTCAAGGCCCTGTGGACAGATTGGGAACATATTGGGGAACAGAGGGAGAGAGAGAACCAGATGCCACCAGTAAAAGCCCTGCAGAATGGGAGACAGAGTGAGAAATATGGGCGTCCAACAATGCTCGACTGGAAGAAGCCGTCCGTGAGGAGATGTCTTACTCAGCAGAGACAGATTTGTGGTATTACATCAAATATTATACAGTACAGTGGCACTAAATGTCTTTGTGGACATTTATTTTGTGTGTCATAATTTAGACCAAATATTGTACTTTGAAAGGTAACAACAAGAACTAGCAAATATTACACAAATATACATATATTTTAAAGTTCGACAACCAGCAAGTAACCAAATATGTTTTTTTGTAAAGTGTTTCGCTTAAATAAATGTCCCTTGTCTTGATATCTTGTCATTTTAAGGGAAATCTTTTAATTCTGTCCTCATTTACTTCCTGTTGAATGTTGACATAATGATCGATGGCTGTTCCCATTCACTTCTATTGTGTGGACACAAAACGAATGCAAGTCAAGGGGTACTGCCGTTGTCTTGTTAAAAGCATTTTGATAACTTATTTTGTGTTCTGCCGTAGATCAAAAGTCATATAGGTTTGTGTGACAGTGTGACAGAGTAAATCATGACAGAAGTTTAATATTTGGGTAAACTATCCCTTTAATGTAATGACATTAATAAATTTTAAAGTGTGGTGAAAGTTTCTTCTTTCCTATTTAGGGACTAATGCATATTACAGTATACAAAAGAGATCCCTAAGGTTCACTTACAGTATAAAGTATAGAAAAAATAGTACAGTAATTATAGTCATAATAAATGAGAACTGGGGGAAATTGTGTTAATGTTCTGTACCAAAAAATAAACATATCCACTTCTCCAAATTGTTTTAAATGACACGGAATGTTTTAATAGAGACTGAAGTATTGAGGTTTTACAACACTGTAGATACTATTGAATTCAATATCAAACGGTGCACCCTATGATTGATTTAATCTATTATAAATCGACCGGTCTTGTTGGAAGGGAGGGGCTATAAAGGGGCTTGATGATATCAGCAGAAAAGGAAACCCGTTTCATTGTGATGATTTACCAAGATTTTCAAGGATTGTTTTTCTTCGAAATACCATTTGAATCGTTTACAATAAGACTATAAATATTTTAGGAATAGGATCAATAAAAAAACTCATATCATATAATTCATATCAATAAAACAAATTATCTAAAATCGATTCCCTCAAATCTATCTACACATACAGATACTGTGTAGATTGCCAAACCGAAGCCAAACGCAAGGTAAATCAGAGCTAAGTGAGTGCAGCGCGATACGTGCGAGAGTTCCTTAAGACTGCTAGAATAAAAGAGTCAGTTGGTAAAATAGCCTTTGCCTCCTTAAGTAGAAACTAATATAATTTCTCTCACGCCAGCAAACAGGAGTATTTTATTATTCCAAAATCGTTCTTCGGGGGGAAAAGTGATTTATACCTCACTTTATCTGTCAGACAAATGTTACTCTTTATGGCTATTACCATTCCAAACCGACGGCAGGCAACACAAAACTAATATAGTGCGTGAAGTATTTAATTAAGTATCTGGGTAGAAATGGCTGAGCGCCTTGCTTTATTGAAGCAAAATTAAAAATAACTCCTCCATTTGAATAACGCCTGGAGGTTGCCTCATTTTAATCTCGCTCATGCCACTTTAACCTTTCCAAGCACCGCGCCTGTCATTTGTTTGTCAATTGAAAGAAATTCATATTCGTTGCCACACACAGTTATTCTCAAATCAGTAAAAAATATATATTTTGCCACCTCGTGGGCAAGAACCACAAATGCCTTCGGGTCAGTTGTTTTCCTTTATGTGAAGTGTGTGTGATGCGTTGTTTTTGAAGTTGGGGAAAATAAAAAGAGAATAAAGACTAGAAGATGTTGCGATGCATCAGCCCCAGATACAACATGTGCTATGAAATCACATGATGCAATGGTTACATAGAAGATGTAATTTGCACAAGCTTTTGAAGTGTTTAGAGAGGAGCGGCCATTTTGAGACGCATCAGACGTTGCGTTTAATTAAACACGACTGCAACACAAATAATGGAGGGAGAGAGACGTTATTTTCAACAAGAACCTACAACGGCGAAAAACAAAATCAAATTATCACGAACGGGCCGCGCTGCCAGTAAAGATGAAAGTTTGCTCTTTGTTCGGCTTGACGAGAGCGTAAGCGAGAAAGAGACGATAAAAAAAATCCAGATGCAGGTTTTAAAATCACAGAGCAGACCAATATTATCCATCTGTTTTGGCACACCTCATTCTCTGCTGCATTGAAGAAACGGTCACGGACAAGGTGAACCCAACATCACCATCTGGACGTGTGTGCACGGCCTGGACAGGACTGAGGACAGTTACACACTCCAGAGGAACAAACACACACGCACGTACACACACGGACGCCAATCTTCTCTGAACCTATGAGCAGATGAACGGCGCACATTTCTCAAGGCCTCAGTGAGCAGCAAATCGTACGCAAGTTTCTATCCTCGCCTCATTTCTTACTGATGGGGCTTTGTTTAGAGGAACAAAGCGTACCAAGACACATCTCGCCAATCATAGGTCATTGGTTCTGATCCCCCGGAGAGGGCTCGAACCTTCCCCAAAGTTTAAAGTCGCTGCAAGTGAGCGAGGAGAGCCCGGTCTCTTCGCTCAGGCAGGCTGTGAGTGTACACAGCTGGGGTGAGTTTGATTTAATGAGAAGCTGTTCGGCAGCCGTACTCGCAATCCAAGCTCCAGCGGCCGTGCCCGCAGGTGAAGTCTTCATGTTTTCATTTACATTCCGACGAAATTTGATGAACGCCGGTCCGCCGCATTTCTCAAATCATCTTCTTGTCTGGTACGCCTCAAACCTGCCAGAAAGGCCCTGAGTGTTGAGAGAGCTCAGAAGCGAATGAGTAATCACATGACAATGATAGAAACCTGCCAACGCTGGGAGAAGAGAGGTCAAGCGTTTAGCCATGACTGCCTCCAGATTGCAAACTTACACCCACTAAACGCAAACTGCTTTGTTTGTTAAACAGCAAAATGGATTTACTCCATGTACTGGGAGCGTGGAGTTCCGCTCAGATAGCGTATTGATTTATTGGAGGCTGGCCGCTCGGGATGCTGGATTTAAACTGGTGCGCTGTGGGGTTTGGGGTTGTACGCAACATGAGTGGACTGACTTGATAACAGCAAACTATATTTTTATTTTATTTATCTTTTTTTTTTTTTATCGAAAAGTTAAAAAAGTCAGAAGTAAGCCCTGTATAATATTCTTATGATTATAAAATAGGCATTTTTTTTTTCATTTTCTACATCAAAGCAGTAATGCAAATAATTTAAAATAATATTATTAATAAATAAATAAATATTAATGAAAAGTCATATAAAAATTAGTTAAAAATAATAAAATCTCCTGCTGTAAAGTTGGAGTAGGGAGAGAAGAAACAGAAGACTTTCATTTATCTGTTAATGTATTTTTTATTTAATGAAAAGGCAAATTTACTTGTGATATAATATAATAGTCTCATGCTTTGAAAAGTAGAAAGTATTAAATAAAATAATATAATGATATTCTGTTTTTTGTAAGAGTAGAAAGAATATACTGCAGTAGAAAGTTATAAAATAAAATATATTCTTCTGCTTTTAAGTGAGAGTAGAAATGATACAGTAGAAAGTAAAAAAAAAGATTGGTAAGATACAATGGTAAGGTGTAAACGTTGCAAGGCAGGTGCATCAGCAACATGGCAACGTTCAAAAAGATTTCTTCCTTTCCTGGTGTGTTAAAACAGGCCAAACTAATCTTGTAGTGCATTTCATTTGTGTAGATGGGTTGATAAGTTCTGGAAGGTCTGATAAGTAATGAGTCAGCGGGGTCCTGTGAGATTTACACACTCCTATATAGTCTATCAGTCTTTCATTTCATCATGTGTGATGTATTGAGTTATTAAAAGGACACGGGTTGGAGTTTCCCCTTCTATACCATTCCTGACCTACAGCAGGTTCTCAAAAAAAAGATGGACAGGGATGGTGTCACTTTCTGAGGAGGACACAAAAAAACAGCTCTTGTCACGTCCCGTCAGAACGTGTGAGATTAAAAAAACTGCCTCTCAATTAATAAATCACCTCCTCCCTTACAGCTGGGGGAGCAGCTGGTCTCTCTGGCACTAATAACCAGAGAGTGAGTGGCTGTCGAGGAGGCCCGCGGCCTCACGGTGTGACAGCACCTCCTCAGAAATCTGAGAGGAGCTAACAGACCCCACATGCTTGTGGAGGACTTCATCACACAGAGGAAATTTTTATTGCTTGCTCTTTTAAAGTTTAGGAAATCTTGGATACATTTCACATCAGAGTCGATATTGCCTCAGATGGTTTTCCTGACATACCATAGTAAAAAATAAAAAGGCACAATTACGACTGTTGTTGACCATTTATTCTATCCAACCTACGCACATGTATACGTTTAGTTACATTTCCTAATTTATTTTCCCCACTGTCGTATCAGAAAAGATTTCTTCTTTTTAACAAAAAAAACCCCCCATCCCTCCATTTAATATCATCACTGTCTAGGAGAAACATCTGAGATATTAACAAAAACCCATTTGTGGTTTTCTTTCCCACGGGCAGCGCTAAAGAAAAACAGGACTGCGTTTTAATATTCAAACAGTCGTTTAGACTCTAAGGAGGAAAAAAGTTCTGCGCAAGTGGAAGTGAACTGTTATAAAAACAGCCGATATTTCAATGTGGCAACGTGCCACGGGACAGGAAGACAGGCCCGATGAGAATACTGCAGGTGCGAACCTTGGATGCGGCCCAGTCGAAATGCGCTCGCGCACTCTTGAAGCGCGCACACACACACTCAATCATGCAGGTCACCCGTGCGCACACTAACACACCCTCCATCGTAGTCGGCTCGCCAAATACCTCTCATGACAAAAGAATTATCTCAGCATCAGCTGCTGGGCGTGCTCGCTCTCTCATTTTCTCATTCTGAAGATCTCTAGCCAGTCCCGTGTCATCTTAGCAACCCAGTTTGTTTATGTATAATATGGATACTGTATACAGCGCAAAACAAACACAGCCATAACAAATAGCAACAGGGGTTGAGGCGAGATCAAAACGGTCAGGATAAACAAACAAGCAGTAGATGAGTATTCCCTTGGAACGGGCTTATCGTCCAATCCGATTGGCTGCAACGGCAGAATTTGGATATCGGATGGATGTGATGGTTGAAGAGAAGCAGAATGCATGAGAAATCATACTGTCCGTCTCAAATTCTGAATCCATTTTGAGAAATGACATTTTCACTGCATAACAATATGCTGTTTATCATCCAACTGTGTTTCAGATTTCTCAGTATTGCGAAAGGAATAAGTGACTTATGAAGACAGATAAAACAGTAAAGTCACAACAGATCTCTATAATATCTCAATTGTTTCTCATGGACAGAAATGAGAAATGGCAAAGAGGATTTTAAGTTTTACAGGTAATCTCAACAATGTCTCAAACTGAAATCTTTATAGCAAAGTCTGTAATGAAAAAGACATATTTGTGCTATGCTATCCACATTAATGGTTATAGCTTTTGATTCTTGTAGTGTCAATAATGGTCTCATGCGTCTTTTTATTTCCAAACAATTTAAGGCAAGGGTGATACAGTGAAGCTCACGAAACACCATTAATGTATGTTTCCTGAGCAATGAAAGAGAAAAGTGAGCGCAATAATATATCCCAAGGCAACTGGATTCCGTATATTCAGTAACAGGGTATCGTTGATCAATTTACAAACACATTCGAGTGAGTCAAAAGTTTAGAGAAACCTGAAACATAAATGAGAAATAACCCAGACTCACAAATTATCCTCGGGAAGTAGCCGGACCAGCAAAACCAGTCCCTAACTACAAAATAAAGTCTACGATCAGTACTTCAAGATTCAGAAACAACAACAACCAGATACTTTAGGAATTCTTTAAAAACTTGTAAATAGAAACAAACACAGAAGGAAAAACGTTAGTCATGCCATCAGCTGCAGCTCGGGTTCATTTGTAAATGGGTCATCTGGCCTTTTTCAGCCTCATGCTGCAATTGTTGAGGTCACCTGTTTCTCCTTATCGCCATGTTTTATGATGTAACCATGTTTTTGCAAGAAAAGAAACTTGGGAGAGAGGGAGAGAGCGCACACACACATACACAGCCACGATTTGTAAAAGAAGCCATAACGCAATTGAAGCAATTAGTTCGATGCCATCTACGACACACCGCCAAACAAAACGTAGCCTTACTAATTGCTTTGCCTGTAACCCCCACCTTCCTTCCTTCCACACAAACAAACACAAACGGCACGCGTGCAAACACGCTTGAGCCGGGCAGGCAGGCAGGTCAGAGAGGTCACATGGGAACTGGACGGATTCTGGGTTTCCCTTTCCTCCGTTCCAATCCGGTTTCACTTTCCATTCAGTCGGCCTGCTAAATGCCTCATCAACATGTTTAATCAAATTAGTAAGCGGCCAAAAATTGACGCTTTTCATTAATTATACAGGATAATTCTAATTGCAAATTCAAATGTATTCGCTCCGAACAGAAGGTGTTCAGTAATATTTCAGGGAATTTGCATATTAAATGGGGGTCGTTCTGCATTATGTATGATAATATATGCGCATTGTCTTTATTTTTAACTCGCAGGCCATATGCGCCGCTGCTTGCCAAAGCAGGTGAAAAAAGTCCAGAGTGTTTAATTTTGCTGAACAAACGCGCTGAGGCGGCTTGTCAAGGGCTGTATGGTTGGTGTCAATCTTTGTTTTTTTTCTGTTTTCCCGTCCCTCCTTTTGATTACAGCCGCCAGCGAGGCCAGCGGTAAACAAACCCGACGTGCGCCGGTAAAGGAAACAGGAAGTCCCATGCGTCCGTCTCAGTCATCTTTGTAGCCTGAATCAGAGCCGCCCCGTCAGCAGTTACACCCTGCCAGGGGTGGACGTCTCCAGCCACGTGACCATCGTCTGCGTTATCCCAGACAATGAGCACCGTCCGCAAAATCCGTGCCAGACACTAACCGCTTGCTCTGAGAATATCGTATTACCCGCTGACGGCTTTGTGTTTCTTCAGATCATATCTAGCCACAATGAGCTACACTTCAAAAACTAAATTCTCACACTACGCCAAACAACCGCAGTGTGTGGAAAGGATATATATCCCTACAGGGCCTTTCAGGTAAAGGATCCATGTGAAAAAACCCGCTGAATCTGTAGAAATGGTGTGCAGAATAAGCAATTCTGACAATATAAACATTTGTAAGTGCATGAATGAATATTTGCTCATCAAATTGTTGTACCGTAAAGTATATTAAAGCATGTGAGATGTGCATTATAGTCAATGGGCTCACAAACTTCATTCAATCAGATTTTTAACCAAACAGTTTTTGGCCACCAATGACTACCATAGTATTTTTTTTACCATAGTAGCTTTATCAAAAAGAAGACATTTTAAAGAATGTAGGAATGCAAACAGTTCTGGGGCACTTTTGACTACCATTGTAATTTTGGTGGCCAAGAAAGTTCGGTTACACGCCTTCTTCCTAATATCTTTCGTTGGTACAATAAGTTGATACAGATTTGGAACAACCTGAGGGTGACTGTTCCTTAATGAAAATTATAATAAAGTATTACATAACAAAATCTACACTTTTTCACCAGGGGTCCATAGTTTGGTTTGGATGTCTTCGAGTCCTCTGCTCTAGTTGAATTGAAGCACACTATAGGATGTAGACCTGCAAGTTGTCATTAAATTTGTATGACATTTTATTGGGATCGATTTTAAACAAGACTGATATGTAAATGAGTACCAGCACCTGGCTCTGTCCCAATTCAAAAAGAGCAGCATTCTTCAAAAAGAGATGAAAGGAGCGTTTTTACCGTAAAGACAGAACAGAAGACTGATGTGATTCGGGAAACTGAACTTAATTGATTTAAAATGACTTATTGCTGTTTGAACTTGGCCCAATATTACCCAGCTGTATGTGAAGTGTTAAACTGTTATAGCGAGAATAACAAACGCCATCCCTGACGCTACAAATCACATTTTCCTCTTTTCCTGTGAACACACTATCAAACACACGGATGAGATGCGGACCTTGGGTATCTCAAGAAAACTATTAAATTGTTAATAAGTTAAAATATTTATTTGTTTTCCAAAAAGAAAGCTTATAGTGGCATGGTCTTTTATGCCCTGTAAATATTTTTTATTTACCAGCTATTAGCAGGCGTGTACGAAAAATTCCTTTTGGACCCTGCGTTTGATTTCTATCAAGTGCAATCTCTGTCAAAACATTCCCAGTGAAGACACGGATCTGCGATTTCTACCTTTTTCATTTAAAACAGTTCTGACATGTTGTGAAAGCGCCAAAGCACCTTAGAATGGCAGAGGAGGGGCGGATACGATTCTTTAAAGATAAAGATTAATTACGAGCCGAGCCGGAGCTGTTTCAGAGGTGACGAACGGAGGCCGCGTGTGTGTTTGCGTGAGAAGCGATGACAACATACCTCACAGATATAGGCACACACTCAATGAGCCGAGATCACAGTTCTCACCGTAACGTCTCCGTTAGACAGGACAGGTCTTTATTAAGCGCCGTACACTACGCTGTCACGCGTTTTAAACATGTTCACACCAGCCCATATTCACCTGTCCAACACTTCTATGAGCAGTTGGTCTTTCAATTCAATCACTCCTTCCTGAGAACAGGTTGCATACATAAATTAAACAAGCAAACGTACCAACATGTAAATAAAGATGAAAAATCTGGTTTTGGTTGAATATAAATGGAGCTCTAACATTATACATGACTTCCAAAGTTCAAACTCCTGATTCCATTTCTCCATGGCATTTGAAATCATCTTATCACAGGAATAAAGTCCATCGGCCCCCTATTATAGCCAACCAGAGAAGCCAGTACACCCCCCAGGGCCCCACCGTGTACTCCAGCCCAGACCTGGGTTGGTGTGAGCTGGCAGGTTTTTGAGAAGCTCTGGCTCCATTAGTCTGTGAATACTGGAGTCCACTACGCAGCACGCACAGGACGGGGGCCCGTCCAAGGACACATTGCTCCTGGAGAACGACCCTGGACAGATGGGTGGCTAAATCTCAGAAGTGTACACTAACCACTGATGTCAGGCCAGGACGGCTCTCAGGTTGCCAATGGCAATATTACGTTCACTTTCTAGTCAGCTACGGCAGAGGACACTTGACATATATTGTTCTGTAGATCACCCATTTAAAAAAAACACTCGCACTTGTACTTCAAGTTGACATTCTAGTAAATATTAAAGAAATTCACTCTTAACAAATGCTGGGTTATTTTCAACCCATCGTTGGTCAAAAAGGACGAACCCACAACTGTTTAAGGATAGTTGACCCAAAAGAAAATTCTGTCATCATTTACTCACCCTTTTGTCATTTTAAACCTGTATGACTATCTGTCCTCTGCAAAACACAAAAGAAGATATTTTGAAGAATGTTGGTAACAAAAACCGCTACGCGTGTGGGCGGGAGGTGGATGTGGAACTAAAGCACGTGCATAAACATTGCCAACAAAACACAGACAGTTTCAACCACGTGCGGTTCACTTCCAGCATTGTTTAGGGCTGGGAACGCCGCTCCATCTATCTGTTTCAAACGATCTCAAAATCCAGCGTTATATCCAAATGCAGTGAACAGACAAAACCAAGCTGAACTTCGCAAACGTAGTTCTCTCTCTCTCCTGCATACAAGTGAAAGTGACTTGTGCGCATGCTCCTTCTCCCGCTCTCCTTGGTTGATGCGTGGACATGCCGTGTGCTTTTCCGGGAGAATTGTCCAATAAGGGACTAGGAAAAGTTGTAACGTAACGATTTTCCATGTTCAAAAAAAACTTTCCGAAACCTGAACGAACGTTGGTGTAGTGTATCAAGCACAGTCGTAATTAAAACTCGTTTTTTTGAAAAGTTGACCATGTCAATCATGAGAAGACAACACATTTAACATTGTAAGTAAATCAGAATGCATGAAACACTGTTGTGGGACTTTAAGGAACAATAAATAAATAAACATTCAAGGAATAGTTTGCCAGATATTATCATTATTTACACGCCCCCGTGTTGTTCAATAAGACTTTGAGAGATTTAACACTTTAGAATAAAGATGTAGTTGTTAACATTAGTAAATGCATTAGCTGACTTAACTAACATTGAACAATACTTGCATTTGTAAATCTTGGTTAATGTTCATTTCAACATTTCAATAATACTTTTTACAGTACTATGTAAAAAAGTTGTAACTGTTAATATTAGTCAATGCACGATGAAACACGCACAACCATGTTGTGTTGTTGTTATTATAAGTGTACTTTCATTAAAAAACATTAATAAAAGCTTAAATCATTGCTCGTCGTCAGTTCATGTTAGCTATTGCATTTTCAAATGTTAACAAACCACCTAAACTATGACAAGCTATCGCAAGATAGTCAAAGAGACTATTAAAGTCTTATGTGGAACTTCACTATAAAGTATAAAAGACAAATTGAGAGTGAACAATCCTCAGTACCAATTTACTTTATGCCGCACACACACAGAGCACATAACAGCTTCGCTTCATTACCTTTATGTTACCAGTGTTTACCCAACACCCATTTGTTTGGCATTTTTCTGCACGTGCGGCCTGACCTGGTGATTTAGAGGCGGCTCTCGATAGCGTACAGCTAGCTTAATGACAGTTATTTCCCCTCGTAAGAGCAGCTCTGAATTACTGCTTAAATATGACGCCTTATTGGAGTCAATAAAACACGCCGCTGTAATTATGAGCGAGCGAAGCAGCTCGGAACAGAGAAAAAACACAGGAATCAGAACCTGTGCTGTTAATCCTAAGGGATAGAAAATGATCAGTAAAAGCAAGCCTGTAGTCGTTTTTGATACTTTCTCAAAATAAGGACGTTAACATGAAGTTTGTGTAGCCCACTGACTTCCTCTTTATTTCTCCCGGTTGTAAAAGTCTATGGACTCATGACAGAACTGATTTTAACAATAGTCATATTTTATTGTGTAAAGCACACAGTATACTTTGTGTTGGTATGAACGTGCCAAAGGTTGATGTTGGTGTGTGTGTTAGTATTGTGGATAAACCTGAGCTCTCTGTGTCAGTAAATCTCCATTTCCTCCCTGGTGGCAGAGCGACTTCACCGCTGAAAGAAAACACAGAACGCTGCCAAAGCTCTCGCTCGCTGCCCAGTCGAAGCGCCGCTCTGCCAAAAGCATTTTCTCACTCGCTCGCTGCCATTTCCACTTCTGCCAACTTCCAATGACAATGTTATGCTTGTTTGCACCATAAATACACTTAATAGGTATTATGACAACATTCGTAAACGAGATGACTGGAAGCCGCCCTCCTTTGTTGAATACAAATGTTAAAAACACTACATTTCCACATGCTAAATTTCAGCGTTGTTCAAGACTGGATGGTTTCGCTAAAAAATTATTTTACATCTGCTTATAGTGTTGCTTATCTGCTTATCACTCTCACCACTACATTTCACGAACGCAGACATTTTTATGCGCAAAAATGGCACAACCGTCACCACTTAAATCCAAAGCACGTGTTATTTCTTTAAGATATAAAAAGATAATCTTAAAAGCAGAAAATCTTTGGGTTGCAAAGCGATCGGGGCTCATTCTGGCTCTGAATAATGATTTCTTTCCCCCCAGGATTCGCACACCTATTCCACACTTCCATTTCTCACACGTTCGGATTGTTTATCTTGGAGTTCCATTTAAGCAAAATGGTTTGTAAAGCTTTAGGCAGCACAGCGTAGATGCTGCTTTCTCCTCAAATCTGTCTCATGTCGAAAAACCTCAATGCCAGTGCCAGCGTCTTGGCATATAATACTCACGTTCGCGCTCGGGGAGTATTCTGTACTTAAATTCACAAACTTCCTGCATTTAGGATTCAAATGCACACAACTGGTTTTAATCAAGTTCTCATTTCGTCATGATTGTGAAACGCATGGGACGTTTTGTTTGGAGGAGGAAGTTTAATGGAATTTCTCAGAGCTGCTTCTTAAGAGGCGAGTGTCCATCAGCCCTGTGGGCTAAAGAGCAAAGATGAGGGTTCACAGGTCACCGTAAGGGTTTCATCTAGAGTTGAGTGTATGGGGATAAAAGACAGCGCTGGCTCTCACTGTGTGAACTTAAGGGTGTTGCATGAAATCCAGTAAAACTGTCCGTGTCTTTCTCTAGGGAATGTACGGTCACTTCCTCTTTGTATTTTTTTGTTTTTATGTCCTCTGGGAACGGGAGGTGGTCTCTTTGGTCAGTTACATATACAGCGGACCTAAAAAGTATTTGGACACCTAAAAACGTAAATGCCTTTGCATCATGTAACTAAACATCAAACCAAGTTATATTTATAGAGTAATAGAGCAAAAACACTTTAAGAAAAAGTGACTATTAAGACAAGAGAAATGCTTACATATTTGAACAAAAATGTATTTTAACTATGGTTGTCAAATATTTGTCATATTCACACATCCACACCTGTGATTACCTGTGTAAACCTGAGCATAAAATATTTCATATATCTATTAAAATTTACTTGGAAAGTTTGAAGTTAGCTCATAGAAAAGCATCATTTGTTTGCAGATGCTACTTGGTTTGGTATTTTGTTATATGAACAATGTAATTTTCAACACATTCTGTGTGCCATAAAGGGACAGTTTGCCCAAAAATTAAAAATTGCTTCATCATTCACACAGCTTCACGCCATACCAAACCTGTATGACTTTCTTCCTTCTTCAGAACACAAAAGAAGATATTTGAAGAATCTTGGTAACCAAACAACACTTACTAAAAGAACACAGAATGGGGTAAAAAGTGTCAGAAGACTTTTTTGTGGCCACGCATGAACAAATATTCCCCTAAATAAAAAAATGCAAATTAAAAATACCGTTATATAGTGATGCTCTAAAATCTATGCGGTCCAGCCACTCTTGACAACTGCCAACTGTTGAGATAAAACAGACCTAACAATGTTAAAATAATGAGAAACACACCTAGATTTTAGAAGGGACGGTTACAGCATATGGACACAAAAATCGAGAACTCCATTACAGAAAGCATTAACACTATCAAACAGAAATGCTTTTTTAAGTCAAACAGGATATGGCTCAAATATTACGGGGTGGGTGGACAAACCCCTGACGTAAACATCCAACCAGAGAGCCCAGAGTCAAAGGCTATCGCCTTCATTACTTTTAGAAAAAAGTGACATCAGTACATCGTGAAAAACTGGATAGCTGCTTTTCAGGAAGTCAGAGAAGGAGTTCAGATGAAGACCTGCAGTAATAATGGCTTGAGAAAGTGTCTGTTTGTCAGAGAGAAAGAGAGAGAGAGCGTTCATTAATGACCAGCTGCCAAACTGCAAAATCGCTAATTACAGTTAAGCTTGTGCCTTGGGCCTGTCAGCCGAACACAAATCAATAGATCGACGCTTTGCACTGTACAACATACGTCCACTCAAACACAAACACACATTGAGAGAGTTCTGGATGAACCGGGCTGGACTTCTCTGATGGCTGCCAGTCTTCTCTCTCAATGTTTTCCCAGTGCGCAGCACCGGTTAGATTAGCTAATTAAGGGGGACTGAGGCAGATCTGTAGCTGGTGTGGCAGCGTGTTTTGACAGGTGGGCTTAGCGAACTGTGATTAGGGGAGAGGCCACGTCGAGGCAGTTAAGCCCCCCGTAAGCCCTTCGCCGACATGAGGAGCAATGCGATGCATGCAGACCACGCAAAAAACCCACCGCTGTTTTGGGGAAGAAGGAGGGGCTGGGAAAAGCGGGTGATTGACACCTCGGACAGCAGAGATTCCGCCCCCTGTCCCACTATTCATTGACTGTGATGTTGCTGTGTGAAGTGTTGCAGAAACACCTGACTTTTGACACAGAGCTTAAAAAAACCAACAACGAGGCACTTTAACACTCACTAGAAGATATGACCAGTTCAACAGTTTTAATAAACTCTCTCCCCTTGACGGCAGAAGCTCTTTGTTTTCTCTCGGGCTCACAAGTGTTTCTTTGTTTTTGCCCTTATGTGTGTGTGTGTGTGCGCGCCCGCATGCCGCGCGTATGTTTGTGCATTCAGCTATTTGTGAGCAATTCCTCATAGGGCTTTCTCAGCAGGTGAAGATGTGCTCGTGTGGGTGATGGAAGTGGGATTAGCTTTATCTAAAACTCTCCAGCCGCCCCGAGTATCATCCACCGTGCTTAAGTTAAGGTGCAAGACCGGGTGATTTGCATAAGTAATTAGCTAATGTGCTGTTCAATTTCACTCCCATCTGGCTGCCTGAGCAGGCCCTCATTTCTCAAATTGACAGGCTGGTCTCTATCACTACCCACACTGCAACAAGGCACACACCAAATTAATTTGTCAACCTTCTCCCGTAATAAGATGTTCACCTTGAAAACTCAATTTTCACAGGTCCGACTGAGAGAAAAAGGTAGGGATTTGCTTGAAAACGCGGCGCGAAAAATAACAAAAGAACGGCGGGATGGTCTCTGATAGCTTTTCAAAGTGACGGTATAAACCACAGGGAAAAAATCGGGAAGAAAACGCAGGTGCACGCTCTCCAAACATACTTCAAGCTCAATGTTGCCGCGTGCGTGTATCTGTCTATAAAAACACCTTAAATGGTCATTCTCAAAGTAGTTTTGTTTTGTTAAAGTGTTACATTAGTTGGAATGAAAACAGTATAAAAAAGCAAAACATTTTAAATATCCAATTCAACAGCCTAAAAAATACAGAAAATGTTTTCAAAAAGCAAAGCATACATAAATCAAAAGAAAACAATCAATACTGTCCATACTGTCCCTCATAATACAAGCATAAAGGGCACTGGCAAACTATTCTGAACACTCAAGAAAAGTTTTTCTTTCAATTTACGACTTAAAAAGAATGCATTTTATGAAGCATACAATGAAATAATTTCAGTATTAATATCGTAATACAAATGATGTATTAATATCACACCAGGAACGTCTCATAATCTCACATTTCTCCAGTCACAAATGTGTTTCCGAAGCTTCTCTCACCTCTACATTTTGTGCCCTATCTTTCTCATTCGGGTGTACAATTGGGCATTGGGGGTTGGCACAGACATCACGAATGCCAGGATGTTCAGCTCAGGGACCATTTAGGGAAACGTGCCAAATACAGAATTTAATGAAACCCCCCCAATATGCATTTTCGCTCTCATCTCTGGCCCGGGGGCGGTGCGAGTCCTGGGACCCCCGGCCGGTTTGTGGAGGGTGTAGGCAAAGCAAGTGTGGTGGGGGCTGCGGGAAGCAACACCGGCTTATATAAATAAAAAACATGACTCCCCCAATACCTTTTCTTCTCTGTTCCATCAGTCATTTCTTTTGGATGGTGACTGCATACTTATTAAGTTCCTTTGTGCGGGGCGCTCATTCTTGTCTTGCTACTCTTAAAATGGCTATTCATTTCGCCAGCTGCCACCCACTACAACATAAAGAGTCCCCAAGAACTGTGCGAGTGACGTGGGATTTCTGGAGTGGGCCCAGCATGTACACGCATACACAAAAGCATAAAAACTGAGCTCATAGCTTTACACACAGCCTGTACTGTACGGCAATATATTGCACTTTTATATGCATGCAATAGTATAAATCAGGGCCTCATTTCAGCAGCAGTACACTTTTAAACAACTTAATAATGTATATATATGAGCAGAGATGCACATGTTTAACACTGCAGTACATGTTTAGATCTAAAAAAGTGGCAGCAGCCATGATGTTCAATTCACAGCTGCACGCGGGGCCGTTGAGCTTCTGTGCTGATGGAGGCTCTCAGATGCCTCGCTGTCTGTCCAGCGCACCATCAAATGCTTTCCATGCCATTTAGCGCCGTGAATCCCACGCCACAGCGCGTGCCCGACCTTGGCGGATTCTAGTGGCTCTGCCCGTGCCATCTGCAGCCGGCAAGCTTGGGTAGTAAAGCATCTCGACCCCGCGATTCGGGCACATTACGCCCCCACAAGGGGCTCGGCCAGATGGCACTACCCACTAAGAGGGTTTTACTGCCGCTAAAGACGCCCGGGCAGCAGCGGTGCCCACTCTCTCTCTCTCTCCCTCGTTCGGCCCTGCCAAATGCTCCTTCAGCAGACACCGCGGTCATGATTAGCAGGCAACAAACAATCCTTTAGCATCCACCAGGGTCTGCTGAACGGTTCCGTGCAGCCAGGGCCTTTAGTCGAAAAGCGGAAGAGAGAAAGACAAACGGCCTGCCTTTCATTACCCCGACTTCTCTACGGAGACTGATCTCTCCGCTCCCGTCATAAGGCTGCAGTTAACTGCCTACAGACTGCGTTTGATGAGAAGCGAGACCTAAATTTGCTTGATGGAGCACTGGATTTGTTTTTCTGCGAAGGCTCACGTGACTCCCGAAGCTTGCTTCCAACTTATCAAAGTTATTGGGTTTAAATATCAAAGGCGAATATCTCCCACAATGCATCTGCACCTACTCTATTTTCACACTAGACATAGCCACCATTCCTTCCACGCTCAGCTTTGCCATTATCCGACGTCAGAGGACATATAGATCACCCGGCTCAGGTGAGCGAGAAAAACAGAAATAAATTGTGCTTGTGGTCAAAACGAAATCAATAAATTCATTTTTTAGCTGGTGGGGAGGGTTTGTAAGAGCAGACCACGCTTGTGCGAGTAAAAGCTACTGCTACACCTCACAAGATTTGTTTCTTTTTTCCGTCGTCTTCTTGTGTGTATCTGTTATCATTAAGGAACTTTGAGAAAACCTGCCCTTAAACGAGGAATATAAAATAGCAGGAACATTTACCAATCCAGGCTTAAATGTCTCTAAGGTCTGGCTTAACTCGTGTGGAGATCTCTTAGTAAGCTTGTTAGTATTGCAGAGATGTCTAAAAGTCCAGTCAATCACACCGACAGTAAAGCCCTGATGGAGAAACTCTTATTCTCTGCTGACTGGGTCTTACCGCCGGATTCTTCGGAGCGGTTCAGATGCGTGAGGGGTGGATAGTGGCCCTTATGTAAGTGTCGACGGGAACAGAGGTGAAGGAAGGGATCTTTACTGGACTCTCGGCCCAATTAGGCGTCAGTCGCTGTGGTTGATTAAGGGATTAAAACGGGCCGGTTGATGAGCTCAGTATTGACTGTCGGGAGAGAACGAACAAGTCTAAATCCCCCTCCTCTCTCAGGAGCCATCAGCCCCAAAACCTTGCCTACATCAGATGTGTGCACGTTTCTGCGTGTTTATGTTAGTGCTGAAGGATTTTTGGCAATCTAATATATATATATAATAGAAATACAGTATAATTATACTGTTAATATAATACAAAAAAAATGTACGTAACAAAATAAAATGCATAATTAAAAAACAGCTATTTTATCTCTAAATTCACATTTACCAAAAAATGTATAATTAGAATGAATAATAGAACACGTTAAACTGAACTTATCAATGCTATTTTTGCCCTTAAGGTTAAAATCCAAAACATAAATAAAACATGTCTGTCTTAACCTATATTACTAAAATCTCTTATGAAAACAATGGTCCAATAGATATATTTTTGCTTCAATTGAAATCAACAATAAACTCTTTGCAAATATTATAAATATTGCCCAGCCCTAATGTATATGTGTGTGTCTAAATGTATCTGTGTCATTAAGCTTTTACCGGGAAAGTTTATAGCTGCTGGTAGTTTTACTTGCAAAGGTAAAAACAGGTTTCTCTTCTCGTTTTTTCTTCTCAGTTTTATGACATGATTGATTTTCTTTCATCGGTCGAGGCGGCCCAGGAGATCGGAGGTTCGAAGGTGGAGGTGAGGGGGGAGTTCAGGGAAAACTGAGGAGCACATGTGTGTGCGTTTCCACCGGACTACACCAACTGGCTTTTTCCAAGTGTGATAGAGAAGATGAGTGCTTCACACTGCGTATGAATACATCATGCTAGGGAACACGAGCTGAAGAGAGTAAGATACATCATATTTACTGTACACACACACACACACACACTTACAGTCTATACAGCTCTGTGAGACTGACAGCTCTGCACCGCTGGAGATGTTCCAAAGGAAAAAGTTTATTCCTTCAGCAGAGTTCACATCAAAACGTCTCATAAACGTATGATGTCATAAAAAAGTACGATTATTATTAACAGTCACAGTAGACGTGGAGTTGTTAAATTTAAGTATTACAATTAAACAATAAGGCATGACTGTGAATACTAACAGACGTCATATTGTGCCCAACAATTATTGGTCTGTTGGTGCTTTAAGAGCAAATTTTCTGATTATATTACCATAAAATAACTAAAAGATATTGAATAAACCATGGTGTAGTCACAAGAGTTTTTTATAGATGACACATCCAATCCGGTTTTTGAGAATGAAACTACTGTGAGGTCTTAAAGTCTATCATCAATAGAAAATATGTGAAAATGTAATTATTTAAGGAAAAGGCTCAGTTAAGTCCGGCCCACACATCCAAGCTCCCCCTAAAATGTAATACTGTATACAAAGGCCAAATCTTTATTAAAAGTGCAAAAGTGCCGCGTGCCCAAAATTGTAATAACTGAAAAACCTTCTACTTTTGCACATTTTTGGCACTTTTATATACATTTGGCCTCTGTACAAAAATGTTTACGAGCTTTGTAGACCCATGTTGGATGTGTGCTGATCTTTTTTGACCTTTGGGATTAATATTAGTTTTACTTCACCAAAAGACAATTGAGTTATATGTATTGTTGAACTGTGCTTGCCACTACGACCTTCTCTGTTTGTCATTTCTAATTTCAGAAAAGTAATTCAGGAAGAAATATATTGTCAGCATAGCAATTGGAGTAAAACAGATTGTAATAAAAAATCATCATTTGTAAGTATTTTCTTTAATGACAGGATGCACTTGGGTTGGCACTCTGTAAGTTTATGCAAGTTAGCAATAAATACATTTTCACAATAGCCTCTAACTTATAGACCCCGGAGTATTTCTTTTATTTAAAGAAATGCTTGCAGTTGTTTTTAGTTAGGGTTTAACAAAAGTTATCGCATTCTGATCTGATTGGCCAACAGCACGTTTCATTCTTGCGGTAAAGACTGTGCCCGCCGCCTGTGATCAATGCCTTACAAGACAATGTGTTTTACTTAAGGCATAAATCCATGTGAAAGTGTGACCGGCTCTAGCTAACAGAGGGGACACGACTCAGACAAATCGCCCCACTTATCCCGATCCCAGCACGCCTTACATTACTCTCCTCAGATTTGAGGGGGGCGCACCCCTTCTGTCCACCATTAGCCACTTTATTTCATTCCCGGGATCAAATTTGTTATCCAGTTAGGCTTCTCATCTCCAACTCAAAGGGAATAAATAAAAGCAGGCTTTATTGCTCGGCACCCTGAAACAAGAAAGGGGGCAAGGAGAGAAAAAGAAAAAAAAACTCCAATTCATTCGGATCCAGTCAATAACACTGTAATATTTATGAAGGCAGGATGCTGGCCTGCCCTAAAACCCAAACTCCAGCAATCCTGAATTATAAATTGGTATTGATTTGTGTTGTGTTGCGTGTGTGTGTTTGTGGTGTGTGTGTGTGTGTGTGTGTGTGTATGTGTTAGAGAGAAAGAGAAATATAGAAAAAGGGTGTGTGTGTGTAAGGGAGACAGAGCGAGTATGTGTGTGTTTGCGTGTAGAGGCTGTATTCTTTTGGAAAGGGAGAAAGGGTGTGTTTATACGGGGCCGATAAAATTCTAACAAGAGGTGTATATAGCTTCAGGTAGGTATACAAGTGTGTGAGTTTGTAAGCTCTACGTGTGTGTGTGTGTGTGTGTGTGTGTGTGTGTGCGTGCGTGCGTGCGTGTGTGTGTGTGCGTGCGTGCGTGCGTGTGTGTGTGTGTGTGTGTGTGTGTGTGTGTGTGTGTGGATGATTGAGTAAGTGTGTGTGAGAGAGAGAGAATATAAACAAGAATATTCGTATTTGTATGTTTGTATTGTAAGCTAAAGCATTTAAATATGAAATGTCTGCGTATGTGTGCGTGCATGTATAGGGTTATATCTATAGACTCTTAGCTAACAAAAGCAAAGCATCAAATATACATGAATCTCAAGCTCTAGAGACCTATGTCAGTTGCACAACACAACAAAGCCCAATCCAGCCCAGGCAAACATCAACACAAAGATAAACTACAAACCCACAACTCAGACTCAAGCTTGGTTTCATGGCAATAAACATCACTGTATTTGGGCGAGTTGTCTAAACAACAGTGAATGCAAAGACATGTAACTCATACTAGGGAAGTACTGTAAATGACAGTAAAACTCAAGTTCAATGCATACTTTGTTAAATGATCAATGCAGTGTTCACAAAGCAAAATATCACTGAGACTCAGGGGTGTGCTCTTAGGGTACCCCTATGAAAATGAACCATGGATTCATTACAAAAAATGGGTTAAACTATGGTTACTGTAGTAAAACCATTTATGTAACCATCTGGTTTTATTTGTTGTAAAACCGTGGTTCATTGTCATAAGGGTAGTAAATAACCACCTGGCAACCACCAAAAACACCCTAAATACCATCTAGCAACATCCTAGTAACCACTCAGAAGATGAGCAGCATGCTAAAAAGGCCTTTAGAATCTGTTAGCAAATGCACACAATGTCTTAGCAACATGACAGAGAATAGTATGAGCATGATAAGTCATGTGTTTTAATAGATCGTTGCTGTACTTCCAAAACCGTGGATGTCCAAATTTGCTGTTTTCAGGAGAATGGAAAAAACACTGTACTTTTTAAATATCCGTGTTGTCAAAGTTGACAAGCACTTTTTAATACTTTTCATTGGTTAGATATTTGGAATACCCAGTGACAAACATAAAGGGTGACTAATAATAGTGAGTAATGGAAAAAAATGTAATCACAAAAAGTTTCAGAAGGACAGCAGCGTTGTGCCGTAACACTCAAATTTAGCATATTTTTCCATTTTTATTGGAATGTTACAAATATTGCTATTCTTATAAATATTTCGACTGATATGAGAATCTTCGTAGCTGCTTTGTATTACAACAAGACTTTATCTAGCAGTTGACCGAAACAATATAAATGTGTGTGTATGAGTGTGTGTGCGTGCGTGTCCGTGCGTGTGTGTGATTATGTAATGGCCAGTCTCCCGTGGCTAGCTACTACACTGCCATGGTCACCCATCAGATTTATGGATCTTTATATAGAAATCAATACCCTCTTAATCTGCTCCTCTTTCTCTCCAATCTCCTCTGGCCTCCTTTCCTCCCCCTCCTCCGTTCACACTCTATTCCACACCTCCGTCAGATCCAGCCACTCCCGTTTGCCCTCCACCCCACCTCTACCCTCATCCACAGCATCATTTCTGCCCCCACACCCCTCTCTCAGCCTCCCTCTACTTCTAGCGGCCGGTCTGGGCACGTCAAGGCCAGATTGCACCCTAAGACAGTTCGAGACCCAGAGGACAAAGGCAGGAGTAGAAGCGGAAGCTTAAATGGGGTGGTGGAGGATAAATCCCACTCATTCAAAAGCGTATCAAGGACAATCTGTACCGCTGCGTCCGCCTGCTGTTCAGCTGTGTGGGATTTGGGAGGTGAGGCAGACTAGATCTGGACTCGCTGGGCTCGGCTTGCAAACTGACTGCGGAATGACCTTTCTTTTTACAATGTGTATTTGTATGATGACATGTTAAAATATCGAGGAAATAAATTTTACAGTGTGTATCATAACCAGCTGTGACATGAAAAAACGACAAGCGAGTATTTCATAATGTGAAAAATCGTGTATATTTGTAAGTAAAACGGGATGTTTGATCAGGAAAAAAACTGGAACACAGAATTTCAATGTGTCTATCAGAGAATCTGTTCGGATTGTGAAAATTTGTAAAACGTGTTAGAATCGGATTTCCACCCGAAATGTAAATTAAAAATTCAAGGCAGATTATGTGATTCAAAGCTATGAGTAACACGTGTGATACCACGTATTTCAAACATGTGAGCACCTTTTTAAGGTAAACATCGGCAGTTTGACCGGACCGTGACCCACACTGAGCTCCATGCTGATCAGGATCTCTGCGAGCCCATGAGACTGCTTTGCTCTTCCAGTTGGTTAAGGAGGAACATATGAATCCCTTTCACATCTCTCTGCCAGAATCAGCACCATGGATAGAGCCACCTTAATGAACGGCCCATGGCACGGTACCCCTCTGCTGTGACACAGCGGGGCCTTGTTAGGGATGATTTTAATTGGGCAGATATAAGGGTAAAGAAAAAGAGGGTGAGGTTGTCACAGAACATGAAGAAAGAGTTCAAATCTAGCTGAAAAAATTCCCTTACAGATAATGCTAAAGATGCAATTTTGTAAAAACAATTTTGACACAAAACCAATGCAAGTCAATGGGGACCAATTGTTATCTTTTAGCAACATTTTTCAAAAAATCTTCTTTTGTTTTTTGCAGAAGAAAGTCATACAGTTTGAAATGTCTAGAGGCTGAGTACATTTTCATTTTGGGGGATCTATCATTTTAACTGCAGGTTTAGGAGCATTACACAATAAATAAACAATTCCATTAATGCACAGTAACAGATCTGCAAACATGAGCTACAACAAAAGTAACAAAGGACAAACGTGGCTCAAATAATCAGATTTTAGCAGCAGAATTACACTTTGGGTTCAGGTCCAGTTCAGTCGTACAACTGTTCATGATCTAAGTCAATACTTGAGGCGTGGCTACAAGAGACTCTTACTGCGTTTACTTGACCAGATTACACAGCACCCAGCGTTCTTACTTTGAGACCCGCAGGAGGCAGCGATATGTCAACAAAGGGATGCGAAAGAGCCGGTCGATAGCTTTTCCTCGCAGAGGGGTAGCGAGGGATAACGCTAGCATTAGTGACAAGAACTGGAGGGGTGGATTTACCTGCAACACCTCCACACTTGCTGTGGGGAAGATCAGGCAGATTCCCATGATCCCAAACACAACGTGAAAGCGGCGATATTCACCTGTTTCGAGATTCTAGCTTGGAGCATCTAAGGGGATCCCCAAAGAAGAGTTTTATGTAAACCGGCATAGCAGTGTAAACAGACAGACGTGCTGTTGTTTTCTTTGTGTTCCACCTTTCTGTCAGTCTTTCTTCTTCAGAGTGGGCCCTCAGGAACACATCCATCCCAGCAGGCCCCGGGGCGGCTCTGCAGGCTGTGACTGAGCCCGGGCCTAGTGCTCTGCCCCACAGGCTCCCAAATAAATCCCACCTCAGGCTCTGGATGCAAACGCTACACTTTCCCATAGAGAGCTGTGAATGGGAACTACAGCTAGCCATCACGCCGGTAATAGCCTAATAGCCTCACTGACTGCTTTGACTTGTTTGTAGCGAAAGCAATAGAAACAGACAGAGAGACTTTTTAACGAAAGTACTAAAACTATTCATCTAGTGTTGGGGACAGTAAAGTTTCCTTTTAAAACTTTCTATAAAAAGAAAGGTTACGTTTATGCTAGATTTTCTTACTGTCAGCTGACTCTAGAAAGGTTTTTTTGCATGACAAAGTTTGCACGCAATATAAACATTACTAGAAATACATTTACGTTTAACAAGTAACACTCTCCTTCACTTCCTACTTAAAAAAGTAATTGTACATCACGTAGTGTATGTGATTTGTAACATGTACTCCCAACCATGTAATACATATACCCATGAGTATCTAAACTAACAATTTCACTGATGATTCTAAAGAAAAGGTTTTAATAGGAACTATTGGCACACGCAGATAATACTGAAACAACAAAACCACAAACAGCTTTCCTGTGGCTCAGTGGTTAGAGCATGGTGCTAGCAACACCAAGGGCATGGGTTCGATCCCAGGGGAGTCAGAACAAATATATAGTACAATGCAATGTAAGTCGCTTTGGATGAAAGTGTCTGCCAAATGTAAATAAACACTTAGGTCCATGAGGACACTGGCGCTTCAGATAAGTTACAGCGAAGCTTCTGTTGGAGGCTTGTTTGCTGCAGAGGATGAGTTGTGGTATTGCGGCTTTCTATTTGCAGGCCTGCTTGTGTAGCTGGTGTAGCGAGAGTTGAAACGGATAGCCCGTGTGTAAGAAGAGAGGTCTACAGCGCAAACAGCAACTGTCGTGTTTACCTTCTAATCTCCCGCAGTCAACTACTCAAGGTCATTGTTGCGTTGCTCGTACGGCTACGATTAAAACACACTTGTATGAAAAGGTTAAAGGTTCAGATTTATATTTGAAGAGCCTTCTAGTCACTTACTGTATAAACGTGTACACTACTAAGGTGACATACTATACACCATAACACATACAGTTTTGGTACAGAATTTGTTTTTGACATAAGTTATATGTAAAGCACATTGTGCCCGCATTGTATCCTGATCTCTTCTTCTCACTTTCACTATCAATAAAAAAGCACAAGAATAACATGATACGTTTCTGGATCCGAGCTAAAAACCCAGGAATAATCGTATTGGATGCTATAAGCGAATGCGCTTCTGCAGTTGATGGGGGTGCTTTGGGTAAAAGTGGCTCGATAGACTTAGGGTTAATGAGAGATGACCATTCTAGAATGGATATGGGAACTTTACGCTCCACATCGTCATGGCGACTGGCCTCATTTCACCTGCATCTGTCACTGTTTTCATCAGAGTGCCACCACCGGGAGTAAAGCCATGGCACTGTTTCAATATCTCTCTCTCACTTCCATCCTACATTCCACTGTTTTCCGCCGAAGTGTGTGTTCCTAAACTCAGAAAAGAAATGGGGGAGACAAAGGGGGTAGGATATACCGCATGTGGGACAGGATATACTGAATAATTGAACCAACCAACCCGGCCACCTGCCTCTACGCCCCGTCATGATCATCCATATTTCACACAAATACACAAACACTCACACTCACACACACGCACTGACACCATATTTCTAAAATAACAAAACATTTCTTAATTATACAGATTTTAAATATTCAAACTTTATTTGTTTGTTAAAGCGCGTCATAATGATTATTAAATGCTGCTATTGCGAACAGCTTCATTATATTATAAAACTAAAAAATTGCCAATAAAACATTGCAAATTTGATCATAAACCAATCTAGCACTTCTGGTCTCGAGGGTACAATAATGTATAATTTCACACATGTAGAAAAATGTCCCTAACACATACATACATAAAATCTCCCTCTTTAACACTCTTTTCTTCTGCCTCTGACTCATCACCACTTCCAAGAGCTCATCATTTTTTTCAATTTTACCCAGGCTGCCCAGTAATGTCCTTCTTTTATTGCAAATCTATACTCTTAATCTGGCCGCCACCGATGGGCGCACAGCTCGATCAATAGAACGCGATTGCTGGGAAGAGTCCAGAGAGGCTGATAACCAAAAACCAGCCGCCACCCCCACAGGGTTAAGCTCTGACACACACGTGCGCATATATGTACAACACACACACAGACTCTCAAATAGTCAATCACAGGGTTAAGCTTAGAAGCACACACGTATTTGTACAACACGTTTAAACGCAATCCCAAAACACAAACAGTCAAGTTCAGACACAACCAGATAGCTGTATTAAAAATTTAAAACATTTTTAATCATATCTGTTAGCTTTCAGACCAATAACATGCTATCTAGAAAAAAGGTCCCTCCCATATATGAGTGTAATGTTGCTATGTGTGAATACAAGCAGTCTGTCAAGTTGTAAAACCGAAAGTGAACGAATAACAAGGGTTATTGGCTTGGGAAAAATAGGAGTCAACTCTGAATCACGCAAACGAGTCGTCTGTCTTTCGCATTTCAGTTCCACATCGGGTTTGCGTCACGCCGTGCAATGCCCGCCTACATTCCATTCGCGACACTGCACGCGGTAGACCACTCACGGCTTCTAGACCATCGGACCAATCAGATCAGAGAACGCTGACAGAACGGAGGGGATTAAACAGATGAATCGCCAAACGAATCATTGGAGAGTTAGTCAAGAAGTAAGGTAATAATAACTGAGAAAATTAAAGTGATTAATTTCCGTGAATGTACGTGAACTTGTTGTTGGACACTCCATAAACCAAAGAAGGACCTTAAAAATCACAAATTATTTGCTCTTTAAAGGAGTAGGAATAAAAATGACTATGGAAAGTGAGACTATTCATTCCTCTCATTTCAAATTTTAAAGTGAACTACTCCTTTCATCTACTATAAAAAAACAAGACCATTGATGTCGCATTCTAACTTTCAGATTAAATAGGAAATACATCAACAATTGAATGAAAAATATATTGTACTGATATCTTCTGAAATGGTTTTGACTTTACGCCTGCCAGTCTATGCTGCATTGGACCTTTATGAAAACACGCTCTCCCGATAAAGAGATCTGTGGAGAGATACTTGTGAATATGGATCAAAGGTCAAAAAGGTCGCTCGGGAATGGACATCCCCCTTATCTGTCAGTCCCTTCCTTTCCATTGCCTACTCATATATGAGACGAAAAGAATGGAGAACTAAGACGACCGTGTTTGAGTCGAGATGGGTGGGAGGTAAAAGGAGGTAATTAGACCAAACCCCCCACCCTCTTTAAACGCTGACAGCACAGCACAATTTATTGTCCAACTAGGAGAACTCTCTGGACAATCTAATTGCAATATTAGCTTGTAATAACACCTGTTCTAATGCTCACCAAGCAATATTTCACCCGGAACGTCGGCGCTTTGCTCTTGCCTAAGCACTCCTAGAGCTGTAAAATTACACAGGCATTTAACACAAGTGCTTATGTGTCATCGGAGGAAAGGGTCCTTTGATGCAACCCATGATCTTTCTGACCTGTACTTAACCCCTAAATAAGTGGACTCCAAAACCGACTTAAGGCCATTTCACACCAAGAACAATCATTATATTAGTGAACCAACGTAATGTTTATTTAAGGGTTAATATAGTTTACTAAAACTCAAATGATCAAGACAATTCTGTTAATTGAAATGCAATCACATATAGAAGTTTCAGTAGCACACACACTGGCCCGAAGTTATCCTTCTGTCTGTGTTTCATAGTTTTATATTTAATTAATATTAATATTAGTTTATATGAAGATTTGATTCTATATTAATTGTATTAAATTAAATGAAAACTACTCTGCAGCTATGGATTTTTTGCAGAGGTCTACTGGGAATTAAGTTTGGGCCACATAACGTTTTTTTATGTTGTTGCCGCCGAAACCAAATGCTAATAAAAAGCTAGATTGTACAAAAATGTTGCTTTAGCATTCAAAATAGATATGTTGAAGTTTAAGCATTAAAATTATTATGTGAAATTAAAACCGTTCTAAAACTAAAACCAAAATAGAACTTAATAATATTTAGATAGCAGTATACAAAAATGTATAAATATAAAATAGGGCGAAAAAATTCTCATATTAAACTAAAATAACCATGACAATAAAAATAAAAGCTCATTTAAAATATTAATAAAACTACAATAAAAACTATAAAAAACGTAAGCTATGCATTTTCATATTTTTCTATTCAGATGGGCTTTGATTGGCTGTTTTATTGCTTATCAGCTAAAAAAGCCCTCTCAAAACGATCCCAACTATTTTGTTCCTTACAGTTGTCATTGAATTTGGATCTACTTTTTAAAACTTTATTATGTACTTGTAACTTTATTTTATATATGTGTGCCTTCACACTGCGAAACATGACAGGAAGTGACTTTGTCATCGTAACGACTTCATATCCTGCGACAGTCTATAACAGCCAGAAATCAAACGGAATGGAGAGAAACTTACAGTCTATTGTTGTTTATTGTTCCCATTAATGGCAAACATCACGATCAATTGGGGAAAATTGATGAGAACAAATTACCAGTGTGGCGGGCCTGAAAAATGTTCCCTCTGAACGCCACCAGGTCTGGCTGCACGCGAGGCTGTGCCAGTAGTGCGAGCGTGTGCGTGCGTGCGCACGAGGGACTCTTATTTGTGTGCGATTGTGATGCATGGAGCCTCACACACGTTCGCAGCAGGTATTGATTTACAGAGCAGATCTGCGCTGGAAACAAAAGGTAGAAACTGTGGAGGAAAGGATGAATGGCCATCATTAAAGGCTTTTACAGTGACGGGGGCTACGGCTGATTTGCATGGTGGGCCGGCGGCCTTCCCTCGCGCCAAACTGATTTATCTGTTGGTTTAAGGAGCTCAGGGCGGCGCTCCTATAAATACTGCCCATCTTAATAGGGCGCTAAAATGCAGTCGTATGGACCGGTCCGTCTTAAATCAGAGGCATCCGCTGTCACCCGTAAATACTTTCGAATGGGTTCTGGTCAGCGTAATGAGGGGTTCAGATGTGGCTGGCACGCTGGCGTTATACACAAACACACGCAGGCTAGACATCAGTGATTCAGCCCCCACAATGCACCATTCATAGAGACTACTCCCAGAGGAAACATTTCCGACACCAATATCAGCCTCATTGTGGAGAAATGAAATATTTGAACGATCTTTCGCACACTTTTGTGATTTTTTGTTGTGCCTTTGATGGTTTCCTCACCCTGTCGGTTTGTTAGTAAATTGGTATTATTGGTAGATTGTTTGGGGGGTATGGACACCGTAATGGGCGCGGGGTTTTGTCATTTACAGAGCAGCTAAATAATGGTTCGGTCCATAAACGACACGGAGACCATAAAAGGTGACATCATCTCTGCAGGTTTGGACTTTACACCAATCAGATACACTCCATGGCAGCTAGAGGTGAGAAGATTTTTGTGCACGCTTGTGTGTACGTGCCTTTGTAAGTGTGTGTGTGTGTGTTGAGAAAGAGGGAGGGTCACTGATTTCCGGCTTCACTTCTGTCCACTGGATACGCTCCAAGGCCGCTCTAACGAGCCAACATGGATTTGGTAATGACCCCTGTGCCCTAGGAGGACACTCACACTTCTGCCCTGGTTGGAAGTGCACACTATCACACAAGATTATACCCACTCCATTCTAGTCATTATAGACCCTCCCCACAGACGCCCAGTCAACAGGGTACAGAGTTGGAAGAACGGTATTCAAGATAGAATTAGGAGTTAGCTGACTAGAATGTGTGTGAAAGTTACATGCTATATTAATTAACCCAGGTAATAGGAGCAGACATGGGCAGACAAAAGGCATTGTGGGATTGTGAAGATATTCAAGAATTCAAAACGTAAGTGATTCAAGGTTCCCATAGTTGTTGAACTGGCACTTCCAGGACCAGTCAAATGTGATCAAGGGCATTTTTTTATTATTTATAGAGCTTGCATGGCAGACTTCCATTTGAAGGTTAGGCAGCGTCTTATTAAATTAATATATTTAAACAATAGATTGCAAAGCCTTCCATTTTGATTCTACACAAACACAAACAAAGAGCAACTTGTAGCCAATGAAAAATATGAGAGCAGAATTTTCTTTTTAAAAATTATTATAAATGTAGATTTTCTAAATTCCTAATTTTTCTGGTCTGGAAATCAAAATTTTTGTAGTTGTGGGAAGCCTACAGATTGATATTCAGGTGAACCAACATGGTGACAGCATTTTTAAAATAATTTTGGGTGTGCGAATCCACGTCAGGCACATCAGAAAGAGGTCTGGTTATGACTTGCTTTGGGACACTGATATCTCGGTGGAGCTGGTGTTTACAAAAGACAAAAGATTTTCTTACCTGTCGATGATGACGGGATCAGATGGCGTCTCGTTTCGGTTCCCGCAGCTTTTCTTGTCACAACACCGGCTAAAGTGAACAAAAAAAGACACGATTTTGTCTCTTCTTTCATGAATGGTGCCAAGTTGTCACAAATCAAGTACACTTGGGCCAGTTGCCACAAACCAAAGATAATTTTTTTTAAAGGGATTATATTTTAAGATATAGAATCTGATGAATTCTTGTAAAATAATGAACATATTAATGTAATTTTTTTGCTGCTTTTGTGTTTTTTTCTCCTGTTTCTTAAGAAGTGACCGAGCTATGTGGTGACAAGTCTTGCTCAAGCTGGTGGCTGCCTGACAGGTCGCCCTTTTCCTCCACTCGCCCTGCACTCCAGCTGGGCTGGGGCCCCGCCAAGGTCACTCAGCCAGCCTCTGACAGTTTGGACAGCACCCAGAGAAGCCCTGGTGCAGCGGCTCCGTCCCAAATGCTCTTCTCAAGCACTGTCATCACCTCTGCCCTTGCACACGCCCTCGCCACAGGCTGGCACCTCATCTGGTGGCATGTGGTTCCCCTAAATGCATCCCGCCTCAATCATTCACTTCTCACCCAAGCAAACCTGCGGAGGCCAGCGGTGCCGCCCGCTTTGTGAAAATGGGTCCAATTAAGTGTATCCTCTCATTACTTAGAAGCTATTTGTTTTGGTAGAAGGGGGGCATCACCACCCACATACATACATACCTCCCCCCACCCCAACTGAAATTAAGAGCTTTTATTATATATTTTGTATATATAACAAAAATAATACTACATAAAAACGAAATATTAGAGAAATATAATAAAAAATAATAATTGTGACCTTTCTGTGATGCATGTAATCTTAAAATGATATGACACAGCATTATACATTGTGTACATAATATCACTCTTTGATTCATGCATAGCCGTTGCACACCAGAGTTTCAGAAACATTTTCTTCTGCATTTTACTCTGCACAGTTTGATGAAATGATAGAGTAGATGCTGAAACAAAAAAATCACTATCCGCGATTAAGATTAGCTAAGCAATAACTTCAAATCATATCGTATGGATTTTTCCGACCACTAAGACTCCAGATATATGCATCCCACTTGCTTCATGCTGTCATGCATTAGATTGCCATTTGACAAATAATCCTCACTTAGAGTCACTGAATGCAAAATGATCTAACTTTATGAATCATTTATCACATCGCTTGATCTTTAAGAACCTGAAAAACATAAACCGTGCCTTGTTTTTTTCCTGTTCTTTGTGTGCGCGACTGTTGCCATAGCGCGTGCCGCCATAATTTATTCCCTCGGCTACTTGGAACCATTAGCAAAGTTCCAGGAGACCAATTAGCATTGGAAACCCAATGGTGAGGCTGTGGTGACAACCTTCTCAAACTGCGAAAGTAGTGTTATAAACAAACTGGACCCCAGGAGCACAGCCAGGTCCGGAGGGAGGGCCAGGCCCCTGATCGCAAAAACAAACCTTGGCGGAGAGTCCGTAATGTGGCCTTAATGCAGTTCCCTTCGGGGTCTGTGAAGACTAGCCCTGGCTTGGTTAATGACCGAGGGCGGGAACCACGAAACAGACGCGGCTCCTGCTATGAGCACATGAGAGGTACCGTCACCGGTCACTTCTAGCGATTAGTCGTAGATTGAGGAACATACGCTTTAAGAGCTGCCTACTCGGCTGGCTATCTCCACCTTGACTAGCCAGAACTCTGGTTTCCTGAAGTACATTCACTTAAAACAAGAAAAGGTAGGGTTTATCAGACAGAGCGAGGCTTATAAAAACAGCCGGCAAAGCTTTCCTACATGATCTTAAAACTAACATTCTCAATGGAGTAAGATAAGACATGAGGGGAGAGAATGGATGTCAATAGAGGGCTTGTTTTCAAAGGCCAAGTGTTGTAATCATCCAGACAAGCGCACAGAGACTCCGGCCAGGACTAATGATATGCACCAGGCTGGAGGGTGAGAGTCGATGGCAGACCTCTCCAAAGCAGCATCCTCAGCCAGGCTGGCAGCAGAGTGGCGGACGGAGGCCGGCCTGTGCCCACTGTGCTCCTCTTGCCAGCCGACTGCTGCGATGTCTCATTTGGAGTCTCCGGATTGCCAGGGGTGACGAATAAGGACCTTGAAGGTTTAAAGCAATTTTTTTCCACCTAACACAGAGTTTAAAGTTATAATTACGACAATTAGGTTTATTTGGATACAAACATAGCAATATTTTAACTCAATTAATCTGTCAGAGTTGACTGCGAAGCTCATTTGCCAAACAAAGGAACCGATCGCTTAGACAAGCGTCATTTATTCAAATTGAATGGGACGCCCATCCTCACGCCCGGGACGAGAACGTCAAGTTTGCGCCAGCTGCCAGGCTTTGAGCAACACTCAGGCCTGTTGATGGGTGTTGCAGGTGAAACAGACTCCGTCAGGGCCTTGATAAAGAGTTCTATCACCTGGGAGTAAGAGACGGGGGAAATATCTCTCATCTCTCTCTCATTAGCGAATGGAAACACACCATTCATCAGGGGAGGCAGTTAATAATCACACTCAATCACATAATGACCGACTCAAACTGAGCCATCATTATGGAAATGGAACCTGTATCGAAATCATCTGCCAGAAAGCCCGGTTCCTTCAGGGAAAAAATAGCACAAAATACCCACCCTGCACTGCTCGGCGGTGTAAAACAGGTGAGATTTCTTGAAGTGATGATGTCCACCTTATTCAATGAAGCATTCGTGAGATTTATGTAGCGCCAGTGACTGCCAGATGGAATTACTTCAGTGATGAACGTAATAAGCAAAGTCCATCTTGATAATTCCAAATGTGTTGAAATTCCCATCAACGCTTTAATAACTTGACAGGCTTCCAATAATAATTGACTGCGTCTGTTCTCGGCAAATCTCCGTTAGTAAAACAAAGACCATTAGCGTCTGTAACTAACTCGAAATGAATCAGCAATCTCTTTTTTTACTTATTATTGCAACAGTGGAAGATTTGCGTTTCCCCATCAGCCCCTGGGTGCCCCATAATTTTCCCTCACTGCATTATTAACTCAAGGTTCCCCACCTGGTCAGCCCCCCAAGACACGAGCATCTGAGCCCCCTTAACTTCCTCTAGCCCCCCAGCTCTGCTCCCCTTAAGTCCTTACCCCCCTCCAATGACCGTCAGGCAAGAATTCATGTACGAGACACTTCTACTCGGGCCTCCAGCCATGCGGGCCTACTGCGAAGCCATAATTACACTGCATTAAGGTCAATGTAATGAGGAAAGCCCTGTAGGACCTCACAGTGGAGAGGGAAGAATATGTAGGCCCACCTATGCAACCCTTGCGCTGAACTCCCAAACCATATGGTAATATTCTTTTAAAACCTCGCTCACACAGCGACTGCAAATCATGACTGTATTCTAAGGCGAATTACACTTCTCACATTAAATAATGAAACGAGAATTAATAAGGCATTAAGAGATATTAACAAAATGTAGCTTGTATGTTATCGTGCATTCAAAACGTCCTCCTTTATTATACAGTATAAGGTAGCGGTATTTGTAATAAAAGTCTGAAGATCTTGAATGAAGAAATGATTTACGGTATAGTGAAATGGACTCACCTGCACATGATCTCATGGGTGAGAAGAACGCGACACATCTCTGGGTTTTTGTCTTGGCCTTCATAAAGGATTGCCTATGAGAGAAAACAAAATGGAGGGAGACGAAGTAAGTCACAAATACAAAAAACTACTTTTTTGATAAACTTTTGATTTGATTTGTGGGGTATGTTGTCAGAACACGTGCATTCATCTTTTGAGATAAGGTGATTCATCTAAAATAAAACAATTATGAACACAATTTTAGATAACAACAATTGTTTTAGCCCACTAATAAATCTGCATAATTAGAAAAAAACTGTATTCCATAAAATTGCGATACACTTGTTACAAGCTATACAAATTGTGACAACCTGCCCCGATATGAAATTTACGGAAAATACCCCTGTCCTGAAAACAAAGTTTAACTTTTCAGGAAATCTAGAGAAAACTAAATGTAATTGTACTTTTTACTCAAAGCTGTTAAGTTTGTGACATACAGTATTCTTTCCAGTGTAACTGACATAGCAAGACTTTAAACGGATATTTCACCCAAAAATAAAATTTTGGTCATCATTAATTCACCCTTGGTCAAGGGTAACCAAAGTTGTTTGGTTACCAATATTCTTCAAACATATTATTCTGTGTTCTGCAGAAAAAAAAGTCATACAGGTTTAAAATGATATGAGGGTGAGCAAACGATGAACGAATTTTCATTTTTAGGTGAACCATCTCTTTAACTGACCCCGCCTGTTATCTGGAGCTGAAAACAGTGATTGCTCAAGATAATTGTTCAGGATGCTGACACCTGGCCATTAGTCATGTTTTTGGTTTGGAGCATGCTGACAACTTTAACATATGCTAAAAGCTAAATCTGGTCATCAGCGGATGGATGTACGCTGCAATCCGAAGGGGATCCAGACTCTGCTGGGGCTCATGTGGAGCAACAATCTTTCCGTTCTCCCCATCAGCATCCACCCCGAGCAGCCAGATGGCCGGCCAGACACCGAATGAGAGGCCTCCTCCCCAGCATCCGTCATCTAGCTGTCAGGCCAGGCCTGAATGACGGATGATCAGTGCGTATCAAGGAAGTTAAAGGACTCACCCCCCACCCCACCAGCCTCCATCCCCATGAACGCAAAGGAATATTTTATTGCTTCTTTCATAGCTCAGGAGACTGAGTTCTCGGTTATGCTTCATTTAAGAACAAACTTTGTCCAAAATTAGGAGACTGAGAGACTGCACACATTGTTTGCATTACAGAAATATGAAATGTAATGTGTATAACACAGGCCAAATCATAGGGTCTTGGAAGTATTCGATAAGAAATGTATGAGTTCATCTTGAAGTCTAAGAGTTTTATTCCCAGATCCTTAAGAATTTCATTGTCTAAGCAAACCCAGTTTGAGACACTTCTGACTGATGCATTTTATGATTCTCAAGGAGAATTCAGACAATGTCTCAATTCGCTTCTCATCTAATTTCACCGTTGTCAAGTAGAAACAATTAAAACTGGAAGTGTATTTTCTTTACATCAAGAAATGCACCCATCCTACCCCACCCATACAGATCTCACAACACAGTCCACCACAAAATAATCTCCATCTTTCTAGACTCTGGTCAGTCGGCCAGACGGGGTTGACCTAATGCCCCGGGGAACAATACTTTTAGGATAACGACCACTTCTGCATTATTGATCTCTCTTTCGGCTGCCTACGAAGGTCTCTCAATCACCATCCTCCAATTTTTGTAGAGGGGGAGGGGATTTCAAAGCAGGTCGATATTTATATATGATTGTTCTTGATTCACATTGCTGGCGCCAAAGTAGCGGCCCCATCCCTCATCTCCAAACACGACTCCAGCGATACGGAATAGTCTTCCATGAACTCCAGGAACAAATACACTCCTGGTTTTTCCTGTTACTTGTTACTACTGATTAAGTCCTCTCACCTTACATGGAATAAATTAGCATGAAACCATTTCATAAACGAACGCTAAAAATGTTTGCCGTTACGTGCCCAAGCAATCTAACTGGATAAGGAACGCTTGCAGATCTTGATTCGATCGATATATGCAGCTTTGCCGTTGATGCACATATGTAAAGCTCGCGCGGGGGGGAGGATTTTACGGGCGTGCACAGCTACAGCCCTTTTTATGTTGTTGGGAGGATTATTGTCTCCAGTGTGTCGGCTCTGCAGCTACATTAAGACCTATTGATTGGTCTCCGGGGTTGATGCTTTGTTGAGGAACTGGTTGCCATATTGATCTGAGACAGGCTGACATGCGGTGACAGTGGGACCTGCTGGGATGAGGAAAGTATAGAACATACGGACACTGGGGGGGGGGTTGAAGTCTGGTCCATGATGTGATGAAGCTAACAACGTAGGTGCTTAAATTAAGCATGTTTTAAATGGTTTAATTGGGAGAAATTAAGATTTAACACAATCCTGCAACATGTGTAACGAAATCAAAATTGACAAAATGATCGACTGTTGATCCAATTCACACTCACCTGTTTAGTCATTGAGTCTATTAATCGGACGAACAGATCCTGTTCTGTTCTGATACCTGCAGATGTTAAGAAAATACATCATTATGCATCCGTTTCACTATACACATTGTAAAATCCAGCTTGCTTCAAACGTAAAATAGCTAATGTGTCATATATCACCACAGATACTATTGGAATATAAAGTGTGTTTAAATTAAAAGCCTCTTTAAAGACTTAACACATAACAGAAAGCCACTACCACATGCAAAATCCAATTCAACCCAAAGTCAACATAAAAAGGCTTGTTTCGTACGGAAAGTCTTGGAAATTAATTTGTTTTATTATTATTTTCCCTACAGTACGTTTACGCTTATTTTGTTATGTGTGTCATGCTGACTGAGCTGTTCCGCTAACGCATCTTAGCAAAAACAAACTCGCCTCAGTTTTTCTATTATTTATGATCATCCCGCCTTAAAGCGCGAAAGCCCTGTTTTCTCATTCCTTGTTGTGCTTACAAAACAGGGTACTTACGTCTTCAACACTCATCTGGTAGCATTATTGTCTGGTTTTGTTTTTGCTACAGACGTTTGTGATGGCTCCACTTAGCAATATGTGACAATAGTAACAGTTGCCATTAACTTTCATTAATGATAAAGCTGTGCACAAACATTATATGCTTTAACACCGTATAAAACCAATACTGAGTTTAGCAAAGTAGTTTTGGGGCCATCTATATGCTAGTACAGATGTTTTCATCGGACGCACGCGCCTTGCAAAAGGTTTACTTTCGGTCTGTGTTTGTTGATCGCTCTGGTTAGTGGCTAACAATATGACATAATATTGAAATAAATTCAATATAAATAAAGTAATATTTTACTGTATAATAATTGAAATAAATAAACAATTTGTTGACTTTTATTGAATATTAATTTGATGAAATGAACAATTTGTTGAATGGGTCGTGGAATTTTGTTGCATTTAAGTTTTGTCAAGTAATGGTGGTTCTACTGGTATCCAAAATTATACTGGCTAGACATACTTTTAACTTGCTAACTTTTGTTATTTACTTGTTATCTCTTTTGCTTGTTATTATAAATAATCTGATTTTGTTTTCTTTGCGGATGTGTACCGGATGTTTGGTTTGGGCCACAAAAGTGTGCATGCACAGTAACTTTTGTTAATGTTGTTGCTTTGAAACTGTCTATACATTTATCCATAATACTAAAACTACATAAATGACAATTGATCTGTCAAAAAACAGGATTACTACATTTTTACAATAATAAAATCAAGGTTCATTTTCTAAGGGGTGCATAATGAAAACGACAGCGAGTGTTACATTATCTGTTTTTGATGCAGCTCGTCTGTATGTTTAATTAAGGACTGAAGTCTAAAACGGGAGTGTTTACTATGTCTGTGCGTGTAAGGAAGGTGGAATGAGCATCATCTGTGAAAGGGTGGCAAATGTGTTCAACAGCATGCACTCCTCTCAGGATAAACAGATGGGGCTTTTGAATACTCTTCCAGATGTGATGAGACATGATTGTGGTTACATATCGTTTACAGTTGGCCCCGCTCTGCCTCACAATATGTCTTTGTTATTGATGGAGGATGGAAAGGGTTTGAAGGAGCACCACGGCTCTTACCGTTGCTGTAGAGAAGCTGTAACCTGTAGTGGATGCCGTTGTTAGTTTTCTCGCCATTGTATTCCTGAGAAGCAAAAGGACAGAAGAAACATGTAAGAAACAACAGAAACAAACACATGCACACGTTGCGCTACATTGTTCAGGTTCAGTGTTAATCCAATCAGATGCAAAGAAGATATTTTGAGAAATATCTAAGTGGTTTTGTGTCCATACAATGGAAGTCAATGGGGGCCAATGTTGTTTGGTTTCTAACATTCAATGTTCACACCAATGTTTCTCAACCAACGTGATTTTTTGGATCGCCTTCAAGTATGTAAGGGTTAAACTATGGTTCAAATCTGAAATCAAATCATATTAACGCAGATATCGTTAGGCATTATGACTCATGTCCAAAGTCGCCAAACAAATCCCCTGGTACCTGCTCGGGTGCACATATTCCAGTCAAACACCGTCAAATCTGTTTTTACCACACATCTAGACTACGACCATGTGGGGTTTGAGTCGAAACATCACGTCCACCCTTAAGGTGAGTTATTTTACTCTGATGTGACATCAATCCAATAAGACGCAAGAACACGGCGCGCCCACGCTTGTCGTCAGTCGCACTCTGTCTTCTCTGCTGCTCGCTGCCAAGTTTAGCAGTAGCGTCTTGGCAGTGACCCAGGGTGGAGTGGAGGAGTGTGTGGGGGGCTGCTGGGCAGGGGGTTGTGGTGGAGGTGATCGGACAGTAAGGACAGAGCGCTGACCGTGCCAGCTGGACCCCGTCCCACATGACCGTGGGCGGAGCTGTTCTCTGTAACCTTTTACTGAGAACAACCCCCCGACACACACACACCGTGAAGCGAGCAGGACTACCCCAGACATGCCCTGAACACACTGCAGGCCGAGCAGGTACGAGAAGACTACAAACCAAACTGAAACTAGCAGTACTATGGAGATCTTTATAGGAATTATTTGGGAAAGTGTGCAGGAGTGGCTTATATTTAACCCCAAGATTTTTATACCGATAAATATTCAAACAGGATTGCTTCAATGGTTAAATATGTAAAGATAACATATTTAGAAAATGTTCATTCTCGTGGCTAGAAATCACAAAATGCAGATGCATTAGTGTAATGGGCTATATCATGTGTAAATAGGGTCTCATTGCTGCCCCCTACATGTAGCTTTTGGTCCAACTACAAATGAAAATCACAGACGAGATGTGTGAGATTGTGTCTCTGGTTCACACAAACAGATCTGTGCAAATATGCACTGTAACTACACATCAGAAACAAAGATAAAATGGAAAAAGTCAAACATGGTAGTATAAGAGAAATGTATATGAAACTTTTTTTCATTTCTTTCAAATCATAATCAAAACCAATAAATATCAGCTGAAAAAGGTATGTGCAGCTTTGCTCAATGCATTGATGTAATTTATGAAGTGTGGGACATATTTAATATTTACTCTTCCTTTTAAAATAGCAAACGGAGTTTGGATTAACACAGAGCCTGATATCTAATGAGAAGCTGAAGTCATAGAAATGGTTGATACGCATTCATGGAAGCGAGAGACTAATTTTGAAATTCTTTTCTCTTCTGTCAATGTTTTAGATATTCATAAGACTAACATACTCATATTTAAAGTCATATGGGATTTGAAATTAAACTTCTCAAAGATGATGTCAAATTGAAGTGTTTCCCATATTTTAGGTTTACTGTATAAAGAAAGCACCAAATGCACCAAGACTATTTTTGCATTTTTCAATAAGATCTTTTAAAAGAACCTAAAACAAAACCCATAGTACATGACTGTTTCTTAGCATGTTCTCTAAGTTCAATATGCTGCACCTCAGCACCTCCCCGAAATCCCGTGGTGATGTGTGGCTGTGTCTGTTAGCGCAGAGTGCTTACTTTGTCCTTTTCCACAAAGTCCACGTAGGAGGTTCTCTCGATCTCCACAGGCTGTCCCTGCCGGTCATACAGGGCCAGCACAAAGTGGAAGAAGTTTGACTTGCGCAGATTCGAGGGAGGCTGCTTTTCATAATGGGCCCGCGCCAAACCCACACCGCTGAGAGAGAGAGAGAGAGAAATCATTCATTCAATGTATTGCAAATACTTTTAAATAGTTTAAAATTAACTTTCACAAATTATATCACATTGCAAGAGTATACTGTTAGTAGACAGTATGTCTGAAGGCAGAAGATACAGCTGAAAATTCATTATACATTATCAAATGTTCAATAATAATATACATTTTATGAAAACAAATCAAAAGCAGCAAGAACTACCCCCTAAATAAATTCACAGGAAGTGAAAGGGGTTACAAAGCGATATAAGAGGAAAGAAGAGGTGTTACAAAGCGAGATATTTGGCTTGTTTGATCCTGCCCTGCGTGTGTGCCATGAACCCTTTTGTCTTTCTTTCTCTGCTCAGCCACCTCGACAATTGGAATTTGGCGCAGACTGGGGGACCCCAGAAGGCACCGTCTGCCTTCGCGGCTGCCAATCGCTACTGGGTACGGCTTGCCTTGGCAACCGCTGCGTTCCTCTTTCCCTGACCTGTCAGTCAAACCTGCTCGGCACTCCGCTGGGTCTCCCCGGGGTTCAGCCAATAGAAAGGCTGCATCCTGCCTCTCGCACATGAGCATCGATTAGAACGCGTGGCGAACGGGAGGGAGGCTGAGTTACCTCGGGCAGCACAAGAGAAGGAGAGCCGGGGAGTGGCTCGCACCTCAACGCCAACCCTACACGTCCACTTATCAATCAAACCGTCAGATCTGCTCCACTGCCATGAATATATGACTGATCATCTCCTACCTCACCAGAGGGCCGCAGAGAGGGAAAGATGACAGATGAAGGCCTAAACTAAGAGAACGAAGATTAAATTGTAGGTGCTCTTTATTTTTAATAGGGGTTTGTGTCTATGCAATAGAAGTCGATGGGGGGGTTGTTTGGTTACAAACGTTCTTCAAAATATCTTCTTTTGTGTTCTGCTAAAGAATGAAAGTCATAGACGATAACTATCCCTTTTAAGGTAAAATAGAAAAACTGCATTAATACCCATAAGTCAAACAGTTTTAACACCCAAAAATAAAGGAGTGTGTTGTGTTCACACTCCTAAATTGAACCTGTCATTGTTAAGCCCATGTGCTATTTACTGATTACCCTGATGAGATGGGCCGAGAGTCATTTGAATCTCAAAAATATGCTCAAATATAAATATTTGTTCATCTGGTGAGCTCAGGGTGGGGAGGCAATGTTTTGGAAAGCGGCCTGCTCTCTGTCTCCGCTCGTTTGAGATATTCCCCCGATAGAACATTAATAAAACCTAACCCGCCCAAGTGCTATTAACAGGGCTTAATGCTTCATTTGTATCCTAGCCTGGTGAAATCTCATTCGTGAAGTTGAGGTTACTACACTGAAGGCAAAAACAGCTTTCACAGAGGAGCTGACGGGAGGGGCGTTGGGGGAGGTGGACTTTTAAAGGGGGATGACTTCAACGTTAATGGGAAATATGATCTTCTTTATCGGTAGTAATTGATTTGCATTGAAGATTCTTAGCAGCCCGACTGGTCAGAGCTGCATGTGCTAAGCCTGACGGATGACTTGGAAATGCGACACAAAAGTTGTTCTTTAAAAATAAGAATAACATTATAGAGATGATGTCATAAAGAACAGTTTTTGAGGCAGTTCACAACAAATCCTTCATTTTTGATCAAAATGATACATTTCAAAATAGTTTAATCTGTCCATATTTACAAATATTTTGCTTGGAGGCTGTAGATTTATATCTTCAAAATCTTACTGCATTTTTATAAAAGGATTTTTGTCTCATATGTTTATGCGGGAAACCCAAGCAAAAGTCTCCATTTAAAGAGAAATGAAAGAAAGAAATCATTTCTTATTTTTATTTGTAGGCTGATCTGTCTCTGCATTGTCTCAAACGCACAAGCAGATGTAAACACAAATTATCACCTTCTCAAAGGAAGACAGAACTACAAAATTACACGTTCGTAGAAATAGGGAAAAAACACATCACACTTTAACACACACATATTGCATCATGAGTTCCTCTCCATTACCCCATCAGCTCAGTTACGAGGCCAGGCGTCATGTTTCTGATGGGGTGAGAGAGAGAGAGAGAGAGAGAGAGAGAGAGAGAGAGAGAGAGAGAGCATTCCCGCATGCTCTCACAAGGCACGGATCTTTACGCACAGGAAACGATCGACTCGGAAAGCTTGTTAGTGTTATTATTTTAATTATGTTGATTGCTGCCATATCCACTCCAGCAATGAGTCAGAGGCGGGCCGTATTGAAATAACTGCTATCGAGGTGACAAACACACACAGTCCGCACACAGAAGAGCTGTGTAACAGACATGTATTCGCACGCCGGTCTAACTCCGTCAAACGCATTGTTTGACATCTCGAAAGAAAAAGCCCATTCATGACAAAACAATTTCTGGATGTGAAAATACCACCACTCAAATAATCTGTAATTTAAATCAATAAATACGGTCTCATAGAATCGATTTAACAATAAACCACTTCGAGAACAGAAGCTGAAGGGCTTCTATAATGACGACTATTCAGAATATGAGAGCTCTCTCTCCCTCTTTATGCAACGGCAGCCAGTGTTTCCAGTCTGCGCCCCTTTGCACACTGCTAGCTTAATGCGATACAGCAAAGTCTAATTATGTTAAATGAAAAAACTAACCCCAGGCAAAGATCCTCACAGCTCGAGGGTCTGAACACTTGAGGGAAATAGATACTAAGCACAGAGACTCTAACTCTGAAATCATCTGCTAATGAACATGCAGAGGAGAAGAAACTGCCAATACACAGGACACACTGGGCTCTGCGGTGATATTGAAGAGTTAGACGGTGTGTGTGTGTGTGTGTGTGTGTGTGTGTGTGTGTGTGTGTGTGTGTGTGTGTGTGTGTGTGTGTGCATGTGTGCGTGCATGTTTACGTGCGTGAGGAGAGAGAGAACAGAGCGAGTACACTGACATGCCTTCAGATGTACATCTCAATAACAGTAAATCATTACAAATATTTACATTTGATGGCAAATACAGAAAACATGCCTATTTAATGGCATGAAAAAACAGTCACAACGTATTACCTTTCATAATGTGAACATTTATGACGTAAAGCAACATAATATAATCATTTAGTTATGAAATTACAATTATAATTTAGACTGCGATATTAGCACTTTCTCAATCCATATGTTCTTAGAAACATTAGCAGTTTATCAGGCAGAGATAAAGTTCCTACTCTTAAAACATACATTTTTAACATTTAAGAGTCAGATTGATATTTTCTACAGCATTTCAGAAGCGATTGTAAAGCCAATCAAAACTCTCAAAATTATTAATATTGCATTTACACATTTGGCAGACGCTGTTACCAAAAGAGACCATTCATCGTATACATTTCGCAGTATGTGTGCTCTTTGTGATTCCCATGAACTTTAAAATATAAAAAAAGAATTCTAGAAAATATAAAATTAGTATGTTTGGTCTCTCAGAAATCCAAGGTATACTGAACAATACATACACTGTGGCAGATCCCTCCAAATATTTGTTTGGATCTATTTAAAAGACACCCTCGATTTTCCAACATTTATAATGACAAAATTACATTAAAATTATGCAACTATAGTAATACGCCCAAATATGCAGAGACTAATGTCAATCCCAGCAGTTTGTTTTGATCTTGTCTTATTTTTCCAGAAGGCTTCTAGAAAGACACAGGTTGTGTGTGGCATATGGGTGGCATCACAGACTCGGCCCACATCTCTGACATTAATCACATCTGTGATGGACTGTGACAAGAGGAAGTCTTTAACTACAGCGCCACCAAATCTCTCTCTCACTATCGAACTAATGAGGCGTACAGCAGCGCTGTTTATACAAATGTGACGCGGAAAAATCATCTCTGCCCTGGCCCTGAGCCAGCATGCTGATCCAACAAGTAAATATAAATCTCTCTCTGTCTCTCAATACCTCCGTTTCACATTCTTTCATGTCACGGTTTCATTTTCCGTCTGACCATCAGGTTACGAGGTTAGAACGCGATCGGCTGAGATCTGGTCGATAAAGCATCGCACCTCATCAAAGTTCTGCGATGTGGGATCATTCTGTGAATTAGGCAGCATAAGGGATTCTCATTTAAATTGACCTTTAGTCTATCTCCAAACTGAAATAAATGAGAGAGAAGAAATTGCTTCCCGTGCTCACCCATTTATTTTGGAGACGATGGATACGAAGATATGCATATATTCTGTGTTTACGTGGAGGATGAGTAATTTATGCAGAAAGATACAATTATCATGGCATACATTTGCTCAGGCCTGCATGCGTGTGCTGTGTTTCGGGAGGCGGCAGTGAGCAGTCAGCATGGCAGCGGTGTGTTTGGTTAGCTCTTATTAGCCGTGTAATAAGATCTAATGAGTTGAGGACTAAAGCACTATTGCTGCACGGGCAACAGATTGGAATTAGTGGATAGAAGACTGCAAAGCAGAGGAGAAAGTAAGAAATGGGCTTGTTTCGAGAACCCAAAGGTTGTGTAACCTGGTCTTTCTCGGTTCTTTGGGCCCGATTCGATGTCATTGCTGGAGCCATGTCTTTCACAACTCAAGTATGTGATGATTTAATTGGCCCCCAACATTGTAAATTGTCAAAAGGGCCAGTTTAGATCACCCTAAAGTATAAAAACACATTTTACGTGCCTGTTATCGGAGGTAAGAGCTCCAAGCCAGATGTGCTGATTGAGTTTATGGATATTCAGCATCTTTGTTTCTTTAACACTAATTGGATATTACGACACAAAATCATGAAAAACCTTCTTGGAATGACAGAGCGCAGTGAGTAATAGAAGCATTTGTCACCGGCGCACAGTAACGTGCGGCCGTAAGTCAAAGCCAACGTGTCGGAGAGGATCTTTGCATAAAGAAAGGCCTGTCATTTCTCTGTGATTTTTATGGCCACGCAAACACAAACGTCCTGTCTGTCACGTTTCCCAGCGATAAGCTGGCACATACATCACCAGCTGCCTGCATCACTGCCACAGTCTGCTCACTGTTATATTCACACACACACGCGTGCGCACACACTAACACATTTACATGCAGCCTCCATAGAAGAGCATCTTTATGTGCTTCCCTGTCCGATTGTGTTCACTAAATTACTAAATTATTCAAAAACGCCTGAATTATTGCTGTTTCTTGCTAGATTCTTAAATCATTTTTGAGTTTTTTTTGGACAGTTTGTCATTAATTTGAAACGTGTTGGATTAGATTGAACTTGCCATAAATTCAAGGGTGAAAAAGTATTGCAATTTGATTAAAATAAAAAGTTTAAACTGCTGCTTAAAGGAACAGTTCATCCAAACGTGAACATGTATTCATTGTGTCCCACAGAAGAAAGGGTCAAATGCACATTTTGAGTGACAATAGGGTGAACAAATGATGATTTAGATTTTTGGGGTGAACCATCCCTTTCCTAAACAAGCTCATGCTTTTTAACAAAGTTATGCAACTAAATGCAATCTAAAATTCAACCACAAACATTTAACAAATCCTCGAAACACCCTAAAACAATCCACCACTGTCAAGACAATATTCGGTTTGCCATCAATCCTGCACTGACTGACTTTTTTGATCTATTAGTCAGTATGAACTTGGACTGAAGCCACAGTGTTGAGTGCTGTATGTGTGTGTAGTCGGAGGAGCTGATGTGCCATCATCGTTCTCTGATTGCGGCTATCGACGCGAGAAGATCTGAGTCGAAAGACTCGACGGAGAGTCTCACAGATTAGACATCTAATCACATTCAGGCCTGTTTGTTTATCGCTCGCTGTCATTGGCTATGAGACATCAGCATGGAAAGCTCCGCAGCTGTGACACAACAAGGATGACATGGCGTACATACACTTCCGAACTGAGACTTCTTTAATGCGACGTAATGTTCTACATGTGTATCAGGCGGATTGTGATGCCCTTAAGGTTTTATTTAACAGGTTTTCATTTAATGAAACGCTTTCACGTTTTTGTATGGATAATCAGGCCAAAGAACAATAATAATGTTATTCATAATATTGTTTAGAAAATAATACCAAGCATGCATGACACAATGCATTTTTGAGAAAATAAATCTTGTTTTAATAGTCTCAAGGAATAGTTTTCATATTCCATTGCAATGCGGCTTTCAAACAATAACCTTTAAGACCAAATCATGATATAAATATCTGTAAAAATAAAAGATAATAAACAAACAGAAATATATTTAAACAGCTAATGGCACTGTCCATGTATCACGCTGGAAATGTAATACACTGCTTCTTTAATCGTAAAAGTGTATAACCAGCCAGTACAAAATGCTTTCAGCTAATTTGCTTGTAATTGCAGAGACAAGTAAAGCATTGCACGGTGAGAAGTTATATCCTGGAGCTGGATGGCTAAATTACAGGCGAACGTTTCATGCGATTAGGAATCTCTAATAGGGCATGTGACATAAAATAGTGCAGCGTGTCGTCTGCACGACTGTATCAAGTCCACAAGGCATTGAGGAACAGATTTTTGTGACTTTCTAATCATTTAATTATTGCGTTTTAGGACTTAATCGTGTTACATTCTTTTTTTGTTATTATATACAGGCAAATAAGGGGAGGGAGAGAGAGAGAGAGAGAGAGAGAGAGAGAGAGAGAGAGAGAGAGAGAGAGAGAGAGAATATTAGTCATTGTAAACTGATCTAAGCTGAACGCCTTGATCAATGAACTAGTCACATGTCTCCCCTCAGTTGGATTCAGAAAGCTCCACATAAGTGCTTTTTGAGAGCTGGTGCCATATGTGTGTGTGTTTTATTGGTGCCAAGCTTGTGGATGTTTGCTGTAGCTTTAGCCTGCACCTGCCAGACCTCCTCGCACACTACAAATTATCGCACCCCTTTCTTGCCCTCCTCTCTCGCCGTCTAAGACTCTCGCAACTCTGCTCTAAAAAACTTACAGTCATTTTTAAAATCGTTAGTGGCCTACAGCTGAAATCATTAGCTGGTCACCTGTATGTTTCTAATGGGGTCATTACCGAGGTGGCCCGGCAGCCGGCCGCTAATCGCAAGCATGTTATGGGGCAGCTGTTTCTAGAACACTTGTTTCTCTGTTACGTTCCAGCGTCCAGGCGTCAACAGAGACGAAACAGAACAAGTCCCGTAAATCAGGTGCGTTTTTGATTCAGTGTTGGGTTTTATTATTTGTTGCATTCAGAAATGCCTTGTAAAGCGGATGTTGCAGTCGACAAGTTTGGGGAGTAACTTTTTAACGGCCAACATTTTTGTTTCTTAAGATTTTCTGTAGGTCTATTGTTAAATCTGAACAAAAACAAATACATCCAGCTGTTTACAGTCCGTGCATGCAAGGAATTATGGGATGCCATCAAATAAATGTGCCTTCTTGGTGTTTCCAATTTTGACAGTTTCTCATAAAGGACAGGATTTTTCTCTACCTAAAACCTGGGGGTCTGGACTTCATTAGCCTGACCAAACACCCCCCACCCACCTCCCCGGTGGACAAAACAGAGGCGACATAATTCACTTTGCCAGGTTTTACAGTGTAGGGGTACGGAATCGGTGAGAGGGTCAATCGAAATCTGTTCCCCAGCTGTGCAGCCCTTTCGCTCACCCCTAGGCCTAAAGAGAGGGAGAAACGTCGGGGGGAGAAGGACCCCACAAACTAACCCCTGAGTGGCCTGAGCATCACCGAACTCCATCTACACGTACTTCAATACATTTTGAATTTACAACAATAAAAATTGTTGTGATGATATAATAAAGCGATTTTTAAAGCCAAAGTCGTGTAAAAGAATTGCATATTTATTTTTTGTAAAATTAATTTCACATAACAACACTGGTGATAATAAATCCAAGCTTATTCCCACTTGCTCTCCAGAACCCGCAGACACCTCCATATCACCACCAGAGCCACCACATGGCATTATTTACAAGATCAAGGATTCACAACTCTCACACTTCTGCTTCATTACTTCAACCTACATTTACTCACTTTGCTGTCTCTAAGAGAACTCCCGTGAAACTGGTGCCCTGCGATCAGTGCGTATTTCAGCTTATGACTTTCAATATATGTTGCATTTGGAAAATATTAAAAACAACTGGGAAAACCAGAGGCAGATATTTTGAAAGTGTAAGAAAAGGTGCGCAAGACATTTACATGAGAATTTAACTAAATCATTCATACAAGTGAAGGAGAATTTTAGCCTACGCGTAAATGTGCAAAATATGATGATTTAAATAGCATTTAAACCTTTGGGATCTGAAGATGGCTTCGTGTCATCTCTTTTTAGTTTGCGACTGTAGGGTAGAGATTTGTGTTCTGTATGAAGCCGCTAATTGAGTTTCATTTGCGCAGGTTTTTGCGGAAGGCTCGCAGATCATTTATTACGCGTGGGCCTGCTTTATATTAATACAAATTACGGCGCGGATTTACAATTGTATTACATTTGTCTGTGCCACATTCCAGATAACTGTCCAGAAAAACAGTCTAAACGCTTTTTCTAGATTTTATGTAGACAAATTGTTGAAATAAATCCAGATGACAACATGACATGTTGTCATAGGCTATAGTCTATATGCGATGGATTTGCAAATGAACTGCACCTGTGGATTGCAGTGCATATAATGTGATCTATTCTTTGACTGAAGCTGCTACCATTCGGGTCACGGAAATGAGGCTCAATCAATGGGTCTGCACTTATAGCAATACAGATGAGAGCCTACAAGCTGCGCACGGATTTACAGACACATAACAGCAACAACTGTAAATAACTATAGAAAATAACTAGATCAAAGGACTGGTTAATATGCAACAAGCAATGCAACTAACATGCAATATGGCTAATTTGCGACCTCTCGCATCAAATTAATAATTTATCTATTGAAGGATAACCAATTAGATGCACAAAGATTTTGCATTTTTTTCTTCCAAATTGATACAACGGATAAAACGTTAACAGAATTATCGACTTGACGATTTTTTGTGTTTGTGGAGTGAAATGAAATGAAAGCACTGACCTTTGTGTTTAAGTTTAAAACACCCCTAGCCTACAATATTATTATGGTTACTTGCATCTGAACAAATAATCAGTAAGCATGAAAATGTGTAAACGCAGCACACTCTCTCTCCTTTTATTTGTGCATGTTTGAATAAGTGTACGATTATTTATACATAAGAGAAACCCCAGGCTGTATCTACTTAAGGCGTTTAACTAATTTCAGTATGCTTGCATTCTCATACAACAGTATCAAAATATCTTATAAAAGTGTGTTTTACTGCTCCATTTAGTATAAAAACTAAATCAGTCTTAGGGGTTTCACGCAGAAATGTAATCATTTAAGTTTTTGTTTAATTCTATTAAATAAAGCAATTTAAAATAAATACGTTTTTTGCTGATATTATGAGATTTGTTTTAATGTGCTAAAATCAAATTACAACTCTTAGTTGAAAAACACATTGATTTATTTCAAGAACGTTTTTTCTTATTAAAAATAGCCTACCTTTGGTTATTTTCACAATATCAAAGTTGTGCTATCTGAGAATTCTCGTCTTTTTTATTACAAACACAGAAAGATGTGATACATGATGTTACTTTTTTTAAGAGCGAGAGAAAGGATGGTCCAGACTTTGAGCGCGCAAACTGATTTTAGGTGTCTGCGTAAAAACAGGTTGCACTCAAATTGAATTGTTTTGGTTCTGTCTACCCTTTCTCATAGTCCCGGGTCTGTTTTTGGAGATTGAGAACAGCCAACATCTCAAAACACTTCATGATTTCAGCAGCCCATGGGAGAATATGTGAAGAGGAACTCAAGAGTCCAAAAACTAACTTTGATGTATGCACAGGTTGATTTTGTATGTATTACACAACTGTGATAGAATGACCTTTGTCACTTCTACTTTAGCAACTTTTATCAGTCATTACATTACGGTCTGCGACCTTGCAAAATACGCCTCGTGACAAATTGTTTAAAATAATCTATTAAATTTCGACAGTGCGGAAAGCTTCAAAAACTCATGCTTGTTATTGTCCCTACTCTACTCTCCATGCGAGGCACAGAAACATTGTCAAGATTACGGCGGTTTGCAAACGTCAATATTTTTACAGTAGGCTAAATAAGACGAGCCTTGGTGGCACGAGTGCGGCATTCTTACTCGTGAAACACAACCCCAAAACTCGCCACCCCTCTGTCATCCCTGGATTAAAGAGAACTCGGGTTAAACCGTTTTCTCATGGGTGACAGGTACTCTAAATAGAGCGCACCTTTCCACAATTGAGTTTTCCGTGTAGTGTTTAGCACTGCCGGAGCGGAGCGTTTAGCTTTTGCGTTTTTGACGCGCAGCGTTCGTGCAATGAGTTTTCGAATAGTTGTTGACAATTAAATCCATAACTTAACACTGGCTAAGCAGTATTGTGTTATACTTTATGCAACATCGGTGCATGAATATTTTTACTCTAAAAACATCGATAACTGTGGAAAAGGAGCGCAGCGCTTCCTTCAATCGCACTTACGCACAGTACAATCACTGTTCGAGTTCAGCGCGTTTTACGCTAAGCACCCGACCACCTGCAATATGGTAAACTTGGAGCTTATCGGTCATGTTTACCTTTGCGCTGCTGTATTGGCATCCAGTATCCCCGCGCTCTGCATCCACGAGCGGACCGGCGTCATGCCGCTCGTGAGGGGCTCTTCTTTCATGGTCAAGGCTCCCCGCGGGAGACCGTCCTGGATGGAGAACATGAAAATAACCTTGTGGGGGATGTCTCTACAATAGCTCGAACGGAATAATCCTCCTGCACTCTCAGAACAAGGCCACCTGGATTACCAAAAACCAACTGAAAGGGAAAAAATCTTCCCCAAAGCGCAACAAATGGGGAAAGCGACAGAGGTCCTTATCCAAAGACGCGTAACCGTATCCCTTTGGGTGTTCCTCTTTATTTTAGATTCCAAACCCAAGTTCAGTTCACTCAAGATTAACCGGTCTCTAGTTAAAAGAGGGTGGAGAGAAGGCAAGCGCAAGAGCTGTGCAGCATCTCAAAGGACAGCGATCAGCCGGGATCAAGAAGACCTTCTCGTCGCGGGTGGAAAGAGGGGAGAACGCGAACTTGCTCTGAAGAAGAAGGCGAACATACGCGCACGGGATTGTGAAATGAAAAGTGGGATAAAACGGGCGACTGCTTCAAAAAGGAGTAAAATGAAATGATTACCAAACAAGAGGGAGGGATGGACCAGGGAAGGCTTGCTGTCCCAGGGGAAAAGAGGGATTGGGTAGCAAGAAATCTCATTCCCTCCCTCCCCGTCTCTTTATGCCTCCTCTGTCCCAGCGGAGCGCACCTTCTCTCGGGTTCCGAGGCTCCGGCGCTCTCGGGGGGGACAAACGTGGACGTGACGAAGGAGGAGACTTGCCCTTAAAAGGGAAAGTCATTTAAATGTCAATCTTGGTTCCGCTTGCTGATTGGCCCTGGTCATCCTTTGCGTCATTTTCAAAATTCGCCGCAAAAACTGCTTGTAGAGTGCTGCTGATGTTGGACAGACCGAGCGCACTCGCAAAACAGTGAAAGCGACCGTGCATTTACATGCGTTGTATTTGTATTAACAAGCAACGAATTTCACCCACAAACATCATAATTAGAATACTGTGGCATAATTCCCAGAGTTCAAAGCAAGTCTAGCTGTCTATGGGTCATGTTATGATTTATTTATGTTATTTTAAAGGGGATCCAAATAGTTTAAGGTTGATTCAAGTTTTTGGTTTTGATTATGAGCAGGCAAGCGTCAAGATTTCATACGCGAACTGTTTTTCATCAAACACAGCGCAATAATTTAACCTTGTCAAATTTTGACATTTTAAAGTGACACATATTTCGGTTATTCGTGTTAGACAGCAAGCACAGAGGTTCCACCCGACCAGCAAAAGATGCCGCCTGCTTAAATCGATAAAAAAAATATTCTTTCAATATAGCCTACTCGAGAAGCCGAGTTGTTGTTTGCATTGTTAAACGTTACACGATTAAACACTATTCTTAATTGAACAACATCCTACCTACGATAGAAATGTATTTTCTAAATAACTTTTAAAATAAATAAATTTCGGCTCATACACATTTATTTAGTCAAATGGATAAGATCCCCGGCTGTGTGGGCGTTTTATTGATATTATTCAGATTTTCAGCAAATCAAGGTCGATTAAATATTTATTAAAAATAGCCCTCTGGAGATGACAGTCCACAAATGCTCCCACGGGGTTTTAGGGAAAAAAAACTTAATTCTTTTATCCTAAAAAATTGGTTAATACTTGATCAAGTATATCTGCATGCGCACTATTGCAATAAAGCATCATGTCGGTAGTCTATTAGTCTAAAAGCAAGTATCTTGTTGTGGATTCCTTATAATTATTATTATTATTAAAGTCTACAACAATATCAAAATAGTACAAATGCTGGTCCACAAACTATATAGCGCTGTCAAGTATACCATTCATGTGTCAGTTTCTATTTTTTCCATGTTTAAGGAGCGATCAACATCCAGAGCATATCACGTCAGTAATGTCACTTTGTATTTCATTTCATTTCTATTTTATTCTATTCTATTCTTAAAAAAACACAGAAAAAGTCCCACTGACCGAAATTCCCTACGTTCAACAAAGCTCGGGTAAAGATACGTTTCTCTTATCTCATGTCACAAACTCTCCCGAACTGTAGGAATATTCCTGCTCCCCTTTATCTTGGAAGCTCTGCATGTTTAGAACACAATTAATAAATGTATAGAAATTAAAAAACAACTATTTTAAATATGGTGTATTCCCCTGAAAGAAACGAAAACTGCACGCGAGCTGATCAGCCGTAAACCGCAAAGCAGCTCTCAGGTGGGCCGTATATATTTTACAGTTTCCGTCATATTCACCGATCCAATGCCACATCAAAGGAGTACGTTTGTTTTAAAATTCATGAACATGATTTAGTTTGTTAATATTTCAAACCATTATGTAAAGAACAAATGCAACGAATTGACATTTGATCAGGTCTGTAATGTCTCAAAAATTAAAAAAGTTAATATGTAGCGTGGTGTAGAGTCCTATGTTTATAAATATCAAATGTCATATTGTCAATATTTCTTTTAACAATAGATGTTCAAGGTTAATTGAATAAATTCAGGTACAGTCCGTCTAGCTTTCTGTCAGATGAATGCAGTTGTTTCCATCTAGTGGTCAACGAGATAAAAGTAAAACCTTTTTACTTAAAAATCTATACATAATATTGATATCAGAGCAGATATTAAATATTGTTTAACAAATGTGATTCTTTTTCGCAACAACGTGAGGGGAAGCCGATTTCTCATTATTTATATTTCTATAAAACGTAAAAAAAACGTTTACTCGGTCTTTGGATGACCTTAATATGAATTGATAAACTGAAGTTATATAGGGACCTCGAAAGTTTAAATATAAATGTCTGTCATAGTTCCACACGCGATAAAGATACTGATGTGAGTAACACTTTAACGTAAATAACTAAAGACGTAATGACAAAAAAAATGTTAGGCCATAACGCAAAAATGACGAGCATGATGCAACACATAATATAACAGAAATGAGAAGATTATACATGTTAAAATAAGCACGAGAAGTTAACAAGTACAAGCACCCAAACAGGTATGCTTTTAAATCCATGGCCAAGATCACACTCACGTTACTAACGCATTGAAAATTGTTCGTTTTTTCAGGCAAGGAGCGCCCTCTTGTGCTCAATTGGTTGCTAAAAAGTAAACTAAACATACTAAATAAATACACACGAAACAACCCACCCGTGAAAACGCTCATACGTCTGTCACGTTACACGTTTAAGCCTCTTTTGACAATCTTTTGTTTGCATTCTTGCATGACTGAATTAGTTCGATAAATGCTGCAAACAGAAAAAAATATATTTTTGTAATATCACACAGGATAGTAAAGATGGAAATAAAATTAATTTTGTGAAAACTCTGTAAAGGTTCAACCAAGATAAAAAAAAACATTTAATAGAAAAAGTCTTGCATTATCTTGTTAATTCCTGTAGAAGTAGCCTACCACCAACATACATACACGATCATCCTCGATACGGTCAATAATGTATCATGCATTTTTGTTTAAACTGACACATGTTAAATATCAAAACTTACCGCAGGGATGGTATTTATCCTCATAAACTGCAAGAGAAAAATTACATTACATGGTGGTGTTTTCACAAAACATGACAATGTACATTTCTCAACTTAAAAGCCTTACCAATATATTCAAATGTATTCATTCTAAAAAAAAGTGTATGTGTCTTAAATCAAACATTAACAGGTTAAGTCACACACTTTAAATACTGTATGTAAAGGGGTCTCATCGAATTGAGTAAACCCATCTAATATATACCAGCAGTACACAGTAGCACAATGTTAAAATGTTAAACTGTTGTGTGGTAAGAGGGCCTAGTCACTGCTCAAGCATTTCCAGTTTTACTGCTTTGTGGTCAAAGTGCAATTCATAACTATTTTCCATCATATTAACCTGCTCTCAACTTAAACAGATGGCGAAATAGATTTTCCATGAAACGCAGGAGAAAAAGATTGTTCATAGAACAACATGTCAGTTAAATCATCCTTTTCAATCATACTAAACCTAGTAACATTTCAGTTCTTTTATTTTTTCCTTGCATTCAAAGAAGCTTAAACACCATATGAGGGTTCGACAGATAAAATTAAGTTAACTAATGACATTACAATGTTTCCAATCTCCCGACAGAATCTCAGATAAGGTAAAGAGCGCCATCTAGTGTTTAATATATTCAATTAAATGTGGCTGCAGCATAGTTCTTTTTCATTTTTTAAACTTTCTCTACATAAGACTATATCCCCCTGCTATTCCTGCAAACATTGAAAACCAAAAAGAGTTGGTCTTCTTGGGTTCTAATTACTAAATCAATATGGGTAAGAGGGTTTTGTTTGCCTAGTAAATACACAATTAAATGTTTTTTTAACGAAAATCTGTCTAAAAACATGAGCTGAATTGTCAGATTCAGTCCGATTGATTTCATAAAGAAACTTAGAGAAATCTTCTGCAGAAAAGCTCTTATATTCTGTTTTTAAGCAATCTTTCATCACATGCCACAATACTGAATTCCCCATGCAATTTCTATGCAAAGAAAATATAATTTGATGAACCCAATAAAAATGTTCTGTACATTATATCAATATAAGTTCTCTTGATTTAAAGTATCTCTGAAGTTTACAGTTTCATACAGCAATTGACCAGTACTCCTCTCTCTCACTTTATGTTTACTCTAATAAGCTTTTAACATCCTGAATTCTGCACAACGTCAATAAATTGCTTGTGATTGGTGCTATGCAAAAATAATGATACCTCTACTATGATTTTCTTTTAAATCATGTCATATACATCCGCCAAAAGTAAGTGGAAGCGAGCATGGTGAAAATTTTAAGAATGGATTTCTAGTCATGACCCACCAAGTTATGACCCACCAAGTCACTTGGCTACTTTAGTGCTTTAGACAAAAAGTTTATTCCAATAAAATATTTATTGTGCTTTCACGGATGTGACACCAGCACTGATGAACCCGGGATTTAAACTGCCCATGTTCATTGTTTTAACTGTAATGCATGACAACAGGCAAGTGAATTGCGTGACCGACCTTATTCCCTTGTGCTACCCACTTGAGTGGCTCAGTCTGGGAACCCAAACCTCTGATCCAAAGGTCCATGCATCGCACATCACGGCCACTCTGCAGAGGTAAGGAATGTTTTTACACTTATCCTTACAGAAAACGGTGCACAGGATGTTGTTTTTCAAGCTCTACTTTTTACATTTACTATTTGAAGTATTACAATACATTGCAAATGTGTATCGTATTGAAATACATAGCAATATATATATATTGTGATATATATATATTGTATCGGGAGGCACCTGCCAATACACAGCCTTATTGTGATAGTACTTATTTGCAAAATGTGCTAATTTACAGATTGTAATAGCATGGACCTACAAGACAATGATTCTGTTGTTTGTATGGCCTCTACAGAGTTAAAGCTTGTCTAGGACTTGCCAAATTCTGTGTAATGCATAATGCTTGCTCTGACCCACCTCATCTCCTCCTACTAAAAGGTATAATCGCATAATTACCGACTCAATGTATTTATAATTTTACAAGTAAAACAATGAAGTGCAAGTGCATATGTAAATGCATATGACACTTCAAAGCATGTACCTTTATGCACCTAAACACCAATTAAGATTGCACATTTTCTGTGTAAAAACTATGGTTCAAGTCAACATGTTCTCTATCTGGGATGCAGAACAGACATAAATAAGGTAAACAAATATAATCCCTTTCATACTTAAATTGGTCAATGTAAACATAATCAAAGGCAAATACAAAAGAATACCAGAGAAACACTCTTTATTAGAATAAAACCCTGCCAATGTCTAACAATCTATTGCCAATATCTGACACAGATTATAATGAAGAAACAGATCATAACTCATGCTTGAATAAAACTTCACAACCAAAATGAAGCAACTAACATTAGGCTGATGGGCATAGGGCATGTAATAAGACTGTGGCCATGACACTTACCATAAAACATCCTGCAGGGTTTAGTGTAGCCGATAAGTTTGCTCACGCGCAATGCAAGAAAGTCGAGCGAAGTTGTTTTCTTTGCCGTTACTAGGGGCTGCGTTCAGCCCCGAGAAAATGTTGCAAAACGTTTTTTAAACGGTGGTGCACCCTGTTGTGATGACGGAAGAGTTGAACTGTGGCAGCTGAGAAGACCATTCTTTGTTTTTTTGAGGAGTTTTCAGAGCCTGATGAAATCGGTATAAATACGTGTTGAATGCTGCAAAATACATGTCTTCTAATATCTTCAATTGCTGCGTATACCGAGCTGCAAGCAGACACATTTGTAAATGACTTTACTTGGACCCATTAGCTGCGTCCTTGTGTCCTCCAGAGGTATCATCCTCTAAATGTGGTAGGTTATACAGCGGTAGGCTATACAGAGGATTCTGTCCTTCGTAGGACATGCAACAGTATACAGTATACAGAGGATTCTAAACTTGGAATTAATCGAGACGTCCTTCGTAGGACATACTGGCAGAAAAGGAAATAGGAAGTACCACGTTGCAATGACAACACGTTTGCACTCGCACACCTGTCAAATTAATTAAAATGATTTTAAGAGGTAAAACGTTGTTTACTTTCTGCCCTTAACAATGCCAAAAGAGTTATACAAATGTAAAATGTTTTGCCTTACTGTTTTAAAGCATTTAAAGTCCCTTGACACTTGTAAACCTATTTACTACATCTGCCTGCTAAGATTAAAAAAACGTGACACAAATTTGTAAACTGTGTTAACATTTAAGCACCACATTGAAGGTGCAGCTGCTGCCGTTTATTCAAATGACAGACGTTGGGCTACACAAAGAATTGTGGCATATCTCTATCAACAAAGGTTACACCTCATTTGTCCTCCGAATTCTCGTGAAAGTAGGTTGCATTAGAAGGGTGCATACCTGCTTTTATGAAATGAGACAGTCTCGATGACGTAGCAGGCTTCAAATGACCTCATGTGTCCTCCAAATTCTCGTGAAAGTAGATTGCATTATAAGTGTGCATACGGTGTGTCCTACCTGCTTTTATGAAACCCGCCTTTCGAAACGAGACATCAAAAGCAGGTTTCATAAAAGGAGGTAGGACACTCCGTATACACCCTTCTAATGCGACCTACTTTCACGAGAATTTGGAGGACACATGAGGTTTAAGGTTGCTAACCTCTGTTTAAGGTAGAAAGTAGGGCTGTGTAATTAATCGAAAATTAATCGAAATCGTAAATTCCGATTCCATTTAGCAAGGATCCTCTCTTTTCTTGTAATAGGCTACAAATCCTTAGCACACACATTTCCTTTACAGCGGTTCAGCGGTGCTATTTCTTTACATTTATTTTTCAGTTAAATTTAGAGTTTAAAAGCCAAGTTTTTTATTTTCTATGTTGTTTAAAAGGTTAATGAATAATTGTGTTAAATAATCGTGATCTCAATATTGGCCAAAATAATCGCGTGTAATAATTTAAATAATGTAATATAATAATAAAATTATTTGTGTCATGATGGCTAAAGCAGCCCTAGTAGAAAGTAATAGTAGAAAGTAACCAACTTTTTACCTCTTAAACTCTCAAAGAAAATTAGAAATCATTTTAATAAATTAGCAACGTGGTACTTCCGGTTTCCTTTTCTGTCAGCAAGTTCTACGAAGGACGTTTCGTTTAATTCTAAGATGAGGATTCTCCATATACCGCATCCTTTAGAGGACGCAGCCTTACGGAAAGAGACATGTGTAAATGCCCCACACGAGCACAGCACGCATGCAACAGCGAACTGCACGATAGTGAAGTGGAATGGACTCATAGTGGAAGCATTCTGTTATCACTCCGCTAGATATCTGTGTATTCCACTCCGGGTTTTCCATCAGCCGCTCATAGTCTGTGCTCACTGACTCCGCTCACAACAGATGATGGATCTCATCGTCAAGTAGACGAAGTACAATACACTTTACAGCAAGTGCTTGATCCGATAAAAATAGTATTTGGGTAGTTCGTTTTTAGCATTTGTGTCGGGTTTGTTAAGTGCAGGGGTTCCGTATTTTTGGAAGTATGCTTAAATTAATGCTTATCCTTCACAAAAACAAGGCAGGATACTTTGATGGTTATATTCAGCAGACAACCCCAAAAAATAGTTGGAATTGAATTTACAACAGGGCAGGCTGTTAAACTATAAAACTATGGCTGCGTCCAAATAACCCCACTTGCTTTGGCCACTTAAGAGCGCGTGGACGCGACAGTAAGAAAGAGCGCAAGTTTGTGCTGTCTTAAAAATGCCAAAGTGCAGTGCCCTTAACGCACACTAAACCCACACTATCTTGAAACCGCTTCCGAGTGGTATTCAGGGTTAAGTGTATCCCATCATGCATCACGTTCTGGCTATATCATGATACTTTTTGCCAGGGTCTTGCGAGATGTTGGGCAAAGCTTTACAGCTACTACTTTGTAGGGTTCGAGCGCGAACCTATTGTTTTTGTAGTGATTTTTATTCTTCTTCTTATTATCATTATTATTTTTCCGCCTTAAAACGCGTCGCCCAGCCCAAACCGTTGTCAGTTGGTTGTATCTGTGCAGGTTACTCGGATACAGTGAACCAGCCAAATCGGCCCATAGGTGGCGCTATAGCGATGGCCAATGCGTTTGGGCTCAATGCTCGTAAACCGGATGTCGCACAACAAAGTGTTTGGCGTAATTCGAATCCTTGGCTCCAAACTTAAAAAATCTCCTATTTCATTTCCGGTATGCAAATGTTTCCACTAATTAGCATTTTATGAAAAAAAAAGAACTAGTCCCTGTATTTTTGCCCGATCGGAACCAAACCAACGCTGATGAATTCTGTGGAGTGTGAATGTAAATATTCATTGAAAAAAGTTGAAGTTTCGATTCAGGGTTGCTAGGGGCGTCAAAACCGGAAGAAGCCTATTTCACTAAAATTACCATAACTCGTGAACCGTTTGAACTATCTTCACGGGGCTTAGACCGTATATGTAGACCCTTAGTCCGGGGTCACAATAAAAAAGACTCGGCGTTTGGCAACTAGGTGGCGCTATAATAGCAAAGAACTCGAAAAGGGCTTTAACTACGCAACAGTTTGCCCGATCGACTTATTATTTGGTATGTTGTGTCTTTGTGTCATGCACCCTTTGGCGTTTCTCAAAAAACGTGGCCGCTATCGGCCAATGAATTTTGAGCACTCATTACACAGGGTTGACGGGGGCCGATCGAAACGACACTCGCTGGGCTTGTTCGACTCGTGGTCCTGAAGGTCTGTAAGAAATATGAACTCATTCGGCCACCGGGGGGCGAAGTAACGGTTTTAGTGCATAAACAATTGTGTATCACGTGACATTTGACATATACTCAAACTATTAACATCATATGATAGCTCTTCTCATTCTGAACAACTTTGCCTCTGGACACGCTTCTGTCGATCAAACGGTTCGTGAGTTATCGCTGACGATGTCAACTACTTTCGCGAACAAGTCCTTGGTTTTTCAACCAATCGGAACCAAACCAATGCAGATGACTTCTGTGGAGTGTGAATGTAAATAATTATTGAAAAAAAGTTGAAATGTATATTCATACACGGTAGGGGGGGGCAAAAACTGAACTGGGCGGAGCCTATCACATTAAAATGGCCATAAATCCAGAACGGATTAACACATCATCATGGGGCTTGGAACATATGTGTAGACCATCACTCTGGGGTCACCTGCAAAAGAAGGTGGCGTTTGGAGACTAGGTGCCGCTAAAACAGTAAAAATGGCAAAATTGACACGTATTTAATTTCTTAAACAATTGTGCATCACATGACATTTGACATTTACACAAACTAGTGATATCATACGATAGTCCTCCACATTCTGAACAACTCTGCCTCTTGATCCATTGATGTCAATCAAACGGTTCACGAGTTATCAGTGACGATGTTAAAAACTTACTTTTGCTAACTAGTTCTTAGATTTTCGAGCAATTTCAAAATTTCCAACACAGTACAATTCTCTGGACTCTCTAGGTTAATAATGATCAAAAACATGTTGAGTTTTTTTTGTTGTGTGACCATTACAGGGTCCTTTATTATATTAACGTGCAGAATGTACGTTTAAGGTCGCTACTACTTAATAAATAATCCAACTGACTTGCAATTAAGTAGTATAATACATTGCCTTGGATGGCTCAGATGACGAGAAACCCGTTATTACTGCTTGCAGCTATATTTAATATTATATCTTTAAATTTCTATGGTTGGCTAACAAGTGTTCTTTTGTTTTTGTTACATCTGCTTTGATACAATACAAATAAAGCACTATACAAATAAATTTGACTTGACTATACAATTAATTAGATATTACATTAATTTCGTAGTAAAACGTCAGAGTTATGTATTTTGTAAAACTGCTTTATATCACATGCTTAGAAACACCACATTAATGAACGTTACATGTTTGCACTTGGTTAGTGTGTCCCAACGGGTTAGAAATTCTACATGCTCACTTGCGATCTTCACACCGAGATAACTTGGGCCAGAAACAGGAAACACGTCATGAAAGACAGCAAGTGAGGGTATTTGGTCGCAGCCAATCACTTGAAAACAATGTACACCGGACTACGGAGCGCACTAAGGGACAAACATTTCGCGCTTTTTTCGTTTTGATGTATACGTTGTTGCAGTTCTTCTGACGGATTCAATTTATCCCTAATAATATATAACATTCAATTAAAATAACAACATGCCAAAGTTAAAAAGGTTCATTAACATGAAAGTAAATAAAAAGATGTGTCTTTAGGCCTTTTTATTTTTAATAAAAAATAAGAGGCCCTTTTTGACATTCCCGACTTGGTATTAAACGATGTAAGAAATTTCAATTGTCAGTTTCAGTTACAGTCATGATTATGTGTACTGTGTACAGTCATTATTACTACCATTTATAAAGTACAAGCCTTTTCTAACACTAGTACACACGTTACAGCGGGTAACATAAAATACGCATCTTTATTACTGTTTAATAGTTAAATGTGTGATGTTTTGGACTACACTGCACAATGTATCTATTAATGAAACACGGTTCAAATAAAATATAGTTCAACTGTCAATTCATGTTCATCACATTTAAGTATATCCCAATTCATACAGAAATTAGATTCAGTGCTGTATTATAAATACATATAACAACTTACGTATATATATTTGCTATATAGCGCGTAGCTAAAGGCACATTGCCTTTGCACAGAGCCCGAGATCTCTGCTATCTACCGTGAAATAATAACACGAAACAAACGTTTCGTTGTCTCAACCCCCGCCCTTAGGGGTAGAGCTACATTAGTTCAATTCATTCTATTCAACAAAAATAAAACGTGTTTGATGGGATAACACAGGCAGCTCCAGAGAAAGTACCATTGAAAAAAATATATATTTTGTTGGATATTTTATAATCTCTTTTCTCTTTCTCTGTTAGTCAATGCTTCTACGGTTCCGTAAACTGATGCGTCAGAAGAGAGATAGAGGGAGTGAGAGAGGGGACATTTTGTGTTGAGCGAGAGAGAGCGAGAGCTCAGAGGAGGAGACATACCTTCACTAGTGTTGTAATAGAGGACTGCCTGTTCATATTCAATAACTTTTGTTTACGTCAGGATTATATTGATCAAATACTAAGGATCACGCTGATCCGTCTCAACGGCTCATTTTGTTCGTTTCCGGTTCGATCTCGTCGGATTTCTGTTGGATCTTTGGTGTCTGGCTAGCGAGCACACAAGTAGCCGCAGCTAGCCGGATAAATCTAGCTTTCTCGGCCCCAAGAGCCCACAGCATACAAAGAATGGCATTAAAACGAATTCACAAGGTAAGACATGTCATTTTATGTTAATCATTTACATTTTGTACTTTAAAGGGTTTGCGTTTTGTCTAGATAGCGTGGCTGGGCTAGCAAATGTTAACCAGGTTAGCAAATGCTACGTTATGTGAATGGCAGGATGGGTTAAGCGAGTAGCCGTCTTATGGTATATTTTTTAATTTAAGTTATTTATTTTAATGTAATTTGATAATTGTCTTATTATTTCACGCGATATATGTTTGTGTATGAATGTAATATGTGGATGTGAATATAAGAGATGTCTTTGAATTATACAGGCGAACTATTTACTTACTATATAAAAAAAACACTATCCACCATTTTTCTCATATAAGTTACATATTAGAAAGGTGGAAATGATTGGATCTGTGTGAAACGTTAGTGATAAAGGTGGATGACAAGGATTTTCATGTGGCTGGGATTTCTCTCGAATTAGACATTGGGATATTAAAACAGACATTTATGTGTAATTTCTCATACTTGGACTCATTGTGTTGACTTAAGATGAATAATATTTATGAATCATCTTAGTCACAGAAAGTACATGTTAGGACAGTCTTAGCTTAGACTGATTCCGAGTAACTGCTATGGGCAGATAATGTAGAATAGTGACAGTCGTGGTAGTACGTCTTTAAACTTGATGTTACCTTTTGTTTTACTTTTCTGTGACTCTTGGTTTGGTAAACATAACAAGCATTTGCGTCACTAAGAGAAGTTCTTCCTGGAAAGCTACTACGAGTACAACATACTCAAGATTGAAATTTCCGGCTTACACCAGTGTGGAGTTGCACAATAGTTTTTGAACTTGGCAAGATATGATTTATTTTGCCTTCATTTTGCTGAGTTTGGTTGCTTCTATGAATTAGACTGACACAGCAGAATGTTTGTGGGCTGACAGCCAAATACTTAATTTGTCAAGCAGTCTTTGATACTAGGGCTGAACTAAACACTTTATTTGATCAACAACTGCGTTTTAATATATTCCTTACCTCAGTCTCCCTAGAAGATCTCCTTATCCCCTTGCCTGTGTCATGGCATGTTATTAACTTTGTATCAACAAGACTCAAACAACCCAAAAAGTTTATATTTGACCATTTGAAAATGCCAGCCACATATTTTAAGTGATAGCAGAGTGGTTTATTCCCCACACCCTTGTATGAAATATGTAGCCATAAAAATAGCTGCCACTGTCAGTGCCTGTGTTCACACTGGCCTATATTGGGTGAATAAGATGGTGTACATCGAATCTTAGGAAGACTTTTTTCACTCATGTAGTCCAAAAATGAATGGATTTCATCTGACCTTCCGAATTTTTTTATTGTGTTGTTTGTGTGTTCATGTTATGTTGATCTTACGTTAGTCTGTCATAGTAGGGTGATTTTTCTAATTTATAATAATGCCAATATTAAGTATGAGTTTGATGACTTGCTGACTTGTCTTTGTTGTACCTAAATGAATCTCAGTGATTCTCAATGTGGTTATGTTTAAAATAAGATAACATAATAGATACGAATTGACCTGTTGACTCATAACCTATATTGAAGACAAAACCTAATGACATTATACCAATTCAATTGAACGCATCTCTTAGTAATTTACATTAGAATGCCTCGTAAATCACAATACTCACATTTGTTTACTCGTTTTTTTTGTAAAGATCATGCTTTTTACCCAAAACCCCTCTCTCAGGTATGAAGCACTAAAGTGTGAGTCTACACACCTGTCGATGGAAAATCTTAAAGTGAAGCAACCTGTCAAAAGTATTTTTAGCAAAACAGTCTGTATTTGTTTATTTTGATGTTTCAACCAAAGACTTCTTCCTTATCAAAGAAACCTCCACTTCCTGTCAGCTCACATGCACAGACATGCACTGCCAGAGGGTTGCCTGCACCTCACATACGTGAATTCTCAGAAACATGAGAAGTGGTTTGTAAAGTTGCAATGTGCCACTGTTTTCCCACAAATAGAAAGTTCTAGAAGAATGGTTGTCATTTTTCTGTTGTACTTATGCTTGGGTGTGGCCAGATTTTGGTAGATGGGTTTATTATGTCAGCACCCATATCTAAACCAGTATGACTATTATTGTGAACACTTTGGCTTAAATGCTTGGTGAGATGGGCGAAAGCACATTGAAGTACTAAATGTCTATACAGTAGCGATAAAACAATTAAAAAAACCTGAGCCTTTATTACTTGGCCTTGATAAACACTTGGTTGTGTTTGTGACTTTAGCGACTAGGGAGAAGCCAGAGACTGCTCAATTTGTTCTGTTCTTACACTGTTGCATTATGAAGACGCCATATTGTCGTTTCCTGCCTGTGTTTTTCCAGAGTTGAGTAAACTATAAGTTTCTTTCACCAGAGAGACTGCAAGTTTGACCGTTCAGGAGAGAATTGAAAGGATAATCTGTCTACACATTTACTCTAATCCTAAAGACACATGCATCTGATTGTTATCCCGGATCAACAGTTTGAGTTCTTGTCTACTTGTGGCAGTTCATAAATTGCACCATTTATAAATAAAATGCCTAATGATATTTATTATGCATGTTTATTAAAAGTTAGCTATTAAAGTGTCTAAATGCAAATTACAATATATTTAACGACACATTGGTTTATAATGTGCATTGAATTAAAAGCAGGTTACTCATCAAGTATATACAAAACATCAACTGATGGTTTACTTAAAACCCTTGTATAAAAATTAAATGGGATGTTTTTAATCAAATTTTGATATATAAATATATATAGGAACATTCCATTCCCTTTAATACTTTTGACTCCCCGTTTTGTCATTTTCTTTCATTTGAGCAAGATCTTAGGCTACTTTCCCTGCCCAGAACATGACCGTGGAAGGACGTGTGTTTCCCATTCATTAGCTTACTTGCAATACCTGGTCCGTTTTGGAAAACGCACAAGCATTCAGCGGAGACTCGCACCGCGTGCACGCATACACACAAACGCACAGTGGTGCGCTGTTCGCAGAGAAGAAATTCTGAAGAATGTTGGTTACCGAACAACCTCACCTGTTCACTTATATTGTATGTGCACAAAAGCAATGCAAGTTAATGGGTACCGGCGTTTTTTCGGTTACCAACATTCCTTAAAATGGGTTTACTATCCCGTTAAACATAGCTGCATGATGTAAAGTTCACGTGGACAAAGTAATGCAATACTTCCAGACTCAAGACCTGAAGTCTACATGAAATGAAAATGAACTATATTTCTTTCCTGTTTCTACAGGAGCTTACTGATTTGGGCAGGGACCCCCCAGCACAGTGCTCTGCAGGACCAGTGGGAGATGATTGTGAGTTATTTCACTCTTATTGTTCTCATTACATCAAACACACCACAGAGTTCACTATAATAAGACATTTCTTGCTCTTTATTCGCAGTGTTTCATTGGCAAGCCACAATTATGGGACCTGTAAGTGGATGCATGTCCTCATTTGCATGTGCAAGCACACAGATACAGTTGTTTTCAGGTTAATACAACAGAATGTTGAGAACTGTGTGTTTTGATCTTTGTTTTGCAGAACGACAGTCCATATCAGGGGGGCGTGTTTTTCCTGACTATTCATTTTCCTACAGACTATCCTTTCAAACCACCTAAGGTAAGAATCATTCACAAAATCTAAGCAGCCGACAGGTTAGAGACTGTCAGCGTGTAAAGAGCAGATTTGATTCAGAATGTGCCATTCCTTTTGATCAGGGATGTAATGATTACCAGTTTAATGGTTTACCGTGATAATAACGTCCAACGGTTAGTGTTACTGCTTCATATTTTAATTACCGTTAAACCATACCAGTGTTACGGCTTGAAAAACGGCTTGAAAAATCCAGCAACAAACAAAGTTATCAAGAGTATAATGTAGATGTAACATGAAACATGGGTTCATTTATTGAGTAAATCAGGAGTCACAAGTATTGACAATCGGAACAAAATATCCCTATACATAAACAAAACAAAATACAGACTTTAATCGATATATTCTCCTCTGTCTTGTGAGTGTACAGCACGCATTCACAAGAGCACTTCTTCGTCTTCTTCTTGGACGAGAGCACTTTGAGAGTTGCGCTTCCGCGTTGTGAGTAAGAGCACCGGCATCCAATGGGGCAAGCCCCATGCGGTGTTCGTCGCACAAACCTAATACGCATGCGTCAAAGTGCTCTCGTCCAAGAAGAAGACAAAAACTCGTCTGAGCCACTATGCCCAGATGGACCAATTTAACGATGTCTTTAGTACTTTTCTGGACCTTGGCAAAAACTGACACCATGATGTCTATGAGGAGGCCTGGAAATATCTCGGATGTCTCCTAAATATCTTAATTTGTGCTCCGAAGATGCCGGAAGTTCTATAAACGTGTTTAACTTCATGTGGTAAAAAATGACACAGTTGATTTTTGGTTGAACTTCCCCTTTAAGGTTGTGTTTAACCTGAACTAGGAAACTTATACCTTGCCATGACTAATATTAATGTTATTTATTTGATGTAAATCATACAAAAGCACATTTACAGGTAAACTCAATTTTACATTTGGTTTACATCAGTACTTTTTTTTTTTTACATTTCCAGAACATGTTAATAAAATCGTGATAATACGGATGACAGTGATTTGAAATTGTCACATCGTTAAATCTCTACTGTTGATATGATAGAAATGTCTAGTAAATATTAGACAGCGAGAGTAAAAACGTGTGTGTTTGATTGACTGTGTCTTCTAACCTGCAGGTTGCATTCACCACAAGAATTTATCACCCAAATATTAACAGTAATGGCAGCATCTGTTTGGATATTCTAAGGTCGCAGTGGTCTCCTGCGTTAACTATCTCTAAAGGTGAGCTGACAGATCGCAATTAAAAAGGAACAAACACATTGCATGCCTTAATATAGCACATTTTTCTGACGAGAAATACTCCTTCGAGTCTTAAAATCACTTTATGGGATAGCCAAGATATAAACTATTATCGTACCGCGTACCTATTATACCGTGTGAGGCCGTGTGCCAACCTGTCTAATTTTTCTCTTGCAGTTCTATTGTCCATCTGCTCACTGTTATGCGATCCAAACCCAGATGATCCATTAGTGCCAGAGATAGCACGTATCTATAAAACAGACAATGAAAAGTAAGTATACATTTTTATGTGTGTTAAGCCCGCATATACTAAGATTTATGGTTAAATCGTCTTCTCTGATGTATAATAAACTAGCGAGAGAGTCATACCATATTGTAGGGGTTAAGATGAACAACCCATGATGGAAGAGCAAGGTTATGTTTGAATGTTTTCTTTTAATGTGGGTGGTATATGTATTGTTTATTAAAAGGTCCTTATTGTGATAAAATTGTATCATAAATTGTACCCGATTAGCGGCAAAATGAATGTGTGTGTTAAAACCAGAAAATGTTTTTCTAATTAACTTTATCCATACTCTCCCCCCCCCCATTCTCTTAAATACTGCCCAGTAATGTTTTAAACTATGCTTTAATTATGAGTTTAATGTAGTCAGACATTCTAGTATTGAAGTTTATTGAAGTCGAATCAGAACAAACAGCATATGAAACGGTCGTGGCTACAGTGTGGATCATTTGGAGACGAGACCACTGTGTTTGACCTTGAGCTGTTTCTGCACTGTGCGTGTTTGCGCTGGCTTGAGCCGAGTTGGCAGACAGTCCGCTTACCCAGCATGTGTGATGCTACCTCCACACTTAATACCTCTTTATTTCTCTCTCTCCCTCTCTCACAGGTACAACAGAATAGCTCGGGAATGGACTCAGAAGTACGCCATGTGATACCTGAAAATCAGACCAATCTGCAGTAATAGCTGGAAAAATGAAACAACTTTACCCCTTCCCCTTAATGAATCAACGGTTACCGGTGTATTCAGACCATATCAGTTCTGCTTAGTTATTTTGCCCCTTCAATATCCATTCACATGCTGTTAAAAGGACCACAACGTTGTAAAGATCACCAGCTTTATGTTCAGAAAAACGCTCGTGTCAAAGAAGCATGTTTTAATGACGAGCTCAGATGTTTTTTTTTTTATTGAGACAAAAGAAAAAAAAAACGTAAGAGAACATTGGTCGCTTGTAACTCGTGCCACAGGCTAGAGGTGCTATTTAAGAAAATAAAACAACGGTTCTACAGGTGCCAGCGTACATGGAAATTTGTTGCTGGGTTGGCCTTCATGTTTTTTATATGCTTTTACAATAGCAATGAAAACTATGGTCTGTGAAATATATTCTTGCTTAACTGACTGTTTCTTACCAAATCAGTCACGTCATTGTATCAGCAGTTACGAAAATATATATTTTGCATGTTAATGAAACAACTAAAGTAATTGGTCTGTGGTCTGCCAAAATGAATATCTGCAGACGATGTAAAGCAAATACATGTCCACTTTTAGAGTCTGAGAACTTATTTTGTTACTCATTTTCTCTCCCGTTTTTGATGTTTTTAGAACCGAGAGCTATTAGTTATCTATCCTCCTAAACACACTGTTCTCTCATTGCACTGAATATATGTGATCGAAAGCTCTTGATGGATGAACGATCAACTAATAGCTCTTCTAGCTGTTGATTTTTGTTCGCTCAATAAAGTTGCTAAAGTAACGTTCAGTGTGTGTTTCTGCAGTATATGTGTGTATGTCCTCACGATATTGTATTATAAGAGCAATGTACTCGGCGACATGTTTGTTATGAGATCTTTCTAAGTAGTATTGACGGACAAATTGAATTTGACACTGTAGTTGTTGGACCCTTGTAGCTAACAGGCATCACCTCTCACCGAAAGCAGAGATCTCTCAACAACTGCTGGACTATTATTAGTTCTTCGAAAGACAGACCCCTGTCTGTAAGGGGAACATCAGCGTCATATCACTCAATGATCTGTATGTGTACAAAGTTAGAACAATGCCTGCGTTCAACAAGCAGTTAGGGTACTTGTTAGGTTGCAAAACGCAAACAAAAGCATGCACATCACTGGCAAAATGCTTATAATGAGTGCTCGACCAAAATAACAAAAGCAGAAAAAAAATTCTGACTTAAACAGACTTATGAAAAATCCAAGTTGTTTTAAGACTTGCAAATTGAAGACAGTTGGAGATTTTTAGTCACGCTTGATTTCAGGCTCAAATAAATGTATATCTATTTTTAATACGTATTAAGTATTTTACGACAAAATTGGAGGATCAACACAAGTCTTAATGATGTAAAAATATTCAATTTTCTTTAAGCACAACACAATTAGGTTTAGGATCTGATTTAAAAAAAGATCGTAATAAATAGAAACCTGCTTGTCATTAATGCTTATGTAATGAAATGTGTTATAATGATCTATTTTAATGACATCGCGTCTCAATTCAAAGGCTACATCCTCCGGAGGTCGCATTTTTTTCGGCCGCGTGGCGTATCACTATTTCTGAAAAGCAACCTTAAATGTCAAGGCTATAATGAATCTACAATCATTACATCTTATGAGAAATAAATGTTAATTGTACAATGTGTGTTTTTTAAAAACTCAGACAACCTCGATGACGTATGCGGTCGACACACGCAGCCTCGCGGTTGTTGTTCCGCCGGTGTCCACGTGCGGTCGCAAAAGAGCGATTTCGCGCGCGCGACGCGCTGACGTCACAGGGAATTTCCAGTAAGGAAGTCGAGTCGTCTATTCAAACGGAGCTGTTCATCTCGACATGATTTACTGTAGTCGCCCGCGACCGGTTATTATAATCGAGTAATCGATCGGTCTTTTCTCAATCCGGCGGAGCTTCTGCATTACCCGCGATCATCTTCGTATCTGAACTGACTTTCTATCATCTTGCATGACTTTAGGGCAACATGGCGAAATAAACAAAAATCGCGACTGTAAATCCCACATCCCGGCTGTTTGATGTTGATCCCGAACCTCGGATATTTAACGTTATCAGGAAAGGTAAGCGACCCGAGCCCTTGAGGATCGACGCCTGTTGTCTTTGAGTTGCCCGTGTTGCCATCTAAAGGTTGTTGTGATACTGAACTTCCTACTTCTGCCGAATGCACGTTTCATCTGTTTGATGAGTTCGTTGGGTGAGTACGAAAAACGTATGGATTATTTTCTGTTGAGATCCAACAGAAGACATTGTGTTGTTGTGTGTAATCTGTGCCGACTTTCCTCAAAACACCTCAAACTAACGTAGGCGGCACAGTTGAGCATCATAGTGACTTTAAGTACATTTATTATTAGTCATTTGCCCGAATTGCAAGTGTATAGCGAAGCGACCCACTGAGACAAAGCCGTTGTGTAGCCTACAGCGTGACCGTTTCTTTGAGAGAAGTTTGTTTTATGACAGTTTGTTAGATAAACGCAAAGAGGAAAGTCTTGTCAGTATGTGTTAAGTTTGAATATGTTTATGACACGTTTGATATTATGTGAGCAGCTTTTCATCGCTTGTGTTCTTTAAATACGAGTTATTTTATTCTTCCACTATTCACACCCTTTACTACGTGATTTAATGTAATAAAATATGCTTGTTGCGTGAATACCACAAGGCCTAGTGTGATTAGGGGTGGGCGATCTGACGATCTTAAACCGAGATCGATCCCGAAGGCGTCTTCGGTGCACCTTTCAACGGAATCGCGAGGATCTCGTCTGTCGTTTAAAACAAGAGGTGTGTCCGACAACATTCGCCGCACGATAAAGTTTTGCAAGTGCATTAGACAGGGCGGCTTGTTCGTGTGTGATGTTAGTTTACTTATTTTTAGTGTATTTTGCGATTGAAACTTGTTTCCCGGAGTTCATATAGCCTGACGCGGAATCCTGCTGTTTAAATCTGTCATCCGCCGGTTCTGCGTCGCACAGTTTAACGCTCATGGATTTGACTGCGTCTCACTGTATGAGGACACGAACCGAACATCGTGTCCAGAGTTGCCCTGGGGGTTTATTCCGGGTGCATTTAACTGTTTGAAATCATCGTGTACTTACACTGAAAGTCAAGTGTCTATTGTGGGAGCGTCTTCACGACGACTTGTCAAAATAAAACACAGGTTATGCTAAAACACCCCACTGTGTTCTATAGTATTTGATATAGCAAATTGTGGTATTCTTGTTGTAAATTGATCAACTGTAGTAATCGAAGTATATTTTAATATTGACTAGTAAGGTTCAAACACACTGCATTATCTAAGAATTTTACTGCGGTTTGCTATAGGCCAAGTGAATACTGTTGAATAGGCTTTTACAGTATTTTTATGTGGACAAACATAAATGTCATTTGTTGTTAACCAGTCTATTTATGTGATGATCTGTGTTTTAAAGAGGATAACAGACGTTTACTCGTGATACCTGTGTTTGGACTGTGCTACAAAACTTCTGTAGCACCAGTGCTATGTGCAAAAAGCTTAGTGTACGACCCTGTATTTCAATTCAGATCGTGAGATGCTTTTTTGGGAAGATCGCCCGGCCCTAAGTGTGATACCTCTTCTAAATAGCAATTAATGAACTTGACTTCTATTTTTAGGAATTATGGCTGGAGATGATCCCTACCTCACGACTCATGCAGCGGTGAGCACTTTTTCCTGCAATGTTTTACGTGAAAAACACTTTGTTTTTCGTCTTCTTATTTTGTACAATGAATGTTTAATTGTCGTAAGCAGCACATATCACAGCATGAACCTCTCATGCCTTGTAATTTCACTTCTGACGATTATAAACAAACTTAGATCTTTGTGCTCCACCTTCAGTGTTGTTTATAACAGATATAGTAAGTGATTGATTTAGAAAAAGAACAGGAGCAGACAGGAAGCGTCTCTTAGAAAGCTTTTAACTGCTTGTGGTTGCGTCTTCAACACCTTAAATTGTCGTTTTGGTTTAGTCTTTTAATGAAACTGAATAGTTTGTTATATATATTGCTATGTAATAGTTATTCACCTCAAATTCTCGACTGCTCTGCTTGCCCGTGCAACACTGAAATTCAGTCAGAGCTGTTTATTATCTGTATTGTAGCTTAGAGATATGTACATCTTTTAAGGTCTCAATGTTTGATTTTATATTATCTTTTAAAGTACTTGGACCAGTTAGACCCATTCAGAGAGGAACCAATTTGGATGCCCATGGACTCCACATACCAGCCCATGCAGCACAATAATTCTCTGAGGGCAGGTAAGAGTCTCCTACGACTGAGATGTCACATTTGTTGGTTGATCAAGGTGGGCTGAGTTAAAATTTTAAACTTCACGGAATAGATGAGGAAAGACTAGCACTCTTTTCCCCTTTTCGTCTTGTTCTGTCCCTTTCTTAAGTAAAATAGTCCTACTGATGATATGCCTACAATTTTAGGGGCAACGCAGATTCTTGTTTGTATATCGAGGGGTCTTGTGGTACAGGAGCAGATCTGTTTTTTCTTCTCCGCTCTTTGCTTCCTCATTGGATTTGCGAGACAGATGTATGTTGACCGTGAACCGCTCCTCACCTCTGTGTGGTTGCTTGAGAAACCCTTTTTGGGATAAGTGCCATTTTTAGGCTGCCACCATCGACCAGCCCTCATGATCTATCTGACCATGCTTGTAATCTGCCTTGTAGTGATTATGGGTAGTGTAGATTTTTGGATTCACTTTTTTTGTTAGGTCTTTAAGATTTAACGTGAACATTATATTTCGATTAGGGATGCACTGATATGTCAATTTTGGTAACCGGTGGTACTTAAATTGGCCGATAAACAACATCTAGATGTTAATATAACATTTCAAACAAGGTAACCGTTTGTTCTCTTTTTTTCCCCTGAAAATCATGTACCAAGCCTACTTTACACTAGTTAAAGATTATTTAACCTTCAAACTTTCCTGGTATATATTTCTTTAAACAAACAAATTATAGACGTTCTTCCCGAGCAACCCAGAAAAAATGTCTTAATAGCCACAAGTCTAACAGATCTCAAGATAGAAAGCATTCGGACAGCAGTCTGATTCAAACAATATGCTTTTGTTCCTGTAATTAACACATTCCTAAATACTCTAAATCTACATACTGTACCTACATCAGCAATGTTTTGCTAATAGGACTATGTGAATGATCACGACAGAAAGATAGAACTGTACTGTATTTTAACTGTGAAGAGGTTTAACCACAGGAAAGGATTTATGATTTATCGGCTACAATATATCGTGCGATACGATAACATTAAAAATGATCAAAATGATACCGATGTGGCCGATAATTTATCGTGCATCCCTAAAATCGATTTCTCCTCCAATTCAGCGAAATCTTTGGACCATAACAGGTGAATTGTGTTGAAAATATGGGGTTGAATTCATAATATATTTTTAAGGAAGCATCTGTCTGAGGTTTGCATCGTAAATAAAAAAAAGGATTTTAAGTTGTATAACTTGAGCGTGTTGGACACCGTGAGTTTGGGCTCGAGAAGGTTCAATTCTGCAGGTTTGGCAGCTAAATGATTTAGCGTCGCTTGATGAAGGATGTGGTCTCTTTACAGAACAGGAAGAGGAAGAGGCTTGCGCTTCTGTGGAAACACGTGGTACAACGAGAACTTTTGCCTTGAAATATCTACTGAAAACTCACAGCTAAAATCTGCTTCACGTCTAGAAAGTCCACGAGATTAAGGGGATAGTTCATGCAAAAATGAAGAATTCTATTACGTACACATCCTAATTTCATTGCAACTTGTATGACTTACTTTCTTTTGCAGAACACAAAAAATAATTTTTTTAAGAACCACACAACACTGGCCCCCATTGACTTTCACAGTATGGAAACACAACTACTGAGACATTTCTCAAAATATCTTCTTTTGTGTTCCACAAAAGAAAGAAGGTCAACGACATGAATGTAAATAAATGATGACAGAAATTTTACTTTGTGTAAATACACACTTGGTGTAATGAACTTCCTGCTTGGAAGCTGGCTATGTTTGATATTTTTAGTGCAGCGTGCCATTCACATTATTACTATGGCAATGGAAAAACATAAAATTCTCAAACATGTTGTTTCTACAAGGTAAACGTCTCTGTGAATCAGAAACGGGAATATCAAGCAACCAGAGTAACTGCAGAACAGGTTTTAGTACAAGCATGACTGTTTTAATGATTCTGTTTAAAAAACATTTCAGTTATTAATTGTATAGTTTTAAACACAGAGTGGCTTTCTCTGGACTGTGTATATTTCTGTTTTAAATTGAGCTAAATCTCACCCATCTACCACAGGTCAGAAATACGTGTTCAAATACAACACTTGACGGCACCTATTTGCTAAGTCACGTAGCATGGAATATTTTTAATGTTTTTTTTACAAGTGATTCATTTAATAGCAAAAGCAAAACTAGCATTTGCAAGTGAACTGTTTTATAAAGTGTAGTTCCTTGAATATTTGTTGTATTTGTTTTCATACAGTTGACGGACCTTATCTCCAAATCGTTGAACAACCAAAACAGGTAATTTATTCATTTTCTTTTGGCAGACGCTTTTATCCAAAGCGATAAGCGAGGTAATGCACAACATAGCACGCTACTTAAAGGAATTGTTCCCTTTCAACATACATTTTCACGATAATTTAATCACCCCTGTTGTCATCCAAGATGTTTATGTATTTATTTTCTTTAGTCAAAAAGAAATTAGGTTTTTGATGAAAACATTCCAGGATTATTCTCCATATAGGGGACTTCAATGGACTCCAAACGGTTGAAGATCAAAATTACAGTTTTAGTGCCGCTACAAAGGGCTTCTGAAAAGCGAGCTCATGACTTCACGCAATATTTAATTACGTTGAAACGGTCACGTTTGACCCCCTTTTTTTGTGAACGCCGTTTGACTTAGCATTTGTACATTCAACTTGTAAACACTGACTCGGTACATCCGCCTATGTCAAGCGTGACCTTTTCCATGTAATTACGTGAAGTTGTGTGCGCGCTTTGCAGAACAGAGCAAGGCGAGCATTTGTTTTTATAAAGCATATAAATGTTTATTATTTTTAGAAAATGACTGATAGTTTCGCTAGATGATACCAGACGATGAATAAGGGTCTTGTTTAAATTTCTTTGAAGCTGCACTGAAACTGTAATTTTGACCTTCAACCTTTTGGAGTCCATTGATGTCCACTATATGGAGAATAAACCTGGAATGTTTTAGTCGAAAATAAATAAATATATTTTTGATGAAAGAAAAAATTACATTAACATCTTGGATGACCACAGGGGTGAGTAAATTATCGTGAAAATGTATGTTCAAAGTGAACAATTCCTTTAAAATGCAATTGTTAAAAAGCTCCAGACTGGTAGCTGGTAGCTTTAGCAACAGACTCAGTCATAACGCAGCAATAAATCTGACTTTGTCACCTCCAGAGGGGCTTTAGGTTCCGTTATGGATGTGAAGGCCCCTCCCATGGCGGACTCCCAGGGGCCTCCAGTGAGAAGAACAGGAAGTCCTACCCGCAAGTGAAAGTAAGTTCATCCTGAAAGATCTCTGTTGATACCCTGATATGCCCCGTTTTCTTACATATGAGATTTATTTGGTGATGGCCTATAAGAAAAACAACCTTGCTGTCTTTGTTTTTTTAATAATATCATTAATAATCTATTGAATAGACTGTGATTGGTATTGCCTTCAGCTTGACATCGAGTGCCGTCTCGGCAGCGGCTCTTTCATCAGCCGATAAATAAAGCTTATGCAATATTTTCTAGATCACCCGGCTAAAAATAGTAGCTTCAACTCTCCTACTACTTATCCGTGTTAGGTCAGTTACTTTTGATATCAGTATCTGAAGGTCCTGAAGCGAGAAAAAGGAAATAGAGAACAGGCAGAGAGCTTCTGTTCTCTTTTACAGAGAGCTTCTGTTCTCTTTTACCGTGTTCTCCGTATCCGTTTGGGAATTTCCTCAATGTGTCACCGGGGTAATTAGTGGGAAGATTTTTGTGTATGACGCGGCATGAGAGGTGTGCAGCAACTCGCCCACTACTACACACACTGACGTGCAACATGTACACAACACACACAGCGTGCTTTCCACATACACCTGCTGGTGGGCTTGGCTGAAATTCCAGTTGATTGATGTTATTTTTAAATGTGCACGTTGATAAATGATGCATATGTTTATGTTGTTGTTTGACGATTATGTTTTTTATCAGGACATTCATTGTATCGCTTTTATATTTTAGTTTCGCTTACTTTTTTGGCTGATGTGCCTTTGGTATACTAGCCCTTCGTTTATGAAATGTGACAAATACATTTGTGTCCTACAACAGTGTTTTTTGAAGTCATTTTAACAAGTGGGTTTTACGTTTTTATCGCGAACGTCACAGTGTGTTTCTACAGAACACTAATAAGTCACTTCCTTATGATATGACAGCTTTAATATGTTCATCACACAGGTTTATTGTAGAGATTTCCGGTGTGAGGTACTTCTATCATTGCTCACTGCAAGAGGAAATTAGCTCAGCTGTTACCTATGATGCACTTCAGCTGTTTTTATCCCTTGTTTGACTCACGGTTAGATCGGAGAGGGAGGTAAATAATAGTTTACAGTTGTTTGTTTTCATGTTGCATCAAGAGCTTTTTATGAGGTCATCAAACACTTTCATCTTTTTAGGGTGCCCTTGTCCATATTCTTTGATATGCGATGGGTATTTTTTTCTGGAGGTTGAAATTTTTATGTGCTTGAGTCATTTCGCACCACAGATTGCGTGTTCTGTGCCCCATTTCAACTTTGCCTATAGAAACCACCACAGTCAAACCACACACCGTGATTTTCATTTCAACTGGAGGAAAAAACTTTTTTTAACTTGTATTTAGGATTCACGAAAGGGCTGAGGATTCTGGTTTGTATTTTCTGTGTTTGTTGTGCTTTCTAAAGGTTGGTGATGTTAAGATAAATGGCCAAATGATGTTGTGGAAAAGTCCACAAATGATCCACCCACTTTTCACACTTATGCAGGGAATCCCCCCTACAGAATTGTCATACCTGTGACGTTCCTTGCTGTTAATGTCCTCGGCTTGCCTTTAGACCTTCTTCACGCCGCACACAAATCTGATTTAGCTTTCCAATCTAATAGGATTGACTGACTTGAATGATTTCATCACTTGCATGGACAGTGAAGGTTCAGACCGTGATCTCAAAATCTGTGCATATACATCGATGGAGTTGTGTTAACAATGCCAGCGCTTTTGTGTTTAGATGTATTTAGGCAGACATGTCAAAGTTTTGCTTGACGTCTTACTTTAAATAAGTACACCTTAGTCTTAAAGTGATAGTTCACCCAAAAATGTTGTCATCATTTATTCACCCTTTTGTCATTTGGAACCTGTATGACTTTCTTTCTTCCGCAGAACACAAAATAAGACATTTTGAAGAATGTTGATAAGCGAGCAGCGGTGGCTCCCATTGACTTCAATTGTATGGACACAAAACCAATGCAAGTGAACGGCTGCCATCACTGTTCGGTCAACAATTCTTTTTTTTAAATATCTTCTTTTGTGTTCTGCAGAAGACAGAAAGTCATGAAGGTTTAAAATGACAAGAGGATGAGTAAATGATGACAACATTTTCATTTTTGGGTGAACTATCACTTTAAGAACATTATAATAATGGTAAATGTGTTTGTTGTAATTCATAATTATTTAGTGATCATAATAAATAAGTAACATATCATTCATAATTAAGTTGTATGCTTAATGAATACATTTTATGTGATAACCTGGATTTATTTTCACAGTTTTAAATGTGTCTTGTCATGCCGTCAGTCTTTCACATTGCTGTTTAATAACTTTATTTGACTCCTTAGGTCTGACTGGACTGGAATAGGAATATTTCTGTGACTGTCCGCTTTTAAAATGCCTGGAATATGCAATGTGTCCTTTTCCCTGATCTGTTGTTTTATTTGTTTGTGTCCAACAGATCTGTAACTACCAGGGTGCTGCACGAGTGGTCATTCAGCTGGTGACCAACACTCCGGAGCCACATCTCCACGCTCACAGTCTGGTCGGCAAACAGTGTGAAAAGGGAATCTGCATCGCTGAACTGCAGCCCAAAGACTTGAGCATCAGGTCAGAATTAATTCGTTAAATATTTCGTTACATTTATATAACGCTTTGCTGGGCACTCAAAGCGCTTTACATTGAAGGAGGTAATCTCCACAACCACCACCAATGTGCAGCATCCACCTAGATTCCTTATTCCTCACCATCCATTCAATGCAAAGCCTCTTGTTCTGATCCTTAAAAAAGATAAATTATGTATAAATAACATTCTGCAGTTTTCCCAACCTGGGCATTTTGCACGTGACAAAGAAGAATGTGAGTAAAATTCTGGAGGAGAGGATGATCGAGGCCTACAGGATGGGATATAACTACGGCGTATACATCCATCCTGACATCGATACCCTGCAGGGAGAGGTCCGCATGCCCAGAGAATTGACAGGTGTGTGAAACATACATAAAATATCACCCTTGTGCTCTTAATCGACACGTTTAACTCTAATAGACCCTCAGACCACCTCCTTTATTTGGTGCAATAAATTTGAATGTGTTTCAGATCACGAGAGAAACCCAATAAGCAGTGCGGCCACTCAACAGTCAAAGGAGATGGATCTGAGCGTGGTGCGCCTAATGTTCACAGCATTCCTGCCCGACAGTGACGGAGGGTTCTCTCGAAGACTGGACCCGGTCATATCAGAGCCCATCTTCGACAGCAGTAAGTCTCCTCCTGAAGTAGTAGCTAATAAAGTGCACTAAATACTTAACATATGAACAGAAGCTAATGAAAATATATAAATAGATTCATTTATTAAGAAAAAAAAGTCATGTCATTGTAAAATAGCTAATATTCACCTTAAACCGCAAATCAATTAAATTGTAATTTAGTTGACCTCTAAACAACTAAACTGCGCTGTGCCAGATCTTAATGATGAGGTAACATGTTATTTCATGCATACTGACTTTTTTTACACTGTTAAACGTGCTGGCTGTTCAAGCATAACATGGTCAACTTGTCAAAAAACGAGTTGACCGTATGCCGTAGTATTTCTGGATTGATTCCGCCAGGGTTCATAGAGGTTTTTGGAAAGTTTTTTTGAACATGGATTTCTGTTTTGTAACACTGTTCTGTTAGTCGCTTATTGGACAATTTTCCCAGGCGTCATCCAGCGAAAGAAAGAGCACGTGCGATGTGAGAGAAAGAGAAAGAGAACGCCTCCAGGCACCAGTTTTTCCCTGTAAATAATCGCTGTAAATAACAGCTGTAGCTTTCTTGTATAAATTTGATCAAACTAAATACTCAGCAATAACCTACTACTGTATAGGTACTCAGTATTACACTGAAAATATTGGCAGAAACTGCATGTGTTACCTTATCTTTAAAATCAAGTTCTTCCTTGTCTTGACTTGTTTGGGACCACGCCCTGCTCTGAATTTTCACAATACTCCATGTTTTCCTAGCGTCCTCGAGGAAGAAATGCAAAGTGGTCATGGCCACTGATAGCCGCACAAATACATCTGATGTTTCTCTACCTCAGTTTGTAAAGTAGCACGTTAAAAGAAATAATGCTTCTGATTGGCTGATTCATTTCTATAATCTAGTAACTGAGATTAGCGCTCCTTTTCAATAATCACATGGTTTGTCTTTGGTTCTCGCTGTAGAATTTTGAGTTATAAATGAGTTTTGTTTTCCTCTGCTTCACCGTCACTCTCGATCTTGTTCTCTCTTTCTCTCTCGCTTCTACTCTCACTCTCTCCGAAAGAGCAGGCTAGTATTTGCTTCCTTTCTTGCACTGAAACTCTGCCCACACTTTCGATTTCCCTCCCTTTTTTCTCTCCATTTCTCCCCAGCGCTGCTTTGTTCATAAAATGAGACCACTGGGGTTCCCAAGAAATGAGAAACAAAGGGAACACACGCAGTAGATAATCAAATAACACTTCTGTCTCTTGTGGTTTCTCAGAGGCCCCAAACGCCTCCAATCTGAAGATAGTGCGAATGGATCGGACCGCCGGCTGTGTCACGGGAGGAGAGGAGGTCTATCTGCTGTGTGACAAAGTCCAGAAAGGTTAGAAAACGTTAATATGTCTATCTGAACCAAGTTGACCCTTGCAACGCATGGGCAGAATTTAGAAGCCCGGAACGGTTTTAATGGGCTAAAAACAAAACTGAATGTTCTTTTTTTTAAGAGAAAATCATTGATGTGCTAAAATACACACAAAGCTCTCTTCCCAGTCCACACAGACAATTGATCAATCCTAAATGAAACCAACCAACACAACCATGATAATACTATGCTTTAGCAGTATATCAAATATCAGAATAATTGTGCTGAGAATACTCTGATATTGCTGAAAATTAAGAGTAATATGCCTCACAAGTGGCACAAAACATAGCTTAAAAAGCAACACAGGGTACATTTATGCATATGGCAGACGCTTTTATCCAAAGCGACTTATATTGCATTATACTATACACTTATTTCTAAGTAGATGATAAATTACTCCTCAAAAAATGCACATCTGTAATATGAGGATGGTTTGGATTAAAAAAAACATATCAAAATATCATCACCTGAAAGGTGTGGTAGCTCAACAAATCTTTTTTATTAAGCAGCATTTGCATGCGTTTGCCGTTTTGGCACATAACATTTCACTAAACAAGAGATACAGAGATATATACAGCCTCAGATATAAATAAGAGACTGTTCCAGTTTTGCATTTAATCAGCATTTCTGCATGTATTGTGGCAATTCCAGTCCAGTGACTGTTGAATTCCAACATAAACTAACCTCAGGAATGACAAAGTCATGCAACAGACGCATGAGAGAATGCAAAGACACATGAAGGTTTAAAATACGATTCTTACAGTATTACTTATTTTGTGGTTTAAATTATGAATGTAAACTTGTTTTCTTTACAGTATTCAAGATCTGTAAACATTGCAGCGTTTCGACCCTTTTCAAAAGTCGATTAATAAATGCAAATAAAAACAATATCTTACAGAAATGGTCATTTAATACTCTTTCCAACAAAGTTAAGACAAATGACCACTCCTAAATTATTTCAAAAACCGTTGGTTCTATTGAATGCACACCAAACCAATGCAAGTCAATGGGGATCAGCGTTTTCTGTTACCAACATTTATCAAAATATCTTCTTTTGTGTTCTGCAGAAGACAGAAAGTCATACAGGTTTAAAATGTTAAGAGGGCGTGTAAATAATGATACAATTAAAATTTTTAAGCTGAAATATTCCTTTAAAAATGTACCTAGAATTAGTAATTTCATAAAAAACTTAGTTAAATGAATTAAGGATTGGTCTATTCATTTGTGTTCAATTTGTTGATAGAGTATCGACAACATCTGGAAGTATTTAAGACTTAAACCACACAGCCCAAACAACATTTATTATTGTATATCTACCTTTTTTACTATCATAACCTATTTAGCAACTTAGTGGCCGAAATGTTAGTCATATAACATCCATACATACAGGTGGCCTTAATATAGAAGTCTAAAAAGTACAGTAATAAAATCAGCCTTCAATGATTCATTCAAAAGGTCAAAGAACGTCATGTAAATCCAAGCGGCTACTATTTTTATGCAAGAAATCTTGACTTGACATACCCATGGAACACCAATAAAACTTCTTTTTAAAAACTAGGGATGCTAATGTGATGTCCGCATGACACGTGGTGTTTGGTCAACATCAGACATGTCAGATCTTCTGAATGAAGCCACCTGCGTGTGAATAAGACCACTTTCAAAGTCTTTTAGCCTTTCTCCTGCAGACAATAAGGCAGCGTCTTTCCTGTTGAACGCACGTTGCCTTTCATGAAGGAAGTTCCCCATCTCGTATGCAAATCAGTCGCACGAGGACAACTAGAGAGAGATTTCTGTCAGTTATCAACCGACCTACTCGCCAGAGCTCACAGATCTTTTTCCACCTGTCTGTTTATCAACGTCTTTACACTTAATGAATGTGTAATGTTGTCTCATCTCTTTATTTCTCTTCTTGTTTTGTCACATTATTAGCACTAATGTACAATACAAATGTGAAAAATCTGCAGTTAAGTCATGTTGAACCAGAATTTCATACAAAATAATCATTATCTGAAATGTTCCATCAGAAGAACTTACTTGTAGAAGAAAAACAAGAAAAACAAAAGACATCATACACATTACTCAAGAAACCCACATTGGACCCTACTATTACCGACAGTTACAGTCTCTCTCCTCCCTTTTATTGCGAAAACTCTTGAAAGGGCAGTATTCAACCAAGTTTCCTCATATCCCAGAACAATCTACAGGATTACAAGCAGTCTGGCTTTAAAACAAACCACTCGACTGAGACTGCACTGCTATCGGTCACAGAAGCACTGCGGCTAGCCAAGGCGGAATCCAAATCCTCGGTCCTGATTCTGCTAGACCTATCTGCAGCGTTTTGAAACGGTCAATCACCAGATACTGCTAGCATCCCTGTCATCCTTAGGAATCTCAGGCTCCCCTCTCCGCTGTTCCAATCCTACCTGTCCATCAGATCATTCAAGGTGTCATGGAGGGGCTCGCTGTCCACTGCTCACCATATGATCACTGGGGTCCCTCAGGGATCGGTGCTTGGGCCGCTGCTTTTTTCCATCTACGTGACATCCTTAGGACCCATCATACGGGCACACGGCTTCTCGTATCACTGTTATGCTGATGACACCCAGATCTACATCTTGTTTCACCCAGACGATACCATTGTAGCAGCTCGCATAACAGCCTGCCTAGATTACTTCTCAGTTTAGATGAAAGAGCATTACCTGCAGCTGGGCGGCGCCTTGTAATGCCTTCTTATAAGGGCACTAAATCCCTTTCCCGCTCATTCTCCTTCACAACTCCTTCCTGGTGGAACATCCCTCCCAATGCGGTCCGGTCAACCACATCTATCACAACCTTCAGAAAACTACTTAAAACACACCTCTTTGGCGAATACTTGACAGACAAAAAAATTCAAGTATACTAACCCTCTTCTCTCAACAGGTAGTGGTCTAGCTTTTGTTGAAACTAGTAACTTTGTATTAGCACCTATTGTACTATTGCTCTTTGTATGACATATTGCTTATTGCTCCCTGAACTCTTTGTAAGTCGCTTTGGATAAAAGCGTCTGCTAAATGACTAAATGTAAATGTCATAGGATGTTTATTTCTACAGTGTTGCTTTCTGACCATGTGTCAGTATTGTGAAGTATCGGATTCAATTCTAAAATAACTTCCTCTTATGTGGTAATTAATTGATTAAATAGTAAAAGGTGTCTCATACTGAAATGTTTTTATATTTGTGTGCGTATTGGCGTGTGTGTTTAGCAACAGTACTTCCTCTTTCTTTCCCAGCTGGTTCGTTGTAATTCACATTTTCCTTATATCTGATGATGTCTTTGTTTGTTTGTAATAGATGACATTCAGGTGAGATTTTATGAGGACGATGATTCGGGTTTAACCTGGGAAGCCTACGGCGATTTCTCCCCTACTGATGTCCACAGACAGGTCAGTGTAATTGTAATCAGTGTATTGGGAATTTGTGAATGTTCATGTTATTAAAATCAGTGTTCTGTTTTTCTTGCTTTGCTTCTTTCCTCAGTTTGCCATTGTCTTTAAGACACCTAAGTATCGGGACCAGAACCTTCAGAAGCCCATATCTGTGTTTGTCCAGCTTAAGAGAAAATCGGACAATGAAACAAGCGAGCCCAAACCGTTTACATACCATCCACAGATCATAGGTACGGTCTAAAGCAACACTGTACTATTTTGTTTATATTCATCTCATTGTGCCGGTTTAGGTGAAATATACCTGGTTATTTTAAAACTGTGTTTAGATAAAGAAGAAGTTCAGAGAAAGAGACAGAAGACCCTTCCCCACTTCCAGGACTACAGTGGAGCAGGAGGCGGAGCTGGGGGCATGTTTAGAGGAGGCGGGTCTACAGCAGGGGGCGGCCCAAGTGGAGGTAAAATATAAAATTGACAGTTTTTTTTCAACAAAAGCCTAAAAGTCCCATTCACCAGTTTGATTCACTGCAGCTTGAAATATAGAAAGTTTCCCAATGTTGCCTGAAGCTTTTTGTAGTGGATGATTTTGTTTTCTATTGGATAGTTTTTTGTTTAACTTGTGTAATGTTTATTTTTAGGAAATTTCTTCCAGGGTTATCCAAATTATAACAATTACGGGTCTGGATACAACTTCTCTCCAGGAATGGGTGGAGCCGGCACAAGCATCAAACATAGTGAGTGTCTGTCTATACTGTCAGTTAATACCCTGGTCTTAAAGGTCTTTAAGTGGTTCTTCTTTCTTTCTTCACCGGTAAGATTGGGACTAAGTTTAAGACAAACATTGAATGTTCTTCCTCCTCTGATATAGTAGCATCTCGAGAACCTGTGGAAAAAAGTGATGAAGACGGCAACAGTGATAATGATGATTATCCAGCAGCAGGTGGTGTGGTGCGAATCTGTGCCCAGTCTGAACCTGCAGATCTCGGGGTAGACGGTGAAAATGCAGAGCCTACAGAAGATCTAGAGTCAGAAGGCACAGGTAAAGCATACACAATGAACATGAATGATTTTTATTATAATTCAAGGGTGATGCTGACTCAGGCACCATTTGATCCCTGATATTTGACTACATGTGTGTTTTTTGTTTGTCTTTCAGAGTGTGCGATTGACCCACACTTGGCTGAACTTGCGAAAAAACATGTTGAAGCTCTCTTTCGGTACGCTCTAAGTGGTGATCCTAGAATGCTTCTGGCTCCACAGCGCCCCCTCATGACCACCCAGGATGAGAATGGAGACACGTAAGTTTAAGTAAACACTGCTTTAAGAAACGTTTCTCACCCCCCAAAAAACTGCGCTCTGTGATTTGACTTTCCCCATCGGTTTTGTCTGATTTAGAGGTTTGCATCTAGGGGTGATTCACAGTCAAACCGACGCCGTGAGAAATTTTGCTCAGATCATCTCTGCCCTTCCTGGAGCGGATGTGCTTAACAAGAGAAATGATCTGTACCAGGTATACAACCTACTTGCAATACAGTTCAGTACAATCTTTAATCATCGCCGCATGTCAGTATAAATTTCACATTGGTGCTGCCCTCAAAGGCACAATGATGCTAGCTCAGGGTTTGTAACCAAAGCTGCTATATTTTGGTAACAAACCCAGATCTTTAACCACTATTTTGTAGCACAGTTACATTCTCTGATCTATCCCAGACTGCTTTGCACCTTGCCGTGGTGACGCAGCAGAAAGAAGTTGTGGAGGCATTGATGGAGGCCGAAGCGGATGTCACGCTAGCAGATCGCAATGGAAACACAGCGCTTCACCTTGCGGCTCAGCACAAGGAGGCGAGCATGCTACAATCGCTACTAATACATAAATCGGCGCTGAGGTTGACTGGCATCCCTAACACAGCAGGTACACTGGACTTTAAGATCCACTGATGCTTTTAGGGGTTCGATCAGAAGCTTAGGTGTGTTGACGTATGTTTGTCATGTTCTTAGGTCTTTGCCCGCTCCACCTGGCCATTCGGGCGAACAGTTTGAGCTGCGTGAGGGCTCTGTTGGAGGGTGGGGCCGATGCAGAGGTTCAGGAACTCACATGTGGCCGTACGGCACTTCACCTGGCCATAGAGATGGATAACCTTTCCCTCTCAGGCTGTCTACTGCTTGAGGTACTGTTCAGTATCTCAGTCTTGAATAGTTTGGTTGCTGTTTTCAATGTGGTTATACTAAATGTGCCATAGTTTTCAAGAACGGCTATACGTTTTCCCCTTAAGTCCTATAGTTTGAATGACACACGAACCATTTTGTCATCACAGGGTAATGCGAATGTAGACAGCGTCACGTATAATGGATCCACCCCTCTGCACGTAGCCGCAGGGCGGGGCTCAACCAAACTGAGTGCACTTCTAATGGCTGCAGGTGAGGATTTGTCTACCACACTTTAAAGACGGAATGAAATAAAAAATTTATAATTCTGATTGTTTTACCCAGTGCTGAAGTATTTATTATAAATGATTTATACATGCACATCATAATTTAAAAAAAAAATTTTGCACTTGTAATCTTTGATCAAATACGTTAAACTCCTCCCCCTCTCGAAACGACCCCTCTTCACTTCTGGTCACAAGGAATGGCTGGGGGCGGGGCTGCAATGACTGACAGATCGCACACTACCGTTCAAATCTTTCACCTTTTAACAATCCAAACATCTCATTTCAGAAGTCGTTTCACTCGGGTATAACTCACAGTACGGACAAAAAGACAATAGCTTCTTCAGTCTCTAACGCCGACTTTAAGTTTAATCCTTATGTTCACACAAAACGCTAAAGAATCACATTCCGAAGTTTTTATTACTCGCGTGAATAGTTCGTTATTTTGCAAGTGATGCAAAAAACTTCCCGCAACAGGGAGTGTCGTCACGTGTCAAACGGTAGTTGTCAATAACCCTTCCCACGAATTTATCATTCGAGTTACATTTTTCAACTTGCGCGGAAGATGTGATTGACGCATCGCCTGGTGTGAGGTTGTGTCTATTCGCATCTTTGCATTGACTCTGTATGTAATTTACACGTGCAAATTGCTTAAATCACATGTGGTGTGAACACAGCATTAAAGTTACGCCTGCAATTTTTCCGTTACAGCAGAGATCTCGAACCAACAGTTGTATCTCTCTATTCTGTTACCTGAAGTGTTTGTATTCTCTTTATAGGAGCAGATCCACATAAAGAGAACTTTGAACCACTTTTCTTCAAAGATGAAGAGACGTGTGCTTCATGTGATGAGGAGGAGGAAGACGAAGGATATATTCCAGGGACAACCCCTCTGAACATCGCATCATCCCCAGAAGTGGGTTATAGGGCTATACATTTGGATTACTGTTGTATTATAATGTAATTATATTGTCGGCTGTCTTGGGTTTTGAAAGTTTGATGTTTGTTTTATGTTTTCAGGTGCATGATATTCTTAACGGACAGGAGTATCAACCCACTACTGTTGTTGTACCACCACAAGGTATAAACTCCTAAACTAGAGTTTGGGATGCATTTTCATCTTTGTGATTTCGTCACCACGTTCGTAACAAAATTGAAGCGTACTCATCTTTATGTCAGTTGAAGTTAAATAACATCAAACTGACATTTACTGTGAAATTGTGCCTGATTGTTTTAATGAGAAATCATTAAATATAAGCTTATTTTTGACCAATAAATACAGATTGCAGCTTTACATAACACAAGCAAATAAAAATGTTCCGCTTGATATTCAAGTGGCCGTTATTCAGATAGTCTCTGCATATCTCATGTTAATCTTGAGTATTTGCAGAATAGTACTGCACCCTTCAAATATCCGCATTTAGTTTGATCACATTTACAAAAGACTGATACAGATACATGATTGTTTCCAAAAACATGAGACACGTGGGGGGGGAAGGAGGGTAGAACTAAAAGACGTGTGCACCCTTTTGCCAACAAAACACATACATATGACTTTGTTTCACTTACCACGTTTGGTTCATGTCCGGCATCTTTTAGCGCTGGGACTACGCCGGCTATCATTTTCCAACAATCTCCAAATCTAGCCTTAGATCCCCCGTTTGTTAACATCCATCACTGAAATGGCGCGAACAAACAAACACCTCAACTTCTATTGCAAGAGTTACAAGGTGCAGCTGCAAGCCCACAGCGCAGCCAATCTTGACGTAGCACAGCCAATCTTGATGGTAAGCGGGTCTTCCTATCACTCGTCGGTGCCGTGGGTGTGTTTTTCGGGGAGAATTGACCAATGAGGGACTAAGTAAAATTGTTACAAAACGGATGTTCATGTTCACCTATACGAACGCTGGGGGAGTGTATCGAGCACCGAAATACTCGGTCAACTTGTCAAAAAACTAGTTGGACTTATGACGATGTTGGCGTGGGAAGACGTTTAACATTGCAAACACTGTTGCATGCCCCATTTAAAAATATAAATGTGGGTTTGTTCGTGTCTTTGTGATTTGTATGGCTTGTGATGGCAGGTGACATGGGCAGTTTGAGTAGTGAGGTGAAGCAGGACCTCTGTCAGGCGTTGGAGGAACCGACGGGGGGCTGGGAGAGTCTGGCTTATGCTTTGGGACTGGGTATACTGACCAGTGCGTTCAGACTCAGCTCCTGCCCGGCTGGAAAGCTGCTGGACAGCTATGAGGTAAACTCAAAAACTAGCTTATATTCAACTGATATACATCTGCACCTGAGCAGCAGTTTGCAGATGTTACGGTAATTGTGAAGTAACATTCCAAAAAATACATTTGCTTAATTGTATTTTCTGTAATTTTATTAGCATTAAAAACAAGACCTCCTAAGTCTCACAATATCAAAATGTTATTTGCTGGTTGTCTCTCTCCTCTGCAGGTTTCTGGGGGAACGGTGTATGATCTGATCGAGGGACTGAAGCAGGTTGGGAACAGCTATGCTGTCAGTTTATTGGAGTGTGTGTGTAAGGAGACTGAAGTCGCACAAGCACCGCCTCAGTTCGCAGGTACGTCACAGAAACTCTTATTGTTTGGTATTGTCTATACTGTACATGTGTTTGTGTAGGATGATCTGACCTAGAGGTTAAAGATCAGGGCTCATGGTTCATGATGCATCACTATTGCACCTTTTGACTCTAGGTAAATCCACCTTCATGGCCTTGCCATCAATTCATTGCACACTATTTCAAAGAAAAAAACAAAACAATCTTTCAAATCTTTTATCATGCCGTGGTCAGAGTTCAGACGGTGGTTCGAAAATGGGCTGGAGCGATTCCTACATTTATTACATTTCTGTACCGAGAGGTCACGCTATGACGTTTTGATCTTCTATTGGTCTCACGTGATTCACGCTTATTTGCAGGTCAGAGTTCACCAAACTTGAACTTTATTGTCTTTTTTTTATTTTTAGTGCTATATAACACACATCAACAACAAAAGAGTATCACCAAACTTGAACTTTGACGGGCTTGTGTTTCCGGTCTGACGCATTCGAATGCGTATGAATGGAAGTCAATGGAACGAAAAGTCAAGTCTGACCGAGGCATAAAACGTTTTCTGTATCTGAAAAACTTTCTTTTTGGATGACATCATCAAGCACAGTTATGATGTTTTACACGAGTACATCATAACAATTTATAGTTCGACTGCTGTACTCATCTCTTGTGAAGTTCCCCCGTTTCCTTACAAAGCATCACATGTTGTGGTCCTCTGGCATTGCCTTAGGTGAACTTAACTGTGATGTCAACAATAACAGCCACTTCCACTGCAGTGTGAGGGAGTTTCCCGTGATCTCAGGGTGACCTGCACACTGCGGTAGATTGCATATTTTGTTTCTGCTGTTTTGTTTCTGGGGAAGTGGACACTTGAAGGGGTTTCCCAGGAATAAGAACTGAAAGGAAGATAATGGAGTTATTGCCTCGGGTTTTTGTCTCAAACACTTGAGCGGTTTCTTTAAAAAAATATTTCCACCTTGCTGTCAGTTTTAAAGAGATGCCTTAGTCATCGACATGGTCGAGTGAGTGTTTGTGAGCCAACAGGGGGAAGGTTTTTCTCTGTTTCTTTGTTGTGGTCGCTGGAATTGATGGAAGAGAAAGAACTAAATGATTACTGTAGCCAACTAATCTTGTTTCACTGAAACAATAAGCCACGCGTGGATTTTACCCTGGAAGATTTTCTTTCATCCATTGAATCTCAAAAAATTATATATATGAAATTCATGTTGGCTTAACATGGATGATTAGGTTTTGCTCTTAGTCTTTCAGGTTGACCTTTTACTCTGGTTAATATGCTGGTTAATCAGTTCTGTATGAAATGTGAAATAAAATTGTGGATTTTAATAGCCGTGATATATATATATATATATATAGTGAGGGAAATCATTATTTGATCCCCTGCTGGTTTTGTAAGTTTGCCTGCTTACAAAGAAATTAAGGATCTATATTTTGTTTTGGTAGGTTTATTTTTACTGATGGATACAAAATATAAAAAAATATTAGGGCAAAATGTTTTATATAAAGGTTATAAATTGATTTGCACATGTCAGGATACATTTTAGACCAATTTGTCGCTCAGTAAATTGAAGTTTTAGCCTCCTTCACAGATTTTCTATAGGACTAGGGTCTAGAGACTGGCTAGAACATTTAATGTACTTCTCCTTATGCCAGTCTTTAGTTGTCTTGGAAATAGGTTTTGGGATCCCCGTTTATTTTTGTCATGTTAAAGGCACATCCACGACACATCTTCAGTGATCTAGTCAAGGAGAGTAGGTTCTCATCCAAGATTATACTGTATATGGGCCGTCCCTCAGCCCCACAATGCGGTGAAGTCAGATGCTTCAGGATTTCAATCTATTGTGGCGTAGCGTGTTTCCAATGGTTCGCTTGCTAACTGTGGTCCCAGCTGTCTCAAAATCATTAACAAGCTTCTTCCGTGTAGTTCTGGGCTGATCTTTAAAGGATAACTCCAACTAAATGTTGCCATTTAATTGGCTTGATGTAGAGCCTGTGTGGTCAGAAGCGATGCTGACACCGGAGCTCGTGTGTTGGTTGCTTGGCAATCTAAGGAGGAGACAGAGTAGTCAGAAAGCATCCAAATCTACCTTAATTTGCAAAAATAATGGAGGTCATACAGTTAAACCACTTGAGAGTGAGCAATAAATAACAATAAGTGAGTAACCCTTCAACTTTTCTCATGATCATCTTTACCCCATTGGGGAAATCTTGCAGGGAGCTCCAGACCAAGGGAAATTGGTAGTTATTTTGTATTTCTTCTATTTCCAAATAATCGCACCAACAGTTGTCTCCTTCTCACCAAGCTTCTTTCTGTAGCCTATTAAAGGTTTGTGCAGGTGTACAATCTTGTCCTTGACATCCTTTGGTCTTGGACCAAAGTTGGAATGGAAGATACAGATTCTGTTCGCAGGCATCTTTTATATACATAACAAGCTAATATAGGAGTACTTTCTTAAAGAGACAGGACTTATCCGTGGTCCATATGGGCACATAACCAATCTGTGGAGCAAGAATTCTTGCTGGCTGGTAGGGGATGAAATACTTACTTCACTGACTGAAATACAAGTCAATTTAACCTTTATATAGATTTTTTCCACCTGATCTTTTGTTTGATATTCTGTCTTTATCAGTCAAAATAAAACTACCATAAAAATAATAGACCCTTCATTTCTATGTAAACAGGCAAACATACAAAATCAGCAGGGGATCAAATAATTATTTCCGTGTGTGTGTGCGTGCGTGTGTGCGTGCGTGCTTATACTTATTGATAATTTTGCCTTCAGGTTTGTTAGATTTTTATTGACAATTGCATTAATCAGAAATCATGGTTAATCTGATTTTAGACAGTTTAATAACTTTCTTTTGTTTTATTGAAACAAAAGTATTCTTGTATTAATATTTGTCTGTCTTTTCTTCGAAAATCATTTGTCAGGTGCAGAGCTCTTTAAGGCCATTCAGGGTTTGACGTTGGGCCGCCAGCATGAGGAGAGCGGGATATGTGACAGCGGGGTGGAGACCTCTTTCTAGAACCCTAGCCGAGGTTTTGCTGACTCACTGTGTGTCTGATTCTGGTCCTGGGCAACCGCACAAACCGAGGCTTGACCCTTAAGACCAGCTTCTCCCTTCTCACTACATCAGCATTGACACTCAACCTCAAGACACGCCTCCAAACTCTTTGATTGGTCACTGCCTGTTGTGGATTCTCCTCAGTCACATCTAAAAGGCAAATGAGGGAATTCTGGGGCATCCTTAAAGGGATTTTTTTTTATTTTATCTCTTCTTTGAACTTTTTTTTATAAAAGAGATTATGTATTTGTTGTTTTTTATATTCCCTTGCTGTGTTTTTATTCGTGATGTTTTGACTGAGCCCAGATTTTAAATCTACAAAATCCCTGTGCAAATGTTTATTTCACATTTCTTTCAGGAAACTTCATATTTAGGTGATATGCAATTTGATACATTCTCAGTTCTGGTTTGCTAACATGTATTGCATGAGAAACAATTTGACAAAGTTGAGTTTGGGTGCATTTTTTTAGCTCCTAGTTTGATGAGTCTTCAGTGTTCTCAAATATTTCTTCTTTTTCAAGAACAGCACACTTGACCATATCTTTATAATTTAGCTAACATTTTAATGCAATGTTCTTTATATATTCAAGTGCGTACAAAGGCTTTTCTCGTAGGTTTGGATAATGCAAGACATTCAAATCCGTATGATGCTGAAGACAATTTTAAGATTATCCCAAAAGCAGAGGAGATCTACTAGATCTCTGACCTTCTAGATTAGGGGTGTCCAGTCCTACTCCTGTAACTGTCAAGCAGTCCCAAAGAAGATGATCATGATCGGTTCAAGTGGTCTAGACAATTCAGATATGTTGTATGATTAAAGGTCTTTCATAAATACCTTAACCCATTAATAAGCAACCAGACATTAACGTTGTTCTGCTGTGACGTACAGCATTATTTCGGCTGGAAATTGAGCTTCTTCATTTGTTTAGTGGTGCTATCTGCAATTCCTGCTGAAAGGTTCTGTCTAAACCAACAAGGTCATAAGCTTTGAGAGATTCTTTTCTTTCATTTCTTCACATATAAACAGTTTTAGTCATGTGCAGTGATTTCTTCTGGTTATACACGTATTTTGAGTGTTTCTCACTAGATTATGGTATGAATGTGTGTCTTGTTTGTGTGTGATTTATACAGACTCTCAGGAACTGGGAGCAGCCCAGCAGCCCTTTATTAACTGTATGTAGTGCCTACTGGTATGTTAAGTGATGAATCACATTCCCTTCTGCTGTGTGTCATCTCAGGCTGTATAAAACACAATAGACTCCCAGTAAGCTATGTATTGCGCCACGACATGCACATTTACGTTGTAGAACTGATTCAAGATGTGCTTTGTGAAATTCCATAATAAACACCATTATCAAATCCCACAGAACCCCAAGCCACGGGTTTGATTGGCACTATGATGTATGATTGGCTGTAAATTGGTAGCTATTTATGTCCGTGGACCCTGTGGGACTCTAGTTCAAGGGGAAATGTTTAGGCTTTGTAATTGGTTTTATTGTGATACCTTTTATAATAAAACCATTCATTGTATACTATGGATTTGTTTTTCCTCCGTAATCTTTAATCCGCATGTTGTTTAATCTTTGCCAGTAATTGGAAAACCTCATTTTCAAATCGCTGTGATTGTGAAAACACGCCAGCAGATGGCGCATAGCATTTCTAAAAACTTTTCCGACTTTATAAAGTAAACCCGTCTTTTTTACGCAATCTAATCTCTCTCTTTGTAGAACTATAGGTTATAACCCCCCAAATCTTCGTTTTAATTAAAAATTAAAAGTCCCCGTGGGATAAAAAAACATTTATATGTAGGGAACACCTAAAAGTCTCTGTGATCGCAATGTAGAATGGCAAAAAAAGCATGTACTTTATGTATGTATGTATATAACGTCACGCGAAAACTGGGGGCGTGTTTCGCGTGGAACCCTCTCCAAAGCACGTCACGTCAAAACGGAATTCCGCATTCTAAAAACAGCCCGTGGAGCTCGCGCGTGTGTGCGCGCGCCATCGCTCCGTCTGACCGGAGCTCAACTGCTAGCGGAAGTTACGGTGCTCGCGCCGGAGAAAATCTCGTCTTCTCTAAAAAAGTGAAAACCACCGCAGACGATCCCCGGATTAAAACCTCAGCGTGTCTTTGTTTTTCTCGTGTCGTTGTCAAAGCTTCTCTGGAGGTCTGGACTGCTGCTTTCCGTCTCTGATGTTTCTTTTTTATATTCGGGAAATTGATTTGATTTAACGGCTGTCTGGGCAGAGGATGGTCGCACAGTTTAGCGTTGACAGAAACAGAGACTCCCTGTGATTGAAGCGTTTTTCCGTTATGGATTTATCTAGTTAACGTTATACACGCGGCGGGTTTCCGATATCTTGTTAACGGGAGAGAGGTTGAGGAACGTTTACTTTATTCAGTGATGATGCGGCTCGGCTTCACTTCGCATAGCCGGAGCTGTTAAATCGCGCTCGTCCACGAAACGAATCTCGGCTTGAGCTGGATTTCCATCGGAAGTGAGTGAGATGGCAGACGGCGGTCGGGTGATGCGCGACAGCCCGAGTTCGAGCCCGAGTCCCGGGAGGAAGAAGCCTCACCAGTCGCCCGCTTCAAAGACGCGGTATTCCGTCAATGCTCCCGGACACTGCTTTCGGAAAGTGACCCTGACCAAACCGACCTTCTGCCATCACTGCAGCGACTTCATATGGGGCATTATCGGGTTTGTTTGTGAAGGTGAGATGCGTGTTTACAAAAGTGTTTAGAGATGCTGTCAGACGGTAATACCGCGGTACTGCGATGTGGTCAATAGCGCGGTATCGTAGGATAACCGATATCGTGGTTATGCCATGGATTCTTCTAGATATCAGCTTTCTGTTTGTTTACCTCGCGAGCATCTTAAATGCATTATTATACACATTTGATCATTTAATCGTGTCGATTAAAGTACGAGTGGATGTTTTAATGTGCAGCCCACTTTGCTTGATTGACAGCATGTGATGTTAGAATTGTAGACGATGATGTACAGCCCGTGTAAGTTAGATCTCTCTCTTCCACACCTCCCTTTATGCAGAATGATTGAATGTGTTGTCTTTTAACTGGAGAAGACAGGTTGATCCATATCGATCCATCGCCCTTCTGTTGTTGGACAGGAGTCTGTAATTATCCGATCTTGTGCCGGAGACACTTGGATGCGATCCATCTAATGGATGATGGATGGAGGTCTGTGACTGTGAGAAGATTTGTTCTGTTTTTACTTCTGTCACTTAGGACGTGAACAGAGCCACAGTTGTCACATTTGAGTAAATAGTAAGTAGGTTGTTCTGCATTGTGGCTTACGTCATTCTAGTCAATTATAAATTCTAGTCAATTTGTATCCTTTACTGGATTTATATTTGTATCATCTAAAAAAGCTGTTAAGTTGTAACTGACTAGGCTGACTGACTGTATAGCACAGCTCAAGCGTTCTCCAACAGTTTCTCAATAACATGAATCACCCTAACCAAATGTGGTTAGTAAGTCAATAAGTGGTTAGCAAAACGTTGTAAGCTTTGTTTGTGTTGCCGTCCATTTTGTCCGACTGTTTTTGCACGCAAGAACGCATTTTATGGTAATGCCTGCAAAGAAATGGACCGGATCGGTTAAACTGAAACCAACCTAGATTTACGACGCATCTTAAAGCCGTCTGGCTTTTTAGACAATCCACCAACTACATTTTCAAAACATGTAGTTTTACACCGTGAACATTTGGTTGGGTCGCACATTGTTTGATTCCCACAACCTACTTAGGAAAAAGGCATCTACGAAAGGCTTAAATGATTCCTGAGTTTACATAAACTACAGCTTCTTGACTCTTTAAAGCCTGGTAATGATTTTCAGACAGAGATAAATTCACACCGTGATGGGTTTTCACGACTCGCAGGCTTTAACCACAACATCTCTATAATACAACTTGACTTACATTTATGTTGTCCTTTGAGAATGGGAGGGTGTGTAAGCAGACGTTGATTGACAACATGGATGTTACCAGGCAGAGTTAGGCAGAAATGACACGTTTCTGTTACGTAACGCGCTGCAGTGTATTCGGGATCGACTCCTCTTGGTTGGCATGGCAACACATAGTCCAATGAAGTGGCAAGGCAGACTGGATGCTCTAGCCGGATCGAATGAGAGTAGAACTTAAACAGGCACGCGTGTCGTTGTACCTCACGTCTGCATAACGCGTCAGTGAGGAGTCTAGTAGCCTGGAAGTCATAGATCGATAAATGTATTTACATTTATGCAATTGAGAGATGCTTTTATCTGAAGTGCACAGTGGATTCAAGCTATAGCTTTTATCAGAAATCAAACCCATAACATTGGCTTTGCTAGAGCCATGCTTTTCTGCTGAGCTACAGGAAAGCCATTGATTCATGGCCAGTCAATAATGTAATATTCAATTAAATCAAACAGGAGTGGTTATTGCCTTTTAAGTTTTATGTTGAAATAAACAAACATCAGTGATGAAACAGGCTAGTTTAGGCCTAATCTTTTCTTGAAAGTCTTTTGAATAATAAAGGGATACTTAACCCCCCCAAAATAACAATTGTCTCATCGTTTATCCTTTTGTCATTCCAAACATGTATTACCCTTTTTTTTCTGCAGAACACAAAATCATATATTTTGAAGAACGTTAGCAAACAAACAACATTGACCCCATTAACTTCCATTGTATGGACACAAAGACAAAATAAAAAAGTCATACAGGTCCTGAATGACATGATGGTAAATAAATGGCGACAGCTATTTTTGGGCGAACTATCCTGTTAAGGTGTATTTGATGAAAATGACTGATGAACCAATTGCGAAGGTTGATATGACAGATCATCAGTTTGATGTCTTTTATCGATGTACTTGTAGTTTTTATCTTTTTCTGATTTCACAAGCGTAGTTAGTTTTTACTGTGATGGCCCAGTTCCTTCAGTTACGCTTTAGACCATGTTCTTCATGTGGTAGTGAAAGGGGCTCAGCCTGACTGGCGATATCACTTCCTGTCTCTGGTTAGCAGCATGCAGAACCAGCAAATGCGTCAGTCATGTTTATCCTGTACTGAGATTGACAGAGGACTCGATTACAGGATTTGATTACTGCTGGTATATGTTGTCATAGCTTGGATATCAGTTCTGTTGTCTTTGGTGCAAACTGTTCTCTTTAGCAACTAAGTCCAATTTGTTTTCCAAAATATTATTTAAAAAAAAAAGCACTTTATAGTGCTATATTTCGCACTTTAAATAATTATAGCTTTCGTTTCTATCGTCTTTCTGAATCTTTGAATTAAAGGTGCAGTGAGTAATATTTTGGAGGATCAATTGACAAAAAAGCCATTTAACAGGGGTATTCAATTAAAGTTCCAAGAGGTCCGGTCTTTATATTATCTTCGGACAATATGTTTTTTTGAAAATATAAATCAATTTAGCCCAGTTGGATATACTGTATAAAAGATATGATCTTTTATCAGGCCATTTATTTATATTTTGATATATGTATGTATAGGCTCTGTGGTTTTAGGGGAATACCCTCTTAATAGAAGTCTGATAATTAATATTTGTAAATAAAAAAACCACTGACAACATGCAAACAGCAAATGTAATGTAACAATTAAAATGCTATATAACAAAATCATAAACAGAAAACAGAGTTAGGAGCAGCGCGCGCGGAGCGGAAAGGGTTCAAATGAAGCGAGTTTGGCGCTAAATAAAGATATTATAGGATATAGCGGTAAAAGAGAAATTACATAAATGTTCCTGAGAGTGCATGTGATGGGATTCTCCGTTGTGAAGACGCACGGCTCAATTTAAACAACCAAAGTAAGTCAAAAGTTTTAAATGGTTTCTTTAGGCTGTGTCTGGCGGTCCATATCCAAACCGCGGTCCGCCTATTGAGGATAACTGCGATATAATATACATAACTATGTCTTCAGAGCGGAGGTTTATAAAGACCTTACATAATGAAGTGTTATGTTTATTACCTTAGAATGAGCTATTTCTATCTACATACACTGTGGGTCCCCTTGCATGAAATTCGCCATGTTTCTACAGTAGCCCTGAACGGACAAACTGCTCCACAGAGCAAGTTTCATAAATATGTAATCTTATGAATAAGCCAAATATGATGGTATCTTAGCCACAGTAGTGCTTCGAGTGGGATAGTGGAGTGAGCCATTGGTTGCAATTCGCAACTTCAAATTTCGTTCACTGGACAGTAAACATACTCCATCAGGTGTATTGTTATTATGGAATGTTCCTATAGCGCAAATAGTAGTACATTGCTTTAGCAACGCAAAAGGTTGAGGGTGTGTAAGTCGCGTTGGATCAAATCTTCCAAATGCGTAAACATAAATGTAGATGGTAGATACTGATCAAATGTACCTGAATGACTTTTCTCTCTCTTTGTCTACAGTGTGTAACTTCATGTCCCATGAGAAGTGTATAAAGCACATCAGGACTGTGTGTTCATGCATGGCTCCCACACAGGTTCGGGTAAGTGAACCACACTTGATATCCCGGACAAGCGTCTTTATATACCACTCGCTAATGTTCCGTAATTGAAGCATGAGAATACTGAAAGGATGCACTAATTTAACAGAACATGAAGTCTTGAACAATTATGAACATAATGAAGAATGATCAGGCAGGTCGACGGAGCATGATCACACATGAGAGATCATAATGATCTGTTTATGATTCACCTTACAGAATGGAAGTTTTTCACTGAATCCCCAATAAATAATTTAGCTCTCATGTATTGACTGGATTGCTCAGTAACACAGCCGTCTCTGTCGCCCCTTTGTCCATCCTTCATAATGAATTACTGATGAGTTCCCGCCCGCTGTTCTGTGGAGTTTTGTGAAGGCCACGTGTCAGCCATCCTTTGTGCCCTTTATAGAAACCGATTTAGCTACATTATAATCACCCGAACAGGAAGTTTCTTTCTAATGATTTAATTTGCCTAACGTTTGTGTTTGCTGTGTCTGCAGTTCTGCTACCCGTTTTACATTCTGTTCATTCCGTTCATTCTCCAAAACAAAAAAATTCATAACTGCATTTGCTCATTTGCACAGCTTGCACACTATTTTAGTATTTTTTTGTTCTATAAATTATCATCTTTGCAGTGTATATAGACTAAAGCTGTCAGGGTCCATGATGGTTAGGATGGCGACTTAAAACATCAGCCTATACTGTACTGAGAAAAACTTTAAGCAAACCTAGTGTTTCTAGAAACAGGATGTATGTGTAGCCTGACAAACTTCACAGCTCAAAACAAAACCACAGAAAATGCTCGCTGCGTTCTCTCAAATTGTGTTGATGCTGCGCACATGTTGGTGTGTTCGCAGAAAACACTGTTTGCCTTGAGCATTGATGACGCATCAGAGAAGCCGCAGGATGTGACAACAGCGGTCCAGAGCACCGAACCAAAGTCAAACATTTAGACCAATAGTGAGGTGAACGAAAAATAAGTCCATTAAAGTCTCCTCTAGAAGTCGATGTACTTAATGCATTTTTAAAATGCATTGCACAGTAAATGTTTACCTTTTGTATCATTTTTGTTTTTGAAAGGAAACGGAGATGTGCTTTTTATGTGTGTATGTGTGGGTGGGTGGCGGATGAATATCTGTAGGCGTGAGTCAGCCAACAGCTCCATTAACCTCAACTTAACGATCTTTTTGAAATGTCTTTGAGGAAATACAAACGCTGAAACTGAAACAGCCGTTTGACACATTACAATTGAGACAATGTGGCCGTGAGAATTCTGTTTGTTTATGTATCGCCACATGGAGATGAAATTCTGTCTTCATTTACTCACCTTTGTATCATTCCAATCCTGTGCGACATTCTTATGCAGTAGAAGACGTTTACAGAAGTAAATCACGTTGGGGATCAGAGTGACGGCGGTAGATGACAGGAAATGAGGTCACGTCCTGTAGGATGCTCTGTAGTTCGGGTCAGTGAGGAAGAGTCCTCTCCTTGGACAGGACATAATTGACTGCAGCGGGGAGTTATGGGCCGCAACTCAAGGACACATTGTGATGTCGGGTGTATGTGTGTATATGTCGTCAGAGATTTTGGGTGCATTGAAAATACAAAGCACACTTCCAAACCCTTTCGAACTAATTTCCTTCCTGGAACATTAAAGTTGATGTGTAACAGAATATCAGATGCGCTGTCTTATAAAGTTGAATGGGAACCATTCTATCATTCTGATTGTATACAAATGAAAGCCAGTTTCAGAGGGCAAACGTGAATGCATAATGACAGAATTGATAAATTCACTATTTGTTTAATGTATGCAACCTGTATATGGGGGTAAAGTTTTGATCTTTTTTGTGGACTGGATTTATTTTAGCCCGTGACATTTCTCAGCATTATGAAAAATAAATGCAGTCCAAGTCTCTTAACAGCTGCCTCATGTCTGTGAGCTCGCAAACATCAGCATGTTTTATTTCTGGCACCTTCACAAGCACCTAAATATCCTGATTAGCCTGAACAAATGCAGGCGATTTTTCTGTGTGTTCCCGAGCCATATATCCAAAACTTGAGTGACGCAACTAATCTGTCACGTATCTTGCACAAAATTCTGCACTGCGATTAAACGTTTGACATTAACTGTGAAGGTTAACACACGAAGTGTAACACTGCCTAGCAGTACAGAAACAAGTTTATGTTACCATAACTTTTTATTGTATTGTATTGTACATTAAAATTTACAAACTGGGTAAGACGTATATAACTGATTATAGATGCAGTTTTTACATTTTGCCTCCATATTGCCATCTCTGTTTGAAACATCAAATTGCAGATATCTTATCTGTACGTTTAGTCAAATGACATTCGCTTGTAATTGCAACCGACAGCTCAACTTATAAATGATACAATTATTCCATTACAGTTTCTTGTGATGTTTAAATGCCTTTTACTTTTAACTGAAACAAAAAGAGAAACAATAGGTTGCAGCCTCCTTGAAAATAGTCTCACAAAAATGTAACCACTTAAAAAGTTTTTTTTTACAAATCACTTGGGAAATTATTAGCAGCAGCGAGTTGTTGCGACAAAGATACCCTAAAGGGAGTTTGTCCTTGAAGAAAGGGAGTTTTTCCTGTGTGTGGGAATTTGTTTTTTAAAGGATGCTTAAATGCTGGGGGACATGCAGTAAGCAAATGGAGACCATCCTTAAGAATTAGCTCAAGGGCACGATGGAAGTTCAGATATTTCTTGTACCCAGATGTGCCTCACTCCGTACCCAGAATGCATCCTCTCAAACATTGTTCCTTTCTAATAACAGAACAGACCTTGTAGAACTTTAAAAAAAGTTTGTACACGTGCACATCAAGCAGCCAAGTACCTGGAGATATTTATCCATAAGACAGACAGCTCCGTTTCCTTTTACAAGCTGCTTTGATGCACAACTTGTTCTCATTAAATCAGTTACAGATGCACGCACGCCTCGTGACACCCCGGCTGGGATTTCTCACTGCATTTCTTAACTGAATATATAACAGAACATGTTGCTGTGGGTTTTTGAAGGCTCAGGTCAGGGTCACATCATGATCCAGTTTGCTTGAGAATGCCACTAGTGAATCAGTAGGAAGTAGAAGTGTGGAAGAACGGTCAAGTGCAGACAGTGGTTTGTTTTAGGTCAGCGGGTTTAAATCTATAGCATAAGTGCACTTTAGCTCTCATCCGTGTGTACAGATCAGGTTTCAGTGCGGTGTTATGTGAGGCTTTTATCAGAATGCGATTTATACCTTCTTACTTTATAGATCTGAGATTGGCTCATGTTTAACGTGTCACTCTTCATATTCTTTATACGAATACTATGACATGAGAGAGCGTGAGAGGTGTATAAAACTTGAAAGGCTCACCATGTTGTCGTTCCATATTTTAGACATCTGAAATGTATGCAGTGCTTTAAAAGCGTCTGCCAAATGTATACATGTACATGTTAACACACCGTCTAGTTAGTGAAGGAACAATAGAGCAAAAATAGTTGTCAGATAAAGCAAGACACCATGTGTAGTGTTGCAGCACCTTTCTGGAACAGGATTTGACATCACTGTGTGACACAGAGATCAGATATGCATTTCCACAGGGGGAGGTTGTCATCTGAATCTGAATGTTGGCGGTTTGTCTGTATCTTAAGTTTTGTGCTGGTTCATGTTATTTGGTTATTTGGTGATTTAAAGCATAAGTACCCTCCAGTACAACTTCCTCTCTCAGACAGGAAGAGAGTATGCGTATCTCACGACTCATTCCCACCATTCACACCACAGAGACAGGAAGTGATGTCACATCTGGTGTGTCATATGCAAGCATTGATTCAGCAATTTGAGGTTGACGCAGTGTTTTAAAAGTGCAGTGTGTAATTCTTTGGAGGATGTATTGACAGAAATGCAATATAATATACATAACTCGGTCTTCAGAGGTGTATAAAGGCCTAACATAATGAAGCGCTATATTTTTATTACCTTAGAATGAAGGCAAGCTCACTGCTGGATCCCATTTAATTTCATACACTGGACATTATGCCTGAGGACAGTCATGAGACCGAAAAGTATTATCAGTTAGTTAGATAGTGTGCAGGATTGTTTCTTCTGTTCATGTCTTGACCTGTTGGTCTTTTTTCCTCACACCTCTCTATTAAGTACAGGCAAAACATCCTTTTCCTTAGAAATAATATGTGCTTTAAGAGTTTTGTTTTAGTCAGCACTGTAGTCAAGTCCGCCTTTGTCGAGACCAAGACAAGTCCTATACCAAGACTAGTCGAGACCAAGTCTTAAGAGGTTCGAGTCCAAGTCAAGACCGAGTCCAAATGAGACGGTCAAGACAGAGACCGAAAAAAGAATCCTCTTATACTTAACCATATACTTTATTTAAGGGTATATAAGGTATACTGGGTAACATCATAGTACAAAACGTATTAATGACACCCTGCATTGCAGTTGATCTGTTTATCTGAATTAGTTTGATCGTTGTCAGAGATTTGTCAGAGGTTTGATGATTGTTGTTGTTGAGGTTTGTATGATGAGTGTTGTATGATGAACCCAAACTTTGGGTTCACTATCTTAGCGTTGTGAACCAGAACACTCAAATCAGTCCAAAGTATTATTTACCATCTGTTTTACAGTTGGACACCCATCACAAAAAGTAACGTACTTCAAGAGGAAAGAGAATTAACTTAATGAAAGTCAAGAGTCCAACTAATGCAAACTAATGCATATATGCTTCATCAACGGTTTCCTTTGGAAGGTGAAAAAAAATCCTCAGACTCGATCGAGACCAAAAAACGTTTGACCAAGTCCGAGTGCAGATACCAACGAGTCCAAAGCAAGTCAGAGACTACAGAAAAACGTCTCGACTCAAGTACTACAGCACTTGTTTTAGTCATATTCATCACTCATCTCTATGTTTGTGTTCTACTGTAGGTTCCTGTAGCACATTGCTTCGGTCCAGCCGGTCTGAAGAAGAGGTTCTGTTGTGTGTGTCGGAAGCATTTAGAAGGAAGCTCGGCCCTGCGCTGTGAAGGTTTGTGTGTGTTTGTAAAGCAAGAAAGGGGAGGTTGGGGTATTGGTAAAAAATGGCATTAACACTGTGCGCTGGTCTATTTTTGTTCCATTAATGATTAAAAAGTCTTCCGAGACTTCTAAGAGTCAGAGCGCGGAAAGTGCTTTTGCTATTATGTAACATTTGATTACAGTATAGCTGTGAAAAATATAATGATAAAGTGCAGAACAGGTTCTAACAACTTTGGTGTGATATCTTACAGTTTTCAACATCTTCTGCGCTCCTTGTTTTAAAGCGGTGACTCAAAATGACTCACCCTCATGCCATTCCAAACCTGTATGACTTATTTTGTTCGTCAGAACACAAAGATGATATTTCGAAGAATGTTGGTAACCAAACAACATTGGCCCCCATTGACTTCCATTGTATGGACAAAATATCTTCTTTTTGTGTTTCTGGTTTTGAATGACACAAGGGTGAATAATCAATGACAAATTGTACATGTAAAGTAATCCTTTATAAACAACCAGGCTCGTCTTCTTTCTCTCCGTAAACCCCGTTCCCTCAGTTTCTCACCTCTTTTTAATGTTGTGTTGTTGCTCATTTATGTGCGCTGGACGTTCATGTTTGGAAAGCAGCTGTTTCCATGGTTATAACAGAATGGCCTTTTACAGCAGGTTTCCAGGAACAGAGCTAAAAGAAAATTCACACTCTGTCACGCTCGCTCTCTCTTACAAAAGGTGCAAATGAAGCTCTGAAGAAAAGCCGGACCCGGTTGCAAGGAACCCCTTAAGTTAAGAAAACCCTTAGTGACAATACTGTTACAATTAGAATGAAGGGTTTCCTTAACTTAAGGGGTTTCTTGCAACTGGACCGCCGTCTTTAATTCTCACACCCACTCACACATTTGTAACATGAATTGAATAACATTCAATAACATTGGCTTTTCATATCCCTGCTTCCTCACATGTCTTCTGTCTGTACACAGCTGATATCTCATCATAATTGTGCCTCACGCGTGTGTTACAGTGTGTGAGCTGCACGTTCACAGCGACTGCGCTCCGTTCAGCATCAGCGACTGCCGTTTCTGCAACCAAGATGGAGGTCAAGACATTGTGAGTATCGCAACTACAGACATTTAAAACATCAAAACCAGAGGATAAAGCCATAACCTGACTGATCTCCGTATCTTTTATCGGTCACGTGGACCGTCCTAACGCATCACCCGTGCTGGTCTGATAGGACACGTATCAGCATCACTGGCAGGAGGGTAACGTGTCCTCAGGTGCCCGCTGTGAGGTCTGCCGGCGCACTTGCAGCTCCTCGGACGTCCTGGCTGGCATGAGATGCGAGTGGTGCGGCGTTACGGTAAGTGTGTTGTTTTTACCGTGCACCCAACCCTGAATTCAGCGCTTGAAACGCCTTCATTACTAAATGATAAGAATGAAGGTAAAAGGGCTCTCATGCTGTCGTGTCTCGCATCGAATGGATCAATTATTTATCAAGCTCGGGACATGATGAAACATCTTTCAAACTCAGAATTGTAATGGTCAATATTGGATGCAGTAATACACTCTTTATGGAGATCAGAGATTTCTGATCTCTTTCTCAAGTAGCTCACCATGGCACTTATACATGTTATAAGCTGCTGTTGTTGAACTTCCGAGACACTTTATTTCAAAGCCGATCATTTGGACACTCAGCCACACAAATGAAGAGTTTATCACGATGATGCTATCACGATTAAAATACCACCTGTTACCAGTTCGTTGACTCGATTTGTTGATCGTTTCAACCCTTTCTACAGAGATCCTCTGATTTTGCAATACATAAAAGCTTGTTGTTAAAGGGACAGTTCACCCAAAAATTTCTAATAGTCATAATTTACTCAACCAAATCTGTATACACGTCTTTGTTCTGACGAAAACAGAGAAAGATATTTGGAAGAATGCTTGTAACCAAACGGTTCTTGGCATTTGACTACCATAGTAGGTAAAATGACACTGGTAGTCAAAAGTGCCCCTGAACATTCTTCTGAATATCTTCTTTATAAAAGACATTTAAAAAGCAATTTTATTACTATGGTAGTCAATGGTGGGCAAGAACTGTTTGGTTTCAAGCATTCTTTCAAATACCTTTCTTCTGTATTCATGCGAACAAAGACATTTATCATTATTAACTCTTGAACGAGTAAATGAAGACAGAATTTGTATTTTTGGGAGAACACTACCTTTAAGTTTAATGAACATGCAATGAAGTGAAAGTGCTACATCGAATGAACATGCTTAAATGACCCCAAATAGACACACTGACCCTGGGTCATCGGGCGCTCCTTTTTTTCTCTTTATGGTAATATGTTTATATGTAAAGTGTGATCCATGAAATGAACAACTTTGTGATCAAGAGCTTTACTCCTGAGATTATTCGCTGAATATTGGCATTAGTCATAAAGCCGGGCTGCATCTCCGGGTTCTTGGCTTGACTACTTATCTGTGTTTATATGTTTGCAGGCACATGCGTCATGTTGTATAATCATTTCCCCGGAGTGCAGCCTGGGGCGTCTGCGGAACATGATTCTTCACCCCAGCTGCGTGAGGATCTGCTCGCGAAACTTCAGCAAAATGCACTGTTACAGAATCTCAGAGAATTCCCAGCATGGAGAGATGGGTAATCCCTGCACATGGGCCATAACACTGATAAATTGTTAATTTTTGAGAAAATAGGTGCATGTTTAATACAAGATTATTGAGGCTCTTTGCCTCATTTTGTCACACCTTACAGTTAAAGGGAAGGATTTTGCTTGTTTTTACAAACTGTTTGTTGCAAATGCATTGAACTTGTGTTGAACCCAGAACATTTCTTTCATGTAAATGATCTTAATGATTATAATGTAGATAATCAAAAGGCGTAAACTGAAGCTGAGATGACGTTTAAGAATAATACATGCTTGATTCAGCTTTTAATTCAATGTGATACTGGATATCACACAAGATCACATGACGGCTTTATTCACGTAGAGAAGTGTGTTTTCTCTAGATACTCTGGATGATGTCGATACTCCGAGTACAGCAAAGGAAACTCAGTCCTCGGGATCACCTGACACAGGTACAAAGCTGACTAAAAATTACATCACGGCTTATGGTTATCACCCCTGGTGCCACTATAATCTCACAATTCTTGCATTACAGGGAAACAGATGCTCAAAGTGTTCGATGGAGACGACGCAGCCAAGCGAAATCAGTTACGTCTGGTTGCGATCCCTCGAATAATCAAGAATGAGGAAGTAGTGGTAAGATGTTGTTCCCTGATTAGGTTTCACCTGAACGCTGGGTGTCTCAAAAGTGTTTACACAGTAGCAACTATCTGGAAATGTTGCATGAGCTCAAACTTCATTTCAGGGTTATTCTGAATTCTTCTTCATATACCGACAGGAAGCAGCACTCCGAGCCTTTTATATCCCAGACGAGCCGCAGGATTACGAGCTTCTGAGTTATGGCCAACAGGGACTATTTACAGATGACATCATCAACCGCAACGGCACTCCCGACAACAAACCCGTGTTTAAGGACAGTGCATCCGAATCCTGGCTTCTCAGAGCCAAACCCAGAGAAACGGAGGTGTTGAAGATTTACGCCGGCTGGCAGAAGTGAGATTTATTTAGCTTTTACTCTGTAAGGTTTTGCTATCTAAAGTGTCTCTTCTTTCTTTCTGTGGAACACAAAAGAAGATATTTTGACAAATGCCTCATTTGGGTTTGTACAATAGAGGTCAATGGAGTCGGTGTTGTTTGGTTACCAACGGTCTTCAGAATATCTTCTTCTGTGTTCTGCAGAAGAAAGGAAGTCATACAGGTTTGAAATGACTTGAGGGTTAGTAAATGCTGAAAGAAGTCCCATTTTAGGGTGACCTATCCCTTTAATGGCTACTCAGGAGTGTGAGCTCCATGTTAGCCTGGCGAAGGATTTACTAAGATAGCTGCTGTCCAACTTCTCCAAAACAAATCGTATATCATTTCCAAACATCGTAAGGGACGGACATTAGTCCCGTTGTGTGCCACACACTGCAGGCATGTGTTTATAAAACCCATCAAAACACACTTGACTCTGATGACAGACTTGCTGACAGTGTGTCCGGTTGCCACGGAGATAACGACACAGCATCCACGGTTTACCTTAGATGTTGTTGCCATGGCAACAGGAAATAGATCGCAAATGCTGATGGTGTCTCGTCTCCTGCCGAAACTTGCCAGGAGACCTTTAGGGTAGTAGAAAACGTTGTGTCAAATTATAAAGCGTATGGAAGTATTAAATCAGTCAGAATTACACAGTAATCCAATAATGAAATGTTTGGAAAAATGTTGCGAATCATGGTATGGGATGCTCTTTAATTCTTAAAATTGTATTATGATGCTCTATGTGTACACATAGCTCTCCTGTAGCTCAGTGGTTAGAGCATGGCGCTAGCAAGGCAATGGGTTTGATCCCAGGGGATTGCACATACTAAGAAACAAGTGTATAATAATCAGGATAAAAGCGTCTGCCAAATGTAATTTATGTACTTGTGTTTTTAGAGTTGGAGTCGATCACGTTTCGGTTACTGCTGGAAAAAGCACTACGGTAGATTCAGTCATAAAGGAGGTGCTTTTACTTCTCGGAAGACGGGTGAGTGGGAATTTACTTCTCCAGACCCAACCGAGGGATGTTAGTGTGGTTTTCCATGGTTACTGATAATTGACAATTTAGGGATGTGAACTTCAAATGATGAGACTTTTGCAGATTTTTTCTGTATAAAGATGTATCAGAGCATCATAGATAAACACTTGCATTCTGTCACTGTAGCTTTAATCCTGTACTGTATTTTTCTACACAGTGTGCATCGTGGTAATCCTCATGTTTTCTGTTATCGCTTTAGAATGAAAACTACGAAAATTTCAACTTAGTGGAAGTTTTGATGAACAGCAAACAAGGTGTGATATGCTTTTGCTTTGCCTGACTTACACACTCCAGTTTCTGTTCTTCGTAAGTTATCTTGCTATGAATTCACATCATAGGGTTTTCATTTTATTATATAACTGTAAGCAGGGGTTTTAATCATTGAGATCATTTGTCCCAGAAAATACATAGACTACATGTATAAATTCATACCATGTGCTACTGTAAACGTAAAAGGGAAAGTTGATTTGGTTTTGATGGAATTCTCAGCAAGTTTCTTTGAATCTGATCCTTTTGAAATTTCAGGATTTTTGTTTGAATCTGAATGTGTCTCATGTTTCTGTAGTTCAACGGCAAGTTCTCAATGGTCAGGAGCTTCTGCTGGACAAACTGCAGGAGATACGGAAGGTATGTGGGGTCATGCTGTTAGTTCTTGCTATTTGGAAAAAGCTCAAGGTGATGTGCCTTTACAAGCACAGCACACGTAAAATAAGTCTTAAAGTCATGCTAAAAAAAACTGGAAAACAGAAAGTACCCTACTGAATGAGAAAGAGAATAACTGTATTACTGGAATCAAAATATGAAAATAAATCATATGTAGATGTTATATATCATTTTATATATGAAAAATTAAGTTTAATTTGTTTGAATAATATTCTCTATGCAAATAAATAAAAAAATTATTACAAATGATAATTTACTTAATTTTATGTTTGTTTTCTTATTATCTTTTTATAATACTGTAGGTGCACCTCGCACTGTGTAATAGTTAACGTTTATTTTGCTTCTAATTCTAGCTGTTTGTTTCAGATCTCATTGCGTCAAATGAACCAAACACGGTTTTACATCGAGGAGCGGAGGAATGGTGTGGTGCAGGTCAATCTGCTGCTGGGAGGTCTTCCTACACAACTCGACAAAGAGGAATACACACACCTGCTATCAGAACATCTGGCTATAAAGAGTGAGTTTAGATGTCTATAAGATATTGACCGTTTATCCCATCAAGCTTTTGTAAAACCTTGTAGGGGTCGTATGATACAAATATTATCCTTTGTTTTAGATTTAATACAATGTGTATACATGATTTAAGGTTCAAAAACGCTGTCTTTTCCACATACCGTGCATGTTTGTATCTCCTCTTATCCCCGCCTCTGATTTTTTACAAAGCTAATCGCTCTGAAAAGCAAGGTGTGCTATGATTGGCCAGTTAACCAGTGCATAGTGATTGGTCGAATACTGCAAGCGTGTGACGGAAATGTAACGCCTCTTACCATATTTGGAACATCAGGTTTCAACGCCATTGTACTGACAGGCACAGACACTTTACTTGCGTATACATTTGGGCCGTCTAAGCCAAATCATACCATGAACTGACGTAGATTTGTGGGGGTGTGGTTACAACGAGGTGTTTCAGGCAGGTCTGGGTGAGCATTCGCCTTTAGATACAATGCATCTTTTGTTCCGATTGCAATTTAACGTGTCTAATACTATTAGTATCGTATAATACACCAAAGACACAGAAATACATGTATACGCGCCATATGACCCCCTTAATATTTCATAAAAGAAGTGATTTGTAAGTGTGACATAATTTATTCGAGACTGAAGAAAAGAGTGCTTATCATCATTCTGCTGGGATGGATTACAGCAGGTGATACAGCGACTGTGAGTGATCGAATACCAAACACTAATAACCCCTCTCTCTCTCTCTCTCTCTCTCTCTCTCTCTCTCTTTCTCTTCTTCAGGTCACCTGGTTACGATTACTCATGTATATGCCGGCCAAGGTAAGAACTACAATGCAAAGCTTTTGTTCTGAGTTCGGCATCAAAGTGCAGGACTTTATTTGATAATGTTAAAGGAACAAACCGGTCTCTTTGTGCCCACCCGCTGAAGTCTGGCCCACTCTCAGGGTTCTGTAAATGAGAGCCGTTGTTCCACACTCACGAACGGCTGTTGTTCTCGGTCATCCGCAACATTTCCACTGGCTCCTTCACCTTCATGCTGTTTTATTTCTGCGCTGTCATGTTAGCTTGTGCGGGGGTATGAAAAAGTTCCATTGAAAGCACTGGTCAAAGATTGAGCTATGGTTATCACATGGGCTGTCTGACTCGCATTTATCAATCCCATTTCACTATTCTGTCATCATATTCTGTCCATGTCCAATGCAATTTTTGTATACTTGACTACTGATCGTTACAGGTAAAAAGTGGGTCCCATGGGTGTACAGGTGTGTGTTATTCATTTGGTGTGTTGTTTTTAGGTGCCGTTGTTCTGCAGATCAGCTGTTTTTCAGAGGCAGAGAGGATTTACATGCTGGCTAAAGATATCAGCATCAGCGGCAAACTGCTCTGCTCACTGGTTATACCTGACATCACGGTACAGCACCATATCGATGTGAATCACACTGAGCTTTTCGGGAATTAGGGTCAAAATCTAAATAATAACATAGATCCGACTCTTTCTTCTGTGAAACACAAAAGACGATATTTTGAGAAATGTCTTGGTGGTTTTGTGTTCATACACTGGAAATCAATAGGGGCCAATGTTGTTTGGTCACAATATATATTATTTAGTTTTCTGCAGAAGAAAGTCATACAGGTTTGGGACAACATGACAGTGAGTTGGTGATCTAAGAATGTTCATTTTGGGGGTAAACTGTCCCTTTAACAAACAATAAAGGCCTCAAAGCTGCTGTACAAGCGTTAGATGCCACTGCCCCCTAGTGGTCAGGAAATAAACTACATAACATTTCAACATTAATTCTACAAATGCTCATTGTAACTGATGTTCATTTTTGTTTTACAGCAAAGCAAGTTGCCCAAAGGAAGTTGCCCATTGCTGGTCTTTGTCAACCTTAAAAGTGGAGGACTAAAGGGCAGAGAGATCTTATACAGTTTCCGCAAACTTCTAAACCCTCACCAAGTGTTTGAACTCAGCAGTGGAGGACCGTTGCCCGGGTTAGACAAACTCTCCTATGAAACCATACATTTTATTTCTGCATCATGCTTTGCTGTTTTGTTCTTGCTTTGATATTAAACGAATAGTTTACATCCATGCATTATATTGTTCAGGCTACACACGTTCAGGGATGTTCCTCGGTTTCGTATCCTTGTCTGTGGAGGTGATGGCACAGTGGGATGGGTGCTGGGAGTTCTGGAGTCCATCCGACACAAAATCGCCTGTCCTGAGCCAGCGATCAGCATCGTACCGCTGGGCACCGGTGAGTGATGGGAAAACAAGCATTATTGTATTTGCTTTTACCACGGATGTTTTATTTTTGTTATGATGTTTGTTTATGTTGTCAGGGAATGATCTGGCCCGGGTTTTGCGGTGGGGGGCGGGCTACAGCGGAGAAGATCCCTACAACGTTCTGATATCGGTGGATGAGGCAGAGGAGGTCCACATGGACCGCTGGACGATTCTTCTGGATGCACAGGAAATGACAGACGATGGCAAAGAGAACGGCTTTCTAGAGCCGCCCAAGGTTCGTCTTCAAAAGACTTTAATCTGTGATAAAAGCAGAGTTTTAAACTTCTGCACAACCCCCTGAATCACCATAGCATAACAATTCAGTCGCTCGGTATATAAAAAAATTCGAATTCATGGTTTGTATAAATGTGTCTGTGTGTAGATTGTGCAGATGAATAACTATTTTGGCCTGGGCATCGACGCTGAGCTGAGTCTGGACTTTCATCACGCGCGTGAGGAGGAACCGGATAAGTTTAACAGCAGGTGAGCAGCATCGGTCACGTCGAGAGTGCAAACATCACCGGATGCAGCGGAATGTGAATTTGTGTCATTTCTCCATCAGGTTTCACAACAAAGGCGTGTATGTGAAGGTGGGCCTTCAGAAGCTGAGTCACACGAGAAATCTTCATAAAGACATCAGACTCCAGGTGGACAAACAAGACATAGAACTTCCCAGTATAGAGGGACTGATATTTCTTAACATTCCCAGGTAAACGCGAGATATGTGACCATGTGACCCTATACTTTAAATTAAATGTTCAACGAGCACATACTGATGTAGGTGTCCTGGTAATATATTGGTGAATGTCTAAATACTGTATAGATATATACATTATTTCTATATTTAAATTTTAGATATTAAAATATGTCAATACCCTATATAGAAAAGTATATATAGAAATAAATAGTGAGATTGATGTGTTTTGATAAGTGATGTACCACAGAAGAAATGCTTCTTTTTTTATTCAGTCATTATCATATCTTTGTTTCAACCATTAAGTTCAGGTTTTTTGTGTATGTGTGCGTGTCCAGCTGGGGTTCTGGTGCGGATCTGTGGGGCTCTGACAGTGACTCCCGTTTCGGGCGGCCCAGTATCGATGACGGCATGCTGGAGGTTGTGGGTGTGACGGGTGTGGTGCACATGGTGAGCCCTGATAAACTCTCTCTATCTGTTTATCTTACATCTTCCTCTATTCACTGAACTGCGCCATCATGATAATTTAACCTTTGTTAAGCTCCACCTACTTTTTAGTTACGATTTGGTCAGTGCTGTTCATGAACAATGGTAATGAACGGAAAGTATTTTTACAGATATCAAAGCATATTTATCTGTCATTTCTCAAAGAAACCATTGGCCAATAACAGTATTTCTGGATCATTTATCAGGATTTATTTTTGGAGGACATTTTCTACATTCCATAGATGTGTGTGCAAAATAATATATACACCACTGTACTTTTAACAGGTCTCGGGTAACACGATCTGAAGATATATGTCTAAATGTTTCCATTGAATTATGTGGAGAAAATTATCTTTATAATTCATTATTTCATTACAAACCAAAACAAGCACTGTCTATGAAAACCAGACTCGTATGTTATAAACGAATTATGAGATAATGAGCGTCAATGTATGATTTCAATCATTTATTTCACTATGATTTCAATCTTTAACATGACATTGCTCTGTCAATATAAAGGATTTCAAGAATGTTTTTACATCATGTGGGATGATTTTATGTCGAAAACAGTAAAACACACAAAAAAAGCTTTTAGTTGGGTTCTCAAAAGCAGCGTCACAAATGTTTTTGAAATGAATGACATGGACCTAAACATGGAGAAAAAACACTCAATGAAAGCCCAGCATAGCTGGAAACTGTCAATACTATTTGAAAAGCATCTTAGGGTGAGACCTCAAGTTGGCCGCAGCTGATAAAATGCCAAGAGAACATTTTGACAAATTCTAGACAATGGGAGACTAGTGAAGATGTCAAATACATCATAGATTTATTTATTTATTTCGGATTTTCATAATTTTGTCATTGAATAAATTCGATGTGTTTTCAATTATTCTTAATTAATTAATCTAAAATAAATATTATGAAAAAATATGAAGTGCCCCAAACCTTTGATTTGTGGTTCAAATGTCACTTTTTTTTCTCTGTGTCAGGGTCAGGTTCAAAGTGGGCTACGTTCTGGGATTCGTATCGCTCAGGGCAGCTACATTCGCATCACTGTGACCAAACCCATTCCAGTGCAGGTGGACGGAGAACCTTGGATACAATCACCAGGACAGATCATCATCTCAGCCGCGGGACCAAAGGTCTCACACACACAGACCATACCATATCATGTGATGCTACCTATAATGATCCCATAACATAACATTGTGACTTGGGAGTGTCCCAGATCCCAGAAAGGTCGCAATACAGTGTTTACCTTATTAATATTCTTGGGCTAAGCCTTCTCTACATTGTGATTTATAAACATGCGTGTTTTTCTTATTCACATTTAATTGGACGGGTGCAAAAACTACTCCCGGCAGAAGAATCCAGATGTTCCACAAGTGTTACTGTGTATGCACCTGTTATTTATTCAGTGCTGTATTCTGTACGTTTACGTTGGTTTTCTTTCCTGTGTTAGGTGTGCATGCTGAGAAAAGCCAAAACCAAGCAAAAGAAACAATCGGGCAGTTTAAAGGAAGGCCGAAATGACAGTCCGGCTCCCAGCGATGGAGGCCAGTGACGATCCCAGCAAACACTTCATTGGCTCACAAGCGTCGTCTTAACAGGTTCTCCAGCGGAGTTAAAGGGACAGTTCACCCAAAAATGAAAATTCTGTCATCATTTACTCACCCTCAAGCTGTTTCAAACCTGTATAAATGTCTTTGTTCTGCTGAACACAAAGGGAGATATCTGGAAGGATTTTCAGTTACGGTACATCATTTACTTACATAGTAGGAAACATTTCATTGGTAGTCAAAGGTTCCCCAGAACTGTTGGCTTTCCTACAAAATATCAAATTTTCCCGAACTGAAAATTGCTAACATTCTTTCAAATATCTTTTTTCGTGTTTAAAAAAAGTCATCTAAACAGGTTTGGGACAACTTCTGGGTAAGTAAATCACGAGAGAATTTTTATTTGGAGTAAACTATCCCTTTAATACTGTTAACATGTAACAGGTAGAATGAAACGTGAATGTTTTCTTGTGAAGGTTTTCCATCTCCAACATCTCAGAGTCTGTAGTGTTAAAAAGCCCTGTGAGATACAGCACTGCAGTTTCTCAGGACTTCAGCTGCCCGTGTGGCCTGTTTTTGCCTTAGAATCTTGCTGGTATAGATTTATATTTTCGTTTTTTAGCGTTGTTGCCAGTTTTTTTTATTTCAATGAACTTTGTCTTAAAGTAGTCCATCACTGTAATATCAGACGCACATACGTATCTGTAGCAAGCAGTATTTACTCAATTGACTTTGTGCATCACAATCCTGCTCGTATAGGATCTAGTTTGTGGTCTAGTTATCGTCAACCGTCTTAACTTGACGGTTAGCGTTATTGATCAACGTTTGTTAGTAGCTTTACAAGTATTAAAACCAAAACAATTCAGTATGCGAGTACAAGTCAAATGTTCGAGTTTGTGTTCATTGTGAGCGTATTTAAAAAACTTGTTTTGAAAGAGGTACCGAAAAACTGTGAAAACTTTTACAAACAGATGTGAATTTTAACGCAATTCACAAAAGATGAATGTTTGTAAATGACGATGTGTATTGACACATTAACCACTTTGTGTTTTCGTGTAAATACTATAACACACTATATTATAAGACAGCCGATAAAACATTCCACACGTGATCGCATAGTCAGCCACAGTATTTATCGCCGTCAACGGTTATGTTATTGATGGTGCCTGTATGTCTCACTGATGGCATTCATCATTTATCTTCATTCATTCGTCATGTTTACAAGATCCTGTAGATCAAGCGGAGCATCAATCATAACTCCTCGTGATTTGAAAATATATGTTTGTGTTTATCTGACAGTCGTGTAAAGCTACTCGTCCTATTGTTGGCTCTCTAGAGACGAGCATCGTGCTGTAATATTTTGCTATAGTAAATCATCTAAAATAGCATATATGTCCTTTGTGTACAGTGACTGGTCAGCCCTGCTTCAGCAATATGGATTTGAGAGGCTGGCCTTAGATTTGTATATACGATCACTCTCCGTCCCTGTCGGGGAGTTTTTATGCCTGGCTTTTACTACGGTTACCTATGAGGCGGCTCATCTACCTCTTCACCTGAACACATCACTGCCAAGAATGTTGAACTACGGAGGGTTAACAAAAAAGCCCAGAAATGAATGAATTTGAAGAACAAATTATGTTTTTGATGGTTGACTGTCGTTGTGCTTTGGTTCTTCGATATATCTTCCGTCCATGTCATTGTTGTGCCAGCGACGTGTACGGTAGTGACTTTCCGCATCGGTTGTGCCTGTTGCCTGACAACCACTAGAGCTGACGTGCTGTTCTGTGTATAGTGCCTCATATAAGTGCTTCTGGATGTTCCTCGGTATCTGCATCTGTTCTGTTCGTCTGCTGATTCAGTGGCTGTGAAGTAGAACTGTGCGGTTCTAGATCATTTATGTGCCTACAAATAGAGCGAATCTCTCAAAAACATGACCGGTCTGATTTCACCCTAACATCAAAGAAAATATTCGTTTTTAAATCTATTAAAACTGTAGTTGGCTTTAGGACGATGCATCGTATTATTGTTTGCTTGTCTCATAAACGCCAATAAAAGTCCTCACATGTTGATGCTTTTGGGGTGAAATACGACGAAGGCATGATCTTGAGGTTTTGTGTGATTTCAACCGGTCGCTTTATTTGGTCAAAAATATTGAAAGTTGTTTTATCTCCTGGTGTAATTCAAGTTTTATTTTTACTTAAAAAGTCTATGATTATGGTTCTGAGAACTATATAGATGTATATTTTTGAAGAGAAAATGTTGTTTTTAATTTAGACTGTAAAGAATATCGCACTGACTGTACCGTTTCCAAGACGCATTTAAGTGTACATTATATGTTCAATGAATATTATAAAACTAAATGTATATCAACAGATGGATGTGTCCAATAGAAAAAAAACATTCATTTTTAATCCAGGTCTGGTTTCTTTTTATTTTGCACGAGGTTACAAATAATACATATAATCATGATCCCCCTCAGTTAGCAGCAAGTGTGAGCCATAAATACAACAGTTTGTGCCTTTAACAAAACCTGGTTAGTACGTCTGTGCAGTTTATTTACAACAGTACAAAAGAATTCAGAATCGACTTCAATGTAACACCTAATGATTTCCTCAAGTTTCTTCTATACAAATGATTTTAAAAAGCAATGAAGTAGATCTTGTCTCAAATAAACAGCTTATATGAGAGGATCTTCTGGAATGGGAAAGGCACAAAATGCAATATTTTAAAAGGGTCCTCAACTGGTGGGTCGTGACCCCAAAAATGGCCACAGTTCTGGGTTTTGATGCTAAATTCAAATATTAAAATGCAACTACTCATAAGGATAGTCAAATAAATAATCGCGCTACTTTTAAAACCGAGACATCCCATTTCTTCTGCCGTTGGCGTCATTGCTGTGCACCCTACTGTATTTTGGCCCAAATTCATTGATCTTTATTCCCGAAAGTGTTTTATTTTTTTGTTTGGTAGACTTCTAAATCACACTTTTTTCATATTTTTCGCATACATAAAATCACTTTCTCTCTTTAACTTTGCATGTTGTTAAAAGTAAATAATAGTACATTTTTATGTAATTTTGTACATAAATGATTTTGGTGCTGGGTCGCTTCTCGACAACCAATGTGAACTATAGATCCTAAAGCAAAGCCAGTTGAGAACCACTGAAGTAAAGAAAACGAACAGAGAGAATCAGTCCAGGGTTATTTCTCCAGCAAACATGGTGATGAGCAGAATGATGGAAAATCCTGTGAGCAGTCCAGCATTCTGAATTAAGAAGAAAACAACTTCTGTCTTGGTGCTCTTTGCGTGTTCTCGGGCAATCATGTTCATTTCAGGAAACTGTGAGAGAAAGAGAGAGGTCAGTTTTGACTCCCTAAGTGACGTTTAGGGTGGACTGCACCAGTCTTCTTAGATGTAAAATACAAATGTTGCTAAGAAATTGCTTACTTATGGCTAGCTGTCTCTGCATATTAAGCTAGGCTAGGCAAAAATGGATAAGCCAAATTGTCATGGTAATCTTACCATATCAGTTAAGGAAATGTAGAGGAACATGCCACCGGCGATGGCGAAGATCACATTGGGTGCAAAAGTGCTGCCCAGCAGGATTCCCAGAACCAGACCCATATAACAGGACATTGAAGACAGCAGATTGAAAAAGATAGCCTGTGGAACGCTCAAGCCTGCGTTCAGCAGGATAACAAAGTCACCTATAGGGTGAGATATATAGCACAGAAGGCCTCAGTTGCATGTGGTGACAGTTCTTTCGGAGCATTTTTTCCACACTTTCAAAGGTAACAAACCTTATTATTTTGCTAACCTAACTATGCAAAATCATAAACCTACCACCCCTTCTTGGATTGAGACTCATTGGCTGAATTTCTCTTACCCAGCTCATGGGGGAACTCCTCACAGACGATTGCGATAGAGGTGCTGAAGCCATTGAGAATGGACACTGTGAACGAGGCTCCGATTGCCAGCCCGTCTATAAAATTGTGTAGAGCGTCACTCAGCGAGATCATCCATGCCACCGTCTTGACGTTGGACAGCCGTCTTCCTCTGAGCCATATACAGGACCCCTGCAACAACATGGTCGTTCAACACAAGCGAAGACCAGCATTTCAGAAACTTCCCAAAGATACATCCCACAAATCACCTTATTAAAACCTATTCAACTACACAACTTAAAGGGAAGAATGGTGGTAACCCAACCGGTACAGCCATTGTTCGGTTACCAACATTCCTCATAATATCTTCTTTTGTGTTCTGCAGAAGAAAGTCATACATGTTTAAAATCACAAGAGTTCATATAAATGATGACAGAATTTGGATCATTTTGGGGTGAACTACCCGCTCCTTGATCCCGACACTGGGCTCCACATTTCATTTATTTATTTTTTAAGCGCCAAGGGCGAAATTGTATTGTTACAGGCATGAGAAGACAAACCGATTGGACGGTGCTTGTGATTTAGGTCAAAGGTCAGAAGACCATCTTGTTGCTGCTGGAAGCTGTGACAGATGTAAGTAAACACAGCTGTGTGCGACTGTAGGTTCCGCTGACATGTACACTATGTGCTTCACTTTGAACTCAAAAAGTGTTTTACAGCACCCATTAAGAACCTGTTGGACCGTGGCGTTAAGTTTCAATCACACAAACCCTTACAGTGTTGCCTAATATAACTTTAACAGCAGGTTGATATTGGCATATTAATAGCATTAGAAGGAATACATTTGGTCAGTTATTAATCTTTCCAAGGCCAAGCACGTGATCCATCATTTTAGTTTAACCATTGACTATTCATCTGATGTTGTACAAAGCGCTTTACCTTTACTTAAAGGTCCAATGTGTAATTTTCGGATGGATCTATTGACAGAAATGCCTTCAGAGGTGCATAAAGACCTTACATAATAAAGCCTTATGTTTTTATTAATGAACTGTTTCTATCTACATACACCGCGGGTCCCCTTACATGGAATTTACCATGTTGTTTCTACAGTAGCCCTTAATGGACATAAATACATTATCTCCTCCGGCAAAGAAGCGAAAACGCGACGACATCATAGTCCTGTGTCAGCCGCCGTAGTGCATCGAAAGGGAGGAGAGAGCCGTTGGTTGCAATTCGCAACCTCAACGCTGGATGCCACCACTAAACTGGTCACTTTTGCATTTCATAAATGTTTGCAAGCATCTTTATGCTTTTTGCTATGTGAGTATACTTTATTACTGTTATTTACCGTATTAAATGAACAATTACATTAAGCTGAACCAATTTAACTTCCGAATTCCATTATATATACAGAATATATAAGTCATTCAATAAGTATTTAATGTTAAGCGGTTGGTTGTATCTATACCATTTGTACTCTAAATAATAACTATATCTAGACTATACCTCATTTGTTTGTCAGATTGTAGTATTTGTTGTTTATGTTGGATCTGAGCAGTTGTACCTGTTCTACTGGAGAGTCGGATGATATGCTGGTCTTCTCGCTGTTGGTAATTTTGAAGTTGTGATCTGCCACACTAGTTACACCATTGTGTTGAACATTCTCTGTGGGGTGGAAGTGACTGTGCTAAAGTGGACAGGATTAGAATTATCTTGGGATATATGTTGTAGTATATTTTTAACATCAAGCCTACGACACAGATTTCTTTATATTAAGTAAGGTATAATCTACAGTGTGTTTATATCTGAAAGACATTAGGATGTGTAAATCCCACCTCGTGCTCAACTTTCAGAATTATCTTCAGAATCTTCTCGGTGAAGTAGAGCAGGTAGAATCCACCGAAGATCCCAACGGCTTGAGGAACGTATTTGTCCACTTTTGGGTCGAACCCGAGGGCCTGTTTATTTACAAAAGTGCACAGTCATGTAATGATGTTTCAGTGGGAGAAACGTGACAAACAAAACAAACATTGCATATCACACACAAATCATACAGTCCATCGCATATACAACAAGAACAGCCAGAAGTATTCAAACTCCTCAGAATATAAAATCTATCTGCGTGGGGTTTTTGCATTTCACTGACAGTATTTATTTCAAAAAGACTGTAAATAATTATCTGAACCAAGGACATACAGGTTAAAGGGATAATTCACCCAAAAGTTACATTACATTTACATTTAGTCATTTAGCAGACGCTTTTATCCAAAGTGACTTACAAAGAGTTCATAAAACATTCTGTCATCCTTTACTCACCCCAGATTGTTACAAACCTGTTTAAATGTATTTTTTCTGCTAAACTCAAAGGAAGATATTTGGAAGAATGTATAAAGGTTTGGATCAATCTGAGGCTGAGTAAATTATGACAGAATTTGGGTGAACTATCCCTTTACATTGTAAAAACTTGAGTTTAAATGTTTCAGAGTAACAGTTGTGTACTATCACCAGTGTGACCTACAAGGTCGTCTACAAGAATTTTCCCTTAACCCGACCTAAATGAACCGTAGGACAATATGAATGAACGAAGATATGACAGAAATATTTCACCTCGGGTATAAGTTGGAGAGCAGAATTGGAGAAGAGCGTGCCAATAGCCAGACCAATGAAATATGTGAGCACTTTGGGAAAGTATGTTTTTTTAGTGAAGGGAACGAGAGCCAGACCCAGCAGTGAAGCCAGGTTAATAACTGTAACAGCCAGGAAGCCATATCCCCATACTGTATGTAGAAAAACAGAGATTATACAAACAAATGATACATAAAACCATACGCAACATTAGTAAATCCATCGACCCTGTGTTAAAACGAACAAAATATCATTGTTAAAACAAAGCTGATTTATATTTTTTTGTAATAAAAGGACTGTATTATTTTTAGTGAAATCACCCTTTTGCCTTAACTAGTTCATTTAAAATACTTATAAGCCTGTTGGGTGGCAGAATTATGATACAAGTTGTATGTGATCTTTCAATGAATTCATGAATTATGTCCTCAAAAACGGCATGTGAGAAAATACAATAAAATAAATAAATAAATAATACAGTAATACAACACTGTTGTGTGACCAATTCATTCTAATAAATGTTTCCTGGTCTTTCAACGAATGAATGATTTATGTGTTAAAAAACTGCATGCACAATATTAAATCAAATAAATAATACAAATGTTAACTACGATAGCATATCATTGTTATATTGCAAGTGTTATTATAAACAACTATATAATCATTTAAAAAGATGTATATGGCAAGTCAACCTCCCAAAATACTTTTTAAATATAACCTCATATCGTGTTTAATTTTGTGATGATTTAGGGTTTAATTAATTAATAAGGCTTTAAAACCATTGCCTTAGTAATTGATCTCAATTGTAAACATAAAAGCCATATTATTGTTATTAATTAATCAGATCAGTTGTTATTTGTAACCCCTTTTATGGCTTTGCCTTGTATGGAGAGAGGGTACAAAGTCTAAAATGCGATGTTTAAATAAGGAGAAAGTTCATTGCTAGTATCAAGATCATGAAGATCCACCAAGTGTATTACAGACCCACCATGAGGTTGAATGACTCCGAGAGTGTCCGTGGGACACGGTGGCAATACCGCCTGGTTAAGCAGAGCCGGGCAGATAGTGACCAAGTGATCTTGCGTTAAATAAGTGATGTTCTGAAGTCCATAGTGGACCAGGATCTGTTCTCCGGACATACACTACAACACGCGGTTAAAAAGACAGTCAGAAGATGTACGTGTGACAAAGAATAACAAACCTCAATCATATAAAATCATTATGTATTGTAAAACAGACTGTAAAGAGATTACCTGCGCGAGTACAGGAATGTTTAAATCCTCGGGCTTTTCGTTCACGATCGCCCCCAATAAACTGTTAATGCCACTGAGATCCAGCGAACCGTTTTCTCCGTAAACCGCAAGAACATCCTTCAAAAAATACTTCTGCAGCGACTTGGCTTTCATTCCTGAGATTACAGTCGCTAGTAAAAGTGTAAAAACACGAGGAAAGGATTTGAGAATGCCTGCCATGCTTACAGCGCACACGTCTCTATCCAAAGAGACCCCCGAGTGAAGTAGAGAAAGGAGAAAGTTTAAAGCCCCGTCACGAGATTATCAAGATCTCAGAAAGAGCGCAGGACGCCACGGGACTCCTAATGCAATATATCCGCAAGGAAAGTCGCATCTTAATGAATGAACGATGAGAAACGGCGCGATGTGTCCGGTATTAGTATCCGAGATGACCCAGCTCGCGCCTCCATTGGCATTCAGCCCACCGCTCACCTCCGCTTGTTTCCAGAGACAAAACAAATAAATCATGACAATTAAACAAACACTACAAACTAAAGCATTATCGGAAAATCGCAAGTGAACTGCTAACAAACTATTTATAGTGCTTTTAATGTAGTGCAAAAGACCTTTATTCTTTTATTTGACAAGAACTACTAACATTACACGTTTATTATTATTATTATGATGAAGTAGCATAACTTTCTACGTGACAAGAAAATACAAATACAATCTATGTGGTTTGCTAATACTGAATTCTTACTATTAACAAATGTAAATAATGTATAGTTGTTTTTCCTGCGCGAAAGGGGGCGGAGTCTGCATCCAATTAATTTATTTCAGTTTTCAGTGTTTTCAGTTGCAGTGAAAATAAATGGAAAGCTTTCATCACAACAGAATGAACCGCAAATAAGTCCAGAAAGGAATGAATTAAATGTTTCTAAAAAGTGAGATATTTCACATTGTCAAAATAAGTCACGCGTTTTAAACGTGTTTATTATTTTAAATGTTATGAATTTGTATATGAAATATCCCATTCTAAGTCCTGAAACAGATGATCGGTGTACCAAGCTACTTTATTAATGTTGAAAATTATATTTTGTGTGCTTTAATATATGTCTAAATCGGACGTTAAATAATGAATGACACGAATTTAATTTGACGATTATTTTTTATCTCTTAAAGTAATATATGTTTATATACCAATGAATGTAAAATGTTTGATTATGTGGTGAATTTCTATATTTGACATGGCAAATATTATATTCATAGACAAACGTTTGTAAAATCTGTACTTAACTGCAATTTATTTTTGTTAGAATTGGAGAACTTAAAAATCTCTATTGCTCATAAACATTCAAAAAAATGTAAAGTTGTTAAAATTTATGCAGACGTTTTTTTTCAATTCAATATTGATTATCTTTTAATCTTTTTTTCTCTTCCTCTTTGTGTGATTTGTATAATATTGTTACTTTCAAGATTTCTTTGAATAAAAAAAAAAGCACCAATATGTCCAGCACTGCCCCCTGCTGACACAGTCGTGTACAGCACCACCGATCATAACCGTAGAAGAAGACTCGCTTCCGGCAGTGAACGCTGGGATGGCGTTGAACCAGCAGTTGGAATTTGCCCTCTGTCATGTGTACTGATCCACTTTCCTCAGAGACACACAAATCTACGTCCATTAAGCCCGAGGTATGAATTTATTTCTTTACTTTCTTTCATCCGGACGTTGTTTAATGTTTTTTTTAAAGATTGACAGAGGCGTGCAGTTTGGGATGCCAAAAGTGCAACTCCATCACCACTGACAGCCGATGAGATGTGCAACACACACGGTCAATGCGGGATGTTTAGAAGCCGATCGTGTTCAGGAATTGATCGTGTTTGAGGTCATTGACAAGAACTGGATTTGCACTGTAAACTCATTGAAACGCCTTCGTCCTTTTTTAACACTGATATGGTTTTTATTAAGTTAAGATCAAGGTAGGGCGTTGACTTTTTTCGAAACTATTAGCTATGATGTTTTAAAAGTGAAATCCGCCCTCTAAAGTTTCATATTAGCAGATGCCACATTTGCATTTCACAGCAGGTGTACAGTTAGTTCAAGGTGTGTGTATGTACAGCGTTAGCTGGAAGTTAACTGTATTTCTACGACAGTTTTGATATATTATCAGTCATGTCTGATTCATGTCGCTCATAAATCATCGAAATCCCGAAGTTGTAGTTCAAGAATCTTGTGTGAGGCTTTGTTTTATGTGAATATCATTTTTCTTTGATGAGAGATGCACACAAAAACCCTTTAGTTTACTTTTTCAGAGGCTTTTTTAGAGCTAAAATTTCCTTAACAAAAGGTTTATCAAGCTTAAATAGTAATTTGCTTTTGATAAGATCTTTTTTTTGCAGAAGAATGGTTATTGTCAATGGGTGTGAGCCGGCTTGATGTTCTTTACAGAAGGCTTCTCCTCACCAAACTCTTTATCCAAGGGTGGGGAAAGCCAGAAGACCTGAAAAGGTCAATTCTATCATAAAAACACACACACTTTGATTGGAATGGATCATTATAAAATGATTTGCATATTTATTTAAATTTGATTGATTGTGACTATTACAGAATTTTTGAGTTCCGGAAACTCATTGGTAACAGGGAGAGATGCAGGGATCTGGTACCCAAGGATTACCCGATATTTATTGACAAAGTAAGACACACCTGTGCAAAGCTTATTGGTAACAGTAACTAACTGTAGTAATAAATACCTAGTTGTGTTCAACGTTAATATTTTACACTAAGAATAACGCTATGTTGCAACTGCATCTGCAGGTAGAAGATCAGACTGATTGCAAAATTCACAACGGTCATTTCATATCACCGCTGGAGCACATCCTTCCAGGCGTCCTGCCAACAGAGTCCATCAAAGCCCGGTAACCACAATCATCACCTACAAACACCTAATGCAAATGCAAAGGATTATGATGGCTTATTGAGTAACTTGTATTCAAAGTACTTTTAAATGCTCCGAATGATGAGTTTGGTTTTATTTTCCCCCTTTAGATTCCAGTTCATTGTACCTAAGAAATGGAAGAGGCACCGGCCGGTCTGTATCCACCTGGCTGGAACAGGAGATCACGTAAGTGTGCCAAGATGTGATAATACAGAATCAGCATGTCGTCATCATTGTTTTATTGTTCCATACATTTTTACAGTTTTTCTGGAGAAGACGAACACTAATGGCTAGACCAATGGTAAAGGAATCTGGGATGGCTTCACTTCTGTTGGAAAATCCATATTATATCCTTACAAATGCTAAACTTCAGGTATTTTAGTTTAGGCTGGTGAATTACTTAAACAGTCATTGATCTCATTTGACACCACCTTAACTCTGAGCCGCACATGGATACAGGAAACCTAAGGACCAACTGTGAGTGTTCTTTCAGAGTTGTCATCTCATTATTACAGTAGTCTTGACACAGCGTGAACAAATCAAAGCTTTAGTACGATTAACACATGTTAACTGTATGATCCGTGCTTTTATTTAGACGCTCCAGTCTGAAGAATGTATCAGACTTGTTTGTGATGGGCGGGGCTCTTATCCTGGAATCTGCCGTTCTGTTACATTGGCTGGAGAGAGAGGGTTTCTGGCCTCTTGGGATGACTGGCATTTCAATGGGAGGACATGTAGGTTCCACTTGACTCTGTGTCATTTTCAGGCCATGAAGACCTATCGAAGATCCCAGTCTGAAATCTATTATTGATTTACTTTCAGATGGCATCATTAGCTGTAACTAACTGGCCCAAACCAATTCCACTGATCCCTTGTTTGTCATGGACTACCGCCTCAAGTGTTTTTACCACAGTAAGATTTCAATCTTTTCATTTTAGCAGGAACAAGTCAGACATGTTACGGTAACACTTTACGTTAAGGTTGAATATGTTAAAGGAACGGTTCATCCCAAATATTATGTCTTGGTGTTCAAAATCTGCTATAAATGTCTTTATCTGTGTTCATCGCAACAAAGATATTTGGAAGAATGCTTAAAACCAAACACTTCTTGGCCACCATTGACTACCATAGTAGGAAAATGACTTTGTTCTGTTGAACACAAAAGAAGGTGATTTGAAGAATTTATGAATGCAAACAGTTCTGGGGCACTTTTGTCTACCGTTGTCATTTTTCCCACTATGGTAGTCAACGGTGGCCGTTTGGTTAAAAGCATTTTTCCAAATATCTTTCTCTGTGTTCATTGGGATAACACAATTTATAGAGATTTGGAACAGTCAACAGTAAATGAACAGCTTGGGTTAACTGTTCCTTTAATGCCACAGTAAGTCTCCAGAAAATTATTCTTTTGCAAATACATAAAGATCTTTAGGATGTTTTTCGGGAAATTGAAATGCATATTTTAGTTTGAAATGCTTTAAATCACTTCACATTTGACATGACATCACAATTACACACGTTACATCATAACTATGACATTCAAACCCAGAAACAGGGTTCCACCAGGAACGCAGTAGGACTTGAAGACAGCATCAGTTACGTTTAACCACTGAGCTATGAATACCTTCAACGACAATATCTTCATTCCTGTGTCAGTTGACTGAGAGCCGTCAAAACATGTCGATACAAAAGCTATTGTTCACTCGTGACTGACTCATGTGTCTTAACCTCATATTAATGACTTCAATCTGTTTACAAATCCTAGAAAATGTAAATCTCTGCTTGTCCACAGGGTGTTTTAAGTAGAGCTGTGAATTGGAGGGAACTTGAAAAGCAGTATGCTGCACATACGGTGTACGAGAAAGAAATCATTAACATGCTGGAGTATTGTGGGGTAGGTTTGCAGAGATTAATTTGTTTCTTTAAATCTTTAAAACGCAAAACTCACAGTACACAAAATAAGTGTTTATAACATGACCGAGGTGCAGCATTTTTCACACATACTGTAACTCACAGCCATCACGCCTTTAATTTTCAGACAGACTCTTTCCGGATGGGTCAGGACTTCGTGAAAAATTCCCCAGGCAGCTTCGACAACCTCTCAGACCTGGATCTCACACATGACCTGTTAAACCTCCGCCCACCAGAGAGGGAACAGATGGGGCTACACTCCTCGGTCTCTTGTTCTGGACGTCACACCTCAGACTCGACCGTGCTGATAGGTCGGAGAGACAGAGATGGATTCGATCAGATGCTGTCTGCTGTGAGCAGCAGCGGGCCTCATTTAGACATGCTACATGCTAAGAACATCACGTGCGGATCGGGTCAGCGGCATTCGCTGCAGAGAGAATCACTGTGCTTCATGAAGGGAGTTATGGATGAATGTACACACATTGCTAATTTTTCAGGTGAGAATCTTGAATCTTAGAAATACATTTTTGACAGCTTGTATTCCTGAAATGGGCTTTATTATTTATTGTACTTCCAGTGCCTGTAGATCCCAGTCTGATCATTATAGTCCAAGCGAAGGAAGATGCTTACGTTCCCCGCACTGGAGTTCGCAGCTTACAGGAAATCTGGCCTGGATGTGAGGTTCGCTACCTCAAAGGTGGCCACGTTAGCGCCTATCTTTTCAAACAAGGACTGTTTCGGTAAGCCCAGATTATTTAGTCGCGTCCTGTTCTCTGAAAATGTATTATAGTTAAATTAAATAAATTGTGAATGTATTCATTAACACGAAATTCACATTTGATTGTCGACCCGCAGGCAAGCAATTTACGATGCCTACGACCGGTTTCTTCAGAGGTATTCCAGCTAATAGCCAAAGACATGAATTTTGGCATTTTGAAAGTATGATGACAAAAGTGGAGACAAAGAAGGAAGAATATGATGGTCGTGATTTTTATGAAGCAAATTAAACTCAAAATCCTGGTGCTAACAAAGAGAGGCAGTGGGCAGTGTTTGTATATCTGGTTTCGCCTCCGTACTCGCATCAAGCCATTGTACGCTTGTACACATACAAACCCTCGTCTTCCTGACCTCACTGCCTTTGCTTGTGTGTATCATGATTGAGACTGAACACGAGATGAAGATGTGCCTCCAAATATAATTAATTTAAAACAAATCAAGGTTTTCTGAAAAATAGTGTGTTTTGAATTATATGTTAAATGAATGTGCACGCACCAAGACGTATTGATATTTTTAACCGTTTTGTATTTCCTGAACAGATTACAAACTGTTGCAATCCATGGGTTTGTTTCACAAACTTCATCATTTGTGGAGCGCAATGTACTTTTTAAAGAAAATCAAGACGATCAAAATGTTCCTGTTTTTATAAAATAGTGCATCTCTGAAATGGCATTGTCCTCTTGTTTCATAGCTAGTAAAGTCTGACATTTCCAGTTCTTGAATCTTCAGATATTGGTATTACAGTTCAGGTGGCAAGAAATACACGAACACAATTTAAAATACACATTCTGTTAAATATTATTTAAAAATCATGTCTTTCTTTCGTCATAACCCCTGCCCAAAAAACAGTCAAGACTGAAATATTTCAATATGTGATGTTTCTGATCAATCATGTGATCACTGTATTCATAATCTCCACTCTAAAATAAAATAAATTTCAAAATATTGAGTTATGTTTTCCTTCAAAAAATAATTTTAGGGTACATCAGTGTGGATATTGTGGTGTGCGTATATACAGCTGTGGAAAAAAAATCAGTTTTTCTGAATTAACTATAGGTATGCGTTTAGGTAAAATTGTTATTTTTGTTTTATTCGGTGAAAAAATAACATTATTTCTCCCAAATAAAAATAGTGTTTCTATTTGCATTCATCAGAATAACAGTAAGCGTGCTCTAGACCTCAAATTCCGCAAATAAAACAAGTTCATATTCACGCTTATGCAATACAACATTAATATTTCCACGTGCATTTAGCAGAAGTTCACAATTTTTTGTGATAACCTCGATAGGTCTCATAATTGTTCTGCGTTGGCATTGCTGTTGGATGACTTTGTCGCTCCTGAGTTTTGATTTTGTTGAAATTCAACAGACACACACAATGCATCAAGAAATGTCACATCCAAATTCTTTTTGACACAATCGTATACACAACTTAATATTGTGTAAACATGAACATCACAAAGAAACAATGATGGTTTGAATGTGTTAAATATCTAATGTTAAATGATCAAAAATACCCTAAATTAAAACAAGCACATAAACAATGTTAGTTTATCAAAACATGGAAGTGTTGTCATGCTTTATTCACATTCATTATGTATTCAACATCCACGTGTTTACTATGTTGATATTTCTCCTTCGATCCTGCAGTACTGTAGTTTGACCGACTGCACTCTGTTACCTGGAAATCTTGCCCTCACTAAACATGGAGCCATGTGTTTATCTCAACCTTCCTGAAGCCGTTTGCCATCAGTACGTGTGACCCATGAACCTGCTGCTCGGCTGTGTGTGTGCGTGCGTGCGTGCGTGTGTGTGCGTGCGCGCGTGTGTGTGCGTGCGCCAGTACTCCGCCATATTCACTGTTTTCTTGCCTTGAGAACGAGCACGGAGCGTCGCGACTGCCCGCGAGAACCGAAACAGTTTTTGCACGCAACCCGGTGACCAACCGACGAGGCATTACGCGGACTAAAACAATGGCGAGGAAAAAAAGCAAGCAGCAGGCCGTCGGGTCCAAGGATTTAGCGTCGGATCAGCAGCAGCAGAGCCTGTCGAAGAAGCCCGGCGATGCGGGAGTAGCAGCTGCGGCGGCGCCAGGCGGCGGTAACGCTGGCGGTGGAGGAGATGCAGGAGCGAGCAGGACCAATCAGGTAGCTAATGCTAACGCTCCATCCGAGCTCGAGTCCTGGACCCGTTTCTCGCCGTCTGTGATTTGATCTGTTACCGTTTCAACGGTCGATTCAACCTGGATTGTGTTTCGCGTTCGGTTATTTGTGTTTTCGCGCTTATTGACGTTTGATCTCGCGTTTTTTTGTCTAACGTAACCCGTCGCTGTACGGGCGGAGCGGCACCAGCTCGCTATCCACCTATGCCACCGGTGCCATATACATAAATAACGAGAGAAATGTATTTCCCGTTAAGCATTTTAGCAGGACGCTGTTACGTTTTGACGTTTTCGTGACACCGATCGTTCAGATTTACAGGAAACGAAACGAAAAGTCCATTGGCGAGCACAAAGCTAACGAGTGTTAACATTGATGTGGCTACTAAATTATTGCTGGGCTGTCTGGACTCCCCTGACTAGCCCATCTAGAGAGTGCTTACCATCCGTTTGTGCACCTCGGGACTTTTAAACTGTTATTGTCATTGGTTGAGATAATGCTTGGATGCCCACCTGCTAATATGGTATGTTTTATAGGTGACACTTACAGTGTATAGTGTCAACTTATAGTGTTGAAATGTTTGAATTGGTGTATTTCACAGTTTTTAAGTGAATATTGTGCAGACTAGAACCGACACACTGCTTTTGGACTCAATGGATTCAATGTTTCGTGTTGGTGAACTAGCCAAACTCTCACCAAATTCTATACGAATGAAATGCTTTCTGTTATCATTTCAATTTTAAACAACTATATCAATGTAAACAAAAATTGTTTTTATGTGTGATTGTGCATTTTTGTATTTTATTTGTGCGAAACGGCGGCTGCATAATGTTGGAGAAACGTGTGCTGTGCAATGACTTGGTAGTTCTTAAAATCAATGTAAAATATATTTTCAAACTGAACAATATTTCATTTTTTATATATAATAGAAATTAAAACTTTGACTTTATATAACTTGAAAGTATTAGTCCTTTTCGAGTTATGACACACATTATGATGCACAATATTTCGATATATCATGCAGCATTACTTAAAATAATGAACAAAAAAAATGACAAAGCAGTTTTCAGGTTTGGATTTGACACAAAGCAAATCAACGTCTTTTGTTTATTGGCCCAAATTGCAGAGCTTTAATATCAGGACTTTTTGTTTGGCCTGCCATCCTGTTTCAAACATTATTTGTGTTTATGTTTGGTAACGCCGGAGGCACAGATATTGCACACTTCATCTTTGTCACATACCTCATTTGCTCTTTTCTCGCAGTCCATGCACACCTGCTGCTTGCTGTGCCATCGGGAATTCAAGGACTGGGGGGCAGGCCAGGTGAACGGGCTCCCCAGTCACGGCTCCAAGCTGGCAGAGGCCATGCCGGCGCTTTCCCAAGCCCTGCTGAGGGAGGTTCCGGGCCGTAAGCTGGCGGACGCCGTGCCTTCGCTGTCCCAGTCGCTGTTGGGCGAGGTGCCGCTGTGGATCTGTCAAAGCTGCAGGAAGAGCGTAGAGGAGGAGGAGAGGAGAACGGTTCAAGAGCAAACCACACAGGTGAGTGGGACAAACACTGTTAGAGAACACTACAGCTTCTGTAGCTGAATTTTAGTGTTGTATTAGTGTTGTATTAGCATCTACTGGGAACAAACACACTTTATACATTGAAATGAACTTGGAAAATGTGTGAGCCAAATGCATACATGTAAATGCATAAATGAAATGGAGCGTTTGTAGAAACAGGTTGATCATAAATTATATGTTTGTGAGTTCTAGGGCCTCGACGACCTCTAATTCTGTTCTCTGCATATTTATTATCATATGTTTAATGTAAACATTTCTGTTAAAAGCAAATTTGTAAACAGGTCTATACAGTGTCAGCGAAAGTATTTAGACCACAATTAAAAATGTATGAATGTAAGTGCATTAAGAAACTGCCAAACCAAGTGGCAAACCAACCAACCACTTATGCCAGACGTTGTGATTTTCTTTTGTGAAACCAGTCCAAGATCCTTCGCAGTGGATGCATAAAGTCTGTTTCTTTCACACATGTGTCCTAGCAGAGACACTACAGCTTATGCAGCTATATGCTTGTATTTTTATTTTAGAACGGCTTGTTACGCGTGCTTGTCATGCGCTTCCCATGTTGTGTTTTTTTTACTTCGTGCCCACCTGACATGCATAAAGGTGCAAGATTTGAGGATGATTTTTTTGTACAAAATGAAGTTGTTCCTTTTTTGGGATCAGTGCTAAGTTTGTGATTAAAGAATGATCAAACAACACGATTTCACCGACAGTGTTTGTGGCCGAAACTTATTTTTAGACCCAGATCTCAGCTCAGTGTCGTTGAGGACAATCCTGTGTACACTACACACAATACAGTCTAACACACGGGACTCTTCCAGTACAGCAAGCATTAGGTTGTGTTAATGTTGTTGTAATGTTTTCCTTCCTGAATGTCGTGATTTAGAATTTCATAGGCTCATTTGATTGACATCTCACGAAGTGGATTTGTGTTGTTATCCAGGTACCGCTGTCGCACTCCTCTTGTAAGTCTCAGAGCTGTGGGAATGGTTATCCAGAGCATAGCTCAGTGGATTGGGATCCCAGCTCCTTCCTGTCTGCACGCAAACTCTCGGGCTTGTGGAACTCCGCTCATTCTAACGGAGGGTCTCACTGCAACCACAGCACATCCACGCTTTCACAGGGTACGCACCTGTTTTCTTCTCTGGATTACTTGATTTAGATTGGTCAGTTATTTATAGCAGGCTGACTGTACATAATCTCTGACCAATTATTTATCTATTGTTTTTGTTAGCTATTTGTGAGGGGTATTCTGAATTAAACGGAAAAAATACGTTTCTCTTCCTGGCAGGCGGAACCTTGGGACCATCTTGCCATGAGAAGCGATCATCTCATGATGCTCCTGGGAAGGCTGCCAAAACATTCGGGACCAAAGTCTGTCCCTACAGTCATCCTGCATCCCAGAATTCTAGTGCGGCGTCTTCTGGGACGCTTTCTGCTTCCTCTGATCTATGTAAGACCAACCCAAAGCACTTCAAAACAATGTGTCGTCGACCAACTCCTCCAGGTGAGAAGACCATATGAAATGGTGTCAGTTAACAGAAGCATTAGATGTTTTTATTTTCTATTGATGTTCAGCTTATTTGTTTGTAAAGTGCTTGGTCTAATTTTAGAAACACAACTTTTCGTGGAAAAAAGCTGAAGGAGATGGTTTTAACTGTAAGATTATGTCTGTGTTGTCTCTTTAATGTGAACAGTATTTACTCATTTTCTAGTAAACAACCTCTCTCACATCAAACACTTCTGTGTTCATATTGCACTGCATGAATAAATTGACGTAAATGGATTTTCTTCTTTACTGCAAAATCACATTCGCATTCAGTCAGAACTTTTATTTGAAAAACAGTTCACTTAAGTAACTATAGCTAGGATAAAACTTGAGTGCACATCTCTTCAAAACAACTATCGGATCAATATTTTTTGTTTTTCCACAGGTGAAGCTTTCCACCCAAGCGACCACCACCAAGCTGCAGACCTGTCCGTGCCGCCCAACAGTCCCACCGGTCTCTCCTCCCAGCATTCCTCGCTGCTGCCTCCCAAGCAAAACTCCAGTCAACACGTTCACGTCAACACATCAAGTCCGGGCCTGGCGTCACACGCTCCCTTCTCCCCGCTGGTACCAAACATTCACTCTCCCACAGTTAAGCACTCAAACGGGGCTGACAGTCCGGTGGCCGTACACAAACCCAGCGCATGCAAGAACTCCCACATTCCTGCTGTAAACACGCAACATGGCAAACTCGGCAACTCGCTCATAAGCTGCAGTCACCCATGCAACGGGCACAGTAACGGCAACTCTGTAGCATCCTCCAATGCTGTACACGTAACGTCTGGGGCGTGCAGGTTAGCATCACTTAAAATAAACATATGCATGCGTGCTGGGTTTCAATTTCATTGATGATTTTGTATTTTTTTTTCCCTAAAGACTAAGTTGTTTGTGTTGTTTTGTATGAGCAGGGACCAGGCATGTAAAGGTCACAAAATGTCCAACGGGTCATTATGTCACGCCCCGCCCTGTGAACTCGAAGAGGGAGATGACGAAGACAGCAGCTCAGAACGTAGCTCCTGTGCATCCTCATCCACCAATCAGAAGGACGGGAAATACTGTGACTGTTGCTACTGCGAGTTCTTTGGCCATAACGCGGTACAATTGTCTTTACGCTGCCGTTTTAACGTGCAAACATTGCTTACTGCCATTCATATATGTGCATGTTGGTACTCTTGTCTATTATAAATAATATTGTTCTGTACATTTTTAGCCCCCAGCTGCACCCACCAGTCGAAACTATGCTGAGATTAGGGAGAAGCTTCGGTCCAGGTTGACTCGGCGTAAAGAGGAGCTTCCTCAGAGACAGGACCTGGACCCGGCAATGGAGAGTACCATTGATAATCGAGACGTGGACGAGCTTCTGGACTTTATCAACAACACAGAACCCAAACCCGTCAACAGTGCCAAGGCTGCCAAGCGTGCCCGCCACAAACAGAAGAAAAAGGTAACGCCTTCTGGTCCTCTAGAAGTTTGTAATATAATAGTTTTAAGTGGCTTGAAACGAGATAATGCACATTTTAGCTGTTTGGCTCATCTAAGTATTTATGCATACAAAAACTATTTAGAAGTTAGAAGATTAGGGTCTCTTGGCTGAGTAATGGGGCGACTTTTTTGCTTAAACTAAATGAAATTTATATTAAAGGGGTTCTTGAAATGATGATTTGGACCTAATAATAAAGAACACACAGCCAATAAGAGCTCAGAAACTCTAGTACTGTTTAATGTAGGGCTACACGATTATGGCCAGAATCATAACTGTCAATTATTCTCATCTGTATTGTAATTTCGATTAGGAGAATTTATATTGAAGCTCTGAATGTTGCATTCCATATTCTTACTATAAACATCCGAAACAAAAAGATCTCTAAGTTCTCTTTCAAACACACTTCCTAAACGCAGAGAAATTAAGTCAAATGGACAGCTGTCATTTTGCCTTTTATGTAATTGTTTTACCTGGATTTGTATTCCTGAAAAGCTTTTTCACAAATGAATTGTGCAGCCCTAGTTTAAATATTTTAAGAAACCGGTTAATAAACTAACAAAGAGTACATTTTAACACATTCTGTGCTTAGGGTGACGACAACTTTAAAGATGCTAGAACATAACTTAGTTTTGGGTTTTTTGTTACAGCATAATTGCCAGAGTTAAATTTCTGTTATTCTTTAGTTTGGGAGGGTTTATTATGATTCTAAATTGTGATGAAAAAAAAAGTATGAGTAATTTAGAATTATTTACCAATTAAGTACCATTATTCAACCCAACATTTTGCTCCTGTACACACACTTTTTATGCTCTGTCTGTGTGATTTCCAAAAATAGTTTCTGTTGAAATTGACTATCATAGTCAGAATTATCCATTTTAGTTTCTATAAACAACATCACAGTGGCTGCCTTCTGATCTCTTCTTCAGGAGAAGGCTCTTCAGGGCGGCGGCGACGTAGCCAACTGCGATCCCCGCTCTGCGTCTCCTCCTGACCTCGAAGACGACTCCGTTCCGGACGGAGAAGCGAACAGACTTTTGGAGTGGCCTCAGCTGGAGCTGGAGAGGGTGAACAGCTTCCTGACCAGCCGTTTGGAGGAGATCAAAAACACCATAAAAGACTCCATCCGTGCCTCTTTCAGCATGTACGACCTCAACCTGGACGTCAATGACTTCCCCAAGAAGGCGGCTACACTCGAAGGAAACCACCTGCTGTCTCACCTCAACGGCTCATCGGATCTGCAGCAGATAGACTTGGACCTGGCACCGCTCTCGTTGAAGAACTTTAAGAGAGATTTGGATATTATCAACGGCTGGGAGGATACCACCACTGCAGCCAAAGACATCCAGAGGCTCCACTCCACGCCCAGCCTGTCCAAGCTCATCCGCGTGCGCTCCCCGGAGAGATGCCCGGCTGTGGGTTCGGAGTCCCCGCCGACCAGCCCGGCTTTTTCGGCCAAGCCCAAGGATGAGATCGCTGAAAACAAGATCTCAAGTGGAACTGCATCCAAGACGAAGAAGGCTAAGAAACAGCTAAATCAGAGGCAGCAAGAACAGTTGACTTCAGATCAGGCGGTCGGTACGAAAAGCACTAAAAATGCACCGGAGACGCAAAAAACGCTGGAAACAAGGGTGCCCGATGCAGACAAGAAGTCGAAGGCTGGATTGAAACAGAACCAACAGACTCAACAACTGGCGGATTCACAGAAAACTGTAAATAAAAGAGCCGAAGAGAGTAAAGCGTGCAAGCAGTCCTCTAATGGAGCATCAAACGGTCACCATAACACAGGACCCAACACACATAGGGGAAAGAATGAGCTCTCGGACACACGGGGTAACAGGCCGGAACATGACGTAGACACTAAAACCACAAACACTCCCAATTCACAGCAGCAAGCACAGCAGCCAAAGGGAAAGTCTAAAAATAAAAACAGAAACAAGTCGGAAAAGTCAAATAATGCAATTGGTAAGTGATGTCATGTTGTCTTGTTGGTCGTAAACCTGTTTGACGATCTTTATCTTAACAGTATCTCACTCGCTGTTTTTGTTTCGCCCTTTATAGATGATGTGTTCCTTCCCAAAGACCTCGACCCAACGGAAATGGATGAGATCGATCGTGAGGTTGAATATTTCAAGAGGTAAGGCTCAGTTTTTCTTTATTTCCATTTATGCATTTGGCAGACGCTTTTGGAAGCGACTTACATTGCATTATACTATACATTTGTTTCTAAGTATGTTCAATCCTTTGGGATCGAACCGACTACCTTGGCATCGCTAGTGCCATGCTCTTACCACTGAGCTACAGGAAAGCTAATACATTTATAATACATGTGCATGTAAAAATAAAGGCATGCGTTTGAGTAATGAAGATCGTGGCTTAATCTTCTTATTTTCCCCGTCTCCTTAGGTTTTGCCTTGACTCTGCTAAACAGACCCGACAGAAGGTGGCTGTGAACTGGTCCAACTTCAGCCTCAAAAAGATGCCCTCTAATGCATTTCAGTAACAGATGGGTGATGGTAAACAGACCCCCCCCAGCAAGACTGTACTAAAAACCAGTTTGGCCTTTGGTTACTGTACTTAACACTCAAAGGTTTTTCCTCTCATATCTATTTCTTGCCTCTAAGCCACGGGAACTTGATTTCGACCACCAATCATCAAACCTGTTTATTTGACATTTGTTTGTGAGGGATCACACAGCGTCCGGACCTCAGTCCTAATATCTGCATCCTGTTACGGCATAACTCGTTTGGGTACTGATCCAATCCATCTTGATGCTTTATATGTAGTATGTAAACAGTAATTTTACAATAAAAATGTTTTTATTCACAACAGTGAATATCAACCTTTTTTTTAAACATGCTTTTAAAGGTATTTCTGTTGTTTTAAATTCACTTTAATTCATCACCACTCACCCTGCAAATATACTCTAGTTTTAGAATAGATGCAAGAAAGCATTTTTAAACAAAATTCTAATTGCTGTATTACTTCTGATATTCATAACGGAGGTAAAAGCAGAGACTGTTGTGCTTTAGTTTGTAGAACTGTCGACCGTCTTTGTGAGCTACGAAGATTTGGAGAAATGATCACAGTAGACCGTGTAAGGTTGCACTTCTGACAGTTTAGATGCACGAAAAGTGAACTGTGCAAGAACAAGATCGGTACATACACTGTATGACTTGTGAAACGAATCTTTGTTATTTTGGAGAAAAGAATCAACACTAAAATGAACTGATTTTAAAGAACTGTATCCGTTGACTGTGTCACTTTTCTAGAAGTAATTTGAAGAGCTGCGATTTTCATTGCATGATGCCTAAAACTGACAAATATACAAATCTCCCATGTTCTCTCACTTTGTATGGAATGCTGTTGGCGAAATTCCCTAGACTGAAATTTTATGGTAATATTCCTGCTGATCCTCCCATGTGGTGGTTTGGATATAGTTCTGTGCTGTGACCACGTTCTCAATGCTGTTGTTGTAAGTTTTAGTTTGTGGTTGGTTTTCCAGCAGTGCACCTCAGTTCAGCATCACTCTTGTTTCGGATGCATGATGGTATCAGACCTGATTTTATACGTCCAGACACTTGCAGTTGTTTTGCTTGTGTGATTTGATTCCATTGGTGTGTAACATGTTCATACCTGTTCATTTTTACCCTCAATGTCTGTTACGTTTGCAATCAATTTTTTTCATGATTTATGAGGCTTTAAGAAATACCACAATGGTACTACAAGCACTCGTAATGCTTTGTCTTTCCCCTCAGCATTGCTTTGTATTTGTGTTCCTACATATGTATCCCTGAATTTCAGGCCACATCTGGTAAAAATCCAAACTATAATAATGAGGGTCTGTCTGGGTATGTGATTGAAAGTACATTTCCTTTGAAGGATTGAGATGAAATGATGATAGTTTTTAACCTGTTTGAGCATTTTGTTTTCATATTTTTCAACATCTTTGACTCTATCCAGGTTATATTAAACTAGAAGCATTATTAAACATTGGAATGTAGATTTATACTATACCATTATTGGCCAGTGTATGTTGGCTTTCTGTTTTATTTTGTTTTTTATTATTATTATTATTATAATTATTATTACAATTCACTTTTGATACTGTGAAAATCTTTCATGGACGAAAGATTAAAACATGACAGTTTTGAAAAAAAAACGTGTTCTGTTTGCTTTGTTTGTTGACGTGCACATTTTGTTATTTCATTATACCAGAGCAGAATGTATATATATACATGTATATATATACACACACATATATATATATATATATATATATATATATATATATATATATATATATATATATATATATATATATATATGTATGTGTGTGTGTGTGTTTTACCTTAAAGAAATTTCCATTAGAAACGGAGACAAATTTCTGACCCAAAAAGTTTGCTAGTTTGACTTGTTTTCAAGGTTAAACACTCGCAAAACGCTTCGATCGGTTTCGTCCTTTTTGGGCCACCGTACTTAAGTAACGTACGTAATCAGCGCGTTGTGCTTCCGTTGTGCAGTAGCAGCGTCGCATGCTAGCTAGTATAAACAATGCTACTTTAAATTGAGATTAATATTTATTCGTAACATTTTAATACGAAGCATCGTAGCAACATTATAACCCAGGAAGTATTTAATAGACTCGACCATCATGGACGCGAAAAAGGTGAGTTTCATTTCTTCTTGGAAATAAACACGTTCGACGTGTTTACTAACGTTACGTATTTACTGTATTTTAAATATATCTCGGTGTCTACTTGTGTAGTGTATGTTTGGGGTAACAAGTGTAACGTGTAGGACTTGTTTTTATTATATGTTTTAACGGAAAAGTGGTCAAAACTTATTTTCTCACTATATGATCAAATGAACTAGTCATGGTAAATGTGCTGTGTACTGTAGCTTAACGTGTAAAGTTTGATATAGATTTAAGTTTAAAAGTAAATCAAATCATCATCATCGATACTAATCTATAGTAGGTATTGTACCCAACTTTTAAATGTTAAAGCAGAACCCCATAAGACCAGTATATGTGTGTTTTTGAACAGCCATATGACCTTTATGTGTAATGTTGCATTGCTTTATGGGGGATTGTTTAAATGTTAATGCTTCTATTCAAATTCTCAGAGAAGCTACACAGAGGACAGGTCTGGATCGGAGGGATCTGAGGAAGATGACTATGTGCCATATGTCCCTGTTAAGATCAGAAAACAGCATGTGGTAGGTAACCTCTTTCTAAAATTTCAACGTTTAATGTTCACTCAAGCAGATTGTGGTTTTGGTTCCTGTGACGTGACTTGCTGAGGCTGGCATTGTTACATGTTACACTGTTAGGCAAACTGATCCTTCTGTTGGTCTACCTTGATATCTAAATAAAGACTTCTTGTATGATGTGACCTACAACAGTTACAGAAGGTGATGCGACTGCGTGGAAAAGGGCTCACGGAGGAGGAACAGAAAGACAGTGGGGGAGAGCAGAAAGATGAGGATGAAGGTCTTGGCCCACGATCCAACGTCAGTCTGCTGGACCAGCATCAACACCTCAAGGAAAAAGCTGAAGGTCTTTACACTCTGTGCAATGTGTCACGGTTTGCACAGTATTTTTTAATAAATCATCAATGTTAGAGCTATGGTGTAGTGTTTAGGGGTTGTGATGTAGCCATTGTGCCATCCCAACCATTCATTTTCTCTTATCCCTTCTTGTCCAAATATTGAAAAATAAAAATGTATATTTTTATTGATATTATAGCCCGTAAGGAGTCAGCCAAGGAAAAGCAGTTGAAAGAAGAAGAAAAGATTCTGGAGAGTGTGGCTGAAGGCAGAGGTAAGTATTCACCAAGTTTTTTATGAATTTAACAAGTACTACGTATTATTACAATACCACAACTTTTTTTTATGTCTTCATCAGCTTTGATGTCTGTGAAGGAAATGGCCAAAGGTATCACATATGAAGATCCTATTAGAACAAGGTAAGTGGCTTTCAATGAGTGTCAGTTTTTCTAAATCTCTTGTTAGTTTGTTTTTCAGTATAACCAAGCTTTTGTCTTCTCTTCAGTTGGAAAGCACCACGTTACATTCTGACCATGCAACCGGCACGCCACGAACGAGTTCGGAAGAAGTACCATATTCTTGTGGAGGGTGACGGCATTCCACCTCCCATCAAGAGCTTCAGAGAGATGAAGCTCCCTCAGGGTAAGATCCGACCTCTTACCTTCTGTACAGGCGACATCTCATCCACAGCCTTGCGCTAATGCCCTCCTCCTTATGGTCTTTTGCAGCCATTCTGAAAGGTCTGAAGAAGAAAGGAATCATTCACCCAACACCTATTCAGATTCAGGGAATACCAACCATGTAAGTCAGCATGTGGGGCTGTTTTGCTTGGGGCACTATGATATGCAGTCCCATCGGGCTTTTAACTGTTTTTTGTGTTATTAAATAAAATGCACAGAATAGAAATATAACTGGCTTTATGGTCTGTCTAGTCTCTCAGGCCGAGACATGATTGGTATCGCCTTCACCGGCTCAGGAAAGACCCTCGTGTTCACGCTGCCCATCACCATGTTCTGTCTGGAGCAGGAGAAAAGATTGCCTTTCTGTAAGAGAGAGGGACCGTACGGCCTCATCATCTGCCCTTCTGTAAGCCCACTCTCTCGCTCACATGCTGGTTTTATAGCTTGTTATGCACCAAACAACCTGTAAAATGCTGGTCTCTTTCCATCTGTAGAGGGAGCTGGCGAGGCAGACTCATACTATAATTGAGTACTACTGTAAGTTGCTGGAAGATGAGGGAGCTCCTCAGTTGCGATGTGCCTTGTGTATTGGAGGCATGTCTGTGAAAGAACAGATGGAGGTGGTCAAACGGTAAGTCAGAAAAATAAATAGATTTGCATTTGCCGGTTGTCTTTAACAGAACACTACGATGTTTACTGCATGTGATAATCCCTCAAACTTGTGTAACTGCAGTGGGGTTCATATGATGGTGGCCACTCCAGGCAGACTGATGGATCTACTGAACAAAAAGATGGTGAGTCTAGATATCTGTCGGTATCTGGCTCTGGATGAAGCTGACAGGATGATTGATATGGGTTTTGAAGAGGACATCAGGACCATCTTCTCTTACTTTAAGGTTATCTTTCTTGCAATCCACCTCATGATTTTGTTATGTATTATTAAGGGATGTATATTAAAGTCATAGTTCACCCAAAAAGTTCTGTCATGATTTACTCACTCTCTTGTAAATTTCGCAGAACACTAAAGATATTTTGAAAAATGTAGTTAACTGGACCCCTCAACAATTGGATGAACTTGTTTTTTATGAATTTGGGTATTAGAAGGGATTTCAAGTTAGATTTTCATGGTTATGTTTGTGTTTAGGGTCAGAGACAAACACTGCTCTTCAGTGCCACTATGCCCAAGAAGATCCAGAATTTTGCCAAAAGTGCTTTAGTTAAGCCCATCACTATCAACGTGGGACGTGCTGGAGCTGCGAGCTTGGATGTCATTCAGGTAAAAGATAAATGTGACTATTATTGTCCAAAAGAACAATGCCTTATTGCGTTTAGAAAACAATCCTCAAATGCTTCAGTTAAAAACAATGATTGATGCTCTTATAAATGCTGCTCTTTAATCAAGTTTCATTTAAACTTGTGTGTTCTTAGGAAGTGGAGTATGTCAAGGAAGAGGCTAAAATGGTTTATCTACTCGAGTGTCTCCAGAAGACTACACCTCCAGTGCGTAGACCCCTCATTTAATCCAAATTGCATCTCTCTTTGAAAAAATCTAATTTCTCATGTTTTCAACATTGCGTCGTAGGTTTTACTATTTGCAGAGAAGAAAGCAGATGTGGATGCCATACATGAGTATCTGCTGCTTAAAGGTGTGGAGGCCGTGGCCATACATGGAGGAAAAGGTACTTCCTCATTCATCTCAGTTTGTAGTAAAAACCTCATCAATCAGCCTCATACGAGCTGAGCCCATGCAGATACACACATTACCCACTGGGTGTCAGTATGAGATGCGGCTCTGACTGTAGCCTTCTGTTGTTTTACAACGATGCTTTTTAGACCAAGAGGAGCGAACCAAAGCCATTGAGGCATTCAAAGGGGGAAAGAAGGATGTTTTGGTAGCTACTGATGTCGCTTCGAAAGGTCTGGATTTCCCAGCTATACAACACGTGGTCAATTACGACATGCCAGAGGAGATCGAGAACTATGGTATGCGATCAGATTTGTGGTTATCAAACTTTTCAGTGCATCCCAATGTCAAAATATTTCACGTGGATCCGTTTTAGTTATGCTGACAATATTTATAACCTTTATGTCGGTCCACAGTCCACAGAATAGGCAGAACAGGTCGATCAGGAAAGACTGGAATAGCCACAACTTTTATCAACAAAGGATGTGGTAAATGTTTTAATTGGTTAATTTATTGATTCTTCTTTTTCTTTTATTTTTCTCTCATCTTTTGTCAACATAATTTTTTCAACATACAAGTACATCTAAGTGAAGGTCTATATGGCTGTGATTTCTCCACAGATGAGTCAGTACTGATGGATCTCAAAGCTTTGTTGGTTGAAGCCAAGCAGAAGGTTCCTCCTGTACTGCAGGTCCTCCAAATGGGCGACGAGACAATGCTGGATATTGGAGGTACAAATGACATCTCGAAAGCTTTGCAGAATTTTCCTGGTTGTGTGAGACTTCTCTTCATTGTCTCTAGAAAAGTGTTTCACATATTTTGTTCCTTTTCCCTGTTTTCATATCAGGAGAGAGAGGCTGTACATTCTGTGGTGGTTTGGGTCACAGGATCACCGATTGTCCCAAGTTGGAGGCCATGCAGACGAAACAGGTTACCAACATTGGGCGCAAAGACTACTTGGCCAACAGCTCGATGGATTTCTAATGCTGTCTACATCCCTGTTCTTACTCACTGTCATCTCATTATTTTGTACAAAGTGTATTATTCTTGAAACTGTTTTGTATTGATTTCAGTGAAATTATTTTTTGATCGTTCTTGTTACAAAATGCAGTAAGAATTCCTGCTTTATGAAAGTAAAACATTTATATGTTAAAAAGTCAATGTATGATTGTAGCGGTTGTTTTAAAGATAGCTGAAGTAAAACAATGTTTGTCTATACCCCACTCATGCGTGTTTATTTGTTTGCTACACATCTCGTGTAAATAAATGTGAAGGTGAACATCAACTCATGTGTTTGTTTCTTATTTGAACCACAATAAAAATCTTGTATGAGATATTAGCTTTGATCTTTACAATTTTATTAATGAACAAGCCGAAGGATACAGCGTCAGTGTTAGAGGATTTTTAGTTTGTAGAAAACAAGTTTAATTTTGTATCAAATGACACCCACTTCAACGGAAGCTCTTGTCTAAAATTAGGTTTAGCATCATGCACACTCTCCTCCCCTCCGTCTTTACTTCTGTTAAACAGAGGAACTATTTAAATCTGCTTTTAGAAACAAGCAAGCACAATGGATGTGACCATTAAAGAGGGGCCACTTTTCTTGCAAGGCATCAAGTTTGGGAAGGTGAGTCACATTTTTGGTTTACTTTTTGTACTTTTTAAATAAGGGCATTTCATGTGAAAAGTATCAGCGAGATTGTGTCAGAGATCTACAAAGACATACTGTTGATAATCGTAGTTATAACAGCATGAAAGTCTTCATAAATTATTAACGTCCCGCCTTAAGAATTACAGGTGGTCAGAGAACCTCTATTGTTCATAATTATTATAAGAAGGAAAGCAGCTGTCGTTGAACCACCTGAGGTGCTTCCATTTTCATAGAAACGTTTAACCGCCATAAATCATGCATCGGAAATAAATCGAAGGCAAGTTTCAGAACTTCTGCCCGCACCAGCATGCACTTCTAGATTTCTAACCAGTCCCAGTGTAGAACTACAAAACCAAACAGTTTGACGTTTACATCCTCCAACAGTCTAATTCATTTCCCTCTTGTTTCTGCAGAAGATATGGAGGATGACCTGGTTCATTGTCTTTGAGCCCAGCTCTACAGGAATTGGTCGGATGGAGTTGTACGACATGCGTGATAAACGGGGGCTGTTGGGTTCGAACACTGCCAGGCCTGCCGGGCTCAAGAAGATGGACAAACGGGTGATCCGTCTGTCAGACTGTCTGAGCATTACCCCAGCTCCGGGAGAGAGCTGTCCTACAGATTGCTCCGCCTTCTTTTTAAACACTGTAACTTGCACCTACACCATCGCTGCTCCCACCTGTGAGGACTGGATGTCTGTTCTGTGCCAGCTGGCATTTCAGGTAGGATTGATTTTGCATTGTAGGTTTGACAGTGGCTGATGAGAATGTTGTTCAGGACTTTATCCACAGATCTAAACTTAATCTGAACTCTGACACATTTGGTTTTTGTGAGGTTCCACTTCATTTTCGACGAAACACACGACACAGGAAGTGCCGATAACAACTAATTTACACAAGACCACTTGATCTATTTTCGAAGACAACTGACATTGTAAAGAGAAATGCCCCATTTATCACTGATTTTTATTTATATTTAGAAGGCCAGTGGAGATGAAGATGCCGGAAGACTCCAGAGAGATAAATTCAAACATCTGGCTGACAATCTATTGTACTCCAATTGGGGTGTAGGTGAGACTGTCACAGCGAACACACCCTTCTCTAGAGCTGTGATAAAGATGATCTGCTGTTGCCAAATGTTTGTTGCGGTTGCGTAAAAGGATATGTGCTCATGTGCATGTATTACCATTACTCTGTTTTATACCATCAGAGATTTTTGTATTGCTTCACGTCTAAAAGAGATTACACAGAGTTAATGCTTTCCAAAGGCTGATCCTTTCAATGGCTGATCTGTCAATCAAAGAAAACTTAAAGACTTAAATATCCTAATTTTACCAAGGCATTGTTCTGGCTTAAGCTATGCCTTTTCTGTGAAACTGGGCCCTAGAATATTTTTATAAAGACATAATAAAATTGCTTGATGGTCAGGTAAGAACGTTTGAGAAAAAGCTCAGAGTTTAGGCTTAAACTTATGGTGATAAATGATGCGTTTTTTTCAAAGCCGACAAAGTTGATGTGCAACAAATGTGGTCAGTTATGCAGGAAATAGAAACATTGCTTAGTTTTCTAAAAAACATGTAAAGCAGAGGTTAAGAGTAACCACAGAATATTTCTTAATATTCAGCTAAGGGTTTTTGCAATATAAGATTTCAAATGGTTATTCTTAATTTTTTTAACAGATTTAAAAAAGAATTTTGGTGATCAATAATAACAATTTATTATTTATAATAAACATTATTTAGTTTGACTGGTTTTTATATTTTATAAGTAATTATTTTAAGGCAGCGGCTTTTTACACTAAGCTTAAACAGCAGTTGTTCTGTTTACATTATGTGAAAATAGCAGCATTTCTTAGCGATATGTTGTTTACGCAACCTATTTACTTATAAATAGTGGCAGATTACTATTTGCACCTCAATATTGTTGTGCATTCAACATTATGCAAGAATAACAGAATTTAAATCATTATATTTAAAAAGAAAATTACAATTATGGCAACTTTTTGAGATATTAAAGCCCTACCTCTAAACTTACCATAAACCTAAACTTTATGAATAAAAATGAATCTAAATAGGTTAAAGAGCATTTTAAAATGAGAGGTGGATCAGATCCCCGGTCTCCCGTGCCAAGCTTTATAGACTTTACACCTTACAGCATGGAGTCAATGTTTGAAACGGCATCGTTCTAACTTTCTCTATTCCAATCTCATATTGGTGGGCCAAGCAAGTGCAAATAGTCTCTGACAACAAGGCGTCCTAATAGTACTCAGTGTAAATAGACACTCTGTTTAGGGCACACAGGTAGCAACGCCCCATTGTAAATATAACCAGAACCTAGTGAGCTAGTCCATAGTGAAATCTAAGTATGTGTTGTGACAATCTGATATCGTGATACTTCTATCTCAGTTTAAATTCAATAGATCTAACATTATATATCGATGCTCTGGTTTAACGTTTTTGTTACTTCCACCCTCAGGTCAGTTCCAGGTAACGGTGCAGAGCACAGACGCGTCTCAGAGGTGCAGGATGTCTGGCCCATACCTGTTCTCTGTTGAGAAAGAGGCTATTGCTCTGTTGGACCTCAGGACAGGACAAACCCTCTATCACTGGCCCTATAGACTCCTTAGAAAATTTGGTCAAGTCATGGTGATTCCCTGAGGAATTAATAATATTCCAAATTAAAATATTAATATAATGTCATAGAATATATTAAAATATTATAATATATTATTTAAAAAGAAATGTTGATAAAACATTGAATTATACGGAAAGATGATTGAAATTTTGAACTTCTAACCAAGTATTATTGAGTAATGGAAATCCTTTTGATGAATTGTGAATTATTAAAGGGATGGTTCAGCCAGAAATTATGTATGGCTTTCTTTTTTTGGCTAAACACAAAAGATATTTTGAAAAATGTTGGTAACCAAATAAAATCGGCCCCCTATTGACTTCCATTGTATGGACACAAATCCACAGAAACATTTAAAAAAATGACTTATTTTGTGTTAACATAAATAATGAAAGATTTTTTTTCTGGGTGAACTGTCCTTTTAAGGTATAGGTGATTCATTCTCGTGACAGAATATGATAAGTGCTCAATTTATTCATTATTGATATCTTTCCAGGGAGGGATTATGTTCGAGGCAGGTCGTCGCTGTCACACGGGCGAGGGTCAGTTCATTTTTTTGTCGAATCAGGGTTCACAAATACACCGGGCCATTGAAGAGGCTATCATGCACCAGGGCGTCCAGGACATGCTGGCCGAAGCCACTTCTCATCCACAAGAGTTTTCATCCCAGCCCCTTTCATCTGACAGTAAAATACAGAACAGACCCAAGGTGAAAAAACCTCCTCCAATTAAAATGACCCAGGACCGACCCCGCCTGGTGGTACAGCGCAAGTCCGGCCAGCAAATGCACAAAGTCATTGAGGAAGTTCTCATGCATCTCAGTGCTCCAGATCTGCTGGCACCATCCACCCTTCTTCAAAATGATTCCCAGCCCCCACCTCCCAAAACACAAGATAGACCTAAGGAAAGGCCTAAGGTAAATAATCCTCCTCCGGTTAGTTTGACACACAGGCAACCGACAAACAGGCAACAGGCGAGTTCCAGTCCTTCTCGGCCAGTCCCTACACCGCCACCCTGTGTGATACGCCAATACATCTCTTTACCAGATCTTCCTTCCATCGAAAGCCTTCCGAGCAGCCCAGATGATGTCTTGTACGCCAGCCTATTACTAGAACCACAGCCTAGATCACAAATGAATCCCAAAAGAGTTCTAACATCTCCTAGCCTAGTTCACATCAATGACGATCTATATATGAGCATAGATCAAGAGAAGAATTCCTTACAAGAACCTTCTGAGAACGAAGAGGAGGACAATCCCTACATAAACTGGACGGCTAAGACCATTACTGAACAGGACAAAACCACTGCTGAAGTCATATACAGCACATTAAATTTGGCAGCTAAGAGTGATAATAACCAAAATGAGGAGGGTGGTGATCAAGAGCAGCCGGATATTGACCAGCAGATTTCCACAGAAATCACAGCTGACTTTAAACACACTCTTTCTAACATATTGCTAAAGGATCTCTCTAAAATATCACCATCTTTTCTTCCCAGATCACACGGAGGAAGTTCAGATCATTTAGAAAGAACAGACGACTGATTCACTTTTTTATGTCTGCTGTTGTGGGCGGGGCTTTGCTTGAATTCATAGAGGGACATTTTATAACTTGATGCTTTTTCAATTAGCCAGTTATACATTTGAACATGATAAAAAAGAAAAATTTTCATACAAAGAAAATGTTTTTTATGTCAATTATTTAGCTTGCTTTGCATGTTGTCTATTCTAAAAAGCATCTCTGTATATTATTCTTATAAAAACAGCAATAATACAGTGCTGAACTGAACTGTTCTAGGTCCTTTTTTTGAATGTTTCCGATTATTTTGAGCCGAGAGAACAAATCAAAGAAATGTATGAAAAACATCTTTATTAAAATTTGTGATATTGTAAAAAGTCACAGATAAATAGCACAATGTCTGTTACTACATGTCATATGGAAAAAATCCAAATTTAGGCAAGGATCTGCCAATAAAGTGCAACTAAAGGGCTTGTAATTTCGTTCTTTCTTTCCCTTTTCGTGAGCTGTCATAAATTTTGCCAATCAAGTTGTAACTTAGCATCATCTAGAAAACTAACCGTTATCCACAAGGCCTATCTATTTAGTCATTTTAGTGTCTACTAAAACACAGACAAATAAATTAGGATTAAAAATCGCTTTAGTGCCACAGTCCAGCTCACGTCACCATCAGCGTCCCCCAGTCTGTCCATCATCAATGTCACTGAAATGCGACGATTCGCCATCGCTGGCGTTAGAAGTCGCGTCGTTTTTCTCCGAAATAAAGTTAGAAGTTGTTGCGTCCATTGCGTAAGATTGAACCCCAGTCCTCTGGCCGTGGTTACCATGGCTACCGGCCGGACAGCATCCTTCCCTCAGACCTCTGCACTCCGACTGCACAACACCTTCCAATAACTCGGACAGTTCATTTATGTATATCTGCGCCATCTGGAGGGTGTCATATTTGGAGAGTTTTTTCTCGTTCTCCAGGGAGGGAATGACACTCCTGAGTTTGTCAAACGCTCGATTTAGTCCGTGCATCCTGCGTCTTTCCCTGGCGTTGGCGGCCACGCGTCTGTGTTTTTGAGGACCGGTGTGGTTTTGCTGTGTCCCACCGTTTGCGTTAGAGTTTTCCAGTTCGGATTCCTCTGTTTGAGGACTGTTTCCAGAGATGTATTTTCCCATGGCGACATCCACCGACGCCTGGGCGTAATGGTCACCTGTGGATGGGTACGAGGGGGTCGCAGAGGTCATCCAGGCCCGTGGGTCACTGCGGGTCAGCCTCGGATGTTCAGAGAGAGTAAAATCCTCCAGTCGTTCCCGAAATTTCACATCTGGCCAGTGAAATAGTTTGGTTTTGGCTGCCATTGCTGTTATGCAGTATTTATGCAAGACAACCAAAAATAAGAATAAAAAATATAAAATTTTAAAGTTTGCTAATTTCCCTGATCCAGCTTTGTGAAGAATTTTAAAGTAGAATCACTATCTGGTTGTCTAGAGCTGGTTGTCTTGTTTTGCTCCTTTACTTCATTCTGGATCCTTCTCGACCTTATAGTGGCTTCACCGCACTTATATCTCCTCCCTTCAATGCTCACAGCCAATAGAAGATCTTCCTCAAACTCCTAGAGAAGAAAGAAAGAGTTGTTGGCTTTTTTTCTTCCTGATATGTCTGTCCCTGAGTGATGGATGCTCCTTTTGAATGATCAAAACACAGATTGAGATTCACCCAATTGTCTTAATAGCAACTTTAAATAATACTTCTATATTATTACAAATATGTCAAAAGTTTATGACAATTGTAATTTATGTTGTTTTTTATTTTTTATTCGGTTGTGATTATTTCGATTTTTATTTCTTTCACAATAAATAACATACAGTATAATGCATTATTGTGGTCTAGAATCATAAATGAGGACTATTTAAAATACTATTTAAATTCCGTAGTGAAAAATTCTAATCTCAAACCTCAACGATCCTTAACCACTTTATTCGAGATAAGCAACGGAATTGCCAACCAATAAAATCTAGCAAGAAACTTATAGCAGCTTCATATTTCTTCTCAAATAAACTGTAAAATCTGCAGCTATAAAACGAGCAGGTGGAAAGCCCGTCTTAGGTCGCACCTGTCGTCAGCAAGGTCCAGGATACTGATAAGTGTCTTCATTGTTGTCATAAATCATTTAGCAATTCAATATTTGGTCAAATCAGACGTGGAGACATTCATGCAGAAACGATTCCTGATAAACAAAAAGGTATTTCTTCTTCTTAAATTGCTTCTGCTTTTTAATCATGATCTTTCTTTTTTATTATCATCATTATTATAAATAGTGTTTGTATTATTATAATCTAAATGATCCAGTTTAGGTTTAATGGTTGGCAAACTTCGATTTATTTAAATGCATTTGTGATGTATTTAATAGACTGCATCAATTAATTCGATTTTTAACTTCTGGATGTAATGTAGTCATTTCTGTCTATTCAAATGATTTTTATTCTTGTTAAAGTCTTCGAATTCAGATCCAATTTAGTAAATTTAAGGATGCATTTAAAGCCCTCCCTTAAATGCTAAAGTACTGCCTGTAACCCGCATGCCTGTTTTGAACAGCAGGCCTATGGGGACGTCAGTGATCTATGTTTTCCATTCCGTTTTTTTACTTCTTTTCAGTCGTCAGGCCTGCTCCACAACAAGAACATGTCAACGTGTTTTGGACACGAGACTGCTGCTCAAAGGGGGTGAGGAGGAGAGGGAGTATTATGACAGTGGCGGCCCCTTTGAGACTACTCCTAATGAAGGTTGAATAGAGTACCAAACTTCAGCCCGGTCAGCTGTTGTCCCCTGGCACCCGTCTCACAGTCAGGAGCCCACGCTTGCGTTTCCCATATGCCGCGACGCGTCCAGGGATAGTTTAACTTTCGCACTTTTCCCCCTCAGCCGTGACAGAGTTAATTACTGAGCATCAACAACATCATCTCTGCACAACCTTTCTGCCAAAATACTTATAGGCTTAAATTATTTTGTGGCAATACATGACGTTATAATGTCAATGTAAAAAGATAATGTAAAAAGAAATTAAACAAATTAAGTCAATTCTTTAAAATTAAAATTGCTTAAAAGTTAATTCAAATTAATAAAAGATAACTCAAAATAATTTACGCAAATGACCGATTCATTTCGTTCATTGGAACGGTGGAGATAAATAGCATGAACCACAAAATGGACAACTACATATTTTAACAAGCTAAGAAATAAAAAAGTTTGTTCATCACTTCATCAGCTTCATCAGCATCAATACCGTTGCAAGATAGAAACAAACTTTGGATATTTCGAACATATATAAACATTTGAAAATAACATAATTTTTTTATCTTAAAGGGAAAGTCTGATCTCTCTCTCTCTCTCTCTCTCTCTCTCTCTCTCTCTCTCTCTCTCTCTCTCTCCGTGTATGTGTTGCTCTATGTGTTTGGAGACAGGCGGTAGATGTTAAATGTTGGTAAGAAAATCAGCGTGACCTGCTATGCAGTCATCGGGTTAATGAGGCTTGCTTGAGTTGAATAAACGGGCACGCTCTCCGTCCAGGGGTTCTCCATTCATTTCTGTACATGAATATTTAATTCTCGCCAGCGCAACAGCCTGCAGACCTGAGAAGTCAGGGACACACTCCCCATCTGCTGTAGGTCTTGAGACTGTGATGGCGGAGGAAGGTGTTAGAAGAATATCAAAGGTCATTTTATGAGACCCCATGGCGTCATGATTATTGACGCATTCACTTTTCTGTAAGAGAAAAACAGTCTAGACTTATAAAGATAGTGATGACAAAACCATAGCATAGTCTCGCAGCTACTTAGTTGAAGTACTACATCAGTTCATTTATAAACCGTTGGGCTCTTGTTGTGGTGGTAGAAGCTGAAACGATGACTCCTTTCATCGGAGTTCAGTCAAGCGCGGGTGAGTGATCCACATCTGACCCGGGGTGCGCACGCATCGGGTGTGTTTCTCACTCTAGTTAATTAAAGACCCGCGGAGATCGAACGCTTCCACTTTTCACACAATAGACAATATCACAGAGAAACAGTGAAAATGGCTCGGCCTATCTGAAAACAGCCCTTGATCTCAGCCCCATGTAATTATTCCAATACAGCCCGAGGTACGGACGTACTTCTTTGGACGCAAAGTTGTCACTCTGAATCTAATTTAAGGGTTTAACCGCAAATTAAGGAAATTAGCGGCCTCGTTAAATTTTGGAAAGGAAGTAATATTCTGTAAAGCCTAAGGGCTCATTAAACCTGCAGTATAGCAATTTCTTAGGCTTTTATGATATTATAGAATTTGTAGGCTACCGTTTTATTTAGCTGAATTTAGACTATTGAATGGACATGTAAAGGGTAAAAAGATTCTTGATGTTATGTGGAAGAATTGCTCCATTAATTTAATAAACAAATATACCTTAATTGAAATTAAAAAAAAAATTACACTGCATTATCTTTAAAAATATTATTACAATACACTGCATATATACTGTTTTATCTGTAGATAAACTGACCCAAAACTAAATAGGCCTATAGTTTCAAAACGTGTAATGTCTGACGTATGAATGTAAGCAGTCTGCCGAGTTGTAAAGCCGAAAGTGAACAAATAACAAAGTTGTTGTTTTGAGAAAAAAGGAGTCGACTCTGAATCACGCCAACGAGTCGTCTGTAGTTCTAATTTTGGTTCCGCGTGCGTCACCAGGTGTAATGCCCGCCGTTTCATTTGCGACGCTGTACGCGGTAGACCAATCACAGCAGACTAGACCATCTGACCAATCAGACCAGAGTAGGCTGACGGAAAGGAGGGGAGCAGATGAATCGCCGAACGAATCATTTGAGAGTCAGTCAAGAAGTAAGGTAATAATAACTATTATTAGAAAGTGAAAGTTTTTTTACACGAACTTGTTGTTGGACACTAAATTAACCAAATTAGGACATTAAAACCCACAGCATATTTAATATCTTAAAAAATATTAACAAGCAATACTTAGAAATGTTACATAGATTGGAAGATTTATGCATACGTGCAGTTTTGTTTGTAAAACTCATATTTAAATAAACATGCCAAAACCACAGTATTATTGCCTTATTTTGAAGAAATGTTTTTTTGTTCCAGGCATCATTTAAAGTTATTGTAAAATGTCATCGCAGTCTGAAAGAAGCTGGATGACCAGCAACACGGTACACGACACGTCACGAGTCACGACGGCATATGGACAATGAGAGGCGCGTTGCACCAGATGCCCTTGAGCAAACAATTCAGCAGTGACACCCATACAATAACATTCAATGACCCTAAATAGCTTTGCTCAATGAACGAAGTATGTGTCGGGGATTATAAACAAGAGATGCCGAAAGACTCCACACCTGAAAAGGTAACTTTTAAAAAAGGCCTACACATACAAAAACAGATAGGCCTTTTGTTTTAAGAATTGTCTAAAGACGATATTGTTTGATTTTAGTGTAACATTTTAATATATATCCGATAGTACTGAAAATATTTTTATATTCAATTCTGCCTTTAATATTACCTATAGCCTACATACCTAATGTTTAAAAAACGAAGGTGATATGCTGTTGCATTGTTGGTATTTGAGTTTTAAAATTGTGCATTTTATTATCTGCATGAATAATTCAAACCATGTATAGTATAGTTTGTGTTTCCATTGCACACAATGCATGCAACATTTTTCTCCGGTTTACCACACGTAAAAGCTAAAACGTGATTTGAATGCATCGTTTTCCCGGCAGATGGCAGTAATGTACCGTCCTACATTTGTTAAAACAACTAATACAGGGAAACTCCCTAGTGTTTTGAACTGGTGCACCTAAACATTTACATTGTGAAGATGCTACAGATCTAAACAGTTTGACCAAACAGTGCCAATGAGAGAAAAATATATTCAACCTTTTACACCTTAAACATTTAACTAAATCCTCTGACCCAGCAGTGTGTAGCCGAATCTGCTGCAGATATGTTTAGTTTGCAGCCTAATTTGTGAAGACAAATAACCTACACGAAGCAGACAGACGACATTCAGTCGCCAGATCTGACCCATTTATTCAGATGACAAATTCTTGCCAAGTTCGAACAGCTGGCATTTCATTGAACTCTGCCCACTCGTTACTCGCTGAAGAGGAAAATTAACTGGCATAAATGATCGCCGTCCTTTAAATGATGTCATGCGTTTGTGGAGCGCGCATGCGCATAAGAAACTCCAAAATCATATAAAAACACAAAATAATGCTGCTATATTCTCATGTGCGTTTATATTTAATTAACAGCCTACGTGAGCAATCGTCCAGACTACTAGATTATTTAATTAATTCAAATCAAATTTGACATCCACCCATGTCATTGACTGTTTTACATCAATAGAGGGCAGTAGTGCGTCACTAGGCTAGTTGTTGAATGGCAAGTTTCTTCCTTTCTGTCTTTTCCTCTCTTTCCCCCATTGCCCCTGGTAACCCCAGTAATTAAATTCATGGCGAGAGAAATGTCATGGCGTCCTGGCGTCTCAAACTCAGATTCTTGATCAGCGAAGACTCTCAAAAATGCCCCGTGTCACAGCCCTTTAGTGTTTAAAAAATGTCCCTGTCTGTTCAATTTTCATAGCATTTGTCTTCATTTTGGTTCGCCATCGGTTTATTAAAGTAGCATCATTTGTTTTGCAGTGAATTTTCACATGAAGTGCAATTAGCTGTAACTAATTCATTTAATTAAGCTTGATCTGGTGTTCACAGATAATGATTTACTTAAGAGTATATTTCATTTCATTTGTACGATAAGAGACACATCTCTCACGATTGAGATGTTATAAGGTGAGATTTAACCACACCTAATGTGCAAAGCTATCAGGGAGGTTTCAATTATTCAAGGAGTTACATTGATGTTTATTATCTGGCAGTTGTTGATTGTATATTAACAGCGTCATCCTGCATTTCCTTTGGGATAATGAGAATGAAAGTGACATTCTCAGCTTGCGTCTGTTTCTCCGCGCTCACTGTATTTGATGGAGAGGAAGGTGATGCAGCTGCGAACTGAATGCCTTTCACTGCCATTTATCTGGCATTTTTGCTTATCGCTGTGACATCACCGATCAATAACTCCTGTTCTGAGAAAAAGTCAACAAAAAGACTGCTGATTAAATCAGCGACCAACTCCTTTCAAGGTCCTGTGATGGAATACACACAGGATCAACCTGCCGATGCAGAATGTCTGCGTATTCCCTTTCCTGGAAATCCCGTCTAAACATCAAAAGATTCGGCCTGCAATAAATAAATCTTGTAAGATAGATTTTCGTTGATTTTAAATACGATGATATGTTGTTGGTTTTAGTACAATCTTGCCATTAGCTGATAGAAAGACTGGCTGTGCTTTTCTTGGGAACGGTTCTGGTTGAAAGAAAAATATTTTATGAGCATTCTCTGATCATTGAGCTATTGCTTTTGTGAGTTGTGGCAAATTGGATCAGGGGATTTCGTAAAAGGCTTTCATGGGACTGACTCAATATTCCTGGACTTTATATTCCTGGCTTTCCTCTTTGGCTATATCTTTTGCCCTTTTCTTTATGAGTTATTCCACTTGTGCTAAACAAATGGTTTACAATAATTTCCTTAACTTCGTGTCAAATGCTTCTGAAGGGTTAATCTAAAGTCCAGCGAGCTGCTGTCAGTCTTGCTACAGGGGGAGACGTTGAAGAACGCATTAGAAGAGTCGTCCTCTCCTCTTTCCATTGTTCCTGTCACTCCGCTCCCGATAATTAATATCCTCCGTTAAAGAGAGACGCTGTAAATCATAACATGGCCATTATATCTATGGGGAGCCTTCATGCATCAGCTGAAGACTGTGACTTATGAGTCTTTGATCAGCTGACCCGGTTAAGTACATATTTGATGAGTGTAAATGGGAGCGGACACTCACACAAAGCTTTCAATGACCTTGCACATCCTCTGTGTTTGATGAAGGCATGATAAGAACTTGTGGTAGAATCCATCCATCCTTCACCAAAATCTGTCTGTCGTGTTGATATTGACTTGTTTAAAAAAGATAGCTGTAACTGGTGTTTATTAAATGGTTGCTTTAAATGGTGTTAAATACACAAACACATGTAGTACTCAACTCCACTAGTGTTTATTTCATTACAACAGTGTTTCTACATTGAGCATTGGCATTACAACAAAACACTCAGTTATAATTTAAAGGCACGAGGGCCTAAATTAGCGAGAGCCTGATTCTCAAACCCTCTGAGAAAAATGTGAATAGTTAATGAGGAGAGAATGTAACCAAGTTCATAGGTCAGAATCTCAGGACTCAACAACCAAGTGCATTTTTTTGCAGAGAAATTCTGAACTCATCGTCGAGTGTCTTATTGCTCTTGATAATTTTCTGTATTGTGTAACATGCATAACCTTTTGGCAGCCCTGGAGAAGTCGATAACAATAAGTGTAGAGTTACAGTCCTCTAGCGGTCCAAGCCACTTTCAACCGAGTCTTAATTACTCATAACACTCCTGCAAGCCCAGAAACATGTAGCACGGCTCTGTACAGCTGCAGTCTCCCAGGTCTTCATCCGTCTCATTTAACTAGACAAGTTTTCATCCTCACAGGCAGAAAACACAGCTGCTGATACACGACAAGCCTGAGTGATCAGAAAAAATAATCGTTTGTCTTCCATTTTCTATAATAGTAGGTAAAGGTGTTGATATGATTGCAATTGAGTTTGTCAATCGGTGTGTGTTCTTGTGCATGCTGCTGGTGGGCGACCCTTAGAAATGAATAAGTGTAGTGAATAAAATGAACTTGAAGTAGACATATACTTAAGAAAAAGTTAAAATAATATAAGATAGGGTGACCAAACGTGCCCTTTTTCCGGACACGTTCTGGCCAGGATTTCAGGTGCGTCCTTCGGAGGTTGCGTTAAAAAACATTATAAAATGAACATGCATTTCTCTTAAGAAATATAATCGCTGTAGTTTCATTCTTAACTGGAAATAAAAAACATTTTAAAAACCTGAAATAATAACGCTCGATGACATATGCGGTGGACAAATGTGACCTACGGAGGACACATCTGAAATCCCGGCCAGAACATGTCCGGGAAAAAAGGCACGTATGGTCACCCTAACCAATACAAAAAAAAGTAGTTTATCATCTAAGATAAACATTTAAAAGCACTCAACCGTGTGAATAGAAGTCATTTCAAGTCCGGTGTATATAGTTTTAGCGGCATCTAGTGGTGAGCATATCACCGCTCATCCCTCCCTATCAAAGCACTACGGAGGCTGACACAGGGCTAAGATGCCCTCTTGTCCCGTTTTTGCCGAAGGAGATAACATATTTACGAAACATGCTCTATAGAGCAGTTTGTCCATTTAGGGCTACGGTAGAAACAACATGGAGAATTACATTTAAGGAGACCCGCAATGTGTGTAGATAGAAAATAAAAAGCTATTTCTGAGGTAATACAAAAATAACGTTTCATTATGTAAGGTCTTTATATACCTCCGAAGACATAGCTATGTATATTATATTGCATTTCTGTCAACAAATCATCCCCAAAATTACACACTAGACTTTTAAGTACAAAATTAATGTGTGACAACAGAGCACTTTAAATACATTATGGTGTGCTTGAATAAAATGTATTTAGTAAACTGTTTCTACATTGGAAGTGCATTTAATAAAAAGGAAAGGATTGATTTAGCATTAAAATGATGTCATTATTTACTCTTCCTCATTTCGTAGCCACAGATTTGGCCGCCATGAATTCTAGTGTCTGTAAAGGTTTCCATAGAAGAAACAAATGCATACTAACTTGGGACCATATTTGGGTTAATCATTTTCATACAATATAAGTTTTCATATTTCATATTCAGATTCTGTCTGCAGATGCACAACTTTAAGCTGCAGAGGGGACAGCATGCTGGGGCCCAGCGCACCGCTGCACAGCCAGGAGGAGAGGAGAGGACAGGACAGGACAAGACAAGACCAAGACCAAGACCACAGCCAGAAGGAACAGAGAAGAGAAGAATCACATCTCCACCATCCCCTTTAAAATGCATGAGAGCTCCCCCGATGACTGCCGCTCTGTGCCACGCTGCATGACTAATACTGCCTGGAAGTCACTATGTCTCCTCACCTGCTCTCCAGGAGCTGAATTAATTGGTCGTCTCAAGCGCACACACACATGCATGCACACATATTCCCCCCAAAAGCCCCTTCTTAAAGTTAGAGGCTTTAAGTAATATAATTAAACCAGGGGGAGCATTAGTTAACTAGCAATTGAAACAGAAGCTGTTGTGGACATTTAGGGTCGAGCAGCCTTTCAGTAACGGGTCCTTTATGTAAAACACAATTTTACGGATGAGCAAGACTGTATCCGGGGAGTAAGACATCGCCTCTAGTTTCGGTGGATAGTGGAGTTGCAGAATAAAGTCTGCATGTGTGCGTGTATCAGTATAGTGTCAGGGGTGAAGGGGAATGTTAGAGTAGATAATGCGGAAATTGCCTTTCGTCTCAATGGTGCCGTTAAATTCTTAAATAGGATACATACATATTTAAGACTTTGCAGGAGTCAAAGGGTATTTGCGATCAGTTTGAATTTTCATTCGGAGTTCAGCTTGAAAAAGATGCTCGAGCATCTGCATGGGAGCTTTGTTCTGTTTTATTTGATATTCTTCTTTATTCCATTTCGTTTTAAGCATTGCATCAAAAGATGCATTAATATGTTTCTTGCTGAAGTAGCACTTGTTTTTGGAAAACATCACTCAGCACTTTGAAATGTGCCAGTTGGTCACTGGCGAGAGCAGGTAAATGTGCTCTAACCCTACAGCACAACTGTTCTGAAGACAATTTGACACCGCCTTTGCATTTCAAAAGCTACAGATTCAGCGATAAAAAAATCACCCAATGCGCATCCATAACGGTGATTGTGGGATGGGAGGGCATGTGATATTGTGTATATACACCAGGCCAGTGTTCATGCTGTCTCAGCCTCCAGAGCAACGTCAATCAAATCACTGCCTGCCCTTAGACAGCTTGGTGTTATCTACAGACAGGCCCTCTCTATTTAAACCCCCCGTCAATTTTTTTTATAACATACTTTGATGTTTTAAAGAATTTATTCATAGTTTCATTTGTCATTTTTATTGGAAATGATCCAAAGACTTGGCACCTCACAATTAGATAAAATGAGGTTTAAATAAAATTGAGTTGAGGGTGGAGGAGGGACGCTGGATGATTGACAGGACCAAGAAGTAGACCCCTCCCACACTTGTGTTTAAATGAACAGACTGACAGTAATGTTACAGATGAGAGAGAGAGAGAGAGAGAGAGAGAGAGAGAGAGAACAGAATGTCGGGACAACAGAAAAGTAACGTGTCACGTGGTTCACGGAGTTCCAGGAAGTTATGTTTTCTCTTTAAATGTTTTCAGTTAATGAAAAAGAAAGCTAGAAAAACTTACATCTTTAAATGTGTTAAATGTTCGTCACAATTGTTCTGTTTTGATGCAGCTCCGTGCGTTAGTAACCTCCGGTGTGGACACCTTTCTCGCCAGACGTGATGCAGGCCAGAGATTTTACCGAAGCCAGACTGTGTGCATACGCATCTTTAAATGTGAGATTGATGAAATGTGTATTGACAAACCACCCCATCTCTCTTTCTGTCTCTCTATCTGTGTGCCTGTAACTCATGGGCGGTCCAGGCAAAGCAGGAAACACATCCCATAATGCACCTCCTCGCTGTGCGCACTTGAAGGAATGGAGTCTGAGGCACCAGCAGCCGCATGCAGTTGCCATAGCTGCACGATTACTTATTAGGATTGGCACTTTGTTTCTCTCATGGGAGGTAAGAGCACTGCTGCTCTATTTGGTTCTGTTGATGACTGCTGCCTCCTCACTGAGACTGAACCTGGGAAACGTAGAGCACAATGAAATGATTCATAAGGAAGTCACTTATAGATGAAAGGTGCTTATGAATCATGAATCTTTTTCCTTTTTGTCTGTTTTGGAGAGGATCTGCGTTTTAGACAGACAGCTGCGCCGTTCAAGGCCCTGGTAATGATTTGTAGGTCAATATAATTCATTCATTATGTTCAGTAACTATGTCCCTACTGGATGCAACAAATGCCTCGTTACAATAAGTTTTATTGACTTTGTCGCGTCGAGACCAAGCATCAAAGGCAGCTCGAGAAGTTAGCTATAGTTAGCTTATTGTTAAACATAATAGTTTTAAAAAATGTAACCTTACTGATTGTTTACGTTCTGCTGCTGATTTATCCGCTTTTTCATGGATCATATTGGGGCATTAACTCTGAATATGCTTTGAAGACTGATGTTCCGAACATGGTAAGGGACGTTACATTTCCGCCACATGCTTGAGGTATTCAGCCACTCACAACTCACGGGGTAGCTGGCCAATCAGAGCACACAGTGCTTTTCACAACAATGAGCTTTGTTAAAAATCGAGGCGTCTGAGGAGGGCGGGCACAGAGGAGAAACAGTAATACACTGTATACAGTATGAAAACCAACGTTTTTACCGAAAACCACGTAAACGCACAGTATTACACCAAATACACACAATAATGTTAGTTTTTAGCGCTCCAATATGACCTCTTTAAGTCTTCTTACTTACATTTTTTTTCCAAGTTGTCACAAATTTGTCTATTGCTTCATCATTATAATGTAAATTGAATGAACATGAATATTGTTTGATGTGAAAAAAGTAACTTGAGGTAGTTCAACATAAGGCCGCAACATTACAAAATATGAAAAAATAAAGGTGTGGGGGGAGGTCAATACCGTAGCCACTGTATATTAAGATTTTTGTTTGGAAAAATTATATCAAAAAAATATAACACAAATTACACAGCTCTATTTTATATTATTTAGTTTCTGGTTAGACTGGTTTGCATGTTTGGTATTGAATGTTTGTGCTTTTGTTTGGGTTGTTATGCTATTTTAGTAAATTCACTTTTCTGTATTAAGCCTAAACAGGTTATTAGGTTGAGTGGGTTTTGTTATTTGTTTTTCTGGATACAATTTGTATTTAAGCTGAAGCTTAGTCAACGAAACCCTAGCTAAGAATGTTGTTGACATACTATGTAGAACCTTTGTCTATTTCTTACACAGATTTGGTTTGAGGAGCAAAATTTATTTTTGAGTTTTAGACTCTAGTTCCCTGTTAGTTTTGTTCTGGATGAGAAGTTACCCAATAAAGTGTATGAGTAAAGTGCACAAATAAAGAAATGAATAAATACATACATAAATGCAGAAATTAAGCGATAAAGGTAATAAACTATTCATTTAGATGTGCAGCCATTCCTTCCCAAATCTTCTCCGGGCAGAATTTGCCACGAAAGTCTGACACCCTTACAAGTGTCCTATATACCATGGCGTCTGTCGTTTCATTCATTATTCCTTCATTTCCTGATTTATTTATTTGTTTATTGGTAGATTAATCTATTTATGATTTGATGAACTCAAGTCATTTCGAGCACATTAGAAAATCCACTGTATGCAGAGTGGAAAGTGTGCCTCGTTCTCAAGCGCTTTCTGCCACCATGTTGCTTTTTTTAGTGCCGTTGCCATGGTGAATTGTCATATCGTAGCTCCATTGATCATGGCTTGTCGTTGTCGTGGTGTATGCGTTTAACTCAAGGTAAGCCTACCCAGAGTTGATAGAACTAACTCAAATCAGCGCATCTTGTAAATCAACTCAGAGTTCACGTTTTTACTTGATGTTGGTTGAACCTCCTTATTGAAACGGGCCCATATATCTTCAAATGTACTTGGTTTGTCTTGTGCCCAGAAATCTGTCAAACAGGTTTGGCATAAGGATGGGTAAATAATGACGATCTCCATTTTGGGGTGACCGTCTTCTTTAAGACAGATTGTTCTAGCTTTTCTAGGGGAGTTTTCTAGGACAATAGTCACACTGTCACTTAATGAATACGTCATTCCTTAATCCATTAATAATGTCTGTGCAGCTTTCTACAAAACACTCATTATTCTTTTAGGAAGAAAATAGAAAAAAATGATTGATGTTTGCACGAATTTCTTTTTTTATACCTGTCAAGTGTATGTAACCTACATGCCTATTTCTGTATCCTACAGTTTTGACATCTCCATTCTCTATAGAAATATTAATACCACACACATAATGGCTTCCCTGATTGGCTGTTTGTTTTGTGTTGAAATGTCGTTTAATTGACAGAACTGTCTTTAGAACTAATGTCACCGTGGCAACTGGAAGGTGATTAACAGCTACTGGACAGAGAATGTTTGGGGATGTTGAAATGAGTTTCGGTACAAAAACAGGCTCTAGTTTGTAATAGCAGGATTCTATCGACTGCATCTCCATCTAATAGGCTTTATAATTAACAGCAGCAATTTTTCGGCAAATGGAAGCCCCTCTGTTTAGGTACAGTGGACTGCAGGGAGACCGAGTTTGACATTTCTCCAAATGCTTTCGATTGATCTTCACATCCCCACTGTGCGCTGTAGATGAAAAGGGCCCAGTTGAGTTTTTTTAATTCTTTTTAAAGAGACGCTGTCCTTGTGCCTTGCAATCAGGGTGGGCTTTAGCGCATTCAGGGTGGGCTTTAGCGCAGTCAAAGTTGTTTTACTTTTAGTCACATTTTCATGTGCTGCCATTTTCTCGATCTCTAACTTGACCTTGTAAGTTTCCTTTTTTTGTTGCCATTTGCGATTCTAAGTACATATAGGCACGGGTAGTAGGGCTTTAGAGAGGAAGATAAAAATGAAATGAATCAAGAGGAGATTTTACACTCTTCAAACTTAAGCGATTATGTGATTTACACTTCTACTAGGTGATGTGGTGATTATTTGTGTGGACAAAAATCACTCAACACCTTTTTTCTTCCAGAAAAACACATTTTCTAACAATAACATGTTTCCCTAGCTACTATATATTTGTCAAAGAAAGATAGTTTTTTGTCACCTTCTCTGCTAAAAAATAAAGATATGTGAGAGATTCATTTTCAGATGTTTAATGATATAAGCTTTGCCTCTTTTAAAAAAAAGTCCTCTAATAAATATGACCAATTTCTTTAGTTGATTATTAGTCACACAGTTAAACATGCATGAATTTATTCTGTTTCGCAAGTTGATAGTGTTCAATTGTTGTATTCTGCGGTTATAGTTTTACATGGAAGACAATCTCCAAACTTGTGGAAGTTTCGCTTTAATGAAAAAGTGACTCCAATCTATATTTTAAATATGCTCATGGATTTATACGAATTGTTGGGTTTTAGCTGTAATGACTGATAGACTGTACGTTATATGTGGGTAGTTGACAAATATACCATGTGTACTATGGTGTAACAACGCAAACATTTAGAAAACAAACCGTTAGTTATTTTATTTATGTTATTATAGGCATAGTTCACCCAAAAATTATATTTTTAAGAACGTAAGCAAACAGATTGCATCCCCTATTGACTCCCAATGTACCTATTTTCCTGGAAATGCCTGATGAGATCTTTTGGGTTACTGACATTCCAAATATCTTCCTTTGTGTTCAGCAGAACAAATACATTTATGCAGGTTTGAGGTTCTGGGTGAAATCCCTATATGCTTTCATTTTTATGTTTTTAATATAAAATAGCCTAAGAGAGATTGATCTTAATAGTAGTTTTTTTTGCTGTCACACCATAGAATGCATTTAAGATTTATTTTAAACTATTGAAATTGCCCTTTACCCCTAATTTCCTTTTTTAACCAATACTTTCATTAAAACAGGTGTTGCACTTTGAAATGAAACTAGCAGCAGACAGAGAGTTGAAGGTGATGAGCTAAAATGGTCCGCCCAAGCCGTCTAATTTTCATCATTTGAGATGCATAGCCACTAGAGGGATTTTTTCGTGATTATTAGATTTTGAATGAAGATTATTATGGCACATGAATTTAAAAAAAGAGAATAACCCACACTGATAAGATATTTCAAATAAACACTGCAATACTCCATGAAGTATAGGAATGATATTTCTTCATTTTATCTGGATTTTAAGACTATGCCATGTTCATTTAGCATATTGTTGGGTCTGTTTAATTTATTTTCATTTTAATACCTTTTAATATGAAATCGTTTTTTCTGCAATAAGTGATTTTGGCATTGTGCTGGTTAGCCACTTTGATGTGTCCAATGTGAGCTCCTGCAGCAAAACTTCTTGAGAACCACTGCTGATTTTCTCCATTTCAGAACTGAACTTTCTAGCTTTGAGGCGCATTAAATTGGTCCATTAGCAACCTAAATAAACACAGACAGGCAAAGTGATCCTCTGCTCTGCGGTTCATTAAAATGGAAAGTAATAAAGACTGTTAATAAGGTGAGTGAGCCTGTACGGAAAAGACCCTCCTTCTATGTAATGAGGCTTTCTGTAGATGTATTGCAGCAAATACCAACGCTTGCCTTACAGTTTCACAGCACAGACTTATAAATCAGATGAAACGATTGTGGGACGATATACGTAGATAGTTGTTGTGCTACTACCCACTACTGGTTTTCATAAGTTGTTAAATTCTAAGAAGATTTAAGCAAGCCTCACAATTCCATCTTGTAACTGTTATTGTGTAATTTCTGAGTGATTTTAGATGATTTGATGATGTTTTTTACATGTGTCGTGCACTGTTACTTACCACAGTCATGATATATCTAAAGAATACTTATTTACCACAGTCATGATATACCTAAGAAATACTTATTTACCACAGTCATGATATACCTAAGGAATACTTATTTACCACAGTCAGGATATACCTAAGGAATACTTATTTACCACAGTCATGATATACCTAATAAATACTTATTAACCACAGTCATGATATATCTAAGGAATACTTATTTACCACAGTCATGATATACCTAAGAAATACTTATTTACCACAGTCATGATATACCTAAGGAATACTTATTTACCACAGTCATGATATACCTAAGAAATACCTAAAACGTATTAAGAAGTATGCATAGGAACATTAGTATATGTGGGAGTATTAGTTATATGATCTGAAACCACATTTATCCAAAGATTATTGTATGCAAATGAATTATGTAGACGATTTGATGATTCAATGTTACAATCAGTAAACCTGATCAATGATTATTAGAAGCCCGTGGCCTAAAGTTGAATAGAGTTCAGAGGATGAGGCACAGAAAACCTAGGTACTTTTCACTGACCATTGCAACTAAATTGTGACATTGTATACAATTATTAAAAAAAATGAGTTTAATAGCGAGCCAACCACCATTAAAAACTTTCTGGTTGACAGGGATCTATTGGCGGCAGAAGAAGAGCAATTGGTTAATAAAAATAAGAGATACCTGATCGGTCTTACAAGAGACCACCCTTCAGAGGTTTTTACTATAACTCTAGGATGGAAAACACTGTATTTTCAGATGCTTTGGGAAGAACTCACTTTGTTTGGCTTGAATAAACTCTTTGACACCTCTGTCTGAGGAATTTATTGAACTACAAGATCAACTTTCCACTTCACTCTCTTGAAGAAATAAGTGTGATTCTGAACCGAAGATTTAATTTGTGTTTCTTCTACAGGTCTCTTAGACAACCATCTCTCACATGACAGGTGTTTTCTTAAGGGTTGGGGTGGGAGTGAATATCAACAGAAGGAGTTCTTGTCACGCAGTGCCAACTGGCTTTGTTCCTCAGGAACATCAGACATTATAATCACCTACCTTCAGTGAACTGCCATTGAAAGGTTGTAATCTAACAATGTCGGAGCACCAATTATCCTCTAAATGAAGTTTCACAAAGCGTCTCTGTCATTTTTAGGACAGGCTTCTCGAGATGTTTTTGTGAAGTTGTCATAATTCTCGCTTTTATAACTCATTCTACGTGAGGAAAGATGATCATCTACGGCTAAATGAACATTTCTGCAAATGAAAGTTCTCACAGCGAAAGTGGCAATAGTATGACAAGCGAGACTTTGAAATGTTTACGTACTAATTGCGAAATTCAATGCAATAAAAACAAGCAAAGGTCTGGTGGAAAGAAAGTCACTGGCATTTATTTAAAATGACTTTTAAGGCGATGTTTTATACAAAGATTTTTTTGACGTCTTCGCCTTTGCTCAGTATGTGATGTTCGGGTTCATGGTTATAGTGACAATCAAGTGAAGGAACTGTGTCAGAATGTCAATTTCCCCTGACTCATACGCCCATTGCATTTAAGGCTCAAATGTTTGGCAAATTTTGTGCGAATTTAAAGATGTGCATGAAAATGCCGAAGATAGCTTTTTCCGGCATTATTAGACCCTTTGACCATCTGACAGCTCAACTAGCAGCATTGAGTTTCAATTGAGATCTCTGATGACCGAGGGCGGCGTACTCGAAAAGACAGTTGAACTATTTTTGTGACGCCAGTGGTGCAGAAATGACACACCTCACCTTTAAGGTGATAAACTCCAGTATGAATAACAGTTGACAGTGTGAATTGCAGAGAGAGAGAGATAAAAGAAAAACCTGAAGTGAGAGGAGAATGCTTAACATGACAGTTGTAGTGGGTGTGTTGACAGAAAACAAAAGAGCTACGTGGGAAGAGATTTGGGCGAGGTTTCGTTTCGAGGAGAACTGTACTTCCTGAGTATTAGCAGAAGTACAACTTCAGCAGCGCAAGTCAAGCGTAAAGAGCAGTTATAAAGAAACACAACAAATCTATCGTATCTCCAATTCAACTTTTTTTCAGTGCTGTCAGAAAAATATAAGGTCGAAAACAAACAGCAATTTATAATCCAAGCCTCGAGCATATTAGTTGTATATAATCAAGGTGGAAACTGTGTAATTGTGAACAGAATTCCATTTTGTTATCAGTTTTTTAAGGGTTCAAGCTAAAGCCAAATGCTCTTTGAATTGTTTTGGTTTTAAGGGTTTATGTTCAAAATGTTTTTATGATTTACTCACCCTCAATGTTTGTAAATGTTATAATGTTTACAGGGTTGCACATTTGAATACATCACATTATTCGTATTCTTTTGGCTGATGCTTTTATCCAAAGGTATACATTTTGTATAAGTAGGTCTGTTCCTTGGTGTTCGACGCCACAAACATTACTTTGATATCAAAGTAATGTTTTGAGTATGTTTAGTATTTAAAGAGTTCATCTGCAAAAACAGGTAACTCTTTTCTTATTTTCCTAAATCATGTTATTTTGTGCATTTCATGTTTATGTTGTAAGGAATTTATCATTGCCAAATGTGAGTGTAGTATCGATGCATCCCAAGGTAATATTTTCCAGAATGATGTTGATGCTAGTTTTTCAACCTCAAACATTAAAATTGAACGGGTACTGTGGCTGTCAGATCCTACATTCTGACTAACATTTCCTTTTGTGTTCCTCAGATAAAAGCAAGTCATATGGAGTTGGCCTGACACGAAGGTTCGAAAAGGATGGCAGAATTTTTTTTTATGTGAACTGGCCCTTTCAGGTCCTTACGTATGTATCACATGCTATTCTGGAGAATTAACTGTCCCTTCTGCTGCTTAGATCAAGCGCACGCAGCTTCTTGGTGATTTTCTAAAAATATAATTTCAATCCACTGATTTTTCCATCTTTGTTGCCTTGACAACACGTCTAAACAAGGAATGGTTACCGGGACAACAAGCCGAAAGACAATCATTAAAGCCATCAGTGAAAAGACATGCTTGTTTTGCTCTGTGACTGAGAGCCGGAGCACTTGGACAGGCGCTCCCACTGAACCCAAATTAAACAATAAACAAACCATCCGCAACAAAGTGACATCGATGCATCTCACAGCGTTTTGGAAATATACTTTTTATACACAACCTATTGATCTAATGAACACGAACTCGAATCACATTTTCTTCCAATGTCACTTAGGGAATGTAATGAACTGTCATTGCTTTGACAAAATGTATAGTTGGCAGACGCCATATTCATGATTTTAACATTTATGCATTTGCCAGATGCTGTTATCCAAAGCGACTTGCATTGCATTATACTATACATTTGATTCAAAGTATGAGCAATCCCTGTGCTCGAACCCGTCGCTAACGCCATGCTCTAACCACTGAGCCACAGGAAAGCTATTTATTTTTATTAAACAAATAGTTGCTGATTGGTCACTATAGTGCTCCAGATGTGCCGAAATGCACAGAGGTAAGAGCTCAAGCTCAAAACATCTGTTCACCGAACTACTACACAGCACTCATACCATAAAACGGTTATTGTTTATTATGTATTATTGGGTACTACTGTTCTGCTTACCTTAAATAATGAAGCGTTACGTTTTTATTATCTTAGAATGAGATTTCTCTATCTACATACACAGCGGGTCCCTTAACATGGAGTTCTCCATGTTGTTTCTATAGTAGCCCTAAATGGACAAATTGATCCACAGAGCGCGTTTCATAAATACGTTTGTAACAAAGATCCATAAAAGGAAGGAAGGAGGCGGGAACCGGCAAAAGTATAACGTCATTTAATTAAATAAACAAAACACAACATAATGTCCAGGCCTGGTCCTCTCTCCTTCCTCCTGGGTTTCGGCACCAACGTAACAAAGATCCATAAAAGAAAGGAGGTGGCAACTGGCGAACGTACAACAACATTTAATTTAATAAACAAACAATAAAACAAACTTAAAATGCCGGCAGCTCCCTCACTGTCGACTGCTGGCCATACAAAAATTATTAAACACAACTTAAACTCCAGGCATGGTCCTTTCTTGTCGTACTCTCCTGTCGCTCGTCCATTTATGCTTCCGGAGCTCCTCCGTGAGAGATGCGAGACCGGTGCACACACAGCTGACTCTCATCATCAATTGCGTCACCGGCCCCGGCCGTTTCCTCACGCCTTGCTCGTTCCCTCACGCCTTGCTCGTTCCCTCACGCCTTGCTCATTTGTGTCAGCCGTCATAGTGTCCCGAAAGGGAGGGGTGAAGTGTGCCATTGGTTGCGATATGCAACCTCACCGCTAGATGGTGCAAAATTTCATACACGGGACCTTCACGTTTATTTTAATATACAATTATTTTGTCTTTAGCATGTTTTAAGTGCAATACAGCTGTTTAAGTTAGGAATAATTAACGATAGGCCATTCAATTCGTTTCACCTCGGGTATGCATTAACTTTCGAATAATTGAACGGAGAAAATTATTTCGCTTATACCACGGTTACCACACCACAGGACATGTTTGTCATGTTATCGTCTTTAAATACTGTTGATCAGTGTCCGTTAGAGCGTGTTTGCTTTAACGTGACTGAAAAGCCAGTGATCATAAATTATTTATTTATTTCTCGTATTGTTTTCAGCAGTAAAAAAAATATGCACATTTTTGAGAGTAGGTCTATCAAAATAAATTTGTTATCAGTTATAAGCAGCATGAAGAGGAAAACAGTTTAAGTTAATTATGCATTTAAGTTAATGCATACGCATAGAACGTTTGTCAACCAATCAGATTGAAGCATTCAACAGCCCCCGTGGTATTAATACATTTAAGTGTATTTTAGTGCACCTTTTTTTTACCTGGTTTGTTAAATAAAAATAAATAATACACAAAGTAATAACATTTACTTAAATCTTCAAAGCTTTCTACACCCTGGCTATTAATGTGTCGTATTGCCTAATGAAATGTCAATGTTGTGAATGTTTGTATCTTTTGTAAAAGTTGTGTCTCCTCAGTGTAAAAGATGGATCTCAACATCATAATCATACATTTACTATTGGAAAGGGGTCAAATATGCAAAATATGCTGGAAAAGCATGGAGAATATTTCTGAAGCTCAATGAGCAGTTAAATATTGAGACCCATAAGCAACAACACTAAATATCAACAGGCACTGATCTTCCAGGAGTCAACACGTGATATAAAGAATCCTAAATGTACTTATTTTATCAAATTAGGTTATTTCTGTGTGTGGTAATTCAGATCAGTTACTTGAAATATCTTATTCAAGGGCCGTACTAAATAAAAATTAAAGGCTATTTATATGATCCTATTGATAAACATTTAGCAGATCATGCCACAACAAATTCTTTCAGCAGAAGGATGGCATGTAAAAACACTGTGTTTTTGAATTAAAATGTGATTTTATTCAAATATTTGTTCTCTATATTTTCTGTTACCATTTCTAAAAACGGCAAAGTACTTGAGGCCATGCCAATAAAGTGCTGTTAGGAACGATGCTCTGTGTAGCGTGCTGGTTTTTATGTGTACACTTTAAATGTGTCTCTATTTATATCCAACAGGGTTGTTGTGCTCAAACCCTGTCACTTTCCTGGTGCCCAAAAACAAGTAAAATTGTCCCAATCATAGCAGCAATTGGCCCCGTATCCCTGAAAAACGACAGCTAGCTAACCCCACAGGAGATCCGGCCCCTTTCTCCTCTGCTGACCATCCCAAACTGCACAAACTTGTTGAGTTGCTGAGGGTTTATTTTCCCGGCCTGCATCTCCATCAATGCCTGCTCGTTGTACTGTAACAGTATCTATCAGAGGAGAATGGTCACGGTGGCTTACTCACAGGAAATGGCCATTTTCTTGCTGATTGTGTCTGTTGTTTGCAATTTAGATGACACCCCCGAACTGGAACGGTCCTCTAGCGATGGAGATTGTTCCTGAGTGGAGATGAGGTCTCTCTACACAATCAGGAAGGTTTAAGAGCTGTCTGAATCACTGTCTATTTCACAAGCAATGTTTTCTGCACCTCCTCATTACAGATATGGTTTCGAGATTGTAGATCTTCAGACGAAGACGGTAAATAAATGAGTCATGGAAAGAGATTCACTTTAGGTCATTTGAAATGAATCAAATTTGATTTTAAGGTTAGTAGTCGGCTACGGCTGTTTTTTATTAAAGCATTAAGCCACAAGAGGCTGAGGTATGAGGGATGTTCTTCGGCATTATGTTAAGTTGTAAAGTTTAAAATATTATTAATGTTAATCCGAATAAAGAGTTGTACTGGTAGTTTATTGTCCTAATAGGGCTGTCACAATAACAGATTTTCACAACATGATAATAGTAGACAATCAATCAAATGTATCTCTTGTTTATATTGTGTTTTATGCTTGATCTTGATCAGTGATCACTATTATTGTAAATATCTGTATATTGTGACACCCTTTTCCTAACATTTTGGGGGATTTTTCAAACTAAGAATATATTATTAGCAATGTTAAAGTTAAACAATGGAAAGGAAAAACAGCGGTTTATGTGAGGTATTAGTGAAGTATATGCGTAAGAGATTTGTCTTCGGTTGTTTTTTGAAGGTTTCAGAGGTCACAGCATTTTAAAATGATCTCAAATGCAGCTTATCCAATCAGAATTGAGAGTTAAAATGTTTAATTTTCCCTACTGTTCTATACACCCTGCAAACCTAACAAAATATCCCTTTTCATAACAATGGCCCAGGATTGTAGCTCGATGGCCTGTTTGTTTTCCACAGAACAAAGAGTTTTGCTCTCTTTGTAAAACAGCTAGAATCGCACCTTATTTTCTTGGGGGGATTGATTAATTCAGCAAAGCCCGATATTTAATTTTAATGTCATAAGTATGAATAGAATTCAAAACAAAGCAAAAGTTCTCTCGCAGACTAATTCAAGGATATTGAAGCAACCGTACTTTTGTATTATTATTTATTTTCCTTTTCTAAGGCGTCCTATTTAGGGAAACCCCACTATAAATTAGCAGCCTGGTACAGTGCATAAAAGAGAAACTTTCAGCCAACAAAGACAAATAAAGAGCAAGTGAAGTCATGCATTGCAAAGCAAAGGAGGCCTGTTTTTAATATGACTTGCATATTCAGTGATGCCCAAGGCATGTTTGGAAAGATATGAGAATTTGGAGTCAATTTCTGGAAGGAACCTTTTGGTGCCAGTGAGCGTATACATAAAACATTAAAGGATGTCAGCTGCAAAGAGACGATGGAAGGAAGTAGTGCATTCAAATCACTTATACAACAGGTCCTGGAATGTGATTGTTAAGTTCCAAAAGTACTGCTATTGAGAAAATCCGCTCCAAGACGGTTCTCTGTTTGTGTCGCATTACTTATCTGTGTTCACCAGAGTTGTGCGGTATTTAGAATTAAATTGAGAATGCCTTTATTCCAATAACTTCATTTAAATTGATTTGAAGTAGCATGATGCAGAATTGCAATTTGAATTTAAGGAAGTAGAATTAAACTGAATTATATAAGTAAGATCTTTCATCATGTAATTCTTTTCTCACTGCAGGATCACTCTGAGCAGGGTTTTTCACCAGAGAGATGGAAATGGAGGGCCAGGAGTTGAACTGAAGTGATTACAGAACACTCTGAGGTGAGGAAGGAAATTGCCATTGCTTCACTCCCCAATATACACGTTTCCAGACAGACTGTCGATCGGTCTGTTACCATGTGAAAGGCAAAGTTTGATGCTTTTGGAACTGTTTTTGTTAGCCAAGAAAAGCTATATTGCACAAATTATTTGGCATAAACTTGCTTTTTACAGTATCATACTCACAATAGAGCATCACAGAGATGACATATTTGTTGGAGGCCTACCCGGAAGCACTGGTTCCCTTGGCCAAAAGCCTATGCATTTTTCTCGTAGACTCGGAAGGTCACAGAAACCTCTGTGAGGTTTTTGTCTGTCAATATAATCTTTACCGATTAATGAAATATTTGCAATTTTTTAAGTCTAAATACTATCACCAGAAGTAAAAAGCTAATATACTGCAAGGCTATAAACAGAATAAACTATTGTTGCTCATTGTCACCACCACCAATAATATTTTTTTGATTATTAATAATATGTTTCCTGTTCAGTAATGACATCCATCCACGTTTATCCATGTTTATGTCCATGTAACATTATTTGTGAGATTTTTATGTGCGATGACATCCAACGTCCATGCCAAAGGATGTAGTTGCTTTTAGTAACCCGTTAGCAACCGCCATTTTTAATACAGGATAAAGCTTCAAAATTATGAGCGGGTTATAACTGGTGGGTTTTTTGTCATCGAATAAAACATAAAAAATATAGAGATATATTTTGTTAACCACATACCTTATTTTGGGCATTTAACAAAAAGCCATTGATTTTGGGGCGATGGAACCGGAAGTGCTAAAATGCTAACTCGCTTCCTGGATGTCCATATAAAAATATGAAATATAAAAATACTCTATTGTGTTGTTACACTGAATAACAGCATGTCGCATTACAGCACTCATTCTTGCCTGATGTTCCTCAATTAAAGCTTAAATTTCATCTGTGTGCATGTTGTTAAACACCTCTACAGCCAATCTTGACCCTTTTTGCCTAAATGAAAACATCAGTCGATAAGAGACGAGAATAGCCTTTACTCGTGAGGCCTCATTACACTACATTAATGAATACAAAACACCACGAACACAAGACCACTCAAATTGTCGTCTAACTTTGAAGGCAGAGCCTCATAAATCAGAAGCAGAAATTAAGCGGCAGTTGATAATGACAGATCGCTTCTCTCTCCCCACTGATGTGCTGCCGCTTAATCCCATTGCATCATGGGATAGCATCAGTCTTCTGATGTCTGCCGTCGCTGATGGTTCGGCACAGTGGGAGCTCCAGAGCTTCAGGATAGCTCGGACGACACAGTCGGCTGATATCCGGGCTGGTTATACCCCACTAAGGAGCTCTGCACGCCTTGAAGAAAGCATAAAATGAGAATAAATGGAAGGTGTCAATCCCAAAAGGGAGAGCTGGTCATCTGTAGAAGCAAAGATGTATGAGCACATAAGGACGGGTAATTCCATCTCTCCACCAGGAGAGAACACAGAATGACTTCACCAACATCTGTGGCCTGTAACAGGAGGTGATGATTTCTGTTTCTGATGATCTGTTGTTTCTCCCTCTGGTCATAAACCCCTTGTGGAGAGACTAAAGTTCATTTTATGGCATTTCGAATATTCCTGTCTTTGTGTGCTATCAGTTTAAAGGTAATGTATTTTTATTGAAATATACGCTCTGTTTTCTTCACTTCAGTCACTTATAGGATGATTCCGCCGAGAAGTGTGAATCTCGTGGCTCGGTGGGGCTATAAAACATCAGCATGGCTCGGACAAAAGGGGTAAGGAGAACTCTAAAGAGGGAAATGTGTTTGAAAACAGTCATTATTGTTTGCAAATTGTCCTTGTACTTTATCATTTATTAAGAATAATTCAACAGTTGCGACATAATATGGAAAAGATTACACTAAATGAGCATGCAGATAACACTTTATTACATTTCAATGCGGTCCGCCCTTAGAATGAACATTTGAAGGACAGATTGCACATTTGTGTTGAACTGAACAGAAAGGAAGACAAAGAGAATAAATGTAGTTTCATTGATTTGATCAAAATACAGTTAAATAACAAAGGCCCGTTGAATCACGTGACATTGGGACAGAGAAGGAAATTGTTATTTTCTGTCTGGTGGGTTTGTGATGAGAGCGTATTGAATCAATGAAAAACACAAAGGAAATTCTGTCTGCAAGGTTTGTAAGACAAAAAAAACTTGACATTGTGCGGGTCTGTGCTGTCTCTAGTGTCCAGTGGTTTGAAAAGGGTTTAAGTAGCACTTGAAAGCAATTTATTAAACTACAATAAAAGTCTCTGTCCATGGGAAAGATTAAACTTGGGCTGTATTGGCCAGTCTCTGCACATTTCAGATGTGAAATTGGTGCTTAAATGAAATAAAACAGTCAACCAACAAGGTCATGTTACGTTTTCGACCCTCGTTGTTTTTCTTTGCACATCAGATGCAAGTTTTCCTAATAATTTCAAACGAGATTTTTGTCTTTGGACAAACTTTGGTAACTTATAAGAAAAAGGGTTCCACCTGAATACAAAATCAGTGGGAAGGGATGAATGTGAGTGCAGAAATGCACGTATGCCCATGTGACATCACACAGATAGAAAAGCAAATGTGGAAACTGATTAAAATTTTATTTTAAAGCATGAGTAGTCTTAGATTATAGATCTTATATATTGTTATATGTATCACAAGGTTGCTGATGAACGGAAATGAAATAATTAATGACCGAATACTTAGCGATGCAGATGTGACTCTTATAGAGTCCCCTCGGTCCCATCCAATACTTCACAATAGTACATTAAGAATGGATCTGCATGGCTTGAAAACATATTCAAATTCTACATGAATAAACCATGCAATACAGCAGAGAGGCTTGCAGGCCGGGCGCTTGGCAAAGATAAGCTGATATTAATTACACTATATTGTATGAAAGAAAGATGAAGAGTGTTTGAACAAATAGCAAAACAGTATATATCACCAGAGGAAGGCGGTAAAAAATGGCCGCTCATTTTTTGAATACATTTTCCATTTATTGCTCCATTAATCCTGGTCACCCCTTTGGTTAAGCGCAGCCCCAAAACCGAAATATAGACAAGCGGAAGGAAATATGTGTGATTGGGCCAGAAGAATGGACTTGCCCTTCCTCACCTCATCTAATGGTTCAAGCAGCACAGTCAAGAGCTTCGCAGTGGGTTAATGAAATCTCAAACTTTCCCCTTTGAGAAAAGAGCGGATCGATCGGAGACTGCCGGAGGAATCCAATATCTCCATGGTGATCAGATTAATAATTCCTGTTTGCGCTTTAAATATTGGTGGGTGGTTGCGGTCAGGAATATCATATCGTTGATAGGCGCAACACCCACTGTACACAAGAATGCGATGCTTCAGTGTCAAAACAAACGCGACCATGGCGAGGAATGAATATGAGCAAGGTTTTGTCAGCTCTTCTAAAGTGTGTATATTAATGGAAGGTATTATCAGTCAAGATTGCAGGTTCTTTTATGGCCTCCTCTATATCGATACCTCTGTGATCAATAAAAGCACTTCGTCTTTAGTGATTCTCAACTAGCCGCTCCAGTCGATGCACGGCGTGAATTGTGATGCTCAACACAACCAAAGCAAATTCATATCTTGGGAGTCGCCGTGTTTGGCCTTAAAGAATTTTTCACCCTCTTGTTAGGAGCGTGAGGGGCGGTGTTAACATGATGGTGATTTCTTTCTCAAGTAACCGGTAAAGTAATGGGCTTTTTGATACATTTACACCATAAAATCATGTGTCATGTGTAAGCATGATTCATTTCTGTTCATATTTATTTCTATAGCTCTTTTCACAGTACATATTCTTCAAGGAGGCTTTCCAGAAAAAGCAAGTTACCGAAAATCTTCATTACAAAACCAGAATATTCTGGTAGTATTAGAGGTGATTTTTAGAAATGTTGTAAGGTAAGCTGGTTTATATCATGAATGAGCATGGTAAGCAGTGAAAGCCACATTTTTTAATATGTAGCTTTTCATACCCATTCAGTTTTAAAAATATGAGTTGTCTTGTACAAAATAGACAAAACACTTCATGAATGTTAGAGCTGTCTAAACCGAAAACAGCACCGTTTTGTCTCAATGTACACGGATAATGTTTTTTGTAATGCATGTTTGTAAAAGCCACGTAAATATCCTTATTTAAGTTCTAGTCCTGGCTTAATCTAATCCCTTTCCTGAAACTGCCCCTTAAGGTATATAATATCAGACAAAAGTAAGGCAAATAGTGTGTGTGTACTGTATATTGGTGAATCAGATTTTTATTTCAATATCCCAAAAATACATAGAAAAACATAAAGCTTACAGTAAAGCACACATTGGCTACAATTGTATCCTTAATTTATACTTGTTGATCCTTTAATTTCTAGTCAATGTATCGTAAAGGGAAAGTTCACCCAAAAATGAAAATTCTGTCACGAAGTTGTTCCAACCATTTTAATGGTAGTCAATAGTGCACCAGACATTTCAGTGGCAAACAAGCTCTTTTAAATACATTTTATTGGTTAGATATTGGCAAAACCCAGTGAAAAACATAACAAACAAGGGTGAATAATAATAACAATTTATGGCAAAAAAACACGAAATATAGAAATGCGAGGTTTCGTTGGACAGCAGCAGTTTATAGTTTTGAAACTGACATTTTGCACGTTTTAAAGATTCGAACTTAGCATTTGAAGTCCTTGCAGGGGTTGGCATACATTCTTCACAGGTGTTGAGTCCACCTGTGGATCTATACTGGAGCTGGCTTAATCTGTAGCCCCTCATGAGGTAAAAACAGAAAAATAGATAAAGAACAATTAGCAAAGCTGCTGTTCATAATGTTTCAAGCAATAGTTCAGCAAGTCTATCAATTGCATTTGATCTATAGAGCTGTAATTTCAGGTTATGAGATGCATTTTTAAATGCTTGGCTATAGGGACACATCTTCATCTAGATCAGACTTACTGTAGATTTCTATAGTTACTAACAGTGTAATGTGAGTAAACATGTTGGGTGTTAGTTTTGAATTGCAGGGTGTGTGGTCATGCTAACTAGTGGTGTACAGAGTGTGAGTGCCCTGGAGGTTTGCTGTTGTCATGACAATCAGTGCCTGCCTCGTTTTCTGTTGGTTGCACACTTAAATATAAATGGTCAATTTGTCAAGAATGTCAATGTAAAAATTCTTCCACTCTAGAGAGTCTCAGTCAGCTGACGGTAAGGAAAATAACAAACTTTTTATTTGCCTTTTTATATGACAGCGGAGTGATGACAGGAGCTTATTCAGGATGAGTCGGAAAAGGAATTTGAACTCTGGTCATCAGAGGTGCTATCGCGCAACATGCAGATGCAAACTTTTTCGTGTTAAGTTATGAGTTTTTGTTGTTGTTGAGTAATACATTATAACAGCACTACTATTAAAAGTATCGTCCCCAACACTTCCATCAAGGACACGCATGCCAAGCATGCAACCGTGAATAGTTATGGCTGCGTTACAAGAACACAGAGCGTTCCAAGATGTCCAAAACGTCCAAATCCGATCTGATCAGGTTGCAATGGGCGAAAAATTCCCTGCGTGTCCTTCAGAAGGTGACATTGGCTCATCTGGCAGCCTTTTCTCGCCGATGGAGAATCGGGATGGATAAAAATCAAGCGTACAAGCCGAAACGAGTGGGAGTTGAACGCTCCTTCGTGCGGTCCCGCAATCACACGAAAGCCCCCAGGACTGTCGAGGCAAAGGGGGCCAATAAATCTACAGGTTGCCAGAAAAGACTAATGAAAACTAATGGACAGCTCGTGAATAGAATCATCCATCCTGCTTGTTTTCCCTGACCAGCAGCATGTCAGTTGTAACTGCCGCGCCTCGCTCCACTTTTAGGGCTCTTTAGATGCATGCGGCTCTCGGAGCCAAAACTCAGGCCACTTGAGAAGATTACAGTGATTCTTTGAGTTTATGCTGGCACACGTGCATGCAAACAAACACGCTCAGCGGAGTGTACATCACGGACGGGCTGGAAACACAGATTAATTCTGAGAGCACATATTTTCTGTGAAATTCCATTTCCAGAGTATCGGTACTATCAACTCCACAGCCAGGAATTCAATGATCGCCTGTGATTACTGCGTTAAATTGCATTTCATCTCTGATTTGATGTGGCCGGCATTAGTCGTGAATTATTAGTGTGTTGTCGACGGCGTGGACGGGCGGGGGCTCGAGCGTTCGGGAGCTGTAGACGATGTTCGTCTGACAGCCAGACGTGCTCAGACTGATCTCCGGCCGGGCAGCCACACAAGACGAACCCAAATAGAATGTGACTTTGATTTTTCACCTCATTGCATTCTTAACTGTCAAATTCGATTCCATTCCGGTGACATCTCCTTTACCGGCCTTTAGTCGTTATGGTTTTGGTCACACAAAAAATTGGATTGAGAGGGGATGTGGCAGCTGTTGACCAGCCCTCCTCCTGGCAGAATGTCTGTTTCGAAGCTTGCCGCTGCCCCATTCAAATGACTCACAGAGGAAAACAATGAAGTCATACACATCTCCTCTCCGGAGTACCTCCCTTCCTCTGGATGGAGGCTGGAAAAAAGAGTGTTGACAGACCAACCTTGAAACCGCCACACGGATGCAGAACAATCATCTAAAGCATGTCCGCAGCGTCTGAATTTCATTTGTTGTTACTGTTGTTTCACAATAAGAACATAAGGCGCATTTAGAAGTGCATCAGACATCGCTGAATCTCAATTGTGTGATTCGTGCACCTGGAGGAAAGACGTATTTTTGGCGTGGTATGTGATGAATTGTGCGAAACTTGTTTTCGTGAGTTTCATGCTCATTTTCGTGAAAGCTAGCAACACTTATCATGTTATGAAGTATAATTTTCAATTACGCTTTCTTTGGGATAACACAGAAATGTATTTACTGATGCTGCAAGGGCATTCTCGTCTGGTATGTCCTTGAGGGAATTCGATTAAAAAAAAGATGAGCTTTCCCTTTGAGGTTTTTTTAGTCCAGTGTAAATTACTTTACCACTTGATTTTTCTATATAAACTGCAGTTTTCAGGTTAAAGCATATATGGAACATAATTTACCTGAGACCACTTGAGACTGTCAACAAGCTGCACATTTTACATGTATGCATTTGCAGACACCCAAGTGCATTCTTGAATTGATTGCATATTACAACTATTTCTTATTTAAATCTTTATTTACATATCTTATTTTTAACACTAACGTATGGCTACACTCTTAAAAAATAAAGGCACTTAAAGTGTATTTTGCAGAGATGCCGCAGAAGAATAATTTTTTTTGGAACAAGAAGAAGCGTTTTTTGGAACAATACAGTCTAACAAAGAACCTTTAGAAACCTTTATTTTTAAGACTATAATATTTTTTTATATTATACATTTGAACCTAACGTTTCGACAATTTATTACAAACTAAAGTAATTAAAAACCTAAGAGCCAAATCAGGTTCATCATATTAAAGGCCGGATGTCCCATTTCTCTTACACACACCCCCAAGATGAGGGGAATGAAACACTAATGGGACACTGCCGGGGAAACAAGGCGGCGGGGCCAAGGCACGAGACAAGATGACACGTGGCGCAATATCATAACAAACAGCCACATGTCTCCACAGAAGACATAGCGCACACAAGACATGGGACTGTCACGACTCTGTCCACAGGGCTAGAGTACTCTGGACAGGAAGGACAGGATCATGACATGTCATAGCAATCGGTTTGTGAGATCGGCTAGGTAAAGCAAGTACCGATCGGAGCATCCCTAAATACATTATTATTAAATTAATATATTATGATATAAATATATTTATAGCTGTAAGATATAATGTTTCTGCATTTAATGCATTTGTTTTAAAGCACTTAAAGGATCTCAATGAGAATGCATCAAGCTCAAGTTGGCATACACTGTCATGCAATAATACATTTAAATCTTTACTAGTTCTTTTTTAAAACCAAGCAACACCTTGTGATGTCTAAGCAGTGCACACATCATTTTCTCTCAGCTGGATTTATATGTTATAGGTTGGCTTCGGGATAACACAAAAACATATTTACTCGTCCTGGAATGGTTGTCTCGTCCAGCATGTCCCCCGAGGAACGCAATAAAAAACAACAGTAGCAAATAGATGTTCTAGACGACCTCAAGTCCCATGTGGAATCTTACCACATGAATAAGATATGCAGGCCGTAACTACATCCTGTCATCGGCCCAAATCATCTTGCCATCTCGATTCCCACGAGCCCTCAACAAAAAAAGAACAACCAGGTGATGGGCTGAACTGACCAGAGCTTGGATAAAGTAGCTCATGTTGCAGCGTTGTCTTGATGCTGAGATTTATTAGCCATCGGGGACAGTTCAAGACCTGCCTGTGTATTGTGCAGCTATCTCACGGTAAGAGACACTGTCGTCTCTGCCTTTGTGAGAATTTATTTGGGGAAAAGCGATACACTGTATATCAACCCTTGCTCTCTCGCCCCCTCCCTCCTTTCCTCACCCTTCGTTTTCTAGCTTCTGCTTGAGTGTACGTTCGGCTGGGTCTAGTGACGGGTCTGCAGTCTCCCGTTGTCATGACGGCCGATGTGAGCGATGTTGCCCGGGCTCGGGCCTCGGTTAATCCTAATGAGGCACAGCATTAGGGCCTGCTCTCAAGCGCTTTGTCAACCAGCTTCAAGCTAACTTCCATTACGACTAAGAGGCTGAGGTTTTAGCGGCACTATATCTCTGGGCATTGATGGGGAATGGTCTCATAAGAGGTTAGATGGCTCGGGTGCAGTGAGTGATGTCTGGAGTCCATATAATCAAACACACAGGTGCTTTTGTTATTCAAATGAATGTCAATTACGTGCTCTGCTCAGTATGTTAAGAGGTGTTAACACCTGGGCTGATGAACTCCGCCTGAGGGGTTTGGAAGCCAGAATCATTAGTATGCTTGTTCATTTATTTGTCAGGTTGATGAAAGGGTTTGCCGTTTCCTCTGTATATGCGTCGATGCGTGCTTTCTTCCTGTTTTTGTTGCCGTTTATAGGCTTGTCATCATATGAATACACACAAGCTCATACAACCGTCATCTCTGTTTAGAACGTAAAATTGCAGATTACTTTATCGTTCTAGTAAATACCGTTACTTAATATAGTTTTATTATGGATCAGCACTTCTCGTTCCTTTTTTAAAATCTTTTAAAGACAAGTGTTCGACAAGTATGGTTTACGATTTCCGAAGATACTAGCCACAATTATATCGGCAATATTGGCTGTCAATTATTAAAAAAACAAAATAAACAAAGTTAAACGAATTTTGTGCGGCATTCCATTTAGCGAGGATCTACTTTGATTTTTATTAGTTTTTTAGTTTAATTCAAGTTAAAAAAAGACAAGTTATTGACTCATTTTTCATATTGTGTAATATTAAAATAATCATGATTTTGTCATAGTCGAGCAGCCCTACTAGAGATCGATCAATATGAGTTTTTCTCTAGCCGTAGCCTTATTTTTAGAAATCAGGCCAGCCGATTGTCGATATATGAGGCCGATATGCTTGGCCGATTTTCTTTTTTCCAAGGTCAAGTGTTTATTGCAGGGTACATGATAGCAGTCTAATTCATAGTAATAATACATTGTTCAAAACTTTTAAGCACCTTCTGAAACTGTTCTGAAGCTTGCTTTTTGTTTATGTTTGTTGGCAGACACTTCTATTAGTCAAATGGTCATAATCTAAGTAAACACAAAAATTAAAAATATCCCTAATATTACTCAGCCTGCTGCTCATAACTGGGTTTTTAGTCATATTTAGCCTTTAGCCTTTTTCAATTTTATAGAGCAGTAGAAAGCCTGACAGGAAAGTAGACGCTCTTGTGGTCGAATGCGTTAAAACAGCCACAAAAGACCGCCTGCGGACATAATGCATAAACGAGGGGAAACAACAAGTCAGGATTTAAACTTGACTTTTTAGGTTTAATGAAGAAAAACGTACCAAGCAAGCAGAATATTTTCTCTCCATTTCAGATTTCTAACACACACTTACAGTGTTCAGCGTGTCTCGCGGGTGTCATAGCTTCTCTCTGTATGTTTATCTGACCCGGTCGCATTCATTTGTAAATTGTGAGCACTTATTTCATCCATTTGATACAAAGAGCGATCAAATGCATCATGATACCAAGTTCAAACAGAGTCCGACCCCCCGATTATTAAAATAATCTCCAAAATCGGGACTGATCAATCGGTGACCTCTACTAAATACTGTATACTTACAGTAGTACGTATTGAAGTAGTTTGGATTAAGCAAAAGTGACATTTTTGACACACAACACAGCAAGTAGTTAGCAATTGTCATCTTAAAAATAATATTTATAGTTTGATTATTTATCGTATTACATTTATTTTTGGTTCTTTTATCACATAGGAAGTTGAAAGTCTGGTTAAGCGCATTGCATTGCATTGTGGGGCCTGTTGCATAAACTTTTTGGACTACTCTTAAAAGTTAGTCATCTAATTTTTTTCTTCAAGACTCGTCATAATTTATTAAAATCAGTTTTAGTAACATTTGTATCCATATAATGGAACAAATGCTGGACCAAAGCTTGAACAGCAAAGATATCACAAATCTGAGTAAGTCTTCTGAATGGCTTCTGCAGGTAACCAGTTGATGTTTGACATTATCATCCTTGCAAGGATTATAGTTTGAGCCGAAATACTGTACTTATTCCCTTCACAGAATTAATCCTCTCTTGGAATATCGAGGCCATTTAGGCAGCTGGTATCTCAGTAAACTCCGAATGACATTGCCAAACAGAATATGTGATGGAGAGGGAGGAAAAAACTCATAAAATCCCTGTTCAATAATTCAGCGGGCAAATGTGATCTGGCTGTCCTTTGTTTATAAATCTTCTGCCACCCACAAACGCACACAACGCCTCTGGGGTGGCAGCTTTTGCGAGGATCCCACAATATCAAAAACCAGAGCGAGGCAATATTACAGGGGAGGAAGTTCACGCAGTCTTCTCCAATATATGTGTAAATTTAGACTTTTAAACAGCTGGCGGATGAATAATGGAGCCTACCTGCCCTTGATATTCATTGGAGCAACCAATGCCAGTCCAAATCAGAGAAGCCTGGGTCACAACCTTGCTCCCCCCTCCATTTGCCGGGCAGAAAGTTAAAAGTGAGATGCCAGAAACAGGGCCGCGCACGGAGAGACTTTTGTTTTGATACCACAGGTTTTTTTTAATAACTTTTCATACACATAGAAAACACACACACTGCAGTTTAAGGGCCACAACGACAGAACGGCCTAAATTTCGTCACCCCGCTGTAATGATTTTGTTTGCTTCCTCTAGGGAGACACACACACATTTCAGCACGCTGGCGACGCAAGAAGCCGTTCTTACATTTCCATTAAAAATGAATGAAAATAAATGAAGTGGATCAGCACATCGCTAGCTTGAATGATAGTTGGATTCGTGTCCCATGTGTAAGTCTTTTGTTGTAAATAGATACATTCTGTAAAACCCAGTTTAGATATTTACTGTCACCGTAATGTGTTTTCCTGCAGCCGGCGTTCTGAGTCTTGAGCGGAAGATATAAAGCGTCATGGATACGCTGCACCGTGACAAAATATTATTCCATTTAAAATGCGATGGAATTGCCTCGTGGTGAACCTCGGATGGAGTGCTTTTTCTCTCTTTACACCACGCTGCACTTATGATGGAGTTAAACGGCAAAAACATAAGACCATATTTCCATTTGACACATTCCAAATGTAGCATCGAGCACGCCCGCCCGGACAGATTCATCACGCTGATAGCTAGCTAACTAACTCTCCTATCGCGCGCAATGTCCATGCATTACATTATCAAAGCGTTAATGAACGCCTTCAGTTTATTTATGACCCCGCATTGGAAAATTTACATAATAATCTCTGTTGATGTGATCTAACCCATAAATGCTCTCAGAATGGCTGGCATGGCTCTTTTAACCAATCATTTTCTGATGTTTTGGTGTGCTGGAGATTTACCAACATATTGAGTTTGAAATCCATTGTTATGACTGGCATGACATCAGAATCCTGACATCATTCCTGTATATTTTAATTCACTGTTTGCTCCACCTCTTATATTTGTCTTTTTCGATGATGTCGCCTGAGCTGACTGTGGTTTAGTCATTGCAAACTATGATAAGTATTGTTCACTTACATTTGCATTTATGCATTTAACAAGTGCACACACTAAAAATTATATATATATATAATTAAATATATCTAAATACTGTATTTAATTTAAGTTTTTATACATGTCTGTGTTTATTAATTCTAAATTAATAGGCAGTACACAGACATATATTATGTAAACACAAACTTTTATTCTGGATGCGATTTATCACAATTAATAGTTTGACAGCCCTATATATATATATATATATATATATATATATATATATATATTCTTTACATCAGTATGCTTGTTTTCTGGATCAAAACACAACCTTTGTGTTGTGCACAACACCTGAGAAGTGCTAAAACAATTTTGAAGTCATAAATATTTTTTCTGCTTTGTGTAAAGCTGAGAAAAGTCTGGAAGGTCTGGAAGGAAATGTGTGAAGTTTATGACAATGGCAGGCGGGCTTTTGATAGCATCAGAACAGCAATTTTGAGATTAAAACAGGTGCACCACACTATTGTGTCCTGGGGGGAGCTCCGCTTTGATGTGCTTTAAAGAAACCATTGTTGGCTGCCATCACTGTTTTTTTTCTTTTTTTGAGTGACAAATCAATCTTGATGATGTCAACCAATTCATGTTCTGCTGCCTTCAGCTTTTTGAAAGCTTTTCATGCTTTTAATTGAAAATGATGTTCAGTGAGATGAACACTGCGCTTTCAAAAGAGTGCGGAGAAATGGGCAGTTTCACCAGACTTTATTACCGCGTAAATTATCATGCAAATACCTAATGGGAAAATATTGAGGAAGCAAAAATACTGGACCAGAAAACCGCAAAAATAGATCAATTTAGGAGATCTGTAGCAACAATAAAATTTCACGATACTGCTCCCCAAACTGGTTATAAAAGACCTGTTTTACCAGTGTAACCATTATACAAGGAACCATATTAAAACCAAAACAAATGTGGACAAAAAGATCTTTGCGAATTTCAGTAGAATGCATTAAGATGATTTTAAAGGAATAAGCAAGTAGTATCTACTGTATACTTCTTCTTACTCTGTTTTCCACATCTTTTAAAGTTCTACAGTATGATAGTTTGAAAGGCATTTTGAAATGTAAACCTGGAAATCTTTCTTGACATATTCCTCAAATGTTATTCTCGCCCTTTAAGTTTGTGTCTCATGTGAGGGCCTGGATTCAGAAGTATTATATTATATAGAAGTATTTATATCTTGAAATATAAACAGACATATTCAATACTCATAAGCTTTTCTCCAGGTAAAAAGGAGCAAAACCCTGTAAAAGATATGACTTCCATGCAAGAACGTCAGTCACATGCAGTAGGTTTTGAATGACTTGAGGGTGAGTAAGATGGAAGATGTTTACTTAAAAATATGTATGTACGTAGGGATTCACTTGCATGTATGTTTTGGTATATGGGGCTTGTTCATGTTGGTAGAGTGATGGTTTGCTGTAAGGGATTAGTGGACGGTTTGATCTGTGCTTTGAGAAAAGATCTGCCTCACCGGACACCAATTTTGTTCTTCTGAGCTGAAACTGTGCCCTCAGCGCCAGGCTCTATTTTCTCATCCACTCCATCATCTCTCACACTGTCCCAGGTGTGCACACATCCACAGTAGCACACATACATTTTCTGTCCCTCAAAACTCTTCAGTTTTACTCTCTTAAACCCTTTTTCTCAACCACACATTTCAATGTTTTAGCGTGGCACGAAAACTATAATTATTTCACTGCTATATACCCTAAGTCATATACCATAAGTAACTGTATTTGCTGTAGTGCAAATAATGTAAACATCTTCAAATCAGATCATATATTTTTGATAAGCACAATTAAGGGTCTACAGAACATTTATTATTATATTGAATTAAGGTTGTTTTGTTTTTCTTATTTTATGCATACGTCACAATATCTTAACATTTACACTTATTTATTCGCTTGATGAGCCAGAAAACATCTTTGGGAAAACGTATGATACATTATATATTCTCTCTTCCTCTCTCTCTCTCTCTCTCTCAAATGCCCTTTTTCAATGCCTTAAAGGTTTTGGCACATCAGAGACCATTTCATTGGACCACATTTTGCATTGCAAGGAGAGTCATCAATATTTTGCTCTGTGTTCCTGGAAGAGAAAGATTATACTTTTTCAAGGTATGCTGTGCTAAAAAAATATGTGAACATTTTAGAGTATACTAAATACTCCCTTAATTCCTAAAACGCTGTAGTATATAAAATATGAAACTCTGCAATATATGAACTACATCTTTATTATTCTTATTAGTTTGTATTTTTCACTGGAAAACAAGAAAAAAAGCTTTTTACAATGTTCTTAATTCATTACATTTCATTTACCGTCATTGCTTGCACCCTATCCAGAGACAAAAGAATTAATACGAACTGGAGGAGGATGTGAGGAAGCTCTCTGAAGAAGAAACGACAGCACAGAGACCAGACATGAGGTTGGTTTTAAAGGACACAGGGACAGAGGAAAACTGCTGGTCAGCAATGACAAGCACATAAGGTTTTGTTGTTGTTGTCGTTGAGCAGTTCCAGTCAGCAAATCTTGCACCAAACGTGTTTTTAGCATCATCTGGGACCCAGAGCGATGCTGGGTTACAATACAGGATCGACTTGTTTGGCCTCCTCCTTCCTTCTCCTGTAGACCCACAGAGACTCAGTCTGCTGCGCTATCAGTAACTTATATAGTTGTGCTATTGTCTTGTAAGTGACTGCTACAAATATCAGGCAAGCCGGATGAAACAGTTTATCACATTTCATCGCTTTTCAGATGTATTTCAAGACAAGGACATTGTGATTTATTATTCATGTTATGAATGGCTATCCTACACCACTCTTCCAACAGGCTTAAAATAAGTTATTCGTTTGGGATCCGCAACGCTAATGATGACTCGGACACGGCCGAAACAACACATTAGTGCAAAATGAATTGGCTTTGAAGATTGTTTTCATTGATGCGTGTGAAACTCGTGGGAAATGTAGGACGCTTTTGGTTTTCTGTCCCAACCTGACTTTTTGCCTAGACACCTCATTTATTCCTACTACCATTAGACACAGAATGAGCAAAAGCTGCTGTGAGAAATCCTCTTATGTAATCACAAAGGGAATAAGTAGCACTTGTGTCGAAGAGGTTAATCAGAGATTGGTTTGTCATCTACTGTACATTATCCCAGATGGCAAATGTTGGATGAGACATCACATATAAAGAGTTTATTTTTTATATTGAGAATAATCTTGGTGATCTTTCCTTTTTTACCTCTCAAAAATCTTTGCTTCTCTCTCTCTCTCTCTCTCTCTCTCTCTCTCTCTCTCTCTCTCTCTCTCTCTCTCTCTCGCTCTCGCGCTCTCTCGCTCTCTCTCTCTCTGGCTCTCTCGCTCTCTCGCTCTCGCTCTCTCGCTCGCTCTCTCTCGCTCGCTCTCTCTCGCTCGCTCGCTCGCTCGCTCGCACTTACATGTATGCTTTAGTAGATTAAAATCAAAATGCATTTTTATAAAAATTAACATAATAATGTTTTTATTTAGTTATTTAATAAATCAGTGACAAAAGAACATATTTTACATTGCAATCGTAATGTACTTTCAAGTGGGTTAATAAATGTTTTCGGAATCGAAACATACTGCTTGAGAGGGACAAAAAATATGTTTTTGAAGGTATAACCTTAAATTGAAATTTTTTTACTGCCATCCCACACTGTAAAAAAAGTCAGTAAAATATACAGCAAAACACCGTCAAATTCCAACGGTAATGGAGCGTAAAACCAAAAACTTATTTTTACTGTATTAAATAGATTGAATAACCGTTAATTGTGAGACTGGATAAAACTGTGTTTTTTACTGTAATAAAATGTTGAAATTATAAATATTTTCTGTGAAAACAAATAAATATGCATACATTTTACAATTAAATATTGTAATGTTGAAAATGTCTGAAAACCTTACATTTTACGGTATTATTTGAGTAAAACTACATCTTTTGGGGTTGTGCACATTGGAATTCACAGTTTAAATCTGTAGATTTTTAAGCAAACAAAAACATTAATTTTTACAGTAGCAATATGTTAAAAAATAGGTTCCACCGTAATAATACAACCAGTAAATACCATTAAAAAAAGCAAATATCAGCAGTAAAAGACAATAAAATTGATAGTATGTTTTATTTTAAAATTCAGATACTGATATACAGATTAATTTACCATTCACCCCCAATTTTGGCAAGTGCTGCATACATGACCCAAAATAAAAAGGTTGCTGCTCATAAGTCATTCTGAATAGACACATAACCAACATATATTTTAGATAATTAATGATTATTTCTCCAAATATGCGCTCTATTGGACTAAGAGCCCTGGCAGATTCTGTTTATTAAATGTATTTGAGCACAAATAAACCGGAGAAGACGAGAATGAATGTTGTGTGAGTTTTGATTTCTATTCAAAATAACGAACGTTACAGATTAATTATTTTGCACTCTTGGCATACATTAATAAATCAATGTCACTGCAAACCAGTTTAATCATAAAGAGTGGTCAAATATCGAAGCTGGAGTCTTAAAACTTTCTTGTGATGCTGATTCTGTCCAGATCAAGTAAGAGTGTGATGTTTTGACGAGCAATGCATTTTGAAGAACAGTAATCCAGCATCACCAGTGATCCTATGACGGGCAAGGGGTTAAAAGTTAGGCCTGCAGTAGGCTATATCATTGTTAACCTTCTGATAAAAAAATCAACAGCAAAAGAAGATGTTTAAAATAAAGTTCATGGTTGTGAATAAAATGTATTTCAATAATCTTTTTTTATTATTATTTTAAAACAACTTTATGTTATTTTCACGCCATATTATCAGACCACCTTAAGTGGTTCCGCCTTAAATTTGGAGTTTGTGTGATCGCTGTTGATTGGCAGCTAAACTGCTGGTAAACTGTGTACAGACGTTGTACGTTCGAATTGCAGATAATTTATTTTTCTGGTAGTAATATTGTGCAGTATGAGCGAACAATTTCACCAAAAAAAAACGGGAAGCAAGGCAAGACGTGGCTGCAGCAGACGTGACTTCTGATCAAACCTCCTCCTAAAAAAAACTTTTTTTTGTCTGTGTTTTTCACAGCTAATTTTTTTTCTCCTAAAGAAACAAAGAGCGACATTAAATTGCGGGATGACATCACCTGAAAATGACCAATAGCGCGGCGCGCTGCTGAGCTGTGTGCAGACCGCTCTTTTTTCTTGCAGGAGACTTGTTGGCTTCGCTAACGGACGCAGTTTGAACTCGTAGCTATTCGCGCCATTTTTAGCTGCTTTCACAGCAACAGCATCTTCGGAATTTGTAGACATCCTGGCAGCTTACAATTAATTCAAGATGAGGTGAGTAACGTTACATGCGACTTCAAGTTATCTCTGTTATAAAAACCCACCAGCCCAGCTTTTATAGGTCATTTTAGGAGTTAGTTTTTTATGAGTAAGGTTGTGAGTTGAGTTAGCATTACTGTTGATTAGCTTCTGTGTTTGGCGTGCTTAATTTGCTAGGGAGGAATTACCCAAGTACATGTAGATATGTTAACCTGTAATGTCTGTGGTAGTTCAGTCATCAAGGGGCTACGTGCTTCATTGTAAACTGCATCGGAATGAGCCACGTTGTTTATTTCGGTGTATTGAAGCAGACTGCAAGCAGACATACACCAGGTATGGCGCGTTTAAGGCTCATTTTTACCGAAGACACTCGGCCCCTAACGTTACCCATGTCACTGGTGTGGCGGTTTACATGTGCAATGGCGATGTGTGAACGTCAGTGTCAAAACTCTAAAGAGTTAATAGCTCATCTGAAGAGCCATATTGTGGAAGGACACGTGGTCACTTGTCCAGTAAGAGGATGCCTCTAAATCGTATTTTGTCTTTATTATGATTAAAAAGGTTTGTTTTGTTCCTGCCCTTTTCAGACACTGAATTTGAGCAGAAACCATAAGGATACTCAAAGGACCTGTGACTCTTCGGAAATGGTGAGAGTTCAGGTTACATATATATATATATTTTTTTTCTTCTTCATTAAATTCATTTTCCTTTGTCCCTTTACAATATTGCTGTTTTGTTTTTGTAAACGGCATCAAATGAGAGTGACAGGTGAAACAGTTTCAAGACAATGGCAGGAAAAGCATGCTGAAGTTGAATCAAACCTTGGCTGGAAATATTTGGTATGTGTTTTACCGTAAATCAAATTGTTGAAAAACATTCAGCTACACTGCAACACAGGGAAACTTGTTTTGCACTTATTTTCTTGTTAATTAAATTTCTTGTCTCATTATTTTTGTCAGTTATTATTATTTATGGTGTATGCCCTTTTTGTTTTCTTTCTAAATGCAGAAGGGGTCTAGCCAGTCAACAATGAAAGCTTCGTTGCCCCCCTGTGAGTCTTCTGGAAGAAATTATTGTGCCTGTACTCTTTGGTTTCCCTTAACATCACACCCTGTTTATACGAGGCTCTTCAATTAAGTCTGCACCCAAAGATTCAATAAGAGGTAAGCAGTGGTATTATTCAAGTTTTGCAAAAGAAAGATGGACAGGAGACACTAATCTTAATTAGCCGAGCTCAGGTTCATGTCCAGGTGAGCAGTTTCATACGATGAAGGAAACTGATGCTATAAAATGTAGATTGAATGATAGGTCTCATCACCATGCATTCAGTCATTAACTTCAAGTTCTATGATAAATCAATAGGAAATTTAAATACAATGTTTTCCAACAAATTATGATTGTGATTAGGGCTGCGTTGTCAATGTATTTTACATAAGTAGATTTAAGAACTGCATACTTTACACCTAAGAAATAATTTATCATTAGATCTGTTTTTGACAGCACGTTTCATTTCTGTGCATTTTGCTCAAGCACTGATCAAACTTTTGAAACTTTGTCCATTTTTTGCTGCAGAGGGGATCCTGCCAGTCCAAAGTGAACTCCTGATGGACATTGAAGTACTCCTGCAGAGCTTGTTTCTTCGACACCATGCGCATTAGAAACTCCACTGAGTGCTTTCCTTCACCAACGCAGGACCCAGTGACTAATTATTGTTGATCGGTCAGGGGCAGGTCATTTTTTGTTTCATGTTTATTAATTCCTCCATGGATTACCAGCCATATATATGGACACATGCTGTATTCTCAAGATCTATGCTGTTTGGTAGGAATAGAGAAAATGATATGTCTGTTTTCAAATGGTATGTCAAATTTTCTCATTGTTTATCAGTAATATTCACTACCTTAGTTATATATGAGCATCTTTAGATTTTTCTATATTTAGCGGTTGCAAATGTAAAATGTACGGTAAACTCATATTGTACTGTATTTTTAGCGGTAAAATACCGGCAGCTGTGGTTGCCAGGAATTTACCGTAAAATGTATCTCGTCAAAATAAAATCCTGTAATTTGTTATACAATTTCACTGTGTGTTTTACTGTCAAAGGTTTTAATAAGGCTTAACATATTTCTGTTATTTGTACAGTTATTTACCATAATAGGGTCTATCATATTACAGTTAAATTAACAACAAATTACTGTAAATATTATTATATTAGAACTTTTTTTACTGCAAATATCCGTAAAAAGCTATGGAAAGTTGCATTTTTTACATAAAATTACCGTATAATTGACAAATATATTTGTTTTTTTCTACCATGATTTTGGTAAAAACAATACGTTGTCTACTGTAAAATTTAGGGTTACAAAACCAGTATACCGTATTGTCTTTTACAGATTCCACATTTTTTTCACGGTATATTCCTGGCAACCACAGCTGCCGGTATTTTACCGTAAATTTGACAGGTTTTTTGTAACAGTGCAGATGCAAATTTCTCTAGTCTCTTGATACTTGTTTTTTAAATTGAAACAATATGTTTCAGAGAGAAAATAACATGTGTGTCTCATGACTAGTTGTCATATGCGTTTCGTCACAAGAACAAGATACAGATTTGAAGCATTGGTCGTATTTAAATTATATATAAAGCTTATCTCAGATCTTGACTAAATTAACTCAAAATACATTTTTTTCTCAAAATGTATTGTTTCATGTTAGAGGACATTTTATTAACCCACTGGAGTCATTTCGCTGAATAATTTTTTATGATGACAATTTATCATAGAATTATTAACTTGCGTTTAGCTGAAGAAAGTACGTCGTATAGACCACCAGTAGTCCAGAATTACTTCCGGTTTAATTTTTTATTTATTTAATATTTGTAATCTTACATATATAATAAAATCTTAAAGATATTCGTTTAACATTTTGAGTTGGTTAAAATTTCGTTCAAACATTTGTGTGGTGTTAAAAAACTGAAACAGGATGTTCTTGGTGACCAGCGTTGTTTACGTATTCTGAAGTCAAAAGGGTGAGTAAACAATGAATTTTATTTTATTTTTGGGTCATCTACCTGCATGCGGCTCTCAAAATGTGATTTATACTTGACAGAAAAAGTAAAACCCCAATGAAATGTTTGAAAAGTTAAGTTCGGATGTGTGTTGTCATGTAACTATTGTCTCTCTGTGGATCTGTGATTTATTTTAGGTGCTCTCATTTGGAAGCACGGCGGCTCTCACAAGCCCATAATAGCCTGGGTTACCGGACAAGGTTACCTTGCCTAGCTGCTTATCATGGAGAAAGTGGCCTGGTAGGACAAAGCATTTCAGAATTTTATTATCATTCAAATTAGAACATATAGAGGGCTTCTCTCCGATTGGTGAAATAATGGTGGTCATTTATCTAGCTAACGCCGACCTTTCATTTCCCATTCATGTCTTATTAGGGGGGCATACATCATCATCTTGGCATAATTAAAAAAAAAAGAAGGAAAAAACCCTCAATTGATTCATAGGAGGAATGTGGAAAGAAGGTGCTGTGCTACGCAGGTGCTGCCGGCTGTCATTAGTTTTAGAGTCTGGCCTTTTTCTGTTGACTTTTCCCAACGTTGCCGTTAGCGGTAGGAGAATGCGGGCCCGAGGGGACATGTATCCTTATCAGCTTTCCGAGTCGTTTATAACCCGCAGGTTAAAACATAACCAAACTGTGACACAATGCATTAATGGGATTTTTATGAATGTAGCTTAGGTCTTGTGTGTTTATCAGTTTTTATGATGGATTTTGTCGAGTTGCCTCGCTCTCAGCTGGTAAATGGCACTTTATAAATGATCCAACGGTGTTGTGAGATACGGAGGTGGTTTACATTTCTATGTAATGTGTTTATCTTCATACATACAGTATGAATACAGAACACTATTCCTCTTTATCTCGACTGTGACGTGTAGTTGTGTCTAAAAGCCACACCATTTGTCTCATGCCTGTTTATCTGCATGTGTCCATATTGCCACAAACTTGTAATTTTTTGGCCCATATATTAAAGGGACAGTTAATGCAAAAAGAAAAATGCCAGTTTTTTATACAGAACACAATGTCTCGGTGGATTTGTGTCCATTCAATAGAAAGTCAACAGGGCCCAATGTTATTTGGTTACCGCTGTGGAATGATATGAGGTTGAGTAAATTATTTAACAATTGTAATTTTTGGGTCTCTTTAATAGCACACTGGAGGGAAGACAAGAAAGACAAACAGAAATGCTGTAAACTGGGTTTGACCCTGGACCGTTCATATGAGCACTATGGATCAACGTCATGCTTCCAACACATTTCTACTCTTAAATGACAGGTAAGACTGTTGAGGAAAACCTGCTCTATTAAGTTTGGAGGGTAATGCACACCTGGGTGGGCTAATGGGTGGAGATGAATGATTGAGAATTCCCCCTAAAGCTTTCCTAATGAGAATAGGGCATATAACCCGTTCTCTTTTATGTGGACTGATGGAAGGAAGCCATTCTCCCCAAAGCTCTTTTAAAGACTAATTGAATAGTAGAGCATTGCCTGGGGCGTTTAGTTGTCAGCTCATTTGGCTCCTCATTCATCTCAATCCGTCATAGCGTTTTCATGTATTTTCGGCAAACTACTCAAGGAGCTGTCTGTCGACTGCGATTGTAATCTGATGATGCTGAAATAACATACATGCCAAAATCTTCCCCTCCCCCTGGCCAACCCAAACACGTCTCTTATCAATGACTGGGACGCGTGCGCTGCCGTGCCTTTGGCCACCGTCTATCGAGATTTTCTCTTTCGTTTGACACTACTCATGTGGAGCAAATGGATTCCCTGAAAAGATAACTAAGTCTTATCTCACTGCAGCACTAATAAAAATGATGGATAACGCGGGCCGGAAACAATTGAATTTCTTGTACGTCTCCGTCATTCAAACGGTTTAGAGGGAACGACTGAAGGTTCAGGTTTCCTGCAGCTGTCACACTGCAGTCACAGATCGCAAAGATTTTAGTTTTTTCTATGTGTGTGTGTAAAGGATCTGCCAATCGATTAAAATGTGTCATTTTGTTTTTTAATACACTTACCTCACGATTCAATATAATATGAAATGGATATTAGATACAATAATATTTTAAACAAAATACAACATTTTAATATGGTGACCCATAACCGAAACGTGACCTCTGTATTTAACCCATCCAGTGAGTAGTGAACACACGCACTGCAAGTCGTGAACACACACATCCGGACAGTGGGCAGCTATCACTGCAAAGCCAAGGGAGTAAACGGAGGTTAGGTGCATTGTTCAAGGACACGTCAGTGGCTACCTGCGGGCCCTGAGAATCAAACCAGCGACCTTCTGGTTACGAGTCTGACTCTCTTACCACTAGGACGCAACTGCCAAGTTATCTTACTGCATGTAAATGATAACAAATGTAATGGGTGTCGCTTATTAAATAAAGGAAATTAAGGAAGGAATTGTAAGGCATAACTTCCAAAAGTTTTTTTTAAATGCTCGACAATTATGGCAAAAAAGTATGTATACCAACCCTCGGTGGATATAACGCTGGATTCGGAGATAGTTTGAAACTATCTCATATGTCATATGTCTGTGTTTTGTTGGCAATAAGCGTGTACGCGCATAATGTAACACGAAGGGATAATGCAATGATGTATTTTGTGCTTGTGCTGTTCAAAATATGAACCAAAGAGTAAAACTGACGATCGTGTAATAGTGACAAGAAACAACAGATAAAAACAACTTTAAATGTAGATATCAGAGGATACTGCCAATGCAGCACTACCCATGTGTACCCAAGAGGGTGTAGTTGAGTGTTTCTCTTGTGAATAGCAGTTACCTGACCTTTAAATAATAATGTTGACATTCTTGACATCCTCATTACAGTAATGCATTGCCAGAGGCAGTATTGCAGTATCTATGCCCTGACTCTCTGTGTGTGTAATTAACCCTTCATCTTCATTAAGATTCAAACACAAGACTCTATAGTATCTAAAGTGAGCTCTCCATTAGCATTCCCATTCATCTTCATGGAAAAATAAAAATAAACAGTCATTAGCAAAACTTGTGAAGCAAGTGAAACAGAACACACTTCTCTTTACATTGACTGTTCGTGGCTTTAATAATTGACCTTGTAAAGCCCGGCTGTTGGATATATTATGATCTCATATTTCATAATGTCTCTCTTGTTCTGCGGGGAATCATTAGTTTGTTTTCTGTGTTAAATTGTCGATTCCAATTAACTGTGTTTTCTTATTTTACCTCATTTGGCCTTGTTTGGTATAGTAAGATGTATTGCAAATATATATTTCTGGCACAGCCCTTTTCCACAATTAAACAGCTTCTCTAAATCAAGTGTTTTACTGTAAATAGAGTAAAAACACCCTGTGGTAATAATGGAAAAATAAAAATCAGATGTACAGTTACCAAGTTGATTTTATCAGAGAGAATGTGGAAAATATTTTTTTCTTAAACAAAAATATTAAACACGCTAATTATTTTTCGTGTATATGATCTCAGCTCCTCTTTGTCGGATTTTGCTGTGTGACTATTTCTTAAGTTGTGAGATCGAACCGCTGTCCAATCGAGCCCAGTGACCTCATCCGGGATTGCATTTATCAGCAATGCCTCATCCCAATAGACTTTGACTGACGTTTCAAACAGAATTAAATAGCGTCTGTTGGTGTCATTCCATATGATGCAATGAAAGGTGAAGTGAACGAGCGATCAAACCGCCGTCATTTTGTTCCTTGTAACATCATTCTCGCTTTTCTGTCCCTGGCGTGCGGTGGGTCTGTTGCAAACTTTGCATGGTTAACACTATATTTAACAGCAAACGCAGAGTTGACTCTTGCATACACATAGCTCAAAGATCAGAGGACATCAAAGTGGCACTTCCCACCTTGTTAAGACGAGAGATGCTAATTGTAACACCCTACGTCTTAATCTATGCGTGACTGTTTATTGGCTGGCATTATCAACACGCCACAGTGAGGCTTGTGGAAGCAGCGCTGGAATGCATGGCAGTACCTGCGAACGTCTCCGATATTCTGGAATTGCGTAAGAGGGAGTGAATGCCAGACCCCCCTTAATCTTCATATGTCAATGTCACTCCCTTGCAAAAGCAGTATATCTGCCGCTTGCAGAGTTATTTGGCTCGAGATGGAGTCGCGGGCCTGCCTAAACGGCTTGGATTAACGGCGGTTTCAGTAGCTGTCTGTCTCGTTCCTTTGCCGGCGCTGTGACCGAGTAAATAGCTTCCTTTCAGAACAGTGGAAGGAAGTTCCCCTGGGAGAGGCACACATTCAATCATACATCATCCCTCGTCCTTGGTCTGCGCTCGGGCCCCCCTGCATCACCCCAGAGTTTTTCCTCAATGACATGCCAAAAAACACACGATGTTTGTGTGACGATGACTGCTCACTTTTTAAGCGAAGCATTTTAAGCTGTTCAGTTCAAAAGTGATTTAATAAAGACATTAAGATAAACTGCAGCATACTGTTTGATTTGAAAGAAGCAAGTGAGAATTCGTGTTTCATTTCAAAAGGAAAGGTTTTTTATGACGACAGTTCAGATATTTCAGAATCATACGGACAATAATATCGGAGAAAAATGAAAAAGACAATGGATGGGATTGTAGATCATGTTCCGGCGCGAGAAAGGAATTCATCTAGTCTAACCTCTCGTAATGTTTAATGGAGTGAGTTATTATGGGCTCACGACAGTATAACTCGTGAGATTGAGAGCGAGGTGCGTTGACTGCATCTTCGCCTGTTTCACACCATCGTACGCGCCTTTATCACATCTGGAGAAGAACGAGTCACACCATTGACACTGTTAATTCGTCGTTTTCTCTGGTGATTTTGAATGTCTTTCTGACTTTATCACAGTCCGAAAAGGAACATCAAATCTTTGAAAGACAATTTAGAAACCGTGACAGATTGTCATATTCCGTACACTTGAAACATATTTCCGAAAGATTGAAGTGGTGTGTGCTTGAGCTGGATGAATGTAATTATTGCTCTTATGTTGCGTTCATGAAAAGATGTGATGACTTTCATGGAAGTTGTAGAAGGACTCGAGGTGTTTTAGAGCCTGCAGAATCTGGGGTCAAGCCATTACCCTCCTTAATGTGCTGTGAGATTGCATGCTAATTGATGCTGCATGCTAATTGATATTAGCTCTTGCCATGTCTGTTTTACACACACGCACACGTTGCATAGGTGTCTTCCCCAGGCAAAATATATTTGCCCTTTTAAGCTCGGGAGACTGAATAGAGTTATCAGTTATGTTTTATTGATGTTTTTCCAAAAAAATCTTAAAATTAAGTTTAAAATGGGTACTTATTTTCTTTCCTTACATTCATGTTCCTTTAATTCGACTGGTTTCGATGCATGGGTTTGATTCATGCACGGACTGATGAAATGTATATTCAAAGGCACAGTGAGTCTCTTAACTGTATACATGTTTATGTCTTTGTTGTCCTTCCAAAAATTTGGATGTCCAAATTCGATGTTTAGAGGACATGGACAAAACTGTGTACTTTTTAAATTCTTAAATACTGTACTATTAAAGTTCACAAGCACTTTTTAAATACTTTTTATTGGTTTAATATTTGCAAAACCCAGCGACAAGCATAAAGTGCGATTAATGGGAAAAAATTCAAATCACAAAATATGGAGATACAAGGTTTCAGAAGGACAACAGTGATATACTCTTTTGGTAATATATATTTTTGTAGAATAAGGACAGTCGATGGTGTTTTTTAAAATGTTTTCTATAAACTGTGCTAGGCTTTAATGGACTAGTTTTGATGCACTTATGTATTTTGTTGCCTATGTTGTTATAATTGCTTCCAATGTTTCTTCATCTGTAAGTCGCTTTGGATAAAAGCGTCTGCTAAATGACTAAATGTAAATTTAAAGATTTAAAAACAATATTCATTTAATAGTATTTTTTTTCATTGCACATGCTTATCATAGATTTTGTTGTTATTTTGAGTATTGCCCACTACACTGTTTCTGTAGCTCATTTTGTAAAGTATGACTCACAATGTTTGGTTCGATCCCCATGTGATAAAAATGTGTGTTGTAGAATTTTTTTTGATTTCTAGATAAAAGCATGAGCCGAATGCCCATCTTTTGGAGTGTCCAATAGGTAGATTGCTTTCTCAGGCAAGCCTGGGAATAATATTTTATGTACAGATAGATTTAGGCAAGTGGACTACTGTACAGTATACATTCAGTTGTTTTTCCTCAACCAAACACACACAACACATACCGCATCAGTTTGGCAAACACATTTTTAGATCAATCCCTCTCCCTCTCTACCTGGAAAGATCTCGGCTGCATTACCAGCCCGGAGGGTAAATTGCTAGCAGAGGTATAAACCAGAGTAAATCAGTCGGAATGGCACAAAACAAAAGGAGCAGGTAACTAGCAGGGGAGCTTTCCAGTCAGAGGTGTTGTTGTGTGATGAAGTGGAGGTTGGTGCGATGCCCTCTCTCTCTCTCCCGTCTCCCCCGTAGCGCAGCGGCCCGCATCCTGTGGGAAATCTCGGCAGGCTGTCTCCAATAAGGACATGTGCTGAGGGAGGACTCCGATAAACAATCCAGATCCTACCCTGCTCTTTCCGCTGCACTTTGGGCGCCAGGTAACCTTCTGCCAGACGCTGAGTGGCAGGTAGAGATGTTTCTCTCTATTTTAAGCAGCGTCTAACAAGCCTCGTCAGACAGGCGGTGGGGGCCTTGTGCTCACTGCTGGCATAACTCATATAGAGAAACCAGCGGGCTCACCATCAGCCAAGCACCACCTGCCGCATGCCACCTCTCTGTGGAAACCTGCGCACGCACGCGGCAAACGCCCCCACCCCTCGAGAGTCCGGCGAACGATACGGACCCCCCAACCGGAGCGCGGCTCCACCGAGAAAACGCGTTCTGAGATGAGAAGGTTAATTTGGGGCCTGCGGCCTCAATCACTGCAGACTCTAGAGTAAATATGCTTCTTAGATGAATAATGCAGATTCGACCTCAGCTGAAAACTCAAGTGGGGGATTTGCACTCGGAGTGTGAGAATGGGGCGGTCGAGGGATGGAAGATGAGCTTGAGCCGCGTGTCGGTTTTGTCACGCTGTGGCTCTGTGGTGTTGCAGATTATGTTGTGGTTAGGAGTGGAGCGCGGTAAATGAAAACAGTGCTGGATCATTTGTGTTGTGGTGATTTACTGCTTGCGAATGTTCCGCAGGGTTCCTCGTAAGATTTGACTGTTTGACAGCCTGCGCTTTTGAAAGCTGGAAACTTTCTAGTGCTTGATAAATATAGGAACTGAAAATAAGATTTGGGGAAATTTGCATTGCCTGAATTCTTTATCTGGGAGTAAACAAAAAGTGTTATCAAAAAGGTGATATACAGGCAGTGTGCACTCTGGAAATGTATTAAAATGACTGATAACAGATTACTCCTTTAAAAAGTAATACAGTTACTGGTCTGATTAGTTCATTACAAAAGTAATTTGTTACAGTACTAGTTACATTACAAAATAACCTCTTTAGCCTTCTCGTGACTAAACTTTATTGGGAAGTGCACACTGTAACGTGTTACATGGGCTTGGAACTATAATTGAATTACTATTTTCAGAAATTATAACGCTTTAAATTACTCCATTACCAAAAAAGTAATTAAACTACAGTAACTAACTAAGTAACCTAATTCAATTCAATTCAATTTTATTTATATAGCGCTTTTCACAATTTGCATTGTTCCAAAGCAGCTTTACAGGGGAAAAACGAAAAACCCAAGAAAGGGTAAAACACACTTGATGGTGTTTTATATAATAAATCCAATTATTCTAGTAAATAATATCTAATGTCAGCATCTCCTGGTGGTTTATTTAGCATATTTGCATTAAGTGAATGCTTGGCTGAAAAGATGCGTTTTTAATCTAGATTTAAATTGGGCGACTGTGTCTGATCCTCGAATAATATCAGGAAGGCTATTCCAGAGTTTAGGTGCTACATATGAGAAAGCTCCACCCCCTTTGGTGGATTTAGATATTCTAGGTATTATCAAAAGTCCTGCATTTTGAGATTTTAGAGCGCGTGATGGGTTGTAGTGTGATAGAAGATCTGTTAGGTAGGTAGGGGCTAAACCCTTTAAGGCTTTATAAGTGATTAAAAGAACTTTAAAGTCAATACGATACTTAATGGGTAGCCAGTGAAGGGTTGATAAAATTGGGGTTATGTGATCGTATTTTCTGGACCTGGTTAGAACTCTGGCAGCTGCATTCTGAACTAACTGTGGTTTGTTTATTGATGATGCAGGACAACCACTTAGTAGCGCATTACAGTAGTCAAGTCTTGAGGTCATAAATGCATGAATAAGCTTCTCCGCGTCAGCAACACACAGAATATTTCGTAACTTGGCAACATTTCTTAGGTGGAAAAAGGCTGTTTAAGTGACATTTGAGATGTGATTTCGAAATGACAGGTTGCTGTCTAATATAACGCCTAGATCTTTTACTGTATTTGTTGGAGTTACAGTACATCCTTCAACTTGCAGTTTATAATCAGAAATATTTGTTTTGCGTGTCTTTGGTCCGATAAGTAATATTTCTGTTTTATTAGAATTTAAAAGAAGGAATTTACAGGTCATCCAATGTTGTATATCTTTAATGCACTCTGCCAATTTGGATAGCTGGGGGGAATCATCTGGTCTTGATGAGATATATAGCTGAGTATCATCTGCATGGCAATGGAAGCTAATTCCATGTTTTTTAATAATGTTTCCGAGGGGAAGCATGTATATGGAGAACAGCACGGGTCCCAGAACCGATCCCTGAGGTAATCCATAATTTACTTGCGTTAGATTGGATGATTCCCCATTTAAATGGACAAATTGATGTCTGTCTGACAAGTAAGATCTAAACCACTGTAGTGCCTGTCCCTCAATACCGGTATAATTGTGTAAGCGATCTAGAAGTATGTTATGGTCTACGGTATCGAACGCAGCACTAAGGTCAAGCAGGACCAAGAGTGAGATGTTACCTTTATCTGATGCTATAAGCAGGTCGTTTGAAATTTGAACGAGCGCAGTTTCAGTGCTATGATGCGATCTAAAGCCTGTCTGAAATTTTTCGTGCATGTTGTTATTTTGTAAGAAAGAGCACAACTGAGTGCACAATACTTTTTCTAGTATTTTAGACAGGTATGGGAGATTTGAAATCGGTCTATAGTTTCCAAGTTCATTTGGATCTAAGTTTGGTTTCTTGATTAGAGGCTTAATGACGGCCATCTTAACGGGTCCTGGGACATGGCCTAGATTAATTGACGAGTTGATAATGTTATAGATGGGCTCAATTGCAACAGGTAGTAGCTCTTTTAATAATTTAGTTGGTATGGGGTCTAATAAGCAAGTTGTAGGTTTAGAAGTTGCGATAAGTTGAATTAAATCTTCCTGTTTTATAGGTGAAAAACGCTGGAGCCTTTGTTTTGGAGCGATGGTTGGTGCTAATTCATAGGACAGATTTGGAGGTTGAGTTTTTACAATTTTGTCACGAATGTTTTCGATTTTCTCTCTAAAAAATTTCATGAATTCATTGCTACCGAGGTGCGGCGGAATAGCCAGATCAGGTGGAGTCTGTTTATTTGTTAATTTAGCGACTGTGCTAAATAAAAACCTTCCATTGTTTTTGTTGGTTTCTATGAGGTTACGAAGGTGCTCAGCCTTTGCTGCTTTTAGTGCCTTTTTATAACAATTTGCACTCTCTAAAGACTTCTAATTGAGATTTTATCCATTTGCGCTCTAGTTTGCGAGTTTCTCTTTTAAGGGCGCGAGTGGTGCTATTGTACCATGGTGCAATATTTTTCTCATTAATCTTTTTTGACTTTGTAGGTGCAACAGTTTCTAATGTATTAGAGAAAATAGTACCCAATTTCCTGGTCATGACATCGAGCGATTCTTTACTTATTGGTATGGTTATTAAAGGAGTCAGATCTGGCAAGCTCTTTGAGAAGCTATCTTTAGTAGCGGAGGTGATTGTTCTACCCTGTCGGTAACGAGTTAAAGGGCTGATTCCTGACGTGCACAAAGTACCCGTTATAAGATAGTGATCGGTGACATCGTCGCTTTGAGGCATAATATCTATATTGGTTAGATCGGCTCCGTGAGATATAATCAGGTCTAGTGCATGATTAAATCGATGAGTGGGTCCTTTAATGTGTTGTATTACCCCAAAAGATTGTAGTAGTTCTGTAAACACCAGTGCTAATGCATCGTTAGTTAAAATCTCTGACAATTAGTATTTTATCAACGTTAACCAATAGGTCCGATAGGAAGTCCGCAAACTCTTTCAGAAAATCAGTATAGGGACCCGGGGGTCTATACACCGTAGCCAATGTAAAAGAAAGCAAAGGTTTTTAACTTTTGTAAGGAATAATTATGTTCAACGCAAGCACTTCAAATGATTTAAATTTATGCTCTGTTCTCTGAGTTACAGTAAGAAAGTTTCTAAATATTGTAGCGACGCCGCCACCCCGACCAACCGGACGTGGCTCATGCATATAACAGTAGCTTGGTGGGGTACACTCATTTAGGCCGAAATATTCATTTGGTTTAAGCCAGGTCTCGGTAAGACAGAGTATATCAAAACTGTTGTCCGTGATCATTTCATTTACAATTACTGCCTTTGAATTTAGTGATCTAATATTAAGTAGGCCGAACTTTGTAAATTGGTTTTGGTTGTTTATTACATTGTCTTCAGGTTTAATCACGATCAGATTTCTTCTCTGACTTTTGCCAAAATTTTTACTTTGTGGTATTATTCGGGGGACACATATAGTCTCTATATATTTGGAAGCAGTAACATTCATAGCAGTTGAGGCGCGCATACTATGGTTAAAGTTTTGACTTACCTGAGGGAGACATAGTCAACCGGTGCGTAGTCGGACAGGAGATCCGCTCCGATGCTGCTGGGGTGCAGGCCGTCGGGGCGGAAGAGCCTAGGTCGCTCCCAGAACAGATCAAAATTATTTAAAAAGAGCAGCTTCTGTTCAATACACCATGACATCAACCATTGGTTAAGCGAAAAAAGTCTACTGAACTTATCATTCCCTCGTCGGTAGGTAGGCAGCGGTCCTGATACGATAATCTTCACTGTGGGCGATGCGTACCGTCTCGATCAGACTCCTGAAGTTCCTCTTCAGGATCTCCGACTGCCGCATTATGACGTCGTTCACTCCCGCGTGCAGCACTACAGCTTCGACGTTAGCGTTGTCCTTCAGGATCGCAGGTACCTGCGCAGACACATCAAGAACACGAGCGCCGGGAAAACAGTGAGTGCGCACCTTACCTTTAGTAGATGTAGCGCGTATGTTCCGGACGATCGAGTCTCCGATGATCACAGCGTTGCATTCGGTCTCGCAGAGGGCGGCAAAGCGGTTCCTGGTCTGGATCTCGAAGACCGGTGGCGGCAGCTGAGTCGTCTCACCGGTCCTGGCTAGAGCCTTTCGCCATTGGTGTGCCGGTGCGAGGGTGAAGTTAATTTGGGCTGGTCGTGTTCTCGTAGCCTGGGCTCTGTGCAGAGAAACACGCGGAGTAGAAGTGGAAGAAGTATTATAATCGCGATGAAAACTTACCACGGATTTGAGAGCTTCAGCACGGGGTGTTTCCAGCGCCGTTATACATTCTCGCAGCCGTGTTTGCTTCTCAAGTAAATCCTGGATCTGCTTCTCCACAGCCTCCAATTCCGACTGAAGCGCAAACGTTTCCTCATCTGCACTCAAAGGTACAAACACGTCTGAAACATTAGCATTAGCCATTAGTGATGTAATAATGAGAACAGCGAGTTAAGCAGTATGCAGGCTGGTAATGCTAATAGCCTAAGGGCTAACACAGAATGATCCGATACAAATAATTTATCAGTATGTTTAACAACGATATTTGTTTATGCCATACTTAAGGATAGGTTTCACTCTCGCTTAATAACAATTTAAGACACAATTCTTCAAGATGTAACAAGAATTATTAGATTTGAAAGAGCTCCCGCTCAAACCACGCGCTCTCAGTAAACTCTCCGCAAACTCGTAGCAAACAGGAAATGACGACCTAAGTAAAGCGTAACTGCCCAACACTGCGTACAGGTCAGTAGCAAAAACGTTTGTTAACGGAATAGATCAGCCAAAAATATAAATTCTACCATTTATTTCAACTTTTGTCATTATAATCTGTGTATGACTCCATTTTCGGTGGAACACCGAAGAAGATATTTTGAGAAATGTCACAGTGGTTTTGTGTCCATACAATGGAAGTCAATGGGGGCCAATGTTGATTGCTTACCAACATTGATAAAAATATATTCTTCTGTGTTCTGCAGAAGAAAGAAATTCTTACAGGTTTTGAAATTATAAAATTTTGGGGTGAAAAGATGAACGAGTACAGATTTAGTTTCTTTGGCAAACAGCATGACATGAATTTTCTTGAGGGTATCTACGGCAGGTTGCAATGTGGGCACTTCATCTGCACCTTTAAGATGAGGTAAGGAGGCAAAGGAGGGTCGGGTGTGTCAAGTGGATGACTGTTGGAGACAATCCGAGACTTGTTAAAAAAGCAAACACAGCCGTACACGCCCATACAGGCAAGGCGCATCATCATAGAGATGTGATGGAGGCGGTATTCTGTTAAAATCGGGCAGTAAATTTGTTCTGATTTGTTCCCTGCCGGTACAGCTGTGGGGGTGTATTTTAATTGGGGACTGAAGAGTTCGGTGTGATGTTTGCGGTTCAGTGAGAGCTGCGCTGTCTGTGACACGTTGTAGACAGGCTCTGGTTTATGCTATAATCATCCATTGATGCTTAGGCAGGTCTGATTTTTGAGCTCAAGGATCACTGACCCTCTCTAAGCTTGCGCAGTCTCTAGATCGATCTCGGCCGGTTTAAAGGCGGGCGTACACGGTGCGATTTTTGCTGTCGTACGAGTTTGCATGCTTTTTTTTTAATCGTGTGGAAATCGTGTATGCTCGTATGGTCGCAGCTCGTATCAAGTGCGAGGAATTACAATCCGAGCAGAGTGCCTTACGAGCACTTCCCGACCTCCCGAACATTTTTAAACATGTCTAAAAAGTTTGTGAGCTATCGGTTTGAATTCGTGACATGTGTGCGGTTGAACGAGCCGTTTTGTTGTCCTATCTGAAGTTGACCAATCACGAACTAGGAAAACCACAGAAGAAGATAGACAAAGATGGCAGCGCCACAGCGAATGTGGACTATTGAAAAAGAGGACAGGGTCATCCGTAATGATATTTTACAGCGGATTTAACCATATAACAAAAGGCCCGAAGGCAGTTTTCTGCATCATGCTGACTCTGCATCACTTTTCTCCCACAATACAATATGTATTCCATATCAAACATTTGGCCTGTAAAAACAGTATGTATACAATTATAATACCTAGACTATCCAGCAATAACATTTGTTCCAAAAATATATAAAAACGACGTTACTATATGCACAAACTAGCGTGACAAGCTATGGTTATATACTTTGCCATATCTTCCACGACCACATCAAAGCATGCGCTTTGAACTGAAAGTCCATGCTTTTCTCTGCTCTTCAGCCAAACTCTTTGCCATGCCCTTCTTTTTCTTTTCTTTTTTATTCTTTCGCAAGCCAATGCTGCCACAAAAAAAAGCAAATCTTCCTCTGACTCCATGTTTTTGGCGCGGAACTTTGTGCGATTGCTTCGGAAATCGGCAGGTCGTATAATCGTGTCGTATATCACCTCGTCCGTATGATTTTCAGAAAAACTCACTCGTGACGTGTGCGTGGACATACGATCTTCCGACCATCAGAATTCGCACCGTGTACGCCCGCCTTAAGACAACGTTATGCTGAAGTCGGCTGAAATGTATTACAAAATTTTTTTATAAAATTCAAAATTAGGCCACATGCTTTAGGCAGTCATCCAAAAAACGACATGTAGCATGTGTATGCTTAGAATCACACTAATACCCAAACGGCTTCTCTGTTCTTTGTTGTACGATTATCTCGCAGAGGTTGGGCTGAGTTCACGTACCCAGCGGAGAATGTCGGATAGTGGGGAGGAAATGTTGCACTCTCACATGATGGGGGCGGCCGGGGCACAAGGGGCTAGAGAATTGTCAATCAGCATCTGGGAGGTGTGACTCGCATGACATTCACGTCCTACGCAATTATCACTGCTATGATGTGCGAGCATTAATGATGTATGAACGTTCAGTGGAAGGTTGGAGTCTCAAGATCTCATTATCTGGTGGAAACTCAAAGAGAGATGAACTTTGCCAGCTTTGGTCTACTTAAGCATGCTACATGTTTGGGAAAGTCAGAAGGGCTTTATTATATCTATCTGTCTGTCTGTCTGTCTGTGTTTCTGTCAGTCAGTCAGCCTGTCTGTCTGTCTTTATAAAATTCATTTCCAATATCACGCCAAAGCGTGTAACAGACATGCAGGTCAACTCAACCATGCGTGTCAGTGTCATGCTTTGACTCCTTTTGGCGTGAACATGACACGCATGTATGAAGGTGGAGCAACGTTAGCAGAACGGGGCGATTTTCAACTGGTGAACATGGTATTTTTGTTTACGTTTATTACTTTGTGGGCACATTTTAGAAGCATTTTAGCACGTAACCTGACCCGACCCCACTCCTAAACCTAACAAGTACAAACTATTAGTTACTAAAGTACTAAACAAATATTATAATATAAAACACAATACATAACAGGCAGATACGGCCACATATGCTATTTATTCAAAAAGTGCAATAGATGACACAACGTCGCGTGACACAAACATGCATTTTCGAGTGGACTGACCGGCGTGTCTGTTACACTCTTTGCCGTGATAACTGGTTGAAAATTTCAGTAATAAAATATATATATATGAAATACGTTTATAAAAAATTATGAATCATAACAAATATAAATTCAAAAGAATATATTAAAATATCTGTAAAATTTGTAATAGTATCTACAGACGGTTTCAGCGGCAGTTATGTGGCTCAAATTTAATTCTGGAATCAATAACTGTTGAGTAGTTTTAATTTAATTCAATTCAAATAATTTTTGAAGGTCTGGAACATATCGCCGCTTTCTTTGGCCAAGCCCGCCCAATAGGCATATGACTGACAGGTAAAGCAGCCAATCACGTTTCGTCTTGAGCCGCGTTAATGTTAAGAGGCGCAGTAACAGACCGGTGTAAATTCACGAACGTGTCAAAGGTTAACAAGACGTTAACCTTGCATACTTTTAGGAATTTAGGAATAGATCGGATGGCTTCGTGTTGTTTCCAGGCGGTCCGCTAAAGAACGCGACATGCACATCTACCGGAAATCCTGTGAAAATCAGATGACGACTTCGAACGTGCTGGAGTGTTTCCAAAATAGTGTGGCAAATGCATCAGACCTGACGGATGCATGAGTGTGGGTGTGACGTCTGAGGTTGAGACTACTTCGGGCCAGATGCGTGCGTCCGATGAAACAGACCCCACACAATAAAACGTTTATTTTTAGACTATGTTCCCATTATTTTTCTACATTAAATAATTATTACATTTAAAGATCATTACAAAAGTTAACTACATTTGTATTTTAGGAAAAAGCAACACTCTTGAGATCTGCATTCAGAGTCTAAAAAGTGTCTTAATCCCTTTTAACATTGCCAAAATATTCTCTTTTTCGGTAAGCAGATAAAATGAATCACAATTAAGCCGTCTGAATAGAAAACTTGACCTAACAAGCCTGGACTGCGGCCCCATTCCCGAAACAGACAAGATGTCTGATTATCACTAATTAAAAATGATTAAGCACCTACTTACCTGAGTCAATAACCATTGATCGAGAGGAATGCTGATGCAGGGAACACTGGATGAATTCCAAAACACTTTCACATTTCTAAAGGCAAATCAGAGCGGATGCTCATTGACCAAACCTTCGATCATTATAGTCTTTGCTTTGTTCTTTGCTTTAGAGTTTAGAGGGCTCTTAGATCCGTCTGATCCCTCAGACGTTTGCAAGTTGCGGGTCGTTAATTGAATGTGGTGGAAAGTGTGACGGGAGTCTATTTTCGTCTTCCAGACGAAAAAAGTAATTTGTCATATTTTACAAAGCAAATCTTCAGGCCTTAGTATAAGTGAAGAGAGGCTGGGTTCATTTGTATGCTACTGCAGGTATTTGTGGGGCTGAACGCTTCACTCTCAAAAATATCTTCCCATTAATGACACTACATGAAACAAGCAAACTAATAATTTATAATAATCAAGTAAAGATTGAGAAATAATTTAAGGGAAATGGACATTTGCTAATCAGCTCTCCAAATTTTGTCATACATTTCCATATAAAATATTTATTTTCTCACCATAAATCGTTACTAATGTACTAAGGGGTTTTGCTTAACCAATGCAGAGTAAAAAAAACCTTGTAACCTTGTTGACCTTGTAAACCATAAAGGTGCTGTGTGTACATTTTTGCAGCATCTATTGACAGAAATGCAATATCTTAGAAATGCGTTACAGAACATGTAGTGAAGCTTCGGTGTGTCTGTTTGATCACAGCATTTCAGTGATGGATGTTATATACTGTAACAGATGGTTTGGAGATGGTTTGAAACTGATAGATGGTGCAGTCCCAGTGCTACAAGATGCATGAACTGCACGCGGTAAGTGAAACTAAGTCATATATCTGTGTTTTGTTGGCAATCCGCACATACATGCATAATTGTGTGATCGTGCTGAAGTTCCATCTCACTCCCAGCCTCCAGCCGCTTGTGTTTTTCTGGAAATAATCATACAGTTGGATCTTTCTTCTATATATGTGATCAAACTAAACACACTTCGAAGATACGACGTATCCATTACTACTGTATAGGCACTCAAGATTAATATGAAATTGTAAAAACTGCGTGTGATACCTGATCTTTAAACCTTGTAGCTTCCTTGTATCCTCATCCTGTCAATAAAATAAATAAAGGACTGGTTTGAATAAATACAATGTGTTTTCTTTACAAACACTATGTACTGCATATAAAAGTCTAGAGTTTTATGAATTTGAGAACCAAAACGTAAATTAACTTTATTTCAACTCATGGTCTTTAAGTCATGGACAAACTGTCTTAAATCATCTTCTATATCATGACAGGTCAAAACCTGAGCACCCACATAGCTACATAAACTTTATTACCTGACAGTTGATAAAAACGGATGAATATCAACAGAAGGGTTCAATTATTAAAAACAACAGTGGTTTTCTATGGTTTTAAATCTCTTAAAAAACAATGACCTTTTATATTACGGGCCATATTTTATTCGAGTAGACAATGGAGGTGAATATTATCTGTAACAAATTAAATAAATTGACTTAATTTGCTCCACGCTTTGGAGCTTGACAGCCTGTGGTCACTATGAATTAATATTTAATGGACTAACATTGATGTTTACATACAGTACATCCTTTCAAAAAGTGCGCTACAAAGGTTTCTTCACAGCACTGTAAAAAACGGTCATTTTACAAAATTGACAGATTACAGATTTTCCACGTAAAATGTAATGTTTGCTGTTTTTTGCATCTGTCTATGACAACACATTTACAAGACAAATGGGGAATCTATTTAATATATATCCTTGTATCCTTTAATTTTACAGTAAAAACGTTATATTTCTGTTTTTCGACAGAAACTGTCTTGTTTTTTTACGGTGAGCGATGTCATTTAACGATTGTTTAAAAAAACATTCACTGAAACATCTCTTTCTTACTTTCTTATAATCTAAAGGAACTTTAGAAAATGGATGGTTCTTCTATGGCATCGTAAAGCATCTTTTTTTAAAAGTGTAAATCTTCAGGAATCATAACAATGTACAGGTTTGGAACATGTTTCTGCTTGTATCTTCTGCATATTTCCACCATGATTCCACCTTTGACATGAATGCTGGAACTATGGAAATATGAATATTTCATAGATTTGCTTTCTAACGGCTATGCTTTCCTCAACAAGGCTGGAAGAGACCGTGCAGTCCTGCGCTGAAGGGAATCGTTGCTGTTTTTACTGTTGGTTCAAGAGTCCTTCTAAGAGGAGAAGAGAGTTTTCAACAACCATTTTCAGCTAAACTCATATCCATAATTAATAACGGCTGGAGGTAAGAGATCGTTTCTATAGAGGCATAGTCTCAGGCATCAAATATTTGATCATTGCTTTTGATTATTAAAGCGTGTATTAAATTTCTGCTTAGTGCAGATGTATTAATTATGATGTTATGAAGACAGCTCCCTGGTGGAAACGTACAAGGAATGAACTAGTGTCAATTAATTTGTCTTATCAAATTAACATTCTTCTCTGGAGGACGTGTTTATGAAAAACAGCAAAGGAAATAGTCTGAGTAGACTATACAACAGGGGTCGCCAGGTAAGTTTGGTATCGAGCCCAAAAACAAAATTTGCCGCTAGATGGCGTGCCAGAACACAGTCAAAGGATTATTAAAGCAATTGTTTTGCCTGCTGGGGGTACGCTATTACTCCGTGTGCAGAGTGATGTTAACATTTAAGCTAGCTAGACGGTGAGAAAATAGCATCAAAGAGGCTAAAGAGGAAAGTAGGGTATACAAAGAGGAATGGAAAGACAACTATGCATTCATCCTACCTAGTTTTGTGAATGTAAAGCCGGTGTGTCTTATCTGCAATGAAGTTGTCGCTGTTTGCAAAGAATATAATATTAGACGGCACCACAAGACGAGGCATGGCTCCTTCAAAAAAAGCAGAATTTGTTTTGTTATTGTTCACGTGTTGGTGCTGAGGCAAACGTTTCAATGCTTCACTGTTAGTTTTTCATACCCCATATTTCATGAATGCTATTTTAGAAGTGTGTCTAGCGATCGACAGACTCCTTTGAAATCGTTCAGAACTTTACAAATTAAAAGCTTCATCGCTCAATTCATTTCAAAATAAAACATTGCTGCAAAAACGTTCTCGTGCGTTTATTTTGAAGGCAAATTCACTAAAGACGTGATTGTGACGGATTTATTTTAGAACCAAATAATACAAATAATGCTGCTGGCACGGGCCAGATATTATTGCTGGCTGGCCAGTTTTGGCGCCTGTTGCCGACCACTGCTATACAAGGTTCAGTTTGCAGATCTATACGAGTATACTGGCAACATGTCTGTGATGTGTTCAAGCAGGTGTGGTGTCCATGGTAACGACAGAAACAGGATGATGTGTATAGTGCATTAGAGATGATAGCTCAAGGTGCTGGGATTGGGAGACTTAAGGTACACACACACACACACACACACACACACACACACACACACATACAGGTCTGGTTTATTATCTCCTTGGGAACAGTCCATAGACGTAATGAGTTTATACTCTACCCCTAAACCTAAAGATCATAGAAAACGTTTAGCATTTTTAGATTTTCTAAAAATATCTCTCTCACGATTTACGTATAAGCTTTTTTGACACGAGACCCCATGAGTTTGTGTGTATTCAGGTTTATCCCCACTGGGATATTAAAACACATGGACACACAGACATCTGAAACCATATTAGTAGGACTTCTAGATGCAGGCTAGGACAATAGTACACTGTTAGTTGTGGGACGACCCCTTCTAATAAACATGTTTATCTATCCCAGTAATTAAAATCGAAACTAATATTAAGATTTGTACTCACAGACATTACTAAAGTAGAATATTTTTGTTCAAATAGTGAAGGTGTGATGTTCTACAAATACATTTGACAGATACCTTTTAATATTAAACAAATATGAAGAAATTAGTCATAAAACGTCAACACCACCAAACCGAAGAACGTTGCTCACACAAGGACACACTCTTAAGAGAATTAGCTACGAAAGGATTAAAGTAAATAACTAGCTGTAAATAATGACATATATTGACTACTATGCTTTTTTTAACACACTCGTAAAAGAAATTGCTACAACAGGATCTTCACAGTAATGTCGAGAAGAACCAATTTAAGTTTCCCAAAGAATCTAACGGTTCTTATGAGGGCCATTTTTTTCCTACCATTTATAATCTAAATGATGTTTTTTTTACCCACAAAACCCTTTTGTGAAGCAGAAAGGTTCTTCAGATGTTTAAGGGATAAAACATCTTTATATATAACCATTCAGGCAAAAATAGCTTCTATGACATCATGACGCACATTTGTTTCTACAAAGAAACAAAGTTTTAAACTTATGTTAGTTAAAAAACGATCCGTGTGTCTGTAAAAGCTACAATTTATTTTCAGTAATATAACATAAAAGCACAAAATCTTATGCTGTAACTTGAGGCATTTTGTTGGTTATTTTCTGAAATAACATCTTAAACCTTGCATTAGACAGATGAAAGAAACATCTTATCGGTAATCGAGATGATACATTTATCAAAACGGAAATACAAGCTTTTTTATATCAAAATATTGTCAAAAGGTAAATGGAAAGACCAATGACTGTACTGCATAGTTACACTACTGACAATTTATAAAGCGTCTATTCTGCTTTTTCTCGTAAAATGAGCTTCATGCCGTCGTGACTCACCTCTGCTGAACCGAAGCCACGAGTGCGGTACCGATGTAGCTTTCCATCACCCGTCACAGCCCACGAAAAAGAGAGAGATATAGCAAAATTAATTAAGTATATAAATTCCATTTTCAGATCTCTTTTGAAATTTACAGTTAAGATAACTACATTTAGTCAGTGATTTTGCAACAATGTTTTATTGTTAAATAGGATTGGGATAGTGTCTGTGTGTTTGCGTGGTTAAAGCTGTCTTTGAACGTTTTGTGTACAGGAAAGGAAGAGAAGTCAAGTCTCTTTAATGCAAAGCGTAATTACTACAGTGTTCCTCTTGCTTACAGCTTGAGGAAAATGGAGGAATGGATAGACAAATGGTGTAATTAGAGGATTAGGAGGTCTCGGGTAATAGGGCAATAGCAGCACCCACAGCTAATTATCCCATTTCCAATTTCCTGTTTTATTAGACTGTGTGTGTGTGTGTTTGTGTGTGTCGTCTTGGACAAACAAAGCAAATAGCCTATATATCCCAGTATGTGATTTTTGATTGTTTTCTGTAATAAACACCCTATCGGAAGAAAATAATGCTTTCATTTTTGCCTTTGGCATGATGCAAACGCCTCGAGCATTGCACGGAAGAACATTCATTACTACATAATGTTGCAACCCCTTCTCTGAACGTTCCGTGTTCCTCCATGTCAACTGGTGATGTATAAGCTGTATTATCTCAGAAGTGAGAGAGCGAGGGAGCGACAGCTGTATATAAAGTACAATTCATTATTTCTGGGAATAAATTCATTTTAATTTGCACCTCCTGCCTGCAGCGTCTTTCATTCCGTCTGTAATTCACCCCATTCAGGTCGCACAAAAAGCGAAAAAAAATCAATACTGAGGTTTGCCCCCGAATCACGGTCCTCGCACCTTTTAATTTTTTGCAGTTAACTTTTTCACCTGGAAACAATCCCTCAGAGAGAGAAACCTGATTCTTCCTGTCATATTTATTCTGCTGTTTCTCGTAAAATGAGCTTTATGCCGTCGTGACTCACCTCTGCTGAACCGAAGCCACGGGTGCGGTACCGATGTAGCTTTCCATCACCCGTCACAGCCCACGAAAAAGAGAGAGATATAGCAAAATTAATTAAATTGTGCGGGGACAAAGGCCCGGGACATAAAGGTCTGCTGTTAGCATTTTTCTAGCCCATTGATTCCTTGTTACAACTGCACATTATGGCTCCCAGATTCCTCATAAATCAATTTGCACGCTATTGTCCTTTTCAGAGAGCCTCCTTCCCATCACCACACTTTGCACTGCAGAGGTGACCATAATCTATTGTTTGAGTTTAAGAGCTCTCAGTCAACGCGGGACCTCGGGCCTCAGGAGGGCGGCTAAATGAATCGGCTGCCTGGACATTTTTTTAAGGTTGGTGAGCTTCGCTTGACACACACGGGAAGGGAACGGCAGATGCGCAGGAATCCGTCTCCGTCAGCGACTGTATTCCGCTCTAGCTACCTTGACCCACATATCAACAAGAGCATTGTCCAAATTCTGTTGTTTTTCTGCTTTGTTCTAGGCCAGATGTGCCCACTGTTTGGGAACAGGCTCTCAAATGTGTGTGTGTGTGAACATTCAAGCGTGCAAGGGACAACATTTTAGCCACAATCGTGTTTTAATAGGAGCACACTTTGAATTACATAGCATCTTAAGTGTAAAATCTGCAAGTGCTTACTATTGAGTCTAATACAGTGTTACAGGGATACTCTCCCAAAAATGAAAAGGCTGTCATGAATTAGTCATCCTCTAGTTGTTCCAAACATGTATACATTGCTCGGTTGAACACAATGAAAAATATTTGGAATGATGCTTGAAACCAACAATTCCGAGGCACCATTGACTACAATTGAAGGGAACATTTTTTTGTATTTTTTTGGTTCTGTTGAACTGAAAAGAGGAATTTTGAGGAATGCAGGAAAACAGACAATTCTGGGGCACCTTTGACTACCATTTCCATTTTTCCCACTATGGGTGTCAACTGTGGGTTGCCAACATTATTCCAAAATATCTCTCTTTGTTTCTTAACCGAACAAAGAAATGTATACATGTTTGGAACAACTAATGACATTTTATGAATTATACTTTTGATATACTTTCAGCAACAAATAAGTATTTAGAGTCAAAGTGCCAGATTTATATTGCAAACGCCTCTTTTGGAATAAAAAAACAGCTGGATAAGATTTTGTGCCTGTGGTTTTTAATGTGCGCCTTGTTAGCAAATCACCAGCAGAAATTTTCTTTCGTTTGTGAAATTGGCCCAAAATGTCTTTGATGGATTTGTTTGCTGTGTCTGAAAGCAAAAAAATTGCTGCCTTCACAGGTATACACAGGTAACACACAAAGGTGAGAAGGCAACAAGGCACATCAAAATCGGATGTTTGCGTCACATTCTCTCTCCAAAGATGGCTTCATCTGGTCCCTTTTTGAAGGTAACCTTACTTTGAAATCCAGAAATGTTGCTCCAGAAAGGAGCAGTTTTTTTGTGTGGGACATTTTCCACACCAGGATGATTCTTACCAAACCATGTCATGATAAAATGTAGGCTATTGAAATAAATCAACCATTTCTGTTTCCAATATTATCTCTCGCTCTATCACCATCATCGTATGATAAGCACTGACTTGAACATCTCTGACACGACACAACTGAGGTAGACTCTCACACAAACTGAGAGAAAGGCCACTTAATCAAGTTTCTCTTCTCAGTGCCGCCTGCGTTTACCTCACTTGCATTGACCTCCCAGCAAGGGCCAGTTCCAATTCGCTCTAGTGTTTTTCATGATTCAGAGGAATTCGATTTGCGCCTGTGCACAACTGCATGTGCCACCCTGAAATCACCAAGCTTGTCATGAAAAGGTCAGATATTCGCAGAGGCGGGTCAGTTGTTTCTCATGTTCGAAATTCAGAGAATTGCACTGGGAGAAGGAAAAGAGGCACAATTATTTCACAAGAGTTATTGAGCTCTGTCTACGAGTTTTTAGGGGGTGTGAATTATGCAAACGCTTTGTCTAAAAGATGTGAAATTATTTCACCTTTTTTACTTCATTCTCAAAACTGTAGTAGGTAATTGGTGCAAAGCCCAGAAGATGTTCTTCCTCTTTTTTTAGACGAGCTACCTTGTGTTAATCGCAGAGTGAGCACTGGATCTGTTTTTCGACTATAGATAACTTTGCACATGGATATGCATTGCAGTAAAAGTCCAAAGAAAAATTCTTCTTATATTTTTGGTCATAAAATTGTACCATACAAATGTGGTAAGCATGATCTTTTACATTCATTGAATAAATTGACAGACTTGTTAAAGCTATTTTCATAGTAAGCATTGTTTATTATTATTATATTAATAATTATTATGTATCTAACACTTTTTTGCATGATTTGACAAATCATTATGTCTTTCACAAATTAATTTTTAACTTGATTCTTATTTGTTTCCTTCACACATCACGTCTCAAATTCACCTCAGGCATGCTTCTCTGACACCGCTGTCTCCATGGCAACCAAGTACACTAATTGGTATTGATAGAAGTACCCTAGGGGCTGTCGTAACTTTTGTAAAAACCTTATAAACACAGGGTTCATTTCACTCTGTTTAATTATCATAGATATTAAAATCAGTTTAATGATAGATTTTTGGATTTTCTAGTCTGAAGATTGAATCCAAAGACGCAATTGTGACAGAGACATACAGCTGTTTTCAGTTTTGTTATTTACTATTTGATTCATGTGAACTTCTAACAACATTTGTCCAAAAATTGCCAGTAAAAATATTGTTTCTATTTGATTGTATTTACGTAAAATGTAAACTGAACAAACAGAAAAGGAAAAACAAATTCTCATTTACTTTAAACGGTGTTGTAATATTTCTATATGTATTTAGGAAAAGTTTAACAATAATATTTTATGTGATAACCTTACCACAAAACTTGTTACCACAGTTTTCATGTGCCTTGTCATGCCTTTAACATGTGAGCATTGCTGTTGGATGACTTTTGTCACCCCTGAAGTTTGATTTAGTTGAAATTCAACACGCACTAGACTGGAATGACCACAATACATTTAGAAATGCTGTATAAATGAAACTTTTAAATGGTATTTTATATTTCTGTATATCAGAACAAAAAACTATAAGTGCAGTGGGAAAAGTTTAACTTTCAAGATGACCTCCAAATACAAAGAGGACATGTTCAAATCTATTAGTTTTGGAATATTGAAAATATTTGATAATACACAAATCAGGTGTATGAGAAGTTAAACTAGGATCTGTGACTTTGTCAGACTGTTTATGATGCAAAGATGAAAAATAAAGGAACATTGTGCTGTTTTAGACAGTTTTTCTATGTATAGACCCTGGGGAGTATTCTCCAGCTGGCAGAGAGGAGTTGATGTGCTCATATGTGACGGTGAGGTTACACAAAAGTCTCACCTTCTCTCTTTCTCTCTCTCTTTCTCTCTCTCTATCACTCTCTCTCCTCATCAGCAATTTTATGTGCTGTTATATAAAGAATGAAAGAAACACGCATTGCTGCATCTCCCATCATTATCCTGGGCAAGCATGTTCCATCAGTTTCATCACCATCATTATTCCTGAGCGCGCAGATGTGAGCCGCCGATTTTCTTACAGCCTGCTCTCACCTGTTCCCACCCAGCCGTTCCTGCGCTCCGAAGAATGTGTCGTGGAGAGAGAATTTCAATCGAGGACGCGGCGGGATGTCGGCCTAATTTAAACAGTAGGGGTGTTTAAAGCCAGGGTTGAGAAAGGACACAAGGTTAACTCAGTAATATGGAGCTGATATTGAAGTTTCCGCGTTTCCGCATTATTGTTCTTTGCGTTTAAGTGACTGTTTTGTTTCATTATTCTCGTGCAATTTCGAGACACCATCCTTGAGTCTCCTCGCAATGTGCACGCTGAATGCCTCAGACCAGGAGCCAAGGGCAGCACCGGTCGCCCTGCCTGTCAGCAGTAATGTATTCAGGGCAGATCGTAACGCCTTTCAGGTGCCCAGCCGCGTGCTTAGTCAGCATTCTGTAATCAAATCCAATCTGTTATTAAAAGATGCTCTTGACATTTGGCTCCATCAAAAGAATAGCAAACCCCCCCGTAATGCGATTGGAGGGAAGGCGAAGTCCCCGAAGACAACTGCAAGCGTGAAATTTAATATGGCATTATGTTTGGTTCTCACGCAGAAGTAGGCTACAGTCTGTTTCGCGGTAGTTTACGAGCTGCCTCTTTTGTGCGGATGGAGAATCGCTTGTTCGTTCTTCAAAATGATTTGAATGGTTTCTATTACAATGGGCAGTGCTGTGAGACCGTAATAGAAAAGTATATTTTCTCTACTTGAGCTTCGCATTCAGGTACTGATGTGCCCTCTCCACCATACAAACTCTCTGTTTTGTGTTTATATCTAAGAGAAAGGTGTTAATACTGTGGTTTTTCTTGTGATGCAATTTTCTCTCGCTTTCTTTAGAAAGTCAAGTCTCAAAGGAGCCCACACACGTTTGGTGGTATTGAGGTATGGAGTTTTGTCACTTTCATAGTTGTGAACTGATGCATATGACAGTGTGGAGGGCCTGCTACTGTCCATAAACTATGAAACATAGGGCCCTATCATACACCCTGCGCAATGCAGTGCAAGGCCCAGCCCGAAGGTTTCAGCCAGACGCAGTTCTCTGCCCATGGGCGAGGAGCATTGTTGGCACTTTGCTATTCTGAGAAACTGAAAATAGAATGCACCATAAACCAACTCAAACCTGGTCTTAAGTTAACGTTTTTAATGTTATTTAAAAAGCACATAGAAAATGTGCCTCTGGGTGGGTCCACAACATGATTTCACTTTACTTACATTATACAGAGGGAACCGCAGCAGCACACAAACATAAAACATTTATTGATTACAATGTTACCAAGATTATTATTGTGTACATAAAGATACAAATATGGGAATGACTTTACATTAAGGTACCCTTTATAAAGCATTTATAAATGTGTTCATTAATGATTAGTAAGTCATTTACAAATGCATTAGGAAGCATTTATAACTGCATGAATAAAAAGAGGGATTCTAATGAAATACCTGACAAAAAATTTTTTACTTGCATGTTATAAATGCTTAATAAATGTATTTATTCATTATATATTTGACTCGAAAGCAAATTCATTATAATCTTGATGTTGTTTGCACACTGTAGAGTGTTATGTTGCTCACTATTTGGCTGACATTTCGTTAGAATCCCCCTTTTTATTCATGCAGTTATAACTGCTTTATAATGCATTTGTAAATGACGTATTAAGCATTAATGAACAAATGTTACCAAAATATGGGTTGACCTGTAGATGGTCTGCTAGCATGCTTTAACCTCACCCACGAGCAGATTGGTTTGCTCTATGGAGAAGCGTCCAGTCCTTGCTCTTGCAAATTCCGGCGTGTAAATAGCAAATCCGCCATGGCGCGAGCGCTACTCGCTCTAAAAGGGAACGAGAGATGAGACTCTGATTGGTTTACTGCACCGAAAAAACATCCATTGCTTATTAAGATAATCGTAACAACCCGTTAAGACCATACACCCAGGTGTGCTGACTTTCTCGTCGTTAAAGTAGCAAAAATCGATTCGGACACGCCCTGAGTGCACCTGCGCCATTTGTTTTGACCATGTGTTTAGGTTGTTTAGGACCCATACAGTAACTGCATCTTGGCGCACCTCCATGCATGTACTGAAGATTGACGCATGCATTTTAGATTCACTTTTACATTTCTTCGTTTATAAGGCTCTTTCCCACATGAAAAAATACTGTTATACTTTAGCATTTACTAGTAAAATGCAATAGTGTTTTTGAACTTTACCAAGCTCAATATGAAAGTACACAAGAGTATTTACTACAGTGTATTATATTCAGTTATAGAATACTATTGTATACATTAACAAATATTATAATAGAGGAGCTATAATGATGAAAAAATTGTCAAAAATTTTGTGACTGCATGTTTTATGTAATGCACAGGGTTTAATTGATTTCATTCATTCCAAAAACCCGCATTCCAAGAAATATCAATCCAACTGCAGTTGGGTTGTTATGATTAAGTAATAATATCTCAAAGCGATACAGCTAAGTAACACAATAAAACACAATGAAAACACGATAACCTTGTAAAAAAACATGATTTTTGAGTTATCTTTATTTACAAATAACAATGATGTTTGCATGAAGTTATTGAAAGTATTTTATTGTCATCAACAACAAAGCCAAAAATATAGTCATTATAGAGTTATGGCCGTTGCCATGGAGACAAATAGTTACTGAGTCAGAGGATGTAAACAACTTTGAGGTGCAATCTTAATTAGGGTAATTGCAATGAGGAATGATCATAGCATTGGATATTAAACATTTCTAGCTGATGAATAATTTATCAAATGTATTTTATTTATATGAACAAAATTAAAAACTTTTTTTGAACACTCCTTCCACATAATACACTGTTACACACAACATAGCTTATCGCTTTACTACTGCATGTAGTTAAAGCCGCATAGTTCATAAAAATTGAATGCGTAATATGCGGTAGGCCTATGAAATCGTTTAGAAACATGCTGTTTTCTAAGGGTTTTAATTGAAGCAAAACATGTGGCACTGCAGGACATCACTGTCACTACATGTCAACGGCCCAAATGTTTCATTGGCCTTTATTCATGAAAGCCTCGTTAATCCATACACATGTAAATCATTCCATTGAATTGAATGTGACAGAAGGGTTTTAAAACCCATTGGCTTTTACATGTAACTTTTTTATTTAATTTATGTTCTCCACATGGTCATTTTTATCTGTAGTTTTAAAAGTTACTAATTATTCCAATACTCTATTCATCATATTAACCTGCCAGCTTGTATACGTACATGTATGGCTATGTATGCACATATAAATCAAGTGAAACTTTCTCCGGCCAAATAAATAAATGCATAAATAAAAAAAATTGTGGTGAAATGTACAAATGGCAGGTTGAGTCATAAAATATCACGGATGCGACTCAGCGCCTGTCTTTATTTATTCATTCGTCCATTTATTTATTCATTCATTCCCATCAGAGTGTCACCTTAAAGGGAGAAACTAAATTGGGAAGAAAATCAATATGATAAACTGCTACTTGTTTTGTCTCCAAATTGTTTCGGTTTGGAAATCGATATCTGAGTCATGGTCATTCATCACAGCATGAGAGAAGTGGGCGGGACTCATGAGATAATATAACGCTGAAATGTGTTTTTAAAAAAAAGTCCTGTGGATGTTGAGGGGGGAGCCACGGCGGGGAGAGAAAGGGTGTGGGAGCGAAGTGAGAGGGTTAGAAATAGCAAGTGGGGAGTGACAGGGAGGTGATCCAGCGAGAGAGAGAGGTGGAAAATAGAAAGTGAGAGCGCTGATAGATGGATGGTAGCGAGCAGGTTTATCAGCCCCTGACAGACACAATAAAAAATAACCTTCGCAGCGAGGAGCCCGCTCAAATTAATATGGAGCAGCGAGGCAATGCTTGTGGGCTGCCATTAGGTGCCCATTGAAAACCCCATTAAGACAATGGGCAGATTATAGAGGTTACTGATGACACATTGGCACCGGGACCAACATCATGTTAGTCGGTTGACCTCTGGAGAGCGCTCCCACGGCTGAGAGAATCAGGCCTTGAGTCTGCGTCATCCTTTTCAGATAATCTCACTTTCCTGTGCCTTGTTCTCAAAGCCCCCGTGGATTAATTCCGCTCGGAAGTCAGAAGCTCCTGCAGACTCATTATCCCGTCATTTGTCACTGCCGTGTTACTGAGGGCTTTTTGTGTTTTTCGGCACGGCGGATCTTTTCCATCACTTCCTGTCAGAGGGGGCGGGGAGATGGGGAGTGAACTCCGACCTGTGTCTCTCACAGCGCGAGGGGCTCCGGAGGGCCGCTGGAAATAATTGATCTGTTGGCTTCCGCTCTAATGCACCAGGGTCATTACAAAATCCATGTCTGACATCTGTTTCTTTGATATCGGACTGTTTTTCCGTGTGTTCGGCCATATTACAGCTCATTGGGTTTTAGTCACTGAAGTAGTCAAAAATTTGGGAGGAAATTATTCAATTCGACTCCAGTAGTGGATTCTGTGTGGCAGCAGTATTCCCATGAAACTGAGCGGTGGGTAAAATTAGGTCCACCGAGATACTTTTCTAGAACGCAAAAGGCAGGTTTATTTATATAGCACGGTTCATACACAATGGCAATTCAAAAGGCTGTACGTGGGCACAATAAAAAATGAGAAATATAAATAATGTCATATAAACGTCAAGTTTGAATCCACAAATAAGACGTGGAAAGAAAAAAAAGAAAAGTGGACTTTCTTAAACGGTAGCTAAAAAGCTATTTAAAAATTTACAATGACGAAGACACCAAAGTCACGTACATTTGCAGTGAAATGGCGGTAAGAGTACATTTTTCATTGTTGGTGAAGTGGTATAAAATGTAAAGTAGGCTGTATCAAAATCATAAAAAATATTATATAAGCAGGTATAAAGATATATACAGTATGTTTTCCAAATAAATGTGTAAGTCATACTTGGGTATTCTAATAACAAAAAATTAAAATAGGCATGATCGATTGCTTTGAAGAATATTCAATAGAACCAGATTAAAGAGTAAAAAAACATTTTAATACATTTTATTGAAACTTAAGTAAAATTTTCCATGCTGTTCAGGTTTTAGGATCATGTTGTTAGTTTTAAGTAGACTTACTATGACACTGTCCTAATAGAAGGTAAGGTGGGTAACCATGTAAATAATTAAGACGATCGGAATAAGTTATCAGGGCTATATCATTTTAAAGTCGGCATGCAATTGAAAATGATCATTCTAATTATTCTATACAGTGGTGAAGTATTTATTATAAATGTTTTCATTGATCTTTAATCTTTGATCAAAAATGTTGACTCTCCAAAGGTCCTCTCTTCACTTCTGGTCACAAGGAGTGGGGCGAGGGCGGTGCTGCAATGACTGACAGATTGCAAACTGGCAATAATCTTTCACCATTTAACGATCCAATCAGTTGTCAGTATACGACATGACACGAAAAAAAGATAATGGCTACTTCCGTTTCATGCCGAAAAAGCAAACAAATACATTTAAGAATATTGTTGAAAGTTTATTAGTGTTCATCCGGACCACAAGCCTTCTCATACCCATAAAATATGATTATCACCAGCACTGATCATTCAGACAGCTTGTCATATCCACTCAACGCTGCCCACTAGCACTTTATTTAGACGTTGAATGCTTAAAAGATAAACATGAAAAGAATTGCTGCATCACTTGTCTGCGTTGGAATAAAATATATAAATAAACAACCACCACATTTATTGATGCAGTCAGCTAAAGCCTATCACGTGGTTAGAAGCTGGTCATTCGTTTGTGGGGGTTTTTGTCTTGAAAAAAAAACACATATTACAACACCAACGCATTGTAAGATGCTACAAAAAACTGTAAAGGTATACAAGCGAGCTACCCCTGACGCACCTGTTACTCACGACTGATGTCAGTTACGCATTTTTTGCTGTTATTACGTTCAAGTGCTTCTCATGGCGTTCTAATGTGTATAGAGGGTATGCATGGACGTCACTTTCCCAAGTGCACATGTCGGAACATACCCTGGGACACGCGAAACAACCAGCAAAATGGCTGAGGAGAATAGGAGAAACAAAGAAACTGGGACTAAAACACGCAATTATTGCTGAAATTACAAGCAGCTGGACTCAACGATGATCCTTACGACTTTCCTTTGACTTACAAAGGAATCAGGTGTTCTTGGACACTGAATGTTGCGCGGAATTGCGTTTCCTGATATTGTAAGCAGTCATTTTGCTGAGTGTTTTGCCACCCACGGGGGCGTGCTCACGTGGTATTCACGTGTTGAAATAACGACAAGTCCATCCCCTCTATTGCCCGTCACGGTTGTTTTTGGAGGCTAACTGCACCTTCATCAATGTAATATCAGCATATGTAAAGGATGTCATCCTGATTGCGGATGAAGTTTCCGTTTTTGGAAAAGGCACTAGTCTGACAAAAAACCTTGTAGGAACCCTATTTTTGGTACTATTGTCCCAAACGTTTGGCACCGCCCACAAATGATCTGTTTTAGGCTCTGTTTAACCTAATTCTGCGCCAATTCCATTGCACCAATTCCTTTCAGTTGTTTGTTAGCATGGGTAAGTGATCCTGTGATAAACACACTTAGTCTGCCATTACTTGTTTAAAGTGTATGGCGTAACATCAACAATACAAAACAAATGAGTGTGAGTCTTAAAATTGGCACAGGGTGACAGGTTACTGTCTTGCAAAGTGCGCTAGGTTTGGATTTTCACAACCCCCTGAAAGATAATAGAAAAGAACTTCGGATAGCATCTGTTTTAGACGTGCAATTAAATGGATTTGCATTCTTGTGGGTGAAACAAAAACGGAGCATCTTTCACTTTCACGACATTTACACCCGAGCTGTTTCTTAAGTCACAGTTTAAATTGCTCCCATGTCATCTGTCACTAAACTTCGTAGGCTCATTGAGGAGAAATTGACATTCCACTCATCTGTACTCATGGGGACTGATTTCTTTAAACACCTGAGCACAGCGGCAGCAGTGCATTCCTGTCTGTCAGAACCTCTCTCTCCACAGTTGACGAAAAATATCACCTGCCTCCGTTTTTGCTCTTCTATCTCTGCTTGTCAGGAAACTGAGGTAGCAAGAGCAACTTGAACACACAAACTCTCTCCGTGAGTATACGCTGTACACTGCAGATAAATAAATTCATAAAAGGAACCAGACCAGGTGAATAATAACAGCCCACTGTGATAAATAAGATGCAGTGTGGTGAATCTAAGCGAGGGTAAATCTCTCACCCTAAAATAAGTCAAGTCTCAACTTTGATGTGAGCTGGCTGGGATTGGAAGGCTGAAGAACAGGTGGGCAGGCGGTAAGATCAAAGTCAACACAAACATACCTCTTCTCTCAATATTTCATAGGCCTTCTGACCACCGCTGAATATCCGAGGCCGAGCGATGTGGCTGAATCTCTTTTGGCACCTTCATGATCGATGTGTGTTGATTACTTTGCAGTCAGATTTTTATTGTGTGCCCTGAGCGCTTGAAGTGCACTTATCTCTCAGATATCTCTCTCTTATTTTCTCGCCTCAAAGCATGGGTTTTTTATGTCTTTTTTTCTTTTTGAGGATCTGAACCAAGGCAATATATTTGGCCCTGTCTATATAAAAGCAAGAGTGTGGAAATGTTAAAAAGTAAAAGTGCCATGATACTGCACACTCCAATATAGGTGGTGGTATACATTGTACACTGGGTGTAAACAATCGCCTTAAAACAAATGGTCATGGAATGTTCGTTTGGTGGTAATGTTTCGTAATAAACACAAACATGTATAAATTTGTTAACATTTCTTCAATTATGCATGCTTTAGGACTAACAGCCTCCATGGACGATGTTTTGTATTTTGGGTGTGTTCAACATCATGATGCACTGCACAAAATGCTTTTGTGTTTTGCATGCAAGTATCGCGACTTGAAGGCTTGTTCGAGATGCGCCTTGCCTCGCCTGAAAAGAAGATGATAGTAGGCAGCAGCATTAAAGGGAGGAGTGAAAACAGCGCAGGCAAGACGGACACTTCCCAAATCGTGCTGTCGAGTCAACTGGAAACGTCAGCAATGGAACGTTAATGCATTCTATTTAATGAAAACATTTTATAATATGCTGTTGTTGTTAATATTTATGATGTAAATCTTTCACTGGAAAAGCTTACGAAAGCCAACCATGATTATAGAACTATAGCGAGCATCGATTTTATCGGTTTTATTTGTAGTACCGGTTAATTTACTATGGTCTCACCACATCAACTCCAGTTTAACTGTGATATTTGTAGTAAAGTATGTTAATGCAAATGTTAATCAATCAAATTTGACTATAATTAAACCATGGTTAACGTTCCTAGAGATAACATTTGCATGTTGTGATAACATGTAAAGATGGTCTCCTGCGTTTTGTGATTTAATTTGCAATGCAAAAAATCTTTATCATTTTATCAATTGTGAACCAATCCTAACAGAGTCAAAAATATATGTTTTAATCTGCAGGAATCAAATAAAGAAAATGTGTGAACGTTCAGGGAAGAATCTGTACCACACAGACCACTGCTGTTGACGGACAGTCTAAGAGCTACATCTTGTATGCTGTCCACTAACCATTAATTTCAAATCACTTTATTTCACTGTTATATTATTTATACATAGCTAGACATTTGGGTTACAAAGACGTTTCATAAAAACAGACTGTTTTTCTTCGTAGCTTGGATGGACAGGTCTTGGTCTTGAGGAGTCTTGGTTTGGATATCTTTGACTTTGTATGGGTCCGGTGTTGGTTACATTTACAATGCAGGTTAGAGTTTTAAATGATTGTACATTTTGTTTAGTCCCCATTATTTCTAGATAATCACCCAAAATATCTGTTTACCACAAAGAATTGCTTTATTGATGTTGGCTCATGTATTGATTGCGTGATTGGATTTGTTCACTTTACTCTGAATACTAAAGTAGATCTGACTAAAAGAATAAGAGTTTGTTCAAGTGATAAGTCCTTTATATGCAAATTAGGTTTTGTATAGAATGTGTCATAGTCACACAAGTCAGAGCTGGTTTTCTGCTTCAATTAACAATGGAAAGTAGGTTGTACACACACAGACTTTTATTTAAAGGTAATTTTTGATAGCATTGTCTATTAGTCATGGAAACAGTAATTCATCAAAAAAAGAGCATTGTAAACACAACAGACATATACTGTATATCCCACACAGAACTGGCAAGAACTGCAAGACAGGAAAACATTTTTTGCACCATTAACTGACTTGCATAAATCATGCTGTCAGGTCCATTGCTTTATCATAGAGCCCTAGACAAATGTTTTGAGGTTGTGCCCGGATGTCCTTAAATCCTCTATTATAAACATACATTTGCAATGCCTTCAGGGCCTGTGTTTTTTTTGGTGGTCCCCATCTGTATTTAATAAAAACATCAAATGCAAATGTATAGGTGATTTCCCGCTCTGTGAGAAATCAAGAAAAAAAACTCCTTTTCCCCAACTCTGCTCTCTTTTGCTGTCTCCTGCAGGCTAAACATAGCACTCAGAGGAATGACTGCCATATAGCACATCCTCTGTGTCTTTGACACTTGCTAAGGTAAGCACATAATACGAAATACCAAATTTGTCATTTTAATTTAAAATGAAGCCCGTCATTGCCTGACCATCTGTGCATCGACTCAATTTTTTAGGAGCGCTTTGCAGTGACAAACCGCCACATGTGTCAAAGGAATTGAAGACAGGCGCTTTGGTAAGTAAGAGCGATTCCGTCCCTCTGAAAAGCTTGGAGCACTTTGCCGGTGACCTTCCCCATGAGTGCAGCTGAAATTGGATGATTGCGTGCTGTGTTACTGGACAAGTGACAGGTGGCTGTATCTCCAGGCTCGAAGGCAGGCAATCTCACATACCCCATCCATGTGTTCCGCACCCAGTTCCCAGGTATTGGATCCCTTGCTGAGATCAAAAGCAGTTTGAAGATTTACAGCATCTTCATTATATATTTATGCCGGTATCAGCTTTCATTTTACAGAATGCTAAAATTGTCGCGTAAGTGCTTATAGCACAGGTGCACGCGCAGCACATGCATCAGAGCAAATATAACTTGATTTACGAGTGTTAACTCTCAACGCTTTAAGCACAATGCCGTGTTTTGTGTGAGATCATATATGCATCCCTTTGATGTAACATGTCTGATGTCTGGTTGCAGAAAGGGTTGAAAAATTAAAGAGAGTTAACACTAAAAAGTGGGATTGTCAAAATGGGATTTGATTAAACGTATAGGCAAAAGCAATTTGGGATTTAGAGCAATTTTGGATTTTCCATAAAATGAAGACATAAGTCATAATACCCTGAGAAACATTTACAATACTTTATAGTTATTTTTTGTAGTAGTGTAGATATAGGTGTAGGTATCATTTTGGAAACAATGTTGTTGAGAGAGTATTTAGATTCAGTATAACTTGAGTAAAGTTTCTGCTGTGCAGTGGCGCTGTATGATTTTCAAACTCTCAGCATCGTGTTAGATTTGATTTCTGCGAGATCATAAGCATCGCTTTAATGTGACATGTCTGATGTTTGTTTGGAGAAAGGGTTTAAAAAATGGAAAACTTGTGGTATTGTCAAAAATTCACTTGATTAAATGTCAAAGTACAGGCAAAAGCTTTTTTTAAAGTAAAATACTTTCCACATTTACAGTAGCTCCACTTAAAGGGGTAGTTCACCCCCAAAAATATTGCATCATTCACAAACTCTCGTGCCATTGCAAATCTGTAGGACTTTCTGTCTTCTACACTACAGAACCCAAAAGAAGATATTTTGAAGAATGTTGGTAACCAAATGACTCTGAACCTCATTGACTTCCATTTTATGAACACAAAACCACTGAGAGATATATTCTTTAGTGTTTCACAGGTTTCGAACAACACAAGGGTGAATAAATGACAACAGATATTACATTTTTGGGTGAACTATCCCTTCAAATATTCAAAAGTTAAAACGTTTAGGTTTAGAAATGGACTGATGAAATCCAAAGACAATGTTACTTGGATGCAGCAACCTATTTAAGCACAATTTTCTTAAAGAGTGTTAAGCTCCAGGACACAGCAGATGTTAAATCGTCACTTATTTGCTGAAAGCTGAATTTGTAAAATGTTACATTTTGTTTAACACTTTAATATAGTTGTTTTTATACTCTCGGTTGACTGTGATCGCAATTAAGTCAAATTCATCCATATTTAAATGTCAGAATTAAAACTCATTTTTAGGCAGAAACTTTGTGTTGTAATGGCGTTTGTGATATTGTAACCAAAAATGTTGCATTTAAATGGATTGGCTTGTTACCTCAGTAGGATTTTTCATAAGAGGAAGCCTTAAAGTCATAACAGCCTGTGAAATATTTACATTACTTTATAGACAGTTTTTGTAGTAGTGTGGATATAGATCAAGATCAAAGTATGTTTTTTTATTATTATGGAACTTACTGTATGTTGTTGAGTGAGTATTTGGATTCAGTATCACTTGAGTAAAGTTTCTTCGGTGCAGCAGTGCTGTATGGTTTTCAATCTTTTACAAAGAACGTTTAGCAGTATAAATTATAAAATGGTTATTGGTAGTTGGATGTTGAAAATAGATACAAAGCTTTACATCTAATATTCATTAGTCCACATTGACATCCAAATGATAAGTCATGTACTTTAAATGGACCCCAACCCTTAGGTCTAGTTTAAACTGCTTACATAATATATCGTCACGGTCCTTCCAAACCTCGGATGTCCAAATTTGCTGTTTTTCAGAAAATGCAAAAAAACACTGTACTTGTTAAATTATTAAATACTGTGCTGTTAAAGTTGACAAATACTTTTACATTATTTTTATGTGTTAAATATTTGCAAAACCCAGTGAAAAACATAAAGGGTGACTAGTAATAATGATTTGCAGCTAATATAAAAAATCACGAAATATGGAGATGTTTCAGAAGGAAAGCAGTGATATATGTTTTAATTAATAGAAATAGTTTTTTTTTGTGAAACTCAACTCAGCCCTGACAGTCGCCTTTTTTCAAATGAAGTATTCTATGGTGCTCCATAAAAGCCCATATTGCGGTAGATTTTGTTGATTGTGAATTTCATAATGTGTCTTGCTGAGGGGTCGATGTGAATGCTGTACCATCTCAATACAGGAATTTAAATAAACTGGCCTACTGAAGTACAGTTACTCAAGTTTCTATGAAATATCGCTTATTGCTCCGTGAATTCTTTGTTCTTTGTTTGGATAAAAGCGTCTGCTAAATGACTAAATGTAAATGTTTAGAGAGTCAGTTGGTACATCAATGACAACACGTGGTTTGTGACTCCTAATTTGGCGAATGTTCTGTTTCGGTGTGCTCGCCCTTCCTTCAGTCACTCCTGTTCCTCCCCCTTAAAACCTGTGTGCTTTACTGGTGTCACATCATTAAAACTGAAGCCCTCTTTATGGCTGTTTTGCTAAATAATTGGTTCCTCTGCTCCAATCGCAGTGGCAGGGGGCCAGCACTCACGCAAGTCGTTTGATGTGTTGGCCAATAATAGTTTCCCCGAGTTACAGCGTTTGGCAAAAGATGCTTTGGAGATGTTTTCCACTGCCAAACCCCCCAGTAATAACACCAGTTCGGAAACAGCTGCTGTTAGTCTACAGCAGGCCTCGGTGTACACAGTGAGAGACAATAAGAATCTCAACCCACATATCAAATTGAGTGGGGATTCCCTGTCTGTTAGACTAATGAATACAGGAGTGTTGTGCTGCTGGTAGTATGATTGTATGGTAAGCCTCGGGGGCTTTTTGAGCTCATAATCTCCATAGGAACATGTGTTTGACCTCTGCGCAAAACTCATTTGGGTGCTACCTGCTAGTAAATTGGTCAAAGGTTGCACAAATTGGCGAGTGTCCCCGAGGGTCACTGTGATGTCATGAACGAGTGACCTTAGGCATGTAATTGCATTTTTTTAGTTGAATAATATTAAATGTTATTAAAGATGCATGTAAAGAGGATACAATAAGGTAAATAATGCTAATAATAAATTGACTTTTTCCAGATCCAGAGCTGCACATGGGTCAATGACGTGTAAGGATGCCAAATTTAAAATAAAAAAATAAAGAATATCTATTGCAGTTATTCAAACAACAAGAATGTGTTGTACATATAAATGCGGATTAAAATCTTAAATCAAGCGATTTCAGGGTTTTTCATCTATGAATTAGCCGTAAAACATGTCAATGGTGCAATCGTGATTTATGTTAAAAAAATAGTTTCCTTGACATGCTTACATTTTGTTTTTACCAATCTGTAGTATTTTAAGGTTTTCAAATGTTTTATAATTTTCTTCCAAGTGGTAGAATGTGAGTGAATGGGGGTACATTTTTAAAGCTCAAAAAGGGCATCCATCGATCAAAGAATGGCTTGACACGGCTCTGTGGTCTTAATAAAGGTCTTCTGAAGCGAATTCTAATACATTCTAATGCTTGGAATTCACTCACATTCTAATGCTTGGAAGAAAAAGGATACGTGGTATTATAACTCAGACTGCATTATTTTCCAAGAAGAATGTCATGGGGAAATTTTGTTTTGCCATCAGAGATTCATATTTCAGCCACAAAATTTGTATATATTTAAATTCAATTCAATTATTGATATTATTTGTCGCACCACATGATACGTGGTGTTTATATACGTCATTGACCCACATTAAAATTTTGTATTTACAGTTTTATTTTACATAAATATTATATATTTGGCAAGGCATTGTCTGTTTTTTATGTGTTTGTAGTGTTTAATTTCTGGGATGAAACGCTTCTTTAGCTCTTTGCTATTTAGTAGGCTAACTATTAACCTCCTGAGACCTCATTTAAAGCACAGATATAGGCCACATCCTCCAGCAAAACACCATTAAATCCCGAAGTAATGACTGGAGAAATCTAGCAAAAAATAAAAACAAATATTTAAGCGCAAATAAAGAAGTTAAAATTAAACTTGGAGTGCAACGCTATTCTTTAAAATTATATAAAACCACAAATAAAACCATACAAAACAGATTTGCCCTCATTCCTAAATGTCACCCATATTGTGCAATTTTCCCTCTCTTCACTAAACTGTTAATCAATGTTTTTTCTTTCAAATGTATTACTGAAACCTGACTGTGGATTTACAGGTGTTGTAAGGGGGGTTACCCCAGGGGGCAGTTATTTTGAGCTAAACCTCACAAAAGCCCTGTGAGAGAGGCAAAGCTGGTGCTGTGTTCAACCACTCCAGACAGATTGGAGTAATTTCCATTGACAAAGCTGTCAGAGAAACTACAGCCTCCTGAGCAGCGATGGATGCTGAGCTGGGAGGTGGGGTGAGGAGTGCCATCCTCCCATGATGTTTTCTGCTCATTTGCATCAATTCCCTTAACTTAACAGAAATGACCAAAAGACAAATAAACAGGCTTTGTACTGAGAACATGTAGGTCAATACATTTACATTTAGCAGACGCTTTTATCCAAAGTGACTTACAGAGAGTTTTGGGATCAATAAGCGATATGTCATACAGGAGCAATAGTACAATAGATGCTAATACAAAGTTACTAGCTTTAACAAAAGCTAGACCACTACCTGTTGAGTAGTGTTTTCACAGAAGAGAAGGTTTTTAAGTAGTTTCTTGAATGTTGTGAGAGATGTGGTTGACCGGACTGAGTTAGGAAGAATGATCCACCAGGAAGAAGTTGTGAAGGAGAATGAGCGAGAAAGCCATTTACTGCCCTTTTGAGAATACACTACAAGACGCCGCTGGTTTGCTGAACGCAGGGTTCTTGATGGGTTGTTGGAGTGTAGGAGAGTGCGAAAGTATGCTGGCACAGATCCAGTGATAGTCCTGTAGGCAAACATTAGTGACTTGAATCTGATCCGGGCTTCTACCGGTAGCCAGTGTAGAGAGATGAAAGCAGTGTCACATGAGCCCCTTTGGGCTGTTGGAAGACGAGGCGTGCTGCTGCATTCTGAACCATCTGGAGTGGTGTTCACTAAACACACAAACATGGGCCTATTTACTGTATCTATTTGAAGGGACAGTACTCCCCAAAATAAAAATCATTCTCTCATCCTTATGTCTTTCCATAGCTGTATGATTTTAGTTTCTTCTGCAGAACACAAAAGAAGATATTTTTATGAATGTTGATAACCAAATGACATTGGACCCCATTGACTGGACCATTGTATGGACACAAAACCACTGAAACATTTCTCGGATTGTATTCATTTGAGTTACACAGAAGATAGAGTCATATACAGTTGTTGAATGACATGAGCGTGAATGAATAGTATTAAGTCTCAAGGTGGTGTAGTCTTTTTTCACATTACACATAAAATGTCCCTGACAGAGCTGTCTTGAGACATAAAGGGATGGGATGGAGATGTTCCTGCTATTATTGTCCACAATCCATTTGTATGTGTAATTACGGGTTACAAGAAAAAAAAATCACCAGCCACATACACTATGTTATCCAATATGGGCATGTTTGTGGTACTGGATTGAAGCGCACGGCAACCACGTTGCCAACAGGAACACGTGTTGTATTTGTGACGTTCTTCTCAGTATTGATGAAGCAAAGGACGAGATCCGAAATCCATATGTCCTTACACCTTACTGTAAAATGCAACCCGAGACACTGGCTGTATAAATTCTTTATGTTTTTGCCGTGAGGGGTGAGACCTTTTGGGGGGAGGTGGTGTAGATAAAGAAAGAGAGAAAGAAGGAAGGAGAAAAGAAAAGGTTGCTGAAGCAGCACGCCTTGTGTTGCAGGTGTGGGATTGTGGCGTGCGGTCCCATGGGCTCTGAGCTCCAGGCCTGTCACCTCTGTACACTCCACTCAAATCAAAACCTCCCTCGGCCCCCCGACCCACTCAATGCATGTCACCTGTCCAGAGAGGTATGCAAGGTGACTTTGTCTCCATGATTCAGGAATGACAGCTGGAGTTCTTATTTTGAAACCCTTCTTTCTTTTGCGGATGCTTTCACCACAGGGCTGTTTGGGTTGAAGGCAACAGTCTGAGCTTCTCTTCCTCAGTAATAATGTATAACCGTGGCCTCTCTGTCAGACCCTGTGTTGGTGATCTTGTCTGTTATGCTTCTAGATGCCTGAAGGGGTCGGACAGCTATGCTGCATGTGTTATGATCATCATTCATTGATATATCTTCATCAGAAGCGTTTCAATAGGTTAGTTTGAGCAGAAATGAGTTTTTGAAGCAATACACTAGAAATTATATTTCAGTTACTATTTGTTATTCCTTTTGAAAATCTTTGCAGTATCTTGTGGTCTCAGTTGAATAGTTTCGGATAATAATGCAGAAGCCGTATTAACTATTTTGAATGCTTTTGAACAGCGTGTTTGCCATGTTTTGTGGTTAACTTCTTCAGTGTTTTGAAAAAGATGTTCAGCAGAGTTTCTTTTTTTTGTGTTCCAATGAAGAAACTCATATAGCTTTGGAATAACTTAAGGAAGAGTTATTGAGTGATTTTCATTTTTAACCTGAATCGACTTAAAAGGATTGTCTAGATTCTGCAAGAAGATGTGATTAGTGAAAGAGTACATACACGTTTGTCTTACAAACATTTTTGATTATATAAAATTGAGATAGCATTGTATATACCATGTATTTATAGTACACAAACATACCAAAAAGTACCATATAGCACTGTTTTGTTGTAATATTACTGTAGCAGTGCCATGCTTTCTCTGAATTTCATTATGGTTTAAATCAAAGTACCATTGTATAACCATTGATTATTGTATTGTAACTTACACATGGCATTTTCTGTCAGTGTGGTAAATGGTATATATACCATGTATATATGGCATGATGGTAGTAGTTGACAAATATAAGGTTAATGTGTCAGGTGGTGTACAAAAATGTAGAAAAATATGACAATGAAGATAAAGCTCTCTCATGCGATTTTTATGATATAAATAATATTAAATAATATATTATTTACCATTTTTCTTCACACATAGTGTATACTGCCGTGGAATGAATTAAGAGACCATTTCAAGACCACTTTCAGTTAATCTGAATTTACAAGTCATAGGTATGTGTTTAAGTAAAATTCTCATTTTTGTTTTATTCTATTATTCAATATTTCTCCCAAATTTCAAATAAAAATATGACCCTGACAACAGTAGTCCATTTACTCTTTAGTAATATTTTATCTAACAATTCATTCATTTAGTATTATTAGTTAAAAATCAATTATGTGTAGTATATTAATAACGTGGAGTATATTTGTCGACTACCCATAGGCCTATCTTAAACAAAAAAAAACATGGTTGTACCATGGTGCGTTTTGATGTTTGTAAAAAGCATTTTTGCCTTTTTGTTATTTTTCAACCTAAAAGCAAATGAGGTTAAATATTTGCATCTTTGTAGTGTTATTTCTGTGATCCCCAAAAAGAAATGTAATGCACCACAAGGGAGTTTTCAGACTAACTGAGCTACTTAAACTAAAAACGAATGAATCCGAAAAGTCCTGCGGAACGCAAAGCATTAAATATATAAATAACAGTCTTCGGAGTGAGAGTGAAGCAGGAACGATGTTTGTGTTTTGGTCCCCCGGGGCTTTCATGTGATGCCGTACTTCGGCAGCATACTGAGATAAAATGAAAGTAACAAGATATCAAACTAAGCCGTCCACATGCCTGCTTCTCTTCTCCCTTTATCCTCGGCCAATCCGCCCAGCCGCACGGAACCTGCTTTGGGCACTTTTCAATATCAAACCCTGCAGCATTTCTGTGCTAACTCAACAATGCTTCGCACTGACCAACGCTCTTGGTATTTCACGTCCCTGTTGAATTTATTTTGACACCGGCTCTCTCCAGCCCTCCCGCGTGTTCTCAAACGTTGCCCCCGCGTGTCAGCTTGAACGTGTAGGTGGTGCGAGAAAGATCTGTCTGGGAGTCTCACATTGACTCATATTGACATCTGCCACAGTGTTATAGTCGAGTCTTCGCAGGCGTGCGACTCAGCTAGCAGGCTAGGCTAGCACTCGAAGCACTTTCTGAACGTTTGTATCACTGAACAATGAGACTGTGAAAGCGGACAGTTCGGTTTGTTTACTGTCAATGAATAACATCTGACCGGTGTCTCAATCAATTAGTGGTTTCATTCATATGTGTCTAGACAAACAGGCTATGTTATGAATCTGGGTGTCATAGATAAGCAGTGGGTAGAACAGACAGGTAGGTTGTAAAGTAAAGAAACGCCGAGTAGTATTCAAGTTGGTGTTGAGCATGAAAGCCATTAAAACACAAAAACATATTAAATTATATTCAGAAAAGAGAAGCAAATTGATTTAAGCAATGCACAGAAAAAGCTTAAATCCTATCCTGGAACTTTTTGATCAGTTACTGAATTTTGGGGATAATGTTTAAACCTATTATATTGACTCGTGAATGTATTGAGTATTTGTGAAACTAATTATTTGTAGAGTTTATTACAAAACATAGTATGATAAGCCTTGTTTCATTTGTTGAAACAAAACTTTATTTAAAAAAAGCTTTATCAAAACAATGTAATATTAAGGAGAATTAATTTCACGTTTTACGTTTATGAAGTGATCATTTTACAATATAGAAGCAAAGGTGGTCCAGAAGCATCTCCTGTTTCTCCAGTTTTATTTAATATTCTCATATTTAATTAAGTCTTATGGATGTTTGTTGAAAGGTCCAGTGTATGAAATTTAGCGGCATCTAGTGGTGAGATTGCAGATTGCAACCAACGGCTCACTTTGCCTCTCACCTCTCCCTTTCGAAGCACTACGCTTGCTTACAGGACTAAGATGTGGTCGATTCTTTGCCGAAGGAGATAACGTATTTACGAAACACGTTCTGTAGAACAGTTAGTTCCACATAAGGGGACCCGCAGCTTATAGATATACTGTAGAAATAGCTCATTCTAAGGGAATAAAAACATAATGCATTATTTTGTAAGGTCTTTGTATGCCATGTATATTATATTGCATTTCCATCAATAGATGCTCTTTAATCTTTCCCATTGCACCTTTAATATAGTCTTATAGATTCATATATATTATAGACAATTTTCACAGTTGTGTATTGTTGCAAAGCATCATTTTAGCGGTTAAGACATAAGCAAAAGTATAGAAACGACGAAATGATAAAGAGATAAAGAAATTGTAACATTGTTTAAAGTTGATCTTGAGTCGTCTGCTGTTGTGTTTGTATGGTGTGTCATTGGTTGTCAGTGAATGCAGTGCTTTTCAGGTATGACTCTAGCGATTTTGGCTGTTGTCGAGCTGGGTTTCAGAGGAGCATACATCATGGTTCGGTCACATGTTTCCACCATAAATGACATGAAGGAGGGTATGGCCATGTCCATGCATAATGTCTCGCCTACATAGAGATCGACAAGACTTGGCACCCTGAGCATACCCTGCAAACGCTTCCTGTTTACTGACTGACATTTCCTACAAAACAGCAGAGGCTGGGATTAAACCATGTCTACTCGAGGGAGAAAGAAATATAAAATGAGCATTTGCATTATACAATCGGGAAATCACCCATCTGACGCAAACCGACGCAATTCTCGTTCAAACGTTCCTCTGAGAATACACCTTGACCCTTGAATAAAACATCACAATTCTGCGTTTGTTTGAGTATGTATGTTTGTGGATTCTCGGTTGGTAGTGTGCACAGAAGCATAGAATTGTTATTGACTTGGTTAAATCTTTATTTGCAGATTAACAGTGAGATGAATGTAGAAAACAGAATTGACTATAGATAAAACAGTCTCTGTGTATCTTTTTCCTCTCCGAGCACCATGCAAATGAATTCTGTTCTCCTGTGCAGACGGGTCATGTTTTGACAAAACACCGCTGTAGAACGTAGCCGTCTCGATGTCATTCCCATTTCATGGCGCTAGATTTGGCCAGATTGCCCACCAGCTGGGAAGAGATGGCACGGTGTTATGTGTTTCCACAGTGCTTCATATTGCTTCATCGGTTCGACTTGTTTTTTGTCGCAATTGAAGCAATTCCCATCCGCCATGCTTCCCCGCTGTTTTGAATAGCTGCTACTTTAAAAAGGCACCCATTAGATCATCTTCGTGATGATGTTAGAGCTGCGCCGCTTCTTCCTGAAACAGAAGAATAACCATCGTGATAATGTTCATCTTGTTGTTTGGTCTATTAGTTTTGCTCGTGAATATCGCACTTTTGACTACAGTTGTAATTATTCCTATTACGATAGTCAATGGTGGCCACGAACTGTTGGTTACAAGCATTCTTCCAAATATCTTTCTCTGTGTTCATCAGAACAAAGAAATGTGCTCAGATGAAGACCAACTCAAGGGTGATTAAATGACGACAGAACTTTTATTTTGGGGTAAACGGTCCCTTTAATGAAATGAAACTCAAGGGTTGCCAGATTTTCGACATAAAACCAGGGGTGCTTGTACTTTTTTAATCACAAATGAAAATTAAAAAGTAGTGCACTGTGACAATGTTTGGTAAGATTTCTTTTGTCAGACGCTCTGTGAAGATTAATAAAAAAATCTGTATCCTTGCTCAGCTATTTGAGAGATGTATTTTCACCTGTTTTATTCCATCAACATGGCCACCTCAGATCCAATCTGAGCCTTGTGTGTCCTATTCTACCGCAACAAATTCCCATGACAGTTCCAGTAAAACTGAGCTATCAGTGCGTAAGCAAACATCCAGGAAAATGGGTTATTAGTCGTGCATGGCTTACAGGGTTTATAAAAAGGCTACCGAGCATTTTTGTGGAGAAAACTGGCCTCGTTTAAGAGATGGAGACTGTGGAATTCAAGTGTAAAATTGTTGTATGATATTGAATATGAAGTTCTTTGATTATTCTGTTTTTGTTCTTAAAGTACCTCTATTAAAGCGCTGTTTGGAGAATTGAATGGTCATATTTGGTGTGAATTGGAGTAAAAAGCAATTTTCTAGTCTTTTCTCTACAACAATCGTATTGCGGAGAAAGGGAACCGATGAATAGCCGTCAGTGAATAAGCTGTATTTTACACTTTTTTTTTTAACTTTTTTGTAAATATCATGGTATCATTATATAATAGTAATATAAACTCTTTCAATTTTTGACAGATGCTTTTGTCCAAACCAGTTGCAATCAAAAAAATTGCACTGCATTGTTTTGTCATTCTACATTGCCATTAATTTGAAAAAGTATCTTTATATTTATGAGCTGCATTATCTTGAAAAGAGGTGATTTAGTTATTTTCTCCTCCAAACACACACGGGACGGCTGCAGTCTATAGGTTTACTAATCAACACTTCTTTGTTTCCTCACAGATCTGGGATGTAGTCGTGAGAGACTAGGCCACTGTCGTCTTCTCTGTTTGTGGTGTGCAACGAGCGGCTGGCAGTCGTGAGGAAACATCCCGCGACAGACTGCACGGTAATTACACAATGGAAACTAATCAGCTGGAACATTGCACCTTAATTAGCTGACCAAAATGATCGGAGAGCACCGAGTCGATGTACCCGAGGGGTCACGTTTGGTAGAAGTCCCTCTGTTTCTTTTTTTGCTTCCTTGCTCTCGACCCGGGGTAGGCGCCCGGACGGATGAGGCATGAAGGACCAGCCGAGGAAATTCTGTGGCAATCCCATTAGGGAGATGGAGATATTTTAAGGTTGGCTGCCTGTACGGCTGGGCGAGCACTTGGCCTCTCCGAATGCAAATGACGTTGTGGAGAGGTCAGCTAATCCATTCTAATCAACTTTCCTGCAGCACTTTAGGAATTCATTAGTAAACAACTGGAGGGAAAAGGCATCTAGACAATGGCAAAACAGCCCTGATTACCATTCACGGGATTTGCTGTGGACACTCGCGTTTGGTGCGAGATAAAGAGCTTGATTAAGACATAGCCGAAGGGTCTCCTCTGGTTTAAAATCGTGTCCCACAAGGGGAACTGGATTTTTGCTTGTGTCACAGATGTGTTGTGATAGTGATTCAGAATCTCACACAAGCAGCTGTGTTATAAATGATGGCTTCAGTGTTTTAGGAGGGCATCGATGGCCCTGGGGTCAGTGTGAGAACATTTCGGGCCAGTTGATGAACCTGTCAGTTTACTTTTATAGACCAGTGCTGAGAAATTGCTGTGCCTTATGTTTGATTGCTGTTTGTAAATACTACTTTGCGGTGTTTGAATATTGTTTTGTTCAGAGATTGCTCGTTTACAGCTCAGGGGATTTGAAGGAGTTCTCACTTGTGTTTCAACTCAGTATGAAATGTTTCTCATAAAAAAGCTTTTTGGTTTACTTTTGGTTGCAGACTTGTCCAATCTGCGCTTCGTTTGTGACATTGTTGAGATCTTTTCTAAAACATAATGGAGACATTTGTGAGATTTTTTGGGGGTCTTTTTCTCAAGAAAAACATCTGACACGCGGGAGAAAAGTTGCTCTCCATTTATTCTTATTAGGAGAAATAATTGAGATATTAAAGAGATGTAATCTGTGATTTCTAAAGAAAGGTTTATAATTAAAAAACAAATAAAGCATGTTTTGCATCATATTTCATCATTTACTAGCATAAAGTTTATAGCTGTCACATATTTACATTAACACAAGCACCATATTATTGTAAATTTGTGACTCCTTTCCATAAGATTTATAAGGGGTTCCTCCACACCCTGCCGTCTGGGGTCGTAATACATCGTTCTCCTCCCTGAATTTAAATGATTCTAGTCATTGACAAAACACACTTGGGGTTTGTAGCTACCGCTTTACAAATGCCAATAAATCCTGTGATTATTATTAATGATTTTTTCCAGCACATTGATTCGTCGCCGTCTTGTTGTTCCCTATTAGGACACAGACAAGCGTTATGTGTGACCCTGGAGTGCGGGCAAACTTTTCAAAATTAAAGTCACAAGGCTTAGAAAAAATAGAATGAGATTAGCAGGCTGACACGTGTTGACAGCTCGCTGAGCTCCGGTTTAAGAGGCAGAATTACAGGAAAGGAAAGAAAACATATAGTGTGCTTCACACCCATGTCAATGTTTTGACATTGGCCGTGAGTATTTGAAAGGAGCTCGTAAAGCACGACCTTGAATCAGAACTCGTGCACTGTGGTCCAGCACATGTCCAAAGAATCAATTATTCAACTGTATTACACTGCTGTATACAGGAGCATCATTTTTATTAAATACCTTCGGGACGTTGCCTTTTTTTCTCTTGCGCTGCGAATATTAAATCCTGTTTTCTCAGTGAAGAGCTCTGGTGTATTTTGTAGGAGTAGACTTACACTGACTAGAATAATGTAGTTATCGTTCTAACCTTGTTTGAATTCATAGCTGGATGTTGTGTTGGCGAAGAGTTATATAATGGATTGCAGCGATGCTTAAAAAATAGGATTTGGTCGGTTGGTGTCAGATTATCATATGCGTGTATAGTTATTCAAAGAAACCACTAGGGTCCATGTTTTGATACCTGGCTGGATAGATTTATCAGGATGTTTACATTTTACACTTACAAAATTACTACATATGCAGATTGTGTACTATGGTACTAAAATAAATCTTGGTAACCTTGGTACAATTTGCTCCCAACAATATATTTGTAAAAAAAAACATGCAAGATTTCTTTATTACAAATGTAAAAATTTGAGGTGCATCGGTCATTATACATGACACATCGTGATTCAAAAATCTGTATTGTTTTCTTTAATAATTTGAACTGCATCAACATTAAACTGGTGATGTTTTTTTTATCATTTTCTATAAACAGAGAATAAATACATTTCATTTTCCTGTCCTTTTTTGATTGACAGGTTATATCGACCCTGATCATCGGCTTATTTAAACATCAGTTGTAAAAAAACTGCTTTTATTAACTGTTATGGATTTTTAATTTTTAAAGCTTGTTAAGCTTTCTTAATTTTTTTACCAATTTCAGTGTTAAAATAACATTTTATTATATATAGTTTTATTTTTTACTAGCATGACTCTTTCATTTGTATTAATGTACTTGCATAGCTTTAATAAAACCTTAATATTCTGTAATATTTGAAAGAAAACAATACAAATGATAATAATCAATTATATTTAATGGTTATTTGAATATCAGTTTTTTTACTTTTTTTATTTTGTGACTCTTCATAGTTGTGAACCCAGTATTGTGTATAGTTTCACACCCTCCTACCAAAAACAATGGTATTATACGGTAGGCCTACTTTTGTATAACCATGTCTTTTCGTCCTGTAGCTCAATTGGTAGAGCTTTACGTTAGCAGTGTAAAGTTTGTGGCTTCAATGCCCAGTGAACGCGCATTCTGATAAAATGTACAGCACAGTGAATTGCTTTGGATGATGGTGTTGGGCAATTGCATGAATGTCAAATGTAAATGGATTAAGTATGGTACGACAGCATTATAACAGGGCTTGATTCTTGTCAAACTGCTGCATGATGTCTCGTGACAAACATCTGAAGCCGTAATCTCTTTTAAGGTGAGCTGTCATCTAGTGTAGTGCGGGGCGAGTCCAGAGATCGCATGATTTTCTTTCCACCAGAGAGGGCAAAGTCCCAGATGATCTTTCCTTCCCTCCCGTCATTTCACCAGGTGATCTGATGCCAGCTTGATATTTCACTTTCTGCTTTGTGACATTTGGCTGACTGAGTCGAGGTGTCACGAACAGGTAGTGGCAGGTGAGGCTGAGGGAGAACAAGAACTGTCATCTCCACGGTTATCACAGCGGTGCGCAGATTTCCAAATGGCCTCTTTTCAAACAGCAGAGTACGTATTAACTGTAATGGTGTGACATATCGGTTAGGAGCTGCGGGAGAGATGCTTTTCTTTCCTCCTGCTCTCTGCCTCTCACGTTCCAAGTAAGATCTCACTAAGGCGACTTGAAAGACAAATGGACTTTGACATTTAACACAAAAAACAACGAATGGCGTCAAAATGTTATCCTCCGGATCAGTGTGTTTGGCTTGAGTGAAGTGACAAATCAGATCCTCCGTGCTCTGTAATCACTCCTCTCCGATTACGGGTTTCTATTTCTCCTCTCCTCTTTAACTGTTGAGAAACAGATATCTTGGTTTTCTTTATAGCTAAATGATCAAGGACGTTTGTCCCATTTCAGAACATGCGAATCCATTTTTGACCCAAGAGTTGACTCTAATATGTTCGTTGTGACAGACCATACATGTCGTTCTATCATTATTAACTTCATCTCGAGACCTCTTAGATGTTGTGGGTGGTACCGCATTCATGTCGCTGTAAAACATATGCTACTATTTGATCCGTCGGCGGCAAATAACCTCCTGAAAAGCTTCCTGGTGGCTGCACAATATTTGGCCTCCACATAGCTGCCATGAATCATGATTTATTGATTCATTTTTGGCATGAGTTATGGGCACTAGTGCAGTGGCACTGAAAATTAATAGCATAGGATTATATTCACTAGATAGCACCTGAATATTAATCACATTCCTTATCATTTATAACAGTCAGCGTTCACCTTTTTAACGCTGTAAATTTGTCCGGTTGTGACACCTACATTTCCAGTCGATGCCACGCACCGATGCATTAATTTGATCAATATTTAAAACACATATGACATAAATCAAAAACGAGAGTTCTGAGAAACAGTTTGATGGAAAAAAAATAACATTACTGGCTTTAATTTTCTGAACGGCAGCAGGCTGTTTTACGTCGCCGATGCGCAAGGGCAGGAATGCGTGAAGAGTGCAAACTGTCATTTTTGTCCTGATGAAAAAGAATTTCCAACTCCACTCAGCATATAAATTGTCTGAGCTCTTATGTGGCGCGTGTAGTGGTTGTGCAGATGAAAAAGAGGGAAATAAGCAGAGCCTAAAGTAAAAGGAAAATATTTCCCACCCGCGGGCTTTCTGCAGTCATTTGACAGCGATTACTGGCCAAGAATAACATCTGCCATTAGTGTCCGCGTCATTTTCATCGCTTGTAATCTTGTTTGAAAGCCTGTCCCTTTGCACGTAACGCCTGGATTCCGATTATATCAACGCCCATGCACACTTTTATGAAATCTATACATGGATTTATGAAGCCGATCAATGTGATTTTGCATGCCAGCGGAGTCCGTTCTGCTTTGCCGCTGCCTTTCGTGACCTTTTAACACCACGTCTTGTGTGCTAAAAGACTCTCGAGACGAGATTGCGTGCCGTCGGTAAACATCAAAAGACATCCCGGATGATACACACGCGTGGCATGTGTAAATATTTCAAAGCTCTAACATTTTATCAGTGGCTCATTGAGGAATCCCAGAGGTGAGCGGGTTCCCGTAATGTTTCCGCATCAGTGCTCTGCTAGCCGCAAGGGTGGCGAGCTTGGACGGCACGTCGTGTCACCACCTGATCGGATCGGACCGGGCCGGGCAGGTGTACCGTGTCAGAATCAGCATAGAGCCGAGGTCGAGCTCACCTCACACGGCTGACCCTTCTCTCTCAAATACGGGGCCCTCGAGAGCCACCTGTCGAGATTGATTACTGCAGTGTAAAGGATCTACGGGGCCTCAAGGGCTCATACGAAGAATGACTGACCGACAGGAAGGCATCAAAAGTCAGCGACGTGTGCAGCGTAAGCATTTTATCTCTAGTTTTTGAGGTGGAAGGTTATCTGGGCGGGATGTGAAAAGCGACCGTGAATCTTTGTGAGTTCAGACTTTATTAGAATATGTTTGTCCTTCTCGCGCCGACCTCATTTTTGAGCCTTAATTAAATGCTGCAGACTAACACTGGCCCTAATGACTCGGCTGTCAGAGAATAGCATTGCTCGCGTGCAGGTGTGTGGACATGAAAGTAGGCTGTGACACACACACGTGCGCCCACTGCTTTGTTTTCGCTGCTTTATCTCATTAACTCACACATGTGTAATTGCATTTCAGACAAGTTAGGTCTTTTCGTATCGTGAAAATAAAGCTTTGCAGGGCACTTCTGTCAACAGGAAATGAAGGCGGAGACCTTAGTGTGAACAGTCAGCGAGATGTTATATAATGAGATTTCTATCCAGCTAGTTATGTAATGAGATTTCTATCCTACTAATTTAATAACCGATGTAAACAAAATGGGACCGAGAATACAAGCAATTACTAGTGTGGATTTTATGAAAATACACATACGTACGTCCTTATGTAAACCCACCATGTGTCCCTTTTGACCACACAGGGACAAAATAGATATTTGTGTACCGGCTTCCATCGGATTCTTTGAACGTTCAAAACACTACAAGGGCCTCGGCCTGATCAATTACTCGCTTTTCTTTGCTTCCCACAACTGGATCGTCTCCGGAGTCGGGCAAACACTCGTCTCATGTGCTAATATTTACAGCAGAATTTTCAATATCACGCTTCATTCTGTTTCTTGTGTCAAAATTGCTTCCCTGTAGAACCAAACAATTATGCATGGTAAAATGCACTGGTGCATATTTTTTTGTGGCACCGCATAATTGTTCTCCATGTTTTTGGTTGGGTCTTTGGGCTTGTGCATTTTTCTCCTGTGTGTGTGTTATCTATTTTTATGTCATCGTGTGACTTTGATGGACTGGGGAAAGGCGATCAGTGGCAGTCGGATCAGTTTTGTTCTAAGCTTTTGTGTTTTAAATATAGCACTTATGTATTTGTTTTTGAGCTTTAGATTGAATCATATTCTTTCTTTCTATGTCTTTAAGAAGCACAAGATTTTAAATCGCTTTATTTTGACAAAGGCCAATAAACATTACTGAAAATGTACTTACTAAAATGGATTTCATTGGCTGTTCTATAAGAGTTAAAGTTTTTCTTGCAATGTAAATAGATCCTCCAAAAAGTACACACAGCACCTTTAAAACCTTGTGTGAATCTATTTGTTGTCCCGCATTGGCACACTCTCCGTGACGTGGCTTTCCTCGATTGTCTCTCTCTGGCCTACATAATAGCCAGTTCTCTGTTCACTAGAATCCTGAGGGGCAGGTTTAATAACCCAGATAGATAGTGCTGTTAGATTTCTATCTGTAGGCACTCTGTCTCTGCCCGCGGACGACCAGGTGCCTCACTCTAAGCATTCACAATGCTTCCCTCACCATGTACTGTAAATAACATTTTTCACCCAAGAACACAGGTAGAGACAGAGAAAGCAAGTATGCGAGTGAAAATGGGTGCAGGCAAGCCAGATGAGAAGAATCGCACAGCTGGTTCTATTTCTGAGGATGAAAATGAGCATTGTTTTTTGTTTTGTGTCAATGGTTGCGTGTGTAATGGGAAAAGCTGTCAAAACGAGAGCGTTCAACCGAATATCGTGAGTTGATGGTGAAGATCATTAAGAAGAATGTGAAATGGGGTTGTATTGCTGTCATTGTTTAATTTAACCATCATTCAGCCGTTGTTGTTTCAGCGATCTTCCCCTGGGCTTCACTTGTCCTGTTTCCAGTCTAATCCAGAGCGATTGTGCATTTTAATATTAATAAGGTTTGTCATTGCTAAGGAGTCCTGTGGATGCATAAAAGTTTGCACTCTCTCACCAGGCCTGTAGCCCAGAGGAAGAGGAAACGTTTGAATTATTACACCCATTTAATCTACTAATGGAGTCTCAATAAAAATCTAATTACTGTAATTTAAATCCAGCTCATGAAACATTTTACCAAAGTGAGAGATTACTAAAACAACGGTTCAAAATGGGCATTTTGAGAAGCGTAATAAAGTTCGCAGGTAAATGCTAAAAAGATTGGGAAAGTTTCGCATTGAAAAGGTTGCAGGATTTTCTGTAATTAAAACAGTTTCAAAGGCGCTGCGGTTTTTGGCAGGTGACGCACGCTGACCTGGTTAACCTACAAATTGATATTAAATCTCAAGATGTCTTTCTTGGCACTTCAGTTAATACAATCCGAAGCTTAATTAGGCAGTTAATGCACCAAATTGAATGTAGTGCCTGTGTAATATGGATGTGATGAAAAGTGATATCTTGCTGTACACATGATATGTTTGGCGCTCTCGTGGAGTAATATGTTTGTACGTTGATGTGAAGTCTGATGATTACACTTTTGAAACTTAAAGAATAATGTTTAGTTGACCTCCACAGAAAACCATTACAACTTCTCACTCAGTTGGACGAAATAAAGCAAGACTTTAAAGGTCACGGTCATGCACTGACATGGAAGTAGCCAGGCAATGAACTGTGAAAATACATTATGCTTTCTTTTTTCCAAGTATAGCCACAAGTCCTGAACATTAAACATGCTGGCTGGTTAATCCTGTATTTTCTGCATGATACACTGAGGGACACCAGACGTAGACTCCATTCGATTGAATGACAACCAAATGTTCATTTAAAAAATGTATATCTAACTGAAATACTGAAGGGCGGTTTTGTCAACCTTCTAAATCAGAGCTTTCACTTTTTAGGTTTTTATTTGAAATATGTATATATTTCATGCTTTTTACTACCATAGTAGGAACACATTTGCTTTATACATTTCTTTTGACTTTTGACTACCATTGTTATTTTTTCTACTATACGTAGAAAACAAATGTATAGTATAATGCGATGTAAGTCGCTTTGGATAAAAGAGTCTGCCAAATGCATAAATGTAATATAAATGTACTATGGTAGTCAATGGCGGCCAAGAACTGTTTGGTTACAAGCATTCTTCGAAATATCTTTCTCTGTGTTCATCAGAACAAAGAATTTTAACAGACATGTCATAATAATAAGGACCTCTAACCACAGCTCCAGACCTGTAGTTCCAACCACGCAACTTTGCGATGCTGCTTGCGATTGATCGTTGGAACAAGGGTTTCGGGAAACACTTGAATCGTCGAACTATTCTGAAACAACGGAACTTGCGACCATAGTTGGCTAACCATGCTTTTGGGAAACGCACCCCAGTTTGGCAAACAAGCTCTTGGCGTGTCCCCTAACGCATCGTACAGCATACATACTACGATATCCAGTCTACAGTATTGGCTAAGATTTTGAGTGCTACAAGACAGACAGCATTTCTCTCTAGCCTGTGAATGTTTGTCGTCTGAAGGCAGTTAGCAGGTTGAGAGGGCAACTTTGGGCCGTTCACAGTGCTCTATGACAGATGACACCGCAGTGGAAATGGGACATTGTCCTCCAGTGTCATTTATTAGCGAGGTTCTGCGGGCCGTGGCCGAAAGAGGGTTACTTAGAGGCTGTGCATCACTCACGCCCGCCCGTCTCAGTCATTCAATCTGACGGGAAGAGGACTAGCAGACACAAGATCTTGAATAAGACTCAGATAAATCATGTGCTCTCCAACACGCCAGATGATTCCCTATAGCCTTGGCTGCAAATGCCAGAAACACGGTCGGTTAGCGGAGCAAACGAGGCTTTATTTCATTCTTAAGAATAAACAAACAGATGACGGAAATATGTTTTGAGGATCAGCCCGCTGTGATGGAGTCTTACGTTACAGGAAACTGCACGGAAGGGATCAAGAGGACACATCCTCTCTTTGTTGAAGGGTTTAGAGTTCAGCTGGATGTGCTGCGGGCCGCTTCACGATGCATGAATGATTTGAACTCTGCTTATCTGCCTGTATCTGTCCTAAAAGTCTGATTGAGTGAAACGGAGCAAGACGTTTTGTAACCTACGAGAAGGTTTTGCTAATGCATTCACCTGCCCATCTTGCAGTGTCAACCTTTCACTGAGATTGTTTGTTTGAGTATGTGAGTAGACAGTCCACAGCTGTGCATGATCTATTCTGGGTCCTTCTCAATATACATTTTTGTGAAAACAAATTAAGAAACGTTGTGTAAAAGTCACCATGCTATAAGAAAAGCGTTTCTTGATTTTCTTTCATTATTTTAAATGATTTTAACAATATTTTAAATTATTATTAAAGGAATCGTATATCCAAAAAAATAGTCTCCATTGAACATTCCATAGCAGGGATAAAAATAGCTTTGAACAAGTCAATGGGTTCAATAATTTCATTTAGCTAAATACTTTAAAATACCTATGATATTTCATAGGTCTAAACGTTACCATAATTAGAAAATGACAAAATAGACAGCTCATGATTATCCACCTTATTCCGACGCCCCATGATGCTTTGCGCAAAAAATGGGAGAAACTTCCCGTTCAGTGTTATTAAATGTTAAATTTCTGCCATATTTCAAGTCATTGGTTTATAGTGAATTTACACACTGACAGCACTTCATAAACTTCATCAGCACTGATCGCTACTCTACATGGGAATAGATGATGATTTTAATACTTGATGACGGATATCGAGTTTATTGATTCTGTTGTTGTGACCGTAATCCAATGAGCCATTTGAAAATCACGGATGGTTTTCAATATATTTACATGGTGTTGATTGTGTGCTTTAAAGATGTGGTAGATCATATTTTTTTGTATAAAAGTGAACTGCAAACTGCCCAATTTAAATTTTACAGTAGCGCCCTTCTGAAACTTGTGGCTAAAGGGTTGAAGTCCTCTGCCTTTATTTTTTCTGTGTTTGTGGCTTCTGGGAAAAGATCTTGTTATTTTATATGGCATCATTTTTAAATGCACATTTCCAGAAATCTGAACATTTTTGCCTGTAAAACAATTGGAATTTGTAATTATATAGAAACTTTTCTCAAAGTGTTATGTAACAGAAACAGCCTACGCGCAAAAGCTGTTTTGATTATTATACGGCATTAAACAGATTAGTGGTTTGCTGTTTGATAGACTAAAAACAATTATTTTAATACCTAACCCCTGGACTGCAATGAGATTTAATTTGCCTGCTTCTGTCGAGTGCCTCTACTGTTTATTATTGTTCCTTGAATATCTGTCACAGTTTTCCTCCACCGCTGTATCATCTGTCTCGGTCTGTTTTGCATGGAAACGTTTGTTCGTGTCTCATTGGCATGCATCTATATACCTTGAGGCGCTTGTTTATTTTAATTCGACAATGGTACAGTAAGCAGTTTGGAGAGACGCTATACTGTGTCACCAACAGTAACTGATGGAAAATCGCAATGACAGAAATTTATCAGCGAAGCAAAATTTATGGGGTGCCAAGTGCTACGCTCGACAAAAACAATCCTTGTCAAAGCATGAGCCATCACCTGCCCTGCGCTCAAATAAAACTTCACACACACGCTGATGTTAGGAATGAGAAAGAAAACCAATTTTTTCCAATGGATTTTTTGTTTTGTTTGTGCTCTTTGGATAAGGCGACTGTTTTGTAGTCCTTTATCAGAGTTAAGAATTTATCATAATTCATGCGATAAAGGCCTAGAATACTTTCTGAATAGTATGTCTATCTCTGTCTTATCTAGTTTATCTTATATATTTAATCTGTCGACTTTGTTGTTTTTTAGAGCATGTTTCTGGCCATGAACAAAAATGAGAGAATTGAAATCACATGCTACTTTTTCACGTCCCCAGCAAGCAACTGCCATGTAAATGTGAAGGTATTACAGGTCTCTTTGTTGGCGACTTCAGCTGGAAAGGAAAGTTGTTTCAGAGACTGAGCAAGATATGAAATTTTAATGGTAAGATTTTTTTGCTTTTGAATAATGTGCACTGATAAATCATTTACAATAAGCCGAGGAACATGTATTATGTTTTTGGGTTTAAACCTATTTTATTCCGCGCATATTTGTTCCTTTTTTTAAATCTGCCTTTATTCCCGTATTTTGGCGAGGGATGTCAGAATGGCTAATGAATTCCTCTGAGAAAATCTTAATTTTTAAACGTGCTGCCCCAAGTTTTGGTTCAGTTCTATGGGTTATAAAAGTGAGAGATGGTCCCCTCGAAGCTGGATCACTGCCTCAAAGTTTCGAGCTGTTTGAGGAGGATAAATGTATTATTAATAGCTACACGTCCTTATGCTGAATCCTGTGTCAATATATTTATTTAACACAAAATTAAGCTCTCATGGGTCTCATCTCTGCCAAGCGTAAAGAAGGAAATTAATGTTGAATCACCCATGTGAGACATTTTAAACCCCATGTTGGAAAGAGCTTCTTTTTACCTTGGATGTTTTCTGGTTCAAATTTGCGCTATGGTCTTTTTGAAAGAGTCCTCACCCATCTGAATCAAGGAAGCGCATAGCTGGATGAACATCTCAATGGCTGATGCTGTGCTGGCACATGCAGACTGCCATCTTTACTAATGGGGACTCTGATGGATGCTGTTTTTAGCCGATCATCTAAACTGAGCCGTCCATGCCAAATGACTAATGCTCTGTAGCCAAAGAAGAATGACATCACGACAAACATCCCAAATCCACCCAAAAATGTAAATTCTGTCATCATTTATTTGCCTTTCTGTCTGTAGAACACAAAAGGAGATATTTTAAAGATTGTTGGTACCTAACAACTATGGCCTCCATTAACTTTATGAACACAAAACACTTTTGTGTTTCACAGAAGAAAGTCAAATGCAGGATTTCAACTCCATAAGGGTAAATAAATGATGATGGATTTTTTTATTCTTGGTAAAACTGCCACTTTAATTAATAATTTAAAAGCTTATTTAATATATTTGCATAACCATTTTATACAAAAAAAAGTAATTCACCTATTTTACTGTGTAGCTAAAGAGAACATCTGCCCCCCAGCTGATCCTGCTTTCCCCACAACTGTCATGTTATAGATGTTTTTATTCCTTTCCACAGTTGTGTTTGGTTTGCTCAGTGAAGTCCCAGAGACAGAAAAAATTAGGTCGTTCAATGAAGTTTTCAATTGAAAGTGCTCAACTGGGACTCCTACATTGTCTTTACACAGCTGTATTAACGCTGCCCTGTGCCCGCTCAGAAATCTGTGTAAAAACCACAATACAGCTTAAAACCCACACAAAATTTTGTTGTTTTTATGCATAACCTAGTTCTTATGCAGTTTGTTTGATGTCTCATTTTTTTATTTAAATGCTTAAAGCATAAACTAACCTGAACTAACAATGAACAGTGTTCTTTTACAGCATTTGCTAATCTTTGTTAATGTTTGTTAGTTCTGGTTACTTTATGTTAGATAATGTGTAACTTTCATAATAATGTTTCACGAGTTCGCATATAATAAGTACAGATAATAATATGCATATTTGGCGTGCTGTCCTGGGGGCCCCAGGCCCGGTATGTGCCCGGACTCACGTCGTTCCCCTCGTTATGCTGCGGTAAAAACGGGCTGATGGTGAGGAGTTGGGGTGGAAGAGGGATTCTGCAAAAATGTAGAGAGAAGGAGTGTAAGGCGTCTTGTCTATTTGTGGGGCTTTTTTCTTGAGCTAAAAGGATGATAGGTGAGATTGGTTATAAGAAACCAGCCGGGTTAGTTATCGGATTTGTGAGATTGGTCATAGCAAGGTAGCCGGGTTACTTATCTGCACATGCTCCTCCCGAACTTTGTTAATAAAACATCTTTAAGAGGTGCTACTTTTTGTTGAAAAATGTTAGAATCGACTAAGGTTCATTATAAGTGATAGTTCACCCAAAAAATTCTGTCATCATTTACTCAACCTTTTATCATTTCAATGACTTTCTTCTGCAGAAAACGTAAAAGAAGATATTTTGAAGAGTGTTGGTAACCGAACAACGGCAGTGCTCATTCGTTTCTATTGCATGGACACAAAACTAATGCAAATCTTTGGGTTGTTTGGTTACCAACATTTTCTATCTGGACGATTAACAGCCAAGCTTCGACCCCTTTGGTCGGCACATTTTAAGATGATCCTGATGGGTAATGAACAACTGTCCTTTTTTACCCATAATCCTAAGCAGCTTGATGCATTCACTTCACTTATCATATGTCAAAGTAACGTTCATGCCTTTGAATATCTCTCGCGCAGGATATTGGTGATTAGCATTGTTGATTAAAAACGTAATTTAAAAGCGTTTCCTTTTTAATATCATCTTCATATATGAGACCAATATTTCACTATCGCCATTGAACGATAACCTCTTAACCTCAAATCTAAGTAGTCATTCGTCACAACCAAATCTAATAAAACCATAAGTTTGTCCCCGCTCAGAAATAATTTCTTTGTTCTCTATAAATCGTCGACTTCCTCCATGTGGTTTCCGTGATTTACTCATTAGTCAAATAGAAACCTGCTGACTTATACAGAGCCAGTTATGAGTTTCATGTATTGTTAATGGGGAAGGAAGACGATGCAGCCCTCCTAAGGCTTCCTAGGAGATCTGAATGCAGGTTCTTACATCAGCAAGATATCTGTAACCAGAAAGACAGATTTAATGCGTCGGGAAATGCGAGATATTCACCAGTGTCCTCAGGAGTGCAGATTGTAAAGAGACTAGAAGCTTTGAAATCCAAATCTTAGGACAGCCAAACATAAGTAAGAACCGCCCAGCAGGAGTGATCTCGAAAACACTGATGTTCCAGTGTCTGTCAGACCATTTTAGATTCTTTTTTTGGTTGGCAAAATGACCCATGTTCAAAATAACGTATTTATTTCCACATTTATGATCTTAAACATACTTGAATAACTGGATGGTAGTGTATTAAATCATTGCACTATATGTCCTTCTTGAACGTTTCATTTCAAAAGCGTTAGAAGAGAGTTGATCCTCCTAACAGCTTTCTCTCCACTGGGAAGGCTTTCCACTAGATGTTAGAACATGGCTGCAGGGATTGGCTCTGCATTCAGACACAAGAGCAACGGTAGTGAGGAAGGTCAGGCTGTGATGTTGGGCGATGGGGCTCGGCTCGCAGTCGGCGTTCCAATTCATCTCAAAGATGTACCGTAGGGCTTTGTGCTTGCCAGTCAAGTTCTTTGGTTAACCATTTCTAAATGAACCTCGCTTTATACACAGGGCATTGTCGTGCCGGCACAGAAGGGAACTATTGCCACATAATTTTAATTACACAGTTCTGTAAAATGTATGCCATTGTATGTCATGCTATTGATATTTTTTTCAGGAGAAACATTATGAAATACTATAAAACACTTTGAAGGATGACATGGGATGTCATTTTTCTTTAACACTTTAAAGGAACTGTTCACCCAAAAATGAAATTCTGTCTTAATTTACTCAACCCCAAGTTGTTCTGAATCTGGATGATTTTTTTGTTACGAGTAACACAGAGAAGATATTTGGAAGAATGCTTGTAACCAAACAGATCTTGGCCACCATTGACTATCCTAGAAGGAAAAATACTTTATACATTTCTTTGTTCTGTTGAACACAGAAGTTCTGGGGCACTTTTGACTCGTATTGTATTTTGTCCCACTATTGGTAGTCAATGGTGGCCAAGAACTGTTTGGTTACAAGCATTCTTCCAAATATCTTTCTTCGTGTTCTTTGGAACAGAGGAATTTATACGAATTTGGAACTCGAGGGCGAGTAAATGATGACGGAACTATCCCTTTTACACGCCAAAAAACATAATAATTAAAAGAGGTGTCAATATACTTGTAGTGTCTATTTATCACCATTAAGTGTGCAAATACTTGACAGATGTCTTATAGTCTCTACACCCATCAATACAGCTCCATAATCCTCGATACCTGAATATGTACACTTGAATTATACAACGGAAAGATCTAATGCTCGCCAGCCTGGTTTGACAGGATTGTGTGTCTCATACAATTTCTCTTTATGAGTGTGAATGGGAATCTTGAATAGCAGCACGCATCAGCGAGCGTTCTGAATCCCCGGAAGGTTGAAGGAATCGACTTCTGTCAGATATGTCACTTCTCCTTGCTTTATTGAAATGTGCAGTCTCTTTATTAATGTGTGATTCTCACCGTCTTCATCCGAGCATGTGGTTGCCATGGAGGTTGGACCCGTGCTCACCAGCTTCCATTCAGCACTGTATAGATCCCTGATGATCCCTGTGACATCCGCCTTGAGCTGTGAACTCACTAACCCATGGCCTTGGTCTGACAAAGACTTTTTTATATTTTCTGCTTTGCCTTTGTTTCTCTTGAAATTTGTTGTGCTTTAAAATATCTCATGCTGTATGGCCAGGGATTCTTGGTGGACAAAAACTGGGCCCTGCCTTGCACATTTTTGAATAAAACGGGATGCAATGCATTGCTGCATAGAAGGTGAATCTTATTGCGGGTACAGATTCGCTCTATGAATTACATTAGTGTAATGGTCTTAAAGGGATAGTTTACATGAAAATATAAATGATGTCACCGTTTATTCACCCTCATGTGGTCCAGAACTTGTATATGACTCTTTCTTCAGTGGAACACAAAAGAAGATAACTGGCAAAATGTCTCTGTGGTTTTGCGTTCATACATTGGAAGTCAATTGGGGCCAAAGTTGTGTGGTTACCAACGTTCTTCGAAATTGATTTTGTGTTCTGCTGAAATAAGAAAGCCACAGAGTTTGTAAGGGTGAGTAAATGATGAAACGATGAACTATCCCCTTTACACAAAGGCACTTGACCTGAAGTCCTGCCTCTTTTCCTGTCCTTTAGATCCACCTTCATCTATGCTAATGAGAAAAGACCTAGTCTTGCGTCATTGGTGCACAAATAGCAATCCAACTTATTACACATTAATCCGAAGCACAAGCACTTACTTTGACCCTTTTCAAGTCCATGTTATCTTGCTAGCTTCAATTGACATCACAAGTAACACCGAACATCCACTCATATTCCAAGAGCAAGGGCATAAACCAACCCTCAGAAGGCCACAACCCGAACGAACTTCAGCTGATATCGACTATCTGACAGAGAGGAGAAAAATACTCCCTATTCAGACATGAGAAACAGCAATAAAGAATAAGGAAGCGCCATAAAGCTTTAACAACTCCACACTAACATGAACTCCATTGACTTGCTTGCTCCAGGAAAATTTTTAAATTTCAGCCGGTGTGCGTATAGCTGAGGAGATTAATTTACACATGGGTTGTTGTAAGGAAATGCTGAATGGTGCAAAACTACGGAAAGGGGTCCTCAAAAGTACTGTTGGAGTCTTTCCGTTTCATTAGGAACTAGACCTACACCTCATTACCTCCATTAATCTGTTCTAACAGAGCTATTGAAAACATACGATGTTATCTCTTCACAGGTTTATTCTTTATTTGTTCACTGAAAACACATTGTGTTTTCAATTACATTTGCAAAGCTTTGTTTCTAGGGCGTTTTAGGGCGTTTTGGGTGGTTGCCATGGTGTTGCTATGTGGCTGCCAAAGAGATCCAAGTGCTTTTCAGAATGTTGTGATGGCAAGGGTGTGTGGGTTGTGTGCCGTGTGGTTGCTTGGGAATTTTGGATGGTTGCCAGCATGATGCTTAAGGGTCTATTTAAAAAAATGCCGTAATATTCTGATACAGTTAGAATTAATCATTGAAATATTTGTGATTTGTTTTCCCCAAACTTTTGCATAAAAGTGAACAGAAATCTGTTATTGAGCAATTATGTCAGGAATAAGGTATGGGAAATACTTCCATTTCTTCTGCTCTGGTTTTGTTTCCCTTGAATTCTTGTTTTCTTTCACGTTTTTTCTTGTGTTTAAAAATATGCTGTATGCCAGGGATCTGTTACCCCAGGGACCCTTGGTAGACAAAAACCGAGCCCTGGGTCACATACTGAAGAATAAAACGCGATGCATAGCCTTTTGACGTAGTTTAATAATGTGACGTGAAGCTAACATCGCAAAGGCTTCGGAATAATCATAGTTAACGTACAGAGACACAAAAACATTTACATTTAAAACATTTTATGCATTTGAAAGTAATAAAGGACAATGCAACAATTTAATATGAATTGTATTTTGACTAAAATATATGTATATTTTGTGCAATTATACGTTTTAGATCCATCCATTTTTTTGCAGTGCACTACCAATGACATAAACAGTTACAGTTAATTTAACATGCATACTGTTTTGTGTGTTTCCTAGGAATCAAAAAAAGGTTGTTTTTTGCCAGCACAATTCCACCAGTTATTGAGCAAGTATGTTTAACCATTTGTGTTCAGGAATTTATGTTGTAAAAATGTTTGATCATTTTAGCTGGTTTTGTTAAAGGTTAACTTCAACATAGAAGGTTAAACATGTGAAGTAACCAGCGATGTTATGTTTTAAACATAGATGGCGATAGAGAGGCAAAGATTAGGAATTTTAACTTAAATTTTCCAAATGATAACTGTTCAGATTACTTACGAAAATAATATGATTTAATATATCGTTGACGTTCGTAGCACAGGTGACACATTGAAATGTCTTTTTTTAATGTAATCTTGTATTAGCAAGCGGCACTAATGAAACGTTACAGAGAAAACGGTGTGTGTTTGTTTAAAGAGATAGTTCAAGCAATACAAAATCATCATTTGACCCAACCCAAATGTTTTCTTGACCCAATTCTGATCTCCATCCCACAGGGCTGCCCTTTAACTTCTGTTAACTCTTCTCATTGACATATTCCTTTGATGTGTCCACATTGACTGCACTGATACAACTGTATAGGTTGACCTACTGTATCGATCCCGGACAGACCTGCTTTTTCATTCACTGCACTTTCCTCCGGCTACGGTTGGACTGCTATTTAAAGCTCTTCTTTTGTGACACGCTCATTAAATTAAACTGCAGTTGTTTTTACAAGGAGACAAAGGGTAACAGAAACAAAATGTTCTCCTAATTCATTACTGTCTGCGTGTTCTTCAGCTGATAAAATTATGTTTGTTTTTTAGGTAAATCGTATGTGGGATGTTGTTTTTTCAAACATAATGTGCTTGGATTGTTGCTAATGGACTGAAATAAAAGCTGTGATCCATTGATCCTAACGTTAAAAACGACTATCATCAAGTTGTTGATATGTTAATGGTTTTTCAATCTCAGTGAATTTGTATAGTTAATAACACAGCTGCGTAAAGGGAGGATGGATAGTGTTTTGGTGACAAATACCCCATTATGCTCCCGGACTCCATTGTTTCGTTTATTTCATTGCTTCTTTTTTTGTTTTGGTGATACTTAGGGTACATCCTTCTTTGTGTGGCATAAGTTCGGCAAGTGTTGCTGCAAGTGGCACAGAAATAAGACATTTGCACATTTTCGTGTAAAAAAACAAGACACATACAGTATGCTTGCAATGAGTTTTTGTGTGCACGTTACAACTCTGAGAGAAAGAGCTAAAGTGTCTTTCTATATTACTTTATGAAATCTTGGCCCAGGGGAAAAGCTCCCACTGTGCAAAAACTTTTATTCAAACTGAGCGTCTGCCAGCACGCTAAATTCCTAATTCTCGCATATCACCGATAATATCGAATGTCATCCCATGCTGCAGAATCGACATACAGAACTGATCTGAGTTTAGAAAGGTCACCTGTCCATTACAGGTAGCCAAGTAATGGAGTTGACATCACTCCACTTTCTTTCTGCCTTTTAGAGCCGTGAGTAATGCCACACTACCTCAAAGAAATGTGCACATGCCGCACGCTCTTAGGGTTAGACAGATTTTGATGGATTTATTCACTATATTCATCCTCATCCTGGTTCCATTTTGCAAGAGTTTTTGATAAATGCAGTGATACACACGCAGGTTAAAGACCTCTGCGTCGTTTTCAAAAACAATTTAACATGCAGAGCGCCCACGGAAGTTGAGTGAAAGACGTTCAGTATTTTAAAATACAAGGTGCGGATTAGCCTCACGATTATGGTGGGGAAATGAAATCTTAAGAAGTCCAACGCTTTTGAAGCTGACCAGCGGGATTTTCGTTTTGGGATATAAATTAGTGCACGTTTCCTGTCTATAATGCGGATCTCTCAGCTGGTTGTACTTTGTTGATGTCCAGCAGGTTTAAATAACCAATTAAAGCTAATTTTACTTTTTCTCCCTCGCCCTTTTCTCACTTGCATTCTTTCTCTTTCCTTTTCCCCTGCGGTTCAATAATTGTTAAGCACACAGCATGTAAAATTCTTAGGCTAAATTGGCTGATTTTATCGACGCTTTGGTTGCTTGAGCTGGTAAATGCTGTGATCCGTCGTGCCTTAGACATGACGGAGTCCTGCGTGTGTTACGTGCTCCTAGATACAATTAAAGAGTCCTTGGCTGCGTTCTGATACAAGTCTAATGGCTGACTCGATCTGACCATATGCAGTGCTGTGCACATAAAAAAATATTTGTCTTAAGATGGTTGATATTTCTACTTCAGTGTGTCTCACTATCATTATCAGATTTTCAAGTTTTTGGAGAAAAGATCAACATGGCCTTCATGATACGGCTCCCCCGGATCTCGACATCATCAGATCATTCTGGGATTACATGAAGAGATTTAAGCAATTGAGAAAACCTCTCCAAGATGTAACTTTCTGCAAACTGAGAAAACTAAAAAGGATTTAGATTTTTGTTTACTTTGCACTTTGAATAGAATATTCAAAGCTGCAATCTGTATAGTTTCAAATCACATGTAACATTACATTTGTCTTTTACAACCTTATTTTACATACTTTATGAGTAAATCATTGGACACAGTGAAAATTTTAATATTTTATTAGCTCATTTGTAACAAATACACATCTTCCCTGATGAACATCCAATTTGGTTTTATTATTTGTCAATAAAATATCATATATGTTATTCATAAGGCATATTTATATTTTGTTTGCAATTTTGTTGAATTTTTTGCAAATATAATATTGTATTATAAGGCATATACATATATATTGTTTATTTGTAAAAAGATGATTCACAGTACCTGAATGATCCTTTATTATTAGATTTAGGGGATTGTAATCTGTGATTATTACATGGCGCTCTTTTACATCGCCACATTCCAAGGTCCCATTCCCAGATAACAATCGCTCAAAACTAATAACACATGTAAATCATTTTGACAGGCACAGTTTAATATTCCACACAAATGAATTATGTCTTTAAATAACATATGACATTACTAAACCAAATGACCTGTTTCTCGCATTTGAACGTCGTGTCTTACCTTTAAACCGCAAGTAAACGTGTTTTCCATTTGTTACAAATGTGACAAACAATATTTCAAATCAATGTATAGTTTTCAGAAAGGAGTAAGTAACGGTATAATAAGTGGGATAATGTACAGGCAACACATTTTTATTATAGAGTAACGTGGTTCAACCCAAATTTGGAAGGTTTGTTTATTTTTTAGTCGCATATGTTTTTTAAATAAAGCTATTGTTGTGTTGGATCAAGCAATGCACGGACTGTTTTATGGTGTGGGAGTGGAATGGACTGACAGCAGTTCAATTAAAAGTTTGATCTATTCGTCTTACAATGTCAACTGTGACATGGTCACTAGAGGAGGTTTCACAGTCACCTTTGAAAGTATGCTAAACTACGCCCTGTGCCTTAGAAAGTCGTGGACGGGTTTGCATCACCATCTGGATTCCGCCGGGATAACCAAGAGGAAAGGGCAACTTCACTAAGCTGATTCATTTTACAATAAGAGGTATAGCTACTTTGTATCCCGTGACCTTTCCGGCTGTCTCACTCCACTCGCACACCCCCGGAGTTTGTCAGTTTTACTGATCAGGTACATTACGCCAGAATGTTCTGGTCAGGTTCCACAGCCGACGGATGTCATCACCGAGTGGCTTTGTGGGCGACTCTTTCTCTGCTGATCGTATCAGGAAGGTCTTATAGGGTGAAATGGGAGATTTATACTCTCTCTATTGCATTTTAGTTTGTTTTATGCTTTCATCATTGTGTTTTGAACTCACAGTTGTCAGACGGAAACCCGATACTAAATTCAGTACGGCTCCTACCTGTGATACAAAATCTAATAAGTCCGGCATTTTCTGTACCGAGAATTGCATTGCATCCTGTGAGCTGCACGGTATTGGGAAACTCACAGATGTTATGATGGCTCTGCTCATCACCATCATCACCCAGCTGCCAAGGAAACGGCATTAGGAACGAGGAAGTAGCGTTTGCAGTACAGTCTGACTCCACGTTGTTTTTCTGACCCCAGCACTGCGCTGATTCTCACGAAATATCACAACAAGTTTTTTTGGCAATATGCACGCAAATTGTTCATAGTAACATAACATTTTTGGGGGATATATACTGTGGGCGTTATTCAGTACTCAATTTCAGATGTAGTTTGTCTTTAGAATTACATACAAAGAAGCTGTCTTTGATATGTATTTTTTATATATTTTATAATATTGAACTTAGCATGTATACTAGGGCAATGTAGTTAGTCGTAAATCATTTGATTTTGGATATTTGATTTTGGATAATCAAAACGGGTCACACTTTTGTAAAGGTCCAATTCTCGCTTTTAACAAACAATTAACTATGACTTTTGCCTCAATAAACTCTTAATTTGGTGCTTAATATGATAGTTGTTAGGTATAGGTATTGGGTAGGATTAGAGATGTAGAATACGGTCATGTTGAATATGTGCTTTATAAGTGCTTATAAACAGCAAAACTTCTAATAATATGCATGCTAACAAGCAACTTGTTAATAGTGAGAATTGGTCCTTATAATGAAGTGTTAACAAAAAACTGTATAATGGAGGTGAAACAGTTACCTGTGCATCTTTTTGTTAACATGTATATCCTTTTTTTACATTGAATTCAAATAAATGCAAAGATGCAAAATAGATGCAAACTATAGCGACGAGAATGGGTCAATATTTAGAAAAAATTCAACCACGGCGGAAGACGCAACTCGAGCAAGAAATTTGCGCGAAGAGCTCATTGACACCTGCCTGACACATCCGGACCTGTGAAGACACTCCCCGCTGCACAATGTTTTTTACGCAAGCAATAAGGAGCGAGAAACGCAGGCCAAGTTCACCTGAAGTGCATGATTGGAGAGCTTATCTTTAAGTGTCTTTGTGTTACATACACATTTTTGGTCAAGATGTCTACTTAAATACCTTTTACAGAATTACACATTTAAGATAGCTCAAGCAGTCTGGTTCGGCGAATGATGTAAGTTTTCAGGCAGTTCAAGGCATTTACTCTGAATGAAAAGCATAAGTTACATGTGTGTGGGTGAGTTAACGCGATCTGTACGGTAAAGCCTTCCGTGCGACTGATACGCAGGTGGCCTTTTAAAACAGTGTGAGCGCTCAGCATTTGGAGTTTCTCCCACTGAAGTTGTGATGCTGGAAGCTTTCAGAGAGGAACAGTGTGAAAAATCCAAACCCATCAGCCCAGATGGAGACTGTGAAAGTTTGCTTCTGTAGCCTGGAAATGCAGCAAACCACCTGCGGAAAGTCAATTAACACAGGTCTGACTTCCAGCATCACAACACAGACCTACAAACAGCAGATTCAAATTCAACAGACCTGCAAGCCTGCCGATAAAGCCACGCACCTCAGATGCTGAGCAACAATTTACCGCCTAATACAGAGCGTGAAAGTGAATCCATCACCAATATCCATTTGCGACACGCGCTTTCTTCATTTTATCTCCCTCGTTTTTTCAATTTCGGAAAGATCCAAGCGACTAGCTCTTTCCAGTGAGGTTGTGGGAAAATAACAAGGTCCATGATCCCGCTGTGTTAGAGTCAATATGTTAGTCAGCCTCTTACAGTGATCCGACTGGACGTTTTGTAGATACGGTAATGATAAACCGGCCCTCGGCAGTTTCAACACACATATACAGTATTATTCACACTGTCTGTTGAAAACTGAATATTTTTAACTTAGCATTAAGGTCATGTAACTTCATTTTTTTGCTTTTTACGATCACAAACGACAAGCCTGATGTTTTTTAAGCCTTGTATGTTAAATCTCGGAAGCTTTTAAATTGCTTTACTTCAATAACAAACCATTTTTATTGGATTTGTAATGTTTTTAAGTTATTTGTTTCTTTTTGCATGGGCTTGACACCATTGTGCCCTGATTTCAACGGAAAAGATCAACGTTTACATTCTGTCTAACATATCATTTATTCTTCCACAGAGAAAAGAAAGAAAAGTCATACGGGTTGGGAACGACACGAGGGAGCGTAACCGATGACAGAATGTTCATTTTTAGGTGAGCTGTTCTTTTTAAAGCAAATCTGAAGAAATGGCACATTCAGGCACCCTGAGTTGCGAATCTCACAAATAGTTGCTTGTACAAGGGTCTGCCCGTCCTCTTCTCGCATGGCACCTATTATGTCCTTATAGCACATTTCCTGTTTCTTTCAGATCTTTTCAGCACTCAGAAGTCATTGTGTCACCGGGAGGCCCTTTGTGGCTCGGCAGGAAATGAATTATAATGTTAACTGTTTTCCGTCATTGCAGGGCCCGATGTAGACAGCTCTCACTGGGAGAGTGAATTAACTTCTGGGGCTTTAATTGATCCCCCTGACTGTCAATAACAACAGAACATTTTCAATAGAGACCCATTTTGTCAGAAGAAAGGGAGGCTTGGATGGGCAGGAAGAGAATTTCTGGGTGGTGATGATGTGTATTCGGTCTCTGAACGGCACGATTCGTTTCTTTTCTTCCTGAGAGCTCGGCTCCGACATGAGGGCTGGGGTGAATCTCGCCCAACACAATGGTTAATTGAAATGCACTTGTGCTTGGAGTGGAGTTATCGGTGGTCTCTTTGGAACATTTTTCGTACAGACTGAGCACTTTATCCCACGGGAACCACAAACTGCTTCTAACATCTTGATTTGATCATTTATGTTATAGAATGGCAATGCAATAGCAGTTTAGGTGTCCAAATATATACACTGTAAAAAAAACTTGCAAAATGTTCTGTATTCGTATTCAATGTAACTTTTGCATACACTAAACAAAATTATCCTAAACATGTTTCTAACAAAGATTATTTTGTTGACTGAACAAAATGCACCAGAATGTTTGCCCAACTTACAAAATAGAGAATTCTGAACACAAACAATATTGCAAGAGTTTGAAAGTTCCCAAGATGCATTGCAGCACGTTCAATTCTGTGTTTCTTATTTGTTTTTCTTTTAAAGTTTAGTTTTTTTAGTTCTTGCTGACACATAGGTACAGGTATGAATGCACTCAACACAAACTGTTACACAGTTATTTGATCACAGTTTCTGGTCCATTTGTCTGTATTCTATATTAATGTACAGCCAAAAAAGACATGTTGTTCATTAGATTGCTTGTGGTAGGTTGCTTTATTTTTTCAAGATGACATACAGTATATAAATATTTACTATTTAAAACGTGTTTTGTGCTTAAATTGTTTTATAATTAAGGGCTTATGCTTCGCAAGGACAATACGAAGCGTGAGTCCTTGAACATACCCACTTTGACAAGTTTTGTTCTCCCATGAGCATCACCCTTATCCTCAGATGTTTAGTAGGCAGTATTGCCATTTGTCCGCGTGGCCTGTGCAAGCTGAGGTGTGAAAAATGTTCGTGGCATTTGCCCCCGACTGAGGCCCTGCAAAGACGAATGCAGTTTTTTTTATGTATTTATCATCTGTGATATTGTTAGTGTCACGATGGCCTGTGTGCCTGCCAAGATCACACACATCCAAGGGTCTTCACCAAAGTCATCCACAAGATTACGCTCATTACACAGTTTTTTGTGTGTTGTGCACAGGGGACATGCCGGCAGAGTAACTTGGATCAATCGGAACACGTTTTACAGTACGACTTCAGCGATTCTATATTCAGACGTGCTTATAACATAAATCAATATTCAGATTTTTATAATCAAATTAATAAACTTACTCTTTTGACTATGTGCTGTTATTGGTCATGCTGAAAATCAGGTCACTTATCAGTTTTTCTTCTGAAATTGATCTTATTACGAAATGTTGTATTGCAGGTCACATGGTTTTGGGTTTAAATTAACTATTGCTAATTTATATGACGTTCATTTATATTTAGTTACATATTTTATTTATAATTCATATGTTCTCTAGACTCAGCTGATGCTAATTTTCATACAGTGACAAAGTGAGATAAGATCATAATAAATATTTAAACATGCAGTATATTTTGAAAAGCTATACATTTTATATAAATATATTTTAACAATATTTTTTATTATCATATGATTAATGTTTTATAATTTTTATTATTATCCTGTATTATGTATTATTGTTGTTGTCTGCTTTTATTTAAAAATATATTATACAGTCAGTTTAAAAATGTATAATATCAAATATGTACTATATAAATATATTATTATTAGCAGTTGTTCTCATTTCCACTACCCTTTTGCAAACTTGTTTTTTCTGCATTTCTATATTTTTCTGTATTTATAAAATTCAAATCATCTTTTGAGGGTGTTCCATTAGCTGAACTGAGTGTGTCAGACAAAATAGACATTCAAAATGTGCAGTGCTGTGGGTCAACAGCACCGAAAATGAGAACCACTGATTTATATGACACACATTGTTTTATACTATAAATATTAATATAGAACATAAGGGAAAAGGAACCCGTTTGGTCAATTTTATGCCCTCGTACTTGATGTGCCTCCACAAGGCCAAATCTAGCCTGTTTCAGATTCATTTAACCCCAGCAGAAAGCCCAGTCTCTCTTATGTATCAATTAACCAAGATCTCTAGAGTTCCTTACAGTACCCATGTACATGCTGATAGCGTCCTATCTTCTGTTTGTGACCACAATTATGGTGCAGTACACCGTATTTGAAAAGAGCGAGTAAAAAAAGAAAGAGTCAGAAAGTGAGAGGTGACCCGAACCCAAAGAGAGAGGAATCTGAGCCCCTGAGGAGTAAACACGCTGTAAAAGCAGCACAACCTAGATGTGATGTTATGGGAAGCGGAGTGGAGCGTGTACTTTCTTAACAGGGCCAAGGAACACGGCCAAGGGGATGTGAACCTGTAATTTCTTTTCCCCGTTGCTTAAGTCAACATTGCACATATAGAAGCTTTCTTGAAGATTCGAGAGAGACTGGAAAGATGGGTCACTAGATTCAGAGCTGTTGTGAACTGGGATGTTTTATTAGCAGTGTTTTCTCTTTTCTGCTTCTTTGTCGAAGGTAGTTACGAAACGTGCTCTGTAGAGCAGTTTGTCCATTTAGGGCTACTGTAGAAACAACATGGTGAATTCCATACAAGGTGACCCGTGGTGTATGTAGATAGAAATAGCTCATTCTAGGGAACATAATGCTTCATTATGTAAGGTCTTTATACAAAATTGAAGACTTAGTTATGCATATTATATTGCATTTCTGTCATAGATCCGTGAATTAATGACACACTGGACCTTTAAAGGGGAAATTTGTTAAAGTTTTTAATATTCAAGAACAACACATGCTCACAATATTGCCGCTATTATTTTAGCACCCGACCAACCCAACAGATTATTTTTGTCTGACCAATGAGAGATGCCAGATAGTACTTATTGAAAATTATTATTTACTGTAAATGCTTCATCTGTACATTGCATTTAAACTGCATTGGTCTAATATCTTACTTTTAAAGTCGACGGTACGAGTGAAAAGCCCAGCCTGCTGTGCACTTTTGGTACACTTTTTTGAGTCTTTGTTTGACTTGTCTTTGATCATCTTAGGACACCTATTTATTGCAAAAAAAGATTTTCACTTACCTTGATTTCTTTGGCTCTTGTGATCTCAATGGGATCCACACAACATTGGCTCCTTTCAAATGCACTTACGAGCAAAGAAGAAAAGTGTAATATCATTCACATAAAATTGAAACCATTCCAACTGATCTTTTATAACACTGATAGTTCTGACACTGAGTTTGAGTGGGTGAACTGTATTCAAAGCCGTTGTAAAATAGCTATAAATGCACATGGCAAGGTATATTCTGTATCTGTCAACCTACACTTGATTAATGTCCAAATCAGATTTTACATTTATAACAGAAAACCAAGTTGCAATGTGGAGTCTAAATCTTTCTTTTCTTTCTGTCCTACAGACATCAAGTGAACGCTGCTATCCCACAATGCAGCACTCACCACCTGTGAACTGCAGGAGGAGTAAAAGTGGGGCTGTTAGTGGTCAAGGCTGTCCCTGAGGTCACGGTGTGAAGTATCCGAAAAATGACATCACCCCTGTCGCTGCCTCCAGAACAAGCTCTGGCTTCAACTGTCTTTTCCTTAGTTTGTCCGTCAGCGGGTGAATTGTGCAGTCGAAACGCAGAAACGATGGTGGGTGTCAGTCGGGTAATTTGGTTTACCTATGAAGTTGAGTGTGCCTTGCTGGGATAATTATGGGGATGGGATTGTTGTTGCCCAGTCAGTCATTGTAGTCAACCCGCTGTCTGTTTCAATTATCACGGCTTGGGTCTCCAAATCCAAACCCAAGCCCCTGGAAACTCTTTCTGTACCTTCACGTACAAAGACGGGCATTGTTCCTTTTCCTCTCCATCCAGCCTGGGCCCTTCAAGTAAATTGTTCTGGCCTTTTAGGGGTCTTTGTGCTTATTCATCAAGGCCGTGTGGGATTGAAGTTCAAGAGTGCTCTAAAGCCTCTTCTCCAGTCAAATGACTGGTTTCCACATGCGTGGTTAATGTCCCCTCTGCAGATTTCATTGAAATAATTCATTGAACGTTGGCTACGGCGGCTCATATTTTCTAGGACGTTATGACTCATTCTACGGCATGCAAATGATAGCGGTTGTAGAGCTAATGAAGCCATCTTTGACATGACTGATTTCGCTGTCAATGAGGGTGGGCGACGGCGGTGTTTATATAAATGGCACAAATCAATGGAGTTGTACTGATCAATGGTTGCTGAGCATGTAAATGATGAGCGCATAACTCTTCGGCCTGGGTTCATATGACGAATATTGGAGAAATTAATTAAGCGTAACAAGTTTTGTTGCTGCTGGGATTACGTTCAATAAGTAGTTCTCTCGTCTGGTGTTGTTTTATATGAGCTTGTTTAACTAGTCATTATTTTGGAAAGTGCTTAGAGAAAACTGGCCTTAAAATGAAATTATTGCATTATAAATAAATTGTACTTCTTTAATCCATGGGTGGGTAAAATATGGACAAAACCAATTGTTTGTTGATTAATTATGTTGGGTTTTTGTTACACAACCATGGATTGAAACAATTAAACCTTTTTGGTTGAGACAAACCAACATTGGTTAATTTATTAGTCCGTATACCGATAAATAATATGATTGTCCATATTTTACCCAAACATGGGTTGAAACCAAACAGCTTTTTATTTTTGACCAATATTGTCCCTCCTACTGTGGCACAGAGATTGCAACACATTGTGTCATGAATTGCAATTCAACCAGTTTATTGTGTGCTAGTTTCAATAGATAATGCGATATAATGTGAAATAAATGTACAAATGAAGAGTTTGGTTCCAAAATGAGACATTTTTCAAAAATATGTGCGTAATGTGTACGTTTATACTGTTTGCAACTAAAATTCGGCACTTGTTTGGGTGTTGGCGCTGGCTCTGAACCAATTTAAAACATTCAGTCAACTTGTGTTGAGTCATTGGATGTAGGACTTTATGCTGTATGTTTATGTGCTAAATGATGAGCACAGATTTCTTCAGCCCGGGTGAATATACATACATATTGGTGAAATTAATTAAGCGTAACAAGCAATGTTGCCCACTGAGATTGTGTTCAGTATGCAGTTTTCCACATATTGTTTTCTCTCTGCTGGTTTAAATTCTTTTAAAATGGAATGATACAAAATTAAAGAAATATGTTGAAAGCTGGCAATACGGTTTAAGAAAACCGATATCCCGGGCCTTGTTACATTATTCTTTGAAAATGAGGAAATATTTCAATGCTCTGGATCCAATTAAATCTAAGCAGCCCGGTGACAGCCATTCCAAAGTCAGCTGCTCTGGTGTATCATTAAAGATCTCGCATCCGGAAACATGTCTGACAGGATGGACAAGGAGGAGACAAAATTGCCAGGTTTCCTGCTATGCCGATTTTCAAATGCCATGTCACGTCTGCTTGTTATGTGCAACAGAACAACTCGTGCAACCTTCTGCAATATTTCTCTAAAGTTGCACGTTGTTGCAGTTAAGGTAACAAGTGTGCGAGCGCTCGCTGCGGCCTGGACGGCGTGGGTGTGTGACAACAGTAGATCTTATGAAAAACACATTCAGCGTCTCCTATGATACAGTTTGCTGGGCTCCAACATTATACATAATTACCTAATGAGTTGATGAATAGATTAGGTTAAAGATTTGAAAAGAAAACATTTAATGTTGCTTTTTTCCGATTGCGAATCAATTGACTGTGGGGTTTAGATATTATTCAAACTTTATTACTTTCTTTCCACCACAGAACACAGAAGAAGATATTTTGAAGAAATTTGGTAACCGAACAGCTTTGTCACTCATTCACTATTGTATGGACACAAAACCAAAGTGAATGGGGGCTAGTTAACAAAATTATTCAAAATATCTACTTTTGTCTTCTGAGGAAGAAAGAAAGTAATACAGGTTTGAATTGAGAAGAGGGCGAATAAATGATGACATCATTTTCATTTTTACGTAAACTATCACTTTAAATATGGTCCTATATACGATAGTACTTAATGATTATCATATTCATGATTCATATTATTAATGTGTTTGGTTCTCCAAAGTGTTATCATAGTCCCAAAAGCAGTACACTGTAAAACAACTGAAAATCTATCATATTCAACCAGCTGGTGTCATGATTAAGCCGTGTCTAGTGTCTATAGTGTCTAATGTCTATAGTGTCTATTGTGTCTAGGGTCTATAGTGTCTATAGTGTCTCTAGTGTCTAGTGTCTCTAATGTCTAGTGTCTATAGTGTCTATAGTGTCTATTGTGTCTAGTGTCTATAGTGTCTCTAGTGTCTAGTGTCTATAGTGTCTATTGTGTCTATTGTCTTTAGTGTCTCTAGTGTCTAGTGTCTAGTGTCTAGTGTCTAGTGTCTAGTGTCTAGTGTCTAGTGTCTAGTGTCTAGTGTCTAGTGTCTAGTCTAGTCTCTAGTTTTGTTAAAAGTTTATTTTTGTCTTGTTTAAGTGTAGTAAGTCTTAGTCCTGTCTTGTCGTGTTATTATATTCCCCTGTTTTGTTACTCCCTCTTGTGTTTGGTAAAGTCTTTCATGTTATTATACACCTAACTTGTAAATGTGCAGTCTCTTTCTATAATTTAACATTTTTACAGTCTTTTTGTAAAATTACAGTTTTTTATAGTGAACTGTATTGCCATAGTACATAAAAATGGCAGAACTGTGCACGTGGAATTATTTGTAATTTTGGGGAGATTTGTAATCTCTTATCCTATTTTTCTTCCTCCCAATCTGCATGTGTGATTTTCTTGCCTTCTTATGGTTCTTTTATTAAGTGCACTGTAACATCAATAAATGACTATTAAATGCTAAGTACTGTAAGTTGTGTCGAAACCGACTTGAAAGCATCTTTATTGAGACACATTCAGGAGTTTGATACTTGAAATGCTTCAGAATAGTTTGGACCTCAGAGCCGGTTTGACTGAGAGCTAATCGTGTCATCCGTCATGTTGACAGGCAGCTCTGTAATAAAGCAGCGCACCTGCAAGACAATTTACATTTCTGTGTAATCTGCATTTTAAATGTGATTTTCATATGTTCGTGCACTGCAGCAAAGAAAGTTTTGTGTATAGGCCTGTCCTGGACTTAATGAAAAAGGGATGGAGGCTTTGTGAACCTTTCACAAGCAGATTTCAGATTGGAAAACTAATCACCGCTAAGCACAGAACGAAAGAATTTATGTCTTGCCTATCTGGTCATACTCAAACAATCTATCCTGATTTTCTTTTTGAATCATTCATAATTTTTTGTGGCACACATATGATTTGGTCATTTTGGCTGTATGTCAAGAAATAAGTGTCATCATTTACATTGTTGATTCCAAACCTTTGTGCTTTGATCTCTTTCTGCACGATGAGAACTTCTGAAAATGTCTCTCAGATCTCAGGACACAGTTCTCCTTTTAAACAGATAACAATGAAGTCTGAAAGCTTGAGCGCACAGTAAGATTTCCTAAGTGTCCTAAATCTCTCCCTGATCTTCACTCAAAGCCACAATATGTTCTTCGAAACTTATATACAGTAGATTCTATTGATTATAAACTAGAGTAGAGTGACGTTATGTTTTTATTATTGTTTGTGCTTTTATGGACTCCACAGATTTAATAGATCAGCAAACTCTCCTTTGGTGCTCCACAGAAGCAACAATGGTATATCTAATAAAAAGAATGGTGAGTTTTCATTTTTATGTGAACTGTACTGTATCTTTCAGTTTTATTCTAAACAATAATCAAACAGAATCGTAGCAAACTGAATTCTTTCAAGTCTAATATTTGAAGACGATGTTCAGGTAGCTCACCATCTGTGCATGCAGTGATGCTTGAAAGAAAGAGCCAGAGAGAATTATTAACAAATAACCGTGAATACCCCAAGGTTCATGAAATGAAACCCCCAAATGAATGAATTGTCAAATCTGTTACAGAAAACTGACCTCAGCGATGCCATAAACATGTGCAGCGAGCAAACGAAACACCACCACTGAATCGTTTTGTGGCTGTTGCTTTGAGAGAAACACCGGCTGTTTGTTATTTAAAACTTTGATCCGAAGAGTAAAATGTGAGAAGGTGAGGAACACATGATGGTTGTGTTTATTACTTCACTCATTTGAAAGCAGCGCGGTGTTAAAGTGTAAACCTGATGCGTGGCATCTTTGTACTGTATGAGGTGCAAAATTAATATTTAATATTCAATGCTGTCTTGGGGTTACATGTTTTTAAATCTATAGAGGATACCTATGTGCCTAGTATAGTGTCTAGAATACAATTGAAGTCACTGTATGTTGCTTTGGCTAAAAGTGTCAATTGCGTAAATGTATATATCACATACAGTAAAATCATGATCATAGATCTAATCCACCATTACGACTGACTGTGTTTCACACAACCTTCTAATTCAATACACTTCACTTTAGACTCCAAAGTTATCTCTGCACGAGAGCCGGCCGGACATATTGTCCTGACAGCTGTCATTCAATCATCTTAACAAAGCTCCATCTCTTTTTTAGGTGACTCACCATGGGAAGCATCCAAAACTCAGTTTTTTCTTTTCATTTTAATTAATTTTTGCAATGTGTCGAAGCAGCTGAACGGATCTGAGGGAGGCTGTAAAAACATCTGCCCTGGAGATCTGTCAGCCATGTAATCAGAAAACTGCATTCTGCCACTCAGCTCCTCATCTCCTGCCACCATCCTCAGAACCTCCAGCTTTCAGAGTTTCTCGAGTCTTTTGAGGGATTTGCCAGCTGTAGAATTAGCGAGCGGTTCCATAACTGCTGTCGGTACAGGTGCAATCTGAAAGGCTTTCTCTAGAGCTGTATTTTGGTCATGTGTTGTTCTTGATCTGAATCATCAGCTGATTCTTACTGTTATTTAGCAGCTGTATTTTAGACGTGAGCTGTCCGTGGTGCTGAACCCAAAATTTTTTGGTTTCACATGTTTGGGTTTTATTGCTAAAATTCAGTCCAGTAGCCTAAAGGGGGGCTTTGTTTGTGTTGTGTATCTCAATAGGGCACTGTGAAGAATTGGGTATGTTAAAGACGTTATAGATAGATTTTTGCTTTGTCTCTGTGGAACATACATGGGAGCTGAAATGTGGGTGAGTTTGGATCCGGCTTATGAACAGAAATTAAAAAAATATTTATGTAACTTGTGTTAAAAACTGATCATGACCTTTTTGTTGTGTTTACTCCTCTCGCTCTCAATGTTGCCATCTAATAATAACACTAGATGTTATAACTGTAATACAAAGAACACCATTCCCATGACTGTAGTAATTTTTTTATTTAAAGAGTATGGAATATTATATTATTTGTGATGTCTATTATTTATGCTGACTTACAAAGACCAAACAAAAATATATTCAAGTACTTTGTACTATACAGCAATGAGAATTTAATCATGTGACCCAGTCTGTGAAAACCTAGCTTAAGAATTTTTTTGTGACACAAAAAAAACATTTGATGTGTCCTGCAGAGTTTTGTAAGATACGCTCATAAGATTACCTAAGCTTGAACTTCAGTAGGAAAAAAAACTCAGTTAAAGGAAACACTTGTTAAATATTTAACAAACCAAAGTGTCACGCATGTAATCCTCCCAAATAGTGTGTCATAGAGCGGGTTTAGTTTACAAACAAATCTAATTAACATTTATCCTTGATGGGGCATTAGAGTGTTCAAAGGAATTCTAATGCCGTCAAGAAATCTCAGTGAATGTGAGAGAGAGATAGGAGATGCAGCTTACTGATTGAAAAAGGATTTGCAATGACAAATAGAAGAAAGCATGTATCTATTGTCATCATCTTCCTTTATATCCGGTCATCAAGCCCGGCTAGTTTCTCTCCTTGTCTCCCTCTTACTCAGACTCCTCATTAAAAAGATGCAAGCCAAGATAAATTGCTGAAAATTAAATGGATACGTGTTAAAATCGTTTTAGTGGGTTCAACGTGCTCCGGTCGGGAGACTCGGAATCACAGCGGGACCGTTAGAGAGAGAACTCAGAATCTGCGGTGTGCATTTCATTAAGGATATTTCTTTATGCCAGCTAACTGCCAGAAGTGAATAATCAGGGATGTTGTTTATGCACGGCCGGCCCCTTTTGGTCTCCGACGACTCCTTTTTCTTCACTGTAAAGCTCTCAATCTATCAACACTTTGATTCTGCCGAGCTGCTGATTGCTAATGTTTAGCATGGACTCATGTAGACCGTTCTGCGTGACTCATGCTCCTACATCAACTTATCAACTGAGGCGGTTTTTAAATAGAATGCAGAACTGGCGTTTCAGCTCCGTCTGCGCAAAGTTTATGCCGTTGTCCATGGATACGCCATTTCATTCATATCAGATATCTAGAATCCTCCGGCCTGGCTGTTATTTTCTATATAATAAATGAGTTGGGAGGATGTTGTGATCTGTATGTTGGATGTTTGTATGGTGATGTTGTAAGGTGGTTTGGCTTATTTGCTGATCTAGAGATTGCATGTTTAAACCCCAAAGGGGGTGATTCATGAGCTATCGCCATTATGACCTTGAATGACTCTTAGTCAGTGTTTAACTTATAATAAAAATGTACATATTAAAAAAACAATGTCATGGTGTTGGGTGGTTGCCAGGATGTTGCTATATGGTTAATAAAGGGTTTTTAATGTGTTGCAATGTTGTTTTGGTGGTTGCTTATTGCTATAAGTAGAAAAAGCCTAGGGTTACATTTCTAAGATCGTTCGGTCCTTATACTTGCATGTCTCCAGATGGTTGCAGCAACAAACAAACGTTATGTGGCCCAAACTTAATTTCCGGTAGAAAAAGTTCAGAAAAGAATCGTCGCAAAGAATCAATAACAGTTAAGTAGTTTTAATTTAATTCAATACAATTGATATAAAATATAATATTCATAAAAGTTCAAATAGGTAACTTAATATGAAACTGTCTATAATGCAAGCATACAATTTGAGATGTGATTTATATCTGTACGTGCTGAATTGGTTAAAACATTACTAAAAACTTCAATCAAACATACATTTGGAAAAGATGAATGTCAATCTAAATAACAGTGTTATCTACACCACTAATAATAACAATTTATAATCTTTAATTATGTGTTGTTTTGACTCATTAACTTGCACGATTGACTTCATCTCTTGAGTATTTTCCTTGGTTACCATGGCAATCAATTAAGAAAACAACTTTGACGAATAAAAATGATAACACCCTATCTTTTCAGATCTAGTATTAACTTTTGAATGTGGCATGTAGTTGCACACATGTGTTCCTAAAGAAGCCAAGTACAGCCCAGTCTGTCAACATCCAAACCGTGTTGACTTTCACGATGTCCACGGCTGTTATTGATTCAGGTTATTGATTGGTGGGCAGCTATTATTTTGGTATGTATGGAGACTGTAAGCCTCTGCATGGAATGTGACTCAGAAGTGAACAGTAGGGCCCTGGAGAACAACCTGGCTGCTTACGAAAATGAGATCCATTAGAAAAGAGTTAAACGAATATCAGAGTATACATAGTATTGAGTTAAACAAATGACGTGCAGTCCATTGGTAGAGTTTGTTTGTTTTTCAGCCGCTGCTACTTAATAAATGGCTGTTAAGGTGACTAATTGTTCACGCTAACAAACGTTAGATTGAAACGTATAATTTTGCACTTTCCCTTATTACATTGTTTTCTGAGTCTGACAATGGGGAATGGATAACTCAATTTGGTTGTACCAAATCACCGTGGGGAGAACTGCAATTTGGCTCATTTCAATACCGCAGTCATTTGATACATTCAGAATTTGTTTAACAGGAAACATTGTAGCTAACCATTAAACGGAGGCAGCGATGGCACATCCAGGAGATTTTGTTTTGACTTTGTACCCTTCAAAGATATGAAAGCCTATGATTGTCGAGACGTTCCTCTGTAAATTATAGATTTAGGGGTGACTGCGTATGTACAAAGTGCTTATCAATGGGACGCGGCTGACCCACGCTGGGCGAAGATGAGACGATATGCTAGCTCGGATTAACGTAACTATTCTTGAGCAGATTTAGCCTGCACAGATATGCCAGTAGATAAATGAGCTCCTGTGGGAAACTCATGAATGTGGCATGTGTATCACGGGCTAAAATATTTTTACGTGCCACCCACCCAGGAAGCCTGTTTACAGTGCGCCATCTTTCATAAGGCGTTAAATAAAATTACCAGTGCCGCAATTTCAAGCAAACATATTAATATTTTAAGACTCGCAGCAGAGACCTTGAGGTCCTTTTAAAACCAGTCGGATCTGTATAATGACAGACTGATTACCGTTATTATCTCGCTCCCTATCACGAGTTCCCTTAAATCCCTCCCCATCGATCTCCATCACCAGCTGTATTTTCCCTAAGACAATTACACATCTAATTGTAATCACTGTTTCTTATCTGTTGTACTAAAGGGCATTAACAGACAAAGATGTCCATTGATTCTTCGCTTTTAATTCATCTTGCAGGAGAATAGAGAACTTGGAGCCAAAGCTAATTATCACTGAGGGACTACCCATAAGTCAGATTCTGTTTTATGTGCGTAGGCTTCGTCTGAGAGCGTTTTGTCTTAGAGGTTGACTCTTGGCCCATTCAGGTTTCTTATTGATGAATTTGCATGTTGTGATAGCAGGTTTGTTTCTGTTGAAGTAAATGAATTTATATTTCAAACACCGTGGCAGTGATGCGTTGGTGATATGGGTGGGGTAGGAGAATAAAAAGAAACGCTACTTACTAGAACGGCATTTTCCATGAGCGTGAAGCTGTAGCTGTTTTCAAAGTTGAATTGTTATTTTTTTAAAAGCCCAGAGGAAATTTCTATTGCTGGTTAAGGGGATTTGAAGGAATGTGTTTTATTTAGGTATCGAGTTAGCTTAGGAGAAATACAAACACAAATAAATGGGAATCTTCAATCATTTTGACTTGGTAAATCTGAGCTCAGTTTGTGACAACTTTCTCTGGAAAAATACAGACCCAGGACACTTCATTTCACAAACACAACAGAATATTTTAAATATATTTTAAAGAATCTTGGTAACCAAACAGCAGTGGAACCCATTGACTGTCTATGCAATAGAAGTGAATGGGCACCACCATTGTTCACATTTGGCATACGCTTTTATCCATAGCGACTTACATTGCATTATACTATACATTTGTTTCTAAGTTTGTGCAAATCCCTGGGCTCAAACCCATGACCTTGGCATTGCTAGCACCATGCCATTCCCCACTGAGCTGCAGGAAAGCTTTGTTCTGTTACCGGCATTCTTCAAAATATATTTTTTTGTGTGTTCGGCAAAAAAGGAAAGTCAGGAGTAAGAGAAAATGATGACAGAATTTTCATTTTGGGCGAACTATCACTTTAATTGTATTGATGTCTATATGAGAAATAATTGAGATATTATAACGATTCATGTACACAAACCACTTCTAAAATGATTTATGTATTTAAAACATTATTTTCACAGTTTATTGACCACTTCAGTATCTTCAATGTATAGTTTGCTATTTTGTTTGTGGCTTGTAATATAGATAACTACTTTTGGTCAAATGTAACTTGACTATAGTTGACCTATTACCATGAGTGGTTTGACACTACATTTTAAAAGTTGTTGTAATGTAATTTACACACTTTTATGTTCACACAAAGATTGATTCTCAAAAACAAACCACACACTGGCACCAATACTGTACGCACATACAGACACTTAGAAAAGGGTCGTTTGTTTCACTTGAGGCAAACTACACATGTGGATGACAAAGGCTGAGTTGCTTGTACATTCAAACAATGATTTTTCATTTGCATCCTTTATGAATAATAATAATAATAACATCATTCTCTTTCATAAAGAACCATGAAACAGTTATAGCCCACAAGCTGCGTAAAACTAACACAGATTTCCCATTATAACTGTATTGTTAGATTACGCGGTTAAAGCGCCCTAATAGCATCCTTATCTTTTTTACAGACTTTAGCCAAGAAGGTTGAAATACAGTACCTTCCTAAAACAAGCACACAGGAAACAGCTTGTCCAAGGTCTCTGGAAGGATTACATGATATTCGTGCTGTATCAATGTCACCTTTATAATCTTCCTGTGTGTAAATGACGCTCACACATTTGCAATTTTTTGTTGTCGTTTTTTTTCTCCATGAAAAAGCTTCTTAGCTCATCGTCGGCCACGGTGACCATGAGATATTCCCCAGAGAGAGAGAAAGGCAAATTATCCCGAGGTGGTGTCCTGTCACAGCAAAGGTATGGCACCAGGGGGCCTTCTCATTAATTTCCAATCCAAACCGGGTGGGCGAGGATCCGCGCCTCATCTGCCGCTGAAGAGCGTGGTAAAATCTTTCAGCCGCCCATTATCTCCATCTTTATCTCCGGTCTTATTGAGGCAGGTTTGGGGAAAATGCCTTTATTTTTCATAATCCTCTCTCAGCCTTATCCATATTTCATGAAGAACACTGGGGGTATGAAAGCATCTGAGACTAATCCACTGCAGGATATTTAGTCCCAGATTAAACTCGTGCACTCCACTGCACCATAATTCTGTTCATATTGATTGCCTGGCTCCACGAAGTGCTAGTCGAGGATCTTCCATGCATTTTGCTTCTGAAATTGTTTTAATGCCGTCCTTCGGTGATGACACATTAATGTAGGGAGATGGAGAAAAAGAGTGAAATAAGAAACGCAGAGAATGGAATTGAGTCTGGGAGAGATGGATTGTGTTTAACAAGTTGTTTAGGGTGAGAAAGAAGTCGTGAAGCTATGAGACATTTATCAGCACCATCTCCTGAGTGTTAACAACACTGAAAACTGTATTTATAGTGGGCTCCAAAATGTATGCAGATTTGGAACAACTTGAGGGTGAGTAAATGAAGACAGAGTTTTCATCTTTGGGTGAACTGTTCCTTTAACTATTTTGAAAAAAGTTCAGAAGTCTTTGCTTACATCGAAGTTCTCAAGTGGAACACATCATGCTGGGAAATCAGGGTTTGCACCAATGTCTAGAAGCCATCCCAAGACCTGCTATTATTTAAGGGCCTGGCACGCAAAATTCTTTCATCATTTACTCATTCTCATGTCATTCCAAACCTGTTTGTCTTTCTCTCTTCTGCAGAACACAAAAGAAGATATTTTGAAGAATGTTGGTAAGCCAAACAACACTCATTTAGGCCATATAATGTACAAGTATGTTAATGATACAGTATGTTCACTTAGCCTGATAAATCATTTACTATTTCAGATCTTCTCAGTCTGCTTGGAAGACTGCAAGGCATCATTTCCAAATCTTCACAGCTGTCAGATACAGATGGTGAGGGAATGTTTGAGCAGCACACATTTATGAATTTTACTCTCTAAAGCGCAGTGTGAGAAATTCTTTCTTTAATGGGACATATCCATCCTGACCTGTAGAAACTTGATACAAGATGTTCTGCTTTTACAGTTTATTCCCTCAAGGAAAGTAGTAGGGCTTTACAAACTACCAGACATCTCCAACACAGATACTGAGACCAAAAATGTGCCCTTGACTGTTTTTGTCAGTAATGAGACTGACATTCGACTAATTCCACAATCCATTTGTTGAATAACTGCATGTTCCCCTTCAGTCGGTCTCTCGACGTTGTGAGAGACTGACTGGGGTTTGATCTTGAGAACCTACCTTCTCCGAGATAATTAATTAATAAAACGCCAATGGGCTTGGCGAATGGCACGCGCACGCCAGTCTCCGCCCCGTGCATACGGGTATAAAGGAAGATGGCGGCGGTCATTCACGCATCCTTTGTTCTTCGGAACCTGTGTGTTTGCTGATGCTACACGCGATACTCGACTTCGAGAAAAACCTGCTGGATTTATGACGCGGAGCAGCGGACTTCTCCTTTCGGTGGACTTCCCCTGGGCGTTTCGGCAGAAGGCTACAGACCTTAAGAGGTAAGTCCCTCCGGCTACGAGCATGTTTCGTAGCTGTATCCTTGGGTGCGACAGACTCATCCCGGAGTCTGACGGCCATGATTCCTGTGTCACTTGCTTGGGGCTCAAGCATGCTGAGGCAGGTTTTCACTGATGCAATGTCCCGTGTGTGCGGACATAGCAATCAGGGTGTTGCGGTCACGGTTGGCTACGTTCTTTCGAGCGCTGCCACCACCCCGTCTGTTTCCCAGGCGTGTTCAGCTGCCGTTTCGGCGAGGTTGACCGCTTTGGCGAGCGGCGGGGGTGATTTAGGGACGCGATAGATGTCGCTCCGTCAGCTTCACGCTCGCGGACCATCTATACCCCTTCACGCTCACCTGGTTCGTCCCCTACGAGCGGCAGACGGCCGTCTCATAGTGGTAAGACTTCGCACACGGATGATGACGCTATCTCTGTCGCTGCGTCGGACAGCTGCCTGCTGGCATCGGATGCGGAAGAGAGCTCCGGAGGAGACTCAGGCTAAGATGTCGGCCATGCTTTCCCGGGCAGCCGCGTGCATCGGGTTGCAGGGTGTAACAACATCCTCGCCGGAACGCTCGCGGCTAGATGCGCGGTTTCGGGGGCGTGGTCAAAAGCCACGCCCCGCTCCGTTACCATTTTTCCCGGAGGTGCATGACGAGCTCGCCAAGTCCTGGAATGCGCTCCTTTTGGCGCGTTTCAGGCCGGAGGGCTCTGTGGCTGTGACTTCCCTGGTTGGTGGGGCGGCTAGAGTCTATGTTGACGTTCCCCGCGTGGAGCGTGCAGTCGCGGGCCACTTGTGCCCGCAGACAGCTGCCACTTGGGGGGGCTCGACCTAGACTCCCGTCCAGAGCACGTAAGCTCTTCGACACTCGTCGAAGACTTGCAGTGCTGCTGGACGAACCGCCTCCGCTCTCCACGCCATGGCGGTCCTCCGGGTTTTTCAGGTAAGTCCTGAAGGATTTGGACGGCGGGAAGTTCGACCCAACTCGTATGAGAGCTACGTACTGCCACAGACCGCGCGCTACGAGCGACGAAGGCCACGGCACGTGCACTGGGTCGGTCGATGTCCACAATGGTGGTCCAAGAGAGGCATCTGTGGCTTAGTCTTGCGCAGGTGAGCGGCGCCCAGAACGTCGGTTCTGGATGCGCCCATCTCGCAAGCAGGGCTGCTTGGTGATACCGTGGAGGACGGCAGTTCTCCGCGGTCTGGCAGACTGAGGCGATCGAACAGATCCTGCCACGCGCCAACGTGCCCGCCAACAGGTCGGCATGGTCTCGGGCACAGTCTGGTTCCCAGCAGCCCTGCCCTCCCGCGGCGGCCCTCCGGTTAAGGAACCTCCCAGAGGACGACCCACCAGAGGCGGACCCCCGCGGAAGAGGGCATCTGTTCCCCGTCAGCAGCCCGCCAAGAGGTTCTTTAAGCGGCCCTGACGGGACGAACCAGGGGGAGATTTTACTGGGCCCGAATCCCGGCCTTTCCAATGCCGGATCGGAAAAGGACGCTGCCTGCCGCGTTCCATCGAGTCTGGGCCCTTTTCAGGGTCCGGCGCCCACATACTCTCAAAGAGACAAATCTCCCCTGGGTTTTCCTCCACAACACTCTCGTCCAGACGGTGTATGGGATGGATCGGGCCGCCGACCGCAATCTCCTCCGGACATTGCGTTGGGCCGCCTGAAGCAGGTAAACATACAGAGCCGTCAACCTCCCTGGGGGTCCCCCCTGTGCGAGGTGACCGTACTGTCAGCCACCGAACCAGCCTCCCCCGGCACGGTGAGGCAGATTGTCCTTCTGGTCCCGTTGTCACGGTTCTTGGGCGCTTGGTAGCGCACCAGCCCGTCACATTGGATAGAGAGGACGGTCCGTCTCGGTTACTCGATCCAATTCGCCAGGCGCCCCCCCAAGTTTCGTGGCATTCTGTACACCTCGGGGCGAGGAGAGAATGCTTCCGTACTTCGGCCGGAGGTCGCCGCCCTTCTGGCGAAGGGTGCGGTCGAACCCGTCCCTATAACCGAGATGTCGTACGAGTTTTACATACTTCATCGTGCCCAAAAAAGGGCGGGGGGCTGCGGCCCATTTTTGGATCTGCGGCACCTGAACAAGCACCTGCACAAGCTGCCGTTCAGAGTGCTGACGCAGAGGCGCATCCTGGTCTCGGTACGTCACCAGGATTGGTTCGTGGCGATCGACCTGAAGGACGGGTACTTTCACGTCTCTATTCTCCCCCGACACCGGCCGTTTCTACGGTTCGCGTTCGAGGGAAGGGCGTATCAGTACAGGGTCCTGCCATTTGGTCTGGCCCTGTCTCCACGTGTTTTTTCAAACAAGTGGAGGCTGCCTTAGCTCCTGTCAGGGAGCAAGGCGTGCGAGTGCTAAACTATCTTGACGACTGGCTTATCTTGGCACACTCGCGAGATGTGTTGTGCACGCACAGGGACCTTGTGCTTCGGCACCTAGACCGTCTAGGCCTCCGGGTCAACCAGGAGAAGAGCAAGCTCTCCCCCGCGCAGAGCACCTCTTACCTCGGTATGGAACTAGACTCTGTCCGTATGTCAGCACGTCTCACCAACGAGCGTGCACAGTCAGTGCTGCGTTGTCTGAGGTTGATCAGTCAGAATCCCTCGACGCCGCTGAAGAATTTTCAGAGGCTCCTGGGGCACATGCCGTCCTCGACGGGGGTAACCCTCTCGGGTTGATGCACATGCGGCCGCTTCAGCACTGGCTACAGAGTCGGGTTCCCTGGACGGCGTGGCACGCCGGCACCAGGCGGATTACGGTAACGCCTCAGTGCCTTCGCACTGTCTTACCCTGGTCAGACTTGACCTTTTCTCCGAGCGGGGGTCCCGCTCGGACAGGTTTCGAGGCGTGTCGTGGGAACGACAGACGCCTCCCTGCAAGGGTGGGGTGCGGTGTGCAAGTGGGCACGCAGTATCGGGTCGGTGGACAGGTCCCCGACTGCGTTGGCATATCAACTGCCTAGAGTTGTTGGCAGTCCTTCTGGCACTGAGGAGGCTCCAGCCCCTCGTGCAGGACAAACACGTGCTAGTCCGGTTGGACAGCACGACTGCCGTAGCGTACATCAATCGCAAGGCGGCATACGCTCACCGCAGTTATCACAACTCGCCCGACGCCTCCTCCTTGGGAGTCAGCAGGTGAATCCCTGCGGGCCACGTTTCTTCTGGGCAACCTGAACCAGACAGCCGATGCGCTCTCTCGACAGTGTACTCCCCACGGAGAGTGGCGACTCCATCCCCGTGCAGCCCGGCTCATGTGGGAAGCGGTTCGGCAGGCACAGGTGGACCTGTTGCCTCCCCGGACTCCACCCATTACCCGCTATGGTATTCCCAGACCGAGGGTCCCCTCGGCACGGATGCCCTAGCACACAGCTGGCCGCGGGACAAGCGGAAGTACGCCTTCCCCCCAGTGAGCCTCCTTGCACAGGTCCTGTGCAAGGTCAGAGAAAGGGGCATCAGGTTCTGGTGAGTGGTGCCATACTGGCCCAACCAGACCTGGCTCTCGGATCTGGTAGATCTGACGACAGCCCCCCCTGGCCCATTCCCCTGACGAAGGACCTTCCGTTGCAGGGGAAGGGCACGTTGTGGCACCCCAACGCAGGCCTCTGGAACCTCCATGCCTGGCCCCTGGACGGGACGAGGGCTTGCCCGTTAGCGGTCCGGGAGACTGTCTTACAGGCTAGAGCCCCGCCTCTAGGCGGTCATACGCTTATAAGTGGCGCCAATTGTCCTGGTGTTCTCCCCGGGAGGAGAACCCGCGGAGTTGCCTGATCGGATCAGTGCTGACCCGCAGGTAAGTATCCCCGTCAGCACAACCTGGTCACCAGGTTCCTCAGGAGCGCGAGAGGGGTGTGTCCACCCTGGCCGCGCTCCGTACCCTCTTGGGACCCTAATGTGGTCCTACAGGGCCTTGGTACGGCCCTGGTGAGCCCCTAAGTATTGCCAATCTTCCTCAGTCGGATGAAAGATGCACTCTTTGTGGCGCTCACCTCCATCAAGAGGGTGGGGGACCTACAGGCATTCTCTGTGTCCCAAAGGTGCCTGGAACTCGGGATCGGTAATTCTCACGTGGTCCTGAGATCCTATCCCGACGACGTGCCCAAGCTTCCCACTACTCCCTTCCGGGACCAGGTGGTGAACCTGCAGGCGCTCCCCTCCGGAGAGGAAGACCCAACCTTTCTATGTGTTGTGTCCAGTACGCGCGCTGCGCCTCGGTCTGGACCGCACACAGAGCCTCAGAAGCTCTGAGCAGCTCTTTGTCTGTTCTGGGAGACGGCACCCGGGGGGGGCTGTCTCCAAACAGAAGTGGCGCACTGGGTACCAATCCCAGGATCGCCGTGCCCGCTGGCAGTGAGAGCCCACTCCACTCGTGGGCACTGGCACAGGGCGCCTCTCTGGCAGACATTTGTAGAACTGCGGGTTGGGCTACGCCCAGTGCCTTCACGAGATTTTACAATCTCCACGTGGAACCAGTTGCAGCACATCCCTTAAACGCCGCCAACGTTTAGGGTGGGCTCCTGGTTTGGGCGTACGCCTGCGAAAGCGCCTTCTCCCCTCACCAGGTGAGACTAGTGCGCTATTGTAGCCTACCTACTTTCCCCTCTCGGGCGAAGTATAGGCATTCCATCCATCACTAAGCATTGCACTTGGTAACAGACTGGGCGGAGCCGTCTGTTAGAACCAGGTCCGTTACAGGTAGAGTCATCCCTGCTCAGGCAGACCCCTGTATTAGGACTAGTGCCCCATACGTAGTGACTCCCCTTTGGGTCGTCCCGTGTGTTGAATTCCTCACTCAGGATTTCCCGATTGGTGAATCTGTGACCTCCCCGCCGGTGGTAATCCCACCTGGATTGTCCCCCTATTCGGGCTAACACCGTTCCGCATGTTGTTCTCCCCGCCGGGGAGACCATGTCATGTCTCCACATGTACCTCCCCTCCGGGTAGGATGTGGCCTCCGTAGCACACTCTTCTAAGAGGAGAGCAGTGTTTCCCCAGTGTTCGGCTCCGGACAGCTCCTCGCTACTAGAGGCGTACGCCACTGTCCGTGAGGCCGTCAGTAGAGGCTTCTCGGTATGACCAATACTATATGACTGGAAGATTACGTCTCGCGGTAGCACTCTGGGACTCGCTAGCCCAGTCAGGGTCGCTCCGCTAGAGGTCGTGATATCGGTGCAAGCGCTGTGGCGTTTAAGATTGATCCCCAGTCAGTCTCTCACAACGTCGAGAGACCGACTGAAGGGGAACGTCTCGGTTACGTCTGTAACCTCGGTTCCCTGATGGAGGGAACGAGACGTTGTGACTTCATGCCACAACGCTGCACCGAATCACTGCAGTGAACGGGAGTGCCCTCTCAGGTTCCTCAGTACAAAGGGTGCGTGAATGACCGCCGCCATCTTCCTTTATACCCGTATGCACGGGGCGGAGACTGGCGTGCGCGTGCCATTCGCCAAGCCCATTGGCGTTTTATTAATTAATTATCTCGGAGAAGGTAGGTTCTCAAGATCAAACCCCAGTCAGTCTCTCACAACGTCTCGTTCCCTCCATCAGGGAACCGAGGTTACAGACGTAACCGAGACGGTCTCTATCCCCTAGAAGCGTTTTCTTCTATCTGTTCTGATCACTTGAGAAATTAGGCCTATTTCAATTCAAGAAATCTGTAATCTTCTTAGAAATTGGTTCTGCTGTGTCAAGCACCCAGCTTGCTTGCTTGCGCTCCGCTGTGATCAGCGTGCGAATGCGCAGCGACATATCAAAGCATGTGAAGTGAGTGTTTGTTTTCAGCGCGCTTCAGTAATCTGGGTGCACGCCGCTCGCACAGGCTGCTATCATGTCTTATTCTGCAAATGACCCGATAGACTTGCTTGGAAAGATTACGGCATTCATGAAGAGCCTGGCATGCCAACAAAAAAACGAATTGGTGGAAGGGTGAAGATAACTTTCAGAATGTTAGCATAGCCGACACGTTGCGTGTGATGCAGTCAGGTTTTTGTTATTTCAGATTGGCAGGGATGTGAAATGCCTCTCCCTTTCCCCTGATGAATACTTTTCATTGGTTGTTATTGATTTCTGTTCCGCAGCTCATCTGATTTGAAATAGCAATAAACTGTTTCTCTGATTCAAATTGGCCGTAGATAGTGTTTTAGTTTTGCGTTTCAATCATCCATTGGCTCTTCTTTTGAATGAAAGCAATCACATTTGCAACGCTTGTTTTTATTACAAACAGAGATGATGAGCTAAATGACTCAACTAGTATTAGCATCAGTCAGTTGGTTAAATTTTGAACTTGTTTTTATTGTTTTTCGTTATTAGCCTTTTGCAAAAATCATTTGTAAACATAAAATGCCATTGACAAAACATGTTACTGCCAATATACAGAAATTAAGAAACTATTGCAAATCTTCATTTATTCAGAATTTCCAGATGCATTCTTGCCATTCCAGTGCAGTGTCTGTTGAATTTCAACAAAATAAAGCCTCAGGAGTGACAAAGTCATCCAATAGCAATGTAAAAGACACATGAAAACTGCGATAAAATCAAGGTTATCGCATAGAAATATTGCTGAACTTCTTTAATACATATAGAAATATGAATGTTGTATTGCTTAAAATGGAATATGAGCTTGTTTTCTTTGCAGTATTTGAGATCTGAAAAATATAGAGCATCTTTTCTGTTATTTTCAGTTTTCATTTTCTGCAACTAAATGCACATTTACTGTAAAAAGCACAAAAGTATACTGTAAATAGTATATTCAGAAAACTGAAAATGGTTAATGTATGTCAGAGTAAAACATATTTGATTATTTTGTCCAGTGGGATTTGATTGGGATAAATACTCTAAGTGCCAGGTACTTGAACGTTTTATTCATATAGCACATTATGCAATATTATTTTAGTGTAAAAACCTCAAAGTGATAATGAATGATGCAAACTTAAAGCACGGCATGAATATTAAAATAACAATTTCTTGCAAAAGCCACGACACATTTTTGGACCAATGAAAATGATTGACAGAATTAAAATTTTAGGCTGAAAACATAATTTTACAGTGTAATGGTCAACACATGATGTACAGCTCCTGGTTCACTGCAAAACATCAACAGTGAGTTGCCATATTCTTCCAACAGGTTCAAGTCCTATAATTTCACTTTGAAGCAGTTAAAGTGAAGCTCCTTTCTGCTGTTTTTCAGTAGGTCTGTTGATTTCTTTGTGCTGCAGCTGTAGTGTTTAATGAGGCAGGCTCTCAGATTCAAGTACAGTTCAGTGGGACGTCTCATATTTAAGGGCGGCGCTTATCTGCATATACCTGCATATTCCCTTGACAATCGTGTCTTATGCGCTTCTTGCTTCTCTAAAAAGAAACAGTGGGAGATCATTCGGGAGACAGCATAATTCCCACGTGATGCAATCCATCCACAGCAATTAATTCACTGAGACACTTGTGTTCAACACTTGTTTCGTTTTGCAATGCAAAATCACATGATGTCTGATGTTTTAAGGCTGAGCGGAGGCAGTATAGAAAGAAAACATCATTTATTCAGTGGGATGATTCTTTTGGAAGCATGTCCTATATAGCATATCCAAGACGTTTCTTCGTTTTTTGCATTTCGTATTAACAAAGCTCGTTTTTGATAAACTGCAAGTTTTTCTTATGATGTCATGCTTTTCACATTTAAAAAAACATCAAAAGATGTCGAGCTGATGCTCAATGGTTCACAGGGAAATAGCTAAAACTGACATTTCTATACTAAGTTCAATTGGTACTGCTTAACACGAGAAACACACTAGCATATTGTGATCTAAACATAACAAGAGTTTCTTGTTTATATGACGCTATTTACAGGTTGGGCCATTTAAGGTTATCGAATAGGTATCTTTGATAGCTGACTCGGTGCTGTTTTCTTCTTTCTGACAGCACCGTTTGACGAACTACAGGTCTGGCTCATTGCGATGCAATCGCAGCGCCTCTCGAGCCCCGAACAGCTGTTCTCGCCTGGAACAAACGTAGAGGAGGGGAAATGTGCTCTCTGCGATCTGTTCCTATTAGTCGCCTTCTAACACAGTCTAAACACACACCTTCAAACCAGTATTGAATGTGTCAGTGGCTTGACGTGTATCCAGGCTTTTCAGTTTACTGAAGGCTTGTAGGCCAGAGATCTCTTAGGCGGCTTTCAGTGCGCTGTACGTGTGCTGTTTGGCAAGGAAAGTCTTGTGAAGCAAATGTACTGTAGACGTTTCAATGCAAGATGTTTACTTAAATCATATCACTACGAGGGCCCTTACATCGATCACATTTGGACAAGACGAGTCTCAAATGTGCAAAAACATAATCATGTGAAACATGTTGTCCACATGTTTTTGCGCATTTGAATTTCATGTGGCCTTTCAGGGGGCCTTTAAGAGTACTTTTGGATAATAAAATAGAATCAGAAAATTAAACAATTAAATTGCACTTACAATTGCATATACTTAATTGCAAAAACAATACAGTAACAATACAATGTAAAATGTAAATATTTTATAGATGTTTAGTAACCACATAACATAATCTAAGCGCCAACGTTATTATAGTTTTCTTTTTTTTAAATCAAATAAAATATTGGTCTAAATATATACAAAATTTCAAGTTTGGCCACTAAACTGATCAACTGAAAGTAAAAACTAAACTAAAAATTAAATAAATTCATCTTACTGTATGTAGCAGCATAAACAAATAAATAATAAAACGAAAAAGGACATAACAACATTACTAAAAAGAAATGACTGAAAATGTTCATAAAAGCTGAAATCATAAAATTAAAAGCTAATTTAAAATATTATTATAACTACAATAAAAACTAAAAAAACTACAATAAAACGCCTAAGGGTGTAATGCTTTCTTCATTGGAGTAGGCGGTACAAAGACAAAACATAACTATTGTCATTTTATATATTTCTGTGATACACCACAAAATAACTTTGCTTTGTTTATGAAGTCTTTCATACAGTTTTTACAGTGACATTTGTTGCATGAGCTAGCCGTCAACAGATTGTCCCCCAAAATGACCTTCAGAAGCTCCATAAAATCCACCATAAGCTCACACTGATAAAATGAAGGATTGACATCCGCCAGTCCGAAAATATCCAGACTTTTCTGTTTATTAGGATATACACAGATTGCCCGACGAGTTTACCTGCGGGGACGTGGTGTGTGTGCACATTCAGAAGTGTTTGTATATGTGTTTTTAAGGTCGAGCGCAGCATGAAAGTAGTAGGTGTAGGTGTGAGCCGGTGGTGTGGCGGGGACGGCCTCCGTTGGGACTCGGGCAGATTGTGGTGCTGATGGGAAGAGCGGAGCACATCGTTCACAAGCTGTTCCCGAACTCGAGCTGCAGCCAAATACAGCGCAGCATATCCGTAGCTGGTGGGAATGTTTGTTTTTGCTGAACGCTGTTTATTTTTCTCTTCCTGGTATATTTATATATATTTATCACCGAGACACTGTGCCTCGCAGTGATGTAATTTACAAGGCTCTTGCTAACATTGTAATTCATAAATACATCTGCTTGAATTTCCAGTGTTTCAAAGCACTTCAGTGGCTCTCTGTGGTGAAACAGGATTGAGTGCCTTATGCCCGAATATTAGGGATGTTTTGTGAGAAGCACAAAACAGCATGTTTCAGTGTGCAACTTTTTGGAGGTTCAATTGACAGTATTTATAATTTACATAACTTCTGTATGTTCAGATGTGTATAAAGACCTTACATAATGAAGCAAATGTCCCTTGCATAAATTCGCCATGTTGTTTCTACAGCATCCTTAACGGACAAACTTCTCTTTAGAGCACAATTCGTAAATATGTTATCTCCTGCGGTAAAGAAGCGAAAACTTGACGACATCTTAGTCAAACACTGGACCTTTAAATAGCATTTTAACATTTTTTACCTCGGTTTAAATCGGATTTATCTTTTCAAGGACACACACACGGATAGAGTAAAGCAGTGAAGAAGAGAAGAGGGACTTCACCTACATCTAGGTTCGCCTCTTATCTGTATGAAAGTTCAATTTTAGTTCCTGTGGGTCTGGAGGGCATTTAGTTACTCTGAATATCAAAGAAAACAGCCTGAAAATAAGTTTAAAGGTGTGAAAAACAGGAGAGAGGTTTGCAGCGCATGTATTACAGAGAGATTTAATTGTGTTGTGTGTTACAGAGGAACATGTTCACCCCATAACACTCCGCTTGTGGCTCTTTAAATGTGTGATTTCTCCGTCTGTGTGAGTTTTCTGTCTCCTCGGAGGATTTTAATGAGAAATATGCCTTTTTTGACGAATGAAAAAACAATTCTTGTTTTAAAGGAAAAGCCTAGCTTTAGCTTTTTATTGTCTCTCTTGATTTACTTTTTCCTTTATTTGCCAGAATCTTTGTTGTAGGTTTGTCCACCAACCAGACCTTTGCACTACAAGAAATGAATATAAAGTGTAAATAAAATGTATTATTATTTATTTAGTATTTCTGTTCTTGGAATTGACACACACCAAGAGTTTTAGAGAACAATAGTTTTTTTTTTTGCAAATGTAGAAGTTATGCACTCATCTATAGCTGAATAACTGCTTAAATTTTCATTTGAAGATTTAAATTTTGTTATCAGTTATAGTTTATTCTGAAGTTCTTCTACTAACTTACCTGCAGACAAAAAAATATTGAAACCTAATAGAAACCATCACAGAAATGCTAGTGGTTTTCATTCAAATTCCACCATAAAGAATTTGCTTTTTTTTCATTAAAAACATTACAAAATTCTTTTTTTCTAGTGTGTTTTGGGCATTTTTCCACACATAGCATTATTTCATTCACATACCAGTAGACAACTGCAGTTTCCATTAAACCCAACACATTTCCCATTATAACCATTTATAATTATATTATTGGGCAGGGTTCTATTGTTTTTTTTCAACAGGGTATCTTGTGTTCATTGTGTTTGATTATAAAGGTGTATCAGTGGCATGTAAACCTAACCGTGTGCTTTATAAGGCCTTGGGTTAATGACAAGTACAGAGACGTTGCTTCACAGATGGACTGTAAATTAAGAGCTAAGTGGATTGCATTATCTTATAGACCGAAGAGTGTCCTTTAGAATTGAATTACCCGTTTAAAAGACTCGGTTCTTTGCCGCAGTCTCAGGTGTTGATACCCTGACAGCTACAAACGGTGGAAATGAAATAAGTTTTATTACCTTCCCGGCACACTGTGTCTTTAGGAACGCTGTCTTTATATCTCCCTACAATCACAGCTGTGAATCGAACACTGTCTGCCATACTTTTACTTAATACTCCATAAAACGTTCATAAAAGTCAACGTTCAGCTGGTTTATGTAAGGAGCGACCGAAGCGCTCTGTGTACCTGTGCTGGATTCTTACACGTACCACTAATGCAATATAAGGGATACTCCACCCAAAAATGAAATTTCTGTCATGAATGAGTCATTCTCTAGTTGTTCCAAACATGTATACATTGCTTTGTTCGGTTGAACACAAAGAAATATATTTGGGATTATGTTAGCAACCAACAATTCTGAGGCACCGTTGACCGCAACATTATTTAGTAATTTTTTGGTTCTGTTGAACTGAAGTATGGCGGTATGTTTTCTAGTATGGCAGTCAATGGTGCTTCAGAACTGTTGCTAACATTATTCCAAAATATATGTCTTTGTGTTCAACAGAACAAAGAAATGTATACAGGTTTGGAGAGGGTGAGTAATTCATGACAGTCTTTTCAAAGAGTATCCCTTTAATATCACTTTATTTAAGAGGTTTTATTTAGGTATTGTTGTCAAACGCAAGCGCTATTCTGTTATCGGTAGCATAAACCACCTTTGAATATATGCCATATGGATTTTGTCTGGGCGTTCGTTCAAGTCACTCAAACTGTGAGTAACTGGAGATGGCCGCTGTCTTGATATCCATACTCTGTCGATACGTATCAATCTTTAAAGCGATGCAGTGGCAGGGCACAAGAGGCCACAAGCTTAATTTGTTTCGCAGCGTCTCCACTAAATACTATAAAAGGGCTCGGATGGTAGAAAAATGAACTCCGTCAGGAAGCTGTATAAAATTTCTCTGACACGCTCAACCTTCTTGCTCGAGAGTGTATTGTTGTTTCCTGCTGATATTTGATTCCACCGAATCTATTTGGGATGTCTTGTCTCAGTCAAATATGAGCAGATCTTTACCAGATACATCATTCATCAACTTCAGTCTTGCATGCGATATCTGGATATTGCTGAACTTGATGGATGTTTGACATTTCGCGCCGCTCTGCGGGTCTGAGCTTCATAGGTTGTTACGCCGGCCTTGTGCCGGTGTTAAAATAATCTAAATGTAGCTTAATTTACAAGATGATCCAAAGATAATTTTCATGTCATGAACACAATCAAATATAAGCAGGCGGTCCTGTGGCTTAACAGGAAAACGATGTAAATCCTTAAATCCAATTTGGATTGAAGCGTTTGACAAATGCATAAATGTAAATGCGTTAAAACAAAGGGGAAAGTGTGACTAACTAACAGTACTTGCAACAGTTGGCCAGTCACTTTATTAGCAATGGCAACATACGTTCAAATCAATTGTAGGAAAGGTCTGTCGCTTGTCGATGTATAGCTGATGGCAAGAAAAACATCTGTTTGGCTTGTGCTGTTGGCACAAATATGAAAACGGAACTAAATCCCCAAGAAAATTTATATTTCCATTTATAGATACTATGTTTTCTTATTTCAATTCATCCTTAATAATAGAAGTTTAAAATCAGTGTTTGATTTTAATTGCACAGTTGAGGGAAATTTCACCGCCTCACTTGTGATGTATTTCAGCTCTTCATTTCTGAGTGAAGACGCATTGAACGGGCGGATGGATGTTTCGGTGATGGAGAGCTCGTGAAGATGAAAGATGAAAGCAAACCTCTGAGTACTTCCACGATGGCTCCTTGAACTATTTTTACTGACTTGTTTTCGACAATGGTAGCGAATCAAGCATAACTCGTGAATGAAGGATGTTTAAGGAAAATGCTGGGGGGGCAGTTTGTGGCATCTGTTGTCAGGGGCTGAATTTGATTATTGTGATGCCGCAGCATTTACGGTGGTGTCTGAACAAGCTCAAATTTTAAGGAAATGTAATAAATCCATTTCACAGTGAAAGAGAGCCGAAGGAAATAAATTGCATCACTAGAATGGGATAAGATGACTGCTGAAACAGCATCACTTGGGGCTTCTTTGTGTTTTTAAACATATTACTGGAGTCATTGTTGTTTACGTTTTGCGCTTTAGCACCTGTGACTGCTTTCTGCCGTGACGGCAATAAAAAATGATACTTCATGCATAAGGTTTTAGAGAGCTCAACTGAAAGACAAGCAAAAGCTTTTCGTCTCATCTCACAACTTTACCAAGGTTTCAGATCTTTGTTGCACTTCAAGGTCCTTTAGCATATGTTGGATAAAGAGCAACTTTTGCTTCTCTGTATGTGATGGATATGAGATATTTGAAGCATCTACATGAAAGATTCTGATTTTTTATGTGCTTTTCTTTACTCAGCATCTGGATAACCGAGACCACTGCTCAGAGGTTTTATTTAAAGGGATAGTTAACCCAACAATAAAAGTGATGTCATCATTGATTCACCCTCATGTGGATGAGATATTTTGAGAAATGTTTTGTGTCTATACAATGGGAGTCAATGGGGGGGAAGTGTTGTCTGGTTACCAACGTTCTTTAAAATATCTTCTTTTCTCTTCTGCAGAAGAATGAATGTAATGCAGGTTTGGGATAGCATGATGGTTAGTGAAGGATAAAATAATTTACATTTTTTGTTAAACCATCACTTTACAGTTAGTATCACCTTTGTTTTGCATGAAACTCTAGTAGATGCATGTATGACATTTCTGTGTTCATTTCTCTGTAGAATTAAGTCACAGTTTGCTTTTGTTCCATGTAATCGATGTTAAAGAGATCTCATCTGTATTTTATAATTTTTTTAACATTTATGAGCCTTTTAAACCTCAGTTTGATACGTAGACGATGAAGATAAGAGACATCTGCCAAATATTTCTTCCTTCGAAACAAAAGAGAAAGCGCAAAAGTGCCCTAACTTCACAGCAGTTCTTTTTGTGTCATTCGGCTGGTAGACTTATTTGCTGTAAATGTCACTTGGGACAAGGCGTGACAAAATAATGACAGGCTTTTTTCAAAGAGACCAATTTCCCAGAATTGAATGAACAGGATGTGTGGAGCGTACAATATCTGCACTTGCTACAAGATTGGGCTGTCTGTCGATATCCATCTGACATGTCTCTCGAAATGTGGTCAGATAAATGGACAGTGTCCATGAAAAGAAAGGAGGAAAAAAACATGAAAGCTGTGGAAAAAATCACAAACCGAACTATAGAGAACTTGTCGATCCGGCAATGCTCAGACGGTCCCTCTCTTTCTGATGCACCTCTGATCTCTCTCGCTCAGCGTCGTCCATATTGAGTTTTTCTTTTGCTGCTTTTAGAACGTAATTCTGACATCCCGGTTGATTATTCCCTTCTGTAGGAGATCACGGGCCTGCAAAAATCAAACAAATCTCCATTCGTTTTGTTTCAGACTAAAGTTTTGAGGTCTGTATTTTCATTAGGAATTGCTGATGTGATGAGCGTTGAGTGGATTTGACAGAATCAGAGAGGTTTGAATGAAAGGTTACCTTGACAAGCGCTATGTCGACGCTCCGCAGCACTCTGACCCACTTTTGAAACCGACCTTGCTGGAGTTAGCATCACAACAACCCAAGCAAGAAAACTCGTAGCCTAGAAAGCATTAAAAAAGCATGAAGCATCACTCTTCTTCGACTTCTTTGAGTCATCAAAAGAGTTATCTCTCGAAGCCCCGACAGCCACTGTGGAATCAAATTGACAGCGACGATACTGTGAATTTGCTTATTTAGGAAAATATGACAATATGTCGATTTTCGCAACCATACCTTTAATCCAAGGGGCATCATTGCTTAAAACAAGTCCCTCTTTCACAGAGCCAGAAGTGAACTTTGTGAACAGTTTGGACAGGCAAACCCATAACTAGTGCCAAAGACAAAATGAACACACCTACCAGCGTGCCAGTTGTTTTATAAGCTAAAAGCAGTTTATTCAAAAAACGCAAACCTGAATGGACAAAGAGTTTAACTGAATGCGTAATTGTCTATTATAAGTTTCCGTTGATTTATTCTTGTTCTTTTAACACGCTTTATCACAAGTTCCTAAAGCCCTTCCTTTCCCAGAGAGCGCATGTGAATACTGCAGACTCATAAAACATTCAACATCACTCAAGGTCTAAGCCCACACTTACACAATAGGATTGTTTAGAAAACAAAGGGACTTTGTCATGGGAAGTGTAGTGCAGGAAACATACATTTTGAACAGAAGAGAAAAAATAAAATACAGATAAAGAGAGTCATACTTTTTTGCCTGGAGTTTTTCCGGATTGCAGGCTAACTGAAGCCGCAGAGCTATTTTCAGTCAAGTTTTGCTTTTCAAAGCACATTAAGGAATCTCTTTTTAACATTAAACTAAAATTTTACTTTGCGTGTCATTCCAAACATTTCTATTCTCTGTACGATTCTCTGTTCTATTCTATATTCTGTATTATTCTATTCTATATCTTTCTTTATTTGTTTCTTTCTTTCTCGATTATTTGTAAATGACAGATTTTTTTGGGGGGTGAACTGTTCTACTGGTATGTTGGCCTAGTATAATTCCAACATTTTGACCTGCTGAGAAACATGCAGTGAATTCTAATATGCTCGATGAACATGCTCTGTTTTCACAGCCTTGGCTCATTGAGTCCGGTACATTCTGTTTTACATGTACAGTCTTGATAGAGGATGCAGACCCAACATCAATTGAGGAATGGATATTTTGCGACGTTTTTTAAACAAAAACGTAAACAGACATGTTCTTTAAATCAGGCATTTAAATTTGATTTATTCATTATTATTGGTAATTTAAATGTTACCTAGGTATATATGGCCGACTGCTATTTAATAGTTAACATTAACTGATTCATTTGCTGTTTATGATCATTTTTTTAATAAATGAATCTTTGCAAAAATTATATAAATAAAGAGGTTTTAATGTCCTTGCATCCTTTTTTTCTCTTGTCTGTGGCATTAACAAAAGAGATATTGGGTTGCAACAGCAGTTGAGAAGCCCTGCAAAACAAAACACAGTTTGTCACTAATATAAATAATACACAAAAAGTTAAAGGTAGAGATACACAATTGTATAGGAATATTATTTATCAGTGTTTATAAAAGTCAACATTTTTCTACAGGAACCAGAATCATTAAGTTAAATTTGAATTGGAAGCAGCGTCGTTGTATTTTTTGCTATTCTGATCCTAAACCGTGATCATATTCTCTTGCAAAAACTCAGCGAGGCACAGCAGATGTAACAATACAGTCTCCCATTCACATTCAGGAATGACAATCGGCTGTCACTGCCCTCATTTCCCCTTCTCTCGCTTGCTGTCTCTCTCACACACGTGTATCTTTACTTACTGATTTGGGCAGGGAACTGTCACTAAAAGCTGTTCCTGCGTAAGCGTTGACAAGTTGCGTTGCATTTTCTGTGCGTTTTGATGTCACCGGTTGGACTGGGAAAGATCCCAATGAAGTGCTTGCCGATGACATGCCTTGAGCACTTGACATTTTTATTCTGTATCTATCAGAAGTTACTGTCACAAATGAGCATGTGTGTTACAGAGAAAGGCGCTTTCTTCTCATCATTCCCCACCATTCACGGGAGGTGAGGTGATGTCGTCTCTGGCAGCTTGAGAAAATCACTGAAATGTAGAGGAGAAAAGGAATTAACAGAACATGTTTTTTGGAATTGTAACTGTACGTCGTGATTAATGTGTGTACTGTCTCACATCCTTTACGGCAGAGCTCGATGCTGTTGTCATGACATCATCGCTCAAGCACGATCAGAGTCTCCTGGTGTGGTAACCTCTCGCTGAACTTCGCCATCAACCGTGAACCTGATGAATTCAGAAGCGCAGGTCCGTCCTTCGTATTGCATGCTAATTTATTTACAATACTCCAGACTGGGAGAGAATTAAATCAGCATCTCTCTCTCTCTCTCTCTCTCTCTCTCTATATATATATATATATATATATACAGTAGCTCTGATGTGTAAAATTAAATAAATCTATTTAGATGAGCTTCCGCTAAATGAATTGTTTAACCTGTTGTAATAGCCTAAGATAATGTAAATGGAGTCTATTAAAAATAAGATTTTAGTATAAGAGCGTCTGTGCATTTGAAGTTAATAAACGGCCGAAACAGGAAACGAGATGTGTTCGCACAAGTTATTATATGTCAGGATAAGATCTCCTGTCTGGAGGTCAAGGGCTTGAACAAAGACAACATTTGGGAAGGTGTACTAAGTATGCACTAAAAAAGATAAAACGTCACATATCAGATTCGAGAAAAAAACTGTAGGTCTGCTTCATGCCTTTGTTTTATCATGAAGCCTAATAAACATCTTAAAATTGAAGATTTTGTCTATTTCGAGGCCTTGCTGCTATAGAAGACAATTAAAGCATGTAGTTAAATATAAGAGGAAAATTCCAAACTGTATTTGAGCTTTTTTAAAGATCACACTCAAGCTTTAAATGTAACTCGATGTGCTGTGACTCATCAGGACTAATGCGAGCACCAGAGGTGATGTAAATGCTGAATATTAGTATTGATTCTTCTGGGTGTCGATCTGATTGAATTAGGGAACCATGGGGTAACCACAGAACCTGAGAGATTTTGCATGGGTTTAGAAGATAATTGGTTCTAGCGTTATCTTCTATAGTTTGCCGCTCCCAGAGTCTTCCATTTTTGTCAAATCTCATTCCAAGGCTGTATCTGTGAAGGTGAGAAATTGCTGGAGCAGAGAATTACGGGACATTGGAATATAGTCTCATCAGCAGTCTTTCACGAGTTTAAGGGTTTGGCAAATGAATGTGGCAGGGCACAACCGAGAAGCATTATAAGGTTTAAGCCTATACTTGATAAATACAGTACACAAGTATGCAAAAACAGCTGTGAAGGCTTGGCCAGCATAACGTGCGATCCTGCTTTTTCTATGGGTTCTTGTATTGTTTGTTATGATGTTTAGAAATGCAAGGACACTGAAAGTCGTGACACCACAGCGATCATGCTTTTGTTGTTGGATGCTGAGGATGCATTGAAGCTATTTTACAATGACAGATACGGTATCAATATTTATGAACTTAAGCAGTTTTACTGTATATACAGTATATCTATACTGCATATAATCTGTATATTAGCACTTTGTTGGATTGTTAGCTGTGTGCAGATATCACGTCTGTGCGGTAGCACTCTACAGCAGGGCACATCAAATTCGTATCTCTGTTGATTTATTCATTACTTAAAGCACATTTGTATTCGCATTTCTGCAGTTTTTCTTTTTTTTTTAGTTTTATCTAACACTAATATGCTATTACACATGCTATGCTAATGTGCAGTTACACATCACGCATTCTAATTCGTAGATGGCATGCTACGAGAGTTAAAAGGAAGTATGCAAATTTAAACCCATCATCTTCCTGCAGTCTGGTTAAGTGACTTTCACTACAATGTGCAATCCACTGACTAGCTATTATGATCACACAATCTCTCAGACGCTGCGTTGTGGCGCTGAAATCTAATTTGATAAAAACACAAGTTCAAACTGAGAGCCTGCGAGCATCGTAGAAGATGATATGATGTGTCTAATTTGCTTAAAGGTGATCAGTGCCTACTGTCTGTGTGTGTACAGTGCGTGTTTGTGTGGGAGATCTTTTTTTTAACTATTCCCAAAGCTGTGTTTATTTTCCTGAGGTAATCTTTTTATGTAATTAGAGCGTTTTGGGGCAAACACGCAATTTGTAGAATGATATTTCAAATGTAATGAGTGGAAAAGAAAAATTGCATCCGTATTTGACTACAAGACTTCAGCTGTGTCATGGGACTGCAGAGATTTGTGCTCAGCAAAATTGGCTGATGAATTTTCAGTCATAAAGGTTACAATCAATAATTGTGTTTTTGTTTCATAAAGTACCAATACACAGTAAAAATCTGTAAAAAAAGTGCATGGTACTATATTAATATGAAGCAACATATTGATGTTTTACAGCTGCTTTATCTTTATTTTAATTTTGTTGTTTAGGGTTAATGGAAATGTCTTTAAAATGAATGAATAATGTCCTGGTAGAAAATTCCCAGTACATTTTCTTTTATTATTTAAATATCTTTATGATATATTTATCAAATAAATAAACAACAAGTGTTTATTTGTTAAAACATTTCTGTCAACTCACTGGAGTGCAAAATTCAAGATGCATTCAAGTGAAACGGCTTCATATTCATACTGTTATTTTTTTACAGTGCAGTGTATAGTTTTTCCGGGAGGATTCTACACTGTGTGGTCAGAAAAGCACCCAAGCTATCACTGGGGCGGTACCCTTTAAAAAAACTGTTGCATCAATAGTATCAATACCCAAGGTATAAAATGGATACACACCTGTCCCCAAAATCATATAAATTTGGGACATTTACAAAGGGTTCCATCCCAGTGACAGCTTGGGTACATTTTTGACCACTTTTTCTAACAGTACTGGATGGAAAATAGCAAAGCAAATACAGACTCTTTGACCACTTGATTTACACTCTGTACTCTGCACCTTACTGTAAGTTATCGGAGGCTATATTCTCAAGTAAATGGGTTATGTTTCCTTTAAATGACTTTTGTTGAGACTTCATCTGATAGAAATGACCTTATTTATTAAAAAACAATAGCTTTTTCCATAAATAGGGTATGTACAGTTGCCATGAAACAATGAAAATGGAACATTCTCTTAAAAATGTAACTGGACACTAAATTTATGCAATACCAAATTAATGGTATCAATTGCTTTGACTATTTTGTATATCAGCAAAAAGAATAATATAAAAAATGGTATTTTACATGCCTATAACATAGAGTACCTTATTAATGCTATTATGTAATTTGGTTTATTAAATCAGTGAATCCAGTTTCCATCCATGAAACATGTCTTAAGCAGAGATTCAGAAATAAACTGACAGAAGAGTCTAACTCTCTGAGTTCATTACAGCTAAATACTTGAAACAACAGATCATTTGTGCCAATTCTGAGATATGTCATGAGAAGTATTGAATTGTTATATAGGGGTTGAAGAAACTCTTGATAAAATCTTGACTGAACAGAAACAGAACATTTCAGGGAACAAGCTGCTGGCAAAGCACCATTGATCAATGAGTATAACACCAGTGGCCTGTACAATTCATTATGTAGGTGAAATGTCTGTAAATCTTTAATGATACAAAACTTAAAATCCTGGGAGAAGTATGTGCACATATTTGTCAATTATTTACTTATTTTAACAATCAATAAGTAAATAACCGAGTTGCCTTTTTGGCTAATGATTGTTTTACTGTCCAACTTCTCAGTCTTGCACATAGCTATTGAATTTTTCCCTATTCCACAGACCAAATTATAAGGCAGCATTTCTGGTTCATAAAATTGTATTTTCATACGATCATATTTAATGAAAAGATTTTCAAACCAGACGGTGCTGTGGCACAGCTACTTTACAGTACTTCAACTAACTTGAATTAAACCATCAACACTGCCACTGAACCACTCCAAAAATCAACCCATGCCATGCTGTTGGAAAGGTCTGAATAGGATTAAGCGCCAAAACGTGGCATGCAGTACAATGGCGTGATTTCGCTGAACGCTTGAATTTACTACAGCCCGTCATATCTATTGACATATTTAGATATCCTGATTTAGGTGTGTGGAACATGGTGATTGCAAGAAAACTGATCAATTCATTATAATTTTACCTTGATGTGGAATCATATACAAAACACAGAATTGATGGCAAGGAACATTTAAATCTGTATGTTTTTATATTTTTTGTTGCCAGATAAAATTCATAATAAATATAACATAAGACACGTACCTATATATATAGATATAGATATATATATAATATTAATAATATATAAAATCAGGTCAAGTAACCTTAAAGTAAGTAGGGTAGTAAGTAACCACACTGTTTCCACTCAATACATTTTCACTAATTCCATTGTTTTTCATTGAAATGTCATAGCACAAACTTGGAGTGGGCAGACACATGTATCATTCTTCATTATTTTGTTATTCATTTTTCCCCTTTATTATATAATCGACATAAATCCACGAACAGAATGTGACGCGCTCCACGTCCGATGAACTCTATTCGCTCCCGCTCACTTAATCATGACGCGTCGTCTCCAAGGGTCCCTCCGATCCATTCCAGTCAAGGGGCATCGTCCGTTCCGGGTTTTTCTCCGCTGCTGCTCCATACATCGCGTCTCCTTCTGCAGTGCTGTACCAGCAGATGTTCGCGCACTGAAGCCAATTTCCAGCCTTTATTTGTACCGGAGCAAGTCCTGTTGCAGCGGAGAGTGAGGGGACGAAGAAGTGCGAGGACCATTTCTCTCTCTCCTCGCACGTTTGGAGCGCGTGCGTGCCTGTATGGGGGGCTTGTAAGCTCAGCTGAAGAAATAAGAGACGAGTCTTTATTTACCACACCTGTGATGCGCCGCTGTTTCTGAGCAACCGAGACGCGCTCATGGCTAAGGTTCAGGAAGAGGATACGTACTGATAGAGGACTTATAAATGCTTTGGCCTCGCCGAGCGGTGTAATATTACGAGAACTTAACGCTGAAAGCAGACACTCATTGAGTTGATCTCACTGACTTAAACTCAAACGGGAAAGGTGATAAAGACACGATGCCGTTACACCTGGCTCCTTTTGTCCGCCGGAGATCCGGTCTCGCACTCGCGTGGATCTGCCTGTTTTCCGTCGGATTTACCTGCATTGGTGAGTTTGATTCTTTTCTTCATCTATTTCAGATCGGATTGTCAGGCGCGCTTGCGTTTTACGCATCACGCGCTTTCTCTGCGTGCCGCGCGTTCCAGAATGACACAAAATAACATTTAGCGCGAGGAGGGTTCGTTTGCATGTCAAATAAGTCATATGGGCCGAACAGCGATTTTGTGGCACTTTTTCTTTCATCCAGCATCTTTTGTCTCAATTGCATCCTGCGTCCGGCGTCCTGCATACACGGCGATACGGAGAGCACGTTACATGTGGCTTATTTTCACAATATAGAGGGCGGCACAGTTAAACATGTTTCGCAAAGCCGAGTACATTAGTTTTCATTCATGAAGGTCAGGAACCGTGCGGTGAACTTGAACGCGGACTCGCGGGGCAAGTTTGATGGACGTGTTACTGCGAGCACGAGACACTACGGCGAAATCATCGCACGCGTATAAATAAACAAAGGGCGTGTTTCCTTGAAAACGACATGAAATGTGCATTAGCTGTTTTAGAAATTCCTGTATGGTTAAATATCGCTCACAGAATTACGCGTAAAATGTTTGTCCACAGCAGGGAATGTAAGCGTCAGCTCAAATGAAGCGCTTGACATTCACGCTTTCCTGCTGCCCGCAGTTGCAGTGTTTCTGACAGCTTACGAAGTATGCACTGAGATCTGACCATCACTGGACACGTTGTTTTTACTCGTTTATGAAATGTGGTGAAGCGCAGTCTTGGCGAATTACGAGGGTGCGTATGTGCCCGACAAATGCTCGTGCTCTCCTCCCATCTCACGTCCTGCACTTCTTTTGGTCACCTTTTTTGTGCTTTGTTGTTATGGAAGCTCAAACTAGAGTTTATTTACATCTGCAATTGATAAACTACTTCTAGTTGATTTCACGTGTCATTATAAATAATATATTATTTAGTTTATTTATTTATAATTGCAGAAATTATTTTCAAAACTGGTTGCTCATGTATCTGTATGTGGTCCACGTTTCCATAGTTAAAATGACATGTCATTCTGTTGAAGGCAGAGGCTTCCTCATATATTGCATCTAATGTGTTTTTGCAAAAGAGTTGAGCGAAGAACAAATTTAAGATGGCGTTGTTGATTCTTTTTCTTTTTGTAGCAAACTTTTGTATCATGAGTTATATTCCTTCATCCTGACAAAAAGAAACTGTGCAATAACAGATGCCTTGAAATACCAAAATACGGATGATCATAGTTTGTATTTAAGATAACGGAGAACCACAACCGTACTTTTTGTTCAGTGCATTACCTGCTTGTACCGACCGTGTGTTTTCTTCTGTTTCTTCTGATCTGACCACCGCACATCGTGTCAAGCGAACTCGAGAGCTAAAGAAGGTCTTAGTTGTGGGAAATATGATTGTGGGAAAATTGTGTTGTGCTCCTGGAGGTCTTAGTAATCATCACCATAAAGCCCAGCTGGGGGAACACTGATGAGCATCCTCTGAGCACCGTCAAAATTTCACACTTGGCTTGCATTGTTCAGCCGTCTCTCCGCTGTGGATAGAGGGCCAACTTGTTATAAGTTGTGTAATTACAATTCTCGCTCCAGGACATTGTACATATTAGCAAACCGAATTAAGAGAGCATTTTCCTGTGCATTGGAGAGAGATTTCATATAAATTAAAATGAAGTCATGTCCCTGAGGAATCACGTTTTAGAGGGAAAGGCAAGAATACGATGACATTTACGAGGCATTTCAGATGCTCACTTAAACGGTGCGGAATTTTAACAGATCGCGGGGCGTTGTGAAAAACGTCTACAGCCTTACTCTGTGTGCTTTGTTTCATCTGTCAAGGGCACTTATTTTGCTTTGCTTACACTAACAATAAAAAAAAGATCAGACAGGAATTTTTCACGCTTTGGATGTCTGAAGATGAGGAAATGTAAATTGGGTGTTGGGGGAATAACAGAGGCATGGGTGGCTGCAGACGCGGTTAGTCCAGAGATCATACGAGTTGCTCTCAGCACGGAGGAACAGGCTGACGATGCATTTTTCTATATGAAAGCAAGCTTGTCTTTCCCCTGAAACATAATCCGGTCAAAAATAAAGGTCGCCCTGTCAGTCTTCATCAAAGAGTGCACGAGAGACAGAACAGAGCGCTCTCCTCAACAATGTGGAGCCTTCTGGGAGATGAGTTGCGGCTGAGCCGCGGGGAGGATTTTCATCAGTATGTAGGCGAAAGGAATCAGCACATTTTATTTGTGAGGGTGTGCTTTCTTTCAGTGTGGAACCAAACTGTACAGAAATCTATGCTGGTATGCTTTAAACCCAGAGTTTACATTGAGGTGGAGATCTAAGCATACAAGATGAACCCAAAGTATCTAGAAAATGCCTCTGTTTGTATGTCTGTTGAATTTCAGTGGTGTTTTACAGTGTCAGCATCCAGAAATCCATTGCACAAATTTTCTTGGGCACGGCTTATGTTTATCCTTATTTCTTGGGAACCTGTTGTTTATTTAATCTAGACTGTAATGTAAAGTCTGATTAGAAGCACTGCTTTAGATGTCAACAACAACAGAAAATAAGTGTCTTCCGTCTCTTTTAAACGTGAAAAGCTTGTTTATTTTGCTGTCCTAACTCTACCCAGTTCATGTCTAGTTGTGTGGTATTTGCATTTAGCGTTTGTTCTCTCCTCACTTGTTACCCTGTCAGACAGAGAGACCCTAACAGACCCGCGAGCCGTTATGGGGTCGCGACCCGCCAGTCGAAAATCACAAGCCTATGCCACAGTTTCCTGATGGAGAATGTGAGACGTGAATTTCAATGTCGGCATCTTAAGCGGTTACGGCTGATAGTATAGCTGCGTTGAAGATAAGCCACACAATAATCCTCATCAAAACCCCGCAGTCAAGTTTAGTTTCCTGTTTGTTCTCAAGTCCTCGGAAAAGCAGATATGTAATGGGTTTGAGGTTCTCGCTGTGTGTGAGAGAAAGAAACAGTCAGGGGATTTTGTGGCTGGAGTTTGTGGCGAACTTGTTTCAGAGATTTTTGGCAGAGGGAGTGAGCGTGCTCGGTTGTTGGCTGAAAGGGGCGGAATCCGGGGTGCAGAGGAACTCAAAAGCTTTCTTATGCGGGCGACTAAGAAGCTTCTCACGAAAGCTCCCCAGACCTTAGAGACGTGATTTTACAGTCGTCATTTGGATTATTGCAATTAGGACGAAGCCAGCTTTTTAGTATTCTAGTCATTGCATTGTCCACTGGGTCTCTGGGAAAAATGTTAACGGGAAGTTATTTAAAGTTGAAGTTTAATGTAGAACATTGGGTCCTCTAAATCATGGCAGATTATAATAGAGTTCTCAGTGCGGTTTATGTGGTGATTTTTTTGTCCCTGTGAAAAAGGAACGTGAGAATATTTTTGCCCCATCCACTTGCAAGCTATAAAGTCAATTTATGCATGTACGAGGAGAACTCTGAAAGTTTTTATTTCGGACTTTTATTATAGTCACAACAATGATTTATTGTGAGATATTTACAAGAGATCTGAACGTTTTTCTTTCATTTCATTTCAGAGAAAGAGATGAAAATTTGAAAGCAGATGAATATTTGAGAGCTGTGTTGTTTATATCTCCAGCAAGCGCTCAGAAGCGGATCATGATTAAATCTGTTGTTTGCTTGAGAGTACCCGCGTTGCAATTTCACAATCTTAACATGCTTCTTTGCAAATACAAGGTATGTTTCTGCCGCTTACGCAGTTCGTGCGCATATGTAATATGTGCGGAGCTTATAATACATGTAGAGTATTTGAGTTTGATGAATGGAGAGGGGTGAAATTGTGTAGCAGAATCGCAGAGAAGGCAAACAGTGTAAGTCAACAGCAGCTGGCTTTCCGTAATCCAAGCCCATGCTCCATTTGATGACAAATGTGCTCTTCTCTTATCTTGTGGTGCTATATGTGTCTCCTCCATAAGTGTCAAATGCAAATTGGGAAGGAGAGGCAAGGGGATACGATGAGAAAGTGTGACGTGAACCTTTGGGGTGAGGAAAGTCTTCTATCAGACTGCATCACATCTCAGGGGAAATGTGCCCTTTCGCTTCAGTTGTGCACTCGTGGCCTATTAAAAATAAGGGGGAGTTGAGATTTTATGGGGGTTTGTTAGAGATCAACCAATAGTCGAGCAGAACTGAATTGAACAAAGGTTGAAAAACATTCTGATTACCAAACAAACAATATCAATTATTATTTTAGTGCTAATAGAATTTCATGATGTATTAGCTGTTTTATAGGTGATAGTGCTGAACAAATAAATGTTATATAATTATATAAAAGATCGAATATTATGAAATGTTAAAATAAATATATTTTAAGAATACTTTTATTTGATGATTATTTTTATCATTGTTCATATATAATTCATAATTAACAATAACGTTTTTTAGTAGTTTATCTTTTCATTCATTTTTTCATTTTATTTACTTGCTAATGTTTTTCTTTTTAGTTTATATAGTTGTACATCATATACTTTCTGCTCGAACCATTTAAGGGAACACTTAAATCACATTTTTATCTCTACAAACAAAACATTAAAGCTAAAATGAATGTGTTGATGATTTTGGCTTTCATTGCCCGTTACCATTATCACGTTATCACAATGCAATGTATTCAAATTAGTTTGTTTAATTGAATTGTTCTGTTCATTGAGCTATAATATGTGATTGAAGTGAGCAGCATATACAGTATATAGAAATAAACTCCAACTATTGGTTGACCTCTAGCATTTAGCTCTTTGAAATGATCTTGGTCCCATCCTGGACTCCAGCACCTGCTCCTTCCTGCGAGCGCCCTTCAGAAAAGACGAGGTCAGCAGGAGGAACCAAAGATCAGCGCTGTCACCGGAGAGACTAATCGCGTTCTTCTTCCCTAAGGTGCTGTCAGTGGCCGGCGAAAGCTTGAGTACCGTTGACCTTGAGTCCAGATGCATTTAATGTGCAGACGCTGCTCCTCGGCACATTGTGAACGCTCGACTCTGTGAAAGCCTCGGGTGGAGCCCCTCCCCAAAGAGATAAGGGTGCATTTCCCAAGGTGCTTTTGGCTTAACTTGCAGACTGCGAGATCTAAGTAAGATCTGTCTGCTTTAATGATGAACCATCTGCTGGAATACTCAATAGACCCGGAGCACTTATCCCACAATACTAACGCAACAAAAGCGACTAGGTCTTTTTCAACTGTTATTACTCCGCAGGGTTCGCTCGCCGGCGACGGCGAACATAAACATGAAACATTTGCCGTTGCACTCGGCACTCTCTCAGCCCATCTGTGGTTCATCATCCAGCGTATTTAGGGTGGTTTGGGTATGTTCTTCATTCTCCCGTGATCAATAACCCTCTAACTGTTTAATTGGCCATCAATCAACGACAGAGTAGAGTTTAAGCCAGAGGTGCTCAATCCCTGCCTTTTACGGAGGTCCTCTGGGTCCTTTCAGAGCTTGTAAGATTGCCCAAGTCGCTTCCAGAGGAGTGTTATTTGTATGCGCCTCACACTAGAGTTCCAGAGGGCTTCCACAAGGGAGCGTTGTCTTGACGACTACCTTGTTGTAGATCGAACGCTCAGCCAGCCCATAATATGGGCGGGGCGGAGCGGAGCCTTCCTTTGAACCGCGTGAGTGGTCTAGCATGAAAAGAAATGACAGCGCATCATATTGATATTTTGCCCACTTCAAGGCTAATGAGGCTCTTGAGTTCAGCCTGTTTTTTGGGGGGTTATCCTACATACATTGTTGGGTCTTCGGGTTGCTTGCTAGACCTTCGTGTTGTCTGAATTTGATACACAGAATTGTGGGTACAGTTCTTGGCTAAATTCAATTGAGAATTGCTTGTTTATCGTGATGAAAGCAAACATGCTTTTCAATGATTTAATATGCTAGACATCTCTGTATTAAAGCAAATAGCCCTTTGGTCACTCGAATATATTGATATTGAACGTGATTGGGATTTCTCTTTGAACTTTAATTATTTTTCTAATTGGAACGAGTTGAAGGTTGATGCTCTGAATGTGTAAGTAGCGGTGCCAGCTACAGCAAGCATTATTATTATTACCGTTGCCCAAAGGAATGATTAAACAAACCCGAGGCATAAAAAGATCTAAATGTGTTCATTACTCACCCTATTGTGATTTCAAACCTGTATGACTTTCGCTTTCTGAAGACGTTGATTTTGAAGAACATTGGTAAACAAACAGCCATTGACTTGTATTGACACAAAACCACTGAGACATTTCTCAAAATATCTTCTTTTGTGTTTCAGAGAAGAAAGAGCCGTATACAGGTTTTGAACAACATAAATATGTGAATAAATGACATTTTTTTTATTTTATCCCTTTAAAACTGAGAGTGTAATTTATGTTGTTTGTCAGCTTTTATATAGTTTCATATTTAGGGGGAAATAAACAGGCCTAGAATCTCAAAGACGTGTATTGAAGTAAAGATCTGAATCACATCTAGGGACTGTATGATCACAAATGCACGCTTAAGCCAATAAGAGAAACAAAGAAACTCTTATAAATTTGTAGCAATGCATTAAAAACACCATAGCAACTGCATAGCAAGTCCTTGGCAAACCCCCACAGCACCCTATTTGGTGGCGACACGGTTTGCAAAGACAAGCACAGACATTCAACCAACAATGTACAGTATGAATCTAGCTTCAGTTTCTGCACTTCACATAATATAGAAATTACAGTATGTTGGCATGTTCTGAATTACAGCTCACCGTAGGCAGGCCGTAGGTGGTGTGAGCTCTATAATGGCGAGGATATTTTGGGAAGAGTTGCCTGAAAGACAGCCAAAGCTTGTCCTCTTGAAGTGATGTTGTTGACGGGGAAGAAGGCCTTCTGACCTTTGCTCATTATGTTCATATTCTGTGCCGGCGTGCCTCGGGCTGGCAATTCAACCGAGTCAACACTGGCCAGTAGTTCAGCCCTCACTCAGCATGCGTCATGGGACGCGATAGCCAGCATAAAACATCTGCTCATCCAAAATGGTGTTTAACATCTGAATATTTAATTTCACCTATTATATCTCGATATTAGCCAGGCTTCATATTCGGTTTGAATGCACAATGGCTTGTTAAATATGCCAGCCACCCGCCTCTTGTGTGCTTGATGCAGTTTCAGTTCTGTGTAAATGATGTTTTAAAAGTAAATAGTTTTATCTGAACCCAGCAACTTCACCCAGGATAGTGACAACAAATTATTTTACAAATGCTTCCCCTGTCTGCCATTGGTCGAGGAAATAGATAGATAGACCCGCCCCCGAGTCATGCCATTGGCTAAGCCAGTGTTGCTGTGTCAGGTTGGTAGCTTTCATGGCGCCTGTTGACACTTTTTAAGTGAATTAACCGAATGAATCATTAACTTATAGTTATATCTGTATTTTAAGCTCTGATAGAAAAAAGCATTTTAGCTTTGCCAAAAATCATACACTTCACTTGTAAATTTTGTTGTTGTCATGACAAATAATGAGAGCTTTGTTTGCTATCAGCTCACTAGGCTATGAGCCAGAATTAACAAGCGGTATCCAAAACTAATAGCCTAATAGCTTGGTTTGTTTTGAGAAAATGTCGAGCAGTAGGGGACATTTTTTTAAATGATTTAAAATCAAAATTTCTTTGAAGCTGCACTTTTAATAAGATAAGAAATCACAGAATATCAGTAACACCGAGGGCAACGTTCTGTCTCAAACGTAATGTGATTTTGTAATTGGCATAAATAATTGAATCACAGTTCTCTCTGTGCTCCTTTCTGTAAATGGGGAGTTGACAAATATATCGCACATGTGACCTACGGACGGTGTGACAGCCAAAATGTTGTAAACAAACTATAAATATTCAAATGATGAAATATGTTAGGTCACACTTCAGTATAGGGGGCAATTATCGCCATTAACAAACCATTAACTACAACCTTTTCCCCAATAAACTCTTAATTTGGTGCTTATTAAGGTAGTTGTTAGGTTTAGGTAATGCGTAGGATTAGGGATGTAGAGTACGGTCATGCAGAATATGTTCTTTATAAGTGCTAATAAACAGCCAATATGCCAATAATAGGCACGCTAATAACAACTAGTTAATAGTGAGAATTGCCCCCTATACTGAAGTGTTACCATATGTTATTATTTATCATATAAAATAACGGTCACACTTTAGAATAGGGAACAAAATTAACTATTTCATAACTATTAACTACAACTTTTGCCTTAATAAACCCTTAAGTACTGCTTATAAGGTCGTTTTTAGGTTAAGGTATTGGGTAGGATTAATGGATGGGATGTAAAATAAAGTAATACAGAATAAGGCATTAATATGCATATTAATAAGCAAGTAGGTAATAATGAATTTATATTACTTAAAGAGCATCCAAAATAGCTTCATAGGACACATTTTATTTTTCAACTATCCAAATGCACTTTTGAATGATATATTTGATTTCAGGAGCAACGTTTGTACTGCAGTTATGTGTAAAAGTGTTGCCATACGGTTTAAGATTCTGATTTCAGTAACACTAGCAGCACCAAAGAAATTCTCTAAAATAGTGACCGTTTCCAAAAACTAGTAACTATGGTACTTTTGTACCAACAATTGTTGCCCTGGTAAATTTGTTGCGAGGGTCCCTTGGCTGTGGTAACATCACCCTAGCATCTGCTAAAACAGTATATTCATTTGAAACACTTCGGGTCGGCAAAATTAACACATTTACTACTTGCTTTGGCAAAACATTGTATTAGTTGTGTCTAGTTTGTTGTGTGCATGGGTAAAACATTTAATTTCCTTCCTTTTACTTTATCACGGAGAAGTAAGATGCCAGGCGTTTGCGTTCAACTCGGGTTGTGTGTGAAATGCGGTCACAGCTGATGAGATTTACGGGTTTTGAGGATCGGATTCTTGGCGAGGATGTAAAAAGCAGTGAAGCTGGTGAAAAAGATTTAAGACTTTATGCTTGTAATAATTAATCATGACAGATTTGCTCATTCTGCGAATATGTGCAGTGCTTCTGAACATGGATTTTAAGGAATAACGTTAATGTGTGTGGTATATAGAAAATATAATTAGCTTTTTTATATACAGTATATGAAAGCACAGGTTTTCTGTTCATTTTGAAGCCTAGTCATGGACAATAAGGGTAAATGGATCTTCAGGTTCTTTGTTTATTGTTTGTTGCATGGGGACATCGTATACCTCTTTGAAAAGATATATGGAGACAGTGAGCGTATGTGTGTACTGTATATTTGTGCCTATTGGTCCCGAATGACTTTGATCGTATTATGTTATGATGAACTCATGTCCGTGGTCATGTTGAATGTGCTTTAGTGCTTTTAAATTTGGCAGACGAATGCAAGTAGCATTGGGTGGTTTGAACCCTCGTTTCGTTTTCGAGAGGTGTTCCTACAAATTCAGATGTGTGCGAAAACCCTCGCAACTCTCGAGACTGCTTAAAAGCAATTTTGTGTGCAGCCGTTTCCAAACCTCCAAACATATCAGATTAATTTTCAGTGTAATCACACACATTTTCAGAAATGGCCTGCTGAGAGGCTGCATGTTCAGAGAGAGTCCCCTGGGAGTTTAAGACTGAAGCGCTGGAACATATAAATGAACAAGGCCTTGTGTTCATTTCCACTCTCTCTCTGAAATCCAACCTCTTTGTGGGAGGATATTGTGACCTTAGGTTATGATGTCATCACAATAAAAGGTTTCACAGTGCCAGGTGTTTTTATTAAGTCACCGTTATGGGATCAGTTACCCGCCACAAGTATTGTGGTCATGGTTTGAAAAATAATGAGCGTAAATAAAAAAATTGAAAACACGTGTAAAATAATAGCGCAAAAAACTAAAAAACAAATGCAAACAACAAACAACGCAGTCACGGATCGAAAAGTAATAAGCGTGAATCCAAAATGTTAACAAGTTTACAATAGTTCTGCATAAAACTTGAAACATGAATTCAACATTTTCCAAATCACAAACAAAATCAGGTTTCGCTCATATTAATTTTTTTGTCCGTGCTTACGGTCTTTTCCCCTTTGCTCTCGTTTCCACTTTCTGCGCTTGGTTTTCTAAATGCTGCAGTTCAAGTTTCATGGTAATTAGGGCGGGCTTCGGCGCCACCATTGGTCCACTAGTTCTAGATTGACAGCTCCTCCTCTAGCCAATCAGTCAACGAGGGTGTTGACGTCACCCCAAACGCGACTCGCTCGCGGCATACCTCTGAAGATGGATTATATCCGTCAGCTGCAAATCGCGGACAACCACAGGTAATTAAACATCATTATATCATTACTGAGTGTCAGATACACTTCTTATATCTGTAATGAGTTCGCTCTGCCAGGCTTGTTGTCCGATTCGACCATAAGTCCGTTAAATTGACATGTGCCCAGCTGGGTTTAGTCAGCGGTACTATCGTTTAGTTATTCTATTGAGTTATTTAAGATTATTGGCTGTATATTTAGAAAAAGACTGAATTGGTGTAAATGCGTGATGTTGCTAGCTCATGAGAATGATAATACCATGCATATCTTTTAGATTTGCACGTCATGTAACATTAGCATCTTTTCTAACGGGTGAAGTTTACATTAGTTGACTACTGTTGAGAAATTTTGGCTGATAACCATCTATCATTAATAAACATTATCCAGGTTAACTGTCCTTTAAATACTAAATAAATGTTATTGCAATGCTTTCATAAATAGACCCATTTTATTTTACGTTGCAACCTTGTGCTAAAATTATTTACAAAGCAGTTATTCCCTATGCAACATTCTGAGTTGCATCAGTGCGTGGCCTGTATGGATTGCTGGACACGATTATGGAAAGGATCTCTGCAAGAAACAACACAGTAAGTTACATTTCTTTACCAGCAATGTTTTTTTAACAGCAGTTTATAATTCTGTCGACTTGCATTTTTTCCAGAAAGATGTTGACAACATCCTCAGCCACATTTCTCCTGAAATCAGTGCAAGAGAGAGTTCCACAACTTTGGTAAAGAGGAAGATCATGAGCTACTTTTAATTATATTAACATCAAGAAACGTAGAGCTGGGCTTTGCATTGTATACTATATTTAAAATTCGCTAACTCAAACGCTATTTTAGCATTTATTGAGTGCAGTGGATCTGTGAATTTCATCTAAAGCGAATCAATAAATTTCAGTAAAAACAAGCTGCTTACTAAACTTGAACTCTGATCAATGTTGTTATGTCATGACCAAGAGTTTCAGAAAGCTAACCGATAAAGTTGAGAAAATTTTACAAGCATTTATTGGACTGTGAAATTTAGAACCACCAAAAGACAATTATCTTGCCGATTTAATACTTGTCTTTCATTTATTAATGTTTCTATATTGTATTATATACTAAATGTTTGCTAAATTATACACTGTTTGCTTTTTTTTTTAAGTAGTAGACTTGGTTGTCTCACCTCACTCTCTTAAAGACTGTTATATTTGCATTATATAATTTTTTCCATTTTATTTAGCTTTTGAGTTACTTTTGATTTAATATAGATATCATTGCTGTCGTGCTGAAATTTCCTAAAATTTCATTTTCCATTATTATTGGTCACTCTTTGTTATAACCACTACTGTAAGTTTTTTGCATTATTTAAATAAAGCCTTCTGAAAGTGACTGCTTTTATTTTATTTTCAGGCAAAAGGTGTTAATTTAAACATCACTTCCTAATATATTATGGAGAAATGGAGTATACAAAAATTTGTGTATACAGTTTTTATTTTTTTATTTTAAGCATAATCACATTTATAATGGTGTTAAATGACAGAACTTATAACAATTATAGCCTGGGGCTTTAAGATTCAAGTATCAACAGGCTGTGTCACGAAATTTAACACTAAATAAATATCTGAGATTTGCTTATTAGTTCTGAACTGAGCTGACGGCATACACTCATCCACATGATGGACTGTTACTCCAGTGTTTTGCTCCCCAATGAGTCCTCAAGCGCTGTCTTGCTCCTAAAGGTCATAGGATAAAAGAAATAAATGTTGTAACTGTTTCCTAGTTACACACAAGTGTAATATCATGCTGTTTGATGTAATTCCTTGCATCCGAGAAAAATTACCGAAACAAATCTGTTCCCTGGTAACAATACGTTCAATTAGCACTTATTACTGAATTAATGCACTTCTGTGAGAAGACATTTACATTTAGAAGATGCTTTTATCCAGAGGTAGGGAGCAATTAGCGATATGTCATACAGGAGCAATAATAAAATAGGTGCTAATACAAAGACGCTGCATGATGTGCTCGTCTAAATTAAGATATACGTGGTATTATCATTCTCATGAGCTATGACATCACACATTTACACCAATACAGTCATTATTTCTAAATACACAACAATCTTAAATAATTTAATAAGAGTAACTGTAAACTATAGTACCGCTGACTAAACCCAGCTAACTGGACACAACAAGCCTGGCAGAGCGAACTCATTACAGATATAAGAAGTGTATCTGACACTCAGTAATGATATAATGATGTTTAATTACCTGTGGTTGTCCGCGATTTGCAGCTGACGGATATAATCCATCTTCAGAGGTATGCCGCGAGCGAGTCGCGTTTGGGGTGACGTCAACACCCTCGTTGACTGATTGGCTAGAGGAGGAGCTGTCAATCTAGAACTAGTGGACCAATGGTGGCGCCGAAGCCCGCCCTAATTACCATGAAACTTGAACTGCAGCATTTAGAAAACCAAGCGCAGAAAGTGGAAACGAGAGCAAAGGGGAAAAGACCGTAAGCACGGACAAAAAAATTAATATGAGCGAAACCTGATTTTGTTTGTGATTTGGAAAATGTTGAATTCATGTTTCAAGTTTTATGCAGAACTATTGTAAACTTGTTAACATTTTGGATTCACGCTTATTACTTTTCGATCCGTGACTGCGTTGTTTGTTGTTTGCATTTGTTTTTTAGTTTTTTGCGCTATTATTTTACACGTGTTTTCAATTTTTTTATTTACGCTCATTATTTTTCAAACCATGACCACAATACTTGTGGCGGGTAACTGATCCCATACACCGTCCATGGAGGATAGCTTGCTGTGGTTTGTCTTCAGGTGATTCGCATGCATCTTTAGCTGCGTAAATTATCATATGAATTGTTAATAATGATTAATGCATAGTGGAGGAAGTGAGGGAGTGTGCTAGTGTAAATTGGTGTTTATAATATCTGGAAGCCTTAAAGGAATATTCAAGGTTATTAACAACTTAACGTCTATTTTAATAGTTTATTCGTGGCGCTGCCAGCTTGCCTTCGAGGCATCTATTGTAAGTGCATTACTGTAAACACATTTTCCGCTTCAAACTATGGATGAGTCTCATTTTCATTTTCCATCTGCAGAAAAGCACAGAAGCAGTTCAGACACTATGTTATAAGAGTTATTCATTTAGTCTTCAGATATGATTCATATTTTGGTATTGGCACTTTGAAAGGATTCATGGTTGTCAAAAATAAAAGAAAAGTATTTAAATCAGAATTTAAAAGGGGTGTAACAATATTGAAGTATCGCATTAGAAAACCATTAGGATATGTATTGCTACGGCAATGTATTTTAAAATGTTTTTATATTTTTACGTTAGAATTGAGTTTTGTTTTTCTGTGACAGATCTATTCACTTTTTTTATTAGTTTACATGAAGATGGTTGAATTCAACTTTGAATATTGTCAATTCTTTAACAAAATTACAAATGTTACTAAAATGTTTAATATTTTAAGGCAATCGGTCATTTGCGTGTCATTTTCATATTTTATATTTGTTCAAATACCGTGATGCAATCGCAATCGTAAATTGAGAAGCTATCGTGTATCGTACCGAATCATGAGGTGAGCGTATTGTTACATTTTGGGTTTGTAGTAGATTTGGTTTGTTATCCAGTACCGTAATGAGAACTTGTTTGAAAAAAGTTTGGTCTTAAAATATATTTCATTTGAATCGCACAAAAAAGAAATTCACGTGTTTATGAGATCCACCTATGAAGAGAAAGCTTAATTGTGTTTTGTAATTGGTTGTTTTGCTGCTATTTCAGACCGTCAAGGTCCACGCTGTCTTTTTATATCTTCAAGACTTAATTGTCTCTCTTTCTCTATCAGAGAAAGCCGTCTCCCTGCCTGTTTCCTATTTAAGCCTCAAAAAAACAATTCAGATATTTGCCTGACATTCATGGCTCTCTGTGTATGGAACAATTCCGGCTTCCTCTGAGAGATCCTTCATTGATGGCTGTGTGAATCATCTCATCTTCTCTCTGACTCACTTCGGTTACTCAAGATCTCACTTCACTGATGGAAACTCTAGAGGTGTCCTGGCATTGTCTCATTCACCATTCTCAGGCTACTGAATTACACCGCTAAACGTGTGGCATCACCCCACCGATTCATTGCAGTAAATGTCCTACATTTAGAGCGCTTTTCCACCATAGCGACGAACCGTTCTAAGCACAGTCTGAAACGGTTACAGTTATGTTTCCACATGAGCCTGGTCCGACACGGCACGATTGCAAACTGTTCAGAGACGTTATAGCTCATTCTCTTGTGTTACCAAGGCAGCACGTGATGTGTTTGTGTTTACATTCTAAAACATTTCGTTATCGGCCCTACGGTGGAAAATTAAATCATTTACGTACTGGCTTGCATGGATCAGCACGGAGTGGAACGATTAAGCAAAGGTGGAAAAGCGCTATTAGAGACGTACGTTTCTCCTAATAGTTCAACGCTGCGAATAAGAGTTGTTTTGATGCCAGATCATGTTATGTGTAGCACAAGTGAAAACAATCTCATGCATTCATGAATTACGCGGGTGCACAAAGGGCTTTGAGATTAACTGGTGCTTCACAAATGTATTTTAAGATGGCATAGAATTTTGAAGTCTTTATTCTGCTTTATTCAAAGTGTTGATTGTGATAATGTGGGTTTGAGAGCGATCACAGCTTTAATGGCAAACCTTGCTTTTTTATTCAGTTAATGCTATTCAATGTGTAGTACTTGAAAACAAATTTCTGTGGATGTAGTCTGGTTTTATATTATGTAGCAGATGCGTTTGGACATTTACATTTGTTACATTTAGTAGATGCTTTTATCAAAAGTGACTTACAAATGAGAGAGCATTTAACATTTTGCCAAAGTTTGCCAAATTGGAAACCCATTTTGCACTAGTGCTAAAATGGTTAATCGCACAAGAGTAAAAAACATTTTATGGTTTGGGATGGAGGTCATGTCACACAGTCCGTCCATGTTGACATCTGTCTGGTTTGGCCAGCGTCTGCTAAATGACAGATGAATGTCCACTAAAATCCACAACGTCTGTATGGTGGAGAGTTAAAAGAGAAAGCGTTTTCCCCTCTCTTTTAAAATGCAATACGCCTTCATTTTGGCTTTCCCACCCCTCTACAATTACATGCTCAGATGCATTTGTCTATTTGCATTCACTGTGGTTTTTTCCTGTTTGTGACCCTATTAGAGCAGACCTGCGACCCATCAGTTGAGATGCGCCGTGATAATGGGTTAATTAAATGGGACACTTTGTACCTTGAAAATCTACTCGGATTCACTAGAAAAAATAAATCCTATCTCTCAAACAAGTTTGAAAGATTTGTTCGGGGTTTAAAGGATAACGGATAAATTGGACACCAGACAAGCAAGGAGGAAACACAAAGCCTCTCATTTTTGTAAATGATTTACGATTCCCAATAGGCATCTCTCTTTTACCTATAGCTGTGGTCTAACTCTAACAAGCATGTCTTACCTTTCACATTCTATTAAGTTAATCAATGCCATATATTAGCTTTCCTAATGCATTAGATGAGACAGCGTCTTTGAGACATGGAGCACCGAGGTAGATGTCTCTCTTTCACTGTAGTCCTGTCTTTTATTCTGTAACCGTTCTGTGCTTTTATGAATGAACATACTTTCTAAATGTGCTCGCTTTTAACATGATATCAGTGGATTGAAATGAAAAGTATAAACTTCACCTACTGTAAAGGAAAATACTCCATAAAAGGCAGTGTATGTTCGTGAACGCACGTGTTTGTGTATGTACAGTATAACCTAGCCAATGCCTTAGTGTGTAATGCTTTGGAGGATCTATTGACAGAAATGCAATATTATATACATAACTATGTCTTCAGAGGTGTATAAAGACCTTAAATATTTTATTACCTTAGAATGAGCTATTTCTATACGTACACCCTGGGTCCCCTAACCTGATTTCGCCATGTTTCTACAGTGGCCCTAAATGGACAAACTGCTCTACAGCGAGTGTTTCGGAAACACGTTAGCTCCTTCAGCAAAGAAGCGAAAACGTGACGGCATCTTAGTCTTGTGCAGCCACGGTAGTGATTCGAAAGGGAAGTAGAGGGGTGGAGTTAACCGTTGGTTGCAGTTTGCAACCTCACCACTAGATTCCGCTAAATTTCATTTACTGGGCCTTAAAATGTGTTATATATTATATATTGCATAATATATTCAATCTTTGTATCTAGCTTCACACGGAGACATGTGTGTGTTTGCATACATAATTATGTATATTTATATTTATATACACATATAATGCCTATGCGTGAAGCTAGTTACAAAGTCAATATATACAGATACATAATGCAAAATGTGTGTATTGTGAACTTTTGTTTATTTTTCATTTATCAGAGAATATATCTAGATGTCATGCAGCCATACAGGTTGTTTAATCATATTCTAATGAGAAGATGTTCTGCTTTAATGCGAGTTAAAATATGATCCTTTTTATGTTGTACAAATTAAAGACTCGCTTTATGTTTAATTTTATAACAAACATTCCACGCTCCATGATAATTTGATAAGGCAGCTTGTGAATGTTCTTTGAAACTGCTAATCCTCAAATTACACAAAGACAACTGTTTTGACATGAACGTGGGACTCATGATAACCTTGCTATTGAGACAAAATGCAGAAAAGTTCTCAAGCATTGCATAGTTTGCATAGCCATCACACGTCATTGCTGGATTCATGTGCACATTTCGTTCTGATCTCAGGGCAGTTGTAGTCTACGTTGGCCTCTCTCCCTACAGAGCAACTCAAATGTGTCTATGATGCGATATCGCTTCAAATGCTGAGATATGCCTTTTTTCTTCTCGTGGATTTTTCGTTCTTGCAGATCGGCCGTACGAAGGCGTAATTTGACAAAACATTAATCAACTCGGAGGTGCATGATATATGCTTAGTCTTTGCTATCGTCTCTTACCAGGCCGTGTAGAAAGCGTCTTATCATATTAGCCAGCCGCTATACAAAACAGCCTATGTGTTCCCTTCACTTAGCATTCATTTTCTTGACAATAGAAGAGTAGGAAATGAAATAAATAAAAGACCCATCAATAAAGAGAAAGGGCACATGTATCTCATTTTGCTCTAATTCCCTCCGTGCATTTGACACGTGAAGCAGAAGCCCATATAGGCCGCCGCCCCCCTCCTCACTCGGTCCGACTTCTGTCCTCGAACCTCAGTCACACCATTAGCTGTCCTGTTTGAGGGAGCTAGGACAAAGGTGATCCCTTCAAGCCAGCGTCCAGGACACCGATATACGAGAAGGCTGGTGACACACTTACGGCTGCAGGCTGCTCTCTTGACCAGAGAAGTCAGCGACTGTCAGTATCCATCAATGTCTGGCACAGCACTAATGGCATTTCCTAATAGTGTGGGGTGGAACAATGGGCGGACTTAACAGGGATCCTCTCCATTAGACTGTCTGCCTTTGTTTGTTCTCACAGACAAAGGTGTGGCCTTTAGACATGAAGACATGACAGAGACAGAGGGTGAGAGAGGGAGACACAGAAATACAGGAGGAAATGATGAGCACTAACAAAGCTCACCCTCTCGTTTTCTGTGCCGGTTTGCCCACAAGCTGAGTGTCTCAGACATGCAGGTGACGCCGGGCCGGTAAAATGCAGGAGTTTCAAGCTTTTTTGGTGATTTTACTAAATGGATGCTTTTATGAAACAGCGTTCGCTTTGCACTCAAGCTCTGTAATGAGCGCTGGAAAATCTAATTGGTTGTTGACCTTAAAGTAAAGTTTATAGAAAAACATGCCTGTCTTTGAATTTCATGGCTCTTTATAAAAGTACTTTTGTCATTAAGTACACTCCATGTCTTCTCAAAGAACCAAGTGCAGTTAATTAGTTGCTTAACTCTGATCTGTTTACTTTTTTATTAGCTTTTAAAAAGGATGATATAGCGTGTGATGGAACAGATTTTTCACAGGAATGGCGGCTCATAGAGCCTCTTAAGAGTTTTCGGTTTTGGGTGAACTGTCCCTTTAACATGAATATTTGTTTCATTTGCGAAAACAAAAGTCAGTTTTTATAAATGTTCAAAAAACACGTTTTTACGATTGGTTGTGAAATGGTAACTTGATTAAAACTATGAATTAGTAGTACAAATAAAAAAACTGCAGATAGCTATTATTTAGTGTCGCATGCTTCTACTATGTCTTCAGATGTGTATAAAGACCTTACATAATGAAGCGTTTTGTTTTTACTTCCTTAGAATGAGCTATTTCTATACGTACACCCTGGGTGCCCTAACATGGAATTCGCCATGTTTCTACAGTGGCCCTAAATGGACAAACTGCTCTACAGACCGTGTTTCGGAAACACTTCTTCAGCAAAAAAGCGAAAATGTTACGCCATCTTAGTCTCGGCGACCACCGTAGTGCTTCGAAAGGGAAGGAGAGAGGCGGAGTGAGCCGTCGAGTACAAATTAAAAAACTGCTGATAGCTAGTATTTAGTGTCGCATACTTCCGAGTAAACATATTCTTTGTTATAAATGGCAGACCATTTTATTACAGTTTGGTTTGTCTTAAGATGACAGGTAGGGTAATGAAACATGTTACCTGTTATATTATTGGTTGATATTGGTGTTGTCAGCTCTGGTTACCTTAGAATGAAAGTTGTTCAGAGGTGAAGCAAGTATGGACGACCCCGAAGGTGTTTGTGGTCACTCCTAGTATTACATCTCTCATTACCCGTTAAAACAATGTCATTAAACTGTTTTAAAATGGAATCATCAATGAATGTGTTCTCATCCAGCGAACAATAATGACCGTGTTGGACAATCATGGGATAGTTGCTCACCACTCTTTTAATGATACTCTTTATGTTGATTCACAATAGATGTCACACTCTGTGCTAATTGGATGAAAAGATGAGCTCGTTTGCTCAACATGTTACTGCGCATTAATGGATGTGTGTTTCGGCCCGGTACAGCTGCGATAATGAATCGTAATCACTGGGTAAATGTTCTGGCGTGCTCTTGTGGTCCGTCGCATTCCCGTACACATTTGCATGACATGATTTTTATTCCGTTGACTCATATGTGCTATTTCCCTGCATGCGGTTGTTAAGCTCTTCTTTTTAAACGAACGGTTACAGCGGGCTTCTGAAACTGAGACTAAATTTAAACTTGAAAATACGAGTGTTAAAAAGTGTTATTAAAGATTTTAAAGAAAGTTTGCTTACTGCTGTTGAGTATTTACTAAAGACACCCAATTGCACTTTTGCGCTATTTTGTCCTGTTTGGTAAATCTGGCCCCAAGAATGCTAACTTTAAATATAGTAATATGAATACAAAGCAAACTATTCACTGTTGATTTAAATGGATTTCGATTGGGTGTTAATGTTATCAATAATCATTTGAGCATCATTATTCATGTTCTTAAAAAAATAATTCTCAAAACGTACTTTTGTAGTTCTTGGTGTGAACGGGCCTTAATTCAGAAGTTCTTTAGCACTTTAATTTGTAACATTGTCCCGGTTGTTTTTCAATTGAAGCCATTCTCAGATCATGCTGGGATTGCACGGGTCATTAGGTTTTGCACCAAATGGTCCACACAAGTGCTGCGTTCAAAGCCAAAAAGAGGATTTCTGAAATGAATGTACCTTTTCACTTCAACTTCAACTTTACACAATTCGGTGTGCTGATAATATCATTACGATTCATAAAATGCGGATATGTGTATTCAATTAGAAAAATGTTAAATGGAAGCATATTCTCTGGTGGACTCCTGGACTCGCATATTGTATACTGTATCTTTAAAATTGTGGTTCTGCTATTAAAGACGTTATTCTGAAATATTTTGCTGCTGTATAGAGTAATTGGAGAGAATCCAGCGAACTGGCGTGCTTTTGTATCTAACTGGCTTCTGAATAATGACTTCGCAAAACCAGATCTCAGAAAAATAATGATTCAGCTTGTCTCATTTATATATATTTTTCTCTTCTCCGCAAGACTGGCTGACAGCGAGATCTCTGAAAATCGTCACATTAATGCTGGTTTTGGTAAATGAGTTATGAACGAAGCCAATTTGCATTATCCGCCCGTCATTTGATTCTGTATCTGAGATCGTTTGTATTATCCGTGAGTGGATGCTAAAACCTGACAGGCCTTCTCATTTCAGCTAATTGAGTTGAATGTAAAAACGCGGAGAATTAAAGGACGGCCATTTGCATTTTAACACCTCTTCTCATCAAGCTCAAACCTATTTTCATAACACAAACCCAGAAATGTCATCTTCCGTAGCTCAAGTAAGTGTACTGTACATGATGTATAAGGGTATGATTACACCATAACTCTGCCATGATTTAACCGCGAATGTTTGCAGCTTTTTAGTCATGAAAGTACATATTGAGATGATAGAAAATATTTGTACCCATCAACATCAAAGATGTGTGCGGAAGTTATCAATCTCATAAAAGCCTGATGTCAGCTGCTTGGTATTTGAAATATCCCCTCTCGGTTCTCATAACCGACTTACAGTGCGGGCAGATGCTAAGATTATTCACGTAGTCTGAATTAATGCAGCCGCCACCAATTTTCCTGCCTTTTTATAGTGGATGCGAAAGGTTTTGCGTCGTTTCACAGTTAAAGTGCAGACAGAGAAGGGCATGAGCAGTCTAGATAAGAAATTCCAATTCCGGACTTCTGTACATGTATCTTGTTAAATTCGGGGAGCTCTAGAAACATGAAGTAAATTCAAAAGTAGTACGGAATGAATGGTTATGCATGTAGAGAAAGTAAGTTTCGACTTAAGACGGTTTTCTCAGAGTAGTACAGGATCTACCATTTAGATAAGCGTTTTACATTTACATTTACATTTATTCATTTGGCAGACGCTTTTATCCAACTTGTAACTACTTGCAAGTAGTTTTTTTACAGTGGCACATTACTGCAGAGCAATCAGGGGTAAGGTGCCTTGCTCATGCTGGCACTGAGATTCGAACTGGCAACCTTCTGATCACAAGCCCAACACTCTAACCACCAGGCCACAGCTGACCCCCTTTTTTATTGTCAAGCTTCAAACGGCGGCACAGAAGCTTTGCGTTGTGGGCACTTTTCTGGGGTTATATGCTTACAGCTTTTGCCATTTGTGTCAGATCACATTCGGGTCACAATGACGAAGTGTGTCACTTCTTCTGTTCTGCCGGAAATTGTTGGGACAAGACAATTGCTGTGTTTGAAATGACACACTGTTCATATGCTTTCAGCTCTATGTTGTAATATGATTAATTTTGCTTTGTTTGTATGCATAGGATACCCGGATGACCTACTGTTACGATCGCAGTATTGGGTAGTATAGAGGAAAAATCCTGCGATGCTTTCAACTTGACCTTACGTTTACTGAGTGATAAATGAACCGAAAGTGATATCCGCTGCAAATTTTTACATCTTTATCTTGACTCATTATGGTAATGGATGGGCAAGAGTTCAGACATTTTTATTAGGGTTGTCAATTGATTACAAAAAGGAAAACTGGTGCGTTGGATAGCGAGGCAGCGCCAAATGATGTGGCTTTAGGGTTGTATCGCTCCAATGAGAAAAAAACACATTTTTTATTGAGTTTATGTATGGGTTGATAGACATCTCAGTCATGATTTATTACATTTTTAAACATAATTTTTTTTTGTATATTGTTAAATTAAACGATTACATTTGATTTAATCCCATTAAAGTAAAGTGTTCAATTAACAGCCTTAATTTGTTAACACAATTATTATTATTATTATAATTATATTGAATCTCAGTTTAAAGTAAAGTGTTCAATTAACAGCCTTAATTCCTTAACACTATTATTATTATTTGATTTAACCCCAATAAAGTAGTGTTCAATTAACATTTTATATTCAAACGATTCAATTGATTTTCAATGTTTTAATATTATTATTATTATTATATTTAATCCCCATTTAAATGAAAGTGTTCAAGTGTACAGCCTTATTTTTTAACACTATTATTATTGCAACAAGCCTCAAGGAGCAGTGGGTTACAGTGCATTTTATGGCACGACGCGAAGCAGGGCTTATTGCTTTTATAAAATAGTTATTCCATATGCATAGCAAGGTTCATAAAATAAAGTAAAAAAAGTGATATTGTGTAAATCGGGGCATTTTATAACGGCTTAGATCTGCGCAGCCAATCAGAATCAAGGACCAGAACTGACCGTTTTAGAATTATATTTATTCATAATTTTTTATCCTCTTGAAATAAAAAACTAAACAATTTCTGAAATGATAACTCTGATGATAATAATTCTAGAGGTCAACAATTCATCATACTCCTATTTGAAGGGTTGCATAATGCGTACAGTTTCACATACTGATTTAAAAAATAGTAGGCAGCAGAATACAGAAAGCATGCTGCTATTTCATTCTAAACATTGGCATTCAGGAGTAAAATTGCTGTCTTCTATCTACACACCTACAAGTCCTGCCAAACGCTAGCTATTCCCACAGCATGCCAACTCAACCGAGTCCTACTGGTTTATGTTTAATATCTCCAGTAATACCCTTGATAGCTGGAACATATTGTGTTTTTTCAGCCTGTGTCGTCCTGCTGAGCTCCGCACAGAAACTCCTGTCTGTGTCGGCCTGCCTGGCTGCTTTGATGGGTAGTGTTTCAACATGTTTCTGAAAAGTGTTGTTCACATTGTCTTCCTTTTGCCTTTGTGGTCGTCTGTGTGCGTATGTGAATATCATTTTTCATATTTCCGTACTGTGAGGGATGCTGTCCAGGCTTCTGGCCATGTATTCCCTGTTGCGTTCAGCTGCTTTTGTGTGGTATTTTATGAATTAGATTTGCATAAAATTGTGCGGTTTTGTCATATCAAACAGGGGCTGACACATTTAGTAGTTAGAGACAGGTATCAGAAAGATTGACGTTCTCGAACCGTTGGACCAAAAAATCAGATAGGTCCCCAATTGCAAGATTATATTATCTTGCAATTATATTTATTATTTGTGTTTATTTTGCAATATAGCAACACAGTGCATTGTGCACCAAGTCCACATTCATTTTTGAGATTGTGAAGTACATCGATTGCTAAAGGGCAGTCAATTTTGCTAGTCTTATCTTCTGTATAACCATGATAGTACCATTGAATCTGTTTGCTATTTTATAATGCAAGTGGATCATGATAAGGATCATACAATTTAACCCTAAAAAGCTCTTACAGTCTTTGTTTACACCAAAAAACAATAAGGATCTAAATGTAATCTGTGTTAAACGCAAACCTTTGGGACGGTAATTCTTTCTCTAGAAACACTGACTGATAATATGAGTCTTAGCGCTGGTAATAATGGAATGCCATTGCAAGAACCCTTGACCCCATGATAGAGGTCAGATCGACTGATATGGTAACCCCTCTACATCTCTTATTGGTCGGTCTGATGGCAGGGTCCAAACACTCATCCTGCAGCTGCTATCTCACTATCTTTAATTTAAAAATGCAGCAGGGCCGACGGAGTAAGAGATAAACATCAGGCCCGGCTGTCCATCTTGTTTCAACATACATGTTGTTCAGTTTGGTCAAATGCCCTTCCTCTCTTGTTTCTCCGCTTGAAATCAACTCCGGCTGCTTTTTCATTGCCGACCGATTCTTTTGCTCATCTCAGAGCCGTGGGGTGATGAAGGGACGAGGCAGCTGTAATTATTATGCCTGCAGACCTATTTAGCTCAGGAGTATAACCTTGGGATTGATGTTCTCTACATGCTTCCAAATACCATTAAAAAAATATAGCAGGATCGGCCCGGGATGCTTGAGGGATCTATTTTGAGAGTCCGATTAGATGTGTGTAAGGGAAATGATTTAAATATTTAAAGACAGACTGCGCTGACATTATTTCCCAGGCGTCGCTAAAAGGTACTTGTAAACAACAACAATAAATGAGTGACTTGTAAACATGTTTTGTAATGCAGGTAAACAAAATAATGCAGGACTATATATATATATATATATATATATATATATATGCATTATAACATCATTTATATACTGTATTTAGGTATATAAGAGCTTGGTTGTTTTAACTCATTGTTGGGTCAAATATAAACATTTTATGGGTCAATCTGCCAATGGGGTAAGAAAAATAATCTTGATAATAATCAAATTTTCTTAAATTCTCAATTCAAGATTATTTTGACCCATTTGCAGATTTTTTTGCTTGTTTAATGCACAAATTCACTGAAATTTCATACTTTTTGTCTAAAAACAAGACTTATTTTCTCAGGTCATTAAGCTCATCAAGAAAATGCATCTTATTTCAAGAATCTTTAGCCATTTGTACTAAGTAAGAAAGTCCTTTTTTGCAGTCTGGGCATGTAAATCATTTACTGGGAGAGATGGAACAAAAAGACAGAAGTACAAAGAAAGTTTGCTATTTTCTGTTCATGAATACATTATTACAAAGATATAGCAATAAACACTCTGCCCTACATTTAGAAACAAATGGCTTCTGTATAAATTCATGCAATTAAAACAGGACCAAAATTAAGTCAAGATGGGCTTTCCTCAGATTTGAAAAACTTTTCCGACATTGAATATGAAGAGAGATTGTGACCGGTAGAAATAGGTACATGCCCTCAAGGTGAAACCTTTTGTTGAGCTGTAAAATTGCATCTGTTTGCATTCAGTATTGCCGTTTGTCATTGTCGACCGTCAGCTAAGCTATTTCTAGGCGATGCCACAAAATTTCCCTCCCTAACAGCAGAGAGCACCGAGGCAGAGTGCAATTTGTGTAAGCTGAATCGACGGGAATCAATAGGATTTTCATCAGCGTTATATTTTCATACTTCACAAGAGGCCCAGGCTGCCACAAGCATAAATGATGTGCTGGTGCTTCCATTCCCCTCCTCGAGTTTTATCCCTCTGTTCTCTCATCAATCCCGCCACTTTGTGCTCTGACGACAAGATGAGTTTCAGCATGGGGAAATAATCTACTTTACCGCTTTTTGCCATGTCGACCGCTGTCCAGTTTGTTAAAGAAAATTTTTAGAGGCTTGTTATTTTGGGGGCTTTTATGTTCATTTTAGCCAGTTATCTACAGTCGCTTTTTGTTGCGGTAAAGATGCTTTTTCTAGTTTCATAGGAATATGTTTTAGATTTAAAAGCAAGCATGTTTTAGTAAAAAAATAGTCGGCATTGATTTTCCCAAATCTTCAGCTTTCATGATGGTCCCTCACATCCCTTAAATGTTATATTTTTGTCTGTAATACACAGAGCTCAATTAGATATCCCATTCTTTAACAATGAGCAAGTAAAGTACGAGCACTCCACATCACTTGAGATAGTCGTCTTCAGGCCTTAAAAGAAAGAAACAAAAGACATTTTTTCGAATGCAATTTTCTGGTAATTTGAAGCGTGCACTCTGGACCGAGAAGCGTACTTTTATTAGCGTCATTACCTCCTCTAATTCCTCGTCACATCACAACAACTTAACCAGAAGAATGAAGGCCACGTCATGATGTACCGTGGTTTTGAAAGTAGTAAACTAACCATGTCCCCCGTAGTGATGGGAGAGAAACGCACATAATGCACATAATGTCGTTTTACTCAGGGCCATATAATTAGAATCATCAGCTCTGTTAGCAATGCATCATAATCATTTTCTCATCCATAGCACTGTATGCCACAAACCTTATCGTCCTCTGGAAATAACCGCCACGCATCTGGTCTGACCCAGAAAACTGTCCATCCCCATTACAGAAATGTGCATCCTCTTATAAAGGAAAAACTCAATGGTTTATCGCTGAAGGCCACGTCCTTGATGTGCAGGGCTGTGTCAAGGTTTGTTATGCTATTTTGATTTGTGATGTTTTATTTACCGTCATTAAAATAGTCTAGCGTTTCCTTAAAGATATTTGCGCTGATAAGACCAGCTAGGACTTCCTGTTTTTTATTAGGTTCAGCAATTATTTGTGGTTCTTTTGCTGTTGTGATTTATTTCCTCTGTGAAGGAGGTAAATGGCAATGAGGCTGAACCCACATCTGCACTGATCAGAGACATTACTCATAATTCCATTATCTTTGATTTCCTTTTTTTGGCTGGCCTTGTGTTGGAATCAGTGTTTTTTTAAGGTGTTTCCCTTTTTGTTTTTCTTTAAATTATGGAAGACTCATTTGAATGCAAAGATCATGTAATGCATCTCTTGGGCAGAACTCGAACTAATGATTTTATTAGTGGTACTTGCTTAGGCAAGCAATTTTATTACCATTGTTTATACAATATTTAACATTACACCCTAGATATTGAACTTCAATATCCAATTCATCTTGCATATTTGATCAAGGCTATATACACAAATGATATTACAAATCCTGAGGGTAGTTGAGGAGAGCTGTGCTTCTGCAATATTTCATCTTTAGAATTAATTTAAAATGAACTCTGTTCACTTAGTTAGTGTTTACTTGTGATTTAATAGTCTTTACTTTCAGATTTTTTTGTAAAAACATGCTTTTGCACTTAAATGGTCTGAAGACAAACCCTTCTCTTATGATGTCATCAGTTAACCCTCCCCTTAAAAGTCTAGTGCTAGTTCAACTTAAAACGCCACCTTTAAAACATCCAATCAATTCACCATACTTTATATATTTCTCATGAGATATTCAGTTTCATTCAGATATTTGTCACAATACGAAGTCAAACGCAGGTTCCGGTTCACATAAACTTTAATCTGGCCAACGATCTACAACTACAGTTTCATAAGTGAGTGACTGTTGCATTCGGAACAACCTAGCTGTCCCATAGCACTCAGAACGCCCTAGCAACGGCCTAGCATTACACTAACGACAACTCAGAACACCTTAGCAACCGCATAGCATTACGCTAACAACAAGTCAGAGCGCCTTAGCAACCGTATAGCAAAACTACTCACCCGGGACACCATCGCAGACATGCATCTCTCCAAATGAAAACATCTACGATAAGCCGGTGTTACTTTTCAATTAATTTTTCTTTGCATGAAAGACTTTTGATTGGTAAATGACATGTTGATTATGTGCATTCCAAATGTAATATTCATTCAAAGCGGGAAATGAACCACATCATACTGCGCTTTTGTTCACATTCAGACGGGTGTCACGGGCAAAATCTTGTGCTTTTAAATCTACTGCACTCTCGCCTGCAAAACAGCGGTCGACCAAAGCTGATGGACGTATTTGGCTAAATTCGACCGTCATTTGCATTGGTGTGGCATCTTTGTGGCGAGGAAAAAACATCAACCTCTGGCTGTGAGTTTGGTGAGAGTTATCTCCCGCCGAGGCACGGAGCGCCCTGATAAAACAGTCCTGAAGGGAAATGATTCCGCTGCTAATCAGATTTATTCACGCAGCCCACAGAGGGAGATTGATGTCTTATCTGAAGCCGAAGATTTCAATTCTCTATGCTATGATAGAGATAAACAATCAGCCTTCTGTCTGGAAAGCATTTCTTTAATTGTATGGATGCGTGCGTGCAGGTTTCTCTGTATATGTTCGTGCGTTTCTTAATTGTGTTTTGCACACATTTTACCAACAGTGCACCCTTTAGAAAAGTTTACCATGGTTTTATTTTAGTAAAAAGTTAAGCCTGGTTAGCATTTGTAATAGCATAGTTTTACTACAAATACCATGTTTAGCAAAAAATATGGTTTGACAATAGCTGAAATTAATCTTAAAGAGAGATTGCGAAATTAATCTCCCATGGTCTTTGAATGGCAAAATGAAAATCAACGCACACACACACGCGCACATTTCTCAAGATATGAACTTTGCGTGATTGTTTACCCCAAACACATCTATAATATCTGCAAACAGCAACGCTAGAGAGCCTCTACATCTGTCTCCTAAGCCTTTTGTGAATATTTTTCATGGTTATATTCCAAACATCTGCTTTTTCCTCCCTTGACTAGCGTCTGAAGCGGGGAGCTCAAACTAAAGCTCTCACATCCCTCCGTGTTTACATTATTCTAATCCACGCGTGAAATGGCGTCCACCATTTTGGAAAAAGTATTTCGCCTGCTCACATTTAACCTTGAGATGACCCCGGCTCTAAAGCTCACACTTAGACGCACGCAGCTGTCAGACTCAGCATACGGCCGTCCTCCATCAAGACTGATTGGATAGCTTGTCTGAGATATTTTTAAGTGACTGCATTAAACAAATTAAAAGGGAGCGGGCTAGAGCGAGAGGGGGTGCAAGGGAAGGGTTTCCCATTTTTCCACTTACTTTAAATGACCACAAGATCATGATAAACAAGGTTTTCTGACGTGTTTTAAATTTGCATTACAGCAAAGCGAAGTCAATATCTTGATGGAACGGTGCATTTATGAAGCAATGCATTACTCAGGACTCTTTCTAGGCCTTTATAACTATTTGAGCTTGTTTTAATGTTTAGTAATGTATCAGAACTATATTTGTTTTTTGAGGTGCACATAAACTTGCACATTTGTATAATATATATTATACATACTATTTAGTTAAGGCTTTGCTTAGGAAAACTGATAACTCAAAGGAATAGTTCACCTTCTAAATGAAAATTCTTTCATTGTTTTCATAACTTCTTGTCATTTCAAACCTGCATCACTTTCTCGCTTCTGCAGAACACAAAAAAGATATTTTGAAGAATGTGGGTAGAAGAAAACCATTATTCCCCATTGACTTCCATTGGTTTTGTATCCTTATAATGGAAGTCAATGGTAACCAACATTTTTCCAAACATATTTTGTGTTTCGCAGTAAATGACACGATGACAGAATTTTCATTTTGAAGGTAAACGTTTGCTTTAATCCCTAAGCCAAACTGTCCACAGTTTAACTTTAAAACTTCTATGTTGTTCACATAGCTCATCATTATTCCCATTTGTTAACATATGTTTGTGTACTATGCTTATTGCTAGATGCTTATTGTTGGCTATTAAGTCCTTTTTTTCATTTAGCAGATGCTTTAATCCAAAATGTAAATGTACATTAAGTGACATTCGCCCTACAAAAGCAACATATTGACTAAAAAGTATGTTAAGAGTCGGTAATCAGATGCCAAATAAACAAATCTTTTAATGATTCATGCATATTTATTCATTTTCTTAACTGGACGTCCCCAGAAGGTTACCAACTAACATCGGCATGACCGTATTAATATTCATGCCCTATACCTTAATTTCACATTGGGACAAACATACGAGAATACAGCTGGAGCACATCAGAAAAGCCGTGCAGGGTTAAAATATGTTGTATTGAAAGTTTTTTAACTTTTCTTATGGTTTTAATTATGCTGTTGTTGTAAATTCATTCGTTTTTATGTCATTTTGATGCCCCGGTGCTCCCACAATTTTTCTTACTATATTTTCTTGTTCTTACTATATTACAAAGTTGCTGTGGAGCCCTGATAATTGACATGCATTGTTTGGTCTTTATCTGCCACTTTCCTTGGAAATATGACTTCGCTTTGGCAGAGATGGAAATCGAGCCCTTTGAAAATCAGTGATCAGAAAGATATAAGATGTTAGTGTACAAAACATTGTCAGGGAAATACACACTGATGCCGAACTGTCAAATGCAACTACTGCCTCCGACAAATCACAGCAACTCGCGCTTTCTGTGAAGGCAAAGAATGTTTTGACATGCATCTCACATTTTTTAGGGAAATAAAAAGCTTTCGCTGGTACTTTTTACCTTTACTCTTAGCAAATCAAGGCTCGGCAGGTTGAAAGTGAATTTCGATTTTGAAGACATCTAACATCTCCAGTCTGCCACATCTTCTTTGTTAACTCATACAAAGCGCTTTATTATCTACCGGCACTGCAAACCTGCAACAACACAGGGCCGTAACCTCGTCACCTTTCAGGAATGAAACCTACCATGAAAATGCGTTTCTAAATATACATAAGCACAGGTTAACAGCTTGTAAGACATATTTAATGTGTGGCATTTTTAAGATCTGAATGGGAAATGCCGTATTTAAGTGATTTTAGTGGACTCTGAGGCTGCGGTTCCTCTGGATATGATCTAAAATGTATGAGGGAGACTTTGCTGATCTTCCACACGTTTCTTTGTTAGTCTGCACACGTTTAGCATATTCAACGCCTCATTTTTTTCTGCTTCTACCACCTTCTACCCACCTATCATCAAACCTCTCTGCTGTTTCCTGTGTGAATGGCTATCACACTCCATCTTGCTTCCGTAATGATTCCCGCCTTCAGATATCCTAAGAAAGCCAGAACGGCTATTTCTCGTCACAATGCAAATTGATTCACACATTTTGAATAGTCACTAATGAGTGAACATTATAGTCATTAAAGATTGAGAACAGGACTTCCTCCCACTTCAAATTATAGTGGTTTTCTCCAAACGCATGTTTGGCTCTTAGTCACACTTTAATGCAAAGTGTGACATTATTAATGTTACAGTAATCGCTCTTGTCCAAGATTTGTTTGAAACCTGCCTTTCAGAACATTTGAAGAACGTTCTCCCCATGTTGCCTTTAAAACATTGTATATGCGTGGTTTTGTTAAAACCGAAATATAAAAAAGAACACACACTTGCATTAACATTCCACATACAGGATTCAGACGTGGACAGAGAAGACCCTAGCAACCGCGTAGCGACATGCCTACAGCCACTCGGAGCACCTTAACAACCACATAGGAAGTCTCTGGCAAGCATCCAGAAGATCTTGGTATCGTGGCAACTGGTTGTGCATCTCTCATGCGCAGGTACGCTGTTAGCACCTGTCACGTTTCCTTGAAAAAAAATTAAAATCTCATTATTTTTGCAGCACAGACAACACACTTCACCATTATAAAAAATATAAATGTATATGAATAATGAAACAAAAGCAGTGAATTTCTAAGCCTGAAATGCATGAGTCAGTAGCTAGTGAAGACAAATGTGTTTGTGTGAAGCATCTGTTCAGGCTAAGCTGCAATTCTTTTTGTCTTTCTCTATTGTTGCTCTCCAGCATTTACTGCATGCAAATCCAATGAGTGGATAAACGTTGAGTTTTCACTTTAGGCCTAACAAACGGCTGAGCTAATCTGTCAGAAAGTGCATGTCACATTTTCGCTCGTCGTCTTCTCGCTGCATAATGCAAATGAAAGGAAACAGTAACCGTGCCCTCGCCGGATGATCCATCACCGGCACAAACGAAAGACTGTCTGCTGGTTCCTTTAGATATTTAAAATGCACTTATATGAGAACAATAGAAAAAGAGAGAGAGAGGAGTCCTCGCATTGAACATTTTCGCCTCCTTCGTGATTACGTAAGCTCCTCTCCGGACGGTATATATTTCCTGCGGAGCACCAACCGGATCGCAGATAGATTAGATTTAGAGCCAGTGGGAGTGATAAATCTTCCTCACGAGCTTTGAGTTCAGGGACGTCCTCCTTTTTCTCACACCCCTGCCGTTCCTGAACGCGGCGTGGCCTCTATATGAGGCCTTGTTTGTACGGGCTCTTGCTCTGCGTAATTGCACTCAATAGGTAGCAAATGCAACGTCGTAAATCAGTCCTCTCCTAGTGCAAGCAGGTCAGTGTAGAGCTCGGCCCCTCCGCTCTAGAGGAGACAAACATTTACCTTCGTTCTAAAGTCTCACTGTTCACCTGTCGGACAGCTGGGGCTCTTGGATCACGGACCCTCGCTTGTATCGCTCTCAGGGTTACTGGAAGCGGTTCAAGGATTGTGGGGCTTAATGCTGTAATTGGCTCTAGAGATTTCTTGATGAATATTGTTCTCAGGACGTTTTATTTAGTTGCAGTGAAGCAATGGGATTAGAGGCCTGTCACACCAGCCCTGAGAGGCCACGGAATAGAATAAACAGCAGCAAGTGAAAACAAATGTTTTGAATCGGAGAGCGCGGGGACACATTTTTAACCTTATCTGGGTTTTCTTATTCTCTCTGTTTCCTGAGGAGAATAGGCCGGTTTAAGTGTTCTCCTAACAATTGTGTGTCGTGTCTGAGATTGACCAGCGGAAGTTAGTGAGTCAGTGTCTGATGTCCTTCGGATGAGACGTTAAACTGAGGTCCTGTCTCTCTGTGGTCATTAAAAATGCCAGGATGTCCTTCGAATAAGAGTAGGGGTGTAACCCCGGCATCCTGACCAAAATCGCCTGTTCGCCTCTATACATCAATGCCTCCTATTCATCCCTATATGTACCAATTGGTTTGGTAAATAAGATGGTGTGTGGTTGGCGTTCTGGTGCAATATGGCTGCAGTCGCATCATCTAGGTGGATGCTGCACACTGTAAAGCGCATTGAGTGCCCAGAAAAGCGCATAAATGTAACAAATTATTATTATTATCGTGTTGTGTGAAGGGTTTGTAGTTTTGTGTGAGTTACGGTTAAAGAAGGATTGTACTAAAATAAAGGTGATGAATTGTCATATTGTTTTCTTTGAGGTGATATTAATAATCGGTGTATGTGGGAGCAAAGTGTGCAGATATTAGTTAGTGATTTCACACTTTGATGACATTAATATCAAGCATTAACAACAGTCTGTTTGTGCCGACCTGTGATCAAATCACCTGAGAAAACAGCCATTGCTTTACAACAATAAGTGAATCATCACAGATCTGTCACGATATTTGCTTGGGTATGGAAAAAATATTCATTATCATTGTGGTGTTAAACCATCTTGTTGAAAATACAGTCTTGTAGAACGATATTTCACGCCTGTCTTTCAGCTCTAACGGCTCGCAGATAATTTACGCAGCGACGTTCTTGCGCTGACCTGACAGAGAATGAGTGTCAGTGCTTTCAATCAAAGAAGCAAAGTGACATTAACCTTTTCTAAACAGCAAGAGAGGAACAAAGTGTTAACTAATGATGTAAGATACGTAATTACGCCTCAAACTATCCGCCAGAGACTTGCATCTGACACTTTCATTAATCTGCTAACTTGTACTCGTCATTTTATACCGATGAATGATAGTATGTAATTGCTGCTATATTTAATCATATTGGACATTGGCAGGGGTAATTGGTTACTGTAAACATTCTAATATGGGCGAATCAACATGGGAACAGAGGGCACGCGGCGCGCAGTCCTCCGTGTGTCGGGTCGCAAATATAGACACTAGAAGAATTGCGGTGAAAGAAGAGAATGTTCTGTTCATGAATTTGAGGGTCATTTTGTTAGTGGCAGCTTGGCTTTGACATGCACTCCTGGATCTCTTAGACATCTGGTGGACACACGGACAAGACGAACAACACATTATGGTTATGGAGTTTATAGATTGTCTTAATATGATAGTTCACCTTAAAAAATGATTTCATCATTTGCTTACTGTCTTGTCATTTCTAACCTGTTTGGCTTTCTTTCTTCCACAGTAAACATAAAAATATATTTTAAGGAAAGTTGTTGACTGGCACCCACCCATTTTTCTTGTCTATGCAAACGAGTAAATGAGTGCCGACGCTGTTGGTTACCAACTTTCTTTAATATCTTCTGTGTTCTGCGGAGAAAGAAGGTCATACAGGTTTGAAATGACAAAAGGGGAAGTAAATGACATCATTTTGGGGTGAATTATCCCTTTTACATCACATCCACAATTCTGGGTTTTTCTGACAGTCTTTAGTGATGACATTGAGGGGTTCTAAAAACAGTTTTTATATTGTCATTTTATATAAAAAAATTTGCTGAATAGAGTTTATAGTAATTATTTTTAACTTAAATGATATTTAGTATTTGAATTTTTTGTAACATTTTACAATAAGGTTGTATTTGTAACATTAGCATTAGCTAACATGAACTAACAATGAACAAACTGTCTGCAGCATTTATTCATCTTTGTTCATTTTAACTTCAGCATTTACAAACATATTTATATATATATATATATATATATATATATTCATAATGCAGCACTTCACAAGCCTAAGAAATGTCATACACATAACAAAACAGCTACTGTACCACGACAACAATATCTGTGTTTACAGAATTTTTCTAAAATGCTCTTCTTAACCATCCTAATGAACTCGGAAGAAACGTCTCTAAACGTTTGTTGTAAAGGGTTATTTTGTCTATAGCAGCAGAGTGAAGCACAATAAGTGTTGCTTGTTCTTCATCACATTATCAGCAGGGTTCTGTTGCCGTGCTTCTCCTCTTTGTCTCCTGCTGCGGTCGTGAGTCTGTATATGGGCTGATGGGTGAACTGGGACCACTGTGATATTGGAGGAGGCAGATCCTCCGTAACATCCATCATCATCATTAATTACCCACGTTACCGCAGTGAGCATGTTGGGGTATAAGCCGGTAATGCCGCAATCTACAGCATATTATATTAAAGGGAATAATGCTTGTTTTTCTGTGCATCTTGTTGTATCCATTTACAATACATTTGTGCATTTGGCACATGCTAGTCAGTTATTATATATAACTATAGACTTTTAATAGAAAGTGTACCATGTCTGTATGGCGCGCTATTGAGATCTCAAGGCAAATGCTTTGCTGGACTGCAGGCATTGTATTTTAGCACTGGATGCCGAGCATCATTAGTTGAAGTTCTGTTTCACTGGAGCATTCTTCATTACCATCTGCTAGAAGCCGTAGTGTAGCAACATTAACAGAAATGCAATAGGGACAGCCTACACTGAAAAACCTTCAGAGATAAGTTCAACAGAGTTGTACATCAGCCTCAATGCTGTTTCTTTGCTAAAACACTTCTAAAAAGGGTAAAACCCGATCTCTGTATGCGCACAAAGGCGCTTTGCAGCCAATTCTCACACTCACAAATGGCAACGCGGCCCTAATTTGTTGATGATAAATTGGTCGGGATATTTCTCAGTATGAAACTGTCTGAAATTCGTCCTATTATGCCTTTTGAAATGAGCCAAAATGAGAACAGTTGTCCGTCTGTAACCGTCTGTTTTCCCAATGATAATGTTCTTGGATAAAGGTCTACGGGAAGACAAGCTGTCGGGCGTCTGCTGTATCTAAACAGAAAAAGAATGCAGTGATGAGAAGGGACAGCGGTGATATGAATACTGAATGAAGAGCCTATGAACGAATCACAGATTCAGTGCGTTAACCTTTGAAACTTTTCTGCCGTGGCGCGTTATGTTTTATGACCTCCGGAAGACATAAGAAAGCAGTATGTTGTTTAATAAATGCTTCAGATTAACCGGTTTGGAATGCGGATTCAGTCCATTTACTAGATTACTACAGTGGTCGATGGGATGATAGTGAGAAGTAGCACGAAGCATTTTCAGCAAAGGCAAAAGCATTCGTCAGGAATACGAGCGGCCGCCAAACAGACTGATACACGTAAGTCTAAGGAGCGGTTGACAGATGGATGGTGTAATCCTCTAATTGCCATGTTGTACCGCAGTGAAAATTGGTGGCCATTCAGAATATGGGATCTGAACATAAGCGCAGTGTAACATCCTGATGCATGTGATTAAAATAACATCATAATACAAATGTATTCACAGAGTAGCAATGATTTAAAGGAAAAATTATATATTTTTACAGTGTAATCCACAAGCAATCATACTGTATTTTAACTGCATCAGCCCCACGTTTTTGCAGCTGTGAATGAAAAATTTTGTCCTGAACTTCACAATCTTTCAGGGATTTTAAATTGGTTTTGCATTTGCTGTCTTGCGTGTTATATTTACGTGTTTGACGTGTGTTTCCTGTCATTGCACTCTAAGTGGTCCTATAGTTAGCAAACAGCGTCGCTGGGGTTTTTTCCCACAATGCAGTGCGTTTGACTTGACCTCAGATTTCTCACATGACTAATGAAATGGTATCAGTTTGACTTTTTTTACTAAATGTGGATGATAAATGCGAGAAAACAGGACGACGTTTTCTAGATAAGCATTCAATGCTTTATATTCATGCGACTGCAAAGTTTATTGAAATGATGATGGTTGAATAATGTGTACAGTTTTACTTACTAATAATTGCAATAGACAATTCATTTTTTATAATTTTTATTTTTTGTTGCATCTTATATGCGTTATATGCATCTTGTAAACATATTAAGCATGTTTAGAATCGCTAATCTAGATCTTATAATTCATGGTGTTATTATAGTTTTTACTTATTTCATAATTTCCCCTTTTTCTATTATTAAATTTTTCCTAATTTCTATACTGCTTTAACCATATTTCTCCACTGCTGTTCTATTCATTGTAATGCTGCATTGCAACAATGCAAAACTATGAAAACAGGAATAGAAATGCGTTAGAATAAATTGAATTCATTCAAAAGAATTGGCAGTATGCCGTGCTGTATAAACAGTACTCTCAATAAAACTCAGGAAAGCATTTGTTCATTCATAAACTCTTGTGCATTAGCACATTAACCTGGTAGCAGTACAGTGTGCATGTCTGTTCACAGATAATAGCGCTAGACGTGTACATCTTTCACAGTTTCAGTCAATGCATCTCAATCTGTCGTTCCACAGATGGCAGGCGTGGAGGTAAGGACGGGTGCGTAGGCCAGGTGGACCCAATCAGGCTGCTAAATCAAATGTAAATGCGCAGGCCAAGGTGACATATCCTGCTTTGTGATGCACTGGCGGCGCGAGCGGCTTGCAGGTGCTCGTCAAATGACACCCTTGTGCCGGGGCGACAGGTTGCGACTTCTGCACGTGGAACAGAACAATTGAATTCGGCGAGGCCAGGGGAAACTGTGCAGAAAGAGGGATTGTTTAGAGAGCGACGAGGTTTAGCCAATCTCATACGCGTTTGCTTCTTTCAAACATGGAGATGAAAGAGCCGAACCGCACGCCGGAGCTTTGCGGTGTTGTGTAATTACCTTTTCCATCGGTGTGCGGTCAGAGCGATTGCTCCTGGAGCCGTGCCAGCGCATGGGTGTGACGTGCTCCTACCTCGACCCTGGAGGCGTTTCGCTTTGTTTCATCTGCAAGCTAAATTATTTTGCTTTGCTTCTGTGTGTGCACAGATGTACAGCGGTCTCCAAAAAATAGACGCTTGATTTTAATAATGAAGACTGAAATGAAGAATTTATCTGAATTGTATCTGCAAATGCGTATATGATGCTAGACCGTCTCACCAAACGAATCTGACATTTTTTAGCTCTAAGTATTTTTTTACAATTTACTGTATTTTCTCAAGAGATGGAGTTTATTGCATTCAATATATAGACATGTTGTTAATATAAAAATCAGCAAACATCTCCACAGCAGATTTAAACAGTGTTGTGCACGATTCTTGAGGGCATGTTAAGGGTAAATGTTTTCATTGTAATGGCCACTTACAATGGAGACAGCAGCTTTCCTTAAATGCATTTAAGTAGTGCCAAGGCCACTAATTGAGTTGATGAAATGCATTTTAAGACGTGGAAATCATCAAGAAGTCATAGTGACAAACAGTTTCTATTTCCTCCATATTTCCTTGACTTTCATCTGAATGTTTGACTGAGAAATTACCACTGGGTGACAGCAGAATAGTTTATCGCTCGGTGTGTTAGAGTGCTTGCGGCAGTAATATGTACAATTGCTTTGATTGACAGATGCATTTACATTAAGCCCAAGATGAACAAAAAGCATCCCATTCGCTCTAAACACCCCTATCACTCTCCCTCTCAAAAACAAAACACAGCCCATCTCAATAACAGATCAATCCAGCCCACTTTTGGCCGTTTAGTGGGATTTGTCTCTGTCTTTTTGCTGTTATCCTCTCTTTCAGATCAAAAAGAAATTAAATAATAAGAAAAAGACAAATGGTGCCAACAGCCAGCATGAAGCACAACCATTTCTGCAATCTGTATTATTTGTCTGTTTTTCATAAAACACACGCTGTCAAGAAATTGTGTAAGATAATACTTCTTTAGGATAATAAACCCATTATTTCAAGAGAGGCCCGCTTGTTCTCTTGTTTTATAAATAAAGCTGTTTTGCATAAAACAAACAAGGAACAGCTAGTTTTCCTAGGTATTTTTGCTTTTCAGCTTAATCATTCTCATGTAAAATTATATGAAGGCAAATGGGACATTTACACACCATCTTTTATTTTCTAAATCATATTTTTTGTGTATATTACGCTAAACAGGACTCACAGTTTCAGCCACCATTCGCATTCAGTGCATCTTTTCAGCACAATGAAAGTAAATGTGGACTGAGGCCTTGAGTCCCTCTTGTGTAAAACACGTGGGCCCGGTTTCACAGACAAAACTTTATGGAGCGATTTTAGTCTCAGTTTCACTCGCCTAAAACATAATTCACGTGCACAAATGATATACGTACATTCACAAAAAACAAGTCATGTGCGCAAAATTAAATTATATTCTCAAAAAATAAGTTTCACAAACGTTCAATACAATTCACAGACGTACAACTGTGCACTAATATTTCGTTTATCGTGGAATGTGCAAATCGTCACTCACGTGTGAATCGCCTTGGATTTGTATGTTTGTATTTTGAGACTCTCTTGGCAGCGCTGTCCCTCCCACTTGAGTTGTTATCCTGCGTAGCCAATCAGATTCAACCTTACCATTCAAGCAATCAGAACAGAACTAAAGGAGCACTAGTGTTAGCACTAAAGGCTCGTTTTTTACAGCTTCGCTCCTCTTCTCTCTGTGCTGTATTAAAACCAGCCACACAATAAATCTGTTTTTATTTACTTATTTTGTAGAAAAAAGTATTAAATAGTGAGTGAACATGACCACTTACATTATTCAACTACACAACCAGCAGTCCCTTCCACTGAAGTGCTAAAATCCGTCTGGTTAACAAACCTTGCCTGTTTATAGATGAGATGTGTTCATGTTTGTATGTCCATACAATGTATGTTTTAAATGAACAAGGGCAAACAAGTACATGGACAAAAATAATCCAATATTAACACGATTAAGACAATACTCTGATTAAGAATGGACCATGTAAACAGCTTTTTGATAAGCTTAATCCGTCTAAACTCATAATCGTAGTAAACACAAATCGAATTAGATGAGTGGAGTACTAATATTTTATTTGCGTTATCGAGGTGTGGTATAGACATGAACACAACGTAATCACACTATTACAGGCACGTAGGAACTTTCGCGGCACTTCGCGACAGGTTACACACACATATAGCAGTGGACAGCCGTTACGTTTTACAACAAACAACATGGCTTCAAGCTAGAAAGCTAATTTTTTATCATAACGGGAAATGTCCAATGGCCAGGCATTTTTAGCCCTACCCTCCAGGCCCACAACAAACCAATCATAAAGGAAAGGGCAAAATATAGCCCCGCCCTACATTTTCTTTAAAGTCAGAAGCTGTTTCACTGGGATACACGTCACAATAAGGAAAAGAAGTCCCCCCCTTTTCATGGTGACTTTAAGCCTTGTCTTTGAAACCGGGCAATGGGGTTAGAACAACCTTTTATAATTTGGGGTGAACGGCCCCTTTAAGGATGTGTAAATATTTGTATATTATAGTACATGTAACTTGAAATCGTAAATAAATTGCCTAGTGCATACTTCGCCTTCAAAACAGCCTTCCGTTTGTCGCATACTAAGCGTTCATGTAGACTCCCACGCTTCCCGTCTTTATGCGAGCTCTCCCACTGACTTCTATTTGTAAACTGTGTTCTCTGGAGCCGTGCTCCTAATAAACTGGCCTGATTTGATTTCTTGTAGATGAAACCGCACTCCTCCATCAGGCTTCAATGGCTCTGGTCTTCTCTCGCATTGCGCTTAAACACTCCCCCCAGCCCCCGCTGTCCACGTTCGGTTGCTCATTATGAAGCGGCGTTGGCGTGTCAGCGAAGTGATAGAGTGTTGGGGTAACACTGGCCTCCTCTCAGCAGGAAGGGAGATGTGCCTAACAGGTTCTCCTTTAAACTGCTTCCCCCACCTGCTGTACTGCAGTGCGGTCAGAGAGATGGAAAACTCTCGCCTGGGCTGCTTAGGCACTTTTACAACAGGGTCGATGTGGTTTAATGGGCATGTGCCACATGTTTCCATAGGGATCGAACCTGGCGCCGGCAACAGTAAAGGTTGTGGGTTTGATCTCCAGGGAACATATACAGAAATATATATATATATATATATATATATATATATATATATATATATATATATATATATAAATAAATAATTATTAATAATAATAGGAACTAACAATGAACAGTATCTTTTTTCAGCACCTTTTCATCTTAATGTTAGTTAAAGCCAATGTAATTATTCATGTTAGTTCATTGTGCATGAACTAATATTATTAGGGGACAACTTTTTATTTTAAAAAATAATTAGTAAATGTGAAATATGATGGATAAATGCAAGTAGTTGTTCATTGTTAGTCCACGTCAGCTAACCCATTAACCAATATAATAAAATACAACCTTATTCTAAAGTGCTTCCATAAAATTAAAATAGGAACAAAGTAATACATTGCCAAAAAAAAAGAGTCCTGCAGATTTTGCATAATAACATTAACTGTACACAGCAGTCGATTTGAAGTCTGACAGTTATTGTCTTGAAATTTTATTTTTAAGGGCCGTGAAGTTGTTACAGAAGCAATGCTTTGATGACTGTAGCAGTAGTGCAATAAACAGACAAAATGTAAAGGTGCAACGTCTTGAGTGTATCATTCTGACAGTCTTAAAGTCAAACAGGAAAAGTGTTTTCCACAGTTTTGCAGTGGTTATTCTAGATGATTTATCCATGCACACCATTTTTTTATTAATTTGCACTTGTAATCTTTAAACAAAAACATTAAGCTCAACAACAACTCTTCACCACATGATGCAAGCAACAAAAACAGAGGACTGTCCAATGGTCGGGCATTTTTGCCCTCCCCTCCAGACCCAACTTGCAACAGACCAATCAAAAATGGAAGGGCAAAATAAAAGCCCCACCTTACATATTGTCTAATTTCGGAACCCGTTTCACTTGGATATACATCACGATACGGAAAATAAGTAAATCACCACTTCCGTTTCATGGTGACTTTAAAGGGATAGAATTTTCATATTTGGGTGTCTTATCCCTTTAAGAGTGAACTTATTTTTAAATTAAATCCAGATTTCACACATTTAACAGAAGTAACTTCATTTGCAGTTGTGATATGGTAGAATTTAATCATCATTAAATATACAAGCATGGGATATCATTGACTGTATAATGAGCCTAACTTGTGTTCTTTCTCTAAAAGGAAATTGAATGAGTAATTATTCTTTTGGCGTCCGTAATATCTCCATATTATAATAAGTAATAGTTTCTGTTTTATACTCTCTCAAGGTTCTTCAAGTTCATACCGCTGGTTGGAGAATTGCTAGTCTGTATAAACTAGTCGACCACCCTGTTCCATGTCTATTTTCAGGTAGTGATGACAGATTAGAGAGAAAGGTTACACATTGCTAACTGCAGCCCATCTTTGTTAGATAAATAACACATGACTCATGTCCTGAGGTGATAAGTAGCCATCATCGATCTCCATCTACAGAGAGCTCTGAGCCATTTCAGGCTAATTCCTCACAGTTGTTTTTTCTGCAGATGCCATATGGCGAAGGCTTCATGCCACCTGCCTTTGGGCGGGTGTTGTTGTTGGATTTGGAGGAGAGGTGGAGTGGCAGGGTGATTTTGGCAAAGACAGAAAAAACATCACCTTGCCATTGTGAATCAGTTAATGAGCACAATGGGGTCTGTCTTTTTTATATCTTATGTAATTTCTTAAAACCATTCTCCTCTTGAGGGAGGCGCAGGTGCAAGATGCGTAAAATTAGCGTAAACGGATTAGATTTGATAAAAAATCTATGTCATTTACACTCTTTTAATGTGACAGACACACTAAAGGGAAATCTTTAGACTCGCATATCCCAGTGAGCTCTTTATTGGCCTAGTTTATTAAAAGTAGTTATTTTGTTAAAGAAAATGTAATTTTCTTGAGAAAATAAGGGAACATTTATTGAGGGAGACACTTTGGGGGAAACTAAGGCAGCCATTCCGTTTTTCTGAGATGTTTGTATAATTCAACGCGAGATGCCAAACTTGATAATGCTTGATAACATCCAATGCCCTTGTTTAAAGTGAAAGTTACAACTATTGATTTTCTTTTAAATCTAATTATAAACAATCGAAAATGTGTACGGATAGAAATATGTTTGGTTTGGTTACAGTGAAACGCAGAAACTCTTTCTTTTGTGGCATCTTTCAGGAGATGAAAGCGTTTTTCATATTGGCATTCTGCGTTGCAATTTAGGCGCAATTATCCGCCTTTGCTTGATGATAATTCAAGGAGAAATGCCTCTGTATGACATTTGTTAAATAAAGAAATCTTTATGCTAATTTCACAGCACTTGACCTTAAATGTCTTTCTTTGGGAGTTTTCAAATATTTGCGCGTTTGTTGCATGAAAGATGGCAAACGATTATGTTTGTTTGTAACAACACATAAAGAACCGCAATTCACAATTTACGAGCGCTGCAATTAAAAACGTCACCATTGTGAAGTAAGTTGACGGCTACTTTGAATTTCTGTCCATGCATTTCGTTTTAAAAATACACATATAGCCCCGTCAGACACGGGTTCAAACGCTGTAGGCAGGGTTTCTCACAGACGTTTCTTCTGGCTCTCACAATCTGCGAATTTCAAGAGGCACCCACAGGCTTCTGTTTATATAACAAAATCATAAAAAATACAACCCATGATACTACCAGATATTGCTCGGTTACACTGCAGTTCGGCACAGCTCTGCCGTTCCACCGCTGGAACTGACAAAGATCTCTCAAAGTCAAAAGTTCTGCGATTGTGTTTATTCAAAACAGGGTGAGCCGTACCGCATGCATCCATATTGTATTCTTTTTCTTCTTGGCACTGTTTATTCAAACAGAAATGCACAAATCTCTTCTCTTTTTTAAACCGAGTCAAGTGTCATGAATTCACAAATCAGAACAGATGGAATTAGTTACTGTACATGTCAGTTAAAACAATGCGTTATGTGTTCTAGGTACCTAAAGGACTGGAGTTTTTTAACCAGATCTTTTCATTGCGTGGGAATCGCGCTGTCTGTCAGCCTCAACACACCATTTATAAACTGCAGCTGTGCTGAGTTGCAGTAATATTATTCTCAGAACATCCGGGCAAAGTGAAGTAAGCTTCCTTCAGATCTCATATATGCTAAACGGGTGTGATTTATGAAACGGCTTTTCCAGGCATGTGCTGTATAACAACTGCAGCATCTAATGCAGAATTCATCATCTGCCCACAATTTTTTCATGCCTACACGAAGGACAGACTGACGATTACATATAACACTTTCTAACTTTCTAGCAAAACGTTCAGTAAGAAATATATAAGCTCCTACAGAAGCAAAATACTAAGACAGTTTGAGGATGTTGATATCTGCCTTAAAGGTGCTGTGTGTCATTTTGTGGAGGATCTATCAACAAAAATGCAATATAGTATACTATACATAACTATGTATTCAGAGGTGTATGGAGACCTTACATAATGAAGCACTATGTTTTATTACCATAGATGTAGCTGTTTCTATTTACATACCCCACAGGTCCCCTTACTTGGAATTCACCATGGTGCTTCAAAAGGGAGCGGTGGAGTGAGCCGTTGGTTGCAGTTAGCAAACTCACCGCTAGATGCCGCTAATATCTCCACATTTCTCATTTAAAAGCGTTTTATTGTTTGTAATAGGATTTACCCCAAAATAAAATGTAATTTACTCACTCTGATGTTGTTTCAGGAATGTAAACACCAAATTATATTACAAATGCATTAGAACCCATTATAATAAAAAATGTTGTCCACACTGGATGCGGCGCGACAAGCCCATTAAGAACAAGCAGGTTGTCCTGTCGCGTACGTTGTAGACACAGTGTAAGAGGGAACAAATCCTGTTAAAACTGAGGTTATTTTAGGGTAAAAGTGGCAGCTTACTGTTTAAGCACCTGAGTGTCGATAGCTTCAAGTGTGGTTAACCTGAACTACAATCCTGTTTCTTTCCCATTGTGCCCATGAGCAAAGTAGTCAATCCCACAATGCTGCGAGGGGGACCATCCCTGTAATTAGTATTGCTGTGGATGAAAAATGTCTGCGTCAGCAATATGGCAAGAACAGTGCTGCAGTGAAGCCGTGCATGCTTATCCGTAGTGGAAAAACCTGTCTGTGTAAAAGATTGAAGAAAAGACTATTGGCTTTCTTGGAGGAATTAGATGGGTGGCTTGTCACACACGGCTTCAAGACTACATTTTAATGTCTTCTGCTGTATGCTTGTTTGCGCTTAGATAGGATTAATGAAATGATTCACTTGGAATTCAATTATTAGTCGCCGTTAACAGATTTGCATCAGACAGCGCAATGCATTACCCGCACACATCCACCCGAAGAGCGACGTTCCTCATTCAGCCTTTAAAGATTTAAAGAGCGATTGATAGGAATTTGATTCAGAAGCAGGTACAATAAGCCCTGTTCTAATGAGTGTTATTGGAATCCGAGAAAAGCTATGTAGACTTCAGGAGCACCATAATAGTGCCGACCGCCCCGGTAATGAGATGCCTCTCCCAGTTCCCCTAATTACCGCCTGGGCCCGTGGACCTCTCATCAGAGAGGGTCTAATTGAGCATCACTGCCCATGCATTCACAGGACTAGGTGAGAACATCAACCGCCCTTCTTCCAGATGGGAAAAGAGAATATTTAAAGTCATACATTCATTTATGAACCAGTGCGTAATGAATTCATTGAGGTTATTTTTTATTTTTTATGATTGTATGTGTATTTAGAATTGTATGCCCCGCTGAAAAAAAACATATAAACCATCACAGAAAGTCTAATGGTTAACATTAGAATACCCTTACAACCCAAAAGCTTTTTCCTTTAAATCAATTACAAAATTCCTTTTTGTAGTGTGTTTTGGGCATCATTCTTCTGATTCCTTGAAAAAACACAATAAAAAATGTAATGGATTTAATGGTTATAATGGGAATTTAATTGGTTTTAATGGAAACTATATTGGTGCCTACTGGGATGTTATTTGGCAGATGGGAACCAATAGAACATCCAAGCGGATGCTCCCACCTTCGATGTGGGCACTTTGAGTACCCAGAAAAGCGCAATATAAATGTATTGAATTATTATTAGTATTCTAATAAATCCTATTGGATGCCCAAAACACTACAAAAAATATATTGTAATGGTTTTAATGGAGATGTTACTTCATAATGGTTTTTTATAGAAAGCATTAGAATTTCCATAATGCTTTAATATTGTTTTTTCAGCAAGGATAGGTTATTTTTTAGTGGAATGCTATTGTTGTGCTTACTGCAGGTTAATAATGTTGAGTATTACAATAGTAGTACGTGAAATAGTATACATTATTGATGCCATATAGCAGGTCACTTTTGCATTCTATGTACTGTATATAAAAACCATATGTGTACTATATAAAACATGCATACATTATTCTGAAAAAAACATTGCAATATGAAAGATTGCTTTTTTGAATGTATTTGAATACTGATGAAACAAAAAGTTGATAATATTGAAAGCATTTGCCAGAGTTGTTTGGGGTGATGGTGTTCTGCATATCTGAATTTGTTTGTGTAGGTGTGCGTGTCTTTTCCTTTGTTTTTGGAGCACAGTTGAAACCTTTTATTCATATTAATTGAGTATAAAAAAGCTAATTTATCGTCTCCCACTGGGAAAACAGGCAAACAAATGCTCTAGAATTACGAGGCGAGTGAAATACTCTGTAAACAGTGCAGTGAATGTTGGGATTCAGCAGGTCCCCATGTGTTTCCACCTCAGTCTTATTTAGCTAATGTATCTATGCTTTGTACGCGAACCAATTAATTTACTCTTGCAAAGACGAATGTGCTTGCGTGCGCATGTGTACGTATCTATCCGAAAGGTCAGACGGACCACAGAGTCCTTGGAAACCCAGCCCTGCGAGAGAAAAGAGGCTCTCCTGTAATGCGATATTGATTGATGCTTAAATCAGTTTGATAACAGCTTTGTCAAATCAGCTGTTTTAACAATCAGATTAGAGCTTTTAGCTTCATCGATCGGGGAATTTCAAATCTGAAAGATGACAGTACCAGGGTAATGCGGCTCGTGTTAAAATCACCCATACATCACCGAAAACGGTTGAGGGATCGCATTAGCCCCAACATCCTCCCCGTCAACATGTGTGAAGGTGTATTTACAGAGAAGATACAAATATTTTCTAATTGATGGTAACAAGAAGCTTAAAATGTTATGAGATGTCCTTTAAAAAAGTAGCAATAACAGCAGACTAAGGAAAATCATATTAGACGATGTTCCCCGGACTGCACAAATTTACTGTTGTTAATTGCTGTAGAACACAAAATGACATCTCCATCAGAAACTGTATATGGCAGACTTTGTCAAAGAGGTTCTTTAAACGAGCAGAATAGATAGCATACCCTTAAAGCTTGGGGAGCCGCGTTAACCTCATGTTTATGTATCAGGACGGCAGCTTCTTGCTCAAGTAGCGGTGACCCAGGAATTGGAGACCGTTGTGGCCTTCAGCGAGGCTCTTGCCCCGGGTCACTTTGGATGAAAAGCACCTGCTGTATGCCAAGTGACTGAGTAAGTCTCTTTTCTATCAATCAGTCCAGCACGCAGAGCCACAGAGGACCAAGGTGCTTAACCCCACAGTACTTGCGTTTTGAGTTTTAAGTTACGGAAAACGAAAATGTACTTCATGAGCTAGCGAGCGGTTAAGGAAGTTGATAGCTCCACAGTGCCTTTAGCATAGCACTAACCTTAAATTGCTTCAGGAGAGCTGTACCTGCAATTAATGCATTATAGGTGAGAATGGAAAGCTGGGTAATGACCGTAGTTCCTCAGAGATTTCATTCTTGAAATATTTCAGATGAAGTGCTCCCATGGCCTAAAATACATCTTCCTAACATAGATGGTATCTATCTAACTGTAGTATGTGAATATATAAAGATAGATAGATAGATAGATAGATAGATAGATAGATAGATAGATAGATAGATAGATAGATAGATAGATAGATAGATAGATAGATAGATAGATAGATAGATAGATAGATAGATAGATAGATAGATAGATAGATAGATAGATAGATAGATAGATAGATAGATAGATAGATAGATAGATAGATAGATATTATTTTATATACATTCAGCCATAGGAGAATGAGACATAAAAATAAGCAGCTTAAGACCTTTTAACAGACTGATGTGCAATGAGCTGTACCACACTGCTGACTGCTAAGCACTTCATGCCTTCATTGGTTGGGAATAAAGCTAGATGGTGTGGGAGAGTCGGATCCTATAAACATGTGAGAAACAGTGCCTGCCTTTACAACCTCTTCATTGTCCTTAGGGCTCATCTTACAGCTTGCATCTCGCAGGGAAGGTGACCGAACGTGGCTGTTGCAAAATCCTCCCCCCATTTCCCCCTCCCAGAGGTCACTTTATGGCCCATCATACCGCAGAACCGAGCATGGGGTCCTTAATGCCACTGTCAGTCCCTCTCTACTTGCCTCATCTCTTAGCAACACCACCTCCACCACTCTCATCGTTCCCTCGCTGTCTACTCACTCCCTCGCTCTCTGAGGAACTCTGCGTTCTTGCCAAATCCATCTGGTTTGGATGAGAGCAGACCGGGTGACTCTGGAGAGCCCTGTAGTGTGACCCTGGTTCACCCACTTCTTCCCAGCAATGTTGGAGCGGAGGGAGATCTCCTAGCTGTGTGAAATGTGAATACATCTTGAGGGCATTGTTTATCAAGTGTTAAAATGCTGAAACTGGTCAACGTCCAGGTCAGCTCATATGGTTTGCAACGCCAATGGACACCTACACCATGAGTCAAAAGTTGTTGTTGAGTATTTCAAGAGATCTGATTATGCATAGTTTGCAAGAACGTCATTGGTGTTTGTAGCCCACTGAGATCATAATAAGCTGTAGTATTTAATTATCAAACATAATACAGTATCATTATTTCCTTTGACTTCTAATAGCTATTATTATTCATCAGGTACGCATTTGCAAATCAGCAGACTTGACTGTTACATACATTACAATTCACCAATCCACCGACAAGACCCAGCGTTAACAGTTTATCAAACACGGCCACACTTGGGTGTTCAATAGTCGGTGGCCCACCCAAGCGGCCGCAACACTACAGTCATTGATTGCAGATTGTTTGTGAACGGTGTGGAAAAGGGAACTGTAAGAGCTGGCAGCTAGCGCAGCCTGGCTTCACGCCCGTCGTACTGACCTATTTTCACCTTCAGCTGTGATTATAACTATCAGAGAGGCTATTAGCTTTCTTTTGTCTCAAAACGGTAAAGCACCGCATGCCGTAAGACAAGTGGGTGAGAGGATGCAGATGGACTGGAAAACAGAGATACGGAGGAATGGGAAGCTTGTTGCAACGTTTCAAAAGTTAACATTTATGTCTTGTAACCTTTGCACGCAGACGAGAGAAATTCTCTCTGAGCTGTCGACAGCCAGACCGCTCTCGATTGAGCAAACAGCTTTAGAGTCCATCTGTGGAATTAAATTTGCTAATGAGCGTTGCGAAGATCCACTGTGTTCATTTTGACATGAGAACAATTCTGCAATATATAGAGCCAGAAAGCGTTACAGATATTACAGGTTTTCAAAGTCCAGCTTTCTGAGGATTTGCAATCCCAAATGCAAGTAAGTTGTTTTGTATTTGACTAAATTGTCAGTTCATCAGTTGATCTTCTGAAGCTTTAGCTGTATGAAACTAAACAACAGAGTAAAAAGCCCGGACAAGCATTGCATAATTTGAAAAAGCTGCTTAGATTCGAGAGACACACGCCACTTACCGTTCCATTGATGGGAGCAACAAAAGGTCCGGTAGTTTTCTCAAAGCCCTGATTACACGTATGATACGAATCATATTACTTTTAAAATATTGGACATGAGTGTAATAGCATCACTAACATAGCTGACCGGCATCTGTAGGCGATGAATGTTCGTAGATTTGACGTGAAAAGCTTATTTAAAGACCTTTGTTTGCGACAGATGCTCCATCAAGAGCCATTATGAACTCGATGCTGGGATGAAAGCCGCTCTCCCCGGTTTATCCAATCAGAGTTAAGAAGGACTAGTTTAGTACATCATCTTGCTTTCAGACGTTCATGTTTATCCCCTAGTTATGCAGAACGGAATCAGTCGCTATTTTTGTCCGAACGTGCCGGTGTCTTCGCAGGTGTTCTGAAAGCCGGGCGTTTTGATTGAATCGAATATAAACGTGTCGGTTAGGCCTGTGCTCTGTCACACACATCACTCAGCGCACATTAGTTCCAACCGCAGCGCGGCTTCTCATTAATGGAGTGGAAAGGAGAGCGTAATTGAATTTCTCCAATGGATGAAATCACGAGGCACGCTAACGTTTAATTCATAGCGTGTGTCATTGTTTTAGAATAAGAAGAAATCGTAAAGCACTCTGTGTACTTCAGAACGCCCTTGTTGCAAGTTGGTTGTATTAGCATTAAAGTTATAATAAAGCATGCTGTTTGGGGTTTCAAAGACCCCCAAGGTCATTTTAAAAAAGCTTGAAAATATACTTGATAACACATTTCACCCATACCGCTTAGAGAAAGAAGGATTACATTATTCATGTTCGGGGTCTCAGAGACCACAGATATAATACAAATATAAATGCAATGAATAAACTCCTCTAGTCCTACTAGTATTTTACATTTCAATTTGTTCCCCTCGAATACTAGTGTGTAATTATATTTCAATAACATTAGATCATTGGGTTTTGATTAGGATATAGAATCTGATTACTATTATATTATTTTAACACATAATGTACCACACACACAAAAGAGTCAGTCTCGCAAAAACAAGAGGGCTGACAGTGATTTCAGCCGGATCCCTTTATTGTCATTGTGATTTTAAACCATTGTAATGACACTGAACGAGCCAAAGAACCGTAAAACTAAAAAAAGGTTTAATATGTTTATTGAATAAGGTGATCCCTACGAGCCGACAGCCGCCTTACAGAAGTAAATGCACCTCACTGATATTAAGTGCATTTTTCGGACTGCAAATCAATAGCCACAATCAGCAGGTGAATGAAGCTTTTGCTATCACAGAGGCCAAAGAGAACAAATCTAGACAGCAATTGGAAACTCTGAATTTATAACATAACTTTGGACTGTCCAATTGTTTTTTGTTGTCTGAAGACATTAAAGAGCAGACAGCCCATTTACACTGTTTTTGTGGTAACCTTTAAAGTGCTGCCATTTTGTCAATTTATAATGTCTTCAGAGAATGAAACTTTTCTGAAAACACATGTTATTGTCCATGTAACACATTTTCTCGTACACGTCCGATGAAGCTAAAGACAGCATGCCAATCGTACCAATTCCCCATAGGAGAACACGGAGAGTTTCAATCGGATTATGCTGAGGAAAACTTACTTTAAATGTGTTACGTTGACTAAAAATGCATTATTTATAACTTATATTCTTACTAGTGACTGTAGAAAAATAAGAAAGGATGTCTATTATGTATTGTGTTTGACTATGTCAGTGTATAAGCAGTGTTGGAAACATTGTACTTGAGAAATCCGTGTATTTGTTCACTATGACAAAAGAACATTAACAGGAAATGGAGAGAACAATATTTCAATCGTGGTGATTGGGACGTGACCGTATATTCTGTGGGATTTTCTAGGGTTATTTGGGCCGCACTCAAAATGTCAGACTGTAGACTGTAGATTACCCGGGTCGTGACTTTGGAATGTGAAGATATTTGAGAACATGATGAAAACTAGTAAAAGACAGGAACTGTGTTAACAAACGCTTCGGTGTGCTCGGTATCTCACTTATATGCTGCTGGAAGCTTTTTCTATAAATGTAATAGAAATTTTAGAAACGTTTCTCTCTTAAAGCGTGTGAAGGAAATATCTTGCTTCCCAGCAAGCAATACATGTTTTTGTCATGAATTATTGAGAAGTTATTTTATGAGCTGTGATGATCGAGGTAAATTTCTTCGTTTTACACCGAGGGGATGTTGCAATTTGTAGTTTAAAAAGGATTCTGTGATCATGTGTAGTAAGGCGGCAAAAGCACAGTACATGAACCGAACAAATACAGGGCAGTTCTACCAGAAAGACTCAGGAGGCAGGAGAACGATAAATTATATTTATTGGACAATAAGACAGCGAATGAGAACATGTAATGTAAAGATCTTTGGCGTAGGCCCCGTCCAAGGTAAGAATCCTGGGGAAAAGGATTCCTAAGTTCCTGCCTGAAGATAAAGGCGGGGCGGGGCGGAGCCTTTCCCCCGGACCGAGGACAAGGACCGACCTGGTGTAGGTGGGTAGGACGGAGGTTGCATTTAAGCGTCAGTATCTAAAAATAGGTTGCACAATATATTTAACATTTTTATTTTAGTTACTAGAATAGTCGTGTCAGACATTTTAACTTTTGTAACAAATTAAAATTTTAAAATAGCGAATTTTATAGTTTTTATACACATTTTATATTTAATCGAACATTGATTGTTAGCACAATAAACATTATTAATATGAAGGAATTTGGCGTATTCATTTTTACATTTGTTTTACCTGTAATTTGCACAGCATCAAATAGCATTTTAGCATTAATGTAAAATAAAATAAAATGCAATGGTCATTTTCTCACCGGTACATTATCAGTTTTACAGGATTGTTTTTACTGTGTTTTTGTAATTTTTTTGTAACTAAAAAGTAAATTTGTTGGCATTAGTTTTTGTTGTTGTCAACAAAACCTTTTTCTAACTGTCTTGGATTAAAAGATTTTGTAAGTCATGGAAAAACATTTCAGCCATTTCTTATGCGTATTAAACTATTATTTGTTGTAAAAAAATATTTAAGGCATATATATTTTCTAAATATAACTACAATCAAATATGTCAAATAAATTCAAATAAATGTACTGTAAGAGAAGGAATACTACCAGTTTTTTACCCAAACATTGATTTTCAAGATTTTCTGATTATCGTTTATCTCTTGTCGCTAGATTTCTTTGCTTCTTCATTTAGCATTCGAGGTTGTCCTCAAAACTCGCTAAATTTCATATTTACCTGAGTGCATTGTTGAGTCCCAAACAGAACTGAAAGAAAATGGCAGCCACGAGCGAAGGAATCCAATGAGAGTTCTGTAGCTTCAATATAGAACATGCCTGAAGTCCTGAGTTGTCGATATTGTCCTGGGCAGGTAATAGATAAGTGTCTACTGCGACAAACCGGGCTGCTCATCGGCTGCCATGTCCTCAGGTGGCTGCCTCTTTTCGGGCACGGGTGAGTAATGCACCACACTTGTTCTCATTGCGGTAGATTACTTACTTATTGATTGAGGCCCGGCATCGCACAGATGGATGCTCTTAGAGTGTGACAAACACTTTAACAACTGTGGAGCCTAATGCACCTTAATGTGACTCGGGGTGGGCGTTAAATAATGTCCCGTCTCTAATTCACCCAAATTCACCGCACGCTGAGAGAGGGATCCGTCTTGATTGGTAGTCTACGGGTCAGAGATATATGGCCGCAATTACACCCGGCATAGCTTCCGACGTGTAACAAATAACACGGAGGGGTTTAAGTACACTTTCTCGTTCTCTACCTTCTTGACAGTTGAAAGGAGCCATGAATCCCCTTCTGATGAAGCTGAGTCAGTTGATGAAGGGACGATGCTCCTCGCTTTCCGCTCATCACTGTCACTTAAGAAGCTTTGAAGAAGAAGGTTTCCCACACACGCAGCGGGAAACCACGGGATACCGAGACAGCACGCCATACGATCACGCAAATCAAGGGCAACAAAATTGAGGCGGTACTTTGTCTGCCGTCACGGATAGCCGGTGTCGTGCATAATAGGCTCAGATTTGCATATCTCATTGATCCAGTGCCGTGTGCGAGGTTTATGTGCGGCGATAAACGGCAGATGTTTGAAATCTTCGAACAGGACTGGGCTTGGCTCCTTCTTAACACGCTAACAAGTTACCTTGGGCCAGGTAATTCAACAAGGTGTGAAGTCTCAAAACGGCCCAGCCCAAAGGAACGTCCACATGGCTTTTATTCGACAGCTATTCCGTTCGTGGAATTTCATTTCGTGATATTGTTTTGCTGTGAGCTTACAACTGTGTGAAAGCTTTCAATTGGCTTCATGAAAATTGTATTACTCCTTGAAAATGTGCTTTTGTTTTAATGTATATGTCTGCCAAGATCCGGAAGGATTTTATCTAGTTTGTCTGTAAATACCAATGTTCAGTCTATGCAAGCCAACCGGTCGCAGCTTACTATTGAGTTTTCTGTGTGCAAGACAAACCCTTAGGCAAGCAGTCACATAGCCGGCTTGTTTAATATCAGCATTTTTTGGAAGGATAATAGCTAACTACACTACAAACTGCTAACAAATCATTAGGGATATTGCTTGAAACTACTTAAAGGGAAGTATGTTTTTAAATATATGCAACTTTCCAATGCTATCATTTATTATTTATTTAGAGATGGATTTTGCAAAAACAATCGGTTCCTTTACATTTTTACAATTTAAAAGAAAGAAAAATTCACCCTCATATCATTCAAAACCTGTATATGACACTTTAACACAAAATAAGTTATTTTGAGAAATGTCAAATGTGGTTTGTGTCCATACAATGGAAGTCAATGGGGTCAAATTTTGTTTGGTTAACAATGTTCCTTAAATTATTTCCTTTTGTGTTCTGCGGGAGATCATACAGGTTTTCAACATTTTTATGAAGAGCTTAACTATTAGCATTTTGTTTTTGGTACTTCAGACACTTTAATCCACATAACATTTGATATAGTTTTCGTTTAGTTTTTTTCATAATTGGTGAATGATGAATTGTGTTCTCGGTGCATATGTTTATCCCGCCCCCATTGAAGTCAGTGGACACTTGTGTTGGCAGATTAAAGGTCTGTTTTGGCTGTTGTCTTTCCTTAATTATACATAACAAGGATTAGCTGTGGAGTCTGGATGTTTCATGTATTTATACTCTGATCAGTGTGTTTAACAATTGCGTCCCTCTGGTCAAATGATTTGGCAGCAGGAGCCAGCCATTTGTCATGCCTCATCAAAAGATTTGCATTATTTTTCAGTTATGAAAACGATCTCAATTGTATTCTGCAGTCGGGCATCACAACAGCTATTGAAATCGATTGTCCCAGTTATAAAGACACAAACAATAAGAAATATTTATCATATCTACAGAAAATTAGGAATATGTTATATATATATTAATAGTCAGTTTGGGTAAGAATGTAAATTTAAAAACACACACGATCAGTTATTCAGTTTTGGATTTGATTTAAGTCTGTTGATGTCTTTTCTTTAAACCACTACTTCAATTATTTCTTCCATTTTCCTTTGCCTGATTTACAGAAGTAAATTGTGAAAAGCACAATATAAGTCAACTTTATTATAAATATATATACTTGTATAATTGTAATATTTTTTACGAATATATCTGCACTCCACCTGCGCCGCTTTTTTGCGGCATGTTTATCGCAGCGCAATTGCAATTACAAAAAAGTTTTTCCCAACACATAGACGTTCTTTTCATTGTGATGTTGATGAAAACTTGGTATTGTGAGTAAAATGATAATGCTTCGTTGGAAAGACGCTGCGCGAAGGGGGCTGATTCTCATAGTGTGCATTTTCCCCTTGCACTTTGCTTATTTTTTGTGTGTAAAATAAAAAAGACAACGGCGAATCCTTAAGGGAATGGAACGAAAGTAGAACACAGATCAAAGAGCCCTTATGCACGCGGCACGCCGGCGAGAAAGTGCAACTGTGTTTTGATGTTTTGCTTGACTATGCAGCATTTTAGTCCCCATTACGGGGTGTCAGAGGTGCCTGTCACGCTGTAGTCGAAAGCGACGCTATAATGGTGTCCTTTTATTTTTTATTTATTTCTAAATGTCTTCAGTAATTAGAATATATCTGCATTCCACCTGCGCCGCATTTCGCAGCATGTTTATCGCATTGCAATTACAGGGCCATTTAAACCATGAGAGACATTTTGTCTTAAACACAGAGGAGAGAATTTCCATAACAAGGCTATCATCACCTAACAAAGGAATTTGTGTAAAGATGCTGTCTGGGGCTGCAAAAGCCATATTTGAATGACTAATTCCCAGAGCGGAGAATCTCTCAACACGTTTACAGATGCTTTTCAATTGTTAAAATATTTATGAGGTGGAGATGTCTTTACTTGGGATCCAAACACGCGAGCAGGTGCCGCTCAACAAAGCCATATCGAACTACAGCAGATGTAGATGTGGATGTGTTTAGACATCACTAAATATCCACTTCTTTCTGAATATTCCGTCGTAAGCAGCAATGGTGTTTATGTACATGCATTTATGCCGTTATGACTTTTCCACACTTTAGCTTTTCAAAGCTCAGGAGATGCATAAAATCTGAGTGTTAACACCTACACAATGCCTTACATCAATAGTATCACTGTGTGTTTTGAATATTTATACTGATTGCCGAGTTTCTTTGCATCCTACCATTACAAACTTGTTGATCGTTTTTGAAACAAATTCTGCTAGAGATGGATGTGCACTCATAACCCTGCGAAGACCAACAAACCGAAATCACGGCCATGCTGGATGTATCAAGAAGCGGCCCCTCTCCACTTCACACCTTTCATTTATTTCCAATTTGCCTTGATGATTTCCTGTGGAAAAAAACACGATTCTCCGGCGCATGAAAAAGCGGTGCCCCGGCCGGCGCACATTAGGTTTTCGCCAATAGCAGCTTTTGGTAATAAGCATGGGGCGGATAGGTGGGCTGCTTATTACGCCACACGGTGCTCTGCAAACGATTTAATAAATGAGTCATTTCTTTCAGGTCCAAATGGGCCCAAATGGATGTCTGTAACCACCTCATCCAGATATGGAGGCTTTTTTGTCCCACAGAGGTAATGGCTTATTCACGGAGAGACTCTTTATTTTGCTATATTTGCCCTGCTTGGACGTTTAACGTGCCACGACAGATTTGTTGTGCTGGTAAAAGCCACATAATTTGATCTTTTGTTTCACGTTGTCAAAAATACAGCAAGTCTCTTCAGTTGTGATGACTTTAAAGGTTATGTGACAGTTTTTTTCTATATTTGGGATTAGGGATGACTAATATACAGGAATGTCAATAATGGCTTTTTCAGTATTGACGTGAAGCAAATTTGATGGGTTATTGACTGTTATATGAAGATTAGCACCACCTGGTCTTGATCGAACACAATAGCAGCTGTTTCAAAACTGTTTAGGTAAAATGGTAGTTTTTGTTTTATTCTGTCAACTATGGAGCGATTTTAGTCTCATTAATCATTCATGCGTAAAACAAGATACACACATGCGTAAACAGTTTCGCATGCATAAAACCTAATTTACGTGCACATAGTATATATTTACATTTACGAAAAGCAATTCACGTGCGTAAAACTAAACTATTTTCTCATAAAGTACGTTTCGTAAACATACAACTGCGCACAAAACTTTTGAAAAGTTAAAATGTACACGTTTGTATTGTTATGCGAATGTACAAATCGTCACACACGTGTGAATCGCCTTGGACGTGTGTGTGTGTGTTTTGAGACTCTCCTGGCAACGCACTTGGGTTGTCGTACTCTTTAGCCAATCAGATTCAAGCTTACCATTCAACCAATCACAACCCACTGAGGGTGCAGGACTCGAGGAAAACGGCTCTGCGCAACTTTAGTGCAGTTAGGCTCAAATACAACGGAAATGACGCATCACCCTCACCGCACGTTAATCACATTACGATCTGTTCTACGCTTGCGCTGCTTCGTGGGTACAATTTCTTATATTTTTTACTTTTAAATAAAATACATTACTCAATTTACTTCGCTGCTGTCCACCTGGTCTCATTTCACTATGTGTTCTGTCAAGTCAGTTTGAAATACTCTAATGTTTCCCCTGACTTTGTAGTTCTTTCTTCATGTAAATTAATATAGTCTAGTTAGACATACGTGTTATGTTCCTTATTCGCTTCTGTAAACGCCATTGAAGGGATTATTTTACTAATTCAGATTAAATGGATAGATATATTAGCCCATATAGACACATACTAATAAATTACTACATTTAAAGTTAACTAGTATTATCAGATTTTAATAAAAACGACACAAAGCGTCTTTGACAATACTACTGACCTCAGATAGAAACACGGTAAGGTAAATAGCCATGATACAGCAATGAATCGCAAAATGGGAGGAAACTGAAGATTTGCAGTCGATAAAAACACTTTATTCCACATGTAACCAAAATCATTTTCATGTAACAACTCTATTATTTTGGATTGGTAACCACATAAACTGTCAAGTAGTGAACTATACTACTCTAAGAATTTAACTGGTTGAGGTGGCCAAGTATGAACCAGATTCCGGTCAAAGAATCAAGAGTGAAGGAAGACATTGAGGCTTTGTTTGGCAATCCTATTTATTCCTGTTGCCACTATTGAACATGTGGGTTTGTTCTACGAAGGAACAAGATAAATAATAACAATTACAAATTATCAATAACCATCGCTAACATTGTTAGCAAAGCCAATAGCGCTTATAATGCAAATATGCACAGTACAAATGTATAACCTACATCTCCACCTGAACCCTAATACAATGAACACCACATATAATAATATTTAGGGTAATATATTATCACAAGTAGTAATGTGCAAACCCGTTTGTAGCAGCTACATGTAGCGTTAGCTTAGAAACATCGCGGCAATCACGTCCGCAAATAACCGCTAAAGCGGAACAATACAAACAATGTAAACATTCGAAACAGCAATAGCAGACATAATACTGATTTCAACATTGTGCAAATAAATGAATACATCACGGAAAAGGAGCAGCAACATGAACAAAGGATGAAACCTTTACTGATAGGTTACACTAATACTGGTCCGTCTGGGAAACACTAAAAACACTTTAGTTCCTAAGGCAGGCTTTCTGACATAAACACATATCGTAATGGTAACGTAAGCAACGTTTAAAAACATAAAAACAGACTCGCCGTGAACGGTTAAACTATGTAACGTTAGCCTACAAAACAAACTATGTGCCGCCTGCACCAAAGCTGCGCAGAGCCGTTTTCCTTGAGTCCTGTAATTGGTTGAATGGTAAGCTTGAATCTGATTGGCTAAAGAGTACGACAACCCAAGTGGAAGGGGTTGCGTCGCCAGGAGAGTCTCAAAACACACACACACACGTCCAAGGCGATTCACACGTGTGTGACGATTCGCACATTCGTAAAACAAGACAAACGCGAACATTTTAACTTTTCGAAAGTTATGTGCGCAGTTGTATGTTTGCGAAACGTAATTTGTGAGAAAATAGTTTAGTTTTACGCACGTGAATTGCTTTTCGTAAATGTAAATATATACTATGTGCACGTAAATTAGGTTTTATGCACGCGAAACTGTTTACGCATGTGTGTATCTTGTTTTACGCATGAATAATTAATGAGACTAAAATCGCTCCATAGTCAACTACTAACAATATTTCTATTTGCAGAAAATCTTAACTGGATAAACAGGTCAGAATAACAGAAAAGATGCTGTTTTTTTCATACCTAAAGTACTGCAATGAAAACAAGTTCATATTCACTTTTAAGCAGTACAACAGTTATATTTGTACATTAATTTAGGAAAACGTTTAAAACTATTTTTATGTGAAAACCTGGATTTGTATCACAGTGTGAATGTGTCTTGTCATGCTTTCAGTCTTTCACATGGCTGTTGAATGACTTTGTCATTCCTGATGTTTTTTTTCTGTTTTATTTGTTTGTGTGTTTTTGTATATGTTTGGAAACTCTATGATGCATCAAAAATCACAATTGGGCATTATAATAAACCTTGAGGTTTGATTTTGTTGAGATTCAACAAAATTTGGAATGGTCTTTTATTTTTTCTGCGCCTGTATCTGCCAATGATTTGTAAAGTAAGCTTGCATTGCCTTCTTCACAAAGGATAAATGCTATCCTGTATTAAACTATGGCCAAAATATGGGATCTCAGGAGGCAGCATAATGAAGTTACCTGTTTTGGAAGAGCATCAGGAGAGCATAAACATTGCCTAAAGATGCTTTCTCTGTAGTCATCACGATTCTGAAAGAGGAAGGAGGGGGTTTTTGAACTCCAAAATCGTGGACTTTAAGGCTATTTGTGTAATACAGATTATTCTTCTTAGATTATTCGTAGATTATCCTTTTCTTAAACCTTTCTAACTAACATCTTTTCTTTCTCGATTGAAATTTACGGTTTCAGAGTATATGCTCAGATTGTGAAACACTTATTTCTGGGTTCCCATTGATTTCTAATAGCATGTGGTTGAGAACGAATGTCAATAATGATGTGATTTCTGACTCGCTATGTGATGCGGCTGTCTAAATGTCACCAAGTATTGACCGAGCTGCTGTTTGCCGGATAAAAGCTTGGGTGTAATGGCACTTTAAACCAACCTGCTAGTTCATAGCGGAGGGATTTTGCTCGCAATACCTTGATGTAATAATGAAAAGTCTTTTTAAATCATTGACGCATTAGCAATGGGCACATGGAAAGGATTCCTAAAGTTGAATTCAGTGTGATGCAGAGTCACTCCCGAAAGGTTGATATACTTGTAAAGATACAGTAAAGGCAACAGTTTAACAACGCAACAGTTTGGTGTTAGACATTGTTGCAGAAAGAAGCGACTGGAGACAAATTAACGTTCATCAATTTAAAAATAAATCACACTCGATTGTGGCGGCGTGTTTTGTTTATGCAATTTAAGCTGCTGCTTTTAAACAGCGTGTTCTCTCAGGATCGTAATGTATGAGTTTCTTCTTCACCGAGGGGCTGGTGGGAGATACTAGAGTGAAGCAGGATAGGATTACATTTTACAAAAGTGTCCCTGCACAAACTCGCGTTTCTGTGAATTTCTGTCTTATTTAGATGAGGTGTTAGTGTCATTGAGAATAAGAGAGTGTCATTGAATGTTTTCTGCTTGTTTGGATTCAAAGGTATATTAAAAGGTAAATGTTAACTTTTGGGATATTTTAAAAGAATGGTTTCCTTCTCCACATGAAGTTTTTTAGGCCTACTTCCTGGCTAATGCTTAGCTGTGTGGTTCATAAAACACTGTTCTTTTGATTGCTTAAGCATCCGTTTCAGCAACATATGGCATGAATTTGGGGCAGGATTTTGTGTCTAATAGAGGGTATGCATAGACGTCACTTTCCCACGTGAACATGCTGGGACACGCCCCCCTGAGCGCCAGGACACGTTCCCCGAGTGGTAAAACACTCACCAAAATGGCTGAGGAACATAGGAGAAACACCGAAACGGGATTAAAACATGCAATTATTGTTGAAATTACAAGCAGCTGGACTCGACGGTTACGGTCGCTTACGGCTTCACTGCGATTTACAGAGGAATCAGGTGTTCCTGGACACTGAAATGTTGCGCGGAATTGCGTCTCCTGATATTGTAAGCAGTCATTTTGCTGAATGTTTTGCCACCCTGGAGGGCACGCTCCGGCGTGCTCACATGATAAAGGGACAACACGTGCATTCCCTCTATTGACCAATCAAAGTTGGAGACGGGGTTGTATAATTCATAGAATGCAGCAGTGATGGACAGTACTGAAATATTTATATATAGTGTTTTTACTTATGAAAATGTTTACTTTAAAGCATATATCATACTTTTTACTTCTTTGACTCAAGTATATTTTTGATTCGGTTTGAAGATTTGAGCAACTTGAGGGTGAGTACATGATGACATAATTTTTGGGTGAACCGTCCCTTTAAGAACTGTGTGCACCCCTGGAACACAGCAAGATTCATAATGTCAAATGTAACAGACTGTTTAATTGTCGCAGCAGATTATTTTGTCAATAGAAACAAACTGTAATGCAATGATGAGCTGTAGACCTTCTGTAAATAGATGCCTTGCGTGATTTCATCAATGTGTAAATTGGAAATGCGTCATCGTCAAACAAAATTTGAGGATTTCGATGAGTAATATAGTTCACATACCCTGGCATTTACACATGCTTTGGTATACTAGAGTAAATAAAGACAGATCTGACTAACAGGCCTATTGTAAAAAAACAGACTGTTCCAGGGACGGTTCACCTTTTTAATTTGTGCCAATTATGTAATGCACGTCTGAACCGCATCTCGCCGCATTCATATTGCATGTCTGTGCAGAAACGCACAGTGCAGACTCCATGCTAGCCTTTAATTTCACCGCTGCCACAGAGCAGCCAGGTGGTCTATAATAAATACGGTTCCATATATCATTTGCAGCATATTACAGATGAAAGCTGAATTCATGGCTTCGGGCAATACCATGCCTTGACCTTTTCCCAGGGCAAAGACAAGAACTTTTAAAAAGCTTTACCCTTCCATTGACTGCCTACCCACAGACTTGATTTCACTGCGCTTGGGGAATACACAATACAGGCTTGGTCTTCTACTGACCAAGTGGTTATAAACTACAGCCATGTCGATTTTTTTCAATTGTTTGGCTGTGGAAAACTGTTCACGGTCTGTGTGCTGGCAAAATTATACATGTTGTTTGCCTGCAGGAAGTTATCTGGCTATCTAATAAGGATCATAATTAGTGCATAATGACTCAACCTTTTCCAGATAGATCTTGGAACTCAATTATCAGACTGCTTTTACTTTCATTTAGATAAGAAAGCAAATTAGGCTTGCGGTGTGCTTGCGATACTAGACGCATTTAAAGGGCACGGGTAGGCCTGATGCCCGAGCTGTCAGTGGATATCGGGGACGTATGGAGACTGATTAGGCCACGTGGTTGAAGCTAATGTCTGCTGGATGGTATCAGCGAGATTCAGTCAGACCGCATCAGCAGGGCCATACGTCAGCGAACCGAGAGCACTTTGCACTGCACTATTCACCCAGGTGTCGGACATAAGCATCTTGGAAACAAATGGTCCACCTCGCCAAAAATGATGAGAGAGTGACCATAAAAAAGTCCCTAATTCCGATACACATCTTTCCGCTTGCCAAGAGATGGGCAAAGCTTTTGTATACAGTGGTAAGATCAGGATGTTCTCCGGGGATTTTGATATATAAACAGAGCACTCGGAGTCTGTTTGTGCACCCGGGCCAAAAATCGTGTATAAATCATCGTGTGATTCGGCTCCCAAGATATGCTGAATCTGCCCAGCCGCCTCATGAAACACAAATCTCTTGATGAATAAATCAATAAATAGCTTAATAAATAGCCAATGAAATAAATAAAACATAGACTGTCACAAAGCAGAAGATTTACAAACGAATATTGTGCATAGGTGTGTACCGAGGCGCTAATGGATGAATTAAAACCAATAATTAGGAAATAAACACTTGAAGGGCATTGAATTCACAGGTTTCTATTCTGTCGTGCGCATAATGGTTTAATTTATATCGGTGGAAAAATAACATGAGGAAATGAATCATATAATGAACATATGAAATTGTGTGATATCTATAGAGAAGATTAACTGTGGCTGATTCATTCCAATGGAAATATATTTAGCTATATATAGTTCACCCCAATATTTTTCATCATTTACTCACTCTCATGTCATTCCAGAGCTGTATGACTTTCTTTCTTCTGCAGAACACCAAAGAATGTGTTTTGAGCAACTTTGGTTACCAAACAACATTGGCCCCCATAGACTTCCATTGTTTGGACACAAAACCACTGAGACATTTCCCCAAATATCTTCTTTTGTGTTCCACAGAAGACAGAGTCCTCGTTGACTCAAAACATGCAAACAAACATCCAAAACAACTCGATTCACTTCACAGATAATATATAAATCCACTTTTTCATTACAACGCAGCCAAATTCAATTGCTTCTCTATCATCTCATCTCTCTGAACGCGAGATGTTCGTCAAGCCAGAGGTTTGTTCTATGAGATTGTGAAGTACATAATTAAGAAGAGTATATCGTCTGGAACATTAGAGGGCTGTGGTTAACGCCGAGGGAGTTGCTGTCATAGCAGCGTGTTGTAGCTGTCAGCGCTAGCATTAGGAGCTTCATATGTTCGCCTGTTCCTCAAGGATTTAGATTTGTCACCATGGCACATTTTCAACACCAGCCGTGTTGCTTGGATCTTCAGTCTTTCCATGATGGATCTAGCCATCGGTTTTCGAAAATGGTCAATGCACTGGTCAACATTATCTCACAGATTACCCCGTGGACAGATGAGAAGGTTTAATAATAAGCTTTTCCTCAGTCAGTAGGCAAGCCTCAACGTGCAAACACAAACTATTTGTATTCTTCCAGTGTACCCTGCTCGGCCCTACCAAATGTTTTTAGAGATTATGCCAAGGCGTTTTTTGTGCTCTCGTATGCCTCAGCCCTGGAAACCCTTGTTCAGAGGTTCTTTTCTTCTATTTAAAGTGCTTGTCAAATATTTATATGGAGTACCGTAATGTTCTGCTGTTTGAAAGGCACATGGTTGACCATTTTGTTTACCCGCTTGGCCTGACTGGAAAGTTCTTTGTCCTTTTTTAAATTAATCGCTAACTATTTTTAATATGGTTTCATGGTGTTGCTTAGCTCAGAGTTATTGCTTAAAGTTCATTTACTCCCCCTCATGTTATTTGCAATCTGTATGACTTTCTTCTGCAGAACAGAAATAAAGTTTAAAGGATGTTGGTAACCAACCAACATTGGCCCCTATTGACCCCACTGAGACATTTGTCAAAATAGCTTTATTGGTATTCAGAGTAGAAAGACTCAAGACTCATATTCATGAATGACATAATAGTGAATAAATGATGAAAGTTTTTATTCTTGGGCGAACTATCGCTTTAAGAAGACAAATATTGAATCTGTTTACACAGTCCAGTCAAACAGACCTATGAGATATTTGGTCCTCAGACATTCAGTGCCATTCATATTGACAAAGACTAAGTAAGTATATAATTTTTCTTCTTCATGTTAATTTCTTATTCCAGTGTCTGAAGGTGCTAGCAGCTATGAAGAAGCTGAATTTCCAACCTGTTTTTGTCGTTTTACCAGCTTCAAATTTGGGTAGTTATCCGTGTGTTATTTTTGGCACTATCATGTGAGAGAACAACTTGTGCTACGCACGAGTCGTGTGGTGTGCAGTGCAAAATTCAGATGAGAAAGAGAAAGGGGACAGTGTGTAAGTGGTATGTGCGAGGCCCCCTACTGTTCAGGATGATGGTAAGAATCTGTGCTGCAGGCAGTGACACCAGGAGTTCGCCTGCGCAGCCACGGGTGGTCCGGTTTTAGTCGCACTGGCAACGTAGACTTCACAAGACTCACAAGAAATGCTGAAAACATAGGGTGAGGAGCTGGGAATGGTTTTAAATAGCAACCGAATGCAGTTTTCGAACAACTTAAGTTTGTCTACGCCACTTGGCATAGCTTGGGACATATTTCTCCTCGGCTGGACTCACTCACTTTTATAGGTTTTTTAATATTAAAGGCGAAGTGAAATTGATTCCTTATCTGAAGCGTTTGGATTAAACTTCATTTGAGACCGACTTTGATCCCCCCCACATACACAGTGAAATATTTTTTTTTTTTGTTTGGCTGATGAATTGTTGTGGCTGTTATGTCACATTCGTCCAGCGATAACATTTTTCTTTTGGGAACACGGGCCTCTGGTTTCTTATCTGCTTTAATGTAACTTATAGAAGCGATGGCTGCAGTGTTCTTTTTTGTGCACACGGCTCTCAGATGATCTCACTAGTTTCTGTGGTTTACTATTAGCTCAGGTAAAATTACAAAACAAACAAATCTCTACTTTGGATATCCACTTATGTACAGTATATCTGTCATTTTTGTTTAATTGAAATATGTAAGGCATAATGTACAGTCAGCTGCTCATTACCATAAAATAAACAAAGGTTGTATTATTTTTAAAGGTTTTGTTTTGTAGTAGAGACTGACGCGAGTTTATTTAGCTGGTTTCAGTCGGACGCAGTTATCGTTTGCACGTCCTGCGCCACGTGGTTTAAATAGCAAATGCATTTTGTGTTGCTATTTTGAGGCAGCTGAAATAGACTGCGACCACTGACCAACTGAAAGCTGGTCAGTCAATGGGGCAATATGTTTTGGGTTATTTAAAGAGCGTGTTAGTAATATGCGCCTCTAGGCGTGTGCACAATGCTCGCACATTCTGCGTATTACACACAGAGGGATGCGCGGCAGCACACAAACATGCCAAATATAAAGAAAAATAAACGAACTACAATGTAAATGATTATTAATGTGTACATAAAGATAAAATATCCTGTCCTGTAGATAGTCTGGTCGTGCGCTTTAACCTGTTGCAAATTTTACGCAATGTAAATAGCGAATCCGCCATGGTGTGAACGCAACTGGCTCTTATAGCGAATGTGAGATGAGACTCTGATTGGTTAACTGCACGTTTTCCCCGAAACACACCCATGCTTCATTAAGAGAATAGGGACAACCCTTTTAGAGCATGCCCTTCATGCGCTGACAGTTTTTCCCGTCCTTAAACTAGCAAAAGTGAAATTTGGGAACTTGCGCTCTGCGCCATGCGCTTTAGAGCATGCTCTTAGATCGTTATAATAGGGCCCAGAGCTGTAAGAGTAACAGAGGAACAGCTAGAGAGACGATCAGAGAGGAAACAGGAAACTCGAAAGCAGGAATACAAAATAAAAGTCCAACAAACTGAAGTACAAAAGACATGCAGGAATGTTACATTTTATTATTGTTGTTTACACATATCCGTTAAATATAGAATGTGTTTGCGTAACCTAATTAATGTTAATATGCTGCGTCATTCTGTGATGTCACACCTAGCATGTTTCTGCCCGCCCTTACACATATGCGCTCTAATTTTTAAAACAAAGTGGTCCCCGTAGTAACCGCCACTCATTTCGGCCACACTTTGGTGCTTGTATCCCCAAAGGCCGAAGCTCTTATTAATATAATTTTATTTTTGGTGAGAATCATTGTATTGGGAGAGTAAGCCTGCACAGTTGCCATAAATTACCCATCACTGACATGACAGCTGTGAAGGGAGGGGATAAATTGTGTTTCACCACTAAGAAATGTCTCTTTCTGTGCTGAGCAGATAAGAGTGAGAGAGAGGTAATATTGGTAGATAAAGAAGATTTCAGACATCCAGAGACCTGTTCTCTTGTTATTGGACAGAGCTTGTCCTCCTGCTCCAATTTGTGGTAAGGTGTCATTAACAGCCAATGCTGTTCCACCCCATCCTGCTGCCTGTCAAAAATCATCAGCCCTCGTAAAAACCAAATGAGACACAAACGCGCACTTTTTTTGGATTGGTCTACGTGCGCTTTCTTTTTCTTTTCCTGTCATAACAGGAAACGCGTGTTTTGGTATGCGTCTCTCTCTCTCACACTCTGATCTGAAGTAGCATTCTAGATCTTCTCTATCATGTCTATAATGTCTGCTCCATTATTCATCATGTGCTCTTACCATTGCAGATTTAAATGAATACTGCATGATCACATTCATTGGATACTCAACACTCACACATCATATGAACATCTTTTATTGTGTCCCCTTTTGGTAAAACGATCATGTGACTGTATAGTTTCTAGGTTTTGGGTTCTAGATTTGGCCATGTTTTGCTTTAATGTGTTTCTATGTATGAATTATTTTCAAAACAATGAATTGACTGTATTCAAACTGTTTGTTTTTATTTAAGCCATAAAAACATACAATAAAAATAAAAATATACAGCTAGCTAACACAATAAAACGCAATAAAAACATGAAAACATAATAAACAAATGATTTTTGAACATTTTAAAAAACGGACTTATCTCATTTTGGAACCAAACTCTTAACGTATTATAGTATCATTATATTCAATATTTTGACAATGCAGTATATATTCATACTATATATATATATATATAACATCTCATACATTTCTCCTCTATTTTTTACAAGACCACTGATAAAAGGATGACTTTAAATTGTAAAATGTGAAGACATAGCTGGAATAGCTCACTAGATGTGCCAATGAAATGTCAGCAATAATCTCTACAATTTATTGACTGTGGTCTGGCTATTCATTAGCTGCGAGGAACTCTTGTCCTTCAATAACTTAATATTATTAATTGCAAAATATAAATCACGTCGCGGGGCCGTCACACGCGCTGCCAAACGGAGAACAAGAATGGGAACTTGTAATAAATGACAAAGAAAATACTTGGATAATACGATCATATTAAACTCGGAACCCATCCATCAGAATTATGACATTCCCATGCAGCGAAGCCCTTTATGCACGCGGATTTGCTTTATGTGATTATTCGCGTTGTAACAAAGCAGCTTGGTGGGGTTCAACACGCTCCGGCTTATCTTTGATCTCGGGCTCTGGATGGGATGCTCGAGAGGTGGTCTCCGGTTATAAAAGATGTGCTTTCCAGATCATTTGTATTCATGAACGGTTGGAGTCAGAGGACATGATATGTCTGTCGCTTGTGAAATCATAAATCAAAATAGAATTGATCAGAATGGCGTTCTAGGGAAGCTTGATTTTTCCAGAGCTGCTCAAGGCCTGTGTCCTAAACGCGCATGCGAGTCTAATCATCATGTCCGTCTGACTTGGGAAAAGTTGGATTGGATTTCTAACTTTGCCTTTTATTTCTAGAAAGGATTTAGTCTTATCTCGTGAATTCCCGATTGCCCTTTCGCTTTCATGCACGCGTGTCTGTCTCTCTATCTGCATCTGTGTGAACTTTAGAAGCGTGTCACACAATCTGAAATCATTAGGCCTACGGTTTTAACAGGTGTGTTTGATAGAAAAGTTCATTTAAAGATTAGGTTCAAATTATATAGATTATTGGTCTACATTGTATTTCATATATTTTCACAAGTGGTAAAGTTATAGCATAATATTTCTAGTATTAATGTAAATGTTTTTTATTTAATATATTTATTGAAACATACACTAGAAAAAATTTGTTTTGCACAATGTTTTATGCATGATCTGTTCTGTAATAATCAATGACAATTGAGTTTTGTATAACTTCTAAATACTCTAAATTGGATTAAATACTGAAAACTGTGTTTTAGGAGAATCCAAAACTTTTTTGTAGCTTGTTGTTCTCCTTCATTAAAATGTATTTCTTGAAAGAATTAAATTTGATTATATTTATATCATCTAACAATCCTTAACTAAATAGCTGAATTACAAATGCATCTGCAGTTACTCACATTTGATATGCTGTCAATAAAAAATATGTGCAATTTATAACAGTCTCACAATTAACACCTTGAAATGTGAGTTTTCACAGGCAATGCCGTCGGCGTCTTAATTGGTGGCACACTGGTAATAATTTTTTTTGAAGTATTAAATTATTATCATTATTAAGCCTGAAAATGTGAGAATGTACAGAATAAGGACAGACCGCATCAGCAGAGAGACGGTGGTCGCACGTTCAATTTTAGCGGAAGCCATCAATAGACGTGTCAGCGTGGTCACAAAACTGAATCGGCACCTCACTCACACACTCTCAACCAAAACAGTTAGTCTTGAGCTTCAGCAAGGTGGAATTTATGGGAGTGCTGCCATTTAGAAACCTTTTGAATCCAGGGCCACTCACAAAGATGCATTACCATTTGTATAGAGCACAGAACGCAGACCCCGGAGTAATGGAAAAAGTAATATAGCCTGATGAGTCATCCTTCACCACGTTTCTAACATTCAAACGGGTTTATGTTTGAAGGAACCTAGGTGGACCCTCAACGCACAATATTGCCACCTAATAAGCATCGTGATTTGTCCATAGCGGTGCGGGCAGACATCTCATGGGAGTCATTAGGTTCAGTGATGGCGCTGTATAGTCCTATAATGACCTAGTAATATGAGGCCATTTGATAGAATCAAATGCACCCTATGGTGAAAACGCTCTTCAGCGACGTCCAACATTTTCCAGGATGATAATGCGACCAGACGCGCTGCTAAATAGATTCAAGGGTGATTTTATGAAAGAGTCAAACACCTTTCATGGCCTTTTTTATCACCAGATGTGATCATTATTGAATGGTTATGCACAGAGTGGCTTCATCTCATTTATTTTTCATATAACTGAGACTTTTTTCTAAAGGAGAGTCCAATGTACATATAGACCAGTTTGCAAGATGTAAATACTGGTCCAGAAGCACTTCCAGTTTCATTTTTCATTACATATATTTTTGATTCCAACATATATAATCTTAAATCTTAAAGGGATAGTTCACTCAAGAAAGATATTTGGAAGAATAATAGCAACTGAGATTTGCGGGGCACCATTGACTATCCATAGTATAATTTTGTTTTGTTCTGTTGAATTTAGGAAAACCAACTGTTCTGGGGAACCTTTGACAGCCATTTTCCTAATAGGCGGATTCTGTTCAAATGTTTGTGCAGTGTTAAAAAACTGAAACCGGAAGTTCTGCCGGACCAGCGTTGTTTTCGTTTTCCAAAGTGGTCTATAAGAGCAGAAACTGTACAGTATGTTATGTGAATGCTGGAAATAGTCCTTTTTCTGTTGACACGACCAGCAAAGTGTGACTCCAAAATGGAGCACTGAGACTTCAACACACTATAAAAAAATGCTGGCGAACAAACCCCACCGTTGGTTTAAATGAATCTAGAAAATGTCCATATTTAACCCAACCATGTGTTGAAACAATAGCTCACATGTTATTGTCCTGTTTGGATGAATTTGTTCTTTGAATTCATTACTTTTGTAAGTCACTTTGAAAAAAAAGGTAAATGATTCGATGGAAAATGGCTATACTGGTATACCAGCAAACAACTAGCATAATCTAGATTGGAGTTAACGGAAACTCAGTTTTAGTATCTCAATGTATAAATCATGGCAAAACTTGACGGTTCATTAACTCGTGTTAAAGAAAACTTCACGCAAGCTGTCAGGTTCCACAAAGTACAACTGGTTAATATTTTATTGCCTTTAAAAACAAGTTAAATTGCTTCTTAAATTCACTGTGCAAGCACCGAAAAAGAGAACGGATGCACACTATTGTATTGCATTAGCATTGTCGGGCTATAATTAGGCCCGAGCAGGTGCTCGGGTGCTCTGCTTTGTCTAGTTCTTGTTAAGTATTATATTATGTGCCTTTTTTAAAAGAGATCTCTGGTGTACTTGCTTTGCTTCTTTGTCACGCTAATTAAACCGCTGAAGTCAGACTCCTCACGGCTCAGCCGGGCCGGCGTGCGGAGGAGGATGTGCTTTTCAGGTGAACAAGTTGACAAGTTATGAGCGGGTCCCTCTGCTTTTTGTTTGGTGGTGCTGCCTAGAAGCGTAATAAGACGTTCTCCAGACAGCGTATTAGCTAATTATCATGATAATTCTCTCACGCACGCGTTATTTAAGTGTACCAAAAAAGATGAAATCCGTTGTTCAGCCCTTTGTGGTTATACAACATTTCTGCAGATAAACATTTGTTTCTGTTGTGTTTGTGAGGACCGCAGTGGAAAATAAAACTGCGCCGTGCATCGCACTTAATTCCTTTATATCTCGAGGAAAGCTGGTTAGCCCAATTAGATAAGGGATTAACATTTAAATAGTTTCATGATTTGATTCTTTTCCACAGAACCCCTCCTTTTCCCACACTCATTCTGTTCACATCCATTTGAAAGAGTTCACTCTGTGCTTTTTGCATTTTGTTTGGGCTGTTATCCACTTGTTTTTGAAGTGTCTGTGTGCACTGACAAATTTGATCTGTTTTATTTTATACTTGACAGTGATGCTTTAGCTCGAAGGAATGGTCACATCAGGCCTGAAACTAATATTTGGGACATTTCTGCGTGTAGTTTAAAACGTTAATTTCACGTTCTTGTTATTCTACAACATTCAATGCAAGAAACTGCAGGTTATAGGGATTAAAAAAAGGTTTAACACGTTACGGAGACATTTTATGTTATTTTTTAAGGCGAGGTTATTGTGACCCAGTCTGTGTAAACCAGGCTAAATCGAATTTTGAGATAAGCTTCAAAGTTTGATTTCAACCTTTCATTTCATTATGATTTTAATATTTGACAAGACTTCACACAGTCAATATTAGATGTCAAGGTTATATTTGAATGTTCTTTACATTATGTTATATATATGCCAAAAATTGAGGTGGGTTTTTCACGACAGGATTTTTATTTTATGTGATAGTTTTGCAAATGTATTTGAGTCTTTACATCCTTCCCTAAGGCTGTTCAACACATGTCAGAATCTAGTGATGTTACATCATTGTTTTGTCGACCGTCATGCAGACTCGTGGAAGCTGTTTTCTACAATCCTATCTCCATTCAAGGGGCTGTTTAGAATGAACTTGAGAACCCAAACTAAATCAAATAATGCTTCATTAACACTGTGTAACAGACACATTATAACAGCTTTTAGGTCCAGAGGTATCACAAGCTTAAAGTAAGATAGCTTTAGAGGACACTGTTTGGCAAATGATTCTGTATTGTTCCCAATCTAATTCTAAAGTCAGTCTGAGAAAAATCGGGGAGCTAATAGCAACCAAAAAAGGAAAATCATTTACATTCACTCTCGCTGCATGCAATTTCTTCGCAAAGTGCCAATTACCAGACGCGTAGCTAACAATCACCATCGTTTCCGTTTCGCACTTGTTAGAAACGACTATTAGCATATATTTAAAGGTAAAGTTTGAAGCACTTTTAGGTTTAACATCGAATGTTGAATCAGTGGGAAATTAGTCTTTCTTCTTTTTGAGGAACATTCGAGAGACCCTGGATATTGATTGGACTTTGTCTGGATAAGAAACTAGATAAAACGTATTGGTTCCTGTGTGCGCGTGTAAGAGGAGCACATTGACTCAGACCGGTTCTTCGGGTCTTTTTTTAGTTGCACACTAATCTTTCGTTATCTATCTGATGTGTAAGGGACTGTAATATAAAGAAATGCATATTTAATACTTTACAAAGTGCATGTTGCATACAAATATTATAAATAGCCTTTAAGTATCACTGTCTTTACATGTTTCAGAGCCATTGTAGTGTCACTTAAGGGTTCATTGTGTGAAATTCTCCACCCCTACCGTTCGGAGGACTACGGCAGCTGAAACAGTACAAAGATTACGTTTTCGCTTCTTTCCTGAAGGAGATTATGTATTTACAAAACATGCCCTGTAGTGCAGTTTGTCCGTTTAGGGGTGCTTTAGAAATAATATGGCGAATTGGGGGGGACCCGCAGTGTATGTAGATCGAAATAGCTCATTCTAAGGCAATAAAAACATAACGCTTTATTATGTAAGGTTTTTATACACCTCTGAAGAATAAATATAAAAATAGATCCTCCAAAAAATTACACACAGCACCTTGATGGTTGTAAAGGTTTGTTTGACTCCGACATTCTTCGACAAAGCCTCTTTCACCCCCTTCACGGGGAGGCGGTAGACGGCAGAAAAAAAATGATAAGCAATGAAAAGCTAAATGATATCTAAGATTTCGAGACATCTGTTTCACAGCACAGAATACTCATTAAGGGATTCACACTTTATATGTGTAGCATTTTCCCCAGCAGCTGTTTGAAAAATAAACTCGCATACACATTTAAACCCCAAATCACTCTTGACATAGTTTTAAATGTGACATTTCACGCTCACAGGTTTTTTTCTGACGGGATCCATTGACCGATCAGAAGTCCTGGAGGTATTAAATTAGTTTAAACAAAGACTGTGATGATATTTTGGGAGTTTTCACAGGCCTAGAGTAAATGTGGTGTGACATTATACTAAAAGTGACGGTTGGAAGTGTGACGGCTCTTTATTATTGAACGCGTGAAAGGTTTCGAATACTTTGTATCTTATATGATAACAAACCACTATTGAAAATGAGATGAGTTTTTAGAGCACATGTGTCGGACGGACGGGGCTGTCCTGAAGAGTTTAGGTCCAACCTTGTTGAATCATTTTGCTTGTAATTTTCAAGCTATCTTGAAGAACTTTTCCATTACTAGCTGGCTGGGGTGTGTTTGATTTGGGTTAAACTTACAAAGGGTCATAGATGTTCATAAAAACAAAATAACAACTGTTTTGCATGCACAATAAAGAGAGAATGAAACAATAATCAACAACATGACCCATTTTATGGGTTTCATTAAAGAAATACAATAGGCTGCTTCAATCCATATAACTAAATGGTAATATATTGTGGTGACCTCTTTGACTGTGTACAAAGATCAGTTGATGTGTATATTGCGTGAGTCAATTACTGCCGGTGCTGTTTTCATAATTACAGATGGTATCTATTAACAGATTCAAATGTGCTTAATGAATGGATTGGTTTGATGGGTTAATCAAAACCAACATAATGGATCTGCATTGCTTTAAAGGGAGAGAGAAACCCAGTGAGTATGAAAAATAGCAAATCCATTACTAAACTTTTAGTCATTGTCATAAATTGTCCATGTGTTTAGAAGGAATATTTGTCATGATTTACTTATTTTATATTTTATTACATCATTATTTGATATTTTGAAGTTCTGGGTCACTATTGACTACCATTGTAGTTTTTTTCTGTGGGTGTTAATGGTGACCCAGAACGGTCAATGTAAACACCATTTGCATTATAAACATTCGCTGTGCATTCTCTGTTGCATAGTGCTCTGCACATTTATTATGGGAAGCATCCAGGAACTTCCACTGTACAATCTCAAACTCCTGACAGTTTGACCCATGAAAGGTTTTTACCCTTTTTTTAAAGCAAACGCGCTTTGTTTTAAAACGTACATAGCGTTTGATGGAACACAAATAGAATATGGCATTTGGCACCTCGCCGAGATGTATGTGGTCTGTGGCGTGAATCGATGCTTCTTACTGGTGCTGTCGAGGGAAGAGGAGAGAGGCCAGACCTGAGAAAGATTTTCGCTAAACCTGAACTCAAAGCAGAGCAAATATTTGTTGTCTGCTGGTAAACAGGCATCAGTCAGTCTAGGGCTTTACCGCGCGTCAGACAAAGCTATTTCCTGTCTAGCCGGTGCAGCGCATAGACCAAAATCTTTTATCAATCATCAGGACAGTGAAAACGATGGCTTTTTTGTAGATGTAGGTAAATCTCTGAATAGGCGTGACTAAAAGTAGATTTGAAGGTCGGTTGTTGTTTGTTTTATTTCCATACATTTGAACAGGAGCCCATCGCTGACCTATAGTTCACCGAAATCCATTTCATGCTTGAAAAGAAGTGCACTTTTCTTTTTCAATGTCTAGAGACCTTTGTGTTCACTTTGTTTTGATGTGCTCGGTCCAGCTGATTTAGACCGCAGGAACACAACCTTCTCGATCAACTTTGCATTTTGATGGTGTTAGTAAGCTTGCATGGTTAAATCCATTTTTTTTATTATATAAATCATACTAAATGACCACGTTACTTTGACAAATCCATTTCCTTTTTCAATATTATTGAATATGTGAACCAGACAGAACCTCACCAGATGACAAATGGACTTGAGAAAAATGATTTCCTTTCAAACGCACATCAATTGACCAACACTTTGTAGCGACCGTCATCGCCAGACTCGTGTTGTTAAGTCACTGGCACATGAAATGGCTTAATAGTCCGTATAGTCATTTTCATCAAATTAATTTCTGAAGACAATGTAAGCGTTGATGACATCATAAAACGCATTATAGCTGCCGTTCATCATTGTGAAGTGAAATTACGACCGGTGATTGTGTTACGATGCGTTGCTTTAGAGACAAAGAACTGATAAAGTGCATTAATTGGCTCAGAAAGGGCAGGCGAGCTTTGGAGAGAAACCTAACATGACCTTCTAAGCCATTGTGTGCGGTGTCATTTGGCATACAAACGGCCCGCCAGACCATGTTTACAGTCTGTCTCCTTATTTCAGTTTAACTGATAGAGCTTTCATGTTTGGCTCCAGCTATCAGCAGATTTGGCCTGTGAAGTCAAATGCCAGGTGTTGTGTTGTGCTGTGTATCAGATTAGAGAAGGGAGTGATCTGTCGATGCCGGTGGTCAGTATGGGTTTTGGACATTGGGATTTGGTCACAGCTGGGACCCGATTATCTTGGTCTCGTTGGTGCTTAACGGTCCGGTTTGGACTGGCCGGTGGTCAGGGGCTTCACAACCCATAATTGAAGAGATGCAGAGTGTTTACTGTTGGCATTCAATTTATTGTGTCGTTTCATCCAGTTTATTGAAATGAATTTGCTCGCTCTGATTCATTATTCACTTTTTGTTCACAATTCACATTATGAATTGCGTCTTTGTGCTTGCATAAAAATGCCATTTTATTGCGCTGATACACTTGTGTGTCTCTGACAGAAATATCTTGATCTCATAAATACGGTTTGCCGCTGATGTAGTGTTCGGGGATGACAGATTGCGTTATCGGATTCTGCACGAGGATGTATCCATTAAATATTAGTTGCGTGTAATATCAGATTTCAGATTCAAATGGTTACCATTATGTAGTGTTTACTTCATTTGTGCGTTGATCCATGAGTGGAACGTTCAGCCTGGACGGGCAGTCGTTTTCCTGTTATTGTTCTTCGCGTGTGTGTCAGGTTGTGTGCATGCATAGAAAATGAGTGAAACAGAGTGATGAATATATTAAACCCTATAACAACATAAGCGTAGGAAGCGCATCAATCAGCTCTTACAGAATGACTTTAATTTGAAGCGTTGCATGGCTGGAATATGCTCTCATGAATAAAGGATTTAACTTTGGCACAATTTGCAACGTGTGTGGAACAGAATGGGGACATTTTCAATGCAGTTTATTCGTTTTGGATGTAAAGATTGTTTTTTCGAAGTCAGCTGTTTGAAATAAGAGGCACCAAAGAGATTTTATTTGTCTAGATATGTTGGAAAGTGTGGTGGAAATGTTCTTGTTCGCTGTGTTAAACAAGCAGGGTTGAGGAATGTTACTTCATTGTAGTGTATAATCAATATAAAAGTGTATATTGACCTGATGCCACAGTGTTTTATCTTCTCACAGATGTAAATTGTGATCAATCTCTTGTTTTCCCAAAACTGTAAAAAGTATTTATGGATTATTGGTGTGAGAATATTGACACTGTATTATTATGTCATACTGGTATAAGATCTAAGGTGAATTCAGGTTACCTGGGACCATTGAGATTGCTGTCCCAAAAAGTATACCAGGTTTACAGAATTCACCTTATATTTTTATATTTAAAGATGCTGTCCTCACCTGTGTTTAATACAAAACTGAATACTGAGCAAAAAGGGCAGGGTTTGAAACACTTTCCCTTCTCCAATTCACAATGTTAAGCATATAACAATCATTATAAGTTATGCAGTTGGATTCAATGTGATGGAAAATGTCAGTTCGACACCAACTAGAAGTATGCACGGTATTTTGTACCTGCTGGAGTTATTATTGGTTTTATAATTGCATTTACAGAGTTTATAAGTATTTTAATATTATTTTAAATTGCTTTAAATAATTTAAATGTTTTAGTTGATTTTAGTTGATGTGCTTCTGTCATTTTATTATTTTTGTAGTTGACAACTATATCTTACTCGTATCCTACGGTGTGACATAGCAAAAATTAAGTAAAATTATTGTTAATAATATATTATTTTGTAATATAAAATAGCATAAGAGAGATTTATCTTCATAGTTTTTTTCTCACATTCTAGGACACATTTGCGGTTTATTTGCTAACCACCTCTCTCTCTCTCTCTCTTTTAATATATAAATGAGTCATTTTAATCTATTACCCCTAAAGGCCACTATTAAAACTGTGTAGATAAATAGATACAAACTGTCATGAATATGTAAAACATCATAAACCACTTTCTACTTCATGAAGGTCTTATACAGCATTACACCTTACCGCTGCCTTAAGCCCACCTGGACAATTTTGGCCGGTTCTGCACGCTGGTTTGCACAGCTCTTGTGTAAAACTCTTGGCTGTAGAAAAGGTCACCATGAAGAGCTAATGGCCGTCATCATTGTGCCAAATTAAGCCTCATTAGATGGACCACGTCCCATAGCACCCGCTCTTACATCAGCACAAAGAAAAGCCATTTTGACCTGCAATAATTGCCTTGATTGCACCATCTACCGCTTCAGACGTGTTTGCACCGAAAGGCTTGAATCCCCAATTCATCTGAGCATGTTTTAAATAAATGAATGTCTCTGCAAGATGAATTGCTTGTGTCTTGTAGCCCAAGACGTAATGCAAGAGAGAGGGGCAATAACACATGAAACTGGAAAGTGATGTATGTCCTTCATTGGACACAGAACATTTAGTTTTCATTAAGAGTTAAACACGTACACGATACATTAGAGGAGGTTCAGTAGTGATAGCTTTGCTCTTTACTGTATTTCACTCTGATAAATTAGCAACTCAACACACCGCGTAAAATGACGAAAGGAAACGAGCAGAAAGGCATTAATATGACATGTTGCACCAGGGCTAATGTTTTAGCTCGGAGGTTTACGTTTATGTCTTGCGCTAATGCCATCAGCGTGACCCGGGCGATGGTTTACAGTGGGCGAGATGAGAAAGGTGCGGGAAAGGTCGGCGCTAGCGCCGCTGTTTCATGAAGAGATATGTGCTCTTTGTGGTACAGAACAGCATTAACAGCTAGTATTTCGATCGCGCTGGATCCTTGCTTTGTGAAGTAATACTGCAGCCCAAAACATTTTTACTAGAATAAAAAAGTTTTGACCTGTTTTCTATAAAGTACATTGCTGATGTGGATAGCTTAATCTGGCCCAGTGTGGAAATGACTTAGAATGCAATTTAAGTCAATTTGGATCACTATCGGTTGAGGTCTGTCAGGCAAGTCAAATAGTTTTCAGCGTCCTTGGCAGTTAGCCAATTAAAGACTTAAAAAGATGGCAATAGCCTTGTGGTTAGTGAGCTGATATACAGCGCCTGTACGCTCGGGACACCCCGAGTTCGATTCTTGTCTTGGAGGGTCCTTTGCCGATCTCCACACACTTTTGTCAGAAATCTACCGGCATAAATGCCCATAAATGTCATTTCTAAAAAAAGGCTAAAAAACATTATAGACTAAAAATGATTCAAATAATGAATTTACTTGTACATGTATATTGTACAGTACTTGTTTAACTATGAATATACTTGAGTTTTGAGTTACCATTACTTATATTAAACCCAGTGTTTGATATTGTTTTATCAAGTTTAAACCCAATAAAAAGAAACCTTAACCAGATGGAAGACTTTGCCATTTTATCAAATGGTTAAAATGTTGTTTCCACCATTTACATTTACATTAAGTCATATAGCAGAGGCTTTTATCCAAAGCAACTTACAAAAAAGGTAAACAATAGAAGCAATGTAGAATACTATTTAACACAAGAGTCATTCTCAAATTCTATTGGTCACATAGACTGTATATGATAATGTAGAGAAATAATTATGAAAAGTTATGAGATTTATATGCAATACCTAATTTGATATATGGTGGCAATATGTATGTAAGACAATGAATTCTTCGTAGTCCATGTTATATTCTTCATGATGCATATTAGATAAATGAAAAAGCAAACTCTGACGTGTTTTTTAATATAAGAAAACACCCTATAATGTATGTTTGTGGTGCCTCGTGAAGAATTAGAATACGTGAGGTAAAAATTGTTAAGTATATGCACTCTTAAAAATAAAGGTGCTTCAGGATGCCATAGAAGAATCTTTTTTGATGATTTCATAAAGAACCTATATTTCACAAAAGGTTCTTTGTGGTTAAAAAGGTTCTTCAGATTTTAAAATAGTAAGAAAAAGATGGTTCTTTAAAGAACCTTTGACAAAATGATTCTTTGTGGAACCAAAAGTGGTTCTTGTACGGCGTCACTGTGAACCTTTTAAGCACTTGTAACCCCTAACCCATCCTGTAAATCTCCATTTCCAGTCGTAGACTTTGCTGATGATAAGCACATGGAAAAGCATCCTGGGGATGTTAGTTTTACATTTCCTGTGAAAAACCAGTCGAACAGAATCTTGCCGCAGCTCATCTGTAAAGAGAAACGGTGCCGGGGGAATAAGTAATTAGCAAAACTGATATCACTTTAAAAATGGATTTTTTTCCACTTTCCGTTTTCAGTGCAGTCCTGGAGGCTATTGATCGTTTAAGCGTGTGTTTGTGTTATTCAGAGCGTGCAGCTCTTTGTGTGTGACGCACAATGGCGTTGGACAGCCAGTATGAAGAAACTTAACAGCCAGCCGAAGCCGCCTGATTGCTCTGGATCGTGGGCGTAAAAGGATAAATTAGCAATTCATTCTTAATTACAAAGACCAGAAAAACATTGCGGCTAACAAATGAAGCAACAAAATAACTGATAGGGAACAGTCTCTCCCCGAGCCACGTGGAAGAATCGCTCCCCTCGCGCCTCGTGCGGCCAAGCTTGATTAATGATGATTTCTCATTGAATCTCTTCAAACATTGCGGATCTAACCACCTCGCCGCTTCTCCCAAAGATATTTCCGCCCACAGAGTCGCGCAGATCTTTGATCCATAAACAGCATGTCGCGAACCCCACCCGGGAGGTGTCGGAGTAAAGAACCAGCGCTTAATGCAGCCTATTTGCGATAGAGGCCGTCGGTCGGTGAATGGCTGGCAGTCACGTCACCTTGTTCGGTCCGGCCGTAATAAAGAGTTGAGTTAAAGCCCTGGATACAGCGTGTTTTGAAGTGCTGTGGTCATTCAGCAAGAGGGATTTATGGCCTGCGGTCCATCAGCTCTGATCTTAAAAGGCTGTGATTAACAGTAGAGAGAGTAAAGATGGTCTAGCAGCACTGCTGTAGGCAAACACTGACAAGGCCATTCCACTCAGAAGCTTTTTACTCGGCCTGTTAACAAGGGGATTCTCTCACACACATTATTTGCGTGCGGGGTGTGTGTGTGTGGGGGGTGGGGGGTCTTACATCTCTTTCAGGAGAAAATAGTGCCCTACTTTGTCTTGTAATACAATCCCATACCACACAAGACCGAACGGCCTTTTCTAACATCACACATAGCCGATGGTGGTAAAATCTAAATATTATATCACAGTACGTGTAATTCTATCTCACAGTAATGGTGTATATCAAAACACAGTAAATTCAATATGAAAATGGTTGTTGCTGTAGAGTGAATACACATGCGGTGAATGTCTGTATTCTTCCGGATGCACTAGATTAGCATTACGCTCAGGTGTGTCACAAGCAATCTGTCCGCTCACAGGATTCTGAGTGTGAAATTAGATCCGATACACTCATTATCTTTCTGCATTGCTAAAAGGTTTTGGGGCATCTGAACAACTGAATCCTGTCACTAAACTTGTTTCACATTTTTCGTCACAGGTGCAGAGCACGCGGCCAGCGTGACGCATCCGCTTCCTGTGGCCTTCTCCGACCTCCTGCCGCACTTCCTGGTGGAGCCCGATGATGTTTATATCGTTAAGAACAAGCCGGTGACCCTCACGTGCCGGTCCACACCTGCCACTCAGATCTACTTCAAATGCAACGGCGAGTGGGTTCACCAGGACCAGCACCTGATCGAAAGAGACGTGGACCCGGCTACAGGTACAGTACCTCTCGACACGGCCCTCAGGGGTCGAGTGTGCGGGCGACTGACCTGCCGCATTTACGGTACAAAATGACACCGGAAAATGCTTTTTCTTTTTCTTCATCTGCAGTGTTGTACCAAGAATCCATTGCATTGAAGCCCATTTCTAAAATGACTTCTGGCTATATTTTTATGAACAAGGCTTTATTTATGCTCAAGGATTTGTTTTGCATTAGTGAACTCATGGAGGCCGCCTTACTTATTTTTCTGAGGCTGTGATGAGAATACATGTGATGCTTATATGCTAATATTAAAGCCGAGCTGCTTTTATTGCAATGTGAAAAAGACAGTAATGTTCCAGACATAATTACATTTATTTCAAATCTTTCGCAAAGTAATAAAGTTCATTAGCTTAACAGTAGGTTTACAGTTGCCAAGCAACATAAAGATCAAAAATCATTCTATGATATAATCACACTTGTTTCTGTACATCATTTACATTTTAGATATTAATTTGCCAACATTCTGCGTTGCCTGGCAACAGTAAACAGCCTACAGTAAGGCTAATGAATATTACTCGGTAACATGATTAATATATAAATATTTTTCAAACATTATTGCATTTTATCATATTGTTGTTGTTACTTGATGTGTTTGTGAGTTCACTATAGCTAAAACAATTAGAATCCCAGTTTTATTTTCAAACCCCATTTATCTGTACATTTAGGGCTGTCAAACGATTAATCGTGATTAATCGCATCCAGAATAAAAGTTTGCGTTTACAAAATATAGGTCTGTGTTTTTTTGCATTTATAAACACATACACATTCACATACATGTATACATATTTAGTAAATATGTACATGTATTTACATTTTCCAATAATTAAATTTATATATAAATGTTAATAAAATTTTCATAAATATTTGCATGTATGTGTACGTCTTTATGTAAACTAAATTAATATGCACAGTACACAGACATGTATTATGTAAATACAAACTTTTATTCTGGATGTGATTAATCGCGATTAATTGTCTGACAGCCCTACTACATGCAATAAAATTACTGTTCATCCAAACTGGTTTAAGAGCTGTCCATGTTTAAAACTGCAATTTATAACTTTTCCTGGTTAAAAATAGGGGAAAAAGTACATAAAAAGGAGCTTGTAATAATGTTTTACTGTATAAGTTGAGCTGTCGGGTTTGATTTGGCGGGAAATGTCAGTTTGTCGTCGTTTGACTTTTGAAAGAAAAGCACAAAAAAATAAGCTTCAGTTTTTTATGTCTCAAACAGCGATGGGAATACAGGGTGAAAAGTTATGGATTGCAGCTTTAAGAATGTTTTACAACAGCAGTGCACCTGCTAAAACATCCATCACACAACACATCCACATTTCCCCCAAATTGCACTTTTCTCTCTGCTGTTTGAGTTGTTTCTCACTTTTGAAAGCAGCTGTATGTTGTTATTTCTTTGAGGTTAAATGACACCCAGTCAGTGGTTTAAGCAATGTAGCCAACGCCATGGCCGTTTCTTCAATTTTTCCTGTTCTCGGATGGACACGTTGTATTTTTCTGTTATTCCACCGTGTCGTGATTGATTGTGATCTGTTGACTAGAACTCGGCTCAGCTTTCTACTGACACATTGTTCCCAGCGTCAACAGAATAAGAGCGTTTCCTAAAGAGCGCTCGCGTTCTTCCGGGGAGGCGGAGCAGCTCGTCTGCATTCAGCGAGCGGATGTTTGTGTGTTTGTTTTGCGCCGGTTGGCAGAGCAGGGCCATATGAATGCACGTCACGTGTGTGCCGGGATTGAGAAGTGATCTGTTACTTAAAACCTCCAATTCACAGCGTGACAGCTGATTGGGAGAGCTGACGCGCAGATGACATGCTGCAGGGGAGCCGTGACAATTTCAGGAGAATGTCGCATTCCTTAAGATGGAGGAGATGCTGAAAAGGTATTAAAGCAGAGAGGAATAAACTCCTGTCATCTGTCTGTAACACATGCACAGACTAGACTATTAGCATTCGGTTTTGTTTGTCGCATATTTGTTTTCTTTATTTGTTTATTTGGATCTTTTTCCAGGGGCGTTCATGCCAGCATGAAGTCCACGTGACTTTTTGCCTCTCTGTCGGCCTGTCACCTCCGCGAGTGTCATTTGCGGGGACATGGCAAGCATTATGACTTGAATAATATGTATGTTTCATAAGAGTTTTAGACAGGCCGATAGACTGATGGCTTCAAGGCTCTCTGGATGCCTCTGCAAACCAGTCATTTGTGGCTCGATGTTTTGCAACCATTCACATGTCTTTCAGCAAGGACTACTGTGCAAAACTTACACTATATTATGTTTACTCTTATTATTCATTAAAATGTTTTATTATTCATGAGCTGTCAAGTTTTACATTGTTCACACGCCCTGATTTTATTCTGTTATCGACTCTAACAGGAGCAATCACATGAGACGCTATACTGTATTTTATGAAGGTTAACTTTTATGCATTCATTTTGGTTGAAGATCTGATGACAGTCAGTGTAAAATTATTCACAGATATAGACTTGTCAACATCTTTTATGTTTACAACATCTCAACATATTAATAACAAAAGAGTGTCAGCTTTTATTAGTGGCTCCTGTTAGTACAGAACTGCGTGTGTGCGGTACCTGTCGCTCTGTTTGAATACAAAGGGTAGCCAACAGTGAGACGGCACATGAGACCTAATCTCTCTGGCCTCTGTGTTACTGATGAACGACCAGCATTTGGCCAGAGATGAAGGACACACAGTTGTCCAGCGGTATATACTCGCATTGATCCGTCCCAACTTCCACATTGTGCTGTCAGCAGTGTTCAAAAGGCAAGCGACATCAGGTATCATCTCTCCTGCAAAGAGTGTGAAAGACTACCTCTACACTGGCCTGAAGTTAGAGCCGGGAAGAGAAGCAGGCTTCTTACTTGTGCTTTTGGATAGAAAACAAACCTGTGTCAAACCTGCTCAAAACTGCGTCGGCCGATTGAAGCAGATGCTACAAATACAGTAGTTTTGCTTGCTTTGCCAGCCTGTGTACAGAGTTGTGTTGATGTTGGGTGTGCAAGTGCATTTTTGACTTTTCTCATCCATAGCACTTACTGAACTGGGTATTTGGATAATAATATTTTTTATTAAATGGTAATAAATTAATAGTTAACTAAAATATTAGGACATATTATCAATATTTTAAGTTAACAGTTGAAGGACGTAACATTTTATTATTATAATTGATCATTTGGTGTTCAGGTGCAGGTTTGCATTTTGTAGTTCAAATATAATTATGGTAAAAAAATCTAAACATCCTTCAAGCAATATACATTTACTTAAGAAGCAAAACTACATTAGCTATTAAGTTCTTATTCAGATCGTGAAGTTTTTTAAGTGTAAAATCCACAGGATCTATTTTACCAATAGACTAAGAGCAATAAAAATAATACAAATGTTATTATCTCTAAACAAGTACTAATAATATCTTTAATTTTGAAAACAATATGTATTTATGATTCATCTTGTTTTAATGTTGTTTTAAAAATTTAACTGGATAACAAGACAAAAATAAATGAATTAAGATTAAGAAAATAATGTTTTGCCGTGAAAAATCAAGGAGTTGGACGGTACATGTCATGGTTTTAAGACAATTTATGAAGAATTTTAAGGGGCGGTTTCTCGGACAGGGATTATTTTAAACCAGGACTTATTTAAAATGGAATAATTAAATTGTCTTAGAAACATAACTGGTGTGCATCTCCAGACAAAACAGACACATTTTTAAGATTTGTCAGTGTAAGTTGTTTTTGATCAAGACAAATTTAACTTTTACGTTAGTCTGGGACTAGTTTTTGCCACGTCTGGGAAACAGCCCTAAATTATTAAATTATACATTAAATCACTGAAATTTTAAAGTACTTGCATTTATTTTCTGAATCTAATTTGTGATATTTTTAATTTACATACTGAAATAAATAATGTATCTATTTATTTTGCATTACAGTAATAAATAACATATTGGCAAAATTTGAAACATAGTTTGCTTATTTAATAAAATTTTAGGGTAACATGCCTGGTAGAGATTTACATATTTCATCAATATTTCAAAATGTCAAATCTTTCATGGTTCCTTACCCTTATCATTAACGTCAGACAGCCAATAATCCTGTATCTCGTCGAAGGATGTTTTGCTTTGCAAATATCAAGTTATTGACGACTATTTGGTGTCTGTCGGCTCGGCACGAGTCTCCCTTATATCTGCTGTGTATACTTGAATGAATGAAGAATAATGCTGCTATGTGTCCTTCCTCTCTTGTGTATCAGTGTCCACTATTGATTCTTTCCTGGGAGTCTATTGGTTCTCATTACCTGTCTCCAGTAACTTATCTCAATTGTATTTCTCTGGCCAGTTCAAAGCATCTCGCCAACCCCTCCTGCTTGAACACACACACAGGATTCTCATCGTCTCTTCTGAGGAACCCAAGCTAAGGCAGGGGAGAGATAAAGACATATCCGTTCAAAGAGAAATCAATTATGACAGTGGATTTGCATGGACTCCACTTGCATGCGGGCTGATCCACTAACACAGTATTCTCAGTTAACTAGCTGCTGTCTCAGGCATGGATTATAAACGCCAGCCAATCATACAATCATATTTGATTTTTTCTTTGGTAGAGGGCCAAAGTGGGTTTGAACGTGGTCACTTCCATCTGAAACAATTTCCTACTTATAAGGGTAATTTGTGGCATCACTATGAGCCATTGTATTAAAAAGAGGACATTTTTGTCTCTAGATGCTTGTTTGAAAAATATATCTCATTGATGATGAGATATGTGCAAAATAATATTTTCCCCATCAGTGTTTTCTACTTGGGTTTTGATTATAAAACACATCTAATAGAATTTAAATTAATCCCTTCACGTTTTGCTGCATGAATGTTGTTAATATTTTCTTAACCAAAAGAAATAAACGGGAATTTGTTTAAGCAAATTGAGTTTCTTTGGATCTGATTCCCTTCATTTGTTTTCTTAAATGAGCAAATTTTCATAATTTTTCTCTCTGCCAACATTTCAAGTTTGTTTTGCTCATTCTTTGGAAAAACTCCTGGGGTTTTTTACCGAGGCCCGAGACAAAATAATTTGATTAGCACAATCACGTTTAATTTACGAGCTAAACTTCTGCCAAGTCAGTTATGATGAGACATCAGGTAAAAATGGAAAATTTCAGTATGCTCTATCTTGTACCATCTGAATTATTAGAGCGCTGTTTCTCAGAGTCGCGGGTTGGAGACTGAATTTTAACCCTGATGTGAAATGAATTATGGGTATTATTTTGAAAAATGATCATTATTGCCGCACTGTCAACGTAATCTCAGAACGCTATAATTAAGTTCATGCAGGCTTTGTTTTTGATCAAATTAGACCATTTTTCCCACACTGAGACCTAATACCTTATGTTTTACATTTATTGAGTAATGAATAGAAAAGTTTGGGTCCCTTTTGAGAAAGTACTTTATTTGTACACGTTTTCATTCTTTAAATTGAAAGTGCTTGACAAAGTGTGTTGTAAATAATATTTATGAATATATTAGTGTAATATCTAATTAATACTAATGAGATGTAATAACGTAACAACTAAAGCACTAAGATATGGTTCTATATAACACATTAAGTGGTTACGCTTTATACGAGCCAAGAACAACTTTTGGTGCTATAGGCTATAGCCCAATTTTTGTAGTGTAGATAAAAGCTTTAGATAAAAGTATCTACCAAATGCATAAATATTAGGCATTTTTATATTATTATTATTTATTTATTTTTCAAATAATGTGAGGTAGAATCTTCAGTTTTCTTTTTAGGTAGAAGCATTGCATGTTTATTTTAGTTTAGTAAGCATAGTGTAAGCGCAACAGACTTACTAAGCAATGTTTAAAAATGAAATAATATAATATAAATGTAAATGGTTTCAATAGCAACAACATGCAGTAAACAAACATAATGTAGCCCAAACTTTACTTCCGATAGACTACTGCAAATAATCAATAACTGTTAAAGAGTTTTAATTTAATAAATTGCACGATTTATCGCATCCAGAAAAAAAGGTTGTGTTTACATAGTGGCCGTTTCTCAACATGTGTTCTTCGGCGGTCTTGTGTTCTCGCTGTGCGCCATCAATAATCGTTCGTTCTTGGAATTGAGAAACGGCCAATATCTGTGTACTGTGCATATTAATTTTATATTGACGAAAACACATACATGCATCTACAGTATTTTATTTTTACAAATTATTAAATATTTGTATATCAATTTAATTATGAATTTAAATTATTGGTAAATATAAATAAATGCATGTAAATATCTTAAATATGTATAGATGTTTCTGAAAACAAAATTAACATGTGTAGTACACAGACATATATTATGTAAACACAAACTTTTATTATGAATATCAATTGTTGCATTACTAGCCACTAGCCAGACTGATAACCAAACAGACCGGAGGTAAACTTCGGACCAGTCGCTTGTATCCGATGAAACCGTCTACATACAGTCGCGACATTTTTGTAGGTTCGATATTCCCGGATAACAACTTCTCAAAAATCATTTGACAGGTGTTTTTGACAAATTAAACATAAAAATATATTTTATTAACATATATGACATTATATTTACAAACGATTAAACCAAATTGCCTGTCCGTGACATTTGATCATCGTTTCTTACCTTAAACCGAAAGTAAACGTCTTGTTCACACTGTCAGGGCTTTTTTCTGCGATAACAACCAGCTGCCTGTACATTATCCCTTACATATTCATTGCTATAATCTAGATTTTGGCGTTTCTACATTCAAGAAAGAAGCTGTATCGGAACGCAATGAATCATTAGACAATAGTTGCATGAGGATGTTAACAAAATGTCCACCAATGAACATTATCTGGGATAAGCACAATGATTTTACATTGCGGTGATACACACAGTCTTTATTGGGCTGTTAAAGAGCTATACTTCTTGGACTTTAATGAACGTTGAAAAAGCAAGTCGAGGAAGAGGACATTGTACCCCTAAATGAACATAATTGTCTCATACCACCTACTAGACATCAATCAATAGCAATGGGGCTAATTGATTAGGCATTATAAGCAACTTTCCCCTTAATGGGAATTGTATTTCATCCTGCCCGAGTGTCAAACGGGGAGAGTGTTTGCTGTTGAAGCATCAGGACCTGATGGCAAGGTCACTGACTCCAGTAATCCAGTGAGCAGACAGCTCCATTAACTGGCCTGAGCAGGTCAGCACCAGCGCTCAGATCTGCATTATTGCACACCTTTTATAAAGAAACAAACAAGCTAAACGAAAGGTAATATTGCCGGCCATAAATCACATGAGTCTTCTAAAAGCCAGTCCTGACAGTAAGATTGCACGGGTCGACGAGAACCAAGGTACGTTTTGTTGTATTTGAATTCAGGCCTTACTTAGTCCCATCCAAAGGCAGCGTGTCCCACAAACTATTTACTGACAGTCTTAAAATGGCAAAAGCATTCTTAAAATCACAAAATTGCAATCTGATTGCTGGCGTTCTTTTCGTTTCCAGGAGTCATAGTGCTCAAGTCTTTATCACTTCGCAGTGCACCCTGTTTACAAGTTTCCTAGATTGAGCGATTTCGAGAAAAAAAGACTTGAACTTGAATGTTGTTAGGTTTGTTTGAGACACTTAGTAGCAAAAAAACAACATGTACTGAGTATGACACTGTTTGCTATCTTTTGGTATATGGAAACCATGCCTTGTTTGTTGTACGTCTTGATATTAACGTTGTATAATATCTAACTGGTATAAAAGCTTATTTAGAGCAAATACATAAGATTGTTCCAATACATAAATGCAGAGAGCAAATGGAAAGCTTTGCTTACTTCTGTTTCAGATATTCCTCAAATCTCACAGATGTCACCATTAGAGTTTCAGAAGAGATCTCAACAATGTCACAAACTGAGCTCAGATCGTCCAAGTCCATATTATTGATGATCTCAATATGAACTCTTCAAATTGACCCAATTTAATATAAATTAATTGACACCAACTTTGTTTTTTTATGTATTTATGCAACGGTTTCATTCGTTCTGTTTGTTTTGTTTGTATTGCTCCTAAGAAGTTGTGAGCAATACAATTTTCCTCTGAAGATATACTTTCAAAATATATTTTTCAGTGTGGACCACTCATTTCTATATTCATACTGCTGAAACAAAAGAGGCCTCGTATGAGATTGATCCGTCATTGAGAGGTGATAAAAGCCTTCTCAACTACTGTATACCTCAAGTTGTCTTCATTTACAGATCTGTAATGTACCTCAAATCTGCATTCAGAGGAAAAGCGCGATACAGCAGAATATCTGCTTGACAAAGAATGCAAACACCTTCTCTCAGCATCTCCCACAATGCATTTCAGCTCAGCTCATAGCTTACAGCTAGTAAGTAATTACTTTTTGATCAAGAGCTATGCCCTTGTTGTTGCACAGAATGCAATCTGGACTAACAACATGCCCGTGGTAGTGATTCGAAGCATTTCTTTTTCTTACCGTGCACCGGGGGACCAATGGATTATCAATACTGTACCATTAAGATGTGTTGCTTTTTGCGGCGGGAAATGAAGATAGACACTGTGGAGTGGCAGCAAAATGCCCCGGAGAGCTGTTTATTTGACAATTAAAATGGCAGGCAGGGGAGAAAAAGGAGAAAACGCGGTCCAGGACTGGGAAAGCGTCCACGGGATGGCACAGAAAATGGAATGGTATCCTCGGGCCAGGTGTTGGAAATATTCACACACTGGGAGATTTCCAGCGTCACGAGTTTGGATGTTTGTCATTATGTAGGCCTACAGTGCTGTCAGGGATAAAGAATCATAGTGATTATTGGAAGGAAGTTTTGATATTATGGTTTACGATATAAAGGACCTCTGAATTAACAAGCTCAGTTTTTTTACACCTTATGTTTTGTACTGAGCTGGTTTCTACTTTTTTTACTTTGCGTTATTAGAGCACCATCATATTTACATCTACATTTATTCATTTTTATCCAAAGTGACTTACAAAATATACACTCCTGAACACAATCTTAAAACCGGGGGAAACATTCGAAGTATCATCAGAGAATAAAACTTTTTCCACCCGTCAATGTCTCAGGTTTGGTGCTCCCTTGCAAATTCCAAACGGGCAAGTTTGTGGCGTGGAAGGAGACGTGGCTTTTGAAGATGTTTTTCGTTCTTGAAGCCCTTCTCTCGCAGATGCCATCTTATGGTTATTGGGTTGCAGTCAGCATCAGTAAGGGCCTTAATTTGGGTTGAGGATCACGCACAGCCCATCGGATCCTCAGGCTCAGTGCAGGTGAAATTTGCTATGACTGTCTCACTGCGTCCAACCTCGGTAGCGATGGCACGTTGCGAGAGCCCTTGCATGTGCAGCTCAACAATCAAGCCAGGTTCAGCCTTTTCCCCTTTGCCATCAGGAGATCATTACAGTGTGACTGCCTGAAGAACAACGAAAGACATATTTTGTGCAGATCTTAACTTTTCAAAGCTATGGTCTTAAACTTTTGATCAGCTGATGAACAGCCTGTTTGAGTTTAAATTAAGTTTTCAATAAATCGCCTTTGTCTCTTGCTCCTGTTTCTCGTTTTGTCATTTTGAAGCAGTACTTATAATCTGGTGACGATCCACCAGCGAGAAATGCGAATACTTGTAATGTTTCCCCCGGTCTTGAGATGTTGTTCAGGAGTTTATATATAAATATACATAAATAACAATGATAATATAAATAAATAAATATGAATAAAATATAATAGTATAATAAAAAGCTGTCAAAAAGATAAATGAATAAAATATGAATTTATGTAAAAAAGGTTGAAAAATGAACATCTACATTTATTGTTTAGCAGACACTTTTATCCAAAGTGACTTATAGATATATAGGTGAATAAATAATAATATTAATAATCTAAATAAATGAATTAATATTGTAAGAAACTAATATTATAAATGTATATATAATAAAATTAAAAAAAGATCTGTTAAAATATTAAATAAAATATTTTGGTAAAAAGAGTTAAAAAAATCTATACATAAGTAAAACAAATAATAAAATAGCATTTTTATTACAGAAAAGTATTTTACAGTAGTTGAAGCAACACAACATACCCACAGTAAGATTAAAAACATTCAGATGCAACATTTATTCAGACTTGCTGACAAATAAAGAAATGAAGCACAAAATCAGAACAAACCATTGACTCGTGCCGCATGTCACTCAAGCCTTACCGAACATTAATAATCCAACTAGACAGTTTTTATCTGTCACCAATCAGGTAAGATGGTTTTTAATGCAGATAAACACCTGCTCGGCTCACGGAGCTTCATAAATTGATCAGCTGCTGGGAGACGAGAAGACGGGACGTGACAGCTTAATAGCCCGTTGAGATTTTTGATAGGCAGAGAAACTGAGTGGATGACAGTTTATTCTTTGTGTGCACTAGCCCTTCGGAAACAAATCAGCGCAGACTCACTCGGCCCTCAAATAAAATATCAAAACACACAGCTTTCCTTTGAAATACAGATCCCTCACACGGTTGGTCCCAATCACATGTGGCCTTATGATGGGAGAGAGAGTTTGGAGAAGCAGAAAGCTTTGAGTGGATTTGTGGGGCCGATGGGTTTGACCTTTTGTTTGACATTAAACTGTTAAATATAATTAAATTAATATTCTTTAATAATATAAGGATACATAACCTTTATTTATCAATCATATGCATGAAAAACTTAGTTGTCCTTGGTAGTGTGGTAGTCTTGGGGTTTAGAAACGTAACTTAAAATACGTTTTTTTCATTAAAGCTGAACTTTTAATGAAATAACATTTGCCTCTCTCTCTCTCTGTTTAACAGTTTACTTTACGTACTTATCTTTATGTGGGATGATGTAACATTTCTCCGAAACCGTACCTGACAGCTGAAATTATAAACCATTATTATATGCTAACTGTTGTGAATAAGAAATTGGGTTTGAATGACATATTAAGGACTTGCTCGAAAAAATATGTATCGCAGCTTTACAAGTTGCATTTCAAATCCAGTTGACTAGACATGAATCATCTACACCCAGAAGTCTGTGGGATGTCGGCTAGTGTTCATGGGTTGTTAGGTCGGTGCTTGGAGCTATTTGGAATATTTTGGCCAGCCCACAGTCTTAATTGGTCCTTAATGTATCTGTAAAGCTGCTTTTTGACAGACATGCCTTCCAGGTAAAAGTCTGTAGCCTGGAATTCAGCTGTAATGAGGCTGAGGTAATTTTTAGCTTTAGCGCTTCAACCAGAAGATGGACAACCTTAGTGTCTAGCTGTAACTTTGATAATTTATTACCCGAGGTGTAAATTACCAAGGTAGAAATACCTTCTGTCAAAGCTGATTTAAATAGTTATTAACATTTAATAATTGTCTCTTTCACGGTATAAGCTAACACATACTGTATACAGGTATGTTATCTCTATGTTATCGTGATTGGTAAAAGTGACAGGTTCTGTAAACAAATCAAGAGTTCATATGTAAAAACAGATACATGTGAAATAATGAATGTCATTATATGAGAAGTATTTTACTGTATACCATATTTTAAAAGTTTATTTGCAAAAACAGAAAATGACGTTTTTATTGTACATTCCAAGTAATATAAATTAAACTGCAGTTGGATGGCTTTTTAATACAAAATACACAATGACACAATTATTATGACACAAAACCTATCATAATAAAAACCTGATTTTGACAATTTTCTGTTTTTGCAAATAAACTTTTAAAATATGGTTTAAAGTAAAAGACTTTATCATATAATGACATTCATTATTTCACAGTAATGTGATTATGATTATTATGATCATATTCATATACATAATTGTATATTGTTGTCATTTCTTTACCTTTTATGCCGGACCCTGTGAGAAAATGATGTATACAGAAGAAATTTGTACATTATCAGATGCGTGAACTCTTAAGCATGACTTTGTGTTAATATAAAGCCTTCAGCCAGACTACATAATCACTGCATGCTGATCTCACATCATCTCACGCCCGGACTCCCAGGGGCAATTTGGCATCAAAAGTCCAATAAATAACCACAATCAACATCGACATCCCAATATCATGCTACAGATGAGGGTGTTTATGACATAAGAAATGAAAATCAATCAGGGGATGGGTGGCAGATCACATCAACCAGCGGCCTGTTGAGGAATCTTACATCACGGTCCCTTACAAAAAAGAAACAAAAGTTTTTTTACGCAGGAGTGAACTGATTTGTTTACATGCTCCATTATATAACAGTCAGATAAAGAAACAGCTGGGCTCCTCCAGTTTACAGACCCTTAGCATTTCATTTAATATCAGTCACATCAAAGTCGACATTAAATCACAGTGTTGTCTTTCCTGCCGCCCGTAATCACTCTTGTTTGCTTTCCGTGTCACCGCGCGTCTCGGAGTACTCGAATCGCGTGTTATTTCCCCGTCGTCAAGCACCAGATTGACTAGCTGTTTCTCAAACGTGGCGGGGGAAGAAACTTCACCTTGAGCTGGCATTGTCCCGAACCAGACTGGATTGATTGGTGCCGCAGTCACATGCTGGGTCACCGGTCTTAAATAATCCATAATAGAAGAGCGAGCACGGGCGGGGACCTTGAACGTCACATTCACAGTCGCAAATGGACGGTTCAATCAAATTAGATCTCCCCTCAAAAAACGTTAATAACTCTAGTCCTTGTGTGGAGCCTTGACCCGAAAGCGCTGGACGTCGCTCGTTGGGGGGTCCCAGGTTGTGCCCCTCGGTGGCTGATGGATTTAATGTGGCCCGTGAACAGTCTGCCTCCTCTTCTCTTCTTCACAGGCGACTGCTCGCTGAAGTGAGCTGAGGATTACAGCATCTTATTAGTGCAAGAAAAGAGACAGTCGTTCACTGAGTCATAGTCCCTGATGGCACATATGAGCCACACATCCAGATTTAGAGCAGTTTTTTGGGAGGTGGTATTCTGTGCTCTATTCTCTATGTTCAGAATTATTTGGGTCTTTTAATTCTCAATTTATCATTGAGCTTGCTGGGCGGCACTCTAGTTAAAGTCTTTTATTTTGCTTTGCAGTTTGAATGCAATTCATGTGCGGTAGTTTAAATCGCTTTACATGCAAACTCATTCACAGTTCGTTTCTATTGTACATCATTTTTTGGTACATTTCAACAGGGATGAGGTCTAATTTTATTTATAAAATAACTTTTTCGCTTTTATCCAAAGCATCTTAAATATTGTTGCTCTTGAACGTCCCAATCCGTCCAGCAAATGGAAAAACACTGTACTTTTTACATGATTAAATACTGTGTTGTCAAGGTTGAAAAGCACTTTTTAATGCTTTCTATTGGTTCCATTAGTTCTAAGATGCGTGACCAACTTGCTAAAAACGTCATTTCAACAAACACTTCAACAAGCATTGGTATTTCTTTCTCCACATCTTCTGTCACTTTTTATTGATAGGAGAGCAAAAAGTTAGATAAAGCCATGGCTTTGATTGTTAATACAATTATAATGATGTTTCGAGTCGATTTCTCATGCGTTTGTTTACCTCTCTGACTTCGGCCATCGTTTCAGGGCTCAGACGACCAGAACCGATAACGGGTAATGAAAAGAGCGTAATGCAATGAAAGAGAGTGATTTGTTTGTCAAATAACATGGTAAACATTACATTATTCAACACAGCTCAAAACACTAATGCGTTTTAAATGCGTATTTACCTCTCTAATTTAACACTAATGATAAACATCATTATTGCCACCGCCGCGTCTATACAGGTGATGGAAGCAATTATCTGTAAGGTTGAGCGCGGATGCATTCATTGCGAAGTCGATGGGGAAAAAAGCCTAGTCGCTGGTGACGGGCAGACGCTGACCTTCTGACTGATAGTTGTGGGTCTTCGTAGTGTAAGTCATTTCCCCCTTAATCTCTGCTACCATTGATGAATCTTGGCTCCTCGTGGTCTAGATCCAGCCTAATTGAATTTCCTTGGTTACAATGAAAACATACTCCAACCTGCCAGTTTCGGGCTGAGCCTTTGATAAGCAAATGACCCCCGTGGAATTGAGGTCACCAGCAGCAAAAACAAGAGTGAATGAAAAAAATCAAGTCTCTTCACCAGACAAGCCCTCGTATCCACTCGCGATAGAATAAGAACGGCGATGTTTACTCCGGGTCTGTCTATTTTTCAGTCACACACACGATCTTCATTTTAAACTTCTTAAAGCTGCTTCCATCCTCTGCACGACAAAGGACCTTTGTAGAAGAAGGGAGATTTGTTACTTTCACATTTGAATGGGTAACATTCTTGAATAATGCATCTCATTGCCACCTAGTCAAGGAGAACATCTACACCGTAGACTTTGCTGCTCTTTTTGGAGCTGTTGGTGCACACGCACAGAACAGATGTTTGCCATTGTTGTCATTTGTAGAACCGTCGGTGGGAAGTAATACTGAGGCCGAGAGAAAGGTGAGAAAAGGTGTGGAGTGTCGGAACAGGATGGTATTGTATCCCTGGATTGTAGTGTAGTTGCATCTTGAAATCTCACCATGATCCTGTGAGTTATACTTGAAGGTGGAAATGTCTCTCTGAAGGATGGATTACACTACAACACTTCAGTCGTGATCTTCGTCTCCAGTAGCCTTTAATCTGTAGGGCCTATGTGTAAAGGGACAGATCATAGGCTTGTACATTGCAAGAAAGCATTACTTCATGTTTTTCAGTACAATCATCTAAACATTCTTAATACTGTACTACAAAACAATAAGTCTTGTTTTCTGGAAAAAAATCAAACAGGCAAAAACATCTGCCAATGGGGTTAGAAAATCAACTTAATTAAGGTATTTAAGACAAACGGAATTTTTTTTACATATAATTTTTATATGATTTTTCGAGAGAACAAGATCTACTATCTTAAGTAGTTTGCTTCTTAAGTTGACGTTTTGACCTGAGTTGACGTTTAGGAATCTTTCGATTGTTCTGAAAAACGAAAGAATTATGCTACGTCAAAAAACGTTTTTCTTAATGTCCTTGAATATTATACAAGATTTTTGCCACTAAAATATGATTGCAACACGTTCTCTTTAAATATGTGCATTGAAATCCCTGGATACTAGCACCTGGGAATTTGTTGACCTTTGGATCTGAAAAAAATCACCCTAAAAACCCCAGTCATTACAGCTTTGAAACATCTGCATTTAATAATTTGTTAGACGTCAATGTTGAAAAATGGAATGGGTCATGAATTTGTAACAATTAATGTTAAAGTCATTCAGCATGTACCGAAAATGGCAACACACAACAGAGTCAAAGCAAGTAGCAATAACTCAGAATTATGATTCAATTGCTGCAGGCCCTTTTTGTCTTTGAGCTACTAATAAATGTGTCTTCATATTGAAATCATTTCTTCTGTCTGTGGGGGTTAAGCTGTACTGAAAGCAAGTGCTTGCATGTGACATGGAGTCTATACGAGTCAATTATTCTAGAACTGCATGACCTCCCAAAGGGAGGGTTACCACAGCGACCTCGCTCAAGGGCCCAGAGGTGAACATTTTAATGGTGTTCCCAGTCAAAGACTTCATACTCGGTTAATTACTAATTATACAAATCAACATTACAGTATTATCATGGCCTATCATGCAGCCAAATCTGTCATGCAGGAAAAGCGAATTTTCATGCCTGAGTAACAGTAAAGGCTCACAAGAGCGAACGGAAAGAACGCGGCGGCCTCAGCGGTTTGCGGGGAGGGAATGCAGGGTCAGAAATCCGGGTAATTGCGGTTAAAAGAAACAAAAACCAATTAATAAAACAATCAGTGTTTAAGATAGCTTTTCCTCTGACAATTTCACGACTAAGCCTGTTGCCATTGATTGTATTTTACGTTTTAATGCAAAACGATAATTACATTCCCTACAAAAAATAAAAACACTGGTCAAATATAGCTTTTGCAGCAGATATTCAATTGGTTACCCATAATTCGAATTAAACACAGCTAGCGAGATGCAATGAAACGCAAGCGCCAATGTGCTTATTTTTGTCTGGATTACAGAGATTTGTGCACTGAAGCTTATATTTTTGACCCGCTGCGAAAGTGTTTCGAGCCGTCAGCAAGGATTAACGTCCAGACGTGGTGTCAGAGAGATTGTTAGAGGTCCGTTTTTGATGTTGACGCCCTTAGTATCACCGGAGGGCGGTTTTAAATCTAACGGTAATTGCATGCGCTCCTAATGTCTGCCAAGATAGTGAGACACAAGCTCGGTGCGCTGCCCGTTTCTCTCCACCCAGAGACTCTCTGCCAAGCGGTGATGGATGTGATGTACATTGATTTGTGACAGACAGGTTGGAGCAAGAACCCAAATGACCAGCAGGATCTGAAGAGATGCTGCTTTTATTGGGCTATGTTTGGACGGCCGACCGCTACACGGCAGAATGCAGTTGCTGGAGTTCTTTGACCTATTATGACGTATTGACATTAAACGCTCGGCTGGCTGGGGTGCCACTGCGGTGAGTTTCATAACCAAGTAAGCTGCCCCAGTAAACTTTATTATAGAATAAAAGGACTATAGCATACATAATACCCGTTGAAAACATTCCTGTTGTTCATGTCCTATTGTTTAAATGCAAGTATGATGTTTTACATTTTGCCTTGGTGGGCAGCGTACAAGGTTTCCAGCCTTAGTTTGTAAGAGGGAAAACGGAAAGAAAGCAAAAGCGGGAGTGGAAGCGATAAACTGGGTTGAACAGAGGGCTAATCACGCTGGGAGGGAGAGAAGGAGATGATGTGAGAAATTAGAAGAAAGTGGACATGTCGAGGGGGACGCGGATATCTTCAAGGTCATGCTTTGGAGCGATGAACGATGGCCGTGGTGAAAATTTCAGAGATGCTTTAGGGGTTGAGGAGATAATGAAAAGAAAAATGATCTTTGTTTAACCTCCAACCCCCTCTTCAAAACCGTCTTGATTATGCATTACACGTGTTCCGCTGTTGGTGTTGGTCGACTCTGATGGTGTTAATTCATTATTGTCAGCTGAAAATGAATAATTTTGTTGGATGACTTCACACCGGTTGTACAGACATTATTCAGACGAATATGGCTGACAAATTATCACTTGATTCCCTTTTTTCTCGTCCCCTTTGCATTTTTATTTTCAGAAGATATCTTCCACGCTTTGATGGGATAATCCTCAGCAGCTCATTTCGGAATGGAAACACACATATTGAAGAACCAGGAAAATATCTCCCATGGAAAGCTCACATAAATATTTATTTCTGTTTATTTATTAATCCACCCCAGACAGCATATTAGGGGTTGGGATGTGGGAAAACAAAACCTGGTTTTGCTCGCTGTATACTTCTTGTATTTAGTAAATAATGATTGTGACATGGTCTAATCATTTGTCAGAACCCCATGAATTAACCAAGCAACGGTCCCTTTGCAAAAACTATGCAATTGCAAATTCTATCCTGTGAATTTGAGTAAAACAGTTTGTCGAAGTCGCCAAAAGTTTGCAGATCTTGGTGGTTGTGAACCTGCAACAACCTGCAAACCACTGGCAACAATGGATACCTTGACATGTCCATGAAAATGTCAAAGCTGTGATCAATTGTCAACAGTGACCACAATTAACCATCTATAGTTGCCGAAACCACAAATTAACTTCAAAGTTACTGCAAACATCAAGGGTCTGTGCGTACCCCTCAGCTGACAGACTGATCTCTGATCACATCTCCGTCAATGGTGATATGTTTGGACTGCTGTGCTGAACGTGTTTGCTGTGTCTGTTCTTGTTTTAGGGCTGCCGGTGATGCAGGTAAAGATTGACATCTCCAGACAGCAGGTGGAGAAGATCTTCGGCCTGGAGGACTACTGGTGTCAATGTGTGGCCTGGAGCACCACGGGAACCCAGAAGAGCCAAAAGGCATTTGTGCGCATCGCATGTGAGTTCAGCTTTGCTCTCGAATAACAAAAACATTTGGATTTTTTGTCAAGCATGATGCATAATGGTTATATTTACTGTATAGTTCAACACTTTTTATTAAATCATTTTTAAGCACATCTGCGAAAACTCTTATTAAAAGACATTCAGCATTTCTAGATGTATTGAATGTGTTGAATTTCAACAAAATCAAACCTCAGGAGTGACAAAGTCATCCAACAGCAATGTGAAAGACGGACAACATGACAAGACATGTGAAAAACGAGGTTATTAAATAAAAAAAAAATGTATGCTGCTCAGAAGTGAATATCAACTTGTTTGACACGTTTCTCCAGTTTTCCTTCTCTGCAAATAAATGCAATTAGAAACGTTAGAAAATTTAGAAAAATATTGTTAGTAGTTCACAGAATGAAATAAAAAATGAAGTGTTGTAACCCTCTTCTCTCAACAGGTAGTGGTCTAGCTTTTGTGGAAACTAGTAACTTTGTATTAGCACCTAATGTACTATTGCTCTTTTACGACATATCGCTTATTGCTCCCCGAACTCTTTGTAAGTCGCTTTGGATAAAAGCGTCTGCTAAATGACTTAATGTAAATGTAAATGTAAAGTGTGTTCTGGATATCCATACTACATACTAACTTATAACAGACATGAACTAAATGCACTAGACGCTTCGGATAGAAGCGCGTGCTAAATACCACGTACATAAATGTAAATATACAGTAGTGTTCTTCATAACTTTTTTATAGTTGATATACTTTCTGTTAAAAGGTATTTTGGAATTGCGTCTAGCCGATCAATTTGAGCACTTATGTGGCATTTCCCTCAAGGCTGATTGATTCAGTTGGTTTTATATGACTTATTTAATGTGCGATTGGGAAGTTTGATCAGGAAGAGCCTGTGGCAAGGAAATCTGTTAATCTGCAATGTAACACTTAGTAATTGCCTCGAGAGCCCTTACGGTTTTGATATCTCTCTGCGATAAAGTGATTAAACACCAGGAAACCGCTCTGCCACACTGACACGCAGAACAAACATCGGCACAAATCAGAGCAGGAGACCTTTCTTGCTTTTAAATAATGTCTGAAGGACGAGCGTTTGTGTCTAAAACAATGATCAAAGCACCCTGTGATTAATCTCGCATAGAGACTTATCTCAGCATGGTGCTTCTGAACGAATATCAGTCAGCACCTCGGATTGCACTTTCACATAAGTATTTTTAAGGGACAGTTTGGTTGTTATTTAATCTTACAGTATATCTTTACTTCACCATACAAGCATGACCAGGGGTTGTCAAACGTAAAGCACAAAAGAAAAGACCTGCCATTACACTTGCCATAAAAGCAGTTCATACGACTTCTGATAGCTTTGTGTCAGAACCAGACTGACATGAAAATTATGATTCGCTGAAAATGTTCAGCTTTTTGCGTTTGTGTACTGTATATTCAAATATGTAGCCGGTTGAAACATGCTACAGTGAAGCATGTATGAGTCACGAGTTCTTCACACAAAACTTTATGGCATCAGAAGACAAACTGCACCCAAGTGTGGACTTCTTTAGAAGCCTTCAAAGTGCATTATTTCTGACCCCTCACAATGTGCTTTCACAGCAGCCGCAACGTTGTTCAGAACGTCTTTTGTGTTCCATAGCAAAGAGGGTTTTGTTTTCGAGTGAACTATTACTTTAATGATTCCTACCTTTTAATCTCATTGAACCCATACATATCCCGTTCAAAGGTAAGAAATTGGAGCAGTTGGAGACTCACATCACCTTCACGTATGTTGTAGAAAACATTTTCTTTTTTTCTCAAAGTCACGACAATGTCACCTAAGGACTCAATGGCCATCTAATCATCTGTGCTTCTCTGAGTCCCATTAAATCCCATTTAATTAAATTGAATGTCAGAAACCCCTCATCACGTCTTAATGTTTGCAAAGGGCTGATTGGTGAGGACAGGCATGACATCTGTTTTCCGGAACACAATGACTGGCAGTGTCGCCATGACTGGGAGAGAGAAAGCACCACAGGTTTGCTTCGGTTTCAAAAACTGGTTGCCTACATAGACAGCGTCTACTAAGGCAGAATCTTAAAGGGATGGCTCACCCCAAAAAATGTATTCTGTCATCATTTATTCGCCCTTTTATCATTTCAACCGTGTGATTTTCTATTTTGAAGAAAGTCGGTAACCGAACAACGTTGGAACCAGTTCACTTCTATTGTATGGACACAAAACCAATGCAAGTCAATAGGTACCAGCATTGTTCGGTTAGCAACATTCTTCAAAATATCTTCTTTTGTGTTCTGAAGAAGACAGAATTGTCATTTTCATTAAAATATAAATGATATATCATGCCCAAATCCTGTTTCAATAGAAAATACATAAATACGGACTAACTTCTAATTAGTATTCATAGTATTAGTATTTTTGTCTTTCTCCAACCATCTCGATGGACACCTTCCACATGCTCTTCTATCATAACAGTTATAAATGCTTATGCAAATGTTGTTTTGAAATCTTACCATCAAGGGGGCTCGCAAGTCCTCCATCAAGAGTAATGCAATTTTGCCAGGCAAATACGATTCGACTCGCATCAACACCTGTCCCAGGGGTTTCGGGTGGAGTGGGTGGTCGTGTGGATACCACAGCCTGGTATCGTGTAGAGGGGGAAGATAATGCAATTCTTTTCTGTAGATGCTTTGCCTGGGGGCTACAGACGGCCATTCTATGAAGCAGCCAAGCAGGGTGTAATAAGCTCTTGGGTCTGTGATATGGGGCCTTCGTAGAGGGAAAGGCCACTCACAGCTCTTATAAAACTTGCACAGTCCAAACAAAGCCCTGAGTTATATATTACTCTACACACACAAAACACATTATGGAATATGGCATGGGAAATATTAAATGAAATGGCTCTGTCAGTTTGCCTTCTTGGTAATATTTGTACAGGTCCGTATCTTCTCTTGACCACGGGAGTATTTTAGTTAATAAACTGTTTTGAGGACGCTCAGGAAATAAAAAAAAATGAGTAAAACAATTGTTTACACTGGACGTATGCCCTCTACTCTCTGACCGTGATTGTATTGTATTGCTGCCATTGACAAAACCTGCATATTTAACCAATGGAGCAATTCTAAACATAACTATAATGGGGGGGAGGGGGGGGGCTTCTGTCATTTGTATTGAACATGCAACATTTTAGTGATTACCTCATGTGTCAGATGTTCGAATCTGAGCCATTGCATGTGACCATAAAACTTAAAACAGGTCCAGATGAGCTTACCTCACATTGAAGATTTACATAGTACACGAAAAACGTTTGCTCGTTCCTTTAATTTGGAAGTATTACCACAGGGTGGAAATTGGAGCTGACATCTAAACGCCAAAATCTAAACGACGACAAGCTTGAACCATATTGAACCAACTTAGAGCGTAGGGATGCTCACTTTCAGGTAGAAGCAAACAAATCACTACAGAGCAGGGTACCAAAATATTTAAGCATTTTGTTTGTAGTTTAAATAGTATGCGACAGTAATGCGGTGATCAGTATAATACAGCGTGTCCTATGGTGAAAAATTCAGAAAACAAACTGTTAATATTTTAGATAATTAATAATAATAATAATAATAAAATAGGGAGGTTTATCATCATTGTTAGTTTTGTTTCTATATGTTTGCTCTCACACTATAGGACACATTTGCGGTTTATTTGTCAACTATCCGTATACATTTAGGCTTTTGGGGACAACGTAAAAAAAATGGTAAATGATGGTGTAACCCGTTTTTTATTACTGTTTCGCTGTTTTCTGCTCATTCTTCGCTCTTGAAGTTGACATGTTTTCTTCAAAGTTGCATACTGTAGCTCATTCATTATTTATGTTCTAACTGCAGGATGTGGTTGCCAAGCAACATACTTTTATGTAATATAATACATATACAAATTTACATAGACATTACATAGAAATATGAAAAATATGTATGTACATGTGCAGTGTTTAACAGATTTGGAACCGGCTCATCCAATCAGAATGAATTGTCAAAACTAGCTGTATATAATGACAATAAACCGCATAACTTGACCACTGCATGATTTTTGCTCTACAGATCTGAGGAAGAACTTTGAGGAGGACCCACTGGGTAAGGAAGTGGCACTGGATCAGGAAGTTCTTTTGCGCTGTCATCCTCCGGAAGGCGTTCCACCCGCAGAGGTGAGACTAACAAGTAAACATGTTAAAATCCATTCTGCTAATGAATGTGCTCACACAAATACACCGATGAGCCAGATATTTGCCGCATTTTGGTGACGTCTTTCACCATAATCCGTCTGTTCAGTCAGATGGACTTGGACGAGGAGCCGTGCAGAGTTATTTGGCAGCTCTGGGAGTTCCCATCAATAATACGTGTATTTTTGCATTGGTGTAGGACTGGTCCAGCCTGCGACCAGCTGTTGCAACTTACAATGTCTGTAGAAACTTCCAGACCAGCCCAATAATGGCCACTGGAGTGCTGTGCTTTTAAAGTATTGTCGTATTAAATATTCAACTCCAATTGAATCAGCCTCGATTTTCTCTGACAGAAGTACTTGTGACTTTTGGCTATATTCGTTGCAGTGTTTTATAGGGTTTTTTTAATGTAAATGTTAAAAGTTAAACTCCATTGACAGCGTTTCAGGCAAACATTTGATTTCCACACGTTGATAACTTACCCATTCAGATATTGCATTTACAGTAAGGCACTTACAGTGGATATAAACCGGTCTGAAGGCTGAAGTGTGAAGCGAATATTTTTGTTAATGCATTTACATTAATCATTCAATAAAACTGAGTTTTTTATTTGGGCTGTAAATTGTGTGAATCATGTAGTTTGAGGTGGAAATACTTTCTGGGTTGATAAATTTTAGGTTATGCATTAATGATGTATGTACATAGAACATTACAGATAGTTTTATTACATTATGTTATTGTATTAAAACACATATTTTGCAAAAGCTGCCCGTTCAGGCATTACCACACAATAACAATGTGGCTATACTTTTAAAACAGTGTGCATTTTAATGCCCTGCCTCATGTACTATATACGGTGTAAGTGCCTTAACCATTACCACATTCCCTATTTTGGTACAGTAGTATGTTATAGTAACTGCTTTTGATTAGAGAGCACAATGAATATTTTCCACTCGTTGGAGATAACAGAAGTTATGTGGAAGTTAACGTAGCTCAGCATTAGCGAAAGATGAGCTTGATATGATTTTGCATATTTTAATTTGCAAGTCCTGTGATATTTGCATTTCGCACACAAAATCATGTAAAAGTCTTACAGCAGTCAAAGATAACAATAGACAGTGCATCACAAGCAATAAGAAAAGTATTCTTTCATCACCCATCGTGAATCACTTCTGATTTCAAATTGCTGATGAAGTGTAGATTTAAAGTGTAGAGGTAAAAATGCCAATCCACTTACCTCGCTCCTTGACGTTTCCGTGAAACGTCTACCAAACCTAAACATCCTAAGTCCAAGGGGAGGTGCCCAGAACAGCTGAAGGATCATATACAGAGTTTTCCATTCGTTTAAGCCAGATTGAAGCCGTGAAATGTTTTCCTCTGTGTCTATCTCCAGGTGGAGTGGCAGAGAAATGAGGAGCTGATCGACCCCAAGACTGACCCCAATTTCTTCATCACCACGGACCATAATCTCATCATCAAACAAGCCCGTCTGGCCGACACAGGCAACTACACCTGCGTGGCCAAGAACATTGTGGCACGACGCAAGAGCTCCTCAGCCACTGTGATTGTCTATGGTGCGTTTCTCCTCATACTCTGTTCCACTCTCAGATCACAGATAAAGGGCCTTCACATTTCAGTAGACAAAAGTTTGGAATGGTTTTGACCCAAAGTCAGGAGTAATTTACTAGCCAGTGAGACTAGCTTTGATAGACAACTCTGTTTTGATCAGATTCCGAGAACAGAATTCACTGACTGCCTAGCCTTAAAGAAATGTACAGTGGTTTTACTAGGATATTAATATATAAATGCTGTAGTGACTAAAATATTTTTGGCAAGAACCACAATTTTACTTAATTGTAAAAAAAATATAGTTTAAACGATCTTCCACAGTGAAAGATTTATGCTGCGTTCGAGACAACTCGGATTTCGGGTATGTCTGGAGGGGCAAACGAAGGAGGTTATCCAACCTCAGATCAATCAAGCCCGACCTCAACGAGATGCGTTATTTGACATCACGTACAAGATGACGACTAGCCCTTCGCAACCTTATGTGAACAAACTTTAAACTATTTGTACAACACGTAATGTGTATGAGCATTTAAGTTAATATACCCTGAAACGGTAAATGAACAAATGCCTACGTTTGAATATCTACCATATAACGTTCTCTTGGCGTCTCATAGTGACATCACGCGGTAAACATGCTATTGTGACGCGTGGTCGACCGGAACGGATTGAGGTCGGATCTTTTGCTTCATAATATCCGAAACCCGAGTTGACTCGAACACAGCATTAATCATAAAGATTTATAAACAGGTGTTTAGCATCAGCTGTAGCGCACTACCTCTAAACCCGTTTGCTGTGCAGGACGTGAATCTGTTCTTCTTGCAGCGTAAACACAACATATCAACTAGAGGAAGAAAGCAGCTGAGCAGCGTCAGAGAAATCTCAGCAGAGCTGACAAAGATTAACACTGTAGTTGAGCTTGTTGAATTAATGGCAGAAATTGGCTAATGAATTAGGTTTATAAGCTAACTGACCTTTATTAAAATGCACAGCTGCAGAGCATCGCTGAGCCCGGTGGGGTCCGCGGACAAGCGGCGTTCTAAAGGTAGCGCGCATTACAACCCCGAACACACACTCTGCTGATCAGAGTCGGTCGTGCATGACTCGTAGTACAGCGGCGCGACAGATCTACAGAGACTCGCTCTACACAACAACTACAGAAAGAAGACTTTATTTAGGCGTAACTTGAGTTTCATTAGAAATGATAAAGGTAATGATAAAATAAACTATGCAATCATTTAAATGAATGTAAATGCAGGATTTGTGATGTGGAGGCTGTCAGGAAAATAAAAGTAAAATATTTCAGATGAAGGGAAATCAGATAAGTTGTTGAATTTTGTCAAAACCACGTGATTTGGGGGCATTTTTAATGTAAGGCTTTGCAAAGAGTGATCCGAGAATATTTTTGCTCTATTGTTTGCTTTTTCTGCTGTCAATCAATGAAGCCCTCACACGGTGAAAAAAAGGCAAAAAGCTCATGAATGGTAGGTGCGCTGCCATACAATTTGGCGGTTTCAAATTGCACAATGTTCCCCCAGCAATTTGCTACCATTGTAAAAATTAATTAAAGAAGAAATCCCTGTGAATAGCTTTTGATCAAAAGAACTATTAGGCACGGTCCTTTATGCTATTCTTTTTTTTTTCTTCACGGCTTCGCATTAAAATGTCAGTTTACTAATTTGACGTCTTGCAGGCTTGCTTATTGGCTGAACCATAGGTGGTGTGAGAGCTGTTATTAGTGCTGTTGGACAGGGGCCGGAGATGCATTTTAACAAGGCTGGATTTGACTTCTGGCACAACGGTGGGCTAAGAGGTAATCAGGACCCAGAGTTGCCATGCAATTTCCTTCTTCGCGGTGAGCAATCAGTGGTAGAACAGAGGCTAAAGAATTGATTCGTCCCGACCGGTGTGAGATTTCGTCGAGAATTAAAGAGCAGCTCCAGGCACAATATAGACCCTGACCGGCAATCGGGGCTTCAGGACAACAAATCAGAGTTACCGGGGGAAGAAGAAATCAGATTTGCTCTGAATTCTCCCACCAAGAGAGAGGAGGCTGGGGTCATGATTAAAAACCCTGCGTGAACGTTGGACTTGAGATCATCTCGGAATCCTCCAGGATTATGCATTTCACAAGCCGGGATATTGGTGCCATAAAAACCATACTGTGTAACGTTGTAGGAGAAAACCAATATACTCCTTACATCATGAGATGAAATCTGGGCCGATCCTTTAAGAAGTCACATTTACCACATGTCCGGCCAGGAATTGACATTCATTAATACAGACCTTATAAAATAGATTGAGCAGTAGAAATGATTGTAATTAAAATGTTTTATTGGTCAAAGATGTTCGTCTGATCGTGCTTTAGACCCCGAGCTAAAAAGGGGATGAATTTAAAGATGCACGTTTTCCGAGTGGATTTTCCTAAAGCCCAGCACACAGCATACTAATAAAGTGCTAACAATGTCGAACCAAAGAAAAAATCTGGATAATAGTTGGTTTAATGGACCAATCTTACCCAGATGTGGCCATCTATTCCACTCATGATAATCTCAAACCACTTACAGCCATAGCACAGCAACAGTAGCATTAGCATTAGCGACAATTAACATTTTTTCAGTTGCTGTTATTGCCATCAGCTCAAGCACAGAGCTCAGTGATTGTGGCTGTTTATCGTCCTCGTGCCCGTCGGGTAATCCTGACTCGCTTTGTTCGTTTCCCCTCTCCTTGGCACTGGGCACACGAGCAGTGAATGGGGGCTGGTCTACGTGGGCCACGTGGTCGGCCTGCAGTGCTGTCTGCGGTCGCGGGTGGCAGAAGAGGAGCCGGAGTTGCACCAACCCCACTCCCCTGAACGGCGGAACGTCCTGCGAAGGCCAGAGCGTCCAGAAAAGTGCCTGCACTGCCACCTGTCCAGGTAACGTCCACCGGGCGTCTCTCAATGCAGGAGCTAGTTTACCAGACCCTTGCACGGTCCTCTTGCTCTGAGGCACCAATAGTTTCCTCTTAGCTTCACAGCGACTAGTCTGCTCGGCGTTAGCTTTTTGTGCATAAGCAAAATTTTGTTGTTTGCTTTTGGAATCCATTGAATTATTCATAGCTAAACCTGTGCTTCTGTCTCCATTTAGGTCATTCATTTTTGTTCAGTTTTTATTTCGCACTATGTCGCTTTTGCTGCATGAGGTTTTTTTGTTTCCTTCCAAAATAAAATGGAAAAAGCTCACCTTTTATGCAGAGTCAGTCAGTGGCCCATGGTGAGCGCACAGAGCCACGTTTACATCCCTGCTTTCACGCTAACACGACACAAGCGTTAGGAAGACACTGTGCAATGTTTTCCCCAACATTTCTTCAGGGGTTAAGAGCGGATAAAAGAAAGGAAGAACAGCTGGTTTTCCTCAGGATTTATTGATCGTGTGCAGTTTGAAATGGAAGTCAGGTGGCTTCGTTTACAGCCTGACATTAGACTCAGGTAGACTTTGGAGATGGGGGAAGGGAATCTCTTGATTACCGCGATAGGCTCGTGAGTGTATTTCAGCAGGGACTAAAACGGCATTATGCAGGCGCTGCTGACCGGCGGAAAATATCCACGCTTCGCAAACAGGAGAGGAAATCGAAGCTTTTGTCAGCTGTAGCTCGCCCCCATCACTCGCTCCCTCCCCTCCTCCAGTCCTCCAGTGAGATGGTTTATCTACTTAAGCCAATCTCCTGTTTCATTACAAAGCATCCAGTGAAATTTAATAAGACGCCACCTTTACGCTGCTCTGTAAGTAACGCGCTCTCAAAATATGGCGTTTTTGATGAGCAGAAACACAAAGCGCAGGAGACGGCCTCTGACAGTGCTCTGTGGGGATGGATTTCAGATGATTACGACCTAAATAGCATTTCTGTGGGGGAGACTGAGAAGAAAATAACAGGATGAGGGAAAGAGACAGAGAGGAGGTAGAAATTTGCAGGAGAGAAATCTAGGGTGGGCCATATTTGCTTTTTGATCTGATACTTAGTGCTATAACAGCTAATGCCGCAAAAATCAAAGCCTCTCTGTGTCGCTATTGAATGGAAGATTTTGGCAGATTTTAAACATGAAATGGGTTATTGTAGCCTAGGGCTGGGACGATATATTTTGTAATTTGTTATGCTCAGTTTCTCAATTAATGACGGTTCAATGCCACCACATCCGAAAGTCAGAGGGCGCCCTCGTGCAGAATCCGCGAATATGGGACACATAAGAAGAACGATTTACACAAGTAAGCTTTGTCTCAAATGACAAACTATGCACTATGCACTCGACCATGTAGTGTATGGATTTAAAAGTGTAGTATCGTTCCAAATCGAATACTTGACGGTTTTATACTAACCAGAAGTATATTGGTTTCTCAGAAAGGCGCAAATGACGTCATTCGCACGGCACAATGCATGTGAAGTGTGAATAAAAACCAACTTGTACATTGCACAATTAATGAAGTGTGGAACTGTGGAAACTTCACGCACTCAACGGTCACATTTCCACACTTCATATTTCCGGGTACTTAAAGTGTACTTATTTTTTGAGAATTTTCAATGTAAAAACTGTTTATACTACAAAATGTGTAAATATTATACATTATACTACAAAATGGTGTAGAAAAGTGCATAAGTGCACGATTTGGGACGCACCAAATCAAATAATTTGTGTTAATCACAGCCCTATTGTAGCCTTTAAATATTCTTTATAAAATACATAATTTGTATAGGCCAGACTGCAAACTATTACGTATTATAACAATAATTGCAAAAAATAAATTATTTTGTTAGACATCACACAAAGAATGCTGCAAATGTTTGTGCTTGTCAGCACTTCTATGTCTGTTAATAGAAACATAATCGTTTTTTTAAGAGTTAGAAGCATAGGATGTGCTTTAGAGAGTCACATTTTTGCAGATTTTGGCTAATGTGTTTGATTAATGGGGTAATGAATCATAATGGATAAATATTTCATTTATGGTCTGATTATACATTATGTATTGGGGGGCTGATATACAGTTATTGTAATACTATTCTGGCTGTCTTTTAAATGCACAGCGTAAAAGAGTATTACAAAAGGAAAAAATTGAAAGAATGAAGGTTCGCAGTGTTGACAAAGGCAGGTTTTTATAAGGGCGAAAGGGTTGGATAATGTTGCCACGGTGGCTTTATTCCTCACTGGATCTCATATGTTTCTTGCACTCCGACTGATTAATCCTGCACACGGGTCACAGCGAGAAGCCACAGTGCCCTGGCCACAGATGAAATAGTTGCGTTCCTAATCAAAAACGAGCACCTGTCTGCTTTACTGTGCTCACCAGAGGACCCCCAAATCCTGTCAGCCAAAGAGAGATAGAGAGTAAAGGAGAAAGAGAGAGAGTGACCGTCCCGTTTCATTTATCACCATAGAAAGACACACACAAACAACTGCAGGCCCTAAAAATTACATCTGAGACTTCATCCCGATTTATCAAAACGTGACTCCTGACTGCAGGAGGCATAAATCATCATTTACTGACTAGCTGCAGGTAGATGCGTCGTGTTCCCAGAGCGCAGTGAGACGGCGATACACAGAAAGAGAAACAGCCGAGCTTTGATAAACGACCAGCCATGTGAACGCAATCCGTCGCCGCAGCTCCACTGATCCTCAGGACAGGGTGACTTTAAAGGACTCGGCGTGTCTCGTGTAACGCGCAGCACATCTCGATGAAGCTGAATTTGAATGTCTCCTATTTCTGATGAATTCAGATTGCTTCTATTTTCTGGTGCGTCGCAGAATTTATGCCAGGTTTCTAGATGTGGTTCTGTGGGATTTGGGCTTTTCCAAAATGTTATTTTAAAACGATGAAATAAGTAAATAATATAATAAACACTAGAAAGAAATAAAGGTGTTAGCTTCACAGCGATGCTATAGACAGTTTTATTGGACACACTTGGCTGGCCCGAAGTTAACTTGCGGTCTGTGTTTGGTTATCGGCCTGGCTAGTGACTAGAAATATAACGATTGATTTTATATTAATTTGTATTCATATTAATTTATAATAATATTTTGTTGTTGATTCATCACATTCAAGTTAAACTACTCAACAGGCTCTTTGTGGAGGTCTACCGGAAGTTAAGTTTGGGCTACATAACTTTACACCATGTTTAACACCTTTTAGGACCTTTCAACTTTCAGATTGTACAGCTGTACCTATTTTTAGCCAATATTTCTAGGAAGTACTAATCCATTTTTGTCATTGGAATAACATTTCTAAGGCAATGATATCAAAATGGTATCTTCAATACCGAATTTCTCTTATGTATCATATGATGACTCATTTCTTTGAAAACGTATTACCATAGTCTTAAGAATCAATAGTGCATAGAGACTTTTTCCCAATCTTTTTTTAAAGGAACAAACCAGTAACTTAACACAATTGGCCAATCAACTGGATGAGTTCATCTGTGAAGAGTCTAATGTAATAAGTGGGTTTTAAAGGGCTAATTGACCCTGATGAGCCTCTTGTACCAGCTCTTGTTAAATCACTGACTATTTAGACCTTAGACTATAAGAGGCTGCTCCTCCTTAACCCGACACATCAGAGGCGTCATGTGACACGCGAACACGGACATGCACGCACAACCTTTACCTTTGACTAGAGAGCATTGTGAATGTAATAGCCTCTTAAGTGAACAACTGATGTTGAACGCAATCCTTTAGACATCTTCACATTCCATCTCCTTTCTCTTTTAAGTACTTTCAAAGTTTAGAGCAAGTGTTGAATTTAATTCAGAGTCTAAACTTTTACACATTATAAACCCCAGCTGAGGGGAAATCGAAATATTTAAAAGGAGGTACACAACCAAAGGTGATATCACAAAATATATTTTCTTTTGTCTTCATGCCGTCGCATTATCATTAGAATGACGGGTTTAGCGAGGAACCCTGCGTTTGCCTTGACTGATGGAGAACAAGACTCTCCAGCTTAAATGGCAGTATGTATTTTGCACGCAGAGCCAATGTTTTTTCTCTTTCCTGGAAGGCAGCCTGATTTGAAGAACTTTATCTCTTCTCATCCACCCCTTCTTGAAGTTTTTTAACAGATAAAATGTTGCCCCATATGAGTTTTGAATTAGGTTTTGGAATAAGGCTTAGCGCCAGAAAATGAAAATCTTTTTGCTCCTGTTGTTCTGCACTTGTGTGTCTCATTGGTCGGTCTTCTACCTCTGGTTTCTTCGGCTCTCAGGACATCTTTGATCATCCTTGATAAGATATTTGAACATTATGGAAGCTATATGCACTTTTTTGTTTTGACTTACTATAATTCATCATTAAATCAAAAAAGATTTTTTGGCTGATTTTTTTCGAGCTCTTCTGTCTTCTTGATCAAGATCCAGTCGATTAACAATGGCTAAAATCAATCGTTACTTTATTTGTAGTTGTCTTTACTTTCACTCAGAAATAAGTCACATTACAAAAGCGAAATGAGTTGGGAACCAATTTTTTTGACCTCTTATTTGTGTAGGCACTTTGAAGAAAATACTTATTAAAGGGATACTTCACCCAACAATGAAAATTCTGTTATCATTTACTCGCCGTCGAGTTGTTCCAAATCTGTATACACGTCTTTGTTCTGATGAACACAGAGAAATTTATTTTGAAGAATGTTTATATACAAACAGATTTTGTCCCCCATTGATTCCCATAGTAGGAAAAATTACTTTATAATTGTTTTTGTTCTGTTGAACAAAAAAGACATTTTGATGTAGGACAGCAAACAGTTCTGGGTCACTTTTGACAACCATTGTATTTTTTCTTACTATGGTTGCCAACGGGGGCAAGATCTGTCTGGTTATAAGCATTCTTCCAAATATCTTTCCCCGTGTTCATCAGATCAAAAATGTATACAGATTTGAAGGTGAGTAAAGGATGACAACGTTTTCATTGTTGGGTGAACAATCTCTATAAAAATACTTTTTAAAAACCATTTAAGTTGCTTGTATGTAAAATACTTTTGTTCTTTTTATTAATGATGCATGACACATTCAACCTAAACAGAGGCAGCCGACTGCTATAAAATCACAGCCGTACTCACCCCCGCCCTCTCTGGCTCAGAGCCCCTGAGTCACCTGTAATCTTGTTGTCTCAGTTCTATCGAGAACCGAGTGTTTAGGACCAGGCGAGATTACAGATGCGAGTGTTGACTCGGTCTCGTCCCCGCTGATCTGAAAGGTAATTGTGTGCCTCTTTTCCCTGGTCCTTCTCCCCGCTCAAGGACAAGGCAGCTGGAGGTGTCCGGCATCAGCCATTGTGATTGTGAGCAGCGGCGAGCGGAAATGTGGCTTCCTGCGGTTCGTGTAAAAAGCGGTTGGACGCTCTTTAGATGTGCCACGGACAAGACGTCCAAATAGACCTGCCACTGCGTTATTGTGTTATCGGCACCCTACCTGGCCGTGTCTCACACACGGAAACATAAACACACACACAGCTCTTCACACCATGATGATTGGAAAGAATGATCAAAGATATTATCTTAATAGTAGGGCACCTGGGAAAGAAAATGAATTATCTGTTTTTGGATGAAACTCCCTTTGGTTTCATAGTAGTGTATGCGTTTCAAATGTTAAGCATATTTGAGACACTAGCTGCTGGCTATTATTGTGTGCCTCTCTTCATTTCTCTCTACTTTTTATTTGGCTGTTTTGAAATCGACATGAATTGACCCAATTTGCTGTAGTTATCATCTTAACACACGTTACCGTTCTTATTGCATTTCATTAATTAGTTTGTGTTATCCCAAAGGGGAAGAAAATGTTTTGTTATCTTTAATCAAACTTTAATACATTTTTCCAAAATGTTTATTTGTCGTAGGCTAGTGATATCGAAGCCTCTCTAAATAATTGCCAATTGTTAACACAGCAATTTAACGCTGGATAACAATAATGCAATTCATGTCAAAAGTAGGTGTCAGCAGTGCTTCAGAAAGGCAATGGTCCTTTATAATCAACTGCGATTCAGTCCAGTCTAGTCCCATGAAACCACCACTTTTCACAACCCAGTCCCTAGACATTTTTGGAAATGTCACATTAAAGAGATAGTTCACATAAACATTCTGTCATCATTTGCTAACCCTTTTGTCATTTCAAAGCTCTGTGGCTTTCTTGCTTATGCAGAACACAAAAGAAGATATTTTAAAGAATGCTGGTAACCGGACAATGGTGGCACCCATTGACTTGCGTTGGTTTTGTGTCTACAATCGAAGTGAATGAGTGCCGCCATTGTTTGGTTACTAACATTCTTCAAAATATTTATTTTCTGTTCTGCGGAAGGGTTTGAAATTACACGAGCGTGAATATATTCTGACAGAAGTTTCATTTTGAATTGTCACTTTAAGTAGGTCAATTGGCATTTCATTTTACTACTGCTGCAGTGTTTCATCGGTTTTCTTTTTAGAATATCTGAAAGTCAAAAGACTGTCGCTTTGTACTGCTTTCTAAGAGAATCTTTTCTCCATCTCTGAGATGTTGATCTCTCATCACCTGCCTTCATACGTTGAATCAGAGACAGGAACACGATTCATATTGTAATGCGTTCATTAGTCATTAATTCAGAGTTCAGCCGGGCTCTTGTGATGATAGAAGTCCGCCCGCTCTCTCTCAATGGCAAACAAGGACAATTATTTTAGCACGTTGGCGCTCTCTCCAAATGTTTGATCAAATGCTGCGTCAGCAATTCCTTGAAATGCACTCAACACACATTCTTTTATTAGCACCAATATCATTCCGAGTTGCTTAATAATGTCTCTGCGCATATTTTAATATGAAAGCCACACTACCGGCAGCCAACCCATGACTAAATATTGTCATCATTCATAACTATTACGATAGGTGACTTTTTTATCTTGGACTTGCGAGTTCATTAGTTTGGTGTTTAGCCAAGCGGTGAACTCACAGTATTTCCAGGGCCGGGTTATCTCTACTACTATACTGTAAATACACTACAAAGGCAAGGGTTAATGAGCAGCCCAGCGTGACTGATCCTCAGTCTGTCGAATGGAGTCATCAGTATGTTTATATCCAAGAAACATAATTCACCTCCTGCTCCCGGTCCAGTGAGGGCCGTCGCTAAGCGCCCCCAGAGAACTCATTACCAGAGCTGCTCAAATCAGCCCTGTAGTAACCTTCCTCAACCTGGCACAGCGTCAGTCTGAATGAGACTTCCAAAGCCGCCTCTGGTTCATCTTACGAATAATGCTGAAAAAATGAAAATAAAATGCGCCATGAATGACTTAGAGTGTTGTTGCAGTGACTCACACATATTTACAAAACTGCCACCTGCTTTTTAATCCTCTTGGGTCATAAATGTAGACCATTTTGAAAGACGTAAACAAGAATGGTCCACAAGAGCTTTTAAATTTATTTTTACAATTTCAAAATAAACAATATTCATATAATATATAATATTTGTAACATTTTTGAAAAATAAAAAACGCCTTTGAAGTTGTCCAACAGAGGCGCTGTAGCAGGCCGTTGCTAAGAAGAAACTCTCTGTTTCCCAAAAGTAACGTTTCAATATATTTACGGTAGTTCATTTACAAAATATCTTCATGGAATGTGATCTTCACTTAATATGCTGAAGATTTTTGGCATAAAATAAATATGTATAATTTTATTGTTGGCTATTGCTTCAATCATATCCGTGCTACCATGCTGGTTTTGTGGTCCAGGGTCACATTTTGATTTAGTTCTAACTTTTCGGTTGGTAGTATTTTATTGTAATGTTTGTGCAGTTTCCAAAACAGAAACAAGACGCTTTAATCCAAAGCGATTTACATTGCATTGTACTATAAATTTGTTTCTGACTATGTGCAATCCCCTGGGATCAAACCCATGACCCTGGCGTTGCTAGCGCCATGCTTAAATCACTGAGCCACAGGAAAGCTGTATAAGGTGGAGTTATGTTTTGACAAAAGTAGGTCGGTTACAGTAAAAGAAGTGTGCGATTCTAGAAAGAGGTCACACCTTTTCCCATTTTATTTGATTATTTTTCCATTGCTTTGCGCAGCCTTTTCTTTTCCTGCTGCTTGAAATAAAATGTTATTAACAAATATCATATGCAGGAAAAGTTTGCTATTCATTATATGCTGAAATGACTTCTGACCATTACATTAAAGTCAGCTTGCAATGTTTTTGTCCTCTGGCTAAATAATGCATTATCTTTTTCTTCTCACCGTATGTATATGCAATTCATGGAGGCGCTTTTCAAAAATAGATTTCTATTGAAAATAAGGAAACAGAAATATGATCATTATACTGCTTTATCGTCCACTAGACACAATGACTCAGAAAGAAGGTAGGCAATGCTACAAGGCCCTTTTAAAATAACACCAGTAGGCACGACAAGTGTTTTATAGCACATTTAATGCATAAAACGGGAACTACTAGACTCCTGTAATGCTGAACTTAAGGCTGAGGCCAGCTACTAACATGGTGACACACAAGCTTAAAGAGAATCTTGCTGAGCTCGTATTTATAGCCAGCTACAATAATAACAAAGGCTTTGTAATGGCGCAGACATGTGAAGTGAATGTGTGATGGATTTCTAATTATTCGTCTTTTGTGTGTATGTGTGTGCGTGTGTGTTCAGTGGATGGAGGTTGGAGTGAGTGGAGTAAATGGTCACCATGCGGAGTGGACTGCACCATGTGGCGGAGCAGGGAATGTACTCAACCTACGCCAGGTACGGGAGGAAAAGACTGCCAGGGTCTGGATGTCCAGTCGCTCAACTGCACAAGCGAGCAGTGCCCACAGAGTAAGTGCATCCCTCGATTAATCGATCGATCAAAGGCTTCCTTTATTGATCACTAAGTGTGACTGCGAATCGGACTCAGGAAACATCGGTTCGAATCCCATTTACAATCTGGGAGGGCCCGAACCACCTGGGACGAGCACCATGGAGGACTGCATTAACACGCTTTGTTCAGTGAGCCGACTGGCTTTTTGTATTGTTGCGTTCCGTTGTTTGTAGGAAGGTCACTTTTCCAGATCAAAGAATCTCGAGCCGCACAAGGTCTTGATGTCCCTCAGGTTACACTGCCTGAGATTATAATGGTTTTCTGTGCCCCCTTCCTCACATAACCTTTTTCCCGTTTCTTGTTGTTCTGTTCTTTTAACGAAGTTAAACCTCTCAGTTCTGCAGCATCTGTTGCCATGGCACCACAGCAGCATCAACGTTGGCATCCTCGGGTGCGGTAATGTCGTTGCTGTTCTTCCAATGATTGTTTTTATATCAGAGCTTCTGATGGCTGTTATCAACGGTTGCTGCGAGAACCGATTGGTTCAAACAAATGCCAGAGGGCAGACGGCGGAGAAGTGGAAGCCGGTGGAATATCAAGATGGTTTTGTGTGATTTCCTGTGAGCAGTTTTTTAGAGGGCTTCTAAGTCTTTATACATACGTGCATGTAAAAATGTTCGGCCAACACAGCATGCTAAATGAATTGCAGTTGAATGAAGACAGAAAAGAGGCACTTAATGTCGCTTGCTGTAATTTATCCAGTGCTTATCAAGTTTTTCATAAAACTAGATGTGAGCCGTTTCATTCCCGTAAAAAATAAAAAAGGGACTTGTTTCAGTTACCTGGTTCATACGGTATTCTGTTATCCTGTTTAATCTCCTTATTGCCAAGATTGTTGCTGATGTGGAAAGAAAGAGACAGAAATAAGTGAAGGTGGAAAGTGAGCAAACACTCCCATTAGTCTGTGCAGAAGCAGAGGTCAAGAAGTGAAGAGATTTTTTTATTACCCACGCCGCGAGTCGATACATAGTTCTGAAATCCTTAGCACTTTCTAAGGGCCACATATGGAGGCATGTCTAATCATAGTATGACCTCAAACCACCTCACCATATTTGCAGCTCTCAGAGATTACGTGCAAAAATTACAAATGTTTCCATCGGCAGCGAAAAACAAAGAAAACACAGAATATCGCAACCTGCCAGCTCAAGGCTTGGTTATTAGCCTTAGATGTTTACATGCCTCTGTTTTTTTGGGAGGTTGCGCTGCAGTCAGGATGTTATTAATTGGCCCATATTGCTCAAATTAAAAGCACAGAAGCTGCAATGATGACAGCCACGGGGACATTTGCGAGGCCGGGGGTCCGGCCAAGCAGATGGGCATCAAAGTGGTCCATTCACATGTTCTTAGATCAAAATGGGATCGGCATCCTTATTCGGATACACTGTGCAGTGTTGGGTTAAGAGGGCTATGTCGTTTCACCTAGAGGAAGCTCTTTGTCGGACCGTGAGGACACAGTCCTGTGATGGGTGCTGGTGTCTGAAAAAATCTGTATTTGTGTCCTTCTCTGCTTGTAGGCTACCTCTTCCACTTTTAATACAGTATTACACTTTTTAATATTCCATTATAAATCAAGACTTGTTATAATTTGGCATTTTAGGTGTAGTCACCATGTGTTTAGAATTTGCTGTAGCTCAGTGGTAAGAGCTTGGTGCTATCAACGCCAAGGTCGTGGGTTCGATCCCAGTGGGTTTCACATTCTTAGAAACACATGTATAGAATGTTAGTTGCTTTGGATAAAAGCTTCTGCCAAATGCGTAAATGTAAATGTCTTGAGGTCTCACTTTTTAAACAGTATTGAAAGAGTTCTAGGGCCACTCAGAGCAGGTACGAGTTAGACCGGGTTACACAATTTAAGTTTTATAATGAAAGAAAACAATAACATGTTTTTGTATACAAAGTTTATTTCAGACATATACTTTATTAGGGATAGATTTCTAGGTTTGTTTGAGAAGCATATTTTCCAAGTAGCCATACACATTTGAACAATATTTATTTACTTTTAGATTTACTTTCTTTTTCAAATTTAAGATTTTAATCTGCATCCTCCCACATCATTCACATGCACACTCACACTCTCTAAAACCCTTTTTAGCCCACACTTGAAAGCACATTGAATGGACAAAAATCCCTCAAAATTGGAATGCTGGCCGGAGCAAAATTCTTGTCCCAATCTGTTTTCAGCAGATGCCTCTTGCCAAACAATAGACCTGTTTTATATAGTAATGAGCAGAAAATCCGGCCTGCTTTGGCTACTCCACCGCACAGGAAATATTTTCTCTTTCTTTTTTTGTGAAGCCTTTTAATTATTTGCTAGAGGAAAGTCGTTGAAATGAAAGTAGCATTCCTTACTATTCAAGAAAAGATTAACCCGAGAGCACCTGCCCTTAATCTTATGCTTTTCTCAAGATGAAAACAGCAAAAACGAGCAAGGGCGGTTGTGCGATTGAGAATCATCAAAGCATTTCTCTAAAATCTTAATTTTATGCTTTAAACTTAGTTTAGAAGCATATGAAAATCTTTAAAGGGTAACTCCACCAAAAAATAAATATTCTGTCATTATTTTCTCACCCTCTAGTTGTTCCAGACATGTATGAATGTCTTTGTTCGGTTGAACACAAAGAGAGATATTTTGGAAAGATCTTAGCAGCCAACAGTTCTGAGGCGCCATCGACTGCCACAGTGGGAAACATTTTTGTAATGTTTTCGTCCTGTTGAACACAAAAGAAGATATTTTGAGGAATGTAGGAAAACAAACCGTTCTGGGGCACCTTTGACTACCATTAAAATTGTTCCTATGGCAGTCATTGGAGCTTCAGAACTGTTGGTTGCTAACAGTATTCCAAAATATCTCTCTTTGTGTTCAACCGAACAAAGAAATGTATACACTAATATTTATTAAAGTAATTGTTGAGTAATTCATGCTCGGGTGGAGCATCCCTATAAGGCATTCATTTACATTCATATTTTCTCACAACACTGCAGACGCTCCTGATGCAACACTCCTGGTGTATTTTTGTATGATTTTCTTAAAACAATGTTGAGACCACACGATGCTCCGTTCATCTGGTCGGGATAATTAACTGGTAAAATTACACTCAGGTGTTACTCTGTAAAAAGTGATGATAAAAAAGAAAGTCATGTTGCTGAACTAATGCAGGCTGCGCTGATAATCAGACTCATTTTTGCGATAGAGTAAATTCATTTCAAAGCACTGTGTTTTTTTTCCCATTTAGCAAAATGGAAATGATTTCGTAACCTGTAAGTGCAAATTTAGTCTTTCATACTGATGGGTTAATTAAAAAATGTGTGCTGCAGGGATGGATATTTATTTTTCATGTGTTTTTATTTTCTATTGTAGAACTGTCACATGCATTTATCTCAGGCAAACTTTTAAGATGGCTAAGATTTATTTTAGGATATAACTTTGTCAGATTTTCAACCCACTTTGTATTGCTAGTGTTGGTAGCCTGAACCATATTTACTTTTTGTTCAGTTACCTGGATTTTATTTTCCAGAAAACAATAGCATCTTCCAGAGAGAATCAGCACTGTCTCTAAATGTCACAGCAGATAGACAAGTCCAAGCCTGTTTCTGTCAACCCTTATAGGAGAATTGAAGGTTGCAGACCGCATCCCACAGTGAGAAGGGAGCAACCTCTATCTGTGATTTACGGTACCCACAGGCGGAGTTCAGTCCCCTCGGGCCAGGCTAAGACTCCCTGCTGATACACTGCACAGGTTGCTCGGAGCCTCTGTTACACCTGCAGAAATCCATGTTTCGACAGAGCTTACATCAGCCGCAGGATCAGAAGGCGCATTGCTCGCTCTTTTTGTTCCTTTTGTGTTGATTACAGCAAAAAGGAGAGCAGGAGTTGGGGAAACAGATAGCAAAAGCACGTCGTCTGCTTCTTGTCCTGTGAGAGAGAGACCAAGGCATGAATACTGTGGAAAAAAAGAAGAATCCAATCCAATTATACAACCCGATTAACTGTGTCAATTAAAGCGTGATGGATGTCTCTTCAATTATTCAGCGGGGCAAAGGGAACATCAACCCGGTCTATAGGAAGTGTCAATTATTGGGTATTCAATATATCATTTGGACCTGATAAAAAGTAGAGTATTGAAAGTCCAAGAATGTTACAGGTCAGAACAAAGTTCAGGGATGGCTGGTGGTTTGGATGAAGAGAAGGGGATTGAACCTTTATAATGCAGTGATGCTATTGGTTGGTATTAACATTGTATTTTATTAGACAATTATTTTTACGCCTTTAAATAATTTTGGGCACCACCCTATTTATTTATGTTTGCATTCATATTATTTCCAACAGATCGGTTAAAGCAGATGTAAATCAGACTGCTTGAGAGCAACATTGTAGAATTTCAGATGGAATAGCAAATAATAAATATAAAGAATAAAGCTCTGCGAATTAACCAGAGAGATCCCTCCAAAGTCCAAGGGGGGCGAATTTTGGTCTTGAATTTAGCAAAAACTGCATTTCATCATTCAATGGAGAGTATGTTTTTGCCTTTCTGGGGGGCTTTTTATCAATTTAACTACCAGCTCCTCACATTTTTAAGCTTTTATTTTCCAGCCTGTTTTCATCACGCTTGCTTATGCACACAAACAAAGTCTCCATCATGTTTCTTAATGCGAAAACCGCCGGTTTATGACAATGTGAGCCTTTAGTCAAGCCATGACAAAATCCCACCACCAATTTAGACACTTTTAATGCATCGTCAATACAAATGCAGTCCAACGATCCATGTTTGTTTCATTCAGAATTGACCAGCTCTCATGAAACACCCTCTGATGCAGTGCCATTTCCTGGAGCTCGGCCACCTTTCCCTATTCACGGTATCATGTCGTATTGACAGAGTCATCAGTCACACGCTCGCAGTCGCCCGGAACACTTCGAGACGCGCAGCCGATGACCCGCAGGCCCCCCGAGCGATATTAGCATTACTCCGAGGACACGTCAAAGTAATGGAGTTATATTTGGATTAAAATAACTGGACCAGGCACCTGCAGTCCCAAGAAGTGTGTATTGTCTTAAGTAGCTCTGATAGTCATGAGCGTGTTTATTGCCACTCTGGTGATTAAGGGTGTGATGAACAATTAGAGCACAGCTTCATTAGAGTGACGCAGGCTGGTATAATGGTAATTGACAGCCTTGTTTTAATTGTCTGTGTGATTTTGGGCTCGGAGATGATTCTAATTTAATCATTTCCTTTGACAATCTCACTCTCGTTTAGACCAAACAAATGACGGCTTGTCAGCTGTGAGAGTGAAAGAGGAGGTGTGACACAGATAAGTGTAACTTTCTTCACATCATTGTACAAACTAATAAAGGTTAAAGAAACAATTTACTTGTCGGCTCGAAATAGACTGGGGAAACGGTGTGATGGGGTTTCATGCTTCTTATTTACACTATTGAACATGCTGGCTTCTCATGCTTAACATTGTTAACTGTTTAAAATACAAGTTGGACGTATGACGTAGTATTTCTGTGCTTGATACACTCCCCCAGTACTCCAAATTTTGTTTTTATAAGTCTGAATCCCTGTTTTGTAATAGGGATCCTATTCCTTTTTTATTGGGCAACCGACTAGCGATAGGAAGAAGACCCGCTTATCAAGATTGGCGTTGCTGCGTCAAGATTGGCTGCGCTGTGGGCCTGCAGCTGCAGCTTGTTACTCTTGCTATAGTGAGAGAAGTTGATGTGTTTTTGTTCGTTCATGGCATTTCAGTGATGGATTTTATATAAACAGTGGATATAATGTTGGATTTGGAGTCAAACTAAGTCCTATGTTTTGTTGGCAATACATTCGCGTACATGCATAATGTAAACAACACGAATGGATAATGCGATGATGTATTGTGTGCTGGTGCTGTAGTTCTGTCCCCCCTGCCTGCCTCCAGCAGCTCGTCTTTTTCCGGAAATAATCGTACAGCAGTTTCTCTCCTTTATAAATTTGATCAAACTACACACTCTTCGAAGATACGATCGTAAGCAATACTACCGTATAGGTTACAGATTAATATGAGATTGGCAGAAACTGCCTGTGTTAAATCCATCTTTAAAATGACACACTTCACCTTAAAGGTTTTGGCGGCATCTGTTTTGTACACCTTGAGTTTTTGCTCACTAGAAATTTGTGGGAAAATGTATTTTATATCTCTCATGGGCTGAATGAAGACTCAAGTACACAACAGCGCAACATATTGAACAGATTGTACTTGCCCCACAGCCTTGTTTTCACATCAGATCAAATATGGCAAATACTCTGATTTAAGTCAACACACAGACACACACACACTGTATTTTATGGAGACCTTCTATAGACATAATGACTGTTGTACAGTACCAAGTTTATATTATGTCCCTTAGAGGACAAAAATTTGCCCCCATTTACTCTCCATAGGAGGAATAAAAATGACTATGGAAAGTCAATGGGTGCCAATGTTGAAGTGAACTCTTTCAAACCTACTCTTAAAAGAAAGCTTTCTGCGTGTTTCATTTTTTTAGTTATTTAATATGATTAATATACTGTTTATTCTAATTGGAACAAAAAAACTCTATCAAGTTAGCGTATTTTTGTGGACATTCAGTCCCTACAGTGTAGGATTTACCAGGACCACAACACACTTGTAATGTTTTATTTGGAAAAGAAATGTTTACTATAGGCTAACCCCAAAGCACACCTAACAATACACACAAATAAATCATGTTTACAGTTATATTCATCTTGAATTTGTGGTGTAAATGAATCACACTCAAAATACGATTTTCTTTTATAATACTAAATATTTTTGGTTCTTATGGCAAAACTTTATATAAGGTATAATTCACCCAAAATGTTTAATTCGGTCTTCACTTACTTCTGTCTTCAAGTTGTCATTTCAAACCTCTAGAACTATCCCTTTAAATATTTACTATTTACTTAAAAACGTCTTTTCTGTTTAAGCATTTCCCAAAATGAGGTTTGTCAAATTGAACTAACTTTTGAAAATCAGCAATTTTACACACAAGGCCACACACACACACACACTGTATAGATTCTTAAGTTGCTTAATTCATTGAGCCCATATGCACATCTCTGAAAGCCGTCCTGTTTTCAGTTGCTTTCCTCTTAGCTTTTAGCTGTCATTCCGCAGAGTGTCTAAATGGGCCTGAATACGCCTCCGCAGTCTCTCTTTACAATAAAAAGCCACGGGGCTCTCCCAGCTGCGAACACAGACACCTCTGGCACCCAAAAAATCAGCGCGCCACAGAGACAACCTTCACAAATCACATTTCCCACCGACACAATTCATTAGAATAATTTTGGATATATTTGTCTCTGGGTGCTCAGCCATAAAGCTACAGGCCATAGATCGGGAGGACACGTGAAATTATGTGAGTTCATAGGGAAATCTGCTTCGTGTCAGAAACACACACGCTGCTCTCTCTCTCTCTCTCTCTCTCTCTCTCTCTCTCTCTCTCTCTCTCTCTGTCCTCTCTCTCTCTCTCTCTCTCTCTCTCTCTCTCTCTCTCTCTCTCTCTCTCTCTCTCTCTCCTCTCTCTCTCTCTCTCTCTCTCTCTCTCTCTCTCTCTCTCTCTCTCTCTCTCTCTCTCTCTCTCTCTCTCTCTCTCTCTCTCTCTCTCTCTCTCTCTCTGCAAGTGAGTGTCTTTCAAAATCGCTGTCGTAAATTCAGCTGCAGAATGCTGATGTTGCAAACTGGCAGCAAACACTCCCATCGTTCTAACTGCAAAACAACCCACTAAAGCACAGATATTATTAGCTTTTTAAGGAGGCTACAACAGGGAATGTGTACAGCAATTGAATGCCGTGGCTGTTAATTCACTTAACATCCTTTTAATGTGAGACATGTCACGTTTAAGTAATTTTGTTTACTAATAATGTTGTGCTTAAAAAAACACTATCTGGCTGAATTTGGTTAATTTCAAGGTACAGATGCAAAAGTAATACATGGAAAATTAGGTTTTTCTTTATATGGTGGGCATTTATCTTGCCTTATTACTTTAGGCTTATTTAGACTAACATTTTAGCCTACGTTTTGTTTTGTATAAAATGTATAAAGTGCTTGTTTTTTACATATTACAACAGTATTGCTTTGATATATTTGTATTTACTGTATATTTATGCATTTGGCATTTGATCCAAAATGACTTGCAGTAAAAGGGTATTTTCAGCGAAAGGTGGATTAGAACCCCGGTCTCCAGTGCCAAAGCTATACAGACTTTACACCTTATGTCGCTGCTTGAAATGGCAGCGTTCTAACACTTTCTCAATTCCAATCACATATTGGTGGGCCGAGCTACTGCAGATTGTCTCTGCCAACATGGCGGGCTAAATAGACCCTCCGTTTATTAAATGTTCATACAGGACATTGTAAGTATAAATAACTTTTTCTCTCTCTCTGCACAGCTGCATCAGGTGCTGAGGATGTGGCCCTGTACGTGGGCATCGTGGCAGTTGCCCTGTGTCTCACCCTGCTGTTGATCATCCTGGTGCTGGTGTACCGCAGAAAGAAAGAAGGTCTGGATGCAGATGTGGCTGACTCTTCCATTCTCACCACTGGCTTTCAGCCCATGGGCATCAAGCCCACCAAGCCAGGTGTGTGGGCACCACGCAGGGCAGCTCGCAGCAGTAGGCTATTGTTTCTCTACACTATCCTACCCTCGTCACGGTCTTTCATCCATTCATCCCCGCACCCTTGTTCCTGTGCCACCTGTGGTTGCTGCCCACAGTCTTGTAAACGTGTTTGTGTATGTGTAGCATTTAAATGGAGGTTGTCATAGTTGGTGTGCCATCGTCACAGTTACAAATTTACTGGAATGTTTTAATATATTTTTATAGATAGAAGTGAGAGAGGATTTTTACTTGCCCACTTTTAACGTGGGAAGTTATTTAGTAATAGTAACATTACGTTGATTTAACACATTACGCTGCTCCTCCTGCGAAACCTATTTAGGTTTTGCTGTTTTTAAAATGTTTATTTCGACAAAATGAGAACAGCTCAAAATATGGAGATGAATTAAGCCACACAGAAACAGGCTTTATTTTCAGCGTAAACTTTCAACCGTTACTGCCGAGCTTTCTTTAAACGCTGAATTGAATTGATTGTGCCTGCTAAAGAGGAGGAGAAGGCATTGATTTATTTACGAGCGAGTCTCTCTCAGCACAGAAGGCCCGGCTACATCCATGGATGTGTGCGTTCGCGCAGAATATCAATTTGTGCCGCGAACTTGTAACCAGCGTGACCTTTAAAGAGTTTTTCCACTTGTTTTTTCTCCCTGTTTATACAGAAAGCTCTCATTTGCTCACAATCCAGCCGGATTTGACCACCACCACCACAAGCTATCAGGGAACTCTGCGTTCCCGTCAAGAAGTTGGCGGAAAGTTCTCCATGAGCAACGGCCCACTTTTGGAGCCCCTTCCCAACGGGTCCCACACACTACATAATGGAAAGCTGCCCAGTGATCCCAACGCCTTCATGGATCGCCTTTCTTCTCAGACGTATTTCAAAACACTACCGAGAGACAATGTCAACACCTCGTATGGCACGTTCAATTTCCTGGGTGGCCGTCTCACTCTTCCCAACACTGGTAAGATTTTACGACTCAACAGTAAACAGTATACTGGGTATAAAGGGTGGATTTTTTTCACGTTTAGTCAAGATTGTTGCGAATCTGCTTTGGAGCTTTGTTAAACTGCAACGCTATTATACCGACACGGCCTGAAATCGAGGGGCGAGGTGATCCAATTACACGGTAATCCAAGCAGTTTTATGTAAATTGGGACGCAAGCTATCGAGAACACCTGCTAAAATGCTTTTTTTCAAGTAACAAGGCAAAGCAAAGAACAGCTTCCATTTATACAGCAATGATTGTGTTATGACAAAGATGACCATTTTCTTCTTAGACGAAAATAGCTGTAATTGGAGTACGTCCTGTTTTATTTTCCCTTTCTCCGTTTGATGAATACCTCACTCCATCCTTCGCCGGCTGAATCAGTGGCTTAGTTGCGAGTCGTGGCGCTGTAAGCCGATATGCAGCATGCACATGCACAGCGCCTGCAACCCTATCTACTCCAAGGACACCACCAGAGTATATTCAAAGCAATTAGGCTTCTTAATAACAGACAGACGGTTCATCAGCCTGTCACATTATGAATCATTTGTGGTCAAAGAGACGGCTCAGACGACGATGGAAATGAAATAACCAGGGCTCCCTGAGCTGAGGACATTGTCCTTAGAAATGCTATGGCTGTCTGGGGCCATTGTTTGTGGATAAACCTGTTGTGGGCAGGTGTTTTGAGGACGTTTCGCAGATAATGCATTTAGATCCTACTGTGAATAGCCTATTTATGGGTTTGTTAAATATAATTACAACCTAGTGTTTTTTGATAAGGTTTGGCTGGTTAGTGTGAGCAGTCTGCCCCTGCTGGTAGATTATGTAACTACTCCTTACACAGCCAAAAAGCATTTACTTCATTGACCGGTATTCAAAAGTGGCAGTGTATTATGATCAAATATAATTCTCTCTACAATAATTTATTGTATTACATTGGATCAGTGGTTCTTAAACTGGGGGCCCCACGATCGATCCAGGGGGAGGGCACAGATCTAATTTTTTAATTTGTTATATATTTTATGTAATCAAACATCAGAAAAATAAGACCACCAAGCCAAAAAATTATTGTTTCAGCATTGAATAACTGAATATGTTCTTGGTTTAATTAAAGTTCTAAATTCAATTCTTGCGCCTCTCCTATTCAACCTGTACATGCTCCCAATGAGCCAAATAATGAGAAATAACCAAATTGCTTACCACAGCTATGCAGACGACACACAGATATACTTAGCCCTATCGCCTAATGATGACAGCCCCATTTTCGCCCTGCTCAAATGCATTGATGAAATAAATAGTTGGATGTGCCAAAACTTTCTTCAGTTAAACAAAGACAAAACTGAAGTCATTGCGTTCGGAAATAAAGATGAAGTTCTCAAGGTGAACGCCTACCTTCACTCTAAAGGTCAAACAACAAAAACTCAAGTCAGGAATCTCGGTGTGTCTCTTGAGTCAGACCTTAGCTTCAGTAGTCATGTCAAAGCAATAACTAAATCAGCATACTATCATCTGAAAAATATTGCAAGAATTAGATGCTTTGTTTCCAGGCAAGATTTAGAGAAACTAGTGCATGCTTTCATCACCAGCCGGGTAGATTATTGTAATGGACTCCTTACTGGCCTCCCCAAAAAGACCATAAGACAGATGCAGCTCATACAGAAAGCTGCGGCAAGGATTCTGAGCAGAACCAGAAAATATGATCATATCACACAAGTCCTCAGGTCTTTACACTGGCTACCAGTTATATATAGGATTGATTTTAAAGTTTTATTACTGGTATATAAATCGTTCCATGGCCTAGGACCTCAATACATTGCAGACATGCTCATTGAATACAGACCCAGAACACTCAGGTCATTAGGATCACATCAGCTAGATATACCAAGGGTTCTCTCCAAGCAAGGAGAGTCTGCATTTAGCTATTATGCGAGCCGCAGCTGGAACCAGCTTCCAGAAGAGATCAGATGTGCTCCCACAGCAGTCACATTCAAATCCAGACTCAAAACACATCTGTTTAACTTTGCATTTAATTAATGTGCACTGTGCCTATGACCGTCTGACTGTTTGTGCTGTACTTTATTTGATTTATTATCTATTCTAAACTATATTTTATTTTTATTCTTAACTGGTTCATTTTTCTTTTTCTTATTTCTTCACTTTTTTATCAAATGGATATTTTTCATTTCTTCTATGTAAAGCACTCTGAACAGCCATTGTGCAAATGTGCTATACAAATAAACTTGCCTTGCCTAAATGTATGGTTATAATTTTTTATTTGTGGGTCGCAATGCAATGGGGGGCCTTACAACGACAAACTTTGAGAACCACTGCACTAGATGCTTTACATGAGATTCTCCAGTGTATGATTTATCAGCTGCAAGTCGTAATATAAAGTGATCAGTCACATCACATTTAATTTACAGCTCAGGCATTGAAACAACATTCAGATAGTGTGCAACCTCCGGGGCTGAATGTGTTTTTAAGGATGCGCTTTACGGTGAATGTATGCTTTACTTATGATTTATAATATGACTTAAAACTAGATTTGGGAATCGAAAATCAATTCCAATACTAGAATGTGGATCAAAAGGTTGGGAATCGGGCACTTGATATAAAATGAACATTTCGATTTCTCTTATCAGCCTCTGTGTGCACATTTTCAGAAATGCGCATGGGTTAACTTGTGATCATATTTTACGATAGTAAACAAAGTATGGTATTTGTTGTGAAGCACAGCAACCACAAAAGTACAATACTTTTACTGTTGTAACAACAGTTTAACCATGATATTTGTAGATAAACTATAGTATGGTAATACAGATTGTAATAAATCGGACAAAATGTGTGTATGCTCAAAATGGAGCTCAAATATATACTGTATATACCGTATATATATATATATATATATATATAATGCAAATCAGTCAATAAACAGGCAAAATGACCATACATATTGATATCTAAATCTTTCACTTGTTCGGTGTCTGAATAAAAAATGGAACTGATAACATTCAAACGATACCAACGCTATTTAAAACTGAGATTTGCAGTGAAGATTATTCATATTATTATTAAAGAAGAAAACTTAATTATAACCAAAAGCAATTTGCCAGTAATTTAAACATCATGGTGTTGATATGATTCTGATATGACTTGCACCCCAATTGCATTCCCCATTTGCTTCCTGTTTCTTTTTCTATCTCCTGTTTGGCAAAGATAATGTACAAGTTTTAGAGGGTATTTCTGGCAGATGGCACCGTTGACCTTGGCCGTGGATTTGCTGAGAATTAACCGCATTTAGTTTTGTCACATAAAGATCCGCATTGACAAAAGCAGCATTCACACGGAACAAATGATCCTACCTTTTCTTTTTTTGTCCCTATTTACATTAGGAATCAGTCTGCTCATCCCGCCGGAGGCCATTCCCAGAGGGAAGATTTATGAGATTTATCTCACCATTCAGAAGATGGAAGATATGAGGTAGGTCCCTGGAACCAATCTGCGGATCTGCTTCACAAAGAAATGAAGCGCAGTGCGAATCAGATTTTTAAAAAAGCTGGCAGGGAGCGCTGAGCATAATTGAAGTCAATCTCCGTGCGCTGGTGTGGGTGATTTTTGGGTGTGAATGTGCGTGCGCGGTCACTTCATGCATCTTGATGTGTCGGATTGCGATCCGATTGGTTATGCACATTACATTTACACTCGGCCACATAAATTTGCCTCGGCAAAATGTAAATATATTCGTTTTTTCATCTGACCAGTAAAATGCATGAAGTGACCGAGTGTTAGTACCCTCAAATGCAGGCATGAGCGATTAAAGGATTGTTTGTCTGTGTCTTCTATATTTAAATTTGTTCCTCTTTCTGTCGGATTTTCAAAACATGCATTCATAGAGTGTTAACAGCGTTCTCGCTCCTGGTCTTGATTACAAAGTCAGATCCGTGCACCAGTGGCCTGATTAATAGAGGAACCTTGTCTTGTAAAATGTTTTGGTCTGTGCTTGACATTGGTCATCCATTTAGGGCCCTTTGACTACAAACTTGACCGTTTGCTCCTCCCCAGGTTGCCCCTGGCTGGGTGCCAGACGCTGCTAAGCCCCGTGGTGAGCTGCGGGCCGCCCGGTGTGATGCTCACCCGGCCAGTCATCCTCAGCATGGACCACTGCTTCGATGCCAGCCTGGAGAACTGGGCCATCCGTCTGAAGAAGCAGTCCTATGAAGGAAGTTGGGAGGTGAGGGTTTTTATATATTTGTGTGGATTTAAAGGGATAGTTCACCCAAATCAAAAAAAGAGTTCATTTACACACCCTCAAGTCATTCCAGTCTTGTATGACTTTATTAATCTGCAGTCTACACTTAAGAAGATATTTGGAAGAATGTAGATAACCAAACAACAATTGTATGGACACACAACAACTAAGACATTTCTCAAAATATCTTCTTTTGTGAATAAATAAGTGTCAATAAATAATGGCAGATTTTATTTTGACGAAGTGTCCCTTTAAATCGCAGTTTTCGAACCCCAAATGCCTTTTGCATTACCTTTTACATTCAACCATCGTAGTGCCTTTTGCGACGTTTAAATCTTTTGTGTGATTGTTCTTCACTTTAATTAGCATTCACTGGCATGTAGGTGGTGTCGGCTAATGAATTCACGCTGTTCGTTCACCTTTCTTACCCTTTGTCATCTCTACCTCACTCTCTCGCATCATCCCGCTATTGAATACAGCTTCCTACGGAGCCAAATGGGCTGTGTCGCCATAATCATTTCAAATAGTCTCGCAGACAATAAAACTCTCAAGTGTTTCCATCCGTGTACCCCTCATTTCACCTTATCTCTCGTACCTGCACACTTAATCTCTGTTTAATTGTACCGACCTCTCTTCATTCCATCCAACGACCGTTCGACTGCTCCCGGGTCAGTTCCTCAATACCTCTGATGGCTTTTCCGAATGTCTCTAAACTGCGCCCGGGTCGCCTTCAGAGTCGTCAGGAGCAGAGACCAGGAAGAGAAGGAGCATATGGAGGAAGGACGGAGGAAAAGAGCGAAGGTCCTCTTTCATGTTCGATACCGTGCATAAATTATTCAGGCTCCTCGGTGTGGCAGCAGTGGGGCGGCAGTAGAATGAATAGGCCTGTCTTAGAAAGGGAGCAGAGGAGCACTTTTAATCATCCCCTGCCCCAAATATAGCCCGTCGGCGGCTGGTCACCGTTCTTGGCCAGGTACTGCAGACGCGGGAGGAAAAAACTCAGGGAAGTTTGTCCTGAAAGGAGCCCTGGCAGTCAGACTCAAAGCAATTAATTTCTCCAGAGGACGCACATCAGCGAAACACAAGCGGGAGAGGATGAAATATAGTCCGTGGCGTTATCGAACCGCGGGATTATTTTTTCCGAGCCATTTCAAAAAATTATAATGGAAAAAAACGAGACTTCATTGTGGTCAAATGTAAAATGGCTAGTGCCAATACTAATTTCACTGATGAAGATAGTGGCTTATTTTATTGATTGCTGGATGTAATTTCCTGGCCGGGATCCCGAGGTGCATGACAGTAGGGCTTGCGCTCTGTGTTTGATTAGATAATGGTGAGAGAGAGAGAGAGAGTGTGTGGAGTCTTTCTGATGAGGTTCCTGCAGAAGGTTCTGTCACCACAGGTCCTTTTTCTAATTAAACCCACTCTATTATGTGATTGTATCTGACCATAGACTTTGAGACGAACGGCATGTCCGCAGTAGTGTTGGACTCTGCCGGGGTCACGTTTTCTGACAGATTACCTTTTCTCACCAATTTATTATTATTTTTTCTCTGTGTTATAAAAGCCACACGTTAGGGCACCTCTATAGTCCTTTTCTGCTGTCATCCAATTTTCACTAATGAGTTCTGTATTGCATGTTACAGTTGACTATAGTAATTCAAGCCGCAAATGCCCCTTTGTCGTCATCTCTGAAACATCAAATTGCAGGTTTCCGTACGGACTTTTCCTTTATGCGGATTGAAGTCAGACGATGTCAAACTAACATTATCTGCTAAATCGTACCCGTCAGCTTAAATTATAAATCATTACTGTGAGTTCATAGACCTGAATTTGGTTCATTTGTAGCTTTAATTATTTTAGTCTGTTGATTGTACGCAAATAGGCAAGCACCACAAACTGATGTCTTAAATTTGTATTTACGATTTAAAGATTGTGATAAAGGAGACCACCATGAGCACCCAGAATACCCGTCACAGTGTGTAAAAGCACCCAGGTCACCTTAGCAACTACGTAGCATCACCTTGGCAACCACTTACAACAACCCCAACATCATTCTCGCTGCTTTCATGCTACAAAAGAGAGAAATATTTCTAAAATACATTTCAAATTGAAACACCTCGATCACTGCAAAAATGTAATTTCTTACTTCTTTTTTTGTCTTGTTTCCTGTACAAACGTCTAAACATTTAAATGTAAGATACTCGAATTTACAAGATACTTGTTTATTAAAGAAGTAAATGGCATAAGATACTAAATCTTGTTTATCTGAAAAAAAATATAGAAATATAAGAAATACGTGAGTTTAGGCTTAAAACATACGAAAACAGTATAAAGAAATAAAGTTTTTTTAGTTATTGAATTGAAGTTGAAACCTGATTTAAGTTTACATTTCTTACCCCATCGACCGATATTCTGGCTTGTTTTAAGAGCAAACAGTGACTCGAGATGTTAAAGCTTGTTTTATAAAAAAGATAAATTGGAACATTTTACATTTATTTCTATACGTTACGTTACTATAAGATATTTGATTATTTTTTATTTTTACAAGACAAAAATGCAAAGTAAAAAATCGTTTTTTCCTTGCCTTTAAATAAACAGCATTATCAAATACTTGATCCCAAGCCTAGCAAGTCTATGTATATCAAATGATTTGTAAGCAGAAGGAAGGTAAGCTCATATATCTCTTAGTGGGCATTGTCATGTGTGAACGTTCAGGATGAACCCTGCTATTAGTGTCTCATTAGAGCACAGAACACAGTTCATTATGCGAATCATTCCATTACTGCTCACCCAAATCACTTCATTGTAACCAAAACCTGACACTGAACAGCCTCAGGGCAAGAGTGCACTATCCCTCTAATAAACGCTCCGGCTCGCTCTCCTCAGCATCACTGCATGTCCTCCCTGCTCATCCTCATGCTGTTTTCTCATTGGCTCTTCAGGATGTTCTTCAGCTGGGGGAGGAAGTGGTGTCAGAGCCTTATTACTGTCAGCTGGAGGCGGAGACGTGTCAGGTCTTCACCGAGCAGCTGGGTCGCTTTGCTTTGGTGGGGGAGTCCCTTAGCATGGCCGCCGCTAAACGACTGAAACTACTGCTGTTCGCTCCCGCCTACTGCTCCACGCTGGAGTACAACATCCGTGTCTACTGTATGGATGACACACAGGACCTGCTGAAGGTGAGACGGATGAGATTGTGAATCTTGTATCGCTTCAGGAATAGTTCACCCAACGATGAAATTCTAATGTATCAATTTACTTGCCCTGATGTTTGTGACTTCATGTGAACACAAACACACAAATATTATAATTCCATGTTGTTTTCTTATATAGGACCCCAATAGCACATCCATCTATAAATCTAGAAATATTTTGAGCTTAACAAATTTAAGTGCTAAATTCAAATATGGCGACACTTCGATAACTTGGAATTTCATTTGTTCTTGCATCTCATGATGAATTATCATACGACAACTCCAGATACTGAAATTTGAAGTTTTGATGTGTCGCCATATTTGAATTCGTAAGAACACATAAGAAGATAATATGATCCAATTTTAAAGTAATTATTTATTTGTGTTTGGCTAAAGAAATGGGTAGCTAAAATAAGTTGGGTGAAGCTGGTCAACATTTAGCTTTTCTCGTGAAGCTGGTTATTTTGCTGTATCAAAAACCGGCTGTATCCATCCATTTCTTTCTGCAGGGCGGTCGCAGTTTTTAGCTCCTCCTGGCTTATACTTATTTTTGTCCCCCTCTGAACGGACGGAGATTAATCGTGAGCTAATGCCAAAGCAGGCTCCCTCGAGAATCACGTCTGAGCCGACTGTAAAGATTTCATTTGCATGCCTAATTAGTATATGAAAAGTAGAGACTCTGCGGCCGAGGCCCCCGAGCTCGGTTGGGCTCTCACTGTCGCGGTAAGAGGGCCCCTGCCCAGCTCAGCCCACTCCAGCCTCTTAAGACCTGCCAGAAAAGATGACCTCCCCTTCCCAAAGCTGCTCATCGGGTCCCACTAGATGGCAGGAATTTGGCTGGTTTGTTTAAAATGAGCTCTTAGCCATTCAGAGCCGCCTCCCAACCAATTATCTCTCAAGCGTTTGTGAGGACACTGACTGTTCTGTTGTTTCAAAGTGAAGTGGTGATTTGTTGGCCCCCTGAAAAGCAGTTTTTATTTCATAACAGTTGCTTTTGTTTAGATATTGTCGATGTGTGTGTGTGTTTATCTATAGGTACCTCAGTGTCGAGTTGCTGTAGTTTGCTTTGTTCGTGACCTGGTTTCTTACCTTGCCTTTGATCAGAGGGGAAATTGTACACCTTCAATGCGGATGTGTGCAGTTATTCTGGGCAGTTTGTTGTGTGCCGCTGCATCCTCACTCACCCAAATACACATTGCTGTGGTAAGCCACAATGTTATTGTGGGATATGCAGTGTTTGTTTTTTCAGGGTGGTTTAAATAGATGGCAAGTAGGCTGTATTTAGAAGGTAGATGTTCATTCATTGACTCGAATTCTATGATTCTGTTCATCAAAAAGATGTGTTCATGTTTGTTAATTGATTTATCCAATGATTCATTACATCAGTACACCAGCAGGTGGCGACCAGTAAGAGTTTGCTTTTGTATTCTTAGTCATTTAATAATTTACGATTACGAGTTATTTTATCCTTAATTTTATGTCGACTGATATACTGAAACGTACGAGAAACGTTTTCTTAACAAATGAGAAAGTATGTTTTATTTTTTCACATTTTAAGTTGATGCGCCTATAGTAGTGTGTACAATATTTGTCAATGGACAAAAAAACACGTATGACTATCTTTTTAAAGCTATTCCTAGTCACGACCTGAAGCACCGTTAAACCTTCATTCCATCAGTATGTTCAACAAATGGTTAGATTGTAGTGCATTCGGTAAATTGCAGTTAATTGCGCAGGTCGGCGTTCGCCGTGCATTCGCGTTTGCTTAAGTTATGCTTTTGGTCTAAGAGGTTCTTCACTACGGATTTGACCTTCCTCCAAAGATGTGAGGCAGATTTATTGTGATGGAATTATTATGGTAATTGCGGCCGGCAACAGAAGAGGATTTTGGAATTAGCATTAACATTAGACGCGACGGTCATGACAAAGATACATCACTTTTTTAATGTCTCTCCACTATCGTCTTCTGTGAATATTAATTGCATTATGATCGCCAACGGGCTTCAATCACACACACACACACAGTGGTGCTACATTAGTTTAAAGCACAGTAATGGGCTGCCAATGGAGAAAACCCTTGAATTTTAAATGGTGTTTTAGTCTTCATTCTGCTTTTGGGCAACAACATTGCTTAGAGACGTGCAACACAAAACAAAACAACTTATCGACTCATCTCAAGTGTTGTGCTGTCTAGACATTGGACATTTCGGTAGCAGTTTACAATAAGGTCTCATTCATTTAAACATTTATATTAATTGTTCATTCATGTTAGATCATTGTGCCTCCACTAATGTTGACAGGCACAGGGTTTCGTTTTATGAAATGTATTGTTATATTAAGTGTTTGTACTTAAATAATGTTAACAAATGAATGCTTATTGTAAAGCATAACAGACATTTGTATCTGTCAACAGTTTGGCTTGGGACTGATAGCTAAAGAAAACCAGCCATCTTTCATCTCCCAATTAAAGCACATTAAAAACAAAGCTATTGTCTTTGATCATGAGGATGACATTTGGGAGTCCGTGACATTTCAATAGAGATGCTCTCAATATGTTTGTGAGTCTTATGGGACCAATTGCATAAATATTTAATGTTCAGTGGTCCATTTCAGTGGAGCTGCCTTCACTGCTGCTTATACTGTAGTTGGACACTATTTGTGTGTTACAGGACCTTATAGAGACACATCCTTTGATCTCTTCAGTTGCATATTATATCCAAAATTCCTAGTCCCTATGATAATCCTGTCCTGGGGAGTGACATTTTTTATGCGAAGAAAAACAGAGATACGGCCGTAAATTATGGTAAAATGGCCATCAGGCAACATTGCAGATGACACTAATTTAAATCCACCTGCCATGTTCAGCGTGTTGGAGCTTATATGTTAACCCCTGATCCACAGCTCTGACCTTTCCAGTGTTATTAATGTGATCTCACTATAGCGTTTGCCCTTTCAACAAAGCACGATTGACAGCATCAGCGTCCAGCAGAAAGAGCGTGAAGATACAGATTATAGCACAACAACACCCACGTGTTTCCTGTGCACCAGTAGAATAATGTCACCGGTTCATCCAGCTCATCACCCAGGAGCGTATTATAAAATATCCTCTTGTTTCAGAGATGCATGTACCTTTGGTGCTTCTTTCCAAATATTGTTCCCATTTAATCACAAGCCGTGCCATATTCTCCTCTCCCCACAGACACTTCAACCTGGCAAGCCAAATGTCTGTGGAGCTACGGCTGGTGTTTTCTGTCTGCTGACTGCGCTAGAAACCAAAGAGAGATGGTAGAAGGAGAGTGAGAGAGAGAGAGAGAGAGAGAGAGAGAGAGAGGGTTCTCATATTTGACCTTTTGTGGAACATAGACAGATAATTTGCATCTGTGCAAGCGTTCTCGCTGACCGAGGGAAACAGAAATGGTGTTGTCGTGGTGCTGTACCTCGTGGCGTGGAACGCAGATGTAATGTTTGACTAAACAGTTGTCCTCATCATGGCACCTAATGGACCAAGAATCAAAACAAAGCCTTTATAATCATTAAATAATGCTGTCATGAACCCAACCACTGGATTGTAAATTAACCTATGCTGGGTTGTTTTAACCCACAGTACTGGGTCGTTTGAACCCATTATTGGGTCAAATATTATATATTGTTAATTTAACCCAACGGTTGGATTCAAACTGCAAGTTACAATAAACGCCGTAATAGTACATCAAAAAGTAGGACTTGTCATTTTTTATTTCACTGGGACTTTAAAAATGTTGCATTTCCAAAATAACGAGTAAAAGGTCAAATAAATAAATAATACATAATAAGAACAATGAATACAGCGGTCAAACCACTTCAAGTTTTGTCATATATTGTGTCGTAGTTTTACAGAATATTATTGACATGTTCATCATATTTTAGTTGTGGGAACGGTTTGTGGATGAAAGTCGATATTTATTGACGGCTCAATTTAGACTCAACATATATTAGACCTTTGGTTTACCATGGTGGGAAAGAGACCCATTAGACCGAATTTGCTTATTTTTCAATAAAACAGATGTGTTTAGATGTGTACCATAAATGTGTACAAACAAATGAAAATGTATTGCGTAATGTCAAGTTAGATTTGGTTTGTTAGATGTGTAGATGTGTGTCACACCACCTCAAACATTTAACTTTGTGTCATTCTGTTTAAAGGTGTGATCTGATTCCTCGACAGTTATGTGCTGTTTCTCTGGGAATATATTACATATGTGGACGGATCAGATATATGTTTTTTCTTAGTGCAGGGGCAGAAACGTCTTTATCTGTTTGACATAATATCAGGCGCCGAAACCGTAGCAAATGTTAGTCTTTATCAGAAATGAGTTTTTAATAGAGCCAACAGAGGTGAGATGTGTATTTTTAATATCAGCCAACAGAGATGAAGGTAAACGTGTGCTCATGAGCACATTGCTCATGTTTTGGTTATTAATCAGTGAGAGGAGGATATGGGTGGAGACAGTGAATGTGTTGGGTGGGAGAGAGAGACAGAGAGAAAGAAAGAGAGAGAAAATAACCCCATCACCAGCTGAAGAAACTCACAGACATATGTCTGCATGATTTACATCTGCGAACTGTTCGCCTTCATCATTCAGAACTATTTTCTGACTTTCCCCACTCGCTCGTCAACGGAAAGCGCAAAGATGTGTTTTCTCACGGCTGAGAAGTCATGGAAGACGCTAGGCGGAAATTAGTCCATGTCAGTCACTTTGTTATTCTATCATATCTTTACTTTATGTGCTGGGTTAAGTCGCTACAGACTGAAAAATATATTACTATGGATCTGTAGTGTCATTAAAATCAAAGCTTTATCCTTAGATAAGATGGTTTAACAAACGTGTCTCGGTGGTTGTTAATATATAGCCTGCTCATTTTATTTGAATATGGCATGATGGTTGTGGGAACAAAATGGGTAGACAAATTCTGAGCCTATTTTTTATAGGTTTTTATTTTAAAAGCTCTGCGATGATGCCTAAAATGATACAGAGAATCTTGTGTGCTCTCAAAAGTCAGATGAGTTTTAATTGTTAACTAAAACTATACAAAATACATGCCTGAATATGATTAAAAACAATGTAAATGTAAACATGTTTACTTAAGTTACAAATGAGAAAATATAATGTTACTTTAGCAATAAACTGAAAACTGAGAAAATATAATGTTACTTTAAGCAATAAACTGAAAACATTATAAAAGCACAAACCTGTGCTAAAAAAAATATTGTAAATAAAATAAAAAATGTAAAAAAAAAATCATTAACTAAAATTAACATGAAAACTACAATAAATAAAAAAAAACGCATTCAAAACATTAATACAACTACAATAAAACTAAAGTAAAAACTCATTGAAGAGGGGTCTTGGTTGTTTTGGCAACGACCACTTAGCAACAGCATCACCTGGAAACAACACCCTACCGCCCAGAACACCGTTGCATCATGACTCATGGCGTGAATATAAACTTGCACTCGCCTTTCGAGCACCACAGACTAATACATCTGAATAACCGCTAAGTCAGTCGCTCTTCAGAGACATACAATGTATTTTTTTCCCAATAAATGCAGGAAAAGAGGTTTTAAAATATCTTGAAAGGCTGAATTCGTGTCCTCTGTATACCCTGAACCCTTTGAGAATTGAATTAGCGTTTTATCTTAATGCAGGTTTAGGTCAGCGCGAACTTTACGACAGCATTGCCCTTTTGTCTGAATTGCTTTTAAATGTTTTTCTCGTGTGATTTTGGAAGAGTTGTGGTGGCAGAGCATCTAACCCACTTCTGTCAAAGACGGTAAGGCGAGATAAAGTATATAAGAGTCTCATGTATTCCCATATGGAGTGCAGTGGCGGTCCGTCAGAGCTCGGGCTCAGAGCGCCGTGGGAGCTGTCCGGGCCTGTGAGGGGATGAAGGGTTTGGGGGCTCTGGAGGACTATGGCCAGGCTTCCCATAATCCGGTTATCTGTCTCTTTAAAGCTTTCCACAATTCTGACCTCAAGACACCAGTGTTAAGCTGCCGCTGTCTTTCCTACATTCTTTTATTATATTTTTCATTCGCTGTTTCTCTCTCTCTTTTGCTCTGGCTCTTGGTTTTCCAGCAAGGATGAAAAAGTCAGTGGGTGGTCTCTGTCCTACATTTCCTTTCGGTCACTTTCAAAAATAGAAAATAGTTTTTCTTAGTGTTTCCTCATCTCGGAAATCATCACATATTCTTCTGTTGGTATATTTTAAGTGACTCTTTACAAATATTTGCCAGGTCAACATTACACTGTCGATTGTGCTATATACACTTAAAGTGGTTATCATAATGGGAACCACTTTTAGTGCTATGTAGCACCATATCTTGGTGCTTTCACTGGTTCTTCTTGTGGGTAGCACAATATAGCAGCGTTTCTGTATAAATAACCAGTAAAGCCCCTGTATGGTTCTTCAGTTGTTCTATATAGCACCTCAGTCATCCCAATGAACCGCTGAAGAACCACTGAAGTATAGCACTATAGCACTAAAAGTGTTTCTATCACTTCATTTATTTTTTCAGTGACAGTGGTGGCGAAAAACAAGTGTTTACAGTTTGTCTTTGGTACCAAGAGTATTTCTTTCTTTTCTCGACATTTGTTAGAGAAAATGTATTTCTTAAAGTGTAGGTTGCTCTTTTATAGTTTGGGAGATTCTATGTTCTCAGTTCAGTTTTGTTTCATTTAGTCTCCGATGTTTCTCTTAAAATTGCTATTGAATAACATATATTAAGAGTATAGAGGTGTAAATGAATGTAGATTGTTGAGGTAAAATAATCTGGATTTGGGTCAATTTAATGAGAAATGTTTGAGTTCATATTGACTTTTCACAGACTCGACTAATCTGAGATCAGTTTGTGACATGGTTGAGATCTCTTTTGTACCTCTAAAGAAGACATTTGTAAGATCGACGCGTATTTACTAGAAGAAATATCAAGGACGCAGGAGAAAAGTTTCCATTTTCTTTCCTTTTAATCTCGTTATCTAGAAGAAATAATTGAGATTATAAAGAGATCTCATCTGTCATTTTTTCCTTCTTATGAGATGATAGTTGTAAAATGTATTGTTCTCCTCAACTTCCATGACAATTTAACACGACGATGGGGAGTAAACAAGGGCAGTGTTCTCTCAGACTGTGACATATGTTGAAAACACAAATTGCAAGCTCAATTCTTGGCTGGCGTGCAGTAGCGTCTGGCCAAGACTGACATGTTTGTGCTCCTCATTTTGAGCTGGCCCTGTTAATATACGTTGGGTGGACAGGCTTCTGCATTGGTATTCATGCTCTTAGTTATTCATAATGGGATAATTGGCAGACTCTTCTGTGTCTCCCATTACCAGGTTGCTAGATCTGCTGATAGGTCAGAATACGGATCAAAGTCCGCAAGCGGCAATTTGCAATGCTAATTTCCGCCCGAAGAGTCATTGCGAGAGATGAACGTAAAATGAGGTGCTTTGTGGCCAAATAAAGTCTCTTTTGTCCGTCCGAGAGACATTGAGAGATTTTATTACTCTTTGGATTTGAGTGCCCTACGCCATTGACTGATATGTAACCTACTGACTCGTGAGATAAACTCTGACTTTTAACCTGGTTGGCTGTTTTACGATCAATGTCTGTGAATGAAAACACTGTAATAGTGTATCTTTTCTAAAAGAGAGAGATTATGGCTCGACTTGGCAGCCCTGATATTTTCTATGGTTAAATCATTTTTTTTTAAAGAAGAAAGTTTAAAGAATGTATGAAAATTCCTGTTATAATTTACTTACCCTCATGTCACTAATGTTGTGTACATCCAATCCAAATGACTCCAAATTTAGATTTTTTGATGTATTTAGCAATCGATATGTTGTTTTTTCATGGACCCATATAGATAAATATGGGGGCGTCTTTTGAATATGCCGTAACACTTATGACAACTAGTCACAAAATAAATGATATATACATGTAAATTTGAGATGCACCCACATTTTTCCACCGATACCAATAGCGGATTATTCAGAGTGATAGCTACCGATATAATACACATATTACACATATAATGATGATTAATATCGAACATCAAACTGGTAACATTTTCTATATACAGAGCACAAATCCATTGTTATTGAACCATTTGCCGATGGTGTAAAAAATGAGATGGCTGCTAGTGTGTTCAATGTGTGTTCAGTGGGATTTGCTTTTCTTGTTTGATGGAAGTAGGAACTATAACTATGGTAGGTCAGTATTGCTGTGTTAAAAACAGCCATAGCATTACGCTATGCAGTCTTTCAGGAAAAGCCTCTGGTACTTTCGATTTCTCTATTGAACGATACCGATTATTGGCTGATATATCGGTGTATCTCTAACATAAGTATTTGGATCATCTGCTCCTTTAAAACTAGGCAAAGCTTAATCTCACAGCAAATGACGTGACATGCACAGCATTACAGGGGCTAATTAACAGGTTTCATGCCGTTTTAATTTAAATCGTGCCTGTCGAAATGTGGTAAAGAGTGCAGAAAATTGAATCGTCCATGTGCAGATAAAAATCACGGCCATTCTTAATTAGAGGCGTTCTCGAACACAACCCATGTGCATCCACATTCACACGGCATAGAACCAAACATATGGTAATTATTATTTCCAGCATCCTTTTCTCATGCATTTCTTGTCTGTTCAACTAGCTTCCCTTATACACAACGCACCTCGGCAGCATCACCTGTTTCCTCCTCCTTTGTTTTTTTACCTTGGTGCTGATGTTTTGTTAGGAAGCTGTGAGAGATGGTCGTCCTCATTGGCAAGGTCTCTTCATCTAATTCATCACACTGTTCGGGATGTGGTTCTGCTCGAGCCTAGGTCTTTGATGGGAGTGTTTGCGAGACCTCTGCTTCTTTAGCACGAGAAATGCGCCCCGAAAATGAATTGATAGATCAGGCAGGATGCGCCCGGATATTATTACCTAATTCCAGATGGCTGTTCTGATGGCAACAAATGGCATTGCCGCACCAACCCCACTGAGGCGAAAACATCAGACGTGCGAGTACAAATTTCTCCTGGCACGGGCGCCGAAATGAAATTAAGCAGATCTTTGATGCACAAACAGTGAGCGCATGAGGAATACTTTGGCCTGGTTGTTCATTGACGCTGCACCCTTGGATGCATTATTGACTTTATTTCTGCATAAGTGCAATAGGTGTGACCTTGAAATGTCATTTTGGGGACGTAAGGGGAAACGGGGATGCCGTGCACTGACCCACTGTGCTGTTCTGTATTGCTCTGCAGGAAGTGATGCAGATGGAGAGACAGCTGGGGGGGCGATTGATCGACGAGCCTCACGTCCTGCTCTTCAAAGACAGCTACCACAACCTGCGCCTCTCCATCCACGACATGCCCCAAGCACACTGGAGGAGTAAACTACTCGCTGGCTATCAGGTGGGTTCATGTACAGTATAAACTAAATTTGACCCTTTTTTTGTCAATAGCCGCATATCCTGACACCGCTACATCGTACAAATTCAAATTAGTCACCTTGTAAAATCATTCTTGGAATTCATAATTTCCTGCTCTTCAGGTATTGTTACAGTAATGTTTGTTGTTTTGCTCTTCGTTTAAAGTATTTTTAAAAATGTATGTCCTCCGAGTTGTACATTTGTGTTTGCAAGCTTATCTTGAGGGTAAATGTAAGTCCTTGTATGTTCTGTCGGGGTTTCTAGCAGGGTGTGTGATCTGGCTCATTAGACTATTTCTGAACGTGCAGGGATGCTAAAGAAGCCCATTATAGACTGAATTGGCGAGCAGGGACCCCAGGACGTCTGCTCTTAATAACACGTGCGGCCTTGGCTACGACTTAACAGCTTCTTGAGAAAAGAAGAATTGAGAGCTTTCGCGTATGGTATCCTCACCCACTATGCCCATGTTAAAACCCTTTCCCACTGGAGGAGATTAAATATAGACCAATATGTAAATTCTCAAGGCTTCAGCACCCGGTTTCTCTCATTCTTCTCTTACTGGATGCTGTATGCCGGGCCTCCGGGAGCTTCTCTGGATTCTGGAGGAATGTTGGCATAAAGAGCTCCTCGGAGGATTTGAAGATGCCAGCCGACGGTGTTGGAGCACAAATGTGCATAGAGGAAACGTTTCTTCACATGAGCGTCCACTAGTTTTATGTGTCTGCTTATTTAGCCTGTAGTCATTTTCAGTCTGTGTAACAGCTCCCCCATTAGGGCAGATCGAGGTATTGCATATTCTGCCGTCCTTTATAGATGTGCAGTTTGATTGGCACGTGATTGATGTGTTGTCTAATGCGGTCTGTGCTTATCTTTGTTTTTTGTTTGCCGCTCCACACAATTAATAAGACAATGTGGGAGAAGACCACCGTGGGTGTGTTATAAAGCCAAATAATTAGCCTAATCGCACTCTCATATTGAAAGTGTTGTTTGATTGATAGAGCAAATCTATTGTTTTTCTTGACTGAGGATATTAAATGATATCTATACTATCTATTGAGTTATGCATGTTCGTAAATGAAATCCAAATCCACATGGAGAACAATTAGCCTTTAAGGATGTTTTCAAAGACAAAGAGTGTATTACCGGTCTGAAAATGTTGGCAACAATAGGTATAGAAGAGCTTTCAGCGACTCGCACCGGCAGCCGCAGCATCATAAATCATCAGGTGTTGGGCCTTGCTTTTTGTGCGTTTCTCAGTGATTGTCAAATTCAGCTGGATCTATTGTCTGCATGAGCAAAACTTTTAATGAAAAGGAAGTCGTTTATTATCTTGTGAACGACAGGAGGTTTTTTATGTAACGTTTATGCTAAATTTTAAGCTTTCCATCACAACTTTACTCTTCTTGCCCAATTCAGGAAACTTTTGAGTAGTCCAGGTATTGCAGCCATTGCAACGTCTTACATTTGTTCATCTGCAAGTTGAATCCTATTATGTTTAGAAAACCAATAAATATCTTGTTTTAATGAATTCCTGATGACATTTTGGCACATTCAACAAATATTTGGCTAAAATCAGTGTCAGAAAATAAAAAGAGTGAACGAATAAATGGCTTTTCGAGGGATAGATGCCAAAACTACAAATGCCAAATCTACAAAACTGGATGGCTCTTATAAAGTAGGTACAGTATGTTATACAATTTAATGAGAGCAAATGAGGTAAAACTTGCTGACAATAAAAAAGCAATAATGTGAAGGGGAACATCTGTGGCAGAATTGAATGAATTAGTGGTCAATCGATGTTGCCAAAACCAATATGTACAAACTAGGACGGACAATATATGTACCTTTACATACAATATAATATCATTTATTGACATCAAATGATGTTGAATTGCAAATACTGAAAGAACATTTATGCAATATTATGCTAAATAAATGTAAACAGTTGCTGAAAATTGTCTAATTTATCACTCTGTCTAAAAAGAAATCTATATACACTTCCTATAAATTAATGTATACACTATATGGACCAAAGTATCGAGATGCCCTTTTCTAGTAAAACATTTTGATCTACTTTATCCAATCAAAACAAACATAAATGCTATATCATACTATACTAGATTAAAGAGTCTTGTTTACATCTTTCTTAAATCATTTTTGGAAGAGCCTTTATCTGTTCTGAAATGGCTGTATCCCTGTGTACAAGTCATTGATGGTGTTGGGTGATGAGTGTTTGGCTCAAATCTATTCAGACCAGTCAAGTTCTTTCACACTACACTGAATCAGAATTTCTTTTGACATATTTTGTAGAAAAGGGTCCTGCTCAAACTTTTGCTAAAACAATTTAAACACGTGATTCTCTAGAACATCATTATATATAGCATTAAGATTTAAACAGGGTAGAGTATGCGCAGGACGTTAGGTATAGACGAGAATTCAAATTGAGTGGACATCTGTGGAGCGTTCTGCTTAGTTGTTATTGCGGATTCCATGTGGACCTGCTCTTATTATGAGCAATAATAATTCTGTTCGACATTTGTTGTGGTCCTGTAGGAGATCCCGTTCTATCACATCTGGAGTGGCTCTCAGAGGACCCTACACTGCACCTTCACGCTGGAGAGACAGAACCTGAGCACCTGTGATCTCACCTGCACGCTGTGTGTGTGGCAGGTGGAAGGAGAGGGACAGAGCATCAGTCTGGATTTTAACATCTCAAAGGTGATTGAGCCCTCATGCATTTGTTTGTTTTCTGCTTTAAAGCAGTGCAATTTGAAAAAGTGCTTTAAATCTGAAAGTTAGTCAATTTGAAATGTGAATTTGATTGAATCGAAAATCTAATCCAGATTTGCTGAGCTTTAAATGATTTAAAAAGTAGCTGTGTGCCAAAACGTAGTTCAGTTGGTATGGATATGAAAGCAACATAATAAATTGAATCGTGTTGTATTGCCATCCAGGACATCAGACCTCTGGACTCAGATTTCCTTTTGATGGACAACTGTACCCCTGCCCTGGCTGGCCCTAGCGCATTCCAGATCCCTTACCTCATCCGACAGAAGATCTGCAGCAGTCTGGACGCCCCCTGCCCCAACGGAGCCGACTGGAGACTACTGGCTCAGAGACTGAAACTCGACAGGTGCGGCGCCGTAGCAATGCTTTGTTCACACTGCACATAAATCACTTTGTTTTTTAAATCCCATCTGCCAATTTCGTTTGTGTTCAGACAGCAGTCAATATCTACATCATACATCCACTTTACACTAAAAGTCGAATTGAAATACAAAACATGAGATCAGAAATCCATCCTATTTAACAAAAGATGAAAAGATTTTCATCGAGAAATTGTTTAACGCAGAGCAATATAACGCATCCGATATCGGCAGCAGATTGGCTTGATGAATTTCTGTACTGGCGTATTAAATACAGACTTGCAAAGGAAATTGCCAGGCAGTGATGTAATTACTGTCCCATTGAACTTCCTCCAGGTAAATGGAACATAATGGGCAGACTTCATTTGTCCAATAATGTTTACTTGCTCCAATTAATTACAATTTCAAGTGTTGTGGTGTGTGTTCATCAATTAGCACGCCGGCCCACCGCGATCAATTTTCATTTACTTAAAGAAAAGCACAAAACTCACAAAAACGGAGATGGGTTTAATAGTTTCCACTCAAGACCCTCCAGAAGATGTTTTTATGATCTTAAAAGCAGCGATTCCAGCGCAGACCGTAAAGCTTTTCTTGCTAAGAACAGAGCACACATAGAAAACAACACTGAAAGCCCCCGGGCGTTTGAGGTACAGAAAAGAGCCGTTAGATCGAACAACCCACTTCGGCTTCCTTTGGGAGATGCATCTCGCAACATCTAATACGCTGCAAAAAGGGGTTGCTTTGTTCTTATTGATCAGCTTTGATCCGAAAGGTTCAGCGTGGTCAATGGAAAAGGTCACACGCAACCTGGGTTTAGCCTTTTAGAGGACCCACGGTAGATAATTCATCAGATGAAAAAACAGCTGCTTTAGTTCAGGAGTTAACAAAGGCGTGATATAAGACACGTACGTTGTGAACAACCGCTCTGTTCATTCATTTGTTGATAGGGTTGGAATCAAAATAGCTGCATAAATATATGAGAATGGATGATGGTAGAAAAAGAAAGTTGGGTTCCTCTGTGGACCAACTAATATGTCCAGCTAATGTGTCTCACTGGACCAACTCGCATAGATTTTCTGCTCCGGCTTTGAATAGATGGACAAAGAGGCTTGTGTATTAGCTTACAACACGAGATAAGCCTTGTGATGTTTTATTTCAGCGCAGAGATGAATAACAAAGAGGTTATGTGCAATCCGTGATTAATGTTAAAGCGTTCGACAGATTACGCTGCGGAAGCAAATGTAACGTATTCTTGTCATGAAATTCATTGCGTCTAGTTTGCGCGTCGTGACATTATTTTCATGACAATTAAGCACATTTTTCAAAGGTCATGCCTGCTGTCAATCTCTGCGGTGTCTTGGCACAAATTCATCTGTCACTTAGTAGAAGCTCGCCAAATGAGACAGATGCCAACACAGGTTGTGAGACGTGCCCTCATCCCAGAAAACAATGAACAGAATGACAGAATGTAAAAACATTCAGTCGCTTTTACAACCGGTTTACTTGCAAAGAGGAGAAACATGTTTTACAGTAAAATGTTTCATGCTGAGATTTAATTTTTAACATTAAAATTAACAAAGGGGACTGCAAGGTTTGCATATTCATATAAACATGTAATAATAAAAAATGTGAAATGGGTCTATGATTGGATTATGATTATACATGTCACAGTTAATATAAAAAATTTAATTAGCAAAATATAATGCTCTTATTTGTTGTTTCTTGCCATATTTTGCGAACAAGATTTTTTGCACACTTTAAATCTGTTTGGACTTGAGTTAATCATCTCATTTTTTCTTAAGGATTGTTCATGAATTTAAGTTAACAGCTTTGTTTATGCAGTCGCCAACATTTTCTGTACGTAATTTCCTTTACCCGTTTTTCTCCACAGGCACATGAGTTTCCTTGCGTCTAAATTGAGCCCCACATCAGTGATCCTGGACTTATGGGAGGCTCAGCACTTCCACAGCGGTAATCTCAATCAGCTCGCTGCCGTGATGGCCGAGATCGGCAAGCAGGAGGCCATGATATTCCTGGTGTCAGACGGCGAGTGCTGACACATTAAGACCGCAGCAGAGCGGCCGTCTCTCAGAGTGATGGGGTGGGGGAAAGATGCGACCCTCCGCCCGCCCGGCACAGATGAGAAACAATTCAAAGAACAGGGTTTACCCAACTATATGAGGCCACTTCCCAAAAGAATAGGGGAAAAAAGAAAAAAGGCTTTGAAGGAACCTGCCAGGGCTTTTAGATGTACTGTGACTGATTCAAATGGCCCCTCTCTCAGAAGAAAAATCCATTTGTTGACCTTGTATAGTAAATCCCAGAAATGGTTTTGGCCTTGCCCTCGATCACAACTGACCAATACCTACTTTCTAACCACCATTGCGTTAGGCACATTGATATGGTAGTATCAGACTGACCACTAAAATGACTTCATATGGATCGCTAGGTTGTCCGAGTTATATAGGTAGGGCGAATTTTGCAAACGAAAATTGTGATGTGCATTTTGTAAATGTGTACCATTTAGCAATATGCAATCACACATATCGATGACATTTTCCTTTGGCCGCACATCGCTTACCTAACCGAGCATTTTAAATGTCTGAGAGCAGCTTTCAACCAAGAGTTCGGTAAATTTCAGGTCAAATAGAAAAGGAAACTGTGTTTTTTTGTCAGAGCCATCCGTTTTGAATTCCGCCCCTGTGCACTTACAGTATGTATTCTGCTACATAAAGCCATAAAGTCCAAAATTCACCTCGATGCTTTGAGTTCTGGTCTGGGTGGATAATCAGAAATAGCACAGCATTTGGTGGATCAAGACATTTGGGTTTGCTCGAGGACCTCAAACCTTTCCATGTTTGTAGTTGCTTTAGACAGACTGGGAACATTTTAATAAGAAGGGTCAGATGTTTCAGCATTTTCTCACGACCAATTCTAATCCTTAATGTGCGGAGTTCTCATGAAAATTTTGATTTTCAAATTTATATACCTTGTTTATAAAATAAAAAAAGATTTTGATTAGAAAGGTTTTCCTCTTTGATAAACAGAAAATGCAATACTACCAAATGTTTCATTCCCATTCATATTTAATGATTCGATGTTTCTCGGAAAGCCCTTTCGGCTCCAGGGCAAACTCTTATCTTTGGAGTAAGAATCCTTTCACCCCCACTCCTCCGAACGGCAAGCGTTCCATCCAGGAAAACTTAATCGAAACTCAAAGCCTGTCATATTCTTCGTGAATACAACCATGTTGTTTGTGGTATCCTTCTGCATAACTGTCACGCTGTATAGTTCTCACAACACATCTTCGCTGCGCTTTGGCTCGCAGCCCCGTGAATGTGCATTACACAGATCCAAGATTGTCAGATTTTTCTGAATGTGAGCGTATTTCATTCCAAATGAAGGATGATCTGCGAGATACAGCTACGGATGACAGATCGGCCGCTTTCATCTCGACCGGTAATGACGGCCTCGTCCTTAGAGATGATTGAAGGAGTTGAGTACAATCTCTCAACAGCGGAGAAAGCGTTGAGATTCATACAGAGGCCTGTTTCACTCAACTCGCACAGAACTCAGTTTAAAGGCCAAATTGTACACATGGTTAAAGTTTTGTGCTTCTCTAACTCGTCCCAAAGTCAGTTTGTGTTTATTATTAATGGTTTGGTTTACAGATATCGTTGTGTTTTAGATATACTAAACCTTACAGTTGACATGACGCACCTCTGCAGCGACCAAAGCCTACGAGCCATCTGGAGCATTTACATCTATGCCGTTTTATTCTTTTCTAAAATGACCATAAATCTTTTTCTTTCTTAATGTCATGGCAGCATCGATCAATGGTAAAACAATTGAAATATTGAAAACAGCACTTTGTAAAGTAATTGTAAATGATATTTTAATAACGAGCCAAAAAAGACAACTGACGTAACATTTGTCTAAGTATAACCTGTGAAGTGTTTGCCTACTGTTCATTGGTTTTATAGCACTGAGTTTATTTCTTCTGAAGTGTTTGAGGTTTCGACTGTTTTTACGCAAGTCTGTACAACAATATTTTCGTTTTGTCCTGAGGCTGTTGCTGAATGAGTAATTTATCGTCGGATTCCAACGGAATTTAATCTGAGTGAATTACACGTAACAGTATTTTCAAACCATCAGATTCCCTCAGAAAACCCTCAGGTTGACGCTGACGCAACGCGCTATAGTCTGTACGCAAGTAATGGATTCATCATTAACGTTACAACTTTTCACTGACGTAAAAAGCATTTTGACAGCCTGCCGTCGACCGATCTCTTATGAGCGATGAGCAGATGTTTATTGATGACACAAAAGCCGATCTCTCTTCATGACTGTACATTTCGTCAGCCTCATTCATAGCTGTTGTGTGTAAATGAGTGTGCGCGTGCTATTTACTTTCCACGGAGTTCTTTCTTTTCGACAGAAAACAGTAGACTTGTGTACCTGTGAATGTTTCTCGATTGGATTTCTTAATGTCCCTTGCCTTTCTGCAAGTCAGAATGCTGTATAACATGCCACAGCGCTTATATGCAACTGTACAATTATTTTCTATTCTTTTTGTTCATTTTCATTTTCCTCGTCAATGTAAATTGTCGTCGATGATTTTGTGGTAATGGGAAACCCTCTCGCGGAAGGTTTTCTGTACTTTTTGGACAATGATATGGATTTGTGGGTAGAATTTTGGAAATTCGTTTCTAAGTGCTTTCAAGTATTTACTTGGCCTTATGTATATATCTCTATGAAATTTCAGAAAAAGGTATGTATAGTAATTGAACCTAAAATGGATGTAAATAAATTATATATTGTTAAACGACGAGTCGAGTGATTTGTACGAGGCCACCCGCTTTCATGACAAATGCTGGGATTGCTTTAGAGGAATAATCATGATTTATATAGCCAACATTCAAATGCGTGTAGAAAATGCAATTGCAGGGCTATTTGTACAATTTAGTAAGCAAGCAACGTCAGCACAAAACAAGGTCAATGCAGGTGATTTATTGACTAATGTCTAAATTCCTTTATAAATGATTCGCATCTTCACATAGAAACCTCTATAACGTGCACAACAATACAGCAGTTTACCCTTGCAATGACACACATAATAGTTGCAAAAGCTATTAAAAAAGGCACTTGGTACATAAAACAACATCAATACAAAAAGTACAAAATCTGGGTGGCTCACAAATACAAGATTTCGGAGAACAAGATTTGGAGTGGAGCGTTTCTTCCGGCACAGGAGATTGCGATCAAGGCATGATGGGATATATGTTGTGGTAATCTCCATGTAAACACGGTGGCACTTACGTACAAAATACGAGAGCAAAATGAAGATTGCGAGACTTTCTTTGGCACCGCATGCCTTGCTCAACGTCTATGAAAGTCCTCTGAGCTTTTTAAGAACAAAAGTTGGTGACCACATCATATTTCCTGTTTTATTATAGGATCGTATGCCTTTTCATGATTGGAAGCCCTATGGGATGAGATGTAGCATGTTTAGCATTGAAGCCGTGTAAAGACCATTGGTTGGGTCAGAATGAAACGCACGCAATCAGTGCTAATGTATTTCAGTCTAGCTGCCAGGAGCGTTTTATTCCACTGTGGTTTGCCATTACTTTAAGTACCCCTGCACAGCAAATCAGACAGAGCAGAAAGTAGGCTACGGAGCATCTTGAGGATTGAGGGGCCACTTTAAGATCCTGCCTGAGTAGATCGCATGCTCCATGCTTTACCCTACAATGCAGATTGTATGGATCCGAGTAAAACCAGATTGCTTCAGTCATTACATGGAAAACGCTTCGGCCATATTTGTGACAAAGACAGAACTTTGGTTGGCAACAAAATCGTCACATTATACGGCAAAATCAAAATGACAAAAAATCAGACATATGTCGGGCAATGACATTAGGAGACAATTAGATTTTTTGAAAGTACATTTGCATATATTATTTAAATGAGATTTAAATGCATTTTCCCCAAAATGTATAATTTTTGTCAGATTTGACAGTTTATATTGGTATTTTTCATTACTGCAATACATTTAGTTCTCGAACACTGTAACGATGCAATTTCTAATTTAATTCAGAATGTATATATATATATATATATAGTCTCTTTCTTTCTGTATTACAGTAACAGCAATGAGATGTTTTACATTAATGAAAATTGGGGCTTCAAAGTCGTGAAAAAGGCCAGCAGCTGTCTTAATCCAAAAATAAAAATGTCTTCATTTGCTCACCCTCATGTCATTACAAACAAAACTCAACCCCATTGACTTACACTGTAAACACAAAACCACTCAAACATTTCTTAAAATATTTTATTTTGTGTGCCAATGAAGAAAGATTCATATACTGGTTTTGAACTACATGGGGTTGAATAAATGAAACAATCTTAATTTTTTGGTGAACTATTTTTTTATAATCTTTAAAATGTCTTTTTCTCTCTTTATCATAATGAAAGGTTAAACCGTCCTGTGAGATTCACACACCCACATGTCGAAACCAATGAGCTCTAATAGGTGAACACAAAGGAAATTGAGCCATCTAATAAGTGTAGACTACGAGGAATGTGCAATGAATTTCAGGTGTTTAGGGAGCAACATAAATACTGTAAAAATACTAGAAGATGTGGTGAGGAGCAAGGATGGAGGGACAGCTAAAATACTTTATCGAAATGCCTTGTTACACGTATTTGCGTCTTTCTACCATTGGTGGTTGTGACATGAGCTACTAATTCCATTGAACGACTGGCAACGTAACAGTGAAACCGAAACCATCGTTCAGGTCTGCGCTGTGCTGAATGTCTCAAACTTTGTAAATGCTGATGAAAGCTGCTACCAGCCAGTGAAAGCCAGAGTAGCAGCGTTATCCATCACTGTGTCAGTCGGCCATATGTTACAGGCTTCAAGTAAAGTATTTGGTCTTGTTTAGCATACAGTAGCTATAGACCCCCCAGCTTATGCTCATGCCACCCCTCCGAAGAACAAAGGCTGAGCCTCACACCGGCGTGAAGGCGTGGCTTTTACACAGCGGCTTGTCCTTCTTTGAATAGAAAGTCTTCCCTTCCAGATTTATGTGGCAGATCTGGACAGATGAAAAATAAGCATTACACACATAAAACGGCACCATTTTTCTAAAGATAACGTGAGTGGTTGCTCGGTTAGTTTTTGAACTCCTGAAGAAAAATGTTTGGGTTCGTGGCACTGAGAGTTTCTTGATAGTGTTGTGTGGTGCAGAAAGTTCAAAACAGGCTTTTCAGACAAGTCCCAATGTATCAAAATGACTTACAGCACAGACAAAGCAAGTGTCATGCCAGCTGTAGCCCAGCGCCTCGAGGAAGCGGTCGCCCGCATCAATCTTGAAGTCACAGCCGTGGCATTTGGTACCAAACATCTTTTCATAGTCTGCAGAGAAAGACAAACCAAACAAAAAGGGCCTATTAACACAGAATGGAGTAAATGCTTGCTCGGCGTGAGATAGTTTCAAAAACGAAAAGGACATAAAAGGGATTACATTTACTTTGTATGCACGTGTTTGCTGTATGTGTTAACAGTACAGTTGGTCCAGATAGAGACATGGATGGACCCTGTTTTTCTATTAAGGAAACCATAAAACTAGCAGGTTATAGGTCCCACACTGAAGGGTTGGTGGCACAATCTTGTTAGGCTGCTGAGACGGCAGCTATTTTATCAACAGCAGCTTTTGGTTGTAAGAAAAACAGCTGCCCACTTGCTGCTGACACGGGAGCAAAACTCTTCTAAGCTGGAAATAAGCAGCGTAAAAGCTTATTTGCATAATAAAGACGTGCGCATACTTTCGACAGTTTAATGTCTGTTTACGCAAGATTAGGAGGCCAACAAATGTGACGGTGTGATTAACTACACCATATAAATATAAATTAAAGATGGAAGGTGGCTGAATTTAGCAACTTTTCACCGTTCAGGGAACAAACTGAATAAACAAGCTTGGCTTGACAGGATGTCACATTTTGCTATTGAAATAAAATCACTGAAAGTGGGGTTGACATGGCCTAGTGGCTGGAGCCTCCCTTAGAGCACACTTGAATAAAAAAATTTAAAGTATACATCTGTTATTAGTATACTTCTTTTATTGGTATAGTACTTTTCTCTTAAATCTTGATTGAAAGATTCATTCAGTATTACAAGCAGATGGAAGTACTCATTTTGCTGTACATACTGGTTTACTTCAAGCATAAAACGTCAGTTTAGTGTATTACCTAAATAGAAACACATTAGTATACTCAAAGTGCAAAAATGGTCAACTTTAAATATGATGCTAAGTTCACTTAAAGAAAACGACCAAGTATACTTCAAAGTGTTTAGTCATAAACTAAACAAATTGTGCAGCTACTTCTACTAGTTTTGAACTAGTAAACTATTCATATTTTCTATCTATAAGTTCACTTATAGCTTAGTTGCAGTACAAACAAAAAACTGTTTTATTGATTAAACTACTTTTAAACTTTTGTACTATATAACTTGGAGTATACTAGTACACCTACAAGTATACTACCTGTACACTGATTAGTATCCTTACTACATAAAGTATACTTAAGATGCACTAAAAGTATACACTGCTTTTGTTTTGCTACATGCAATGTATATACTTTTCCATAACAATCTACACCCACTAGGACATACTAACAGGAAACGGTAGTGCCCGTTGTTGCCTAGACAACATTGTGACCATTTATTGTCACACATATCAAAATACAACTCTTCTTTACATATGAAACAATGAATGAATAAATCATTAAATGTAATGTTAGCTCTATAGTAATATTTATTAATTCGTGACACATTGGTTATCTTATTTTATTAATGCAGTGGAGCGTCACTAAACTCCGCCTATACTCACGGTGAGCTGTGGGTAATATTAGCCATCATCTGTACTTCGAATTTCTACCGGAAGAAGTAGACCATCCGGGAATCTTTGGAATACACTTTTCAACATACTACGATCAGGGACATACTAATTCTATTTTTGAATACCATTTAGGACGGATAGTATGCGAATTGGGACGCAGCATTAAACTTAAGTATACTTAATAAAGTGAACTTAGAAGTAAACATATTGTTGTCAAATCTATGCCGTGATCACTGAGAACTGGATTCACGTTCTCCATTTTAAATAGCAAAATATTTAGTATTGTAACAGCTGTGACTTAGTAGTTAGTAGACGCACTAACCCTTTGACTTGTGGGTTTAAATGTGGCGAAACAAAAGTTCAAAGTAAAAAAAAGAAGACTTGCATAAAACCCTCACTAACACAATTAAGAGTTTCATCAGCCGGCAATCAAATGATTCTTCACTTAAGGGTTCATTTCAAGGAGATTTTCAAGCGTAAAAGTGCTGCTAAAAGTTGCTAATCAAAGTGCAGGGCCGGTCTCGAGCAGGTTTGATGTCTGAAGTGAAGTGGCAGCATTTGAATGATTAAACGCCGCAGGAGCCGGCGCTCTGCTCTCGGCAGGGGCTGTCGATAAGATGTGCGGCGGGGCGTGCGAGAGGGGCCGCAGCCGTTCACCTTTCTCGCAGTAGGGCTCCCCCTCCTCCATGTAGAAGGCCTGGTTCCTGATAGGCATTTTGCAGGCAGCGCACAGGAAGCACTGGACGTGGTAGGTCATCTTCAGGGCATGCATGATCTCCTGCAGGGACGAGGGAACGGTGTTAAGGAGCTGTGCACGCCATCTACGAATTCACACTTTGAAAATCTGCCTGTCACACACATACATTTTACCCAACTGGCTTTGCTCATCCTTTATATTTACCAATCTGGTTTCTCAAAATACACAAAGTGGGTTTTTTGCATTGGTATTTGATGCATATTGCCAGGAAGATATATTGCCGTCACTTATGATAAATACTACAGTGTATACTGTATAGTATATTTATTACAGTGCAGTATATCTAATGTTTTGTCTGATTTAAGTACATTTAACTCCTGTGTGGTGTTTAGGTGTGTCGGACCCGTTTTATGTTTACTTAATATTAGGGCTGTCAAACGATTAATGCTATTAGTTTACATAATATGTGTCTGGGTACAGTGCAAATTAATTTTGTGTTTATAAATACATATAAATAAACAAAATAATATTCAAATTAAATATAAATATGTATGTATTTATCTATATTTACCAATCAGTTAAATTGTATATAAATGTTTATTTTTTATATTTTTCTGAAATATTTGCATGTATATGTTTGTTTTTATAAATACAAAATTAATATGCAAAGTATACAGACATACATTATGTAAAACAAACTTTTATTCTGGATGCGATTAATCGCGATTGTTTGACAGCCCTACTAAAAATGTTTAGACTTTTCTTTTAGTACATTAACCATAAATATAAATAGTAATAACTAAATTTTTTAATGTTTAAAATATGTTTTTATGCATGTATCCGGTCTGTGTTACTAAGATAAATATATATTCTTTCACAAAAATGTTTGAGCTAGACCAACAAACATTGGACAAGTAATAAGAATTTAAATAAATGAAAAAGGTGTATGTACGTTTTAAAAAAAATATTACAAAATATTTTCTTCAGAATCCTCAAAGACAACTTCACAAACAATTTTCTTCAGAATCCTCAATGACAACTTCAAAACATTACGCCGCTCTGTATGACTCTGTTGTGAAAAGCCATTCGACAGAATTGCATTGTGATGTTTGTTTTGTGAACAGTAGGAAAGGCTGTTACCCCGGTTATCTTCTTCTTGCATTTGGCACAGTTGGGTGAATAACGGTTGTCGTAGCACTTGGTACAATAAATGGAGCCTTTCTCCTCAAAGAAGCCCCCCTCGTCCAAGACCATTTTACACTGACAGCAAGTAAACTCCTCTGGGTGCCAGGAACGACCGAGTGCCACCACATAGCGTCCCCTACATCACACACAAACACAATCTTACAACAAAAGCCTTTTGCATTTAAGTGAAAGGGTCAGCTGGGTTTAGCACTTATAAGTGTGCAAAAGTCATTCTAATGGAAATAGTAGGTCAGACGAAGAAACGCACTCCATTCCATATTGATTCTCCACGGCGGAAAGCCGGAGGACACGGTCTTATTTCTGAGTCCGGTGTATTTTAAGAAATATTGCTGTTGTGAAGTTTGACACAACCTTTTCCCCCTCTCCGTGTTCTCTTTTAGTCTTGTAAGTAATGACATTTAGCGCCACGGTCGCCATTGATTTGGAGGTATTTTGGGTTGCCTGCAGCTATTTGCTTTGGGATTTCAAGCTCGGATTTTTAAAGTTGAGCTGTAAAGTTATTTCCGCAGAAGGTCTGTAGGGTGCAGCAGGATTACCTGATGATCTTGTTGCATGCGGCGCAGAGCGGCGTGCGCCCACTGGTGTCGCCGGTGTTCTGCTGGGCCGCCTGCAGGATGGAGCTACGGTTCTGCATGGGTGTGGGTTGGACGGGCTGCTTGTGCTGAGTCATGACCGTGCTGGTCTTATCCGGGTGGTAGCGGTCGGCGAATCCGGGGTCTGTCACCCACGGGGGCCGGCAGGCCGGACCGGAACTTGTTTGTGCTTTGGCTGGCGCTACATTAATAGGGTTGCAAAGAGTCATGTGTGCAAATAAAGATAAGGACAATGAAACATTTATATGTATTCAGGAATTTCCAATAGAGATCTATTAGTAAGTACATTTATGGGCTGTTAAAACAAGTGCTTTTGTGATCTAAAATGCACAGTTATTCACATCTATAAGTCAAATATACACACTGCTAAACCCAGGAGTGGCTCACGGTTCATTTTGGTTTATATACATCACATCTCAGGAGAGTGATAATTGACTTGCATTATCATGGTTGCCTATAAACACATCAGTGGCACTTATGTCTTCTGTCTCCTTTAAGCCTCGTCTTATCCCATCAACAGCAGGCCTGCCCGAACCAGCTGGGACGTTTGGTGAATGCGTGTGTGTTTTATTGCAGTGAAGCTCTTCCCGTGGGAGAAACTCAGCGCTGTGATTTAGTGTTTACCGTGAGAGTCGATCTATTCTGCTTACCTTGAACTCCATCAGGTTTGTCTGCTGGTTTGGTCTTGGCAGGACAGGAGGTTACTCCGTGACTGCAGAAAGAAAAACATCTACTTCAGAATAAATGTTACATGAGCTGCAATATTTTAATCCAATGAAAACGCTCTTAAATTACTTGAACAGTGGAAATGACACTAATAAACAAAACAGAGAGATTAAAACTGCCTGTTAGACTAAATCCAACTGAAGACGAATTGAGAGGATGATGATTACAACAAGGACAATGAGTCCAACTAAATGATTCAAGTACAACATCGCTTAGACAATGATTTACATATTTTACTACTGTAAGGACATCTTATGGACGATTTGCATGTATTCTGTAATACAACAATAAATATTTATTTTTATTATTTTTTACTTATTTCAATAATATCTATGTCTCTATTGTTCGTTCCATGTGTTTACTGTATAGCTGCTTTACAATAATGACAATTTCTGACCCTGCCTGAAAACCCAGTCCTTTTTTTTCTACATAAAATCAGCCTACATAATGTAAAGAACATTGTGTGAAATATAACATTGATATCTTTATTATCGACTGAATAAGACCATGTCAAAGATTTCAATCATGACTGACTGAAATCAAACTAAGAGTCTCCTGATCTCTTTAATACACACTTCTCATTTAAAAAAAGTTTTATAGAAATAAAACTGAAACTTGAATGTGCTTTACATTCAGTTTTACTCTTTACTCTTTGTTCTTGAAGACCCCATAGAGATGAAGGTTAGATGCATTGAGGAGAGGACATTCTCATTCTATAAAGCATTTTACTCAACAAAAATACGGATACAACACTGACTGCAAATGTGCCCTCGATTATTCAATTACTGACGTGATGGACAAGCTGTTGAAAACAAAAGGCTAAAAATCCAAGACTGATTCATCATGTAATACGATTTATATCTTCCAATCTAATTCACGTGTAAAGCCACAAAATATTAAGGCCATGATCATTTTGTAATATTGTAGCATTAAATATCTGTCTTAGTTATCCAGTATTATTAACTTCCTTAAACTATTAAACAACAACAACAACAACAACATATAAAATGCTCTGCCACCACACTCAAAATGTTGAAGTAAAGAAGAGAGGTTGAAAAAAAGAAGACAGAAATGAGTTTCACAGTGTTTTATGTACTCAGAGACACAAGTCAACAGATTGTCTTTTCATCCCACTGGAGACAGAACCAGAGAAAGAGGGATCAGATAACATCAAAATGGTGAATTATGTTAAATTACAGGGAGAAAAAATCTGAGAGAAATATAAAGGAAAGGAAAGAAATGACAAGGCACTCTCAGAAAGAAAGAAAACAGCAACCATGATGATAACTCCTCAACCACAAAAACAATAATAATAACAAAATAACATGATTTCCAGCTTGTAAAAACTGTACCACTTGAGACTATGACAAACCAACAGCACTCAGAGATTCCTGACGGAAACTTGACTGTGAGGCTCAGATTGAGTGGATTTCCGACTATGCTTGCGCTTCTCACGTGTGTTTTTGTTATTTTTACTTCGATTTTTTAAAGGTTTTTTGTTAGCTTTACAATTCCCCCCCCCACTCCCCATTTTTTTGCCCTGGGGTCGATGTTCCCCCATATCGGGCATGCGGTGTTTCAGCGATGCGCTTGTATCTAGCGTGGCCGTATCTCTGCCACCTGTTGCCCGGTAGGCAGAACGTTCAGGACTTGATGTTGAGGGAGCGAGCGGATCTCTCGTGGTGCCAGTCTCTCAGCCTGGCATAGCGGGGACTCTGAATCTCAGTGAGGAACTTTTCCCTGCCGTTCCGTGCACACCCCGGGACAGAAAACAAGGGGGAGAAAAAAGGGAAATTAGGAAGCAGAAGAGAAAGTTGTGCCAGCACATACTGTACAGGAAAAACAAAACATCAGAGTGCAAAGGAATCAATAGAACACAAAACAGATTGAAGTACGAATAGACATGTGCCGGTATACAATCACCATAATAAAATTGGTGAAGTGCATGCTACAAAATATTGGGAATAATGTGCAGTAATTTAAGAATTGTTTGGATTTCAAGAATAGCAGCTTTTCCATCAACAGGTTCAAATTTACAATACTGCCGGTGTGCTGAATGAAGGCGCTGAATGACAATGCGTCTGGATTTGAGAATAAATGACATTACACGAGAGTGACTGAAGAGTAATAAAAGCACAGATTATTTTAAAATAAAACAAAGATAAAATATTATACATTTTTATCTGGACCAAAACACGCCAGCCAATGAAGTATTGGTTAAAAAAAGGTTCAGATTTTTTATGGTTATTTACAGGGTGTAGAATTATTTTTCACTTAAATTAGTTTGAAACAATTCTTTTTATTTTTTAATAACTTTTAGATATTCAATTGTCATGGCTTGAGGAACCTTTTCAGATGTTTACTAACTTATACTTGTAAGAGAAGTTTTCAACCTGTTGCAAAAACACATTGCCGTGATCGCACACAGAAATAATTGTTCCAGCAATTATCGTGAAAAATGTCACAATCTAAAAAGGTTCAAACTGAATCTTCTGTTCGCATTTGATGATCTGATTTTGAGAGTAAATCCCGCAGAATGTCTGCAGAATGGACTTAAATGTAATCATTAAATGTAAAAGACATTATGTTGGGCCTTATGATGCTGCGGAAAAAACATAGAATTCAGTTTTTTGCCTAGATTGTATAAAACAGAATGGCACGGAATCTGGCATCTAGTGCTAAACATCTAACAAAATTATGCCATGACAAACAGAAATGTACAGATGGGGATTAAATATGTAATCGGTTTATTTTGCATGTCTATGAGTGAAAGAGTGGCGCAGTTGAGTAAAACTTTTTACTAAAAAAGTACATCAAAAAATAGGGTATGATGTGCAACTATAAACCAGGATCTCAGCAGTACATTTTCTCTTTTTATTTTGTTTTTCAGATATTTCCCCTGTATGGAAATATGAAAAAGTATCTACTGTAGGTTTTTTATTTTGGATTATAAGTGAATATATTTGGGCAAATATTTTACGGAAAGATTGACATGAACTGAATTTCCTGACTATGATAAATTGTTCAGAGTTTAGATTTTGAACAAAGTATTGATATTTGCTGACCTAATGCTACAGTCAGAGGTGCAAAAGTTGAGCACTATATGCAATGCATAGGTATACAACATCATAAATATGCACTTATGAAACATAATAATTTATTCACAGTCATGTCATTGAAAATCTGCATATGATTCTTTCTCCGGTGAAATACAAAGAAGATATTTTGAGAGATGTCTCGTTGGTCCATATAATACAATCGATTGTTTGGTAGCCAAAACTCTTCAAAATATCTTTTGTTTTCTGCAGAAGAAAGAAAGTCATACAGGTTTAGACTGGCATGCGGGTGAGTAAATAATAAAAGAGATTTCCCCCCTTCATTTGTAAAGCCGTCTATGAAACTCTTTGCAAGCAGATTCTATTGGTCTATATACAGTATAATCCACACACTGCACACCGCATGAATTTCCACTGCAACCGTATGGATCAAAAAACGCTATATAATGTGGATCAAAGCATATTTTCAGCATTCCTCCGCAGAGACCTGGTCACCGTGGGCTCTTAATGAGCACTGCGATAAGGTCAGAGCCCACGTTACAATGCCTCAAACTGCACCCATTAGCGTACACACAGATCTTTACCTGGACCTTTTCATGTTCTCATCATCTGGGTCCTGCACTGAGGGAAGCAGGAAAGGTACAAATCAGACCAACCGTTAAACAAACAGAAGAACAAACATTCACTGCAAAGCGCTACTGAACACTTCTGTATTGCCTCTTGCTGGAATGTCATCATCCTATGTTATACGAGAATCAATCCCGTGAGATGGACATCTACAGCAACAGCGATCGACTGCAAACTGCACTATTCCACGCACTAGATGGCATAAAGAAAGGCTCAGCCATAACCCTTTAAGCTATGGATGTGCGACATTTCCTTCTCCCTTATGATCTTACTCTCAGTATCAGATCAGCACTGTGGTCCTTTAGGATGTGCTTTTTTGACCTGCTACACGAAGATTAGTCCTTCACTAAGTAAAGATGGGATTTGGGAAAGGTTTTTTTTAAACTTAGAAGCAGAGCTGGGCGGTATGATGGTATAGACTGTAGGGATATTTCTAAGCCAATAATACCGTGATATATCAGGGGAAATATATTAAAAACACAAAGCTGTATATTATAATGTACTGTGCAGACCGTGTTGCACATGGGTGTACATCAAAACTTCAGTGATTTGTAGTGGTGGGACTCGATTAATGTGCGGTCACAGGTGTTTGGGACGGCTATTTTAAGACTTTATATCAATTAGAAAAGATTGACTTTACATTTACAGTATATGTGAAGCATCTGCTTCTACATTGATGCCAGGCGTATGATAACCTTATTAATAAACTTGCAAAAAATAGAATTCTCAAGTACTCGATGACCATCAAAACGAACGGTAACATTTTATATTAACGTTGCATGTGTTAACGTTGCATTAGATCATGCATTAGCTAACATGAACTAACATTTACTAAGATATGTCAAAGTTTACATATACTAATACATTTTTTAAATGAAAGGTTAGCATTAGTTAATGCACAGCAGATTAAATTAACAAATATTTAAGAAAAACCTATAATATTGCACATTGTTAGTTCATGTTAACTAATGTATTTAACATTAAGTGTTACTAAATAAAAAAAATGTTTATAGTTGAATAAGCTATGTGTCTATCATCGCTGTCCTTTTAAGACCTTGGATGTCCAAATTCACTTTTTTCAGGGAATGGAAAAAAAACCTACTTTTTAAATGATTAAGTCGACAGGCACTTTGTAAAACTTGTATTGGTTAGATATATTGGCAAAGCCCAGTGACAAATAAAAAGGTAACTAATAAAAATGGTATATGGCAAAAACAAAAACATGAAATATGGAGGACAGCAGCGATAAATATAAATTGTTTAACTTATTTTGCTGAGTTACAGCAACTTACCACTTGTCAAATGTTAAAAAGTTGTAAAGCCAGTTTGACTGAAATGAGAATATTATGAATCATTTTTATAAAAGTACAAATTACCATGTTGATACATAAAGTTTGCGTGATATACAATTACTTATGCCGTAACATAAGATTTCTGTCATACCGCCCATCTCTATAAAGAAAATACTTTTTCCACATTATACAGTCCTGACTGAAAAATGATCTGCTTCTTTCCAAGTAAACCCGTTGACATGAATGACCTAAAATGCCGAAAACCCCAAATGAGAGGCAAAAGTTCTCTGAGTGCAAACGCAGCGCTTGACAGGCTGTGGTCTGGTCTTACTGAAATCAGTTCCCGTGAGCTGAGCCAGGATTCGGAAAGAGCGAGACTGGGTGGTGCCGGTCCGTGGCTGCCAATCCTCCGTATCCTCGATCAGTCTCTTCTTACTGCGATCGTTGGGGATGAAGCAGGCCATGTTTTCCACCCGCAAACCGTGCCTGTGGATACGAGCTTTTATTGACCTCCTGAATTCTAGTGCAACGCATCACACCACGAAAACGTGACGAGTGACTTCAAGTCATGCGTGCACGCACAAAGAGAGGACTCGCCACAGAAAGAACGTGCTGTACGTGCAGATCACATTTCTTCTGGAGTGGATGAATATTCGTTTCAAAAATATACCATGGAGGAAGTACAGAACTACATTCATTACCATTTGTATATTACGCCAGAAAAAGCGACTGGAGTTTTGACATCCAAAACATCCTTCCAGGGGTTGCCAAAGTGTCTCTATGATATTCACGCACTTGGCCCGCATCCTTCCTGTAATGTTGCTCTACAAGCTTGTAATTTACACTTTTTAAGGTGTGCATGTTGAAAACCTAAATTCCGACGGTTTAGAAATGCAATAGTTTCTTGTCAACAAGTCGCACAATGGAAAGTATCATTCATGTTTGTCGAATAAAAAGTGTGGGCGAGATGCTGTACACACCCGATATTGTCTTGTGTTCACGTTGAAATTACTGTAATTACAAGATGACAACTATAAGGACATGAGCACGGTGGAGTCTCATACCGTTACTATGGCAACGTTCATAACACCCAATCCTCGTATGTCTTGAAGACAACACGGTACATTGTTTTACCTGATGATTTGCAAAATCGTAAAGCGAAATCTGTAATAATAAAATGACATGTCAACCATCAAGACGTTTTTGCCTGCCATTGAGTATATGAAGGGTTTCTTGGACTTTTTTACCCGATACATATAATTAACAAAAAAATAAGTTATGTTCGCCATAGTTACCATGGTACATTTTTGAGAGGCTAAGCAAAGCACATCAGATTAATGACCTACACACATATCCACAAGGACACACACAAATCTAAATATCAACGAAATGCAATTTTCACTTCAGAGTCATTCACAACACGGCATCGTTCTCAAATAAAGCCACAGATGCTACATTTACTAATAGCTTCAAACAACCCAGCGAAAGTGCCGCTATTCAATCCAGTTCAACTACACGCTACTAAACGCTGAAATAAACATGGCCCGATGTCCTCAAAAGCAAAACAACAAAACTAAGTGTTTATTAGTGAGGTCAGTGGCGGGTCTGTGTTCTTTCAGCTCGTGCATTAGAGACAGGAGAGGAGCCAGCACTTACTTTCCCTCAGGGTACAGCTCCTCATAGAAAGCTTCGCCTCTAATGAACGACAGAGAAAGCGAAAGAAAGATGGAAGTAAAGCACAAAACAATAGAAAGAAAGAGTGAGATCAGAACAACCAGAAACAGATCAGCGTCCATTAAGGGGACCTGACTTTACACGGAGTGACTGGACATCTCCACAACATCAATGTTGGACTAAAGATGTACATTGCCACATCAATTTTTGAATAATTACGAAGCGAAACTTGCCGTTTCCAAAAGCTAATATTGTAACAATGCAGGCTTGGCAAAAGGAAGATAAATAACATTTTGGAAGACAGAAAACAGAGCAGAAAACAGTGAGAGGCAAAGCCACTGGGCTGAGATTTGATAGTAAATTGCACACATTTCTCAGAGCATGAATGAAATAAAGAAAGATATTTACTAACTTGTCAAGAGCTTCCATCTGTGGAATGAAAAAAGAGATTAAGGTAGAAAAGAGTTTAGAAATAATAATAATGCAGTAACAGAATAAACAGCATTAAGAAAACCAAGATTAACGGAGAAGAAACCAATTGGTTTCTTTAAGAAAAATCAAACACATGCTATAAGTAACAAGAGAGCAGAGTGCTCTACTTATATTAAATAAGTAAAATGATCCATTGCTAAATCTTCTCCAAATTGTATTATAATTGTATCCCTGAACCAGGCCTTCAGCCAAACATGAAACCTGCATTATTCTTTTATAGCACAGAACATTAATGCCCCCCACACTACTGACCACTATACATTTCCAGGACTGTTCAAGTCATGAGATTATTTATGTTAACACATTACATTTTTATTAATTTCCAAAATGCATGTACAAATATTACTGTTTTATCGCTTAAAAGTGAATATGAACTTTATTTGCAGCATTTGAGGTCTGAAGAAACACAAACATCTTTTATGTTATTTTGACCGGTTTCTCTAGTTTTCTTTTTCTGCAAATATTCTGCAAAATGCAAATAGAAACCATTTTTTTATTTAAATATTGTTAGTATTTCACAGAATTAAAGAAAAATGATGAATACCTAAACACATATCTATAAATAGTTTGATCAGAAAAACTTAAATAATTTTGAAACGCTCTCAATATTTTACGCGGCTCTATTAATCATTTTATAGAATTTTTGGTAACAGTTTAACAAATATTAACAAATACAACCTTATTGCAATGCATTATCTAACAATAAAGAACACTTATATGGCATTTATTAATCTTATTTCATGTTAATTTCTACATTTACAAGGACATATATTGTTAAGACGCAATGAACAAGAACAATTAATTTGGTATTTAACAAGCTTAATAAATGTTGAAAAACAATATCGCTCATTGTTACTTCAGTAGTCTACTGAAACTTTTTGTTTTGCTTCTATTCTACTTCCATACTTTGGTTTTTAATAAAAAACCCATACATTTGTCCTCCTATAAAATGGTATCATTTTTCAAACACGCAATAGTGCCCCTTAGAGTGAAGAGCAGTAAACACAAGCATGCAGGCATGCGGTGCTGTAAACATGCTCAGAGTGCTGACGTGACTCTGATCTTCAGAGAACATGAAGACCTCAGCTCTGAGATGAAAACGCACACCAAACACTCCACGAGCAGAATTCAAACTCAATCTCCTTCCTTCCACAACACTCCAAAACTCCAGAGCCTCCTCTCCCGTTTCGCATTCACACAATTCAACTAAAGTTCATGAAACAGTTAGAGTTTATTTTTTATTTAACAAAACAACGAGGGCATGTCTTTGAATAAAACATTAGACATGGTTATGTGTTTGTGAGGAAAGTCGTGCTAAGGTGGATGCATACAGGAGCCGTTCCAAGTTAGGCTGTTAAGTAATTCAGCACCGGGGCCCGTAATGGCACTTTGAGGGCTCAGCGCATTTTATGGGAGGGTCTCGACTCTATAAACAGCAACGGACAACATCAAGCCTTTGACTAAAGACAGATTTGACCCCTGTCAAACGGCTATATGAAAACCTTTAACCTTAACCAATCAGTTACTGCGCTTAAGTTTAAAAATATAAAACAATGATTTTATTGCCCTCGACTTTACCAGAACTGACTGCTAACATCTGTTGTTTTGATCAGCTTAAATAAAAAAGCTTGTTAAAATGCAAGACCTTCCGTGATCTCTGGCGCTAAAGAGACGCAGACAGTTCCTGCATAGTGACGATAAAGACATGTAAAGGAAAACAGGCCGTGCGTTTGAGATGTTCTCGAAACAGTTCCTCTCTGAGGAATTCTGGTCAACCCCCTGGCATTGTGACCGCCTTCTTCTGACGTGAAAAACAGACACAGCGCTTTAATGCCATACTGTTTATTACAAGCACACAGAATAAATCCCAAAAAACTAGCTGACCCCAAATCTGCCTATGCCAGAACACTACACAGAAACTCAACACAAATGTAGAAAAATGTCCTCTCCACCACATCTATGCCTTTTGGTTTATGCGTTCACCCTGGGAATTCTGGGAGACCCAGGCGTGCTCGTCGCTATTGATGTATCATGTAAAACTTGATGCCCTCGAGAAACAGGGCTCATTTTTGTGGACTAAGCTCATCACGCATGTCCCACGGCGATCAAAGCTGGCAATAAAGAGAGATTATGAGCCACAGTCTATCAAGAGACGTGGCTGGCCGGTCACCTACCCATTGTGAGGCTGCGGTGCGCTGCTCGGCACCTGCGAGCCTGAGTTAAGCTTGGGGGCATACGACACTGGCTTGATGATGGGCCCCATGCTGCCGTTGCCAGAAGCTGCAGAGAACGGCCGTGCCATCTTGTTTATGGCCGTGCTAGGTGCGAACGAGTACTTTGGGTGACTGGATACGGGCGTGAGCGTTTTCTGAGCGTGGAGAAAGAAGACACACAGTGCAGAATCAACACCATGCATGTCAAACCGTGCACACATTTTCATTCGCTTAGTGGCAACACAGGTGAATGCACAATCCTAGAATTGCTTTAATGTTTAATCCTGTGTAAATGAGAGGATTAACTTGGGAAAAAGGGGGGGTTGTCTTAAAGTGTACGCGCTGCAAATTACAAGCTCAGTGAAAGTGCAGAAGGAACTGTTTAAGAAGCGTGAACACACCCTTGGCGCAAATATTTATCTTGAGATGAGGCCAAGGTCCGTCTCAAACAATCTCCCTCGGTTCCTGCTGCACTCAGCACGATTGGGTTGAAAGCATAACTAGAAACTGATATGACTAGAATTATAACCGTGGAGCTGTGGCCGATACCCATGTTATGGTCTGTTGCAGCCACATGAGAGCGCAATTTCTCCCATTCTAGTTTTAGTGTGCATTATGAAAAGAGTTCTTCAGAATTGGTGGGAATAGGATTGATCGATATATCTAGAAACCAATGTTTTAGCCATTTTAATATTGTTGGAATTGGTTGACAATGGCTATTTTATATTCAAAATTTTATTTGCAGATAGGAATTGCACTTTAGTGTAAATTGAAAATGTTTATTTAAATTATGTGTATATGTTATTTGCTATCATGAGTATTAAGCTTGTATATACTATACCACATGGCTATCTAGAATTCTTGATTCTGATCTAGGTTTAATTTTGTGATAAAAGCCATCTGGATGTACATGATCTCTTACATGAAATGGTACAAAAATATATGATATCTGGGGTTGTGCATTCTGTTATATAAAAACCACCAAAGGCATGTTTAAGCAAGACCAAGAGCAAGACGTCACGTTTATCTCAAACAGGAAAAGAGATAAAGCACCAGAGCTTTCACAACAACCAGAAAGTGAAAAAAAAATCACGATTTTTAAATTACATAAAACATAAAAAAGGAGATGAAAACGTCAGCCTTATAAAACACAATTCAAGAACATGTTTGTGGAGTTTCTGGAGCGATTTTGTGAAAGCTCTGTCAGATACAAGAGAAACATTCTCTTACCTTTTGCTCTCCTCCAGCATGATCAAAAGCTCTGGAGAGAGAAAAAAGACAAATCACCAAAACTCATTCAATTATAAATATTGATGCAAAATCTGTAATGAGACTTTTAAGGGGAGTGTAATAGTTGGACAGACAAATGTGTGCCAAATACGAAAAAACTCATGGGAATTAGATCTGCTCTCTTTGGCTACAAAAGCCATTTTATCAGTCTGAATGGAATGTTGCAGCTGTACAGTGAGAGTTAATGCATGCCTGTGGTCCAAATGCTTCGATTCACACATAAATCAAACATGTGCATTAGAAACATATCAGCAGTGACTCACAATGATATATTTCTTTTCTACTGGAGTCAAAATAAACACGGCTGACATCAATTCAGCAAAAAGCAACATCCAATACGTGCTCTCTTGTTCTTTTCCCTGAATCTTTTAATATAAAACTACAATGATATATTTTAAAAACAGCACCTTAGTCCAATATATACCAAATTTGTTGATGTCCTTCCAAAACCTCTTATGTACAATTTTGCTGTTTTTCAGGAAATGGAAAAAAACACTGTACTTTTTTATTAATTGCTGTGTTGTCGTTGCTGACAAGCACGTTTTATTGGTTAGATATTAGCGACAAATATAAAAGGTGACTAAAACAATAATTTATGATTTTCACTAAATCTGGAGATAGGAGGTTTCAGAAGGAGTTCACAAATAGGCTATAGCAATGTCACAAAGAATAAAACAAATACATAGATATAAATGGTTGTGTAAATAACATGATACACCAATAGTAATTCTTCAGTGCACCATTATAAGAATATGTGACAAACATGATTAAGATGTTAAGAATCTTTATATTTATCTATAAAGCAATATTTTAGCTTCACTGAATTTAACTTCATTTTTTTACACACTTTTACAGTGACTGTACCATTATAACACCACACAGAAATTTCGTTTTACTTTAGGTCAGGGCAAAAAACCCTGACCTAAATTGGACAGTTCAACTAGACTGGAAAAATTGTGGCATTCCAACAGTGTCCCTCCCCCCCACACGAGTCTGCATTTCCTGTGCCTATACACCACTTCCTGTGACAGTGATGGTATCCTCTTTCACAGAGGCCTTTGTCCAGACCACAGAGAGGAATAACAGAGGAAAATAGCACAACCAGAGTGTTTTACAATGCCACGGGAAAAAATAAACGGCATCCAAAAGCTGACAATATATAGAAAAGCACCAGGCTACTGTGCCATTTGCCTACAATATACTTTGATATGGAAAAAGCAAGAAAACTGACTGCATTAGAATGTAAAGCAGTCTATTTATTTTGTAATAAGTAAAAAAAATAAAAAAGTATTTATTAAGTAAAATCAAGTGTTAATTGTAATGATGAGAACATGTTTTTACTTCCAATGCACGGTCACAAAACCACGTTGAAACCACTTTTAGTGTTCCACAGAAAACAAAAAGAGTCATACACAGGTTTTGAGTGAGGGAGAATAAATGACATCATGTTCGGGAGAACTTTCACGTCAAATTCTTACATTAAATTACTAAGAGTTCATTTATTGTATTGAAGGTAAAACATTACACGGAAAGGATTTGTGTCACTCAGAAAATGTCTATTCACAGAAAATCTTTTCACAGAACTTGTGACATGCATCTTAATATCGTGGAGACAAATAGAATGAGAGAGGTTTACCTCAGCAACGGTGAGTTTATAGACAAATATGTTTGTCACAACGCAACTTTAAAAATACGACTTCAAACATTATGGATCTAAATGTGCCAGTTCATCCTCTGTGATCAAGCATGAATCGAAATATTCATGCACAAAAAGGTTATTCGTATCTCTCACGGCCGCTTTTGTGTTCAGTACACGTACATTAAGTAATCTTTTGTCATGATTCCTTAATTGTTTAAGTAAAGAAAACATTAGCATTTACCGTACAGGGAGGAACACAAACATACATAACTTAATCACTCTCCCATGTGATTTACCTGCTTTTCTCTTTATAAGCGAGGGTGGATTAAAAAAAATATGAGGACTTCACGTTCACATTATACATAACGCTTAGGACAAAAACTGGATTAACCACAAAGCCACACAGGAAGGGCAGAGCACGGACATAAAAACATGATGATGGCTTCTTACAACAAACAAAAGCTTACAAAAGAACTCTTAGAAACCGCATTTCAAGCGCTTGCCCAAACAGCTATCAAAGGCATGTTAACTAAAACAACATCACCCTCTGTAATCAAGTCTACCAGGACTACAGACGTGTTCAGACACATGTCTTCAATTTCGCCTTTCCACAGGACGGAAAAACACAGCGATCCATCTTTGATAGATGTGAACACCAGACTACAAAAACACTGACACAAGCAAACAATAGTCCATATAACATTCATCTACACATACTGAGCAAAGGGGTAATTACGAACGTTAAAAAGATGCTCATATAGATAGTATGTCACAACATACTCCATAAAAAGAGGCAGGAATGACATCATTTGATCTAAACCATCAGTGGCATGATGAGATGGAAACACCCACTTTCTGCACGCCTCTAATCGGTTCATCCCATCGCACAGGAATCTGGGGAATTTGACATTTTCAGCATCAGCAACGTTTTATGACCAAAACAAAACAAAGTCCTGTATTCTCTCCTATATTTTAGCTGAGTTTTAGTGAGAAAAACCATTTGACATGAGCCAAACTTAAGAAATTAAAATGAGAAATAATTTACTCATCATTATTCTATTCCATTATATATTATTTACATGACATGCAGTTTATTACATATATTTTGATACATTGTTCACTACTTACCGAGCTTTTGAACGATCCACAAGTTTTCTCGAGGAAATGTCTTATAACTTTGGAACGACATTTGGGGTGAGTAAATTATTTTTATTTAACATAAACTATCCGACAATATGCTGAAACTAATGTCCTATTCACTTAGTCAAAGTCATGCACACGTTTTATCGGGAGAAGTTGTAATTCTCACAGCTCGATAGTTTTTGTACAGGCCATTACTAACCACTACAAGTGCTTACCTACTGTGATGACATACAAACGGCTCTCACACACCTTAAAAGGAAGCGAAACCACATTTATAAGTGCGGTTTGGACCATTACACAGGCTCTATTTCAGCTGTGTTGATCACAGGGGCGGCCTAATGACAGAGCAGGAAGAAGCAGCATTCTGCACCCGTGCTCATCTTTCCCGGTTCTCATAATCTTTCAACCGCAGACACAATACTCTTCCCACCAGCAAGCCGTGATCTCCGTCTGACGGAGCACGGTCCATTTCAAACTTCCTTTTTTGGGCACATTTTACAGCATCCCGAATGGAGTTCAACGCAAGCGATCTCTGAACTGTGTCCTGCGGCACTGGTGTTTTTCCATGTCTGTGTTAAGAAGCGAGGAGCGGCTTCTGTCACGGCGCTACACCTTCATCTTCAGCTTATCTGCTCTACCATTAGCCCAGGGTCATCCGAGCCAGACAAAGAACAGTTTTATTACAGGAGATGAGAGAGAGAGAAAGAGAAGCTTTACAAGAGTGTTTCATGTACTGGATTTAAAACCTTCCCTAAAATCTATCTGTAAAGAAAATGGAAACTAAAAACCAGGAGCTCTGTAGTTCTACAGGCAACTTAATTCTGCTGACATGTCACTATGTCCCAAGACAAGCGTTTATAAGCAAAACAGGAAGGGCTTAGAGTTTTGTAAAAGGACTAAATTAAAATAGTTCTGTAAATTAAATTTGGAATAGTCAACAAAGCAATGTGCATTTTCACAACAAGACACCAAAATTAAAAAGCTGAAAAACCACAGCGGAGAATAAAATGTCAAGCCACTCTTGGTTCCAGAATTAAAACGATTAAGGCGGTTTAAAACAAATCCTCAAATAAAGAGTTTTCAAAGCTCGTTTACACAAAGAACAATAACTAATTAGATAAATATGATAACTATATGAGTGCCCACACATTTGGATGATAAGTTATGTTTATTTTGACCTCACAATGCAGTTCTGTTTAAATCAAAATCTATTTCAATTGGCCGGCAATGTTTTATCCTAGAAACAAATTAAAAAGTAACATTTTACTAAATTATTATTATAAAAAAACATTTGGAGAAAATTATACCATGACACAAGCAGAATGTTCTTGAAGAAAATTAACTACTCGCCTCATATAACGCTGCAAACTCATAACGTGAAAATATATGCTTCCAAGATCATAATGAAGAGGTTAAGAGTGAGTTAAGAGCATTAACCAGAGAACACAATTTCCTGTTAGGTCACTTTCTCAAAGATGAAATCATGTGCAGTTGTTTGTGTACCTGCTCAAAGTGAGGGTGAGGGCATCCGTCGCTGCTCTAATCTTGTTCTGTGCCTCCACGTGGGTCATTTCCTCAGCGTTGGCCTCACAGATGGACACCACCCAATCTCCAACACCCACTCCGGCCTGGGCTGCCTTGCCGCCTGGGATCAGCTGTAAAAACCATAGAGAACATTAGTCATCAATTAACTAACAAGACTAACAAAGCATTTGTCATGGTTAAAATGAAGTGACCTCAAAACATTTCAGCTCTCGTACAAGATTTTGAAATTTGCAAAATAAAAGTGGTGCATGTCAAGGCATATGTGAGAGGGAACGAAGACCTCGATATGAGACTTCTAGTGGGTTTCTTTGCAGTTCCAAGGGGGTTTGGGGTGATTGCTGTAGACAACCGTCTCCATGATGTTCTGAACCCTCGATGCGGCTCAGATAACAAAATTATATTATATTCATTTTTTAGTTTGTTTTATTGGGCGTAAACTTTAATACTTTAGATAATTCAATATTAAAATCAAATTCACTGTATTAGGACCACTAATAATAATAATGATCTCCAAAAGAATAAACAAAAAAAAACCACACTGAAGGATTTGACCCAGATCCTGTAGATTTCTGAATTTAGGACACTTTTATATTTCTCACAAATTGCAAAGCCATGTAATTAAGTCTTTTTTATTATCAATGGCAAGAAAACAATCAAGTGACATACAAACATTCAAAACAACATTTAAATCATGAATCAATGACAATTCCGGTCTTCGATATAAAACACACCCCTTCACTACCAAATGAGTTTGCATTACCTATCCAAATCAATCAAACTCTACCAAACAAAAGCGGACACGGCTGATAGGAAGTCTTGTTTTGAGCCTGAACAAAGAACTCAAACGCTCAAAATGTAATAGTGTTGATAAATCCTTCACCGTAACAAAAGCCAGTCTAAAAAAATCCTGTACTTTACCACACTATTGACTTTTGCAGCAGGGCTATTCAACCGTGTTCCCTGAAGGCTGCAGTCCTGCAGAGTTTAGCTAAAACCAAAATCAAACACACTTGAATCACCGAATCAAGAATACATGAACTTTGGCAGGTGTGTATGAGCAGGGCTGGAACTGAACCCTCTAGGAACCGAACTGAATAACCCAGTTTTATGGCATCATAGTTTAGTGCTTTCGAGATAAGGAGGGAAAACTCTGGGAATGAAAATCACCAAGAAAAAATTTGACAATATGTCCGAAACCACACCCCAAAGGAAAAGTAGAAAGAATGTATGGAAATATGCTTGTTTCACATGGAAATGAGATGTTAAACACTGAGAATCTGTCTACTCAATGAATTTGGTGTGCATGGCTTCTGTGAGCGCAGACATAAACAAATTACGTACGGTCACATCATGTCCAGGAAGCATATATGAGTCACCTTCGCATGTAACACTGACTCCATCTATGCAAGCACAGATTTATAGCTCGCAAGTGCTCAGAATGACACACCGAATCCTAAAAGTTTACTCAGCCTGTGTCTGATGCATTCTGGGAAAAAAAACTGTGACTGTCTCAGATAATTAGAGATCTTAGTGTGAACAACGCATACCCAAAATCCTGCCAAAACATTAAAATATTTTTATCTATCTATCGAAACATTTGGACTTGATATAAAATGAATCTGTTTAAAATTGATGGTTCATTTCAAACCTGTATGACTTTCTGTCTTCCCCAGAACACAAAATATATTTTAAAGAAAGTTGGTAACCAAACAGCGACGGCACCCATTCACTTCAATTGTATGGACACAAAACCAATGTAAGTCAATGGGTGCCGTCACCAACTTTCTTCAAAATATCTTCTTTTGTGTTCTGTGTAAGAAGGGAATTCAAACGACAAGAGGGTGAGAAAATAATAACATTCATTTTTGGGTGAAAGACCACTTGAAAGCACACACACCCAGAGTTACATTTCCTTGACTCAAATGCCAACCCCACATTAGTCCAATAAAAGAAGCCCAAAAAGAAAAACGCAACGCATCATTACTAGTGCTTAATCTGCGTAATAGCATAATAAGACCTTTGGTGGTAACATCCTAATGGGATACAGCTTTTGATTTTGGCATGAGTACGAATGTAATGCATATGATCTACCCTCCTACGTAAAGCTTTAACCAAACCTTTAAAATCTGTGGTCTCTTTATTCTCCAAGTTCCACCATATTTGCTGTCTCAGTGGTCTGCTATTCAGTACAAATAAACATTAACTCTTCACTGTGTTCAATGTGGGTTTAGAAAATTGCTGTGTGTTGCCTGGGCATCTGAATGAATGCCTGAATGCTTACTTACAGGCCTAAGACACTAAAATGGGCACTTGGGGATATTTTGAGAAATATCTCAGGGGTTTTGCGCGTCCATACAATAGAAGTTAATGGGGGTCAGTGATGCTAGGTTACCAACATTCGTTAAAATATCTTTGTTTGTGTTCTGCAGAAGGAAGAAAGTCATAAAGGTTTGTAATGACACCAGGGTGTATTGCCTCAGCACAATCTGAGCTATACCAAAATGAATACATATTTTCCAAAGCTTCAAAGTGATAGTTCACCCAAAAATAAAAATTCTGTCATCATTTACTCACATTCGAGTTGTTCCAAATCTGTATAAATGTATTTTCTTATGATGAACACAGAGAAAGATCTTTGGAAGAATGCTTATAACCAAACAGTTCTTGGACCCCAATGACTACCATAGCAGGAAAAAAATAATTAATATTTTCATTTGTACATAAAACGAAAAGAAAGAATTTTTGACGAACGTAGGACAGCAAACAGTTCTTGGGCAATTTTGACTACCATTCAAAATGTCCTACTATGGTAGTCAATGGGTCCAAGAGCTGTTTGTTTACAAGCGTTCGTCCAAATATCATTTTCTGTGTTCAACCAAACAAAGAGATGTATACAGACTAGAGAGATTAATTCGTGACAGAATTCTCATTTTTGGGAACCATCCCTTTAACAATGAAAATGTACTCTGTTTTCCAAATTCTACCAAATTTCCTGTGTAGCCACATGCTTTTCACTTCAGCGACCCTTTACAATACCTCACTGCACTTTCAAACTGGAATTTGTAGTTGGACGGCGCTGCAACATAACAGAAGTTATTGTCCTGGGGCTTGCAAGTCATTATGAAAAACAACCGTCAGCCTGTTGTGAGACCATGTAAATATTTATGAAACATAAGAGCCATTGTGACATCATTATGACATCATGAGGCAATGGCCGGGGTCTGAATAACAAACCCGCACAAAGGCCTCCCTCAGGTGCAGCGCTCTGGCACGGGTACAAGAACAGGAGAAACTGCAAACAGACCAGGAGGGCAAACACATGGAGAAGACAGGAGCAACAGATGAGAGGCAGGGTTGAGATGCAAAAACGAAGGAAATGAGACCTAGGGGTGCGTGGAGCGGTGTTGTGTACGGTAGAGTACTCAGATAAAGCTGACGGACGTGGCCACCTGTGTTTCTGGCTCGAACTCTTGGCCCAGCTGTTCCTTGACTTTAGTGTGGTGACAGCAAAGTGCTGCGCTAAGATCTTTTGCAAGTCAAACAGGGAAGCGTAGAGAAACCTTAAACCATCTAGCATTAATAAGCCAGTACAACACAAGAACATTTGAGCACAACCGCGCAAAATGAAAAAGATGGCGGCAATATTGGATACAGAGTAGGATGCAAGAATTGCACACATTTTTTGAAAATGTAAATGTCTTATGCGTATTCCAGCCGGCTGAGCTGCCTTTTCTACCCTTCTCTTCCCAGACAGTCCGAGGTCGTTTTGTCCTTGAAGCTACTAAAACTTTATGTGGTGACCCTAAAGACCACCCTTGTACTGGTTGTTAAAATCATCGCCACATTTCACTTTCCATTTCCTTTTGGGGGCTGTAAGACTCCGGCCTCTCTGCAATTGCGTCAGCTGATACGAGCGAGCCATAAATATCTTGGATGTAGGAGCCAAGCTTTAAACTAAGTTGTCTTCAAAGGTCCCCAGAAGCAGCTACTGCCACATCGGCTAACAAGCCCTACAAAAGCAAACAAGCTTATAATGAAAACTTTCTAAAATGAATCGATGACCAACTTAGATGATTATGTGCACAGACGAGAGCAACGAGTGGGAACGAGTGAACCCAGAGCGAAAATGTTTCTCAGGAGGCACATGAAGTGCATTTCTTTCAGTTTAATAAAAGGGACAGTTCATGCGAAAAGGCATCGTCTGTCTTAGATGTCCAAACTTGGAAAAAGCTATCAAGCTCCAAAAGGACTATTTGTGCAAAGATCAAAAAATATTTAGAAAGATTTACTGTTTGTTCTTTTTTAATGCCATTACAATGTATGGTGACATTCAGTTTAAAAATATATATCAAAAAGTAATTCATATAATGTGTGAATTATTTGTAAGTTTTATATACATATTAAAAAAAGTTATTCAAAAAGTGAACAGTATATTATCATAAAAATCGTCTAACAGGAATACAAGAATAAGGAGAAACCCTTTATTTTGGACGAATAATTTCTTTATTTGGTTATGCCTGTTCCTGTAGAAGAACATGAACCAGCTTAATCCCGAACAACATAACACAATTCACAAAAGAAAACCTCAAACAGACCTTCAAAAGGTGACATCATACACAACTCTTTTTCTGAAGTCATGTTTGACTTCAGCAAAATGGCTTGTTGCTCGCTAATGAAAACCAGATGCACTTCCAGTGCACGCAAACAGAAATCATAACATTTGCACGCTGCAATCATCATTGATTTCACAGCTAGCAAAAGCAGACACAAGAGACCATCTTACATCGGTTTCATGTTCTCTGATTTCATCAGGAAAATATTTCTCTGAGGTCCGGTAACCTTGTCATCTGGTTTGAGGAATGGTGGTTGGAGACATTCATGGATAGTGGGTGCAAAAGTAGACAAAGAGCCTTTCTGTTGCCAGGAATAGCAGAACAGTGTTAAAAATCCCAGGAATGCTAAAGAAATGTACCAATGGAAAGAGAATGGATTGGAGGAATGGAGCAGTGTGAGACAATGTTCAGAGAAAAATGAATGCCTGCCCACCTCCAAATACTACCAGCTGATGAACCCACAAAAAAATGATGCTGAACAATGCGATACATGAATTCAGCACATTATTTTTTTCTAAAGTGACTTTGTATTCATGTACTCTTTGGGATTCAATCCCATGACCTTGACTTCACAAACACTCAAAAGTTGAGCTACAGAAACATGATGAGAGACAGAGACTAATCATACTTCAAATCCCTAACCCCAGAAATGAGTAATGGTGATTGTAACTTTATGAATGTTTTAAAGAATGTTTTCTACCAACAAGTCACCACGTTCCATTTCCTAATCGTCCTGTTTCAACACCTTATTCATTGCAACCTTGCAACAACCTCTCTCTTCAACGTCCCGGTTTTCCAAAAAAGGAAAAGGAAACCGTTTCCCTCCCCTTGAGAACCTGTGGACAAAGCATGCTGTACCTTCATTACCTCATGACCTGTGCTGGAGTTATGTGCAGTGGGCGTGCGTAACCTCCCTCAACACGAATGAATCACCGCCCTTCATATCAGACTAACAAATCGCCTTTAACAGCGGCGCTTAACCTCAGACAGCAGAACAAACACACCTAATAAGTCACATTCTGTCAGACTGATGACTCAATGATTTCAGCCAGAACATGGGAAGTCGTCAGTATTCCTTAGAAGATGAATTTTCGTGTCTGTCTGGGGGCGAGGACGTGTGAGGTATGAGATGTTTGCTTTGCTGTGACGCGTCAAACCTAAGGCACGTTTCAATGGGTGTCACGTGATGAGTATTAAGGCAGTAAGTGGTTATAATGAGGCAATTTTGAGCTTTGTGGTCAAAACTGTTACAACCGAGACCGTTAGTGTATGACTGACAAATCTGACTTGTTTTCTCCATTTTGTGGCCATTTTTCATTTCTTAAAGGAAAAGTTCACCCAAAAAAGAAAATTGTGTCATCATTTACATTTTCTTCTACTGACACAAAAGATGATATTTTCAAGAATGTTGGCAATCGAACAACAAAACCAACGCTGTTGTTTGGTTACCAGCATTCTTCTTCTTCTTTTGTGTTTTGCGGAACAAAGAAAGTCATACATATACATTAAAATGACATGAGGGTAAGTAAATGATGACAGAATTTTCTTTTACTTTAAAAACAACCCCTGCTTGGAAAAACACCTTACACTTTGCTGGTGTTGATCTAGAGCAGACTATGCCAACTAAAATCAGCTCAAGCTCATTTAAAGGAAAATTTCACCCAAAAATGTAATTCCTGTCGTCGTTTACTCACCTTCAAGTTGTTCCAAATCTTTATAAATGTCTTTGTTCTGATGAACACGGAGAAAGATATTTGGAAGAATGCTTGTAACCAGACAGATTTTCATCAGACAGTCAATGGGGGGGGGATCTCTCTGGTTATAAGCATTCTTCCAAATATATTTCTCTGTGTTCATCTGAATAAAGAAATGTATACAGATTTGGAACAACTCTAATGCGAGTAAATTATGACGGTTTTCATTTTTGGGTGAAACACCCCTTTAAGCCTTTTTTCAGGGACACTGACGGGGTAAGTTCATCTTTCTTTAAAAAAGGTATTCTTCATTTCTAAACTGATGCTTATCAGTTATGTCATGCTAGTGCAAAGAAGATATCTGTTCAGTCTTGTATACAAAATCATTCCTCATAAATCTAAGACCCTGCACCTCACTTTAGAAGAAGTTCCATCAGGTTTAGTATGGCACGCACAGACACGCTCCCACTATTGCATAACACCTAGTAGCAGCAGGAGGAGGCTTTTCAAATGGCCAATCTTACCAATGAAGTCACCGTTTTGACTCAAGCAGACATTTAAGGGAATGTTTAAGTACAGGTCATCAAAGCTGACAGACGTCTGAGAACAAAACAGATGTACACAGCTCCAGGTTATACTATGCTGTCTGACAAAGCAAGCAAAACAATGACACAATCGCAGAAGTTAGTCTACAAGAATGCTAGTATATCTAATGTGATCCTTAGGAATCTCAGCCTCCCCTCTCCGCTGGTTCCAATCCTACCTCTCCGGCAGATCATTCAAGGTGTCATGGAGGGGCTCGCTGTTCACTGCTCACCATATGATCACTGGGGTCCCTCAGGGATCGGTGCTTGGACCGCTGCTTTTTTCCATCTACATGACATCCTCAGGAGCCATCATACGAGCACACGGCTCCTCGTATCACAGTTATGCAGATGACACCCAGATCTACATCTCGTTTCAGCCAGACGATACCACTGTAGCAGCTCGCATAACAGCCTGCCTAGATGACATCTCAGCTTGGATGAAAGAGCCTCACCTGCAGCTGAACCCGGCCAAGACAGAACTACTCGTGTTTCCGGCACACCCCACGGTCCAACATGATCTCACCATCCAGCTTGGCAATTCCACTATCACTCCTTCCGAATCAGCCAAGAATATTTGATGAACAGCTGTCCTTCATTGATCACATTGCAAAGACAACGCGATCATGCAGATATGCCTTATTTAACATTCGCAATGTTAGACCCTACCTCACTGAGCATGCAGCACAACTCCTTGTCCAGGCCCTGGTAATCTCAAGGTTGGACTACTGCAATGCTCTCCTTGTTGGTCTTCCTGCAAAGGCTATCAAATCACTTCAGCTGGTTCAAAACGCAGCAGCACGCCTCATAAGGGCACTAAATCCCTTTAAATCTGCTAAATTACTAAATGTAAATGTAATGTTAGCTACTAGCTAGTAGCTCCAAAGTCCATTAGGGAAGTCATGCCGCTCGTCGGCCATCTTTGCAATGCACCTTTGGGCAGTAATTACGCAACTCAAACAAAATATGAATGGGAATACTCATATTTATATAGTCGCCGGCTAAAATCCAAAATAAACGACACAGTTATAAACAACATTTCAAAATGACGTAAACTGTACCATAACGTTTGTTTATTGAACTGTCCCTTTAAAGTACATTTGGATAAATGGATTACATCCAATCGCAATGAAGAAAACATTTAAACGAGTTAAATAATCCTAAACTTGGTTGTTCCCATGTCTGGCTTGACAACGTTTTTCAGTAATGTTTTGAAAACATTATTATTATTTGTACCTTTCTAGGAATCACTTTCGGCAACTCGAAAACTCACACGCATATCCTCTAGCCAAACTACAGCCTGCTTGTTTGTCCCAGTATTCGTACCGCTACAAAATGACCTGTCAGGTCCACGGCAGGAACATCTACCAGATCTGAAGTTTTGTGTACACTACAAACATCGCTGATCATATAAGGAATGGAAATTCTGTGCTTGGACCTGATCTCTTCAACATGGTCCATTGGAAGTGCCATCAAGGCAAGATTCGATGACCTTATAGAGAGAAAACAAAGCATTGCACATCCTTGTGAGGAGACACGCGAATGGTCTTTTTCTTTCGAGGTTTGATATCAAGCGGTGACATGTTTCTGAAAGAATTGAAATAGACCTTGCGAAGCACCGAGCAGGCTGTTCTCATTAACTATAATGCATTTCCTTTTGAGGTCATATTTGATGTCTCTGCTCGCTGGGACGGGACTGTGAACTGACACAGAATTGTTGAAGAACTCATTACGGCCATTCAAAACCTTGAGTGATTGATGGCTTCGCACTAAATGAAGGCTGCGAAATGCATTGTGTGTTTGTCAAATTGAAATGTTTAAACGGGAGAGAATGAGATGCATACATCATTGATAAAGAGCAGACAGCTTGAACTGTAAACAAAAGGTGACGTTACTTCATAACAGTGTTCAGCGGTACATTAAACCAATATGGAGGTCACTTACCCTAGACACAGTAAGGGGCATGTTGAAGTCTTTGCCTCCCTGAAGACGAAAACCCCAGGGGGCAGGTCCATTGAGTGTTACACAATATATATTCATGGCCTGAGGAGAAAAAGATAGCAAGATATGAAGGTTTCCAAATCATCATCATAGTAATGAAAATAATAACGTCTGTGGTCTTGAACATGAAAATGCTTTTGACACACGGAACAGTTTATAACACGGTTAAGCTTTGAGTTTACTCAATACAATTGATGGCAAACGCTATTTAAAGGTTTGAGATTAACAATATCAAAGCCATTTTAATGCGTTCCCTTTTTGTTCCTGTGTTGGCCGTTTGTTTGCCAAGTAATAATAGCGTTCAACACAGACATTAGAGAACCACTTTTATTTGAATGAACGAACAGGTAGGGAACTAAAAATAAGCACCTTTATTTTTAGTGTGTGGTGAACTGCAAATTACTAGGCAGCGATATGCCTTTGCATTTAAAGCCAAGAAATTTGAAAAAAGCACATTGGGCCAATTGGGGTCACATCATAAATGTTTTCATTCGGTAAAAAGACACCATACACAAACACAACTTATCACAAAACACTCTAAAACAACCCTACATTGTTAGGTTAAGTTTCCAAAAAAATACAGTTTCTCCAAAATATCATCTATTTTGGTACCAAGACAAAATAATCTATCAGCAACGCCATCAGCACACCATTGCATCACTGTGATAATGACATCAGTATTTGTTACAGAAGCAAAATAGTAACATGACATCAAAATTTAAAGCCATCAGAAGAGCCAAGGACAACCTGAACCATAAAATCATGACATTTCTCTCCTTGTAACTCATGCTGTCTCTAAACTCCGAGGCTATTCTATATCAATCTCGGTGTACCTGTTACAGGGTGGTGCACACATACCTCTCGCCACGGGCCAAACTTGTCACATAAACCTCTAGAAAACCAAGTGGAAATCTGGCACTGTGAGACAGCCTGACTGTCTCACTGCTAGCAAAGCTCAACTCCCTCCCCTCCTGCTCTGTGACACGGGCTAGCTCCACGTCTCTCCAACTCCACAGGCTATATAAGGAATGTAAAACTACACCAAACTATTTCAGCCCAACACCCAGGAGTCACAGTGAGACGGAGAGAGAGTTAGGGAAGAGAAAACATCTACTGCCTCACATTCCCTGGCCCTGGTGTAACATTAAAAGCAATAAATAGTCAGAAAAAGACACCAGAATGCAGGTCGGACGGGTGGAAAGCCAAAAGATTGGTATTCTCAATCTGCTTAACATATGTTTTCGGTGGAACACTGTAGCGACCAAAGATGGGTATGTGACAGCTATTTGAGAGACCAACAGAACGTCTCTGACCCATGGTAAAAGGCAACTGAGGGAACATATACATATACATATATATATATATGGAAAGGTCTTACCTAAGTAAAACTGTACTTCAGAGGACATTATACATCCAGAAAAGGTCTCTTTATACGGTGTTATATTTTCACCTTCAGTTTTATTTAGTCACAGATGAGCCAACATTTTCTGTTTAGTAAAAAGTATGACTAAGACAGAAAGGGGTTTTGGTCAAATATCTCCAAATAGTGCAGAAAAAACTCCCGGAAAATGTTCTTTGGAAACCTGACAATGGTTCATATTTCCCAGAATTGCATGTTTCGGTCACTCGATTCTACTAAACGACCATCTATAAACGACACATTTTTTGTCAATGAGTTGGATGCCTTGGGTTTCAACGACTGAAACTTAATGACAACTGCACAAACTCCAATACACTTTGTTTCAACTCTGCTATCATAAAATTAAACAAATGAAGAATTATTACAATATTCTCAAAAATATGCAATTCTACAGGGCATTACAGAGAATAACACACTATCGTGTAAACGTTTGAAAAGTCAGATAACTTATACACGTATAACTTTAATTAAAAGTTGTCATTCTATAAACGGAAATATGCTTTGAGGAATGACTAACAAAAACACCGTTGATCCTTTATAAAACACACAGCCAGAAGCTAACGTTATACTAGTTTAGCCATCGTACTAACAATGAAAGTTTACAAGCGTCTGTGTAACTTCAAAGCCACATACGTCGTAACCTAGTAACGAGTCTCAAAGCCGGTAAAACCACAAGAAATTGTGCAGTAACGCATTTACCTCCGTCTGATCTCCAGACATCTGCTGATCTGATGCTCTGCGCTATATAACAGATCTAAAGTCAACTTCACAACTTTCCGTACTCGGGCGTCAGGTCGCGCGCAGAAGCCGCAGGTTTTCCCTGTTGGATTTTCTTTTTAGCTCGATGGTGATAAAACGTCACGCGTCACGTGGGAGGGTCGACGCACGCAGGGGCTCGTGGACGCGCCCCCGTGTTGGAGCTCAAAGAGTTCGTGTGTAAATAAAATGGAAGTGAATTACCCCGTGGCCGAAGCAGCACTATATTGTTTTATCAATACACGATTAGTTTATAAATGTATATCTTGTTATATATAGTGTTTTGCCATTATTAGACCACGTGTGTTCTCTGAGGAACTGTTGCAACGCTGTTTTATTATTAGTAATGCATTCACCTTTTTAATTCTTAAAATTACTACGTTTTTTAGTATTATTTAGTATTATTATTAACTACGTTTTTTAGTATTATTTATATTAACATAGTCTGTCACATGAGAAAGAAGGAACGAGTTAGCTTCAGAGTTATATAGTTGTATTGTAGTTTTATTCACATTTTGAATTAGCTTTCTGTTTTCTTTATTAATGTTACTTTTTAAGCATGCTTTAGTCATTTGTTTATTTTTATGTTGACATTGTCTGTTTTATATTTTCGTTTTGGTTTATCATTATAATTTGTGTGCTTTAAACCTATTTCAGTTTATTTATGAGGCAACGTTTTAAATGTAAAATTATTTACTATTTTAGGCTAATATTTGATTTGATTTAAAAAAACAAACGCTTTCAAAGTTATAATTTGAGTCATTTTAAATTGAATCCTCTCGTTTTACCATCTCTGTCCAGCAGAGGGTGACATACGGTAACAGATTAACCGTGTGTGGACTATTTCATTGAATTTTCCCAGCTCTGAGCACTCCCATAAGTGCGACGCGTCATTGAACTCCTAGCCAACCTGCTGCTGTAAAGTGAAAACTATCCCGTACACTTCACAACTTCTTAAGCTTGCCACGTCTAATCCAAAACAACTGACGTACGTTTATTTTCCTTTAAAAACATACAAACGCGCTCGCACAGCTGGACGCTTTTTACGGAAGCCGGTTTTACTTTGTTAAACATGGCTGACGACTTCGGCTTTTCCGCCTCCGACAACGGAGTTCATGTGGAGGAGGACCCGGCCGCGGAGTTTCTCGCCCAGCAGCAGAATGAGATCGCGGTGATCGAAAACGACGACGCCGGGTACGGCGCGCTGGTTGACGGCGAACTTCCGCCCGCGGACACGTACACGTCTTTCGGAGGTGCGTGGGTCACGCCTGCCTGTTAGGTTTTGTTAAACTAGAGTATGAATACAAATGTGGTTAAGAAACCAAATGGCTGATGTTAATAATAGATGGCATTACGCTTAAATAAAAAGGAAAGTGTTTTATTTAAAGTACGACAAAGTGCCACGGTTGCTCGGTATACCACGGTAATATCGAGCATCACAGAAGCCATGTTTGTTGACATTTAATATTAGTAATAGCAGTACTTTGGGGGAACCGTGTGTATAGCACCATGGTATATACTATTAGTAGATGGATTTTAATGGTATTTAATATGGTTCCCATCTGCCATATAACATCTCACCGCCGGAACCAACACAATACCAGTGGAGACCCATGGAAACCATAACAGTTTCCATTAAACTCAGTGGTCAGTTAGTAAGCAAATAGTGCGTTCTGATGAGGGCAGGGTCCAGACAAGGTTACTGAATGCTTAACCTTTGTTGGGTGAACAAACCGGCCCACCTGCTGACTAGATCTAGAAATGATGGGAAGCGTTGACAGGCCAACAAGGTTTGCAGCATTCCGGTTATACCTGTAATGTTCCCACCAATAGGAAGTGTAGCGTAGAAACTGTTGCCCAATAAGTGCACTCAAAGCTGTTTCTCTTATTTGAGTGCAGGTGATTTTGGAGGAACAACGGCTGTAAACGGAGATATGTTTCAGGTAAGTGCAGTTAAACAATTTCCTTTTTGTTCCTGTTAAATGTTTTGTTCTTGTTTACACATATAATGTTAAATACAGCTGTTCACTAGCAAGGGACATTATTAATGCTATATAATCATTTGTAATTTTGTAACATTAGGACGCCATCGGCACAACTGACAGTTACTCAGCCATTGCCCATGCTGACATTCAGAGGCAGGAACCAGAAAGCTTGCGCAAATGGAGGGAGGAACAAAGTACTCGGCTGGAACAATTAGGTGGTGAATTATTTCATGTATAATTATAAATAACGTAAAGTAAGTAGTGTTTGTTTTGGTGCCAGAAACCTGATGGCGGAAAGTGTTGTTCTATTAAAAAGGTTGTTCATTATGCAAAAAGTTGATTTAATGTTTTTTATTCCGTAACATTTTGGGTGTTTGTACATATAAAAGGAGGATTGTTTTTTGCTGTTTAGATTCAGCTGCAAAAGCAGCTGAGGCCGTGTGGAGAGAGAAAGCCCAGAAGGAACTAGAGGATTGGCATGTACACCAGAAAGAACAGATGGAGAAAAATAAAGCCAACAACAGGTCATTTAATGTTAACTTCTTTAAACTTCACACTTAATTCAGCTGCATGTATTTTTTTGCACAAATCCTTTCATGAACATTTGCACACAAAGTAAGATGGGTATTTAAGAAATTATTTTAAACTGACAGTAAGTCGTTGCCAAAACTAGCAGCTGTATTGCCAAATATTAGCATTACTATTGATGTTAAATTATGTATAGAATGAGAAAATGTACTCCATTTGTTTCAGCCAACTTTATGTAGTTATTTAATCCAAGTCTTTCTGCTGTTACTGTTAAAGCCCTAGATAACTCATTTTGTTGTTTAACCCCTTGTTTCATGTGCTGCTTTTGTGAGACTGACACTTCTTTTTCTTCTATCTCTCCATGTATTGCACTTCCTTTCCACTCCCATATTCATGTTCCTTTATTTTCTCTTCCTCTTCTGCCGTCCTGTCTCATTGTGCACTAGGATCGCTGATAAGGCTTTCAACAAACAACCCAACTCTGATGCCATAGGCTTTGTGTATGTTGTTTACCATAACTCGTCCCTAAATAACGAAAACACTATTGTTAGAATCGCATTAGCAAACATTTGATATTCTTTGTTCTTGTTGACATAATTGTGCATACATTTTATTAGATGTTATCTGTTTGGGTCTGCACGTCATTTTTCTTTTATTTGATAAAATATCAGCCTTAAATGTGATTCATATTGTACATTGAAATACACAGAATTCAGATGAAAATGTGACGTGGACCTGAGTGATCGGATCACAAAATCAAACCTACTGTATTTTAACAAAGACCACTTGTGATCAAATCATAGATTTTAATTCAAGGTGTAGATGTGACTCGTATAGGCTTGGGATAACCTTTGACCTCTGAGCTCCTGGTACTCATTATTGTCTGTCCCTGCAGAGTGTCAGAAACTGCTTTTCTGAAGGAGTGTGATGATGACAGCCCGGGCACCGAATGGGAGAAAGTGGCCCGTCTTTGTGACTTCAACCCCAAAACCAGCCGCCAGACTAAAGACGTGTCTCGGATGCGCTCTGTGCTCATTTCTCTGAAACAGACGCCTCTGGTTCGCTAAAAAATCTCCCAGCTCACGATTCACTGGCATTCTTTCTTTCCCTCTTGCACTTTATTTTAATGAAGCTGGACATCTAACGGAGTAAAGTTTTTTTTTTAGAAAGTGTATAATTTAGTGTATTTAACCTTCATATTTATGTACCCTGATGTTTTATGGGTATTTAGTTTGGCTATTCTACATTTTCGGAAATTTTATACACAAAGAGAATTCAAGTGTGCCTCCAACTTTTAAAAACAATTCTATGTGTTTATCACATTAATCCGAAGGGCAATTTTTTTTTCAAAATTTAGTCATTTTTGTGATCAGTTTACTAAATGGTGATTTTGGTGACATTAACTGTACCCTCAAATCTCCAGACAGCATTATTCGTATTTTTTTGTTCCTGTGGTCGTCCATTAAACAATGTTACTTAATATGGATGCAGGTTAGTTTGCGCCGCTCTCTTTATTAAGTATTTCATTTTTTAAACTTTCTTCATAAACTCTACTAAAATCAGTATCCAGGTTTGGTATTATCTGCTTTTGTGTATTTCTGCTCACTGTCAAGAGGGAATTAGAAATGTTCAGGTCTGCTACGGTAAATGTTTTTGGTTATAATTTTTACATCACCTTTCATCATTTAGTGATTATAAGTTATGCATGTAATGTTGTTTTTATGTCTGAAGTGACTGTAATAGTCAGCAGATGCGATTTTGCTGCAGGATTATAAGATCAAAGCATTTATAATGCATGGTTGTATTACTCTGCGAAAATAACATTGGACAACATAGAAGTCTACATTTCTTAAATTTAGCACATGTTCTTAAGAGACAAATAATACCTAGTTTGAACCACACCTTTTGTAAAATGTAGTGTGGCCTCAGTCTAATATAGCAATGGATACTGTGCCTGAACTTTTTGCTCACTGTGAGACATCATGTCTGGCCTTTATCACTCAATCTGCCAAAATCTGCCAGGCCTAGAAAAGCACATAAAACAATGCAGGCAGTGATCCTTTTGTATAAAACACATTTGCTGGCGGTCGAAAGATACCGTTTTTTGCTTTGTCCAGATGATGAAATTTTAGTTCTGCTTGTTACATGACATGTCTAGAATTGTTACTGGTGGTTCCACGGAGTAGTTCATTTTAGTTTCTTTTAAAACAACTAAAGTTTATTTGCCTACTTTGACAAGTTAAGGTCAAAGACATCTGCTTATGTTTAACGTGATTCTGGGTCATTAGATACTACTCTAATGACTCTAATGATGATTTTTAAGCATTTTTCTTCTTTTAGCTTCTCATAACTCCATGAATGAGTGTGTATTGATGCAGACCATGCAATACTGATGTATAATTTAATAAAAGCATCAATTCAATTACTGTTTATTGCGACTCCTTAACAACAAATACTAACACATTTGACGTGAATAGATTTGTTTAATATTAAGGGTGCTAGTTGTCACATTACATTGTGCCTTATTCTCTTAAATGTACATAAACATAATAGATAATTGTGATAAGATACAATGCAACATTTAAAACAACATTTACACTACCTTAAATTATCAACATGGGAAAAAATACCACTTGGCCTTTCACACCAAATAACTACAATCGTAGCTATTTCTGACTAGCACCAGGACATGCTTTTATTTAAATACTGTGCATAGATCTGATGAAGTCAAAAAGCCCCTCCTACCACTTGTGAGACTGTTGTTCTTTCACTAGGCCCTTCTCTTTGAAGAAAATAAAAATGGTAACAGCTGCATTAAGCATTCAGTTCCTTCCACATTTTCATTACTTTTCACTCATCATCTACATAAGGCTCTGTGGTCGTTGCTCTGTTGTTTCTTCACTACTTGGGCTTCAGTGCTGTGGCAGCAACACCCACTATGATGGCAACGACTGTGAAGCCTTGAGCGAAGATACGGGCTCTCATTGACAGCTGCGACTGCCGGGTCTTGCCACTTCTGAAGGCACCGAGGCCATAGATCAATGCCCCAGCGGTTCCTAAGCAACCTGAGGACAGAGAAAATTAATGAATGATGGTCAACCAGGTTTCCAATTTGTTTCCATTTTTAAAAACATCTAGTTAACACAATAACCGTTTTTATATAATTATGTGTATTCTACGACTTATTTGGGGTGTCTCTTGTTTGCTATGTTTTGGATTAGTGAGAAAAAAAGCTAAATAACAATAAAATAACACTTGAAGTTCAATTAAATTGTCTTGCAGTGTGACACATTCTATGTGGTCTCATAAACATGACTTTATGAATTGCGTATTGTACAAGAACATGTTAAATTAAAGTATGTCACTGAAGGAAACGTTTGAATCATCATTAAATTAGAATCATTATTAAACATACACGTATTTAAAACATATTTTTCTTGTCTTCCTCCCTTCATCTGTTTCTTTTATATAAGTGTGTTTAGAACCCCAGCCTCACAATTGCAAGGTTGCACGCTGGTCACATTCAAACAAACAGACACTTTTTGTTACGCTTTTCCTGTTGTTTTTACGACAAGGTGAAATTCACATTGCCAGCATTTCCCAAACAAACAGGACGCAACTCGAATCATACATTTGTTTATCAGTAGTTGAAAGTCGAACTCGAAACTTTCACTTATGAGTGCAAAAAATAAGTAATTCCATCATTTTAATATCACCTACACAAGCAGAATATGCAACGTAACCCTGTGCCATTGCCACAACATTGATGCTATCGCTTGAATGCATGGCCACTCTGACATAACAAGGACACAAAACCCCTACAAAATGGGTTTATACATAAAAAAAACACCCCAAATATGATCTGTAACAACTTTATTGTGGATAATATTTCAAATATATAATTAAAAAATCACGTTTGCGTGTTGTCATCTGAAGCTTGTGTAAGTGCTTGTTTTTTTTATGTAACTCACCTATGGGTACGAATGGGTTTTCTTTAGTTTTCCTGATAAATTTGTCTGTAAAGTTTTCTTCTTTTGCCCTTGGCAGCGGGCTAAATCCCTCGATCACCGGAGGCTGTGACAGATCAAAAACTAAAGGTGGATGAGTTTTAATGGGTTGATCTTGAGCAACCGGGGTCGGAGCAGCTGCCATATTGAAAGCACTTCAGTTCAGTGGATACAGGAAGTTGGAATAAACAGAAAGGACTAGGCATTTCCGGTGGCAGCTGAAATCTCTTATATATACGTTTTATATCTTAACCTGTTTCATAGTGTGTTGTTCTTATTTTTTAACCATTGTTCGTCTCCCCAAATGATAAAAGTAATTATAAATAATATAATTTAAAAGAAAAAGCTTAAAATATATTCATTATCCACTGGGATTTTAATTTTTTTATTATTATGATTTTTAATGACTACGGTTTAGTAGCATCTCGATAAAAATATGAGTGTAAATAAATGTACGATTTTCACATTTTAAAGTCGATATAAAGAAGTGCCACATGACCCAGCGCAAAAATAAGGACCCCTTGGCGCATCATATTACGTATTCTGTCACGTCAGCGCGCATTAAACGTCATCACGTTTTGTTAGGGCTCGACGAGGTAAGATGGCGGCGCCAGAAGAACAGGAATTATCTCAGGCTCAAACTGAAAAACTCCTTCAGTTTCAGGTACTAACGGGTTTCTCATTTACACACCGACGGATTCGCCCTTAATTCAGCGAATTATTTGAAAAGGCTTTTCACGGTGTCCAGCCAAAAGGGTTTAAGCATGGTCGGCCAAGCAGCGAGATAACTGTCGTTAAGATCGTTACTTCTACTAAAATGACTCCAGCTTCACTTAATCGAATAAATGCAAAGAAAAACTAAATAATAACAGCACATATAAAGAATTCAACACATATGGTGCCTATTATCTATAGTGTCCTTTAGTTCATTTGAAGTGTACTGGCAGCTGTCAAGCTGCCTTCCGAGATAGGCTTTTTGGACTTTAATGCACGTAAAAAATGACGTCTGCTAGGTTTAGGCTGGTTCTAGGCAAACTGTATTTTTTTCCAGCGGTAGTCTTCATGTATGTATATACATGTATGCTGGATGAGCCACCTGCACAAGAGAAGCTGATTTGTTCCTCTTCCCCCAACTGAGTCATTGTCAGAATATTAAACTGTGTGTGGCCTAGCTCTTAGGAAATTGAACCCTTTTGCTTCACACAGTCACCTCAAATGTACCATTGTCTCCCAATAATAACCATAATGGAACCATGTTATTGTATTCAAACTAGGGTAATAAACTTATTACATTTTTATTATAATACTAATTCAAAGATTCAAGTATTTGATCGTACTCTAGAGTTTGTCGAGAATGTTACACACACACATCCTTTATTTCAATTGGTAGACATTTACGTTAGCAACACAGAATACTGTGGGTTCATAACATCAATTATTTTGTTGTTATTCAGGACTTGACAGGCTTGGAGTCGATGGACCAATGTCGACGTACGTTAGAACAACACAATTGGAACATTGAGGTGAGACCTTGTAAACCACATTTGCAGATCCTTTCATTCCAGTGCTGGTTACTCTTGTGGAATTGGCAACCTTGTTGTGACCTTTTTTCATTGTAGGCCGCAGTACAAGACCGACTAAATGAGCAGGAAGGAGTTCCGAGCGTCTTCAGCCCGCCACCCGCCAGACCGTTACAGGTCAACACAACAGACCACAGAGTGTATAGCTATATTGTGTCAAGGCCACAGCCTAGAGTAAGTTTTTTTTCCCTCCCCAGCAGCAGCACTTCTTGTGTAATAGATTATGCAAACTATAATACATGCAATTCTTCATGCGCTAGAGGGATAGTTCCCCCAAAAAACAAATGTATTTACTCTCATGTCATTCCAAATCTGTGTAATGGGTTTATATAAACAGATTTCTATTTTTTTTTCTTTACAGGGCTTATTAGGTTGGAGTTACTACTTGATAATGCTTCCCTTCAGGTTGACTTATTATACATTTCTGGACGTATTCAGGTACTAAAGCATATTTGTTGTTCTTTAATTGTAAAAAGTTTAAATCTTTTGTGTGTTAAGCATGTTCTTATTGTCCGTCCTTTATTATAACGGTGTATCCTGCAGGTTTGCCCTGAGATTCATTCGACCAGATCCGAGGGGTCGTGTCACAGATCCCGTCGGTGATGTCATGTCATTTATTCGTAATTTTGAAGAGAAATATGGCCGATCGCATCCTGTATTCTACCAGGGAATATACAGTCAGGTATGTTCGCTATTATACTAATACTAAAGAAGTATGAAGACATAATATTTATGATGTAAACATATTTGTCTTTCCTTAATCTTTAAAATAACACAATTTAAATGCTTTTACAAACAGTTGTACATTTAGATTTATGCATTTGGCAGATGTTTTTATCAAAAGCGACTTGCATTGCATTATATTATACCTTTGTTTCGAAGTATGTGCAATTCCCCAGGAGTCGAACCCACGACATTGCTCTAACCACTGAGCTACAGGAAACCTATTTATCAGGCAGACATCTTGACTGATACAACATGTAAACAAATCCAAAGTAGTTACTGAAGTTTCTGCTTTCAGGCTTTGAATGATGCCAAACGAGAACTTCGCTACTTGTTAGTTTATCTTCATGGCGACGATCACCAGGACACTGATGAATTCTGTCGGTAAGTTTGACCTGGGACGTTCTTCTCAGCACACAGATCACATCTGCCCAGTCTCATGAATCAAAGTTCCTGTGTTTCACATCTCTTTCAGAAGTACATTATGTTCAGAAGAGGTACTGACCTTCATTAACACACGCATGCTGTTCTGGGCGTGTTCCACCAGCAAGCCAGAGGGTTACCGAGGTAACCAGCATCAAGTCTTACATTTTTATGCTACGTAATGATTGAGATTAGCTGATTACATTCTCTTTACATTTGTGAACAGTCTCTCAGGCTTTACGCGAGAACACGTATCCCTTCCTGGCTATGATCATGCTAAAGGACCGAAAGATGACTGTTGTTGGCCGACTAGAGGGGCTGATCCAGCCTGAGGATTTTATCAACCAGCTGACCTTCATCATGGAGGCAAACCAGACATATCTCATGTCAGAAAGACTAGAGAGGTAAGATGATGGCGTTTTTACCTGTCTTACACATGACTTAATAAATAAAAGTATGAAACAAAAGTGTCTCAGCAGATGATTTCAGATTGGAGTGTTTGTTGTTGATTGCGTTCAGGGAGGAGAGGAACCAGACACAGGTACTGAGGCAGCAGCAGGACGAAGCTTACCAAGCATCGCTCCGTGCAGACCAGGCAAAAGAGAAGAAGAAACGTGAAGAACAAGAGCAGAAGCGCCAAGAGGAGGAGAAGGCTCGCCAGTGCATCATCGCAGAAGAGAGGAGACAAAGAGTAAGCCATTTAATATTCTGTATTAACAATACATGGCAGTTAGCCTTGTACAATGTATGTAGTAATTCAAGCTCTTGAAGAATTTTGGTTAATCAAATACATTTCTTGTGCTAACGTTTTAAGTCGGTTAACTGTATGTATTTATTTAATAGTAATTAATAATGTTTATGTAAAAAGACACTTGAAGAAGAGAAGGAGCGTAAGTCTGAGTGTCTTCCCCCGGAGCCGCCATTGGATGACCAGGACAGTGTCAAAATAGTGTTCAAATTGCCCAACAACACTCGGGTGGAGCGGAGATTCCTCTTCGATCAGTCCCTGACGGTAACATTACTCCATCGTATTGTGTAGAGTACCATGACAGTATACTAGTGTTGATACATGCTCTGTGATTCAAGATAAGAAAACACGATCTTTGATTTGAAATTGAGATGTTTGTAAAAAGGGAGGGTTAGGGGTAGTATGACTCGGCCCTTTCTTGTACGAGTGAAACAGTGGGTCACTTGTATAATTTATTTATGTAAAATCTGCATCTGAATGTTTTTTCAAGCTATTCATGATTGTTTTTGAGAAGTTCATTTATGCATATAAGTAATTAATTATTAGTTAATGAGACCCACTGATTAAGACTTTAAAACCAATAGCTAAACATCACTTCCTTTTTAGGTAATATACGACTTCGTGTTTTCATTGAAAGAGACCCCAGAGAAATTCCAAATCGTAACAAATTTCCCACGCCGGGTCTTGCCTTGCCTGCCGACTGAGCAGCAGCCAAATCCCCCAACTCTGCTGGATGCCGGTCTGAGTCGCACAGAAGTCCTGTTTGTGCAGGACCTCACAGACGATTGACATTTAGCTAGCCCACTGCTCACAACTGAAGTCCCACCTTCCCTCCAGTTCTTCTGTTCAATTGCCTGGACAAGGGATCACGAAAATAACTTTTACCGAATTAAAAAAAGAAAAAACCCATCCTTCCCTGCAGTGATGTTTTGTTCTGTACATGAGTTCAAGGTGAACGGCCATGTAAATATATGACCTAGATATTTAAAGTTAAGCCTGGAAGCCACAGCAGAGTTCTGTTCTTTTTTTTAATGCAAATTAAAGTCGACCATATAATGTATCTCATCCAACGACCAAAAGAAGGTTATCGGCTGAAGGTTCCGACGGGCTACTTGCGGTTCAAAGTGAGTTCGAGAAACTAAGGCTTTGTCCATATAGAGTATAGCGCTGCAAGTCTGCCCATTGTGTGCCTGTGGTCATTCATAGATGCATATGTTACCTCTCGTCCACCTGATGGGTCTGGTCATGTGAAGATGTAATTTTCCAATACTAAATTAAACATTTTAAAACGTTGTTGTTGTTTGACAATATTTTTGCTTGAGGTCATCTTTACATTTGCAAAGGCGTAAAGCCATGGTTGTTTGCATTCTTTTGTAGGAATCTGAAAGAAGAACATATAATATGGTGCTATTAACTTTTAAAACTTTTATTGTATAGTCAAAAATAATTTTGATAGGCAGTAACCCAGAGCTTCAGTCTTTATTGTATAAAGCTTGTGTTTATATATATGTTTTAAACTTTGTGATGACTTTTATTACATTTCACCATTCCCAATTTTCATTTAATAAGCATTTCTAGATGTATTGTGGCCAGTCCAGCATCTGAATTTCAACAAAATCAACCCCTTGACAACCTCAGTAGAGTCATCTCGCAGCAATGTGAAAGACTGACAGCATGACAAGACGCATGGAAAATCAAAGTCGTCACTTTTTTTTTACTTTTCCTAAAAACTTGTACAAATATTACTGTTGTAATGCTTAAAAGTGAATAAGAACTTGTTTCCTCTGCACTATTTGAGTTATGAAATATACAGACCATATTTTCTGTTAGTTTGACCGGTTTCTCATTTCTCTGTTTTCATTTTCTGCAAATAGAAATCTTTTTATTTGAAATTTGGGAGAAATATTGTTAATAGTACACAGAATGAAACAAATAATCATTTTATCAAAACCCATAACTATAAATAATAAATTCAAAAAACTTGAAATAATTTTAAAATGGTCTCTTAATTTATTTTTGTGGCTGTATGTGCATCATTAAAAAAAAGAAAAGGACCATTGAGACTTTTATACTAATTTTATGATACAAACTCTCTTACCTTATTGTCATTTCTGTAATGCAAAGTATTTATCATTACGTATAAACACAAAGTACTGGTGTACATTCTACAATACATTCTGATGCTATGTAATAAACTGATCACCTAAATGGCATTAATATTCACTGTCAGTGTTCCTAAAAACCAGCTTTCGGGATGAAATGTGTACCACAGATTTAAGACGAGTAACAGAGCTGCAAACATATCTGTATTGCGCAAAACGTTCAAAGCAGTGATTCCTTTAGTCAGTGTAGTATGAGTATATATCACACATTTATTAGTGAACAACCCTCTCCAATCAGCCACAATTAAAAAAAAATATGATTGCACTACTCGGTAAAGCAGAACTAGCAACTTTCATTTAAAAAAAGTACAAATCTTAAAAATTTCAATCAGTATACAGATGTATTCATAATACACTATAACTAGTTATATGTTAAATGCTACAAACAATGATTCCAATGGAATGAAAAAATTATAGCATTAAGAACCATTTGCTATATATAATATATATTAGCTTTTTTATTTAATTTTTTATTGTTTTTTTTCTTCTTCCAAATACAAACATGGCAAAAATGAGGTAACTGTAAATGTGCAAGTACCAAAGCAAAATATCTTCCTAACACAGAACACATGCCCCTGGCCCTGTTGTCGGCTGGGTAGTCTGGAATTCAGGCAATGACTGAGCCCTAAAGGCCAGGAGGAGAATATAACAGTAAACAATCCACTATCCCACCACAGCAAGAAATCATTGGTAAACAATCAGTGGCGTCTATGGAGCAGTCAACAAATCACAAACCCTAAAGTATTTAGCTGCTTATTGGAACACAATTTTCCACCACACAAGCTGTGAGATTATTTATTAGTTGAATCACAGAAAGACTACAAGATCCTATTTATCATAACTCGTAGTTAGATTTTTTTCTTCCTCTTTTTAGTAATTCAGTACAGGTAACACTGAGGTTTTCAAGGAATCGTGATTATTGTGAAAAATTCCTTTAGAAATCTAAATAAAGATATATTAGAAATAGCCCACAGCCAGTTACCCCAAGCAAAAGTGCTTGCGTGTATATTTAAAACAATTACGGATGCTCAAGGTAGATCAGAACCGTACAACAGGTACATGGGTTTTCCACCGTTTTGGTAAACGAGTGACAGCGCCATTTTCCGATACTTCCATTTAAGGCAGATGTACTTGATCTGATCACTCGGGCAGTAAAATAATATCATCGTAGATGCATTTGGAAACGGTCACTGTCTACCGGCACGTACGAGTAAAGCTAAATAGATTTTTTCATTGAAATCCCTGTTGATAATGTTAACTGTTGCTGACCACTGTAAGGGTACAAGTAGCACTGCATGCTGTATGAACAGAGACCCATAACAAACTATTGCATTCTCTTATGTGAATGTAGCATTACACCTAAATATAGAATATCTAGCACCTTTTAACTATATGGCTTTCCGTTCTCTAGATTCCAGGCAAGTGTCTCGATCACTGAGGCAACAATAAAGAAGCATGAATGTTGTGAGGAGCCGAATCGATCACATCTCCAAAGCGGCTTTCTTCTCGCTGGCGTCAAGCTGTGTTAACGTCTAATATCCTATATTATTTTTCCGTTGATTTTTTTGTTTTTTGCAAGTACAAGCACGATAAAATCTTGTAGTCATTCGATTCTGTTACAAATGTGTGCAGTACAGTGCATGGCAGTTATTAGCTGAGCAAAAAGTCCCCTACACCCAGAACCCAAAGCCAACTAGATCTAGCTAAAAACAGGTCGGGACCTGGTTAGACATGCATGCATATTGTGCACAATTAAAATACTTGCCCACACCGTCTATAGCCTTCACTCAAAATATAGATGTCATTTTTTGTCTTTTTTTCTCTCGTATTTTTTGTTTTCTCCTTTAATCATGCAAACACTGTAAGAATAGTCTTGAAGTGGTCTAGATAGGACAGTGTGCACCACGGCACCGTTTTAAATGGGATTACAACCTTTAAGTGTGGTTCAAGTACGACAACACAGGAACGCAACTGCTGTAAAACAGGTTCGAGTAACATACGCTTATGATTGGCTGCAGTGACGAAAAGCCTATTCTCACTCAATACAACATGTCACGTCGTCGTTTTTTTTCTATTTTTTTCTTTGCATGCCAGTCGTATAATGGATAATATTCACCACCATTTAAAAAAAGGAATATTAGTTCAGCTGATTACATTTAAAATATGCACGGCCTGAGGAAAACAACCCAAAATACCCAAATGTGTGTCCATGGCGTCAATCCCATTTGAAATGGACTGTTTTCCTTTATTTTTCATTATCGAGAGGCCCTGAGTGATTTTCTTTTATACTGAAAATATATGCCAGTGAACAGATATGTATACATAGAGTACTTATCAAAAGTGTGGATTAAATTCATTACAATGGCTTGTTTTTTAAAACCTGGCACGCAAATGCAATATACTCACATTCTCTAAAAGAGTCCCTTTACCCGAGAAAAGCCAGTGTGTCTATTAATTACAATGACTATTCAGTGGACAAACAACTCAGAAATATATATATATAGATTTATATATATATATAGACGTATGTATTCAAAAGTCCTATACTTAAAGTTTTTAGAGAAAAAAATTAAACCCAAATAGTTCATAGTTTTCCCTGAACAAAGAAGTTCAGGGTTGTTTTTGGAACGAGTGAACCACTAGTCGAGCATTTTACAGTGCATTATTTTTCTTTCTTTAAGCGACCCTAACGCTCCATCTCCACCGTCTCCTGTCTGGGATCTACAGTCAACTGGCACACAGGAAAGGGCTTAACTAGAAATACAGAGGGTTTCAACATTCTTTTGTCTTAAAAACAAGACGATAATTTCAACCTTTCACGCCAAGGCTATGCATACAATGTTTTTTTTCTTTCACATCACATTACACTGTGAACACGGCCTGAGACCTGACAGCGGGAGGCAAACCAAAACGCATTAAAGATGCCCAACCGAATCCTTCAAACTCCCTCAGAAGATAAAACCAATAAATAACACCACTAAAAATAAAAAAGAGAAACTGACAAAGGATGTTTGAAGATTAGTAACAGGTTTGTGCTTGTCAAGGTCTTGAGAAGGCAGAGCTGAGATCTTGAGTATGTTGATTATTTGGCTCACGAATGAGGGGAAAAGCCCAGTCCTTGAAAATCAGGTCAATGTTTCGTTCACCTCACACACTCATTGCACGTATTGCTTTCTGCAAAGTGTTCAACCCTCTCCAAAGTCTGGACAGGCGAATGAGACCTCCTGGCCTGCGCTGTTAATTCAGAGGTGTGAAAATGGCAAGATGAGGCCGCTCGAGCCCCGCCCCTTCTCTCCGTCTCTGCTTGACATTCCTCTTTTTGTTAGCATCAGCGGGTCTTGTTAATTAAAATATTGCTAGTCTAAAAGAACAGTCCGTGCGAGGCCTGTGAGATCTAGCCGACAGCTGAGTGATGAATCGGGTTGAAAAGGGGCCGGTCCACAATAGACGGAAGTTGTGCAGCCAGGTGAAGGCTGGCAAAGGCAGTGTGCAGTGTTCTCATCCCTGTGTTCCACGAGCCAGTCCGATTTGCCCTTGCCAGCGAACAGCAAAAACAGCGACGTCTCCCTGTGACCTCATCACCGTGCTCTGCTCCTCAATGTCTCTTCGACCGTGCATAAAGCCCAGTCGGTCCTTTTGTTTGTTTTCCTTTTTTTGTTTGTCTTCAACCTCAGGCCATTGAACTTTTTTAAACCGATGAAAGTCACACCTTCACAATAGCATTCGCAGATAAAAGAGAAATCGGGAATAAGATATTCAAATGATCGATACATTATTGCAAAACATAGATTATTAACAAGTCCGTCGTTACATGCATCTATGATGGTCGTTCATCAGCAGGGCGTCCGTGGCGTCTGCGAACCGTCCTTAAGTCTTCCCGCGAACGTATGTGATTGCACAGTAAAGCCAACAACAAGCATCATTCAGGCCCACCCCTGCGACCCCTACGACACGAATGCACAATTGAAATTCGTGATCAAACAACTAGAGAATATTCTATCGTGTAAACAAATATGCCAACACAACACGTATTACAGGTTATCTTTGGAAACTGCGAAAAAACGTGGGCAGGGAAAAGAAAGAAACGTTTGAAAGAAACAACGGTCACGATTCCAGAACTCGGAAGTGGCTATAGGAGGCAGTAGCTTTCATGTAACTCACACGATGATGCACAGCAGAGGTCAAACAGGTTCCATACAAATTCCAAGATTGCTTATTGTAGAGGTGGGGTTATAGCGGGGTGGGGTAGATTTGCGTTTGGCTGGAGAACAGGTGTCCCCACTCACAAAACACACGCGAGGATTTGTGCTGATTCCCAGTGAAGGACAAAAACCTGAACTCATTCCACGTCGCGGTGAACTTCAGACGCGTCGGCTCGACAAATCGGACAGGTGCGATTGGTCTGCAAGATATGTTACAAATTAATTTCTCAAAAGAATTACGCTTGCTAATAAAAATAAGTATATAAAAGGGTTAATTCAATAAACATAGATTCTGTTATATTATTATGTAACATTATCTTTATTATAATTGCCTTAAAAACAAGGAATGTTAAAAATTTTTTTGGAAGGCTAAGATCTTAAAAGCACAATGCAAATGACTTCATCATTTATCCCCCTCACGTCATTTCAAACCTGTTTGACTTTCCTTCGTCAGAACACAAAATAAGATATTTTGAAATACGTGAAAAAACTGTCGCCCATCGACTTCCATTGTGTGGACACAAAAGCACTGAGACATTTCTCAAAGTGTATTTTGTGTTCTACGGAGTCAAACACTGGTTTTAAACAACGCAAGGGTAAATAAATGATCAAATGAACTGAGTCGCCGTACTTACCTTTAACCACTTGTCCACACACTTCGCATGGAATTCATGGTTACAGGGCAATACTCGAAGTAGCTGCCTTGACTCAAAATCGCTAAAGCATACGACACACCTAAAAGAAAATCCAAAGCAACGTAAATAAACTTGAAGATTAGAGAAGCGCAGTATAAATGGAGATGCAAAACAACAAAAACTTACAGAGTTTGCTCAGATTGGTGACTTTCTAAATTGAACCTGTAGGACGGAAGTTGCTCTATATCAGCTTTCGTGAGACCGCGAGGTTTTGCTTCTCCGAGCCTCTCTGCGAGGTTTAATAACGCCTGCAGGAAAATGACAACAGGGTCATACAAGACATAAGAGACTATGTCACTCTGTTCCAAAACACGAATGAGCTACCCAACATTTTGTAAATAGTGGTGGTAGTTCACTAGCTTTTGTAGAACAGCAGCCGTATAAAAACGAATGATGGTTACATTCATTGAGGACAAGCTGCTTCTTTGAAACATCTCCAAATAGATGATTTCCTGAGAAAATTTACCTCATAGTTCTCCATCTCCACATCGTCTACATCCAGGTCCAGACTGATAGCAGGACCCACAGCAGTTGGAGGCACAGGAAGCATTGAGCTGTTACACAGGTCCAAAACAAACCAATTATTAACATCCACTCAACATAAAAACCAAACAACCAGTTCTTTTGTCTATAGACGGTTTCATCTAAACAACATAAACAAACTGCGCATGCGCAACATAAATTCCGGTACACATTCACAAACAATAGCGTGCCTGTGGATATTTCTGATAACAATCAAAAGAAACCCAGAAGAACCTTTACTTGGCCAAACTTTTCTCCAATATTTTGAATTTAGACTGCAAAACCAAGACCAACCGCTAGATGTCAATGTTCTATATGGATTGTTTAAATGGGACCAAATACAGGACCCATTCAACAAATCGTTTATTTAATACTATTATTACACAGTAAAATAATAATACAAAATAGGGACGTACGGTATCGTGCCCGATACTAAGCTCATGTACTCCTACTCGTAAAAACGCACCCATCCCTCATGCAACATAACTGAGAGAAATTGAATGTGAAATTTGCTGTGAAAGTTTGTTTTATTATTATTATTATTATGTATTTAAGGTGAAGTTGTTCGTAATTAAGAAGCCATTCTATTTTTAGCGGTCTAAATCTGTGTTTTGAAGAGGAACCGGTATCGGTACAGCCATCGGCGAGTACCAGAAAAAGATATCTGTACTCGTACTCTGTTGTTCAAAATTGGTATCGGTGCATCCCTAATACAAATGAATATTGACATATATTAAATATAAATAGTTACACTATTACACTCTAGCCAAACACAAACGGGAAGTTAACTGGGGGTCAGGCACGCGAGCGTCCAATGAAACGACCTATACTACTATATAGGCTTCATACAACCTGTAAAGGGGCAACATCACACACTTTTATCCTTTAATATCACGTCATTAAGGTCAGGTGATGACGTTTATTTAAGTACATTATGTTTTCATTATTTCTTAGTATACAGCACCTTAAAACATGTTTCCAGTCTGCAAAATCTATGTGTGATGTAAATGAGAAATGTCAGAAGAGACTTACAGGAAGTAGGGTAAGAAGCCGGGGTAGTACGGTGGAGGAGGGGGAGGTGGAGGTAGAGGCTGCTGTAACCGATACCTCTGCCCAGTCAAACGCCTCGGCAGCAGGTGAGGATATGGCTGAGAAAAGAACAGGAGTAAACTCATTAATAAACTTTATTATTCATTAAACAGATGTCGTCTTAGCCAAAGCAGCTTCTGCGACATTTCTGCTTATGATGCAATCCACCTGGAGCAAACTGAGGTTAAAGGTGAGATGTTAAATACTGAAGTCTCTTTCAGAACAAGCTGATGATATCATTCTATAAAAAGTCCATGAAATAAAAACAAGTGTGTTAAAGCTCTATACATTTATTTGTCTGTCTATACAGTCAAGGCCAAAACTAACTTTGGATTCACATTGCATAGTTGTACCTGGACTGTAAACTATAGCTCCGCTTTGGCAAGAATCTATGGTGGCGTGGCAAAAAATGACAACACGTGCACAAAGCTTACTGAGTCAAGACCCAGGAGAATGGTTACAAAATCTTACTACAAGAGACGCTTTTTGTTTTTCTAATGCTATTTTGTATATTCAAACAAAACCAATAGTTCCTGATAGGTTATGGCTTGCTTTTTTGTCCAATAAACTATGTTTTGTCCACCGTGTACCATACATCATTTTTTGATGATTTAATCTAAGTTGACGGGGCATTAAAACTAAATATTGTACAGATATACCCCCCGACATCAATCTACCTATCTTCACGTTTGGCACACCGGCCAAACTTCTTAATCCCCCCCAGTTACCTTTTCCTCTTCTGCATATATATTACGTCCGATCAAAACTCTTTTGTATAATGTCATTACATGTTAATGCAAATTCTCCTCATTTTAATCAGTGTTTTGACTTGATCACAGGTTTTGTTGACTAAAGGAAGACATCTTACCACTCCGTAGGGCAGCTCTTGGTGGAGGGGCTCCTGGGGAAGGTACTGCAGGGGGAGGGAGGGGGTCATTGCTGGTGGATGGTGAGCAGGAGGATAGGAGAACGTTCCTAACGGATGCTGGTCTCCCCGCAGATCCACTTCATTCTCAACCCTCTGCAGTGGCTGCATGAGCGAGTAAAAAAAAACACTTTATTGTACGAATCATACGAACGTATCTGCGTTATATGCAATTATTTGAAGAAGTCGTTCAGTCAAGACGCAATACGGAAATTACTCTAAAAAGAAAACAACTGCTAATTACTTTTTTCCGGCGTAATGAGGTTAATACACTAATTCCTCTGTTTGAACAGCAATCACAAGACTCATTGCTTTAGTTTGTAATACCTCATTACCCATCACCACATGTAATATACTTGGAGTGGTGCGATGCTGGCTCGCAAGTGTACGATGCCTTCAAGCATCCAGTGCATGTTCCTGCCAAAACTTTTTATGCATTTATCAGACTTAGTAAGTGTGTTCCCTTGGTATCGAACCCATGCCCTACCAATTTATCTACAGGATCACATGCAGATTCATTTTAGGACCGCACAAGCTAGGCATTGTGGCACCACATAAACAAACAGTTTCGACTATGAATAAACTTCACCATCATTTATAGAAATGCACATTTCTACCACTCCTTGATTCCTTTTTAGGCATCACAAAGTAAATGTACACCTGTTTTTTGACTATGAACATGTAATCTGCACTCACCATGCGCGGGTGCTGTGGCTGCAGGGGAACAAACTGATTCAGTGGAGGCAGGTGAGGAGGCTGGTGGGGGGGCACCGGTGGACTTGGATGCAGTATAAAATGCTCACTGGAGATCAGTGGTGGAAACGGCTGATAGGACATTGGCAGGTGCTGCATGGTGCAGGCCTGAATGAGCTGAAGATAAAGAGAGAGTCATCAGAAAAAAAGAGGGTCACCATACTTTCAGGAGTAAAAGTATTTTTCATGTCCTGTTACTAAAAAGTTTACAAAAAACTGCTGTTATGGGAGATGTAACATTCAGGGCAATACTTTCTAAATAACATTTCCACTTTACTTCAAATGCACTTAAGCAATCTGCTGAGATGCTCATCCACCACATTTGAAAAGGCATTAGTATACAAAGACTTTCAGAATGTAAAATGCATGGCCGTTTAAATTCTATAGGGCCGCGTCCATAAAGCATTCAGGGCAAGAAATCCGTCTCCTATTGGGATGGATTGATCATTTTACGATTAAAACTTTTGCTTTTGGTTCCAGACTGGTAGCTTAGTTTACATATAAAACTGATATTGTAGTGAAAAATAAACAGCCTCAGAAGAGTGATGAACTGAAACTAGGGCTGTCAATTTATTTAATCGTTCCATGAAAATAATTTGCATTTCATTTTTTACGCATCTAGCATGTTAAATCATTCCTCTTCAGGACGCTGTGTAAATGTTGGGTTGGGCACTTCATTTGGAAGTGCGTGTTGTGAAATTTATGTGCATGTATGATATATTTGTGCAGCAGGACACACACACACTTTTTATTTTACAGGGATACTCCCCCAGTAATGAAAATTCTGTCATGAATTTCTCACCCTCTAGATGTTCCAAACCTGTATAGATTTCTTTGTTTGGTTGGTTGAACACAAAGAGAGATATTTGGAAGAAAACATTATGTTCACATGAATACAATGAACAGATGAAACAATTTGCAAAAAGTGCACTTATCATCTTTGCCAGTAACCATCTCAAGTTTGATACCCCAAGGTTTTTCACAATGCACCAGTTGCATTATAACACTTACATTCATTCATTTAGCGACTTACAAAAGCATTCAACACTTCTTAAGCCTGAGGTCATTTATCATTCCAGAAACACTAAGAAAGGCTGATGTGTGGACTCCAATGTAAATGCCGCTGTACATCGATGTATAATCCACAAGCATGAGAAAGACGTACAGAACGTACATTTATATTCAAACATCTGTGGCAAACCGGACAGGTGGGCACACACACATCAGCTAATATAAAGCTGGAGCGGGGGTGACATGTCAGGTGCGCTCTACACAAACTGCACTCAATTTCCAGCTCTTCCTTTTCAAACTCACTGGAGGAGGAAGGCAGCAGAGCAGAGAGAGCTGTCCGCTGAACATTACCGAGCATGCAGGGAGCTGCTGAGCATTGCAGGCTGGGATAGGCTGCCCGGTGTGGATGGGAAAACCGTGGGTCGTCACCGTGGTAACTGTGTAAGAGATCGGTACTGATCCTTGATGCATCTTGAAAAATGACAGAAAGCGTTCAGGTTACTTGTCAAAAACAACAGAACATAAAGCCATTGTCTTGTATTTTTACATTAGGGGACACATACAGGGTCACAGTGGGGGTACTGCCAGATAAATCTTTGTAAATTGCTAAATAAAGGACTTGTTACCTGTTCGTGAAGGTCCACCATGATGGAGCTCTGCTGGGGGGGCTGTGTGGCAGTATGCAGCATGCGTGGAGGTGCAGTGGTGTGACTATATTGCCTGGACTCATCTAAAGAAATCTGCTGATGCTGGGAGAAGACCGGGTGGTGGAAGTTCTCATCCTGATGCAGGGAAGCGTGCACAGTGGGTCTATTTTGCTGCCCCCACTGACGTCGCACTGGAGGACTACAACATAAATGCAAAACATTAACGTGATGAATGTTATTGTTTCATTTTCTGTCTGTTCTATAGCTTCCCTATTTCTATTTGATTATTTTAGAACACATTTTCTTCGGTTTTTCCTATGTAGCAGGTTTTCGTTGTAAGTATACATGTTCATTCATTCAATTCAGCTAGGCTTCTAGGCCTCACCACCTTCAAAACAATATACATCCAAAATCACTAACTGCTAAAGAAGCAGGAACTGATCGTGGTGTCCACCTCACCTTCTCCTGAGGTGCAGAGGTGTGATACAAGGCTCCCCGATAACCCTCCTCTGGTTTAAGGGGGCTGTTGATGGCCGCCTACTCACTGCTACTTCCCATGGTCGCATTTGTGATGTCGTACGGACGTGTCACACCTGGGGTGGGGACCAGTAGTGCAAGAGGCACTTGAGTCTAACTGCCTCAGATTGTCAGGGTTCTGTTTGAAAAACAAAAATGTTTTGTAAAGCAAGAGTCTTTTGGACGTAAATGTTTCACAACTAAACACTTGCTAACATTAATGATTAGCTTTTATTATTAGATTAGTGCATGATTTATTAATTATTAGCTTTCCTGTAGCTCAGCGGTTAGAGCATTGTGCTAGCTAGCAACGCCAAGGGTTCGATCCCAGGGGATTGCACATACTCAGAAACATTGTATAGTATTATACAATGGAAGTCGCTTTGGATAAAAGCGTCAGCCAAATGCATACATGTAAATGGGATGACTTAACCGAAGATTGTTTTAGTGACAGAGCAACTCTTAGATCATTTCATTTTGTAGACCTAGGCGAAGGCAACATCGAATTTTAAACCGGGCTATCTTTATCCCCGGGTACTCTTGGCTGTGCCAAGGAATAAATAGTGCCCAAGCCTGCTAAACCAAGGTAGACTTTGGAAAGTGTAAAACAAAAATAAATAAATAAAGCAGCGATTGTGTTAACACGGGTGTAGAGATGCAGTTGACCCAAAGATGAGAATTCTGTCATTATTTAACCTACATCAGGTGGTTTAAACTTGTATGCTGTTTATTTGTAAAATACAAAAGAAAATATTTACATTCCTAAAGGATTTTGTAGTAGACGCCAGAAAAACATGCAAAAACAGGTTTGCAAATGAGTTGGAGGATAAACATTAATAAAAATGTTTGGATCTATATATACTTGAAGTAAGCATTGTCTAACTATTTTATTTTAAGTCCTCAATAAAAAAGCAAGGATACAAAAGCTATTTCCCCCATTTACAAACAAAGAACCGGGCTATCAAAACAACACAATATGTATTTACCATGGCTGACATAAGTTATAATGTTTCAAATATATCAGGGGCATCACGAGATGCAATAATCCAACATTTAGAAATCAGTTCGTTCATTTCAGAAAAAAATTATTATACTAAAATAACAATGCTAGTTTGATACAAAAATAAATCAGATATAATAAAACCCCGCTCTAATCAAAATGAATGCAGCATGCGTGCCTTTATTCGCAAGTATGAACTTTGCATCCCAGCCAAAAACATGATGCCATATTTAACACGTGTCATATTTACAACTGAATTACAAACATCAAAGTCCATGTGTAATAATATACACCATTAAATGTCGAATCGTGAAGTGTGTTTAATAGAAAGACTGGCGGATTCTGCACAAAGGGGGGAGCTGTAACTTCAACAACAAAAGCGATGAGGGCCATGTGCTCAGACTCAGACAAAGCAATAACAAAGACTCATCTCTGCCTTGCGTCTCTCGCCTCACCCGCGTTCATTTCAAACGCATTACTTGCATGATTTATCCGGGATTAGCATTTATTATAACTACCGCGAATGTCCATTGTAAATAAACCACTTATTAGTGCCATTGTGGCCCAGAGGTGGACACCAACAATAGCACAAAAGAGTCGCGAGGCCGAAGTTTCACTGGCGCTCGGGTAAACGTCCGCAGTTGAGCGCGTGCTTCGTAAACAACTGCGCTCGTACGGACATCGTGCACTTAGCAAATTCTCATAAAGCACTTTTTCTCAAGCCCCTAGCAGCTAATGTTAGCACATAGCCACATCTAGTCGGAGATGGAGCCTTAAACAGGAAATGCAGAGATACGCTCCTCTGACAATAGAAACGCGTCGTGGCTCGAAAGCCTTCACGTCTTAAGGCAAATGCTTTCTACACCGCGATTGTATTTTAGGCGCTAAATGACAGCCATGTGCACGTTGAAACGTTAACGCACCAGACGACCTTACTTGTTTTCAATGGCGGGTGAGTTTCCGACTCGTCCGCGCGCTGTTTGTCGGCGACTTAAAACGCAACGCTGGTCTGGTTTCGTGAACTTGTGATCCTACAAATCGTCCCCACGGACTGGAAGTCGTTCACGGTTCACACCGGAGAGGTGCCCGTTTCATCGCTCACTTCCACCGACTGGAGGCTGCTGCTGTTGTCGCTACGAGCGCGGAAAGGAGGAAAGTCTATTCCCGTTGATTTCTAGCATCGGTTAACGTCACTCCACACGTGAGCCAGCGAACTATTAATAATGCGTCCGATGCACGCGTTGCGGGTTTGATATGTGACATTCCTCGCCGTGTTTTGCGTCCGCTGCTGTTCAATATTGTTGTGGTTGTGCGTTCGCGTATAGTCACGCCTTCTTCCTCTTCGTCTACCGAGCAAGAGAAAGAAACCCGCCCAGTTACGTTAAATGGTTGTTGAATCCAAGCAGCGCGTGAAGTTAGTGCGCAGAAATACAGTAGGTTTGGTGGTCCTGTAGTCGCAGGGAAGTCATTAAACAAAGCGAGATATGCATGCATGCAAAAACTAACAATTTAATGGATGCTACAAATACCATCAAAGCCACTAGCTGCTATTCAAGTCAATTGATGTAGTGTGTTGGGCCTTGTTCCAGTAGGATGACTTTGTGCCACCAACACATTACCGGTACAATTAAAGTTTCCCGTTGTTTGGTAAATCCAAACAAATTACCATTATAACCGTTTAGGGATGGTTTCTGTTTCTTTTCAGCAGGGAGAGAAGTCCTAACTGAATTCAAAACATGTCGCTGGTAATGATTTATTATGCCATTGATGTTAATTTGGAGGTTGTAGGGGAGTCTCTGTTTCCCCCTTTCAGATCAATGGCACCGAGGACATGCTGCTGTGATCCGACTAGGGTGGAACAGCCAACGAGACGGCACCTAATAGCTTCCTGAAACCAAAGGATGCCATTATGACAATGCAGGAGGTAAGCATTGTCTACATTGAGTCAAACAGCGTGTCAAAAGTACAAACTGACTTATGTTGTCTTACCTAAGTGTCAAATTAATATCACAGACAAAAAGTTTTTGAAAGAGATGGCGTTCACTTAATGCAAAATATGCTAAATAAACCACCGGGAGACTGCCGACATTAGATATTATTTACTAGGTCTTTTTTATAACAAGTTAAACTATTCATGTTGTGTGTTTTCCCCTGTAAAGCTGCTTTGGAACAATGCAAATTGTGAAAAGCGCTATATAAATAAAATTGAATGGCACTTTAACTAAAAAAAAGCTGTTATTGTCATGTTCCTTTAAAGGTTAAAATGTATCGAATGTAATTGATCTTTTATGTACTTGTCACTCAATTTCATTATTGATTGGGTTAATGGGCCTACACAGACCACACGTTTCAAAGAAAATGTATTTTTTAGAATTGTAAAATATTTTTTAGCATAAAGGATGATGTTGTGGTTCTCTTACAGAGCAGTTCTCAGCCGACTCTCTATCAGAGACCGTGTGACACAGCCCAGTCTGTTACATAAGCCTTGCGCCAAATGGCGAGCCGGCGGCTTGAATCAAACAGATTTCTATTCATCGAGGGCAAGGCAAAGTAAAATCGTATTTTCTTCAATGCACATTACAGTTAATAAACTTTTATTTTTGACGATTTAATAAAAACCTTTTATGTTTGACGAGAAATGTGCATATCGATGCATGAAGCAGACTGTATTGGAAACAAGCAATGTATGAGTCAAATAAATCAGATTTAAGTTTAATTCGTTGTGTCGTGGTGTTTCTTGCAGCAAAAGGGCCTCTCGTCCGACTTCTCTGCAGAGAAAACACCGCACTGTTACCCTTCTTCCTCGTGTTAACTCGCAAAATGATTGAAATAATTCAGACGAGAGCTGGACATGTCCCGTGCGTGCGACAAATCGCGCAGATCTGAGAAAAGCGCATGACGCTCAAAGCCGCGTCCCTTCCATCCGTGCACTTCCAATCCAATGTAAACATCGCAGAATTACAGCAACAAAACAAGGAGGGGCTCAAGGGGGACAACACAGAAAAACACACTGACGCCCGCGTGCAATGCATGCGAGACCGTGCAAAACCACGGAAATCCACTCCGTCGACACGCGCGCTTTACCTGATTGTTAATTTGTGCGCATCTCGGTCGCAGACATTTCTCCGTGTAATTCTTCGCATCTCTCCCGTATTCGGTGCGGCATGATCCTCAGCTGTTCCCGTTAATGGAACATTCCGTGGATTTCACCACTGAATCGGGGAAAAGGTACAAACGGGAGTTCGCGCGAGCAGAGAAGACACATTACGGCATTGATTTTCGCACGTCGAGCAAAACAGTCACCCCCTGTATGCGTCAGACTGTGAAAGAAGCGATGCACTCGATTGAACCCGGGTCCGTCGGCCGCCCATTTGCGTGTTTTTGCGACATACCCCCGCGAGGGGCATTTAGAGGCCGCTGTCTCGCTCTACCGTAATCCACGTAAGAGTTTGTCCTCGTGATTCCCAATGTCACGTCTCGGTTAAGATCACAGGGCCTCGGTTATTTCTTTTTTTGCTCACGATTGGCTGAAAGTTGGCATTGGGCATTATCAGGGAAATAATGAAATGTTGCCTGATAACTGCTTTTGCCTTTTAGTGATAATACAGATTAATTCTGTGCTTGATTCTTTTCGTGAAACATATTTGAGAGAGAGGATTTAGTCATGATCCATATGATTTATTTTGCGTTGAGTGTCACTGTGGGGAAAAACGCATCAGGGTCACATTACGTAAGGCTCGTTTATTACTTAAGGATGCGTTGCGCTGTCGCCCTCTATTGGTCAGAAGAGGAATCGTTCACTTTGAATTCTGTACTTATTAGTAGCAATTTGAATCTATTTTATATACATTTATGTAGTATCTTTTGTACGTACATTTTAATACGCTTGTGTTTTAATTGAGTTATGTTTCTCTATAAAAGCACATGTAAGGTCAATTGATTTTTCCAAGTGATGACGTTGTGATGTACCAAAAGTCTGAAGTGTCATGGGTGACCATAAATTAAAATAGGAAGCAGGAATGAGCCTGTAAATGTAATGTACATATAAATAGAGAAGAAAACTGTGGTTTACCTGTAAAGTAATAAGTGACCTTAAAGATCATTAATGTACCAATCTACATTCCCTGAAACCCTGGTTCACCTATACTGACGTTAATTCAAGTGTGATATTATCATGCAGATTTCTGTAACTTTAAAGGGATACTTCCCCCAAAAATTAAATTTCAGTCATGATTTACTTATTCAAATCTGTATACATATGTTTGTTCTGATGAACACAGAGAAAGATATTTGGAAGAATGACAGATTTTGCCACATTGACAACCATAATTGGAAATGCAATTGCTGTACAAAACAGAACCAAAAATGATAAAGTAATTTTTCCTATCATGGGAGTCAATGGGCGTTGAGATCTGTTTGGTTATAGCACTCTTCCAAATACTTTTCTATGTGTTCATCAGAACAAAAACATTTATACAGATTTGGAACATCTCTCAGGTGAGTAAATGATGACAGAATTTCCATTTTTGGGGTAAGTATCCCTTTAAATACACAACACAGAAGATTTTGGAGTGAGAGAAACTTTTTATTTTTGTTGTTTAGTTTAGATAAAACATTTACACAAGGCATATTATAATATAACTGGAAGGCAGCCCTTTCTTAACCTTTGGTTGGTGAGATAGCAGCACTGTTTACAGCAATAAATGACCAAAACAATTTAGTGTCATGGAAAACTATTAAACCTGTTACTGATTAACCCAACAACGCATGTACTATAGTGGAATGAGACTGAATTTATACTCAAACATATTGTTCTAATCTACGCTATAACGTTTCCTGTAAAGTGGGATTTCTTTCTCCAGTTGAATTACAAAATGTGCATGTCAGTGTTACGTGTTGGCGTGTGTCTTAGGCCAGTTTTCCTGGTCGTTCAGCCCCACCCATTCTTCATCATCGCAGGGAACGGTAAAGTCATAAATCAAAGTCTATTAAGATTAAGGAATACTGGTGGTCTGTACAGTTGAGTTTGTAATAAACAGCATTTATAGATTTTTCTGTGGATAACAGAATTATCATAACATTTTAAGAACACTGTAATTACATTTAAGGAATCGATATTAGTTGATCTTTTGGGGTAACATCGATCCTTCATTCCACACCGTGACCACAGCGGTAAACGGAGCACAATTAGAGACAAACAAACAAAGACCGTCTTTGAGTCTCGAGAGAAAGTTCAAGTATTGTTTTTGGTTAGCGGTGGTGAAACTTTCCCCAGGGAGGCTTAATCCTTTGTGTGTCTTTCGTTAATTATGAAGGCCTGTGGGGGGGGGGGGCTTTATGTGAGCTCATTTGAGATGAGCGAAGGGGTGGAGGGCTTCTTGGATATCTTTAATGGGTGCATTTGCTCTCAGGAGTCTTTCATAGCACATTATGTCCACCCCGCTGATGTGATGTTTGGCCGAGACAAAGCAAAACTCTTATGAAAGTGAAAACACATGGTTCTGTAGCCTAACTAGTCGTTCTCATAAAAAACTTAGTTTAATCTAAATAGTGTTTGTCCTTGTGGTAAAATAAACCTTTTTCTGTTCTGTTCTGTTATGTGTATTGTTGTTTGTTTTTCTTCTCAACGTATTTAAGTTCCTATTAATATTGGAGCTTTAGACATTACCCAGGACTTGTTGAATTCAACTCTGAATGTGTTGAATTGTTCTGGACATATATTGTGTTGTCTAAGAACACAGTTTTAGGATTTGCTTTTTTCTAGTGTCACTAAGCAGCTCTGTCATGTATCCACAGGGGGAGAAGATTACATTAGGCACGCATCTTCCTCTCCCATGTAATGTTAATGATTTACGTTTACAACTTTGGGACAGTAATAGGTAGTGATGCACTAGCCAAAGGTCTCATGTATTACATAGCGTCCTCTTATTTGAAGAACAACGCTTGTGGGAATTGGATTGAGGAAAGACTGGGCACGGTAAATCTTCTTTATTCATTGTCGTAATGAGTCTTTTTCTCTTGGATTTCTATAACCACGAAACCCAGGACATCTCAGTTATTATGTGCTTATTCATGACTTCTAGGATGTTTCTCCTAAACGAATCAATAAAGATAGACACAAATGACAAAATACAGAAAGGATTAAACGTACGGAAAGTATTTGATAGGAAATTATCGAGATGGTATTGGAATTTATGATATAGGAAAATCTAGTAGAATTTGCAGCATTGTTAAGACCTGCCATACTCAAGAAAAAAACGAATCACTTGTGTTTGCTATTAAAAATATATTGAATGTAATGTAATAACTGACAAGGAGAAATGTTTGACAGCCTTAACTTCTGTGAAATAATGTTGTACATTTTCCTTATACATATGGCAGTCAAACGATTAATCGCATCCAGAATAAAAGTTTGTGTTTACATAACATATGCCTGTGTACTTTGCATAGTGATTTTGTATTTATAAACATACATGCACATATTAAAAAAAAATCAAATTGATAAACATGTGTACATTATTTAAATTATTTGTAAATATAAATAAGTACATAATATATCTTGTTATTGTATGGCTAAAATGGAAATTTTGAATATTCACTTATGCCTTAAAAATAAAGAAACCCTATGCAATAATGTTTTAATACATTAATGTTTTTATTGTGCTTTACATTTTTGGACAAAGACAGACATAGGGAAGATGGGGAAAGTTGTCTTCCTCCTTTTTGCCTTCCTTGCTTCCTGTGAGTATATCAGAATATCAAATCAAAGTCCAAAGCTATATGAATGATATTGACTCCTATAAAGCCAGTGCTGTGCATGTGGTATTGTTGTTGACAACAGAAATTTCTAATGTTTAGACATTTACTCTAATGTCTTCTCTTCAGTTTACTGTCAGACTTTGCCTGTCATTGACATGTACATTGTAGAATTGCAAGAAGATATTCCAAAAGGTTTGTACACAATTATTTTATAATGATCCTCTGCACTGTTGTATTTATGTATTATTGTTATGTAAACTAACATTTCCCAAACATTTTTTCCCTGACAGGTGACTTTGCATTTAATATCATAGCGTATGATGCAGACAATGACCCTTTACAACATTACATCCAGGGATCAAATGATATCTATTTTGATGTCAACAAACAGACTGGTGAAGTCAGAATCAAGAACAAGTTGGACAGAGAGGTAGTTTAAAAAACAAATTTGACTATGTCTATTGGATGGAAAGAGACATATATTTCCACTTCAGTTTTAAAACACCTTTTGTTTGTTAAAGTGATGGTTAATTGTATTTTATTTGATAAATCCTTTTATCAGACAAATGCGCTCTTCCCTGTAGTAATTGCGGTACATGATGGTCATTTCCCCTCAAATGTAAGTTCCAGCCACAAAAAGTAGTTTTTGCAAATGTTAATGGAAAAAATATCCTTTCCTGAATCCTGACAGCACATTTCCCTTTTTCAGGTGACAAAACTTGTTTACATTGTTGTCAAAGATGCTAATGACAATGCACCAATATTCCTTAATATTCCCTACAACAGGGAAGTTCCAGAGGTGAGTTTATGTGCTTATCCATGTATTGTTGATGATGTGTCATGATGATATGTTGTTTATCGTGCTACATCATTAACATAATAGATGTAGGATACTTATAAAAAATCACATTGGAAAAATATGTATTTCTTTGTATTTATTGTATTATTTGTATTTTATTTTATTATTACTGTCTTTTTAATTTATTTGAAAAGTACAGTAAAAGTAAACATTCACAGAATAAGATGCATCTCTTTAGTCTTTTCTGGGTGGTTTGATGGATATCGAGGGCTCATTTGAGCACAGTATAAATTTCATTTCAATTCCTTTCTTCAGAATACACCTGTGAACACAACTATTTTTACAGCAACGGCCACAGATGCTGATGAGGGCCCCGCTTCAACTGTGACCTATACAATCAAAGAAGTCAGTCACTTTTGTCTCGTAACCTACATTGGCATACATCTGTCTTTAATCGTATTAATGACACAGTTTGCTTGTCTTAGGTCATACCAAATGACGGGAATGAATTATTTTCCATCTCTGAAAATGATGGACACGTTGTTCTTGGGGGACCTTTGAACTTTACTGAAAAAAGTCCTTTCTATCAGATACGAATCGTTGCAAGGGTAAGTACCACAGTTCTATAAAAAGTCCTATTCAAGTTTAATATCTTCTTCATAATACCCTAACCATCCCGCCAATAGAACCCAATATACCAGTAGTGGACCACAGAGACCTTTACAGTTTCCTTTAAAACCAAAACAGTTTCTATTTTTCCGTTTTGTCTCAAAACTATTTAGTGTATTCTATGCTTACTGGTCATGTGTTTTGTCAGGATGGCGGTGGGCCGTTCAATGGTTCAGAAATAAAGATTCAGAAAACTGAAGTAACTGCGTTCATCACAATTAAAGATGTGCCAGACATGGACCCACAGTTTTTGAATTTACCTAACATGGTCACCATTAATGAAAACTCTCTTGTGGTGAGTGGTATATTTCCCCTTTCCTGTTGTGGGATGTAGTTAAGGAACTTGTTTTGAGTGTATCGCTGCTCTTGCGCTCCAGGATACGCCAGTCTTTACAGTGAAAGCCAGAGATCCGGATACAGGAATAAATTACCCTCTCCAATACAGCATTGAACGTGAGTGAGTTTGAGATCATTAAGATTCAGGTTTTGCTATTATTCGTATTTTTCCTCTAAAAAGTTCTGTCATCATTTAATCACCCTTTTTTCATTTATAACCTGTATGACTTTCTTTCTTCTGCTGAACACAAAGAAGATATTTTGAAGAATGTTGGTAACTGAACAAGGATGGGACCTTTTAACTTCTATTGTATGAAGTCAAACCAATGCAAGTCAATGGCTACCGCCATTGTTTGGTTACCAACATATAATGTATCAAAATATCTTCTTTTGTGTTCGTAGAAAAAAAATACAGGTTTGAAATACACAAGGTCGAATAAATAAAATAATGGAATAAATAAAACTATCCCTTTAAAAATGTAACGGCCACATCTTGTAGTAAGATTAAATACTTTTTTCTGGGCCCCTGATTTGGAGTACATCATATATCAACATATTTATCTAAATTACTATTCAGTTGTTTTGTCAAGCATTTTTAATGGAATAGTGCATAGTAAAAAAAACTTTCCGATTTGTGTTTTGCACACCTTGCATCTCTCATGTTATTCATTGCAAATCATTATTACAACTTTTTACAGCTACTAATCCACCAGACCTATTCCAGATCACAGAGAAGGACGGTAAAATAACAGTTAAAACTACATTTGACCGTGAGGCTTTGCTGGGTATCGATGGATCTGCTGTTGTCGAATTGCAAATAAAGGTGTGAGCTTGAAATTCAATTCAGACATTATTTTCCAACCTATTTCATATGTCCGTTTAACAATCTAAATTGTGCTATTTGTGTGTTTTAGGCAAAAGAGACAAACCCTGATGTGAATGGAGTCTTTGCCAGCACGGTACAAACTCTGCAGATCACTATCGGAGATGTGAATGACAACGGACCAGGTTTTTATGAATGTGAAGGAGATACATGCACAGAGAAAAACAGTTTCACAGGAAACGTTGATGAACATTCGTCTGGAGGAGTGGCCGTCGCTGATCTGAACATAAGAGTCAAAGATCCAGACCAGGTTGGTAGTAACAACATTTGCAAGGGATTCATTTGAGAAGATTCTATATTTTAACTTTCTGAGGATGATTATTTACTATAATTAAATGTACTATTATTATATTTATTATTAGACAAATATGATGTTTTCTGATCCAGGGTGCAAACAGTAGGTTCGAGCTCCATCTCGACGGACCAGATAAGGACGCATTCTCTGTAACTCCCAGCTCCGGGGTGGGAGACAGTAGTGTACAAGTGACGATAAAAGATTCAAACGCCGTTGATTTCGAGATCAAGAGGACAATGTCTGTGCAGGTATGTATTTGAATGTGTGTCCCTTGAGCCAGAATTATCCCAGGCTTAGAGAGAAAGGACTGTGAGGAGAAGGCAGGAAAAGTGTGATTAAGATCAATTGCATTAGGAGTGATTACATATGAAGAACGTTCCAGATACGAAACACTTTCTGCTTCACCTTATTTACACCAACCGAACAGAAACCAAGAAACTTTGTTTGATGGTTTTACAGTAGGTGGCATTTAATATGGATGTTACTGGCCATTAAATCGATAACAGTAGACTTTGAACAAGCTGTGTGGTGGATCATACAACAGTTAAAAAAGCAGGATTTATTCGATTTGAAATATTCTATATGTAATGGTTAGGGCAGGACATATTGAGTGGCCCCTCCCCCTTTTAAAATAGCCAATCGTGTTATTTTACCGTACAACATGGAATTAGATGAAAATGGTAAGTGCAGGATGATGTCATAAAAATGATTTATCTGTATTGACCCACGTAGGAGACTTGTAATGAAATGTAAGTTAACGTTTTGGAGCGTTGTCATTTTATTTGTTCTGTTTATCACAAAACAAGATCATTTGAAGAATTTAGGAAAGCACACAGTTCTGGGGCACTTTTCACTACCATTTAAATTTTTCCTTCCATGGTGGTCAATGATGGCCAATAACTGTTTGGTTACAAGCATTCTTCCAAATATCTTTCTCTGTGTTCATCAGAACAAAGAAATGAATAGACATTTGGATCTCGAGGGTGTGTAAATGATGACAGAACTTTATTATTATTATAATAAATTATAGTTATTGGGTGAACTGTACATTTAATACTGTCCGCTTTCAATCTCCACAGATAATTGCTAAAGATGCCGCTGCGAACTTAAGCGCTACAGCTTCTGTCACTATTAACATCAACGACATGAACGACAACATCCCTGAATTCGAGAAGGAATTTTACGCCTTACCTGTTGATGAACACTGTGAAAATGGCACTATTGTGGATACAATTACAGTAAGTACATTTTCTTCATTTCGCTCGGTTTAATGTGTTCTGCGTGTAAAATGATTGATCTTGTGTTTCTTAATGTTTCACTTGACAGGCAACAGATGCAGATGAATTGGATGACGGCAAGATCACTTACAAACTGGTGCCGAACAGCATGTATGTTGTTGAATGATAAATCTGTAGCTTTAAATATAAACTGTATTCGGACCATTAGAGATGCAGAGATGGACTGTATATAGCAGTGGTTCTAAAACGTTTTTGTCGTAAGGCCCTCTTTATGTAGAGTGCATCGTTTTGCGGCCCCCCAAATAAAAACGTATAATCTTAAACTTAGAATTTGATCTAAACCAAAAACAAATCCTGGTATACAATGCTGAAACATCAATACTTTTGGTTTGGGGTCTTATTTTTCTGATGTTTGATTGCATAAAATTAAAATTTCTATAATTCTTATAATGCCACAAAATCTGTGCCCCCCCAGGATTCATCTTGGGCCCCCAGTTTGAAAGACCCTGGTACACAGAACACAACATGTTTTTTTATTATTTTGCAGCCTGACTCGGTTTGACGTCTTTGCGAACAATGGAACTATCTACGTAAAAAATGGGGAGCTTCTTAATCGGGAAGGCACCAGTTCCTACACGGCGACCCTGCAGGCCATCGATTCAGTAGGAAAGATTGGTACCACTGTTTTGGAAATCAACCTTCAGGATATAAATGATCAGAAACCTGTGATGAACAGAGATGTTTATGACGCTTTTGTACAAGAAAACCAAGATTTGAAGCTTGTCATCCAGGTGAGAATGTGGCTCAGATCAAACAATGATTAAATACAGTATATACCTCGGACCACTCTTTGGATAACCGATTCTGTGACTTAAAGGGACAGTTCACTTAAAAATAAAAATTCTGCTCTCATTTACTCACCCTGGAGTTGTTCCACATCTGTTTAAATGTATTTGTTCTGATAAACAGAGAGAAGGATATTTGGAAGAATGCTTGTAATTAAACAGTTCTTTCTTGGCCAACATTAAATACCATAGTTTGAAAAATGACAATGGTAGTCAAAAAAGTGCCCCAGAACTGTTTGCTTTCTTACATTCTCCAAATTATCGATTTTTTAACAGAAATTATTTTGTAAACCAATATTTCCTATGGTAGCCAAGAACTGTTTGGTTGCAAAAGAAGTGTATATACTGTAGATTTAGAACAACGTGAGGCTGAATAAACAAAGACAGAATTTGCTGTTTCTTCATTGTGATCAATGAAGACAAACAAAAATGCAAGTTTCTATTAATTAATAACTCAGTCTAATGTCTAATAATGAAATGATGGCATTCCAAGACGTACTTTGTTAATAAATGATTTCATTTTTGTTAGGCACGAGATGGCGATGAACCAGATACTCCAAATAGCAAAATCCAGTATCACATTGAGGACAGTTTGTTCAGTAACAACTTCACCATAGGCCCGGATGATGGTGTGCTTGAGAACAATGGTCTACTGGACCGTGAGGCCATCGACCCTCTGCTGAAGGGTGTGATTGAGTTAAAGGTGATCGCTTCAGACACGGGCAAGCCGCCCCAGAACTCATCCGCCACGGTCTTTATCAACGTCGGGGTGAGAATCTTTCATTTATTTGACTTAGACGTGTGAGTTACAATGATTTTACATTTATTTATCTTTGATGAAAATGTCCATAGACGTAAAATGTTTCATATTTTGCTTGCTATATTACCATTTGTTTTAGGACGTCAATGACAATTCTCCAGCCTATTTGCATTCAAGTAACCTATTCAAGGTGAAGGAAGGTGAAGGAGGCAAGTGGGCAATTCCATTTAAATGTCAACCTTGCCGTGAAATAGTTTTACTATGGTAACAGCACAGATATTAACATTTGGTGGTTCAAATACCCATGTGAGATCTCTCTTCAAATTTTTAAAGCATTTGTTATATTTGTAGTGCATGATTTTTCATAGTCAGGTAAGTTCCATTTTCATAAATTGTCACATCCATAACGCTACATATTCCTCATAAAATGGACGGATGAAAATGAAAAGAAAGTAACTATTTTATGTTCTATAAAGAGATATCCCTCTTCCGTTAATTGGGGATTATTGCTTCCGGATTGCGCATTTTTTTCACAGAAATCCTTAAAAGATTTGGTAAAAAAAGTGTTGTCGTCGTTGTGTACTATAAACCAAAAATATCCTGGTTACTCTTTTCTAGTGAAGGCAATTTGTTTTCTTTTTTTATCAAGTTTCAGTGTATGATTTACTAAACACTTGGATTGATTTGTTGCCCTCTCCTTAGGTATATTAGTTGGCTCTGTCCTGGCTCGCGACGTTGACCAAACTGACATAAACAACCGCATCTTTTTCACCATCGACAATTCTTTTGGAAGTTTCTTAATACTTTCTGAGCCGTACAGCGAAGGCTACAGAGGAAATCTAACCGTGGATCCCGTCTTTGTGCTGGACTATGAAAGCGACATCAAGACCTACTCTCTGAAGGTTGTGGCATCAGACCTGGGTGAGAATACGGCTGTGACCACGGTAGAAGTGGTGGTTGAGGATGTGAACGATACTCCGCCGGTGTTTCCAGCTGGTTTAACACTGAATGTTAAAGAGAACATCAGCTTGCCGGATCCTCTGGGAGCAATAAAAGGCAGTGATGTGGACACCGAGCACCTTCTTGAATACATGCTTGTTTCTACTGAATGCCAGTGCAGTGGCGTCAGAGAGCCGTGTCCTGGGGAATGGTTTAGCGTTGAGCTTAACGGAAATGTGGTTGTTAATTCCGGTTCCACATCGGGGGTCATTGACTATGAGAAATGTGATAAGGCGTTCTTGACGGCCAAGGTGGTAGATGTTAAAACGGAGAAAGGGCGAAACAGCACTGAAGGTAAGTCCTGTTGCTTCTGACTGAACGTAACTTAAAATTATATTCATGTATTTACTGTACCAGAGCTTATTTTGTTGTTATAGTAATATAATTTGCTGTTAAGCATGTTTTAACTGGTCTGTTTTTTGGATGTAAATACATTTAAAGTAATATGCTGTTGTCACTTCCATCAATAAACAAAGTCTTCATATAGACGGTTTTAGCGGCAACAGCATCACCAATGGGCCGTTATGTGGCCCACGCTTAACTTGGGGTAGACCTCCACAAAGAATCTCTTGAGTAATTTTAAATTAATTTTACTCAATTCATATACAGTAAAATATAAATATAACTTAATAGTAATATAAATTCAAGCAAAAATAAAAAAGACCAGAATTTTACTCGTGCGCCCAATGATTTCAATTTTGTGTTGTGTTTTTTAAGCATAGTTTATTCTTTTTGCAGGAGTTGTCACTATTAATATTGAGGATATCAATGACAATGCCCCAGAGTTCATCATCATGCAGGAATTCTATGGTAAACCAAAATTGAATTTTTGTGACCATGCTGAAGTTGAATCCCTAAAAATGTTTAATGGTTTTGGACAATGAACGGACATACATGAATGCTAGAATGCTAAATATAGCAAGATAAGTTATCATTACCAGAAATCTTGTTTTGCTTTGTCTAGTTGTGCTCCTTGAAAGAGTTGAGAAGGATTCATCTGTCGGCAAAGTTTACGTGAGTATGATAGTTGACACACTGATATTCATGAGAAGTTTTACTGTATTTACTCTTATTTAATTTTTTGTAAAACGACTAGTTCTAGTCCTCGATTCTGATTGGTCAGCACAATAGCTGTGCTTTATTCACAATAACACAGCTATGACCATTTCACCTAGCAATTATGTGCATCACTACGCACCCTTAGCAACCACCCCTAGCAACAAAATATTCTGATGCTGTTGATGATGTGTTCACACCAAATGCAAATTAAGCGATTTGCCCTAGTAAATTACATACAAAGTCAATGCAAAGACACGATTAGACGCGACCTCGCTCCGGGCAAATTATCAAGGCACGAAAAAAATTATGCCTGAGAACGGTAGAAAGATAATGTAAGCAATACGGTACTTGAGGCTAGTGCTTTATCATGAATAAGTCACGGCTGCAAGGGTTCCGGGCACTCCGCTTCACATCATGCCTAACGACCCCCTTCAGCCGTGACTTATTCATGATAAAACACCGCCTCTCATACCTGCTTACATTATCTTTCTACTATGTGCTGTTTGTCAATACAATGCACATGTTTGAGTCCCGTTGATTATTTGCCTTATTGACTTTTCCTTTAAAGGCTCACGACAAAGACACAGGGGAGAACAGAAAAATTAACTTTAAGGTTATAAAGCTGGAATTTGTCAGCGGTGGGGAAACTGTTCCACAAGATTTGTTTTTAAACACCGATTTAAAAGCTCAGGAAGATCCCGATGGAAGGTTCTTTGCAGATATACGGTGAGAAACGAACACTCCTGGTTTTGAAGCATAGCTTTCAAATTTCTCTTGCAATACTTTGTTGTCATACACTGAATGGTTTGTGCAAAAAGATACTTATCAAACGTGTGTTTTTGATCATATTCAGCTCACAGAAACAGATGGACACGGATCAGAGAGGGAAGTTTATGGTGGAGGTGGAAGCCTTTAACCCTGATGGTCTCAGCTCCACTTCTGTGGTTGAAGTAAGACCTATTATTAATCTTATAAAATTTTAAGATTCCACGTTTTTCCACACAGTGTTTCCTTATTCATTCATTTGCATGCTGTTTTCTTTCTTTACTTGTTTTGTTTATGTTGTTATTTGCTTTATTTACAGCTTCTCACAATTGACTTATCCTACAAAGTGAGCCTCAGATTTAGGGCGCCTGTCTCTGAAGTTAATGAGAATTTGCCACAGATCAGACAGTAAGATGAGATTTATTTAAATGTAAAACACATTGATTTGAACACACATGAAGCAATAGCTAACCTGCTTTATTTTTTTCTGTGGAACACAGAAGAAGATATTTTGAGAAATGTATCGGCGGTGGTTTGTGTCCATACTGTGGAAGTCAATGGGAGCCATTGTTGTTTGGCTATCAACATTCTTCAAAATATCTGCTTTTGTGTTCTGCAGAAGAAAGAAAGTGATACCAAAACTTAGTTCATTCATTCATTCATTTACAGGATTCTGACATCGGCTACAAGAGCAACAGTTCACATCTTTAATGTGGATAGTGAGAAGACAACTCAACGGTAAGGATAATGAAAAAGAATTAACTGAATTGGCACATATTAAATATACATGTATACATACACATGTAATAAACCACTACTTAAATATTATTGGAAAAGAAAAGAGCCTAATTTCATCATAATATGTTATGAGTCGTATGGTCCAGCAGGTGGCGTTTACATCATAGTTTCATGTAGAAGTCGTTTTTTATTCTTACATCCAGAGACTTCCTCTTATTCTTTCTTATTATAATCTATATCCTTGAATATTATAATATATATATATATATATATATTTTTTTTTTTTTAAAGGTGGACTTAAACCAAAGAATTTAAACTGGAGTTCTGCAAATAACTGCTACGATGCTCATTCCCTAGTTTCCAATAAACCGATCTTTCTCCCACATATGTTTTTAATAAATGTTATTTCTATCGCAGTGCTGAAGAGCTGACTGTTTTGGAGGCGTATTTCGTGTTCTCAAACGGCTCGGCTCTGGACTACAATGAAGTGAACAGAATTCTGAATTCAGAGGAGGTCTACGTGGAGTATGGAGTCCTTCTGTCTCAGTTTGGATTCACTGGAATTGTATGTTCTTCTCAGTTGTTTCACCTTTTTAAAACGCTGTTTAAGAAACATATATGCAATGTCATGTTTAATAATGATCTGTTTATTAATAAATGTATACTGTTTAACATTAGTTAGTTTTTTTCTAATGAGTTTTTTGTTTTTCCACAACAGTCGACAACCACTGAAGATCAAAAAGAGGTGAAGACTGAAGTTTTCATCATGATTGGTTTGATTGCGGGTCTGGCGATCATTCTGGTTGTAACAACCACATCTCTTGTGTGCATTAGAAGAAAGTAAGACCTATTAAATTGCAGTAATAAATGATAACTAAAATGACTTAATCTTAATCTGATCATTATATTATTTATAAAATTTTACACTTAAACTAATTTGAGGCAGCGTTGTCACAGTGTGCGGTTTTTACTTCACGTTTATCGTTTTGTGAATTCTTTCATTTACAATATTATCAGATATCTAGAATGAACACAATATTCATAATCATGGCTTCGAATATCATGGTATATACTGTATGCATATTTATACATATCACATGTAAAGTTCTGGAGAAAAAAACTGGTAATGCTTTTAGCAGATTAGATTACCATTAAAAATTCACAGGAGTCGGTTTTTACTCACATCTGGGTCTTTGTGGATTATTTTTTTTAAAATGCACTGTAATTTTTTAAGATGTCTAGTTTTTTTTGCTTTGGTTGGATGGAACTGTATAGCAGCTCTTAAAGGTGATGTGATGAAACTGTACAGAACTTGCATCACCCTACTCTCAACATCAGGCATAGTGCCAGTTGGACGACATTATGGCAAAAACCCTCAGCTCTGTCTGGGTCACACGTACATGTAACACAAATCCGCTAACCTCATTAGATTAAAATATATCTCTTCTTGCTCGAGTTACTCCATCCTGTTTGCATTGGTGTCAGATTTACGTTAACCTTTATATTAATGCTTTTACCCTTAAGCTACAAGAGGAAACTCAAGGCTTCCAAAGCAATGAACTCAGCAGCTGCGGTTGTGATAGAGAACCAGAAGAGCGGACCTGTGGTGCCTGGAACCAACAAATACACCAGAGAAGGGTGAGCGTTATGAGTTAACAACCAGTCATACCACTCCGGCCCGGTCATATCATCTGACACCGATTCTGGCCCAGTGTCAGATTGACTGTTTTGTGTTTTACAGAGCAAACCCAGTGCTGAATATGAATATTGACACCGCCACAGACCTTGGTTTCGATGAGGATGGATCCAGCGCTGATAGAGAGAGGTACAGCGTTGAGTTTAATGAAGCACATTTAGAGGATTTTTAGAGGACCGCTTCCACACTACCGTACTTCTGAATGCTGTTTATGTATCTCTGTGTCATTTTGTTGTCAAAATATACTGTATCACCTACTGCAGATTATACTCACAGTTGAGGACACAAACACAAAGGAAATTATTTGGGCTTTCAAAACTGTATTTTAAGATTGGATTGCTAAGGTTAGTCATAACTCATGATGTTGATGATGATAATTATCGTAACCTTTATTTTACCAAGACAAAAGCACATTGAAGTGCTTCCTGGCCATTTATAATATGATCATGAATAGATTTTTGTTACATTTAGTTTTATTGTAATTTATGGCCTTTAATTGACAGCCCTATTCATTCTTTGCGTTTGTGTGATTGCATATTAAAAATGGATTTTATGCATTTACACCTGCTCTGATCTGATAAAGATGAAACACAATAAAAGAAAAGAGAACAAAGAGACGTGCGTCCAAATTCACCTTATACGATGCCCCAAAAGTACGTACTGGTTTTGTTATGAAAAAGCATATACATTTTAGTGAGTAAAACAGTTTGCTAGCATATTGGGACATACTAGCGTGAAACAGGAGTGGCTGTTTTTGCCCAGACAGTATTGTGATAGACAAAATACAGCTCTTCTTTCCATCTGAGTATGAATTTATTCATTATTTCTTATGTAATGTTTGCTGTATATGCTTTAATTTTATTGATGCAGTGTTGCGTCACTAAATTCCGACCTCTCGCTGTGAGTTAATAAAAGATGATCCGGGTACTTTGAGAATACTCATTTCAACAGACTGTGATTTGGGATCGGGACGTACTCATTTTATTTCCGAATGCTATTTAGGATGCATAGTATGTGAATTGGGACGCAGGGTTTCTCTAGATCAGTTTATTTGTTTATTAGCTTATCGTGGAAGTCTGCCAACACTACATCAGAAACAGCATTTTAATATTGCCAGATACATTTTTTATACAAATTATGCAGAAACAATACTGTGGTCGTCCATGACAAATGCCTTCTGTATTCTAAGAGCATGTGACTTTTATAGTTTTAGATACAGTAAATGTGATGTGTTGTTGTGATATTTGTGACCTCACGTTTATCAGAATCACACTAAGCTATACCGCATGCTAAAGGGAGCAAGTTCTTTTGATTCTCTTGTAAGCGATCACAATGGCCTAAAATGTGTCCTCTGGTAACATTTAATTTTTCATAACATTTCATGCACTAGAGTTGCTTTGTGAGATTCTGATTTTGTGTCTGTTCTGTTTTAGCCTTAATTCCCTGGACTACAACATCGATATGGCCATGACAGAGAAAGATACAATGCCAATGATGGTAAATGTATAGCAAGAATACGATCAAATTAGTATACAGTGGGCTTTAAAAGTGTGTGACCGCTTGTGAAAATGTTTTAGCTTTGCATTGTTTTAATGTTATAGCAAATTGAATTGCAAGGTCTCCAGACATTGTTTTGCAAAACCTGATGATTTTGAATCAGTTCCCAGTTTAGAATCTTTTGTGACTAAGTAACATGGTCATGAAAGTCCCCATTAATTTGAAGTTTAATGTTTTTCATATTAAATCTCCCAGAATACTTAGAATTATCTGTAAAGCTGGGTTTAAAAGTGATAGTTCACCCAAAAATTAATTCTGTCATCATTTACTCACCCTTTTGTCATTTCAAACCTGTATGAACACAAAAGAAGATATTTTGCTGGACCCCATTCACTTGCATTGTGGGGTCCAGTGCTGTAAAATTACATTGAACTTTGTTCAAATTATCTTCTTTTGTGTTCTGTGGAAGAAAGAAAGTCATGATAAATGATGACAGATTATTTTTTTAAATGTATATATTTAATGTTGTCTCTGTTTTTTGAATCCCACTGTATTTTAGAAATACTTACACTTGCTCTTATGATGCGAAAAGACACTTCTGTGTAAACGAAAAGGAACAACTAGTGTCTTTGTAAATCTACATAAGTTCCTTATTTGTTTCTTTGAATGGTTATTTTAATCCGTTTTTCATTGTTTCATAGATGATTGAGGAAGAGGATGAGGAAGGTGCTGGATCACCCTACATTGAGCCTCTCGGTGCTGCTTTGGCCCACCGAGTGAAAAAGAGAGGAGGCGAGAGTCCCACCTTCACTTTTGAAAACCCCTCTGTGAACACCACTGACCTCTAACATCCCGCACCTGTCCTCCACCTATCCGATCTATTCTCTTTTTTCATATCTGCCATTAAAGAAAGGAGTTTACATACTCAGCCTAACCTTCCTACACAGGTTGTGAGAACTTTCGAGTTGGCCCGTGGCCATTATATATAAATACTGCTTTTAATAAATCTGTGTTCATGGCACTTTAAACTTGTGGTAATTTATATAATACTTTTACATGTTTGTATCTTTTTCTTGTAACAATAAGAATGGACTCTTCAGTAAATTATACCTAATCGTTATGTTCTACTATAGAGAAGAATGGAACTCGCTTTGAAATTGCCTGCACCTTTTTTTCCATTTCTTGTAATATGTATGAACAAAGCATATGAATTATGAGATAAAATACTACATAAACAAACTAATTTACATCAAATTTACAGAATGGCACTGCTTGTGAACCCTGCCAAATGTTACCTTGCACCAGCTGGCTTGGTTAATGTCCAAGTCAAATCAAAGCAAGCAGATTCAATTCTCAGATGTTTGGTGACCAGGATGTATATAGCTTAAACTGTCTATATACGGTGTATTGTTAAATATATGGTTTATTGATAAATATGTGCAATTATTTGATAGAATGTTCTTTTAATTTTGCTACATTGTTGAAATAAAGTTTGCAACGTGACAAGCCAGGTGTTTGTTGTAGACGTGGTTTAATTTGAAAACTATATCACTTTACAGCTATCACAATAGTCACAAACCATCACTGTAGACGTGAGGCCTGAATGTCGGCTCGTGATGGGTTCGCTGAGCTTAACTGCAGATACAAGACAAATCCACAAAAAAACACACAGTTTTACAAAAGCGAATAGAAAAAGTTTTGAAACTTCTAAAAAGAACACCAAAAGTTCACCATTGCAAAAGCGTCATCTTGAGATGCCTGAAACACCAAAACATGTATAGTTTTTTTTCTAAATGACAGTATTTTGCTGTATAAATGTTGTTTTTACGACTCCTTAAAACATTTTTGTTGTTGCATACCTAATGAGCAAATATACAAAAACTGTCTTCATTCATTACCCTGGTAAGCTTATAATTATGATTTACGATTTGATCTGTAGGGTCAGATGAAAGTTGAAAGTTTCTCAATAAATCTCGTGTTGGTTTGTATAAGTAAAAATAGAAGTGCCCAATGTAACCTGCAATTTTATGTTTTAAACAGATCACGATAGAGAGGCAAAGGTCACAGACTGCTGCTTTAAATGTATAATGTTAAATATATATTCACAAATAGACTTGAACTAAAAAATCCTATTCTAAACCCATGGTTTATGTCAAAAAGGGATTAACGCAACTGTTGGGTTATGAATTAAAATAATGCTTGTTTTAACCAATGGCTAGGACGTTTATGGACTTTTTTGGGGTTCATTTATACAACCCAGCGGTTGGGTTCATCCCTTTTGATCCTAACATGGGTTGATAACCAAAATCCTTTCAAAATGTAGTTATATAAATTGTAAAGGTAAAATCCCTCTTAGAGAACTAATTTAAAAGGTCACTTTAAAACTCATCCTCACTGACCACAAAAACATCTGTGCAGCACATTTTGACAGAAGCAAAATACTTGCAAAAATCCAGAAAGCAAGAAGAAACTTTTATAAAGCATATGCACGTAAAACAAACCAAAAAATGATTATGTATGACCATCCATAGAATGTCTGTACTTAAAAACACAACCCAGTCCTGCACATGGCCGTCACTGAAGCCAAAGTTCCTCATTATTCCTCATTTTGACGTGGTCTTGAACAACAGCTCGGCCGCCTGACGTTCCTAAACCACCGGCGAAACGCATTCTGTCGACGCCTGCCCCCATTCTCTTCCTTTTCCTCAATTTTCGTACTCTGTTCTGCGGTTGGGTTGCACTCGCTGGGGTCCATTGTGGGTGGAGGACTGGAAGGGACGGGCGCAGATGTTTCCATCGTATCAGTCTGTGGAGCATCTGTAGATACGGGCGCTGGCGAAAGTTTCTTCTGTTTCTTCTCCAGATGTTTCTGGATGGCTGTTCCCAACACTGCCACCTCAACCACTGCACCGTACACCTCCCAAGTCATTCCCTTCTCATCCCAGCTCACGTCCGGCACGGGTTCCTGCTGTTCCCCTGCCATCACCCCTATCCGAGGTTCCGGCTCAGGAATTACCTCAGGTGCGGTCAGGAGTATAGGTGTCATCGGAGCTGTGGCGACCGATCGAAACTCTACCTCGTTGCCCACCTGGAGCTCAGCATCTTTGGTCTCATTGGTCTTGGCTGCCTCCGAAGTGGAGCTGCTTCCCAACTTCCCAAAGGAGCTTGGGAACAGGAATGCAGCAGAACCCTCTTGAGGTGTCATGGGACTGGTGGCCACGGACTGATACATCACCTCCAGGCTGACTTGGGTTTGCACGTGCTGTTGGCGTCCAGGCGACCGAGTCAGAGTGAGTGTCGCTTGAGGGGGCCGACCAGCATCCCTGCATTCTGAAAATTCGTTTTTGTTTTGTTTTATGTTTATTTCTTCACCTTCAGGTTGTTTGGTTTGATCTTTTACACCACAGACTCCCACTGATGCTCTGGGTTCAGTGCTCGTGTTCGCACACGTACTGCTTGCATCCGTTGTCTGTTGTGGGTTTGAATCTGAAGGAGCTTTTTTAAAGTCTGTGTCATCTTCTTTTGTGACCTCTCGTGAGTGATCTCTAGGCGATTTGGGTTCCGCAGCATTAGTATTTTGCTCGATAGGTAAAGTACCTGTCACGCTGGACGTCTGGACCTGACTGACCTCAATCACGTTTGCCACGACGATAGAACCGTCTTGACTTTCCTCCTCAATTGGTTCTGTTGAAGAGATGCTCTTGGATACAACATGGGAGATCTTCTGCTCCTCAAAATCCTCATTCCCATCATCCTCCACAGTACAATCGTGATTGGTCACCAGTATAGTGATCTCCTGGTTAAGGTCTTGTTGGTCAGATATCAGACTGGTCTTATACTCTGCTTGGATATAACACATCTCTTGCTTACACGTTGGCTCAGATGTCTCATCGCTCCTGGCTTCTGTTTGAGTTGAAGATAAATCCTCTTCTAATCTCATCTCATGTGGAATTACTGACTTGATCTGATCCGGTGTAACCTCTGGATCAGACGGCTCCTCGATGTTGCTGCAGATCTCCTCTTGGACTGCGGACTCTTTCGTTAAGCTGTCATCGTTCATAAGGGGTGAAAAGTCAATTCTGTCACTCGTGTTGGTCCCCGAACCAACTTTCCAAACTTCACTTTCTGTCAGAACAGGACCCTCCATTATATCAGACGTTTGGTTGTCGGTCAGGGGTGGTAAATTTCTTACTGTCTCACACCACTGATGGTTTTTCTAAAAAAAATCATTACATAGAATGCATAAGTTTATTCAAATGTGCAATATTTCATATGGAGCAATTGATGCCAAAATGAAAGATTCATACAGAAAAACCTATTACATATTAAACTGCCATAACGGTGAGACGAGATACGCTGTGTTTTGTAATAATCTCAGAGACAAAAAATTGACGTTCATAATTTGATTCTAATATTTCAAAACCTCATCCTTAAAGTACTTAAGCGAAGGAACAATAGTCTCTGTTGTCAATAAGAATGAATCTTTTTACTGCGATAATATTTCTGCACCCGAATGCACTTCAGATGTCAGATTTCATAAATCGACAGAAAAACTTGCACGGTGACACGATGAGCAAAACAAGGATGACGCACAATGAAACTATTTGTAAAATAGAGCCCAACGACACATACCTCAACTGCACAACTGATCAAGAAATGTATCCATATTTCAAAGACTAAATGATCCTTCAAGCTCCGCTGGTAGGTGCTCGTGACGATAAGAGGCAGACTGTATATTGTTTGTTTCCAGAAGAATCTTACTGGATGGTGGTCCTTGGATTTTACTGTGGCTGTGAGTACTATAGGCTTCTGATTTTCAGTTTCCCTGGAAACCAGACTCAACCTGGCAGTGTGTTGTAATGAAATAACAAAGTCTCTTCAGCTTTTTACCCATAAGCAAATGATGACGATTAATATCCAGGTTTTGTTTTTTGGAATAGAACAAAAGGAAAACAACGTAATGTAATGCATTTACTTTGACAGATTTGAAACGAATGAACCGGTTATAACGTCTCCCTGATCATGGGAACAAAGACACTTTGTACAATTTAGTGCTCAGTTTTCCTTTGAACTATGAGCAACTTTTTTTCAAATGAGACTGACAAACAGACTTACATATATTTTAAAATTTAATTTCAGGGTAGATAGCTGTAATATGCAATGCAGTTTGTAATCCATAATCAATATTCTGTTTATATGTTAGTAAAGAACCGTACGGCAATGAGAAATAAACAACCCAGCAAAATTCTTCTCATACTGGCCAGTTTGCAGCGCCACAGCCAAGCTCTCTATGTTCACACCATAAAATCAAGGGCTTTTGCCAACCGCACACTCCCACAGAATATCTGTTGCCTAGCAACCAGCCATGTACACGCGGGGAGGGGGGAGTGACTGTGCTCACGGTGTTCGGGTGGGGAGGGGGTAGAAAACACATTTTATATACCACCGAAAACAAGAGGATGTAGCCTGTCATCCCAAGCGAGCGAGGAGGTGGATATGGATGTAAAAGTGATGGGGATGCGGAGGCGGGAAGAAGACAGGGGCGTGAGGGAGTTTGTAGATGGCGTGAAGGGATGGAGAAGCATTTTGCAAGGATGGAAGTGTTTGACATTTGCGTCTGCATACATCTTTGGGGAATTTTAATCACATTCATTTTGTCCATTATTAAATAAATAAATGGTTTGGTACACAAAAACGTACTGATGATGCTATATTTAAGGTGTAATGTGAAACACATCCGAGGCGAGATGCGTGGCTTCCTGGCAGTGTATTGTTCATAATCAAAAGGATCATCTTTTGACATCCGTGGAAATACTGAATATGCCCTAAGGCACTTTTGAATGAAAGTTCATTCATCGTGGTCGATCTGTGTTATCTTACTATAGCAACACATCACCACCCCCGCCTCTGATACCCCATGCCCGGCACGGATGATGTGGGAGAAGAGAAAAATAATAGAAGGGTTTACTATAAAAGTGGACATAGTCTTGCATAGTCTACATCCATGATGAACACCACACTTGAAAGAAAACATAATAAAGTGATAGTTCACCTGAAATGAGAAATTCTGTCATCATTACACACCCTCTTGTCACTGCATGACTTCAAATTTTTCTGCACATCACAAAAGAAGAAAATTGGTAATGTAAGTCAATGGGTACATCAACATTCTTCGAAATATCTTCTATTGTGTTCTGCACAAGAGGGGGAGTCATTTTTGGGTGAACAATCCTTTTAACACATGGGATTCAAATATAGACACAGCCATAGCTGAACGGAATGTACAGTGTATTTTCATAGCACAAGAGCCTTTAAACAGTCCTTAAATATAGAAGTTTCAACATTTATACAAACGTTTATCCTGCGTGCAAAATGGATCGATTTTGGATGCATGGCACAATACAAAAAGTTGAAAAAGGTTATTTTTCAAAGAAGTTCAGATAAGAAAGCAAACGTATTTTGATAAAAGGGAATGTGCAGCATTTATTTAGAGCTCAATTTGTGTCCAAACTCCTTTATGGTGTCTGATGCTTTCTCTGCAGTTGTGCCTATAGCAGACTGTGTTTGTCTGGACGCCTCTTCAGCAGCTGTTTGTAAACACACACACCCACACATATGTAAAGACAGAGAGAGAGAGAGAGAAAGAGAGAGAGAGAGAGAGATCCTTTAGCGATGCATTTGCATATTCTTCATATGTAGGGTGCAACAAATTGAGAAAGCAACATTTTTTTATGATGTTACACAAAGACCAACAGTGTCGGTACATTAATGCTAAAATAATTATTGACTTTAAATGACGCACATTCGATGAATGAAAGAAAAACATGCGTGTTCACTCTTATGTATTCAGATATCCGTACAGACACTTATTGAGTTGTCTTTCCTCTCTTACCCATATTGGTGGTTTCTTTGGAGGATTCTGCCACCTGGTGCACGGCGTCTTGCGCAGCTTGAACTGAAATTATATTCATAAACATGCTGAATGTTTTTCACACATTGAAAAACAGAAACAGCAAGATCTCTAAAATAACAGCAAGTTTGATTTTGACTCTTTAACCAAAACCCAACAAAGCTCTTATGATTTTCTCCTCGTATGAGGTTTTTTCTAAACGAATGAAAAAGATCAACCTGATCAGTACCTGCACTGTCAGTGACGCCTTTAGTGGCTGACTGTGTGTTGTTCTTCAGACCCTCCAGAGACTTCTTAAAAGAAGCCATGATGCTGACCACATATACTCAATCTAACCGGCCCGGCGTAAAGGGGGCACTGGCATGGGGCCCTTAAATACCCTCCGATGCCAGGGGCACTAGATTCCTTTATGGTTACACATGCTAATCCATGAATGGTGCCTGGCTTATGCCGGTATGCCAGCTATGAGAGGTCGGGCATCGCTCTGAAACCATTCTGCTTGACTCAGCATGTCTGCAGAGCACAATGTTTGCTTCTGGAGACAGCCAGACATCCCGTTGATAAGAGAGGTGAGATAGGAGAGTATGGGAGACATTGTTCTCTTTGTTTGTCTCGATATCTTTCTGCAAGATGGCTTAAATATTGATGTTTTATCTACTATATGGAGACATATGAGATGTTTCTCCTGAGAAAAGGATTTTAATAAACCTGTATCTTTTATACAATATCAAATTATTGCAAAAGGAAAAATGTGTTTTGTTTGTTTTTATTTACAGAGGATACACTTGTCTTGAATGACAATATTGACATTTCCAGCATTGTAAAGCACATATTGACATCCATAAACATTTTCAAGAGACACTTACACTACCTTCAAAATCTCCAGTATACACAAACGCATACATACACACAAACAGATACAAATTGCCCAAATTCTAACAAATCGTCCACTGGAATGATATCACAAGCAACTATAAAGTTATAACGTATAAAACTCTTACTTCAAAAACATGAAATAAACAACTTGCTTTAATATTAAAGAAATAAAAAAAGAATTTCCCACAAACAGGCATAGCACACAGCTATATATAATATCATATTTACCCGAAGATATTTGAACCCCCAATATGCTATTGGAAGATCTGAAACATCTATTACGTATAGAAATGCAGATACACAAGTACAAAGAGTCACAATGGGGGGAGCAGCTCTCGTTTCATTGGGAGGGAGTCAAGGAAACGAGATAGAGCGCCCCCGGCAGTCAGCATAGAGCTACATCCAACACTTTACTGTCAGAACATGACATTTACAATATATCATATTAAAAGTATATATATCTGATAGGAAGAACATTTCTCGGCAGGATAACTGGAATATATTTATGTTTTTTTTCTTTTTTGTAACAGGGTTTATTGTGATTTAAGGTTTGTACTTGTTATTGATAGAAACTTTTTGTGCTGCTGGCTGTACTCGGACTTGGAATGTGTGGTTTACGCCTCTGGCTCATAATCTTGGTTGTCCTGTATGCAGAAACAGAAAGAGGACATTTTTTTAAAACAGCCTCGCTTGGCTACAAAGCTGCATTATTTGCTATTGATAAAATTATAACTGAACATAGAATTAAGTTAAGAATAAAAGGTTTATTTGTCACATGCATAACTATACCACAGTATGATATAGCACGAAATCCTTTGTATAATATTCTTCCCACAATATGCAATTTTAAAATAAACAAATGAAGAGAGTTAAAAGAATAAGAGAGTTGTGTGATATCCAAATAATAAACTGAGTTGAATGAAAATATATAGACATCAATATGAAATATCAAGCAAGTTAATGTATTATTTTAATAATAATACATTTAATAATAATTATTATTACGGTCGACTTTTTCTTTCCACCCATAAACTCTTCAATGCTGTTGCATTGTTGCAGTACCTTACTTCCCTCAGCAGACGGCGATTGATGCTTTCAGTTTGGACGGATCAGCCTCATCTCAATTATTTATTTCATTGATGTAATTTCACATCATTTTAGTTTATTTTAGTAAAATGACTTCACTTAAATCTCAAGTTACAGCTACCACATTATCGGACAGCTCTGTTTCACTCTGTTATAGAGAACAGACCTTAAAGATCTACTGGAAGAGCCCATCTCCTCAACATGGTAGGGGAGCCTACATCACTACCCACAATGCAACAGGGCTTATGATGTCGGCACCACTCCCATGTAGGCACATACAGGATGATAGTGAAGTAGCAAGACGGGGGGAGGGCGTTGGGTTTGGGGGGCTTGGAGGAAGAGGAGGACGTAGAAAAACACCACACAGGGAATCCCACCATATCAGTGTATAGCAATGACACATTTGAGACAATGTGTTAATAAATGCCTGGTGTTAGATTGAAATAGGAATCTTTGAGATGGTATAAGGGGTTTTATATTCTTTGATTAGAAATTATTTTATGTAATTATATAACAACACATTTTTTATGTTTTACATTTTTTAAATGCTGTGCATCATCAAGTTTTCCAGAGAGAGACAAATATATATCAGATGCCACACAAAAAGGAACATGTTAAATAAATAATACCTACAAATATAACTTGTATTATAAATATAGATAAATATGAATATTATTATCCGTTATAAAATTGATAAATAATAACATTACATGTAAATAACACAAACAACACTGTTGTTTAGGTGAAGTATTTGTGGGTGATTTCCCATACAAAATTAACCATGTTTATTTGCCAGATTGTCTACCGTTTATACACCACACTTCATTTTCATAAGGTTTTTGCCAAGTTGAGTTGTACTGATGCAAAGATTATGTTCTGACCTGCTGAGAGTCATCATATGTCTGTCCCTCAGGATCCCTGTGACCTTCACCCATTTGTTCCTCTGTGGCTTCCTGACCAAACTCAGGCTGTGGACACACATGAGAAAACCTTCACAAAAAAAAAAATCACAAAAACAACACAAGACTGCTCTACAACCTTAATACAACATCACAGAGTAAGTAATACTGTCACATGTCTGACTGTACTGTCTGTACAATGTATTAATGATGAATCTGCTGACGTTCTTTTGCTATGCATATTAAATGTGTTCATATATGAGCAATTCATTTTTTATCAAACTGCATTTCATAGCACGTAAGAGAAAGAGGAAGGAGTAAAGTAAGCGAGTGAGAGAGAACGAGAGAATTTCTCATTACCTACACAGAATTTATTTACAGTTCTGGGTCACTGAAAGGTTTATTTTTATCACAGTCATTTAGGTCATATTTCAGCCGCATACAATCCTAATATTACAACACATTGGATCAGAACCTTAATTTTAAAACAAAATTTAACAAAACGTAAACACAGCCAGATGGGTCCTTCTCGGGAAACGGTCCTTTGTGTAAGTACGACTTATTCTTAAAGTGGTCTTAAACTATTTTGCAAAGCTAAAATATTTAATATAGCCTAATAATAATAATTGGCTTCCTTTACCTAAGAACAGTTCACCCAAAAATAAAGATTCACTAAAAGTTACTCGCCCTCGAGTTGTTCCCAACCTGTATACACTTCTTTGCCCTGACGAACACCGAAAACGATATTTGAAAGAACGCTTGCAAGCAAACACTTCTTGGCCACCATTGACTACAATAGTAGGACAAATTACAAGGGTAGTCAAAAGTGCCCAAAACTGTTTGCTTTCCTACATTCTTCTGTTGTTTTGAACAAAGATATTTATCATGCAATTTTTCCTACTATTGTAGTCAATGGTGGCCAAGAAATGAAAAAACTTAAGGGCGAGTAAATTATGACTGAATTTTACTTTTTGGGTGAACAGTTCCTTAAAGGACCACAAAAAAAGAATTTTGAAGATTCAGATCATACGGAGGTTAACAAATAAAAAATAGTCAATTTTTACTGGCTGGTGAACTGTTTCTTTAAATGTGTTTGAACCAATTGGTTAAAATTAATGATGGCACTTAAAATCCTTTTTATGACATCATATTAAAAATGTAATTTGAAAGGATTTATAAATGGGAAATGTCACACTTTAAACAAAAACAGCAGGGTTAAAGATCTTCTGCATTTCACGCTAAACAACATCACAGCGACAGACACATTTTCCATAGAAAGACCAACAATAAATAAGACAGCAAAACATTTTCTTAAGCAACAAAACATAAATCACACAGTCCTATCCATCAACAGACACAGCACTGACCACCCACACAGTTTTTCACATGTTCCAAAACCGCTAAACTACACACATACACCAGCCATCTACACACACAGTCTCCATGTCGTGAACAGCTATACTTCACATTCACCGAGATAATACATTAACTGAATGCTTTAAAATAAATGCTAGTTACATCATGTTTCTTTTCTTGTCTCATGTGTGAAAGCAGGTCTTACATCAGCGGAACACATATGAACATAAAGCTAAGCTTTCTATTCTTCACTAATTGATTTATGAGATTATTGATTCACCACAAAGGATGAAATTAAATGAAAAACCTAGTGGGTAATATCCAAGGAGACCACACCTTAGGGACGCACTGAAATGAAAATCATTGGCCGAATCCGAATATAAATGAAACACTGAATACCGAACATAGATTTTCTTAGTTATATAGACGATTTTTTTCACTTTTGCATAAATTGAAGAGTCAAAATATGCTTTTTAGATTTTGTCTTTTCAATATAATACAATATTAAACTTAACTTAAACTTAAAAGCAGGCTAAATGAAAACAAAAACCCTCTCCCTTCTTGAATAGCATATATAAGGCATATAACCGAATGCTGAAAGAATGTACTGTCCTCTGTACCCTTACAACAAAACACTTATTAAAAGGGTCATTCAACAATATAAAATAAAAATATGAATAAACGAAAACTGGATTATTATAGACTACGCTGCAAAATTATTTACATCCATGCAAGCAATTCTGACCATTTCGGTTCACGCCTCTCCTCCAAACTCACAAAAGCTGACTGTCACTGTTCTCTCAGAAGGTGCACTCGTGGCCGGGATGCACAGAACATACTTTGACAAGTTGTTTAGTACAGGGAATTGTGTGCACGCGACCACTATAAGATGTCAAACGATACTGTCAGACCTCAAGTACACGAGTTACCGACCGGTAAAGACGATTTCATTCAGATATTTACTCCTGCGCAGCAAGTTGTGAGCTGTGTCTTTCTCTGACACTTCAAAATGCTCCACGCACTGCCGACACATTTGCTGCATATGCGTCTCTCTCTCTCTCTTCATATAAAACGTTGGCCCAACACCGAACATGCTTTTTTTGTTATCTTCGGCTGGATATTTTCGGTTCCTGAACATTCGGTGCATCCCTACTATCTCTACTACAAATATGATTCCAAAGTTTGTTTAAACTATGCATGAGTTTGAAGACCTCCTTCAAGTGCCATTGTGCATTTTTAAGTACCGTGCAATGTGTAATTGTGGACAGTGAGGTAGAGAGAGAGAGAGAGAGAGATGGGAGGTGGCTCAGCAGGACAGAACAGTAAGATATTTCCTGTGGGGTAAGCTGCCCTTCATCATATGAATATGTATTCTAATGTGAACGCGATTGTGTTAGAAGTTTACTGTTCTTTTATCAACATGTACTTCTCTGCTATGACAGACATTTGTATCGTCCATGTGCCATTAAAACACCTATAACCAATTCATCATATACAGTAAATTTTCATTATTGCCTACAAAACACCTTTCAGACGTTTATCACCTCACACTTCCTCATCTATTAATTTAAACTTGTCACAAATCTAAAATGAAACATTTCAGGAAAGGCTTGCTGACAATGAGATGAAAAACAGAACATACGTTCAGGTCAGTAGGGAACTCGTCCTTTTTCACCAGGCCCGTGGCCGCGGCGATATTTCCTGCCCCGGACATCACAGCTCCTCCCAGCTGAGACGCCTGCTCCTTTGTCTTCTCAGCCACTGATCGGAGATAAATCATGTCACATGTTTGACACTCGCACGACCCATTTTCAACACAGATATTGCACAGACATTCAGAATATAAAAAATAAAGTATTTCATATGACAGTATACATTTCAATATCTCAAACTGCACTATATACTTGCTTTAAATACAACGATAATAATATATAAATAATTGTGACAAACTGGGGTTTAGAAATAATGTACATTGATAAACAGGCCAGAAACTAATGATACAGGAAACATCCCGGTGAAATATCACCCAGGCACTGAACTATTTGTCTCGGTTCCACTTGGTGGCTGCGTGCCATGTCCTTTCTGCACTTTAAATGAGACGTATTCATTATTTACAGGACTAAGGGACAATTTGCAGAAATCACCTTACCTGACGTGACGCTGTCTTTGGTCTTGTTGCCTGAAAGCACATAAAGATTATACAGTTATTTACACAATCTATGAAATGCTGAAACAACTGAATAAGTCTTCTAATGCAACAGTGATAACGCTGGAAAGAGGTGCGTGACACAGACAGGTCGTAAGTAGATAGTCGATGTGAAATACGAGGGTGAAACTCCTAGTGCAGCTTGATTTAAAGGTTCACTGAAAAATCATTAAGAGTTAATTGAACCTGTACCTCAAAGTGATCACTGGAACAGGTCTGTTGGCGTGAAATAAAGCTCTTCAAAGGGAGAGAGTTACTATATAATATCAAATAGCACTTTCTAGATGTAGCAAATACATTAGTTTTGATAAAAAGGGGTGACTACATTTCTGAAAATATGTCTTGAAAAATGCTTTATAGAATATAATTTGTCTACTTACAGTACTACAAGGTGTTGTTGGTGTGTGCCAGGTTTTGCTCTACAGTTTATAACACTGTGTCTAGACCGGACGCAACCGCCGCGATGCGACACGGTTTGTTCTAATGGCATTGTTGCATGGCATCGCATCCAGTGTGGACAAAATGTTAACTTCTGGTTCTAGTGTGTTTCTAATGTATTTTGTCGTGTCGTGTTGAGTCTGGTGTAGACACGGTGTTAGACTTTTTAATTGATTTTAGTGTGTTGCTATGCAGTTTCTAGGATGTTGCTATGCAGTTGCTTATTGACCCATCTCAAAACATATTGGCACATATTCTTTCCTTTAAAATGGCTGGTGTTTCTCCTTCAACGAAACGCTATATGTGTTTCTACTGCATAGTATTATTTGCCAGGCTGCATCCAGGAAATCGTATCTGATGAAAGAGAAGGTTTTACCAAAGGTCCTTATCGTACTGATCTGATATCAATATTTAGTGATTTTAATACCTGTGTGAAGTCTCTCTTAACGCTTTTAATGCATTTTTATGCGTAGTTTTCCATAGTCTGGTAAGTGAATTGTCACATCGGTCTATATTCCTTATAATTGGAATAATAAAGATGGTGAAATCCATGCAAGAGGATCCGCGGTGTTTGTAGATAGAAATAGTTCATCCTAAAGTAATAAAAACATAACACTTCATTAAGTAAGGTCTTTATACCCCTAAATTGCATATAGGTCAATAGATCCCCCATAAAATTTGACACTGGTCCTTTAAAATAGAAAACTTGTGCACAGACAGATATGTTTTGGATGTCTGGACTCAAATGTATATTTCTGACACATTTCCGGACATCCATAATGCTGGAATTGCCCATGGCTAGATCTAATCCTCATACTTTAATTCAAATCGCCAACCCTATGATCATCAGTGCTAGCGACCCCTTGTTTAGCAAGCACCGCTAAATATACAAGGGGGATCCAAAAGCTCGATTTGCTGATGAGATCACAAGCACAGGAAACCACCAGGCAAATACATTTTAAATGGACAGGAAAAACGAGAGGCGTCAGATACATCGAGCCACTAAGCAGGGCCGATGTGTGTCTTCCTCTTGCTCCCTCCTCCACTGGGTTGGCGTTGCATGTGCGTGAGAGAGGGTGTGATTGCGCAGCTGCTGTCCAAGGTAAAAGGAGAACCTATGAGCAAACCGACACCCCTCCTCCATGCACTAACACACGTGCTCCCATAAGGCCACTCAAGCATAGCTTTCCAGGCCACTGTGAACATCCCGCACAAGCCCAACAATCTTGTATTTGCTGTTATCGTCTCAAGATTTTTCTACAGACAGGAAGATCTGCTATGTAAACCAACCACAGATGGGCCGACGAAATCTGGGCTAATTGTCTCTCCCTGGGATGCTGGTGACACAGATGTAAGATTGTAATGTGGACGGATTCAATTATTCATTTATATCAACTTAAAAAAAAAGTATGAATGAGAGTTGGCTGGTAACAATGTGCTGGCTGGAATGTTTGAAAGGGCGTCCAAATAGTCCAACGGCTCGATTACACCGGGTCAACAGACAAGATTAACTTCTCGTCTTACCGATCAAAGCATAGGACATCAAGCAGGCGGACCTTCAATAACGTCAGATGCTTGAAGAGATACAATACTATTCTCTCAGCTCAATATGGTATAACATTTTTGAAATTTAGTTTTTCTGTTTACATACTGAAAGCTCATTGACATGAGCAGTGTGCATGTATGTCCTATGAGCTCATGGAATTGTGTGACATGTGGCCCGTGCGGCTTTACTCCAACTCAACAGGAGGTCAGGGAGATGCTGGATCATCTCCAAAAGTCCACGATTGGGTTGTTGTTTCTCTCTCAAATGAGTGTGAACATTTAGAATAGCCTCAAATGAAAATACATTAGGCGTATTTTCTCAATGCACTGTCTATAGCATGTAATGCTATACTATAATCAATACCAGTCTAGAAAATGTAGCGCTTTTAATATTCTAGATGTTCAATCCATTGAAAATTAAACGGGACATTTCATTAAATGCACAAGTAAGGTCTTGCTTTTGTCTCTCCAAGAGATAAAATGAACTCCAATAAATATGTAATGAGGACTGTTGCAAAATACATTTTTATAGGAGAATATGCAGGCCAGTTATGATGCTGTTTACTTCACAACTTAGATACTTATTATTATGTGAGAAATAATGGATTTTAATTTGACCCAATGCAACACTACTTTGAAATACTATACAACAATTTGAAATGTAAAACAAAGATTAAGACATTCTTTTACACTTAGAAATCATGTTTGAAAATGACAATTTGTTTCTTTCAACATCAAGATGTTTTGTAAAGATATATATGGAATATGTTTTATACAGATCCATGATGTGATAATAACATATATATGTATATGTATATATATTCTCTATTGTTGTATTTAAAAATGTAATCACTCTGCACGCATATTAATTACATAAGAAATAAACATTTTAGATGTAGTCATACATAGCCTACCCAAATTTCAGCCCTTATTCAGAATCTAACATCTAAGAATAGTACTATGGAATAAACAGAGGCCAAACACTAGTCTACATTATGGCCTTTAAAATAAAGAAAAGATATGGCTCTTCAAGAAAACAAGTCCTCACTTCGAACCCCATACTGATGAAATGTATAAGCTCGAACGCATCTGCCACCAATGTAAATGTTTGAACCGTTTCATCAGGACGTGAAAAACGTAAGAGCCCCCACGTAGAACGTGAAACCCCGCCCAACATTCCAGCCAATCACAAAATTACACAATCGTGCCTTAACCTACACCGATGCTCACATAAGAACAAGTGAAGGAGACCGTAACCGCCTCCTGCACCGCAGGCTTCCCACTCGCAACGTGCGCACGCATCCTTCGTGATATGCATACTTATCATAAAATGCATTTTGCGATCTTACCCATAAACATCACGCCTTCCTTGGTCTTCTCTGCAGCCACAGCAACGCCTTCCTTGGTTTTCTCGGCGGCCGCTGCCATGCCTTCTTTAGCTTTGGAAAACCCCTTCATTAAAACATCCATCTTCGCCCCTCTGCATCCAAGAGAGCAACGAATCGATAGTTACAGTGAAAATGGGGATACTGTTACAGCTGTGTATGATAAATAGGGGTTAATGTGAAATAGAGAGCTTGTGTGTGCACAAGCTGAGTGTCTTAATTCCAGCCTGTCAATGCAACAATGAGGAGTCTAATTTCCCTGAAGATAAAACCCGTTATTCGCCCAGACATGCACAGAAGGAGATGGGAACGTTCACACCATCCGCTGACGTTAGTTCTTTAGCTTTAACAGCATGGGGACAATGCGTCCTAGAAATGGTTAATGCTCGAAAACTCATTCACTATTCCTTAACTGTAAATAAAATCCAAGTTGTTGTTATAGCGAGCACATATGGGATTTGAACACGTAACTGCATTACGGGAGGGATATTTTAAGATAATCAAATTATAGTGTACGGTTCTTTCTTTATAAACACTTTATAGACGGCATTGCTATAATAAAAGCGAGGTGTTCAGATTTCGTGCTAGATTTAATTTCATTATAAAATATGGAACCTGTCCTTGCACAATATGGTGTCACCTCTCCTGTCCAAGAGGTAGACACGACTCGGATTCAATTGAATCATGAAGTGCAACAATTGCCTGTTTCCTTAACGAGTTACCTACACATTCAGCTATAGGCTAATTTTTTAATTTCCACCCAAGAAAACAAAACCTCGTTTCCGTCGGCGGCTTGTGCACGGGGCTTTTAAAATGCCCTTTTCTGCTCACCGTCAGTATTTTCACACGTCGGGCTATCATGTTCATACAAAACACTTGCATTTAATGTCGTTATATCGATTGAAAAACGTACCTTTGAAAGCACCGTCTTTGTCCTTATGGTTCAATTGCGTAGTAGATTGAAATATCGTTGAAGGAAATGTTACACTACGCTCTTGAGGTGGGCCTTCCTCTAGATGCTTCCAGCCAATGAGGATGAGGGGATGAAACGCTCGCCTTAGCTCATGTATTGATCATGGGGGTGAGAGAGACTCAGCTATAATGGCGATGACCAAGTGCGTAGAGTTACGTGTTCTGCATCTAATGATAACAGTGAAAAAGGAAAGGATATACTTACGTGTCAAATCTACTTTTTTCTTTTATTCATTGTACTTACCCTTATATTGACATAGGACGTGTGACATATTTCCTTACACAAAGCGATGTATAAAAAGGAAACAGGGTCTGTCTGTCTGTCTATCTATCTATCGGTCTATCGATCTAACCTACCTACCTTCCTACTAGAAACTACAAACACGTGAATAGACATTAACCAAACACATCGGGAGTAAAACGGTCTATCCGCATGTTTTTGCTATCGTGTTTTGTCACAGATCCTACACTGATAAGAATTCATGTAAAATGCTGTCAGATTAGTAACGATCCTAAAAGACCAGTGAACATTTAAGGTTGCCCATGCATATCATTTTCTTATTACCTGCAGATGGGGAACATAATCTCCCCCGTATATCTGCCTGAAGTGGGCGCGTCGTGACATCTGGCTCTGAAAGTCAATCGAACGGTTTCAGTGACCAATTGATTTTGTCCTCCAAGACAAGCACACCGAAACCTTGTAAAGATCAGTTCCAGCTGGTGATTCAAAAGTTTCCATGATCAATTATTACCTCTTTTCATTTATGTGCACCATATATAATGATACAAAAGAAAAATGTTTAAATTCATGCTTGGGATTGTTATTTTCAACTGGGTATTATTAATTCTTTTCGATTGGGGGTTATTTTCATTGAGCATTAACAACTAGGACTACCTGCAGACAAGATAAGGCCATGAAGCAAAGCCTTTTCTTTGCCTCATCTGCCATCTGGTGTTTAATTACAAGTATAGCACTGTTTCTGTTATTCAGGCTTCGTTGGTTGAGATATGAGTTCAGACGCCAGCGGATTACAGAAGGACGAATTTCAGCACCATGGACAGCAACATGTTTACGCAAGCGTAGGCGCACGTGTCCTATGATGCAATTTTCGACTGATTTGGTAACAACATTAGCAAAGGGAAGTCATGCTCTGGTCTGCATATATGTAGATACATTAAACATTAGTAAAAACAAACATACATTTGACCGAAATTTGACATAGTTTCCTCACAAACAATGTGAGATTCGAACCGACAACGAGGCATGGAAATTAGGGACACCAAGTTCGAATCTTAGCCTGATATGTTTTGCACTGCACATTATTGACATATTTGTTTTTTAAACAAGAAGTTTGGTCGGAACATATCCAACGGTTTCTATGTATATGTGTAAGTGTACACTTTAGCATATAGACATCTTCGGATGATGTAAACAACAAGGTTCAATACTGGTCCAGAAGAACTTCCTGTTTCAGTTACACTGACGTTTGATCAAAACACAACCAACAGTATATTTTTAACTGATTTAAAATGTTAGACACATTTAAACTTATTTAAGAAAATATCTGAGAGATTAAAATCAATAATAAATAAAAACTGAAAACGCAAGTGCTTCCGGACAAGTGTTTACATCTTGCCAACTGGTGCCTATAGATGGCTTAAAAGCTATAACAAACACAAACAAAACTCTACAAAACAAAAGTTCATTTTATGGGGATTCAGAAAAAAATTCTTTAGTGGACCAATCTCATACCGACAGACACGTTGCTTTTCTGAATAAACATTTACTTACTGCTCAGTGGTTGCCGCATAAAACCTTGTTCAGACTTTGGAAGATAAGCCTGAAGCCCCTTGATAGAAGTGCAATATCTGGGAACAGGAAATTCCCATATCAGGCAGTGTGGTTATGACAAAGGCTGTATTGAAGTCTCTCCCCACTAATGCATTAAAAATGAACGATGGGCTTCAAATGGACTTTTCTGCCTCCTCTACCATCGCTTTAATTATCTGATGCACAGTGAAATGGTAACATGCAATTACTACACCAGGATTGTAATTTCTATAGAGCAGGGTGCAAGCAGTACCAGGGTCAATCTTTAATTCCCAAAGGACACACAAACTGATAAAATGTGCACGGCAAAATGTCTGGCAAAATGTAAAGCTGTGTAACCTGATGCAGACAGATTTAGTCACTTTTTCAACTTGACTCAAACCTGTTCATTTAAATGACTGTAAACATAAAGCACATTTTTAGGGCACTCCACAAATCATTTTTTCAGATATTTAAACAATTTTAGTGAGGTATTTCTTATTGTTTTGACGTTGATGTACAGCCTCAGGCATTTCTATCTTAGGTACTGATCTTTAATGCATCCTGACTCTCATTCTTCATTTTCTGATCTCTTCCTCCTTACAGGCCTCCACGGAAAACTTCTCAACTTCTTTTATAGCTTTCAACTGATTAACTGAAAGAATAACCAAACTGAACATGACGCCTCAAGCTTGTCCATTTCAACCTAACGATTCTTTATGGTCCAATGTATTACCCCAAGATCCAAATAGAATCTATTATAAGGCTTCTGACTTTGTTTTTCCCTCCATTGCTTTTGTTTAGGAATTCACAGCCTGGAACGTTTCTGGCCTTTAGAACTCTTTAACACTCCATATTACAAGTGTTGCTCTACTGTATGGACTTAACTGTTTTAGCCCTATACTGTTTGTTTGTTACCATGGTAAAATAGAGTACTCTAGGTACGCAAGGCTGACTCCCTCACACATAAAACAATGTGTATCACTTGAGCCTGTTTGCATTAAAATGCTTAAACTGTTTGTAGACCTTGCAAAAGATTTACACAGATCACACGAGCATTGTTTATTTTATTTACTTTACTGATATCTGAACCAGGGTAGCAGCAAGCGAAAATGCATGATGTAGATAATACAAATCAGACAATTATTTTTGAACATTAATAGAAAATATTTTTGGAAATCCTGTCACCAATTAACAAAAACAATTATTTGATAATTTACCTGTTTAACGTTTCTTGTAGAATGTTGGTAACCAAACATTCGCTGTAGGTATTGCACTGAGATTCTCAAAATATCTTCTTTTGTGTTCTCCTGAACACATGAGTGACAGAACAAAAAATTTTTGTCAAGTATCCCTTCATGACAAAGCTGTTTCACGCAAGACCACTGGATGGAGGCAGATACTACATTTTCAGAGCAACCGTATCTGTTCAACAGTTGCAAAACTGAATCAGGAAACCATGCAAACCCAAATTAACATGTGACATTAAATGGATATGTGTGCATTTTTTTATATTCAGTTTCTGTATAAGTTCACAGGACTGGCTATATGTTAAATGATTCTGTCCTAAATATGTTGTTATGTAAACTAATTACTGTTGGCTTGGTACCAACACATTGGCTGCCATTTATGTTAATGTTGGTCGCAATTACGTTACATAATATGCTTATGAAGTACATAGAAATAAAAACAAGAAATAAAAGACAATGGCATAGAGAGGAGCAGAGAGATATTATGATGGGGACACTGTCTTATGCCAAACCAATTCTCTCTCTCTCCCTCTCTGTAAACCACTGCATTGCATTTCACTGCACCATCGATTTTACCATATAAATATAAGTAAATATCTCCAACATCTACCACACAAGCCACCTGTCATCAGTGCGTCTCTATTAGTGTGCAAATGTCATGCATGTGCTCAATCGACAGCACTGCATCGGTGAAGTACTTATGAACATCAAGAGACAAGCCTCACAAGGGTTTCCACACGCAGGCTGCGTTTGCGAAAGTGGAGCTACTTAAGACATCTGCTCGCTGTGATTGGGTCTTCGACTCTGTGTTCGCAAACAAGTCTCCACAATGAATGCAAACCCAGGACTCATGGAGAGATAGTGTTAGCTCTTTGTGAATGTTATTAGTATGCTAATAACAAACTGAATTTTCCCACAGGAAAAATGACTGTAACAAAAAATGACTTGGCATTGGATTATGAAATAACAGGTAGCACCTCACCCCTGCACTGCAGGTATGCCCAGCAGAGGGCAATCTATCTACATGCTCTTATTTCACTGAGATATGGCGCAGCTGACAAAAGTATTAATGCAGAATGTATGGTTTTATCTGTGGAGAAACTCTCACTTGGGAAAAGCTTTTGTTTAACTAATGCATTCTAAATCAACCACTCAAAGTGGTTCAGAAAGAGAGCGTGAACATATAGACATACGTATAAGAAACAATATACTTTAAAACAATACAACACTCTAAAAGTGCTACATAAGTAAACTTGAATTGATTGAAGAATTAATAGAATAATAAAAAATGAACATTTACCTAAAAGTAATTTTTACATTACATTTAACATGATGTGTGGTCACAGCTGAGCTGTAAACGCAAGTGCGTATTGGGTTGAAGTAAGGGGAGATCTGTTTTACTGTGATGAGTCAAAGGGGAACTTGCGAACAAGGATATAATTTGCACTAGAAAGATTTTCCCTCCCAGAAAGTCACGTTTTAATAATTGGTCTTCAGATTTGTCATTCAGGTTTTTAAGTTAAGAGATCAAAAGCGTTGTTTTTTTTTTAGTGACAATAAACTATCAAACACAATTTTAAACCAAATGAGAAGGCATCACGTCCCCGTGTTCGGAGATGTAGAATAACGCTATACTGTATCTGTCTCTACTCTTTGCATTCTCTGGTTCAAGACCTCCCTGTGTGTTTCAGATTCCCATTCAGTATTCATGCGTGTCCAAGGTAAAACAGAGATGCATACGAACATCTCCATGCATAATAATCTTTCATTCTGGCTTCGCTTTGAAATGAAGCACTTGCACTTGTGTTTTGTTTAGCCAGTTGGGTCACAACTCATGATTTACAAGTAGAAGGTGTATGTTAAACAAATGATTTCTCAGCTCATTCCCCACACAGCCAGCGGGACAGAACATTTCGAATGACTTCTGGAGACAGCTGTGGCTTTGAAGTACGACAAATAAGTATCAGGCAACCGGCGAGCAGAGAATTGCTCACCATATTATATTCTGCGACTAGGGGCTGCTAAGCTAATGAGTTTGCATGTCTATCTTCTTAGGTTCATTCCCTCTTTTGTGTCCGGGCCTTTGAGGACCTGATGTGCCAGGCATTGTTATACTCTTCCCATTGTCACCTCTTTTAGTGGGAATATAGGGAATCCTGATGCAAGACTTTTCGCATGAGAAACAAAGTCTGACCTCAGAAAGTTGTGCATTTTAAATATTGTGTAAAACAATGAAGAAATACTGCTAGAAACACTGCTTTGTAGTCAGCAACGAGGCATTGTGGGTAGCATGCATGCTTCTGACATAAATGAGGAGATGTTGCTCCACAGAGACCTGGGTTTGAGCCCTTTCTCTTTCCTTTCAGTTCTATATCGTCCTATAATTTAAAGGCTAAAAAGACTATATCAAGTGCTCTCAAGGGATAAGGAGGCACTTATACAAGGTCTTACGTTCAACTTCAAGTCATGAAACATGCATCAGAACAGTGCCTGCTACACTTGCCTTTCTTATTAGTAGTGTTATACTTAAAACACCTTCCTCACCCTGTTCTAAGCTCCTTTATGAGGCTATTGTGCCTTTTACTATACGTGACTATGAGCCGGGTATTCTTCACTTGGTAATCCTGAAGACGACAGCTATTTTCAAAGCTCCTTTGCCAAAGCAGTGGACTCAGAGACGCTTAATGTGATCAGATTCACAAAAAAGAGCTTGAAGGGGTGGGATTTAGAGGAGGAATCACAGAATGTTAAAGGTCTCAAGAGGAGATCTTCCAGCGGCTAGCACCTTCGGGCACATCACATTGACACTGATCCAGTGTTCACAAAATGAGAAATGATGTGTGTTTTTCCTCTACGGTGAGGGTGACTTCCAGTGTTTTCTTTCTGTTGTGATCGCATGTGTGTATGATGCATTGTGGAGACCAAAATTTAGCTTTAACTACAGAATTATATTCTGTGTATTTTACATGTCCCTGTTGAAAAAAATTCATATTTTGGTTTGGTAGACTTTGAAGCCTGGTAGCTGGTTTGTGCTGGTTTAAGCTGGTCCTTAGCTGGTCATGTGCTGTTGACCAGCTAAAAACATCACACGACCAGCTTAAACCTTACAATGAAAATTGTAAAAAGCGCTATATAAATAAAGTTGACTTGACAAACCAGCTACCATGCTTCAAAACCTACCTGACCAGCATATGCTGTGTTTTTCACTTTGCACAAAAATATTGCAAATTATAGTTTCAGTTGAATAATTTAAGTAAATAAAATTAGGTATATAGTACATTTGTAATGTAACTTAAATTGTATTAAATACATTTGTGTTATGTACTTGAGCTGGCATGGATTGATGATATATGTTAGCGCAGCAAGCCTTAGGCTCTCTGGGTGCTCAACTGGCAAAGCTTAACACTTGTAATTGCAAGGTCATGTTTGATTCTTAAATAATGCACATACAGGTTGAAGGTGCGGTGTGTAATTTTTGGAGGATCTATTGACAGAAATGCAAATCATATTCATTACTATGTCATAGCAATTTGTATAAAGATCTAGACAATTGTAACTAAAATGCAGAAGCATTTCTACCGTAGCCCTAAATAGACAAACTGCTCAGAGACCGTTTTGTTAATATGTAATCTAATTCGGCAAAGAAGCGAAAATGTGACGACATCGTAGTCAGCTTAATTTCATAAACTGGACTTTTAAATGTATAGTTCTTCCATAGTTTAAAGGCAGAAGGGGAATCTGACTTGTACACAACAGGAGTAACATTCAACATACATTTTTTCATGGTGCTGAAACTTCCAGTTTATTTCTTTAATGGTTTCTAATTAAGCCTAAAATGAAACCAACGCCAGCCAAGAAGTGAATTTAAACAGAACATACATTTGCCATACAACATACAATTCATTCAATTTAATTCAATACAATATCATCTACTGATGTTTATTCACAGGACTGTGCATGTGGAACGGCACATGGTTCTTTTTTTCGGCCATCTGTAGTTTGCGCCTGTTTAAAAACATACTTTCCCTCTAAGCAGGCAGCCGACTTATTTGCTGAGTTTGTGGTTGATGTAAGAGGGTCTCATACAGCATAATGAAGCTTTTTTATAGCAGATCTGCCAAACATCAGCAAAGCAGCCCACCGTGGTTTGTGTAGAGCTGCTTTCTGGTTTAGACTTCAGCCTTGTCCATTCCTATTTATTTAACCATTAAGGCCTCAGAAGAGACCACAGGGAAATGAAATAAACTCCAAGTCAGCGCTTCGTCACCGTACCGTCTCCTTGTGCCTCTGATCTGCCACATTTGTGCAAATTCAGGCTACTTTAACTGTCCTGAAGGCAGACCCTCCAAAAAACGAATTAGCTTATTTTCCTCTCGTTTAAACAATGTATTCTTGACCCTTCAAGGGCTTTTGAGACTACCTGTACCTTCGGTACCACTCTTAGAGTATGTTTACTTTACTTAGACATTGCAATCTAATATTAGCTGTTAAACAGCAGATTTCCTTCAAGTATCATTAGGCTTACAGTGTGAAATAGAAAAGCATGCACCTGATGCCCACGAGACACAAGTAAAGCAAATCATATGATCTAGCGTACACAGACACTCGCACACTCTCGCACCTCAGACAACACATATGCAATCAAGTCTCCCGGTGGCTGTGGTTATCAACATTTCAAGTTAACCACCGATGTCATTGATCAAAAAGCCAATTGTAGTTCTTATATTGTGCCAGAGGAGATTGCTAAATTACTTTGCAAGGTGTACCCACTTGGTAAACATACCTGTGTGATCCTTTAGAGCGAGCGGAGATTATCAAGACTGAAAGCCACAATTTTGAGGGATTATTCTTGGCGACCTTGTTTCGCATTTGAAAGGCAATGGGAAACACGGCAATGGGCTATTATGCTCACCTTTACTTTGATTATATACAGAATATTCTGGAACTACCTAGCACCACAATCAATTTCCTTATCGATATCCCTGGTCGTCTGGTAAAGTCCATCTGTAGCAGAACCCTAATGGACCCACAGAGATTGTTTCTGGCTCTTAATCACGCCATCCCCACTCCATTAAAGAGACGCAATATCATGCCCTCATTCTCATCAATAATACAGGGGAGGATTTGACAAAGTTACCTTATTCCTTCTGCCAGAGTCAGTCTCAGGAGTATCTGTGACCTCTGCTGAAATATTTACAGATTTTTCAATGTACTTCCAAAAGCCAAGAGCATACTGGCTAATGAGACCCTCTCTGTGATTCAAATATTGATGTTGTTTAGTCACAAATTAACGGATATTTGGTTTGCGTTTAGGAAATGCACAATGATTTCGATATCAATTTACCAGAAAAAAACTAAGGCTTTTAGTTAACATGTTTTACAGTTCACACTTATTGAAATGCATTAAACAGACAGGAACAATAACTAATTATTATTTAGCTATTGTGATGGCAATAAGGTTAACAGACACGTTTCTTTTTGCCATTGTACAATCAGCATCAAACACAGACATTGATGACCTTCCAAAATGAGATAACTCTGTCAAAAATCATGTTTTTGATTGTGCATTCCAATGAATTTCAATCAAACTACAGTTGGTTTGTTTTGATTTAAGTCATAATAACTAAAAAAATACAACTAACTAGCACAAGAAAACATGATTACAAAATAAAAACGTAAAAGAAGAAAAATCTCATTTTGGAACCAAACTCTTCATATTTAGGTCCACCTCTGTTTTTAAAACCCTAGCTTATATGCAACATTCCTGCAAAAAATATTAATAACACAAGTGATTGCTAGAACTTATATTTGATGTGAAGATTTTCTTCTATGTTTACTTCTAAAACAGTTGCATCACTTGCTTGAAAGCAGTAACACCCTTGAGGTTTTGTTTTATCAATATTCACAACTAAGATATCTGCAACAGTCCCCGTTGGCTTTTGACTGTGAATAAAAATAATAATATGTTTAAGTATGAAGATTGCCATGAGGATGATGTGTGTCAAAGGCTGTATTTGCAGTATTATTACACCATACGGGGCGAGGTGTTAATAATTGTTTCTAATTCGAGTATGCTCACTGTAATTTTAAACCGTTTCACACTGGACAGGCTTCTCCGACTTTATCTCTGTGTTAAGTTAATTTATAACTACAAAGCTGGCAGTTGAGTTTTAGAGAGCAATTTTAATCAATACAAAAATGCATAAGCAAGATTACTTATGATGAATCTGTTTACAAACCAGACACGAATCTCAAATCGATCTGAATCAAGGAGGTTGCCCTCTAGAGGGACATCGAGCCAGTGGGTTGGACTCATCCTCTGACCACAGCTCTACTCTTGGATCACAAACACAGACAAACCCAGCCTGGAATTGAATGACTTGCCAAGCACTGCAAACTTAGTGGAGTAATAATCCTCTGTCCAGAGTTTGGCTTTGCATAAAAATGAGGCGAACTCCAGCGCCATGTTTCTTCATTGTTATCAGATCTTTGGCAGTCCCCGAGCAGTTGGACTGCAGTATAGTCACACACTGACGTTCCTGGTGGTGTCTTCAGCTCAGGCAGAGTTCCAGGGATACGTTCTTCAAGAACACCCCTGGCTCCTGCTCCCTCAAAATCTGGCAGCACAGTGCTGATGGTTGAAGCTCTTATGATGTTTGCTGAATGTCAACGAAAACCACACAGCAGTGCTACAGCAAATGAAGCAGAAACCTTGTTTGCTGAGATGGTTTATTTAGGGAATATTTATAAGGTGAATGTACCAGAACTAGGCATTAACATTTTCTTTCTCATCTGCGTTGCATTCAGAGTTGTGCCTTGAGACTTTGGCGGAAAGCACTAAATAACGAGCAATTTATTCAACTGTTTCTATCGTGTATTTCCCTTGCAAATGACCATAAAATCAATGCTCTCATTTAACAAGCAAAGAGCCAGTGCTGTGAAGAAATAAGGCTACAGTTACCGGGAAAAGTCTATCATTCAGAGTACAAAAGTAATCATTATTTTTATTTATTATTTATTTTATTTATTTAGGGAACAGTTTGTGGTACACAAAACTCTAAATCTTTCTGAAAGTCTGTGACAAAGACTAAATCATGTATGTACCCTCAAGGTGACACAACGCAATATTTAGCCGTAAACATGCTAACATATAATTTTAGCTTGCTGGCCTTCAGCTTCCTTGTCTAAACAACATGTCTTTTAGAGTTATTTTAATTAAACATATCTAGGATTTTGTTGTCTATAAATTCATTCAAAGTTATTTCAATGCGGTAAGTAATGTTTATAAAAATAGACTGACCATGAAAAAAGCGTTTACGCAGACGCACATCCTTATATCCAATTTGCTTTCGCGGTACTTTGATGTCACAAGTCACTTTGGTTGCAATTCGCAACCTCGTCGCTAGATTTAACTGACTGGACCTTTAAGGAAAAATATATATCAGCTGACATTCTCGCCCAATGAGCATTCAAGCTGTGTCGTCAGCAAGTATTTCGCACATCGCCCTTCATAAACGCAGTCGGCGAAATCAATTGCGCGCTGCGCACGCCTGCGGATTTCGGCCGGGCCGCCGCGAGAGTTTTTTGGCACACGTCAGCGTGACATCAGATCAAGGCAAACGTAACTCGGACACATTTCTAACCGGCATGCACCTTGCCCTGATCACCGAAGATCGCAGAATTCATCTCAAACAAGCCGATTAACACAACATATTTCTCTGTCTGATATTTCACCTGTGTTTTAACTTGCGTAACCTTATATGTTTTGCCTATAGCCAATGTTTTCTTGTACAGCTGATTTGTAACAATGAAAATTGTAAAAAGCGCTATGTAAATAAAGCCGACTCGACTCGACTTGTTTGTTTCGTAAAATTTGGTTAGACATTAAATGACTTATGATGACTGCCCACAAACATGGTTGTCTTTTATTTCTTAATATACAGTTAAATCAGTTATAGACACTGCTATATGAGTTTACTTTCAGACCAACACCCCCTAGTGGCGAAATGTCGTCGAGTTTTGAAACAGTTATGACGTAACGAAGCCTCGCTTGCTAAAAATCACGTGATTTAGACAGTTCGATTCGCGCTTCGAAGCGCTGATTCGATACAAATGATTCGACAAGGGGGTTCGAAGCTTCATGAAGCCTGTTTCGAAAGCGCCCATCACTACTTCAGGCTATGCTCGCGTCAAGTGGTTCAAAATACAGGTAGGCCTATGGTTTTTACTTAGATTTCACATGTGTTCATGTCCACTTCTGACACGAACGATACATTGTGTGTTAAAATTGACGCATTTTTAGACAGTGAAACCAAGCGTTTAAGGGTCCATCTTCTCTTGAATGTTTACTTGTTTAACAATTTAGATGTTGAGTTGTGTGGTTTGAGTCTAGAGTTGGTTTAATCATAAAGATACAGGGAATTTAAGTAAGTAATCATTGGTATTGTATTTTAGTGTTATTTTTCTTACATGTTTTATTGCAGTGTTTATTTTCTTTTACCAAATCTGTTAACATAAATTTTCTGGTGGTAATGCAGATTATGCGCATAATCTGATTCTCTATAAATGTGTGTAAATATTGTAACTCTGTGGTAAATTTAGGGCTTTCAACATTGCTGAACGAAAATAATGTCTATCATTGGATGGATGTTGTACGTGCATCCAGATTTTACTGTCGTTCATAATGTGTGTGAGTTTCCTTGTCATCTATGCAGTGCTTTCAGTTGGTTCAGAATGCACGGCCAGTGACTGTAACCAGAAATAGATACAGTTTTTCTTTTGTGATGACACGGGTTCCAATTTAACCCCGACCTTATCTTAAGTTAGACATCACTTGACATTGTGTGTCATCCACCTTCTGCTGTCTGTTCACAGGTCTCATTTTCAATTTAATGGTGCACAGTTGCAACTGAGCTTGACAGTCGGTGATCAAAATTCCCTTTTCCAATTTTGACATTTTTAAGAAAACGAAAATGTGAGGGTGGATAGTTGATGGAACTTTCAATAGCCTAAATGATAGACTTGCAAGGATAATGTTTTCATAGAAACAACATTTTGCCTTCAATAATCCCGCAATTCAATTTTTTCGGAAGACTCATTGAAAATCCACTTGGCTCAGAAATTCTGAGGGGGAATGTTTGAGTGGCCTTGATGCTGCTAGCAGTTGCTAGTTTGGGCATTATGATAACAACCTGTTAAGTGTCCGTGTCTGCCTGTGCCCAAGCTCAGCGTCCTCTCTGTGAGGAGTAGATAGAGGGTAATTGACATTCATCTGTTGAACATCATCTGTACTTCACCCTGTGAGGTTCTACAAGAGACTTGTGTCTGTCCCTGTGATGTTTGCTTTTGAAGCTCCTCGGTTTTATTGTCGTCTTTGTACGGACTCGTCATGATAAAAGAACTCGTGTTTCTGTTTGAAACTTGCTAAAGCCCAAAAGTCTTTGTAGTGCAGCCTGGTCACGACACTGTAGATGAGATGGTTTTAAAAGAGATACAAAGCTGTTTGGCGGAACTAAGTGTATTTATCTGTCTTTTTTGTTTCCTTGTTTTGTCGTTGTTGTTGTTGTTGTTGTTGTTCCTGTTGTTGCTATAGTTATCGTTGTCTGTTTGAACTAACAACCTACCGCAAACAAGCACGCAGTCTGGAGTTGATCTTCTCCGTTGACCTCCGGTAAATTTCAGCTGTCTGAGCGAGGGTGTTTGCATCATCGCTCTCAGATCTTATCTTTTGGGTCGAGGCATGATTGACAGGTGGAATATGTGCGCCATTATGATCTGCATGAGCGAGGAAGTGTCACGTCACCTCATTTGACTTCTTTTCTGACCTTTTTGCATCTGTCTCAGATTTTGAATGGGTACTAGGCCAGATAGTTCTGTGTAGAGGCAGAAGGTTTCAGCCTAATTCTCTCTCCTCTATACGTCCCATATATTAACAATGCATATTTACAGCTCTCTGTAAAAGCAAAACATCAAGCAAAAAGCAAGTTAGTTGATTCCAGATCTATAGACGGGGTTTTTGTATTTTTTGTATTTTTCACCGTTTATGGAGCCCTAGCCGGAGATCATAATTCTTTTGATATTTATAACATAAATTTATGGCCACTGAATTTTTAGCAAATAGGCAAGGCATTGCATGTAGTATGTTATGATGATTACGACCAATGCAGGACACAGCACAAGACAGGAATGCTGTGTTTTCTGCATCTCAATAAAACATTACTGTAAAGAAAAAGGTGTTGCAGTTAGTCAACATGGCTAGATTTGAGGCCTCTTTTAAAATGACTGTTTTTAAAGGCATAATTCAGAAAGACTGTATACGGTAGAACTGATATTGAGCGGGATTGCTCAGTGTTATCTGTGTTTGTGGGGTAGATCAGACTTTTTGTGATAGAGCAGATTTCACAGCAAACCGATAAAATGATTTGAGGAAGCAAAATGGAGTATTACTTGAAACTGAGCACAAATCATTGGTCATCTCGGACCACCCCAGGGCTTTTTTATACAGTGGGAATTTGACATGTTTTTGGAAAAGAAAATAGCTTGTGAAGTTGAATGTGATATTATAAGGGGTCATATGAGATCAATCTTTTTGTTGACTTCAAAATGATGCAGGTGTATTTACATATAGTTGTGGTTCTTAAGCCGGTTCAGCTACAGGAACACGCTTGTCAACAGTTTTACGTAGTGTATGCCGGGCTATACGTTAACTTCTTTTGCACATGGCACTGGTGCTACGGAGGTTTAAAGTTTTGTAGCACAGGCCAAACCGTTGTAGCACAAGTATAAAATGTCTGTTATATTAGAAAAAATATACACAGAAAATATATATGTGTAGTTTATCAAATATATAGGAAGGTAGGGGATGAAGGACATTAATGTTGCAGTTGGGTAAATTTGGGCTATATCTTTGAGTTTTTCCCTATTAGATTATTTACAATGGTAAAATTCCACCTTTTGCGGACTATTGTGTTTTGATATATAATTTTATATATAAATATATAAAATATTAATTTAGTAAGTATACTCGGGTTTTTATAGTTTATCAGTTGACTGCTAGAATACTATAATTTTTTATAGTAAGTATTATAATACAATACAGGGTTTAAATTTCGGTGTACAAATTTACCAGACTTTGACGGGTCGTCGCAAAGAGTGTGAAATGCTTATGAAATAAAGTCTCAGATCAGCTCTGGTGTTCATGTATCCAAGTCCTCATACAGATACGCAGACAAATGCACGGGCCACACACGTGTGTAGTAATGCTTTAAACTGTGCAGCTCATTCACTAAAACAAGCAGGTGACCTATTTAAAAAGCCAGATAGCACCTCCAGTCACACAAACAGTGACTCGGTCTAAAACACGTGCAAAACTATATCACTATATATACACTGGTCAAATTATTCTTTGCACAGACAGTTTTTTTGTTGGAGCACTGTACAGCCCTGGAATATATTTGCATTGCCTCAGAGAACCATTGCTGTAGACAGGCATATTATTGGCCGGTATGTTTTTATAGAATGAATCGCCTTTAATTCAACTTATTAGACACTTGATATACAACAATTGCAATGTATTGCAGCAATAGACGGCACTAACACTAATATCCAATAACACTACTATCAAACTCTGTGTTAAAGGAACCTGGCAGACCTGCGTTCCACCCACCATACTCGCATCCGTTTTGCCTGGGCAGGCCCAAAGAGCATGTGTTTTTCTCCTGTGGAACGCCTAGTTTCACAATATTAAACACCACTGTATGTATGTATGTACAAGGAGAGACAGTGCATCAAGTGTTTCTGTGGAAATCGAAAGCACCTGCACTGCTTCGACATGTCAGACTAACAGAGCATACTGGAAACCGCAGCACTGTAACCGAGAGAAACATTTGCTCTGAATGAATAAGCGATGAGAGGAAAAGTGGCATGCAGCATTCATTTAAAGAGGAAGAAATTTTACACTTTAGTTTCTCTCTCTCTCCCTGTCTGTACAGCAAGTTTTTATTCAATCAGGTTCCTCCGGGCAGGGCATTACGACTCCAAATAAAGCAACACTTTAGAAGGGAACATGGTGTGGAACACTTTAAAAGTGGTGCAGTGGCCCATATTTGAGGTTGTGACTAAAGTGCTCTTTTGTATCAGTTTTTCATGGTTTTCTCGGATTCAGACAGGTGCTCAGAATTGTATTCGGTGCATAGCAATGGTGATTCCCAAGCATCTACATTCTTAAATGCAGACAAAAATAATAATTCATTTGGAATTTGGGAGATACTGTATGTTGTCACTATAGGTCACAGATTTACGTTTATTCATTTAGCCGATGTTTTTTTCTCCAAACTTACTGTAGTTGAGGAATACAAGAATCATGAATACTTGTGTCTATAAATAGGACACTTAGAAAAAAATGAATATAAAAATGAAAATAGTTTTGACGTTTTCACAGTAAATGACATACTGTACATGTAAATTAATTAAAAAGAACACGTTTCAGATTTCCTGTTGATTAGATTGATTTTAAACATCTACAATGTTTTTTAACTTTAAAAGTTGATTCATTTGAAACATTGATCTCTTTTGATGCCCCATCTTATTTAAGAGCAAGAAAGAGAAAAATCAATTAGAGGGCATGTGCAAAAAGCAGTGTTTATCTCCCAGGATCTTTTCGATGTTTAATCTCTACACGTAGACGATAGCATCAACAGCCTACGACTGCCACACACACACCTGAAGATAATAATATAGCCCTCACAGGTTAATGCAACTAACCCGACACATCCAGCTTATCGGTCATTTGCATTTTATCCCCTGTGATAATTTCCATTGAATCAGTTAGTGCGACGAATGAAAACTATCCACTAGAAGGGCTATGATTTGTAAGGGCATGGTTAAGCATATAAAGAGCCTCCTCCTGACAAAAGCTACATTAAATCAAATAAATAATGCATTTCAGGTGTTGTCTTGCATTTAAGCACTTTCTACCGCAAAACAATAAAGAATCAGAGTGCTGTTTATCATAAATCTAATTTACTTGGACAGGGACTGGATGTTTGTGCCGGGCTGTTTAGGCTAAGGTCCAATTGTCTGCCAGTACTAAATAATATGTGCTTTACTTTAATAAGATCAAGTGGCTTTCTAAGCGCAGATATATGCTACATGAATCTGATTTAATATAATCTACTCATTCACTTTAACCTTGTCTGAGTGTCAGCTGATCAATGAAATGACAGTGAAGAGATCTGATTGGAGGAGCTGGCCAGGCTGAAATGTCAGTGGTATATAAGAGTGGAGAGATATAGAAAATACATGCCCATAGACGAATGCTTTTCCCAAATGTGGGTAGTAGGGGAATGTTGGAATTTGTAAAATATCGTGTAATCGCGCCGTTTAGAGTAATTATGATGTCGCGACGGTGTCTATTATGTGTTTATGTGTAGCTTTTCTGTGAAGCATGGCTCTCTGATAAATATGAAGTGCTGCCCCATATGAAATCTCTTTTGGGTAGCTTATAAATAATAATTTGAAAAAGCGACACCCGTCAAACATCATCATTATAAATATACTTTATTATTATGAAAATACTGAAAGAAATAGTCCGCCTATACGCCAACAGACGAGTCATGGGAAGACCCGCTTAGCAAGATTGGCTGCGCTATGGGCCTGCAGTTTTTTACTCTTGCGATAGTGAGTGAAGTTGAGGTGTGTTTGTTTGTTCACAGCATTTCAGTGATGGATGATGGATGGTAATATAAATGGTGGTTATAATGCTGGATTTGGAGATCGTTTTAAACTGATAGATGGCGTGGTCCCAGTGCTAAAAGATGCCGGACATGAACTACAAAACTAAGTGCATAATGTGAAGAACACAAAGGGATAATGCGATAATGTATTGTGTGCTTGTCCTGTAGTTCCGTCCCCCTGCATGCCTCCAGCAATAATTGTACAGCTGTATCTCTCTTTTATAAATTTGATCAAACCGAATACTATTTGAAGATACGACGTATGCAATGCTACTGTATGGGTACGCAAGATTAATATGAGATTGGCAGAAACTGCTTTAAAGTCAGTTAAGTCAGTTGAGGTGATCTGTGAATGAATCATTCAGACTGATCACCTGATCAAATCAATTACAAGAATAATTCATTTATAGATCTTGTCTCAGCCACCATAGTGTTTTAAAAGGGAGGGGTGAGCAGTGGGAAAAGCGCACCAGATGGCACCAAATTTCATGTACTGTACAGGACCTTTAAGACAGCCGGATCTAATGGGAAAATGTAATGTAAATGATGAATGAATTCACACAATGTGAATTGTACAACGACATTTTTTTGTAGTAGATTGGAAACTGAGGCTGAGTTAATGGTAACAGGCTTGTTATTTTTTTAAGTCTAGCAAAGCTAAATGAAGCTTCTTAAAAACCAACTTCGTCGAGTCTAGCTGGTCCGCCTTGAGAGCTCCTAATCACACAGAACGTCATAGTGTATCTGCAGAGGGTTGGCAGGAGAATGTGAGATAGCAATGAATGTGTTATTTACAGCACCGAGGCTCTGTAAACCACTCGCACATAGGGAGAAACCCGGCCACAGCTCCACTCGCACCTGACACAAGTTTCGGTATAATAATACCACAAATGGACAGCTTGCTTGAAGGTACAGAGGTGCACAGAAATGTCTTACAAGAAATAAGGAGACAGGGAACATGTAGTGCAAGATTGCCACCGTGGTGCAAGATTTTATGCATTTCTAATAGCAATGTCAGATTTGTTTTCATTTTTTCTGCCTTTCCGTTGGTCACGCTGCCCATTTTGCTCATTGCAGTCATTTGTATTCTGAAGGTATTCCATTAATATGCCTTGCTCAGAAGCATTCAAATGTCAAGCAGAGAATTTATGCTTACCAGAAGCATCCGTGTTCCAAGGTCTGCTGAGGCGCTCATTGCACGCAAACAGGTGCAATAAAACAGGTATCAACGTCTGATAGAATATCATTATAACATTGAGTGTAATGGATATGCTTTGGGGTTACCTGGATTTACAATGGTGAGCAAACACGTTCGCAAAAACTCCTTACCTATTTTATAATGCTAATCTTTGCCTTAGCATTCATTGAATTTATCTTTTATGTGTTATGTGGCCTTGCCTCAGGACTGCAACAATATAAATATATATATTATTAATAATCAAAAGTATAAGTACATTTTTTTATGTTATAGCTGACATTATATTTCTCTTTCAGCTCTTGTTTATCCTACCAGTTGTTGCTATCATTTTGCTGGATCTCGTGTTGGTGTAAAAAGTCGGATCATTGACACTTCTCAAATATACAGATAGCAGTCAAGAATATTTGACCGCTCAATGCCACAATTGACCAATCACAGTGTTTCAAAGTCTGGTGTAATAAATCATAAATCTCTTCCTCTTTCATTCCCGTAACTTCACTTTCTCCTCTCTTCCTCTTATCTTCCTCTTCCTCCAGCACTACTCCAGGAGCTGCAACATGCTTCCGACAGATGGCAACATCGTCTCTTTGGAGCATTCTCCTGCTATGACTCACTTCGTGCAAGAGCGAAGCTTTGCAAACCCTAAACAAATGAGGGCTGAGTTAATCTCCTTCGAGCGGGGAGGTAATGATCACAGCTAATTGTGAGTGAGTGGGCAGCACTATTAGAGCAGGACACACAGCTCTGGCATGCCCGTAATCAGCACAGGCAGGGGGGAGGAGATAAGACCCCATCAGGGTTCCTGCGGAGTGTGGAAGTGCAGGGCACGCTGCTGAGACTGATACATTTATATGGGTCCATCAACGTTTGATCTCGGCCTTTCAGCCGTCACATCATTTTCCTGCCTTTTTTCCCTTTCGACAAAAGTCAAGGCTTGTTTACATGCTAAGAGGGGAATAAATAAATAAATAAAGCAACAAATAATGTGTGGCATTTTCATGGTCATTTTCATTTCAAATCTGCAGTATTGGGGCCATTCCAGTCCAATGTATGTTGAATTTCAACTTAATCAAACCTCAGGAGGGATAAAGACATTCAACAGCAATGTGAAAGACTGACAGCATGACAGGACACATGAAAAGTGTGATACAAATCGAGGTTCTTGCATACAATTTTTTTTTACTTTTCCTAAATGTGAGTGGGCACATTTTACCGTTGAATACCGTCAAATATTACCGTTGAATTCCTTAAAAAAGTGAATATGAAGCTGTTATCTTTGCACTATTTCAGGTCTGAAATATACAGAGCATCTCTTCTGTTATTTTGACCTGTTTTCTTTTTTTTGCAAATAAACACAAAATAAACTTGGGAGAAATATTGTTGGTAGTTCACAGATGGAAACAAAAATTATAAGTTACCTGAGCACATGCATATAAATATTTGAATTTAGAAAAACTGACAATAATATTGAAATTATCAGAATATTTTATTTTTTTGCCACTGTATATTGTTTTTCGATTATCATCCCACGCACATGTATACAAGCACATTGTATACATGCTTTTTAAAGTCACCATGCAATCAAACAGGTTTTACACAGTGTTGTAGGGATTATTATAAATTATTTATCCGTGCACACCATTATTTGTTTTAAATTAATTTGCACTTGTAATCTTTAATCGGAAACGTTAAGCTCCTCTCTCAACAAAAAAGAGGTAGAACAATACTGACTGTCCAATGGCCAGCCATTTTTAGCCCTCCCCTCCAGGACCAATTTACAACAAAACAATCAAAAAGGGAAGGGCAAAATAATGCCCGCCCTAATTTTCTTTTCTAATTTCAGAAGCCTTTTCACTTGGATACACGTCATTATACGGAAAAGAAGTCAATCGCAACTTCCGTTTCATGGTGAGCATTCGGCAGCATCCTCATTGTTTACATTTCAAGAAATGTAAACACACTGTCAGAGATCATCAGGTTTTAGTTTGACCTCTGTAGAGGTGAATGACACACTACCATATAGACCTTCAGAGACATTCATAATCAGCCATGAATCATCACAGACACAGAAATACTTCTGGTCTCCCATAGCCAGGCTTTTGATTAACATAAAAGTCTGGTTTCAAAGTCTGGAGTACATTGCAGCTCATTTTAGGTAAAAGACGACTACATAGAAAGGATTTGTCTGGCGCATATGTAAAGCTATGAGTCAAAGTGTTTTTTAGTGTTATTTATTGGCTGGTTTATATACGTAAAATAATATGGCAGAAGTGTCAGTCTGTAAAAATGTGTAAAGTTTTATGTCGTTACAAAAGTAATACCTTCCTATTATTACACTGTTGGTTGAGCCAGATCTTTAATATCTGAGTTATTTCTCCTAGATAATTAATTAGATTTATTATATTTAATAAAATGTACATACAATACAATTCAACTAATTGTTAAATACAATTCAATACATAATATAAATTAATATGTTAATAACAAATTTATAAAATATAAATCGTTATATTATTAGCCACTAGCCAGACCGCTCAACAAATACAGACTGGACGTTAACTTCGGTCTTGAAACGGTCTATACAATTCATACACTCCATGTATTTCAACAGTTGCATTATTTATAAATAAATCTTTATATAAAAGATTTATATAAAATATATAAAGATTTGATATAAATCTCTGCTCTTGGCTTACAAAACCACCACTGGTTACGCACCCCCATATCTTCACTCCCTAATTCTGACTTATGTACCGGCCCGATTCCTGGGCTCTGCAATCGAAGTCTCGTGGTGCCGTCCCACAAAGGGGAAAAAAATCACTCTCACGCACTTTCTGTGTTCCACGATCTCCCTCTTGCCACAAGATCAGCGGATTCTGTAGTTGTCTTTAAGAATCGGTTAGAAACACATCTCTTCCGTCAACATCTGACCCATTAGTACAGTCTTCTTCTTTTCTTTACTTTCCTACCCACCCCCCCAAAAAAATCTTAGCTTTGTATACTGTGGTAGGCTAACTGAGACCAGTTTTACTGCACCTATGCATTTTTGTTCTTTTGTTGCAAAAATTGCTTCTATTGTTTTCCCCTAAATTGGAAGTCGCTTTGGATAAAAGCGTCTGCTAAATGACTAAATGTAAATGAAAATTGATGCATTATTGTGCAGTTTTGGGAGAACCATACGAGACAAAGTTAATGTCTGAACGAAACACACATGAGAACTCCATCTGATGTCCAGAGGTATGAAAGAGCAATCGTTGAGCAATTCTTTTCTGGAAAAGTTTGAATATGATGCAGTCACAATCTTTACACACTTAGAAGGCCACCCAACAAATTATTTACATTTATCTCTGCATATTAAACTGCAATAGGCGAAGGCAGTTTCATATTTAAGAAATTTAACAATTCACCCTAAAAAGATTAGAATTTTTGTAGATCGATGATATTATTCACAATCTGTGAAAGAAACAAACAGTGAAAGTTCTTCTTTCAGCAGATGGTGTGAATGGCAGAGAAGAATAAAAGGAGCACAGTGCAAATCACAGATAAAATCTATTCTGTTTGGCCATGCTGGTCTCCTCCTCCCATGTGTTGTGGGCACATCTCAGTTGTAGAAGGTTCATTGATTATTAACCTCGGAAGAGATGTTTGTGATTGGTGTCAGGGTGTTTTCACCCAATCTCACCGTTCAGTGCTGCCTGATCTGCTTTTGTAATGGGCACCTGTGCAGCTACCTGAGCATGCGGAGACAGGGGATGCAGGCAAATCCTCTCCGTGTCAAATCTGAATTCGAAAAAACTTTAAATCACAGAGACAAATTCAGTCAGAGAGGCAGAGCGGTGCATGCTTTACAAAGACTTTTTCTACATCCCGGTTGCTAACCCAGGTATTCCTATTTATGTTGCTTATATTTAGGGATTTAAAAGAAGAAACTGAGGACATACTGTGCTGGGAAAATGTTGTGACATGAATGAGGATTAGATTGTGAAGGTTTTTATGTTGAGAGATTTTTTTTTATATTTTTCTAGGTGATCAATGAGGGGATGAGTTCGCCTGTCCAGTGCTGTCCAGATGATATATTAAGAAGGCTGTCCTGTGGTATAAACTCTTGATCTAGCAAACATCAGTCATTGTTCTTGAAAATAAATAGTGAGTGCATTTGTAGCTGCATTTGTGAGTGCATTTGCATTTACAGTTTTCCTGTAGCTCAGTGGTAAGAGCATGGCGTTAACAACGCCAAGGTCGTGGGTTCGATCCCAGGGGATTGCACATACTTAGAAACAAATGTATAGTATAATGCAATGTAAGTCGCTTTATAAATGTAAATGTAAATTTGTGTAAGTTACAATGTAGCTCACTATAAAATATCAGGGGTAATCTGAGCTTTTAAGAATAGGTTTTAATGTTTCAAGAACTTTTATAGAAATTAGTGTGTTGTGAATTCATGCTTTTGGGGGTTTTATTATTAATTGCCACTGTTTCCACATATTTAAATATTTTGCTGTCAGACTGAAATCTCAAAAAAACTTAGACATTTTTTTTTCAATAATTTAACACCTTATTGTCAAAGTTGACAAGCTCTTTTTCATAGATGCATGAAGTGTGAACAATAGTAATGATTTAGGAAAATAAATCATGAAAAATGGAGATACAAGGTTTCAGTCCGCCAGTGATGATTCGTGTTATTATGGAAACATGGCCTGTGGATTTCAGATCTTAATGCAGTGTAGTTGCATACTTTAAAAACACCTTTTTTTGTTTTATTTTGTTCTAACAGCTACTAATTGAACCGGAGAGCGATTGAGCTGTTGCTGCTGAAATAATTACTCAAATTAGTTCAATTTAATTTCTAAAGGCTTGTACACACCGGGACGGTAATCACGCACACCAGCTCATTTCAAGACGTTTCTTCGACCTTAATGCCGAAGCGATTTTCTCTGGCGAACGTGCAAATTAACTCCTTGACAGATGGCTTTTAATGAAAAACAGAAATACCCCGGTACACAAGGTGGCACTGCACAACTTTTGTGCTTGAGCGCCACCAAGTTTTGTTTTACTGTAACTTCATTAGCTTCAGACACGTGAACAAAAGTACCAATCTCATTGGTCGGCCAGTCACAACATGCAAAAATTAGCCAGAGGCGTTTTTTAAAATGACGCTTTTAGGCCTGGTGTTTTGCGTGTCGGTGTGCACACTCACATTGGCGCCCATTGTTAAGTCACAAGGCATTAAACGTCGGCGATTAACACGCAACATTATCGTCCCGGTGTGGACAATCCTTAATTCCTAGAGCTAGACATGTGTAGGCAGCAGAATGTCACAGAGACATTAAGGTGAGACCCCACATGAAGTGTTTGAATGCCCCAGTGGACCATAAACATGTGATGCGCATGGGTTTTTCTAATTTAGGGCGGCACACAAAGAGAAATTCCAACACTGTGTCATCATTTTTTGGAAATGCAAGCATTTGGAATTCTAGAGAAAAGTCTCATTTAAATTTTTGGCCTTTTCTCACTTTGATAATAGAGGAAGTAGAGCGAGGACAAAATATGATAAGGATAGAGAAAGAAGAAACGGGACTGGGAAACTAGATTCAAACTGGGGCTGTCCGCTTCAGAATCTATAAAGATTATTTTAAGTCACGACTCTGTGTTCTTATGAAATTCACTCAACCTCAACCTCAACAATAAAATAAAATAAAATTGGGCTACAGTTTTATTAGTTGATTTACCGCTTGCTGGTTTTGCTCAATTTGCCTCTGTTAAACACAACAGGAGCAGTCAAGCGTTGTCTCGTTGCTCAGGCAAATTTTGGTGCCAATCCAGAAATGACAGACTTGAATCTACTACCAGATGCTTCATAAAGCCTTCATTAGCAAACCAGTAGGTCGATGAATACATATTTTGAATATGCACGTCACTCTTTGTGGCCCCTGGTGTTTAGGGTGTAGGGTGCTGTGTTGATTCCTATATGAGTATAGTACAAGCTGTAACATTCTCTGTTGTTTGACTGAATGCAACACATCCACGTGAGACCTGGCTGTGTTTCAGTGGGCCTGGTGAGTGTTTGTTTTTCAAGAACAGAATGAGACTAATGTGACAGTTGGTAGAGAGCCAAAGCATGTCTCAACCTTCTTTCCTCTCTTGTTTACTCGGCGTTGAATAATGCAGGGATGGCAGTTGTCATCGTATGATAGTTTGCGCAGTCCTACTCAAAAGCAGAGATGTTTCTTTGTCTTTGATCCAGCAGTGGACGGTCTGGCGGAACGGACGAGCGCTTTTACAGACCTGTCAATAAATGACAAAAGGTGTTTTTTGGTGAATCTCGGGCTGATGGTTTAAAGAAAATGCCGGCTTGTTTTCATAGTTTATTCTTCTTCTAAAAACATGGACTTTAAGAGAGTTATGTTTTCTTCTGAATGAAGCATGTGGCAGTTTCTTCCACAGCGGAGATTCACCCTGCGTGACTCGATTTTGAAAAGGCTCCTCTCCGTTTTTTCTGAGAATCAGAAGTGGAATTGACAAGATCTCTAACAAAAATAGTTGGAAACTAGTCTATATTATTATTGGTTTGGCCTTTAAAACATCCAGGTGAATGGCCTGAAAATGTATACAACCGTTTCTAGCTTATCTGTTGAATAATTAAATCACAGAACAACAAAGTGCTGAGGACATCATGACGTATTTGCGATGAGCTTGATCCAAGTGGATGCGGTTTGACCTCCAGGCTTTGGCACTCCAGTCAACACTTTGGATAAAAGGTGACATATTGTAAGATTTAAGTGCTGCCCAGGATGGAGAAAATAATTGGTTTCACAGGGAAGGACCTCACATTCCTGCTCTTTTCTCTGTTAACAGGCCATTGGAGAGAGACCCACGCCAGTCTAGTTGGTGGCAGATTGTTGAAATATCTTGCCTGCTGTATTCAAATTGCAGCTGTTGTTGTATTGATGATAGTGGGTGTGGTTATGTAAATGTGTCTGTTTGTCTTTCTCTTTCGTGTAATTTTGTCAAGTTTCATACAGAATGAAATGGTGGTCAGAAGAGATTTTGTTTTAGGCTTTCCTTTGTGGATGCTTTAACTGTCTTTTACTGTAAAAAAGGGTTATGTTGTGTTTAAATTTTTGCCTTATGGTCTTTTCATTTAATTTCTTTAGACAAATCTTATTTTTTGCTAATTACTCCCAGCTCTTATATTTCTGATGTGGAATCCTGCTGTTACATTACAAGACATCTGTTGGGCCTTGCGTGTTTAATGTTTGCCAAAACATCACTTTCCATTTTGCAAAACACACTTTGAGTGGCCATGCACATAATTCTTGTTGTTCTGAATGCTTATGAAATGCCTTTCAGAATGATCTCTCTGCTGTCTGTCCAAACACTGCCAGGCTATTACCCGACTGCGCACTTCTTGTGCCGGATGCCGTTGTTTTTGTATAATTGCGTCGCTGCCAACTCATTTGTTTTTTTGTCGGTCAGACGTAATTATTTATCTTTACTCCAAAATGTTGCAAACAGACTTCTCTTTGGCTCACTCTGGATTGCACCACTTTATCGTTTGACATTTCTCAGATCTCTCACTTCCATTGATTTAAAAGCTCAATGGTGTACTCTGTCTTAAATTCCTAGCACTTTCTCAGCGTAACCTCTGATATCAGGCGTCCTTCCTTTGGCATTGTTTCTCCGAGCTGTCGGAGTCGAGGAGTGGATCAGTCAAAGACATTAGAGCGAGCATTCATCAACCACTTACTTTACACCTGTTTCTGCTGTGTAAGACAGACAGCCCAGGAACACGATGTCACATCAATCTTATTGCTGGCTGACTTAAGTGTCCCTGTGAGCCAGAGGAACATCTCCTCTCCAGGCTCAGACATGAACAGTTCCTCATTTGCCTCCCTCCGGCTGCGACTTCTCTGAAAAGAACCTACGTCGCCAGAACCGAGGCCCCGCTGTTATCGACAGACTCTCTTGCAATCAAGCGGCGTCTCTTTGAATCTGAGACAGAGAAAATGTTAAGTGGATTACCCCACTTTGCCTGTCTGAACATGAGAACAAACAGGGAGTGTAAGGGTGGAACAGACAGATCTTCTCCGGGCTGTTTCTGTCAGAAGGGAACGTGCGGCACTAATTGCCCGTAATGTGATGGTTGAAGGGCGATGGGTTGGTCTGCGCCTTGTCGGCCCACCGGCATCACTCCTCTGCGGCCGTATGGACCCTCTTTAAGCTTCATCACATGCGGTTGGCCAGCTTGGCCAAGATGGAGCCATTCCTTGGAAATGGGCCACTCGAGGCGTTGACGTCTGCTGGCGAACATCACGCTCTCCCAGCGTGGTTTTGTCTCTAGTGAGAATCCAAGCATGTGTGCCCAAGTAGGAGGGAGGCAACCTATGAATTCTGCATGAAGGATTGCCTGGCTGCGTTATTACGAGCCACATAAAATCGAATGGCGTTGGGGAGGGAGCAGTCTACTTTCATTTCAAGTGTATTCCTCTCACTTATCCAGTTTTATAAACTTATGTAACTAAAGAAAAAGACTACATGGAATGGATTTTTTTCTTGAGCTAAGACACCTGGTCTGGGGTTGCTAGGTAACACATTATACTGGGTTTGTTTGTTGTGTGTGTGCTCTTTGCAAATTGCTTTGATCCCTTAGACACTGACAGTCTCATCCTCAAAATTGCCTTCCCTGGGTGCATTTGGCACTTCATCATTCTGTGGACGTAACTACATTTGAAAGCAGAAAGTGTGGTAAAATAACTACCTTGTTAGGTTGAGAAAGAAGGAAGAACTGTGAAGGAAAAAAGACGAGTTGGGCTATGAACAGCATCAGTTCTCATTAATAAAGTATGTGGACATAGTCGATCCTTCCATCCAAGTTCCATGTGCATGTGTCACGTTGCATGCAAATAAATGTGTAAAAATCGTGCTTTGATCGAACCAAAAAGTTTCTTTCAAACTCAGAGAGCTTGAATATCTTATTCTGTAATCACAATTTTTCCACAGCTCTTTCTCACTCCTTTATGCGTCATATTTGTACATCATGCTTGCTCTGCTTTGCAAAATGGGACGATGAGAAAATGCGGAAATGTTCTCTCTTTCATGGCTTTTATCTGGAACACGATCCTGAAAACATGTTAGAGATTCTTTTCCTCCTAATGGAGCCTGGATTCATTACTGAGTTTTTTAGAATGATTATTCTTTATCCTTTTTGATGCATCTTTGTTGTGTTTGCTTTACTGGCCTCTGTAAACATCAGGCTGGTTTTTAAAATGACAGAAATGTTAATCTTGTGTGAAGCGCAGGTTTGAAGCAGGTATGAATCTCCCATAATTCACAAAAAAATAAGTTTCATAAAGAACCTTTGTGACTTTGAGACAGATTCCCCCAATTTAACTTTCCTGAAGACATATTATTTTTAAGCATAACATTTTAAATTAAATTAAATTTATTACTATTATATTTATTGTTATTGTTTGTTTTATATTGCTATTAAATTATTAGTCCTATTTTTATAAAATGTTTTATATATGTATTTATTTGACTAATGCTGATTTAATTTTAATACTGTTATAATAGTTGACAATAAAACCATTAAGAAACATTGATAAACTAACGTAACATTTTCAGGTACATTGTCAACGCCGATTGACCAAAGAACCTTGATTTTCTTGATGAAAAATAACTTTTTCTTATCTTTTGTTTTTAGGTTCACACACAACACTTTTTCTCCTACACCTACAGGTGTGATGTTATAATAAGCACAAGTTCTGAATGAAGAAAGACTCTAAACATGCCACCAGCTGCTGTCTTCATCAGCACCTAAACAGGCATTTTAAGTGCATTTCATTTCTCCAGGTATCGGGGGGATGTGCACGAGGTTTAAGAGCAAACCTAATGAAACGCTGATGAAATTCACTTCCTGCCAGTTTTGAAAATGCCAGGGCAGTTAAACCATCATTTGCCATTATTTTCAAAGCTGTTTTCACATGTGCTTTGCTTAATCAAAGTTTGTACAGATGGGACTCAAACGCGGTCACAAACCATTTTTATTATAGAATGAGAGCAATAGTCAAAAGTGTGTATATTATTTATTTTTGCAATTAAATGGAGAGAATAATAACGATTATAGATAAAGAAAGAATAAGCAGAAGCAGAATTATTTCAACTTCCATCTGCAGATCAAAGTGCTAGACAGAATAGACAGAAAAAACATGGGCACAATGACTCCAATATAATTGAATTTTTCCTGTTTATTGTTGTTTTGTTCTGTTGTCTGAATCGTACAGTTACTATTGTATGACCACTTTAATGGAGAAACAAGCTTTGACTATCCTTATAGAATACCTTTAACTTTTCCTGGAAGATACGTTTTTTTTATAGTTGGCCCATGAGGTGACGTACAGAAAAATGACATCTCCCATTCTCTGTGGGTGCAGAAGAATGGTAAAATGTGCATCTTTTACTCGTTGTGTTACTGACTAGTGCTAAAACGTACTTCTGTAAAGTATTCTGTTCTTAGGCTATCATTTATTTTGTCATACCAGTTTGGAAGGTACACAGGGGTGAGTAAATAATGCCAGAATATTCATCTTTTTGTGAAATATCCATTTAAAGGTCCATTGTATGAAATTTGGTGGCATCTAGCGGTGAGGTTGGGAATTGCGACCAACGTTCACTCCACCCCTCCCTTTCAAAGCACTACGGTGGCTGACACAGGGCTAAGATGTTGTCATGTCTCCAAAGGAGATAACTTATTCATACACTGTAGAGCAGTTTGTCCGTTTAGGGCTACTGTAGAAACAACATAGTAAATTCTATGTTAGGGGACTTGCGGTGTATGTAGATAGAAATAGCTCATTCTAAAATAATAAAAACAACGCTTCATTATGTAAGGGCCTCCTCTTTATACACCTCTGAAGACTAGTTATGTATTTGATATTGTATTTCTGGCAACAGAATTACACACAGCACCTTTAAGAAGGAAAGACTTCAACAGAATGGTCTAGAGGCTGGAAATTACAACCTCGATAGATGCAATGTGTCACTCCCACGTTGTTGCTTTATTAGAAATGACCTTCTTGTAACCCAATAAAAGTTTTTGTAGTGTTCTTTGATCACTAACCTGCCGCTGACAGAGAAGATGATGCAGTTTGTAGTATAACAGCTAAAAATATCCCCAGTTGGGAAAAACGTGATTGACAAGTGATGGAATTACACATAATCTCTGTTGCACAGAAACACTAACAGCTGTCATCAATAATTTGCCCAAAACTAACACGGACTAATCATCAACATGGGGAATAAGGCACGTCCGAAGTTTTGGTGATAGCTGGATGTATCTGAATGACAAATCGGCTGCAGACTACGTTGCACAATCATTGCTGAGGGTTTGAAAAAGAGAGAAATGGCTCGCAACGTTGTTCCATGCAATATTAATTCACATCTGAGAATACAGCAGCTTCAAGTTGTTTTAGATCAAAAGGTTTTTTATTTGGCATCGGGGGAGAGCACGTTTGAGTGCTGAGGCCCGAGCAGGCAGATGTCGGTCTTTTGATATTTTGGCTCATATTAGATGACAGCCATGTAGACTATGCTTTGCACAGACTTTCTCAAGCGCATAGAAATCTGCCTCTGTCAGCTACCTGGAGGTGTACAGTGTAACTGTGAGCTTGAATACAATTTTCGTATTCAACACGTATAGATGCATTTTTATATTTACCATGTTCTTAAATAATCAGTTTACGCTGTCTTGACTCTCTTTTAAACTCGATTTATAATGAAATAATCCCAATGCTGTCTTTTGTCTTTCATGGCTCAAAGCTGATATTCCCATACACTGGAACAGATCTAACACTATTTACTCTTTTATACTGACTTGCGTCAAAACAAAAGTTTTTGTGCAGGGAGTGGATTGTTTTCCTTTTAATTTTCAAAACTCACCCGTGTCCGTACTCGTGTTCGAAGATCGACGTGAGTAAAATATTTACAACAGCCGACATTTTTGTTTCACATCGGTGCCAACACCTACAACGCATCTTTTGCACCTTGAGATGGTTTTATCATTATCACGGTGAACCATGGGAGACTTTTATTGGCACTTTTTAAAAGCTTTTTTTCCGCAGAATACATTAGAAATTAGAAGAAAATGAAGCCGGAAAGGGCAGCTTGCCTCCTCATTGGGCGAGCTAGGGTCACCATCAAAATCTTAAGGCATTCTACCTTTCCTTAGGGACACATAGAAACGCACTTGAAATGTGAGTCTACAGTGTACTCGGTAATTCGTAGTGATTTGGAGATTAAATGTAACCTCTAAAAAGAGTGCATGTCACGGTTTTACATGAGCATGTTTCTTTCTCAAATACCGAACCATTATGCATTTTTAATGTGCTCATAACAGATGTGAATAAGCAGCCTCATGTAGTGTAGTTTTTAATTAAAGAGGCTTGAAAGAATGTCATGGAAAGACGTGTTGATATCATCCGAGATGAAAGATCATATTTTTGTGGTATTACAGATCTTATTAAGTTACTCTTCTTTTTTCTAGATGTTTTTTGGAGGTTCTACGAATGAAACAGTCACATCCTTCCAGCCTGCTTTAGCCAATATATTATTGTGTTTTTGTAAACATACTGCATTTCATATTTGATTTATGCAACCCACTCGGAGTTCATTTCTTGCTTCAAAACAAAACGTTTTTCTGCTTTTTCGTCGGGATGGATAATGCACATATTATTCTTTTATGCAAATAATGCAACTTTATACCATTACTGTTCATTTATCTGAACTCAACACGCAGTGTTACGAGAAAAGCGACTGTGTAAACTTTAGTGTCATCCAGAGGCCGTGCCACATAAAAAAGAACTGCAGTTTGGATTGGTTCACATCAGTCACGTTGGTTCACATCATGCTTTGTTCCCCTTGGACAGAAAGTGCCACTGTCAGTCACCGTGCCTTCAGTTTAAACTATGTTTAGAGGTGAATAAAACAGAAATGTTTCACACCATGTTGGCTGTTAAGATAAAGGTTTTGTTTTTCTAGATGGCTAGTCTAGAGTATATGGTCGGTAAATGGTCGTGCTTTCTAAAAAAGTGCTTTTGAATGCTTGCATTGATACATGTTCATTTTATTTATTTATTTTTTAACCTTTCAAAAAGTGATGTAGTTTTTAACGAGACCGTGTTTGCTTGTACAGGTGACTGAGGACAAAGTTGTCATGCTATCATTTTCTCAGAGTGGGGTCTCTCTTTCTCCGAAACGACAGCGTCCAATTTGTTTATTAGTATTTTTTGTTTGTGACTGGTGATGTATTTTTCTTCTTCGCCTCCTCGCATGGTTCTCCATTTTCACTTGCTGCTTGCTTCTGAGCGATGTCGCCCTTATCTGACCCAGCACTGCGGTGAAAGTTATTTTCAGCCTTTTCCCACACAATCCATACTCTCCGGGTGAATTCCCATCTCCCCCGAGTGCTGTTAAAGTCTCCTATCTACACCTACGTTTTTTTAAAGAATCTTTAAGTCACTAGCAAAGGTTTGCACAGTTGTCAACATTTGACCTATTCCAGTAAGCACACGTTTCACCCAAGAGTCGTGTGGGTTTTTTTAAGCTTTCGAACAGCTTGGGGGAAAGATACACTTGAATTAAAGCCATGACCGTTGGGCTGAAATCTCAGTTAAGCAATAATGATCCAGAGAGTTCCCAGACCCCGTTCACTACATGCATGACTTTATGAAGATTAAATATTGATGGGATGTCTCGTCCTTCAACAAAGAGACGGGTTTGAGTTGGAGACATGGCGGCGCTTTAGATAAGGAACTCCGGGGTCAGTAGACTTGACAGATTGATCCTCGATTTGACGTCCAGATAAATCTTTAGGAGGTGGTGCTTAATTTATTTGCTGATTTTTATTTATTTTATTCTGCATGAGTGTTCATTTATGAGTGTGTTAAAGCAAACCTCCCGACGTTTACCATGCTGCATTGGTCGGTCTTGAACGGCAGGGTTTTTATAGCCTCTTTGTGAAATCAATTTATATTATTCACCGGGCTTCATGTGCCAACAGGGTCTACAGTATGCACAGTTTGCAAAATGAATTCTTCTAAAGGGTGAAGTAAGGCTACTGCGCTTGTTCTTCAAGGAACAAGAGAGCTGTGTCTAAAAGGTACTTTGATCAGTTTATGAAGGCCTATTTGAATGGCTAGTTCACCGAAACGTGTTGTTATTTGCTCACCCTCGTGCCATTCCTTACTTGCAAGATTTTCTTCTGCAGAAAATTTGAAGTGAAATTTATATAGTGAATTTGGTATCTTATTCGCTGAAGAAATTTGATAGCTTTGGACCGATAATGACTCACATGGACTCTTTTTTTTGCCCCTTTTATGGAGCTTCTACAGCCTTTCACTTCACAATAATGGCTTCACTTTCCTTTTGTGTTTCATGGAAGAAAGAGAATAGACTCAGTTTTTTTAATTATAAATTTGGGGTAAAACATATTTCTTATATAGCTCAGACCCAAAGTAAGAGAATGTCAAATTATGCCAAGTTGTCCTAGCTTACATTTATCCTTGCAGTCTTTGCATTGAGCACTGGAGAAAAGTGGAGAGAAAGAAAGAGAGAGAGAGCGAGAGCGCATCTGAGTAAGCATCACTCCAAGACTGAATCACAGGATGGAAATGCCATCAGTGGGCAAAGAGCAGCGCGGCAGGGGGCCTGAACGTTTCCTTCCACAGCCTCCGAATGACCTGGATATGTATGACATCAGCTCTTGCCCGCCAGAACATTCCCTTTGCTTCATTTGGTTTATTTTAGCCTTCGGAAGATTTTGAGCTTCTAATAAGCTCTATAGGCATTTATGACAAGGTTCTTTATCTACTGCAGGCTGTGAAGTGGAGTGAGAGACACAGCTTTTGACAGATGGTGAAGAAAAAATAATGCCGAAGAACTTCTCTCAGGGTTATCTTCAGGCCTTTATTTTAACACTGACCGCATCTCTGACTGCAACACGCCGTAGTGTATTTTCTGTGAGTAAAAGCGCAATCATACATGCATGTTTCTCTCACTGACACTGATGTCACCGTTTTGACCATTATGTCTTTCTAATGAACTTTTCACAGCAGCTTTCTTTTTGCTTCTTATTTTCTCGACATCACTTATTTAAAATGTTAAAACCCCATTGGAAATGTAAACAGTGTTGGGGGGTATTTAACTTAAAGTAGCGATGCTTGACCATATTTTTCAGTAGTGTGACAGCTTGCTCTTTTTTCTAATAAGCAGCATCACTTTTTATCAGATTTGATAGTACATGCCATCTAAAAAATGTTGGGTTGTTTAAACCCATGGTTGGGATATAAATATGTTTTGGTTCATCTATCTAACGGTTGGGTTAAGATTAACTTAATGGAAGAAAAGCTTTTAAACAACAAAGGTTTTTTTTTATGTTGTTGGGAAATTATTTTCCGAAAATGCTTGAAAGTACATTTCTGTGTTCTGTTAAGTTAGGATGCTTGCTAGTTTTATTGGTTGTTGTAGTGTAAATCAATATTTTCAGGTTTAACGCTGTATTTATGTATATGTTTTATGGCATATCAATTCAGCTTTAATTGTTATATAAAATATGTTGTTCCCTTCCAATAATTTCAATCCAATTATGAACTTAACTTAGTGCTTCTGTGAAAACTGCATTCTGTTTTTAAATTATAAGTAGCTAGTAGTTTTGGGGATTAAAAACAGCTTTCCTAATAATAAGCTATAATCTTTTTTGCAAATTTTCATTATTCAATGCAATAGTCCAAATGCTGGTTATCATTTTTTGTTTGCTCTGTCAGAAAGACCTCGTCCATGTCGTCTGTGCTCTGCACCTCCAGCCCCGAGGGATGATGGGAAGTCGAAAGGTAAGACAAATTGTGTCACACTCCGTAGAGACCTTTTGAAAACCAAATGGTTTATTTTGGCTGTTTAAAGCTGTTTGTATTTGCAGCATATGGGTTGCAGGAATTGAACTATGGCGTTCTTCTCTACAGTTCATGTAGACAGCTGAGCGTTTGAAGTTACTTACGACAGATGGCAAGAATCATTAATTTTTGTAAAAAAATATTTTTTATTCTTCTTTTCCTCCTGATGCACTTTTGTATAATTAAGTTGATTGATCAAAGGATACCGACAATGGAATATAATATAAATACTGGGAGTGCGAATGGGTTTAAATAGATTAAAAAGCACCAAGATGCGTCTCGCCACCCGTGAATTAGCAGAGGTTAACCACAGAAAAGAACAGTAATGGTTACGTGCAAGATATTAGATCTGTCTCATTATTATGGATTTTTTTAAATCTAAATTAGTGGAGTTCAACCGAACATGTACTTTCAGCTCCCTGCTCTATCTACTATGGCTTTTTTTAAAACTTGCATCTCCTGTTTTTTGTTTTAGTTTGCTTTTTCTCTCTCTCTCTCCCACTCTCTTCTTTTCTGTTTTCCCTACAGTAAACTTGGCCCAAGCATCCTTGGCCCTTCTAAAAGCATGATTTCTTTGGAAAGGTATCCTTCCGTGTTGACCTCTGAGATAACTGGCTGCCTGCCATTTCCTCTCAACGAGCTCATCAATCTATCTCGCTTCTTGAGCGGCCTTGATTTTATTGTCTTACGCAACCCGCAGTCATCCGTTCATCTCTCATCTTTAATGTCATTCTTCCAAAATTCAGTCTTAGCGGTGCGCTTCCAAAAAACAAGCCAAATCACCTTTGTCAGAGAGCTGTGGATACCAGATCAAAACCATCCACCTACAGGTAGTACTGTAAAGATGCTGCAGTAACAAAAAAAATCTTCAAGCTAGTTTTCAAGCACCCTGTATGAATATAACTCTTTGTGATATAGGCAACAAAAACAATTAGTTTTTACATTTGTCTTCATCATTGTTGACATTGAAAACAGAAATAATAAAATTTGATAATATACTGGTAACTGAATTGATAATTCCAGCAGTTATAATGTGGAACCCTGGTGCTTTTGCATGGCGATATAAGCATTCTATACGATCGTCCACTGGGATTTTTATTGCTTATAAGCAGGTTCTTTGCACATTTGAATGAATGCATGCCCTTCAGACCTGATTTCTCATTCCCCAGGAAATGCATTTGCTAGTCAATAGTTGATCAATAAACGCCAGCTCTACCACCAATGACTGTATTACGTGAGGGAATGCATTGCACGTCTTGAAGTTTCTGGTTATATATGGATAATTTAAATGTCAGTCATGGCTCTAAATCCATTCAAGGCCATTACCCATAATTCTTAGCTACTGTGTGTGTATATATATATATATATATATATATATATATATATATATATATATATATATATATATATATTTATATATTTATATATATTTAGAAGGTCTGATCGCATAACTTTCTTGTACTGAACTTCCATGTTTAATCAATTGATTTTCATTGTTTTAAGCTCTGCCATAAGGTTCTTGAACTTTTTTGAGGGTTCATCTCTTTTGAAGGCACATACGTGGTCGCTCACCTTGCAGAAGATAAAACGTTTGCTCTAAACTTCCTGCGAGACCGAGACCACCGCATGGAAAGTGCTTGCTTTTTGGATTCCTTTGAATATTTTTATGTTTTGTCTCTGCATAAGGTCAAGACCACAACGAATAATTTTATTTGTATCACCCCTTGTACGGCTGTACGTCTCAGCCCATCCGTATAAAGGACAGCTTGGATTTGTATGCCGAGCGACAGCACGACACCGCTCCAACTTAGTAAAACAAATGCCATGTTTTAATAGACAGGAAAATGGGCAAATAGCGCTGAAACAAATGTCAGAAAGGGCTCTAGGCAGGAGCTTCTGGTCCAAAGCGTGTTTCAGAATTATTCATTCTGTATCTTCTCTGCCTAAATCAAAGTTTTTTAAAGATTATTACGTTATCACCATGTTGGCAACAGATGTATGTCAACAGCGTATCAGCCCACAGGAACGCCAAATGTCACATTAGTCTGTATGGTATCTTGGGAGCACAGCTGTAAACCTGTGGAATATCCTAGTTGATTCACTAAAGGGTGACTATATATGCAGAATGACAGATTCAAGATTCATTTCACTGAGCCTGGTTTCCGCCTATCCATATGGAAAAGGTGATTTTAGACGGAACAGCTGGCATCAATGGAACGGTTCACCCAGTTTGAAAATATTGCCGCTATTTACTGATCCTCATGTCATTCCAAACCTGTGTGTAAAAAAGAGAAATTAACCACATTTTGCACAGCTGTTTGTACTGTATACAGTGTTGAAGATTTTAGTGATGGTCGTTGTGCACTTTTTAAGGGATCGTTCACCCCAAAATTCTCTCATCATTTAGGCTACTCAGGCTCTAGTGCATGGACACAAAACCAAGGCCAGTCAGTGGGTGCAGATAAACAACTATCTTCAAAATATCTTCTTTTGTGTTCTGCGGAAAAAATTAAGTCAAACAGATTTAAAACGACTAGAGGGTGAGTAAATGATGACGACAATTTTCATCTTTAAAAGACTTTTAAAGCCATGCTTACTTATAGCGACTGAAATTCTGAGTGAGCTGAAATATTTCAGTCTGTACCTGTATTACTTTTATGTTATGGTCACCACAAACTGTTGCTGTTTGACAGAAATAAAGGAACAATCTATTCAGTAGCCAACCTTATTTACCTCTTAAAACAATGTCCTGGTACCTGATTATTTAACGTCTCATATGTACGAGCGAAATACAGCTCGCTTAGCTCTCTGCGAATCCTGCTAGCAAAACATTCAGATGAGTGAAAAACAAGACATGCATTAGACATGAAAGTCTGACTCTAAATGCAGACAGACAGAGAAAGACGCCGCGCTTTCAAAGTGATACCAGCCGAGAATCTTTGTTTTGAATGCGAAGACTGGAAGGCTCAACTGAGAAGTGGCTCCATTGTTTGCAAGTGAATAGTAATGCATTTACATTTGTTTTCTTGGCAGAAGGTTTCTTACGAAAATGACTAGCAACAACGTTCGTATTCAGCAGGTAGCCAAAGTTACAAATGAAGTCATAAGAATGATGGCAATAGAAATTGAGGCAATAAGATCGTCCCGCCGCGTGTGGCGCGTCTTGTGTCAGTTGTAATGTGTAAGTGCAGGTTTCCAGAAACTTCTGGTAGTTGGAAGTAATTTGGCATGTCTCAGTCGAAATGCTTGTGCAAGCAATTCTAACCAGCTTCTGACATTATTGGACTAAAGAAGAAAAGTTTCTGCTAAGTCTAGTTTGTTGTCATCGTCTGTCATGATTTCTCTCTTGGGTGCTTTATGTTCTGGCGTTGCTGTCTGCCTCTTCCCTTGATATATATGTTTTGAGGCAATGAAAAGATGCAGACGTTCCGAATCGAAGGTTTTGGGATAACGCGAAAGCATTTGGAAGGCACGCAATTAATCTTGAGTTTTTACAAGTGACGTCCCTAGAGTTTTATGTAGAAGTTCTCTTCCGGAGAACCAGAACATGTGCTTTCATGAATAAAGCGGTTAAATCATGAGATGATGGAGGGGATGGTTAACGGACATATATTCATGCATGGAGTGTTGTCGAGGGAATTTTCAGTATTGCAAGCATGCGTTTCAAACGTCAGTCGTGTCCATAACCTGTAGACGCGGAACAAAATAAAGATACCATTCCAAATTTCCATTTATCTGCAAAGATGTATGGTGGTCATCCAGTCCAGTGTCTGAGTGAAATAAAGTCATCCAACTGCAATGTGAAATACAACACGAGGAGACACATGAAAAGGTTATCAGATAAAAAAAATCCTAAATAAAAGTAGGCCTACAAATATTACAGTTGCATTGCCTAAAAGTGAATACGAACTTGTTTTGACCTGTTTCTCCAGTATTAAGGTTCTGCAAATAAATGCTAGTAGAAACAATATTTGTATTTAAAATGTGGGAGAAAAATGTGCATGTGCACTTTTGAGCATAAATGTTTTCACAAGATGATTTGAATCATCAGTAGCTTGTGTTAATTGTGCCCAGTACAATTCAACTATAATGGCATATATGGAAATGATCATGATCATTAACAACTATTGTTATTGGAAAGGTCTTGTATACCTACATTTTTCCTCGCTGTTTAACATTACTAATGCATGGAAAACCTCAGGAAAGAGCTCGGAAGCACTTTTGATTTCTGATATTGTGTCTGCAGGCTCCTCCATACTGCAGCCAGACAGGGTGTACAAGGTCAAACACTTCCAGAGACTGATGCAACCGATTCTATACGGCGTCAGCATTAACAAAACCTTGTTTAAAGAATGAACAAGGAACACCGTTCGTGCTACATGCTAAGTATTTGAAATGAGTCTGCCAGCCCGCAATCAATGCGTTGATGGATTTTAAAATTGTAGTACTGCGACGGCGCGTGCTGCTAACACCCCCCCCGCGCGCGGCACAGGTTCAGTTAGCGGCTCGTGTTCTGTGGCCGTCGCACCACGTCTATAGTGCAAGAGGATAAATCTTTACGGTGGCGTTTTCCTGCTGAGATGCAGTGAGCTGGGGAAAGGCATGAATGCTTCATACATGACTAATCAGATCAATAGACTGCAGTGTGACTGTCGGTCTTTGGGTGGTGCTGTAGCACTTTTGAGCAGGTACGCATCTCTCAGTCTTCCTCATTCTCCAGCACTCAGTTTTCTGTTTGCTTTTACCTGGTCTCTCCATTTTGTTTTTCACTTTCTTAATCTCTCTCCATTTTTCTCTCACAGGCATACACACAAAGGACAAAGCATCAGTGGATTGACCTGTTTACTGCCAACGTTTTTAACATGCAAATGATTCCTGCTTAGCTTTAGAATCCACACAGCCGCCTCGCCTGGATTCTCAGGGCATGTGGGTGTTCAGCCAAACATAGTAGTGATCCTGCCAATCGTGTGGGCAGCTGCTAATGTGTTACAGCTCGAGACTATTTCATCATCCTTTTTACATTCGAGAGCTTTGGCCCTGGCACAGAATTCAGGGTGCACTGCACAGCAGTGCAATCCAGACACTAGTGTAGATATAACCCTGTGATTATTTTTGTTCCATAAGAGCTGGTCGCACTAAGGAGGCCGCTGATCGTTTTCGTGATTATTGTATACACAAACAACAGCAAACACCCGTAATTGGGTCTGAACGCCCCGAGCTCACATCACTTATATGAATGCCTCCCTTATTTTTACATAGTGACTCAGCATAAGTCAAATATTCATTAACCTGAGAAATGTGGAACACTCTACTAATTACACACATGTAACAACCGGCGGCCCTCTTGTGTTATAAAGATTATTGTTGAAAATATTTATTTTAGCAATAATGATACTAATAATTATTTCATTATGATTTCAAAGACAGATCAGAGAGAATGATTAATATTAAAACGTGTAGCTTGTGTATATATATGTAGGCCTACACACAATGTAAATATATAATTAAATATATATTTGTGTGTATATATAATATATATATATATATATATATATATATATATATATATATACACAGTATATATACTTTTTTATTTATTTTATTTATTTATTTTATAAGTAGACATTTATTATATGTCAAGACCATGAGATTTGCTGACTGGGTTGACACTTCAATAGATTTCAAACTCTTTCTATTTTCTTTTAGATTTCTTATATTTGAAAAAAGAAGGCTGTGTAAAAATATAAGAGTATGGATTTTATTCTCAGGGAAGAAAGAAAATAAAAAAGTGTACAGTGTACTTATAAAGGCAAAGTTTGTTCGTCTGCCATTTGCATTTTGTAAACAGAGTAGTTTTATTTCCTTTTATTTCTGTTTTGTTTCTATTTGCAGTCTGTGGTTTTTTCCCAGTACATAAGAATTCAAGTATCCTGTAATCAATAATGAAAACAACAACTAATGACTAATACACACAAGAGGAACAAGATAAATAGGCTAAAATGTGACCAAGCTAGGCATTAGATCTGATCATAGTATTCATGCATGTGTTTTAAGAGCGTTATTTAATCTCCAAAAATCCCTCTGGACACTCGATCACTTTCTTCATACAAATGACATCATTTCTTGGTGTGCAAATGCATTTCCGTCTTTGTGGGAACAGTTTTTCCCAACTAAAATAATTTTATTAAATCCTTAAAACATGAAGCCTTGTGGCTCAAATCTGTCTCTCTCTATGAACCGATATTTATCTCAGAAACACCGCGGCACCAAGAGTAGTCACTCACAGCGCGAGCCGTAATCGAGTTGACAACATCTGCACTCTAGGGATTAAGTGTAAGAACACAAAAAGTGCCAGAACTGATCAAACAAATCATGTTGAAACACCTTGTCAGGTGGAAAAAAGCCACTTAAAAAGTTTAATGTGAATTTCCCTTTGTAGTCAGATAGCCTCCCACCCTAATGGTTTATTTAGTTATAATTGTATTGATTTCCTCTTTGTCTAAGATTACAGTGAGCAATGTTATGTGTCAAAATAATGTAAATGAATGATTCAATTCCTTAGATAATAAATAGTAATGCTAAGTGGTGGTCGGTACGTAACTGTCATGTTGATGTTAATAACGCTAATATATGAAGACAAGGTAGAACCGAGAGGATTCCTGTAATGATTAAGGACAGCAGGGAAAAGTTTAGATGCTGTAAAGATGGAAAACTTTATACATCTCTGTTAAGGGCTAAATGACTGAATATTTTACCATATGGCACAGCACAGGAAAGAGTGTTAGTCAATATGTTCACGCTTCTTATTTTAGAACAAGATGAGTTAGTTCATAAAGTCCCATTATAGCACACCGGGTTTTAAAGAGACGAGACGACAAATTGCTCATTTGTTTGCATGCAGCCATTTCAGTTTAAAAACACAACATTTTAAAGGTGATTCACATGGAGCCACATTGCGTACAAGGGTGCCTGTCATTTTAACAGATACAAACCTCAATACATAGGGAATTGTATACATGACCACCTTAAACCATTATCATCTCATCCCTTCATAAGTAGGCTCTGGACGTAAAATGAATTGCGTTGCATGATGACCCAGTAACCTAAAAGGTGAGAGATGGGATAGAGAGAAGGATGGCGAAGGAGAGACAACATGGAGGAGAATCGTACCCTGTGATTCTCATAATAAGGGTCACAGTATACTCTGTGTACTGTCGCCACTATAGCCAGAGGCAGAGCTCCAGAGAAGAGTTCGAGCAGGAAGCACAAGTCCGGTTTATTCTCCAGCGGCCTGGCATATACAATACTTGGGCATAGAATCCACTCTGATGGTCCAGCCAGAGTCTACAGTCTGCAGGCGGACCCTCGGGCCTGTCGAGGAGTGCACTTATAATGGAACGGAGCAGCTCACATTTGCCCGACGCATGTCCACTGGTACTGCTGTGTACAGCCTATAAATGTTCTGCACATAATTTCTCTCTCCCACTCTGTCTCTCTTTTTTCCCCTCTCTCTGTTTACCACCCACCAACCTCAACATCCACAAAGAGCACCAAAACAAACCTTCCCTTTATGAACAAGCCTTTTCATCTCGCCCCCTCGCCAATTCATAACTCACTACTAATGAAATTAATGACTAGTAATTAAAACGATCTAGTCTGCGGGGTCTTTTCCAGGGTTATTTAAGCAGACTTTGATTTATAGATATCAATAAAGCATGCTGTGAGTGACCACACCAATACACACGACATGAACCAGAGCCAATGATCCATCATCCCATCTTGGTGGCATGCCATAGGTGGATGATTAAAGGTTCATCGCTGACCTGCGTGTGGGTTTGTCTAAGCTCGGCGGTCGGACCCAAGCAAGTTTGATTTGCTGTTTTTGAAAGAGCAAGATAAATAGGGAGGGAGATCAGTTGCCTTTTAATACAAACACCCGTGTCTTTTAATCTTATCTCTGCAGTAATTCATCATATAATGATCATGTGATGAAATAGAGCATATTAACAGGCTAAGTATGATGTAAACAAATGCATATTTTAAAAAGCTAGTTCAGGGGTATATATCACAGTGGTAAAGCTTTGGCGTACATTTCAGTTCTGTTTCCGGAAGTTGGTTGCGTCCTCCATCCGTACCGTCCCAAGAATTGGCCTGCATGCGGAGAGGGTGTGCACTGTGCGGGCGACAGCAGACCCTCCTAATGACGGAAATTACATCATGCGGGCAGTGACTATACTGAATTGTACAGGTTTGGATTGTTTGCATATGACCAAATAAATAAACTATGATTCACAAATAATTGTGAAGCTTTGCATTTTATGTTTATGCAATGCAGAAATTACCCTGTTTGTGGATTTGTGTGCTGATCTTGACACTTTTTTTCAAAATACACAAAAAGCAATCCACAAATGCATACAATGGGGAAGAAAATGGTCCATTCATTTTTTTATGAACATATATTTATGGATCGCTTTCTCTGCATTTCTGTAAATTCATAGAATGTTTGTGGCCCAACTGCATCATGGTTTATTTAACCATTTTAACAATTCTGACCCCATAGAATTGCATCATGCAGGTTGTGATCGCCACAGATGTTGTTTGCGCCAAAACAGCGGAAACAAGCACAAGCACTGCAAAAAGAAAAGACACAATTCGATCCAAATGTAAATGACAGTTTTCGTTACATTTCTGTGCATTTCTCAGCTCTGAAATGTTTTCTTTCCTGAACTGAAGCATCTGACAGCAGTCTTATCTTCTGTATGTGTTGAATGTGTGTTATTTTCATTCTGAGCTGTCTTGAATATTCTGCTCTTCTGTCACAGACAAAAACACAATGAAAAATCAACCCACATCCGAGGTCTCCGCAGTCTCAGAACTTTAAAACTGTTTAATACCATTATAAACAAGAAACTGTAGGATTTGTGTCAGCCCCTAAATGATGGCTTTCGTGTCATCCAGTACAGAGAGAGGTCTTTCATAACCTGGTAAAGAGTCTCGTGACTCAAAATTGACAACATCTACAGTATACAGCAGACGTGACTTGCTCAGAAAGATGCCCAAAGCCATCGCTATGCATTTGTGTGACTAACTCGGTCATTAAAGGAATAGTTCAGACAAAAATCATTTACTCACAACCATTACTCATTGCTCCATAAACCGCCAAAGGTGTTTGTGTCTTGGCTCTTTTTCCATACAATGAAAGTAAATGGTGATCGGGCTGTTTTCAATGTCAAATCTGTGGTTACATATATATGAGTGCGATGAACAAACCTCAATGTAAGTTTAGAATGTAAATGTCATTCGTGTGATTCACATATGTTCATATGCACATCCAAATTTGGCATTTTGTGATTGCTTAGAGGAAGCAGTGACATCACCGATGTCAAGCTTGGTGCGATGACAGTTTCGGATGTGCTCTATTTTTATGTAGACAAACATTCGATTTTGTGATTTAAATGTCAGTCTTGTTTTGAAAGGAACAGTGTCAACATTGTGATAAACTTATCTTTTTATACTTTCCAGACAAAAACTAAATCATACCAGTTTGGAGCGACATGAGGGTGAGTAAATAATGACAGAATTTTCCTTCAAGCCTGCAGACTCGAAGGGAACCGGCTGATCCGACCAATCAAATGCTGAGGGACTTCTACGTGTGAACAAACAGATATAGGACACAGCCCAACGCAATTCTAAGGATGCGTCACAAAAATCTTTGTTTACTTTGGGACCTTCCATACTCCCCGGGAATAATTGCGGTTGGCACATGACAAAGTGAACGTGTCATTGTGGCCTGTAGTACGTGAAGTTGAATCTCTGGGGTGCATCTGTAATGTTCTGACATTCTTTGAGTGTTTAAAGTAAGCATTTATGTCTTGTTGAAGGATTTTTTTTGCAGAAACAGGGTTGTTAGAAGAACATGCCAGGCCATACTTGAATCTCGTAAAACCTCTGATTGCTCCACATTGAAATTCTGTACGATTTTACTCTTCTTTTTTTATTGTTGAACAGGCTTCCAGCGAAGGTTTTCCGGGATTTAATCTCGGTAAATTGGGGATCACAAGTTTAATCTCTGTAAATGTTGGAAGCGGAGCGGGAGGCTGCACGGGTCATTGCGTTTGCGAATCGGGTCGGCGGTTTGGTCGCCAGGTCCTCCGTTGAAAGTGACCCTCGTCGGCAGATGGACAGGTATGTAACACCTGCTTCTAATGAGCTCATTAGCTAAACTCACCTCTTTAGAATTGAGCCAAGTTGCAGAGCGGGTGCCAAGCAGCTTAGAGAAATTATACGATGGCATTTGCCTGGCAAGGGGCATCAGCAAGCTATTTTTTTACAAACTGTGATAAGGGAAGACAGTGTAATCACCAGTCTGTGAACTTAATCTTAAATGGCAAAAGCAGAAAGACATCCGAGTATAATGCGTAATGTGTTTCTGAACAGAGCTGGAGTGAATGCTAGCTTGATATTTGGTTAGTGTGTCAGTATTTGCCTCAGGGACTCAAGCAACTGCGGTTTAGCTCTTGTTTTATTTGGATCCAAGTGAAAGAAACTGTCATAGGATCTTTTTTATCCCATTCAATACTATGTGAAGCCTTGTTGAACATTTCAGATGGGATGGCAGCCTGTGTGTCTATTGCTTTGAAATCATATTTAATTTGCGCATTGCATTTTAAGGGCAGAAATATGAGTTTTACATTTTATTTATTTCAAGTTATTTCCACAGTGAAAGCTTGTGGTTGCCGGGGTAATGCTATGTGGCTACTAAAAGTTATAGGTTTTTTCATTTACTGTTTCGTTTACTGTTATAGGTTTTTTCATTTACTTTCAAGGTATACATTTTTCATCAGACTGTGTGTTCTTTGAGAATCGAATCCACAACCTTTGCCCTGTTAATGCACTGCTCTACAAACTGAGCAACATGAACACTTATAGTGGTTTCTTACTGGCCTAGTCAAAATATTATATAGATGTGAAACTTTTCATTTATTTGCAGAAAATTAAAACTGGAGAAATAGGTTAATATGCTCTGTATTTTTTCAAACCTTAAATACTACAAAGAAACAAAGTTTATATGCACTTTTAAACAATGCAACAGTACTATTTATACATGTGTTTATGAAAAGTTAATAAAAATTATCTAAATTTTTATCACAGTTTTCATGTGTCTTGTCATGCTGTCAGTCTTTCACATTGCTGTTGGATGAATTTGTCAATCCTGAGGTTTGATTTTGTTATATTTCAACACACACTGGACTGAACTGGCCACAATACATCTAGAAATGCTTATTAAATTAAACTTTGGAATGGTCTCTTTCACTTTTTCCACGGCTGTACATATGTTGCTCATTGTCTGCTGTGAAGTTTGTAGAATTTGTTAAACTGAATTGCCTCCTGTTTTCCCTTGACCAAAAACACATTTGTTCAACAAAGATTTGTTCAATCTTTTGTCAAGGATTTACGTTCAAAGCAATTAAAATATAGCACTTGAGCAATCGGGCTTGTACTGTTGGTTGTTATTGGGGCCGGCGGGATAATGAATAGTCAGCACTTTTAATTTATCTTGACTCGTAGTGCTGTGTAAATGAGCTCCGAACATAAGCTAAGAGCATGTTTACTCTATTAAAGTGGCTGTATCTCGGACAGTTTCTGTATATATCATGTTAATTTTGAGTACTTACAGAATAGCATGGCACCCTTCAATTATCCGCAGTCTTTAGTTTGATCACATTTATAAAAGACAGATTACAATTATTTCCGAAAACATGTGGGAGGGGGAGGACGGAACTAAAGCATGTGCGCACACATTGCCAAGACACAGATTCACAGGTCTGTGATGCCCTTAGATGTCCGGGGCTGCACGTGCCACAATGGGTGGATCAGCGTGTGCCTACCGTGCGGCGAGAGGACCGGGGATTGCAACTGTTTCCCAGTAGGCACGGCCTGCGTCGATTTACTCCCTGTCCTTTGTACACACCGCCCATCGATACTACCAATCGGATGGATTAGCGAGGTCTTTGGATCGGCTTCGGCGGGTCTCCTCGTGGGCCCTGGCTGAGCGTAGAGAAGACGATCGAACTTGACTATCTAGAGGAAATAAACTCTCCCTTCTATAGGAGCGAGCGAGCGCACCGAGCTGTGAAAGGGCCCGAACCCAGAGCTCAACCCCCGGGGTCCTGCTGGAGAAAGCGAGATCAGGGAGAGGAGCCGGGGAGGTGGAGGGATGTTGATTGACTTGTAGAGATGGCGCTTTCTGGTCTATTTATGAGAAGGCTCGCTTGAGCTGATAGGGTAGATGTCGCGATTACTGATAGCGAACCAGACGGACTTGATTATATGCTCCGGCTTCTCCCGAACTTTGTTAATAAAATCTGATTTGATTTTAGTGGTTTGAGTGTAGGTAATAAAAATATGTTATTAAGCATACAAAAGTCTAGAAATTATATGCAATATATGTAGATATATATATATGATTATCGTACATTCACAATTTGCATTATTCTCTGTTATAGCTTTTGGTAAGTTGTTGTGAATTCCATTTGTGCCCTTTGGACCGCACTTTCCCCATTGCAGGCTCATTAAATGATTATGGCTCAACTGCATTTGACACTCTTCTGACTAATCTCCTCACTTTTCGAGCAAGAGCCGTCCTATCTGCCTCGACTCCAGGCCTGTAACAAGAACTGATGTGCCGTGGTGTGAGAGAATCATCACAGACGCTCTCACAGCCGAATGTCATTATCAAATTGGATCCACTTTCCCATTCCCCAACGGAAGGGAATGAGAATGTCAGGATTTTCGACTTCCTTCCAGTTTGTCAGCAGACTACGGATTAAGCGCCGGCTTCCGCAGGCATGTGCTGGTACTGGAAGTGTCTCCCGTGTCCGGTGTGCACTGCCAGCGGGCTTGAAAGCCTGTCTCATTTCATTCGCACGACAAAAGACCTAGTACATACCTGAAGAGAAGAGTCCAAGCCTCAATGCAACAGAGGTTCTTTAGGTCCGATTCTGTCTCGTCCCCCGCCTGCTACCTGGCCAGACAGGGTCATGGCTGTTTAAGCAGACTGAGATTGGTGACTCTCGGCGGATGTGACTGGTTAAAGCAATGTACAGTCTTCTAGTCTTGCCAGGACAAAGCGAGGTTGAGAAATAGAGAAAACATAGCACTTCTTTTTACGGAGTTGTCAACTTTGGCCATTTCGGAATAATTTATTCTGGTGCAGCGTGGAAAGGTTGCCAGGTCCTGAAAAGGAAGGAGGGAAAATGGACGAGCATGGGTTTATTTCACACCCAGACTACAGATAATAGGCAAAAATGTCTGCCAGTCATGGAGTTTAGTCTGTAGACATGTCACGAACTTTAACATTATAGCCGGTGTAATGTATTATGGATGGTGCATGTGTGTTTAAATATTTACTGGTGACTAAAAGCATGTCACACACCATGTAGCAAATGGATGTAAATGTGTAAATCTGTCTTCATACATAGTTCTAATAAGATTAATTTTGGTAGTCTGTGGGTGAATACATCTGTGCCAGATCTCATTTATTGTGTGGTAATGTTTCTTTCTGTCGGTTTTTTAAAATCTTGATATTTCAATTTTCTATGTATTCTCAGAGCTGTGTAAATTCTGTAAATACATACAATATTCATATGTATGTTTGTCATAGCCTAAAGGCTGGAATTATTTCTGTGACTGCACATTTTATATGGCATCTTTCAAATAGAAGCTGAAACACCAATCGATATTGGGAGGTTTTTAGCCCGAGATCTCATTTTGTAATGACTTACTTTTATTGACTAAATGTAATTATGGTCTGATGGTCTGAAGTAGATTCAAAATATAGCAGCAGCATTAGGAAGGAAGCTGAAAGGTTCGAGTGGGAAGAAAATAAAGAAAGATGGTGGGCGAGGAAAAGTCTATAAAACAGAAGAAAAAACACAAAGTATATGAACGAGCGATGCTGAAAGTTTGTACATCGCAAAGTGATTTATGGGCCGTGGAAATAAGATCAACAAGTTGGAATTTAATAGTAATTATTTAGATCGAGGGGGCGGGAAGTTAATACCGTCTCATGATTGATGGCGGGAGGCGAGGTCTTTGGCTCCGCACTTTGTCTTTTCAGCTCTGGCATGGATATTAAAACAGCTGATAAATGCAATTAATTGACATGAGGTTTTTGTGCTAATGGTTGAAAAGAATTCTCGGTGCAGATTTGGAGCCGTATTCGTACTTGATGAAAATACGTCTGTGATTCCAAGGCAGCATGTTTAAATTAGCGATTAGCATTTCTGCGAGCAGCCCTATCTGGCCTTATTTCATCTAATCGGGCAACAAATGAGCCACGTCCTTATAGATTAGAAATTTCAGAGCAAAAAATGTAATGAAGGTGGTTGAACGGAATATAAAGTACCCTGATAAACTGCGGTCTGCAAAAAAACTCTGTCCTCTATAATTCACTTCAATTTAGCAATAACATGTATCGGTAGCCAAATTGGTCACGTGGCACATTAGCATATTCATGGTATAATGTAAGTAAAGGGCGAGTAATACTGATGAACTACTTATCATGACATTAATTTGTGGGGCTGCTTCTAATTACGGTTGTTATTATAATAACTTGTAAAATGAACATTGTAATTTCTATTAGAAACAAGTAGTTCACATATTAGCAATGTAGAGGACTCATTTATAAAGACCTTGTGTGGCAGACCTCCAGTAATCTGCAGTGACATCAGTAGCTGGTTGGGAGGCACCAGAGCGGATAGGTGATCTTGGCATTGTTCTAAATCGGCACGGATAATTAACGAGCCTCCTTTTTAAGACGGGAATTAGCCCTAATCACACTCTCATTGCATGACGTCTCAAACAAGAATTTTGTCTTAAAAGAAACGCTTTTTCGAGTCTAAATTAACTCATTTCTCAAATATGGACATTTTCTAGGTTAATTTAAACCAGCGGTTGGGTTTGCTCATATTTTATCCAATCATGGGTTGAAACCAAGAATTTTTGGAGTGACCCAACGTTTCCATTCGTGTGATTTCTGTGTTGTGCACAGGTTGCTTTCATCCATGTGTGACCTGGCGGCATCAGAAATACGCCGCATGGGAGCATTGAGTTTTTTTTTTTGAGTTATTGTGGTCTGTTGCCTCCTGCTGCTGTGGAGTTGAGATGATTTATCTCTGTCGTTTATTGAATCATGAGGAACAGTCTTGCCAATGTCCACTGGCTGAGTTTTAATTATTCACGAATGAAAAACAGGCCTTTTCTCAGTCGATTCATAAAGAATGACCTTCGTTGTGAACTGCTGCAGTGAGAATGGAAACGTACGGCTGGTTTAGATGGGTCTGTCACGGGTGGGGTGAACTCAGAGGTGAAAAGTGAATGGACTTTACTAAACAGGGTATTGTGTGGTGTCACCGGCCATCTTATCCCATTTTAACTGTAAAATTTAACAGTGATTTAAATACAGATCAGGGCAGTTCAAAAGCGTATTGTGTATATGATGTAGCATTTTCTGGTCAAATGTTGTGTGCAAATGTGACGCGACTGTTTGCATTCACTCATTAGCATTAAAACCATGTTTCCGACATCCACCTTTGACATACAAGTATACAAACAAGCAAAATAAATAGTAGTTGTCTTGAGAGCTCAGAGTGGATAAATTGCTTCTTGTGACAAGGTGGGGCAGTTTGGGAGTCTGGATGACCCGGGTGACACAATCAGAGGTGCGTGTGATTCCCATGGCAACTGCTTGAGCGAATGTCAGTTTAGTATTTTTTTAGAGACGGGAGAAATCCGTTTCATCCTTGTTTCTGATTTGTCCTACCAGTTCCTATTATTGAAAATATTTGAACACCGAGTGTGAACTGCATTTTCTTCTGAATCATCAAACGAAGCGGCGAGTATGAACTCATTCTGTGGCTAAACCCTGAGTGCAGCTCGTAGTCTTATGAAATATTCAAGAAACTCACTGTCGATTTAACATTCACGGATTTAATATGCATGGCTCGTTTTTTTGGCATCAGCAACATAGCGTTAGTCGATCGCAGTTTCACGCACAGCACTTGTTAAAAATGAACTTTTCAAGCAGTCGATTACAGTAGCAGCGAATAAAACTGACAAGTCAACCTGGGCAATGTATTTTGTCACTTTCTGCCTTTTTTAATATTTGCTTTTCGTCTGAAGATTCGAGAGTTTAACATAAGAGGCCACACAGGCCCTCTGAATAATAAAGTGAACTCATGCATTAGGATATTAGTGATTTGTCGTATGTAGGCTATATAGTACATAAAAACTTCAGATCAGGAAAAAACAATCACATCGCCTCAAAACCACCCCTCTACACAACAAACCCTTTTATTGATCATGTCATAATTACTACAGTCACATCATAAAGTACCTGGAACAGATTGGTCGTTCAGGTTATCGATTCTCTCCGACTCGCCTTCACTACTCATTGTTTGACTGCTGTACAATACTAGATGAGATGAGCTCTGTTCTGCATGCTTGTACACCCGCTTCCTTCCTATATCATATGAATATTTTTTAGTTTACTTTTTGCTCCTTTCATTAATGCTAGCTCAATCCATCTTTATTTTTTGTTCCTTCCCAGGCCCTTCTTTTTTATTAGTTTAATTTGCTCTATCTTAAACCACAGTTTTAAACTTTCTCTTTCCTTCAACACACACACACACACACACTTCTCTCGCTCTGTTTTTCCATGTCTCTTTCTGTCTTTTGCTCTTTTTGCTTTCTAATGATGACCTTTCCTCTTTCAATGGTGTTACTCCAGGGATGCCTGGGAAAGCACCAGCTGTGTGGAACGCTTCATTACCCAGCTATCTGCAGGCCTGTGACCCTAACGCCAGCCGCCCTCAGCAACTCTCAACACAGCAAACCTACCCTGACCCGGACAACCCCTGCGCAAACTCTCGCCCTACCCCAGTTGAACCTGCCAGTCTCTAATTGTATATACATATACTCTTATATTCTTGTACGGGTGGGTGACACATTTTCTTTTGTAATTCAGTCTTAACTGTGTGGCTGTTGACGTACATAATTAAGAACGAAAAGAAAATTACAGTTTTCCTTCATTTGGAGATGTCAGGAATGAGTTGGCGATTGACTTTTGGAAAATAAGTCACTTTCTACTGCAGGGAACTCACTGTATAATTAGCACATGCTGTCTAAAAAATAAAGACAAGGGTTTGTTGATGTTATGGGTAGACATCAACATAAATGCCAGGTTATTTATATAGTATGGTATGACCCGAAAATTTTAGATTCTGTCATTGTTTACCCACCTGTATGACTTTCTTTCTTCTGCAAAACACGAAAGATCTTTTGAAGATTTTATTGTATGGACACAAAATCGATGCAAGTCAAATGTTTTTTTCAAAATGTCTTCTTTTGAGTTGTGCAGAAGAACGAAAGGCAGACAGGTTTGAAATTACACGAGGGTGAGTAAATGATGACAGAATTTTCATTTTGGTGTAGCTATCCCTTTCCGTCGTACTTATGTTGTTGAATATAGTTGTATTATACTGCAGGGAACAAAATATCAAACCAAGTTTGCAGATGCCACTATTTTAGCCATGGAATTACAAGGTTCTATCTGCATACATTCTGTTTTGAGATTCCCCTTTTGGTTTTCAAAAAAAGTCTCAAAATGTACAGTTTTAGCAATTTAAAGAACACACATAACATAATGTAAATAAGTTGTCACAGAATAAGAATACGTAAATGACTCAATTTGCAATAGAACCTTACAATTTGTGACATTTTTCTTATCTAATGCAGCGACTCTCAGACATAGTGTTTATATACTTACCTGACCCTTTTGTGTATGTTACTGTTAGTCTTTCTCGGAGAATTGAAAATACATCATTTGGGTCTTTATAGAAATGACAATACAATTACACATCTGAAATTAAAGCCAGAAGTCTTTGTGTTATGATTCACACCGGGATTTATTGTATCTAAATGAAAGAACTACAGATTTTACGTTGTGAAATATATACTTGCTGCTGTTTAACAAAGACTTTTGCCTTCCTAGCGTAGGTTTAAAAAAAAGGTACAATATAAATGTTAATTAGAGATTTGGTTTCACGTTCAAAGGATACAAATTAATCTTTGTTCATTTTCGGCAGGAGTGTTGGATTTCTAATCAGAGCCTATATTGAAACGTGTTATTTCACAAGTACTTGAATACTGCACATGGACGAACCTCGCACAAACGAAGCGCAGGGACACAGTGTGACTGGTCGCACAGTTGTGTTTGTTAGGATGCAGAACGAAAGATTTCGGCTCCGTAATGATCGAGAAAGTAAGGATGAGAAATGTCTTCTGTTGGAAACAGAGTGTGTTCATTGAATGCTGTGAAATAAACATCTCGCAATTAGCACTGTATTAATGTTCGTAGATAAACATGTTAATTAAAAGTGTAGAGCGTGGAAACATTACAGCAATGACGACTTCACACCCAAGAAACGCGCTTTACCTCATTTTTACTTGCTCCATCTGCCTTGTGAAGCGTATATTTTAAATGTTACAAGAGAAGAGACATGCATGATAGAATGTAAGAGAAATCCAGATAGAGCGATAAAATGTTCATTTGCAATAATAAATGCATGAAGAGATTATATATTGTTATATTTAATGCATGAACACACATCGTGCCATTACATAGCCCTGTCTCATTTCTAATGTGCTCTCGGTTGATGCATTAGAAATGGTTAGCTGGTTGCAAGCGCAGGTGTCCGTGCATAATATGCACTTGTTTAACAAAAGAAGCACTTTTAGGATGCGATACTGCAGCTGGTGTGTAGTCAAGTGCCTTGACACAGGTTATGTGCGTGAACAGGTTATGTGCATGGACAAGCTATGTTAGGTATGTAATGCTATTAGGCCTATTATGCATATAGACATCATATATGAATTCGTACGAGGTACGCTATTATGCGCATGCAGAGTGATGTGATGTGAGCATTAAAGCTAGCTAGAAAAAGGCACCATCAAAGAGTCTAAAGAGGAAAGTTGACAGCGAAAATAGGGCATATAAAGAGGAATGGAAAGACAACTACGCATTCATCCTACGAAGTTTTGTGAGTGTAAAGCCGGTGTGTCTTATCTGCAATGAAGTTGTCGCTGTTTGCAAAGAATATAATATTAGACGGCACCACGAGACGAGGCATGGCTCCTTAAAAAAAAAGCAGAATTTGTTTTGTTATTGTTCACATGTTGGTGCTGAGGCAAACATTTCAATGCTTCACTGTTAATATTTCATACCCCATATTTCATGAAGGCTTTTTTAGAAGTGTATCTATAGACAGACTCTGAATATCTTTCAGAACTTTTCAAATGAAAAGCTCCCAATTCATTTCAAAATAAAACATTGCTTCTGCAAGCGTTCTCGTACTTTTATTTTGAAGGCAAATTCACTATTGACGTGATTGTAACGGATCTATTTCAGAACCAGCTGCGGACAAAATAATCAAAATAATGCTGCTGGCGCGGGCCAGATATAATTTTTTTACAGTTATTATAGTTTGGGCCCGCGGGTCGCCTGTTATCGACCCCTGCGGTAAGCAGTATGCTACATTGCTGTCACGTGACCTTACTATATTGCTTGCTCATTAATAAAATACATTAATTTTATGAATTTCATCCATTACTTTTACAGAAATACTACGAGTCTATAGTACGCTATTCCGAAAAGAGCCGAAGAGAGTAAGAGACACAGACTGGATGAGAAAAGGGTTTAGACTAAAAGACAAAAGACTCACTTCAGCCATCTGTGTTGAACCTGATGGAGCAGGTGCACTTGTTGAGCGGGGCAGGTGGGAAGCAGCTGAGACTAACATCATCTCTGTCTCCTTCATTCTCTTCAGTTTTGCTTTTTTTCGTTATTGTGAAGCCCGTTTATATTATGAGTGTATATGGCATCTACAGTTTCAAAGTAGTTTAACTACTGTCAAGCTGCCCTTTAGAAAAAGAAGCTCCTGTACTAACACGAAATCAACTGTGAGTTCTGTACGTTGAAACTGTTCATCCTCTTTATGTTATATAATTGTCAGATATGATTCAATTACACTATTTTGAAGCCGCTACTGTCACAGGATTGAAAAAATGTAGTTAGGTTAGCACTGTCTGTATTTTTAGGTGAATCTTGCAACATTGCTATTTTGTCGTTTAATCGTTTGTTCATTCAGGGCCGGCGCTAGACAAGCGTTACTTTGGAGGCAGAGTTTCATTTCATTCCAATTTGGGCAATTAAAGGAAAGGTCAGGTCGAGAAACAGATGGTGTGCTTAGAGCACCGATCCCACTCCAAAGACACAAAAATACAGTTGACATTTCTCCACAGTCTCCAGCGGACCCTATTAAGTGTGTCAGGCAACGAAAGAGAAATTAGCCAACTGATAAAATCTACAACTAGAAAAGCGTCCTATACCGTGCCAGCGTGTAAGATGTCGATCATGTTCACTCAAGGAGGCAACAGCTAGCGTTGAAGTAATCATTTTTCATATGGTGGGCGGTAATGACTTTGAGCTAACCAGAATGCGGTCAGGAGAAAAGCAACAGATAATGATCTTTAAAAAAAACTTGAAACGGCTAAAGGGAAGAAAATGCGAAAATTATGATTATGTAAATTGATAATTTACATTTCAAATTTAAATGTTAAGGCAGCAGGGGCAGCAGGTCAGGATGACATTGGTGGCGAAATGCGCGAGCCCTGCGGGAAGCGGCGAGTGAAGAAGAGGCATAAATTTCTCCTTGTTAGGCGATGGATAATTAAAACCAAAGGGAGGGTGCTCGGAGGTAGAGCCGGTTCAGAAAGGCTCCCCGGAGGGAAGGCGGACAGAGCGTGTCTTAGCGTAGGCTAGACGGCAAGCAGAACGTTGTCTCCGCAGAGCAGCAGGTAAAAGATATAGAGCTGTTAGTCAGAATCCTGCCTGAGGGGTCACGGACGTTCCTTTTTTTCTGCCTCTCGCTCTCTCTCTCCCCGCACTTCCATTTCTTTCCTCTCTCCGTTTCAACTGCGTGGCTTTAATGCCTGGCCCAGATGAGCTAATTTAGCACGATTATTCTTTCTGGCGAACAGGTACTAAGCTGAAGCTCGGCGGAGGGTTTGCCATCCAGGTCTCTGAATATGAAGTGGGAGTCGTGCCACCTCCATTCTCCATGGTAACCCTCGCCACGTCCAGCCAGCCAAATGAGGAGAGAGTCTGTGTGGGTTTCTGGCTTTGATCCATTTGTTAGAGCCACGGGAGTGACCGCACACTCTTAACCGCTTTAAGTGATAGACAATTTGTGCCTGAAAGCTATGATTTGCGTGAAAAGATTAGCATAGGTAATAACATCAGAAGCATCTGGTGTTGTTTGTTTGGTTGTTTTTTTCACGGAGCACATTCTGACATTTCAGGTTGTTGCATCTGTGAATCCCTGTCCGGAGAAGCACAGCCTGTGGTAACTGAGGTAACATTGCCACATAATTTCCCGAGCTCTCGCCACACAAATAGAGTCTGTCATATTCCTTCGATGTTTAGAAGATGTCTGGGGGACAGGTGGTCTCTAAGTTCAGGGAAATAGGAATAGAGACTTCAGGGAATAGTTCATCCAAAAAATAAAAAAATGTCATTATTTACTCAAGGTTCTGTTGTACCGAACCTGGAATCTGATAACGTGACATATCTGTCATTCCAATGTGGAGAAGAAAAACATATATAGCCTACTGTAGCTTGCACACTTTTTCCATTGTAAGTCTTGTCCACTTTTTCCGTTTTAAATCAGGGATAATCTGTAAAAACAGTACACAATGTACTTTTAATATGAAGGAATTCTATGCATACATTTTTTTACAGTCATTTCATCAGTTTTTTTATTGTGTGTTTTAGGGTTAATGGAAATGTCTGCAAAAAATGTATAATATCCTTCTAAAAAAGTGTTTTTCTTTTTTTAACAGTACAGTTTGTTAGATCCAGCCCTTGCTTAGTTCTGTGTTTGGGTCAGTATACAGGGCCCCGGCCATCCCTGCCTGCAGGGTTCCATCAGCTTTGTTCATGTGTATTGTGCTTATACAGCTACATTATTTACAACACAGACAATTGCGCATTGCAACCACATGGGGGAACCCGTGAGCAAAAGTTATATAGTGTTGCTTTAAAACATGAAGCTAGAGTAAATAATTTCAAAAAGTTTTTTCAATTTAATTTAGAGAACTATTCCTTAAAACAAATTGTAACCTAGGCTGTACTTGTATAATATATCGAGCGATGTGAGGAAAGACCCCAGGGTTGTAAAGAATTATATCTTTCAGTAATGTGTGGACATTAATTTTATTATAGGGAAACCCCAGTAGGCTTTTTTATTATCCAATTACCCTATAATCCAAAAATGACCTTGACAAACTGCACATCCAGCTGTGCTCCATATGTCATTAACACTCTTCAGGCTTTATTCTGACGACAACCGAACCAAAATGCAAACGCTTGTACACATGAACGTACGCACGGCCATTTCATGTCCGAAAGCCAAATACCCCTCTCAAATCACATGCATCATAAACTTTTATGGCATACAGCCGAGTAGAGAAAGTACACAATTGTTTATAGTGGTGTGCTTGTCTTTGTAAAATTACGAGTACACCGTATTCTTGAGAGGAGTACGAAACTATACAATTAGCTCAAACAGGGTAAGTCAATATATGGAACATTAATAAACGTGGTTAGCTGGAAAGCTGTGTACGCCTCCTCAGAGTATTTGTGTTTCAGATGGAGTAATAAAATCTGAGCTGTGGAATACTAGGTAATGCTAAAATTAAGCAGCATGAAATGACAACTTTTAAATGAAGGTTTTGAAAAGAAAATCTACTCAAGCTGAGTACTTGGGGAACGTGACATTTACTTCCATATTGTGACATACTTTCAAGCAGAGATGTTTAGCTAAAAACGGGAAGCCTTGATTATATCAATTTATTTCGCTTTGGTTTCTACGTTGTTGTAGTTACTGAACTGCTTTTCTTTATAAAAGCTTGCTTTTGGGGCTCTAGGCTCCAAATCCACCAAGGCATTTTACGCGGCTGAAAACACCGGCTGCAGGCACTTGGATGCCGCTTTTTTCAGCCTAGGTGCATTGGTTACAATGATAAACTGAGCGTGGAAAAAGCGCAGAGCGTCGGCGCTGAGCATGCGGAAACAATTGAAAAAACATGCCGGCAGAAATGTCTCGGTGGACACAGCCCTTAAGGTCGTGTTTATATATAAGAATGTTTTGTAATGCCTTTATTCTAAATTGTTTCTTGCCATTAATAATCTTCTATAATGATAAGTGTTAGTTGTTTTCCTGTAGCGTAATTGGTAGCATTGGATTAATAGCGCTTATATTTATAGCGTCATGCGTTCTGTTGCAGGAAAAACACATAAATCCTTGTAACCTTGTAATGCATTGTAAGTTGCTTTGGATAAAAACATTTGCCAAATGCATAAATGTAAATGATGTTAAATTACAAATATTGTTTACTTTCAAATAGCGTATTAAGACAAAGTACATTTTGATTCATGTTGTCTTTAAAAGAAAGTTAAAGTGAAAATTCTGTCATCATTTGCTCACCCTCATGTCATTTCATACCGGTATAAATGAATTTGTTCTGATGAACACAGAGAAACATATTGGCAAGAAGATAAATCTGTGACATCATTGACTGCCATAGTAGGAAAAATTAAATGGAAGTCAAAGGTGCATTAATTATCAAGTCAAAGAACTGTTTAAATTATCAAGTCAAAGAACTGTTTGTGTTCCTAAATTCTTCAAAATATCATCTTGTCCTACTATGTGGATGATGTCACAGAACTGAAAATTGCTAACATTCTTACAAATATCTTTCTTTTTGTTTAACAGAACAAAGAACAAAAATACAATTTACTGTATATAGGTTTGAAACCTGAGGGTGAGTAAATGATGACAGAATTAAAATATTTGGGTGAACTGTCCCTTTAAGTTATTTTTATTGTCATTGGCTGTGAACTTCTCCATCGAGCCAGAATGTAAACTTCATCCATGTTACAGCCCTCAGTGCTTTCACTTCAGTAAGGTCTCAGTTGTTATTCTGCATATTGAACTCTGGGTGGTCAAATTTTGAAACGCAATCCATTTTTAATACTCTTTACAGACCATCTATCAAAGGAGGATCACAGGGAATGGTGCTAGGTCCTTATTTTATCCTTGTTCATGGTCATGTTCTTAAATTTCCCATCCTACCCTCCATCTGGCCTGCACCCCAGCAGGTGGCCCGAGGAGGCAAATGTGTTTATTCCACCACCAATTCAGGGAGAAGTTTTGTTTCTGGAAGTTTTAAATATAACAAAGGTAAGAATCTGAAGTGTCATGTTTTTTCCCATCTTACTGTCTACGTGTTTTTCACAACTTGCCAATTTCTGTTTTATTTAAAGTTTTGTATATAATTATGAGATTACATTTTAGATGGGGAGAGTTGGTTTGGACTGTTTCTGTTAAAAGGGAAATCAAGGATTCATCAGTCAGCAGGAGGTCTAAATATACTGCTTTTTCTGTTTAGAACTGAAGCAATGGGAAGTTCTGTGAGCCGGAGGGGATTTACCCGTCATTAAATGACACCGAAAGACTGACATTATGCAGACGCTCCATTCATTAGAAGCACTAATCACACAGAATAATTAAGCAGATAATAATGACATTTCACAATCTACAAAATGAAAACTGCCTCTTATCTTTGGGACCAGTACGCATTTTAATGAAACTGTGCATTCATTTCTATAGCAATCGTGGATTTTACTATACAATACAAAAAGTGTACGTCAATGTCTAGATGTATTACCGTGATAAGAACAATAATATCTACAGTTTTAAATACTTTAGTGTGTGTCTTAAAAAAATTCTTTACATTTCATAGGGGTTAATCCAGTTGGAATTATGGTTTATGTCCCATGGGTGGTGTTTTTTGGGGGGGGGAGGTTAGGGGTGGGACCAAATATTAAAATAGTTAAATTTTATAGATTTTAAAATAGCTTTCAAGATATAATAATATTGTTTAAAACAATTATGAATGTATTATCAGAATGTTTATTTACACTTGTTGGCAGAGGCTATTTACACAAACTCACCCACCAGTATCGGTTTGGAATAGAGAAAATATAAGAACAACCCTATTAAATATGTGTTCTGAGCTGGTCACACAATAGTATTGGATAAATACAGTACAGAGAGAGAGAGAGGAGAGAGAGAGAGAGAGAGAGAGAGAGGAGAGAGAGAGAGAGAGGAGAGAGAGAGAGAGAGAGAGAGAGAGAGAGAGAGAGAGAGAGAGAGAGAGAGAGAGAGAGAGAGAGAGAGAGAGAGAGAGAGAAAGAGACAGAAAAATTGCCCCCCAAAATGAGTATAAAACTTATAATACATTTTGCAGCAAGACAAAATAAGGTCAAAAGAGAGGGTTGGAGAGGGAACATTTGTACGTCCTGCCTCGCTAAGTAAGTGACTTTACTCATTTTTCAGATTAAATTTCGTTACATCCTGTCATTCACTATAAACTGCACTGCCTGCGTTTTCATGGTAATGACTTAAAATAATCATAGTTTGCTGGGGCTGGAATTGTGCACTGACCATGAGAAACTCTGCAAGAACTAAAAGAAATAACAAAAATGAGAGAGTTTGTCCATGCTTATTACTATTCAAGCAGTTTTTGTGATTATGAAACATAATTAAACCTTCATGTAGTTGAAATAGCTAGAACTGTCACTCAATTGCCAATGGAATTGTTTGCATAATATCAAATCAATTAATCAAATCAAAATGAATTGCATACATATTTGTTAAGAAAATATCCTAAATTAAGATTTTAAGTAATGAAAATGTATCATTAACCTTGCACAAAAAGCTATGTAACATTTTTATCAAGGACTTTTAATTAAATAGGCAATACAAAAAGTGGCGGTGGTATTCAATATTTCATTTATTTTGGCCATTTCATTCAACATTTTATTCAATTGGCTGTCTACTTGCACAGGATCATATCTTGCATAACTTAGGTTTTATCTCCAATTTTATCTGTCGGAATATACATGTTCTGTATGTGAACTGGCTTGACCCTGGAATTGCATACTGTATCATGAATAAACAGTATTTGAAGTTTAACATTAGTTTTATGGATCAAAAATTCAAACATATTCGTGTAATTTTAATGCATTATTCTTTTTTACACAATTGCTCACACTCACATACTTACAGGTTTTTTACATTCGATTATAAAGATCAAAACACCTTTTTTTGTGGTATAACAGATCCCTTCACAGTTACTTGGCTACTTGTTGTCAATCTTAACTTTCCTAACTTCAATATTGACTCACACAAAGACCATTTGCCCTCTTTGTGTGGCCGTCACATTCTAGCTGGCTGGCAAACTCTCATGACACATCTATCATGGTATACAGCTGTATGAGTGCACATTAATTATCGCATCACTCTTTGTAGTGGAGGGAAATTACGACAGCGTCCAATGAAAAGTGGTTGAGTGATGCACAGATGGAGGCGCGGTACTTCCACCAACGCCTTGAAAGGTTCCCTTAATTAACAGTCATCTCATGATGAAGAGATTCGACTCTGGCAAAAACTGTAGCCCGCAGCTGCCCAAAACTAATTTTACAGTGTAGCCGTTTCCCAGAAATAATTAATTTCCCTACATGAATCCAATTGGAAGGCTACATAACCTTTCAGCATGACTAGAAGACCGTGCACGGGCAAAGACGATCCTCTGCATGAAAGCGCGTGAAAAAGTGTGTCCAAATTTGGCTAATTTACATGTCATCCACATGCAAGCAGTACTTTGGGGTACAAAAATGTATTTATGCAAATAAACAGATTAAATTGTGCTTGCTCCAGAAAAAGAGATGTCAACAGCCAATAGCCACAGTGTGCCTGAGAGTCAAAAGCGAGATGTAACTTATAACCTGCACAGCCCAGATAAATACTGATGTTTCCGTATTGTTATTCAGAACGAGTGAGCCCGGCTCTCGTAAAGTAACGGGGGAAATGTGCAGTTTGGCTTTGCTAATTTCAATTTAGAGCGGCCTAATATTAACTTTTATTTTTCGGAGCAGAAAATAGCTTAGCGTCAGCAGAAATGTTGAACTCGAGTTTTCCCCGTGTCTCCTGTGTCTCTCTGCAATTGATTCAATACGGGTGTACGGAAAAGTTTTGGTCGGGACCTTCTAAAATGAATCAAGTTTCACTGCTGTGAAATTGCTTGTTATAACTGATCGGTTGATCTTGTTTAGGAGTATTTATAAGTTCAATTCAATGTTTTATGAACATACATTTACATATTATTGTTGTGGATAAATATGCAAGATTTGTACTGTTTTTACCCATTTACTTGTAAAAACGGTGACATTTCTCGGATTTAGAGAGTAGAAGAGTTCAACAAGAATTGAAGTGGAGAATTTAAACAAAGTCATATAGATTCTTGGAAAAACTGTGTTCAAGGCTGTATTTATATAGATATACAGTGGGGCAAAAACGTATTAAGTTCTCCCACTTAAAAAGATGAGATAGGCCTATAATTTTCATCATAGGTACACTTCAACTATGAGACACAGAATGAGAAATTCACATAACAAAATAACAATAACAAAAGTTCATCTCAATACTTTGTTATATACCCTTTGTTGGCAATCACAGAGGTCAGACATTTCTGTAAGTCTCCACAAGGTTTTCATACACAGTTGCTGGTAGTTTGGCCCATTCCTCCATGCAGATCTCCTCTAGTGCAGTGATGTTTTGGGCAACACAGATTTTCAACTCCCTCCAAAGATTTTCTTTGGGGTTAAGATCTGGTGACTGGCTAGGCCACTCCAGGACCTTGAAATGCTTCTTACGAAGCCACTTCTTCATTGCCCGGGCGGTGTGTTCGGGATCATTGTCATGCTAAAAGACCAAGCCACGTTTCATCTTCAATGCCCTTGCTGATGGAAGGAGGTTTTTACTCAAAATCTCACAATACATGGCCCCATTCATTCTTTTCTTTACACGGATCAGTTGTCCTGGTCCCTTTGGAGAAAAACAGCCCCAAAGCATGATGTTTCCACCCCCGTGGTTCACAGTAGATATGGTGTTCTTTGAATGCAACTCAGCATTCTTTCTCCTCCAAACACGTTGAGTTGAAGCAAGTTGAGTTTTTACCAAAAAGTTATATTTTGATTTCATCTGACCATAAGACATTCTCCCAATCCTCTTCTGGATCATCCAAATGCTTCTTTAGCAAACTTCAGACGGGCCCAGACATGTACTGGTTTTAGCAGGGGGACACGTCTGGCACTGCAGGATTTGAGTCCCTGGTGGCTTAGTGTGTTACTGATGGTATCAGAGATTATCAGTGGTCTTGTATGTCTTCCATTTTCTAATAATTGCTCCCACAGTTGATTTCTTCACACCAAGCTGCTTACATATTGCAGATTCAGTCTTCCCAGCCTGGTGCAGGTCTACGATTTTGTTTCAGCTCTTTGGTCTTGGCCATAGTGGAGTTTGGAGTCTTGAGGTTGTAGACAGGTGTCTTTTTTATACTGACAACGAGTTCAAACAGGTGCCATTAATACAGGTAACAAGTGGAGGACAGAGGAGCCTCTTAAAGAAGAAGTTACAGGTCTGTGAGAGCCAGAAATTTAGTTTTTTGTTGGTGACCAAATACTTATTTTCCACCATAATTGGCAAATCAATTCTTTAAAAATCAGACAATGTGATTTTCTGGATTTTTATTTCTCATTCTGTATCTCATAGTTGAAGTGTACCTATGATGAAAATTACAGGCCTCTCCCATCTTTTTAAGTGGGAGAACTTGCACAATAGGTGGCTGACTAAATACTTTTTTGCCCCACCGTATATACTATGGCTGTCAATCTATAAATTTTTAAATCGCACCCTTTTCGTGGGATTTACTGCGATTAATCGCACATGTTTAGTGAATTTAACATACACTATTTATTTTGTTTAACATGTTTGTTTTTGTGCTCTCAATCGATTAAAAAAATTCACACACAGCATTTTTGTTTTTAAACATACTTTTACATTCTAATAATTTCACATTTTATCTCCAAATTAATGTAGAAACAACACATTTCTTAAACACCATCATTTTATGAATGAGAGCAAACATTCTAATGTTGTTGGCTCTGCAACTTTTTTCTAATAATTGTGCCCTTGTCTAACTGGTAGGGAGTAGACAGAAAATAAATAAAGTTCTCAAACACTTTACAATCTTTACTGCTAAAAACATGAAATACGGACGAATCCTCATTTAAGCTACAAAATCACATTGATTTCTTATTTTCTTTGGTTCTTTGATTAACATTAGTGACAGGAGTCACAGCAGCACGTTTAAGAACACTGCCCCTTTAAGAGCTCACGATCAAAGCAGGTCAGTTTTGCGTCATTTCAATTTCAGTACATAAAGTACACTGCTGTTTTATGTTTTAAACAGAGATGGCAGTATTGAGGCAAAAGTTAAATTTTTAAGCTGTATAGAAGCTTTTTAAAAAACGTTCCGTATAGACAGTTTAATAATCGGATGCACACACCTGGCCCGAAATTAATAAAGTTTGCTGGCAATATAACAATTTATTTATCAATTATATTATATTTGTTTTAAATTGCAAACTACTCAAAAGGTGTTGATTCTCTGCAGAGGTTGAGTCAAGTTTAGGCCCCATAACGTTTGTTTATGATGTTGTAGAAACTGTCTTTAGACAATTGACATGCTACACTGAATAGATGTTAGACAGCGTCCCTATAGTAAATGTAATACGCGATTAAGTAATTATTTTTTATTTTTGTTAAAAATGAAAAGAGACAAAAATCACAACTTGCATTACTGATCAGAATACTTCTTTTATTTTGGTAGGGACACATTCCTATCATATAAATATGTGTGTTCTCCTTACTTCCTCTAAAACCAAGCAGCGCTGGATCTGCCATTTTACTGCACGATGTGATTTTCTGTCGACTAATTATGCAAAGTCATCAGCAGGGGGATGTGGGGCTGAGCTTGGCTCGCGGACAGCTGAGCCAAATGGTTCTTTGTCAAGGCCGGCTGGGAGGTGTGGAAAAAAACGAGAAAGGAGGCTGTCAGATTGGTATGTGAGTCACCGGATGTCTTTTCAGTCTGAGGCTAGAGTACGACCTTTTGAGAGCCCTGTCCACCCACAGCAATCCCGTAATACCTTCCTCAGATAATAATTTCTTGCCGTGTCTGCCTGTCGTTCACGCACAGAAACACAGGATCATAAATAAGTTCACCCTGAAAGGACCGCCATGGGGAGAGAGAGAGTGTGGAGAAGGAGCTTCAGAAGTAATAGAGAGAGGACGGAAGAGAGAAAGAGGCTTGTGAGGCCGTTCTGAATTTCTGTGAAGAGCGTTCCATGTTGTTCATCATATTGTCTGGGGAGGAAGTGATGCATCTGTGCAGTGATCCTGAGCAGGAGTCATTCAGTTTCTAAAACCTGGAGTGAGATTGCAGAATCCGTCTCATGCCGCTGTTCATATTATTGGTTTTAAAAATTCCCCTGAAAATGTAAATTAAATAATTTCATATAACATACAATGTTCAGTTCATACAGTAGTGACAGCAGCCAAAACTAAATTGATTATATTCATATAATCTATTACTGAAGATCAAATCTATATAAGAACCAATGTTTTGATGTCAATGATGTTGAATCTGGATTTAAGTGAAAAGTGGCTTTGTTCACACAATATAAGTTTCAAACAACATAATGTCAGTACATTACTGGTCATAAGTTTGGGATCACCATTCTTTATTTGTTTGTTTCCCACATTTTAGAACAATTGTAAAACCTCCAGAGCCATGAAGTAACACTATTGTAACTGACTACAAGCATCCAAAATTAATGGTTATATTTTAGCATCTTTAAAGTATTGCCTAGAATTTGAAAAGTTGTACACTTGGCATTTTTAGAGAGTTATATTTTGTCTACAAAAGTAATTTCAAACACTGCAACATACACCTTCAGATGAAAAGATTTTTAAGATAATGAGAAACTTTTTATTTAAAAGATACAAAATGTTTAACCAGTATTAGAATTTTGGGTAGAGGAACTATTCCCATAGATGTCAGAAAGCAACTCTTTATTGTGAATCATAGTGTGAATTTCATCTCATTTACTTTCTCTTTCAGTCTCCAAACACAACAGCGCTGCTGATGTTGACCAAAACCATCGCAGCATTAAAATGAGTCACTTCAATTATTGTCACTAAAATATAAAAGAAACCGGTCCGAAATTGCCTTATGAAACGAACCGCAATACACAAATTATTTTAATAATACCGCATGTCAACAATTCTTTCAGCGACGTAAGCTTATACAAAAGCTGTCTAATGAAAGAAGCTGCCCCAGGCAAGCTAAGCAGTATATTAGCACTGAAAAGTAATGATTACAATTATCATTGTAACTTCCGCAATTTCGCTACGGAAAAAAACAACTTCCTTTGTTATCTTCGAAACCCTTTGTAGGCATTTTAAATTGGAGTTGGAGGATCGTCAACACCAACATCAATGGTGCCGAGTTTACCCTAGTGGGTAAAGTGAATCTGGATTTCTTTTATTATGTGTGTTCCACAGGCACATCAGTCCGACTTTAAAGCAGAGTCGTCATGCATGTTTTATCGGAAGCAGAAGAAAAGAGACAGGAACACAGATGCATCCACAGCCTGGCATGGCCTTCATCAAACTGGTGCTTTGAAGCGACGGCCGTGATCTCCATGTTGAGTTGCAGCAGCTTGGATGTGTCTGTTGACCTTCTAATCATGGAGCGCATGAACAAATCACACCGTATTCTGATTCCACGGCTCAAAGTGTTCCGGCTGATGCTTCACTCTTCTGTTCACCCACGTCCGACTTCAGGACTACATCTGAAAATTTCCACCGTTATTCTCTGGAACAAATTTTTTAGCATCTGTAAGTGCACAGAAATCTCAGTCTTTAGGCACATGGAGCAAACTCGTAAAAAGCTCTATGTTTAATATATTTCATTGCATAATTCTTGAACTTATCTTTAAATATAAATATATATAGAGATTGAAGGAAAAAATGTACGTATGTGGAAAAAAAGGTGTGCTGTACGCAACGCTCGTGAAAGTGCTTCTATTTTGCATTTTACTCATTCATTATAGTTTTTATTGTGAGATATTCCCTAAAAGCAATACATTTAAAATACATACTAAATACTAATTATAGTTGAAATGTATTTACTGACACATCACTTACAACTTATATAAAATTATATTTAAACTTTATTTGGAGTACAGCTTATACGATGCTCATTTCTTAATATTAAGCCTAAAATGTGTTTCAATGTCACTTTTGATAAGGATTGCATGATTATATTGCAAGGTATTTATAATTTACCTGAAGTATACTTGCAGTAGTTCACCGCTTTTGCTTTGAAGTATTCAAAATGCACATTGTATACTTCAGTGAATACAAGAACATCAGACAATTTCTAAAAGAGTTATTATGTTCAATACCACAAACTCGTTTGGTTGAAAAAAGTGGACTATAATGCAATTTAATGAATTTGAAGTGCTCTATTTTCACACACTAATTTTGTACTTAGTCACAGTTCACCTGAAAATTCTTTCAGCCTTCACTTACCCTCCTGTTCAAACCTGTATGACTTTTTCTACTGCAGAACACAATACATATATATATATATATATATATATATACATATTTGTTTTGTTTTTGAAGAAGAAAGGTGGTAGCCGAACAATAGCGGTACCCATTGACTTCTTCCCATTGACACAAAACCAAAGCAATTCTTCAAAGACATTCTTCAAGGTTTCTTATTTAGATTTTCACCAAAGAAAGAAAGTCAAACAGGTTTGACAATACCTGAGGGTGAGTAAATGATGACATGCATATTTTTAGGGCGAACTATTGCTTTAATATACAAAAAATATGTTTTTATACTTTTTAGGATTTTTAAGCACTCAACTGTGCTATTGTGAGACACCATGAACAGAAGTTCAAAATACTTTATTTTTTAGTATATTCAAGTGATAGTTCACACAAAAATGAAAATTTGACAGAATTTTCATTTTTGTGTGATCTATACATTTAAGTAAATACATTTTTTAAGTACACTTATGGAAATGTACACTATTTATGGGACAGTATCCTGCAGAACTTAAATATTTCCTTTTCATTTAGCATCATGCTGTTTCTTTGTGTTTCATTTGACATGAAACACAATGTTCTTTGTGTTTTTACCCAAATCCTAAAACAAACTCTTTATTTCCGGGTTTCAGAAATCCCGTGTTTGTTCTGACCTTTGAGGTTACTGAAGTGAATCCCAAGGGAAAGCGATGTCAGAGTCAGCCTTGACTTGAAAATCTCAGCAGCACACATCAGCCCTGAACTTCAGATCGGCCAATGACATGATCATTGTTTACCTCTGTTCACTCTTCTCTGTAATGTGACCTCCAAACACATATTTCTCAGAGCACATCAGTAGTGTCCATTCAGCTCCCGTCCAGATGAATAGTGAAATGTAAAGTAATACCAGCTCAGTGACAGCAGTAATGGGTCATAAATTGCAAGTTCAGGTAGGGTTTGATTATAAATCACGGGCCGTGTGATTTAAATCTATCAAGCTCTGGTGCAAGGTTTTAAAGGTTTTTATAGAGAGGCGGGATTCTTTATTGCCTGAAAAATGGTCCGTCCTTAGTTCAAATGCACGGCACATTGTGGTAAGAGCAGAAGGTCCAGTAACATATGGCACGGAGGAAAGAAGTGAGGCTTTTAAATCTCGTATGCTAATCAAATGGCGCTGGGGGTTGGCTTTTGAATGGCGTTTCTCATTCAGGGTGATCTTTGTGAACACTTGTTGAGGGCTGGCATTTGAAAATGAATGTTCTCTATCAATGATAGTCCGGCTTTGAAGTGAAGTTTCAACTATCGTGCCATTTGGCGGTTCGCTTCTTTTCACTGCAAGGTCACGATGAAGATAAAATAATCTCCGGCGACAAATTTGTTTTCTAAAGGCCTCGGTTTCTTTCTGTGTCATCGTTTTGAATAATGGTAGCAGATTATGTTCGCTGGGAGAGAACTCTTTGATTCGCCTGATGATTTAAATTCTCTAACATGTGTTTAAGGAAGACGTTGGATGCTGATTACATCCTTCATGGATTACTTACGTTTGCGCTCGCAATTTAAAATATTAGACAATAAATAACTGTATATGTAGTAATTGTGAAATCCCATTCAATCAAAATGTTATTCCAGCGGATTGCAGCAGGCCTTCTGATGACAAAATGTTATCAAGCCAACAATTTTCTTGCAGATTAAACATTAGCATCTTAAACCCTTATTTTGCATTAGCGTCTTGGTAAGTATAACCATAATTATGAACAATTCAGAGTGTTCCTAAAGGTGATCTCAACCCGAGGTAATGGCCCGCACATATACTGATGGTATATAATCAGACAGGTACCGCCCACAGTGCCGGAGAATATTCTGTGATCTCTCTCCAGATCTGTCCTCTGAAATATTATTTCACATTTGAACAGGCAACACCTGATTCATTTTGTGTGACCTTCTTATCCATATGATTTTAAAAAAAAGATGATGCAATTGTGGAACTGTATGTTCTTGGAACTAACAAAATCTGTCAGTCAGTCTGTCATATCGGTATGTATTAGTGTAAATGTAAAGGTGCATCTCAGTTAATTCGAAAATTGTGAAAAAGGTCAATATTTGTTGTCACTCATTTCAGAAAGTAAAAGCAATATATTAAATAGATTCATTACACACAGAGTGAAACATTTCAAGCCTTTATTTCTTGAAATTGTGATGATTGTGGCTTACAGATTAAGAAAACCCAAGATTCTGTGTCTCAGAAAATAAGAATATTACATAAAATCAATAAAAAAGGATATTTTAAACATAAATGTCAGGCTTCTGAAAAGTATGTACATTTATATGCACTCAATACTTGGTTGGGCCTCCTTTTGCATGAATTACTGCATCAATGCAGCCTGTGGCACTGCTCAGGTGTAATAGAAGCCCAGGTTGCTTTTATAGCGGCCTTCGGGTCATCTGCATCGTTGGGTCTGGTGCTTCTGATCTTCCTCTTGACAATACCCAATAGATTCTCTATTTGGTTCAGGTCAGGCGGGTTTGCTGGCAAATCAAGCATAGTAACACAATGGTCATTGAACCAGCTTTTGGTACCTTTGGCAAATGAAATCAGCATCTCCATAAAGCTTGTCAGCAGAAGGAAGCAAGAAGTGCTCTAACATTTCCTGGTAGATGGCTGTGTTGACTGTGGACTTCAGAAAGCACAGTGCACCAAATGAAAGTAAATTGCATTTCATTTGGAAATCAAGGTCCTAGAATCAAGGTCTCCAGAGTGGTACAGAATCCATGTTGCTTGAAGTCCAGTGTGAAGTTTCCACAGTCATTGATGATTTGGGGTGCCATGTCATCTGCTGGTGTTAGTCCACCGTATTTTTTGAAGTCCATGTGCCAAATGTGGCTGACTGTCTGTTCTGTCCATCCGCGATTGCATTCTGGCCCTATCTCACTTGTGTTTTGCATTCCGGGGATTACCCTCCATTAGTTCGTGTTCTGGCCCCTGTTTAGACGCGGCCCAGAAAAAAAGCGCTTATACGGCACGGGCCAGTCTGCCCCTACCCTACCCATAAACCTAACCAAAATCTTTCAAAAAAAAATTCCTTTCAAGGTAAAAGGCAATAATAACTGTATCTATTGTCATACTCTTATGATTGTTGTGATCTCAAATCGTTTAGTGTTGGTATTATCTTTTAGAAGAAGTTATACTATTTTCACCGCACACCATCTGTGACATTTCATATAGCTCTTGTCAGTTTGCATCAGGAAGACAGTTACACGCTGACCCTGTTAATCATCATTAATGTCACTGTGCATGCTGCATTCCATCATTTCAAATGCCCTGCAGATAAGGCAATTTCATTGTGTGAGCATCAGATAATGCTATAAAAATACATACAGTACTGTTAAGCTCAATTGGAAACATGAATTTCAGTTTGTTTGGTTGTATTGTGTAGAGCTATAGTTATCTGAGTAAACAATTCATAAGAGACACTAGATGAGATGTAGGGGTCAGGATCAAATGTGGAGATTATAATTAGTTTATATTTTAAAATAGCATCAATATGACGCCCCCAATTAGGACATGGAGCACTCGTGTGTTGTCATGTGTGGAAATGGCATTCATTTCATTGGTATCCTTTTGAGGCTGAAAGAGGGAGACATTCAGTTCTGATGGAGTGGTATAGAGAAGTACTCTTCATATAATCCTACCGTCTGGTAGATCTTATGGGGAAAATTGGCCGTCTGCGTGGCCTTAAAGTTCCCAATGTGTCATTACCTTAACAGCACTTTGAGTGCTTGAACTTGCAAACGAAAAGCTTTGGGAACTTTTAACGAAAATGACCCTGTTTGTGGACCTCAGCGCACCACTGCTTCTTATTAAAAAATACACTCCCTCCAGTAGTCTAGACGTGAGGATGTAATAATCAATGCAGTCGGCACTACATAACGTTACTCATTCAAAGTTAACTCGAGAATGGGACATCCCTATTCCCAGCAGCGACTTACACTGAGAACCTTTTGGCAGTATAGCATTCACTTTTAATGATTGAGCCTATATACTTTAATCTGTTTAGTGACTTGAGGTTTTTTAAACCAGCCATGCACAGCCTTTGCCTTTCTTCTTCAGAGTGAATATCAGCCCAGGGCATGAATTTTGAGATGGTGAGGTGTGTCGGGCTGCTGGCCCCTTTGTTGGTGACGTCTATGGCATGGTGTGAATGTCAATCTGAATTTTAGATGTCATGTCCTATAAATGATTTTCTCTGTTCACCCAAACCACCAGAATCGCGGTTGTAACACGTACAGAGGGTCGCATCCAGGTGAGTTTGTAAGCCCCGTTTGCTAAGGCACGAAAACAAATAAAAGATGTGTACGGAAGGTCAACAGAAATGCGCTGTTGGCAGCTGTCTTTTCTCGGCAAGGGTGTCCTTGGCCGGGCTTGTTGGCAAGATGCACAGTGACAAAGCTTATCTCTTCATTTTGAGACAAGCTACGTGTCATTGATGCTCACAGATATAAATTCTGCCTGGGATCGGCTTTTCTCGACAGTCAGATTTGCCGGATGTCCATTGGCCGCGTGGATGGTGCTAATGAAAGCAGGTTGGACTGTATTCATTGAAGTGCGCTCTGGTCCAGACCTTAATTTCGTTAGTTTAAGTATTCGTCCAATATTTGCCCTCTCTAGAAGAGGCTCAAATTGATCTCCGAGACAAATTACGGGGGACATGCCTGACAGGGGGGTTATCGGTTTGCTGTCAGGCTGTAGAGTGAGACAGAGGGATGAAGTGAGGTCCACAGAGGAAGAGGAAGCTGTTACTTATGGGAAATATCAAAATGGCTGCAAGCTAAGATATTACATCAAATTGTTCCAAAACCTGGTGTGCTGGTGAGCTTTCTGCTACCAACATGGGCAGCTGCCTTCTGTGGCTGTATCCCAACCATCTTTGAACCTTTGAAGTGATTTTGAGTGCTCTAGGCATCACGTAGTATGTTTTAGCTAAGCTAATGACATTATGATATAATAAAAAAAAAGGTAAAAATAGATTTTTATGATTTTGGATTGTTTTTGCTTGAGCAATGAGCTTGTCACAGTGCATTGTGGGACTGCATTTTCTGCAAAGTACGTACATACCGTATGATATGCATGATCCAATTAATGTGTTAAAGGAATAGATTACCCAAAACTGTTGTCATTAAAAGAAGATATTTTGAAAAATGTCTCTGTGGTTTTGTGTCCATACAATTAAAGTCAATGCGGGCCAATGTTGTTTGGTTACCAACTTTCTTCAAAATATCTTCCTTTGTGTTTTGCAGAAGAAAGAAAGCCATACAAGTTTGGAGGGTGAGTAAATAATGAAAAATATTTCATTTTTGAGTGAACTTTCCCTTTAATACACCTATAGAATTCGTCCTCAAATAATCACAGCGCTAACCTTTTGAACAATGACTTGAAATACTGCTTATTTGGGCAGCTCACTAGGCTTTGGAAAACAGCCACCTTTTCATTAAAGTGCTCCACGCTCAATGCACAGCAGGTCTATGAATATTACCTGAAAATCATCCACACAATGTTTCTTGGGCGTGTCCGTTTCATTTCATCTCCTACACTTATAAGTGTGCTGCAGGTCGAAGGATTTCTAAGGGGAAAAGACTCCTGCTGCCACCAACCCTGTGTGAGACGGTGGAATTTTTGATGTGTCCCTTCGGCCGTGATCATCGAGGTGCCTTTGGGAGAAGACAAAATAGAAAAACCCGAGCCGGGAAAAACAGACACATGCTACTAGCTCATCTCAGGCAATTTCAGAGCAGCTAAGAAGCAAGATGGGTTATTCATAGGGCCAGACTCTTTAGAGCTCTGAGCACACGGGAGAGTGTTTATTCTCCCCAGCGTGAGAGGCTTTCAACAGGCTTTCCATTTCACCGTCCCTGCATCTTTCACTCTGGCTGTCTCGTGTGCAGCCACGCTGCCCCCGTTAACATTCTATATACAGATCTGCTATGCATTAATTGTGAAAAATCAAGACTGGTTTTTTCAAGACGCCAAATGACTTGGAATCTTGGAGCCATTAGTGTAAGCGTTACTGACTTGTGGTAGCTGTAACAAGTTGCATGCCCATCACTCTCTACCCAACCTCTCTCTGTGTCTTCCAGCCTCTCTCTCGTTCTCTTTTTCCCTCTGTCTTTGAAGTCATGGATGGACACTTTGACTTTAATCAGGGTTGTGTTGTGTGCTGGCATTACTCCTGTTCTCTGCCGCATTAAAGACCTCTCACGACTGAGGCATCACATTACCGTCTGGATTCAATATTCCATCTGTTGTTCCCACTTCACAGAGTCCATTTCCAGCTGAAAATGTTGCATGGCAAATTATGGCGTCTCCTCTAAATGTCAAACCTTCTTTGTATAAGATGCTTTGCACTATACTTCATGGCTCATATAGCCAAATACAGTGTGTCTGTAATCTGGTTTATTTCTTTTTTCATTCGCATGCCTCTAGCCGTACAGACTTTGCATAGGGGACAATGATGCGATCTAACAATTCTTTATTCTTTTTGTGAAGTTTAAAAATAAGTTAAAACTGTTTATAATTGTTAAAAATGTTGGCAGTGAGTTGTAGGCAATATGCAGGTAGGCAGCATGTGACTTGAAAACGGTCAATCAGAGAGTCCATTAGATCTGTGTTATTAATTTTGCTTATTTATTTATAAAGGAAAAGGTTATTTATTTCAGGATAAACGGAGTAACCCCCCAAAAAACTTGATATTCACTACAGAACGTTTTTATACCTTGAAAAAAACAAAGAAAACTCTGGGGTGATGAAGGTGTTTTGGAGCGTTTTACTCTTTGAGCTATTTAAAACTTAAAAACTTAATAAAATAATTTTTGTTAATTATAATTCATTATCATTTATTAACTAGGGCTGTCACAACATGATATTTTCTCTACACGATTATCATGGCCAAAAATCGCGATCACAACATTTCTGCAATTACTATTCAAAGAAATAATAAATCAAATTTGTATTTAATTTTGTAAATTTTCTTTTTTATTAATCAAAATACAAGTATAGGAAGGATGAGTTTCTAAAAGTGTATATCTTATGGCAAAACTTTAAACTAAAACATTTTGTAAAATAAATACTTTATCCTAAATATCATTAATATCACGATAACTTGTCACAACCCTATATGATACCGACATTAAGGCACATATTGTATTTCTAAGAACCTTTCACTTCCTTCTTTAAATGTCATTGTTGTCACTGAATCGTTTGAGATGTCCTGATATCCGAAAACAGATGAGTAGTTTGCATACACACAATAGGTTGGATTGTTTAGCGAGTATTACGGACAGAAGTTGCTCGGGTTTTATAAATGTTGTGTTTTTTGGTTACTTCAAGTCAAACCTCTATCAGAGAGGTACAGGCAATTACAACAAAAGCCTTCATGCGTGAAATCCTAGCTGGCTCTTATTGATAAATTTCCAAACACTTCCAAAGACTTTTCAAATTACCTCTCCCCTTATTAAAACTTCACTCATACATTTTAATTTCGATTCAGAGTTCACCGGATGGAAGCCTACATGCACTTGAGAGGATAGTGAATGCCCACATGCGCAGACAGGTTTCATTTATCTCTCACATAGGAGATGTGAAGGTGCTTCATTATACGGAGAGAGAGAGAGAGAGAGAGAGAGATACTAACACACACATTCTGAAAGGCTGAATCCTCTTCCTCTCACAAGCCATATCTCCCTGCACGGATGAGTGCCATTCTCTTTCAAACCTCTCAAGGTCAAATAAATACTGCTTTTGAAGAGCGAGAGACCTCGAAAATCTTTCTCTGAACGTTCCCTCGGGGATGGGTTTCATTCCTAATCAAGCCGTAATGAGATCTTCTGTCTGAGAGAATAAATATGTTCCTCAAAACTGGGGCATTGCCCTCAGAACGCTTTTAATAATGGAACTCAGAATGAATGACAAGCGGATTCGTTCGGTGGCGTTTTGTGGTTCAGGCTCTTGCAGGTTTCACTGGTAACTTTGGTTTCCTGTGGGATAGTATACAGGTTTTTGGGTGACAGGAGAGTGACAGTGATTTGGTTTGAAATGTCTACTTTGAAAGGTTTCACACATAACTTTGGTTTCCTCTACAGGGCTGGTCAACCTTTTGAAGGATAGTAATTCGACGCCATTTTAGTGAATATTGATGAACCTTGGCATCATGATATACATTCATGCAGAGCAAATCTAAACGTATTTACATGGAAATGTGTTTTCACAAAGAAGCATTTCTGGACTGCTTAAGCTCTCTCTCTCTCTCCACAACTCTCCACCGGGCGATAATTTATCATCAAAGAAGGTTTATGATTGCTGACAAAAGTGAATTAAATGTGTGTTTGACCGTGCCAAAGATTGATCTTACAAACAACAGAAAAAGAATGTACTGTACGTGCACTGTGATTAATTGCAATTACATAAGGTCGTGTAAAAATACTCGCCGAGAGTAGTTTGTCTAAATTGAGCAAAGTAACGTTCAATAAAATGAATCATCCTTTTGAATTCTCATGAATACACATGAAATCATTTATACGACAAATACTTGAAAGACATCTAAAAATACTGGTGTTCGTATAGATCGGGCAAGCATTCGTGAATTAAAAATGGCCCCATGAAATCTCAAACGTAAAATAAATACACCGCATAACCAACTGCACGTCTTTCCCGACAGCTCTCGAGTCCAGCAGTGGTCTTGGGTTCAACCACGCGGGACGGGTTAAGTGATTCCAGCACCACGAGGGTGAGTGTCGAGAGCAAACCACTTCCTGCACAGCAGAGAGAGGTAAAGCTCTGTGATAAGAAGGGGATAATAACTTGTGTGCATTGAGTCTAAGAGATATATGGCCTTATGTGCATCTGGGCAAGCAAAACAGCCACGAACAGAGCAAACAAAAGCCACTTTGCTTTGATGTTGTCACAGCATTGGGAGAAATGAGTTGCATGTCACTGGAAGCATTGTGTTTACCTGCTGGGATCCGTGCCATGGGTAATAAGCAAGAAAATGAGAGATCTTCAGGCTTTGGACAAATGGAGCAGCTGTGTTTAACAAGTAAAAACTGGCAAGGAAACAGCTTTATGCTGGTATACCGGAGGACAGAAGTGAATGATAACCGAATTAAGAAACCTTGTTATGAATCCATCAAATAATTTAGTCCTCAAAGGACGCGTTCACACTCGACGGCAGATGTTCCTTGACAACATCTCTGTGTTTAAAAGAAAACATAGCATGACTAACTGAAAACATACTCAGTCGAACGCGGGACCCCAAACAGATTGCAATTTGCTTCGTGCAGATCATTTGCAATTGAGGCTTTATCACCCCGCGAGCACCGTAGCGTTTATCTACTTAGGAGAGTTGCTCCCAATTTATACAGTTTTAACCTTGAAAGACTGTTTGATGCATTGCACGGTTATTGCTAAAAGCTAATTAAACATCCGCGTCGGTGGCCTCGCACACGTTTTAGATGTGGCAGCTGTTCCATGGCATTATCTAATCTTCTGTGGGTTCGGGTATTGTGGAGTAGCAACAGTAGCAACTCGTTGAGGTCTCATGGGCTGAGTTACATACACGACATGTACACGCTCAAAGGTATGCAGATTTTCCAGGCAGTTCATTTGCATTTAGAGGACCAGGGTGCTTGGTTTGCACTTACGTGTGGATTTTGTGGATAAGTGTGTCTAGTGTTAAACGTGTAGAGTGAAAAGTGCTCAGTGAGTGATGCTCAGATTCGACAAGACCTCTTGAATATGAGCCTTTGTTTATGATGTACGCATAGATAGTTTGGTGTTTTTTGTGTCATGCCAATTCTGTTTGGTTATGGCTGATTGCTCATTTTTGGTTTGTCTCCGGAATACATGATTCTGATTGTTTACTTGTGGTATTCTCTGCAAAATGTATACAATTGTATAAATTAGTTAAATAGTCTAATTTAATTGACTTTGTATACATTCTAGTTTTATGTACAGTGGTGCCCAAAAGTGATGTTCAACCAGGACCAATTACAAATTGCTCACAAATTAATCTCTGGAATACTTCTGATTAGTCAATTGTGGTGGTATTCTCCAAACAGATTGATATTTTTGGATATATGAGCTAAATTGTACAATTGTCTATACCTAGATAGCTGTAATTAAGGAGACTTAAAGAATTTAAGTAGGCTTGACAAAAAAAGCACACAACGCATGTGCAAAGTTTAAATAAAGACATAGTCCAGAACGACCTCAAAATATTACCACAAAAGAGGATCTACAAATTATAATAGCAGATTCAATTATAGTAATGGGACCGTATGCTTTATTACCTGTGAGCATTTAGTTTTTATACACATTGTATTTGTATGTTTGGATAAAACCCATATTCCCTAATATGCTGTGGTTTGTCCACTAAGTAGGCCAACATATACTGTAAATAAGAATAAAACATCAATGTTTATTGTTTTGTCCATTTTGTACCATACACCTCTTATTTTGATGGTTTAATTCATACTTGGGGAGAAAAGATTGTACACATTTTTTGAACATACCTTTTTGCCATTACTGTACACATTTCTTCTCACATAACTAAAACAGTATTCTAGTTTAAACCAATGTTTAATTTATTAATTTAGGATGTATTCAGTGTTAACTTATATCACTTATAGTCAGCGAGTCTTTTCAAAATAAACCTCTTCAGGTTTATGCAGAATTTTTGAGCTTTTGATCCTTATCACCCTGTTTTGTTTTTTATTTTCCCCATCAGGCATTTTAGGAGCAGCAGCAAGACACCCGGATGGCTCTTACTCTTAGTTGTGCAAAGAGAACATGTTTATTTTCCTCTATTTTAATATTTGCCGAAAAACTCTTGAGACACAAAGCTTGAGATTGTGTTTTTGGTTTCAACTATTCAGCTCTGAGCCCATGTGGCAAATCTTTCTTCCAGGAGTGAGGTCTACGAGGCAGAGTCCTGTGGTTCTCCCAAACGGCGCAGACTCTCCAATCTCAGCTGGATGTTTTCTCTTTCTGTCTGACTGAGATTGTGACCCCGGCACAGGGAATCATGTCCAGCTGGGATCCTCTGCTGTGATTCCTGGGAGAGTGAGGTGTCTGTTTGTAGCGAGTCCACTGAGTTGTTGTCGTCATCATGCATGTGTTTGTGGACTTTTGGTTAGGACAGGTGGAAACGTAGATCAATATCAATTCTATCTCAAGTTTTTCTATATTTTCACCTTTAAAGTGTTTTCTTTAAAGAATGTCAATTGGTGACATTAATGTATATTTTTTTATGCTGTGCAGTCGTGCACACATGAGCATTTTTTAAACACGGGTTTCTCAATTACTCAATCTGGCAATGGTCAGACAATCAAGAAGTCCCACCCATCTCCATGCCATCCCAGATGTACAGTATATACCTTTCTTAGATTTATTAGCTGTAGTACAATGTCTTTATGTTATATGGGACTAAAATGTATGTCATATTTAAATCTTGGTTCTGTCTCATTCTGCAGTTAGTAGCTACCAATATTCCACTATATTTAAACAAACATGTTTTCAATACATTTCAAAGACAAAAGAACGCATTAGTTCACATTATTATCTCAAATTTTGAAGACAGTGTTACAATATACTTTTCCTACACACACATTAATCATTTGGCTTCAAAAGACTTATTACCCACCACAGGAGTATTTTTGATAACTTTAATGATGGATGTATGAGCTTCGCCATTTTGAGTGACGGCATTTAAATCCATAGATTTTCCTTTAAATACGAGTAATACACGGAATTGAATGAAAGTTGGACATTTATAATTTATAAAAATAAATAATTTTTAATTCTAAGTCTAAACTATTCTTTCAAATAAAAGAGTTTAAAAAATGTTTTCGTTACGCTTTTTAGAACATCAGTGCAAAAAAATAGCATGCTAATACAACTGTCTCTGCACACTCAGCACACAACACCTTATAACCAAAGAAGATGTTGAGGATTTTCTTTTGTCTAATGTGTTTTCCTCTGTGACTCCCGAAACCTCATGACAGCATATTAACAATCCCACCCACGGTGCCCTGCAGAGAGAGATTTTCTGATCTGCTTTCAGGACATTCCAATGAGACTAATTAACAACGGAAATCCTGAGCTTAAACTATTTAATAAGATGACTAAACGTCCCTCTCGAAATGAGCAAATATGATCAGAAATGTGACATGAATGTCAAGGTGAGCGTCGGGCACAGAGTGGACTTTGGTGGACATTGTGCACTTTTGATCTACACAGCGAAAAGCAGAAAGCGTGCACTTGGCTGGCCTTATCGTGCATTCATCTTCTGAAGCCGTTCCTCGGTGAATGTTCCCCGGGGTATCCTCTCCGTATGATGAAAGCGCTGCTGTCCAGAAGCAGACAGATGTCCGACCGAGTTTCTGTGCAATGACTTGTTAGATAGCACTGTCCGTTTAACATTTAAATGGATCAAACACAATCCAAAATTGTTTGCCAAAGTTGTACTCCGAATCCCTTTGATGACTGCCCGTGGCCCTCGTCCAGTGTGAAACAGTGCTAAAACACTGAGATGTCTCGGTCTGCAAGTCAACTTAATGAAATGAATACGGGCTTGTGAACCATGGCAAACTGCTCTGTTTAAATGAATGCGGCTCAAGTCATAAAAACAGGGTCCTTGTAAGAACGCCAAGACCAATATAGCATTAAGAGACAAACAGCTTAAATTACACACAAAGAAAACATGTCAAAAGCAGATTTATGTTTGTTTTAATAGCAGGAGTAAACCGAATCCATGCATGGCCTTAAATGTCTGACTGCATTTAGTTTCTGTGAGAATTATTTTCACACTGTCACCGTGTAATTTACTACAATGGATAAGAAAGGAATCTTTGAAGATTGTGATTTTCCTGCGAGTTCAGACCAGGCACCCTGAGGAAAAGAAGGTTAAAGGGGCGAAGGGCACTGGTTAACCGTACTTGTTAACAGGGTTTCAGCGCTCGTGGCTGGTCTAAAGGTTACGTAAGGCCATGCACAATCCAAAAGCACAGTTAATGGCGTCATACAGCACAAATATGTGTTTGCTGTGTTATAAATTGCCCACGCATGTTTGAAACATGTAAAATTTTTATATAAAAAAATATTAGACAATAAAGTTGAATCTAATAATCTAATAATATTCATTATAGCCGTGCCATATGACCCCTTTAAAAAATCTTCAAACGTACAAGACCTTTAATCGCGCGTTGAATTTGTTTAGCGAAATGTTAATGAACTCACTTGTGTTAAAGCTTGTTCTCGATGTGTTTCCGGAATATCACCGCCGATGCTTAAACCCGTTTGGTAATGTGCAGAAACGGATCTCATTCTCGCCAACCAGGATAAATGGTTTTGGATTCCGACGAGTTTTCATTTATTTCCTCTCAGTCCCAGGGGACTGGGAAATTGGGGTCAGCGTGTATTACCGCTCCTTGAGCAACTACTTATAGAAAAGTGGATTATTTAGGAACACAACAGCAGTCCTCACAATCACTTTTCTTAATCTCTAACTGTAAGGTTGCTAGTTCATTAGTCGCTAGAGATTTGAACTGCATCATAGCTTTTGACCTTTATCTAACATTTTACGTTGTTAACTTAAATCATTTGCCGACCCCTCTGTAAGGGTGATACTCTGTTGTTAACCCTTTTCTTTAGATATGCTGGTCTTTATGGTGTTGTATTAGCTGGAACAGACTGTACAGAGCCAACCGCAAGCACATGGCAACCTTTGTCCTGCATATAATGCGCTATTTGAGTTCGCAACCCTTACTGTAGCATATAGATAATTAAAGCGGTTGGCAGGTCCCTTTGGTAGACAATTAAACCAAAAAAGATTGAAAACTAGCTGTGAAAGAATGCAAATGTCACAGATATTTCATGTGTGCATGTGTTTGTAAAAATAAATCAAATGACCAATCATATTGCAGGATTATGACTGAGAGTAAGTGTGAATAAAATACAGTTCATAATGAGTTTTGTAGTTAATTATAAATTTGCGTAGTGTGCTGTATTGCTCTTTGTTTTTCCATGACATTCTAAATCCCACGTCTTTTCCACAATCCAGATTAGAGAAGTATGGAAATTAACCTAAATTTCCCATAGGAGAGCATCCTTGGGGATATCATCTGTTCAGTGTTTGTGTGAGTCCTTAAAGCAAATAGTCACACATACGTTGAACGCACATACATATTCCTACGAGGCTAACAAAATTCTGTTCTCTCAAAGATACACAAGTTTCTCTTTGTCGCTAGATATTAACATAAATGAAAATGCTTGATTTGAAGAATTGTTTTAAAAAAACGTTTACCTTGAGTAATTGTGCATTTTGACAACATAAGTGTTCTTTCATGGGCTTTGAGAGTTAATAGAATTATAATGCTTATTTAAATATTCTCTCAGATGCTTCTGAAATGATAAGAATGTAAGAATTAGATAGATTTTGAAGAAAGTAAGACAATTGTTGAGGTACAATAAAAAGCAGAGGTACAGGAATACAAGTAATGTGATTGATATTCAATTTAATTCAAATTCATAAGAATTTTTAAAATTTTTGCAATTGTGCAAAGCTTCAAAACCTTTTTTTATGTTTTATAAGTTTTTTTGCATTGCTTCTGACATAATAATACAGATACATTCTTAAATAGAAAAGTGCTTCACGATGTCATATACATTTTTTTTCTATATGGTTCCATAAAGAACCACAGAAGGTTTTTGTGCCGGAAAACAAATTCAGATTATAAGAAGGTAAGAAAGAGACGGTTCTTTGAAGAACCTTTGACTGAATGTTTTTTTGTGAAACTAAAAAAGGTTTAAAGGAAATGTACACTTTCAACATACATTTTTATGATAATTTACTCAACCCTGTTGTCATGCATTTAGTCATTCAAGATGTTTATCTATTTTTCGCTGAAAACATTCCTCGATTATTCTCCATTTTGTGGAGTGGACTCCAAAATTTCTGTTTCACTGCATCTTCAAAGGGCTTTAAATGATACCAAAAGATGAATGAAGGTCTTATCTAGCGAAACGATCAGTCATTTTATAAAAATAATAAAAATGTATATGCTTTATAAACACAAATGCTCGTCTTGCTCTCTTCTGCGAAGCGCGATTAAGACTTCATGTATTACGTAATTACTTTGAAAAGGTCACGCTTGATGTAGGCAGCACAGAGTCTTTACAAATGTGGAGCAGTAGGACCGTTCAAAAGTTGTTAAATGTTCAATGTCAAAAATACAATTTTGACCTTTAACCGTTTGGAGTCCATTGAAGTCTATTATATGGAGAATAATCCTGGAATGTTTTCATCAAAAACCTTAATTTCTTTTCTACTAAAGAAAAAAACACATAAACATCTTGGATGACAACAGGGGTGAGTAAATTATCATGAAAATGTATGTTGAAAGTGAACAATTCCTTTAAGAAAATAAACAGAAAATGAAGAAATATACAGAATTCATCATATATCTGGAAGTACTAAAAACGGGTATATATAATGAGAAATGTTTATGTTTATATTGTCAAGCTGGATACTTGTCAAGCTGGATACTTGTCACTAGGTTACCTGCAATTGCAGACTTATTTTTGCAAAACTGATATTGTTAAGATCTTTTCTGATCTTTTTCATTAGATTTTCACAAGAAGCAAAACAATCTACATTTGGTCTTCGTTTAAGATCTTAGATTTGAAAACTTAATTGACGGGTTTACTATTGAAATCCATCAATGCACACGGCAAATGTATTTGAAATGAATATTGCTGTGATAATGTTGTGCTTGTGTTGTATTTCAAACGGCAAGTATTCATAAAGAGTATCAGTTTTAACTGAGAGCATGTTCAGAAGATCATAATGTTGTTGTGCACGCTCAATGCATCTTTTGTAACCCCCTGAGCTAAATTATGCATGATGTTTACGTGTGGCATACAATCAGCGTATATTATGGGCTTTCCAAAAATACACCAGAGTATGACCGAGCAACAACACCAGACAGGAATCAGAGCAGTCAGCGCAGACCACAAAGAAACTGACCGAAGACGCATCGGCTCTTTAAAGTTCATTTCCATTACAGAACATCTGCCCGAAAGAATCATTAGCACTAAGCGTTCAATGCTGTGCCGTATTCATTAAATGCGATCTCGCCGTTAGACCGGCATATATGTTTCTTGTTTTCTCGTGTGTATACGTAATATATTTTGTATTGGGTGTTTAGAAAAGCATCCATATTCTTACATAATTTAAACTTACACCTATTTGCACGTGTTAGACTTTAAATGATGAGAAGACACGTGCTATTAATTTAACAACCAATCAGCCTTAAGATTTGTACTCAGCCAACAAAACATGGCACAGATTGTAAAGGAGTGGCCAGCCAGAGTCAATTGAAACCATAATATGATGCTTTGGCAAGTAAACAACTTTCTGAAAAACATTTCGCAACGTTCTAGCCCCATAGAAGCATGATAAAAGCATCGTAGAACACCTTGGCGTCAGGCAAATACTTTTATAATTCCTCAGAGGAGTGTAATTTCTTTTTTGAAGCATTATACCATACTTGTTGTTGTTTGCCTCTATGGCACTTTCTCAGTAATAATCATTCTTGAAAAATGTTTCCTAAGGATTTGAAAGAACCAGCTTCACGGCGTAAAACAAACAATAAGAAAAAGAAGAGTTGAGAATGAATCTACATAAAGTCAAATTTTCCAGAACAAACAGCCCACAGATAGTCTGTCAGGTGAAATCTTTCATACGCTGTTTACTGACACAGCAGCAAATGCACCAGCAGATATGTTCAGATGTTAACGCTGTTGTTGCTTTTTTTACTTTATCTGCTCTTTTCTAAATCTTAAGTTTTTTTATATCCAGCAGAATGTGATTGCCGGAACAGGCCTAATCTGTCATGATTCTGCCTGCTCTTGTCTTGATTTTCTGGTCTAGGGGCAGAATCATGACAGACCCACATGTTTTATGTGGAGAGGATCATATTATGGTCAATCAGGACATAATATGCGTTCTCTCCTGTCTCGTCATTTGGCCCTGCCCCTCTCGTTTCTAGTATTGCTCTCCTCCTGTGTCGCATTACCCACACCTGCCTATCGTTATCCCCTTCGTTAGTCTCCCTATATAATACCCTCTTGTCTATTGTCTTGTGCTCGTTCGTTGTACATGTTTCATGCTTTTTGCCATGCCATGTCTTGGAGTCATTGTCATTGATAGTCAAGTCAAGTCAAGTCAAGTCAAGTCAAGTCAAGTCAAGTCAAGTCAAGTCAAGTCAAGTCAAGTCAAGTCAAGTCAAGTCAAGTCAAGTCAAGTCAAGTCAAGTCAAGTCAAGTCAAGTCAAGTCAAGTCAAGTCAAGTCAAGTCAAGTCAAGTCAAGTCAAGTCAAGTCAAGTCAAGTCAAGTCAAGTCAAGTCAAGTCAAGTCAAGTCAAGTCAAGTCAAGTCAAGTCAAGTCAAGTCAAGTCAAGTCAAGTCAAGTCAAGTCAAGTCAAGTCGTTTTTGTAGTTGTAGTTCTTGTCAAGTGTTAGTCTTCAGTTTATTGTGTTCCCTGTTTACCTCGTGGGTTTTTGTTTTGTTCCTGTTTATTATTTATTAAAATCCTGTTTAAACCCTGTTTCGCTGCCTGCACTTGGGTTCTCTTTCCGCGTTCCTGACATAATCTAACGTAGAACAGATGAAATGGGCACGTTAACTGTAGCACAGGTGCGGGGGGAAACTCTTCATTACAGAATAAAATGCCCACTGCAGGCTGAGAGCGGTTGAGTCTCATCAGTTTGAAAGTTTCCTGGGAACAAACGTGCCACTCCCTGGGCTACTTTGCTGCATCACTGCGTAAAGGTCCCCATGGTAACAGTTATGCACTTTTCTCCTCTACTCTCCCGTTTTCTCCTCATGTCTCTTCTCTCCTCATGTACTGTGGGTTTGTGTGACAGCTCTGGGTGGGATTTTGGAGGGTGAAAAGAAAAGTTTAGATCTAGTGAACCAGAATGTTCTTAAACCTGTTGCCGGGGCAACAGACTTTTGTTTTAATGGCTGAATATATTCTGTGTACACACCATGACGTACTAAACATTTTTATTTAGGGCAATGTTTTTTGATCTGGAATTGATCTTCAGGGAAAATCTGTCTTTGTGAGTGCTTTTTAACTAACCATATAAAAACACACTGAACATTTTTTTAACGGTAATTCAGCGGAAACATTTTATTAAGATAAAATAATACGTCTAATTATGTCTGTTAGTGTCATGATCCTGCCTCTCCTTGTCTTGGTTTTCGAGTCTTGTGGCAGGATCATGTCAGTCCCATGTGTTTTGTGTGGAGAAAGAGCATTGTTTTGGTTTAAGAAGCCATGCTCTCTCTCCAGTGTCGCGTCCTTTAGTCCCGCCCCCTTGTTTCCCCGGTTAGCGGTCCATTAGTGTTAGTCTTGTCTCCAGCCCTGATCCATCTTTCCCTTAGTGTTTCAGTCCCCTCACCTGCCTCGTGCAATCCTCCTGTTAGCTTTCCCTTAGTGTTTCTTCCATGTCACCTGCCGCCACTCTCCCTGTGTCATCAGTCCTTGTTAGTGTTTCCCTTTATCAAGCCCCAGTTTCCCAAAACCCTCTGTCTCTTGTCGGTTCATTTTGCACATTTACCCTTCCTAGTCTGTCTGGATTACCTGTGTTCCTGTTCCCTGGACTCAAGTTTGTGGACTTATAGTTTGTTTTTCTTAAGACCTTGTTTGTTTTGTTCCCCTTGTGGGAAGTTTTAGTTTTCAGTCTTGTTTGTGTTCATGTTTTCCCCATCGAGGGTCTTTGTTTTGGAATAAAGTCTTGTTGTACGACACATGTCTGCCTGCGCTTGGGTTCTGTCCACATCCATGACAGTTAGATTAAAAGTAAATCTTGAAATTTGAAAGCATGAAAACCACACTGCTGAAATATATTTAATTGGAAAGATTATAGTGCTCTGTCTATCAAGATAGTATAATTAATTACTAAAAGATGTAATTGCTTTGCAAATGTTTTGTTGTCATTGGAGACACTTTTTCGTCTTATTAAATCAAAACTGATTTAATTTATTTCTATATACTGAGAAATGAAATGTATGTGAAAGTTACAGGTCACTGTATATGTAAGGGTTGTCACAATACCATAAAGATATCTTACGATCCTATGCCGGCTACAGGTATCACAATACAGAGTAGTATCACAATGCTGTGCCATGTTCATAGTTAAAATCTAATTCTAAAATCTAATCTAAATCAAAATGTCAAAAATACACAGATCTATACATCTTGTAGTTACTGTAATAAACTGTATACTGTAAAATATTACAGTATTATCAAACTTTGCAATGTACACTTAGTAGCACGGTTAACCAAACGCAAACAAAAACCATCTAGCAACGAATGTCAATCTGTTTACATTTGCCTCTTTCTAAAGCACATCAATAACTTGTAGATTTGTGTAATATTTAAACTACGTCATATGCTGTCACTTTCAGATGCAGAGAAGTAAATTCATGACATCATGACTAGATTAACTGTAATGCACTATTAGGTCTGCAGGCTTATTACAAAAACTGAAACTGGTCAAAAACACGGCAGCTCGAGTTCTTACACGTACAAATAAAGCATATTAGCTCAGTTCTGTCAACCTTGCACTGGTTGCCTATAAAGCATCGCATTATCTTTAAAATCTTGCTTATTACCTATAAATCCCTACATGGTTTAGCTCCTCACTACTTGAACTTCTCTTGTATTACAGTCCTTCACGTGCACTACGCTCTCAAGTGTCCGTTCAGTTGGTAATACCTAGAATTTCTAAATATAGTGCAGGTGGTAAATCCTTTTCCTATCTAGCTCCTAAACTTTGGAACAGTCTTCCCGCAATGTCCGGGAGGCAGACACACAGTTTAAATCTAGACTAAAGAGGCACCTTTTTAATCTTGTATAAACTACACTACCATAATCCAAATCCTCTGAAGGTTTTGGCTGCATTAGTTAGATCAACCGGAACCCCTTCCAATAACAATTGATGTACTTGATGCATCAAAGAGTCCAGAACAGTACTCTACTCTCAGTCAGTCTTGTCTCGTTGTTCCAAGGTTACCACAGTGGGCAGGATGCAGTTCATGCCCAGACCTGATGGTAGAGCGCAGAATGGGAAGAGAGGACCTGACAAGAGATGATAGAGCTGGATAAAGAAGGACGACTTGACACGTCAGCTGCTATTAGATTATTAATGATAATCTTAAATCTTTTTATTTTGCCATGTTGTGCAAGCACTTAAGCAGAGGCTGCAGCTTTTGCCAGAGGGGAACTGGAATCCCCTGGTTAGGGCTGGTTTCCCTCTTAGGTTTTATTTTTCTCCAATGGAGTTTTAGGTTCCTCGCCACCGTTTGCATACTGTTTTCATACAAAGGGCACCGAGAATTTTTGAGTTTTATTTAATTAACACTGGATATAGGAATGTATAGTCTGTTTATTATTTTACCTGTGTTTCTCTCTCCTTATCTTGGGTGTGTGGTTCTCAGTGATGGCCGCTGTGCGTGTGTATGTGTGCGTGTGTATCTGCTTGTCTGTCTGTGTGCCTTGTGTGTGGAGTGTTTTGTGTGTGTTTGTGTCTGTCTTCTGTGTTTTCACCTTTTTTAGTTTTTACTTGTATAGCCTTATATGTTTTGCTTATAGTCAGTATGTTTCTTGTACAGCTGCTTTGTAACAATGAAAATTGTAAAAAGCACTATATAAATAAAGTTGACTTGACTTTTGCTTGAAATGACATTAGTAGGACAAAGTAAATTGTTGTAATTGCCTAGTTTATGTCAGTCTTTAGTTTGTTAGCATGTATCTTATGTTTTTTTAGACAGGAAAATACATCTGATACACTTTAAATATTTTCAGCAATTTAATTTATATAAGTGAAATGTGAGTTCACCATAGTCTAATGAGAGTTCACCATAGCACCGCAATCTTGAGGGTTCTTTAATATAATTTTGTGTGCTATTATGCAGTTCACAGTAAAATAAATCCAGGCTATGTACAGTATGTCTCACTAATTTAATATACTCAATATTACTGTTAAGTATGCATGTGTCTCAGGTGTCAGGAACTGTGTAGGAGAACCCAAGTGCAAGGCAGCGGGGATGAAGGGGTTAACAAATAGACTTTAATAAACAACAAAAACACCCACGATGGGGAAAAAACACTATCCAAACTGAATATCAAAACAGAAAACAAATACTTCCCACAAGGCGGCCAAAAATAAACAACCAGAAAAACAAACAAGGAACTTGACACTATACATACACGACCATGAACTTGGCACACTAATACAGGGCAGGAAACATGTACAACGAACGAGCACAAGACAATAGACAAGAGGGCATTAAATAGGGAAACTAACAGAAGATAATTAACAAGGGACAGGTGTGGGTAATGAAACACTCAGGGGAAGCTAACGAGGAAACGAGAGGGGCGGGGCCAAAGACGAGACAGGAGAGAACACACATTATATCAAGACTGACAATAATATGTTTCTCTCCACACAAAACATGGGGCCCTATCATGATCCTGCCACTAAACTAGAAACTCAAGACATGAGAAGGCAGAATCATGACACTCAGGTCTTGACTTTGCTTAGGGCCCCCAAAATGGTAAACAAGCCCCTGTGTACACTACAACAGTAATTGGATCAAATGTAGCATATACTGTAGTAGAATTTAATATTTACTATGGTAAGACTATAAACACTAGTGTTTAGGAATTTAAGTAAAGTTTACTGTAGTAAATACTAAAGTGCACTAGAACATTTTTGGGAACTAATTCAAATGTACAACAAATTGTATTTATACAGCAACGTTTATAAAGTGAAATGTTAGGCTTGTTTTCAAATGTGAAACTTAAACACACAACTCAAAGCACCAAATTTCGACCCTTTCTGCTACATTTTTATTTCAGCTTTGGTTATTTCTGCTTCCGCTGTGCAAGTATCAATTTCCAGTTCAATGCACATCAAAAATCTGAATGTATCTAAAGACCTGCACCAATGTGAATGTTAGCATGGCTTTTAAAATTTTGCTAACCTCTTCATCTGTGCTGTCCTCAATACTGCTGAGAGAAGACTCATAATAACCAAGAACGGAGGTGAAAGTGAACGGTCAACCTTCATGGTGACCCGTTTTCTCCAGCACTATCTACACTTCTATAAAAAGACACTCTTGCTATCACAACCTCTCTGTGAAAGTTTCTTTAAAGAAAAAAAAATCTGAAGCTCTCTCTGCTTCTTCATTTTACATGTCTCTGCAAACGTTTTATTTCTGCATTTCGTCTGTGTAATGAGAGCAGGGGTGCACGAGGGCTTCGTAACGTTCATGAGCTTTATCAGCGAGAGTGAAATGAGATGTTGTGACAGCGCACAACAACATCATCTAGCTAAACCATAAAAGCTAAGCAACAACATCTCGATCTATTCCGATGTACAACATAAACAATTGATAGGGTCGTAAAAAACGTACGTTGAAACGTGGACTATGCCATAATTTGAGAGCAAGTTCACATTTGGATTTTCCTTTTCTCTCAACTTTAGTGTATGAAGTTCCCAACGAGGTATAAAGATCTCAAAGTTGTCTTTCAAAGTAGCTGATCAACATCGCTCTCATGAAAGCTTTCTCATTGGATAAACTCTTACAATAAACTCTCTTTAACTGTGCTAGCTCAAATTTAAATGATGTTTTCTGAGCATTTAGTGTTGAAACATGATCGTTCTACATCATGGAGGAGAAAGCAATCAAATCGTTTTTCTGTCATGTTTTGTGCTTTTATGTTGTCCTGCGCTTCATGAATTTCAAGAAATTTTCGCAAATGACTCATCATGTAAATCATGTGTAGGCCTATTTATATTCAAAGAGAGTGTTGGACATAATGACAAATGTCCTTGAGAGGGGTCATGCACCTCGGCACATATCATACAGTCCGAATGGAGGTGGATTTAGGTGCTTACTAAGACACTAGAGTCTTTTGAAGAAGGTGACAAAGGGGAGGTTCCTCGAACTGTGAATAGCTGCAGGGCTATATTGCTTCAATTAGCGTGTAATCGGCTCTGACATTAGAGGTGAATGACCCGACGCCTGAGCGCTTCTCAAATACCATTACCCTCCGTCTTCTTCTGAATTTCAATGATTCTCATGGTGGTGGTTCCTCCGGTCTTCTCCTGAAGGACATGTCTGTCCTTTCTGATGTGGGGATCATATCTTTGCATGTCACTTACTTCATTTCACTCGTGTTATTTGAAGTCACTTCAATGCTGCCCTTCAAGAAAGACTTCTGGTTCATCGAAGACAGATGTCAGTCTTTTCCGACGATTTAAAGGTCACCGGACTACACGTGGATTCTGTGGCAAAAAGGCCAGATGTTACATGACGGGGGTATGACAAGAATAAAATGGCAGGCCTAGTTTCTGGGGAGTCTAAAATAAAAATAAATTCTCAAACTATTGTCAGCTGTATTGATCTATATTATTTGCTTTTACGAAACAATTTTGATCACTCTACAGTATAGGGGGAAATTCTCGCTATTGACAAACCATTTACTACATCTTTCCCCCCAAATAAACTCTTAATTTGTTGCTTATTAATTGTTAGTAAGGTATTTTTTAGGTTTAAGTATTGGGTAGGATTAGGGTTGTAGAATTTGGTCATGCAGAATCGGTTCTTAATAAGTATTAATAAACCGCCAAAATGCCAATAATAGGCATGCTAATAACAATTAGCTGATAGTGAGAATTGGCCCCTATTCTGAAGTGTTACCAAATTTTTTTTGGCTTGATTTCCCGTTATATTCCTTAAATTAGATTCCCCTGTTAACAAAACCAGGGGTACAATATTATAAGCCTTGTTTGTAGAGTGTGGATTGTATAAACATTTATTTTGGCTTGGTTTATGCATGTAGGTGTTTGAACCTGTATGCGATTCTGTATTCTATGGGTGTTCACTCTTTTTGTCTTTATTTCTATAACTTTAATGTTCTGCTTATAGTCAATATGTTTCATGTACAGCTGCTTTGTTACAACGAGAATTTTAATAAGTGCTATATAAATAAAGTTTAGTTGAGTTGAGTTTTTAGGCAATAAATACATTTTATAAAAAAAATATAAAAGAATACTGTACTAAAATATATTTTTAAATTAAATTTAGTACACTTCCTTATGTGTACTTAAAGTGCTCTATTTCTTACACATTTAAAGGAACAGTTTACCCAAGAATCTAAATTATATCGTCATTTACTGTGAGTAACTCAAGTGCTGTATACATTACTTCGTTCTGATGAACACAGAGGAAGACATTTGGAAGAATGGTACAGTTCTTGGCCCCCATTGACTACCACAGTAAGAAAAATGACAATGTTAGTCAAAAGTGCCCCAGAACAGTTTGCTTTCCTACATTGTTCAAAATATCTTCTTTGGTGTTCAACAGAACAAAGAAATTCAAAGTATTTTTCCTATTATGGTAGTCAATGGTGCCAAGAACTGCTTGGTTACAAGTAGTCTTCCAAATATGTTTATCTGTGTTCATAAGAACATGAAATTTATACAGATTTGAATTTATTAAAGCCACAATGAGCAACTCCTGCTCACTGTTGCCCCATGTGGTTGATAAGCGGAATTTTCTGTTAACAGTGTTGTAAAAACTGTCGCAAAGATTTCCCGCTGGTAGCTCAATACACATGAATTTGTTTACAAAGCCGACGGACCCAGCGGACCCAGATACGTTGTTCAAAGTATGTCCACCGACCAGGCGTTGTGTTTTGTGTAATATATGTTATAACTACAGTCAGCGCTGCCGCTCCCACCACGCAAATCACGCGCTGTGCGTAGGGCACCAAGTGCAGTGGGGGCACTAAAAGTAGCCTAATGGAAATGTTCTTGTTTTTAAATCTAATACTATTTCATTAGGAAATGGAAATACGGCCGAAGAATCCGCACGGCTATGCGCCGGTTGATCGCGCATGCGTCTGACGCAGTTTGACAGAAGTTTGAAAGATGGGGGGGGGGGTGGAGGCGAAGGGGGCATCATAATGGAATTATGCTTAGGGCACCAAAATGGCTAGCAGCGGCACTGACTACAGTCAACTTGCTATGCAAACAGCGCATAGCATGTACATATATGACAACATGCTAGCTATCAACAACGGCAACAATATATTATCTCTCAGCTACCTTAAGGTTATAAGTTGTGAACAGGTGGTGCCAAAAGACACAGACTAATATCAAATACGTTAAAAAGTACAGGACATTAACAAAAAATTTACAAAATAAAACGTACAAATCCAGGAGCAGGACTGCTAGGTCTCCATCCATTTTGCAACCCGTTGCCTTTTCAGCTCGTGCCACTGAGTGTAAGCCGTCCGAAATTTATTTGTGTCCGATCACTCTCTATCTTTCTTTTCTTTGCTTCCTCCGACAAAATCCTCTTTGGTTTTTGGACTGGCTCTGCCATGATGATTTTTTTGATTCGTTTCGTCTTACTATTAGCTCTGCTGTTGGCTAACTTCTCCCAGGCTACGAGTAAAACGTGACGTATACAGTAAAAGCAAGGGATAGGTAGGGCTTGGAGCGACCCGAACACCAAAGTTACAAGTGCAATTTCAGCCGATAGGAGGCTGCTTAGGTAGCAACCGCAGTAAAATTTGTCCAGTTTAAAAGTTCTACAGCTAAAATAATTTTAGAGACATTATTTGAAGGTCAAAAAGTTGCTCGTTGTTGCTTTCAAGAATGTTTGGCAGTTTTTCCTGGCAAACAAGACTCAGGATACTGTATATACTGTAAATTATAATACATGATTTGCCGTTTCCTGCTGTACTGTAGATCTCCATTTTGTAAACTACTTACAGGAAGATGATACACAATTAACCTCAACCAGATCCTCAAAGCACTTGTGAAGTGGTCCATGTCCAACTGGAGATTTTAAAAGAGCCTTCAGTCACAGTAAAAAACAGACTCAGTGACCTGAATCCTACACAATCCAATACATTGAATAAACCGTGTCTCTTAGTGGAAACGAATACACACCGGAGGGTTACTGGGAGAACATGGTTTAGATTCAATGTGTCAGACTGGCTCAAATGTAGAATTACTGTACGTCTCTAACTCTAAGAAGGATGTTTATAGCTCACCTGCTTCTTCTGAAATGCATTTTAATTGGTCTCTTTTGTCATCAAACCCTCCTCCTGCCCCTGGCATCCGTCTATTCCTCCCAAGCCAAGAAAGTAATCATATTGTTCTCAGAAGGACCTACACAAACACACTACTATTTTTTAAAGAATATTATACGGCAGTAAAGTAATCGAATTTAAAAACTCTTAAAGGTCCAGTGTGTCATTTTTGGAAGCTCTACTGACAGAAATGCAATATAGTATAAGTAACTGTCTTCAGAGGTGTATAGAGACCATACTTAATGAAGCGTTGTGTTTTTATTACCTTAGAATGAGATATTTCTATCTACATACACCACGGGTCCCCTTACATAGAATTCGCCATGATGTTTCTACAGTAGCCCTAAATGGACAAACTGCTCTGCAGAGCTTGTTTCTTAAATACGTTATATCTTTTGGCAAAGAAGAGCAAACATGACCACATCTTTGTCCTGTGTCAGCCACCGAGGGGGTGGAGTGAGCCGTTGGTTGCAATTCATAACATCACCCATAGATGCTGCTACATTTCATACACTGGACCTTTAAGTCTGAGCAGCAACAAGTGAATAGAAAATGAGTGTTCGGAAGGACTCTTTTTAATGTAAGTTTAAAAACCAAATAGGATATTATGGTAATAATAACAGCTCGACTGTAACATCTGTTTAGCTGTATAATATTTAAAGTAGACAGCAGTCTTTAGAGACCAAAAGCGTCCAAGTTTAATTACTTGTTATCACAGAATACTTCTGTTCTGTTCAGCAAACACTCATGGATTTCTTAATATGTGGTGCTGGGTCCACATGGGCAGTCAAGCTTCATCTCTGTGTACTTGATCACTGTGCCTTTAAGCGTGATTAAATCTCTGCTCAGATAAACACACACACACACACACACACACACTGTGAAGTTAATGTTGACTGTACAGGTCTAACTTTAAATTATTATTTCACTTCCCAGTTATTAAAACCCAACTGTGCAGTTCATGTCTTCCTCATAGATTTAGTGTGTTTCTGATGAGAATCTGTTGAGTGATTAATGACCACAACACTGATGAGGTTCATTACTTTCCCATGACTTTGTATCTCCCCGACCTGTGGTCAAGTCTTGGATGGTTATGTCGTTCTGATATATATCTTTCTTCTTTATGAGGACAGACACAGGCAAATGGATCGCACAGCTGTTTGCCAGTAAAAAAAGCATTGATTTAGATCTCTTTTTATAGTTTTCTCGCTTCGACATCCCCCTCTGCCTTACCTTGACCTCTTTAACTCATTTTCTATTTGTCATGTTAATTGTAGACATCAGGATTATTTGGTGTATTTGGTGTTTGCCCAACAGTCTTTATCCCTGCAAAGCTTAACATTAGTCTAGCGCCTTTAACTCGTGTTTTGTATCATCCCACACAATTTTGAGTTAATCCTTTAATCCCCGTGCATTCAATACACTCACCTCATCACATTTACTGTGGAGGATATGCCCGCACTTGTTTTCCAGGAACTTCCAGTCTCCTTAAATACTAGCTGGACTCCAAAATTGCCTTTTTTGCACTCCTGCCAGGAGTAGCGGTCATAAATATGTTTTATTGGATGTGAAACTGCACTGCAAATAATTCTAATTTTGTCTTGCATTTTAGTGACAAACTCCGGGTCATTGAGTCAGCATCATTTTATGAGATGAGTCTATTACTGTAAGTTAAACTGCAGCTGTTATGAAACTGTCACACACCATTTTCGATTTGGTGCCTGTTTGCACATATGGAATATTTTATGTGACCACACTGAGGTCTGAAGAAATGGAAATTACATTTGGCACCTGGTGAGTTTTAATTTTGTGGACGAGTAATAGTAAACTTTAATATACAGTATTTTGTTGTAATATGTATTAAAAGGAATTTATTAGACCACCTACTGTGCCTGTTATAAACAGAAGTGTTTTAGCAATCTGTAAAAAACATAGTTAGTTTTATTGTAATTTATTAGGCAAATAACAAACTTCACATTCAACATTGAACCATTAAACTTATTTTTCTATTAGGGATTTCAAGTTAATAACTTTATTGTTTTTTATTCAGACGTCTATTTAAAACTTCTCAGCCTGTCTCGTAAAACAGTACATTGCTAAATATTGTATTTATATTTTAAAGATATTTTGTTTCATTATATTTTCACATTAGAAATTCTACCGTGACTAAAGAGATTACATTAATATTGCTGGATTAACACCAAAAGAAAAAGAAAAAAGAAGAAATTAAAGAAAATTTTAAGCGTGGTGGTCTACTAAATTTGTTAAGAACTGTAAATACTAACGGATTAGTAATAGCCCTTTTTCCAGAATGCAGAACTAACTCAAACCATCTGTACTGAAAGAAAATGTTTGTTGCACTGTGAAGTTTCCATAAATGCTTTTAATTCATTTCAGATTACATTTATTCAAGCATGACGTCATTCATAGTTCATGACTTCATTCAAAGAGTAGTGTTTAAATGTACTGAAAATCACCTTTTTACACTTACCTTTTTAAAACAAAAGTAAAGAATAAAAACTTTTAAATTTGTCCTGACATCCACCTTTGCACAAACAATTGAATGCTGCAAAGGGTCTAAACAGGAATAAAAATAAAGTAAATAAAACACTTATAGATTGTAAATAAATTCATAATGCACCTTCACTCAAATTCAACCGCTGTGATAGAAATGAATCATGCCAACCCCTTTAAATGATTTTGAAACACGGCTCTCTAAAAGCTTCAGAGAGCGTGAAACTGTAGATCGTCATTGAATCTCACATTGGAATAATTGCATTCATGTTTGTCACCACCTGCAAAGACACCTACGCATTAACCCCCCCCCAGGACCCCAACAGTCAGAGGGGAGGAAAAGGTGAAATAAATATGTTCTACATAATCCAAATGAATGTAAATCTTACTCAAGCGTATGTTTTCTTCTTTTTCCACTTCGTTTAGTCTGAAGGGAAATGATGAATATGAAATGTGTTTACTTTGTCAGCTGTTCTGTCGGGGAAGAGCCTGGTCATAATGACACTGCCCGGATTGGGCTGCGTTATTAATTCTTCACACAAAAAGCAATCCATCAATGTTTCTCCAATCTCTCAGAGCCACGATCCGGAGAGTGTTAATTGTGAAACACGCACGGGAAAGATGGGAAATGGATTTGACGATGCTGGATTGGTTATGACACAGAACGTTTTTATTCCTCGGATCACTTGGGGGAATGATACAGCTGGTAATGATCCAATTAATCATCATCTAATCATTGCTAACCGATGAAAGGCATTTGAATGTAAAACGAGGGATTATTGTATCTCAATTTCAGCTGTTGATGCTTTCGTCAGGTGAGCAGATGTACAATATCTGGAAAACTCAAGTAGAATTCCCCAGTCCTAAACTTGTGTGCTATTAACAGCACCCAGATTTTAAAAAATTATGCGTTAAACACGGGAGTGAAAGTAACTGAGTTTGGATCGGGAAAGGGTGCAAACTATTTTTTTCCAAAAAAGGTTCTTCAAGGTGGAATTCTATCTAAAAGCTTTCTTTCAGGCATAGCATGATTGTACCCTGTAGTTTCTCACCCGGCTTTTCATCCTGATCAAATCGATAGCAACTCCTCAGGCAGCCTTCAGACATCTCTGTCTATAAGCAGAGATACAGGCCATGCACTAACACACAACTGAATTAATTAGTCGGGTCAGAGTCTTTTGAAGGTTTCTAGAAGCTCTCCAGGTCAAGACACATCAAACCTTGAAAGCCAAAGCGGTTTTCCTTTCCCACGTGTACATCTGTGATGTGTTAAGAGATTCAGAAATGAGAAGATTGTAAACATTGCAGAGGAATTTCATTGACTTCTAATTTTAGACCATTTCGGAATTGACATAATCATTATTAATCATCAGTTTTAAAAGATTCGTAGTTTGCATATTCAAGATTTAGGATTGCATATTAATGTTCTGATTTAGAAAAGATGGATTGAAATTAGAATAAAATGATGGTGAAAAACCTTCCCAACGCAAGGCAGGGATGTGCACAGGAATTTTGAGGGGCAGTTGCTCTGACCTGAAAAAAGGGCAACCCCCCCCTCATATGAAGGACTGAGAATAACAGGGTCTTTATTAAAATATATATATAAAGAAGTAAAACACTGAAATACAGCACTCAATCACCTTAACTAGTACTAATAATAACACAGAAAAACATAACTCCCTGAAATATCTCTCCTGAATCCGCCTCTTTTCAGTGGGCATCTTGGCTTCAAACAATACCCAAAATGGTGAAAGGATTAAGGCGTTTAACCATTTAGAATAAAATAATTAATGTGATGCATAGCTTCCATCATTAATTTTTCTTGCTCAAACGAAATGTGAGAAACTAACTATCAGCAGAGACGTAGCTTAGTTTGCCTAATGCCTACCTACCAAAAAACATTGTAGCCTAGGCTGCTTGTCTGCAAGCTATCTGTCTTATCATTTAGGCTAAACGTGGCAAACTCAGCCTGAATTTTTGAAGATTTTAATTAATTTCATAAAACTTGATGATGATGATCGTTCGTTTGTTATACATCACAAACTCACCTTTTCTGACAACGTTATGGTGGCTATTTCCATAACATAAAAAAGGAGGACACTTTGCAGCATTTAGTGAGGCAAGAATAATTGCATAGGACTCTGGTGTACTCGCAACTACAATACAATTGTGTGCATCACATCGATGGTCTCATGATACAGTGATTCTGAAACAGTCTACTCGTTTTTTTTTATTGTCTGGCAATGAATATTTGACCTATAAGCTTAAGGGAAGATGTACCTGCAGCTCGTCGGTTACTTTTGTTTTTCTGTGCTGGCATGTCGCAGGTCCCTTGACTACAAACGTCCACTTCACAGCGACATCCATGAAAAGTGTCTCTACTGTTTTTTTATATAAAGTTGTGCTCTTTTGTCCATTCCGGACTAAATGATGTCTGATGTTTCAGCAAGTTACCGTTATGATGTGACGAAGCCAGCATGTGGACTACACTTCCACGTCGTGGAGGCTTGTTTACGTTATTAACCAATGATATATCAGATATTTATTTGACACCTCTTTCAGCCAATCATTTGTTTGACCGGAGATCTTACGGCGTCAGACGCTATGCTGCTGCGTCCCAATAAATGTTCTAAAGCGGGTTTTGTTTAGGCCGATTCAGGACAACTCCAAAAACGAGTACAAATGAGTGTCTGGTTTGAGGCTGCCCCGGACGCCGGACAGGGGGCTTAAAATCCTGACTGTCCGGACGAAATCCAGAAGTATGGCTACCCTAGACAACGTTGAGTCGTATCACCTGATAACCGCGACAATCTCCTTCTAGGGCCGCTCATGCAGGCTCAGCTCAGGTGCCGGTCGCGTGCAGCGCTGCACCCACGTAAACAGAGTTTGCCCTTCCCCTTCTGACTTTTACTTTAGTTGCCCGGATACGGAGGTGAATGAAGCTTTTCACGTTTTTTTTCTCTAGACGTATGTAAAATTCTGCATTCATTGTATGATTTATTTATTTTCCACCTCGGAAGGGCAACGTGAGTCGAGAAGGGCATATGGGCAGTTGCCCGGGCAACCTGAGCAACCCCCCTGTGCATGTCCCTGCTCAGAGGTTGCTTTTTCATTGCTTGGGAGATTTGATGGAGTTCTCATTTAAGTATAAACTTTGGTTGAGATGTTTCTCCTTAAATTGCTAAGGAGAAATATAAAGAAAAACAAATGAGACAATTGTTTATATACGTATAGCTACATTAAGAATATGAAGCTGTAAAATGTATATGAACTCTGGAACAGAAATGACTATGATAAAATCTGGACATTTTTAATAATATTGACTTTTGATTACAGACTTGACAAATGTAAGCTCAGTATGTGACATTGTTGAGGTCTCTTCTGAAACTAATGGAGACATGTGTGAGATTTCTGGGTCTTTTTCTCAGACGAAATATCAGAGACATGGTAGATTGATGTGAATGTTTTCATTTGCATTCATTTAATTTTGTTGATGTCTAGGAAAAATAATTGAGTTATTACACTAAATATTTTCTTTGTTATTGGTTTTCCTATTACATTATGATGCTGTGCAGACAACTTAAGGTATATGGTTGTTTTCCTTGAAAACTATAAACCATGAAGCTCGGTGGTGCTTTCAATACCTGGCACTCTTTGTTAAACAGCATCGTTCAAACATGATTATTTTTGCCTTTTTCCAATATTGATATTTGCTTCACAGTGACACAAATCATAAAGTTGGGTTGTAAATTAACCTTTTCTGGGTTGTTTCAAACTATGGTTGACATATGGCTGGTTTTAACCCATCCTTGGGTGAATTATAAACATTATCTGTGATAGTGTAACTCAACTGTTTGGGTTCACTTAGAAAAGTGCATTCAAAAGCTGAAATCCTGTTAAATAAAGGACCTTTATTTAAGTGAACTACCTGAAAAGGTGAGAAGCCTCAAACTGATTATCGGATCATCAGAACGGATTATTGGACGGTTTTGGACCTGTTGCCAGACTGTTTGCCTTTCTTTTCTCTGAAAAGTTTATTGGAGATGATTTAGTAACAATATCCAAAAGAAGATTAATGTTGTTTTCATTCATTCATTTTGTATCTCTTCGGCCTTTATCGTCGAGGGATCTTGTTTGCTTGGACTAATCTTCCCTTGTGGATGAATATATTTTGTATTGCTGAAAAAAATCCATGGACAATTAAATCAAGGACAATTTCATTCATCATTTCTGGGACTTTCAGATAAGTTTTGTGTTTGATGTATTACTTTTGGTGCGTTGTTATATAGATTATTTTACTGATTTCTTTTTAAACGTTTCTTATTCTAATGCCTTTAATTCTTAATTTAGCACGACAAATTTCCCGAACCTTCAAAGACATTGCTTGCTTTTTAAAACTCAGAAGCTAAATTTATTACAACATAAACTTACACACTCGACTTACCGTACAATTATCACAACCGATCACAAAGTCATCCAGAAATTTCTGCAATTTCAGTGTTCCAATTTGAGAATCAGTTTCTTGGGCACTTTTAATTGCTGCGAATTGAATCTGTGATTGTCTTCTTTATTAACTTACTATAAAGATCATTGTTATTATTCTTTTATACATGCTATGGAAATGGTTATTAAAGTACGTTTAATGGAGGTCTGAGAGGGCTAGTTCAAACCATTACTCTAATTGACTGCCATTTAGACACTAGTACATATCTCATACTGCACATGTTTACCTTTTAACTTTCTTTTAATGTACTTAACAGTGCTGTAATACCATTTCCTCCTTGACAAAATAGTCATTGTATGAATATTAATGTGCTATCTCTCCAGGCAGCTCATTTAAAATGAATGAACGCAAGCCTTGGGCTAAGATGGTCCTGTACAAACACCAGGAGCTCATTAAAACTCAATTGTTTTGTAATATGCACCTGTCTATAAGAGAAAAGAGGTAGTGGTGCAGAGACGGACCGAACCGGGATCAGAGGTTACAAGCGTAATGTTCTTTATATTTCAATTATTTACCATGAACCGCTTCATTAGTGAATGCTTTTCCCATTAGTCCGATTTTGTGAAAATTGAATGCAACCTGGAATACGCTTTTCTGGCAAGTGGACAAATGGCACAGGCGTGAGCGTTTACGCAAACCATTTGTTTGTGCCTTCTGGTATGAATCACAGGAAATTAGCCGGCTAGGCGGTTTTTGTATTTTAACAAGGAGCAAAAAGCATGAAGTGCATATAAATGTGTATCTCTTCAAATCTCTAGTCCTTGTTGTGGTGTAATGCAATCCAAATAGCGTTCACCCACTTTAAACTAAATCAACTTCTTTCAGCTTTGACTTTCCTTCACATGATTTTACAATGAGACCAAACCATTTTTTGCATGCTGCTCCATGTCGAAAGCTGACGCATGCACATCAAACACATTTTAGATGGAAATATTGTTTCTACATCTTGTTACAATCCCTTGTAAGTTTTTTTTGTGTTTGAGTGTGTGTTGCAGGAATGGAGGCCATTCATTGGCTCATGGGTAGCTGCTTCTGATTGGTGTAGCTGTTTTGGGGAGGGCTTTAAAAGCCTGTCCCCTCCATTCATTGTTAGCTTGCTAATTTATTGTTTCGGGCCTGTTTTTGTCATGTAATGTTGATTGTGAGGTATGCACCCTGTGCTTGTGATCAGTATGAGAAACTTGTTTATTGTTTGTTAATTGTCTTGTTTGTTATTTTTGGACAGACGGGCTCCGAAATCATCGTCATTTCTATTATTTTCTTTTCTAACAGGTTATGTAGAGGGAGTAGGGTTTAAGAAGTGGGGTTTTGATTGTTGTTTTGCCGTTTTCGGAGTCTGAAAGTCATGCCCATATTTGTTTTCAATTCTGAGACATCTTTTCTGTTGCGATCTAAACCAGGGTGAGCTCTTTCCTGTCAAATTACCTGCCAGCATACCTTTTACACGCTTGTATCTTTTATTTGTAGGCTTTCAAACTTCTGTGTCATTCCTCGTCTGATGAAATTCTGCTCTCCCAGCGAGTGGAGTCTGCAAGTTTCCATGGTAACCTATGTTTTTTCAGCGGGGCAGTGTGTTGAGTCGTCAAACAGAGCCGCCCACATGGGAGATATAAATGAATCTGGAGATCATTGCTGTGTTACAGCTCTGTGAGTGAAGGGCTGCATCCCATAACCTCTGTGTATGTAACAGTAAACAATGTATCACTGAATTGTTTCATCCGTCTCTCACTCTTTGTTTCCCTGTTTGCTCTTTTGGCCTTGTTGCCACTGCACCCAATTCAGATTTGTTTTTTAAAGTTGATCTTTACGAAAGACTGTTCACAGTATTGCTTTGCAAGTAAAGAAATTGAATCCATTTGTTCGGGTAGTGTGGTCGATATCCAGTATATTGGTAGCCATAGTAACCACTGACGCAGCAGCACGGTATCAAGAGACACGAGGCGGTGGCTGTCGTTGTGGAAAGAGAAAACTGAAAAATGGAAATTTGGACTCTGTTAATGTATACATTGTGACATGAGGCACACCACCATTGTGCTGTATTGTATTGTATTGTATTGTGTGTGATGGTAAAGTAAAAAAATCCAATCAGAATGTTCAGACTGGAACAGATTGGAAATGTTTTTATCAGAAGTAAAACCGTATATGTGCTTTGGATCAAGTTGAAAGAAATCGGATTGCATGTTTGTTGTTTTTTCCTGTGTAACTTCAGACAGATTTGAGTCAGGTGCACCAAAAAATTTGATTTTTGCTGCCTGTCTGAACAAAGCCTTTATCTGTTTTTGAACTGCCACGTTAATGTTTGTTTGCAGCGAGAAAATATGTAAAACTCAAATAAGTAAATTATCTTTCCTCCGTGTCCCGTCCTCTAGACCGGAAGAATGTTGTGCACGGGTTTCACGTCCCCGAACAAGAATGCATCTCATTCCAGCTATCTTGAGCAATAACAAATGAACAAGTCTACCAACAGGTGTTCACATTGATTATGAACACTTTAATTGTGCTAAATGTGAACAAAGCATGTAGTGTTTGTTTTTATAGTTTGGATTTCTTTGTTGACAACTCTTTAATTTGAGCGCTGACATCATGCTGGTGCTTTTTCGGGAGCACCCTGCCGGAAACATTGAATTATTTGTTCAACTTTGAAAAACACTGAGGCTCGAGTCCCCTGCCTTTTCCACTCCTTCGAATTGCTTTTAAAGCATCTATAAACCACTTTGCAAGACGTGAACACTGGTCCAGAAGCAGTCTTGGTTTTAATTGATTTAGTATTTAAATCTTCGAGATACTTTTTGATTTAGTTATTGTTGTTTTGGTTGCATTTTTTTCAAACTTTAGTAAACACTTAAACAGGAAGTTCTTCCGGACCAGCGTTTGTTTTACGTTTTCCAAAGTGGTTTATATTGCCATCTTGGTTTGAAACCTTCTGTTGACATCAGTCTGAAAATGACATCAGTCTGAAATTTCATGCAAAATCCTTCCTGACAGCTCAAATGATATAGACGGTTTCATCTGACACAAGCGCCTGGTGCCAAGTTAACTTCCGGTCTGTGTTTGGCTAGTGGCTAACAATATAACTATTTAATTTAATTTAATTTATTTTAATATTAATTTTTATAAATATTTTATCCTATTATTATTTTTATTGTGTTAAATAAACTGTGTTTAATGGATCATATAACTTTGTCACATTTAGGTTTAGCCGAGTAGTTATTTTACTGTTAACCCAAAATAATACTGGCTAGACATTACTTTTAACTTGATAGCTAATGTAATTGACTTATCTGCGAGGAACTCTATTCTGTGAGGATGTGTACCGGAAGTTAAGTTTGGACCATGCACCGTAAAGTTAGTTGCTTTAAAACTGTCTGTGGATGCCCCTTAAAACATGTCTGATCGACATTGTGAACCTAAAAGCAGCCTGACTGGCAGAGCATCTTAAAGATATTGGCCAACCATTTATTCAGGCAAACCCACGGACTAGATTTAGAAAATGTGCTTTTGCACATTTCTGGTTTGTGTAAGATAAAAGTACATGTAAATTTCTCAGTAGAGGTGTCCTTGAAAACGTATTTTAGTTTGACTTAATGCAGTGGTATACGGCACGATGGCACTTGCTTCTCTGTGGTCACTTTACTGAGTGCACTTCCTCGTGCAGTAAAATGAAGAGGAAGATCTAATCAAAAGAGCGGTGCAGAAAAACATGATCGAGAACAACATTTTACAAGGTAGAAAGTTAAACTTTAAATTGTACTTGGGTGGTCTCTTTGGCATACAATACCTTGTTATTCTCACAGCGTTGTGTGCTAACGTGTCATAAAACTAAGACTGGCAATCTGTGTTTTGGCGATATTAAGATTTGACTGGAAAGGAGTTGGCGCCCATGTCACAGTAAAGTTGGCGAATTACATTAACCACTTGTGACAGGCTTTCTGAAGATAACTGTCCTGATGAGAACTTACTGTTTGGACAAGAACGTGACAGGCCTTTAGGCAGAGGCTTTTTATTGCGATTGGCGACATGATTGATGCCTATTGATATGGGGTTTAATGACTCTGCGCTACCAAGGGAGTCAAAAGGCACTTTTAGTAGTCTTATGGATTAAAAAGATATGAAATGTAATGCGGTACAACTGATTTTTTATATTTCATTACCATTTCCATATTACACAGGAACAGAGAGCAGTTTATATGAGTTATCCCAGCTCTTTGAAGCTCTGCACAGACAATTTAATATTCCTTTGGATGTCGAATCAAATAACAACGTCCTTTAGAGTGGCATAATTTCTCTTTACTGCCCCGGTTACCTGCCACCCGTCCGATAATGGCATCAGAAAGGAAGATGTATGCAAGGAAATATATTGATGGCTTTTAGTTAAAAAGCACAAGAAGATTAAGTCCCCAAAGATAAATTCTAGCGAGAGACAAACTAATAATTACATGTCAAAGTGGACAAACATGTTAAAGTTTGACATGATTTATCTTAGAGCTCTGGTACTTCTGCTAGGTGTTTACTCTGCGAGAGAGACGTTTTTCACACCTGGCTAACGCGTTCAACTCCATATGCGTGAATGAGCACGTGGAACGCTCTTAAAGGTAAAATGTTAAAATACTTGTTTGTATCCTGGCGAGCCTGTTCTTCTGCAGAACACAACAAAGATATTTTGAAGAATGTTGCTTACTGAACAGCTGCGGTACACAGTGACAGTGAATGGGTTATGGGTTCGGATACCATTATTTTTCCTTTTGCGTTCTGCAGAAGAGAGAAAGTCATACAGGTTTGAAATGATAAGAGGGTCACTTTAAGGGCAGAAGTGTGTCTCACATATAATTTTTGCCTTAGATCATAATAGCTTGAAAAACGTTTAAACACGTAATGATATTATCAGTTAAACTGTCTAAATTGACTGCCTTGGCAATGTTTTGTAGTGTGTCTAGACTAGTAAGGCCTCGTGTCCGGGTAGGACTCTTCTCTTAATTTTACCAACCGTGGCGATAGACCTTCGCTTACTGGAGAGCCGCAGCAGGAATGCATCTAAAACGTAAGGTTGGCTTCAGAGTGGCATTCAGAATGCATTCTTAATATGATCTCATACTGTTACCTCTGTCTCCCCAACAGAGCGTCTGCTCCGCTTTACCGCAGTTTCACTTTACACCCGACGTGCTGAGCCCATCTCACTTTAAATTAAGTCTCCGCTTTACTGCTCGCTGTCAGGAAGCAAGCAGCGCACCCACTTGTGTGGGTTCTTCAGTCAGCGCACGGATGCCACTGTGGAGGACTGACGGAGCCCTGAATACCGCAGATCTTTTGGTGTAAATACAGATGGGATCACAGTGCGTTCAAACTAATGTCAAGATTCTCCACTTAGTTGGGTCAAGAGAGGGTAAATGAGAGGAGAGCATAGGACAAATTACTTGGAGGGTTCTCACGACCCGCTGGTTGAGGAATGATACCGATGTTATGCTAATGTACATCTGGCTGTGATTTTGTGAGTTGGGGGAACATTGGAGTGTTCTGTCATTGTTTTAGCTTCAAGTGATACTCGGACGATTTCTTTCAAGTGGCGTTTGAGCTATTCTCAGGACATCCTTGCTTGACGGGCGACTGGCTCGCTTTGTTAATATCCTCTTGCCACGTAGAGCATCACGTGAAATCCATTTTTCCTTTGTTCTTCCTCTCATTGCATGGTGGCAAGGCAATTAAAATGCTATTTTGCCAACTGAGCAGTAAATTGTCTCTCACCTCCAAAAACATGGGCTCGGTTTAATAAGGGTTTCTGAGGTTCCTTAAAGCTGTCATCTTATCTACCAAATGTGATTGGATTAAGATGTTTTCCTCAGCTCGGAAAGCTGAAAAGAAGTGTATTGGAGTTAAAATCAGGATATTGAAAAAACTACAATCCAATTAAGTGATCAATCAGGTCATGGGAATTTCAATTATACTTCAAGAAAAACTTGAGTGTAATGCTGCCTTCAAGCGTATAGGGGAAGTTTAGGCTTTTTTGCTTCAAAATGTAACCCATTCAAGTCAGAAACTAATACGTAAGCAAACTATGATGCATATGGTGAATAAAATTAATGAATTATTTATATGTGACATATCAATTTAAACAACTACAAAAAGTTATGAGACGAGAAAATGATATTGATAATTTACACATTGGTATCGAAGAAAAATATTTTGGTTTTGTTTAGTTTAGACACAGTGTCTACACAGGACGCGACGTGACAAGACAAAAGACAATAAAACAATAGAAGACAATATAATTTTGCCACTCTGAATGCGACACAACAAACCCATTAATAATAAGCCGTTGGTCGCGGCGGTCGCGTCTGCTATAGACACGTTTGCATTTACATAATATATGTCTGTTAAATGTGCATATTCGTTTTAGACTTATAAACACATGCACACACATGTATACATATTAAGGAAATATTTACATTTAAATTATATTTAAACGTTTGTTAATATTTATATTTTATCTAAATATATGGATGTATGTGTATGTGTTTATATATACAAAATTAATATGCACAATGAAAACACATATATGTCAACACAAACCTTTATTCTGGATGCAGTTAATCGCATTAATCATTTGACAGACCTAGATAACATTATATGTGTGTATGATACTCGTACAGTATATATATAACTTTTAGGATGCATAAAATATAAGCTATGCTTTAGCTCTTCTGTTTTCTCTAAGCACAATAATCATATTCTTCTAAGGGTCTGCACCTCTTATAGCATATGGTCATTTTCTTCTGTGAAATCGCAGTGGGGGGCAGTCCATGCTTTAATGCCACCCGTCCAATGCGACACACTAAGTACCCTAATAATGAGGTCTTCTGTTCTTTAGCTAATGTTAAAGGAAAGTTATGGAGTGCATACTCTTTCTCCTTCGCAGAATGTTAAAATGTTGTCTAACAGGGTTAAATAAACAAGACAAAGTGTCACATTTGAAGGCAAACAGCTGTTTATTGTGAGAGTGGATAAAAATACAAAGGGATCCATTGTTCAGTTCAAATTTCCAGTCAGGGTAGACAGACAGCCAGTTATTGTAGACAAACAAACAAAAAACAAATGAAAGTAAAATGTTTAAGCATTCAGCTTTTTCAGTCGAATCAAATCACTAGCCTGAAAAGCAGTAAATCTAAAACTGACACAAAGTCACAGAGCGACTTCCGAGAATGCATTAAGCTAACTAAGTTTTTTTTTCCAGTGTCAAGCCAGCAAAATGATACTGTTATGAACTTAGATAAACTCCTGTATTGGCGTTAAGTTTCTTTGAATGTAAATAAAGCCAGTTTAATTTAGCATTACGAGGTTAAGCGCAAACTTTCCGATACTTGTTCACTTACCTGTCATTCAATTCATAAAGCAAGGTTTTACACTTACAGTACGAGTCCTCCTGAGACAGACTGTGGTTCATTAGTTTGCCTCGGTTAAAATATTTAATGGTAACCCAACTTACGACTTATTTTGATATCAGGTCATAAATATATAAATGTCATAACACACGCAGTCTGTGTTATGAAAGTCGTCTTGAGTGACACGAAAAAAGAGGGAAATTCGTGTCCACCAACACGAACCAATAGATTACTTTGCGTGACTATATCACGAACTGTGAACAATCTGTCAAAATTTACAGTACAATTCTGTAAGATTACTGGGTACAGTGTATGGGTTGGTCAACTCCTCAAAGGATTCTCAAACCTGAGACCCTTATAAACGCCCATAGATGAACAGTTCACCCAAAAATGAAAATTCTGTCATCTATTCCTCACCCTCAAGTTGTTCCAAATCTGTTCACATTTCTTTGTTCCGATGAACAGAGATATTTGAAAAGAAATGTCTTGGCCGCCATTGTCCACCACAGTAGGAAAAATTGGGTTACACATCTCTTTGTTCTGTTGAACACAAAATAAGTTTACCTGTAGCTATGCACACACGCATAAAATATTGTTCTTATTATCCTGTAGATTATTTTCAGCTTCTGTAAAGAAGTCCATTACGAAAAAAAACTCTGCGACTAACAATAATGTCTATATTTAATCTGCTATCCAAGGTTATTAGCAAACATATTTAACTGGAATGTAACACGTCTGTCTCTATTTAAAATTTTCTCTGATACAGGTCTAATCTCATCTATGAGATGTTTTTTTATCACCATGTATATCAAAATGAATACTACAGTCTTCCAAGGCCATTTTTACTGCAGTCTCTACAGCTAGTGTTTTGAGTCACAAGATAGCACAGATGAACTATCACGCTACGAAAAGATTATCTGTACATTCTGTAAAAAATAACTGGTATGTTGCCATGGGTGACAACCTTAGTGTGGTGCTTATTTCTTAAACATTTGATGTGGAATGCTGTGATTGGCCAGTCAGAATCGAGTATTCCAGAAAGCTTTACATTGATGGTTATACTTTACAAGTCTTTATAAGATAAAGATGACCAGACATCTGTTCAGATGAATGATGCATTTAAAACCATTTAAATCTGTCTTATCAGAGGAAAAGAGGTGATTAGTTATTAGTGATTTTTAATCAGTGATGCTCCTCATGGTGCACATCAGATTTCGATTGGAACATGTTGTGAGGAGCTCAATGTAACCGTCGCTTTTAAATCGAGTGTAAATTCGGGTAAAGACTGCATCACTATCCGAGAAGAACAGTCACATGGGAACCTTTGAATCTATTTTAAAGGTTTTGGTCACTTGTGTTCAAGCTCAGCTTAACTCATAATAGAGAAGCACCGATCACCTCTTGGGGCGTCAAGTCAGAAGACATCTCGATTTTACAGTTAAACTGCTTAAAAATCTGTCTGATCTGAACATGCAGAAAATGAACTGTAAGTTAAGTGCTGACAGTGTGGGGTGCTTTATAAAGCGTTGAAGTCAGTCATGATGCAGTGCATTGAATCCCATCCATAGAATATTTAACAAAGTCTCCTTTGTGTTTTACAGGAGAAAGTTTTACAGGTTTGGAAAGACATGAGGGAGAGTAAATGACAGATTTTCTTTAAAGCTCAAATCTGAAATCTATTTTCTATTTCATAAACATATATCAAAGCAACCTGATGGGAATTCATACCTATTTAACAAGGTTGGCTCATTCGTGTGAATTCCTATTTCCTACGGTGAAGTAGGATGTTGGTTAGCCACCTATTAAAATATAAACAAATTATTTTGATATCAGGTTGTAAATATATAAATGTTAATACACACGCTGTCTGTGTAATGAAAGTCGTTGAGAGTGTCCACCATCATGAACCAATAGATTACTTTGCGTGACTATATCACGAACTGTGAACAATCTGTCAAAATTTACAGTACAATTCTGTAAGATTACTGGGTACAGTGTATGGGTTGGTCAAGTGCGAAATTGCATCCAATGGCTCAGCTTAAACATTATAATTATAAGCTTACCATCGTGAATTAGTGTAAGATAAGGAGAGATTTAAACAAGGATGTGCTTGTTCTGTGATTTTCGTTTATTCTTAACCAAAAAAATATGGATTGCATCTTTAAGAAAAAACACTTTTTTGTTTAACGAAAATTACAACTTAAAATGGGTCATAAAAAGACGAAGTGTTTTTAATTTAGCTGGACCACACAATGAATACGCACCACCGTTCCAGCTGCAAAACAACAGTAAAATAAAATTCTGCTTTCTGCCTTGTTAAAAGAGCATCTTATAGTAAAACGAAGAGTACATTCACAAGAGTAAAACTGACTTTTTTCAATAAAACATTCTATTAAAATAATGCATCTTAATACTAAACAGTATACTTTAATTTTGCATTATGCAAGTCTTAGCAACATTTATTTAAACTTGGCACTGCCTCTGTTCTTCTGCTCACAGTATTTCAGGGTTAAACTGCTTTACAATACTCCCAGCAGTGTTTTATATGATTCTGCAATATTAAGACATTCAAATCTATGCGTGCAAGCCAGAGAGGAGATAAAACTCTGGGGCGGAATCTGTGCCAGGTATCCTCGATGCACCCAGAAACATTAATCAATACAAATTACTCTAGAGCTTTCTGGTGTGATTGTGACCGGGAAAAATATGAAAGAGGGTAAAACAAAAGCAGAGAGACATCCTCCAGTGATTCAGTTCGCCAGGCCTCCATTCATTTTGCTCTTCAATTGACTTAATGTGCTTTACAGAACATCACCCGCATGTTCCCTTCAAAACGGCTTAATAAACATAACAAAGCACCTCCTTCTGATGTTGCCGTCCTTCAGGACAGCGGGGCTGAATGTTACATGCTGTTAAGTCAACACTAAAAGGCCTCCCAGGAATGCCTTGCAGGAGGTTTAGGGCAGAAGGGAGCTTGCTAATTCAGTAACGGTCCGAAAGTTTTTCTACATCGGGGTAAATCGATGTATACCCAAAGGAAGACCGGGGAACAACTGCTTTATCCCGACGGGTCCATGCTGTTGCCAGATCAGAGATCGTGAGCTTCTTTATCCAAAGAGGTTACATCTGTTCTTAGATCAGGGAATGCAATAGACAGCTCAATCTTGACAGTGGATGGTGTTATGCCAACAACCGGCCGACAAAATGAACTGCTGTACATTGAATTTCTTTTCTGAAAAAGTACCATTGAATACAGCAGACGGATTTATCTCACAAAGTAAATGCCATCGCTGCATTCATTTTGTGCTGGCTCGCACAGACACAGAGTAATCTCCTTTGCTAAACGTGGGCTTTGGGGACACCAAAACAGTCATGTTATCGGTTTAAACATCTAGAATGTGTCTTATATTTCTACATTTCTAAAACAGACTGTGATATAAAACCCTCTTGGTCCAAACTGCATTAGATCTCCTTGAAATCTAAAGCCACTCGGATGGGTCAAATTAAGGCAGGTCGTCCCAACTCTCAGCCCGATATTACCGCCAGTCCCACGGGCAACTGTGGACCTCGTGCCAAAAAGCACATGAGGAATTTAGACCCGGAGTTCCTTCTAATGGCTTGATAGAGAGGCTTAATGTGCAGTGAGGTGGTGCAGCAGAGCTCTCGCTGTCTGTGCCAAGCTGAGAGACATTCCACAGCACTCTCTAAGGTCAAACTCAAGGCCTGTTAAATCACCTGTGTTGCATTTAAAGAGCGTGTCCATTTGGTATTTTTTATATTTTAGGTCGTTTTCATTAATTTACTCATCTTTCTATTAAGAAACCAATTGCAATCTTTCAAACAATTATTCTCTTACTTTCCAAATATTGCAAATATACATCTTATACAATTATAAGTTTCTTAATAAAACTGTGAATATATTGCACTCCAATTATAAACCTACAGACAATTGTCAATGTACATCTTATTGAAACATTTGCGATAATAATGTATTCTTTATATTTAATTATTTTCCTGTTTTAGTATGTATTTTGTCTTTATTTATAGACTGTAGTTTATGTCTGTTATACCTATAATATGTGTATCTCTACTGTCTGTATTAATATGGATTTTGCTGTAAATTTGCTTTTTTTCAATTCCCAAATTGAATTGAATTGAATTGCTAATGGCTGTTGAACATATGTGACGTTTGTCAAAGGATTTGTGGAATTAGTCAAGCAGTTTTTTTAGTTATTGGTAGTTGAAAAATAAATTGTACATGTGAATAATGTAGAAAAAACTAACAATAAAGATAAATCTCTTTTATGCTATTTTATAAATACTATATAATAATATATTAATAACAGTTTGTTTACTGAATTTTGCTGTCACACCATAGGGCACATTTTTTTTTTGTCAACTACCCGTATATGTATAAAACCCCATATATAGGAATAGACTTAAGAATCGAAATCTGTCCTTGTGTGCCTCTCAGTCTTTTCTTCTTTCCAGTCTGTCACTGTATTCAGCAGCAGTCTCACTCTCAGAGACAATAATGAAAGATTAATGTATCAATGACATTTCAGCAAGTACTCAGATGAGGTATTTTCATTGGTAAACAGCCTGTTCTATAATGTTGCGCTTTCTTGTAAATATGAGAACATTTTGTGACAACAACAAAACAAACACGATTGATGATTCAAATAGCGTTAGTCGTCACGGCCGTAAAAAATGGCGTAATTAGCGTAATATATTCTGCTTCTAACGCTTTGAACAATTCCCTGTTTTGTTCTATTATCCATAAGGCTTTCTGCTATCTTGTGATGTGATATATTGTGGTTTGCAAAATAAACAGCTTAAACTAGCTTGGTCTAGATTGGCTTTCCAAACGGTTGCCAAATCTCTGTAAAAAGAGGAAACAGACTAGTAGAGCATGGAGCCAAGGCCATCAGTTTATTTTCCATTGGTTTCACATCTTCTGCACTGTACACCGCTCCACATGATTTATAGGAACACCATGGTGGTGAGACGTATACCAGAGGTTCACTTCCTATATTTCCTTTCTGGTCTAAGTTTTCTTCTTGTCGACACGGGGGAAGAGGATTCATATGTGGAAGAGAAAATCTCCAGAGCATTTTCATGCACTATATCACAAAATCATTCACAGAATGAAAGAAAAAACTATTTAAAGAGAGAGTTCACCCAAACTTATTTACTCGTGCAAAATCTGTTTGAATTTTTTTCTTCTGTGTGAGAGGTGAACAGTTCCCATTTCTACAGTAAAATCGTGCTGGCAGCTTTTGCTGTTATTTAAACAAAGCATAATAAAACATACAGAAGATTTGCTGATGAAAATGACTTGTAAATTTGCTTAAATATTGTCTGGAAATGATCCGTCTATAAGTCTTTTAGTTTAAAATAATTTTTAGCTTTGGGGTAATTTTTCTTCAAACAAAAAACCTGCAAAATACAGCCGCAGAGAAAATGAAGAGAGCATTTCAAAAAGTCACTCTAGCTAAATTACTAAATATAAATGTATCTTCAGCTTTTCTGAATGTACTATTTTTTTGCTATGTGTTTAGGTAAAACATTTTCTTTCATTCCGTGAACTACTAAATTTCAGATAAAAATATTGTGTTTTTTTGCATTTACTGGAGAAACAGGTCAAAATAAGCGAAATGATGCTAGACCTCAACGGTTGTAATGAAAACAAGTTCATATTTACTTTTAAAGATCGGGAAAACACACGCAGTTTATGCCAATCTCATATTAATCTTGAGTACCCATACCGTAGTTTTGCATACGTCGTATCTTCGAAAAGTATTCAGTTTGATCAAATTTACAAAAGAGAGATACAGCTATTATTTCCGAACAAAGATGAGCTGCTGGAGGCAGGCAGGGGGGACAGAACTACAGCACTATAGCACACGATACATTATCGCATGATCCCTTGATGTTTTTTACATTGTGCATATACAGGTTCATGCGGCTTAAAGACTTAGTTTGACTTACCGCGTGCAGTTCATGTTCAGCATTTTTCAGCACTGGGGCTGCGGCATCTATCAGTTTAAAAAACGATCTCCAAATCCAGCGTTATATCCCCCGTATATATAACATCCATCACTGAAATGCCGTGAACAAACAAACACACCTCAACTTGTCTCACTATCGCAAGAATAACGATCGTTCCTATCGCTTGTCGGTTGGCACGTGGACAGGCTATAGCTTTCGCCTTGCCGTGGGTGTGCTTTCCGTGACAATTGCCCAATAAAAGGAATAGGATCCCTGTTATATTTCCCCAGACTTTCCGAAACAAGTTGGAATGCTGGGGGAGTGTATCAACCACAGAAAAACGATGTCATACGTTTTTTTAACACGTTGACCATGTTAAGCATGAGAAGCCAGCACTTTTAATAACAGTGTTAAGTAGTCAGAATGCATGAAATAGCATGTTACCCGATCTTTAAGCAATACAACAGTATTTAGGAAAAGTTAAAAAATTATTTTACATCGATATTTATCACCGTTTTCACGTGTCTTGTCAGTCTTTCACATTGCTTTTGTATGACTTAATGTCGCTCCTGTGGTTTGATTTTGTTGATATTCAACAGACACTGGACTGGAATGGGCACAATAAGTCATAAAGTGAAGTAAGTCATATATGTTTGAAATGGGATAGGGTGAGTAAATTGACAGAAATTTGATTTTGGGCGAAATGTTTTCTTTTTTACAATTTATTTTGTCTCGCATGAAAAAACATGTCTGGCCTCTCATAATTACTTTTGTTCTTGGTCGATGAAACCTGTCAAACTTTGTGTAAAGTAAGTAGTCTTTTGTGCTTATGTCATTGTGACCGGAAACTGAATGTCAGATTTCTACTCTGCATTTACTTATCTGGATGTGATAAGAGCAACACATTTCCCTTTTGAGTGTCTTGTAAGGCCACTCCAGTTTTTGATCAGAAACTCTATAGAGGGAATAAAACTCGTGCTCATTATGCTTTTGATCATATGCCATTCACAAACCTTCCTCACCTTTCTCAGAGCTCCATTATACACCTTTGTTGCCCTGCTGAAAAGAACAGCCCACCTAGTCATCGCATACGTTCCTAGCAGGCTTGAATAGCTCAAGCATCAACATCTGTCAACCAGCTACACTAGAAAAGCCTGCAGCGCTGGATGTAAGGTTTTATTTTACCCAGAGGAAATTCAGTTAATCCAATATAATCTTAAAACCGTAATTACTTGCACAATGTTTCCATTCACACCCCCTTCATTCCCCATAATACAGTGTATACATGTTTTATTTCACCAAAATGGCACTGCGATGTCATGCTGTATAAAACATGATTTACACATATGAATAAGTCACATGTTTTGTTCCTGTGGGAAAAGGTGATGCACTGGATGTTCCAGTTTCCCCATCTCTAAAACCATAAGGGCCATTGAGGGCCCCATTAGGCAGAAGCATACTGAATAAAACATGTCGTGTGTCAGGGACTGATTGTTTTCACTGTAATATTGATTTGATTGAGTCCAGAGATGTCATTTACTGGCTAAACTCTGATTGACATTCTGCTCTGAAATGAAAAAACACGACACCAAGCAGCTTTAAGATGGTACAGCGGTGGTCGCTGATGTGATTTGATGAGACTGAGATGTGATGAAATGAAGTATCTCATGAATCAGAACAGTACCAGTGGCTACAAGCATCTGTTTGACGGCGGGGCCTCTATCCCATTCTAATACGACATGGACACAGTATAAAGAAATAAACACAGACACGTTGTTATCCAAGTTCAGGATTGAATTTAGCATGAATGTAGTGGCATGTATCTTACAAAGAGACTAAAAGTCATTGCGTCTGGTTTTGTTTCATGTTGTGACATCATATGCATCATAAACAACAGACTTCATTTATTGTTAAAATGCGAATGGCGCACCGTGTGCCGTGAGATGCTCCAGCGAGATAATGCCTGCTGGGGAGTCATTGCACTTTTAGGAGAATTATACACAGCGGAGAGTTCGCTTAGCGTGATCATCAAAAAAAGAAACTCGCAGTAGGAGCCGTAGAAGCCGTGGGTGAATTATACACACAGATGAGACCTATATCCACCAATATGGTTCCAGCGCTGAGGATATGATGAAACAAACAAACGCTTTCGCATGTTGAAGAAAGACTAAAGCTGAGCTCACACTACACAACTGAAGCCTGTCTCCCTTTTATGTTCTAAGTCTGACACAAAAGCCGCACATCTATTACCAATGCTCTTCTAGTGTGCTCCCTTGCAAGTTAGGCGGCAACTTGTCGCTACGTTAAGATTTAAGCAAGGTTATATGAAGATTCTTTCATCATTTACTCACTCTCATGTCATTCCATATCTGCATGACTTTATATTGCAGAACACAAAAGAAGATATTTTTAAGACGGTTGGTAACCAAACAACATATTGACTTCCATTCGATGGACACAAACCACTAAGACATTTCTCGAAATCTTTTTTGTTAGGAATGGAATGAATGTGATTAAATGATTACGCTTGAAGTTGAGACGGGTTCAAAGATCTCGCATCGTATCTGTTTCCATCATAAAGTTTTGAAACATCCTCATCATATAAAAAGGATAGTGCTATAAGAGGACATACCTGGTCATTTTAAAATCATTGGTAATGAATCATGATTACATTGCATTAGAGAGTGTGATTGTCACCATGACAACATCTTCAAGATTGACTGTCGGCTAAATTGCCTGAATATGATGCTCTGTGTTTTCCTCACGTGCAGAAGGTGGTCTTGTTGTCTCCAATCTATTAAATGGCTGCCAGTCATCGGTTATACTCATTAACGTATCCAAACAGGGATTTAGGATATGAGCAGGTTTCGGGAACGGCAATGGGGTCATCTCTTGGCTGGCAGCTGATGAGGTCAGTGAATTAAAGTAATGATGGTTTGTTATTTGTAAGTGCCAGTGATGGAGACTCACTCATCGTGCCAAACGACAATGATTTATATGAGTTAGTGTGACAGTTTCGATCCCTACGTAGAAGAGACGGGCCAAGACCGGTTCAGATTTAAATAGTTCAAGGCCCAAAATCTATTTGCCGCTCCTTGAGGAGGTCCTCGCTTTGACCCGCAGCGTTTGGTTCACTCTTGGTGTACACATCAACACATCCTTTTTCCAATCTCAGACTGCAATCTGTCCGAGGTCCACCGGCCCAATCAGTAGCAAATGGAATGTGATTGTTTCTACCATGCATAATAATGTTTCATTTACTCTGTCTGAAACAGATGTCCCAGAGAAATGGCAGCAGATTGTGGACTGCTATGAAGAACATTGTGAATAACCTTGTTCTCCTCTAACTGGGTTTGACTTCCTTTCCTCTTTAGTTAGAAATCACACAAGTGGAACAATAAAGTTGTGACTCTTTTTATTGATACGCTAACAATGAAAAGTTTGGAAAGACTTTCACATTCTATAATTTTTCCACATTGTAGAATCATGGTAAACTCGTCCAAACAATGGACCAAAAATGTAACTATCCAAATACACGCATAGATATAGATAAAAACTGTTTTCTTTAACAGATATTTTTTTATTAAGGAATCAGGGAAAAGCAAGGAATATTAAGGCTTTTTACTGGAGTGTTTATCCACTGTATGCTGTGCTTTAATTGCTTTTCTTTGTTATTTGGTTTTGTAAAATAAAATTTAAGTTTCCCAAAGGGCTGGACCAGGACAAAAAGCGGCCCTAGACTTCTTTGTCAAGCGGCCCATCGGTTCCATCTGTGTACCTTTGGCTTCTGGGATCCCTCTCGATTGCGTTTTGTCAGCAATTACATGCCAGGGGACCCCTTCGATCCGGCCTTGTATGCCCGATTACCAATCCAGCCCTGTTTTTTATATAAAGAAAGCAACGTGTTGGCACAAATGTTTTTCTCTACAAAATACATTTCAAACACTTCAAACATAGATCTTTGGATCAATTTTTTAAGATTATGAGAAACATTTCAGGTGATCCCAAATATATTTAAATGAACATATAAATAATATTCATTATGATAATTATATAACAGTATAATATTCATTTTGTTAATACTTTATCTTACATTTTTTCAATGTAAGCTTGTAAGCAGCCTACTGTTGCTTTGGTTACATAATCTTTGAAGCGATATTTTTGAAGTCGAGCATTTATTTACCACCAAGTCCTTACCTGGACTAACACATAGTTTAACATATGTGATTACTAAAACAAAACAACTGCCATAGTTCACATTCTTGTCTTATTTAATTTTCAATGATTTGTCAACGTATTTATGTTTGAAATGTATTTTTGTTTCAAAGCAGTGTCTTGAAAGATAAGGTAGATACACTGCTTAGGTATGAAGGATTCTAGAAATATATTTCATAGAGTTTATTACCAAGGAAAAAAACAGTACAGGAACCTTTAGTGCACTGTTTCAAGACAAAATACTGTTTCAGCTTACAGTTCTGATTAGAAGGACATTTTGATAAATGAATCAAATTATTTTTTGCTTTGACATTGAATTCAGACTGGTGATGTGTCTTCATATTAGTGCACACGCTTATAACTTTTAGATTTCCTTTATTGTGTTCCATATATTATCTGAGAGAATGATAACTGGCAGTGTGCTAGTGCGTTGCGTGGGCGTTTATCTTCCTCTAATATATTCTATATATAAAGCAGGAGGTTCATCTTATTCTGTTGGTTGGAATAAGGTGCAGAAACAGATGTCAACTTGTTCGGCTGTCTTGTTACAAATGTGACAAAATGAAATGAAAAGGTCACAAAAATCAATTAAGAGACATTGCATGTGTTTTGTACATGGAAAGCGAATTATAGAAGAGATGACTCCTGAATGAGCTAAAGTTGAATGCAGTGGTCACCTCAGATGTGTGATCAAGAGTCGAGAAGTAAAAAGATCACCCTCTGTACAGTATCATAATTTAACTCGTACAAAACATTATTTATATTAGTTATATAGCAGTTCGTGGTGATCCCTGGATATCAAGGTCAGACTGGCTAAACAATTATAGAATAATTATATTTAGATAATCATATCATTCTTTATATATTATTTGCCTGTATTCTATGCATATTAATTTATGATTTATAATTCAAAAACCTACACATACATGTGTATACATATTAAACAACTATTTAGATGTGTTTATTTATATTTACCAATAATTGTAATTATATAAATGTTGATTAATTATATATAAATGTTGATTAATGTATTTTTTATAAGGTTTGACAGCCCTTATACATACAACTATATATATATATATATATATATATATATATATTATACTGTATATATAAACAGTTTTGTTTGAGATAACCTAATGTTATCATGTTTTTTTATTGTGTTATTTTGTATTATTTGATAAGGTTATTATGGCTTAAATCAAAACAAACGAACTGCAGTTTGATTGATATTAATAGGAATGCACAAAATATAAATACAGTATACCATATTTCATGTGCAAATTTCCAAAACCGTCACTGCTGCCCCTTAAAAACAAATATATATATATATATATATATAACATTCATGGATGAATTTGATCTCTAAAGAACTGCTCTTTTTTATCACTTGCCTCTCTCCTCACTGTCTTTCTTTTTATTTCCTGTAGTGGCAGATTTAATGAATACACTGGTAACAGCTTTCCTGTGGTCAGTGGTTAGAACATGGCACTAGCAACGCCAAGGTCAGTGGTTCGACCCCATGGGATTGCACATACTCAGATTCAATGTATAGTATAATGCAATGTAAGTCGCTTTGGATATAAGTGTCTGCCAAATGCGTAAAGATGTTATGTTAATAAAACAGCCATAATTCTTTCCTTCATGTTTCTCTTTCCCAGCAGAAGTGGGAATATCGAACCACCGTATGTATATTCCTCTTTAAGCGGCATTTAAACAGCAGCCTGAAGGTGTGATATATGTTGCTTCTCCATAAACAAGCCCAACTGTTCCCTCCATCTGTCATCGGATTTTAAAACGTCAGTGTTTAATATCTTCTAGCCGTTCTCCAGTCTCATCCCCGTCGTCAAATACAGTCAGAAACAGATGTTTCAGTTTCACACTCCCAAACGATTCAGTTTCCGATGCACTACATCAATATTGAATGGGCACATCAACGTTCCTCATATCTCAGGAGGGATTCGTGTGCATGTTTGCCGGCTACCTTGTTTGAATGTACAATATCATCTTGTTATCACCTTCTGTTACCCAGGCTTTGTTTTCCTTTGTCTGCATTCATCTTCACTCTAAAAACTTTTCTTCAAACTGAAGGTCTTATTTTTGAATCATTGTTACCAGTCAGAATTACAATAGTAGAGCTATTTTGGTAGCACCACAGGGTTCACTGAGGGAATCAACCTACAAAAGATTTTATTTTGTCTCTGTATATTAAGCTGGGTTGGGAGTGTTCTAATATCACACAAACATTTTGGTCTTGTTTTTCTGTAAAAATATTTAAACAAGATGAAAATTACTTGAAGAAAAATAATTTATGAAAATAAGCAAATTTAAATTAAGTTTATTTTTCACACCCCATCGGCAAATTGTTTATTCTTGTTGTAAGTGCACAAACAAATAAACAAAACGAAAGATTGCCAGTGGGCTTAGAAAAATTTACTTGATTTAAGTTTTTCTCTCATACAAATAATAATATCTAATGCAGCATGGATTCATGAGTACATTTATCTTGATTTAAAGGGATACTCAACCCAAAAATGATCATCCTTCTGTCATCATTTACTCACCCTCAAGTTTTTCCAAATCCGTATAAGTGTATTTGTTCTGATGAACAGAAAGAAATATATTTGGAAAAATGTTAAATGTTGTTGACTAACATAGTAGTTACCATTACCATTTATCATTTCAACAGAATAAAGAAATGTATACAAGTTTGCGGGGGGAGTAATTCATGACAGAATTTTCATTTTGGGGTGGAGTATCCTATTAAGAAAATTAAGGTATTTCTGTTGAAAACAAGACATAAATACTTATAAAATATTCTTTTTACACATGATGACCAGCTTCCATGCATGTATAATATTTCCATATTTTAAGTGTATTGTTTCATACAGTAAACACGGAATTCTTAAGTTTAGCACAACAATGTAAATATTCATGTAATGTAAAGAGAGCTTTGCTGAGCATGCACCGTGTGCAGTAATGCATTACACTCTTGCGAAGTCATCGAACGCAGATGCCCAGGAGTGCTTCACTCAATCTTTTGTGTGTGGTGTTGTGAATCACCACGGCTGAACCAAAATAGGCATCTAGGTCAGTGATGTTTTGTTGCTATTCATCAAAGTCCCACCGGCTCTATCTGTGCAACCAAGTACTGAAGTGAGATGCAGATCATCCATCTTTATACATTTTCTTTATGCTATTCAAGATCCTGTTTATATTAAAATCCTAAAGATAAGAATCTAGATGTACATGGTGTTTAATTTTGTATTGGAAGTTTTGAGTTCTGAATGTTACTGTATGTTTCTATAGAACTTTAAAGGAACAGTTTAACCAAAAGGAAAATTCTCTCTCTATTCACCATCCCTCAAGTTGTTCGAAAATCTGTCTTTGTTTTGATGAACATAGAGAAAGATATTGGAAGAATGCTTGAAACAAAACGCTTACTGGCCACCCTTGACTACCATAGTAGGAACAATTGCATTATAAATTTCTTTGTTCTGTTGAAACCTAAAGAAGATATTTTGAAGAATGTAGGAAAGCAAACAGTTCTGCTGCACTTTTGACTACCAGTGTAATTTTTCCTACTATGGTAGGAATGTACCGTATAAATGATCTAATACAGATTTGGAACAACTCGAGGGTGAATAAATGAAGACATGATTTAATATTTTGGTTTAGACTAGAATAAACAGATTATTATAGATACATGATGGCAGTATTCTGGCAGAATTCATTTCACAGTGTTCATGCCCCGTGCAATTAAAACCGGATGTAATTAAAACAGGACGGTCCAGTTTTATGTCTGTTCTGTAACATTTCCTTCATTGCTTTGCTGTGCTGTGCACTTTTTTGCCGCAGCGTGAATGACATTACTGTATAGATGAAAATTGCCTCTATTATCTGAGGACTGTAACACCGGGCTGCAATCCTGACTAAATGAGAATGGGAAGCCAGAGCTGTCCTGTGTCTTTTTTAATTAAGCCTCAGTTAACTTTTCTTGGGAAGAAAAATTATTTCTCCAGCTCATATTACTCACTATTAGAAGCTATTACGGCTGCCAGTGAATTCCATGCCTGGACAAGATGTGGGTCATTTGCAAATCTGAGCACTTTGTCTGGTGCAGGTTCAAGAAAATGAAAGAATCTGCTAATTATGAATTTCTTGAGTGTAACATCAGGGCAAAGACAATAGATGACAGCGGGATTTATAAACACTTCATTTCACCCTCAAAGGATTCGGGGAACATCACAGAATAACGTCACTGATTAGAGGAAAAACATCTCAGAGAAGATACTGATAGAAATTAGTTTTATTCCTTTCAATCTTTTACATATAATGTGAATATATCAAGTGCGGTGGTTAAAAACACACATGGTTAAAGTTTAAACAGTGTTCATTTGTAAAAAATACCATTTTAGAACAATTTGACATTGAATTGAACGGTTTGACATTGACATTTTACTCTGTTCTGTGTGATTTATAAAAACTGATCAGAGCTGGTTGGAACTCATTTTTATTTATGAATCATTTTCTTTGTATACAGAAATGTAGTCATTACCAAAGAGCAATGTGTGAAACACTATCATTCATAGAAATATCACAGTTTCAGGATCCCAAAAATCGTACCATAAGACCTGAAAGCCTTTTTCAGACCACATCAAAGGTTGACTTTGTTCTCCCGATAATAGCATTAATACACAATCATTTACTTGTACATTCATTTATATTTATTTATCTATCTATTTATTTATTTTGTTTATTTATGCCTAATATTATATTTTTTTTCCTTTCTTGTTTTTTAATATTCAATTAATAATTTTCTGGGTGGGAGGGTTCTAGAAAGGTATGAGAGTTGAGATAAACAACATGTGTCATTGTGTTTTGTCTAGCTGTAAAAAGATCAATTTTACTCTTACACATGTAAATGCTCCTTACCAACAAACGGCAATAACACCAACATTCTAAACTCTCATTTTAAACGATTGCAAGTTTGCACTTCTTACGTAAATGCAACACAATTACAACACAATCTCACGGCAAAAGTGTAACTGTTTTACGATGTGGCTAATTTTGCTTTGAATGATTTCGTACGATCTCATTCGTACATTTTCGTACAATTTGCTTCCGCTCCGGGTTAAAGGGCTTCAGTGTTGCTTTTCTCTAGTAATCGTACGTTTTTGTACGATTCGCAACGTACCAATTCATTCAAATAAGCCACCTCGTAAATGGTTACGAATTCCAATGGTTATGAGATTGGGTTGGTCATTCATTCGCAAAAACTGCCAAATTGCACACACCTGTTAATTGTAAATAATAATAAATTAATAAAATAATAAATATTGTAAACAGCTGACAGGCAAAGTTAAAAATTTGATTATATTCTACAGTACCATTTTATCCCATGGCAACAGACTGTTCATTGTTTGTTTTCTGAGCTGAGAGCCTTTTTGCTGTCTTTATATAGTGATGTTTATTCCAGTACAATGTTCTCAGCAGAGGGTACATATCCGACACATAGTGACAGTGAACAGGGTTTCTTTCATTACAACACGATCAATACACTCCAATCAGTCATCTTCCTGCTAGTGTCAGAGGCCTGCCAATACCTTTACCAGAGCTCAGCACACAGACACGAGAAGCATTTCCAGGGTTTACAGTAGTTGGTCTAATACCGTCACACATGAGTGCTCTTTGAAACAGGGTGCAGGGGAATCAGACAGTAATCTTTGCTAGATACTTTGTGATAGTGTTCCCAACCTTTCAGAGGTGCCCTATAGTGATGGGCACAGATGCTCTGACGTGTTGACCCCTGGTGCTCGTGTGGGTGATGCAGGTTCAGTTCTGGCTTGTGACATTTTTGAACCCTTTCCCCAGTTATTTTCTGTATTGTCTCTCCTATAAGGTGGACTCAACAGCAAAACAAACCAACGCAGCAGCCTAAGTTGGTTGTAGGTTTACCTACACACTGCAGACTGTAAAAAGAAAAATAAGAAGAAATATGAAAATTGAAGTTCGTTATTAATTCGGTATCGCAATGAACAAGCTATTTCACATAAGAGATGTTTACGTATTATCCCCAACAGAGAATATTATCTTCATTTACAACAATAACCCAGTTCAATAGTTTACATACTGTGCAATGTGTGTTGTTGAGATTCATCTTTCATCTCTACTACAAAAGATACTAACACGTACTGATGCTCAAGAGGCAACATTGTACATTAAAACACAGATGTAAATATTTGAATGGAGTGATTGGTGAACAGTAAATTATTTTACACATTTTATAGCTTTAATAAGTTTGTTAAGCGTTCTAACCAGGTCCAGAAAATACGATCACATAACCCCAATTTTATCAACCCTTCACTGGCTACCCATTAAGTATCGTATTGACTTTAAAGTTCTTTTAATCACTTATAAAGCCTTAAAGGGTTTAGCCCCTACCTACCTAACAGAGCTTCTATCACACTACAACCCATCACGCGCTCTAAGATCTCAAAACGCACGACTTTTGATAATACCTAGAATATCTAAATCCACCAAAGGGGGTGGAGCTTTCTCATACGTAGCACCTAAACTCTGGAATAGCCTTCCTGATATTATTCCAGGATCAGACACACTCGCCCAATTTAAATCTAGATTAAAAACGCATCTTTTCAGCCAAGCATTCACTTAATGCAAAATATAACCACCAGGAGATGCTGACAATAGATATTATTTACTAGAATAATTGGATTTATTATAAAAAAAAAACACAATGTAGTGTGTTTTACCCTTTCTTGGGTTTTTCGTTTTTCCCCTGTAAAGCTGCTTTGGAACAATGCAAATTGTGAAAAGCGCTATATAAATAAAATTGAATTGAATTGTTAAACAAAATAATGACATCATCAGAAGTCACGATAAAGCAATTTTTCATAGATAACCGCAACATAAGCTAAATTTACCGTCACTGTTTCATCAGGACATTTTATTTAGACTGTTTTTTAGTAAAGCATCTGTGAGTTTGAACAGATAAAGCACAATTCTTTTTCTATTTTCAAACATCACAAAATTTAGGTTGAAGTGATAAAAAAAAGCTAGCAGCGTATGAAATTACACTTAATTCAAGATATCTGTCATTTTCTCAAAACAAAAACGTTTATTAATCTAATATGCAGTGTTGCTACTCAAGAAATTTGATCTTGTTTTAAGGATGTGCGGTTATTTTTAATGAAGACAAACTTACACAAATGTTTTTTCACACTTTTCATGGCTGTTTAGCTTGACTAATTGCTTACCGCTGCAATGTGTGGTATTCCCCAGACTGTTTGCAATTCCCCATGATGATTAAAACTATAATTCAGAATCAATTATCTTAGTCTTATGTTATAAAATATGCATGTCATAAGTTCCCTAACGTAATCAGATTTCCAGATGGATCCCGAGGTCATATTTCCCTAAATCCTATAAATGAAATATTCTCAAAGGATCGAGTTGAGTTTCGTCTTTTATGATGGTGCGAGTAATCCTATAAAGTCCGGATTTGTCTTTCTTTACAAAGCGGAGTTGTGTTGGATCTTATGGGCTTAAGAGCTGCCAAACAGGAACAAATTACACATCGGTGAGAAAAACCAAAGCACTGGAGCTATTGATTCAAACAAATCAAGAGTAAACAGCTTTCTGCATGATCTTTCCACTCTAGTGCACTCTTGTCCCAGGATACATATTATACCCAATGTGAAATTCTGAAGGTCTTTATGGATCTTCTGGCCCATATCCCACAGGAAGACTATGAAGTAGTTCCTTTAAAGTTTTCTGTTTTTAAGTTTGTGTCATTCATTGACCTATTGGAACCTACACTGTGAATGTGACCTTGTGGTGCACAGATTGTAACCCGTCCTAACGGGGCCATCAGCGAACAAGTGAACCAGAACAGTATGATCACATATGAACTGCATCTCTTAAGGTTCAAGTTTATGATTAGATTGTATATTTCCGATATACAGTCTGACTGAATGCAATCTTTATAACATTAACTTGAGAGGACAGGTAACGTTCTATTACACATCAGTTGCTTTTCAGCCATTTCAGACCAAACGTCTGTCAGATTCTGTCAGAGAAAGAGGCTTCAATAGACATGTCTGCATTATTCAATTGCACACGCACTGCCCTTATAATAAGACATAAAGGTCACCGAGCTAACCTTTCCAAACATGTGTCAGTCTTATAGACGCATTAAGACAGATCGAATAGCTGAATTTTCCTACAGCGAGCCACCTTTCCCTGTTAAGCACTTACCTTTATTGAATCTGATATCTGATTGTTTACCTCTTACGCAATTGCACCTCTTTCATATGCAAAACACCAATGCTACATCTATTAAATAAATCATGACACCTTGAGCACTAACAAGGTGTCTCTCTCGCTTTTGTCTTTGTCTGCCTTGCTCGCCCGTCAGAGCCGAAATAAATGTTTGAATGCGCACTGGTTCCAGAGGTATCAATTGGCCACATGTTAAGGGAGCCTTCAAAGAGGACATTGAAATTCGAATTAATTTCACTGCTTTCATTAAATGAATTACGCTCCCAGAAAGCCATAAAGTCTGTTGCATTGGTTTGAATTTGAAATATTTCTCACAACAACATCTCAAAGATAATTAAAGTCATACTTTTGATTTAACGTAGCTGGCGGACTGGCATTTGGACGTGTTGATTTTTGCTTAACTGCTTTTTAAGCTAAAGTCTTTATTGTAACAAAAAGAAAGTTCTTACCGATCCTGACAAGCTCACTGACGTCATGTTAATGATAACTACTATAAAAAAATATATTGGCTGTATAACTCTTTTTTCATATGACATTCTTGACAGAAACAAGAAAAGGAGGATACGGATCTTAAGTTGAACGCATCTAAAATAGATGCCATGAAAACGTCCATAAAGGTGGTCACATAAAAAAAGCTTTAGAATCTTTATACAATAGAAATACAGGTATTCTTTTGACTAATAAATAAATAATAATAATATGCAATGTCATTTCTGCACTCTTAAAAATAAAAGTGCTTCACGATGCCATAGAGAACCTTTTTTTGTCAAAATGCTTCCATAAAGATCCGTCCGATAAGCCTTTTCTGTTTCCGTTTTTTTTTTTTGGTTCTTCAGATTATAAAATGGTAAGAAAGAGATTGTTCTTTAAAAAACCTTTGACTGAATGGTTCTTTGTGGAAACGGTTCTTTAACATCGCTGAGAAGAACTTTTCAAGTACCTTTATTTTTAAGAGTGTGCCTGGATTTTGTATATATGTATGCATCTATTGTAAACTTTTGTTTTGGTTTAATCCCTTTTTCTTTCACCAATAATGACATTGAATTTCGTTGCAAGTACAGATTAAGGTCGTCTATTTCTGTGCTTTGTGTAGTCAAACAACAATCACTTGCTGAATAAGAGTCACTGGCAACAGAACAGGGCTTATAAATGGTTCAAACATGTGAAGTGCACGTCACCTATTTATCTTCATTACTATTTGCCATGACAGGCTAGGAGTCGATATATAAATCCATGTCAACCCTTCTATTAGACAGTTTATTAAAACAGTCTCTTTCTTCACCCTAATAGACGGCAAGTTCAATATAGTGTCATACTTGCTATGAATTGGATTACCAGTAGTGGCTGACTAGTGGTTGTGTTTACAGTCGGGCGCTGGTGGAGCTGATGAAATACTCCTCGCTGGATTCTGGTGGTTGTTAAGAAGTCCAGCCAAGCATGGATGTGTTGCCAATATTGGGATCTGGAAAAAAAGAAACATCATTAGACTCATCAAGCATTATCAAACAGCTCAGCTGAACCTTGAAGCTTCTGAAACAAAACAGCTATACGAGATTCATCTAATATGTGCGATAAAGACCTTCAATTCGCTCTCGCCCTCCCGACACTTTAAGCGTGTCAATGACATGCATTTGAATGAATTGATACTTGATGAGATTGCATGTTATAATGTTCATGATAATTGTGGCCACAATAGCAATAAACACAGATTGTAGCAGATGAAATGACGGGCTACAGATTTCCGAACGACAAGTTTGTTTTTAAGCACAGCAGAGTAATAAAATAAACATCCATTTGAACCTGTGTGTGTGTGTGATGGATTAATAATATATTAACCTGATGGATTTGACTGTAGTATATTTTTTGTCACTCTCAGTAAATTAGTAGGTATGTTTGTGCATAGGTTTATTCTTGTTTTACTCACTGTTTCGTTTCACTGTATGTTCCCACATGTGGCCGAGTGACAATAAAGCTTGACTTGACTTAATTGATATTAATTGAAAATATTAGTACATGACTCTATTTTCTAAGTGTTTCATTTACATTCCTGTGGCTCTAAACATTAATATGGAATTCATATGTATTACATTCTTGACATTTCAGTTTGGTGGTTTACAGACTCATTTACCAATGCAAAAGTTAAAACAAACCTTCCGTCTAAAAACACACTGAAACAGATACGATTGTAACATATGAGGCATAAGATATGACTGTGCGTATATAGTTCATTTTATTAGCATGGAAGTATTCAATAGACTGCAGAACTATCCTCACAGGTAATGAAATACTTAAAGATTTTCTGTCAAATTTATAGTCAGTGTATCGTTTTAAAAAGCGTATTAAGCTTATAAGTAACTACTTACTTATTAAGCTCAATCACTTCTCGATTTAGAAAACTTTTTAAACCTTCTATAATGTTGATTTTGGACTTTGAAGCTTTGAAAATATTTGTTATAAAAGTTTATTCACAAAATGTCATGGTCAGTTTAAATACATTACCTTATATTACAATACATACTTTATATTACATCCACATGTTTAGGCAAGCTTTTACGTCATCTTGATTTTAGTTTGTTGCTTAGCTGCTTGCATGTAGTATTGACTTTGCAAGGTGGCATGAAAGGTCTTAAAAACATTAACATTTCAGAATTATAGTGCTATATAATGGTTTGTGCATCAGCGCGTTATGTAATGTAATGTAATGTAGTGTAGTGTAGTGTAGTGTAGTGTAGTGTAGTGTAGTGTAGTGTAGTGTAGTGTAGTGTAGTGTAGTGTAGTGTTGTGTTGTGTTGTGTTGTGTTGTGTTGTGTTGTGTTGTGTTGTGTTGTGTTGTGTTGTGTTGTGTTGTGTTGTGTTGTGTTGTGTTGTGTTGTGTTGTGTTGTGTTGTGTTGTGTTGTGTTGTGTTGTGTTGTGTTGTGTTGTGTTGTGTTGTGTTGTGTTGTGTTGTGTTGTGTTGTGTTATGTTATGTAACTTTTTACTCTCAGTCCGCCCCTGGTCGTGACAATTGAACTATATTACGTGCAAATTCACTCCCTGACATAGATGGTGCTTAATGAAAAACAGTAATACCCCGGTACACAAGGTGGCGCTGCATAACTTTATACTTCTGACACTCTCTTGACACACAGAAGAATTATTAATCTTGCTTCCTCTTCATCAATAGCTGTCTCGTTTCGGAAGGCTGCGTACTCCGGAGGTCTCATTTGAAGCCTGCTACGTCATCGAGGCTGTCTCGTTTCATAAAAGCAGGTAGCAAACTCCGTATGCACCCTTCAAATGCGACCTACTTTCACGAGAACTAGGAGGACACATGAGGTGTAATCTTCATTGCTAACGCACAATTCTTTGCGTCAGCCAACGTCTGTTATTTGAATAAACGCTGTGTCATGTTTTTTTTTATCTTAGCAGGCAGATGTAGTAAATAAATTTACAAGTGTTTAGTGGTTTTTAAAACTTTAAGGCAAAAATCATGTAGAAATAATTTAAATTAATTTGACAGGTGTGCGAATGCAACGTGTTGTCATAGCAAAGTGGTACTTCCTGTTTCCTTTTCTGCCAGTATGTACTACAAAGAACATCTCTAAATTGAAAATACTCTGTATACCGCTTCCTTTAGAGGATGATACCTCTGGAGGAAACAAGGACGCAGCCTTACGAAACGAAACACAGCTAATGTGTGCTCGGCAAGATGGTTTGGTCTTGAGCGCCACCAAATCGTGTTTTACTGTAACTTCAGCAGCTCCAGGCACGTGAACAAAGGCGCCAATCTCATTGGTTGGCCACTTTTTAGTGCCTGAGGCATTTTTTTAAATGACGCTTTTACACCTGGTGTTTTGTGCGTCGGTGTGTACACTCACATTGGCACAGTCACAAGACTTTAAAGGTTGAAGATAAACTCGCACGATTATCATCCCGGTGTGGACAAGCCTTTATTTTCAAAAGTGTAGTCATAACCATGCAGAAAACAGATTTGAGTGTCAAAATGAGCAAAACCAAGCCTTTAAAATTAGAAATATTTGACTTTAAAAGCAACTACTTTGCATGCAATACTCTTGACAAAACTGATGGCAGTCATGTGTATCATATGGGGACTCAAATCCTCGGTGTCAGAGAATTTCAGTTTCTATTGTTTTGTGAGACTTTACAAGGCAGTGTTTATTGTAGGCTACGCTCATGACCTTTGAAGAATAAAAACAGTTGATTTTAGTTTCAGAGGGTTTTCGATTTATATTTTCAATGTGGTTATACATTCGCTTGCAGAGAAAAGACTACAAATACTTGTCTTTATGTAACACCTTGTGTAAATTCAATCCAAAAGAGTTGCATGCATTGTCAATATAACGGTCCGACTAAAATTTTATACACAACACTACCTTTTTCAGATGGTGGAGAAACGATAAAAGGCTTGCCGTTACAGTTACAGAGACAGAACGAATGAGCTCTGTCGTACAAACAAACACGCATAAGACTACTGAAGCATATTGCCTTCAAATTTCAAACCTGTGAATTCACTTGGCTTGCGTTTCCTAGTCGTGCATTGATGCCCCCATGCCTGGAGGCAAATCGCTCTCTCGCTTATTAGAACATTAATAAAAAGTGTTTTCTTGTGCATGCGTGCGGCTTATTTACGCGAAATCTCACGTAATACATGAGAAACTGTCTCTCATGTGAAAGAACAGAGAGTTTTTTTAAGTTCTCTTTCCTTTCATTATAGAAAATATGCGTTTGGACTTTTAATGTGTATTTAAGTTTGGTTGTTATAGTGGGGTACAGATATGCTTATGTTATGTTATATTTTTTGAAGAATAACAAAAATTTTAAGTGCTTTGAAAAAGCAACATCTACTGTATGCGCAATAGATTGGTTTACAATACAGCTGCGTTCCACAGTTTTAAAATCTGTACAATCTTTTTAAAACGTTATGCAATATATCAAAAGTTTCTTAGATTAGTTATGCAAAAGCAGTTTAAAGGGAAATACTTCACCCAAAAATGAAAATTCTGTCTTCATTTATTCACCCTCGAGTTCTTCCAAATCATCTGTATACATGTCTTTGAGAAAACACAGAGAAAGATATTTAGAGGAATGCTTGTAACCAAACAGATCTTGCCCCCAATGATTACCATAGAAAGAAAAAATACTTGTAAATTTCTTTGTTTCACACAAAAAATATTTTGAAGAATGTAGGAGCAAACAGTTCTGGGGCACTTTTGACTACCATTGTAATTTTTCCTACTATGGGAGTCAATGGGGGGCGAGATCTGTTTGGTTACAAGCATTTTTCTAAATATCTTTCTCTGTGTTTATCAAAACAAAGAAATGTATGCAGATTTGGAAGAACTCGAGGGAAAGTAAATGATGACAGAAGTTTATTAGATTTTTGGATAAACTGTCCATGTAAACCAGTCTCAACTGCTCTTATCCAATCAAAAAACATTTGCTGTCAAATACAGAAAAAATACACATTATAATATCAACAGAACTGTGTTTAGCCATATGAAACAAAGGATGATTTAAAATGAGCATTTTCACTTTTTTCAGGTCTACTGTGTTCATAATTCCCTGGAAATAATTTATTTTGGTGCATCACTAATCCACACTGCTGTGTTCCTAAATCTCTCAGGTTTTCTTTCTATCCTCTTCCGTGTGTGTGTGCACGTCTCTCTTCACCATTTGCCAATCTGCGTCGTCTATCAGTAAATAAAGAATCAGCTCAGGGCTAAAGTCCTCTCTTAGTTTCTACGCTCCATCACTGGTATTTTTGTCCTTGAAATTCTGGATGGAAGGGATGTTTTTGAATGCCTTCTTTGCCAGCACCATTAACAAGCCTTGAGCAAATAATCTTGCCGCCCCCGTGCTGGAGGATGGGGCAGTAACTGACCTATTTCTGCGTTTTGAGCCAGGAGAGAAGTGGAGGAAGATGGCCTGACAGGACGGTAGAAAGGTAGCTGATGATTTAGGAATCTCATGTCGGTAATGACCTTTCAACGGATTCCGAAACCAGCCATGTAAAAGGTTATTAGACTCAAGAATTGTTGTTGTGAAAGAACAAATGCCATTAATTTGCCACGAACAAAAATTGGGCCAAGGCCACATAAAGTACATGAAACAGACATTAAAATGAATGGAAATGCCAATAGATTGGGTTACTGTACTGGTGGTTGGAGGACACAGGAATTGGTGATGTCATCACAAAGTCATTAAACTAAGAAGATCATTACTTTTGATGAAATATTATGGCATTATTATGTAATAAAAAAAAATTTAATGTTTTATATTTTCATCTCTGCTGTTTTGTTTTGAGTAACTTCACATATTGTTTTTTTTCATATCTTTATTAGACATTAAATATATGGTCAAACAAATATAAGACAATTTCCTAGAGTTTCTTTCCATGAAATGTGCTTTAAACACACACTTGAAAGAAATGTTAAGCTTTTCATCTTCAGCACGTTTGTAGGAGTCATAAGTAAAACATACAGTAAATCACAAAGTCAAATTTCATGTAATGACTTGAACCATTTAACTGATTTGTCAAGGTGTTTTGGATTTAGTTTTGTGCCATTTTTAGCAATTAATACCTGCACTAAAGCAAGATTTTTTCTCTACTAAAGAAATGGACAAAAAACAACATAAAAAGGCGTTCACATTAAGACGTGACTAGTTCCGCCGTTATGCTTTAAAGCGTATATTGTTTTTTTTTATAAACGCGCATCTCTGTCATGGAGTCCTAATGAGTTGTAATTGCTTTTATCAAACTCCCGTTGGTCCATTAAAATCTTTCATGAAAGACTTCACAATAAAATAAAAGCAGGCAATTCATTCTAATGCAGATTTAGATTAAAAGATGCCGAGGCACATTGATTTTACATTTTCATTAAGCGTTTCTCTTGTCGCATCAGGTTGCTGGTCACTCAGCTCGTATTGAACATGTGTTTAGCATGGAGATTATACACATAGACCTATTAGCTGAAGCAATAATATGCCCTACTCATATTTCAACATTCTTGCGAGCAGTTTTACTTTTAACTAAATCAGATCATAAACATGTTTTTTATTACTCAACATGTTTTTACAAACTGGTAAACAGAAGACTTCCTATTCATTTGAAGACTATTTTTTACAGTGTGGTAATTTATGCTACAGATGTTTGCGGCGGAGCTCGCCTAGTCTGGGGAGCCATGATTAATTTATTTGTGTTTGGATAAGAGCATGTTGGCTAGGCATATTAATGTTACTCTTTTGCAAAATCAGATCATATCTTGGTAAATTCAATATTGCCTTCTTAAACGAGTCAACATTTTACCCTCCAACTTACAAAGGACAGCTGGGTTTCATTACCAAAATAGCCACAGGTTGCGAAGGTTTGCCTAATGAAGTTATCAGAAAGTATGGGCAAACGCTATATGTTGTAGATTGTTTTAGACAGTCTTCCTTTGATAAATCACATGCAGTTACTTCATTCAGTTGCATCAGGTTTAAACAAAGTTTTAAAGACCCATATCAAATATTAATTTAGTTACAAAAGTGTCCCGAACATCTTGATATGTGAACCGCGTACCAAAAAACTATTTTGGGGTAAAATGATGGTCTGAAAAAATTGGTCTGACATTCTTCATTACCCGAAATGAAGTATTGATAAAGTTACGTGTTGTTAGTTAAAACATTTAGTTCAGTGTTAATATTTCTCAAGTACGTCTTGCGTAGGCATTCATTCAAAGTTATTTTTCAACTGCTAAAAGCATTCTTCGATACTGAAGTCACATTTTCAAAACTCTTCACAGTCTGCATTACCAACATGACTGTTGGGCAAACAGTTCATCTCACCTCCAAAACTCACTCAGACCAACAAAACACTTCATATATGTCTCAAAATAAGCTTATTGTTTGAAGTTTGAATGAATCAGTAGTTTATATAGAATTGCCACTTTTCTCTTTATTGAATGTACTTTAAAAAATGTAATCTGAAGTGCTGCAATTTGAATGAAGTACCGACAATTACAGTCCATTGTGAAAAAATATGGGAGGAAATCCTGAAATTCCAGGGTTGCAATGATAATTACTGTAAAAATGTAAACATAACAACACGTGTTGTTGTTCGTTCATTGTAAATAACTGTGAGGGTTCAAGTCAACTCTCTCTCTCTCTCTCTCTCTCTCTCTTTCGCATTTGGCCACAAGTTCTCATCAACATCACATCTGATGTCTTCTCGAAAATGATGCAAATGAGATGCATCTTGAAAAATACAGCGTGAATATCTAATCCAAAGGTGGTCATGAAAAAATAATTTTATACAATTTTCTGCTTATGTACTCTAAAATAAACTCAGTAGAACACAGAGCCGTCAAGTTAGAATTTTAAAGTTTTATTTCATTATCGCTGCATACAGAATTTTATAGTCTGTCTGATATGCGTCATGTGTTTTGACTTGCTTACCCTTTTATGTTTTGCTTATAGTCAATATGTTTTCTTGTACAGCTGCTTTGTAACAATGAAAATTGTAAAAAGCGTTATATAAATAAAGTTGACTTGACTCACAGTAAAGATAATCTTTCGTCAGAAAACCAAGAAAATGCTATAGTATACTTTTACGAAATTGGTCCAAAGGTGCGGAGGATGCCCCATTTATTTATTCATTTATGAAGTTATATACTATAATGTACTGCATAATACTGGATTTTGTTGCACACCAATATGAGGTTTTAGTAACAGTGTTTTGAATTGATCTCACCAGTGACTAAGACTATGTTGTAGTGTGAATGCTTCTGATGGCTTGTGTGTCATGTTTGGTGGAAAAGATTGCTATTTCAGCTAGTTTGAATGGTTTTGAGAAGAGATCTTCATTTTTTGATGTGAAAATAGGATGTTGAGGGAATTATGGATTTGTGTTTAGAGTTTCGAGGAGCAATAACTTAAAGAAACATGCAATCGAGAAAAACTGTAATAGACATTTTATTAGTCTGTGTAGCATGTTCTCGTGCTGGGATTTGAGCTTTGTTGTGAGTCACATTTAAATACTTTGTGAATGCAATGTGATATATTCTTTTCAATTTTGAAGGAGCTTTTACCAGTGAAATGTAATGTCATGATTCTCATGGTGAGACACGGAGAGAGGACCCAGGTGCAGACAGCGGGTAAGGGGTTAACAGATATTTAATAATAATAATAACAAAACAAAGACCCACGAGGGGGTAACAGAACAAACCATGGATACAATAACATGACCAAACAGGACTAGGGCTAACTACACTAAACTATACAAAGACTTAAAATAAACTCAAAACAAGAACTACAAATACACTAAACTAGACTGACAAGACACATGGACTCACCACACAACCACAACGAACCAGCACAAGACAGAAGACACAAGGGCATTAAATAAGGGAGCAAATCAAGAGGGAAACAGGTGTAGGGCATTAATCAATAACAAGGTAACGAGAGGATGGGAACAGAGAGAGTGTATGGAAGGCCATGCAATTGCCTCTCTCCACATTAAACATGAGGTTCTGTCATGATCCTGCCGCTGAACCAAGAGAAACATGACATGATGCAGCAGAATCATGACATGAAAGTGTTGCTTATAAGATGACACATGCTTCACTAATCCAGCAGAAAATGCGAAGGGGTCAGGATGTCAAGAAACGCATTAATTTACTATACCAATGGTATTCAAAAATCTGAAATTACAGAACATATCAAAAACAGGTACTTTTATAGTAAATTGAAAAGGCTTATCCACTTCAAGGCAGGAAAGGTCCCTTCTTTTTCTTTTGTCAAAATTGTCCATTCAATCAAACTCTATACATATTGGTAGAGCATTAAATAGATGCCAACATTCATTTCATCAGCAACAATCTGTTCAAGGTAAAAGACACCACGGTGTCTTTTGTGTAAAATGAATACAGTTTTAGTTATTAAGCAGGATCATGTTTACGTTCTGTATGGTAGCAGGACAAGTGATATTTTTGATCGAGAGTTTGTATCGTATCTGATGCCCAATGTAAACTCTGGGTTTTGAGAGCCACCATTACTGGACATTTCTAGACACATCTACAGCTTTGCATTGATTTTGTTCTCGTCCGCTGCTTTTCACACTTTCAGTAGATCTTCTGAGCTCCAAAAGCTGTCAAATGAAGAGGCTTGAAAATGGGTTCATGTAAGATTTACAGTATGTGGTAGTGCAGCTTCTTGCTCTCTGAATTCACCTTCAGTTTGAATAACTTTACTCTTCTGACCGACCGACCGCCCTCTGTCGAAACAAAAATACTATTTGTCGTCTTTCCTCCGAATTTGTCTTTACAGTCCCCACTAGAAAACATTAAAGTAAAATAACACTTAATCATTTTTATCACTTCTCCTGCCACCCTGAATTCATCAGTGCACGCAATAAATGAGAGATTGCTGCGGATTCTTTTAGTTTCAAGTGTGCTTAATGAGAAAATGCCCTGATTTCATTTGCATGTCTAGTCTTCTGATTAGAAGTCTTGGATTAATGCCGAATCTTCGGTTATTAAGGGCTTTTGCGTGTTCTTGCTCGCCAAAGCTTTTATGCAGCATTTTGGTGTTTGGCTACAGAGAGTCATTTTGGGGCGAGATGGATTTAAGAAAATAGCAAACACATATTGGTCGACTCCAATTAAACTTTTAAGTAGCACTGCGAGAACAAACAAATCCAAAGCGCGAGTCTGTAGTAGACTGAATAATCCTCAGAGCTGAAATTATGAATTTACACACAGAGCAGAGCAAAAATGTATGTTGTGTTGTCTGGCGTGAAATATAAATCACCGCTTTATTCTAGTTTATATTAGATTTATAGTAGGCAGGCATATAATATAAAAGTAATTAATGTTATATTTGGTTGGTAGAATTGTGGCTTTCTTTGGTAGGTGAAACAAAGCTCATTTATCAAGGAAAAAATGAATAAACCCTAAAGGTATTCTACACTAAAGCATTTTGAATGGTAATGTATCAACTATTTTAGTAATAGATAAATATACGTAAAGACTATCGAAGGAAAGTGGAATACTACCTTTGAGATTTAAAGGGACGGGGGGGTTGAAGCATAAGAAGGGTTAATAGAAGAAGACCTCAGCCGTCTCAGATTATTTTATCTCTGACCACCTCTAGGCAGACAGCAAGTTCACTTTTAATGATCCCTTTACCATATATAAATATAATTCTCACTGTATTTCTCTAATGCTCTGTCTTCACACTTCATGTTTTGGCCTAGTAGTTAAAAGAATCTCAGATGTTGGAGAGTTCAAATTGCCTTTGACTAAAACACATCCCATGGATGAGAAATATGTGTGAAATAATAATCCTGTAAAAATTACTTTTACAGAAAATACCCTATGGCTTTTTTCCATCGGCACTTAAAACCACAAAAGGAGCAAATTATAATTGTGCCGTTGCAATATTTATATTTTTAACTTTTATATTTCATTTAAATGAATAAAAATTTATAAAAAGGAGTAGACTTCTGAAAATCTGCTTTAAAAATAAAAATTTAAAAATACTATAATATGTGACCCTGGACCACAAAACCAGTCATCATCTGAATGCTTTCCAGTGATGTATGGTTTGTTAGGATAGGACAATATTTGGTCGAGATATAACTATTTGAAAATCTGGAATCTGAGGTTGCAAATAATCAAAGTATTGAGAAAATCGACTTGTCGTGGTCCATCAGAGGCTCTGTAGGAGGACGTTGCTAAGACAAAAAAAGGGTTTGTTTTAACGCTCTCTTTTGGCTCACCGCTGTAATAATGTTGTGCAGAGTAGATGAAACCCAAAGCGGAAATTCTAAGATTGCATTAAGAATTACATAGATACCAAACTTCACTAGGAAATTCCCAAAGAGTGGGCAGCAGCGAGCAATGTTTGTAGGATAAATTTATACATATATATAAAGTAGGAAAGTTTCTCCATGAAATATGATCTTCACTTAATATCCTAATCATTTTTGGCATAAACGAAAAAACAGCTTGCTGAAAAAAACAATAACCTCTAAATCACCTGCTATGGATTTGGTAATCGTAATAACATGACAACCTTCCTCTTAACAACATCCTTGGGCCCCTAAGAGCCCCTGTGGCCATTTCAACTAAAAAAGCTCCTAAAGGCAGACAGAAGCAGGACCTGTCATCATTAGGATAGATGGCACCAATTCATTATTAATGATTCATAAAATGAGCTCCAGTAGACCCATTTTAAATGCATTTTCTATTATGGCGCATGACACCCACATCTGCCAACTACACCTTAAGATATCGCAGCTGTGAGCATGCAGAATAAAACATGTGTGCATTTTCTGACTGATAGCACTGTCATTCTGTAAGGCTACTGTGAGGCTGACTGTTTTTCCATTGTAAAAACACCCCCACAAAAAGTATTATTATAAAAGAATTATAAAGAAGTTTAAAGATGCTTGTGCAGTGGAGAAGTCCACAGCACAGATAATAATATCCCTATTGACATGAATACGGTACGAACCCATGATTTACCACTTCTGAGAAAGCCATCAGACGGATGAGTCAGACGACCATTTTGAAAATATCAGACCCGTATATCAAACACGTAATCCTGTCCTCATTTTCCGTATCCTCATTCAAACCATCAGTCAATCCATGTGACATAATTGTAGGACGAGGTCTTTGCTAAGCACATTTGTGTAGGTTTTACATTTCAACCGATTCTGGGTGCAGACACCACCTGCATACACTTGAACACGCACACATTCTGTCTATTGTGTTTGGGAAATCTCAGCTCAAATGAATTTATCCAAGCTGGAAAATGAATCATCTCTTAAACAGAAGCCGATTAATTAGAACTTTCTGGAAATCAGCTTGAATTAACATGCTCTTCTCTTTCATATACAGGGGGGTTAAAAGTGCTAGCTTGTCTTCCACTGAGGTCTGTAAGCTACTACAGAGAGAAACGCACTGATTCAGTGACCTTATTTCACAATCATTGCTTTATATGAAATCAATAGTATTAAAGATCAACGTGATGAATCAAACCAACTGAGATTAAATCAATAGCAATGCTATCTTTGGTTTGAGGTGAGAATATAAAAAGCGAGAGAAAAAGACAAAGCATTGCGAATGATAATCCAACACATCAGTGCAACATAAAACTACTGACTATTAAAATAACTTTTTCAAGTTTAAAGGTTCGAGTTTGACTTAAATATATATTCTCGAATACAGCAAACAGCAATTTTAACATAATTACACTTTTCTGTACCTTCTCTGTATAATAAATCTACAAATGACTTAAAGGAACAGTGCACCCATAATCACCCTTCAAGTTTTTGTACATTTCTTTGAACACAGAGAAAGATATTTGGGAAAATGTTAGCAACCGACATTTCTGGCACCTCGTTGACTACCATAGTAGAAAAAACAATAGTTACTTTTCTGTTTAACACAATATACATATATTTTGAGGAATTTAAGAAAAAAAGATCTGGGGCACATTTGACAACCATTTTTTTTTTCTGCTATGGTTGTGAACAATGTCCCAGAAATCTTAGTTGCTAACATTCTTTCAAATATCTTTCTGTTCAATAAATACATTTATATAAGTTTGGAAGGACTAGAGGGTAATTCATGACACAATTCTCTTTAAATTGTTCCTGCATATAATCAGCAATTGGAAGACATATTTTATATTTTTAAAAAATGACACAAGTTACCTTTAAGATATTCATCTGTTGTAAATAAGATACTTCAATATAGGATGTTTTGTGGATCCAACACAAGAGCCCAGTCAATGCTGTGTTCTATAGTAAACAAACACAGAGTCAAATCTATCATCTGCAGCCCATACAGCAGAACGGAGGCCTCACTAAACCCTGACATGACCAGGATAAACAATTGAGTCATGAAAGAAAGCCAAAACAACTACAAGGAGATTTCTAGTGTGACTCACGTAGAAAGGCACTAGAGAGCTCTCGAATCCCAGCTCTGATCGATCTTCTCCATCATCACACAATGGTCGCCAATGCAAAGGTCAGCATTACCGTGCCACTGTCATTGAGATGTTTGATTCGAAGGCTGGACCCAGTGGAATACAACAAATATGTCACACCAAATACCATTTTTTCAATTTGACACCTGCCGCGCACAATTCCTTTTAAAATCCTCTACGTTTGAAATGTATGTAACACGTTATTGGTGGTTTCTTTATCTAATACCTAGTTTTTAATGTTATGTTGATAAACTTGAATATTTAAAATGTAAAATAGTAAAAAGTTATCTTATGAATAAACATGCCCTTGTTTTGCCATACTAGAGCTGAAATCATTATTTTTAAATCATAAAAACACCTTATAGCTTTTGCGAAGCTTTCAAGCATTTGCCTGAAAATTCAAAAGCCCCAAAACATATTGGGTATGGATGCACGGTACAGGACCACAACCTTTTGTGTTCTCGTGTTACCAGAATAGTATATGAGATGACATGTTTGAGCATCACAGAATGATCTGTTGAAAGCAGGATCTCAGTAGTAGTTTGTGAATGGTCAGGTGTTAGGGGTTCTTTCACTGAACATTAAACAATGAACAAAAGTACCATAATATGCACTATTTGTGGGAAATCTGTTTCACGCGATTGCCTTCACGAACTGAGTGGCAAAATGCACTTTAAAGAACAGAAATAACATCAAGCAGCTAACAACTAACAGAATTACGCAGTAATTTCACCAATCATGGGTAGTTACCGTTACTTCCCTGTGTTAATGTAGCAGATGTTCCATCGTCTAAATACATTACAATATCCACATAAATGTCTCTGGACCTAAATATCTTTTCAATCACAAAACCTCATAAAGGATTAGAAGAGAATGATCTGAAATGCTCTACATATTAAGTGCACGTACAAATGAAAGACTCTGAGTTTCCCTTTGACATGTTGCTAAGCTACAATTGTGTTGAACTAGCATGCGTTATTACAAATTACACAGCATACACCGATGTCCTGTGAAATAATAAGTTTGTATTTACATGAAGCTAACATCATATTAATACCATGCTTTTTTATTATTCCCTAAAACCAGCAAGCCTGATTGGGCTGGTTTAAGTTCTTTATTTCAAGAAAAAAGTAGTAAAGAAAATCTGCTCAAAAGACGTATCGCCGATCAGAAGACCACGGAGAATACAATACAGTTTCAATATTCTGAAGAATCAAAGAGCAGCCACTACAAGAAGAAATCATCAAAAATTCACAAAAACATTTTGCTGAAATCCAAAGTCTATCCTTTCAGTCCTTATATAATAAGTTTGTCTTTAGAATAAAGTTCCTCCAATAAAACTGATGAGCTTGAAAACGTGTCCGTTTCATAAAGCAGATCAGCGATATGTGAAAAGCTAATGATTGATTCACAAACCCCTTTAAAGCATTGCCAAACACAAAAAATTCACATGACCATCATCCTGTTAATGAGATGATACATTTAAATAAGGAGATAAATCATTCAGATCGTCAGACGCTTGCATTTTTGAAGCAGAAGCAGTCCATGAGCATGAACCAGGAATGAAGTGTGTATGGCGGACCGCCTTTTAAACAAGAAAGAACGATTTTGCTACTACAGAGGGTAGCAAACTTTTTTTCTTGGACGAGAAGACACTCTCTGGAGCATCTGTCAACACTAACATCTAGCTGCTGAAATAGAGGTCACTTCCCCGGGTTAACAAGCTTGTACAACCTCTATCTGAATGGATTGTCAGCTCTCAAAGCTCTGTTCAAAGGGCCTGCGGACAAACGGGAAGAATGATAAAAGGTAATTCACATCGAAGTATGCACTCGCTTATTTTAAGGAGGCAACTGTACTGGCTTCAGGCTTTTTGACCCGTTTGCTGCACCAGTTAAAATATTGACAAACGTGGAATAGAAACAGTAGAATATAAAATTATATCATAATGTATTAACCCTCATGTCATCCAAATTCTGTGGAAAACAAAAGAAGACATTTGGAGAAATGTCTCAGGGGTATTGTCCATACAATGGAAGTCGAATTGATCTAATGTTGTTTGGTTACCAACGTGCTTCTAAAAATTTTTATTTTGTGTTCTGCAGAAGGTAGAAAGTCACACAGGTTTGAAATGACATAAGGGTGATAAAATCATTTGTATATTTTTGTAAACCCATAGGAATCCTCAGCAAAACTTCAAGGACTTAGTTACATCATATAATACAAAACAAGCATTAAATAAGTTAAAACAATGACGTCAAGATATTTCCTAGTGTTTGTTTATTTTATAACAAATACATCTTTTCAGTCATGCTCTAATGCTGTTCTAAGTTGCTCATTTATAAACAGTTGTGTCACACACTTAAACGGAGGCATTATAGGGTTGGATTATGTGTATTCCGTGTTCTCTTAGTTATACATTTAACTGTAAACCCGCTCATTTCGCCACAACAATTATATTTGCATAAAGATAAAGGCTTGAATTGTTTTCATTTGCTTTTGTATTGCGAACTGGGTCGCTTGTCTTGTTTCTCACAATAGCAATTGCTGCTGACAGAATACAGCATTTCTCAGACGGCTGTTGTTGGATTTCACCAAAAGATGCAACTTATTTTCCACCGTAATAAATTCTTTTAAATCTTTATTGTAGCTTTCATTGTTAAAGTTGTAATAGATTTATTCCACAGTGTATTACAGTGAAATCCAGAGCTCTTAAAACGGTGATGCAGCTAAGTTTCGTTGCACAGACACGCATGTTCTTCAGATCATGATGGAGGATCTATCAAATATATTTTGATTAGGAATCCAACCCAGTTTGACCTATTGAAATGATTATTACTATGTCTTTACATTTTTTTGCCGTAATTTTAAATGTCTAACTTGCATGCATTACATGACAAACAAGGTTAATTTAAAATGGACTCCGAATAAAAACGCATCATTAGGCATTAGGCCAAACTATGATGAATTAGTTGGACCAGCTAACATTACCTGCTGCAATCAAATCACATTTCATTTCAAGTATCAAATCATAATCGGGCTCATTTTCATAATTCTTGTTGGCAGGTGAGAGGCGTAGAATTTGGAGACGGTGAAGATTTATTTTGCAGCTGTCCTTCCGGAAGCTTTGGTTCGTTTTTCAATATCATTCTTATAATAAATTGCGTCATTATGCCATTATTTTCCCATGGTGTAATGCAAATGCTTAAGTGTGATATTCCAGAATGATGTCAGAAACACGTTTGTGTCAGAAGCCAAAATAATTTTGTTGCACCTCTAATTTGGTGTGTTAAAGTTAATTAGCTGTAGATGCAAAAAATCCCTCTTCTAATGAATATTGTTTACTCAAAAGCTTGATTTCATTTCATTGGGATGCTACCTTTAGAAACCATCCCGTTTAATTCATTTAAAATTAATATCTCACTGAGCATGCGGCACAACTCCTTGTCCAGGCCCTGGTAATCTCAAGGTTGGACTACTGCAATGCTCTCCTTGCTGGTCTTCCTGCAAAGTCTATCAAACCACTCCAGATGGTTCAGAACGCTGCAGCACGCTTCATCTTCCAACAGCCCAAAAGGGCTCATATGACAGCCCTTTTCATCTCTCTCCACTGGCTACCCGTTGAAGGCCGGGTCAGATTCAAGTCACTGAGGTTTGCATACAGGACTATCACTGGATCTGCACCGGCATAGTTTCACATCCCATCAAGAACCCTGCGTTCAGCGGCGTCTTGTATTGCCTTCTCACAAGGGCAGTAAATGGCTTTCTCGCTCATTCTCGTTCACAACTCCTTCCTGGTGGGACATTCTTCCTAACTCAGTCCGGTCAACCACATCTCTGACAACATTGAAAAAAATAATTTTATGGAAACTTATTTTATTATTGCTCCTGTATGACATATCGCTTTATGGCTCCCTGAACTCTCACTTTGGGTTAAAAGCGTCTGCTAAATGACTAAATGTAAATTTAAATAAGCAGAAATAAGAGTTGTTTGGTTTGTCAGGCAAATGTTACAAATACCAACCAAATAAATACAATTTAGACATATTCAATTAAAAGTCACTTCATGTCAATGTGAAAATACATTTTTATTTCTTCATTTAAAATTTGATATCTTAAATGTAAAGCAAGGTATAGCTGAAATCCCTTAAGAGTGTAAAAACCCCTAAGATCCAAGTGTAAGTCTTTTTTGTCTTAATAACATTAGTTAATAAGATAATGTCTAAAGGAGTTTCGTTAAAATAATACACAAGCAGCATGTCATCTTTTAGAGTTTATTTACTAAATTAAATTTAGAGTTTTTCTTAAGAGATTGCTGAAACTCACTGAAACATTTAACTGCGATATAAAGTTGTTGGGTTGAAAAACAAGACTAGATTTTAATGCCTTTTTAAAAAATGATGCCCAACACCCACAAACAGTTGGGTTTAGTCAGTTTGATTGATTTAATAATAATAATAATAATAATAACAGTTAAAAATGATATTATTATCATAATTATGAAATAAATAATTGAACTAGAAGTATGCTTATCCATTAAATCGATGTATCCATACCGTGGCATTTGGTTTGTTCTGTCTGAGATGTAACTCTACCAATGACATACAAGTGATATGAATGTGAATGCTTAATGGATAGTTTTCTCGAAAAGAGTTTTACAGCTCATTCAGTGGAGTCTGCATTGTAACCTGCTAAGAAACGATCCTATCTGCAATTCAGCGCTTTTATGCCTTATACAAAAAAACTAAATAGACTTCCCTCTAGGAGCTAATGCATTGTCTCGACTCTTGCTCCTGCATCTTTGTTCCCTTCTCTTCAATGTACCAAACAAGCACAATATGAGATTGATCAAACAGTCAGCTTGAAAGAAGCGGTCTCTCGCTGAAGGATCAATGCCATAGCAAAAGTGAAGTGCGGTGTCCCGGCTCTCCATTTGCAGATAATGCACGCAGCCAAACGCCGCAATTAGTGGCAGGGGGCGGAGCGGAGCTGCTGTGGCGCTCGGAGACAAATGGGCTCATCAGACAGCTCTCTCTGTTGCCTAGAGTTATATGCTGCATTCCAATTACCGCTGGCATCACACACACACACAGCCTGGACACGAGGGACGGCCGTAGGTATAACATGCAGAATGTTTACAATTCATTGCCATCACGCACGAGGACAAATGGACCAGAGTGCCTGATGACATTCCTCACAGTTTTGCCAATCTGTCTCGTTTAGTTTTGTTTGCCTGTTATTTGTGGTTGTCTTTGATAGGTCATTTCCTTCACGAAATGAATCTAAAATGCATGATGAATGTATAAAAACGTTTGATCACCCCAGGGACGGGTCAAGTGCGAAACATCACATCCAGACCTCACTACCTGCTCACTAAAGAGACAAATGTGAGTAAAGGCGAAGACTAAGGAGCTGGGGGCACTTTGCCGTAAATCAATCATGAGACAAATGGGTGAACACGTGAAGATATCTGGGTCAAACCTTTGAGGACAATGTGAGAACTGCTCTCAGAACAGCAAGCTTTGACAACCAATCCAGGCGTTCATAGTTATTTATTCCTAAATATCTTTACTGTGTTGTTTTAAATGAGCTATTGTAAAAAAGTTTTGACAAACTCTACTGTCTTGAAAGGCTTCACATTGTTCTTTTCCAGCCATGGTTTCTAATTGAGGAGGCTATTTTCTTCTAAAGCTCATAACTCTGACAACATCTTTATCACTTTTTACGAGCACTGAAGACTCAAACTGATGTGCTCCTTTTGTTGAAACACTGCGGGGAAAAATAACAGGACCGTATACTGACTAATTGCATTTTATCTTAATAGCTTTACATTTATGCATTTGGCAGACACTTTCATCCAAAGCGATTTGCACCATTTTTATTATGTGTGTGATCTCTGGGATTTCAACTTTGATCTTTGCATTGCAAGTAGGAACAAGCTGCTTATGTTTAAATCATTGTTTATCTCTAAGCTATTGTGTAGATGATGAGATCAATCACTATACTGTTTGCACTCATGTGCTGTGCAGTGATTGGATGGAAATTAATCTTTTAAGATGGCTTGTATGTTCTCCACACCGCCTTCTACCAATTACAATTCATACTGAGTACTAAAACACTACATTCAGTGCTTCAAAAATGTTACCTCTAAATAACATGACCTTTTTTACCTTTCGTAACAGCATTCAACAATGGTCAAAAATGAGTGCAATCCCAATAGAAAGAGATTTCTTTGAGAACCCCCTATAAGACATAAACTATCCAATATTTACAAAAGATGAACAGACGTTTTCAATTTGGACAGGGTTCAAATCACGGAGAAACACAAACCCACCTGACCACTTCTGGTGGAAAATGGTCTCTTTGTATTATATAGCAAACTAGCTCAGATGTGTTTTTTGTTATATTTCTCTTAGAGATTGTTGAAACGCAAGGACACGGTTTTAATTGCAAATTGAGGTCATTAGGTGTGAAAAACGACATTGAAGCGCTATTCTCTGCTCTCAAGAGGAAATAGTCGTTTTAACAGATTCCTTTACGAAACGCCAGATTCTCTGAAGAAAATACGTCAGGCGTGTTGTCTGAATTTTCACAGAAGCGACGACTGACATTATAAACACCTCATTATTATTCTGCGCGGACGAATCAAAGGGAAAGTCACGCGCAAGTCGTAACAATTATTCCACATTCAGCACGTCTTATGCACGCCTGTGTACTTTCAATATATTCATTTCATTTCCCCGTTCTTACATGAAAACAAAAACCTTTTAAGAAACAGTGTAGATAACATGCCTGGGGGGATTTAATTTACACTACTGCACATCAAAGTTATGCAAGTGGGAATTACTAAGGAAGTTCTGCCTTTGGAAACTAGAAATAAGTCATAAACATTCAAATCGGTCTTTTCCTCTGAATTTCAGTTAATTAGGCCTTGAGGATTCACCATTTTTATGGTGTGTCGTTGGAGAGCATAATGTGTGTCATGATTATTTTTCCCATGCACCGGAGACTGAGATAGTTGAAATACAGTAATAATTTGAAACCTCTCTAATCTGAGCACAGTGATATGACGTGAGCTGAACGGGTAAAATAAATGTACTAGTGCTGTCAATCCATTATAAAAATTAATCACACATCACATTCATGTTGTTAAATATACTTTTACATTCTAATAACTTCACATTTAATCTCCAAATTATTGTAGAAACAAGAGATTTCTTTAACAACATCATTTTACGAATAAGAGTCAACATTCTGATATTAGTACTGTAACTGATTCAATTGATTATCTTTTCTTCATTTTATAAGTAGTATATAAGTTCATAAGTAGTAGTTCACTTTAAAATAAGCCCACATTGACTTTCCATAGTAGGAATAACAATTATTATTATTATTATTATTATCATTTTAAATGGAACTACTCCTTTTAATAATGTGATGTGAAAGTTGACAAGCAAATTTTAGTATTTTTCATTGGTAAGATATTTGCAAAAGCCTGTCAGAAACATAAAGGGTGACTAATAATAACGATTTATGAGAAAAATAAAAATCACTAAATTTGGAGACAAACGGTTTCGGAAGGATGGCAGCGAAAACTGAGTAGTAGTGAAAACTGGTGAAAATAACATTGAATGAATAAAAAAAATGTGACTTGTCATAGATGCCAGTCATTTGCGAATGAAATATTATTAAATTGACGAATACCGATTAAAAGGTGTTTGCAAACCTACACAGTTTCACAAACAGATGGAAAATGTCTTAGTTACAAGCAAGCTGCGGAAAGTTGAGCACCCAGTGCATTGTGGATGTTAAATTGTAGAAGCACTCCCAACATCATTAAAAGGTTCCCTTCATTATCATTCAGTGTTTACACAGCACTGAGTATTTCTTATAGAGGCTAATTCTTTGATAGAAAAACAGACTAATGGCACAAAGTGTAATTAAAGAACGTGATGAGGCATTTAGACTCCAGTGGGTTGAATTGGCTTTCTGTGCCCGCAGCAGAGTCTCTCTCATTCCCTGCCGTCCAGGAACCTGTAGGCCACCCATTGGCTGTCTGCGTTGTCCGCGGAATAACATTGTCGGGCACGCAATGTTCTCTCTCAATATAATGAAACAAATGTGAGCTAGTCACCTGTTGAAAGAACATAAATCCCTCTGGGGTCTTCGCGCCTGAGGGGGGCTTGATATTTAAGCAACTGACTCCCACGAAATCACATTTGCCCGCGCAAAGAATCTGGCAGAACTTATTCTTTGAGAGGTTGAATCCACCCAAACTTTGGATCTAAAATTAAATCTTGCCAGTAAATGAAATGCAGAAGAAGTTGGAGACCATCAATTCATGAGTTATCAGCGTGAATCCACACCTGAAGCGTGGTAATAAGTTCAATGTTACAGAACTTGTAATTATTGTGGAATTTGCAGAAAGAAACGCATAATCTTTGGCAGTTATTAATGCTGAAAAGGGTACAAACAATACGAAATGTTCAAAAAAGTAGCAAAATGTCAAGGGATTCTCATGTGTGGCTCTCTAACAGCCAATTACTGAAAAGTTTTGGAGCATAAATGAGGACAAGAGCCAGATATCCCAAATTTCAGCCTTGTCGGTGCGCAATAGTGTTTTTAGTGCACCCACACAGAAAAGGAAGGTAATCAAAGTTGACACTTCCTTTTCCTTCCCACATCCAAGCAGATTTCCTTATCCCATCCGCCCTTCCGAACCAATGCCGTCACCTTCCACCGCCCCCTTAAAGCTTTGTTTATCTGGAAAATTCCATACAAAAGGTTGCAATGTCACAGCCAATATGGCACCGAATGCACCGGGCACACATGACCTCTCGGGCACCGAACCGGTGAGCTTTCGTGATGATGGATGAGCACCGTGAATCAGGGGGTCTTCATGCCAACTCAACATGTGACGACAGTTGACCACCGGTTTGCTCTGGTTTTTCGTGGCAGGCCTGGCTGAACCGGCTCCGCGCTGTACCTGCTGTGCTGATTGTGTCTTGATTTAACCCGAATCAGGTTAGTTGTAAAGTGACAAAGCTGTAGAATGTGGCAGAGCGATCATAAAATTGCATTTCGCAGGAGTCTGCGCCCGTTCAGTGGTTTTTTTTCTTTCATCCTTCAGATATACAGTAGTTTATTATTGCAATGCACAATCAGGACATGATGAATTTTACATGATAATATTATATTTCTATATTTATTCAGGGCTTCCCTACAGCAGATTAGCCAATAATTCGTTCAGAAATCCCACGACTGGTTGGTTTTTGCACATCGCTGCAACAACCCTGGCTGCTATGCTTTATAGATTTTTGCACAGCTATACATTCACCGTGGTTGTATAGCCTCGGTCCTTCCACATCTGTGATTTCATTCAAACTTACTTGTAATTCAGCTTACAGAAAGCAAGCTATATTGATGAAACAAAACCTGATGCATTCCTTTTTTAGACAGGAACGTGCATTTCTGTTATTAAAATGTTATTGTTAAATGACTATAAAAATATACGTAGTGTCTTCGGAGCTGTCAGCACATACTCGAGTTGTGGTGCCGGCAGGGGAATGTTCATGTTTCCATGGCCACCCGATTCTGTTCCCTCTCTGTGAAAAATGTCTCCGTACACGCAATACAGAGATTAAATGTATCAAAGATCCCCTAATTTTGTCAGAGCCACAGGACTAGATCGGCCAAACCCACACAAGCAAAAGGCCCCAAACAAATACACCGGGTCACCTAACAATCTGCCACCGCACGACACAGTGGGTTAGTTTCATATTGTCTGTCACCTGCTGGCTGTCAGTTTGAGCTGGGAAAATAATCAAATTCCTGAGTCGAGGGTGCCTGCCAGGCTCACAAGATGCTGAAACAGTGGAGGGGGAAAACAAACACACATAGGGTTTATTTACCGTACCATAAACATGAAGTATTTGCTCCTGAAACCCTCTTTATCTCATAGCAACACGGAGGCAATGGATAGCACTGTCATGTGAGCGTTTACTGTACGCTGTTGATGAATACTCATCTCTGCTCTGGTGATAACCTGTCTGTTTGAATAGGTCTGACAGTATCTCTATTAACAATAGCGTACATTTTGTATGGTGTCTGCGCTGGATGAACACTACAATTTAAACACCGTCTCTCCCGTATGACGGCAATAGCCACATAACCATGCATTCAGAACTTAGGCTTGATAGCTCTATTCATTTCACACTGTTAAGCATATCTTACCCAGCAGTTACTTTTATATTGTATTATATATTCATATTCTCCTTCTTCTCTGTCTGTCTCCCACACAGTTTGACTCCCTATAGTGACTTCTCATAATGCAAAGTAAAGCACCGATGTATGTGGTCTTGAGGCTTAGTTTGTATGCCAACACTGGCTCCGATCCAAAAGCTAGTACACTTCAATGCTGTCTACTGCCTACACGAGTAGCATGCTGAAGTGTAAGCTCATACCCAACCGTTTCGAAAATCCCCATGTGACACAAATATCATTTCCTACACAAAACCTATGAAAAACTTATAAACAACACATGGGTTTATATTTGATATCATTTGAATTGGTAGAATAACTAGTTTTTTGTTGTAGGCCTACTTATAAAAGTATTAAAAATATGAATTATTCATTTTAAAATGAAATATTAAAATCGTAAATCATAAAAATATAACATAAAATTAAATGTATTAAAAATGGCTTTTTTAGTTTTATCGTAATTTTATTAACATTTATGAATTAGCTTTCATTTATATTTTTAGTGTTCATTTAAATGTTTCTATCTAAGAAGATACAGTTAAATCTAGGTTACATCTTCTATACAATCTGTTGTGTTGCATTAAAGACAGCAGATACTAAATGTTTATGTAGACAACACTCTCTTTTGCCGCAAAAAATGAAACGCAATGACGGTTAATAAAAAGTTCTGAAATGCACTTTACAGCATGAAACGGCCCGGAGCAATGCGGAAGAATGGAACAGCAGTGAGGCCTTTCGCCCAGAAAAAAGACAGTAAACAAATCAGAAATTCCATCTCGGACTTAATCTGTTCTTGCAGCCCGGGGCTTGGAGCACATGCCCTAGGGACCCACAGCAATCGACTTGCTTTCTCCAGGGATACCGCCGGTATGAACACGCAACAGAATGGAAATCTCAATGCACTATCCACACAGCCTGATATTGGAGGCATTTACAGTACGTTGGCTATATTGTGCAGCTGAGCATTCATATACGCACCACGAAGGAAACATTGAGGAAGAAAATAAATACAACGCTACTGATCTGAGGCAGGACCTACTTTATCTGTTCTATTCTTTGAGGACATGGGTGGATGTAGTTTGAACCCGCAGATTTTGATTTATTGCGTAAGGGGCGGACGCACCCTGTTAGTTTGGGGCTTAGCAACCCCATTTTTCTTCATATTTACAACTGCAAAACCCGGTCAAAGACTTTGGTAGGGCTCCAGGTACCCAGCCAGGTTTCTCTTTATCTTTTACAGCCATGACAACATGCCTTTTAGCCATAATTAAGTCCTGTGCATGCTAGCCTAGTAAAGCTAGGTCTGCAACCTGCGGACGAATAAATGATTTATAGATGAAAAGGGATCCTGAACTCGACCGTGAACCACACAACCAACGCCGGTGGTTTCGCTACAAAAACCTGAAATAGTCCCAGGTGCATAGAGAGAGGAAGATTACGTCCTAAAAAGCCACAACTGTACCAGGATGCTAAATGACTAGCTTGCTTAAAGGAAAGGATTACTTGCACTCTATAAGAAATTGTTCATTTAGGGATTTTTAGCCTTTCCATCTTTAACGCAGCATGGCTGTGTTGTAATGCTGGAACCCGATGAATGCATTCAACACTACAGGCTTTCTGTTCCCTCCACAACAACGTGCTCTCAGCCTGTCGCACACAACATCCCCACGCATTCAATAAGGCTATTAAAGTTGCAACTCTACCACAGTCCGCCAATTCCACAGCCGAGCACATGTAAGAAAAGAACCTATTGGAGCTACAGAAAGTGAATTAACCCACATACACCGATGCCAAACACAACAGTAATTTCACACCTGGATGGACAAAAACAGAACCATTTATTTTTCACTGGTGACACAGGAAAAGCCTGACTTTTACTATGTATATCTACAATTGTGTGTGAATAGCATGCCGTCATCTACACATGTTTTTTATAGCTGTGCACGTTTGATTATGCCACTAGTGGATCTACAAGTTGAAATTGCACTTTGGTTTCATTCAGACAACAATAGATGAATTATATGTAATGTATAACTGGTCTAAATAATTTTTTGCTTCAGGGTGTTATGGCCGAATAATTGGAGCACAATGTGTGTTAGATTTAATAACTCGGCACAGAGAGAAAACCTCTGAAAACATAATTCGAATTCTAAAAGATTATAAAGGTGTCCACGTGAAGTAGAATAAAGAGCTGTACTGAATTTGAGTTAGAGTTAGTGAGGAAATAATACATGGACCTCTCGGACTCATTAAATAAGAATTTGATAAAAGCACCACGTCCATTACAACAATAATATTGGTTCAACAAATATATATTTTTCCTGAAAATCAGCTTGTTTTTCGTTGCAGTTCTCTTTGAAGAGATGCTAATAGCCTAAGCTTAAAATTGTAGACTTAGAAACAGACACCACAGGATTTTGCTGAAATTTTTTTGTGATTTCTGTGGCCAAAAATGCTTGATTTTGCTATAAAATTGCAGGGGAGCTTCGGAAAAAATGAAAATGCTACAGTACTTGAATTGCCAAGAGTTCTTCTTTAAAACTACCACATGTGAAACTGTATTTATTAGTTTCCTATGATTAAAAGGCATGCAGCAGATTCATACTGTAATAATGCATAATGCTTTAAGTCGCCATGGCACGCCCAAGAGGCCATTTTGACTGACAGGTCAAGCAACCAATAGTTTAGTTTTTCACCAACTGTACAACAAATGCGTTCGGGAGACAGAGCGGTGTGCATGAACAAACATTTCAAAAGTTTACAACAATGTTTATGACTTTGTGCCATGAACCTCGAATACTTTTCAGAAATCAGTGTTTAGTTGATTGTCAGCAATATTAACATGACAGCTTTCTTCATTGATCAGGTGGCTTTGTGTTGTTTCCAGGCGTGTTGTTTAAGCATGTGACACAAACGTCAATGGGACTGACTTGACTCAAAGCCACTAGATGGAAAGCTTGAAACCTTTAGCAAAGAAGCGTACAGGCTAATGCTAGCGCACTGGCTTCAGATGAATGCAGGAAAGGAGACCAGACGCTAGTTTTTTTAATGGATGTCAATGGTGAGGTTTTGACGAAATGCACAATGTGATGACGTCATATTGCACGTCTTCGGCCACATTATGCGGAAAATCTGAATCAATCTCAATTTTGCAAGTTGCCACAGATTTTGCGGAGTTTGATTGATTGTGCATTTAATTCCGCGATCGCAAAATCAGAAGATCCTGTAAGGACTGCACAAAGAGCGAGAGTCAAGCTCAAGCTGTACACTTTCAAGTTCAAAACGTTTTATCATCAAATGGTCATTTATTATAAGTTGCACGCAATTCTTCTAGCAGAAGAACAAAAACAAGAGAAAAAATAAACGCTCATTAAAATAAGTTAAGCTTTTGTCTTTAAGGTGTCATAATACAGCAACACCCAATACAAGGATGCATAAAGCTCAACTCAAAACAAACATTCTGTATAGTTACAAAACCACATACAGCGCAGCTCAAAACAAACATATCGTAGCCACGGCAGGGTCTGTGAGACGAGACAAATTGCAAAATACAGAAAATAAAGATGATGCCCGGGGAACTGCAACAATCCAAATAACAGCCACCCAATCTACCCTTGTTCTCTCTTCCTGAGCAGAATGTCCAAGTGGCTTTTTAATACTTTTTCTTCACACCAATGCAGCTGCCAGGAGCTGATTGCAATAATTAGAAAATGTCTCTCATTGGTGAATGAAACAGAATTGGCAAATACACTTCCTTCATTTCCCACAGAATACACCCACAGGTCTCTGTAGCATAACAACCAGCAAAGACAACAAAGGCTATGTTTGGATATAAGCATTAATATTAAAAGATATTAGCATCCTATTTCAGTAGTTAATAGTATGTAGACTCAGAACATGTGAATTTCAATCACGCGGAATGATCTACTACTAAAATGTATACATTTCTCCGGAAGTATAAAATGTATAGTACACTAAACAAGCATCCCACAATGCAACACACCAGGCTTAAAGTGGTAGTTCCTTTACCCACCCTCATGTAATTTCAAACCTGTGTGGCTTTCTTTCTTCTGAAGAACACAAAAGAAGATATTTTGAAGAATGTTTGTCACAGCAACAGGAAACTGTCTGTCCCAATTGACTTGAATTTTTTTTGTTTACCACCATTCTTCCAAAAATCTTATTTTGTGTTGCAGAAGAAAGAAAGTCATACAGGTTCAAAATGATAAGAGGGTGAATAGAATTTTCATTTTGGGGCGAACTTTCCCTTTAAGCTTCAATTGCAGTGTTAGGAATGAGCGGTAAGGGATTGTAGCCGTGATTTCAATCTTATTTTTTCAAGCTATTATTTGATCTGGCTGCCAAAATATATCATTTCATTCTGATTCGACACAAGGCGTAATAATCGTTTTATTTCCAAGATGATAACAAGACAGTTAAAATAGAACAGTTTAATGAGGAAACAGAAAATATGAAGAAAGCACAACTATACCGCTGTATATGCAACTGTAGGAACAACAGTGGTCAACATGCAATGTGGGTGCATTTACTTTCCAAATGCTTTATGAAAAACAACACGGCATCATGGGGTGTTCGAGAGTTTAAGAGGCACTCAAGTGTGGTCCCTAGTGAGCAAAGTAAAAGTGACATAAGTGAGATAAACTTCCCAATTACAGAAGAAGCACATTCTGCCACATCACTTTTTTAAATATTTTAAAAAGTCTGCGCGCACTGCCTAAATTATCCCTTAGGCTGCAGTAAATTGGGAGCAGATAACAAGCATTGCATTTTGGGCCTGTTCGAATCAGAGCGGTCAAGGGTACGGTCATGAAGCGAAGAACTCATGATGTCAGTGAAGTAACTCCATTTCAGTGACCGTTTTGCATTGCACGTCTCAGAGATGTGGCTATAATTTCAACCTCTTTCTAGCGAAAAAATAAATCAAACAATGACTGGGAATTGCAAAAAAGGAAGAATTATGAATGAAACAAAAGCACATTACGTTTCATGGAGGGCACTTTGTAAACACGGAGCACGGAGAGCATTCTTTAAGAACCGTTCGGCAAGTCTTTGTGTTATACAAGCACACATCTTGTTTAACAACAGGACAGGATAACACAAAACAATTTCTCCCATAATACCTTGGGGGACAGTGCTTTTCCACGATGCTTACAATGCTGCACTGAATGAACGGAGCAAAAAAGGAAAAAGTACATTTGTGGGAGTTCTGAATAAGAGGTTTGTTATCACTAAGATACAGTTGCCATGGTGAAGCTAATTATCGTAGCTATATGAGGGTGTGACAAAGCACTATTGGTATCCATTGCGGACCGTTAAGTAACCAGTCAGGAAAGGAAAAAAAAATATTCTTGTGTTCTTTGTTTGTGTAGCTAACTTGCAGACTGAATTTTAAAAACATCCCTGTTCGGAGACCAGAACGGACAGCTTTCATGCTTTCCTGTTTCTGTTGTGGCGTACAGATATGCAGATTGGAAGATATACAAAATCTGTGCGGTTTAGCTCGGGATAAGAATTTTTAGTCCTAAATTTGAGTTTCTCGCTGCGCAGCGTGCGTAAAGGAGTTTACATTTGATGTTATTTATGTGAAAAACAACAAGTATTCTTTTCATCCCCGAAACATTATAGCGATATAAGCCATTCTCTTGGTAGCCATTAAATAAGAGATTTAAGAGATTTCAGGAAACGCCTGTTGTCGCCAATTTATTTGATCCTGCATTACTTCGACTTTAAAAAGTGTGTAGTGCTTCGTGGAAAACAAAACATGCAAATCGACTGGATTCTTTCCTGCTTGGATAACCACCTCCTCGATTTTCCTGTAGTACGGGCTGGAGGAGCGTGACGCCAGAGACGTCGGGATCATGGGTTTGATTCCCAGGGAATAAGCAAGCAGATAAAACGTCTTTGTTGAACGCACTGTAAGTCACTTTGGGTAAAACCATCTGCCAAACATGTAAATGTCGCAGTGTTTATTAATGATCAATCCTTTTGTTTACTTGAGTGCTGCACGCAAAAAAAACATGATAGTCTTGGACCAACAAATACACATTCCTGCGTATTAGTCTTTGAGATTCCACTTCTGGCAACCACCGATGTATCAATGTCAACTTATTGCTGGCAAAAGAGAAAATCTCAGCAAACAAAGGCACGTGGGTATTATTGGCGAACGGCTCTTCCATGACATTGATGGAGATAAAAGGAGCTGTAATACAAATGTATTTCATATTAGCAGGGAGATCGTAAATTACATTTCTCCATCTGAATGCATTTTGACGTTTCATTTGAAAGGATAGTGTTATCTAAAGGCAATTACACATGCACTAAATAAAAACACAACAAACCTTATGTTGTACCATCAAAGCAGACCTATTAGAAATGACAGGGGGAAAAGAAGGAAATAGGCCATTGGTTTCTGCTGTCTGCACATATAAATGTGATGTCTGGCCTCAAAACTTGCTGCTTTTGGAGTGTGGATGGAAAACTGGAGACCGGTGGCCACAATTTTTTGCAGGTCAGTTAGTCAATTTGTTGGCCTGAGGCAAAGTGCAAAACACCAATTAGGAGCAGGAAGGGTCGGGCGCACGGCGTGTAAGGCTAGATTAAAGTGTCCGCAGAGTTTGGCCACTGAAGTACACTGTTCGACCCCGACCTCTGAATATATCAAACAGTGTTCGCAGATATCACTTCTGCTTGAAATGTCTTATTCGTTATTTAGTTGCATGATTCAATAACCTACATACTTAAAGAAATAGTTACATTAAACAACAAATCTGTCATAATTTATTCACCATAGTGGCACTCAAACCTGTATATGACTCTTTCGTGTGGGGAACACAAAAGAAGATATTTTGAGAAATGTCGCAGAGGTTTTGTGTCGATACAATGTAAGTCAATGGGGCTCAGTGTTGTTTGGCTGCCAACGTTCTTCAAAATATATTTGTTTTCCGCAGAAGAAATAAATTGTAATGACATGAGGGTGAGTATATAGATTTCTGTTCGAACTAAGCCTTTTATATGAATAGTTAGTTTTCCAACCTGTGACTTTCTTCAATTTGTGGAGCACACAAGAAGACATCTTGATGAATCTTTTTTTCCGACAATGAATGTGAATGGTGACTCGGGCTGAGTCAAATATTCCTCAAATATTATCAGTGTTTTTATGGAATCATTGTTATTATTTTGGAACAAACAAACTGTGTTACCCTATGACATCTCACCTTAAGTGTCAAATTATGTTTTAAGATTAAACATTTTACAGAACCTTTTATAGGTGTACAACTCAAGTAATGTGAGAAAAACGTGTATAAACGTGTGCAATGTGTGCAAACCATCAAGGCTCAATAAAGAAATCCATCTAACTCTTTGCCTCTATGGGAACTGATCGGTCACTCAGAATCAATAAACAGTATTGTATTAGTGATATACGTCAAGTTGTCGTCTATCATTTTGCACCATGTACATACATCGATTTTCCTCTTTTTGTTGGAATACATACATCCGCAACACATAAAACATGATGAAAAATACTGTGCAAGCACTACTGTATGGTTATGTTCGGTTCATGTTATTTGCTGATAACAAATTATCCTCAACCTTAATAATGAATAACTTTAGCTGTTGACCACTGACACAAATCTTTATCGGTTTTATTTATTGACTTATTGATGCCCTTTTGATCTCGTGTCAGTCATTAGCCAACAAGCATGAGAACCAGAAGTTAAATAAGAACATGTTGTGATATTTGTGAAATATTACAAGCAGTTTGGTTGATGGACAATATTATAACAAGAGCAGAAATATATTGAAGTTAGGAGGGGAATTGTGAACATACAATCCCATTCAATAAACAACACAAAGCTACCGAATAGCTTTTGAAAACATCTTCAAAGGATGTTTTCTTCAAAAGAAAGACATCTTTTGAAGAAAACATCTTCAACAGATAAAGATTGTTAATATACACGAATCATATGTTTTTAGTCTTGGTGTTTTTTAATAACTTACATGCTTATATAGAGTACATTCAAATGTTAAATTCTGTCATTCATTTCTCACTTTTGTATCGGTCCCTTTCTGTCTTTTGTGGAACACACAAGGAGAAATTTTGATGAATGTTGACAGTACTGTTTATTTCTTACAATGAAGATGAATGGCGACTCAGGCTGAGGTGAGTTTGGGACAACATGAGGGTGAGTAAATGATGACAGAATTGTAATTTCGGGTGAACTCTTCCTTCAGGGGTGCACTGTTTCATTTATTTACCTGGTTTTACACTTAAAATTGCCCAAAATGTGCTATTACATAGGATAGTCAACCAGTACTCATACTGTTTTTATGGCCGTCAGCTGGGACTGTTGACAAATGTGCAATAAACAACAAAGATGTATATCCCTTCAGATAACATCCTCAAAAGAATAAACTTATAATAAACTTATTTATACAATAAACTTTTATTTTGCTTTTCTGCTATTTTAAAACTCAACAGTACTTGTTCTCGTTCACTATAGAAAAGAGTAGTGCTGTCAAACGATTAAAAGTCATTAATCGTATCCAGAATAAAAGTTTGTGTTTACATAATATACCGTATGTCCGTGTACTGTGCATTTTCGAAATTGAATAAACATTTATATATCATTTAAATGATTGGTAAATACTACTGTATATTATGTTAACATAAACTTGTATTCTGGATGCGATTAATCATTTGATAGCACTATACAAGAGTATATCATCCAATAATATTAATAATAAATAATAACAGAATTTGAAGTTTTAGGTGAACTATTTCTTAAAGAGACCTACAGTATTCTGGCAGTAATATATATTAAAGGGGTTACTGTGTTATAGTGGTAATATAGAGTGCATGATTTATGGCACACTTACAGTATACATCAAACCCAGGCTAAGATTAGAGTGATTAGCAGCCAGACCTCCAGCACTGAAGAGATGCATTTCCTCACAGGGCAGCCCTGATATGAGTCAGCCACGTTTAGGCTTTATCTGAAGTTATTTACTGCTGTCAGACGACTTGACGTGCAGTGAAATGAATGAACGATTGCTCGAGTTTCAGTAGCTACAGGCCCGGCAGTCAATTTCTGTCAATGAGAGAGGAAAATGCAAAGGAATGGGATAAATACACCATTTTATCCAAAGCAGAAGGACATTGTTTACCGAAGTCATTGTTCGAAATTCGTTTTCTCGAGACGAACAGCTACTAACGCTGAAAAAATCGAACAATAAAAAAAATCCTAAATAAACTTCACAGTGTGAAAAAAGTACCATATGAATGTCAGAGCACAGGAGTTCAGGAATTGATTATGAAGAGCAAACAGAAAGATAAGCCGGGGTTGAGATGTGTTGTCAAAGATATATTTGAAGATATATTCTTCTATATTTTCCTCTCTGTAAGATTGAATATAGAATTAGAAGTAGCTATTTAAATCTAATAGGATGTACATTAAACCTCCCCATCCAAATAACCACAATTATCCACAGAGCAACAGGAAATTCAAAGAGCTGCTCACCAATTTTAAAACAATCTCTTACTTCATTAAACTTTGCACTTCGGTATTTTCTGGAAGCTGAGCACGTTGTTTACTTGTTGCTTGCCTACGCACCCTCCAACATGCATGACGCATATTGATTTTGTTTACAAATCTCTGTTTTCTCTCATTCTTGCGTTAGAAACATTCATGCTCACAAGCGTTTGGATGCAGATTACGTTTCGAATAATATATGTTTTTTTCAAAGTCTTATAATAAATTATTAAATAAATAATTGAACATCCTGGCTAAGTCGAGCAAATGTTCTGGATTCTGGATTTGGAGTTTACTGTAAAACTTCTGCATATACAACAGTAAACAGCATTGAAGCCCTATGTTGCCTATATGTTCTCAGGTTAACCCAGAGAAAAAACATATTTGCTCGCTCCTTTTTATGCCCTGATGGGACTTTGTGCCCTTCAAGAAATATACTGTCTAACAATCAGGTTGATTTAATGGCCCCAGGAAGGACATTATTACAGAGCAGACAAAATCAATACAGTTAAAAATCTGGCAACTTTTTTTCTTTTCCTTCTATTTCAGGATCAGTTCGGGTGAAAATGTTCCGGGCGTACAGTAGCGCCGGCGTAAGAGGTACCACAGATCAAAGATTCAGAGGGGGTATAACCCATAAGACAACAGGCAGGTTCATGCCATCATCATGCTCACAAATGATTAGACATCACTTTCAATTAGGTGCTGCAACAACTCATTTTAATGAAAGACTGATTCGCTCAGCAGATTCAAGCCCTGCAAACCTCATTTGCTTTATGTCGCTGTCCATCGATTCCAGTCAGTCAGACTTTTCATGAACCCTGATATAGACTGCCCATAAATAACAGCGTTAATATGCAGCTGCAGTTGAAGTCAAAGGTTTACACATCCCTTTTTTTCTCTGAAAATAAGAGGATCTTTTAAAATGAAGGTTCATTTTTTATTTAGCAGTGACAGTTTGATGTTGAAATACAACTGTTTACATTGAGGACAATCAAGAGACTCATACACAACTATTAGCTAGAAACATTCAGTGATGCTCATGAAGGCAACACAGTTCATTTAAAGATGGGGTAACAATTTTATTTCATGCATTCTGTCTTTACACCGTTAAATGTGCTGGCTTCTCATGCTTTACATGATAAACTTGTTAAAAAATGAGTAGTATTTCTGTGATCGATACACCCCCAGCACTCCAACTTGTTTCAGTCTGGATCCCTGTTTCGTTAAAGGGATCCTATTCCTTTTATTGGCCACCCTCACGGAAAAAGCACGGCCACGCGTCATCCACCGAGCGAAAGACCAAGCCCATGATCTGGCGTGCGACAAAGAGCATTCCCAGACAGAACTGTGTGCACACTGCATTTCGGTGATGAGTTTTATACGAACCGTGGATATAACGCTGGATTTGGAGATCGTTTGAAACTGATAAATGTCGCGGTCCCAGTACTAAAAGATGGCGGACAAGTTAAACTAAGTCATGCGTCTGTGTTTTGTATGCAAACGGCGCGCACAATTTAAACAACATGAAGGGATAATGCGATGATGTGTTGTGTGCTCGTGCTGTAGTTCCGTCCCCCCTCCCTTCCTCTAGCAGCTCGTCTTTTATAAATGTGAACAAACTAAATACTCAAAATGCACACAAGTAATGTTTCTTTTATAAGGTGTGATTGTAAAACCTCCTTAAATGCACGCACACGTGTAAGACTCTGAAGGGCACTCATTGTGTTATTTCATTTCTTCCTTGTAGGCTCTCTGCTCATTAAAAATTGAAATACACACACAACTTGTAAAAAACGCAGCCTGGAAACCAAATTGGACACCTTCAGTCCTTTTAATATAAGCCTGATGAGTAACGACTCGGAGGCAATTTAGCGCCACACAGCTAGAAATCCTCAAAGACAAGGGCGAATAATCCTGCGTAAACATTTTCTGCGGTACACGCATTCGAGCGACACATCACCACCGGATAGTTTTCACATCTGAGGCCAGAATAAGATGAATATTGTAAATGAATATTACTATGCTAATGCACCTAATCTTTATGGACTTTTTATTAGGCTGTAACTCTTGGGCCTTGATACATGTTTAATATCCTCATATACAGACCACAAGAGACCTGCGGTTTACTCTGAAAAATAGCATACTAATGAATGGTGGACTCACAATGCATTCCTAACAGTGCCGGAGAGAGCAGGCTTTTAAATCTGTTGATATGGAAACCTTCCGAGCAAGCCGTCGGTGACTCACACATATCTCAGGATGATTCGCATGCGGGGACAGGATTTGTAGCCTTCCGTTTGGGTGCTGTCACTTTACGACTGCTCCATGCTGACATGCCAGGTGTCTGTCGCTCGCGTACCTACAGGCCAGGGTGAGGGGTGCTCGCGGAAACCCGGTTTCCATCAGACACACACGCATGGACACACATGCAGACGGAGACATGCTGTGAGCTGAATCTCTGGCCACAAATCACAAAAGCGCTTTGGAAATCATGACCGGCCTTTCCCATCAAAAACAGCAATAAAAATAAACACTCTCGCAATGGAAAAAATTTCGAGCACATTTCTGTTAAACGCTGACAGGCGAGTACATTACACGACTGTAGTGTCATTTCTAATGTTGCTATGGGTATGGAATGAAGATGGAGGGAAATGGGGAGCAGAAATGTCCATAAAGATACAAAACGGAGCGTTAAGGGATTGGGAGCTTCAGGGCTGATTAAAGAACAGTAGGATTATTCATCTCTTCTCTTTTATGCTTCAGAGTGAACAGCAGGGTATAATGATTTGCTCATATTTCAGCCTCTTCAAGGAATGCTAAAAAACTTGAACGTTTTCAATCTGAACACCGCTCTGTATATTTTAAGGGTAATGTATTCCAAGAGCTGAGCAAGGAACATGAAGACCATGATGATTCTCGTGGGAAGTTATGTAGCCATAAGGATAAAATAACATTCTTTACTTTGATTTTGTTTGTGCGCACTGTTAAAGTGTACCTACATTTCATTTCTGTCCAGAATTTAAGATCCACGCTGACCGTAGTTGAGTCCTTATTCGGCCTGAGATTAAAACAGGTCACATGGATCTCACAGAGACCTGGCACAGATGGACGCGTGCAGCGCACAGACTTAGATAGCATGTCTGTAGAAACGACTGGCTGTTCAATTATTCTCCCAGCTGTCAACGGGATCTAATTGTAAAAGCAGGATAAACATTGAGCAATTTAGCACTTAAAACAAAACAGGTAAGAAAGACAACAGGAAAAAAGATACAAATGTAACCCTCCATCCCAGGGTCCTGAGCCCAGGAATTCGTCGGTGGCCATTAGCGGTGCACGGCAGGAGAGAGTGAAGAAGGCTGTTCTACCTAGTAGCCTGGTGCTCTCTGTGCAAAGAAAGATTATTAGGAAAAACATCCTATTATAACCAAGACATTTACAACCACAACATTTGCCATTAAAATATGACTAGCTTAGTTATACAAATACCTCATGTCAAAGGGTAAGCAAGGTTTGTATTTTTCTTTAAAAATAAGTCGTTTTTTGTTTTCAGATATTGAAATCGCATTGAAGGCACACACCAAAGAGAACTTGTTTACATCTAACACTTGCGTGTGTTTAAACCGCTGACATATTGCAGAAATGTGATTATAAAGCATACAACATATACTGCCGGCTTCAAGTGTGTGTTCTGAAGAACGTCGGACATGTTTATCTATGATCCACAGCACCAACACTCGCAAAGCTTTAAATGAAGCAAGACTCCAGCAGCAGAAGTCACCCTGGGAAGCGTTTAAACACTCATCGCCCACATAGACTCGGACAGTAAATGGCAATGTATGCAATTTATTTATTTAAAGGGTAGTTCCGTCCCATCGATTAGTTCGGCAGCATTCAAAGCTGTTGTAAAATGAGACGTGTTCCAAGTATAATATAATATAATATAATAGTGTTATTTATTTTGTCATATATTACGCAATAATATTTTTTTACTTAATTAATGTACTTAAAGTACCAGTGAAATAAAAAATGACAATGATTATTTTTTCATGAAACATTGCAGTGTTTATTGTAAATAGTTTATCAATGTGGTCCATTCTCTTTTTGAAATTCGTGTGACCTCATAATCTTCAATAATCTGAAAAAACACTCCTGTCCGGTAATGACTCTCCATGACGGCTTGGGCGGAGCATCCGTTAACTCCACCCCTTCAACTGTCAGTCTGCTGCCTTTTCCATTTCAAAACGCAGCGGCTGTTTTTATACAACCAATCAAATCGTAGAGAATACGAAAGCCACACCCACAACTTTTCTCAATAGAAATTACATTTCACTCGGAAATACATCAAAAAAGCCTGCAGCGTTTCAGATGTCACTTCCGGTTTTTATGTGGGGAAATAGCGAACATCTTCGATCCCTTCGAAATGGATTCTGACTTGAGATACCACGTGAAGTCCATTTCGGAGTCCACTGTGTGTAATGTATAAATCACTTTTTTATATATACTTTTATATAAAAGTGGTACATTTTACCCTGTGGGGTTTAAAGGAAATTTCAGTTCAGGCAAACAGGCGTGTGGGTGTTAAGACACAAAACAAGCATGAAATAATATCACTTGCTGAAGTTTTGTAGCTGCTGCTTCCAAAGCAACATGCATGAGTCAGTTGTAAGTCTGGCCTCATATCTACAAAAAATAACCCGAAAGACTTTGCAAACATTTGTATTTAACTTTATGAAATAACACATCCAGCTCTGTATCTCAGTAGGAATAGGAAATTCATGAGATAAACTGAGAACTTACAGATGGGAAGCTGTGACTGTGGACTCTAGTGTATTATATTTTGTACAATGAAAAATGTTTGTGGACAGATCACAGGAATGATGGAAGTATTTTCATTTTTTTTTTCATTTCGAGGAGAGTGAAGAGAGGACTGGAAATGATAGAAATTAAAGACTCAAGGACTTGTTGCAAGCAAGACTTAACCTATAGGAGGACCACAGCTCAATGTCAGGACATATTATGGTTCCTACAACAAATAAATGTTTAATTATAAGCCAGAATTCTGCACATTTGATCAGTTCATGGATTAATATTTATTACAGCATTTGCATTAATGCTCAAATATTCTGGTTAAGGTATGTTCTGATCCGCTTATCTTCAATATGAAATTATGTTTTCATTAATTTACCCCAAACTGCCATACATACAGATTTGTAAAGATCAATTTTATACAATATATAAAAAATATTATGTTGGTTGTCCAGTCTGTATAAACCTTACACAGAAAGCATAGTAAGCATGCATGTAAATTACATTTCTTCCACTATCTTTAAAGGCTTAAACATGATCTCCCACCTACCATTAAACATCAGCCCGCAGACAGCCGATGTAGATACAAAAGTTCTTGAACTGATTTTGAGGATATACCTCACTGTGGGCCTTGACCTCCATTACCCGCAGCCCGAAGAACTTAAATCACCCAGCCAGTACTGTATGCAGCAGACACTTGTCAGAGAAAACAAAATGCGATAAGGTTTATTTTCTGTTAAAAAAGGAAGGATAAAAGTTTATTGTCTAAGCACTCAGCGGTGAGCTTAGTGCAGTGTGAAACACGTGCGGGTGTTGACACCGTAGTTAAGTTAAAGATCTGGGGATGTGACCTAAAGGCAGTGTAGTCAAGCCAATGTTTTATCTTATTTTTATATCTTGTCGAGTAAAATTTGATTCTATGGTCAGACACCTAGACCATCACCAACCCATGCGCCCTCTTCATTGCGTTTCATATGAAAGACATTCTGTACAGATTACATTAGTAAGCATCTAATGCAGAGAGCAGTTAAGGCTATTTTCCTCTTTTTTTTATTCAGCAATGAAAGCTTACAAATAAGTATGTTAAGCTTATGGGAAAACAGAAGTAATGCATGGCCTCTTGGGCTTCCGTATGTTTTTTAGTTCTTTAGTTCATTCTGTTGACGCTATGAGTTTCTCTGTATTCTTCTAGGTTGTGGGTTTATGAATTAATCTGAACTCTGTATTTCTACACAAGATTGCTCACAGCTTCAGTTCCATACTGAAAATCAATGGACATTCGGATGAGCTCCAACTGAAACGCTGCCAGTTCATTTTACTCGGAGTCAAGAAGTATCTAACTTCCTTGCCACACATTCTTGAGTCTGCCTCATGCATTTTTTTAACTAAGTGGTTGCAATCTATATTGGATCCTCACAGATCCATAAATCCAGCTAAATTTCATTTAATATTGATGTGTACTTGACCAGGCAACTTTCAGCCACTATGCAGTAGGTCCTGGGTGGTCAATGCCAGAGTCCACATCAAAAGATCCCACCCCCAAATGATCCCGATATGACTCAAGTCCCCATTCAATGTAGACCCAAGTCTGATCATTTGGAAAGGAATGGCACATCTGTCTTGAGCAAGTCATACAATTTAAAGTATCATTCATGTCTGCACACCAAAGTTTAATGCTTAAAGGTTTTGAAAATCCCAAGCATCCTCCACTAATAAAAATGAAATCCTAATCCACAGATTTAAAGGATCGCATGCCACATCCACGGCAGTGCCACACCGAGAGCCTGTTTCTGATTGGCTACTCTTGCAGAAAAGAGTTTAAGGTACATCTGATAGTATGGATTACACAATGTTTACAGCAACATAGATTTTAAGGAAAGGGATCAGATTTAAGAAGCAACACAAACACACGGCTAGCTTGCTTAGACATGGCAAAATGTTTGTTGTTTTTCCCCCAAAGTGTATCAGTAAGAACATTTTGATTGCTATAGCTATGGATGCTGCCTCTCTTAATTTACTGCCACAGTGATTCCGGCATTCATATTACAGCAATGTGAGAAAGAACAGAAAAAGAAGCTCTTCAGAAAAAAATTGTGTTGCTGTAAGTAAATGGGTCCGACTCAGCCTATCCCTTGGCAGAGCTCCAGTTAAATCTTACATTTCAGAAATAGAATATAACAAGGCATGGAATTTCAAGCAAGCCTTTTTATTTGGGACTTATTAAAGCAAAGGCTCTGTGGTGGTTTCCAATTAAAGGCAGATATTTTACTGTGTTCGCCTTCCCGTCACAACTCTTAATGTCCAAGAGTCGAGTCTTCTCATGGCGATGTGAAGTGTGCTCGCGAGTTGTACAAAAAAATGGATGTTACCGAGCACAAGTACCCAACAAAACCTCCCAGCCGTCTATTAAAGTCAACTTAATGCCCAGAGATTTAGGTGTGACACTGGATTTAAATTCCCTGCCTGTCTCTGAAGGGTAATACCGCTCCGATGTTTCTTTTCATACGCGTCAAGCCTAGGAATCATTTGTTGCCGAATAAGAGGAAGGCAGGAGAATACTATCGCAATTGATTGAACTGTCAAAAAACACCTTTTTTGATTGATCACATTTCAACCAATCATGTCATGCCAATTTAAGGCCCGATCGGACCGGACAGCGAATCCAGGGAGAGAAAATGCCAGAGGCGAGGTGATGTCAAGTTAAAATTTTCCTCCCAAAATTATTTGTATGGCCCCCCCCAAGGCGATCAGGCTGTTTGGCATTGTCCGTAGTCAGGCAGAAAAGTAAGCCCCTCTGAGAGATAACAACAAGCTCAGACACGAGAGAGACTCATCGGAGAGAGAGACGCTTCAGCTCAAAAAACTCACCTGTCAGAAATAACCTCCACCGCCCAGCAGCAGACACGTTGACCTTAGATAGATTTCCAAATGAAGCACCTGAGGTAAAACCGGATAGGTTTTCTGCATCAAACGGCATGACTGAAAAACCCAGATGACCTTCCACACAGCAAGGAGATATTTGAGGCAGCCGTTATTTGGAAGACTGGAAATCAGGAGTGCAGGTCAGTCACTGCAGAAGAGCTTTGACAGATGCCGCAAATTTCATGAAACTCAGACATAAAACTCCAATTAATTGGCAGCCGAAGCCTGACAGAATGTTGACAGCGTGCGTGTGGGCTAAACCACTAAAAGGTGTTGAGAACAAATCGGAAGTCAATTTCCAAAATTTTACTTTGTGCTTCTTGAACAATTAGCAGCTATATCAGAGACAAATGACAAACTGTACAATCCCGCTTGTGACCAACATGTTTCTCCAGACAAACGTCTCAACACTTGGCACAGTTCAGAGTGAATTTGGTTTTGTGTTTTTCAGTTTCAGCAGCCAAACCCGAGTGTAAATGCAACTCATCTCAGCGGTAAACCTGTACCACGCTTGTCCAACTCACTTCCCTCAGAGGACCACATTTCCTATCTGAAAACCGTGATGTCTGGAGGGAAAGGTCAAGTGCAGACAGTATGAGTAATGCGAGAGAGAGAACACCATTCTCCATCCAAAAGTCTGAGTTGAGGTGCATTGTGTAAAGAAAACACTTTTTATGGGAACGTTTTGTAGAGTCGATTTACACTTAAGTCACTTCATTGACAGCCAAATGGGTGTGCACACTCAGTTTACACAATTTTAAATAAAATGATTTTTGTGTGTTTGACTGAGATTTACACTACACATTCTTCTGTAAGTATCCAAGTGTAAATACCCCAGATGTAAAGTTGCGTAAAATGGGTTTGATGGCCAAGCTAAAAAAAGTGTCTGATCTCTCTTGTATGCATTGGATTAAAGAAAGGCAACATCTGATGTGTCTAACAACAGTGAGCACCTCGAGTCGAATAACCTGAAGAAATAAAGTACTTTTCACTTGCTGGATATGCTGAGGACCTCACAGTTGTCAATTAGAATGAAATATTCTATAAACGTTTAGTCGGATGTGTTTGATAACCTGAGACTAGCTAGATGTTTGACAGCACATTTTACACAGAGACAAGAGAATGCAAATAGGCGTACTTAAAATAAAGCCAACCTGGTTTTTGATTTAGACCAACTTCAGTTGTGATAACAGCTATCATCAATCAGCTCAACGCTTTAGCGGACTGTAAAATCTGAGCTTAGAGAAAAGTGAAGCCGTTTCACAACAATGTAGTAATAAGGTAATCTAGGCATTGGAAGGGGTTTGCCTTGCCAAAGGGGGCCTACAAAGAGTTATGACACAGAAGAATTTAAATCATTCTTTTTAAAGGTCCAATTTGTAATTTTTAGGAGGATCTATTAACAGAAATGCAATATAATATACATAACTATGTCTTCTGAGGTGTATACAGACCTTACTTAATGAAGCGCTATGTTTTTTATTACCTTAGAATGAGATATTTCTATCTACACACACCGCGGGTCCCCTTACATGGAATCACCACGTTTCTACAAACTGCTGTACGGAGCGCGTTTCGTAAATACGTCATTTCAGCGATAGCGATCTTAGTCCTGTGTCAGCCGGCGTAGTACTTGAAAAATGTGGGTGGAATGAGCTGTTGGTTGCAATTCAAAACCTCAATGCTAGTTGCTGTCATATTTCATACACTGGACCTTTAAATGAGGATGGTACATTAGAGAGGACAAACGTAAAAGTTTGACCAAAATGAGATGAAATGCTGCAACGTTCTGTGATGTAGATGCCTGCGGACCAATGAGACAAAGGTATAATTGTGATTTTGGAAACGTTTCTATTTTTTGATGTTGCTTTCTCTACCCACTCAAGTTATTCTGCAAGGAAGTATTTAGTTTGTACAACCAAATTAATATTGGACTACAAATGAATAAACTGAACAAACACAACGTTCACTTTTTATTTTAATAAAGGATGCCGATGTGTAAAACGACAGTACAATCAGTACAACATACTCCCAAAGCATACTGAAACACCAACGAAGATAAAGTCAAAGAAAAACCAAACTAGCAAAATTCATTTTCAGTTATACAACAGCAATCTACAAACCAGCACTAAAATGGCCATAGCCCGTTACAATTGAGTTGGTTAAAAATATATTTTTAAACATTTCTCAAATCACTGGTCATCCAACACACCATAGTTTGAAAACGCAGAAACACCTAAATGTGTTTCAGCTGGTACCGGACTGGAAGTGGCATTCGGCTACTTCAAAGAACCGTCACACATTCATGCATGATAGCAATGCATATGCATGACTTAAACCGCTCTCAAAACGCAACACTTTACCACCCACTGCTCTGACTAATGCGAAAAGCTTTTTTCCTGTTGATCTGTCAACTCCGAAGCAGCTCATTCGAGGTCATCCCTGTGCACAGCGAATCAAGCATCGTGGACCGTTCACAATTAAGAATTGATTTATCTTACACAAAACACCTACTTAATAAAAGCCTAAGCTCAGGGAAATATTTCTTTATCATGTACTGCAACAGACGAGCTGATAAACTCATTAACTAGCACAGCCTTATGAAGAATATTGATCGCTGTGATTTGGAAGCTTGATTAGGGTGTTGTTCGGGATTGCTGATCTCATTTATCGTCGGTGGTGCTTGGCAGTGAGCGGATTTCTGGTCCAGTCCATCCACACCCATTTAACCCTAGAATCTTCCTCCTTTTAGAAGCACTCGTCTAAATAAGAGGCGCGTTTATTCATTTAATCAGCATCTGAGTCACGGAGGATGGAGGAGAGCAGGGGCCTAAGGCCAGTCTATTGAATATAAATACAGGCCTGAAGTTTGAACTCGCTCGGGCTCTCCATCTCACTCTCGTTTAGCGTTGCCCTGCTGAACCTTGTGATTACTAGGGGCATTATTGAGATTGTTTTCTCTTTAGACAACTCTAGTGACTGAGCCAAACATCTATTTTGCATTTCTCAACTTCTACTTAAGTCCTTTTGTTTATCAATGCGGGGTGATTGCAATATTTTCCTGATAGAAACAAATAGACATCTACAGTATAAACATTTACAAATTACTGTTGTTAATCAAAGGGGTAAACAAAAAAGTTATGAAAAGGTTTATTAAGCATAGCAAATACAATGACTTTGGTCTTAAAACTGACACTAAATATTAAATGTCTGTTGTCTATTAAAGATTCAAACCAAAACACAGACTTTTGCAAGTGTTACAGTCAAAGTTTGCATAGGCATAAAGGGGAAAACCCTAAATCACAGACAGTAATGGGCAAAAAGCCCTTAGAGTGAAATATAAAAAAGTTCTTGTAAAATACACTTAAAAAATACAATAGTCAAATCTAGCATAGAAATGTTTTGCCTTAAATTCAAAGTGTTCTCAGAAAACCTCACATGTAAAGATTTAGCAGAATGTATTGATGTGTAAATAATATATCGATTGAAAAACAGATCTTCGTGTACTCGACAGCCCTTTTTATGAAAAGGCAGATTGGTGACTAAGGTTCAGGAATGCGTTTAATATATACTCGCTAAATCCGACCGATTGTAATAATCTACATTTTAAGTATAATCTATTATGATCTGGTGAAATGGTATAAGGGTCGCTGCTTAAATACTATCCATTGCTTTGAATTCGCTCAGAGCCTGCACGGGGTTTATGTGCTTCTTCTGAGAGGATCGCTTTACTTTGTTGGTCTGGCCATCATCTTGCTTCTCGCGCTTGACCAGTGGCTTCTTCTCGGGAGCTTTCATCCTCCAAGAGACGCCAGGCATGTTGAGATTCTGCATTCCTAGAGTCTTTTGGTATTTGGTGGATGCCACGTACGAGGCTTTCACGGTGGACACCACAGCATTCATCAGATTCTTGGCCGCCTGGATCAGAGACATGGCGCTGTCCACCTGTAAATGAAAAGAGAAGGGCGTTTAGCTGCAGAGGTCCAGTGTGTCATTTTTTGGAGGATCTATTCACAGAGATGCTATATAACTTACATAACTATGTCTTCAGAGGTGTTTTAAAACCTTGCATAATGAAGCATCTATACATGCACTGCTGGTACCCTTACAAGGAAACCACCATGTTGTTTCTACAGTAGCCCTAAACAGAAAAACTGCTCTACAGAGTGTTTTGTAAAAAAATCTTTAGTCCTGTGTTAGCCACCGTAGTGCTTCAAAAAGGAGGGGAGGAGTGAGCCGTTGGTTGCAATTCGCGCCCTCCCTGCTAGATGTGGCAAAATGTCATACACTGGACCTTTACTATTCACATGGGCATTCACAAAATGTTCAAGCTTATTCTCCAAACATTGTTTTAAATTCAGCTATGTTAATTTTTTATTAAAAAAGGCTATGCCAATACAATTACAATGAGCAAAGTCTCAATATAAACTTCATAATAAATTTGGCCGAGTAATTAAGGTTAATGAACTACAACTAAAAAATAAATAAACTGTAAAGCTCTATAGACTTCACAGCTTGCCTGTTTAAACCATAAACAGGAAAATAAATGAACTGATGCACAAGTTGTTCTCAGTGCAGATGTGAAAATAAGGTCCTTTCATTGTACTTCAGACTATCATTTCTTTCAACTCAGACCCACAAGTCTTTTAACCCTCTTAGTAAATATAAACACTTACCCCAGACACCACAAGCTCTCCTCCCAGATTCTGCACTTCAGCTTTGACTTTACTGCAGATATTAAGCTGGTGGCAGTACAGGGCGATGCGCTGCAGATAAGCCAACAGATCCTGCTTGCACGCTGAATCTGGACACTACAAAAAAAAAAAAAAAAGAGTCAAACATTCACATCACGGTACAGAAAAACCATTTAGGAACGACAAAACATTTACTGATATGGAACCCGACAAGAAACCACAAACATATAACTAAACTGATATCTAAAGTGAAAACAATGTTAAATACCCAAGTTGTTTTAAGGATACTTGACTTTTGCCTGTGGATACCACAGTGCTTCGGCATTCACCTGTCTAGATGCATGTAGTAGTCAAACTCACTCCGTTTCCCATTATGGCAGGTGAGCTGGGCCACCAAAGGCTCACGGCACTAAAGATTTTTTATTTTCTTGTAAAATGTTTTGTGTTCTTCGTATTGAATAGATAACAGACTTTGGTGATATTTACCATGTAAACGACATGTAACAGTGTTTGCCCTAATAGTTTGGAGAATGGAGAGAATATTGATATTTTGACAAAGTCACAATATCTTCGATAATGTTTAGAAACCCCTGACTCCATATCTTTACAATGAAATGCTATAGACAAGTAGTACTTTTAGGGTGCCTGATCAAAATGACAAAACAATCTTACAACAGTGATTTTATGCTATTTGTGAAGGACTTTGAGATAAAGCATCTGGTGAAAACGTCACATTTCAAGAATTCAAGTATTTTGAAGAACAGCTTGTTTTCAGATGCATATATAAACAGCTTGGGGGTGTAAAGATGTTAACAGATGTCATTTACATTTTACAAAACAGCAATCACGGTTTTTATTTATAATTGTAGTGCAAACTGTAGTTTACACTTCAGTGCTCCGTTACACAGAAAACTTTTACTAATGTTCTCAAGAGAAAAAAAACGCCCATAGATGTAGAGAAATGAAACTAGTCCCATTAAATCCTTCAAAGGTCCAACGTATTTTTTGGAGGATCTACTGACATAAATGCAATATGCAAAACATGACATCTAAGACTTGTCAGCCGCCGTAGGGTAGGGGGAAGCTGTTGGTCAAAATTCGCAACCACACCGCTAGATTGCGCTAAATTTCATACACTTGACCTTTAAATCTTCCTGCGTCTACATCATCGACTGTTTATAATACCTTACCAACCAACCTTTCAAAAACCCACTTATTACAGGACGTATTTCAGAGGAACACTAAATGTGACCGACACGATGCTGATTCATTAAAGGATGAGGCAGAAACTGTCTCCAACCTTAAATTCAATTCAAGTGTAATTCAAAAGGTTCTGCAGGTATATTGCCAAATGAGCTCTCAGCATCCATCTCTTTTAATGTCCGAGGCCAGTAACTCACGAAACAGAAGTGGAACGTACAGCCAAGCACTAGGATGTCTATACTTTATGCCCCAGCATAAGAAACCAAATGGACAGAGAGACGAGGGCATGACAGCAAGACTAAAGGAGAGGGCCGATCGAGGAGAGGTGTCAGAAAGATGAACACTGTGATGAGGAGGGTAACAGACGGCTCATCTTTCATGACAGAGTGAGAATTTGACGCCCTTTGACCACCGTTCTCAAAGCTTATTTTAAAAGTGAAGTGTGCCATTACTGTGCCACTAGCGGTGCCAAATGGAAGAGCAAAAATAATGATCGCCCCTCATCGTTCACCCAGAGTACTGCCACTTCCTCAGATTGTATTAAAAAAAATCTATCCAAAAAACAGTGCAACCATCAACAAATAAAATACACTTACTACAGTAGACACATTTATTAGACCAAATGTTATTACTTTATGATTTTTTTTTAGATTTTTTAAGACAATATTTTTGGTCCAAGAAAAGAAACCTAATCTGGATCTGCTTCGCCTACAGTATTTCAGTACTTGCTGACACTACAACTGCAGGATACTAAAAAAGCGTAAAAGCTTCGGCGGTGGGGATTACATTCTCAGCACCACAAAAGCCAGAGTTTTCCTGCCTATGAGGGGTATTTCCATTTCTCACCCCTACATCAAACTGGGGAGGCTTGTTGATCCAGCAACAAGCCTGGCCATGCTGTGAGCCCCAACAGAGCTGCTGGATTATTCAGAGGCGTAGCTCAGACAGCCTTTGCGTTCATTTTGACCACTCCAGCTGGCTCAAAGCATTCTGGGAGTTGTAGTAAAGATTATCCAGCTGGGCACCCATCATCGTCCCCCAGCGGGAAGTCAGGATGCCTGTGCACGACTCATATCTCGCCCTCTAGCTTCATCAAAGTGCCAGCAGGGCAACAGAAGTGTCCTTATTCAAACCACAGCTCGCACTGAGCGCCAGCCTCTCGCGTGCTTTACTATATCACCCTTTATTACAGCAGTCATTAATAAAGCACCCAATTTTTATCAATCACCGAGCTACCCTACAGCGAGAGAGCTTACCGCAGAGGAAGTCAGATAAACAGCAGAATGAGAGCGAGAAAGAGTGTGTGAGCGCGCGAGAGAGAGAGAGAGGGGTGAATCAGAACAGAGCCCTGCTAAGCATACCAATTAGAGGCGCGACTCCTATTTGAGACAGCTCGAATTGGCCTTTTGAAAGCGTCGCTTGTGCATGCTCAGCTGCTGAATTCATCCACGTCGAACAGGAAATGAAGCCAGCCTGCCCTGACCTCCACGCGTGTGAATGCATGATCCACATCTCACACAAAAGTCTTACTCCGCTTTCTTCCTCTACAGTTTTTTCACATGTGTGGGCTGCATGCAGATGACGGTTCTGCCGATGTCGTGGCTTCCAGACACACGCACCAACACAGAGGTGCGGTGTACGGTAAATCCCTTATCGGGTCTGACCCACGTGCCGACTCTGCATTCATTCATCACTCAGTTTCAAAATGAAACTTTCTATAGAAAGCAATATAGCTTGTGCATTCACTAACTGTACATTCAATATGACCCTGAATACAACCACCTAACTTATTTAGCAGCACTGTTTCAAAGTAGCAACATAAACTTTACTGCACATGCACAATTTTTGGCCCAAACGCAACTTCCGGTACACATCCGCAAAGAATAGTCCCTCTTGATTATTTGTGAAAACAAGCCTAATAAATAAATTACGTTAGCTAGCAAGTTAAAAGTATGTCTAGCCAGCAGTATTTTGGGTTACCAGTAGAAGAACTTGGATAGATTCAAATGAGGAAAGTTAGACTACTGATCCAACAAATTGTTTGTTTATTTAATACAATTATTATACAATCAAATATGAATATAAATTAAAATATAAGTAATTTCGGGCCAGGCGTGTGCATCTGATGAAACCATCAATCTGTCTTGGGCACATCAGTTAAGTTTTTTTTTCAAAAAGGTAGAGGATAACAAAAATGTATTTTAAATTAAATGTTTTATCTTCACTGAGAAATGTTTTTTATAATATTCCCAAGAGGACTTTTATTTTAAAATAATTTCTTTTTTTAAATCAGCTCCGGCTCATGTATGCCGACTTGTAATAAAACAAATGCTTAAAAAATGGATTGTCCACTTCAAGTCCAAGTTCAGTAGGTGACAAGCCTGACATTTATATTTTTTTACCTGCTAACAAAGTGCCAGAATTATTAAGGAACAAGGTGACAGAAGAGCCGTTCTCTTTGTTTCGCTCACCTGCTTATTCACAAAAGAGATGAACTCATGATAACGAATTCACCTGGGCCAGCTCAAGTTTGTACAACAACACACAAAACGGCTACCAAAAATGAAAATTCCCCGGTTTTCTCTCATCCAATTGTTTATAAAAATAACCCATGTTTTCAAAAACCTCTCACCTCTTGCATGTTCCACTCCCGTATTGAAGATGTTCCATCATTTGCATATTTATGAAAATAGAAATGTGTCAAAACCGTTTGCTTTTGCTCTCTATTGTGCGAGTGAAACCAAAGAAAAAAATCATCGGAAAATGAAAACGAGAGGACGTCGGGACTGATGAGCGGAAGAGAATGCAGGTGTTGAAAAATAAGGGATTTCACACTTCAGCGTTAAAAATATCACGCTATAAAAGTGAGTAGGAAGGTCAGGCCGCATCACAGAAAATGTCATCTAGCCTGCTGAATTCCATTCTAAATGGGTGAAGGTAGTAGAACAGCGCGGGCAGGACTCTGACCTTTCTGAACACATCAGGGAGGAGAAATGCCAGTTTCCCTTATTCACTGACACTGCATCATTTCAATGCAGAGAAGCCTCGATTATAAATGGACCTTCTGAAATTCTTTTGTTGCTTATGCCCACTAAGGCCAGGAGATATTGATACTGTGCTGTTCTCTGGAGAGGGGACTGAAGGAGGCGTGCGCTTTCTCTCTAATGAACACAGCACATGACATATGGTGGCGAATACAGCGTGATGGGTATTCTGCATGCAAATTTACAAAGATATGATTAACTGGTGTTTATATCAGTCCCAAAACACGACTTGCCCACCACAGAAGAAGCCAGAGTCCACGGTTTAATGTTGAAAGATTGTCTAGTTTATTCTCAGCAAGAGGAGAGAGACACGATGATCAAATTTAAAGGAACGGATCATCAAAAATTAAGATATCCCTGAAGATATGATCTTCATTTTTGGGTGAACTATCCCTTTAAATTGCATAAGGTTTGTCCTAGAAAAATCCATCTGGGATAAGGCCTAAAGGTGAAAGACATTTATAAAATAATAAAAGTGCCTGGAGAAAGTAAACATTATTTTACATGATCATGTCGAAGATGCATTTGAGAACAAAGTACTGACACAAAGACAACGACCTGTAAGAAAATAACTTCTTGACCGCAAACTTCCTCCTTCAACACATCTCTCAGGTGTGATCTCCATCCTAAATTGTGTTCACAAGCTTTGCAACTGTCAAATTCAAATACAAAGCTAGGCCGACAACAGCAACACCACAGATATTCGGGCTGAGATCCAACACCTCCAAAACGTGAAGATGAATCGCACAAACAACCTGCGAAGGACCTCATCAACATTCAGCGTGTCAACTAGAAACAGCAAAGTACTCAAGGCGATCGACGATTCATTTTAAAAGCACCAGTTAATATCAAAGTCATTTTTTACAGAGATAAAATATTCATCTGTAGTTTCTTTAATAGAGAACTCTGATGCACTTGAAGAGAACAGTGTCTCCTCATGATACTAATGTGTTTTATATTACGTTTAAATGGTCTGGCGGTGCTCATGTTTTTTGTAACGGCTAAAAATAAAGCCATCATGGGCCTTGATGATCAATCAAGTGGCATTTGAAACTGAATGATGATCTCGCTTTTATCCCACCCAATTACCCGAAGAACAAAATAAAGGTCTTTTAATATTTGCCTGTGCCAAATCAATCTCTCATAATAATGTCCTGATCTAGGACCAGAGAAGATTGTTAACTTAATAATGTTGGGACAGCGACTTCAATTTCAAGATTCGAGGTTTTCTGATAGTGTTGTTCTCACTAATGTGCATCACTGATCAGTCGGCATTTGAATAGCCACAGCGTGACATGGCAAAAGCTGCCAACACGCCTGCCAAGAAAGACAACCACTTCCATATTAGAGTTATTAATAGAACCGCCGGCCTCAAACGCATATTAAAAAGCACCAGTTCATTTCAACAAGTTACAAAAGACTACATTCAAATTTTGTGGTGCGTGTTATATCCTTACTGATGTACATATCATTCAACCGAACCTAAATAAATTATTTTGATATGAAATTGGCCTTGGAGGGCTCCAGACTCATTTCCAATCCGTTCCCAGCAAGAACGAAAGATAGGCGAATGCACTTAAGTTTTGTTTTACGTTATATTTACATGCGTTGTGAGAACATGAGTAAAAGTGTCCTTAATACACAAAATCATCGTAAGAACATAATACGAGGCCTTTCATTTTGCTTCAATGAGTAACACCGTAAACTATTAAATCTATACTTTTTGACAAGCACAATTTCTGTTGGTTCAAATTAATTCGGATTACGGTCTCTCGATTTAGCACCAATCGATAAAGCTTCTTTGTAGACTCTGCCTCTTTAAATGAGCAGAACCCAATCTGCTGTCATCAAGCTACTTATTTGTCAGTATCAGTTAGAGTTATTTTGGGAAAAATGTAAATAATTGATTTGCAGGGGGATTTATGTTGTGTCCCTTTTTGCATGCGCTCCTAAAGTTATCACTCAGGGTATTCCTAGAAAAAAAAATTAAGTTGGAGCTCTGCCTTGTTAAAAGTAAATGGGCTGCTAGCACGAAAAGGTGCCGAAACAACCACGATGCACAAACACAAAGCCTAGGAAGGAAAGCTCAGTCTGTTAATAATACGCAACTACTGTATTCATCCAAAACGGTTTTGAGAAATAAAATCCATCTAAATATCCAGCGGCACTTTCTGCAGAAATGATAGGGAGATTTGCGTCAGATTGCAAAAGCATCATCCATCCAGAGCAATTTTTAAAAGGTGCCACAGAATCTCAACTGGACTGAGATGAGCACGCCTGAGCCATTAAAGCACTTTTGTTCTTCGGCCATGCTACCATTTATTTGGCCTCGAGTTCAGGTCACCGCCTTGCTTGAAAATTGAACTTGCAGTCTTGCTATAAAAAAACTGAGGCTTGAGAGAAAGTGTTTTTCATTCTCACAGAAAAGCCTGATGGGCAACTTTTCCTAGGTGTTTGGGTGGATTGATATTGTGTTCTTTCAAATAACGGATTTGACTGTTCCCAACGGGACACTTGGATAGCACTAATGGATCTCTTTATTTTTGGATTTCTCTTTAAGTGCTGATTTTCATAGCTAATGTCAGATTAACTGCAAGGTTTCGGTTTAGAAAATGTTGTAAAAAGATCTGCAGGTGCAAAAGGATTTCTGAGGCAGTAATGTTATTAATAGTATTTATATCGGGTCAATTTCTGCAGAAAAAAAGCAAGTACAATCAAATTGGCTGATCATTTCAACTTACTATTTTACCTGTGGCGAGTTGGTGCATTTCTAAATTTTTATTATAAAGTAATGTGAAAACATTTCAAATAGAAAGTTGAAATTACTAAAACCGTGTACATGTGAATTTGTACTTGCTAAACCATAAGTGTCAAAATATTTAAATTTGAATGTAGCATTTGTAATTTCACATTTAAAATGGTTGGAGATTAAAATACTTCTGCATGAATACTTTTACATGGCACTATGTATATATATATATATATATATATTCAGATATGTAAAACATGCCAATTAAAATACCCAATGCAAATGAATGTCAGATTCCGAATGTCACCATAAGACATGGGAATACCATGAACTGCTGCTAATAACCAACCGTTGTGACATGAAACCAGACGTCCAGGCTGGTGGGTGTCCTCTAAGGTACCCACCATTAAAAACGCTGAGCTGAGATTTTGTGAGGTCTCCTTGATTTTCTGCTCTTCGACAGTAGAGAAAAATTTACAGGCCTGTCACCGTAGAGCAGCCAGGGGCCAGAGCTGGGAATGATCCAACATGTGCTGGTGTCTATGGATCAACATAAATCTTAACTGATTTAATGTAAATTGGAAAAGTACACTATGTATGTCAGAATACATCACCAGAATAAAGCCCACCCGCAAGCCTGATATCCTATGATTGTATCTGCGTGTTATGACTTCACACCCTCGTGTGTACGGGTGATTATTTATGTGCGGCTTGGTGGCATGCAGATTTATATTATAAATCTCAATTACACGGCTGTGTTTGTTCAGCGTTTGGATGAAGCCCCTCGTACGGTGCCCCTGCAGATATCTGCTCGTAAATTCTTAATAAACTGCAGTGCAGACCTTTGTGTGCCAATGACCTAAATCCTGCGTCTTCATCTTTGCACTCCACTAGTTCCTTTAAACTTTAATGGAGGTCCGTTACAGCCATTTAAACTTGCCCCAACATTTCGTGCAGTACCCTGAAAACTAAAAAACCTGGACAACAACAGCGTTACGATCTGCTTTTTGAACAGATTCTAAACACCTGTAGGGTAGATTCGGATTCTCAGATAATTCGTACCGCCCGTGGATTATGAAAAGACCTCTCTCCACTCCTCACCAAATGCCTCGCGCGGGTTCCGCTGTCTCGTTTGCATCTTTGGTCGGCCTCGAGAAGCAGGGGAGTACATTTGTCACATCCTCATTTTGATTAGCTGGATTTAAGTTGTCAAGCTTGCAGCTGGGACGCATCCTCTTGTCTTTTTCCTTCACTGGCTAGACTTGCGCAATACGCCCCATGCTTGCTCTTTTCTAATCTCATTTCTATCCCCGTCCCGATTTAACCCACCTCCTGTACCGGGTTTCTAAATCACGGCATGTTCGTTTGAAATGCTCTACATTTTGGGGCCTAAGAAACCTTTGAACGTGTGTAGAGGCATCTGTCGCCAATCCCGGCTGTAAGGGCGCAACATTTCAATGACATGACAAACTAGACAAGCAGACAACAGTGATGCTTTGGCCCACCGTTGTGTATTCTGTGACAGGCCTTTGATATGACAAACAAGAGTGAGAGCGCGCGAGAGGACAAGACTGGGGAAATGAACGTCATGATTATTTGCTTTCCATCCCTCCACAGGCTCCGCTGAATCTGATGAATCATCCCTCCGTATAAGGAATTGCATTCTTTGTTCATCTTTTGGCAGTTATTCTCTGGCATCATCGTCTGTGCAGAAAAGTTGCGAGCAGCGTCTACATATAGTCCTGCGTAAATATAGATATAAAAAAACTGCCACCTGGTAATCACGCTGCTAATTAAAGACGAATCACACTCAATGGATTCAGGTCTCACGTGGGGCTTCCCATATCTCTGTAGGAATTAAGGGCAGTAGGTGAACGAAAACATTCACAGTCAGGACTGCCACTAGATAAGCTTTCGGTCATACCTGGGGTCGCACGGAGCTTGGGGGAGGGATGCACACGTTTAAAAGCACTCGGGCGTTTACACAGCCAATGCACTTAACTTATTAATGCATGTAGCACTTCGGACCCTTCAGTTCCGCTCATACTGTTACAGTACAAGTACACACAAATCAATCCCATTACTAAACACAATGTTGGGATTACACCACTACATGAATGCATTTTCTTTGACATGCCAGTTCAGGCACACACTCATCTGTAGACTCGCACGTCGGAACCTGAACAGTACCCATCTGTTATCTGTAGGGAACATCACTGTATTCACAGCAACATCAAAGACTATGTTGGATGCGGCTGGCAAAGCTATCCCAGTCCAGTCCCTGAAACGGACATTTAGTATTCCTCTCCAATTGGGTCAGCACAGGTAGCTATACCAGAGACTTGAAAAGTGGAGCTGCGGCTTGCTGGATCAAAGTGTGATCTAAATAAAATATCAAAAAAGCGCTGTCGTTCGGGCGAAGCCTGCTTATTATGCAAGATTATGTTAAAGGAATCTTTTTGAAAGCGCACTGCAGATGTTCACTGACATGGCTAATTAACGGCCGTAGCCACGTGGCAAATAAATAACGTGGGGTATCCCTGGATACCGTGCTGCATGGGTAAAACCGCCAGTCATGAACACGTGCACTCGGATGCGGGGTATTAATATTTAGCAAGGTCAGGCGACGTCCTCTACGTTGCTGAAAAAAAGAGCATTCTTTGAGATATTACAATCACACACTAAAGGTGCTATTTACACATTGAGATGTAGTTTTCGGGCAACCCAAGCACTGCACGATGCACGGTTTTAATTAAATGACAAACTGAGAAGCGATGCCTTCACGGTGGGATGAGTGATGGGCGATGATTCTGCTTTGCAAAACCCTTTTCTGAGCTCTCCATATTCCTTTCAAGCTCGCTACTGATTAGAAAAAAAGAAATCAAAATAAGCGCTCGCAGCACGTGGTTTGATGTTTTCTGGAAATGTTCCCGTATTATTTTCACGAAGCATGAGAACCTGTCATTGTCACTCGGCTTCAGGAAAGAGCTTTCCAGGAAAATAAAGTGATGGACTGTGGGGATTAAATTTACAACAGTCCCGTGGTGGTGCCTGTACAACCACCGACTCATTCACAGCGATTTGGCTGGGAGATCAATTATGGACTGTTGTGATTCACCAGGGGGTCTCGGAGGGACTCAATTCTTTAAGTAAAACAAGAACATGGTTAAAACCCTGAGTGATGATGTCATGCAAGTTGAACTTACTTGGTCTGCTATTTTGCGCCCCAGTTTGTCCATTCTCGAGCCAGCTTCGGCAATCTTCTTCGCAGCATTGATCACATCAGAGGTGTTTTTGAGGCGTCCTTTACCCCTGTGTAAAGAAAATGACAGTTTTATTCACAGTTACTGTTCTGTATGAGTCTCCATTGACCTGTAACTGTATGCGTGCAAGCATGAGCTACAGATGATGCGTGTCAAGACGTCAACACATATGACAGCTCAGGTGTGTATTTGTTCTCATATTGACAAGGTTAAAGAAAAACCCCTTTCGCAGCCTATTGCTCACAGGAGCGCAGCCTAGCGTGCACAGCTATCTGGCCAAGACATCATCAAATCCCTTCCGATTAATTCAACTCATTAAAAGGAACATCCCCTACAACATGCTTTCATTCACTCATAGCCTAAAGACACCGGGGGTAAAGCAGCGAGACAGACAGAAAGATAGACAGATGGAGCGAGCTAACAGCAGTTCCCACCCACTTCTGTGCTGTCTGGTCAGCTTCCTGGGGTCACTGACACTTCAGTTCATTTAATAATTCTGGCCTCATCAGTCCCAGTGTCCCATGGCGGCCCCCCGTAGCGCTCCGGCTACGAGCTGGCCAGCCATTTGCCAGTTCTGTGTGCCCACAAGGGACTGCAGGGCACAGTTGGCAAGTGGCGCAACCTGGATTCAAAGCTGCTCTCTTCAGGCTAAACTGAACAATCCAACCCACAACAGATGGAATTTTGTGTTCTCTCGCTTTCCCTAAAGTCACCCCTCCCCATTATGGCTGTCTCTCCCGTTGTCTGTTGTTCAGAGTGGGTCTTCCTAGAAGCACGTAATGAAGCGCTGCATCTGTCAAAACAGTCACGGGAATTCACCAGAGACGCTGTTTGAAAAGAAGAATAGACCAGAACACGTTTTGAAACATGGAACAAATTCCCTGTTCAGACTGTGACCGGCGCTAGGATTCAGGTGAGGGGTAACTGCAAGGGTGACTATTCCACTTGACATACCATACTCGGATATGCAAATCAGACCAAGCGTGTGTGAATCAGCCACTGATCCTTTCAGATGGGGGGTAGTGCAATTGTGTGTATGTGTGGCGTACAGCCACTCAAGCACCGGACCGCAGCATGCACCGACAGGTGGCTCCCAAATATGTGACAATTTGTGGCAATGCATGCTTTATTCATGAGCGCAAAGGGACACACGCAGAATTGGTGGCAAGTCGTTCCTTTGCAGATATTGAGGCTGGATAAAGGCTCCAAAAATCAATTTCCTCTTTATAGCATTAACCTTCACGGGACTGTGTACACACTCAAGGTCGGGGGGCAATAATTTGGGCGTGGACTGAATTAACTTGCAGAGACCTTCGCTCTTCACATTCTGCAGGTGACACATTGGCGCCGAGTGCCATTTCTCATGCAAATGGCACCAAATCTGTGCGACATCACTGACAGATGCATTGCAGCCTTGTTGCTTTTAAGTTTAGGACGATGACAGGTATCTGGGGGGCCTTCAACAATGTGCTATTGTCTGCGTTTAACCTTCAACAGAAGTAATACCATCAACTCAATAGATCATTGACGATAAATATACACATTACATTTATGGCAACAACGTCTAATGGGTAAAAAATGGTAATGAAAACAGTTCACAACAAAACGTCATTATTGATCAGATGGGCCGTGTGCTGTGGCATGGAAAAGCCTCGCTGGTGATGTCACTTTACAGTGGGGGAAAAAAAAAGTGAAATATGGAGGAGGATATTGTGAATATAGCACAACCACCAGTGCTTTGAATTTGCTAAATAAAATGTGCATTCATATTACCTTCTGTTATTGTGTACGTGTAAGGAACTACAAATGCGGCAAAGTGATGTATACGTCACCAGATGTTTTGCATCAGCGGTTAACATTGTGTATTTTAAGCTTGCCGTTTAATCATTTAACTGGTACTTTGATAAATATGCGTAACTAACATAAATATACATCACGGCCCTGTCTGAAGATTATGTTCAATGTTTTCATAAACCTATGTCATGTACAAATACATTTTGCCCTCTCTCATTGTAATGTCTGCAGGATGCCTGTCACTCCATGGCAGCATTATACAAAGTACAACATTTGCAAACCATATTCTTTGTTGCACGATACACCTAAATTTTGGTTAGGATAGACTGGAAAAATAGATAAGACTTTCTATCGGTTTCACACGCACGCGCACACACACACAGTGTCCTTTGGGAGAGCAGATGGCAGTCTCTCTCATGTGTGGGGTACATGGGTTGGTCACACTTAAATTGTCCCTTTTTGCCATCATAAAGCGAAAGAACTTTGGTGACCTTATCTTCTGCTAGAAGCTCGTCTCATTTCCTAAGGGAACGTTTGAGGAGTAAATACATCAAGACAAATGTATTTAGTAAGAAGCAGCAATAAAAACCGTCCGTATTTATTTGTATGTCTATGAAAAAACCCCAAATAATACTAATTCTACTATAGTGATAGTAATTAGCACTTATAACCACAACTTAACCGTACGTTAAGTTTTCTTCTGTTGTGTAAACAAATAAAAAGTAAAATTAATTTCTCATCCCTTCAATGTCTTTCACAGACGGGAGAACGCAAGAACACACATATGACGGAAAAACAAAAAGGCAGGGAAATGAGGCACGTAAAAAGCCAACGAAAAAAATCCACAGCTCATTTGCTTCCACTGAGAGGGAAGAAAAAGTCCATGAGATGGAACCAAGTGCTTGTCTGAGTTAATATTAAGCCTAGCTAATTGATGGCCGATTTAGGCAAATGACAGGGGAAATTAGGTATAAAAAACAGACCCCGCTAGCCCGACTTTCAATATTAGAAAAGGTTCTCCCTCAAAAAGGCGAGGGTACATTTCATGGGCAATGCAAACTGCCATACAAACCAATATAAAGCTGAACCACTGAGCCGGCACAGTGAAACCGAAGCAGTAATGCATGCCAGAGAAGCCTATTGGGTTGAGTCTAGGTGTGTGTGTGCGGTCCTTTGACAGACTGTCAGGCAGGAGGTTTGCTCTCACCTAGTGAAGTCCGTCATCTCCATCATGATCATACACATCTGCTTGGCCAGAACGATGATGTCATTTCCACTGTCATCCCACTTGGACACCTCGGCATCCAGCTTGCTCTTTTCCTCCTGGAAACTGGCCACCTCCTCGGCAATCTTCGCCTTTGCCTCCTGTGGTAACTGAGCCATGATGGCCTGCCAACCAACAGAGAACATCACATATAAAAACAGACCCCCGCAGAAATCTGTGCATGATACGCTGATGTGTGACAGTTCGTGAGCAAAAAAAGAGACATATAATATGCAATTAAAAAGAAAATTGGTGCTCAATCGCCCTTCCCGGTTTTTTTCCTCTCACATACACCTCCTTTTGTCCTTCCTGTCTCGCTTTCATTTCTTGCATGACCGCCTTGGTCTTGGTAAGCAAAAGAATTTACAGCTTTGGCTGGTGGTGTACAGGGCTATGAAACTTCATTCCTCTAATTCTGTAAAAGGTTCTCAACCTGCTGAGCAATGCTTTCTACAGCCTTAGTAGTCCTGCTAAACACAAGGCATTGTTCAAGACTCAAAAGAAAATGAGTATTATAACCTATAAAATGTCTTAACCAGGCAAAAATATGGTCCAAACAATCTAAACAAGCAACATTTTCTATTGTAGGGTCAAATGTATTGCCTTTTGTGATGTCACTGGAAACATCCTATTAGGACACATTGTAATATGAATCAATAAAAATTCCAAGAAATGGGGCTGTCTTCTCCGTGACATACATTCTAGCCATCGCACTAACTAGGAATTGTAATTTTTGGCATTGTAAACTCAAATTGTTTTTCAAATTTGGAGCACCAGCACACACGTGACCCACATTAGCCGACTGACTGGGATTCCCGATGGAGCCAGGGACTAAATCAAAGACCCCTGGGGGTGGAACAGGAGGCAGGACAGTGATTACAGACTTATATAATCACATTCTCATTCAAGCACAACCTTCACGGCCCCGCTTCTACAACTCTTGAATCCAAAACACTGCTCGCTTTCGCAGCACAAGGTTCAATCAAAAACTTGAGCCATCTGCAATGCCTTTATCTATAAACAAGAGCCTTTCAGTTTGAGATTCTGCCTTCCCCAGATGATTGGGGCTGAATCTTTTTATCGTTATTTTCAACACGCAGTAACTGTATGGAGAGGGAGGGTGAGAGGTCTATAATTATAGTCCTTTGAGTTCCGGCAACACGGAATACGCGTACTGCACAGCGGCTGTAAATATGTAAAGATGACAATGTTCTCTGTCCATTATCAATGCTTACTATCAAATGTATTCAGATTAATATGTTGGACTATGTATGCAATGTTGGACACAATTGCGCTACCATTTTTGCAGTTGTTATCAGGTAGTCCAAGAAGTGTTTATACTGCAGGAAAGATGTCACGCTCACTAACAAGATCCCTATACACAACTTGGTTCACGTTACCGGTCTCTCTTCCTCTCAGTTTTCCACTCAATACAATACTGAATTAATAAAGGAAACAAGAATGCCAATCTTCAGCTGTGTGTACCATCATCGCATCTGTGGAATATTCAAACTAATAACTAAATAATAAAAATATATCTACGCGGTTCCTTCCAGCCATGTCAAGATGGATTTTTATAAGCATTACCAAGGCAACAGAGAAGGGAATGAAGGGAGGGAGTAAGAGAGAGAGGAATGGAGGTAGACAGGAGCTGAAATTTGATGTTTGTTTCTCTGGTGGCGACATCGGGTATGCTGTTGACATAAAATCAGTACAGGATCTTAACACGCCAAAGATTCCCTGTGCTAATGGAGCAGAAGAGCAAAACACTGCTGGATTTGGCAGTGACACCACAAATCTGACCTGTGAGGATAGCATTAAGCACCTCACAAGTCTGCGACGATCACACTAAGTCTTTAAATAGACTGCGGTACAACTGATAAATCTCAAAATGAATAAAAAAAATTATTTTGGAAATTACGGGCTAATGTGACCCATCAAGTGCACTTGTGTGCGTTACACGGACAGTATTTTGCTGACCGATACAGATTCCCGGGGCTATCGGGGGACAACACTGCCACGCATCGTAAAGATAAAAAAAGATTCAATCTAGTGATGGCATGGCTCTCTGGTAGAGAACTACAAAAGCCCTATAACTCTTACCCGTGCGCTCTGTCCTGCAATAAGCTGATCGTCTTCTGTCTGCACGCTGGTCCTGCTGCGAGAATCAAAGTCATCCGTCTCAAAGTCCGAATCATCCAGTTCCTCTGGGGTCTGTGGGGTGAGAAGAAAAGAGAAAGGGTGAAAATGAAAGCGATTTAGCAAATATATCTGCATTTCTTTAACAAGATCCAAATACAATTACTATTAGCAACATGTAGAACAAATGTTTTTTCATTTAAAAATAAAACACATTTGTAAATAAGAATGCCGTTGCTAGGGTGTTCTGGTCTGCTGCCAGGATGTTCTGGGTAGCCGTTATCCCTCAGTCTTCGATATTTTTTTCTCTCTCTTTTTTAATGCGACTAAAGGATTTTCAGCCAATTTTATGCACGGTGCAAAACTTGTAAGATCTTTTAAAAACATTTCTCTTCAAAATGCTGCAAGATGAGGTAACATTCATGTGCAGCATAAACGCAGTGTGGGAGTACGAGCAATACCAAGAAAACTCTTAGATGAGCAATTTTAATAATGGCACTTGTCTTAACCAGTAATAAAACATCATCCATGCGTCTTGAATGGAAGCGAAATGATGGAAGTGCTAAAACAGACCTTGGAGAAGAAAAGGAATAATCTGGTGCATCAATGCAGGGAGTGCATCACATTTTCCCAGTACTCAACTAAACTAACTCCTTCTCTCTAATCCCTGCACTGAATGCAAAGCATGCCTCTTTTAACTCCGCTGCTCTATTAGTATGCACTTGTGAGCAGAGGGACATGTTTGCAGAGGGAAATGGTGGAGAACGGGTGGTGTGGGGGAGAACCCTCACTGACAAGAAAATGCATTTCAGGACCAGATATAAGAAGATGTGGATGTATTATTTCGCCAGGGCTGCAAGCCGTGCTTATCCGACTGTCTGAACAATCCATTTATGATCCTGACTGGCTCACGATGCAGCTGTTCCAATAATAGACACATCTAGAATCCCAAAATCTGCGGCTGAAGCAAACACGGTGAAAACACTGTCCAGGCCGGATGCTCTGGTCAATCGGTTTTTGAATGACATAAAATCAATAAAATAAGTATTTTTAGGGTACCAGCATTATTCTGTATCTTACTCCCAAGACAGATCTACTGTACAAAACCATCCAATGATTATGTCTATAAACCAGGGCAGAAGTGGGCAGGAGTTTGAATGAACAGTCCGAGTTGCCTGACGCAGTGGAGGTAAGATACAGACAGGACCATTCCTGGATACAGTAACCGCTTGGCAGAATGTGTGCGATGGAAGGGCCATTAGTACCAGTGACATCCCCTCAATGGGAGTCGAGGGCTGGCTGGCTGTCAAACATTAGGTGACGGCCGACCAGCGAGGACTGCGATCACAGTACTTACTGAGGTTAAAGACTCTGTCCATCTTAAGTAGCCCAAGTCGCACACTTGTCTGTTCGGATCGAGGAGTTCCCGCATGGCTGGGAAGTTGATGCCCACTGGGCACTAGTGCTGAATGATTGGCTAGCGCTCAAGCTCTGTCTAAACGTGTGAGCTTATCCTTGCATGCTTGGAGGAAGTAACTTTAAACTTCACTATTAAAGTTGGAATTTTTCTTTCTTGCCATCTCGGGATGTCTGCAGGGTATATTACACCAGGGCTCGCTGACTGCACCCCATGAAGATGTTTGCCAGGCCTCTGGGTGGTTTCTTATCGGTTTGGACAATGTGGTTGTGTTAGAACAAGGGCCCAAAAGCACTTGGAAACAACAGGCATTATACAGAACGGAATAAAATGCATAGCAAAAACCATACTTGCCTCTGCTTCAAAGTCGAGCTTTTCAGCATAAGGGCCATGTTAAACTGGTATCAAACAAGCAGACTCCGAGAGCCAGAGGGCTTTTTGTTTTATAACAATTCGATCAATCTAGATAAAACTAGAGGTGGATGACTAGATTTGAAAATGAATGCAGTAATATAACCCTCCAAGGACTCGAAAAGAAAGGGAAAATGCTAATTAAATCCCTTTTTGAAATCAATTACTTATTATAATGCAAATACACAATGTAACAGGTCCCCCATCTAATTTGGTGTTTATTCCAATTCAAGCCTTCGGTTATTACAAAAAACAAGATGTGTAATTCCAGCTGCCTCAAACTGCCAATATGAATCTTCTTGCTAGTCTGACGTTTGAATGAACAGGGTTGGCTGATGTTTTCTGTACAATGGCTGCAAAGAAATAGTCAGAGGTGATTGAAATTTGCAGATCATCAATAGGAGACAGGTCAGTGTGCGTATACGCCATCGATGTCCGTTTTTTCTCTCTTTTTAATCACATTGCTACTTCGGCTTCATTATCCGGGTCATGACCACACTCTTCGTTTTAACTAAAAGCGCTAATACATTCCAAAACACTTCCTCATGAGCCAATTATTCAAACTCTGTGTACATTATCTTCGCAATTAATTGAAAACTTGTTAGCCTGGAACTATGAAAGACGATATTTGCCTCAATTAATAGCTTTTACCCAGTTGCTCCCCTTTTCTGTGAGCAGCGTTAAGGGTCTGTTCGTTTCCCCGTGCGACGGGAAAGGACTGTTGTCTGCTCATTGTCAGACTGTTAGCTAACGCTTCACTGAGAGCTACAAACCATCTGTCCGACGTTACATTTCTGCTCAGGCGAAGACCATTAACCCTCAGAACAACTACAGCTCCCATATTAGCGCTGTTGGAAAGGGAAGTCTGTTCAATTAGGTTACAAGGTGCTTAAAACAAAATTTCCCATTAGTTAGTAATAAGCTGGGACATACGTTATATCTTTCCTTTCACAGTTTCTCTTACACGTATACACAGAAAAGAGTTCAGTCTTAGTTGAGTATCATTATTATTATTTATAGCCACTCGGAGCAAACCATTTATTTCCATTGCCCGCTACTGCCTCATGACTTTGGATACATCGAATTGGAGTTTACCTTCATAATAAAAGCTTTCACAGGGGAATAAGAAAGGACTAAGAGCACAAGGAACGGCATTACGTTTAAAGAGAGCACTGAAAATGCACTTTCTGATTGACATAACTACATTATACTGTAAAGAACAAATACACTCAAACGCTCTTTAACTACTCAATGAAATAATAGAAAATTGCCGTTCTGAGGTCATCTTTATTCTGAAGTTCACTGACACGGCTACCTTCCACAAGATGTGAATTTAAAACATTGTTTTCGCTCCTTTAGGAAAACAGACCAAAATAGAGATTAATATTGACTCTCCTACAAATTTGTATTCTAACAAAATGTAGAGAATAAAATGTCCCCATAAATGCGTTATTTAAAGTTCCCTGGAAGTCATACATTACTGTAATTTTTGTTGATTTCTCTGATAAACTCAATATTGTCAAGATCCTAAGAAACAAACATAACTTGTGGCCTCAGTGGCATAACTTAAATCTTCGTAGTGTTAATGGATACGGTCCAACACTGCATATTACTACTGCACAAGACTGCACACAGCATCCATACTAAAAGAGACATTCAGATTGATCCACTCGTACGGTTTGATTTTGGAAATACTTTTCTAGCCTGCCATCTGGATTGAATTGTTCTCCATCTGCATGGGAGTTTTACCGGGAGTTTTACCAGGAGTGCACGGTTGTGTAGACGAAGCTTTGGGGGAAAACATGTTTGGCATCGTGATTGTCCAACTGCTTTCGTTGTATGAAAGACTTGCTTAAACGTTTTGCAGAACATCTACTTTTGGCATAAGAGGAAATAATAAAATGCTAAGTGATCTCTTTAACAAGGCTTCTCCTCACCCTGATCATAAGCACCGCCTTTCGGATGTCCCTCACGCCGTCGTAGACCAGTCGGGAAGCATCGATGAACTCATTCTCATCCACAGGCCTGCCATTGTTGGTGCTCAGAGCTTCCACGGCCGCCTCCACCTGCTCGGTAAAACGTGGCATCACTGTCAACAGACACAGAGGGACACACAAGGACACGCAACAAGGTCAGAAACGTTTAACATTAATCTAAATCGAAAACACTGAGATTAATTTCCCCGGGAACATTTCCATTAGGACTCGACAAACACGAGTCAACTGAAGTACGATTCAATCAAGACATCTCGCCCGTAGAAATATAGAACTCAAATTAAGATTTGATGAATTCAATTTCGACACTTCTCATCCAACTTGGAACGCCCGAAACATAGCCGAGCCAAACGGCAAAATTCATGGATGTGATGGTGGGTTTTAATGATTGCTCAGGGCAGACTTTTAATCAGGCTTTACTTTATGCCAAGTACAGCAGATGAGTACACTTAATCCAGAGACACGCTTAAATAATTCAATCATCAAGACAGGTGGCAACAAGACCTCTAAAACATCACAAAAAACCCTATTTGCTTTTAAAAATGAAAGACCTGCTGAGGGAAGGTTGGGGATTCCTAAGAAAGAACAGAATAAATCTTTTTAATTTTAATATAATATTCCCAGATGAAACTTGGGTTGTATTTACACTTGGACACCTTCATGCATATTATCGTCTTAACGCACGCTCCATTTGCACCTGGCCACATAAATGTCTTCACAAAATAAACAAATGCACTATTCCTGAGCTATATGCAAACACAACACTGTTCACTTCCAATTACCGTTTGATTTTTTCAGCTTTCAAACTTGTTGACTTAAAACCATTTTATCGTCACCCAAATTCAATTGGTTTTATGGCTGAAATACGGTTACTGCTGCTATTGCAATCCCTGTTCAAATCTGGGCTGATTAAGAGCTGGGTAAATGTAGTCACACCGGGTGATTTGGGGCCAACCCCAAATTTGGTGGAATGAGATGCCCAATTCGAAATGATCTATAACGGTTTGCTCAAGCTTTTAGTTAAGCCGACCCACCAGCTACGCACTACCTCCCAACGTAATGGTCTCTCCCCATAGGCACAGAACACATCTACATTAATACCAATTCTCATTCACAATTTACAACTGCACTGGGGAGCAGCAGATGGGCCGCAAGGAGGAGATAACGTAGAAGACATACGTAAAAAAGAAAGGAAAGTAGTAGTGAAGATTTGGGATTTGCAACTACAAAAGGCCAGCCTGCTGGATAACAGAAAAACGGTGTACAATAATTAAACCATCTTTGGCGAACATCATCTTTTTTGCCAATATGACCCAGAGATTTCATTTCAAGCACACCTCAGCGACAACATTTCCCAATGGGAGATCCTGCACTGAACTGGATGATCTTGTGTCCCAGTAGAATAAACAATCCGTTATGAAAACGTTCCAGATGGCATTGAAACACAATTACATAAGCACACATGAAGTAATATTACACTGTTGTCTTAACGCAAGTAAGATTACGTGAATATTATCCTAACAAGGCTTGATTGCAGTCAGTGATGCCCACAATCCTGCAAAGTTAACACAAGTCTAAAGAACAGGCTAAATAACCTTGTTAAGTCAATGTGTAACCTTGAGTTTAAATCAGCACTTTTACACCTCCCAAACCTTACAAACAAACATAAGGAAACTGCCCAGATGGCAACAGACCTATTTTCAGATGCCTGTGTAGCATTTTTTAGATGTTAAAAAAGAACAATGGATTTAAAATAGAAATTAGTCACACAAACAGAAGTGCCATTTCCAAAAAAGAAGATGAAACACTGATCTAGAGTGCTGATAAACAGCTGTGACTATACGTTTTGTATTAATTATTCTTGGCAACAAGGGATAGTTCACCCATAAAATTTTATTCTGTCATTTACTCATCATTGAGTTGTTCCAAATCTGTACATATTTCTTTGTTCTGATAAACACAGAGACATATTTGGCAGAATGCTTGAAAACAAACCGTTCTTGGACCCCATTGAAGAAAATACTTTATAATTAATTTGTTATAAATGTGTTATAACACATTTTATAGAATGTAGGAAAGCAAACCGTTCTGGGGCACTTTTGGGTCCAAGAACTGTTTGGTTACAAGCATTCGTCCAAATATCTCTCTCTGTGTTCAACCAAACAAAGAAATGTATTCAGATTTAGAACAACTAGACCGTGAGTAATGCATGAAAGAATTTGATCCTTTTAAGCAATATAGACAAGTCTTTATTATCCTTTTAAAAAGCAAAAAGAGAATGTTTACTCCTTACTATACATGCTATAATAATCTGTCTTCGCTATAGACATCGATCAGAACAGATCTGAAGTCATCTATGGTTTGTGGTAGGAGTTCTGATCTTTACCTGTATTCGTGAGAAGCTTAGTGGCTTCCAGAACCTTCTCAGTGTAGACTCCTGGTTCGTAGTTGTCCATCTCAGAGGTGACCACATGGACCACACGGGCAGCTCTTCCGCGGATGGCTCCGGCAGTGCGATCGAGCCCATCAACATCCTTCTCTTGCAAGGCGATCACGCACTTGTTAACATCCTCCAGAATGTGGTTTTCTGTATGAAAAACATAAGAAACAATTGTACAATAACCCAGGTTACACAACCAGTCATGGAGCACTGCTCTACCCACAATGCAAGGCATAATGACAGGAAATCCCCATCCTTCATGCCGCATTTACATTGTGACTTAAGAACATTAACGGGAATCACAAGGGCGGACGGAAAAAGATTAAACGCAGACACTCAGACAGTTTAGTAATGGGTCTCTTGGAAATGCAAATCAACATGGTAAACTGTAATCTGTCCTTCAATGGAGGGCGAGGGCAGTCAGTCAGCCCAAAGCTTTACCAGAACCCATACAAGCCTCATCTGACGGGGGGCTTGTGAGTCTTAATATACGTGACAGAATGTCAATTCCACAGGGGAAAGTTGACAAGTGCTTTTATATGCTCCCGAGAGGCTAGTCAACATCTTTAAAAATGCCATGGCTAAACATTGCATGATCGGGAATAGCCTGTGCCATAGAAATAATGGTATAAAGGCTGTTCAACTCCTCTGCACAAAGCCATTACGGGTCAGATACAAAATAGTTATCAGAGAAGTCAAGCGGACTCTGTTAGCGGCTTTCAGAGCAGATTGAAAACATTCTGTAAATGGTCTTAATGCTGTAAAAAGCTTGTTCGCCATGACATGTCATCCGGGGAGAGCAGCTTTCGCATTCTATTGCTGAATCATACTTTGTCGGAAATGCTTTAAAAAGCTTTCACAAATGGCATTTATAAAATAAAGCTAATACAGTTAAGACGTTGAACACAGCGGCTTTAAAAATGCTGCCAGTATACGCAGGTAATTTTTGCATAACACCATGTGTGCCATGGTGCGTTCATTCAGCGGGTTTGTGAAACACTGATGTAAACTTTCAATTCTGTGCATGGTACAGTGGGAAGATAAAAACTGATGGAGATGGAAAGATAATTCATTTATTTGACAGAGAAAACAAGAACTGTTGTCTATATTTGACTCCTTAAGTGAAAAGCTCTTGAGCTTGTTTTAGACTATCGGACATGACCTTATGGTGCTTTGGAAAATTTAGTAAAACCGATTTTCTCTAGCGGTACCTTCATACATACTCTGTCAGAACTCTGTGAGCCAATATCACGCTACACGTTTTGTGACGCCAACTTACCAGACACGCAGAGAAAGTCGTCAATGGAAGTGATGTCATCGACTGCGTCAGTAAGCACTCGCACCTGCTTTTCCCACTGGTCTTTAAACAAATCCATGTTATCCTGTGCCACCTTGCTGTTCGGCTTTGATGCAAGGGCCAAGGCTGCATTAATCACCTGCAATTACCACAAAACAATCCAGTCATCTAGTAAACCAAAAACACTTGTGTGGTTAGACTGTGCGAGACTCCCCCCTTCTCCATCTGTAAAATACAGTATGATTATTGCATATTAGGACTGAGATTAAGCCGTGTTTATTTTGATGGAAAACTGCACGGACAGAGCACAGATTAAAATGAAAACATTGAAGCCATGAGGGCAGAGTGAATGCGCCACGGGGCATCCGTGAGATTCGGCATACCTGAGGGCATAGCGTTTCCAGCTGGGAGGCGGCCATCCGCACCAGCTTCACTCCTTCCTCATTATTGGAGATGGAGCATGCAAGGTTGGCCACCTGAAACGGAGCAGAATGCAGCGTTTTATGACATGACAAATGAGCGGTGAACAGAAAACTGTTTCCCCTCGCTGCAACAAACAATTTTAATAACATAATACACACCTGCTGTCGCCTGTTAGTCCGATTATTTGATAGAACTGTAAAATAATATGGCAGAAAAGGGACTCCTGAGGATTAGCTCTAAACACAAACTAGGCCTGAAATTGAGGTCTGGTCTTCTGCCCACATGGGGAATATATTTCATATAATTCACAGGCTGACAGCATCAGGGACCGGTTCCTACAGATGATTAAATCACCGGTCCGCCGAGTTGCCGTAACCTCAAGAAACCGAGAGTGGCAAATATTCCTGACACTTTCAAAAACTCAAATCGAGAGTGCTGCGGTAAGCAAGTGCTGCCTGTTGCTGAAATCCACAGCGTTATATATTGACCCACAAACCATTCTCTACGAATTGTGACATTACTTTCATCTATTTATAGTGGCTGTTTTTGGAGGCAAGAAATTAAAACGTCATTTTCGAACTGCAAGGGATGCGCTGCCTTGCGTCTGCTGCGCGAGTATTACCATAAACCGAAATAAGCACAGCACGCTGCAGAGTAGTTCATCACTTAAGAGAGTCGTTTTGATTAAACGTTACAGAGAAGATCTTTGCTCTTATTTGTTAAGCGGAACTGCTCGGCGTCACTCTACCTTTGTGTAATGTGCGTGAATTGGCTGTGCCAGCAAAGGGGAACCCAAAACAAAGTGGAGTGCAAATTTGAACAGAGCTCGGAGTAGTCTCAGAAAACGCCCCACTGACTACAGGAGTACCAGAGCCGAAGCTCTGCACTCTCTTTCTTCCCCCTCAAGCACCACAGTGGGAATCTCTTGAGCAGCAGGGTGCCATTAGCAAACACACTAGTGAAGCATTAAATACATGTATACATGCCAACAGTTTGAACAACGAGCACTTCAGTACGTGCAACAGTGTCGAGCCACAAACTCTCATCTGACAAGACTCGAAAAGAGCGCAGGGACCACCTCCAGTGCCCAGGTGAGATTCTGAAGCACAGTGTTGTTAATGTGGTCACCATGACACGCACTCGGCCAGAACCATCTGATAGAAATCTGCCTTGAGGGCCACTCTGCAGCGTATCTATTGGCCACTCTAGATTACAGCTCAATCACAGTGTGTGATACCGCGGCAATTCAGGGGGGAGAACTATGGCCGACTGTTTAAATCAACTATTGACATTATAAACTGGGGTGGTTAAGGCTCCCAGCCGGTAACTGGAAGATTGCTGGAACAAGTCTGGTGTGGAGTGATCTATTAGCGTCACACTTTTGTCCCTGAGCTGGATACTAAACCCCAAGTAACTCCAGAGGGCTGTGCTAAGGGTGTCATCCCATGCCAACATCTTCAGGTTCACCAGCCTTGGGTACAAAATATATAGACCAAAACTAATTTAATCTATGCAGGGTGCAAATACTAATAGCAGTAGCAAATCACCTTGCAACCCATAAAGGGATAGTTCATCCAAAAATTGAGGATGAGTAACTGAAGAATAAATTATGTAATTCCAAACCTTCTGCAGAACACAAAAGATATTTTGAATCATGTTGCTTACCAAAAAACTTTGTATGGGCACACAACCACTAATACATTGCTTAAAATATATGTTCTGTACCATAGTAGAAAGTCTAAGGGAAAATTCACATTTCGTATCTGTTGCACATGAACGTTATTTTAAATGCAGACACGCACAGGCGAGCACAAATAGGGAGCAATTTGGTCGTGACATGCAGATCGAGATGAAAATATTTCATATATTCAGAGTGCCGCAGAAGCACCACAGGTCATGTGACAAGAGAAAGCGGCGCCGCTCTCATTTTCCGCACTGTTTTAGATGCAAAATGTGAATCGCACCTTATACATGTTTTAAGCAACACGAAGGTGAAAAAAATAAAAGGATTTTTATTTTTTCGAGAACTATCCCCAAACACGTTATAAATAACACATGCCCTTTTGTTGAGATAAAAGATTTTCTGCTTATAAAATGTGCTGCAGTAAATTCAACATTTAAGCCATGTCTGCTCCTATCATGAACCAAGTAAATAACTTGTTGAAAAACACAGATCAACCGCAGAAGCCTTTAAGGTGTAATACTGTACAAGCCTACAATGACTGATTTGCACAAATCAAAATGTCAATCAATAGCTTGCAGCTCTATGTAATTTGTAACTAAACCAAAACAGTTCTATTCAAGTATCAATCTAGAAACTGTCTTTTTCTGAGCGTGGCGCTTCTAAGAGCAACACTCCATCAGAATGGCTGGTATTTCACCCCTTCTGTGGCACTGCTGGGACAACGGAGGGGCAGGTTTTCTTCTTAACAACCTGCCTGGCACAAGCACATAATGAGGACCTGAAGAACTCCACTGACTGCTAGCCTCATCTGCAGCTAAATGTCAAGGAGATTCAGGCTGAGAAACAAACTCTTATTGTGAGCCCATTTTCATTTCCTCTTCAGGTGGCTTATAACTCATCGGTTACAACACACTGGCCGGTCTAGATCTCTTCAAACAGATTGAATGTGATGCGTCGAGCGTATGTGTATTAACAGTTCCTCTTTCATCGTCTAAAAAATTACCTTTATTTAGCAAACAAACAGGTTTTTTTAAACCACATTGTAAAGTATATAGCGTGATGTGACATAACATGTAAATTAGCATGCAACGCCAACTAATGTCTGTCCCTAGCTCTCCCTCTCTCTCCTTTCTTCCAGCCTCGCTCGCTCTCATTTTCTGTCACACATGGCAGTTTAGTCCCTGCACAATCTTGCTTTCCTTGAGCAGCCAAGAACCTTTGAGAACAAGGCCTGGAGGCAATAAAACTAAGCTTGTACTATTTTTAGCCTGTTTTAGAAACGATGTGACTCACGGTATAAGGAAAAAAACTAACAGCCACCGTTGACACTCTCTGGTAAGTTATTCCTCTTTCTGAAATCTTAAGTTCAAAGTCAATAAAAGCAGAGACGAAAAGGAGAAATTTACAAAAAGATAACAAGTACCCCCATGTGTGCAGGTTAGACACAAGTTGACTACAATAAAAAATAGACCTCTAAAAATAGAAACCTTTTGAATGAATGGGGTGGTACCCGAGAACCTAGTTGAGAAACCGAAAGATACACAGCACTTTTTACAGCCCTGCAGAGTGCAAAAAAGGCTGCGAGTTATGGGAAGAGTTGGCTGCGTTTCCACTCCCGCTGAATTCATTGATGCGTCATTGTACTGCAAGTTAAACGCTCTCCCTAAAGCAACAGCCACATCCCCATCTAAACTCTGAACAAGGAAATAAATCCAGCAATACATTAAATCATCTCACTTAGAGAAATGTGGTATACAGTAATTTGTAAAAGTGGGTTATCATTTGTCATTATTTTTGCAATTCCTCTGGGGGATGCTAGTGGAGCAGAAATTACACGCTATTCACATAAAAAATTAAACAACACTTTATATTCGTGTACTCAACGACAGAGCCATTATCATTTTCTATCCAAAAGCTTGGAAACGGTTCAGGGTCATTGTTAACAGACCGAAGGTCGAGAGCTGATCTATGCTCGGATTAAAGAGGTTAACGTAATATCTCTCATTGTAAAGCAAGCCTTCACTGCCTGTCAAAATATATTACATTGCCTTTACGAATGAAAGCTACTGGCAAACAAAAGCATTACCATATATGAGCACATTTTTCAACCTACTCTGTCCATACTGCAACAGAAGGCAAACAAGTGAATGTAGATATCAGAAATATCCTTAAAGCACCTAAACACAGTTTCCTTGTCAACAGGTTGTATACCAACCAAAATATAGGCACTCCAGCCATTCCTCTTAATGTAATAATTGTTTTTAGCTTGCATATATATATATTCATACCCTTACTATATACCTCAATGATATGCAAGAGGCTAAAAAGTTCATTCATAGTCATAAATGCTACACCGCAATAGAACAGGCTTAATGCATTTGTGGTGCTTGAGGAGATTCCCCCTTCCATGTAAAGCACTTTGAGTACCCAGAAAAGCGCTATATAAATGTATGAATTATTATTAATTATTTGCGCCATACTACACACAATCCACAAAAGCTCTTGTGATTTCATCACGGCTATAAAGTGTTCTTAGACAACTATTCAACAGCAATAAGACCTTACTGCTCAATAAGTATTATATTATATTAAATACTATTAATTGTATTGTGTTTGTAATTGTGTTGAATATGTGGTTTATGGCGTAAATCACGTAAAACTGAAAATTCTGTCATGAATAACTCGGCCTCTGTATAAATGTCTTCAGTTGAACACGAAGATAGATTTTTGGAAGAATGTAAGCAACTGACATTTATGGCGCACCATTGACTACCATAGTAGAATATATTTTAATGCTAGTAAAATGTGCCCCAGAACTGTTTGCTTTCCTAAATTCCTCAAAATATATTTTGTGTTCAACAGAACAAAGAAACATAGAAAGGGCAAGTCATTTTTGACTGTAGTATCACTAAGTTACTGCATTGAATATACAGAAATCATGGAGCTAAATTGAATACTTTTAAAGACCTTTTTAAGACTCTTTCCATTCATTAAGACATCATCGCCCCTTCAAGTTTTAATTGGATAAATTGGTGACATTATTTTCTGACCCCTGGGTTGTTTCAATCCTGTATACATTTCTTTGCACTGTCAAATACAAAAATTCATAAGAATGTCAGCAAATTTCAGTCCTAGGACGCCATCCACTTCCGTAGTAGGAAACAAAAGATTGCATGTTTTGGTCTGTTGAACACGAGATATTTTGAATAATTTAGGAAAACAAACAGTTATGGGGCACCTTTGACTACCATTTAATGATGATGTTCCAGATCAGAAAATTGTTAACATTCTTCTGAAAATCTTTCTGCGTGTTCATCCTATGTCCAATTTATATGGGTATGAAATTACAAGAGGGTGAGTAAATGACAGAATTCAATTTTTGGGTGAACTATCACTTTATCTTACATTTACTATATACTGATTGTGAGATAGCACAACTGAACAGTCGCAGTTTGTGATAACTCCTTATTAATGCAACATCATTCAGAAGAGTGGGAACTAAGCCCCAGAGAATTAATTGAGTGACAAACCAAATCCAAGGTTTATTAAAAGAGAAACGAGGCTACGCTAATCGGCATGCGACACAAAGAGCAGTACGCCTCACAGTTATTCCCAGACACCGCCCTCTGCCATGGTTCCAACTCCTTATCCTCCAACCATTTGCACGAAAACTTGCATTTCCCCATTAGTCAAAGATGTTGCTTAACAACCGGGTATAAATGGACCTCCCTCTATTCGCCTAGGCAATGATCAAATTCAGGCAAACTTTAGCGTATGACCTCTTTTGACATATGAAAAGATACAAAATGTAATACCTTGGAAAACAGCTTCAAGCCTTTTTAATACCTTCTAAGGGCCTTCATTTTTTTTCAAAAGGTACTCAAAGTTGGTAAATAAATTTAAAGACCAAGCGGACAACATGAACTGATTCAGACAAAACGATCAATTGGTCTGGAACTACAAATGTTTGAATTCAATATGCAGGGACGCTTACAAAAGAAACCTTACCATTACACAAGCAAAATACACAAAACAATCATTTGTAAATGCCTCTCCAAAGGAATTATCAAAATAAGCCCATGTTTTGTGCATGTAATCCGTGTTTGGATTACAACTGGTGTCCATATGGAGCTGGCACTGGCTGGTATCATGTCTATGCAACAAAGAGTGAGATGTGACGGAGATGTTGATCTTCAGCCCCCATTGAGACTTTTACTCATTCACCCCCCCACCTTGATTCCCTTCAGCAGTTTTTCCTCTGTACACAGCATGTCACACCGAGGGCCAGGGCCACCCCCTGTGGGAAGAGGTCAGTCTAAAATGTCTGCGAATGACGTGTTTCCAGAGGGACAGAGATGAAGATTTGAAAATCTAATGAGGATAGCTAACATTTCTGTCATCTTGTCGCTAGCCCTGCCAATGTGAGCATGAGATATCAAACCCCCAGCGATTCAGCTTGAAAACGTCTAGAAAATAAAACTGCACAAGAGACGAGGCCTATTTATTTGCAGTGAATGCGGGTGACGCAAACACACGCTATGCAGATTTATCGCAAACTCCATCAGAAAAGCCCAGGATATCCAGCAGTTTCATTTTTTCCCCCCCGAGGCAGCACTTAACCTTGGGCTCTAAGGAGTTTCACTCTTTGGCGGAGTTTGAAATGTGATTCACAGTTGTGACTCCCCATACAAATGCAGCGATTCCCTGAAACCCACCAGCTCGGCTGCATTTGTCTCGCGCTATAAAGTATACGTTTGTTGACTCCTGTCTGACACATCTCCAAAAATATGATGCATAAAAGATAAAAGGCGATGGCACACTCGCTTAGATCACGCATTCATGACAGAGCATCCCTGCATAAATAGCGATTGTGCAGGCTTGCGTTTAAAATTTATTTCTGCATCGGTGTGCTTGTTGATGCTCAAATATTTTCCACTTCTTTCAAGTGAACACTACCCATTTCCAGTTTGTGTGATTTTTCTCATCGGCTAGAAACCACAGAGACATCTCTTACAATTCACACTGGCATGCATATTTCTATGTAAACATTTCTAATTTGGATACAAAGGTATTTGGTTATCAGCTTCATCCCACAATCACAAATTTGCTCTGCCCTCTAATGTTCTCTCCCTGAGATTCAATGTTTAACAAAAGAATAGCCAGTATGAATGAGCACAAATAATGTTCCATCATTTGTTTTGAAACTAGAGAGGGGATTTTAATTGGCACTTTACGCTGCAGAAACAGGTGCCTACCTCAATCAGTTTGTTGGCGTGCTCGCGGAAAACTTGGGCATATTCCTTCACCTCCTTTTCATTACCATTCTTGGCAGCCTCGATCAATACCAGCAGAGGAACATTGGTCTCCAGAAAAGAGTCGGACACATGGTCCATCACAGCCTTCCGGAGCTGAAAATATGAATATGCAGAAACAAATCCTTAACTGGTATATTTACATTTAGTCATTTAGCAGACGCTTTTATAAAAAGCGACTTACAAATGAGGTGGACAAAGGAAGCAATTGGAACAACATGAGGAAGAAAAAGCATGAGCGCTATAAAACAGGTCTCATATGGCCTACCACACTACACAGAGCTAAGGGTTAAAAAAAAAGTCAGAACGGATTGGTCAGGCCATGTGTTTTGGATTCGTTTGTAAGATGCATTTAAAAAATATGCATGCAAAAACAGATGTGATGCTCAGACGCTGAATCTCAGAAGTGTCAGGAACATGTCCTTGACATAAGAGCATAAAATATTTCAGAAAAGACTGAAATTATATTTTGATAAAACTTCCCAAAAAAATCATCATGGTGCTATTTATGTAAATGTACTATACAAAAACCCAGTGTAAAATTATTTTAAAATAATTATTACGTAGAATACTGTTTAAACTGTAAAATTACAGAAGACCATACATTTAAAAGAAAAACAGGGTGAAATGCAAAAAAATAAAAACAATAGATATGTTGACAAATATGATGGCTTTAGAGACAGATGGTGTAAGTGGTGCGGCGGAGTAGAAACCTGTCTGCGCAGGTCACGGGTCTTCTTAGTCATCTTGTCAATGGCCGTGTTGAGGGCATCGCTCTTCTCTTTCCTTCCAGCCTGTAAGAAAACAAACAGGAAAATAATCTTGAGACCCTCATCTTTTTACATTTAAACTGGTTACCGCCGTGCTCACTATGGAAAAAAAGGTGGAAAGCTATCTGAAGGCTGAGAGGACACGGCAAACTTGTTAAGATACGTTAAGTTACATTTTCCACATAGGGAGGGAAAAAAGCTAAACAGCGCGAGTCATTGGATGCTTATAACCCCCTGTGGCAAACATTTCATTTCAATGTCGAACACTTTGTGGGGGTTTATGGTTCCTTACCCCCTTGGCGATTACCGTTTCGTCTGACTAACGTGGCTTGTGGTACTGTCAGGAGGCACCCGCCTACGTTCTTTCACCGGTACATTTTTCAGCTCGAAACAATCCTGAGTTTGTGTCACTTTCTTGAGCGTGGCTTAAGTAGTCCGTGAAATAAATCATGACACCAATAGCTCTCCCACAGCGCGTGTACAAAAAGGAAGGGAGAAAAGCACATTCGATTAGTTACAAAGCAACTGAGGCTTTAGAACTGGTTTCCAAACCCCCAGCCCTAAAATAAGTGGATTAAAACCCAGGCACAGGGCTCACTTTAAATTAAACCATTTTGCAACCAGTCAGACAACTCTTGACAATGACCAAGGGTCAAAGGAAGGTAAGCAGGACGAGTCGAGTCCGGTCAAACAGAGTTCAACATGCTCAACGTGATGATGGGCATGACATGTCAGAGATAAATCAAAACAATTTCCAGCTTTGAAGGCCAATGGCCAGCATCAAACCACTCTCACCAGTCAAGTCTATTAGAGTTGGGAGGGTGATCTCATTCACATGCCCCAGACAAATTGCTCATGTGCAGTTGGTAGGTAAATCTCAGCACAGGGAGAAGCCAGAGGGAAGGCCGTCACAGGGGCACAAGCAGCAAAAGTGTGACAGCCAATGAAATACGGCAGTGGCAGCGGTTAGCATGCCCCCCTCCACCCTCATACCCCACTGGGTGGTAACAAGAGAGAGACTATCGAGTGTAAGGGCTGTCAATTCCACATCATTCAGACATGTTGTGCATTGACAGAGCGCAACTTCATCCACAACAACCACCTGGCTTGAACAGGTATAGCTTAAATAAAGTTTATAAACTATACAATCACATATTCCCCTAAAGGCAGAATGTCTTCAGAGTAAAATCAATACGGAGCGAACCAAGAAGCTCTCTTTAATTGGGCAGTCACACTGGTTTGTGTGGTGTTTTCACACATCTGGTTAATGATGGTCAGGTAAAGCCTTTTCGAACATCCCCATGGATCGGTAGAGGGGAAAAAACCCTCGGCAGCCATTATACACAACTGAGACAGCGCCAGTATACAAAAAACAGGAAATAGGAATATGACCTACGGATAAAAATGACAAACAAATAAATCACACGCGCACAAAATGGCCCGGGTCATTTTAGAAAGTGACCATTCCCAAAAAAGAAACACAGATGTTCAAATAAAAGCACAAAGGCACTAAAGCAATTTTAGCCCTACCTTCTCTATGTACACCGAGGGGAGGCAGAAAATAGCTAGGGATCTAAAACCACCCGTTTTCAAAACGGGTAAGTTAGTAGGTTGTCTTTATTACTAGCTCTGTATAAATAATATGGTTTGTGTCCGGTCCAACAGAATCATTGTGAAATGCGTTTGTTTATAGGCTGCATACAAAAAGCGTTCAAAAACAGATTAAATGGCATCTTAAAAACAGTAGCCAAAAACAAATAACATCTTTGTATCTGTACATAGACTACACTTGAAAAGCGCATAGAGAATGCAAGAACGTTCAGTGCTTTAAAAGGGTACCTCAGGGATATAGCACATAAATGTATAATATAAAGAAATGTTTAACAAAACCGTCCACAAAACAGAGAACAACAGATTATGCACAATGGGAAAATTGCTCCAAGCTAGCATTTTGATGTCAGACAGTTATTGTTTTGAAATGTATTGTTGAAGGCGGGTAATGTATCGCAAACGCAGTGCTTTGATGGCTGTTGAGGCATTGCATTTGAAAGGGATGAATTTAGAGAACAACCCAGATATAACTGTTTTACTGTCAGAATGCCAAACCCCCTCAGAGAAATGCCAACTTTAAATTCACACCATTTAAAACACCACAGCCAAAAACGAAAGAAATTAGTCAAATCTATAAATCAGTTTACGGACCCCTTTTTGAACTATCCTAAACCCATGCAATGTTCAAAGGGATTTTAAAATCACATATCAGGCACTGTTGAATGAATTAGATTTGTGCTTGCATGCATTTACCTGTACCTACTTATGAGACAGTTCAGCAAACTCGAATCAACAAAATTGGCTTTAAATCAGACGAGCATATACAAAATCCAGACAGAGTTGCGCATGTCTTGTGTTTGGTGAAATCTCCTGTGGGGCTATGCAGTCGGAATTCTTTCCGCATTTACATTTCTCCCTGTGTGTTCAGCAAAACAAATAAATGTATAGAGGTTTGGAACAAACTAGGGGCGAGTAAATGACAAATTCAATTTTGGGTGAAGTATCCCTTTAAGTCAAGCATTCAGATGGTTCCCGCCACCATGGATCCACAGGAGTATAAAAGGTCTCGATGACGTCGGTTTGCTTGTGACGCGTTTCCTTTTGGAAACCTGAAAGGGTGAGAGAGTAGGGGCCACCTAATTACAAGTCACGTATATCAGATTTTGCATAACTGCAGCCTGTGCCAAAAGACTTTAAATCCAAAAATGTGTTTATACAAACAAAGGTTCACTTATTCAGTCATTTGATTTATGTTAATTGACTGCTACAGAGTATATACAACATACAAGACATCAAATGTGACCACACAGGAAGTGGACGAGGACATTTGCAGATTGCATTCAGACTGTGACGAATCCGAGGGAAAAAGTAAAGGAGGGGGAGGGTACGTTAAGTCAAACGCAAAAGCACTGTGCAAGGCGGAAAGCGAGCGAGCCAGGGAACAAACCAAAGCGCGCATGTGAAAGAGAGAGAGGCAGCGAGAGAGAGAGAGGCAGCGAGAGAGAGAGAGAGAGAGAGAGAGAGAAACTGCAATGATGATCGACGCCAGCCTGCCACCACTCTGTAGCAGAGAGTGGCTGCAACAAAAGCACAGAATAGCATCCCAGCTCCTCTCCTCCGCTCCTTTCCCCTCACCGCATCTCTCCTCCTCACCGAGAACTCCACAGAGCACAGCAGAGCCGTGCGGTTCTCGCTTCCCTAGTGCAGCCTGAGCCTGCCATCAACAAGTTAGGGATGAAGGACGTTAAGCAGTGAAAGAGGAATGCGTGATCTGCAATTAACCAATTGAGCTGACATCATTGCAGAGGAAAAGCAAAGAGGCAGCTAAGGGACGGGAGGACCTGCCTAGCAGTGTCGCTTTGGATGCAAATCGTCAACTTCAAAATTAAGGATTCCTGGAAGGCGACGGATGCTGGTCTTTTCTTATTCTGGGAATTGAATAGCAGTAGGGAAAAGCAGACTGACTAAAAACAGCATCCCAGGACATGGAATTCCTGAATTTGGTTCAACTGGGGGGGCTCAGCACTGCTTTATTTCTCAAGAGCCTGATTCCTTTTGTATTTAGTCAAAAGGCTTTTTTCGCTTTGGATTTCTCTTCCATCTGGTTGCTCCAAAAGTCTGCGGGAAAAGACAGTTGAATGCAGCCTCCGATGTACACAAAAGAATGGGTAAGTTAGCCCTTTTATTCACGGAGTCTGGACCTGAATAGTCAATGTGGTGAATGGGCAATGTAATGAATAGGAGGGGGACAGTAGCTGGGAGGATCTCTCGGAACATCTATATATACTTAAAATACTGTTTGCTTTTGCGGTTTGCAAGAAAAGTCAGGGGAGCAGGTTTTTGCGGCAGATGAAAAAGGTGACTTACGAGCCACGTAAAAAATCTGACCGCTGAAATGGAAAAGGCAAACTGGCAGAGCAACGAAAAACTGCATCATAAAGAATGAAAATGGAAAATGTTAAAAATGTAATCTATAAACCTGACAATAAATTGTAGTGATGTTCCAATGTTGCAGTTAAAACATCAATGAACCATTAGTGCATTAAAATGACTACAAATTAGAGATCATTTTTTTAAAGCATTTTAACTCACACTTGCATCTTTTACATGGCTAACTATATACTAACTAAAATATTTTGCTACTTGGATCAACAAGCTGACTGATTTGACTATGTTGACAAATAGAAAGAACGCATCATAATGAAAAGAAAATTCCTGTGTACTGCAGAGATTAGATTTCCCTCCCCCCGGTTTATTTTCTTATCTTTAAACCCACCCAGGTTTCCATTCAAGGTGGCCATTGGTGGGACGAGCACCAGCGGCACTTTGTGTGATCAGCATGCTACTGTGCCTCCTTCCTGTGTCATGCACAACATGCCCCCAGAAATGCCGATGTGAAGACCTGCAGTTTTACTGCGACACGCAGGGGCTCCTGGCGCCCCCAGACAGCGTGGATAAAGGGGCCCTCGGACTCTCGCTCCGACACAACACCATCAGCGATCTCAGCCCAGACCAGTTCTTCGGTTTCACCCAGCTCACCTGGCTCCACCTTGATCACAACCAAATAACCAACGTGCATGAGGATGCCTTCCAGGGGCTGTATAAGCTCAAGGACCTTAACCTGAGCTCTAACCGCATCACCAAGCTGCCAAACACAACCTTCATCCACCTCATCAACCTGCAGATTTTGGATCTCTCTTTCAACCAGCTGACAGCTTTGGAGCCCGAGCTCTTTCACGGGCTCCGGAAGCTGCAGATCCTTCACCTGCGGTCAAACTCCTTGCGTACAACACCTGTTCGGGCCTTCTGGGATTGCCGGAGTCTGGAATACCTTGGTCTGAGCAACAACAGGCTCCGCAGCCTTGCCCGGAACGGCTTTGCCGGGTTAATTAAACTGCGGGAGCTCCATTTGGAACACAATCACTTGACCAAGATTAACTTGGCACACTTTCCACGCCTGGTCGCCCTCCAATTCCTTTATCTACAGTGGAACAAGATCAACAATTTAACATGTACCATGGAATGGAAATGGACGACTCTGGAGAAACTGGATCTAACTGGGAATGAAATTAGAGTACTGACACCAGAAGTTTTTGAGACTCTGCCCAATCTCAAGATCTTGTTGCTGGATAACAACAAACTGACCAGCCTTGACCCTCAAACCATGGATATGTGGAAGTCCCTAACCTCTATCGGGCTTTCCAGCAACCTGTGGGAATGTACCAAAGGGATCTGCAATTTAGCAACTTGGCTAAGTATCTTTAAGGGCCGATGGGAGCATTCTATCCTCTGCTATAGTCCCGAGTATGCACAGGGTGAGGAAATACTGGATGCTGTTTACGGATTCCAACTTTGCCAAAATTTCTCGGCGCCGGTCATACGGACCAGCACCACCACAGAGGCCATGCTCCCAGAGCTCACAAGCTCCCTGTTCGGAAATATGCAGACCCCAACACAGGACTTCTATCCAGAGGATTTTGGGAGCTTTACGATTGTAACTACCACTACAACCACCACCCAACTGCCGAGCACTGCCCTGTCTACTACCCTAACAGTGGACGGGGCAGATGTTACGGAGGACTACTCCGCCATTGACAACACAGTGCTGACCCAGAGGGTCATTATTGGCACTATGGCTCTGTTGTTTTCATTCTTTCTCATCATTTTTGTAGTGTACATATCACGAAAATGCTGCCCTCCCACTATGAGGCGGATCCGCCATTGCACGGCCATTCAGAACCGCCGACAGATGAGGACCCAGCAGAGACAGCCAATGGCAGACCTGGCCACGCAGGTGCCCTATAACGAGTATGAGCCCAGTCACGAGGAGGGCGCCCTCGTGATCATCAACGGCTACGGGCAGTGCAAATGTCAGCAGCTGCCTTACAAAGAGTGTGAAGTATAAACTTTATTTATTCCCGCAGTTAATGGGTTTACCATTTGTCCATTTCAAAACAAACAGGGTTTGCTTCTGGACTTTGTTTTCCCTTTTTCGGTTTGTACGAACAAGCATATTTCTTTGGAATTGTAAGCTTTGACATCCATGAAAGCTTGATGACTGGGATGAATCTGAAAGAGAGGAAATATAGAGAAATTCACAAGTTTATTTTTGTAATACAAATGCCAGGTTCATATCTAGCTGAGGCAATCAATCTCAGCAGAGGAAAGCTGGATGGGAGATGTGTCACGGCATCACCAGTGTGTGTACTATGTATTCTGCAGCACAGAGACGACAAAATCTATAGCCAAACAGCCAGGAACCCTGTGCTTCAGACAACGGTTTATAAAAATGACATATCTTCTGATAAATGGTGACATTTTGTTTCATGAGAAAAGTGTTACATATGCTGAGCAGTGCAAATTTTAAAGGATGAATAAAAACAGATTTTTACAGTGCACGTTCGAGGCGACACTATAGATCTCACCTGCATTTACGTTTGGGGAGAGGAAATTAAATTACATAAAAACACATTTACCTTTTCTGAATTGAGAACAAGTACTGCTACAAAATTATGCCACGTAATGAAATCTAGATTTGAACAGGGAAATCAGACAACTCGCATTACTTGGCTTCCTCATGTGGCAGAAACGATGGTTTCACTTTGACCGAGACCTAAATTTGAACTAATGAGAACACTTAACGGCCTTCCCGTTTCTGCATTTGATTAAATTCAATAAACTCGGTCTACTTCCCTGAAATCTTAAAGCCTAGCACTTTGTGTAAAAAGGTTAATGTCCAATATGGCTCTGAACTGGTTGTGACTAAATCTCTGAAAAAAGCTCTTCAACAGGAAGTTAAGTGAGAGGGTTGTTCATTCATCACTGCGCATATCTTTTTTTACATGAGATTGCTTAAAACACTGACATCCTCACTGTGATAGAACGATGCTGCTTAGACCACCGCAACATGAATTAAATGATCATGCTACATTACCAAAACACCAGCAAGAACAGACCTTTCTAGGAAAGGGAAACCAAGAACAAAACATAGCATGTAAAAAGGGACACAGGCAATTTTCTCCTAAAAATAAATGCACATGAGCCGCATCGCACAGCTTGAACGCAGCAAAGATCGTAATCATACCGGACAGCTTCAACATTGAGTCAATTAAGCCTGGGGATAGCAAATCTAATATTCCATCACCCAAACCTCTGCCCCAGCAAGACGCAGCCTTCCCAGTCATTACAGATCTAGAACTTGCAAAGAGAGAACACTCGCTTCATGGAAACAAGACAGTTCTATTACTTCATAGCCACGGTCCCGTTGGTCCACAGTGTCAAAAATGCCTTTTTGTCAGTGTGAGAGAGAGAGATTGAATATAAGAGCAAGGACAAGAAAGGGAGAGAAAGGCTGAACCGTAACGCATATCTCAGGAGAGCACGCAGAAGGCTGGGTCAGGAGGCATTTGTATGCAGCGCTGAGAAGACAGACATTAGCATCAGACTAAAGAAGCCGCTGCTGCAGTAGCTCTCTGTAGTGTTGCAATCAGGAGTTGAGGGGAGTGATGTGCGGGGAGGGGGACTTCGGGGTGCGCAAACACCAGTCAACATCTAAATGAAGCGAACGTGGAGTGTCTGAAATAGGGGCTAAAAATCATTAGAGGAAAAGGGAACTGCATGACAGTGACTGACAACACCACAGGCGAGTTAACCATCGCAGGCGAGGCGCAATAGGGCATTTTGCCTCATTGCAGAAAATTATTATTCATCGAGCTATAGCTTAAAGGAAAACAGCTAAAAATAAGTAACACATCATAAAGTCACATCCTGGCAGAGGTTTTTGGTGGTGCGCTTAAAGCTTGTTCTGTGCACCTCATGAAAGTGTTTGACAAATATGGCAGAGGACAAGAGTAACTGTCCAACAGAAATTAGACATGCTTGAGGAGACGGGTTAGGTGTCCTCTAGAGGGTGCTGTAAAAACTGAGTCGAGTTAAAAAAAAATTAAGACACACCCTCACATGTTAGCACTTTTGTCTTATTTAAAATCATGCAAAAGACAGCAATTCATTTCTTGATGGTCCAGACAAACACAAAAAAATAAATGTAGCTAATCATGTCTGTGAATTCGGTGGTGTATCTGGGAATTATTACATCGTTTGAAAAATGAATTCATTCATTTTTAGAACAGAAGAATCAACATTTCCCGAGCCAAGAACATCCACCGGATTATGTCTTGGATTTAGCGAAGCAAACATTTACTTTCTGCATTCCTTCAATTCTCCTTGCATGTTTTTTTAAAACAATTCAATTTACACGCCTCCCATAAAAGAAAAAAAAACAGAAAGCCTTATATGCTGACCTGATCAATAAGATGTGGTGGGGAAAGCTACTTTCAAACGATATAATGGCAAATGTTGTCATCTCACCATTTAATCAGCTTATAATGTGACCGCAAAACCACTACTTTGTAGAGATCCATTTGCACTCCTGTAAACGTTTTTTTAAACTCTTATTTCGCCACACGCTGACATCCTGCTGCTCACACTGGCTAAACCATGAACCCCTTTGAAACCACCATTCAAAACTTCTTTGTGCAGAAATGAATGCTTCTCACCCACCTCTCCCCAAATCCTGCTTTTTCCTTTTGTATTGTAATATGTACTATTTCATATCTGTATAGTGGGTAAAGATGTGGCCAACTGAAAAGATTTTTTTTCCTTAAAACGTATATTTTTAAATAAAAATGTTACAATTTATAAACGCTTTGGTCTAATATGCTCTTCAGCTACACAATGCCTTGACATTGGAGAAATACCGTAAAGCTGGCAGTATTTACAGACAAACACTGGCAAAAAGGTTATCCTGTAATAAGCGTGCTGAATACAGGAGATGGCTGAAAGGCTTTTAAGGATTGTGCTCAAGGTATTTGGGCTTCAGGCAAGGTGCCCTTCTGAGGTGATGGCTTCTGATATCATTAACATTATCATAACCCGGCACTCACCTGCCCTTCGAAACCGAGATAACAACCTGCCTGAATGACTGGCATCATTTGCAACAACACAGCCGAGAATCCACTTTAGCCCAGAGCAGAATTGCATTCAAATCAGCTTAAAAACACCATTATAAACACAAAATGATTGACACTGCTTGAAAATGATTATCTAGCCCAGTGGCTCTGGATTTAAATAATCTAAATGCCGGTGGTTGGTTGAGGGTGGCAGGGAACACTCTTTGCTCAAGAATTATGTGACTACTCTCACGTGTTGCACACAGTAGTCAAACTGTGTGTACATCCATCTGGACGGGTTTTTCAGTCTCCGCTTGCTTAACAAAGAAGACCTCTGAGGAACGGAGAACGTAAAGAGGTGCTGACGCATGACAGCACCAGTGGGAAATTACGGGGTCTCAGACGCACGTGAAAAACTCCCTTTGAAAATAAATGAAAGCAAAGTTAGTCATTCTGAATCCACATCATCCAAACGGCATTATTCCGAGAGAATAGCTGTGTACAATTTGGCCTTTATCCAGCAATTGCAAGATTTATGACGATAAGGTGACATTCAGGCCTTTGTTGAAAAACAAATGCTTTGAACTTGCAAAAGTATCAAATGCCTACTGTTGGTGCTTTACATAAAATAAGTTACTGCTTAGAGGAAGGAGGGGATTTATAGGTATGAGAACAGAATCTAGCTATATACCAACTAAGACTATAGCATCAGAATCTGCAGAGGTTACAGGAGTGAGATTGGCAGAAAGCATATGCCACGGCACAACAGCTACTCTCTTGCATTATATACAAAGAACTGCAGGGCGAGCTGCAGGAAAACCAATTTCCAGCGCTGAATGTACAAGACCATAAAACATAAATAACACCAAGACTGCATCTATATGCCTAACCTTGTAATGCCTATATATCAGGTACACTGAATGGCTGCTTTTATAAAGCCGTTTTAAATGGCTTTTCTATAAATACATTCAATTATCCGGACACTTCAACAACACTGATGTTGTGTCGTCCACAAATAGTGCCTCGCTATTAAGAGACGTGCAGAAAGCTTTAAATCTGCTATTGCAAGTATGCTGCGGTCACAAGACACAATGGAACGATACCCAATCATTTTACTGTAAGTGTAAAATAGAGAAGCCGCATATGTTTGATTCCCACATCATATCACTCTCTCTCTCTCCAGGCGGCTGTTGACCACTGGTTCACAGATCCTGTGCCTATAGACATTTTCTCCTGGGAAGGAGGATTGTTGTGGAGGGAAGGCAGAACATGATTTATAGAGGGCAGCCATTTCTTGGCTGGACCGAGTCTGTAGAAGAGGCTTTGAAGGCTTTTCACTCACTGCAAAAAAAGAAAGCTATTAACTCCAAAGGTCACTTTTTAATTTGGTTGCAGCCCTCCGTGGCAGAGGTCTGTCCTTTTCTTACGAAATGAAAACAGAAGTGATTTAACTCTGGGGTTTAAGCATAAGCGAGAAGATATTTTAGGTCTCTACATTAGGCTTGAATGGTACGGCATGTACTCAAATATTAAGGTTCGTTTAAAACACACAGGAAGTCCCCGAACACGCACAAAAGACGGACAAATTCGAGACCAGATAGAAAGAGGCTAATAATTTAGAGGACTACTCATTGTACTGCGATGCTAGTTCTAAACGTTAATTTGCCAGCTCTGTTTTTACTGGATGAAGATGACATCTTTTTCTCCGGGTATCATTTGTGTCAAGAAAGAGTTCTGAGAACAGGCTCTCAGGGATCATGGTGGATAAATGGACACCTCTTTTCAAAACAAGTCTCTCGAAATGAACTATATTAAAGCAAAGGGCCGAAGCTCCATTAGGCACCAAGGGTAGTCATTCCTCATCCACTCCCTGATCAAAGCATTCGACAAAAAAGAAACGACAGCAAGGGGAGCAATGAGGCAGCAACCGCAAAGTACAAAAGCATTATTATTTTGGTTATATTCAGCTGATGCACTTATACCCTTGGACGATGCTAAATGTTCCGGTGCTAATTACTGGCTGTGCATGAAGTCAAGCACACAAGCCCTAATATGCAGTGGCAAAAAGATAAATAAGGATGCAATCACATGCAGAGTTTTTTTTAGTTGACACTAATTGTTTTCTCAGTGCACATCTAAGCGTAAATGTTCTGTGTATCTATGCTTTGTGACGGTACATTAGCTCCCTACAGGGTTAAAAAAAGCTTTGTCATTGGATTAGTTGTGTATACATGCGTGTGAGTTCAACTGAGACTGTTAGTTATAAAAAAGGTGTCAAAAGCCCTGTAAAAGTTTACAACTGACATTTATAAAATTCCTGATGCAATAGAAACGCAACTAGCGCATGAAAAGGAAAAGAGAACCAATAGATTTACGTGTTTATGCAGCTTTTAAATCAACTCGCATTAAAAGCACTTCAACGCAACTGCAGCCATCGAATCTGATTTCGCCATTGTTAACTATGGCCATCACTAGATGTGGGCGCGCGGGATTTAAATGACAAAACGCTCCATTTATCGCTCACATGGTTGCCAGGGAAACAGTGTTGAGCCAAACTGAATTCAGTGTTCATTACATCCAGGGTGTGACGAACAAAGAGATTCATTATCCTTGTTCTGACCACGAGTAACTTTATGTAGCCTCATTCTCAAGAATTTTGAATACAGTCGAGCTTCGGAAAGAATCAATGAGATAAAAAGGTGCATGCGGAGCTAATTCATTCAAGGCTAATGCGCTGCAGAAGGTTAAGAAAAGAATTGCAGCAATAACTTGTGACTTGTAAACCGAGGTGACCTTCATGCTACAACACGACAACAACAGGGTATGAAAGACAATGTCCCCTCCCAAACAAAGACCATCAGCAATAGCCATTTGATAAATAAGCTGTGTCAATTACATAATCAGGTTAGGCTGAAAGCAGAACTTCGCAAGGACAGAACGCATAGGGTCGCTTGCCGCCCCCCACATGGTCTCCATAACCAAAAGTGAAGCAAGAATGCTATAATTAATTATTCCTATCTGGATCCCATCACGTTTGGCTATTATTCCTCACATCTTCATGTAAGAGATTTGGATCACACTCCACCTTGAAAATGCAAGCAGTCTCTTGACTGTATTAAGTCAATGATATTCAATTAATACCTGTAGAGCCCTAAAAAGGCGCTCTTGAAAAGCAATCAAATATATCGAAGGGCAATTTCCACAGGGATCTTCCTGTCACAAGCAATGAATACAGACCATTCCCATAAGTAATATCACCTGATCGTTCTGTGTGTTTTCAGCCAAAACAATAGTAGGCATGAAAGATAAAGATTCAGCAGGCATGAAAGATAAAGAAAAGATGTGATTGAGCTACTGGAAAACTACTCGTAGGGTTCAAGGACTGAAGAGCTGCTCGTGTTTGAAGCGTTTATGGTGAGCTACCAATTAATCTTGAAAGCGGTTACTAGGGTGGATGCATCGATCTTCTCATCAGCAAAATACTTTAACGTTTACTACTTTAAACATTTACGCTGCTTTACACGGGCCGCTGTTGGATCCAAAAACGCTTCTTGGACTGGAACATAGAAAATCAATTTAGCTTGGTTACAAACTCATAACAAGAAGATATACAAGGACGGAAAGTGCCAGAACCCTCTTCTTTACCATAAGTCATGGAAGATGAGGCCCATTGACTTTCACTTTTGCCCGGAGCGGAAAAAAATGGCTTAAAGTAGTAAACGAAAGTGAAATTACACTAACATGCATTAGGCAAAGGGTTGACTTTATAATGAAGGCAGATATTAACGAAGTCAACGAAATCAAACCTAAGGAGAAACAAAGTCATCCAACAGCAATGTGAAAGACTGACAGAATAACAAGACACATAAAAACTGATAAAAATCTTAATTATATATAAAAATCTTTTTTTGAACTTTTTCTAAATACATGTACAAATATTACTGTTGTACTGCTTAAAAGTGAATATATTAGGTCTAAAAAAATAACAGCATCTTTTCGTTTTTTCCTGTTTCTCCTGTTTTCGAAATTAAAACATTTTTATTATAATTTTATTTAAAATAAATATAGTTAGTAGTTCACTGAATGAAACAAAAGCGATAATCTAACTAAAAACATACCTATAAACAGATAAGAAAATTCAGAGATGGTGCTTTGAAGTGGTCTCTTCGTTTTTTCTGCGACCATTTATGTGTCCATACAGATATTGACTTGAAAAATCTATATTAAAAAGATTAACTGGTGTAAAAAAGCTAAACTCAGTCTGTCTATTGGACTAGTCGATAACTTTAGTCATCTCCTGACACTATATTTAGAAACAACTTTAATGTCAGCAGAAACCGGTCGTTTCATTCTGCATACATGCTTGACCTTTTTCACATATACCCGTCACAGGTAGAAAACGGCACTTACCGAGCAGCCAAAGACGAAAACATTATAGCACTTAAAGACCCCAGAGGACATGCATGACAATCCCTCATCTGTATAAACCCAAAAACAGACCAGTTTCTCCATCCAGTTACCATCTTCTGCTCGGGTTGAGGGGCATGCCAAGCTTGGCAGCTTTCATCGGTCTTCACAGAGCAATCAGTCGTGACATCCAGTCGCTGCTGGCAAGTTGTACGGAGCCGTTAATAAACCTAGCATGCTATCCGTCTTTATACTGTCAACATTAGGTTGAAACCTGCCAGGAGGCCGATTCCAAGGTGGGTTATTGAACCTCAAGGGTCTAAATGCCAAAGCTTTCGCTCACTGTGGGAATCTCTTATTTTGTTTTCACAATTTGCTTTGCGATCCGTAACAAAAATGAAAAAGCCATCTCGCCAGGAAAAGGTGACGAGATCGCAATTTTGATTTATTAAGCATGTTGGACACAAATTTATACTACCGCTCACACGCTCTAATTATCGGGGGAATGATCCTTGGCCACTCTGAATAAAAGCCCATACGTCAAACTATGCGCATGCCTGTGACACCGCTGCCCCTACTCAAGAGCGTTTAGTAAATCCCACGCGACAGCTAAGAGGAAAACAAGCGAGATTTTAAAAGCTTGAATCATGAATAAATATCTTGCACAGAAAAAGTTCTGCTGTGCAAGGTGAAATCTAATTTCTTAAAATGTTCACCTCTTGCCCTTTCCATTTTTCATGCATAAATATTCATACTATGACTGTTGCTTGGAGACCATGACCAAAAGAGGAAAACTAAATTCGAAAAATGTCTCATTTTTTGATTAAGGGAATTACACATAAAGGCCGCAGTTGTATGTAACGTTTCTCTAGTAAGCAGAGTCAGTTAGATAGGGGAGCTTAGATTCAATAGCTTAAGGGTGCTCTGATGGATCGGTCGCCAATCATTTTCGACCTATAATCCCTTTAAATAGATTGACCGGAGATCTCTATAACGGCCAATCAGATGACAAAAGGATAAACTGTAGGTGTGTTCAACTGCAGCGCTGTGCAGACCAAGCTGCGTATGAGGTCTGGACAGTTCCAGTTGGTCATTCACTTGGCTGTCGGTTGCCTGTCACTCCTTTTTGTTGCAGTCTTATGTAGTCTGATACTGGTTAACCAAATTTATCTGCAGTTTGTGTGATATCTGAATTCTACTATTGAATAAACCCCCGAAAATGCAGATGGTGACAACAGCATTTACTAAAACTATACGTAGTGTGTACGGAACCGAACTCAATAACTGTGCATTCATTGCGTATCTAAACGACCGTCAGGTGTTTTTTTCTGTGAGGTGCTAGAAAACAGCAGTGAAAGAAGTCTTTCCTTTCGCAAATTTAAGACGGGGCTAACGTTTAGTCACGAGCCCTTCGCTAAGTGACAGTGTTGGCCAGATCTTCATAGAAAAAACAGCAAACAAAGACGATCCCAAAATAAACATTAAGCACAAATAATTTATATTTTATAGGACACAAAAATCTCATATATTCGCAACTGACCATTTTAAACCACCTAAAGTGTTGAGCGTTATGATATAAAATAAATAAAGATAAAAGAGCTTAAAAACAAATGATCATTGCAACACTGCAAAAGTTCCCTCCAACAAAACACAGCGCATCTTAGATACTTTAACCCGTTTATTTTGTCCATCGATTAAACTACATACTTGAAGCTATGAGACGCTTGCCATGGTTACTAGTGTCTCAATCACCACAACTGGAGACACATGGAACTATTAGGGTATTCACTCCAGCTTTTAAATGGGGTTTTCATTCCTGAAATGTTGCAGTTATGTTTGTTTTATTCTGTTTTTTTTTCATAATTATTAAAAAGGAAAGCTATATTTCCGTGGCTGCTATCATTTATGTTTACTTTCTAAAAGGCGAAAGGAATATATTGTTTGAATATGTCAAGTTGTCAAATTTATGATTCCTTTTCATCTCTTAATTCATAAGGTAATATAACTACACAAGACTGCTGTGATCGGTAATCTATGATCATATCAGCCGATGCTGGTTCTAAAGATCGTAATCCTGATCGGAGTACCCGTACTATGCTTCTGTATAATCTGACGTGATCACGTTTACCCAGAAAACTACAGTATTTCACAAAAACAATAAAACAGCTCAAAGGCGATAAACCATGCACCACCCACAGGACATGGAAGTTGTAGGTCATATTTACGACTCGGTGCTAATTTCCAAGTAGGGTCATTTCACTGCACTTCAATGGCATTATAAGCATTTGGTAATAACACAGACCTTGAGCTGAACCCGACATATAACGGCCCACCTTGAAAACTGCGACACATCATCGCAACACGTCTACAATGTGTTCAAGACGCACAAGGACCAGCACAGGCTATTAACTTTTAATATGCCATTTGCAAAACAATACTATGAAGTCAACAGCATTAAACATCTCATAAAACAAGCAGCTTACAAGATTTCTTCATCCCAACAGCAACAAAATCAACAGTGCACACATAAGAAATGAGGTTGCAGGCATGTAAAAGCAATGCCAACACAAACTGCAGTCTATCAAGAGACTCTAAAGGCGCCACAGTGGCAAGAATCAAGCTGGTGAGACCAAACAACTGTTTCTTACTGGATCTCCACAATATGTCAAGAAATGTGTTTTCCTGTCCTACCTATGAGAGCAATGGTGCCCTTGAGTAACTCCGTTCACAGCTAGAAATGTTACATCACTAAAAAGTGAAGGCTTTTAGTTGTGACAGCAATACTTAACATCTGGTCGAAATCATTCTCCCCCAGAAAAAAGCTAATAATTTCAGCTGCGGTGGATTTAAAGGGGTAAAGCTGGGACACTTCATATCTTTTTTCCCGCATAAGAAAACAATAAGCGTTCTCATTTTAACTGCCAACGCTCGCTGATCAACACCAAACTGAATGAGCCAGCTAGCTGTTGAAGCCTGAGCAAGCCATTGATTTGTGTTTACACACCATTCAAAGCCTTGCTGCTTGTGCACGGCATAAACAAGTTTGTCTTACTCTGCAAGTTCCAGTAAACGCATGACAGAATAAGAAACTACTAATCGTGCTATTATTTTTGCTTAGCTACTTTAATGATTACATTTTCAAAAACACGCAATTATATTCACATATACAACACATCTTAACTTTAAACAAGATATATTTTGTAGGAAACTTATTCTACAGACAGTCACACAAAAAGGAGTGCAATGGAAAGCCGAGCGTTTAGGCAAAAAGATAAATCACCCGTTCATGTGGCTTGGTGGATTTTGAAGGCATGTAGCATCGGTTGTGTTTGGGTCAAACTAATTGAAATATTTGTTTTGGGGGTTCAGAGGCAATTAATCACGGCCTAACCTCGTTTATCTGCTGGAAAACAATTTATTCGGTTCCTCTGGATATTTATTAAATGCAATTACCAGACATTTCAGGGAGAGTGTAATGCAAATTCCCAAGACCTCCTCTCCTAGACTGCTACATTCACACCGACATTTAGATATTCCAGTTGTAACATTACACAAAAAAAAAACATTTGAAATTTCTAATGCAATGATTTCATTGTGCTACAGCAGTCAATGATTCATGTTTCTTCAGAAAGAGACAATGCATTAAAAACCCGGCGTGCATTTCAAGAAATTCTTGTACTTTTCCTTGTCAAACTGTTGCTGGCTTTGCATACACCATTTAAGGTTTTACTATCATTCAAAAGTCCAGGTGACAATGCACATGATGGAGTGCACAAAAGAAGCAGCTGTGCACATTTTTTTCAATAAGTCGAGAAAATAAGCTCAAGGTCAGTCAAATTAACACGCAATCACCCGTAGGCAGGAAACTGTTATTTAATCTTTATTCAGAATAGGAAGACTCAAATGCTGCTTATGAATTTCAATATCGTGGTTTCTTCCAACTCATTTTTCCCACAATGCCGCGCCTACACATTACCACACAATGTTCGGTCAACAACGGACCAATCATATATAAGCTGAAGACTAGAATCAAAGAATAAAATGAACAAATCTGCAATGAATAAAATTGGACATTCTAGAGAACACCAACAATATAAAAAACTGACTTTGTTAAATAACCTGTGAAAGGAATGAACATCTGCACTCACAAATGATAAAACATTGTGTTTATAGAGTAATAACTTGTTGGAAAAGTCTCAATTGCGGATATGCATCCACATTCAATGTCATCTTTAAACCAAGAGGAGATGCGACTCGATGACAGCTCAAGCGCATCGCGCTCAATACTTAACAATGGATTGAACTCTCTCACCTTGCAGCATAGAAGGCATGTCTTCCCCATCAACAAGGGAAAAATAAATGTGATTTGTTCCATTTAAACAAGGCTTATGATTAACTGTCTGGAAAACTACATCTGACAAGGAAGGTGACAGTGATAAGCACTTACAGAGCAACTAGACAATTATTACCAATGCAAATATACTGCAAACATTTTGCCAAATGGAAAATGTATATACTTTGAAAGCAACAATTTCTTGAAAAATGTGCATTAAAACGTTTTGGACACACAGATATTTGGATGGCGTCAGTAACTATAAACACTGCATACGCTGACGTCCGTTACTAATGTCACAAATCTGCCAACTTCTTTGTATGAACCACAAAAAGCACGGACACATTATCTATCAAAACAATCATCCAATCAAACAATTCAATTCCATTTTAGATTCTCAAACAGAAACCTGTGGTGACCGCCACTTAAAGCTGGAATTACCCTTCAAATGAATATAAAGTTACTTTCACCCTCCGGATCAATGCAGAATGCTAAACACAGACATCTCTCTTACTATAGCGTTTTTCAAAGAGAACTTTGCCGGTACGAGAGGCCACACTGTTATTGTGAACAGACACAGATGAAAGTGATTGTTGGGCGTGTTGTGCGGCAAACCCCTCAGCCGTGAATGTTCATAATATAGCATGGCCATGTCGTATCTTATTGCTTTTATAAAACTATATAATGAAAACATTATGGACACCAATTTATTAATATTCTAATCCAGTGGTTCCTAAACTGGGGGCCATGGCTTTTATCCAAAGCGTCTTGCATTGCATTATACTATACATTTGTTTCACAGTATGTGTGCAATCCCCTGGATCAAACCCATGACCATGGCAGATGGATTAGGGCCATATAAAGTGCATCCGGAAAGTATTCACACCGCTTGCTTCACTTTTTCTCTCTGGTCTGATGAAACAAAGTTTTAACTCTTTGGCCTGAATGGCATTTTTCAGCAGCAGGAACTGAGAGACTAGTCCGGATAGAGGGAAAGATAAATGCAGCAATGTACAGCGACATCCTCGATGAAAACCTGCTCCAGAGCGCTCTAGACCTCAGACTGGGGCGAAGGTTCATCTTCCAACAGGACAATGACCCCAAGCACACAGCCAAGATAAAGGAGTGGCTACAGGACAACTCTGTGAATGTTCTTGAGTGGCCCAGCCAGAGTCCTTACTCGAACCCGATTGAACATATCTGGAGAGATCTGAAAATGGCTGTGCACCGACGCTCCCCATCCAACCTGATGGAGCTTGAGAGATCTTGCAAAGACGAATGGGTGACAAGCTTATAGCATCACACTCAGAGACTTGAGGCTGTAATTGGTGTCAAAGGTGCTTCAACAAAGTATTGAACAAAGGCTGTGAATACTTACGCACATGTGCCTTTTTCATTTTTAATAAATTTGCAAAGATTTCAAACAAAGTTCTTTCACATTGTCATTATGGGGTATTGTTTGTAGAATTTTAAGGAAAATAACTAATTTAATCCATTTTGGAAGGAGGCAGTAACATGACAAAATGTGGAAAAAGTGAAGCTCTGTGAATACTTTCCGGATGCACTGTAATTTTAAGTTTTTCTCAAATTAAAATATGTTGCACTGTACCGCCCTTTAACAGAATTGTAATAGAATCTTATATTTTGAATATGTTTTTGATTCAGAGACTATATTTGGGGGGGGTTCGCAAAGTGAAGCACCAAAGGGGGCCTTACAACAAAAAAGTTTGAGATCAACTGTTCTAATCAAATTCATAGGGACATCACTTTGCTACTTTGAATACACACCCCATCATCAAGAATCTAACTAGTAATGATGTTAAGGTTGGCATTTTAAGGTTGTATTAGCTATTATTTGTTTATTTACCCTTTTAAACTATGACAATAAACATCTGCAGCATTGCATTGACCAAACCAGCACCCGGGAGAGGAACGGTTTTAAAGTTCACCATACAAGGAAGTTTTAAATTGTTCTCTCACCCTGGGTGGGTCTGGACTCCCAAGTCGAGCACAAAACCAAAGGATTTCTTTCCTTCAAATGAACACCGACTGCAGTAAATGAGACACATCATGATTCAACTGAGTGAGCATAATCAATTATTGCGTACAAGACCAGAGCTGCAGAATGGGAACATTTTCCCAATCACTGACGACGGCTGAAAATAACCATCATTCCGAGCCATCACTTCTAGTTTTAGAGTCTGCAGCACTCATTTAAGTGTTGGCCAAGTGTCTTGGTGCCAAAAAGAAAAAAATATTACAAGGAGAAGAGGAAAATAGAGCAAAGTGGTCTTTTATTGTACAGTATGAATCCAGCGCTGCCAGCCACTGCAGCTTTTGAGCTGGAACAAAATGTCCGTGGCCCTTTCATTAAGAAAAAAAAATGGATGACAAGTTCAATTCTGTTCAATTCAAAGCCACATTAGCAAAGACAAGAAAAAACTGAGAAAACACCGGAGCGCTAATTTCCAGTACAATTCCTTCCTATCCACCACTATTATTAAGGTCATTTATTAACTCCATTGTAACCAAACACCACTGTATTCAGCTCTGGCTCACATTTTGTCCTAATGCACATGAACAAGGAATTGTCTTCGAAGTACATTTTCATTTATAAACCAGTTCTGTGAAGAAATAATGCCGCTACATACATATGCAACAAGAAAGCACAAGGCAACTTGGCACAGCAGAGGTCACTTAGCATCCCAGAAGAGGTGAAATGGCACCAAACGTAAGCTTCAACATGAGTCTGAGCTGTCATTTAAACGTTCAACAGCACGTCAAAGACGTCAAGGGGCTTTAATAGAAACTGTCAGTCACAGATTGATGCCACGGCTCTGCGGCGGCAGCAGTCTAAACCCAGGAGGATAAGAGAGATGAATAAAAATAATGGAATCATCAGTGGATCGGGACTCTCTCGCTCACTCACATACACACACTAACACAAACTCAGAGTGCTACAGTAAATGTGACGAGACTGCAGAGAGCAAGCTATAAATCTTGCAAGTGGCACGCCTCCGCCGCCTAAACATGCATTTTATCAGCTCGTATTTAAACCTTAACAGCAGAGGTTAGGCCAGCTCTAGACCGCTTCAACATAAATTTGCATACGACACGAGTTGATGAAAGTGGTCAATGAGAATCAGATTACATCACAACCCAGGGCCCATAACAAATCAAATGTCATAAAAAGCCCAAGACAAACTATATTTTTGGTTATGTGGTCATAATTTCCAATAAAGCGCGTAAATGACCAAATAACCAATGTAAAACTTATGTGTGACTTATGTTGAACGATTTTTATTTTGTATTTAAAAGACTTGCTAAAGAACATAGACAAAATTACTATTATGATATTGCATCACCTTTTTACGAGTGAATACAGGGTGCCATTTAAAGTCTTTTGCTAAAGTGATCATTTTATTTTGAATAAATTAGGCTTCAATTTCAGTTAAATAAGAATGAAATGGACATAAGAGCTTTTAGAAAAACAAAAGAATAAGGGAAATCCAAGCAAGCTGGACAAACACGAAACAACTTCAACGGAAGGTGCATTCAACAGCTGAATAACCAACAATTCATATCAATACCCTGAAAGATGAGGTCACCACACAAAAACTGATGATTTTTGTTAATCATAATTCATAGTGCAAGACTAATGTTTACAATTGCTAACTCTTTGCTGTTTAGATACAGATGCGAGAATGAAAAAGAGAGGGGAAACGACAACAGTGGTGTATGTATGAGAGCGAGAGGAGGAGAGGGAAGGAAAAGAGTAAAGGGTGCAGAAAGACACTCTGAAATGGACAAACTGCGTTTCCTGCCATGTGCAATTTAAACCGCTTGGGTAAAATTGTACCTCATCCATCTCCCTGAAAAGTAAGAGACTTGATTTAAACAGCTAGATGATCAAGGACCAGGTATGGGAAAACAATCTGACAGCCCACGTGTGACAGATTTGCATTTGCAGATTACAGAGAGCTGTAAATTTAACCAAAGCCTCTGGGACAGAAAAGCACTCCCTAGATGCACTGGATGGGGTGTCATTTTTTTTATTATGCATTTATGATGAGGTTACAATGGAAAAGACCATCAAAAGTTGTGCTTGAAATAACCTGAATTGAATGGGAAAAACAAGACAAGTTGATCAAAAGTGGACTGGCTTGGCTTTTTCAAACATGCTCTGCAGGAACTCTCAACTTAATTAACACTGGCAAATATTGGGGAAACCAGAAGCCAACAGGTTAGCCAAGGACTCATTACGGCTTAGCTTTAACAAGCAAGTGTCCCCACACTGAATTTCTGGTGCAGAAAATTGCAGCATAAAAGGTCACATGGTAATGATCCGCACTTACTGTTCAAATGCTATTTCTATTTATGAGAAAAGACAATTATTCTAGAGTTACCGCACGCGTGAGTCAAAATACACACCGTTTGTGGAAAGACGAAAAAAAAGAGTTTAACAAAGTTGTCAAGAAACAGGACCAGCTGTCAATCTTGCTAAATGCCGATGGCAAAGAGGAAAATGTGAAACCGAGAACAGAAGAAAAAGACAGGAGGCATGTACGTGTAGATCTCCAACCCCCCCCCCCCGCAGTCCACGGATGTCTCGGAAAGCTTGCGGGGAACCGGCGTCTGTCTTTTGACAGATTCTTCAGATGTTTGCATTCAAGTTCAAGAATTTAAAATGTCAAAAGCTTGACATGTCAAACCTTATTACTGCCAGCTCTCCTTGTGTACAATCACCTCTACAGGAGAAGTCAGAAGGTCTGCAATGTATTAATAAAATGCCGCAGAAATGTCGCGTGAAGTAGTCACAAGAGGATAGTATAGTTAAATCCGAGCTTGAACCGCAACACTCAAACCCATGAGCTCGTGCTCAGCAAAGTGGAGAGTCTTGTTTATTTAGCTGTGCTCTGCATTGTTAATCATTCGACTAATCAGTCTGGGTTAGACTTTTAAGTCGAAACCTCAATCGACGGAGTTTGAGTTGCAGGAAAGACCAGGCACTAGGTTTAAGGTTGGCTGTAACAATTACATGTTTTTCCCAGTAACGAAGGCCGGATCAATCTCGCCACTAATCGGCCATTAATTGTGATCTATTTTTGAAGCGTCTGAAAAAGCTTCTGAAAGCATCAGCTAAAATAGGAGGCAGCAGTCTATTATAATTCAACGCGTGTCTTCGCGTTCTGCCTACATGCACCGTTTCTACTCAAAGATAAATCAAACCTCTTAAATTCAGGTCACAAAACTGTGATGATTAGAAAAGGCTAAAAGTTATTAAATTCTCAGCAAGCTTGAGATGTCACAATTAATTATTTTCTATTTCTTGCTATTAAGATTATAATAATTGTTGACCACAAATTGTTTTCTACACGTAGACTCGTCACTGAAATCTGTCGAGAAAATGTAAACGCTGTTGTGCTTCCATTCAAACAAAGTACTGCTTTCCTACTCACGGTGTTTATAGCGCAGTCTTGCAGTTACATTCTGCGCAGACGGATCACCGTATAACAAAATGAAGCATACAGCATTTGAAAAGCATTTCAAAAGCATACGGAGCAGTCCGTTCACAAATAGCTGTCAATGTACTTGAATGTCATACGCCGATCGGTCTGGGATCAAACATCTGTCTGTGGTACGAGGCGGCTGCAGTAGCCGACGAGTGCTCTTCTACGTTGCACTCATGCGACAGTCGGGAATTGTTTCAAAATAACAGCTCTTTCCTCAACGCAACAACCTCTCTGTGTGACATCCCATAACAGGTGAGTGAAATCATAAATATATGTATGTGCCAACTATATAGTATTTATACACAACCATATGATCAGACGTTTCAGAATACACCTGTTTTTTGCAGTTTGACTGTTTATTAAGTACATAGTGTAGAAAGCACTTGTTTTAGCGGAGATGCAAACGAATATAATGAAGCTTTTGGGGGTAAATGGTAGTGCAAAATAAACAATGACTGTCACATTAAGCTATTGTGTGTTTACATTTAGTTAAATGTAGTGCTTTATTTTTCATCAACTAATTGTTGTTTGTGTTAAATGGTTTCCCAACCCATGCTACATCAATTGTCTGTAATTTACTTACTTATTTGATCATGTTCAGTTCTTTAACTTTTTCCTCAGAAGTTTCAATATTTTCCAGTTGAGCAGCAAAAATTTTAAATATGTATAAAGATATTGCACATTATAGAGTTTATTATTATGTTATTTGTTATATTTACATGTGTGAAAATTAACTAATTTTTTTATTGTCAATTACAGTTATTGCTATAAATATTGTACTCCTTACCAACAGACCAAAGCAGTGAATAAAATACCAGGCATTGTAAACCAATGTGTGATGTTCGAAATGAATAAATATAATGTTTTGTGAGATGTTATCTAAATCCCTCTTTTTTTATCTCCATGTCTTATTACCATTGTGTGCATTGTGCTTTTCTTGGAAGGATTTGCTTGCTGGCATATTACAACATTACCACGGGGGTAGGCCTTGCTATGAGGGACTACTTTTTTGCTGGACATTCAGAAGAAGAGTATCAAGCTTCAGCTGTCTCAAGTTATCAATTATGCCAAATGTACCATGTAAATATTAGTATTTATATTAATTTATATTGTGATGAATTTGAATAAAAAAAATTTATTTAACATTTTCAAAGTACCTAAAGTTTTTCATGATTTATACCTAGTCAAGTAAACTTTGTTACGGTTTTGTTAAGATAAAAATATCTAATTTATAAAAAATTTATCAACACAATATTAATTATACATGTGATTTCATGAATATAGAATTGAAATATACAATATTGACCATTCAGTGAATATTTATTCAATTAAAATTATTGTTGTTTATCAATAAACGGTTTGCTTTGTATTTGGTTTTATTATTTCTGCTTATTAAAATATTGTGAATGGCAATCCAGCAGAACGATACACTACAGTGGTATACAAAAAAAATAGGATGACCTGTAAAATAGTGCCTTGAAGCACCCAAGGAGGTCTCCGACCATTTTAATAAGAGTTCCTTCGTGAAGCTGTGCCTTGAGTTTCCCCTGAGGGTTCCACCGGTGTGGAAATGTGAAGAACCCCATATGGTTCTACGAAGAACCTGTCATTTTTACACTGTATCAAATAAAATGACAGTTTGCACCAGTTTTTTTGCAAGGCTACAGCTACAGAGCTCAATTTCCAGATTAACCTCCCAAGACCTCTTATTTAATTTAAAGAATATTGAAGTCGGCTTTAGGCAGCTGATTTGGGAGAATGACTAAAATATACATACATTGCCAAACCTCTCATCTGGAAAGTGAAATACAATGCATTCTGATGACTGTCAAATCAAGTGCTATTACACCGCTTTACAAACTATTTATTATACCGCGGACCCATGGAACATTTTGATCAGATGTATAACTTAAACGAACGTCGCTAGGGATAAAAGGATCAGCAAAAACACAAATGTCAGTTCGGTTTTTCTCAACGGTTTGTAACCTTTCCACACTAAAATATATTTTTAAGCATTTACTTCTGTTCTTAAATATGCTTTTAAGCTTAATCGCTATCAAACATTACGCACTTTAAAAAACACCTGTTCTTGTCTTTTATCCAAACATTATTTCCACTCTCAGGACAAAAAAACAGCAAGCTATCAGCACCATGTATTCTTTATAGTCCTTTGCCAATTTATTACACATCTAGCTGTTCCTATAAAACACAAAAAATGATACAGTGCCAAAAAAGTAGATTACGCCATATATAATAAGTATTGCTGGCCAAAACATCTGGATGCTCCAGAAGGACACGCTCCGGAGCCGGCGAAGCAAAAAAAGGATGGAAAATGGACATATCATGTTCCTCATCTATTCCTCCTGTCAGAGCGAATGAGCACCCAGCACCTTGTCATGTTAGCTGTGCATCAAGACTGAGGAGCAACGCTGTGTGTGTTGGGCCAGACACGAGGCAAAGGCCTAGTCAAGTAGAAAACAGGCCGGGCACTGCTTGGATGATTCTGTGGCTAAAATAAACCTGCAGCACCAAGGGTAAGAATTAAAGTGCCGACGGTAATGTACATCTCACGAGCAGCACCCATATGCATTAGAAAAGACAAACGTCTCCACGGAGACACAAGGCTCCATGTCATTATCAGTGAAGAGACATCAGAACGCATAAATAATTCTATACATAAGGCTCTTCTAGGGTCTCATAAGAAGTGGCTCTCTAGGGTCTTATCCAATTTTGTTAGCGTGTCTCATGCAGTCACTGTAATACAGAAAAACTAGCTTATTACCCAGATAGCTGCACATTAGCGATTACCTTCATGGCTGGAATCAATCTAGTATGATTTTTCAATTCCTGGCATGAGCACTCTTCGAAGATCACTTGAAACGGCACTAGAAATCGAATGTGTAATTTTACTTTATTGAATGCTAATGCCTTATCCACGCCAAACTGCTCGCTAGATGTTATCAGAGAGCCATTTTAAAAATGGACGATAATGACAGAGGCGCTGCTCAGAATCGTAGTGTTTTATGCTGAACCTGCGATGAGACATCTGGAGCGTGTCAGCTCGTGTTGCCGAGAACACCGCCGTGCTCTCAGACAGTGCCGGGGACCTGCTGCTGCATGATGTTTAGTAAGAATGACACAAATAGTCAGTGACACCTGTAAGAAGTTCTCCATCCCCAAAACATCTTCTGTGATGTGGCACACTATGTTAAGATACCACACAATACATGGCGCATTACACTTTGTGGCATAGACATTATGGGAAGGAACCGAGGGAGCTTGTCTATATATCTACACAATATTTACAACGATCTTCAGATTTTCCTCACTTGTGGATGGAACTGTCCCCAAATACCTTGAAAGAAAGGTTTGTAGTTCATCCCAACAAAAAGGTAGAACGGATTACACGGGGAAAGAGGAAAATGCTGGATAATCCAGAAACAGGGAAGCAATTCCACAAGACGTGAATGAAGCTAGAGGAAAGCGATGGCTAACACAGACAGACATACAAACACAGTGAAAGTACACATTGATCACTCGTACGTTGAATTATTGCGTGTGGTAATTGCATTGTTAATGTTCATTTATTAATTCACGAGTTAAGATAAAGCTTATTTGGTGTGCTGTCTAAATTTTGGCGCGGACCCAGAGTAATCCCCCCTTCAAACTGGGATAGATATCAGTAGAGAGTGAGGCGATAGGGTGGAGGATGGATGCTGCAAAACTGCCATGGTACAGAGATTACGGCAGGCTTTATATAGGGTCTACTCCGCTCTGATTGGTTTGATAACATTATCCAGCTCCTCCAGAACTTAAATAAATGTAACTCCATATGTAGTTACATTTATTTGTCAATTGGTTAAATACTGGAAAGGCATTATGTATTCATTTAATTGTGAACATCAATCGCATACCTTACATTGTGCCAAGAAAACCCCAAAAATGTAGATGATTCTAAGAAATCACAAATTTGCGGTGAGCGAAGACACGGTGTTCAGTACATTTTCAATTGACACCTCAAAATGTATTCCATTGTTCAATTGAATACTACCAATTTTAGTACGCTTCATGCCAGTTGGGCAAAAGAAAAATGTCAAATTTTCCTAAATTCAGCCCAATTTTTCAATAACTGCAGCAATCACAGATGAACAACCCTGTAAATACTTGATTTACCCAATGAACCACAAACCCATCCTATCACCCACTGAGCTTCATGCAAAACACTTCCTTTCAAATGATGTTTTTCATAACTAATCATGCCTGGCATTGAAACAAAATGAATGCAACTGCAGGATAAAAAAACAGATAGGCTACAATAAAAACAAGCAAAATGTAGAGGACACAAAAAACAATGTTGGCGAGCAAACAAAGTCAAACAATACAATGCACAGATCAGTAGCCCAGCAGGGAGCTTGTGTGCACTGAACTCCTCTGCTCAAAAGCCAGTCAGCACAGACAAATTGTGATGAACCTGGAGGTCTTTAGAAAACACCAACCAGAGAACGTGATGTGTGCGCTTCCCCCCCAAATAAAACTCGCCGCAGGACAACGCCTGTCTAAGGTAGCAGGTGAGTATACACTGTTGCATTCGGGAACCTGTAAGCTGGTGACTATTACAGGAAAACAAAAAATTTAAGTGCACCTACATTGCCCATGTACTCGGAGAGCAGGTCCTGGAGGGCCTGGCGCACAGAATTACACTCGGCCACGATGCGCTCGCGGCGGTCATCACGCGTGCAAGATGAGTCGGCCATGAGGGCGGCGCCACTTATAATGCTCTCCAGACGCTCCTCCAGGGAGGGGCGGAACCTCTCCTCACTGAAGCTCAGAGGGTCCACGATGATCTGCTTCTGTAGGGGGAGAAAGAAAAAAACATGTATAAGCAAAACATGAAAAAAGGAAAACAGACAGGAAGATGAAGCACATTCATGTACTCGGATGATGCCATTCAGCATTTCTTTGCAAAGGGAAAGTGTGAATTACTGGGATAGATACCAGTAGAGAGTGAGGCGATAGGGTGGAGGGTGGATGCTGCAAAACTGCCATGGTACAGTGCGAATTACACCTTCTCATACCAAATGTTCAACTTTAAGAGTTTGACAGATACATGGTCATCACTATGAGCTGCATGAGAAACATGCTTAATCAAACGTGGAATCTGTATCTCCTTACACAGAGGCATAGACTATGATATTAACTGGACAAATCAATAATTCACAAGTTCTAAGATGATGGTCTGTGACCCTGATGCAATTTGAAGCCAACGGGTTTGCTCAATCACAGACCGCATTAACTCGCCTGTGCACCTAAGCTGCATTTTAAAATGAGCTGTGTAACGGGCAGTCTCTTAAAAGCCATTTTAACTATCCACTGAGGTCAAAAAGAAGAAATATGCAGTTCAACTTGATTTTTGTTCCATTTATGTAAATCATTGATCTAGTTTAACTGGTACTACCAGTTAAAAAAAATCTAGTTTAACTGATACTAGAGCTTCAAACAAAACAACGAATATCTCCATATAAAATAGTCCATCAGTGTGCAATATGCATCAGACGGCCGGCTTAAGCTGTTTTACACGATCTGTACATAAGTGAAGAGCATTGGCAAACACTGCCGTTTGTACAAGAGAATCTTTAAGGAAGCAACTAACCCTAAACGCCACAGCTATCAGAGTTCAGCCCGGGGCAATAAAATGCAGTCGTGCATATAAAGCACTGCTATTTTTCCTGTTCAAGCCGGGATGACGTTTTGGATATCCCTAGTTCCTCTGCTGTGCAATTCTGCGAGGTACATTCATTTAGGGACAAGGCATTGTCGTTTTGGAGACTAAACTTGTCAGCGTCGGGTGCAATTAAAACGAATGAGAAGCCGTTGACATGCCAGAAAACCAATAGTAGGCCAAGAAAAAGATGGCCTGCACAGCTAGCAGCAGAGAGAATCAATCCTCAGCAATGTGAAGAGCCTGTCTGTCTGATGTCATATAAGCAGTAAAATATTCAACAATTCAGTTGTTAGACTCCGAGTTTATTAGCCTCGTCTCATCTGACCTCTTTTGCTCGCGTGTCATGTTGGCATGGCAACAAGCTTCTCTCTTCCTCTCTGCAAAAGTTGCTTCAGCTTCAAATTAAGCAGCAAGAAGTGATGTGGAGAAAATGTGCATGCGTGCTGAAGTTTCTGCACGGTCAACAGGAAATTAAAAGATGCGCATGATCCGAGGATCCAAGCATATCTCTCACATAACACACACACACACATTTTTTGCTGCTATTTACACAGATGCCATCTGGGCTGGGCAGAGGACGCCTCTCCTTTGTAAGGGTGTCTGGCTTTTTGAAAACACTACTACTAAGAATAGAGCAGTTTTATCACCAGCCTGTATCACCTCTGTAAATTATAACTGTACTATTTAAACAACTGTTAACTGCCTTGTCAATGCCGAGCCTGCAGCACTACAAACAAATGCAAGCCCTCATTTAGATTTATATCGTTTACTATTGGGTGTGTTTGTTTAACATATCCCACAAGCCTACATTAAACAAGTGCACAAGTGAAGCAGTTGTGCTTAACTACATGAATCTAGTGTTTGTGAGTGTAAGATGCTTTTTTTCATTAAGTCATTCACAAGGTTAATCAACAAACTGGCAACGCAAGACACCATCTTGTGTTTATCAACTGCAAGACGAAGCCCATACGAGCAAAACAAACGGAGGGCATGCAAGGCATGTCTTATTTAACTATTGTTGTAGTGTTTTGATTAGCGATGCAAAATGATTGGCTATTGGCAAAACCTTGCTGATGTAGGTACAGTATGTAGATGCAGTATTTATGAGTGTAAATTATAGGAAAAGAGTATATTGTTTGAATCAGACTGTCAAGTCTTTGGACCTGTTTAAGTTTTTCTGGGTTGCTTTGAAAGAACATCTAATTTGTTTATGAAATAAAAAATATTGCAGAAAAGTTTACATTAGTTAACGATTCTTTAACCTTTGAAGTACATGATTTTCAGAAGGAAAAAGAAAACTAATGGTGACCTTGTTTTCTACAGTGAATGCTTTAAAATAAATCCATTTGTCCACTTTTTGCCTTTTGTTTCAGTCTTAGGGAATTTTATATTAATATTTAGATACTGTATATAGGCTTCCAATGTCAAAGGATCGGTGCATCCATAGTTTTCATGTAAAAAATAAAGAAACTGGGAACATTTGCAGGACGGAAAAGTTTTAAAGTGTGACTGTGATTTGAGGCAATGCAAGGTTGATATTCGCCAATTGAAAATGTCTAAAAGATGACTATAACAGTTTTTATCATCACTGGATATTGCTAAAAAGGTAATAATTCAGCTGCGCGCAGATCGATCTGGCGAGATGAGCTCTACGCATGCTTTTAAAACTCTCCAAAAAAGCAGCATGCAAGGTCAAGAGTGAAAACTGGGCCAATCACATAGAACAGCACAATCAATATAATGGAGGTCTGAGGGTGCCGATAATTCTAGCGAGCACAGGTATGGATAGAGCTGTGGCCCGCCTGCGGCTGAGAAAAATCTTGGCATGCTTTGTGCCTGGTATTGATTAAATAAAGAGAAAAAAAGAGAACATTTGCTTCACTTACAATTAACCATTATGTTACATCATTAGCCTTAGGTTGCTGCGAAGGCATCGTTCTGAAACCCCCTAATTCAGTTAAATCACTTGAGATTTATTGCTCCTCTCCAATACATTTTGATAAAACTAAGTACGAGGGACAAAAAACCATATGTAACAATAAAAAGGAATCTATAAAATTTAATTTTGTTGCGAGCTTTGAAACCATTCAGCGGTCTGGCTTTGTATGATTAAATTGTCACTTCCTAATGGGTTTAATCTCAAAGGAAAGGACAAGAGAACGGCGTACTACAATACAGCTAGATGCAGTGTAATCTAACCATGCACATAAACAAAAGGGGAAAGATGGTCTTGATAAGTCAATCGACAAACGTGACAGTTTATCAGGGCTCGGGTTAAAGGCAGAAAAGAGAGCGTCGGTTCATTGTTGTAGAATGACGGAGGATAATTGCGGCATGTAAAAGGGAACGAGAGCTGGGTGGAGGGGAGGGAAAGCGCGAGATCGACTGACTCACGCTGCTACACCTACAGCTCCCTATGACTAATGAATTCTACATTAATCTATAACATCCAGATTTATTCGCAGTCAAGTGGGAAGATGATGAAAAGCCAGGTGGCTTTACTTCGAGAGGGTGAGAAAGCAAAATACGAGACGAAAGCATGCGAGCCCCAGAGACAAAGCTGATTTTGAAGATCACGGCTTTCTGAAGGGGCCCCTGAACTCCCTGAGCCAAATAACCCGAGACAGTTTTGGAAAATCAAAGGGAGCACAAAACCCCAGAAACATGACATGAAGCTATTACTTCAATAATTAATGGGCCCCAGATTGAGGATGAGAGCTCACGCTTGCAAAAAGAAAACATCAATGGCCAGACAACAGAGTGACAGGGTTCGATTTGATTTGTCGCGCTCTCTTTAGCGGGGCGACACCAGCCCTGACACCGCTGTGTGCTAAATCATTCAACAGATAATCGAGGCACAGGGAACCTGATGAGCAAACCCACTCGCCACAAGAGACGAGTACCTACGGTGCCTGATTTGCTGCAAATTTAACAGGCAGATGCGTCTGAAACATTGACTTTGTTTACACGTATAATTAAGAACGGTTTTGCCTGGATAAACGTCTCCCATACACCCTCTCTCAAAAGGGTGCCGTTGCTATAAGCAAAACTAAAAGACAGGCTCTAATTAAGGATGTTAAAGATTAAATGAAGTACTGTGGTAATCTCTAAAGCCTTCCCTCATTATTATTTAATGACAAAGCATCAATTTCAAAGCAGCAAATAAAAATTGTGTATTTTGCACATCAAGTGCAGCCTGTAAACACTCCTCGGGCTGTATCAAGCATTTATTAGATCAGGGCTGTATGCTACAGAGAATGTACATTTATTAGTACATAAAATATGGCGGCAAGCTTTCACAAAGATACCAGCAGCTCACTTACACCACTGCCTCAATCCACATTTCCGCATCAAATTCTTGAATTCTTTAGTAGACCCGATTCCACAAACCTGGCAAATCCAATGCATTCTGGTATTCGGCTAGCGCAAATTTTCCAATATGCATCATTGTCACGAATAGTCTGTGGGCAGGCCGACTGTGTCTATCCACATAAGTGTTCATGTTCCTAGTTTAGGGTCTGTTACACAGTCTACACCAGACGTGGCACGATGCGACACGAAGCTTGTTCTAATGGGATTGCCGCGTTGCGCCACGCCGCATCCAGTGTAGAAATACAAAATGATAATGGGTTCTACTACATCACATCTCGACTGTGTTACGGTTACAACACATAAAAAAAATTACATTGTCAGTGGCTTTGAGTGATAATGCCTACTAAAAGCATAAATGTAGATTTGTTTTTACATTAAATCAAACACTGAAAAAACTCCATATGCAAACCACTAGTCTGAATCTACTGGAATTTGTTTTGGCAAATGTAAAGAGTAACGTTACATTTCAACCCTACATTAGATGCACCTGGTTCGGTCAAAATTACAAAAGCAAAAGGGTTACTTGTTCTCGACACGAACACATCTAAAAAGGGAATGTGTCTGGACACTCAAGTGCAAAAGAACAGTACAGGTGCCATTATAATCTACTTTTTCTCCTTTTATAAGACCTCTATGAAAATATTACTGTTCATGCATATCATTTGAATACATAAATTCACTAACTGATTGTTTAAAATGTTGAGAATGCAACAGACCAAAACCGACTAATGGTTCGCATCCTATTCCAGAACAGACCAAGACACGAATAAATGAAGGATAGCTAATGATCTAATGCTACCGTTAACCTCAAATTAAATTTAGAGGCTCTGATCGGAGTTCATCAGCACTAGTCATCATCAAATAAATTATTTATTCCTTGCAAACTATTACCATAATTTTTTGGGTGTTAAGGTCATAACACCACGGTAGTGACATGACTGAACCTATAGCAACTAGGGGAGATCAGATTGGTCTCGCGAGAACACAATATCCACACCTTGGCGTGATGGGAGTGCTGGGCTTGAAATTGCCACCATTTTAGTCGCATATGCTCCCTACATTTAACCTGTGCGACCTCAAAATATATTTGGGGAAAAAAATTGGGATAAGCGTCAGTTCCCTAATAGCAACACAAGTTTAAACTCTGAGGTCAGTAGCTCGGCTTTGTTTAGACAAACAAACGTAATCTGATTCAGTCCAGGATTAGCATCTCCTCTACACAGCTCAATCACACGCAGGATGTCAACACCTCTCTGCTCTTGCACTCTTTTGTTGATAAAGCCAGCATCAGTAGGAGTTCAATCCTACTTACAATATGATCGCCTATATCGCAGTCTACAAAAAATAAAATAATTATATTCTATAACCCCAACCACAGACTGAGAACTTCTAAAATGGCTCTCTTTAGTCTGACCATTCTGGTGGCAATCATATCTGGTGCCTACATATTTAACTTGTGTATGAATTTCCAAACATTTACTGTTACTAAAAGTTCAGACCCCGATGATGAATTAATGATTCAGCCATTACAGCAGCAGTTGCGTTTCAATGCCTCAGGTCTACTAGGGATTGTATATTTCACAATGCCTCATTTCAACCTTTCCCATTAATATTTAATTTGACACATTTCCGGACCTAAATCGAGCAGTTCTCTGTAGAAATCCACCACTGCATTTAAGTGTAAGCTTTCCACATACACTAAAGTCTAAACAATGCCATTCTACAGTTATTGCATACAAGTCTGTCCTAAAGCAATCACCGCACCACCTAAAATCTGTTCACTAAATGACAATGCTTACAAACTTAATTCGCTTCAATTACAGGGAAGCAGCTTCTCAGTTTAGCCCTTGCAGTGATGTGGAATGCCAATTCTCCACTCACTTATTAGACTGCTATTTCGGTCTAAATTAGAGAAACTGATCCAACTTGTGACATCCAATGCAGGCTCATTGACTTACATCAAAGTTGTTGAGGGCGTCAGCCAGCTCTCCTCTACCTTGAGAGTGGGAGAAGCTGGAGTCCTCGCTGCTGGTAGCCTGGGCCGCGTTGGATATGCCGGAAACAGCATGCTGCAGCTGCTTGTAGATGAGGTCCCGGTTGGCCTTGTAGGCCGCTACGTCAGGGTGCTGCAGGCAGGCACGTGAGGCTGTGTACAGCATGGGAATGTTCCTCTGCAGGATGCCACGGGCCGCTGCCATTTGATCTTTGTGATGAACGTCCTTGAGCTCCTGTCATACGAAGAGGAGAGTTCAGAGGTGATACAGGCCTGTCATAAGGTAATTGAAGCAACCCCCAAAGGGTCAAAACATGCAGATAATCAGATCAATGTGTTATAAAATATGTTCAGAGTTTGTCACACACTAGAAAAGTGTGTTATTACCCACCCACCCAAATTTGACTCGTTCATATATAGCCTAGTGGGGATTTGGGGGATTTTTATGGGACGATTTGTATTCAAGTTGCGCGCGATATTCACCAATAGATCAATGAAGCGCGTCACAATCACCCTTACATAATGTAAACCCATTGATCAACTAAAAGTTAAAACTGTCCCATAAAGCAGGTAACATATGCAAGAAGTTAAAATGATGGTCATCGCTGACGAGTTGTGCCTCATTCCATAGAGGAGATGCAGAAAAGGCTGATTTAATCCCCAAGCAATTTGCACTTCGGAAGTAGGGCCAAAGCGTCTACAGAATAATTTAAGAAATTATAAACTTGGAAGGGCCCAGTGTAGCATGAGATGCGAAATCACACTGAATAGATATCAAATGAACAGATACACTTCACATTTGAACCGATAAATAATTAGCATTGTGAAGAAACTATAATCTCACTCAAAAGATAGTCAACGTTCATCCCATTAGTCAGCGAGTTCACCTGGAAAATTCATCCCAAAAATCCATCACTGCTGACTACTGCTTAACTTGATAAGCCTAAAGACCCAATTCTCTTAACATTTAAATGGATTTTGTCAGTCTAGCTGCAACAATCCAGTTCTATTATCCGCTCCCAAAACGGTATTAAGGAGATTGTTCATGCTTAAACACATCATCTTTAACTAGTGGTACGTAAAACGCCATGCTATTGGCTGACAGTACATCCTCAAACAAAAATTCTCTTCAGGTCAAGAGAACTGCTAGTACCTGCTGCCTCTTGGCTGCCATCATGTTCAGTTTGTCCACCTCCGGTTTCAGAGCTTTGTACTGGATCCCCAGGTCCTGCTCGGTGCCAGCGTTACGCACCTTCAACAGGTTCTCCTCCACCTGTTGGGTAAGCATGAAAAACAATTAAAGAAAAAAAGAAATCAAAAGATGCAGGGAGCAAACCCAGTGCGGAACTATAACAGACACGCCCAATAATTAGACATGCCACCTTTTCCCAAAAACCTTGCCCTACAAGGACACTATTGTACCCAGAGACAGTTACAATCAATACATGGAGCAGGAGAGCAGCAGCGTCATTACACGTTGTCAAAAACGACTAGGAAAAATTTACAACGGACATTCTGACACATTTCATTAATCGAGACAAGTGACAGTGGATAGGCAATTTTGAAGAGCAAGAATCCCGGAATAACAGGACCAGGAAACGAAAATAGAAGATACGGCAAAGTTTATTTCCGTCAGAAATTGTCGTCATCAAATAAAGGTAGCAGGCCTAGCTCAATCCAAAGCTTGGCTATTTTTTGTTTAATAAAGTAACATGTTTACGTGAAGTGGGGACAGTCTGGAGCCCATTGACAGTTAGACCCACAGCAGAAAACACCCTTTTAGATGGCACGGATGTCTGGGAATGCATAAATCCTCAGGAAGCACGCTTCATTTGCTTTCCACCAGCCAGGATTAATATCCAAAGAGGGCACTTGGCCACAAAAATGTCTTTTAGCAAAACAAATATACATCCGATCTGCTACACCAGTGCAAAATACAAATATTTATATTTCACATTCATATTTTTACGTTAAGTCTAAAAGGCGGCAGGGCTATTAGCTTTACTGAGCTTCATTTCGCTACGGTGTAGCGCGATTGTTGCACGTCTACATTTCAAACAACAAACTTGAGCTTGAGCAAGGCTGCCAGTGACGCACAGGAGTAAAACCCTGACAAATGTGGCATCAACAATCAGATGAATTACACTGTCCAGTTTTGTCAAGTGGTTTGCCGGATTGATTTGAATTTTTTTTTTCTTGAAAACATTTGCGAGGGCATTTACACCTGGTTTCACACGTCTGCACACTCAATGAGTTGACATATGTAGGCTAAAGCATATTTTTCTTTCACCACACAGAACCCTAAAAAACATGTATGCTTTAATAGTAATTTAAAAATTTATTATTGAATTTTTGCTGAATGAAGAGATGTGTTTTCAGCCTGATTCTAAAAGACGGCTACAGAATCTGCTGATCTTGTAGCAGCGGGCAAATCATTCCACAAATGTGGAATCGTGTGGAAATACATACTTTAATAATGGGTTGGAAACTTGTTTTTTAAAACTGTGTCAGTAGTGAACCTTCAGGGCCCTCTAGGCCTTCTGTGAGGACCTAAAATATCGTAAAAAATGTTATTTTAAAACTTTAAATATTATTCTCAATAAAAGTCAGACGATTTTCCCTATTAGATATGTATATTTGACTTCCTGGATCGATGCGGACTATCCACGTGAGATTTCCAAGTCTCACGAAAGCAATTCAAGATTACGGAAAAGTTGCAGTTCTGTGATGTCATACACAGCTCACACATGCTGCAAGAAGTTCGAATGCGTGCCATCAATGAGGCTACTGCTGACAGTACTGTTGGGTAATCAATAAGCGATATTAATTTGGAGTGACAGTTAAACTGAACAATCATATATTTCTTAACAGTTTTGTTTGCTTTGTTCTTTGCTAAAACAAAAGTCTCCGCAACAGTTCGCCCATGTGATGCATGTTTGACTGTCCCCGTTTACCATAGCGCACTATGCATGTCCATGACTTCATCCACTTTCATTTGCTCCGGTTAAACGTTGGTAATGTTAGAAAGATGGCCAGTGCAGTCCCCAACAGTTCTCGCGTTTCATTCACGCATTTTTTATCCATGTGCGCTGATCAATGATTATATGTGGATAAAAGACAAATTAAAATGTGCTGATCATATAAATGTATTAATGAGAATGATGAAATCAATGAGAAATACATGTGAGCAAGAATTAATTAATTTTTACATTGAACAAGACTAGACTTTTTTAATTTAACTTTAAAAAAAAGTGTGTGGTAAGTGTGTGTGTTGGGGGGGTTTCCAAAATGAACTAATTTCTTGTTGACAGCTCACGTATCAAAGAAACAAGTTCTTTCTATATAATAAAGCAATAACTAGTCACTAAATGTGCGTATCAATATGAAATGACTGCACCAAGACAAGCGAAATGTAATTGTTGAGCTAGAAAACCTGCCATCCAATTGTGATGGGCGTGACTGCACAAAACTAAAAAATTAATTTAATCCTGAACTTGAACTATAATTAATTTCATTTTAATCAACATTTGTTCGAATTCATTCAGCAAATGCATTAGTCATAATCAAAGAAGAGAAATGTTTCATGGTTACACAAGCATACTTAAAACCCTTATTTGTTCATTGAAGCAAAGCTCTCAAAACTATTTGATGGGGGAAAAAAACAGCGCCTACTCTTCCACAAGAAAGCTTCTACTCCCACTTGCACAAACGTCCATCATGACTTGCATCAACCGAAAAGCACTGGCATAAAAACCTAATCGTAACAAAAACGGAAATCCACTCATGTCAGTATCATACGTTTCCAATGAAATCTCACAGAGGGGAGCAATGCTTTCAACATGACTGCCAATGTAGGGAAATCGTTTTGTGCACAAACGTGACAGGACCTCTCTACACCATATCAAGGACTACACGGAGTGTGATTCAATAGCTTGTTGCTTTCAGGAAGAGAAGGCGACTGTAATTTAGTTTGTAGCAGCAACCCATCGACTGAACGCAAACAAATTTAATATAAAACCCAGGCTTACGTGTCCCATAAAGTCCAGGCTACAGCAATGCTCACAACATGCGTAAAACCCAACCCAACTACTCACAGCAGTTAAAAGGCAGCTGGTTAATATATATAAAGCCGTCCATATAAAATGCACAACACTAAAACTGGGTCTGCAATGCATACGATCACAGTAGGAGGAAGTTGAAGATAGGGCTGAGCGATTCATTGAAATTAATCGCCATCGCGATGTGAGACGTTGCGATTCGCTAATCGCAACAGGCTGCGATATGGACGCAATTTGAAAAATATGAAACGCATCTGTTCCAAGCCCGCTTTGAATGGCATTCTTGCAAAGTGAGCCCACACCTACGTTATGCCCAATCTGCACTGCGTGAACGCAGTGTAATGTAAACCAGAGGTCAATGAAAGCACCAAAACCAGTGCAGATCATCAAAGGGGTAAAATGAACTACACTCAGGCCTCTTTCTGTAAAACCTCCACTTGACCAAAGCCAGTTTTCTGTGGTAGCCCATTCAGCTTCTACGAAGATCCAGAGACTGAGGAGGGTTAGAGATAATGAAGGGGGTTATAAAAAGAACTCTATAGACTCGGTCTGAAGTGCTCGAGCAAGATATGAAGGTTTTAAATAACCCTGATATCGGCCAACTTTGAACCTAAACGTTAACACCACTTAAACCCCCAGAACAGTCCGTCCAATATTTAGCCTTAAAACTTTTGTTCCAACCAGTGTTACTTGCTTTTGAAAAGACTGGGCAGATATTCTGCCAGAGAATGTGTACTAGTTGGTATGAGATGAGCCACTTCAAAAAGAGATGGAGGGCCAGCACCCGGAAATTGCTTGATACATTCCCTCTACATTTCCACATAAGCCCTCGAGTCACATCTTGACTGAACATACAAAATGAAATCGTTTACCAAAAAATGAAAATGCTGATGGTTATTGCATGTGCCCCAACCAAACGTGACGCAGTAGATAACATGTTGCAAATGGCATCTGAGAACTACGATGGAGAGGACCATTATCAGCGAATTATGACTTTGGCCAGATCATTACACAAACCTATCACACAACTTCAGAAAATGTAGAATATATATTGCACAAACTACTATTACAAGTCTTTAGCAGAAGTCATGCAAGATAAAGGAACTGTTCACCAAATCAAGTCTTCATTTACTCACCCTCAGGTTTTTACAGATCTGCATAAACTTCTTTGTTTAATGAAGACAGAAAGATATATTTGGAAGAATGCTTTTAACCAAACGGTTCTTGGCCACCGTTAACTATCATAGTAGGACAAAATTGTTTATGAAGAATGTTGGAAAGCAAACTGCTCTGAGGCACTTTTGACTACCATTTTCATTTTGACTATGGGAGTGAATGGTGGCTGAGAACTGTTTGGTTACAAGCACTCTTGCAAATATCATTCTCTGTGTTCCTCAAAACTAAGAAAGGTTTTGAGATTAGGAACAACTTGAGGGTGAGAAAATTTTTTTTTAGGGTTGTCCTTTTCAGAGATCTGGATTTTCATTACAGTGTAAACTAACCTTCAAATTAAAAAAAAGAATGTTATGTAGGTCTCACCAGTTTGAGCTGGAGCAGGAGTTGGTATACGTCAGCCATATCAGCCAACACAAGCAGATGAGTGACAGCAGAGAGAAGGGCACGAGCAGCACGCACCATGTTGCCTCTTTTCACTGAAGAACAAGGATCCTCCGCGAACTCCCCTGATGCCAACTTCATGGATTCTCCTGGAAAAATGGCATGCGAAATCCCATTACAAATTATAACTTTTCCTAACCTAATGGCATAAGGACTAGGACAACTATGACTTCCAAATGCATCAGTCAACACAACAGATATCTAAACATCTGAAGATGCAATTACGTTCAAAGCAGCCCTTTAAAATGCTGAAGACTAGGACCACGGTCACTTGCATGCAAGGGTGCAAAATGAACAAATAAAAAACAACTAGCCCAAGTATATCAGAGTTCCTTACCAGCGGCATGTAACTGTCTATATAATGTCATAGAGACGTTTTTTGGAATAGAGTAGGGCTGGGCCCAAAATCTATTAAGTTATTTAAAAACATCCGATTCAACATAGATTCCCAAAAGCTGTGAATCATTTTTCTTATGCATGCAAGCACTGAACATTCATGTTAATTAATGTTATTGCTACTACTCTCCACTAGATGTCAATTTTCCTTTTACAACGGGTTGATGTAACAACGGAGCATATCGTTCATTTATTGAAATGGATTTATTGCTTAATTAAAATAGAGGATGCAGATGTGTCATCTAATTTAACATCACCTTCACATAAAAAAATTGCAGCCCCTCTTTACAGCTAATTTTGTGAATTTTTTATTATACTGCAAATGTACAATAACCCGTTCCGTTTCAACATACCCAAGTGTGTTAAACGTTTCATATACAGGTTTGTGGCTCTTCATTTTCTTTTTTTAATTCACCATTGTATTGTGATATTTACTGATCTTTTCTAGAAACTTTATTCGATTTGTATTAAATCGTAAATCATTGACTCTGATATCGAATCGAGTCTTGTGAATCGGAATCAAATTGAAACATCAGAACAGTATTACTCTCCAAAAATGTCATTTCAGATCCTGTCTGCACAACAACATGAATACTATAGCAGTATGAAGAGTAGCTGGTAAACATCAATTTCATGCTGTGCAGGAGCTCCAGAATTGTAACTCTTTATCCTCCAAACAAGGGAGGCCGCAGACTTTTGATGTCGTAGCCTGGCCACACAGTGCAGAGTAAACACTGAGACCAACAGGGGAAAACATCAATAATACTCTATTACAAAAGAGTTACATAGGGAGCTGTGAAAGTCAAACCAACAATTCTGCCGGCAAGTCTGATTCAGCCACTCTGTGGACCCTCACAAAGCACAGACATGCGTTCTTAACTACACAGTGAAACACAGAGCTAATCACTTTGGCAGCGAGTGTGCACGGTCAAGGATACATACCAGTGGCTGGAGGGTGACAGGTTAATTGCATTAGGATGTCATTTTGTGAGCAAGACGAGGAGAAAGTAAGGGGCAGAGAAACACAGTGCCTTTCCTGATGAAAGAAAAGACTCGCTTCATGTCTCTTCACAGTCAGGGTTCGCTGACACACGCTAGCGCACAAAGCCAGGTTCTTCAGTGAAGGTCGAGTCCCTGGGATAACACTGCAGTCTTATCTGATGTAGCTGCAGAAGGCTGTCATCACTTCGCATCCCATTCGGCTTATGCGCTACTGCTTTTCCCTCCCTCTTTAAATCTCTTTAATGCAACAAAGCAGAACATTTTAACAGCTCCTTTGAGGGGGGGAAACATTAACAATCAAAATATAAAAATGAAGCCAGACAAACAACAAATCCCATTCGATATGGTCTTGGTTTGCTTTAGAGTCGCTAAATGAACTGAACACATTCCTGTGGATCTTTGTAGATAAAAATGGGGAGGCCAAGGGCCTGTATCATGAAGCCGGTTTTGGATTTTACCAAGGTAAATTTAGTTTGAGCATATTCCCGAGTTTCCGGGCTCAAGAAGGTGGATTGGTAGCTATATGTTAGTGACTTATTTCTATGATGTTTTGAAATAATGTGCAGAGCAATTCTTTAGGAAACAGGATGTCAGTGCCACAAAATTATAAAAAAAAATTGATTTTCTGGTTTATTGTGCCCTCATCAAACTGAAAAGCAGTTCCTGGTTAATTTTACCCATCCCTTAAAAATAGAAACGGCCCACAACAGACCATACAAAAACCTCAGGAGCTTGGAATTCTGGGACTGTCATTCCCCCTGAGGGAAAAACATTTTTACAGGGCTGATAGTGATCAGAGCACACATAATAAACTTGCATCTATCAGTCCTAAAGTAGCGCTTACGAGAGGTCCACAGAGGCTCATGATGAAATGTTTAAAGTGGACATCTGAGGAAGGCAGAATAAGCAACCAGATCTTCTTGGAGGGAGGGCAGATAACATGATCATTCCCAGCATCCTTCATCTGTCCTATTGGAAGGTGTGAAGAAACCCATTTCGACTGCTACAGTAAATAAGACACATTCCACCCAAGAGAAATGGTAATGTTGCACGTATACAAGCAGCAGACAACTGCAAAGCAAGAAATTGTTGAAAAGAATCAGTGGGTTTTAATGTGCATTATGCAATGATTACATTTGCCCGACACCTCTTCTGCTTTCAGAACAGCTGGTAAACCACAGTTGGGTGAAAGGCATCTCTTTTCAATCTAGGGAAGCTTTAACCCCACTCAATGGCGGCATTATCAGTCGAAACACGCATGGCTGAGCGAAACTGCATAGCTGACAGTCCCCGGCACAAGCGAGCAACAGCGTCTGGATTCTGCAGCCAATGACAGCATTCCAAAACCGATGTGACAACCCTCTGCATCACAGCAGGCTATTGGCCGGCGCCTGACAGATTTTACAGCACAAACTAAGCCAATAAACATAGAGTTTAAATGTAGAGTCTGAAACTGACAAAGATGTTATTCTAACAAGTGATAAGTAGGTTGAGTCTGCAGTGCACGCTGCATCTCTGAACTGTGAAATGCCAGACTAATTCCAAAGGAGGGGCAATCTAAGTCAGAAAGCCCACTTTAGATAAGAACACTTAATGACGAAGCTATATAGTTATTTCCATCACATGATGACAGGAGGTAACAGACTCCATCTGTACACAAGTGTTGCCTTATCTGCATCTGACACCACCTTTGACAACTGGCAGACTCCATATACATATGCAAGTTGTTTTCCACTTTTCTCATTCTTGGCAACCGAGCGAAAATAAAAATATCTTGATGGATCGCCCCAGCAAGTCAAGGCAAGCTGTTCACTAATGATTCCAACAATGCCTCTGTAGCACAGGGAGCACAAACACATACCTGGTGTTGGTTAGTAACAGGTGACTAAAACTCTACCTGGCAATGCCATCACTGAAGGCTTCCTAACGTGTGCCAATACAATGAGGCCTTTGTGTCTTATTCAAACAAAAGTCACAAATAAAGTCAGTGACTGCACATTAATGTTCGAATATTACATAATAAAAGTGCATAGCAAACAAGACACAGAGAAATGAGAAGTGCATTTGACAAGGATAAACCCTTCTATTAACCTGCCTTCGCTATCCTCTCTGCATTAAGAGACATGACTGAGATACCAGCAATGTTCTGTAATGAGAATTAACTACATGAGATTGAAGATATACAGGGATATACAGGACAACAGTCTTGGGGGAAGTACACACTCCATTACGCGATAGTTACAGCTCTGATAACACAAGCAAAGCCCTTAAATAAAATAAAAAACCATCCACACATTCAGATAAGCACAGCCAGATAATGAAAAGAGGAAATTATACCACAGATTGAAGGCATTATTTAAATTATGATATTCGAAAGTTCCTCGTTCTAGTTTCAGAGCTATTTCTGAACTCTTATCGTACAGTTAATACCCTTCTCTTTATGTACCTTGCTTGCGGACATCTTCCACCGCAGCAGTCAGCTCCTCTTTTAGGAACTGGCTCTCTTTAGCGATCTTCTCTCCTTTCTCCAGAAAGTTCAGAGTTGCCGTTTCCACAGAAGCTGCCAGAACATGAGCCTTCTTGGAGCGCCCCTTTTTCTTGTTGGATGGGCCTTTGTTGCTGGAGTTCACAAGTGTGGTTACCTAAATATGAAGAGAATTTCAGTAAATGATTTGGCTTTGGTCCATTCCCAAATGTTCCTGCAGCTCAACTGGTAGCGCAGCACAATAGGTTGTGGGTTCAATTCATAGGGAACACACAAAATGATCAAATGTGTAGCTCGAAGTTGCTTCGAATAAAAGCGTCTTCCAAGACACACAAATGTAACAAAGCAAGAGATTGAACGGTTTTCTAGTACAGCACCGGTGAGAAGGAAACAAGAGCGATATAAAAGTTTGCTAACCTGTGTGACCAGGGGCTCCAACAGTCTTTCCACAGCCAGTGTGCGGATCTCCAGGCTCTTGGGATCCCATTTGAAGTTGATGTTTGCTGTATTAATGCTTGTCATGTTTCTCAGAGTTTCTGAGGAGAGAAAACAGCGATCAATGGATTAAGAGCGGTGGTGAGACAGGGACAAACAAGAGGCCTGGGGCTGTTGTGTCTTTTTTCAATCAAATGTCATGACGACACATTAGGCTTCAATTTCTCTGCCACAGGACAGCCTATCAATTTTACAGGCTTCAACGCATGTAGTTTTAAGCCGCTGATGACGTAAACGCTGCTAACCAATAGTAATTCTGTCGCACACTTTGCTATTTTCCATTCAAACAGTGACCGCAGCTTTATTGATCAGCCATCCTGCGCTGAAGGACAGGGATAATCAAGCTACCCCGGGGGTTTCGCTGTTGTTTCAAGAGCCGGTCAGTACTAGATTGCTGGTCTAAATGTACATTGTTTTCTATATAGGTCAGGGAAAGCAGACAAAGGGGGCGAGGCAAAAGCTTCATGGCCATCACATTCCAAATGAAACCTTTTAAGGGAAAAAATTATATGAGACAAAAGCCCATAAACTTCTACAAAACTGCATGTTTATTTTGTAACAAACCCTGTTTTATATTAAAGAAATTTTACACATTAATACATATATTAGATATCATACATAATCATGTGTAGCTTTGTGTACTGTGCTAGGCTTCAATAGACTCGTTTTGATACACTTATGTATTTTGTTGCCTATGTTGTTATAATTGCTTCCAATGTTTCCTCATCTGTAAGTCGCTTTGGATAAAAGAGGATGTAAAATGACTAAATGTAAATGTGTCATGCATTGCATCGTATGTTTATTTATTCCCATCTTAATAGGGAAATGTAATAAAAAAACAATACACACACATCACATTAAGGTATACATGGCTAATATTAAAACGGGTTAAAATATAAGAAATGGTTTCACAATTAATCATTTCTTGTTGCGTTAAGACTACACACTGCCTTCCGTGTTATTATAAGGCTGAGCTCCCAGGAAAGGCCTGAACTGTTGTTGATCCTGGCTTGTGGTTTAGGCGGAGCCCTCAACTCAATACGTGCATTTTACTTTCTCACATACTTTCATGATCATAGCAATTTTTTAAAAAGTTACAAACTAAAGTACATCAAAATATGCGTCAACATGTTCCCGTCCTGTGTCGATTAAACGCTTTTCTGGAATACGATCAAACACATTTGCTTATGTGACCCGTACGGCTAACTGCTAGCTGTAGCATTCCCTCTAAACTTTCCAGGACAGTTTGAATACTCCAAACGGCTTATCCGACATCGCGCTTTCACAACCTACTGAAACAGTTAAAGGGCGAATAAACGGAGTTGACTTTGTCCACAAGAGTTGTTTGTTTCTTTATTTATTTAGTGAAACGGTAAACCCCAGACAAATATTCCAAACATCCAATGAAGTTAGAAAATGCGCTAACAATGTAGCCACAAACCTTGTACAGATTTAACACACGGACACAAAATAAACCTCACGAACCGATTCTGAGGTAAATACACCTGTGTGTATAAGGTTAAACTCAGCTAAAAACCAGCCAAAAGAAACACCCGCAACTTACCAAACTCCCGAAATTCCAGTCAGATTCAAAATGGAGGGATGAGACTTTAAAATACCGTGGTTAAGTTTTCCTCTTCTTGTTAAATGAATCCCTCCCAGCGACTAAACACCGACCGAAAGTTCTCGTCCACAGAAAGGTCCCTTTGGAGAGATTAATGAATGACTTTGAGAGTTGTTAATGGCAGTTTCGGTTTGTCCCGCAGGTTTAATGTGGGGATGATGGCGGATCAGCGGCAGTCAGTATTATCAGGTGTGTTGTTTAGGGAGTGGCTCGACAACTCGAGTAAAGTTCAGCTGCATGTGAAATGAAGACTGGTGATTGACCGGAAAGAGATGTAAATCTGTCAAAAACTAAGCTAATATATCCCCTCTATATAACTCTATATAACTACGGGGATTATGTATAATCACTTTTATAAAATAATTAACATTTGATATTATTAATAAATGGACTATTGGAAATGAACTAGTAGAGGGAAAAAACGCATATGAAATGGTGACGAAACTGCATAACAATGGCTTTTTTTGTAGGCTATGGTAGATTTGTAATAGCTTAATCTCTGGTGTATTTACATTTATGCATTTGGCAGAAACTTTTATCCAAAGTGCATTGTAGTATACATTTGTTTCTGACGATGCGCAATCCCCTGGGATCGAACCCGTGGGGCGGTGCCAGCAGCATGCTCTAACCACTGAGCTACAGGAAAGCTTATAACCTGTCCACAACAGCATTCTTTTGTGTTTAATCTCTCTTATTAATGATGATATTTTGTCATCGACATATTCATCCATTCCTTCGAATGTACACGTAACAGAGGAAGCAAGGAGAATACGGGCAGCTGAGATTGTTTTCCTGTGAACTGAGTGTGACGCAAGGGGTCTGACTCATATAGGAAGCTATTGAGATCCGAGTCCGTGGCGAGTTGTAGCACGAATAGTAATAATCGTACATTCTCAGCGGTTTACACGGAGAGGGTATAGTGTTCTACAATAGAGGTGTCTGGATGATTGACATTTCATTTGTTTCGTATTTTTTAAACGCTTAAATCAGACTGTGCTTTGGAAAACATGTCATTGTTTTGTTTTTAAGAAGTAATATTTGATGTCGTCTTGGATGCCCAATTCTTCTCATATTCTGTTCTCACATCACATACACACACATAAAGACAGATAGAGCTCACGGGCCACTCATCAAAATCATAACCATCATCAAAATCAGGCATTTATTCCCTATGATATAGTCATACTGACTGTACGTCATGCAAAACTGCATTTAATGTGTCTATATTCCTATTGGGGGGGTAGGTGAACTGATCTGTGTGACAATGAAATGCACTATATGCACTGCTAAGCAATTTCGGTACAGGTCTGGAATATGGATGACGAGTAGGCCTACTTTGTCTTCACAAGCCTGAATACCAATGTGAAATATAATAAGCAGATATGCCATACCCAAGTGTTTTCCTAGGAACTTAATGAAGTGAAGGAGCAATACACAGGTTATTGGGAGCACAACGTATTAAAAAATAAACATGCGTATCTCACGTATAATAGCCTTACAGAAAAGATGACGGTGCATGAAGACAGATCTTTTATTCTCTACAGTATTAGTTTGAGCAGCTATTCTGTTTTATTACGGTGTCATATGGTCATTTTCTCTTTATGGGATCATTAAAATGCATTGAAGTAATTGACAGCTGTGTTAATTTAGCTTTAGAAAATGTAAATTACGCAAATGACGTTTTATGCCCGCCGGGAAAGCGCCACAGATCCCCGCGGTGGAAATAAATAAATAACTTCGACAAATCAGGAGGAGCCAAGCGGTTGTAATGCCAATTAGAGAGAAAACGGAAATTGCTTTAGTGGAGTACAGACAATAATCTAAAATCAGCAGCTAAGGAAGAGAGAGTATACATTAACAACAGTGACTTCTTTTTCTGAAGGCACTGGAGAAAGAAAACCTGCAATGAGTTAGATGGCTGGACAAGACTTTAATTAAGAACTTCCACAAGCTCGGTGATAAAGAACAGCATCAGGTTATGTGAACATCACAGCCTTAAAGAGATTTAAACAAGTCTTATTTAAGCCCATATGGGTCATTACGGGGTGGAGGGATCTGTATGAAAACAGTATATTCCTGGTCCTGAAATTCACAAGAATGGCCATTTTAATATTTCTAATTATATATATATATATATATATACTGTACCTATATATACTGTATTCAAAAATATTGTAAATTTACTATTTATGTGTTTAGGTAAAATTATCATTTTGTTTCGGCCTGTAAACGGCTAACAATATTTCTCCCATATGTCTATTACACATTTTTATTTGCAGAATCTCAAAACTTTAGAAACTGGTCTAAATAACATGATGCTCTGTAAAATGATGTGATCAGTTTGTAGTTTTCATGTGTCTTGTCATGCTGTCCATCTTTCACATTGCTGTTGTGTGACTTCACGTCGCTCCTGAAGTTAGGTTCATCAAATAATGCATAATTGCACAGTTAGCCAATACCAAAATAAATAAATAAGGAAAGAGAAAATGGTGATCGTATATTTTGTCTTGTTGTGCATACAATCAAACATATAATAATAGCACAAATTAATTTGTCAGTTTGCAGAAGCTAAGGTCAGTTAAATTCAAGTTCATATAAAAGAATACAACCTAAACCGTGACTGACACAAAATTACAACATTACATGCACGTTCACTTGCGGGGATAATGCTTTGTGCAGACTATAATTTCCTTTGTAAAGTAAATTATTAGCTGCAGAGAGCATTAAACCATCTAAATTCATGAGATATTCAGAAACCAAAATGGTCAGTTTTCCTGTTCGGCATAATCATGTTAATACTTTTTTTCTGTTTGAAACAACAATTCGAGCTCTACAGTTCATGATAATATTAATAAATGTCAATGTTTGATTTTGTGGTTGTTTTTGATATTGCATTAGATCACCACTTGATTTACAATCTAGGTTGAGAAACAAAACCAGTTGAGTTGAATTACTGCCATAAGCCCACATGAAATCACATACAAGTGATACTGAAACGTTTTTGGAACCATAATAAATCGTATTTTGCTAAATAATATACAGTATATTATGTATTATGCACGCAGAAAAGCTTTATATGCGGTACTGCAGTTATGTATGGGTGTATTCTATTGTACATTTGAATATAAGACTCAGTACGTGATCAATTATTCCTTGTTGTTATGAGCACATTTACATGCGAGCTATGCTGAATAAATAATCAATTATCTCCATTGTAATCAACTGTGAAAAGATACTGTCCTCCACAGGGGTTCCAAGACGAAGGTTTCAGAGGAAGGGGTGTATGTGTGGGGGGTTAGGGGGATGTTGTGTAATAACGTCTGTGTTGATGATTTTACCACACCCTCCTGAGTCACCCCTGCAGTCTCACATAGATGACTATGATGTCATCGACGAGAGCCCTTATCACAATGGCGCAGTCATTTCTATGGTCACAGCAATCCGCTCCTCGGGTCTGCTATGTGATTAGTAATGTTATGCTCGCGTTTGGGAGTACATCACTCACAGGGCCCGAAGCTGCGTATCAGTACTGCCTTTCATACTAACAAGGGTCCTGGAAAATCTGGGCTTCGTCCCAAACAAACACAAAAATAAATGAAACTTGGGGATGCTACTGCACACAGTGCTATAGAATTAATTATTATAATAAAGTGATTGTGTCCACATGGAGGCCGTAATGAGGCCAATTGTGCGCTGATAAACACGGCCCTGGAGACAAGTGGAATGCATGGGTGTTTTGTAGCCATTCAATCAAACCTTAGGGAACGATGTTGACATGCGTTTGCATTATTTACCATCGAGCTGACATTTCTGAATCAAACTGTGATGTCTGTAGTCTTTGATTGGGGTCTAGTGAGCTCCACCTTGTGGCCCGTGTCTATATATAGAAGCCATTTTTATCAGGAAACACAAATGTCATGGCTGAGTAAAGGCAGCAGAGGTTTTAACAGAAAAGAAATTATGAGTGCCTAAACCTAGTGCAAAATTGTCGGGCATGGAAATGTCAAGTTTTCAGCTTCTATCCCTGTAATGCAAGTCATCCATTCGCAAGTACAGAACTAAATGTTCTTTAAACACCATGTTGTTATGAGTAGTTTAAGATATGACATTTTAATATAAGCCGACTGGTCCGTTCTAGGGTCCGTGAGATAAATGTAATGTTTGACATAATTTCGCATGCACGCACGCGTAAGGCTCTCAGTCAATGACTATCAACCGTGGCCTGTTCCACGTGCCTCCAGCGCTCTCCTCTATTAGGTTCATCCGCCGCACAGCCCCATTTTCTAAAGCCCGTCACTTGGGACCCGTTCCATTTTACTATAATGTCCACAAGGGAGCGAGATTGAGAAGTAGGTGAGTGAGATGTAGGAGTTTAAAAAAATCATTTGAAGATTTTACAAAAGTACGCACAGCGCCTCCCTGAATTCGTCTCCGGCGGGTCCCTCGGGTGTAATAGCACTTAGCTTTTTATAGGATTTCCGAATCGACTCCTACTTAGTGCCTAAAAGCCACTGATATTTAATCGTATTTTGCAATGACTGGTGTGCGGTGATAGACTGTATGCTGGATAATGATCTTATTGGTTGTGTAATGTCCCTCTTGATTTAAGTGGAAGAAGTTAATGAGCTATTCATGGAGGGGTCACATGCATGGAGTGTTTCGCCTTGAGTCATATTTCCCATGTTGAGAGGAGGTCCGCTAGATAAATAGCTGGTTAATTGTGGCTGTTTCTGATAAGAAAGTGTATTTGATTGGTTACAGACAAGAGTGTTCTCCGAACACTAGCGCATATGAAAAGGAACGCGAGTCAAATAGAGCACAGAGCAATTAATACGGCGCATTTCGATCGTCCGCGGTAATGACTGATGTCTCTTAAGGAGCCTACTGTTGTAGTGGCTTAGTCGTTGCTGATTCACCGATAATAGAAAATGGATTCAGAGTCTCTCATCGACTTACTCTAGAACGGAGGCACTGCTTTTAATGACTGAGACGCCTCTCTGACTGTCATACATTTCTGCACATTTTCACTTTCCATGGTAGGCTGCCACAGAAACTGTCACTCAAAGTATTTAGCTATTTTGAAGTCAAGTGGCTTAGAAAAAACGTATTAGATTGAAGGCACCAAGAGAGACATTCATTTCCTGTTGAGCTGGGTCAATGCAAGGTTCTCTTACAGGCGCCCGGTGAGTCATTGCGGATTAATACAGCCTCTGTGAATATATTGAAGATCGGGTTCATTTAGGGTCTTGCTGGCCCAATGTGATTGAGATCTATCAGACCGCTCCACAGGGCTTCGGGTTGCTTCACCTATTATTGACTCGCGCTATTGAACAGGACCAGAGAACAACGCAATCACAATAGCATGAAGTCATATGCATTTCTCATGAGTATCAATACCAAAGGCTTGATAGATGCTGGGTGATGACCATGACTTTTTGGGTTCATTATCTGAATAACAGGGCTATTATGAGCTTTGGAAGTCAGCCTGAGAGAAAGGAAAACTGTGATATATAGGATTAGAAAGAGAGTTCTACAAATCAGAAGGCACGTCTGGTGATATTTGAACTCAAAAAAAGTGTTTTATACAGCCATTCAAAAGTTACTATGCAAAATCTAATTTCATTTTATTCCATTGGATGTAAATAAAAATGTGAAATGGAATACAATTTCCCATGCTGCCTTTTTTGTCACTCCGAAAAGCCGCTAATGAAAGGATAAAGACCATTCAAAATGTTTTAAAGGCCTAGAACAACAATAATAACTATAAAGAATTTTTTTTTTTAATTCTAAAATGAAGAGAATAACTATACTACTGAATAAGGTTAAAGATACGGATGAAAAGTCAAATTGGGATTAATTTATTCGAGATAATAAAACATCGAAATCCATTTGATTTGAAAGGGTTCACACATATAAAATATGAAACTGTCATGTGAGAATATACAACATATCATGGTTTTTACATTAATATGGTAGAGTTATCATTCTCGGTGTAAGCGGATAGTTCCACTTAATGAAGATAAAAATGAAAAATTAACATTTACTCACCCGCATGTCATTTAAAAGCTGTATATGAATTGTTCTTCTTAAACACAAAAGAAGATATTTGGAGAACTGCGTCTGTGGTTTTGTGTCCATACAATGGAAGTCAATGGGGGTCCACGTTGTTCGGTTACCAACATTCTTCAAAATATCTTCATTTGTGTTCTGCAGAAGAATGAAAGTCATGCAAGTTTGGAATAACATGAGGAAGAGTAAATGATGAAAACAAATCTTATTTTTTGGGTGAACTATCCTTTCAACATGCATTATTTTGAGTGATTCTGTACCCTGTGTGACCTCTAAAGTTCACTGAACCACTGAAATACAACACATCATGTTTAAGATTCCAGACAAGTCTTCACAGCAAACCACGGGTGACTCCCTTAACAACTTCTTTACTGGCAGCCGCTGAGATGTAACCAACAAACCCCCGACTGCATGTCTACATGTGTTTATAAGTTTCAAGTCATCTCATAAAGCTCTCTTATCACTAGACCATGTAATGTTCAGTGTTTCATTTGTAGAACGTAACATACAGAATCCAAATTGTGTTTCAAATGCGCAGTCATCCGTGTTTGTCACACTGATACAGTATGAAGCGGGTCAGATGGAACAGGGCAATGTCACACCTCTCCCAGACCACAGCAGCGTCACATTTCACAATACCTTGACACTCATGCTTTCCGATGATGGAGCTTCATATAATGGAAAACTGCACCGGAAATGTGCTTGTAAGTTTGTTTTTCGTTTCTGTAAGTATCCTAGAATCACAGACGATGTGTAGATACATCACACACTGGTGCAGAGCAGCATGAAGTTCACTGAGTCACAGGACAAATGTGCAGCTGAGCATGGGTGAAAGTCCAGATACTAAGAGATTTTCACACTTATAAAAAGGTGATTTTTAAAGGCAGGCTTCGCTGGCTAAAATTTAATCTGAGTGTGGAACAGCTTGATGAAAAAAAAGATCTCTCTCAGTCATTTCCTGACTGCTTTTTTTGGTTAAGTTAAATATCAACATCCTAAAAAGATCATTTTACTAGAAACTTGTGTAAGATAATAACTTAGATGAGAAAACTTTTCAAAGAATATATCTTAAAATGTTTTATTTCCAGTCTACTATATGGTTTTGAGGTAAATTTGTCTTAAGGAGGTCTTTAATATTTCTAATATTAAACTGCACCATAGATTGTTTTAACATGTAAAAGTCTATATATTGTATACAATTATGATGTGTTAAAGAGATAGTTCACCCAAAAATAAAAATATTCTGTCATCATTTGCTCACACTCTTCTAATTTGATAATTATTATCAAAACTTGTTTTATAGTTATTCATTTCATTAGGCACAATGTCTAACATGTTCCAATTAACTAATTGCAGTCTTATTAGGGTTTTCTGCGCATTGGATATCAAAATAACACTGTCCGGTTTGGTTTACACCATGGGAGAAATATATTACAGCATTCATTCAGTGTGTGTGTGTGTGTGTGTGTGTGTGTATTAGATAACAGATCATAAAAAGAAATGCCAGTCCGCTCACTAAAACTTATTGACTATTCAAAGAAACAGTTCATCAGTTTTATGATGCAAAGTTGGTGATTTCCAAGAATTATTCAGGAAACTTTATATTACCAATCACAATATCAGTCCTCAGCCAGACAGTCCAAGAGCAGATACTTCTGGGAAATCTCTGTCTGCAGTGGTTCGGTGACAGCTCAGTGGATTGAGGCACAATGGTGAAATACAACCCGAACGGATGGTAATAAACGGCCAGTCATGGCCCCCACACCACACTGTAAACAATCCATGACTTGTTGACAGTAGGGTATATCTTCAATCGTGGCAAAATGACTACCTTAATGTACTGTCAAGTGCAGTTTATCCTGTTTTATTTTTTCCTGTCAATGCATTAAAAAAGGAGGGAACAGATGGTTAATTTTGTAACTTCCCCGGCATTTATTGCCGGTAGCAAGGCAATGCGACAAAATGGTTGCATGTGATATTTTTGCCGAAGAGTCACAATTGCATTTTCAGACATGCTTGCATGATGGGAGAAACTGTCTGTTTTTGACCGACTCATAAACAGCTTTTTCTCACGTTTCTAAATAGCAAATGTCAAAAGCACTGAACTTAGATCCATTATTAATGTATTATCTGTAATTATCACATACATATAAAGAGGCCACATTTTCAGGCCACAACAAAAAAACAGCTTTTTTCACATGCGTTCTCTAATTGACAGAAAAACAAAATTTACGCTTGTGTGTCTTTTTTCCCGCTGCTGGTTCAGACTCCATAGCGCTTATTAAAGGAAATTTTCACTTTCAACATACATTTATATGATAATTTACTCACCCCTGTTGTCATCCAAGATGTTTATGTTTTTTTTACTTTAGTCAAAACATTTTTTTCATGTAAACATTCCAGGATTATTCTCATAGTGGTCTTCAATGGACCCCAAACAGTTGAAGATCAAAATGACAGTTTCAGTGCAACTTCAAATGGCTTTAAACGATACCAGACAACGAATAAGGGTCTTATCTAGCAAAACTATTGGTCATTTTCTTTATAAACACAAATGCTCGCCTTGCTCTGTTCTGTGAAGCGCGATCACGACTTCACATAATACGTAATTACGTTGAATAGGGCGTACTGAGTCAGTGTTTACAAATGTGGAAGGAGGACGACAATGACACTTATTCAATAGTCTTTGTGTCGGTTTTTTGTTTAAAATGGTCATTTCATGTGTGTATTCTGGATTCCGCTTATGCCTATGTCATTTACATTTTGGATGACAACAGGGGTGAGTAAATTATCATGAAAATTAATGTTGAAAGTGAACAATTCCTTTAAAAACAATTCTAATGGGTAAGAAAACATTTGAACCTTCTCACGGAACACATTGCTAATTCATTCTCTCCCTGCTGCTCGCCGAAACATTGAAATATACGAAAACTAATTTGCGTTTGATTCACCTGTTTCTTCCCATTCTGATACAGGGATCAATTTTTTCCAATTATGAACTAAAACCCAAACGACATCTTTCATGCTTTCATTAAATTTGACATCGTCACAAACAACTTTGCACTTATTTGCACACAAGCAATTACGTAAAATGAATATAGTGAAGGTTGATTCAAATGACTTCTCTCAGCCCTCTCTTATTTATCGGGATGACATTTATATCTAAACCGTAATAAACATCAAGAAATGCAGGCAGGAGCTTTTCAGTGGCTATTAGGCCGTATGGGTTCATCAGAGCAGCATTTGAGCTGCAAGCTTCCGATCCGGCGAGGTTCTCTCCCTCTCTGAAAACAAATCAAAGATACCTTTTTGGCTGTCACGTTTCATTTTCATCCATGTCTTTCTTTGTACTGAATCAGTAAATGCTTTCCCCTCATATTTCATGAAACAGAAAAGCAAAGCAATAGATCCAAGCTAAAGAAAACTGTGTTCATTATTGATGTACTTCATTACAATGTCCATTTGGTTGTTTTATGTCCCTACTACTAACTCACAAGTGCGGTAAAAAGACAGAGAGAGATAGAGGTGAGATCATGGGTCAGTGAGATGTTAGGAAACATCGTAATGGCTGCCGAGAGCCTTTAAACCTATGTGGATCACCAATGCTCGCTCAAACACGAACTTTTTCCCGTGGCCCATTCCTCACCGTGATTGCGATGGCTTTTTTTCCATGGTAAATATTTCATATGCTGTTCGAGGTAATGTGCATGAGAGAATCGCTGATGTGAAATATTGATGCAAACAGATGTTTAGGTTTGCATCCTTCAAAAAGGAGCTTGTGCATTCAAAGGGAGCGGCATTGATTAAATCAGTTCAAAAGCCTTTCGTGTGATGTATTGCGATGTATGCGCCAAGTTTTTCAACTCCGGTTGGTCATCCAGACAGCAGATGTGTCAAGCCAACTGAAGGGATTTTTCATTGCGCGTGACGTCGAGTAACTTCTGAAACGTCTCTATTAAATACTATTGTGTAAAGGGACCACAAAGAGGTCAGTTACACAGCTTCTGTGCTCTTGGCATTTGTCCTACTGTCTTTGTGACCGGGCTGCTCCGTAAGCAGCTCTGTAATTGGTAGCCGCTATGCAGAGAATTATGGGTAACTAGCAACAGTCCCATCAGAAAGGGCAGGAGACTGGCAGCATTTAGTTAGCTGTCCTCCACCAGAGGTATCAGTGCTCTAAATGTCTCCGGAAAAATCGAGGACATCAGCAATCCACATCTCACTAAAGCTTGGTGTATGCACTGTGACACAGCATAAGGGGGTGCCTGTCAGTTTCGCCTTCAATGTGTCTCTATGTGACGGCTCCGCATGTGATTGGCTGACAACAGAAAAATGGGACACGTATTCCAAGGTTATTGTGTTTTTATCACTCAAACGTGGTTTGCATATTTTCTGTGCCATACAATTAAATAGGTCATAAACTTACCAATAGGTAAATATTATGGCTGCAAAGTGAGAAATTGTATATGTCTCAGAGGGAAAATCCAAATGGTTTTGTGATTTCTGCCTGAAATGGAAAATTGTGGGGTTTTAATCTCTTTTCTCTATTTTTTACTTTGATCAGGTGAACTGAGGTTTACTTTAGAAATACTTCAGGCGCCAAACCAAAGAATGACATAAAAGCACCAATTGAATTGTGGGAAATGTGTGCGTTGAGGCATTAAGGGTGGTGATCCGGTCAGTGCACAACATGCCAAACAAAATTAAAATGATAACCTGTGCCAGTTGCCTTTACTTTGTCACAGCCATGATTTTCTTGCTAAGTCTTTGGTACAGTATTAATAAAGAGAAGAGACATTCTCATTTCATTTGACATAGATTTGTGTTTTGTAAGAACTTACAAAAAAAAGCATTTTGTTTTTTATGACCCTATAATAAGCTTTTTTCATCTACCTACACCACCGGTCCCCTTGCACGGAATTGTTGTTTCTACAGTAGCCCTAAACGGACAAAGTGCTCAGAGCGCGTTTCATAAATACCCCATCTCCGTCAGCAAAGACACAAAAACGTGACGACATCTTTGTTCTGTGTCAGCCTCCGTAGTGCTTTGAAAGGGAGGGGTGAAGTGAGCCATTGGTGGCAATTTGCAACCTCACTCCTATATGCTGCAAAATTTCATACACTGGACCTTTACAGTGATAGTTCATCTGAAAAAAAAACCCACAATTCTTTCATCATTCATGCCGATCGAAACCTGTAGGACTTTCTTTCTTCTGTAGAACTCAAAAGAAGATTTAAAAGAATGTTGATAACCAAACAACACTGGCTTCCATTGATTTCCATTGCGTAGTACAAATATACCATACATGTGTCCTATGGTGCACATGCAAAATTTAGGAAACAAACAGTTAACAACATATTATTTTATATTATTCATATTTATACCTTTAATGTAGCCTAAAGCATTTACGGTTTATTTGTCAACTTCCCATTTACACAAAACCACTGAGACATTTCTCAAAAGTCTCATATATCGTTTTTAAATGACATGAAGCTGAATAAAAAACGACATAATGTTATTTTTGGGTGAACAGTCCCTTTAAAAGTAACCAAGCCCTGTGCACAAAATGAAAGAGAGAGACACAAACTAAAGGCCGCTTTCTCTGTTACATGAAGACCATTATTGTGTAGTATTTACCTACTGCAGCAAATGGGACACTGTACAAACATACACATTTATTACGATTAAGAGACAGCTAGATCCAGTCCTTTCCGTACACCGCCTGATGAGGCTATATCACCATAATCTGTTATGATGTTGTTTTGCCTGTTATTACTGGTTTCCCTTTTCACCTCTGATTCATCAGAGACACACATTAAAAGACCCTCTCTAAAGCACAAACACACACACACACACACACACCACACATAAACTGTTCAAGGTCCCTCCCTAACACATGGGTCATGAAGTAAAATCATTTCCTCCTCTCACAGGACTGTGTGGCATCATTAACCATTTTCTACTCTCCTACACCCTTCCATACTACAGTACACGCAGGCACAGTTGGAACCCACGCACACCCTCCAGTTCTCTAATATCCTCCTGGGAGATGCCGAACATACAGTCTCCAGGATTTCAGATGCCATCTACATCTCCATTACTGCTCACAGCACCGTGCTGGTACTACTGGTCATGAGTTCCAGCAGATGGAGGGAGCGGTTCTGCTCTGTAAATGTCGGCGGAGATGTTTGCCCTAGCTTTGCCATGCTTAAAACTCTTCATTATTAATCAGCTCTCGGATAATATATTTTTCTTCATTCTCCTTCCGCGCCAGACCCCCTACGGCCCACGTGCCGTAATTCACATGGCTTGATGCTTTTCGAATCCATGCCCAGGAGCGCGATGAGCTACCTGCAGATTAAAGGTTTATAGGGGGATGTAATCCCAATCCCCATCCCCAATCCCCATCAGCATTCTGCTTTTCTGTCTCTCTTCCCTTTTTGAAATCAACACAGTTGATGTTCCCCATCGAGTCACACTGCAAACACAGATGCCCAGATGTTGCTTCACGGAGCAAAGCGTGCAATTCTCTGCTTAATGATCCCGTGAAATTGGATTTTGGTCCATGTCTGTTAGCTTGAAGGCCATATGCAAGTGTAGCCTACTCTTAAAATGGACAGTTTTCTTTAGCAAGAAATCACATTTAATATTAAGTGATCAAGTTTGACTCAGTTTTTGGGTCCGCTATAACCTTCCTCTCTTTTTAGCTTAAACTCTAGTGATGAGCCCTTTAAAATGGTACGCCTGTTTGATTCTCCTTCGCAAAGTGAATACTTCCCATGACAGTATGGCAAATACTGTTAAAGGAACAGTTCACCCCACTATTTTTATTCTACTCACCCCCAAATCTGTATGAATATATTTGTTCTGATGAACACAGAAGAAGATATTTGGAAGAGTGCTTGTAACCAAACAGTTCTGGGGCACTTTCGACTAAATTTGTCGTTTTTCTTACTATGGTGGTCAATGGTGCCCCAGAACTGTTTAGTTCCATTTTTCCCCAAAAAACTACTGAACAAACAATTTTAAACAGTGTTGAAACAACTCGAGGGTGAGTAAATTATGAGAATTCTTTTATTTTGGGGTGAACTATCCCTTTAAGAGAATTGGAAATGGCAACAAATACTTTTTTCAATACAATAGATTTACTTGGTTTGTTGCATAGATTATTCGCCACTTAATAAGAAGTTAAAGCTTTAATAGCAAATATGTCACTGCGCTTGTCAAAAGACAGAATGAATTCCTTACATGTGACATATCGTTTAATAGATTCTCTTTACATTTGCAACATCCTTCTTTAATTCTGCTTCGTCTCTAATTGCATTCCCTCGCATTTCTCTTTCACAGTGATCCAATAAATCAAAATCCACAGATTCCAATTTCATCTTAACAGTGTGCGCATAGTTACTCAATTTCCTTATTCTCATCACATCTCTTTCACAGTGAGACACCCGGATCCTAAATTAAATCAACTCTGAGTAGGCCGAGGCTATTTTTACCACTATCAGGAGACCGCTAGTCAATCTAAAGGAGGATGCTTCTACAGTAAATGAGATATAGACACACCATATTTTATGTGAAGAAAAAATAAACAGTGTGCAGCACATTGTTGATCTTCTACTCTCTAATGCACATACTGTAGGGCTGAGAAATGCACAAATTTAGATTTTTCTAAACATTTTTCTGACAGCACAGCACCGGTCAGGGATAATGAGATAATCTGTCCCCTTACACAGTGTGAGACTGGATGTGATGCATGAAGAACCTCAGTAGGGAGGTGGGACACTATTATCAGATTCATTATGGTGACTTTTACACTCGGCAGAGACCTTTACATCTTCTGTGGCATTTGCACAGGGAGGTTGACTCGCAGAGGTCAGCTCTGTACCCCATGGTCAAAGTTAGAAGACATTTTTATTCCATGCTTACTAAACGTAACATGGTGTGGTGACACTGTGAGTGAATCCTCTTGGGGCTACTGGGAGAGAAAACTGTATTAAATGAAAGTGCACAGTATTTTCCACAGTAAAGTTTACACATTAGTAAATGAATAGTTCTTTTGAAAAATAGACTTACTAAAATTAGATATACTCACATGAGATGAATGCTTCAGCCATATCAGTATAAAAGCTGCTTAATATTTCATTAGAGGACACCCTATAATTCTAGGTTGTTACCCTGGCAACCACTGCTTTTTCCCACCAATCTGCATCTGAGCTGAAAAAGAAGACATTACATAAATGAATTTATATATGTCAAAAGCAATTATTCACATCAACAATTAATAGATCATGAATTACATTCCCGTTCAGAGATTCATACGTTATGCATGTCTGAAATCAGCACTCATTAGTGTTAAATGAACCTGCTGTAGCCCATTTTTATTGCAAATCACGACACTTTGCATAAAACAGAAAAATCAGTTCTCTTCATTCACCTAACAACCGTTTCTCTCGAATCACGGCAAAGCTGCAAAATGTCAGCCTGCTGTTTGAGCAGTGACTATGAATCCTCCATACTCTGTTAGCTTGTGTAAATATACAGAGAGACCGACGCGTGCGGTGTGAAGAGGGAAATAGAAATGTCACGTTACATTTGGTTTAACAGGCTCATGGTAATCTACACGGTAGAAACGGAGGGTTAAATAAGAGTGCAATGCACAATGCATGGAGTCACACAAATGGACTTCATGAAAAGTACACGCAAAGCTGGAGATTGTATTTAGTTCCTTAAAACACACAGCAAATTTTCCATTGCCAATGAATAATAATAATAATTTAGATCTTTTTTAACACTTGTTTGATTTGATGCAGTAACTCAAAAGATCCTCTAGGTGGCAATTTAACACAGGGTTGATCCTACTGATCTGGAAGGTTTGGTGGAGAAACCACAGACAATTTGGTTTTACATAAAACTAAGTTGCATGAGAATTCAAAAGTATTTTAACCCTTGAGCTCAGTAGGGAACCCAATCATTCTTAACACACAGTCACTAAAGCTTTAGCTTTCCAGTGACCACTAAAAACCCTCTAAGGATCTAATTAAAGAGAATTATCCCTCTTATTTCCATACTTGCTTTTTACATATTAACAAGAGACTAGACGAAAAGCCCGGAGGCGTTTGCTGCTGCTTTACTTCTGTGACCGTAAATTAGTTCATTTTATTCTTTGCCAAGACATTAAGATAAACCACGTCCAAGAAGAGAATACACGGTCAACCGTGAAAAAACTTGCGCTTGCCAAACCAGCAGATTTAACAGATAACATCCATTTGAGTTCGTCTGTAAGACATCGTAGCTGAAAAATATAGATCTTCAGAAAAAAGATTTATTGGTTAAATTGACATCCTGAAGAAGACAGGGCAGATGTTACAACTATAATGACCTCTGTGGGTTTCTGGGAATGTATTGGGTGGGATGTTATCTACCAGATGGGAACCAACAGAACACCATTAAATCCAACTGAAGTAAAACCCAAAACACATTCCATAAAGGAATTTTGTGATGGTTTTAATTGTGAACGGATGATAGGAAATGGGAATTTATATTGTTTTATTTCTGCAGGGTTTGAACTAAAGCTGGAATATGAAGTTAATGTGTGAACATAAAATAACACTCATTTAGAGGTTAGAGAAAGAAGATACAACCATGCGTGTCAAAACTCAGCTACTCACTCTTATCAAACAAATAGTGCTCTACTGCAGTAAGTATAAAACTCGCCATATGTTAATCATAATTAACATGCACAAAACAGTGTACAGCAAGTCAGATTAGGCATTACATTTCTGGAAAAAGCCTTATAGCTGAAAAAAGCCCTTGAGACTTGAAGGTATTACGTTTTAAATGAAAGCCTCCAGATTTTAAGCAGCCAATTCAGTTACCAAAACCCACAAAAGAAAAAATGCATCATCAGTTTTTTCCCAAGTTATCTTGCCCCCAAACTCTGTAAACGTACCTTGCATCTGCAATTTTCCGGTCAGCTGAAATCCTGAACACAGTGAGAAATTAATGGTACAGTCTTGCATGACTTTGCACACGCATTACATGCTTCGTCCCCCAGCGCAAAAGAACCAGCTGAGTCAGGGTCATTCGATAAAAATGTGTTTTTTTTCACCTGTGTGCAGTGTGCAGGTTAAAGCAAGTAAGACAACCTTCACATCTCATTCCACTCAGTGGAGCATGTGTGTTCAATATATATCAAGCATGGCTTTTCATCTATGTAAACATCACCCATCTTGACCCATAGAGGGTCCGTAGAAGTCTTTAGTGGGCCTATCAACAACTGTTTAAACACAAACGTTCAATACACTGTAAAAAGAAATGTTGGTTCAAGTACCTGGTTACCTTAAGATTTTGAGTTAACTTAAAAATATTAGTTGAACTAACAAAAAGATTTTTTTACAGTGTAATATTATTAATATTATTAAATAATAATAAAAAATATAATTCTTTAAAAAATTATAATAATCAAATAATATAAATAATAAAAAATGAATAAATAATTCCATTTAAAATAAATAAATATCTTTTTTATTCAAATACTTATCTTAATACTTTGCTACTGTACTTGCACCTTGATGTCAGCCTGGTTCCTAGTTGCAAGTGACTTTAAAGAACCTTTCTTGCACATTTCATATAAAAAACAGATAAATCAGCATCCACGTCTGTAGCAGAGTGACTGTTCAGTATATATTCTGATGCCTACTATCTCCCCTGCTGTGTGGACACCATGTTTTGCATAAAATAAGCTGAAAGAAAGCAATTCTTTCCACTGCATGCCAGCACTTCACACAAACAAATAAATCATTTTATGCGATCAATGTTAATGCTGTATTTCAATGTTGTGCTATGTTTTCGAAGCTCCAGATGATTTTCAAAATTGCATCAAAATTCGTAAATGGAGGTGAAGCCGTGACAGAAAATTTATGCTGCGTGAACCAGCATTTTGGTTTTTGTTGTCTGAAAAACAGTCTAGCCCATCCCAGTTAGACTACATTAGTCGGCCACTTTAACCAGCCAAACTCTGAAAAACGTATCGGTGGTGGTAGCTTAATGGTTAAAGATCTGAGCTTGTAACTGAAAGATTGCAGATCTGAAACCTGTAAGGTGCGGACTTTAAACTATCATCATTGTGCCCTTAAGCTAGGCACTCAACCCCATGATGGAGAGCAGCAGTGGGGTTTCAAAATCAATTCATTTTCTCCATTGAAAAATAGATTTTAGCAATAACATATAAACCTTTCAAGCCAGACCAACTGAGGGCTCAGAGGTTGTTAATCGGTATGTGATTCTGGAAAGAGAAATATTTGTGATTTCAACTTCATTCCTAAAAATATCTAATTGGCCAATTCTCATGTGAAGCACTAAACTACCCATAATGCTGAGCAGAGAATATAACTTTTTGCTTCATATCAAAATTCGTAATGCTTTGATTCGTCGGAAATACAGCCCAGGAAAATTGTAACCTTGAAAAATATTGCATCAGTTTAACTTTTTATTAAGTTGTTTTTTATAAATGCTTCATTTATTTAATAAATGCTCAAAGGGATAATTCACCCAAAAATGTGAATTCTTTCATAATTTACTCTCATGTCATTCCGAAGCTGTATGACTTTCTTGTGCAGAACACAAAAGATGATATTCTGAAGAATGTTGGTAAGCAAACAACTTTTGCCCAACTATACTTTACAGCAAAATTACTATAGTGAATCAGATTCATCCAAAGACTGTAAAAGATAAGTCAAAGCAGCATAAAAAGGGCGATTCCCATTGAATAATAATAATAACAATTCATTACATTTATATAGTGCTTTTCTAGGTACTCAAAGCTCTTTCCATTAAAGAGGGGAATCTCCTCAACCTCCACCAATGTGTAGCGTCCACCTGGATGATGCGACGGCAGCCATATTGCTCCAGAACGCCAACCACACACAAAATACACACTTAAATCGTGTATACACATTACATTATATCTGAAACGAAGGATTATATTTGTTTTAGCTGTGTTGAACCCTTTAGATGTAAACACGGCAGAAATAGGGATGCAACGTGTGAATCTGGGCCTTGTGTTCTGGCTGGGACATTTGTGTGCCTGTTTGTGTGCATGCAAGGTGATCAAGTTCAGAGATTTTGCTGTGCATTGCAGGACCAGCATCTCTCTCATAAGCTGAAATGTGAAACCACAGATCCTGTCCGATTGCGTTATTTAACATTCCATCAGTACTACCGCGATTAGATTGATTAAACTTGGCTAGAGCTTTTGAAACAACAGACCGTGCGATTGGATCAATAAAATTAAATAATTTTGGCCAAACTCACTTTATATTCCCTGCAGCTCTTTTTGACATTTTGATGAGTGGTTATAAATCCATTCATTTTTTCTCTTTCTTTCTTTCTCTCTCTCTCTCTCTCTCTCTCTCTCTCTCTCTCTCTCTCTCTTCAGTACACAAAATCTGAGAAGAAACTAACATACACAGCCGACGAATAGGCACTGGAGGATGGAATTACATAGTCAAAATCTCGTTTATTATGGCTTGTTGAATCTGATTCTTGTGCAAATCTGTCAAACTATTGCTTGTGAAACCAACAAGGAGGTTTATGATATTTGGAGAAATCTGTCAGTATTGTCATTCATCTCAGTATTTGAAGGAAGAGCACAATACTGCACCTTGCCCCCTCTGCTGGCCATTACGTTTTTCCTCATATTGCGTTGTCTCAAATCCCAGTGTTTTACCTCTTTTTAATAAAGAAACACAGGAGGATGGAGGTCAGAAGGAATGCAGGGGTCGAAAGGAATGCAGGCTTAAAACAGGGATTGTTATCTTCATTCGCCAAACATGTTCCAGTAGTAAAATACCTCATATGATCTTAGTAGGCATGTGACCACAGAGTAAAAGAGCCACATTATCCGTCTCATCTAGTTTCCATTCCCCCCCAGGCCATTAATTTAGACGTCACGTCCATGTTTTTTCCTTTATCATTGAGGGTTATCTTAAGAAATGCTCATCTGAACACTGTCTCGTCCGTGATCTTTAAATCCTCCTTATCAAACGAGATTCAAGCTCATATGTTACATTTTCATGACATAATCATCTGAGTAATACGCTCTGCGATAAACACACATCACATAAATGAAAATGCATGATGCACTACAGTGTAATTGCATCCGAGATAGATTTTATATCACAACAATTTATAGGAATAGAAGACGCTTTCTGCAGGATCCAAAAAAGTGAAGCAATCTACTTGTGCTGATGACTGCGAATGAGGACATGCATTAATAACATGAATGAATCCACATGTATCAACAGCCACAAATGACATTCCATAATCAGCAGACTTAGAAAAGAACGGCACAAACCGACTGTGAAGTAATGAGACATGCTAAATTGGAGATTTTGATGAGTTTTCCATAATTACACTGCTCCATGAACAAAGCCTTAACTTTCCTCCAGCAAATTACAAAATGTGTGGTGCGTACCAGCTATTCCCAATAGGGCTATCCGTGCCTCAGGGGTACCCGAGCAGGTCCTATGGGGGTCCTTGAAAAGACTTCAATTTTACAGACCTGCAAAACAGAAAAATCAATAGATTCAATCTTATGCTTCTTCTGTTCCTTTTTAAGACATGCAGCCGTGGATCACTCAGTTTTACCTTTATTCAGCATTTCTGTATGTATTGTGGCCATTTCAGTCCAGTGTCTGTTGAACTTACAGTACAGAAACAATAAACCTCAGGAATGAGAAAGTCATCCAACAGCAATGTGAAAGATTGAGAGAATGCAAAAATGCCCGAAAGTTTAAAGAAAAACTGGCTTATTCCATCTTTTGTATATTTATACATTCAACCGATCCTAAAGAACTTTTAAATGACATTAGCACGGTATTGGTTAAAAATGAATATGATTTTTTTACTTTACATTATTCAAGTTTTTGTTATTTTACACAGTTTGTCCCATTAACATTTTCTTCAAATAAAAATATAAATTATAATTTTGGCAGCTGTATGTGTAAATACAGTAGTAAAAGTGATGTCAAACATCTTCACTCTTTAGTCAAACATTTGATTTAGCCATACAGCCTTATTTAAACATTTCATTTTGTTAATTTGATTTGAGAAGATTTAAGGACGATTGTCAAAAAAACGAAAGGTTTTAAATCCATTGCTCAGGAGAATGCCTGTAAAATATTGCGAGAAGAAAGATCAACTAAAATAATTGATACAACCACAAAATGACTCAGTGCACGTTTTTTGCCTGTGAGCTTTTTGTTTTATGCATTTTTGGTACACTAGACTAAAACCTATTCCCTGATATGCTTGCCCCTTTACCAAATAATTTAGTCCAATAAATACCTTAAAGAAAGTAAATAAAAAAGTCAATTGTACAATTTTTATTTTATCATATGCATTTGTTGACTATTATTTGTTCTCTTTGACCAAAGCGGTTTGCCTATGAACTACTATGCCCAGATTTAGTGAAACGTACTGTAAAAACCTTTGTTAACTGTGAAATTCACTAAAACAAAAAATACCTTTTCTCACTTTACATCTATGTGTAGTAACTACATCTTTCCTTTGTAGGGCAGTATAGATCTATAGGCTGACTATAATACATGCATTGTTTACCCGGCTGAAGATGTCAGAGTGAATTGTCAGAGGATGATTTGGTCACCCATCCAAATCACGAGACAGACAATCAACCTCAGGCGAAGCCACCGGAACCACTAAATGTTGCTCGGGCTGTTTGATTTTAAAGAGGGATAAACACAGACACAGACATTGTGAAACAAAGCCGGTGACTTTTATTAACTCCTTTTGAAATGTTACGTGTTAAAAACTAGATGACATTTCAACAAGTATTGAGGTTGATACAGTGCATTTCTGACAGCGGTGAATGTATTTATGTGAGAGAGTGAGAGCGAGAGTGGAAGTCAATGAGTTTGGATAGAGCGCTGATGTGTGACAAGAGAAAGCGTTTTTTTGTGATGGTGTAAAAAGGGCTTACGGCAGCGTAATGTACACTTTGAAATCACACACCGCCACAGTGCACATGGGCTCGCTCATTCTATGCACACACACATTTGCACATGCACATTTGTTCCTCTGTGTTATTGAGAAAAGATTTTCATGATCAGGCTTTTCTAACTCCTAACCCTACCTCACATTTACTTAAGATCCTTGGATTAATTTGATTTATCTTATTTATGAGTTTGTTTTCTAGTAAAAAATGCACACAAGCTGTTTTTTCCCCATAAATTGACTATGTATGATCACATTTATTTTTTATTTGGCCCTCATAAACTGATACTCATCTAGCTGCCCTCAAGTCCTCAAATCTGGAATGTGTAAGTGACATCCCATGCTAAACCACTGAATCCCTTCAAAGTTTTTCTTTCACTGTAGCACAAGGGTGGATCTTAAAAATCCTCCCACACCAGCCTTCAAGAAACATCTAAATATGCATCTCTCCTGTGAGCACTTCATTCCCGATTCATCATGCTCTTGTCAATGCAAAACTCATTTGTAAATTGTCTGCTAAATTAATTCGCAACAACAAACCATTAAACATGCAAGATAAATGAATATAATTTGCATATTTTGACACCTGATTAATAGTAATCCAAGTAAAATTTAATAGACCATCATTGCTTTGCAAAAGTCTGTGTATGGGAGTGTTGGACATGGAGGTGAGCACATATAGCTCAGTTCGTCTTTTAATCTGTTCTCTCTCTAAAAGCGTTCCCTGAAATCGAGACAAGATGATGGACTGCTGACTTCTTCAGGAATGAAGTGACACTAGTTAAGAGCTTGACAGATAAGGCTTTAGTTTTAAAGTCTGAGCAAATTAATTGGTTGGGCTTTACCTGTTAATAGACTATTAAACTGTATGTGCTGCTAGATCAATTTATCAATGAATCGTTACAATCTTCCAACACAATGGAAATACAGACAATGCGCAGCCAATCGGAATATAATGCACATGGAATTATTCAACTTTCTATCAAACGCCATGAAACACAACAAGAAGATACGACAATATAGTCATTAAAAACAAAGGCAACAAACACTGTACCTCACACATTTGTTGTGATGCCGAATGGTTTGAAATGGTAACTGTACAGTTCTTTGGGGAACCAAAATTGATTCTTCTATGGCATTACCGCAAAGAACCCTTTTGGGCATCTTCGTTTTAAGAGTGTAACAAAAACATGCACATAACCTCATGTAGCTTATATTATAGAAACATTTGTTGGAAATTAAAAGATTCCCAGGATTAGAAGGGAATGCACATTAGACGAATGTTAAATATTAAGTTGCATCAAACAATTCCAAAATGTCATAAAGGAATGACACATTATTGTCATTGAAGATATTACATTAAAGCACATATCTCTTCTTGGATGCTGATTTGGAGTCAAGGGAAGGGTGGGAGAAGGGTGGAGACACGCTGAATCTGTTCAAACAGCTTCAAGGAGAAAGACGCACAGCATCCAGCTGCTGCTTTCCGACACTTGAGTTTTCAAACGGTATTTCAAGACCAAATTTACAAAAAAAATCTTGATCTTGAGAACGAGGCTGGCATCGAAAGGAAAACCTTTACAACTTTCTTAGGAAAGGACGCGACACCGCTGCGCGTAAAAACTTGCGTAATTGATCTCGAACTCACGCTGCAACTTTTCCTGCGGTTTCTTGTCGTGTTTCTTTTTGGCGCAGATCGATTTTAAGCGTTCACAATGAACTCCACGGGCATTTTTTGCGATCCCGAACTTACCAACTCGTCTAACTACTCGTGCGTAAACCGAACCACCCCGTCCTACAGCGTGATGGATATCGCGTCGTTTATGCACATTTTCCCCACCGTCTACGGCATCCTGTGTTCAGTGGGAGCGCTGGGCAACAGTTTGGTTATCTATGCTGTGGCCTCATGCAAGAAGAAGATGGTTTCTGACATTTACGTGTTGAACCTGGCCATCGCAGATCTGCTCTTCTTGTTGGTGATGCCCTTTAACATCCATCAGCTGGTCCGGGACATGCAGTGGGTCTTTGGGCACTTCATGTGCAAAGCTGTGGTTGTGGTGGACGTCAGTAACCAGTTTACCACAGTTGGGATAGTAACTGTGCTCTGCATTGACAGGTGAGAGTTTATGAAGTGTCATAATGCAAAGTAATTACAAAGTAATCCTTAGGGTTTTGTGTCTTTCTGTGAATCTCAAGATAAACACGTTCAACAAAAATCCTTTACAGAAATTGTAAGGGATTTAATGGCCATAATGGGAATTTTTTTTATTTAAATCGGAAACTATTTGTGGGTCCCTATAGATTATGTGTTGGGTTCTGTTGGTGGGATGTTATCTGGTGAATGAGAACCAATAAAACACCATTCAATCCTATACTGGAATTAAACCCAAAACACTAAATAACTTAATAACATTTCATAGGACAAACAGCTTCATTGTGGTATCGGCAATGGAAACCCATTTCCAGTTTTTTAGCATATGATGCTTATTTTTACCTCATTTCGCACATTGTTTGTCTTACAATGTGATCAAGCACATTCGATTCTCATAATTGTTTAGTTTTTTACTGCGTTACAATCTTGAATTTATTCCAATTTAAATGTATTCTAGTAAAGGGCAACAAATATCACCATTTGCACGTTTCACATTACAGCAATGAGGATGAGATTACTTTTTGCAGCATTGCATTAATGAGAACTGGAATGGAAATGTGGGCAATAATCTCACAAGGCAAAATATCTTGATGGTCATCTAAATAGGCTTCATGTTCTTTAAGCCATTGAGTTAAATGCAACACGTTTCATGAACATGTTGACAAGATTCACAACATCATCAAACAGCGATTTTACCTGCATTTATATTACAAAGAACATATCATCTGAGGTTAACAGAATAGAATTCTGTATTCTACTCAGCACCGCACATTTACACGAAATTATTCCAAATTACAGCCTAGCTGTAATCACCCCTGTTAATCAACCTCTTCATCTAGATTTGCCACTGAATACATGCAGAACAAATCAATGTAATCCTCAAGGGTGTGATCCACACCGCGTGACCTTGAAAAAGTGTGCACCAAGCATCGATCATCCCTGTATCATTAGGCTGCAAGTCTGGAAAACAACAACAAACAACGTGTGACTAAAAAGACTCCTCTTAAATTGATGAGACACAAAGGCACTATAACTAACACGAAATATGTCACCACACGCCTGGATGCAAAATGATCACAGACTAAGAGGGCAGAACAATCTTTGTTTTGTTTTGGGGAGCTTTAAGCATACAAGGCATTAAGAAGGCCTATGATTGGAATGTAATGCATCGCTCCAACACTTTTTCATATAGTGTTATTGCTGTATCCCCAAAGACCCCACTAAGAAAAGAGATTCTGATGCCTAGAGTTACTTAGATGAGGCATCTTAGCTGCACATTTTCATTATCTTTTGTTAAGGCATATAGTATTACATTCTGTTTAAGGGTGAAAGTTAAAGTCACTTTTACTACTGAGAGAAATACATTATGCATGCAGCCACTCGCTACCGTTATTGCTGGCTGATGTCTTCTGTTCCCTTTATAAAGAATCACAATGGGATATAAACAAAGACTAAAATAACAATGCTACACTATAATGAGTGACACAGACATTGTAGTGTATCTTCGCATAAAATGTAAAAAATCTCTTGATGCACAATATCTGTTTTTAATATAGATGAATGAAGGAACTTCTTTAGAAAGATTTCTTAGAAACTTTGCTGTTTGGTCACATTGAAGTGTTTTCCAAGGACTTTAACGCTTTAGGACATTCGATGTTGAAGTCCTTTGTGCATCTTTGAACATATTTTCTCCAGCAAAGTTTCAGATGCAAGACTGTGTTCAGAAAAAATGACCCCTTAATTCAGAAGTATAGAGAAATTACAAATTGACCCTAAATGATCGTACCCGCATAAAAAATACGTTTATTCAAGTGCTTAAAGGGACAGTTCATCCAAAAATTATAATTCTGTTATCACCCTCAAGTTCTCGAGATCTGTATACATTTTTGTTCTGATGAACACAGAGAAAGATATTTGGAAGAATGCTTGTAACCAAACAGTTGTCGGCCACCATTGACTACTTTAGTAGGAAAAATGACAACAGTAGTCAAAAGTGCCCCAGAACGGTTTGCTTTCCTACATTCTTTAAAATGTTCAAAACATTCCTCATCCTTGTGTTCAACAAAACTAAGACATTTAGAAAGCACATTTTCCTACTATTGAATCAATGGTGCCCAATAACTGTTTGGTTACAAGCATTCTTCCAAATATCTTTCTATGTGTAAAGCAACACATTCATGTCTCAAAAACTTTACTCAAAGTTGACACATAAGTGAAACATAACTGAGCTCTCCATAAACGAAGCAAGAGCAATGAAAAAAAGCCACCTGTAAGCAAAACAAACTTCCATTATGATGACCTCACTTTGAATGCATGCTTTTAAATGTTATTTATTTTCAATTTCAGGTACGTTGCCATTGTACATCCCACATCTGAAAAGAGGACCATTCACTGGACCATCGTCATCAACATTATGGTGTGGGTGGGCAGTTTCCTTTTAAGCATCCCTGTCATGATATACGCCAAAGTGGACTCCAAACAGCACATGGACATGTGTATGATTTACCTGGATGGACCTAGTGATATGTACTGGTACACACTTTACCAATCCATGTTGGGTTTCATCATTCCTCTCATTATCATCAGCACATTCTACACGCTCACGTTGTATCACGTGTTTCGCTCCATCAAACGCGTCAAACGCAAGCAGTCGGTATGGGCCAAACGCGCCACCAAGACAGTTGTAATGGTAATCGCTTTATTTCTTATCTGCTGGTCTCCCTACCATGTTATCCAGGTCATCAACCTCAGCATCAAGCAGCCCACCACCACATTCGTCTACGCGTACAACATCAGCATCTGTTTGAGTTACTCGCACAGCTGCATCAACCCCCTCATGCTGCTCATCTTTGCCCAGAACTATCGCGATCGCCTCTGCCATCGCAAAGAGCTTCGTTCGCAGATCACCACGTCCAAAACCACCATGAAAACCGACGGTGCATCGAGCGTCAGTCCGGACACCACTCATCGGTGCACTGCCATCTAACACCCGCTCGACCCACTGAAAGGCGTTAACTATGAAATGTGGAGGCCAGAGTTTCAATGCGCGCTCCTCTACGAGTGTCAAAACACACGCCAGACTGATTCTCAAAGGGGAAAAACTGTGAAACAAGACGCCGCTGTTCTTTCACGAGGGATTGGAGTGAATAGCGTGCTTGAAGCTGACAGATCGCTGGACTGGAATTGTGGTTTGGGTCATGCGATGGCTAAATGCCTGTAATGTCTTATTGTATTTATGGGTACTGTTGATATGTTGTTTTGGTACTTCGTGTTTGTTGGTGTATTTAGGATGTATTTTGTTAAATGTTAAAGACCAAATGATTGAAGCATCCGACTTGTCTTTGCTGATTGTCAAATTAAATGTCTTTGTAAAATTAAAAGTAAGAAGTTTGTAAGATGTATAAAAATTCTGACCCAATCTTGCATTTTGTCATTAGTGGAAATTCAATCAGGTGTTTATCCATTTACATTAAGCAGTGGTTCTCAAACAGGGGGCCGAGGCCCATTAGGGGGCTTTATAAAACTTTCAAAATGACTTTAGATTATTTAAAATAATTAAATTAAATTCTAAAATCAAAATATAGATATACAGTTATGATTTAGCTTTACTCTCATTTTAACAATCCTATACGCTACATGGGCACATTTTCCTTTTTTTATAACTGCAAATAGTTTTTATTTATTATTTATTATTATTCGTTTAATCTTAAGCTATTGTTCAGTTCTATCTGTAACAAAAAAGTCCCTTGTGTTCCGTAAGGGAGCCTTCTTCTAAGCATTTTGGCGAATAAAAACGCAAGGTTGTGGGTTCGATCCCAGGGGATTGCAGACACCTATGTAAAATGTATAGGATAATGCTATGTAAGTCGCTTTGGATAAAAGCGTCTGCCAAATGCCTAAATGTAAATGTAAATGTAAATGTAAAAAGTTGTTTCTCTTTTAAACAGCCTTTATACTTCATACTTGAGACTTGAATTTCCAAAAAAAGTCCTTAAATATTTACCTTGACCTCACATTCAATCTTTACTATCGTGCATGCAGCTACTTGGCTTTCATCTTTTTCTGTTAAACTATTCTCACTTTTTTATTATATAGATGGGCAAAGACGTCCAGTGTGAAATTCCCCAAGTTGCTGTTTTGCTTCCCTATCTAAGAAGCCCCTGCGGCGCATGCGAGAACAGATGCGCTCTCTGTTAACGTGTGACACTTCAACCATGTGTGACTAGTCACATTTCAGTCTTGCCACCCTCAATCAACACATCATGAAGCCTCACAAACAAACAACGAACTGGGTATAAAAGTCAATTTCTTCCCCATTTTCATGGAAAATATTTATTTTTATCCTTTCTTGGTAGGGAAAGCAGACAAAAGAATGAGCTGCTGATTGTGTGAAATTGTCTTTAGAAATGTTTCACGAAAATGATGTGCATGACATTGCAAGTTCAAATTTGATTCATGGAGTACAGTATATGCACAGTATGATTTCTTATTACTAATTTAACATGTACCCCTGATTCTGTGTGGAATGTCCTGAAGGCTTTGTCACTTGTGTACCTATGTACATCAAAATAAAGTCAAAATAAGGAAACACCCTTTGATTATACAGTATCAATTTACTTCTAAATTCATTTCAAACAGTTCTCGGCCACCATTGACTACCAAAGTAGGACAATTGCTTTATTCATTTCTTTGTTCTGTTGAACATAGATGAGATATTTTACCATTGTAATAATTCCTACTATGGTAGTCAATAATCGCCAAGAACTGTTTGGTTACAAGCATTCATCCAAATACCTTTATTTATGCAGATTTGGAACAACTTGAGGCTGAGTAAACATTTTTCATTCATTTTTGGGTGAACATATTAAAGATTTGCCAGAAAGGAATTTCCATTTTATGTTTTAAGGTTGACCTGTTCCTCAAAGATCTGCAATATGGATTTATATTTATTTACGTACTAGCAAGTATGGATCACTTTTATAATACACAACGCTGCATTTATGTCTGTTCGATTTTATTGAAAAGCTCTTATCTTGTGCCCGACAGAAAAAATAAAACCACAGAGGCTGTAACTTCATGAACGTGAGTAAATGGAAAAAATATATATAACTACACTATATACAAAGTTAATTTATTATTCTGTTACTGTCCAATATTTCTATTCGGATATTTAGGTAATATGTGGGCCAGGATTAGCTATATAAAGATTGTCTGTTTCTCTTGCTCAGACGTAATTCCTCCCATCTTCTTCTTAACTGCAATTTTTCTGTAATCTGTTCATTTTGTAATTGCTTTCGACTGTAACGTAAAGTACAGTCATTTTATTCCAGAGCAATGGAATAAAAAATAACATAGTCCGATAAGTCATCTTTCAGCTTATGGCCTGTTACCTGTCCTACTTTCACACATGGTTTATTTCATAAACCTCATTATATCCCATAATTGCACAGTGTATAATCATGCAAAAGCCATTTGGCAGCATTAGGTGTACCATACATTGTAAACATTATTCTCTCTTTGCTTTCCATATTTCAAGAAGATTACTGTACGACCCATAAAGATGGCTGAATGCTTTCAAGTGGTGTAAAAGATCCTCGGTCGAACATATTCAAACATTTGAATCAGTGAAATCGTACGGCGAAATTGGGAATGAAATAGCTTTTCACCTCCTTAATGTTTTAAATAACTGGGGGCTTTTATAAAAAATGTCCGTTTTCATTTTTAAATTGCATCGGGTGAATGGATAAATGTGGTGTGATGGCACAAAGCTTAGAGAGATAACCTTTAAAGATGAGCCCAAAATATCATAAAATGCATTATCACAGATGCTATCATTACAGGGATTATTCACAGTGACGGTAATTTAAAAAAACACATATGATCAGTTTAACTGCTTCACTAAAAAACACAACAGACTAAGACTTTGACCCCGTCCATGTAATATAGCCTGTGGTCCTTTATGGTCTAATGAAATTTGGGAACAATCTCAAAGATTTATATACGATTACCATGATATTGAAATGCATTAATGTCTTTATAAATGGAAGTTGTGCTTTCGTAATTTGTATACAAATAATACTGTATACAGTTTTTTCTTTCAGGACTGAAGCGAACCAACTCACGACACACACAACGCCGTCCTAACAGTTTCCACAAAATAGCAAACAAATAACATTTAATCTAATATCCAAAGTATACTTCATAATGAGGAACATTGGGTTTACAATATCTAACTACTGGCCTGGTGATAGAGACGAAAAAAGCAGAACAAAGATTCCCTTTTGCGTCAAGTCCTTGTGCAATCCAACCGCAAGAGCCTACAGGGTATCATCACCAAATGAGAGAGATATTTTACATGCCTTGTTCTTTAGAGGTCTCTGTTCGAGAGAATGGGTTTGATAAAGAGATTTCTTCAAAATGATAGATGTGATGAAATTGTGATAAACAAACAGAAATCCCATGAAGCCCTCACATGCTCAACGCGAAATGAGAGGAGGATAAAAGTAAAAAAAAGGAGAAACAGTCCTTTCCAGCACAGTCTCAGGTGAAGAAGATCTCAACAATTACTGCAAGGTCACATGCAACACAGCAATGTCAAATTCAACGGTTCTGGAGTAATCGATGGTTAGCGTTGTGACCTATTCTTGGCAAATGAATCATCTTTTAGTGAATTTTTATTTAATCACTTGCTAAACGAAATGTTGCTCCCCCAATGGCGGTAATGAAGAATTTATGTCTTAAGTGTTAGATGCTAATGCTCTGTGAATGATATGAGGCTTGGTAGAACTACAGTGGCTAAGAGATGGACATCAACAAACAAGAGTAAAGTACATCAATTTCAGAGGTCAGATTAGACTTTGAGCATGCAAAATTTGTTCGGAATCTGCTGTGGGCGTACCGATTCCTCCATCTTTTACATTTCTGTACCGAGAGGTCACGCTGTGATGTTTTGATCTATTGGACTCACGAGAATTCGCAGATCAAAGTTGACCAAACTTTAACTTTGCTGCAGCGAATTGCGAAATATCTGAGCAGGGTATTCCTGCAATACCGGAGAGTGCAGTTTTAAGACCTAGATTCTTGTGACAGCGCCACCTACCAGATTGGTAGATCATGAACTGCATTTCTAGCGATGGACGAAATTTGAAGTTGAATTTAACTTTAATAACAACTGTTGTGTATTGAATTTGGTAGCACAAAGTTAACAAAGTTTTTTTTGTTACGATATATCAATGATGTCATATTTAGTATATGTTTCCATCTGCTGCTAAGGTAGTGTAGGCGTATTTGTTACACACACTATAGCGTGATATCCATTTGTTTATGTATATTAATGTACACTGTCCATGTGTTAAATAAATAAAACAAAACTACAATAAAACTACAATAATTTAGCAGTGGCCCACTGTCCTCAGTGTAAAGGGATGTTTTATAATCAAATCATCAATAATCAATTGTAAAAATGGTTTTACAACGAAGTTTAAATAATCTTTTTAAAATAAAAATGTGATGCGTTGAGCTGTGAATAAACTCAGTATTTGATAAAATATTTATACAGTGTTGAACATTGAATGCTTACACCAAATTAATGTCTGATATGGCATAAGAATGTTGAGTTTGACCAATTAAATTAAAAAGATGCACCACATGCTGCATGTACTACCACGGCACATTTTGTAGTGCAAATGTTTTCCCCCAACTAAACTGATCAAGGTCAGACAGCCATCCGTGCAGTTCTCCATGAAGGTAAGCAGTGAATGAAAAGAATCCCTGTCTGGTTTATTTTAAATAATTATGTGATCATCATAATACTGCATTTCTATGTACATTTTTCTAGGGTATACCATTCACAGATGTGGATTAGCTTGCCGACCACAACAGCACCGCATTTAAATTCATGCATTTGGCAGACAAATCTGTATAAATGTCTTGGTTCTGATGAACACAGAGAAATCTATTTGGAAGAATGCTTATCAAAAGTGGCCCAGAACTATTTGCTTTCCAACATTCTTCAAAATATCTTCTTTTGTGTTCAACAGAACAAAGAAAAGTAAAAAGCAATTATTCCTACTATGGGAGTTATTTTCATAGTGGTCCCTAACATGGTAATCTGCATTTTTGGGTGAACCGTTTTTTAAGACTGTGAAGAATGCAACAATATCATGCAAATACCGAGTTAAATGTGCACAAACATGTTATTGTTTCTGTGGAGCTTGTTTAATATACATTTGGCAAAGGATAGAGAGAGAGAGAGAGAGAGAGAGAGATGACTAATCACAGAAACGATCATAGACTGGATCTCTTTGCTCGCTTGAGTGCATGTGACTGTCTGAGACACAGATTAGCAGACAACATGCAAGCAGGGGGTCAATTTGGACCTGCTCGAGCTCATGGTCGCCTGAAAACCAGTAGGCACCAATCTTTATAAATTCAAGCTCCAGCTTTTATTACAAAAATTGGACAGAGAAACTAAAATCAATCCAGTTATTCACTTATATCACAACATATTACTGAGAAGTGGCGTTTAGACCAATTTAGTTGTCAAATACTTGTGCCGATTTTTTAAGCAGAGCTATTGAAAGGTCAGAAAGAGAAAAAGTCATCGAAATTCCATGAAGCAGAAAGCGTCAGGACCTACATCTCTTTGGCAAGAAGCCTTTCTCCTCTGAAACAATTGAAAGATTACTAATACATGAAAACCTATTTTACCTTATTATGGATCTGGTTCTTACCTCGCACGATACCACAACCTTCAGAGTGAAATTTGCCATCACTGATAAAGTGAGCCAATTTCATTCTTCAATTCATATAAACTTCATCATTTAGTTACGGGCTGTTGAGCACGTGCATAAAATGACCCTTTAAATCACTTTTTAAATAATTCATGTTCAATTCCTGTTGAAAGACCACGTGTGTGTTTTGAATGCTGGTCCCTAGGATCCTGCTGGTTTTGTTTTCTTCTGATCATGCTTTAAACCAACAAGTTGAAGTCTGTTGAAACTTTCACACAACGTGAACACATTATTTGACCAGCTTTACCAATAGGAACCTGCTGTTTCGCTTTCTGCAGTGGGAATGTTGATGTTATTGCGGATCTTCCATAAGATAAACATTAGCCATAATCAGTGTAAAAATAATTGTGTATGGTAATCTAGTTTAAGTGTTTATTTTGTGCGAATTGCAACCAATGGCTCCACCTCTCCCACCTACCATTTGTAGCACTACGGTGGCTGACACAGGAATGAGATGAATGTATGACGGTGTATGTAGATAGGAACAACAGAACAAACACACACACTATCAGTCTTGCAATCAACATTTATTTAGTAAAATGTATCATACAATAAATGTATTGAAAGTGTGCGGGTTTGTTGCAAAATGAAATACATGCTAGTTTTGAAGGTACAGCATCAAGACTTTATTCATCATTTGCTCATTCTCGTGTCATTACAAACCTGTTTGACTTTCGTACTCAAGATATTGTTAATAACGCTGATAAGCAAAAAACATTGGACCCCATTGACATCCACTATATGAAGACTAAAACCCTGAGACATTTCTCGAAATTTCTTCTTTTGTGTTCCACAGAAGACAGAGTCATGTACAGGTTTTGGATGACATGAGTGTGAGTACATGATGACAGAATTGAGATTTTGGGGTGAAATATCCCTTCAAATGTTATTTTAAACCCTCTGGAATGCCTATGAACTATTTTAGTTTTTATGAAGTAGACGTGTCAAGATTAGTTTAACTTGCACATTCGTGTCACATATACCGCAAGTGGACAGGCACGACACCGCCATAAAACAACCAAGGAACAAGGAATTCCTGACAGTCCACGACATTTCATTACAATAGTTAAAATGCACATCATTTGATTTCCTAACCTACAGCATATACTCCTCAAGGCCGCGTGAGTTTTTCTGTCTAGACAGTTTGCTGATACTTCTTGCGCATTGCACTCAGCACACAGTTGAATGTGGATGTTTACCATGATTCCAACTGTCAGGCCAAGTACAAAAAGATAATACCCACTTACAACCCCTCGTTGACTATCAACAGACACCAGAATGAAAGGCAGATTAAATATGAGGCTGGATCTTGAATTGCCACACTGCAACTTGAATCTGTCACCGTTCAAAGGTCTTCCCACTTCCCATCTTCTAGCATTTTATTTATAAGAAATTTCGTGTAATCGGTGCAGTCTGGAAGAAAGATGTTTGCTGTGTTTAGAAACCCTTTCCAGCCTTCGAGGTCCAATCTGTTGATTGTGAACTTAAAGTTGAGCTAAAGTCGGCCGCAGATCAAAACAACTGGATGTTCATTTGCTTGGCTAAATGTGCGTTTGTCACAAGGTGCTCTTTATCCTTATTACTGCACTCTTCAAATTTTTTTCTTTGAATTGTTGTGAATTCCTGTGGTTACATATCACATATGCTTTATAAAATAATTATAAGCATTTAACCAAATACTGTATAATTTACATACAGTATATGTATGTCTATACATAATTTTCCATAACATTACATGTGTTTTCTTATTACGTATCCATCGTTTTATCTTGTCACTGTCCTTCCAAATCTCAGATGATCAAATTCATTGCTTTTCAAGAAACAGAAAAAACCCTACTTTGTGTGTTATATTTACAGTAGAAGGATCAATTGACAGAAATGCAATGCAAGAGGTGTATAAAGACCTTACATAAAGAAGCGTTATGTTTTTATTTCTATCTACATACACCGCGGGTCCCCTTACATGGAATTCACCATGTTGTTTCTACAGTAGCCCTAAAGGGACAAACTACTCTACAGAGCGTGTTCGTAAATACGTTACTACTCGTAAATGCGTTATCTCCTTCTGCAAAGAAGCGAAAATATGACAACATTTTTGTCAGCCACCGTAATGCTTGGAAAGGGGGGACGAGCGTTGGAGTGAGCCGTTGTTTGCAATTCGCAACCTCACCGTCAGATGCCACTAAAAACTCCACATTGCTCCTTTAAATACTGCGTTGTTGACAAGCACGTTTTCTTGGATAGATTAGATATTTGCAAAACCCACTGACAAACATTAAGGGTGATTCAAATAATTATGATTTATGACAAAAAAATGAAATCACCAAATAAGAAGATATAAGGTTTCGGAAGGACAGCAGCAACATACAGCATTAAAATAAACATTTTCACTGTAAATTGTATAATTCGTCCTACACATTACTTTAGGGGTTGGCACACAACCGAGCTGAACACTTTAGTGTGCTAAAAGAGAGGAACCGATAAATAAGTAAAATCACATTGCATTCTGCTTCACAGGTGTGCCGTAAAATTTTAGAGGGCGGTAATGCATCCATATAAAACAGACATAACAATAAACGTGATAGAAGCGAACAATGGGCCAATGTGCGTAACATTACACGTGAAAATACTTCAGCGGCAATAAAAGCGTATGATAAAAGAGGTGTAATTAAGTGACGAGAGCAACACTTAACTGAGAGGGAACATTTGATGGGAACGCTTAATCAAAACCCCTCAGTTTACCAAAGATCATAAAACAGATATTACGCATTTACAGCTCCAGCAATCAAGGTCAATTCATGTCTTGAATTGCATAATCTTTGCATCTGAACACATAGTTGAGAATTTCTGCTTTATTGGTTGGGTGTTTCTACAAATTAAAGCTTCTAAGGAAGTTATCGTTTGATATAATGCATCACTAGGCTCTTGTATCATTCTGTGAAGCATCAACCTCCTATTGAAGAATAAGAGCAGTAAACTCTTAATCACATGAACTAATCTTCCCATTAATTGAACATCACTCTGATTCAATTGATTAAAGCTTCCCGGCAGCCCCTAGAAATCCTATTGAATTACCCAATCATCCAATAAATCCATTAAGAGCAATAAATGCCTTGTGTAGGATGGAGGCATCTTGCACTTCGACCAGCCCTGGGACAGGAGGATGGGACGTCTGGACAGTGAATGCTGTGAAAAGTGTGGGAGATACAAATCAATTGCGGATCGTTTGCAGGACAACACAGGGAGCCAGAGAAAGAAATGGTATGCTTCATGGTACAAAAATCTTCTCCAGCCTCCATAGGAGACCTTTTCTCATCTCATCTGGTCATATAAATCCTGCAAGGATGAAAGGATTCAACACCATCTACCTCACTAGAGCATTTAGTATCCCCTTAAATGTCACCCGTCTCAGAGTAACCACTTTCATTCTCACATACTAAGTGTGGCTGATTTTATTTTCCAAAGGGATAAAGATAAACAAAAATGCAATCTGTCAAAACACGCACGCATCGCCTTGTTCTTCTCATTAGCATTCAGAAAAGTGGCCTTGCCAAACAGAGCATTAAATATAACCTGCTGTGCTTTTCTAAGATGGATTGCTATAAAGCGGTGCCAAAAATCCAAACGCTATGCTTTTTCCCTCCTGGGCGGATACAGAGCTGAAAGAGTTTCTCACATTGCACCCACATGAAACGGCAAGGAGCTAAGCACTGTCATGTGATGGCCGCCTTTCTGCAGTCAAATGACGCAGGTTTGACGACATCACTGGCTGAATAGAAGCTTTTGAAAAGTAAGCAAAGGTGGCTCATGCGCCCCGTAAACAAAATCAATAGTTTCTCTGGCATGACAGCATTTACAGTCTCACTTAACAGACTCACCAGCTGGTGTAACAGGACACACGTCTGGGGCTTTTGATTTCAGTGCCTTGTATTAGTCAGTTCAGTCACAAAAATTCTATATTCATGGATAAAAAGCCATTTTCACATTCCCTTGTGAAAATTAACCATACAGTAATTTAACTATAGATACGGCTTTATTTGTAGTGAAACCATATTGAACATACAACTACTCTAGGATTCACAATAAGCAGTGGTGTTTGTAGTTCAAATGTGCTATACAAATTTAAATGTAAAATATATATTTTAAAGTTTTACTTAATTGCATGGAATTTATAGTCAGCTTAATATTTCACCTGTGTTTCTCTCTCCTATAGCGTAAATGTGTGCTTCTCTGTGATAACCACTGTTTGTGTCTGCGTTAGTACACGTGCATATTGCGTGTGTGGAGTTGTGAGTCCTTGTTTTGTTTGTGGGTGTGTTTGAAACAGTGTGTATGTGTCTGTCTTCTGTTTTGTTTTTACTCGCATAACTTTACATGTTTTGCTTATAGTCAATAAGTTTCACGTTCAGCTGCTTTGTAACAATGAAAAAAGCGCTACATAAATAAAGTTGACTTGACTTGACAAAAGCTAACCAATTCGCACACATGGTTACTTGCCCTTTAACTATAATTAAACCATGGTTAATTTGCCTAGAAATAATTAAATCTGTTAACAAACTAGTTCATTGTTGACATGAAAAAAAGACAAGTTTAGTTGTCAAACCACAAACCACACCGTTACTGATAGAAATGTATTAAAAGAAAAATACTGTATAAAGCGTTCATCTATAGATATTTAAATATCTAAATGTTGTAAATAATAAAACAAAGACATATGCTGCTAATTTAGAGCATGGGTTCTCAGACAGAAGTAAGTAAACTTTGCGAGGGATAATGTACATCCAGCTACTTGCCACATGAGACCTTCTGCGCAGAAATACGTAGAGTGCCTTATTTTTCGGTTTAATCATTTGTAAATATAATGTCATATATGTTATTAAATGACATATATATATATATATATATATATATATATATATATAAATTGTCAAAAAAAACTGTCAAAAGGATTTTTTGCATCCGGGTTATCAGTTATTAGTTATCTGGGAATAACAAACCGGCAAATATTGCAACTGGCCAATCAGAATCCAGCGTTCCAACGAGCCGCGTAATAAATTGAAATAACATTCAAACAGAGCTCATGCATTTATGTTTGTCAAATGTACAAACAACAAAACGCTATCAATAATGTCCAATAAGCGGTTGATCAAACTAGCCAATGTCTTTTGACATAACGCGTCAAAGTGCATAGATTCGGTATATTAGCTGGATTTGCTTCGTTGCACCTGCACCCCGTTTCTAGATACACGTACAATACATTGTGCGCGCGCTCTCACGCCGTAGTTTTGTAGCATGTTAATCGTTCTCCTGCATCTGTCGATCCCACAATCCACCTCGAGAGCTCAGCGTAACACTTGAGCTTCTGTGAAAGTTTTCAATATTGAAAATATTGCCCTCGCTTTAAACGCGCCGTGATATATTCAAATATAAATATTCAAATACAGCAGGACAAATACTTTTCTTTTGGGCGAAAAATCTTAATTCGAATAAATACATTTTATACAAAATTAAGTGATGGTTTTTCACACATTTATTTCCAACAACAGTATACGATTTTCCTTTATTTACAACAAAAAACAATCTACATAATGTAAAGAACATTCTTGATAGGCCTGTCTGTAATAAGGTCATGTCAAAGATTGAAATCAACGTTTAGGAAGCTTACGTTTCAGTATTATGAATGAAACTTTTAACTGTATCTTAAAATCATATAATCTATCATTTGCAGTGATAAGAACACATGACCAAGTCATTTTATGGACTGCTCTGATGCTAATCTCATACAGATTTTGAGACTTTAACCTGGATTTAAGCATTATCTTTGTGAATCTAGAAAGAGGGGTCAGATCCATTACTGTTTGTCTGTTACACCACAATAAAATAGGATCCAAGCAAATACATTTAAATGTAATTCTGCGAAAAGTTAAGTTTCTGTATAGTTTCGTCAGTTTCATCAGTTTATCTGTCAGAAGAAGGTTGTCAAATGCGTTCCTGCGTCTGTCTCCGTACATTGTCTTCACTGAACCAAAAACTCAGACATAACAAGTTCTATATTAAATGTCTGTAGCAGCTCTTATAAAACCATATTTTGAGGAAAGACAGAAGAAGAGTGAAAAGGCTCGTGAATTGAATGTCTGGGCTGCGTAACGCTCACTTTCACATCAATAATTGTAAAAATAAAAGACCGTTTTGATGATACAGAACAAATAAAAGCCTTTGCCCCCCATTTCATCCAATACAGGTGCCATCGCTTCTAAAATCTTGGCTTCAAGAAAAGTTGTAAGTCAAACTAGCAATCGACAACGTCGTGTCTTTGAGAATATATAAAAGTGGATTCAGAATGAGTCACTGCAAAAATGTCCAGCGTGGTGAAATTGAGACACTGTGGTCGTTTCAGTGAGCAATCTATCATCAAGCAATCACGTTTTTTAAGGTTATACCAGCGTAGAAGTTTGTACCAGGGACATCTTGAAATCCCATCGAAATGTCACAAACCAGCTTTGAGGCTTTCAGTAATCCAGTCGGGGTTCAGCCATATGTGGAAAGGGCACAGGGCACATAGGAAAGCATCAGAAGCTCGCTGGAAAAGAAAAGCTACAAGGAATCCGACTGCCCTCAGGCAACGCTTTGATGCACCTCGAATCTACTGATTTGATCAGAAACATCCTCTCTGGAAAATATCAAATACATGGCTATCTATGAGACTGGCACACCAGACCAAATAATCCCCTTCTGGCATATAAATACAATATTTCATCATTATTTGATTAACTCTTAATTGGTGGAACATGTAAGATAAGCAGAATCTAATTGTGGCAGTTTATCTAAACCGTTTTGGCTTTGGTCTTTATAACGTCAATGGGACGATTGGCAGCATGCACAGATTGACAGGACCTTGTAACAGAACTTTAAAAGACAGTTAAGCACGTTAGCAACTAACTAAAAAGTATTACCCATTCAAGAAGTTCAAGTGAAATCAACTAAGCACAAAATAATCCGCTTAATAAAAGGCGGCAGATGGTGTGCACGTTATTTAATGCTGCATGTGCAGAGAATTCATGTCAAAGAGCGAATGCATACATTAAAGCATCTGGTTAACGGCGCTCATGCAGCGATTTTGGTTTTAATTTTCGTCTCGATATGCATTAAAGGGACAGTTCATTCAAAAATGAGAATTCTGTCATCCTTTACTCGCTCACCAGACTGATCTCATCCCAATAGCAGGGAAAATAAATACAATGGGAGTCAAAGGGATCTTAAGTTACTGGCATTCTTCCAAATATCTTTCTTTGTGTTTCATCCAATGAACATGAAATGAAGTGTTTGGTTCCAAAATGAGATGTTGATTTTCATTCAAAATTCATGTTTTTTATTGTGTCTTATTGTGTTAGTTAGTTATCTCATTTTGGAAACAAACTCTTCGAATGTTCATTCATTTTATTTGTTCATCCAAAATTGGGACGAACTGTCTCTTTAAGGGAATTGCTGCAGTTACAAATTGGCAATCTGTGTCGCCATCTAGTGGCAGCAAGTAAAATCTGGTAAAAACGTACTGTCTTTTTGTCACTCTACTGAACTTCCAATGACATGTTGTCAAAAAGCCAATTTGATATACATATTTGCATTATTTCATAACTCAATTTTTTATTTCTTTAAAAAAATGTACGATTTTATGAGGTTGAAATGTAAATCCGATATTTCAATGAATAACGCAAGCATTTTTTGTTACCTTCCTTCCATCGTAGCTTGCCATCAAAGTGTGTTCAAGTCCTGCTTTTACTTTGTATGACCTTGTGTGAAATGAGATTACATTACATAACCGCACATTACGATTAACGTATGATTGATAAATTGAATTTTAAAGCATTTCAGCTGGCAACAGCCCATCTGTTCTACCAGACACTGATGTTCAGTAATATATTTGACAGACTTTGCAGATTAATGACACTGAAAACCCAGAAGGTCGTAATTCAATTTTATTCTGAAAAAGAAAAGCTTGAAATATCTTGTAACATAGTTTACAGTGTAACAGACCACCCCCACAAGAAAAGTCCATTTGTGTACGCTCCCCAAAAAACTGAACATTTAAAATAAAAAAGAGACAGAAAACAGTGGCATTGCTAGGATGATTCCAAAAACGACTTGTGATCTTGTGACAACTTGTTTATAGAGAGAACATCCGTCCTTATGGGAGTCAGGTTAGTACAATCATGTAATGAAGAGCGGAAGAAATGCTTTGGGTTTACAAGTGCAATATTCATTATCCAGTTAAGAGGGTATGTTGGGTTATGTTAACGTGTTGTTGATGGATAATAAATGCCAAGTCGATAAACAAGTCCTCAACTTGACAGGACATCTTAGTACATCTGAGAACTGCTTGTTTGCAAAGACCAGAGTCCTGGAATAGTGCCGTCCATCATAGGACTATGATAGCTTTAACAAACAATCCATAATAAAAACATGCTGTAACCTAAGAAAGAGTCACTTTGAATGTATTTTTTTGCATTCTGTGACTGTTTTTCTTTTTGCAACATAGTTAAGCCAGCAACTTAAAATGAAACTGAGAAGATCTGCTCTATAAGATACTAAGTGTGGTTTACATCACTGTTAATGTACACAACGGCTGCACCGGAGTTATGACTCCCATAATAATCACCCTATAAGTGATTTCTCCACGATGAGGTAGAATCCAAAGATTTCTGTGAAGACACTTTGATAAATAGTAAGGGAATGTAAACAAAACAACATCTTAAAGGCTTTCGCAATTCATATTTCCAAGCGTTTAAAAGTGACAAGTGTCATGTCAAGCATGATGCTCAGCTAAAGATTAAGACTACATCTTGTAATCTTAAAAAAATATTCTGATTCGCATTGACCAATCACAAAACGTTCACCTTCCACACAGAATTAACCTCTGAAAGTTCTGTACAACTGTTAAACGTAGACGGTTTTAACTCCGATATATCTGTGCTTAAAGAGAAACATCTGAAATGATTCTAATGTAAAAACGACCACAGCTGGCATAGAAAACGGTCAGCGCAAAAGGCTGACTAGTTTTATAACCATCATCAAAGCGGTTTCGATGAACCAGCACACAAAAACTGCACAACGCAGTTCATAAGAAATCTGCCAATGCATGCACATGGAATGTCTAATTCACGAACACAGAACTATGCTTTTTCAGTTGTGTGCATTCAGTCCGACAAACATTAATGTTATTCATATCAGTGTGTCCATTGCACTTAGAAGGATAAATCATATGATATATAGAGTTGAAAGATGATCTTTACATTCATGGTATGCAAGAGGTCAGGTAAAGGGAACATTAAGATCCTTTGTTTTGAAAACAAATATGTACAAAAAAAGTCAATTGCATGACAAAAGCAGGATTCAGTTTTGAACCTAATCCTCACAAAAACAGGTCACGGGTCACAATTCAGTCCCCCAAAAATGTGCATAATGAGAATGAAGCCATTTTAGGACATTTTTGTTGAATTAATCCTGTTCTCCAATTTTCTTTCAACCAAATCTACTCTGATATATCCATATCTAACTTTGTGATGATAGCTGTTTATGTTTAATAATATGACAATATATTATCTCTTCTCTGGGCCATTATTTGTAGTCGCAATGATCTGTTAACTGTTCATCCTCAAGGAATATAACCTCTAAAAGAAGAATACTTTTATAATTGAATTAAATTTCTTAATTTTACTTCATGTTGTGCCCTAAATGCCCTTTAAGCACGATTATATTCTCAATATATCACAGCTTCTCATACATGGCTCAGATGTTCATATTTATCAATAATATATTTTTTCAATAATTCATTTTAATATCATTAAATTGACTTCATGTTCTTTAATCAAAATGCATATTTTTTTAGATTTTGGGTTAAACAATGTGCCCAATAAAGAATCATTTGGAAAAACAAGCGGAAAATAAGCATCATCCGCAGCATGTAATGTGTGTTCTGTGCATAATCGATTTGTTTCTTATATACACAGGCAGGAAGTGTCAGCAGGTCCCACCCGCCCCACCCAGCTCTCCCCGAGAGACCACAGAAGAGAAATCTCACATTTTTCTTTTCACAATATCACAGATTATAACTGAGCTTTTCAATCAGGTCTACATCAGATCAGATCAAGATACCGCACTCTCTAAATACAGAACATCTGTAGTGTATCATCATTCTTTCTACATTATTTATAACGTCATGGCTCAATATAGACTTTCTGAAGGTAGACGATTAACACAGCAAGGTCAAAACTAGCTGCTATGGCATTCACACATATGGGCATGTGCGCGCGCGCGTGTATAAGTAGGTCTGCATTATCATGCATTTTTTATGTCTGACAGCATGCAGAGAGTTAGACAGAGTGAGAGAGAGAGCGAATACAATATTTCTAAAGGCCAGTTGGGTGACCATGTGCTGTGTTACTGCCATAAGCCTTTTCTATCACATCTATAGGCCTCGAGGCAAGCGATCATATGCGCGGCTGATTCAATCTGTCGATTTCATGTGGTTTCTGCAAAGCAATCTGCGTGTTTGTGAGTAATATTAAGTGTATTTCCCCAAAAGAAATGTACATCTCTAATGATTTCCATAGAAAGTTCGGTTGGTTAGTATAGCGATGTGTGTCATATGCAGCATCATATGCATAATAACACATTGTTTTGTGTCACTAGAGCATTTCATTATAATCTAGCAAAGGGAAAATAAAGATTCTACAGCGATTAAACTGTTACAACCAACCAAAAAGCAATGAGGAGAAGTGACCAAAAAAGAATACTCCACCTCCCCAATAGTAGTGGTAGAACAAAAAAAAGCATTACGTGTAATGATCAAGTACATCGTTCTGATGTGGCCGCCCCTGCCCAACAGAGGGGCGATCAGAGGTAAGAGTCCGACTGCCCATCATCTCGTACGGCCGACGGACAGAAGGCCGCGTAAAAAGCTGAACCCAGCCACGCTGCAATAAGGCTTTGTTTAGCTCCCGGCTCCTCTGTTTGAAGTATCAGTGGTTGTTTTAGATTCTTCTCCATATGCTAGTCATCCACAGGTCAATGAAAACATAATCCGCTTAACAATAAAAGAGACGGGAATTAGCGTTTTGAGATCACAGCTTGATCCGAGTATGTCATCTCGACTCCTCCTGGGAAGCGTCTGTAAGAGCTTGTTTTCATGAAAGAAACCACAAAGAGAAAATAATTATAGATGGAGAGTCCATTTTGTACAGTCAGCTTACATTAAACGTCCACAGGGTTAGGAGGGCAGAATCTTCCCAGCTCTGTGGCCTGTAAACAGCGCTCCTTTGCATTTAGCTCTCTGCCATGATCTAAAGAAGTCTCCTCTCGACCCCTGCAAAGGGTCACCAGTTAGCTTTCACCGCTCTGACGTCACTCACAAGGTTCTGAGCCAGGCATATCCCAAAAATCTGCAAAATGAAAAGTTAAAACGTCAAATAAGCGTTACTTAAACGTTAATAAACGTCAGTGTTTGCTTACATTTTGAAGCTTGTTTTTATATCGTTACAATATAAATTTATTGTTAGCGACTTTCTGTGATGCAAGAAAACCACAGAGACCTTCAAAATTATGCAGAAATCTGGTGTGAGTTTGGAGTTAAACCAGAAGGTGGCAGTGTGACCTACATTCCTGTGATACCATTTCAAATTTCCAGAAAAAGCAAAAAAAAGTGCATTCATAGTTACGTTGTCACCGTAAACTGTATCGCTTCACCATCCAAATGCATTCTGCTCACCTGTAACAACGCGATACCCACGAAAATCCCAGCCACAATGATCAGATTGTCCTGAAGCCACTTTTCGAACTGCCCCACGCAGCCCTTGGTATAAATGTACCTCTGTTGGTCCAGCTCCTATTCAAATATTTAAAATAGCAATTGTTTGTTAAATGTCAAACTGAAATAAGTAACTAAATCTTCGAGCAGGGCATGTTGCTCATCTCTCCGAGCTGACCTTTAGTCTTTACACAAGTCCAGGAAAAACAAATAGGCCTTCACCTGGTAAGACCTGTGCACTAATCTTTTTCCTGAACAAATATCCTCTCGGCAACACTGGAGGTAGTCACTCCTACGCTAAACAGATGAAATGTCACACAGATTATGTCCACCCCATATCATCAAACAAGATCCAGTTTGTATTACACAGCCGTACAAGAATGTCTTCAGCAACTGTCTATAGGATTCTGGGAAGGCAGATGTAATTTCATGTAATTTAGGGTTGACGGTGACATTTAAAGGAGAAGAAAAGATTAAGCCACAAACTCCAGCTATTGTGAGCCATGCAAACATGTTCCCCATTGAATCTATTGTTCCCTCAGGGAAGAAGACACAAAAGATGTTGGTAATGTACCTCTAAACCTGTAGGAAGTGAGAGGGATTTAGAGATGAATGACGAAAAACTGCTGGAGGATTTATCTACGATCTTTGGATGACATTCTTTTGTACTTCCAAGTCCATTACAAAGTTCCAAGCAATGTGGAGCATTAAAAAAGATTCTTCGAGTAGGTGTTGTTTGATTATGTGTGATGTGTTTTGAGTTGGAAGTCACAATAGGCAATTTAAAAAGAAATGGAACGAAATCCAGACAATGAATGTTGTGATTGTTATGGTGTGAGACATTGCTGTAGGTGCCCACCCTTATGAAAACTAACCATGTTTTTTGTAGTAAAAGTGTAGTGAGCATGGATTTACAGTAAACATGTTCTTGTTTGTTTTAACTGCGGTAAAACCATCTGCGGTCTGTCCATAAAAATCACCCCTTCTCTCTGAAACATGAACAAACATCAGAGGGTTTATTGAAATTTCTGTGAAAATTTATAATATCTCATCAAAATGTCCAATCAGAGTTCCAACTATGAGAAGATTTGTGGCTTGTCACCCAATCTGGTTCAGGAAGCTTGTCTAGTATCCCTAGTAACTCCTAAACTTATTCCAGGGAAGGCCCCATTTATTACGTAAGGTCTTTATACACCTCTGAAGACATAGTTATGTATAGTATATTGCATTTATTTCAAAAGATCCTCCAAAAAATGACACAGTGGACCAACGGGTAGAAGTATTGTTTATAGTTAGTTCATGTTAGCTAATGCATTAACTAGTGCTGTCATATAAAAAACCTTATTATAGTGTATATATAGATACTGCTTCTGTATAGATTGGATCTAAAGGTGAACCAAGACTGCGTGTATCCATGGATACAGAAGCAGTTCTCTGCACCCACGGTTCACCACTGTCTCTCAATGGCACAGTGTCACTCCACCCATACTGACAAACACAGGGCTGGCAGAACCCGCTGACTGAACAATTACAGAGCTCCACTATTTCCAGTGGCTAAAACTAGAAGCTAATTATCACTTTTAAAGGCTTAAACTGTTATTAAGGAGCCGAACAAGAGGAACTTCTTTAGAAAGTCTCTCAACCCTTCTGTGTTCCCTGCTGAGGGTATTCTGAACACTGCCTTCCCTATCTCGACATGATTCATGTAAAGGATGTATGGACAATCTGCCTACGGATAACAGACTCACCCCTTGAAGCCGGACATCATAGCCGCACTGTGTATTCAGGACATCCTCCTAGAGAGACCAAGGGAGCATTTTAGTTTGAAGGACACTTATAGTTACATCTAACAATCCTTAATGTTTAGGATATAAAAATGAACCATTGCGCTACACCCCCAAGATACATTCGGTGTTCATTCAGTCTTCTCCAGAACACATTAAGTCTTTTAATAACCTTATGAATGTATTTAATATATGTTCGGCAAATTCAGCTGTCAAGAACACAAAGCACACAGCCCGGAGGGTGAAGTGTGAAAGTGCTGAAACAGGAGCAAAGAGCATGTGTTTAACAGGTGCAGTGACTCACTCACCGCAGGGTCTTTGACGCAACAGGAAAAGGGAACGCCACATTTCTCCCGGCTGGGGTTTAAGTCCGTGCAGTTGAAATAGATGTTCATGTTCCAGTCGTTCGGCCCATGTGCACCACAGCACGACCACTGATGTGATACATGACAACATGAGTAACATTATCATCCTCACAGCTGTCATTCACAATAAAGTCTCATAAATTAGTAATCTTTTTTTTATTGAAATTGGGATATACAAGGGGCTATTTCGTAAAGTTCAGAATCTTTTGAACAAAATGACAAAGTATAAAATGTGCTTTAAATACGTTCTTTGCATTCTCACTAATGTAAGCAACAATAAGCATCACTAAAAATTGTTGTAATTTTTCAGAACCTCGCCCTTAATCGTGTACTTTTTCTTTTAAATAACAGTATGCGGTGGAAAAGAGGTTTTAGGACACTTTGTCTTGCCATGATTAATGCTTTGGTGTGCGTGCAATAAACACAATTCATATTTTTACACTTCCTTTTGTCCTAAGAAATGAAATTGTGAAAAGTTCTATATCAATAAAATCGACTTTATTGTGATGCAAAAAGAAAAAAGGATTCACGAGATGACAGAGAATCCTTCCTTTTAAGAATACTCTTCCCTGATACTGCAGTTTCCTTGGTAACCTTTAATAAAGCTTTATTGTAACGATTTATAAAATTGTTTTTTTTATTGTTAACTGTTTGTGTTATTTTGAATGATAATATAATCAGTAACATAAAAATGCATGCAGTTGAAAATCGCTAGATATGACTAAAAAGGCATCTCCTATTCAAAACACATTTATATATCCTTATTCAAAGTGTAGACCTAAACATAATACAGTACACGATGTTCCCCATCACAGCAGAAAATGAGAGAGGCTGACTCTGACTCACGTATTCTTGAGCGAAGTCAATAAGGTTCTGGAGATCAATGTCATCCCGATAGGCTTTAACATTGTTGTTGATAAAGAAGTTCAGCTGGTCTTTGATCCAGTCTTTAAACACAAATGCTAAAATACCAGCTGTGAGCTCTAGGAAAAAGATGAGCCCCAGAAACACTGAGAACTAGAGGAGAAAACACACAGAGACAGTGGAATTAGAATCAGATTACCATGTTCGTCCTGCTAAATATCCCTGATCTTATTCCACACGGATTATGTGTGTTGCTATTGGGTTACTCTTTAGAGGTGCTGTGCTGTGTGGAAGTATTACAACACTTTCTGTGTAATAACTTAATTTAAATTAAATTCTTAGATTTGGGAACTAATAAACCTTGAAAAGGCGTAACAATTTGAACCGTTTCGGGCACAACGGTGCACTGTAGAACCAACCAACTTGCAAAATGTTATCCCTACAAAGATAAATAAGTAACTTGAACAAATAGTTTTTAATTAAAAGTGTAAAATTGTTTCGCATATACTAAACAGAATTAGCCTAAACATAAAATAAAATGTTTATGTTTATATTATATTAAACGTAAAATGTGTATATTTTTCAATAGCCAATCCATATTCTATATTTATGTTCAGCCAAAAAACAATATTTTGTCGTTGTTACAACTAATGACTTCCACGTCATTTTTTAAGTTGGGTGAACTTCAGTCTCTGTTTGTCAAGTGAACTCAAAAACGTGCTTGTGATAGGTTGCCTTATTAATTTAAGTTGACTCAACTATTTTTATACAGTGTGACACTCACAAATTTGAGCAGGAACGTGTTTTCCCGGAGCGCGCCGATGCATCCGGCAAATCCGAGGATGAACATTACCCCCCCTACCACGATGAAGAGCCATACAGGGTCGAAACCGCCCAGATCTGTGATGGAGGAAATGTTTGACAGCACTCCCTGTGGGCCAGACACATCAGACAGAATTGCTGTGAGTTTATAGCGTGACCCTAAAATCCTTTACCACCTGCCAAGCCGCCGCATTTGTTTGGACAAATCTCCACAGGGATCCGTACTTTTCAAGTCTGGCTCTGTACACAAGGGTAAAATCTTACTGTGACCTCAGAACGAAACGTACGCTGTCACCGAATATATACACAATTTCGTTTTGTCCATTTTATCCCTCTTTTAACGTTTATTTAAAATGAACATCATTTGCATCAAATTAAATTAAAACCCACTTTAACTACAAATGCGTTTTTCGGCGATCGACATTGAGCGAATTAAAAATGAACCACATTGTTAATTATTTACATGGTTTCGCCAAGGTGTTCCCTAATTGGATGACATTAATACAAACTGCCATATGGTCTACAAGTGTCAGAGCAATCAACCACCCAATATGAGTAATTTCCACCATATTTATCAGCCAATTGACTTTTACGTTAATTAAGTCACCTCGAATTAGTATGAATAAATTACGTTCACCTTTCGTCTATGGATGCATAACAGCGAGGCTGACCTTTGGAGAGGAACGACGAATCAGAGACATGATAAATCTCAAACCTTTTTAGGTTACTGTTACAGGCGTGTCGCAAAAAAAACATAACAGTGACATTAAACTGCTGGGAAAATAAAGCACGCCACCCATATGCTCCAATGTGTCACGGTTTTACGAGGAAAACGCAGACATAAAGAGGGGAAAAGGTGTCATGGAGAGTCTCCGTACAGCGTTTAATCTGTTGCAGGCAAAAAAGAATCTTACTTCACTTTCAGCAGAATAAAATGCGAAGCCCAACAGATATTAATTATACTGCTTAAGCGGGCAGTCTGAATGAGACAACGGGGGGAATTCTGGGTAACTTGTACTGGTAAATAGTGCTGTTGTCCACTCCGCTATTTGTGTCCTAAGATTGTTGCTTGGCCATCCTCGTGGATAACGAAATTAAGAATTTGAAGAACCCTTGTGTAACTCTGTATACTTGCCTTTTCTGCCCATGCCCACAGTGCAATAGCGAGAAATGCGGCACCCAGCAACTGCAACACACAAGAACAAAACAGAATCCATCACATTTAAGCCACTTACGCAATTCATTCCTGCTCGAGGTTAGTGGTGTGCAGAGAGCACAGCATTATCTGACAGCAACCTGAGAAAAAGAATTTTGGTGGAGTTTCAGTCAAAGATCCGGAAAGTGGAGATCTTTGGCGTAGGATTCCTGAGAGGGAGCCAAGACTTGTTTTTACTTGAACGAGAGAAATGACTTGGATGTGTTGCTATAACTACTTACAGGAACCAGTGTTTTTTTAGCATTAGCGGATTACTGTATTCTTTATGATTTGGAATGTCTGTCCAGTAACAAGTCAGCGAAAAGTCAGAGACGAAGCAATTTCTCCAACTTTAACCTTTTGTTGACAGACACACGCACAAAAAACATCGTAGAAACTGCTGTCATTTTTCATAGATATAAAACTGAGGTATCATTAATAATTATTAACCGCTACGATAAACATCACTTGATTTGACGGTTTCAGCGGCAACAACATAAACAAACATTACGTGGCCCAAACTTAACTTCCGGTAGACATCCACAAAATATCGTTTTAATTTAATCAAATTAATATACAACAAAATATTCATATAAATTAAATATATTTTAAAAATAATTTTTTAACAACCAAACACAAACTAGACGTTAACCTCTGGCCGGGCGCGTGCGTTAATTTCACAGCAATTTTTGTCTGTTCCACAAACAGCTTGTAAAGTACCACATCATATCAAATAGCAGGTCTCAACGCTAAGGATTTTTTAATCCTCAATGCTAAAAGAAAAAAAGTGTATTATGCTGCTGTCCCTTAAGAGATGCACGGATCTAACATAATGTAACACATTCGTTTTCTTCCCGTAAGATATAATTGATACATTTTTACCAGGATACTTGTTAATATTGACGTTTTGGCGTGAAAGAGAATTCAATTCAGAATTTTGCCGCTCACGTATTTACGTATTTCGTAAGAACCGAATCCAGTCTTCTTTTGCATCTTCTTGAGATTATTTAAATGGGGAAGTCTTAAAAACGTACAAATTAGAATTTTCCATGACGATAAAGCACTGGCCCGAATAAGTTACTTCTTATTCTTTTTACACAACAGTCAACCTTTTGTGAAACAGAAAGGTTTTCTTATGTTAAAGAATAGAAACCATTAAGACAAAAAAATGGTTTTTCAATGGAATCGTGAGACACCTTTATCTTAGTCATAGTGTATCATATCATATCGTGTTAAAATCCAACACATATAGTCTAGAGGGGAATAAAATCGGTGCATGACCCAGGTCAGACTCAAACCTCCATCTCCTACTTTAGCACCCTAACCATTAGACTAGACCAAAGCAGTTTTCAGATTTAGTCCGATACCTCTCACAACATTATTGTCTTTTACTTTGCTTTAACGTGTTAAATACAACTACACAGAAGCCAGTCCAACAACAGCCCTCTGAAAGGTGTGTGTTTGTGTGTGTGTTTATGTTCCTGCGGCATGAGGAACATAAAAGAAAACATATGAGAAAGAAGGTGAAAGTCAGAGGTCGAATATCAACAGCCACAAATCCCCTAATCCCATTTCCCTGAGGTCTCCATTAATCCTATTGGATGGTGGTGACAGAGCTAGACCAGTGATCCACTGAACAACTCAGTACAGCAGTGCAGAATCCCTAAACCCCATCGTGAAGACAAGGGCCTATGTCCTCCATCGCTTTGTTTCTTGATCCGTGTTGTGTGGGGAGAGTTGTCCCAGCTGTGTGGATATCTGGCACATATAGCTATTCTGGCCAATCAGAGTCAAGCTGCCTGCTATCATAGGAACGAGATTATAATACTTACAGTATCTCTGTATTATGGCAAGCGCAGGCTTTGCCATATACACTCTTGGCATAAACTCTCGACTCTCTGACAGTAAGCAGAAGCACTTTTTCCACCAGCTGGTACTTCTATAAGAACAGCTTTTGCTGTTGAAATGCTTTTCGTAAGCCTTGTGACATCGTTATCTTTATTTATTAAAGACCGTTTGCATGGAAGCATTTAATTCGGAAACTCAGACTAGTGTTCTGGATTTACATTTATGTGCATATTTTAGGTTAGCGACTTGAGCAAATCCTGAAACAGAAATTTTAAACTCAAAGGCTATCCTCAAAAATGAAACAACTGATATATTTGACTCATCCTCGTGGCATTCCAAACCTGTGTGACTTTCTTCTGCAGGACACTAAAGGAGATATTTTGAAGAACGTTGATAACCAAACAACACCTCTGAGACATTTCTCAAAATATCTTCTTTTGTATTCCACAGATAAAAAGAACGAGGGTGAATAAATGACAGAATTTTACATTTAGGGTGAACTATCCCTTTAAAGATCACAACACAGATGAACAACTACAATTCAAAAATGTCATGTTTAATCTTCTAAACGGAGTAGAACATTAAAATAAATGTTAAATTAAAGAAAAGTCCACACCACACCTATAACAGTAAAACAAATGGGATGATATTGGGATCACTTCCGTGAGACATTGACAGCCAATCAAAAAGGGCTCACGCATGTAAAATGTAAAACTTCATAAACAAAGTTATTTTGTTAACTATAATCATTATTATTATAGTAATTTTATTTGGTGTGAACAGGGACAAAACTCATCCCACGCTTGCTACAGTGCTACAGACATGAATGATGCAGGTTTGTTGATGAGAGCTTTTATTGATTTCAGATTTTATCTTCTGGTGGACGACAAAGTATGTGGAAAAATGACCTATTTTAAAAGATTGACTTTAGCTATGTATAGGAACCAGAATATCACAGAGATGAGGAAATATGCCCTTTTATCCTGTGCAAATATCCAAAACGGCCTTGCAACCAAATAACAACGCTCTGGCAACCACCCAAACAAATCAGCATCAACACATCTATGTTTTGTGCAATAAACATGACAATTCCTTTCAGAGAATGCTAAATGCATTGTTGACATTATAAGGTCAGGTTTAGGTATACAGCAAGAAACAATGCAAATTGATTTTGGTTCTAAAAGATTTTCCTCTGGCCAGGTTTATGGAAATTTTGATGACTAGTTCATAGTTTCCAAGACAGGGGAGATATCTTGTGATTTTCTACACTCCATCTCAGGGACGAATCTGCAACACTCCCTGACAACATAAGTCCTATAATATATTAAAGGGATAGTCCACCCAAAAATGAAAATTCTGCCACAATTAAGTCATCCTCAAGATGTTTGGCTGAACACAAAGAAAGATTGACATTTCTGGGGCACCATTGACTACCAAAGAAGAAAAATATATAGATTTTCCTTTGTTGTTCTTCTTTTGTGTTTAACAGGACAAACAGTTCAAGGGCACCTTTGACTACCATTTTTTGACTACCACAGAAATCTCAGTTCCTAACATTCTTCTAAATATCTTTCTTTGCGTTCAACAGAACAGGTTCGAAATGCTGCGTTGAGTAATTTTTATTTTCGGGTGAAGTTTCCCTTTAAAACAATGCGCAACGACAGCATGCTTTATGTCATCAATGCTAATATCAGCCGAGGCTCAATATCAGCACATGATGGTTTGTTTTTAATAATTGATGGAACAGCGTGAGTCTCTGGGTTGATTCATCCGCGTTTGAGTGAAAATGAGTCAATGTGGGGCGTGTGTGTTAGTGTGAATGGGGCCTGCTGGGAAATGGCATGGAAATAAACTCCCTCGCAGAGGAACAGAGGAAGAGGGGGAACGGACATGTGGTTCCCATCTGCCACATGAACCTGGAGGATATGAAGAGGAAAAATATACAAAAACACGCACAAACACGAGCTCACGCAAGGCCACACCAGCACACAAAACACTTGCGCCCTGCGCGCTGCTAACTTCACAAATTTGCAATCTTTTGTTTAAAATATGCACTCGGCAAACACACCGAGTGTGCAAACAAACACTGCAGTCAAATGGTTTTGTTGTATGGGGGGCAGCGTGCGCGACAATAGCCGCCAAACAAAGCATTGAATGGGGTTTAATGAAACACACAAGACCTCAGCTCTCTAGCTTCTCGGATGCTCTGGGAAGCAAGAGACTCCTCTCACGCATGCCATTCCCTCGCCCCAAACATCTTCATTTGAACACAAGACAAGGAGCCTCGAATGTAGAGAGGAGGAGAAGATTTTGACGAGGAGAAATTAAAGGGTGCCGGGGTGGCCGGAATGGAGGGAATGTCAGGATGTCCCTGCAAAGCCTCTCGGGTAGATATCAGACTCTGGTTAGAAAGCAAGACAGCTGTAATTACAGGCCATCAGCCTCACACTCAAGCTCCTGAGCTGAATGATGTAGTCTGTAGGGATCAGATAGGTTTCAGCTAAATCATGCTGTCTCCACTTTAAACCAATCAGACGGGCATTACACAGAACGGGCACGCAGGTGTCAAAAAGTCTCCAAAGACGAAGGAGTCAATAGACAATAGGTTTTTAAACAAGGTGGGAGGGTTCATATGAGGCGGGGGGACGAGAAGACATCAGGCCTCGGTTTATTAAAGCAAGCATCACTATTACTATGAATCATCTGAGGGTTAAAACCCTTTGAGTAATAGTGTGAAACTAAACCAGAACTGTTAGTGACACATGAATGAAATGGGTAGTCCTTAACCGCCTAACGAAAATTAACCGTGGCTTTATTGTAGTAAAAGTGTAGTGAACCATGTTTCTTGGTTGAACTAGTTAACACGTGTTAGTATAGTTTTACAAAAAACGTTATGGTTAAAGTATGGTTACTGTAGAATGACAATGTGTAATTTGTGGTTACTTTGATTTGACTACAAATACCATAGTTCAAGTATGATTATTGTAGTAAAAGCATGGTTAGTTTGAGTGAGCACTTAAACGAGTAGATCATCCAAAAATAAAAAGTCATGTACTTAGCTTTCGGCTGAACACAAAAAATATATATTTTGAAGAACGCTGGTCACCAAACAACACGTTGACTTCAATTGTATAGGCACAAAACCATTGAAACATCTCTCATAGAAGTAAGATTCTTATACAGGTTTTGAATGACATGAGGGTGAAAACGGACAGAATTTTTGTGTGAATTGTCCCTTTAAAAGTAAGGCATGCAATTGCTGCAAAATGTAACATATAACACACAATAATAAGGTCTGGAACACACTTGGGGTGCCCTCTTTTGACATGGTGGTATGCATCCAGCCAGCACACCCTAGCAACAGACACACAGACAAACACTACTCCGTTTAAATAATGGAATTTGACTTCAATCGAACCAGAAAAACTTGAGATTCCAGGAGTTTTTCTGGTCAATACGGTCTAAGTTTCAACTCGACAAAGCAGGCTGTCTATAATGTGGCCACAATGGCATTATGAATGTCTGCGGATCATTATGCACGGCTAACATTTCAGACGGGACAACATTAATGCGTGAGGGGACCCATTACGAACACGCCCGACAAAGAGATATTCAAAACGCCATTCCACACAAACAAATGAAAAGAAACCAGGCCAAAATTTATGACATCAATACCCTTACTAGAAACAAGCTTAAACTTAGTCACAGATGCTTCCCGGACCAAGCGCTTCCTTCAATCTCACGTTCCCTCACTATCATACGTACAAACCACACTGGAACCGAACAATGTGATGAGTTCATCATCACAATGAGGTAATAAAGAAACATCAGTGTTAATTATACTGAGAAAAAAATCAACACTCAATGCAAGCAAGATTCTCTGGCGAAATTCATAAAATGAGTCAGGCTAGCTGGAAAAAACATGTATTACAAAAATCATACGCCATATGGTCAGATGAATAGATAAAGAATACGTCCATTATAAACGATGTTTACTTTTATCGTTTGTCTTTACAGTTAACATCACCGATAGACTTTGTTGTTCCAAATCACTGGGAGTTCAAGTTCACTGCAAAAAGATAGAAATAAATACATCAATTACAATACATAAATGGAAAAAAGCGTAATGTGCTGTTAACCCAAGATCCCTCATCCGAGAATAATTGACTCTGTCCACTCTGAATGGGATGTATCGGACGAGATAAGGTATAGTAATGAGATCCAACAATACCATTGTGATCAAATCCCAATGGAAGCAGGTAGTCTTCAACCTAAATGAGCATTTGAATGCCTATTCGACTTCATGCAAAAGAGACGATTTCCATACAGAAAAAGACAATATTCCCAATCATAGAAGAGATGGTTCCCATACAGAAGAACGTGTAAGGACACATCAAACCAAATACAAATCTATTCACGTAACATGAACATTGTCTATCCCGTTGAACTTGTTTTGCAATTCGGAGTTGTTCAGATCACTGAAAACACAATGAGTATCCCTCATCCCTGCTACGAAGGCAGCTGCAATAAAGGAAATGAAATTGACATGCAGGTCCGTGCGTTAAAATACAAAGCTTACCCAAAATATGATGTTGAATCCGAATAAGAAGTATTTAACACAGCAGCTGACCTCTGCTCCTTTAAAGTGATGCTGTTTTCTGCTCATTTTGTCCGGGCCAGCTCACGCTGTCGGGTTGATTCAACGACCAGCAGCGAAAAACTAACGTTAACGGATTTGAGACAAACTCTCAGTGATTCGTGCATCTATATTTGACGCGAGGAGGCTGCGAGCCCCGCTTGACGAAAAATCATCAATACATCGCGAACCACAACAACACGCCGTCAACATTCGCCTTTATACAGATCTCAAGCCGTTGTTCGACATTGATGCTCCGGGTCCCCGCTGATAAACCCCCGGCGCTTCGGATTGCTGTCATTGAATGCGTTTGATATTTTAACCTTGTTGTGAACGATGAAAACAATCCCGATCAGCCTAACAATCCAGCGGGAGCAATGAAGCGCGACACGGCAATCGCAGGACAAGACGTCAACGGGGCAGCATTTCATAATAAAAGTCATTCGGTTGAATTTCTACGCTGTTTTGTCATGGATACGTGACGTTATATATTTAAAAGGACGGGCGGAGTAGGAACGCGACATGAAATTTATCATTTATGTCATTTTGAGTATTTTACTCAAATTATGGTGTATAAACAATAAATGGTTGCTACTGAACATTACTTTTAAAAATAAACATTACTATAATAAAATCACGGATTTGCATCTTTCTTGTGTAATCGTATTTGATAAAACGTGACTTTAAGTTTTATGGTGTTTTGTAGGCCTATTGTGCATTTATTGATAGGCCACATATAACCCATATAGGTTTGTTTGACTTTACGTTACTGTAAGCCTTCTTGGTTAAATCATTGACGCTTAATGTGGATGCGTGTTTTCTACATTTGATCTTAACCTTAATAATAATACAGTTACAAAAAAATCAACCATACGTTACAGATGGACCGATTTATTTTGAAGCTTCCGGTTGTTGTTATTATTAATCGTGGCTTATTGCTGATAGTGGAGGAGGTCTCGATTGCAGCATCTCTGCAGCATTGGTGGTCTCCCCGGAGACTGTAATTCTTGTTTCACTGTTAACATGAGAAAATTATCAAAACTAATTATAAATATACATCTGAAAAGCTGATAGTAGCACACGAACAGTCCGTATTTATTCTGCTTTTATGAAAATATTGTTTTCAAAATAACAAAGTGTACCTTTACGCCATTTATGTTGTTGGGTTGGTTGTTTATTAATAGACAACTATTTTAAACACTTTTGTCTTCGTTTTAGTCGGTTTTGTGTTTTTTGTGTTTTTTATTCATTTCTCTTTATCATTAATTCATATTTGCTATATTATTTTGAACGCTCATGTTGCGGTTAGCTTTACTCTTTCTGTCCTACAGGTGGTGCTATTTACAAGGCGTTCGGCAGTCATTCTGAATGTAGGCCTATTTGATCAAAATCAAGGTAGGGTACCCACTTTAAATTAAAAATTGTTAACATGTATGTATCTTACAAAATGTCCACCCACATGCTGATTTAGAACAATTAACTCTGTAAAACACCCCGGGTAAAAATGTGAGGTCCATAGAGTAAATTTTAAGGTACAACAGGGTTTCACATCAAAATGTGAACTTCCTTTTTTAACCAGAAGCCTCACAAAACTATGCAAGTTTTTGCATTTGTCATTAAAAATATATTTTAAATTGTATTTATTTTGAATGTATATAATAAATATGAAAATAATTTTTACAAAATGTCCCCCCAGTGAATCACGCCCATTTCAGGACGGCTTACACCTTTAAAAAATACCACATAATGTCATGGCACATGTATAATACATTAGTCATTAATTGGAAAAATACCTATTAGATGACATCAATAAATACAAATCTTTATCCAAGGAGACAGTATTATTATTTATTTGTGTTTATTTCATTTACAAAGAATTGTAAAGACAGCGAGAGAGAATGTTGGAGCATGGTCCTTAAACATGACATCAAAAAAGTACATGGCAGTTAAATTACGCATAACAGAAGAGCAAAGGAAGGATTACACCAGCTCACTGGGGCTGTAAAACATCCCTGATGCTGTGAAAGAAATTCTAGCCAAAGGTGCCAAGTCATTCTGGGGCTGATGTCCCTGTCAATCAAACTATGTTTACATGCTCATGAACCTGCTGATGTACCAATGTAGAGAATCACTTTCTGATGTGCTGTGATTCAATACTCCAGTACAAAACATGAGTAGACTGGCCTACATGAGACTTAATCCTCACTAGTGCTCAATATTAGCAGAGAGACAGATTTCAGAACTATGGCATACAATGTTTCAAAATTATACTGTTAATGTCATTTTACTCAAACATAATACAATGTGTTTTGTGAAAAATATACCAATCTGGTGAAATGCATGCTGTGTACAGACGGACAGCTTCATGGGTGACGTTTAACTTTATATGACAAACCTTACATGCGCCCAAGAATATATTTGTCTGTGTGTGCAATGTGTAAAAAAGCTAATATACCGTGACTCCTTGCACCTTATTGTACCAAATAATAATAAAACAGCCTAAACCCCAAACTACTGAAGTTATTTTTGTGTGACAGTGTATAGTTTAATGCTGCTGAGAAATTTAGAATATATAGGTATCGGCAGGAAATCTCACCAGCAACTTTTTTTATGCGAACTTTCGTTATGTGTCGTGTTCTCTTCTGCCCTATTACACAGCAGATCACCAGAGCCATTTGTTAAAAATGACAACCTATTTTATTACTGTCCTGCGTGTCAGCACAAAAATAGAATGGAAGTTGCATTGGATTTCGAATTACCAGCATCTTCCATTTATAGTTCATGTAATGTAGATAATGCCAGCCATTCTCTTTTCACACTGTAAAAACTTTGCTGTATTTACTTAATATCTAGTGTAAATTGACTTATTATCAGCAATAAGTAATGTGTTCCTTCCAAGTTTCACTTGAGACCTTAGCATTTTCTCACTGTGCAACAACATTCCAATACTCTCAAAGCAATACCGTCAAAGCAATTCTGTACAAAAAAGCATTACCTACATTAAAAATGAGATTAATAACAAATACTTGCAACCCTTGCATATTAAATTTTTTCTTTGGTAATAAGTGTCAGTGATTGGGTACATTTTTGAATCCACATAATGCCTTCTTCATAAGATCACAGACAGCTGTATAAAGGCCCACATTTTGCTTTAAAATACTGTTACTTATCCACACGTCATTCCAAACCAACCCTATTTATGGACCTTTTTGGTTGCACAGTACACTAAAGGAGGTGTAAGCCAAAATGATTTTTTACTACATAATATAAAGTAAGTTAGTAGGTTGGGATGCTGGATGAAGGGCAACGGGACAAAACATTATTATTAACTAAAAAATACTTGTGTTTGTTTATTTAATATACGTCTCTGTAGAATATACATCTCTATATTGCTATAAAATATTTTATTGGCTAGAAATTGTGGGTGGTGGGACCTTAAAATGTTGTTTTAAACAATAAGGTCCACTGATGTAAGCAGTTCGTACAATTTGAGATTTCTTGATTTTACTTGATTTTACTAGCTACAACAGCGGAAATAATAGTTATTATTAGCAAAATAAGACTTGTTATAAAGAAAGAATATTCAAATATTCCAGCATACCCTTCCTATTCACTTTGATTGTACAGTATGCAAGAGTAAAAATTTGCCTCGCATCTCCTTTAGTGCCCCAAACAACTTGGGCAGCAAATCCCACATATTTTACATTCAACAATCAAATGTCTCTTTAGATCCCGTTCTTAATGAATTTCAGGCTGAACTACAACCGTCTACAAGTGCTTCCTACAGATCCTCAGGCACGCTCCCTCTCTTCACCTGCAAACCGGCGGTCCATCCACGGGGGCAGGTGTTGTAGCTGCGCGCCCCAGGCGAGCGCAGGCCAGAATCCTCTGACTCGACCGACGCGTCAGAATCAGTTAGAGAGCGAGTGTTATACAAGCGCACCGGAGAATGGATCATACGGGTGGGAGATGGACTGGTAAGGGTGGGCGACTGGGCGCCCAGCATCCGTGGTTGAAAGGGGCTTACAGGCTTGTGATCATAAGGTGAGGTGCCAGCGCTCACTGGGGAGATAGGCAGGCTGTGTCCACTCCGAGCACCTGGAGACGGACTGTTTTTTCTCTTGGCAGCGTTGATGATGTTTTTGGCCAAAATTCGGTGGTTGGCTTTGGTGTCATGGATGGCGGCCGGGGACTGGCACCTGTTTTCCCAGGGTGGAGATAGAGGAGAGGTGGCAGGTGGTTTGAAGATGGGTCCCGGAGATGGAGAAGTTGTGACGAGCTTATGGATCGGTCGGGGGGAATGGGTTGTTGGTGTGGGCTTGTAGATGGGGTTAGTGGATGTGGAGGTCACCACGGGGCTGCTGGTAGACCAGACTGCACTGGACAGCACTTCTGGACTGGTAAAGCGTCGTGTGAGGTTGGGTGTCCTGGAAGTCGGGGTTGTGGAACCAGGGCTGGTGATGGGTATCAGGGTTTCCTCCTTGATCTGTAAGAATATTGAATATGGTTATGTTAGACACAATATCTTATATATTTTACCACAAAGATACAATCATACTCTAAGGGAGAACCAACAACATGAGAAAACTTTTAAGACGTAAGATTTGCAAAATCAGAAACAAAACCACAACAAAAAAATCGATTTCCATGTACCATGCAGGTTTTGGCTGGATTAGCAAATCTATGAACACACCATTGAATCTATCAGGGCTTTTCATGCACTTCATGATTAAAGTGAGACGTTTATTCTTGTCCGACGTCTACGCAAGTCTCACAGCACACCAAGACATCATGCCAACTTCAGATCACCAGCATAAACGCTGCCGAGGCCACTAACCTTTACTCAGATATGCATTTGTGCCGCTGAGGCTGCTGGGTAGGTTTTCAACCCCAGCAAATGTGTTTTTCCAAGCATGAGCGAGGCCGTAGGTCGGCCCGTTTGTCTAAAGCTCAAGCCCGCAGGGGCCTGTTTTGGCTCAGATGTACGTTTCAGGGGCAGGCGAGGAATGCACGGGGCACATTCATATTCAGTCAGCGTTAGAAAAAAGTTTCTAATTTCATTTTGGGTCGGGGCACCACGCAGCGGGCAGCCCTCAGTGATACACACGGCTTTGTTTTGCTATTGCAAGTGGATGGAGTAAAAACCCTCTCTGTGGAAAAACAGACTTGCTCTTTTCTGCATTTAATAGTACAGATACTACTGTAAAAGAAGATTTTAAGAAGTTTTAGAGAAATACAACAAACACAGAACATATCTGATTAGTACACAGCAGAAGATAACACAGTGTGAAAATAGAGACAGATCAGATGAAGAGAATTTCTTGGTTTTAATTAAGACCGGCGTGGTCAAAATCGAACGAGAGGAAGCAGAGAGAAAAACAAAGATATAATATCAGTGCGAAAAACTGCACCGTTTGAAAACAACCAGCATAGAAATCCCCATCAGATATCACATATGTAAAGATAAAGTCAAAGTATACCTGCAGTGAACATTAAATACACACTGTAGTAAAACTAGCAAACTATGTCCTACAGTAATGAAACAAAAGCATACAGCGTTAATTTAAAGGAAAAACAGCACAGGTGTCACGTGGAAGTATAAACTCACATGTCTTTACTAAATTATTAAATTATATTTTGTAGATCATAAAAGGCAACACGCCATCTGTTAAACTGCTTCATAAAACCGTAACCAGACTGCCGCCTTAAAACTTGGAAGCAAACACTGGAAAAAGACACACTAATTTTGAAACCTAAAATACGTGGCATGAGCGCAAAACTGAATAAACTCTACTTTTAAAGCACAGCTGCACTAAATTACAATGTCTTGATAAAAAACTAAATAAGGTTCAATTACATGGCCCTCTAGTGGCCGGTCCATGGATTACAATGCTAAGTACATAGGGTTTGACATTCACAGCCTCCATACGCAAAACCAAACCAGTAAATAAACACAAAACAGATTGTGCAGTGCTAAAATGTTCTTAATGTTTTTTTTTATCAGCAAATATATCTAATAATTTACTTCAGAGGAAACAATGAAAAAGATTTTTAACTCTTAAACTCTTTTTTTCTCTTAAGTCGACATATCTCTAACATAACAGCATTTTGTTAGAAACTAAAAAACGAACATATTCTGTTAAACCGTTTTTCAAAAGAAATTCTCTAAAACACTCTTATACAATGATCAAATCCCATTGGGGTTTCATTTTTGCATGCATGGATTTTTCATCTGAGAGATGCACCACCTGTAAAATATTGTCTAATGCTCACTCAATACTTCTAAGCAAGCGATCATATTGACCAAAACACTTTAGTGTTAAGAGTACTTCAAGAATAGAGAGAGGGCCAATAAGTAATATATTAAAAGAATGAGGATGGTTTCCACACCTGTGGGGTGATACCAGCTCTTTTGGCTGAGAACGTGGGTCTGGCCACCTGGACGCCAGAGCGGGGCGATGCCACTCGTTCTGGAGCTAAAGGAGACACTGGAGAACTGATGCTGGAAATGCAAGGCATCATGGGAGGAGAAAAGCAATGGGTGGACCTGTAGGCAGCAGAAGGGCTGTATGGTGATGGCAAGGGACTTGTGGGAAGTGAGGTTTGCCTGGAGAAAGTGTGGTCTGTCATGACTGGCCTAGGAGGCGGGGCAGCTCTGGGAAGTGTGCTATATGGATCTTTAGTTGGGTTGAAGATGAAGAGAGATGAGTTGAGTTGGTATGGCTGATGTTTCGACAGCTCCATCTCGATTTTAGTGCAGCCATTCTCCAAAAGCACCTCTGGAGCCGGAGATGGTTCTGGCGTTTTGACCGGAGTCTTTTTTTGTGTAACGTGGTGAGCTTTCAGCGTCTTCGAAATCTGTGCACTGACATTTGAAGAGTTAACAATGGCTTTGACTCGACCAGGCATGTTGGATGGATACACCCAGGATGGCGGTAAAGACATTGTTGGAGAGGGAGACCTTCTCCGTTCTTTGCTATCATGGACGTACCTTTCCATCCTAGACTGGCGTTTGGCAAACAGTTCAGCTCCTTTCCCCGAAGCGTGGGTGAGGGCCTGCTCAGGCTTGTGCTCTGTCCTGGCATGCGTCCTGGAGCTCTTCAAACACGAGGCCCACTCTGGCACCAACGCGTCCTCGTGAACAACCTCCTCCTTGGCTAGAAAGTTTGAAGCTTCGGCGCCGAGAGCCAGCAGCTCCTCCTCTTGTGATGGATCTGGCTGGGCTTTCTGTTTCTTCTTCTCATCGGCTCCTTGCACCAAGGAGAGGAGCTCAGGGTTTGGAGCTACTTTGGGCTTTTCTTGAAATGTGAACATGGACTTGCGGGTTGCTCGGCGAACCATGCCCTCATCGAGGATGCCGGTTTTTATGGGCATCACAGATCTCTTCTCGGTCAAGAGCTCAGGAACAAATGTGGGTCTGGGGGCAGATGGGCGAATATAGCAGGAGGAAGGCTGGGGTGAGGGAGCGTTGGCCATTGGTGTAGGTGGGATGGAGTAGGATGGGAGTGGTGGAGTTGGATAAGAAGGAGGTGGTGGTGGAGAGAAGACAGGTTGTGTGTGTGCTATAAAAGATTGTGTTTGAGAGTATGTGGTAGGGAGCTCTTGGAAGGGGGATAACGGTGGGGAGTCGTAGGATGGAGCTGGTGGGATGTCCATCACTGGACTTACAACTTCTGAAGAGCCTACTGTAGTTGGGGAGAAAAATGGCAGAGCCGTTCGGTTGATAATGGAGCTTTTTGTTGTCACAGCCTTGGTTATTTTTACATTGCACTGCGTACTGTATCCGTTCAAATCTTTATCGGTTTCTACAGAGTGAGCATGTCCTCCATTTTCCTGAGGTTCCTCCTGAGCAACGCCGTCCAAAACCACCATATTACTGTCACTTCCAGAAGTAATTTCATCCTTTACTTCTGTAACACCTTCTGAAAGCTCCTCATCTTTCTCATTGACAGGGAGAAAGTGTCTTTCATGTCCATGCTCCTCGAATACATCCTCACGCGTAACATCACTTTCATCCTCCATGTTGCACCCACCAGCTGACCACGTGAGATTTCTGTGATTTAACTCCTTGTGGTCCTTAGCTGAGCGCGGTTTGTCCCATGGACCTTTAGAAGGTGAATCAATTACATTCTTGGACTCTTCTGCTCCGCCTCCTCCAACACTCACAAGCGTGAAGGCGTTTACTCTCCGTCTACGGCGATTGAAGAGCTGGACACCTTTGGAGTTGGAGTTGGCCTGGAGCTGAGCAGCGATGATCTGACTTTTGGTTCGCGCCTCCTTCAGCTCTTTCTCTGACAAACTGGCACTTCTGCTGAGGTCTGAAATAAGGGAATGAAACAGAAAGCAGTTAACAAAATGAAAACAGAAATATTCACAGCCTGCCAGTTTAGAAGGGATAGTGCACCCAAAAATGAAAATTCTGCCATGAATTACTCAACCTTACTGTAAGTTGATCAAAATCTGTATACATTTATTTTTCCGGCTAAACACAAAGAAAGATATTTGGAAAAATGTAAGCAACTGAGATTTCTGCAGCACCTTTGACTACCATTAAATATTTTCTTCAATGGTAGTCAATGGTGCCCCAGAAATCTCAGTTGCTGACATTCTTCCAAACTTCTCAACTTATAAGGTTGAGTAAGTCATGACAGAATTTTCATTTTTGTAGTAAGTATTTACAAGTCCTATGAGTGATGAACTTTTAAAAGGTACTTTTAAGTGCATATGGGTTTTCCAGACTAACAAACAAAAAGTCACATTTAATATTACAGACCTGCTTTATTGGAGACAGGCACTGCACAGGTTTTGACAAATACAAGACTTTCTTAAATGCTATTTCATGATCTCACCATTAAGCTCACAGATATTTAAGATGCTATTTAAGTTTCAATTAAAGTTAGTCCTCTATCTTAAAAGTCAAGCAAATTATGTGGGTTTTAATACTTCAAGTCATCCTGCAAATAAAGGTGGATCATAAAATGATGACACATTCATAAAATAAATTACTTTAATTTCAAAGAAAAAAACATTTATTTTGATTCATGCTGCCTAGAGGGCAAACCTTTTGGGTGCCATATAAACTTTTCAGATATATATTGTTCGAGGACCTCCTGAACATACTAAAATGTTGAAATTTGCAGTTCTACCAATAATTTGTCAAAGAGGGATGTGAAAACAGGCATGTATTTGTTGAAAATGGCAAAGGTTTATTGACTGCCCAAAAGACCCATTCCAAGCTGCAGAAAGTATTTCCTTCACCATGGTCTCTAGTCCCTCCCTTAGCATTCCTCAACTGCCGAGAAAATTCCCCGCTTGAGAGTGCAGCGTGCCATGAGGACTCTCCAAACCACTTGGAGCTATAGGTCTATATGCTGACATCCTGTCAGGTTCATACCTTTCGATCATCACTTACAAGACAAAGTCTACATTTAAATGCTTGAACTCTGGCCTGAAGCATTTGTTACTGCTATATTTCTTTGGAGATTCTGCTTATCGAGGCACAACAGGAAAAGACAAAAAATCCAAAACATAAACATTAAATATAAAGAACCAAATCAAAATCTTTGTTGTCAGCTTAACTCACTTAATGTGTGGAACATAAACACAATCTGTTTTCTTAATAGACCTTAACAAATAATGACTGTAGACTTCCCGAAGGTAGTTCTTAGCTTTTATCTTCAACCTCAGACTTGGAAGGAAAATCTTTTTGAGTGTTTTTGGTTAGCAGGTATAGGTCTTTGTATCGCCAGAGTCTAATTTGAGTTGTGTCAGGTAGTAAAACCTTCTCAGTTTGTTTTATGTGCAAGTTTGCCAGACTCAAAGGAGCTTTCACTTCACATGGCATAACACTATTATAGAGCACGGGTAATGTGCATCTGTGATTCATTCCACCAGCAAATAAAATATCTATTCATTTAGTCTGGCCATGCAACCCAACCTCCAGTGCTGCGGTTAAAAGCTTTCCATTTTCCTTCTTTACAGATTCTACAGATTTAAAAAGATCCGAGTTGGTTGTTAAAACATGGAGCGAAATCCCATAATCATGCATAAATGCAACTTTTCTCTTTGCATTTCTTTCCAAAGTATTCAACAGACATTTTCGTTTACATCAAATTCCACAAGTTCTCTAACCCGGACTATTTTTACCCGATGCAAGAACAAATACTTAATGACAAATATACTTTTCACAAAAAAAAAACTCATGTCATGCCTAAGAAAAACAGAATATGGGTTAAATTGTCATATTCGGAGCATTCTACTTATAAAATAACATTAACAATTTAATAATGAGCTCGTTAACAGTCCTGGACATTTACATTCTGAATTCAGAAGAAATGCGAACAAATAAAATCTTGACCATTTATACTAATATATATATTTCACAACAAAGCAGCAATTTACTTTCCCCTCATAATGCTGTATGTATTGCAAAACATTGCTCCCATGCCTTAACCAAGCAGAATAAGAGGCAAGCATATGACACATTATTAATATTAATATGATGTGTCATCACGTTTCAACCTGAAAGCGCGTTTCATAAAACTACTTTAAAATTGAATTATAATTCGCGTCAAATATCAACTTTAAGAGCCAAGCCGGTTCAAACACAACTTCGCGTAGCTAAAGTTTTCCCCTTCTCTTACCTTAATAAACTCTCAGTTCAGTCTGTTTAGTTGCTGCTCCACAAGCTTTTCTAATTTAACTTCATCTGTCTTCCACTCCCCTTCCACGGCGAGTTCAGATCGGATTTCGTGTTGATGCGCTCCGCCGCTCCAAATGCGCATCAGGCATGAGGCAGGCAGCAGGCTGGGGCACTGAACACGGCTTTGCTTCCCTTTTGCTTTTTTAAGGATGGGCAAAAATCTGTGGCTATGCTGTGTGACGTTTCCTCTGTTTTTGGTTTGGTACGCGTCATTTTCAGCTGAGCTACACATTAGTGAGCACCGGGGCTAGTTGTCACACGGAGAACTCTAAATCAAACGTCAAGTAAACACACTGGAATACATTAAAGGGTCAGGAAAAATAACTAAATGTTGCCACGCCCTAAGCCAGCTAAACATTTAAACAGTAGCCTATACACTTTCACATTGCATGTGGAAACTGTAAGAAACAATAGGTTAAACCTGTAAATAACACACATGTTCACCCATTTAAACAATTATATGTTGGTTTTTGTCTTTATTCTTTTAAATGTTTGTATATAGTGCATTATTGTATTTATATAGTTCAAATGTTTTCTATCTTAATGTATATATTTGTGCAAAATATTTTGCACTACGTTTACAGTTTCTTCTGCACTAAGCTCCTGTCGCCAAGTCAAATTCCTTACATGCTTGGTAATAAAGCTCCTTCTGATTCTTCTGAAAATATATATAAGAGTTAACACATTGAAAGTTTTTTCCTCTGTTATGCAGAATCAGATCTTTAGTTTTCGTGATTTTTAGAAATGCTGGGCTGGGTAAATGGGCACCTAAACCAAGGGTGGAGTTCAGTTTAAGCCGCAAAGATTTGCTTTCTTAGCTGACCCATGTCTGACTCATAACCCTGATGCTTAACTCATCACTAACCTGCAAGGAAAGGCCAAAAAGCTCTTCAAAAACAGCAGAAATGTGGGGCAGAAAAATAGTTCCCCAAATCCATTGGCAGTGAGCTGCCTGTGATGTGTATAGCCCTTCAGTGTTGAAAGATGATGGAAATTCTTGAGGAAGCTTGAGATTTTGGGCTTTGGTAGCCTAAGGGATTGTATATCAAAAGGTCAGATTCCCCTGTCGGATGTTATGGTTTGTTAGGGGAGGGTGGGATAAAATGTCACTCTTCCTCTGGACAACGTGTGTGAATGTATGAGGAATGGAGTGATGCTGTCTACAGAAGAAAAAATCAATGATATGCACTTGCACCTTACTGTGGTATCTACAAAACCTGTTCTGGGAGACTCACACCTCTAGAGGCCAACACTCACAAAAAAGCATTTAACAGATTAGACATGCCTCTCTTTTGAGCTTCTACATTACTGCAGATTTCTTCTCTATATCAATCCTGAAGCAAATGAATTATGAGCATGAAATAGAGGGTGTATTTCATTTTCCAGAGCAGTGCTACTAGAAAGTCAGCATCTGGAAAGAGACATTAAATACAAGCATTCAACAATGTATGTCAACAAACTACAACACTGTGTGAAAATGACATCGTTGCTAACAAGGAGAGCGAGAAACAGGACATATAAAGGAAAAACTAAATGAAACCAACAGAAGACGGAAGAATTGGCTGTTATCTCTTCGCTCATTCAGCTCAAATACTGATACACTCACTTTAAAGCTATACCGACATCACAGCAGCATCTCTCTCATCAGAGTTTTGCAATGCCGCACACTTGCAATGGTGCTTGGTTATCTGCAAATAATACACATTCCTTCCAGATAACTTTTCCTGAAAGCTTGAACATTATTGTCACTGGGTATGCACTGACGTTCTATTACTGAACAGCTCATCTGTGTCTTTGCTGTGAGGAAACAGATGTGTCACTGAGGGTTTATTAAACTCTGATGTCTAAACGGTTTGGAAACAGTCGCATTTCACATCTCCAATGCATCATCTCGTGGCATCAAGTATAATGACAGGTAACCACTCAGAGGTGGCTCTTATACAAAACATTCAGAGACCAACTTAACATTTTCTAGTGACTGGTAACATCTACATTTTTCAGTTGACTCAGACGAGGGTTGATAATCACTCGTAGCAACCATCTTTTCAACAGGCATTAGAAACATTTACATAAATGTGAATGTGAATAATTTTTTTTATGTTTTTGGTATTTTTTTTACAGTGTCGCTTGGGAGACTTAGGAGTTTTTAAATGATAATTTTAAGTATACACTTTACTATCTATTGTTCTTTAGGATAAGTAAAAATTGACAGGAATAGTTTACCTTAAAAAAATCTGTCATCATTAATTCACCCTCATGTTTTCGGTCTTTCTGCTGTACACTGTACCCCTAACACAAAATATGATAGTTTGAGAAATGTCTCTGTGGTTTTGTATCCACACAATGGCAGTCAACAGGGTTCAATGCTGTTTGGTTACCGGCGTGCTTCAAAATATATTTTGTGTTCTACAGAAGAAAGTCATACAAGTCTGAAATGACATGAGGATGAGTAAATTATAAATTGTCCATTTCAATTGTTTAGTCCAAGTATTACAGTAAAAGTGACATGCCGATTACGTCTTAGATGCCTTAATGAATAATGTTTTGTTTCATATTGAGAACTCAGATTTGCCAATATTCATGAGTCAGAGTAAAGTTTGACTCATTGCTGAAACTCGACCAGAGACACATGCGAGATCTTTTGTGATTTTTCTTTCTTATGGTCATTTAAAATAATTTAAAAGCTGTATCATCTTATGTGTGATGGGTTTAGGTTTTTTGTGTTACTAAACTGTTTAATTCAAGACCAGACTGGACTGCATTGTAATATAACCTGCTCTTTTGACTCAAAGTTGCAAACAAGAAGTAAATATTTACTTGTTTTCCGTTCCACCTGGCTGATGCACATCGTCAAGCCTTGTTTTCCTTTGACCCCACAGTGATCATCTTTCTCCAAGATCCAGGTTCTCTCCAGGGACTTCTCTGAAACAGCCCTGTCAGGGGTGGATGATGTGGCAGTCGGCCCACCCCAGCTGTCCCCTCTCCTCAACGGCTCAGGTTTATAATCCATCTTTGCTTCTGCGCCTGGTTTTGTCGCTCCTTCACAAACTCTCTCTTAACTGATCTCCCTCTTAGCGTGCACGCTCGCCTGGGTGTGACTTTGTTACTCAGCAGAGGTGTAAGTTTGGCTTGTTAGAGGCAGTTTCGGCTTGTTTTAACCCTTTTGACTTATGAAGAAGCGAGGATCAAAGTGAAAGCGCTACATTTTGCTAGGTGTTTGTCTTCACGGTAATCCTCCGAGCAGACCCACTACCCACCAGAGATGAGCTGAAAAGTGCACTTGTACGTTCAATCCACACAATATTACTCAAACTCTAACAAGACCTCCCAGGAGGCACTTCTCAATGCACTTTGGAGCAGTTCCCATGGAAAACTTCCAAGACAATTTCACAACTTGGATATGCTCTATTGCAAATCCGGTGAGGGCTCAAGACTCTCCGCTGTTTTATTTGTCTGTGTCTGTTTATATCCACCGATCCAGATATTTTTCTTTCTTTTTATAAATTCCAGTCAACAAAGCATGTCCCTTGAGTTTACCAGGATCTCTCCGAGACGGTTTCTCAGAAGGCACGCGTACCCCTTGCTCTTAAAGATGAAGGGCAGTAATTGGTGCTTTCCTGTCGTTTCATTAGAGAATGACAGATACATTCAGCTTAAAGGTCATCCAAATGTTCAGCTATTGTAATCGTTCACAAAGTTGAATTTCAAGCAAGGCTTCGTTGGGATCAATCCATATGTTTATATTACAAACAGATGTTTTCTGTAGTTTTCTTTCTATATCCCTGTATTACTGATTGGGTCTCTCTGGGTGGCTTAAATGGGCCATATGATCTCTAACTCACCATCAAGGCTGACGTTTAGTTTATTTACTCATTTCAGATTACGTCCAATGAGATTCCACAGGCAATGGTGTATCCAGACAGGGCTTAATGTCTTAACCTCTGTGTATTTGTGCTTTTGAAATGAACCGCTGCCGGTGGAGTCTGTGTTGTTTGGAAAGATGTTCCTCTGAACTGCCACTTCCTGAAACATAAAGGTGGAAACAATTAAATTCAATCAATATAAGTGCATTTATAAAAATAAATAATATTCTACAAAACATTAAAACATGTCATAATACTGTGGCGATCTGAACTAGACTGACGTTGGGAAACATAATGGAAAGAAATGTTTTTATTACATACAGGAGGGGCATTTCCTTTGGCCTTCTGCACTTGATAGCAGTTGTGAAAATGACACCCCACCCATTGTCCAATCAGTGGGAGAAATGAACTACATTTCCTACATGTGGAAACAATGCATATCTAATTTTTTCTTGAGCATTATCAAAGAGACAGGATATTTAAAGGAACAGGAGTTGGTCAATTATGAGATTTCATTCAATAAAACCCAATTTAAGGGAAGGAAGGTCAACACTTTTTAAAGTCGTCACTTTGGATTCAATTTAATCTGGAATTCCACTTTATTACTACCCGCACCACACTGAACGAAGAATCAATTTATGAATTTAATAATTCAAACATAAAAATGTAAGTTAATAAATCACTTTTCGATGGACAAATTAAAAATTTTAAATGCTGTTTAAAAAAACAGTAACAGCCTTTTTCGACAGTAATAGACCTCAGCAGAAACCATGACAGATGTCACCAGAAACTATCATCCATAAAATTATTTATGCTTAATTTGGCTAGTTGGCTAGTATTTTAACATGCTTGAATCTACACCAGATTTGCCCGTAAAAACATTCACACATTTTATCTGCAAAATCCATTTAACCCTTTAAATGAATGACAAACCTGCCAGGCTTACAAATGTCATGTCTCAAAGTTGTCACCATAGATTATCTGGTTTCATGAAGCCATTTATAAATGTATTAAGGAATTTGCTTTAATGGGAAGGGCTTTCATATGACCTCCAATTAAAGATGTTTCATGCTCAAACTTAGACACTTCGGTACCTGCTATCAATTTACTTTCCACACTGAGAATCGTCCCTCACATCCTGTAGGCAGCAGCAAAGGGTCACATGAGGTGATAAAACCCCATTAATCTTCATCAACTCCCATCAACTGTCGCTAAAACCAATAACACGCATGACAAATAGGAGCTCTCACTCTTCTTGTGATTAGCTTGACCCCTGTGCGTTTATGTTTGGGAGTTAATATCACACCCACTCCAACAGTTTACTCAGGCCACAAAGAAAATATTCACTGATCACGCCCTCTCTGACATCTTTACAATACAGACAACAAAACAAATACAAAAGCCTCTCACAATCTCTGCCCCTTCCTCTGCTTCGGACCAAAAGTGAAGAACAGACGCTTTGTTTGAGATGCTGCTGTCAAAGGATCACCATTAAAAGTGCTCATGAAAGATCTGAACAAACCCTAACACTAACCAGGCATGATGCAACAAGTTTCTAGCGAATTATTTGCATGTCCACAATGAACGAGAAATTACTGAGTGCTACAGAAATACAGGCCACACCATCTGTGCTATAACCGTGAATGATGGCTCAATTCATGTGGCCTTTTTGTAAAGTAGAATGCATCTATAATAGAGTTCAGGCAGTACATTTTCACCTTGTGGATGGTAAAAAAATGGAAAAACACACCAATAGATAATGTTAATCCAACACATATTAAGAATTCAGAATATCAAAAGATAAGACAAACTCGAGCACTCAACACTCAAGTAATTTACCCAGTGCTCCCTGCACTCAAAAAATGGATTTGTTGAATTTACTTTAAAAAGCTGCGTCAAGGGGTTCCACGCAACAATATTCAGTCATTTGAAGAAATAACACTTTAGTTATTTGCAAAATTAATCTAAGTAATGTTGATACAACTTTTTTGAGTATATCCAAACCATTCCGATTGAACCAGTAATTTTAAGTTAAATCAAAATCAATATTTATCTTTCTCAATGGTACGTTTTGTTGTCATACACATATTATATTCAGACTTACCGCATGTAAGTAAAAAGAGAATGAGTAAATCAGAGGAGAGGCATCTCAGTACATGCATTAGCACAGTTAATGCTCATTGAATGATGCAAAAGACCTCTCACAGCCTAAGCATATGTATCACTTTTCAAAACAATGGCAACAATAAAACTAAAACATTCAACAAACTCAACAAACCTCAAAGATAAATGAACATTAAGCATAAACAAGTCTTTATCTTTACTGAAAAACACTTAAAATAACACAAAATTTCGACATTTACTGCCTAAATGCATTCTTACGCAAAGCATGCTGGGAACTGAAAATCCCCCTCAACCAGTCATGTGGAATTACTTGTTTATATCAAGTAAACCCGACAATAGGTCCATTAGGTTTTGCGTTCTTCTCAACAATGTTAAGCTGACCAGTCAAACACTTGTTAAGTAAAGCTGACAGATCTACATTTTACCATAAATAACATAGTTAACTTGTGTTAATTGTTACTTGCACTCTGTATGGACTGTGAACAAGGATGGTTTAAGTAAAACTAACAGCAGCGGGAGTTCATTTTTTTGAGTGTTGCCTTGTTGCTCACATTTGGAAAACCAGCCACCACATTTACATTTTCTTAAAAATGTAGCCATGCCTAATGTGGCCTCAGATGGCATTTTAGAGACATTTACTAATTGCAAAGATAATTATACAAAATTTAAGCCAAAACACTAAAACATTTATAAACTAAGTAATAAAATAAAAGTCAAATAAATATAAAATATTACAAAACAAAAGTGCTAAAAGTTCAAAAATTTAACACAAAAACTAAAAAGATAAAAAAGCTAACTAAAAATATGAATGCAACTACAAGAAACTAAAAAACTAAACTACACTAACTATGACCTGCAGTGATCCCACACATTTCTCAGTTATGCTCTAATGGTTTATCATCCGTATATCTGTCATTCCAATGCAATGAGGCCATTCCTGTGCCCACACACAAATTCAATCACCCGCATTGTCGAAAGACCGCTTCCATAAGTCCTGTGGCACAGGAGACAGGTAGCGAGAGGAAAGTATTTGTGTGCTTTTCGAGCAACCGTAGGTCCATCACAGTGCATATAACAGTGATGGTGTACACAAGAATGTCTGACACAGCGTTTTGATAAACTTCAGGGGCCCGACAGGTCTCTCTAATCACCCAGATCCATTACAGCCCTCCAGGGCCGGATCCTTCAACCGTACGCCACAGCACAATGCAGAGACCTGCTCTTCAACTCGGCTTCTCTTGCACAAAGGCCTATTCAAGCACCTGTAAGTGGTCTGAAAAATGATTTGGGGGTTGCACTTAATATTTGGCATTCTTGGAGAACAATTCACAGCAAGATTCTGATAGCCAGCATGCCTTGGCTTGCGCGGCTTGATGACAGACAGCGAAAACACCATCGCTTATAAACTTCAATGGAACATGGTTCCTGATTCATAAAAGTACAAAGTACATAGCGGTCCCAGGTATAAATTACGATGAAAAGCGTCTTGTCATCAGGATCGCATTACATGCATGGCTTCTCATTGGATTTGTCCAAGAGCAAAGATGAGCATCTGACGATAAAGATCAAGCACAGGAAAGAAAACAAATCCAATGTGCTTTGTTAAAAAATGTACTACTGTAAATGCTTTGTGTCAGCGCTTACTGGGATAAGAGAGTTTAGGTACCTTTTAATTTGATTTTAATGACATGCAAACCTTAAACAAGATCAAGGAACACACCACAAAAGGAGAAAAAGCAGACACCAGTGAATACAAATACAGCACCAACTAAACCAAAACTCAACCAATGAAATTTACAAACGTCTTGCAAATTATGACACACATGAAAGTTCAGATTAGATACAGCAGATCAGTGACAGATGCAGAGCCTCTACCTAATGTATAAGTCATTACCGTCGCTAAGAAACACCAGCGCCGGATATTTGTTCTACTGTTACAGGACGCTGCTCAAATTTATTATCATAACAACCACACACAGGCAGGACAAAGAACAGCACTGAGTACACACGAACAGATGAAGCCCACCGCCAGCGAGGTTATCCCTCCACAGGGAAGAAAATAAGTTACATCCTTAACTAATAAAACATCAATATTTACATGTTTGCGAAATACATACTTCAGATGCGTTCTTTAGTGCAGTAACATATTACCAGCACAGTTGGATACCTCAAACAGTTGAGAAGGTCCTTCAAGGATGTAGTTTCCCATTCAACAGGTGATAAAGCTCTCCTGTGTCAAATCTATTTGCAAGTTTGTCTTTCATATAGTCTGCAAACTCGGCAAGAGAAATGCAGTTGAAATTGTGGAAGAGATAGCAGACTCACCTGAACTCCCAAGTGTTTCGTGTGTATGTGATGGCTAGTTTGCACTGCCCCTTTTCAGGTCCTTCCTTATGTTCACCGCCCTCTCGTATCTCACACGAAGCACCGCTCTCTCTGTCTCTCTCTCGCTCTCTCTCTCTCTCAGACAGAAAGAAGGGGAAAGGGGGTGTGGACGAGAAGGAGTTGGAGCACAGAGAGTTCTTTGTCTGCTTACTTCATATGGTTTCCTTCAAAATTGCATACTGAACACATTATACCATCATATATTCTCAAATATAAAGCACGAGCGTGCATCCAGCTTTGAACTTTTCTGCTTACATTTTTATGAACAATGTTGTTAAACAGGGAATAACCATACGCAACATATCCATAGACTTTGAGTGCAGAGGAGTGCTTGTTTCTGATTGATGAATCATATAAGGTAACCGTGGAGAGTGTATTTTACTCTAGAGAGGATTGCAATTGGAGAATAAAGCACAAAAGCAGCATGCAGATGGCTTTTGCAGACATGAAGAGCCTTTGCAATGATTCTTGGGCAGTAATGCATGTTAAGGCAAAGCGAGACATTGAAACTCTCGCTGGGATGGGACGCAAACCCCACTGATGTGCTGATAGTGATGTCTGCACGAGGACAGAAACTTAAGATGGAAAACAAGGTATCCATAGCAGAAATGAAAGACGGGAAGAATCCTGAACATTATTACCCGTTATTGTAATGAAAATGATCTTTATGATATCTCAGCGTTGTATGCAACTGTGTAAACTAACCTCTGATCTTCTGGCCATTTAAAAAACAGAGTTTCTCCGAAGAGCCATAAAATATTTGCTCCTGTTTGAAATGTCATACCTGTGTGATATTAGGAGGGCTCAAGCTCCATTCAGATCACAGTCTGGGTCATGTCTATTATGAACAGGGCAAGAAGTAACTTCAGAAGGCTCCAAAGCTTAAACTGATTTAAACGTATGGTTTAAATGAGACGCGACGCAACAAGACTCCATCAAAAAGCAATTTGTTTGTCTCAAAGCTAAAAGGAGGTGACGAGACACAAATCAAAACCACGCTATAGACCGCTTAACACATCGCATACCGAAGGTTTAAAACTTGGTATTCGCAAAGCTGTGCTTGTTTAAAAGCACAGCTTTGTACGTTATTACAGTACGTTATTACCACCACGGAAGGAATACATTTGATGCCGCGCAATGCAACTGACATAAATAGACTCCGCATTTGACCGCTTCAGTCCGTTTCTGAGATACATCAACCTCGCCGCCATATTGGACCGGGGGGGGATGTGGTTAAATTGAACGGAGATATGTTATTTTAGGATTAAAATGAAAATAGTGATCATATAATCATATAACCAAATTAAACAACATTGGGGGGTTTACTTGGAAATATTTTACAATTCTAGTTCAGATTTAATTCAATAGTTCAATTAAAATCCAATACCAGACTATACCTACATGATGATGTTTCTTTGCATGCTAAGCCATAGAGATACGGCACAGAGCATATACATGTCAATTCTTCAGTGTGAACCACAGGACATTTTTCCTTTTACTTCGTTCTATCGCCCCACCTCTGCAAACATATTTGTATTTTCTTGGCGCCCTCTCTACAGCTGGCCAGCCTGACATAGCTTTTCATCTTTTAGTAGACTAGCGTGACTGACTGTTCCAAAGGGCAGCTGTGTCTATGTACGTCTTTGAGTACGTGTGCTTCTCCCACTGTAGCATCTGTGTCCATGTGTGGGTGAAGGAACCAGGGAAGGAAATGTTACAACACATTCCATCAAATCTGGGCTTTTCTTCTGAAGAGCATGTGGAATTTCCTAAGTGTTCTGTTTTACATTCTGTCCTCTGACTTTGTTACTGAGAAAGTGTTTGTCTGATTGGAATCATACGTAGCCTGCAAATGAACCTCTCTGGAGACCACCAGCACCCTTTTGAGACATGAAACTGAATCTGTCTATATATTTGATTACACTACACCGGCAACTGCAAGAGCCCTGTGGGTGTCCCAGACTTCAAAACGGTTAATGACAACAATGTTATCCAGATCCCCCTAAAGAAATGTATTTTTGACAATTAGTAAAATGTGTGGGTTTTTTCTTCAAATATAGCTAATTTTGTGTCTGGAAATGTCAAACTACTGAAATGTTAAGGATCTCTTTTTTCACAAGTACAGAATGATTTATGTTGATACTGTATATCCCAGAATGCACCGAGCGCCACAGACAATGCAGGGCCCGCTGGGCTGTGGTCTGGAGCAAAGTGTGTATTCACACAGCATGCCCAAACGTGGTACAGGGTGTGGGTGTTTGTATGAGTAATGACGTGAGAAACCCAGAGGCGTCCTGGGCATGAGACGCAAAGGCAAAGTCTGGGCCGCATCTCTGTAGCGAGCATCTGGGCGTCTTTATGTGGCCGGAGTTCCTCTACACATATCCAACCATCAACCATCTATGTGCCTCTGCAATCCACACCTCCCATCCCAACTTTTCAAAATTACTGTAACATGTTTGTTTTATGGAGCATCTTTTGGCCTCTGGCGGTGTTTAAAAGAGTTAATAGAACAGGTGATTTCATTGCTTAATAAATAATTTGTCATAAGGGAAGCACAATCATCGCCAATCTGTCTTCGGTCTACAGGGTTCCCGTGTTCATGAGAATCCACCCCGACCGCAAACACACCTGGGGGTGAGAGCCGTTGCCGCTTGTTCTGCCAGCAAAGCTTGAAACGTCATAGATAAGATTCGGCATTACAAAGCTGGATTAACCATAAGGAAACGATCAGTGCAGTTTGGTTTCCAACTTTTTTTGATAGCTTGCTTAATATGACAGATACTGGCTCTGGTGCGTTTAATCTATCACCAGACATGATATGATTTTACACGGAAACATATGGCAGATAAGGCCATGAGGTTATTTGAGCAATAAACGGAAATTGGAGAATTGTTATTCTAAACATCTGACGTATATTTGTCAGTCATTCTTTAGATAAACGGAATGGATGTTGAGGGAATGTAGAAAGAGATTTATCCCTAACTTTGAGGTCACAGGTCAAGTCTAAACCAACACCTGGAAACCCTGAACATCCCGTATCAAATGCCCCCCCCCCACTAATCAATAAATCTCCATAAATCGGTGCACCTTTGAAACCACTCCGGGTCTTCAAACAGACACCCACTCAATGAGAGATTCTTCAAACACAAAACTTCATATTTTCAGAACAAAGAGTTATAACTTCATATCCCAATGATTTTTGGCATAAAAGAAAAATCTATAATTTTGACCCATACAGTGTGTTTTTGGCTTTTACCTAAATTGTTTCCACTGCTACTTAAGACTGGTTTTGTGATCCAGGGTCACATATTTTCATATTTTTATCAAGGCGTCAATTTTGCCACTATTTGTTAAAAAAATATGTCAAGGAGCGTAGAACAAATTCTGTTCAGGGTCATGGAATACAGTGTACCCCTTATTTAAATATCATGTCATGTCTGATTTATTGAGCATTGGCAGATTATATCTGATTCCACCCTGATCATAGTATAATAGGGCACTGTGGAATGTCTGGCAGTACTCTTACACGTATTAATGATGCTTAGACGTCAAAGAATGACAGGAAACGGGTGGGAGCTTTTCCTCTCATGTTTCGTAATGGCACAAACACCTCTGAATTCCTGCCGTAATGCACATTTACTTGGCCTGTATGACTATTAGGTAACCAATACTGCTAAAACAACAGCAGAAATACACCCTGTAATGAAATCCTACGGGTATTAGAATGTATCATTTATTTTTTTCCAAAATACATTTTGTGACTTGTTTAAAAAATAAAACAACATTTAGAATAAAAAATTATTACAGTTTAAATTCTTAATAAAAGTACTGGTGTGTACACCTGTTTTTATTAATTTTAATAATATTTTATCAAATTTTTCAGTGGGAATTTTACTTTTAAAGGCTGTGAACAACAAACTGAGTTTTCTCTGTTATTAGATTGTGATAATCCTATAAAATGTAAAAACTTATTTACAAATGCAATATTTAACGATAAATTCTAATAGACAAACACTTGTTCTTTATTTCTCAATGTCATTTTTTCCTTAGTTCACCTAAAATTAATGAAAGTAATGAAATAATGTTCTTAAATGTTATGACAACAACAATGTTTCGAATGCAAGGTGATGGTGCCTTTTTTCGACTTTCCTCCATCCTATACCTCCTTCCTTCAGTTACCCAGCCCCCCAACGGCCAAAAATCTCACTCCAAGCTGAACTGAAAGGTTTTCAGCTCTGTAATATACGTATCTGAATTCAGGTTTCCCAATATGTGTTAAACAATCATGATTATTGCATATAAATGTTAAATTTAAAGTTCTTAACTCAAATTTGTATGCTAACACAACACAAATAATTCATGTAGTCCAAACTTGAATGAATAAAGTTAGATGACAAGTAAAAATCATGTGTCGAAATGTTTTAAAAATCTTTATTTTAACTTGTTTAAATTAAGTCAACTCTACAAGAAGCAAAATTCCTTTTTTTGAGTGAACATAATCTGTTCTCAAAATTTAGCTATTCATAAAATGACGATCACATGACGATATAACCCACTACTCTCTCTCTCTCCCTCATGGCTGAGCATATACGCCCGGCTAACGTTAACAACAAATAAATCCAATGTACATCACTAAATGAATCTATACCTCTACTCCTTAGTTGTATCTTTCAAGTTTTTAATCAAGATGTTCGGTGGTTTTGTTGAGACAACTCTCAGGGCTTTTCAGACAGTCCAAATATGGTGCTCGAGTCTGATAGCCTCTTAGGAAAAATATGAATCCCATGATTCACAGCAGTATTTGTACAGCTACCTCTCTTCTCTACTTTTGTAGCGGGCCTGGAAGCAATTACAGACTATGACTTCAGCCATATGTGCTCAGGCTTCTCAAATTCTTACACACTGATTTAACAACTCCCCTCATATCCTTTCCATTCAGTGACTTGAGGTATTTTTATTCTTTGGACATTAAACACAATGGTTTAGTGCTTTTATAACTTCTGGCTTTCAGCAATCATATATATTTCATGAATAAATAGATCAAAATATGTATAAAAAATATACAGGCATGGCAAAGAATTAAAACACCTTTCCAAAGGTTTTCGCATAAAAACATAATTTGTGAACCTTTCTAAATATGTGTACAAATATTACTGTTAGATTGCTTTAAAGTGAATATTAACTTGTTTTCTTAGCAGTTTTTGAGGTCTGAAAAAATACAGTGATCGAATAGTTATTTTGACCTGTTCCTCCGGTTTTCATTTTCTGCAAATAATATATAGAAAAATATTTTTTATTTGAAATTTGGGAGAAATATTGTAGGTAGTTCACAGAATCAAACAAATATGATCATTTTACCTAAACACATAAATTGTAAATTCTGTATTTTTTATTTTGATATATTTTGATAAAATAAACTTACAAATGAGAGAACATTAAGCAATAACCAATACTATTTTATTTCTTTAATCCTCATCGGAAAACAGATTTTCTCTCATAGAAGTTGATCCTGGGATTTGGTTGAGAACCCGGAATTTAGAGAAGTTTACCCTCATTTTCAGCATGAACTATATGCATCATTTAACCACAGGGTTTTCCATTTGCTCCTGCTGTGGAAAATGCGAAAGGACTTCGAGCGAGCCAATAACTTTCGCCAGTGCCTCAGGCCATAGACACAAAACCAAGCCTTTCAACAGGCAGAATGAGCTTATTCAAGTTCACCGCCTACATAACGGAGCTCTGGAGTTGCAGGGCACGAGCTGGGTGAAAAACCCTCCACCCCAACGAGCTTTCCTACAGCTGCTGGACAGATGCGGACTGACCCCACATCTCTCCTTCTGATGCAGAAGAGCAGATAAGCAGACCGACTTACGCTCGGTCAAACAGGACAAGATGAAAGTAGAATGTCAGCTCATTAATGTCATTCATCACCATCAGGCTGTATATTTGTATGCACATACAACGTTTTCTTTTGTAATACACGTAAACTTGTGCACTTCAGATTACATCTGTGCCTTTTACTGCGTCTGTTTAATGCTTCATGCTGATATTCTCTGCACTGACAGAGCAGGTTCAAGCTTAGTCCTGCTGTGGTTGACAGTCATTTTAGAAGTGATACATTTTAACACACAGGTTGTTTGATTGGTTTCGGTTATTTAACACCTTCAGCATGGCATTGGAGTTCCAGATGGCCTCTGTGCGGCTTCTCGCCAGGGCTCGAAATGAACTTTCCAGACCTGCAAAGCCAATAAATATTTATCATCGGCCATGAAACATAGCTGCTTTTTTGGTGGATACAACTAATAAAACCCATAACCCAAATAGCAAGTTTATATCTAATACAGTATATGCTAACAGACATAATTTCAGTGTCTATGTACTGTATAAATACTCCGATCATTATTAGACATTCGTTTTATTTATCTATGCAATTTCTTCCAAATTGATTTACAGTGCAGTCAAGACATACGTTTTAGCAGAATGTGGGGTTTTTGGGAATCAAACCCATTACTTTTGAAGCGAATTGGTTCATATAAGAAACATTTTGGGGAACCAAAATGGTTCTTCTGCTGCACTCCTGTGAAATGACTGCAAAAACGTATACCTTCAATACACTTCATCACACTTTAAATAAACGCTTTATATCTGCATAATGCATTTGTGTAGTTTGTATAGTTTTAAGCACATACATCTTAATTGCATTTAATGTTAATTTTGGACCCCATGTTTCACTTTAAAGTTGGCACTGACTTTCTTGCAACTTAATAGCGGCGTCTCTTTACAAGTAAGCAGAGCTCCAATATAGAAACCAAACAGACTTAACTGTTTTGGAAAGTTTATGTCACAGTGGTGGCCTCATGCTCCCACTTTTTCTTTTTTCATCCTCTTCAGACAGCTGGATTTTTATGCTTTCTATACTTTCTTTGGTTTTATGGGCACTCGTGGCTACTTGAAGGGGTGAAAGGTCGACTGTCGGTGTGTGTCCTGTTAGCTCAGCCCTGAAAGAAAGGCTTACGTTTTAATGGTGGGACTTCTGTGTGTTGTTAACAGCCTCACGTAAGTGCCCTCAGGTGTTTAATGAACGTGCATTATCACAACAAACAGCGTGACTTTGAGATAGGATGCATGGGTTAACTTGAGCTGGGAAAATAATGTCCTTTGTTCTAAAGGAAGCGGAGAGGCGAGAGAACGGGAGGTTTGGGTAATTTAACATTACCTATAGTTAAACAGGCTTTTCTAACACCGACATAACTGCAATGATTTATATAGGCTTGTGATATATATGTCCGTTTGGAGAGGTGTTATTGTTTTGTATGATTGTACGAGGCCTTAGTGATTAATTTTTCGAAAAATTCAAAGCCTTGTAATTTATTATGGAACCATTCCCATAGACCAGCCTTGCATTGTGGTGAACACAACATTTGTTTTTGCTGATAATAAAAATGTTGTATAATGTGCACCGCATTTTCCACTGCCAGTATAAAATAGTTATGCGTTTCTTAGAATTTCTCTAAATACACCCTAAATCTTAGAATGAAAGATCTATAAAACAACAGACCACAGTGGATATGTAAAATTTGTTCACATAAAAAAAGATTTAAAGATTTAAAGAGCCAAGCGTTTGAAGAGTGGGCATACATTTACCATGTTACAAAAAGACCATATTTTTTTTCGCAGAGGACATGATTTCCATATCCGTCTACTCTTGTACAGTACATAAACCCCATACTTTTTAACTCTGCTTGGTAATACAAAACGTCAAGGTCATCCTCTGCTGGATAAATAAATCAGTCAAGGACACAAAACTTTCAGCGTGTCTTTGGAGACCTCAGACTCTTTTTTTATTAATGTCCAGTTAAGCAGAACCTACTCTTGGAATATCCCTCCATAAAAATACTTCCTTCTCTCTCCCTCCTTCTCTTACCCACACAGGTATTAAAATGAGGTGTGTGTGTGTGAGGTGAGTCAGGTGTGTGTGTGTCTTCTGGACTCTCACACAAAGGCAAGACCGCAGACATGCCCTCACCCCGGATAGCTGGATGAGACTTGTCCTCGAAGGTTTTGTTGTGTCACTATTTCCCGTAAGGATGTGCTAACCTCCCCCCCAGCCCTATTTAAGCTCTTGGCTTCCACATAAATGTGTTATTCTGATCAATATATTCCACAATGGGAGTATTCTGAAATGTCCTGGCAGTATTTTAAAAGATTGGACATACTGTAGATATGTGTAGTCTACAGTGATATCTCAAATACTTGCAATACATAAATAACACAGTATTTTTGTGTCTCAAAAATGATGGTTTGTTATCAGCAGGCTCTGAAGATGATTTGGCTTCGGTTTAGATGAACGGGCCAGTCTGATCTTTGAAGGAATGTGGAGGGACCAAATTACCAATAACCATATTAGGTCAAAGCTCTTCTTGGAAAACTCTCTATTTTTGGAGGAAAAGGGTCAAAATGAAAGACAAAAACACATGCACCATTTTTGCAATTGCACATGCATTTCTCAAAAAAAAAACTCTGAAAGAAATATAACTTTGCTGTCTCTGAAAACTGACATTTCCAATTACATGAAATATTTTCTAGCCCTGACATGAAAATACATATGCATATTCTCTTCCAGAGGGAATGTCCTTCAGTGAAACCTTACAGTCCCTGCTGTACATGTGAGGCATCCAAATTGAATAAAGCCAAGTTCTCCTCTATCTTTCTTTCCATTTGTCACTGTAATGTTATTAGTGTGCGCTCTCTCACAGAGAGACTCAAGGCACCTTGTAAAGAGTAGACAAATGACTCCCACTCCCAAACAGGTTATTTTATTTCATTCTGTGGTCTGAGTCTGAACAGTTTGTTGTGGTATGGGTGTTTTGACTGCAAGGAACGGGAAAGTCTTGAGATTTAAAAGATCAAAACAGACCACAAAATTCTTATGAGGAGTGTTCCTTATTTTTTATCTTTGCCATAACATCATCTCTTCCAATTCCTGGCAAATAGTTTTATATCTTTTGCTATTGGATAGCAACAACAAAAAGTAGCGCGTAGACTTCGATTTATTTAATCTTCTTTATGTTAAGCAAAGGGTTTTTGCAGCTTATGATTAATAATGACATCCACTGTCAGACACGATTAATATTAGGTTTCAGGTGGAAACTTGAATGTTTTACAGCCTGATATTATAGAAGAACATTTACAAGTAAAACATAGAGCTTTGGGTTGGGTTCTGTAGATCAGTGGTTTGAGAGCAAAAAACGAATAAAATAAAATAAAATGAAATAAAAAGAAATAAAAAGTAAAGTAAAGTAAAGTAAAGTAAAGTAAAGTAAAGTAAAGTAAAGTAAAGTAATAAAATAAAATAAAATAAAATAAAATAAAATAAAATAAATAAAAAATAAAAAATAAATAAAAAAACAGCACAACACAATAACATAAAGAGTTAATGTTTTTATACAAACATGAAATATTGTGTAACCAAAATGGATGGCAAATAATGATAAACTTGCATGCGAGGACACTTTCAAGATGCACCGTCTATCCCACAATCCACCTCAATAGCGTGACATTTGGCTTCCATAGAAATGAATCACAAATGCTAGCTTACCTTTGTCAAAACATTTTTTTTTCGACACTCTCAGCCTTTAGAGTTTCTGTAAAAAATGTTACATTAATAATAAATACAGACATAGAAGAAATCAGCTCAAGACTATAAAAAACAAACATTGCAAAGTTAGGGTTTGGCACAATTTTAAATTCAAATAAGTATTTTGACTATTTTGTAATAATAATAATAACAAGTAAGCTACAAGATAAATTTGTGGCATGGTTTATACTCTATACTGCTGTAAATAATGTATGCTACTTGATGTAGTTCACATAACAATATTCATAACATAAGTAATATTCCTCCTGCTCAAGCAGATGGTAAGTTGGCACTTGTACAAGGGGAAGCTGGACACCGTCTGTACGATTATGCCTCCCCTGCATGTATCAAACAATTCCATACTTCAGTCAACATGATGCCCGCTATGGTAGCTCAACATATGTTGAAACCCTCTTTACAGTATTTTCCCTGCATGCTTAAAATAACAACAAGAGAAACAAGGCTTGTGGTGTTGAGAGCTGCAGTCTCTTTTACATGGGTGTCTTGTGTGATTGGAGAAGAAATGTTCTTCATCATGTTTATATCATTTCCAGGTCTTCTCAAAAGCCTGTTTTTGCAGTCTGTCGTCTCTGGGAACAGACACAGATCACAGCGTCTAGAAAATGTTTGATTGAAGGTCTGTTTAAAGACACTCTGCAGCTATTGTTTGAGCCATCTTTGTTACATTTCTTGCCATCTTCCATTGATTAGAATCACAGCTGAATTTCATTACGGATAGAAAACGTTACTTTTTCCAGTGGCCAACTATAATTTTTTATCTTTTTATAGACAGAGAATGGTCTGTTCCACTGCAAAGACCAAAGGAAGGAATATTTTGTGTTAACACTTGTCACGGTTTCTGACATTTCTGTTACAAGAGGTCTTTGAGCAGACACCAAAGTCCTCTTTAGAAAGAGTGGCCAAACTGCTGCCAGACTCATCTTTTCCACTCTTGGAGTGCCTTTAGTTAGAAAGGTTTTAGAAAAACACAAAGTGTGTTGCCACAAAAGTTGGCTGCAGGTTTTCGGGCCTTCCATAGTTTTTGACATATAATATAGTCTGTTGTACAGATCAGAGGTGTCTGGGACAAAAGTATTTTACAACCGCTGAGAAAGAAACTAATTACAGGGAGTAAAACTGTATCCAGAGGGGATGATGTCATGTTTGTTATGTCTTATGCACTTAAAAATGACTGCAGAGGCTTCTATAAAAAACACTTTATTTTCCAGCTCTGTTTCAAAACTTAGTGAGCTGCCCATGTGTGCAGCATCTTAAGTCATCATTTATTTACTTTCATAAACATTTTTTTACGGCAATTATACAGTAAGTATTATTCATAAAAGGAGCAGTTCAATTTCAAAATAAATTGTCATGATAATAAAAAACCTGGAATGTTTTAATAAAAACCTTAATTACTTTTCGACTAAAGAGACACATACACTAACATTTTGGATGACATTGGGGTGAGTAAATTATCATGAACATTTATTTTGAAAGTGAACTCCTCCTTTAAAGGGGTGTTGCAACGGTGTGTCATGCATTCTAACATCTTTACAATGTTAAACGTGCTGTCTTCTCATGCTTGACATGGTCAACTTGTCGAAAAACAAGTTGGACATATGACGTAGAATTTCTGTGCTCGATACATTTACATTTAGTCATTTAGCAGATGCTTTTATCCAAAGCGACTTACAAAGAGTTCAAGTAGCAATAAGCGATATGTCATATTAAGAGCAAAAGTACGATAGGTGCTAATACAGAGTTACTAGTTTCAAGAAAAAATGCTAGGCCTCAACCTGTTGAGAGAAGAGAGGGGTTAGTTTTTTTCTGTCAAGTATTCACAGAAGAGATGGGTTTTAAGTCATTTATTTCAAATAAATGTTGCATTTTATTTCATATTTTTGTGCTGCATATATAATTTGTGCTGCATATATGTTGCCTTTCATGCTAACATCCGACATCCATTCAAAACAAATTGTGTAAGTACAGTGTTTTAAATCTTAGAATACGACTAACTTTTTAGCCATGATAATAGATAATAATGCCACTTACCAAGATTTGGAACAAAGCCACCAATAGTATATGGAATGGCAACTTTATGGCAAACAGGAGGTTAAAGGTTAATCTTAGCAGAGGAAGGCCGGTTGTTGGCAAACGAATGGGAAGTGTCATGATTCTCTTTGACCTTGAGAGGAAATGACACAGGGGAATTTGCAGCGGGTTATTGAAGGCAACAGAAACCCAAGCCTCGGCGCTTCAGACTCCTGCTGCGTGGGCCTGACCCGGCTCTCAATTCCTTGGATATGATGTGTCCAGGAAAGGGCTGGTGGTTAACTGCATACCTCAGAATATGGTGAGAATAAGAGACGTTATTTCCTCTTTGGCTACGTGTGCTCTATTGTGATGTCAAACCCATTTAACTTCTGGCAGTACTTTCAGTGCAAAACGAACCATTTTTTAACCTAAATTACATAAATAATATTGGTTGAATAATCATGCCTCTTAGCATAACAGAACAGAAGAACTATTTTCCGACATCAGAGATTGATCAAGGAGCATACAGCAACATGTGGGATGTGTTACCACCCAAACCCTGTTTCCAGTGTGCTCGGTACCCTCAACAGAGATGTCTCCTCTATTTTTTGCTCCATCAAGTAGGCCACAACAACCCATGCGTGTTGTCATTTCAACCATTTGCCAAGCCTTAATTGCCTGGTCGGGCAGTAAACATAAATTAGTTGCTTGCATCTTTTCAACAGAGAGCTGGCTGCAGAAACATTTGCATTGCTTAGTGAGAAAACAACTTGTAACGGACCTTTGGGATTCAAATGTGGCGATGTCTGTGGAGGGAGAATGACATTTTGAACAGAAAAGCTTCGGTCAAAGATCAAATCATGTTAAGTTTACGGCGGCTATAACTTTCACCTGTGCATATACACTACCGTTTAAAGGTTTAAGGTCATATACTCATTCACTATTCATTTATTTAAAAATCATCAAACTCTGTTATATTTAACCATCTTTAGTGTAGAATTTGTAAAAAGGTACTTTATCAACCAGCTTCTTGAGGTCATTTACAGAGTATTGAATGTATAAGCATTTAATCTGGGTTCTATGCTATATTATTTAGTCAAAATAAATGTTGACCTTTTGAAGTAAACAATGAACATAAGCAACTTTGTTTTGACTAGTGACCGAAACATATTGCAGAATCTTAAATGTTATATAGGCTAATCATTTACATCACATCAAGTAATAACATACAAGCTCATACGAGTTGCATGAAGAGACGTATAATACTGTATTGTAATGTTTCTCTTTTTAGTTTAACTACTCCTTTATGTGTGCCTCATTTTAAACGTGTTTAAAAATAGCCTGTAAACATTTTAACAGCACACCCACCCACAGGAGAAGGTGTGACATTTAACTTGTCAAAGAAGATATTAAATCATTTCAAATTGAGGAATTGGTGATAATAACTCTGAGGACTTTTTTCGGGACAATTCTTGTTTTTACAGGACCCCACTTCCTGGATGTCTGTCTATGTACTTGGATTAGCCTAGCGTTTGCAGAGTCCAAATAAAACACGGCTGACGTCAGTCACTGGAGTCCTGCCCTTCTAACGCCAACCCAATCTAACGCATGATCTCTGAGTGGGATCCTGTCCAGACAATGCCCCATTTCCCTTTACACCAATGCAAACAGGTCTGGCAATGGAGCGCTCGCAGTAAAAACAGGCTGACAAAGAGCTCTGCCTGAATGGGGGTGGAGGAGCTACAGTCTGGGATTAGTTAGCGGAGGGTTGACGGGGTCCGGGCAGCACGGACGTGAACTTCAAAGGCCTGACCTCTCACAGCCCTGGCACACAGTATGGGAGTTATATGTGTTATAGTCTGAGTGCTTTTGTTCTGATGGACTGTATTGGTCATCACTCATCACATGGGAGTTTGGCGCACTAAGGTGCCAAAATGCACTTTCCGTGAACACAAAGAACAAAATTGGTCTGAAACTTCTTTAAAAATACAGCTAATATTCAGGAAAGGATCAATGTGATAAGCGTCAGGAGGTCATAAAGTTTCTACAAATTTTCCCTAACAGCGATGCTGTAGAAGAACCATTTTTGGTTCCCAATCTTTCTCCACTATAGAAAACATTTTATGCGACAGAAAGGTTGTTTGGATATAAAAACAATCGTTCGGGGCAGGCAAAATATATATGTACATATAATAATATCACATGTTAAAGCACCTTTACTTTTAAGAGTGTATGAGGCTTATTTTATTAAATGTAAATTAGTTTCAAGCTCTGATTTACTTGAAATAAACATTAAAGAAACACAAAAATTATGTAAAAATTAATAAAAATGATGATATAAAAAGAAACAAACGAAATCCAACATCAGTATGGGTTAACGGGTTCCAAGTTATTAAATCCAAACTGTTTTATTGAATTTGATCAGATTGTATTTGTTTAGTTACAGTATCTTTATTTTTCTTACAATCATTTGGTAAAATGGCATTTCTGTCAATAGATCCTCCAAAAAAAGACACACTGGACCTTTAACAGATATATTTTTCTCTTCTAGGTAAGTTTTTTGCAACCTTGGGAAATCCCAAGAGCAAAACACCCGGTTTCACACTGTCAATTTCACACAACAGAAATTGAGCTGAGCTCTACAATCCTGTCGGATGGCATTATACAGCACTCCGAATGTCCTGATGGGCCAGCGGAGTTTCTGGATTCTGTTTTCTTCTTTTCGGACACTATGACAATGCCTAATCCAGTTTGGCTGGTGTTGGCAGTTCTGGTTGGGCCACCACAATGCCCCGTTCTTTTCTCCATCACAGGTCTCATGCGGAGCTGCAGATGTGACTGAGTAGGAGGGACGAGTACCGCCAACTTGTATCCACTTTGGATACAAGTCGTCTCTTTCAATGGCTTCATCAGTTTTGCAACCCCTGTGAGATCCATCCCATAAGCCTGTCATCGCCTGCAGAAACAGCTGCCAACAGCTCACAGACAGTTAAACTCAGGGGATGGTAAAAAAACGTCAGCACAGATTAAGGAATTAAACTGTGAACATGAACAGGACAGTTCACCCAAAAATGTCTATCATCAATTACTCACCCTCAGGTTATTTCTAAACCTGTATAAATGTATTTGATCTTCGGAACACAAAGGAAGATATTTGGAAGAAAGTCAGTAAATAAACAGATCTAGTCCCCCCTTTACTGCCGTAGTAGGGAAAATAAATAATATGGGAGTTAATGGGGGTTGAGATCTGTTTGGTTACTGACATTGTTCCAGCAGAACAAAGAAATACACATAAACAGGTTTGGAACAATCTGGGGGTTTTGGGGGGTGAACTATCCCTTTAATTTTGTCTGCTGTTTGGATCTTGTCCCACTGAATGACTCCATAAAACCATTTTGTTTATACCTACTGATAACATGTTTACTCCACATGCACTGTAAGTCACTTCGGATAAAAGCGAGAAGCTATTATTTCATTCTAGCATCCAAATAACCTGAAATTCAAGCTCTTGATCTTCAAACAAACCAGAAAAAGAAATCAAATCGACAAATCATGCCAATGAACTTTAAATCTGCTGAATGCTGCATTCGTCGAGGGAAATGAACTGTGAGGCTTCAAAGAGACTAGATAACAGAAGCTGTTTATTTTGATGCAAAGCTGCAATGCTATTTACGTCACACAACCAGCACATTCATCATTACTGTCTACAGATGTCAGCACTTTAGGTTAGCATGGGAATTCAACGGTCCTTTATACATAACTTAGAATCTTCAAAGGTGCATTTTCGCTGATTGAATCAGAAACACATTCAATATGATGCATCCCGTTTTCAGTTTAGTTCTTTTGTTGTGAAAACAGATTGGTAATGACAACAGTATTCACCTTATGTGTGGGGAACATAATATTATATACACATACAAAACTACACATTTCTACAAGTTTAGAACTCTTTAAGGGAAAAAAATAGCAAGCATAGTTCAAGCATTATTTGCAATATTTCTTTTATACTGTGCACAACCAGATTCTTTATATTCTACAGCTGTGCTGAATTTCATCCTTTCAGTCTTGTTCTCTGATTTACAATCAGAGTCATTCGCTGATGTGCTGTGGGTCAGTGAGGCAGGGCACTTTCGAATTCATGCGTGTTGTTTCAATTGGTCTGAAAGCCACATTCAGTGAAAGGAAATCCCCGTTCAGTGACTCAGAGCTGCCTGTGAATGTGTGTGCGTGTCCAGACTTCATTTCACATGGATATTACCGAAACATATTTACAACTCATGGTCTATAGAGCTGACAGAACATCAACGATTGATTTCAATCTTTAACATTATATGATTTCACAGAATGTTCTTAATATTATGTAGAATGATTTTATGTAGAAAATCACAAAAAATACGTTATACATTTTCACAGAAAGGGTAGCAATTATTATTTGTAGGCAATCAACGTGAAGCACAAGACAAACATTGCAAGACCGTTATGAGAAGCTACACAGATGTTAAATGCCAGTTTTGGTCTCGAGAAAGTCTCTTCTATAAAGCATGAATTCCAGAAAGTAATGCTTGCAAAAGAGCATAAAGGAGAGGGATGGTGAGAGGGGAGAGAGAGGGAGCAGGGAAATTGTGTGATTGTAATAGGGTCAGACTTCTATTACAGTATATATACCAACCTGCAGAAATTTACCATGAGCTGAAAATGAAGAAAATAGAGAAAAACTAGACTTTTACTTGGCAATGCGAGACTTGTCGCCATGCAGAGATTGTATTCTGTGTGCTTTCCAGGACATTGCAATATGCTTGCTAAACCATTACTAAGGTGTTCTGAGTTGTGAGAATGACCATGTGCAGTTGCTGGGGTGTTTAAGGTGGCTGTCATGTGGCTGTTTACCGACCCAAGTCAAATGTACCTGTACCTGTAGGCCTACATCATTGTTACCCATGGGTATGAAAAGAATACATATATTTAGGGTCTTGGTCACCACTGACTACCATAATATAGAAAATGTTATTTATAAATGTCTTTGTTCTGCTAAACACACAAAAAAAGATCTTTTGAAGAATATAGGAAAGAAAACAGTTCTGCGGCGCTTTCGACCATTGTAATTTTTCCTGCCATATGGAAGTCAATGGTGGCCAAGTTTGGTTACAAGCATTCTTCCAAATATGTTTCTCGGTGTTCATCAGAACAAAGAAATGTATACTTGATGGAAAGTAGAGGACGACAGATTATTTTAAAACTAAAGTGATGTCTATCCACAAAAGTGATGGAAAGCAAACACTGCTCTGTTTAAATTTGGAGACATTGCGAATCTCACTTTTAGAAATTTTATTACATTTAATAACCAATTCTGAAATGTGCACTCACCAACAAACAAATAAAAACCTTCCTAGGCTTCGAGTCAAACAGCTGCGGGATGTAAACAGTGAACAAACTCTGTTTCCATATTTCACACCAACATAAAAACATTTGAGAACCTGAAGACTTTTTCAGATTAAACAGACTTTAGTTTGCACAGCTACATTTTTTTTAAATGATTAAGATGTTGACAAGATCACAAACAAACACAGCGTTTGTAATCCCTGAATCAGCATTGTGGACCATGTGTTTCACAGAATCGAGATATCTATCTAGACGGCCCGAAGTAAACACCTGCCATAGCCTCGCAGTCATATGGGCATCTCACATTGCATTAATGAATCCAGAGGAGAGATCTTTCTCTCTCTAAACATATTCATGAGCACTGCCGCATCTAAACACCAGCGCATAGGTGACGACGTGTTAGGCTGTCAATAAAAACAGTCCATAGGTTGGGGTAAATCCGATTATTTTAGGTGTGGGAATGGCATGGGGTCACTGGTTCTCCCCACGGGGATGTTATTCACAGGTGGATGGGGGAGCGGGTGACCAAGGTTTCAGCTTTCTGACCCACATGCTGACAAACACACTACATGGGCTTTCACTGGCAGCAAACCAGGCCTGTTAAGACTTTGCAGAATTCATGAGCTAAGCAACTTGAGTTGTATTTTTACTTCTCTTCAATTAGCAGGCAGACAGACGAGGGCAATGGATGGACATAAAATGTGGAGAGGGAAAGAATAAGGGAAAGGCATGGACTTAGAATGCATTCAGAGTTATGTACAGTATTTTATCACAATGTATGTTCCACGTTAGGCTACAAGAACACAGATACAAGAAAAGAAAATGCAGCACGGCCCTCTTTCTGAGTGCACGAGGAGAAGAAATGCTTGGTTTTATTGTTTCAGAAGGTCATGTTGTGATAACCCTCAGCATGGAAATATTTATGCGCTTGGCGGACCATAGAAGAAGAAAACAACTTTTAATAAAAGACCACGGCTGACATTTACTGGCATGTGTTAACATTATTGTGCAAGCTCTGCTAAACAAAAAGACACAGTAATCGCTAGAGAAATCACAGTAATATCAAGATGACATCACAGGCCCTGACTTAAAGGAACAGTTCGCCCTAAAATGAAAATCTGTCTTTATTTACTACTAAAGTTGTTTCAAATCTGTATAAATGTCTTTGTTGTGATGAACACAGAGAAAGATATTTGGACGAAAGTACTACCAAAGTAGTATTTTTTTTAAATCTTTGTAAATTTCATTATTCAGTTAAACACAAAAGAAGATATTTTGAAGCATGTGGGAGAGAAACCAGATCTGGGGCACTTTTGACTACTATACATTTTTTTCCTACTATGGTGGCCCACCTGTTTGTTTCAAGTGTTATTCCAAATATCTTTGTGTTTAATAACAAATAAATGTATGCAGATTTGAAACAACTTGAGGGTAAATGATGAGAGAATATCATTTTTTTAAGGGAACGGTCCCTTTGAACAAACAGTACATAAAAAACATCTCTATGTAAATTGCTGAATGACACATGCACAGCTTTGGCCACATATATGAAGAATATCTTAAGAAAGGCATGTAAATAGTAAACTGGTCCGACTTCCTCGAAAATAAGAAGTGATCCAGCCCTCCTCTGACCTACTTCCAAGTTTCAAACCCACATCCTGCACAAAACCAAAGCATGTCAACTTTGTCAAACACGGTCCAGCCTTCAGCACAGACTAAAAGCAGACGGGCGAATAAAACGCATCTCGGACCCAAAATGAATGCCTAGCCTTTAATTTTCTAGGATTGAAAAGATCGGATCACATTTTACCAGCACAGGAAATAAAATCTTTGAGCTGCTTAGACGGAACGGGAAATGAAACAGAACAACATGGTTTAGGTCTAAAGTCCAACCAAGCACAAAGGATTCATCAAAGCCAGACCCAAACAACCAAAAGCAACGTTGATTCGATCACTCTCACACACTATCCAGAGGCTTGTTTCTTTTGAAGATAAACACAGAGATCATGTTCCATGCATCTTAATATCTGAGGATTACAGAATGATGCTCCAAAAAAGAAAGTGCAGCATTTACCATTCATTTCTATTAAGACCTGGTCTCATTCAAGAACGCAGTATCCGTCTGTAATATTTCCAAAAATATTGCTTGGCTAATCTCATAATAACACAAGCGCACATCTTGAAGCCACGAAGCACACACACGGTTTGCATTTCATCCAAACGTCTCATTGTAAAAGCAGAGAGCTAATCAAATCAAGGCCGGGCACGTGGTTCTACATTCAACCTGTCATTTCCACTGTGCTATTAATATGTTGTTGAAGAAGAAAGAGCCACATCTGGGTCATCTCAAAACCGGGCTATGTCCAACCTCGATAGAAGATCCAGATAATACACCCAAATGAAACTTCAAGACTATGGTAAAAACATCACAGTCCGGAGGACTGGAAAGTGCATTCACATTGAATAGCGTACCGACCACACATCAATGTCATTACCAGCATTAACCACACAAACATGCTTAACTACAACGTCCACTTTTAATCTCTGTGTATTGCTCTCTACTCTTCTTTCAGATGATGTCATAAACAGATTATTTGTTTCATCTCGTTTTTCATCCACTTAAATTATTTAATTTAGGCTTAGAACGCAAACCCAACCTCGTTCCAATTACATGTTATATTGTAGGCTGCATTTAAAACGGCCGCATGCACTCCTTTCTAATAGCCCATAATAAACCACAGTCACCATCTACAATAGGAGAGGATCTATGTAGGATGTGGGGTGGTTTTGGCACCGCCCGGCCTGGAGGGAAGGATGGAGGATGATGGAGGATGTGCCCGTTTTCAGCATCCTTCCACACCCAATGAGCCATGGCAACAAAACAACATGAACCTGCAGAACACAGCCAACAAACAGATGATGACATCTCAAAAGCTGTTTCAATATACAGCAGGGGTTCCCAACTATGTGGTGAACACGAACAGCACATTAGGCTTAAGTAACATATTTTACTGGATATAATTGAGCATTGCTATGAATTTCTAATGGAAAGGTCTAATGGTCTAATTTATAGAATGCATAAATTACAGATTAGTGATTACATAAATACAAATATTTCAGATATTATTTCAAAATCCATACCTGTGTAGTTTAAAGGGATTCAAAAAAGAAATTGATTCCAGATCTGTATGACTTTCTTTCTTCTGCAGGCCACAAAAGAAGATATTTTGAAGAACGTTGGTAACCAAACTACATTGACCCCCATTCACTTCCATTCTGGACACAAAACCACCAAGCCATTTCTCAAAATAACTTCTTTCATGATTCACAGAAGAAAGTAAGTCACACATGTTTTTGAATGATAAGTCTGAATTATGACAAATTTTTATTTTGGTGGATCGATCCATTTAAGTAGGCTTTAGGATACACAAAATCTGTGTCCACATTTACCCGAGCAAAAATGTCTGAGGCGTTTAAACTCTTTTCCAGAAATCCACAACCAATGTCAGACTTGACTTCTCAGCTTTATGTTCTTCATGAGAAATTCCTATAGGGGTTCACACGGAGCAGCAGTTCACAGGTTTGCTGATACTGCCGTGCTGTTGGACACGTAACGGTCACGCGGACAGACGAGCGCTTAAAGAAAACAGTGAGTTTGGGCGACTGGCTGCATGTGTGATGGTTTCAGGCAGAGCAGAGCGAGTCTTTCTCACATTCTAACTTTTCACCAAACTCTCCAAAATCAACATTCCACCACAAGCTGAAAGAACGAGGGCTGTTATAATTATAAGCAAGCCTGGATTTCACAGGTCTGGCTCTGTTATACGGCTCAGTGACTGAAGACATTTGTCTGTGTAGACATGGTCAACTACCTGTAATCAGTCAAATGATGGTCCGGTGAACAGACGTGATGAATTGGGTTCTCTTGCTAACATGAAGTACTGTGCCATAACAGAAAGAGTGAAAATAAGGCCTTGTAAAACGTTGGCACATTTATGGGGGATGTGGGTTTGAATCATGCTTGCAACACTGATGTGCCTTGCTCTTGTACTTATTTCCTGTAGTATTGTGTAATTTCGTTAAACATTAAAAAACGATAAAACTTAAATAAAAATAAGTCACAATTAAAGCGAAATAAAATATTAAGGAATATAAATTAAGAATACATGAAAAATACATCAACTCACAGCTGACTTCTTAGCCATTTAGTTTTAAGGTCCAATCAGAGTTTAAGATTGCTTTTGTAGATGATGTCATGGTGGAAATGTTCAGGCATCTGTCAGCTCAGTGGAATCTAACTGGAAGTTAAAGGGATAGTCACCCCAAAATAAAATGATGTCATCGTCCATTTACTTTCATGTCATTCAAAACCAATATGAATTTTTATTCTGTGGAACATTAAAGAAGATATTTTGAGAAATGTCTTAGTGGTTTTGTCCATACAATAAACATCAATGTTGTCTGGTAACCAACATTCTTTCAAATATATTTGTGTTCTGTAGAAATTTTTGAAAAATTGAGTGAGCTTGCAAAACTATGTGAACTTTGTGAAAGTGATTATTACTTCGAAAAGACAAGAGATACATTTCAATGTGTGTAAATGCCTTGTTTATACATCTTTATAAAATCTTCCTAACCATTATTTGCGGAAACCGGTCACTCATCAGAACATTAAACAAGTTCTTACCATGACTTTCTATGCAAACATTTTTCCTTTTCTTGAAGGTTTCCAAGTGCCCACCATCAAAAGATTTCAAGCTTCATTTCCGCTGCGCACGGAATAGAAAGCTGAAGATTTCTGGCCTAAATGTGCACTTGAAATCGTCCAAAGCGGTTTCACAGGTCAGAACGTAACTGGGGCTTCACGTGAAAATCTGTCATCTCCAGTACAAAAGGCCTTTAAACAGCGCATAATGGCAACGAGGTACATTACCCTTGCAGTAAAACATGACATATAGGTTTAACAGTAAAAGAATTCCGGAAAAGGAGAAACACCCGGATGTGTCTAATGCTGCCCAGAGGAATCATTAGTGAGTTATACCAGCGCCTCTCCAAACATCCTCCGGGTTATCCTTTACACAGACGTAGATGCACAGTAGAAGATATCTGACACATCATTCATCAAATCTCTCTGTGGGGCGTTCAATTACAAAGTCCCAGAAAACCAGTCTTAAGAGTTCTTAGGGTTTATCATAGTAGACGGAGATTTTTAGTGTGGCCGTTTTCGACTTTTATGAGAGGTCGGCTGGGCTTTAGACAAACAGTACTTAAAGCGTCACATGTGTAAAGTCAGTCACATACAGTATATGCTACAAAACCAGACATGTTGGTTGTTAACAGGTCAGATTTAAATGCTACACAGATCGTGTAAAAGTGATTATGTACTGTGTGTTTGTATTAAAGTGATAAAGTAACAAATCCACAGGCTTTACAGTCATGCCCTTTTGCTTTACTGTCATTTCATATATGACACGTAATAAAAGCATGACAATGGATGGATCATTTTGACAGTTTTGCTCATATAATACAGCAATGTGAATGCAATGTGGATGGACATCAACACTTTCAACCTATTAAAGGTCCAGTGTATACAATTTAGCGGCATGTTATGAATTGCGGTGATGTTATGAATTGCAACCGATGGCTAACTCCTTCCCCCTCGACACAGGCCAATTATGTCGTCACCTTTTCAGCCTCTTTGCCAAAGGAGATAATGTGTTTACGAAGTGCTCTGTAGGGCAGTTTGTCCATTAGGGCTACCGTAGAAACAACATGGCGCATTCCAATTAAGAAATAGCTAATTTGAAGGTAATAAAAACAAAACGCATCAATATGTAACGTCTTTATACACCTCTGAAGACATATGTACATTATTTAGCATTTTTGTCACTAAATATTACACGCAGCACCTTTAAAAGTGACATATCAAGATGAATCAGATGGAAGTTACGTCAACACAAACTTATCTTTAATGGATCAGATACTTTTAAGTGACTTTCCTCACACGACTTCAAACACAAACGTGATCTGGATTCACTGGGTCACACATACACGTTATGATGATGAAGACTCACACAAAGCTACTGCTTCCTCTTCTTAATAGAGCTATACTTTAAGATGATTATCTGTGAGACAAGTAGACAAAACACATCTGGTTACTGTTCTAAAAATATGCAAGTACCCGGAAAATCTAGATTTCTATATCCGCATCATCTACTGTGAGCGCTACAGCCGTGCCAATGTCAACAGTCCAGAGGAGTACTGGAGTTTGCCAATTACTGTTAGGGCTGACTTCATTTTTGTATTCGGTCTCTCAAGAACAATTGCTGGACTGTTACAACTATTAGACCATCTGCAAAAAAATTCTAATCAGGTGTGCTGAAATGTGTACCTGTACGCTATCATAACAGTGCAGGAAATGCTGGAACTATGACATCATTCCCAATACACTGTGGGATATTGTGTAATGTGTAAAAAACAGGGTGAACGTTTTACCAGACAGGACAGAGTTTCAATCGTTCCATTAACTAAAGTCAACACATTCCTGGCTTGGACTGTTTTCAGTAGGCAAGAGCATTAAGGACTGTGGCAAGTTTATACATTGGATACAGGTTTTCTAATTTTTTTCTAAACAGCTTCTAATTTGATGTATAGGAGTTATAAGTCAAACATAGTATTGCAAAGATAAAGATATAGTTTTAAAACCGTACAGGCTCATTTAAGTGCTTACTTTTTAGTTTACCACGTTGTGTAAGACTGCCATCTAATGGGCAAACACTGAATAGAGGAGATAGTAAAGTCATATTTTCTAAAGATTTTATATTTAGTATAAAATATTTAATATTAATTCTATATTATGATAATATATTATATTCTATATAGATTTTTTAAAGGAATAGTTCAAAGGCATCCAAAATAAACACACTGCTAACATTTACTTCAATTTATTTGGTTTAATACCTGTAAAATGTTCTTTTTTATGGAACACAAGACACAAAGCCGAATGTTAGCAACAGACAGCCCAAATGACAAATATATGAAGAATGATTAAACAACAAATCTCAAAATGTTCTCATTGTGTTCCATAAAAGAGTAGATTTAGAATAGTGGGTTTCTTTTTTTGGGGGTCTTTTATTCAACCTCTTGTCATTTCAAACCTGTTTTACCTTTTATCGCAGAACACAAAAGAAGATATTTTAAATAAAGTTGGTAACCGAACAGCGCCAGCACCTATTCACTTCGATTGTATTGACACAAACCTGATGCAAGTGAATGGGTGCTGGTTAACAACATTCTTCAAAATATCTTCTTTTGTGTTTTTCAGAAGAAAGAAAGCAAATGGGTTTGAAATGACAAGAGGGTGAGTAAATGATGACAGAATTTTTACTTTTGGTTAAACAATGACTAAATTAATCTGATCACTGTTTTGAATATTGTGAAGGTGTCGCCATAACTTCTTTGGTGGTTAAAGAAATAATGAGTAGTAATAAAATAATCCAGTGGAAAAATACCAATTGACAAAATTATTATACTTTATTGACCAAAGTCGGTCAACCATACTTTACGGAGGTCATATTACAAACTAGACAAGGACTTACAGCTATCGTGTTGAGACAGATGCACCGGCTCACCATATAATCGAAAAACTAGCATGGTTCACATCAAATAACCTTGTCTCACTAACTGTGTGCCACACACATGCAGGTAACATCGATTTACTGTAAATAAAAAATATTAAATTAACACAGTACTTGGATGAAGCATTTATCTACACGTCTTTATTAACACTGAGAGCTACAGCTCTGCTCAGAGTAAAACTGGAGTTGATTCTGTGAATTATAACAGTTAGTGATGTCGCTTGTGACCGCATGCATTTAAACACACCAGCAGAGGCCGCTTGAAAGAGACGGACAGCACAACTAGAAGCAAGTGTAGGCGTAGTGTGTGTACTGATGAGTAACTGTTACTGTAAGTGCCTGATATTTACACTCACTTCATCAGGATGGGAATTGTCTTCATGAGTAAAACAGAAGTTTGTGGGTGTTATCTTATTCATATTATATCACTAAGCCTGTTTGACAGTGTGTCCTTTGATATTTGTGTGGGTGGGTGTGTGTGTGTGCATTCCCTAGTGTACTTATGTGTTATTTTCTCAAATTGCCATGGGGCCCAGGCTAAGCTCCACATGGTGCGTGAGCCAGATGGCCTCACTGGTGGCTTCCCCCTCCTCGGTGGGTCTGATCGGAGCAGCGAGGTTCCTGAAGTCATGCCGGAGTTTGAAGGCCACGGTGACATCGCCCTCCTCCTTCTGCGGAACCACTTTGATGAAGAAGCCGATCTTGTTGGATTTCCTGAAGGCTACCACACTGAAGACCCAAAATACCAGATTGTTAAAAACTGAATCTCTATTGAGAACATCTGAAGCATAATGTTTAAAGGGATCCTGTTATCATTTACTCACCCTCACATGGTACCAATCCATTTAAAATGTCTTTGTTCTGCTGAACACAAATGAAGATATTTGGAAGAATGCAAGTAATCTCATACCCCATTTACTGCAGTAGTAGATAAATTATATACTATTGGAGTCAATGGGGGATGAGGTCTGTTTGGTTACTGACATTCTTCTAAATATCTTCCTTTATATTTAGCGGAACCAAAAATTGTATACAGGTTCGGAAATAAACGTTTCGTAAATATGTTAACTCCTTCGACAAAGAAGTGAAAACATTTGAATCCTTTGTCAGCCACCTAAGAACTTCAAAAGGGAGGGGTGGAGTGAGCCATCAGTTTCAATTCACAACCTCACCGCTAGATGCCGCTAAATTTCAAACACTGAACCTTTAATAAATAAATAGACAGAGGCTGTCTCTTATAAGACTTTCTAGCATCCATTAGCAGATAAGAGGTGCTTCTTACTCTGGGTCATCTTGAAAATCCTGAGGTTCTGCCAATTCATCATATTCAGCGGCAGCATCTTTCCCTGCCAGGACCAGCTCCATTTTAGGCACCAGAATCTATTAAAACAGTACCATACAACAATTAGTTCCAATGCTAAAAACTGACTTGATAAAATTAATTCCACAGCCTTTTTTGGGACCCTCATTGATTTCTATTACTTATTTCAATGTTTATCTGTCGTGTTTCATCCCTTCGGCTGGCTTGAGAACTTAAGTCAGATAAAAACAATATGCGTCTAATTTAAAAGCCAAAGAGCAAACATCACACATTTCTTTCTTCAGCAGCTGTCTTTAGAGTGAAAAAATACTTATTAGCAGACCATGGGAGAAGCGTATCACCTTGGCAGTGCTGTAAATATCATCTGGGTCGGCCTCATCGCAGGTGTACAGAGACACATGGGTGATGTTTTCAACAGGGTTGGTCAGGGTGAGCAGAACTTGACTTTCCTGTTTCAAATAATATCCAAAATTCAACCTTCGCTGTTTCAAGATCGTAGAACTTAAACTGTATCGACATGAACAGTACTTGCCTTCATATGTCGCAAGTTTGGAATGGACATGATTCTCACTTCAGGAATGTAGCTCCTGCCAAGCAGAACAAAACAAATCAGACGTTTCAGTAAATAAAAACTCTAGGAACAACAAATAACAAGCCGTGCACAAACACATGACTTACACTGCCACAAGCTGGATTTTGAACTTTATCGAGGTTGGGTTAAACTCTGGTTTGCTCAGATTGTGCTCACATTTCTGAAATTAAGAAGCAGAATAGTAAATGCAGCATAGCCTATAACAGGCAAATATTATTATGAAATCAATCATGCTAAAGTGAAAATAAATCGGAATGATTAAGATCAGTGTTTCAACAGCGTTGTTTATGTGGAGAGAAAAAGTTTGGACGTGTACAGACCCTGCAGCGCAGAGAGCGTTTCATCAGCAGATGTTTGTGTCTGGGATGGAGCTGTGATGCTCCTGCCGGCTGAAAATCAGGCTGTAACAGCCTCTGCCGAAGAGCCGTCACTGCATTTAAAAAGTCACATTAAGTTGGCGTGAACCGCTCGTTACGGTTAGACATTATAGTTTTGCACTTATAAGCACGGAGCTAGTTGATAGCGGTTTGATCCGTGGCCCATTCAATTCGTTCAGGCTTTGTTTTGCTAATCGAGAAGGCGTGTTCGGCTCTATTCTGTTCACGCTAACCTCAACACATACTGAACCTCTGCTTTCATTTCCTTGTATACTAATATCACGTGACTCCAGTTTATTCCTGTACTCCACCACAGATAGTGCTCTCGCCCGAGACGTAAGGCACTCTCACGCGCGTCCCATTCACATCTCCACTTCTACACCTCTGACTCTCTCTGTGGGTCTCTGTAACTGCCAGTCAGCTGTGAACAAGACAGACTTCATCCATGCTTTTGCAAGCCGGTCTGACATTCACATTCTAGGTCTTACTGAGACATGGTACCACAGATAACATTAAAGTCACACCTCTTCACACTTCTAACCACTTCTTCATCACTTTCAACATGCTCCTTCGTACATGCGCTACACCTACGCCACCACCTGCTTATTTCAGACGTAACCTTTGCTCAGATTTACATCTCATTTCACCCAGACGATACCACTGTAGCAGCATTTTTGACAAATGGGCAAAACCTGGGACAGTGGCAAATGTATTATTATTTCTTTTATTATTTTTTTTAATTAGCATTTGAGGTGAAAGTAATTAGTCTTTTATAAAATATGTTTTAATACCTAATACTTAATACTGACCCATATACAGTATATGTATTCACTAGAGTCACACATCTCACTCAAATTCACACATCATTTATCTGTCATTGTGCAGTAGTACCATACAACGAAATTTGCTTGTGCATCCTCGAAAACAATATTCACTTTCATATACACACTCACACAATAAATAAAGTATAAAAAATATAAAACAATAACAGGGCATCCAACATTACTCTGAAGTCCCATTGCATAAAGTCCCTATCTATAAAGTGCAACTGTGCTGACTGGGTGGTAGTGGTGTATGATTGTTCAGTTCTACGATGGCTCTTGGGATAAAAGTATAAATAGAATAAGCAGTTTATATAAATATTAAAATTAATCTACATATAGAATGAAAGCTTGCAAGCAAAGTAAAAGGTATATGATGTAGGAAATAGGCCTAGGCCTACAAGATTTGCAGTGTGTGTAAATAGTTATTTTATTCATTCATTGTTGTTATATTCAACTGTATTTCGGTACACAGGTAAAGTGCTGCTCTGTGGTGAATTGTCATATCCTTGTCCTCATTTTTATGGGCGGGGGGGTAGGGTTACTTCGGTATACCTCCCTGAAATGACTTTTTGCAGGTTGGGATGTCTGTATACTTTAACAGTAGCCCAGTGGTTAAGACATTTTTCAGGGTTTCAGATGTTATTATGGCTAAGGATAACCCTGATTTACATAGCTTCCAACATCCCCTATGACACTTGTGTATCACCACATAACCCTGTCCAAGCATTTAAAAGACTGAATGTGTGGAATAAACAAACAGTATTTTGGCAGAAGGGATGAAACCAACCTTCAGGGAGGTTGATAGGACGGGTGTAATAGTCCTCGGGTAAGGGCTCGACTTCATCCAGAGCCTGTGCTGGCTCGATATTAATCTCCTTTTGATCCTCTCCCTCTTTTAGTCTAAAAACAAAAATGCATACAGGCAAAAAATCTAAAAACATTCATTGTGCATACATTTTTCAGGGCATGAACAAGTATACTCACGAAAGACCGTAGAGAGCACTGATCGGAGCTCCAGATCTCTGTCTCTGTAGCCTGGTTCCCAGGCCATACTTCTCCTTTCAGATAAACATGCAAAGCACATCAGTTCAGGCACTTGTCAAAACTTAAAGCCTCGTCTGTGTGTCTGTGACACTATGATGGTGTGTTTACTAGTAATAGTTAAGGGCATATGCACAACTTTCCCATTCTCGCTAAATAATTTTTCTAAATAAACTAAATAATACAGTTGGTAAAACAATCTGAACCTTTAAAATACTTAAACTGCAGCTCAAACTAATTTAAAATATCCCCATATAAACAAAGGATCAATTGTGCAGAGAATTCCAAGTAGCAACAGTGATGCTCATGTGATCTTTCATTAACAGATTGGTATGCTGTACTGATGACAGGATTGAGGGTGCGAAACCAAAGAAGTTAAATGCAGTGTTACTGTAAGAAATGTGGGGAAAAACTCACCACCACGTGAATAGTGTGTTGCTGGAGAGGGGTATAAAATATCAAAAATATCGACGTGCACAAGCAAAGGAAAAGAGAGAGAAAGAATCAAGTGAAACAAGTGCATTCAAGCAAACAAAGTTCCTGTTCGAGACCCAAGGAAACCACAAGGTTTTCCTCAATATTCAAGACATGCAGCTCAATGTGTTATAAAAGGCAATATACATTACAGGGTTAGAAATGAACCATCTGAATAAATGCGATAAATATTAAAGATCTTAAATAGCTCAAAGTATCATTTCTGACCCTGTTAAAATTAGTAAATTATGTATTTAATAGATTAAAGCCAACATCAATGCAAGCAAAAAGAAATGCATACAAATATTTGTTGTGGTTTGTTTTTGTAAAATAATTTTTTTTATTATTATTTATTAAAATCTTATATAGAAATCGAAAACAAACAAGCAATTCACTTTTATATAAAAGGACACAATTTGACACACCCGATTGCAGGTTACTAGGGTGTTTCTGAACAGTGGTGTGAGTGTATACCGAGAATGCCTGAGGCATGAAAGGGCGTCTTCTAGCCAACTTCTTCCTGTCTCTCTCCAGCTTTTCTCTTTGGGCCAGCTGTTGGTAATACTCAATCAACTTGTTGATCTAATAAGAGAACACATCATGGTCACATATTTGTTGAAAACTTAATAAATTTAAGAGGCATACACATACCCTTTGAGTGTGAGGATTCTCAGGTTCCTGCCATCCTCCACTGGCTAAAATAAAAACAATGACATGGTTTTAATACTACTTAATAACTCTATTGTGCACAATATTATGCCATTTACGGTGACAGTTTACTATTTAAAGGGACAGTTCACCTAAACGTTAACACTTTTACCCACCATATTGTGGGGGGAAACGACACAATATTGTTCCCTATAGGAATAGGGAGTAGGGACTGACACTATCATAAACTCTAATTATCTTCTCTGGTGTTCCAAAGAAAACCAACTTTGTTGGAACCCACGAGGGTGAGTAAATGATCAAGAGAATTTTAATTTTGGATCGAATGTTAAATATTTTACCACACCGCTGGCACATGCCCACGTAAGCACAAAAAGTGGAGGGACCCACCAACAGATTTGTCAGCCATGCCTACATCTCTTGAGGTCCATCGACAGAACCCACAAGCCAAGTAATAGGCCTTCTTCATCGTGGTCTTGCTTGGGTCATCGGGCAGTGGTGCTGGGATGTTGGTGGCTCGTGTGGAGAGGGTGTGCATACAGCACGGGCAGTCAAAGCAGTTGGCACACCTAAAATCAACATATTGTACAGCAATTAACAGATAATGTGCTTTAATAGATAATGTAATCCATCTGAACAACAGTCGATTCAGTCATTATATGTCATTCTCAACATCTACGTGGAAAAGGTGAATCCGATCATTCATGACATAGAAAAACATGTATGTTATTGACAGATACAAGATATTTATATGGCTGGTGTTTACCTGTTCTTTTTGAGCTTGGCCTCAGCTGATGGCATGTTCTCCAAACAGCTGGGACAGAAGTGGGAATCGACCTATATGAAGAAAAGACAAATGTTCTTCTGCACAGTATCCCTGAAAACATTTATTTGTATAGATTGTATTGTACAGGAGGGCTAAAATAAAACGGGTTTATTATTTAAGTTACAACATGATTTGTCTTGACAGGGTGTGGTAGGTGCTATGCCATCGAAATAACAAGAATAGAAACAAATAGACATCAACACGATATTTTAGAGCCTTTATTAAGCTTTTAATGCGCGTACACGGCAGAAAAATAAGGTATACGTATTGATTCAAATCGAATTTCTCGCTAAATTAGCATTTAGCTTATGCAGTGTAGCCAATCCCACAACATGTGGGCGGTACGATACGTGACCGGTAAAACAACCAATTGAATAACTCCACTGCCATCTATGTAATGACTGATGCATAAACTAGCCAATCAAGATCGAAAAGACTGTCCAGGGGCGGGTTTAGGACTGTCATCAAGAGCCCGTTAGTTCGAGTTTAGCACGACTGACATCCATTGTTGTAAACCAGACGTTACTTACTTCATGTGACACGCATTCCAGTGATCGCAGTTCACTGCAATAACGGCAAAAATACAACTGAGAGAGCGGCGATCGAATTTTCTTTTCTCCTCGGACGAGATAAAGCACTTTATCCGGCTGCAGCAACGTCGCCATTTCTGCCCGACTTCCTCCTACACACGCAAGTGTTGCGTGAGACGTCATTACGTATTTTCTGCTTTTTCTCAATGGCGCCCCTGCTGTTGCAAAATAAAAGTTCATTCATTGCTGTTACAGACATCATTTGGAGTCTTTTTAGTTTCATACATATTATTAACATATCTAACAAATAAAGAGTTTTTTTATTGTATTATCATGTTTTTATTGTGTTAGTTAGCTATATTTTGTGAGTTATTATTAATAGACCAACTGCAGTTTGATTTATATTTATTGGAATGAACAATAAAAAACATGATTTTTGACCAATTATTATTAGTTATCTCCTTTTGGAACCAAACTCTTCAAATTATCCTCAATAATAATGTTGCACAATGTGTCATGGGTCGTACACTTTTATTAGGGTTTTATTTGTTCATAATAAAGGACATATCTGCTGATAAAAATCCTATATGAGTGACTTGCTGTGCAAACTGATTCAAACAAAATAGACATTCTTCTGTTGACAGCTTTAAAGGATAAAATTATTTGTTCCTGTAGTTGTAGGCTAGTACACTTCTTCTAGATTCACTGTAGGCCAATGTGAAGCGGTTAGTTAGTATTTTCCCAAAACATATTCCACAGACCGGTCTCACTTTGCTTCATGCATCAACTATACAATGAATTATAGACCTTTAATACAAATAAAAAGATAATATAAGCTATATGGAAGCTTCGGGCAATATATATCAGAAGTTGGACACATTACAGCTGCCACACATATTTTAAAAGATACTGTAAGATAAAGACAAAATAATTACAGTTCTCTATAATCAAAAGTTGTAGTGTAGCCTACCTGGAGCAAATATATTCCCTTAGGTAGTGAAACTGTTCGCATGCATATCAAACAAGCTTTCATGACTTCATGACATGATATCAGTGTTGGAAATGAGTTGTTGAAAGACTGTTGACAAAAATAACTGTGATTATATCTCAAGCAAATAACTGCAAGGCATTTTTAGCCTCACGTTATAATTTGATATAATGTATTTAATTAACAATTAGATTTGGGTAAGACAGTAATACACTGCACATGTGTATTAAATAAATATATGTGAAGAGGCTGGTGATGTTTTGGATTGGCTGCCTGCGTCACTCATGTTATTTATCTTCAGCACAGCGACACGACACATTCAGACGCTACAGACTCCCGGAGGGAACAACACATCACCTTCATGGGGAACATACAGATCCCCTGGAGCTCCCTTTTGCTGGTGGCTCTTCTACACAGTGGACTGTGCGACACACGGGTAAAGAATAATTTAACTATGTTCGGTCAATTTGAGCAAAATATAGTGTATTGTTATATTCCGTTATTCAAAGCGAACTAATCCTATCAATATAGATTATTTGAAGAAGGCATATTTATAGTATTTTATATTATATTCTAACATGGACGAATTATCGGACGTCAACGTGTTTGCACGTCACAACGAATAAATCTAACAATCATGAAACTCATCTTATATAATGGATGCGAAAAGCGTGTTATTGAAACAATGGCATTAGGACACGTGTATAATGTAAAGTAAGTGCGCATTTTCATCATGCGATAGCAGGTGGAGCTGGTTGCCACAGAAACCGACAGGGAAAGAAATAAATGAGACAAGAAACATTGATTCTGCATCTGGTAAATTAACAGAAATGCTGTTTTGCAACCCACTAACTTACCAACCAGTAATGGCAAGTAGGTAAATATTGACTTAACCTTGTCGAGCAGAATATAGCAGAACTGCAACTTCAATGTTTGAATCGTTTTTTAAATATTTGTTTTCTGGGAAGTGGATAACTAGTCTATCATATAGCCTCTCAATATAATAATGGTTTGTATTTTTAGTTTTTGCTGTATTTATATATTTTGGTTGTGTATAGTCAAATACTGTTTTCTTTAACTTCAACTTTAACATATGTCTGTTCTTTGATGGGGAGTGCTGTATTGCACAACATTTAAAACACAAAGGTCACGACAAAGTAGCCTTTTATATTATTAATCTTAAATTCATTTATTTTAATTCCTTGAGCTCTTAATTTGGCATAATGGACATTTGTGTTTTTCTTAGGTTTGTGACCCAGGTGTGAGTGACACCATTTTCAACTATGGGGCAAAAACAGTAAATGGGACGCAATACATCCCATTGTCTGATTATGCTGGGAAGCATGTCCTCATTGTCAACGTGGCAACCTACTGAGGACTAACTTACCAGTATGTTGGTAAGCATGTTTCCATGTTACTCATGTATTGGTGTACATACACATTGTACACACACACTTTCTCATGATTGCACAACTCACACAGCAAACAGTAAATCTGTTTTAAGAAAAATGTGCTGTTTTGCTTTTTAGAACTGAATGCACTACATAAGGAGTTACGGGATGCTGGATTCACCATCCTTGGGTTTCCCTGCAACCAATTTGGCCAACAGGAGCCGGGAAAAAATAATGAAATTCTTTCTGGTTTAAAGTGAGTTTTTTTAATTCAGGGCAGTTCAGTAAATATGGTTGTGAAGCACAAAAGAATACACAGTTTTTAAAACGGATCTTGCAATTGTGTTATGAAAGAATACCAAAAGATAAATGATTCAGCAGTTTATATATACAAAAGGTTATCATTGATCTAAAGCCAAAACTGTCTTAACTGTAGGCAGTATGCAATTACCATCCATCATCTACTTTAAATTACTGCACATATCATATATCCAGAACCTAAAGCCTCTTTTCTTGGATGATATCTGAAGCCCACTTTTTAGTCCACGGGGGTCTTAATCCATGTATTATAGACAGGACCCGTGCTGAAACAAATTTCTACTTGTCTTCATAGACATGTCCGTCCAGGCAATGGATTTGTTCCAAACTTTCAGTTATTCGAGAGGGGGGATGTGAATGGAAACGATGAACAGGCCCTTTTCACATTTTTAAAGGTTGGTCGTTGCTCATTAAACACAATTAATACAGTTTTAATGCAACACAATTTAATTCAATGAAAATATCAAGCTGATAAAATGTGTAGAAGAATTAGGATCGAACACATTCTTAAAAAAAGGTCCTTCGTGATGCCATAGATTCATTTTAGGCTGAACGTTTCCATTAAGAACCTGTTTCACAAAAGATTCTTTAGATTCTTTAATAAGAAATAGTTAGTTTGTTTTAAAAATGCACTCTTTATATTTCATATTATCAGTTTTTTTATTAAATATATACTAATGAACTAATGACGTATTTACCAAATCCTTTCCGTCTTTCAGAATGCTTGCCCACCTGTAGGAGACAGCTTTGGCAACCCAACGAACAGATTGTTTTGGGAACCTCTCAAGACCAATGACATCAAGTGGAACTTTGAGAAGTTTCTCGTGGGGCCAAATGGCAAACCTGTAATGAGATGGTTTCCCAGAGTAAATGTGTCTGAAGTAAGAGCAGACATCCTGAAATACTTCAGTCAGCTTGTTCAAAGGGCTGTTTAACTATAAAACCCATAACAGTGGATGTCATTTTATGTTCCTCTCTCTCCCTCCATCTCCAGTCAAAACCCATTACTTGTAGCAAGAGCACATGTGGCCAAGTTTTAATATGTAAACCTCTGCAAATATGACAATTTGTTTTTAAAAGCATTCAGCAGGTCAATGGATCAGTTTGGAGAGTGGGCATGTGGATGAAGTTAAGGCTTGAAAACAGACACTCTGTGGTGCCTTACCTGAAACTGAGGGCCGTTGAGCAGTTCTTTAGTGCATTCAGACTGCTCTCCGGTACCTTTCAGTCACGCCTCATCTCCTGAACAATCTGTTGAACCTGCTGCTGCCTATCTGGATGTTCAGCAAATAAAGATAGAATGCAAAAAATGAAATGGTGTGCTTTGATGAATGCATGCCATGACCGGCCGTCAAATTTTCGTTGGTGTGTTGTTTGATGATATCTTTGCTGAACCTTTGGTAGCATTTCCTGCACTTATTTTGAGATCCAATCTACATTATGCATTTAAAATAGGTTAAATTAAGGCCTAAGTGCAGAGATTATTCAGAGTTTGGGAAACAGGGCTCGTGGCGATTCCTGCAGTTTCCGCGCAGGCTTCGGTTCTCACACAAAAACATCTGGAGGTTTAGACAGTTGGAATATATTTATTGTACTAATCAATTACAAAAGTTCCACAGGAGATATGCTTTCACCCACTGAAAGAAAAGGTCATTCCAAAAGCACAAAACTGCCAACCAGTTAATAAAGCACACATCTCAGAGTGCAATCCAGCTCACAGACATTTCAAGTTGAAATCACTCATTTGAACTCCATTGCGTTCATCAAATTCCACATATTCATAAAAGAAATGCCTAACTATTTTGTTTACATTTACATGACAAATATCACAATGTTTAAAAGCAAATGCTTGCCGTTGGGAATATTTTGTGCACGTACAAACCTCTTGCGTTTGGTTTAAAGCATCGGTCTACGCAGTTAGAGACACTGTACACATGTGGAAAAACAGCCTTCATGATGGCGGACGATCGGATAGCGAAGATATGATTCTTACCCTGATCATCTAGTTCCAAACATATAACATGTTTGTGAGTGCAACATCTGATCCCATCGCAAATCAGTCATTTGTTTATTTGGTTTATTTTCTCTCCTGATTCTTTCTGACGTTTCAGGTCAAATCAAAAGCGAGACCAATGAAAGTGGGCTGTGCTAATGACATATTTATTTATTTATTCTGGCCCACTTCTTGTGATTGTGCATATGCACAAAGACACAAACTCACATCCTACAATCTTCCAGTAGCTACAATATGTAAAGGGAGACACAAAACAATACAAAAAGACAACATTACTTTAGACAATAAACCACACTCAGTTGTCAAAACAATAGATTATAAATAACTTAACTTCCATTTGCACATTGGGAATAATGTTTTTAAACACTGAATATTGAACAATATTAAGCAAATCTACCATGTCACGTCTGGCATCTGTTTACTAGGACCAAAAAGGTCCTCTCGTAATTATAAGTAACTAAAAGATCAACAAGCCATAGGCATAAAAGAGTGAAACCACAACTGTGTTGTTCTTATTCTAATAAATGAAAAGATTTAACAAGTGTATATGGCTTCAGCAAATAGTGGGGCAGATAACCGGTCAGAGGGTAACATCACCCAATGGTGACATGCACATGGACATATTCATCTGTGTGCGACCATTCCAACCACAGCCAATGAATGAATCGCAAATCTAATCAGTCATAGTTAACTATTGGACATTTTGAAGACAATTCACCCATAGAGTTATTAACATTTAGAAAATGTTTTATCTTTTCTCAAATTGTGTTTTTATATGTGATTTAAGGCTCAATATAAGTTAACCGCTATTATAAATATACTCTGACTGAAAGGTAATCGCCTTATACAGTAATGTAACAGTATACAGTGATTTTTTATTTAATAGTGGTCGATCATGACTTTTTTTTATTTAACTCTATAAGTATATTGTGTGAAAATGACATCCAATCGTTCTATCTATTAAATAGCTGACTTCAATTCCTGCATAGAATTATACAAAGCAGATAATTTAAACTTCAACAATCGTAAAAAGGTAAAATAATAAATGTATATATATATTCTTAATTTGCCAGAACAGTGTTTCACAAACAGGATTATAAAACTTAAGTTTATAAACAACATTTGTATCAGTGGTATATATTTATGTATATATATACAGTAGGAAAAAAACAATAGTTCACACCATGCCAACTGAAAATAAACTGTGTCATGCTACTAGCCATGAGCCATTCCAGGAGAGAGAATGTGTGTTTAGTGCTTTCCAGGATCTATGTTCTGACGCTCCCTTTTCCCAAATCCAGTTGCTCCCATTTCTGATGGAAAGAACAAAACAGGGAAATAAGTCGAGGAAACCACACAAACATTTTCCTTCATATCTGAAATGGCAATGTAGAGAGTAGAGACTTCAATAATGTGACATACCAAAATAATATAGTGTAGAAGAATATACAGCATGAAATAATGTAGAACAGGCACTTGTTTTTACTATTAGAATTTGCTTGTATTTAAAAACCTTAAATAATATTACTATGTCAGTGGACAGTATTTATTTCAGAGGTGGAAAAATAACAATATTTTAAATTGTATTTTATGTTTTAACCTGCAGAGTAATTTGAACTTAAAAACAAGCAAAAAGGAAATGAATCTGGGTCTATTGTTATGTTTTAAATGGAGCGTAATTAATAACACTAACTCAAATGTAAACTTAACTACATAAGGTTTGTACGATCATTGTGAAATCGGAAGCTTATTCCATCTGGTTCTCAGTGTCGTCATCAATTGAACTGCCTCCAGTGGAAGCTGACTGATTCAGGCTGAGCATTTTAAATATCACCGGGTCAGACTTCTAAAATAAAAAGATCCTTCTGATGCAGAATGAAAATATGGACATTGATAAATACCTGCAGTTTCTGGCGGGGGTCTTGCCGTGTCCGCTTGTCCTCTGGAACCACGTGGCTGTGGGAATGATGACTGCCATGGAAAACCCTGAAAACACAAATACATAAATAATCATGACATCATTGCACAAACTCCTATAGACGTCTTCAGAGAACAATGGGTTCGATGTCTGTCCTCTTATGCACGTGGACCCATTGTTACTGTCAATAAAAGCCTGTTTTTACAAATCAACACCTCCACATATTTCTAGTTGTAAACTAGAACCTACATTTCTGTGTGTTAAAACCGTGACGTTTTAAATATGTGACTCAAAGGTTGAACGTTAGATAATTCTGGACAGAAATCAGCAAATTAAAACTACACCCCCGCACCAAATACATCAAAATCCAGATTCAAATTGACACTCACAGGGTTGATGGGCTGAAAATCCCTGCCGGGTGCCGTACTGATGTTAGGCATCCTGGGGGGGAAGTGTATGGGCCACCCTTCAAGACCTTGATGGCCCACTTGAACAAACGGGCCGCAGTATGGGGGGCTCATAGGTCCGTTGGCCGTGCCAGACGTGGGGTCAGACGTTCTCCTTTCCTGTTGCCCCTCCGAAACATAGGAAAATAAAACTAAAATGAGTCTCACTTGTCTACAGTTCAAGGAATGTACAAGATTTGTTGATAACAGTGTAAAAAAAAGTTTCTTGAACAATTCTGCAGTGCTGATTTTCTTTTATGTCATAGCTTACAAGTGGGCACGGATTGTTTTAGGCTTGTCCTCCTTTTTTATATGTTAGACATTCTTTAAGATTTCAAATACACATCAGAAATTCCTTAAATAAAGAAGCGATAAGAAGTTGATGATGGTTAATTTAAAACATCGAAACAAGTTTACATATGACGCTGACACAGATTACACATTCTGTTTGCGTGCATTTGAGTCCACGCGTTCACACAGGTTTCCCTCGTCCACTATTCACTGTGTTTAGTGTCCACTGTGGATGCTGTAGGCTACTTTTTCTACACAATGTTCTTTAAAGATTGTTCTTGTGGCTGTACGTTTTTCATTAGTAATTGTTGCCTAAGTCTAAGATTAAACAATCTGCACGTTATTATTATTTTTTAATTGTTTAGATTCTTCACGTTTTCATTTATTTTCAGCATGTTGTTCGCCGTTGCAAGCAGCAAAGCATCTCGGTTTAAAATAGTGCCCCTTTACTGTTGTGGTGATAATAAACGTTAAACTAACATTGCGATATGCTTAAATCGTTGAGTTGTTTTCTTTATTAAAACAAGCCAAACGTAGTCAACCACCGTCTCTAGCCGCTTGGTCGACTCTTTAAAAAAACAAAATGTTGAATTTACCAAACAAAAAAAATGCTACCAAAATGTTTCTAAATAAATTTAAAGGGAAAAAATATATATCTAACTACTTTGCCTCTAAAAAACAAAACAAAATTATTTTAATGGCTGCAGTAGTATTAGTAGTAGGCTGTGTAATGGGATACAAAAAAAAAACGGGCTCAGAATTCTGATAAACTTGTCGGGCAGGGTCGGGCTTCGATTTAAGGCCCGTGCAGGGCTCTATTAGTCAAAAAACACAAAAAACAATCAAATAAACACTTCTGAGGTTTAAACTTTATATGTTAAATATGTAATATGTTAAACTGTTGTTTTGAGATTGGTGTTATGCCAAAACCTTGTAATTTCTACGTACGAGTAATAATACCAAAATGTATGAAAATATTTTTCAGTTTTTTGTGAAGACCGTTGATAGTAAAATAATTTTGAGTGATTTTCACATTCAGCATGTTAAACATGTTTTTCATAAAGAAAAAAGCTTTTTAAAAACGTGTTACTTTGTGTAATCCGTATTAACAGCATTTTAAAATATTAGCATCATAGACGTTAAATATATGGGAGTCATAAATTGGGTCTCATTCTCCTAACTATTTTCCTATATCGTGAACAGAAACATCACATATTCAGACACTAATAAGAGTGAATGTTGAGTGAAATGAAAGTGAATAATTGAGCAGCAAATCCAGATATCGCTATGAAGTGATGTGGTCACAAGGTGGCGCCAACATGGCAAATGAGAGTCACCTGCTTGTGTTGCATCTGCAATCGCTCCAGTTTACACCTCTCTGCCCGTTCTCTCTGACACTCATTCTGTGCTTGATGAAGCTGAAAAACAGATTCAATTCAAAGACCATTCTAAAACTCTTCACATCCAACCTGTTATTCATATTCTTTTATAGGAGTTATTTCATGGGTCAGATCAGGCTATGGGTTTATTCAGGCTATGGGTAAGCTGACCTGATTGGTCAGATTGGTCATTTGACCCTGTAGCCTTTCCACCTGCCGCCTCAGATCTTCTTTCTCTTCGTTCATTCTCTCTCTATCGCTCCTTTCCTTCCTGAAGTCCTCTTCAAAGATTTTCACCTGAGAAAACAAATCAGATGAGAATGCAGACCTTTAGCAGATATGCAAACCGTATGACTCACCATGAACCCTGACACACTCATTCCTTTCAAAGCATGTTTGATATATGAGGTAAACTATCAACTAATCTGTTTCAATGAGCGAATCACAGCTCCTAGAAAACCTGAGAAAAACTGACGAAACAAGAAATCTAGAGGATGTTCTGAGGAGTTCATTTTTTGAGCTCCTAGAACTACAACAGGGCTATATAAGCATATAGTGCAGCCTATATATTCTCAGAACAATCTGTTTTTGAAATGACTTTTAACCAGCTGGTTCCAGGAATGACATTCACATAGGCAACCACCGGTGTGGTTCATCATATGAAACATTCCACTAACATCTGACAACCAGCAAGTGTTCAAATACTTTTTTCAATCTTTTACTGGAACAGCCTGTTTCTTATAATCTAAACAACATTTTGTCTCGTTTCTTCTGCCTGAAAAGGTGCGCACCAATGCTACTTGCTTGGTATTTTGAAATCTAATACAATGAGATTTGTAAGTGCTCAAAGACATATAACATCATCATATGTAAGCACCTGCTCCTTCAACACAGCTATCTGTGTGTGCAGCTCCTGCTGTCTCAGGTTGGCAACACCTTCTCCCAGGTTCATGCCTGGCTGGGTGGAGGATGGCGAGTGAAGGTTCAATGCTTCCTCTAATGCCTAAAAACAATACCTGGTTTAGAATAGTGTTTGCTGAAATGTAATATTTATTTAATTCACCTATTGGCTTATTATCAAAGTGGGTGTATAAAGAAATCAAATCACTGCCAAAAGTCATAGTGAGGATTGTCTATTTTATGTGAATATGGTGCCACACTATCTATGGATATTGTACAGAGTTGTATCATACTTCATCTTAAGTGATTTATTTGTATTACTTGAGATACAATATCAAACCTAAACGTTCATCTTAACAATTACATTTTAGAGACACACTCAATAGGAAAAATGTCACTAGACACACTGTTTTTATTTACTGGTAAACCTGATAAAACAGTTTAAATAAGGGTCTTTCTAATTATAACACGATATACCGTAAACCGAACTCCATAAACAAATAGAAAGTCCCTGTTGGGACAGCTATGATGTGGGTGAACGTGTGATTTTGGCTACTGACCCTGTTGAGCCGTTGAATCTCTTTTTCCTGGTATTCTCTCTGTTTAGTAAGGGGAAGCAACTGATCCTGCAGGTAACGCACCTTTTGTTTCAACTCACATGTCTCTGAGGTTAGGCATTCCTTTTCACCCTATAAAAATAAACAAAACATAACAGCAGAGCACAAGTTATATATCAAACCAATACACAACGTTCACATAAGAGCTGTCAATTTCACTAAATTGTATATAATTCTTTATGTGATATAAAAAATAACCAATTTGAGATGCCAATATGTCCAAAGGAGACTGTGCTGTGCTGTTTTTAATTGTTGGTTTACATAAAAGTCTGATACATGGCTCTGGCTATTACAACTTTCCGTGTTTGTGAAACCAGTCATCATATGACAGCCAAGAGCACTCAATTCAACTATGAGGTGGGTTAAATTCAGCCTGAAAAACTGGTGCTTCCCGAGAGAAAACTGAAAGTGCTGAATGACTGTTTAAAGCTTAAGGAGCTTCAATGAGCTCATCAGTCACAACTATTGGCTAAACATTACATTAAGTGTTCATAGAGGGTGACATAAACTTAGTATCTAGACTTTTGTATTAACAATGAGAAGTCTAATCTACAATGTACCTTCTTCCAGCCAGAAAAAGACTAGGGAGGCCTAACGAACAAGCAAATAACAAGTTTGTTTCTAAGTTTGGTTTACTTTCTGAACACTGTGTACGAAAACAATACCATAAAAAGGCATGGTAAACAGCACGTGAGGATGCTTTCTGATCAGATTTCTGTACAGCATAAGTAGAAGATAAATAGTCTGAAGCAGAGATTGTGGAGTACCTGCACGTTGTCGATCTTAGACTTGGCGAGGAGAAGTTTTTTGTCATAGTCTCTCTGTCTCTGCTCACGCTCTGCCTCGAGTTCAAGAACAGCTTTCTGGGAGTCAGCGAGCCTCTGCCGGAGGTCAGTAATCTAGAGAAAGAAAAAAATGTGAAGTGGTCAAACTTATGAAGCTTCTTTCTGTAAAATGGCATCAGATACATTTCTAAACTCCTAAATTCAGGTCTGTTCCTTCCAACAGTTCATTCCAATGAGCATAAAGGTTATATTTTATTACAGCATCCTGGAGTGTATCTATCAAAAGTATAATAGTCTTTTTATAGTCGCATGATATGTTTAATGATAGCAAGATCACAAAAATCATAAATAGCAAAAATGGATGGTTGACTATTTTTAACCAAGTTGCCTAGTCTGCACAGCAAAACCAATTGAAAAGCTGCAAATAAAACCTCATCCCATATATATTAAATTATCTACTTTTGCATTATAGACCAGGACTGAAACGACACGAGGATGAGTAAGTAATGACAGAATTTCAACAATTTGGAGATACCGATCAGTCGTCTAGACTGAAAAATTCAGACAGCCCACCGACTGGTTGATTCTATAGTATTGCACCCCCATACAAACAACAAACAAGGTATGCGGTTTTTGTTCCATTGCTTTAAGATCAATTATTATCTCCAGTGACGTGGAGGATGTGTTTTTTTGTGCCCTCTATTAGCCCGAGCAAATGCAGAGATGCAACGGTTGTCGCTATCGCTGAGCAGTGAGATCACACTGCTTTGCAACTTTGGCCAGCCCCTACGGTGAGCCACAAAGGAAGGTGAGGGAAATTCTACCAGAGGTGTGACGGGAGGGGCCTGTGGTCTGGTGTGACACTCACACAAAGCTGCTTTCCATTCCTGTGCCTTGCGTTTCCACTGCCACCCAAATGCAGTAACGGGTCGCTGCCCTGCGCTTTACACAAGAATCGCATGTAGTCGTAGTGATTCATATGTAACAATCTCCCACCTCCATTCAACACAAGCCGCACTTCACGGACCGACTCACTAAGCAATCGACGTTTCTAAGTAGGGTGATTCATTCCTTTTATGTTCTTATGTCATGCTTTCCAGCAACAAGATGAGACACAAAGGTTACAAGGCCAACTGGAACATATTTATAGAATATTTCTAGCGTAGTTTGTAGTATACCTTCTGCTCGAATTGTGCCTTCATAGAATTCCACTGAATGTCCCACTGTTTGTTCACCTCCAGTACCTGAGAAAGGTCAAACACTGCAGTTTACACATTCAGCAAATGGGAAATTACGACTTCTTTGAAGGATCAGTTCACCCAAGAATGAAAATACTGCAAAAAAAAGTTATTACAAACCTGTATAAATTACTTTGTTCTGCTGAACACAAAGTAAGATATTTGAAAGAATGTCAGCAATTTCTACTTCTTGGATATTGACTACCAGAGCAGACATTTTTTTAATGGTGGTCAAAGGTGCCCCAAAACTTTCTGAAATTCTTAAACATATCTAATTTTGAGTTTAACAGAACAAAGAAAGTACAATGGTAATTTTCTACTATGGTAGTGAACGACGTCCTAGAACTGAAAATTGCTGACATTCTTACAAATGTATTTTTTGTGTTCAACAGAACGAAGAAATTCACATAATCAAGTTGTTCCAAGCCTGTGAGTAAATGGTGACAGAATGTTAATTTTTGGTTGAACCGTTCCTTTAAAGCAGGAATGATGAAAGCAGGGGTGGTCTAAAGTAATACTTACATCTCTTCTCTGTTTCTCCAGAAGCTTGATCTTCTTCTCGTACACCTCCGGATCCAAGGTTTTAGATGGTGTTTTTTCTGCAGCTTTACCAGACTGTGAATGTAGAAAAATATTATATTCATATTATATTATTGACTACATTCAAGTCCTTGGTACTGAAAATGGTTTTAAAGGTCTTAATATTTCTAATATTTGCTAAAAGTTTTGTATTGTGACAATACTATTTTTTTCTTTTAATGAGGTGGAATAAAACTAAATACAAGGATTGAAATCATAAACTCAATTCAGCCAATCAAATGCTCCATCAAATAATAACCGACCAATACATTAATTAATTACTATTAATAACCATCAAATCTACATTAAGCTTGTGTATTTTCAACAGAATTTAAATTTAATATATATATAAAATCTTCCTCCTAGACCTCAGACTGAAAACTAAACACACAAATCAATCAAACCAATTACTAAACTATTTCAGAATTCTCCCATCACAATACAAAAAAAACAACCCCAAGGCTGCGTAAGAACTTTAACACAACGTACATGAATTGTTCTTTAATATTTAGTCACATAGTGAAGAAAGGCCACAATTGAGGAACTTAAAGAAAAAAGACCATTGAGGAAGGACAATTTTCATAGCCGGTGTGGCATTCCCAACACTAATCTAAGTAGCGTGAATGACTCAATAAGAAGCTTCTCAATTTAGAAAACCAGAGACCAATTTACACGCTGGTGCTTTTCAAAGAACTCCCACAAAAAAAGCCTACAAACAAAAAGACAACACCTCCACATCACCAGCGTAAGAAGGAAATGAAAGACAAAAAATACCCCGACACAAATTTAGAACGACACCAGGAATTCTACAGCGATGTCAACTGACACAGAGGTAGAAAAAAGTGCCCACCTGCTGATTCACGGTCATTTCCACCTTGGTTTTGGCTCCCTCTTCTTTAATCTGCTCCTCCTTCGGGTTTGGCTGCTCGCTCGGTGCTAGCTGGGGCCCTCCATTGACCTGCTCTTTTAGTTTCAGGTTCTCCTGCCTGTCCAGAGCACATAAAACCAAAACCAAAGCTGAGTTATTAGTAACAAAGGGCACATGAGTCTACATAAACACAGAAACGTCATATCAGGTACAGGAAAGCAACAGATGGAAAGACCCCTCAGTTCCAGCACAGCAGGAAAAACTGACACTACTTGGAGATTTTCTTTTGTTATCAGAAGTTTACTTGCATGTATGAACATAAAAAAATCAGCACAGTAAAATATGAAAACGACATTACCTGAGCTGTTCCAAATCACGGTTGCGGTACTGAAGGTCCTCCTCCATTTTTTTTCTGAGCTCATTGTTCTCTTGTCTTAACTGTTCACAAAGCATCTAGAAATGCCAATGAAGAAGATGATAAAAAGATGAAGTAAAATCTCGTAAATTACATCATGGCAAAACACAGACCTTAAAGATTCGCAGAAGCTCACCTGTAGAAGAGATGTTCTCTGTTCATTCTTTTGAACTTTGGATGATAGGTGGTGGAACTCTACAGCCATGCGGCCTAGATGAGCAAGCAACTGGTTGGGGTTGGACTCTTCAGCAAACACGCTAAAAGAACTCTCCAGTCGGCGGAGTTGACTAGCCAGCTCAAGGTTCTCCTGTGGCACGTGCATCACTCCAGCCTGCATCACAAAGCAGCGTTCGTAAATACGTGCCTAAATCCTCTTTCCTGAAAAAACCCTGACATGCAATACCCAACAACGGGAACATCTACTCTTCAGTCATCATCTACCCTTCACCATACACATGCCAAAAGTACACAACAAAACCATAAAGTGAAATAGAACAAATCCTTAAATATCTCTATACTGAGAGTTCTTGGTTTGTAACTTTACCCAAAGTGGTATACCGCACTCTCACACATGAGTTTAAGTCTATCTGCTTACTAACTAAATCCTGGAGTTTCCCTTGTGACTCATCCCGGGAACAGCCTTATACAGATTTGTTGATTCCTTAAGATGAACAAATCTCTGATAAGGAAGGGCAGTAAAGAAACAGCTGAGCAACTACGATGACTGGAATCTGTGTCACTGGTGTGCCCGTTCACAAGCGGCAGGATGCAGAATGTTTAAAACAGTTGTTCACAAAGGCCTGGGTTTCCTAACATCCTAAAACTCACCGATTGGGTTTCAGGGGCTGTCTTCCCTTCCATATTAACCACCTCAAACTCTGATGAACTTTCCTGTAAACAGAAGAATTCACAGTGTTGCAACACTTTCTGACAGTAAGACAACATCAAAACAAACCACAGCCTGCTGTTCGCGTAAAATGAAAATGGCCAGGAACTCACAAAACTGGAAGTTACATTCCCAGAATATGATTTTCACAACATGAAACAATAGCATACAATTAGAGGTGTTAAACGATTAAACACGATTAATCCCATCCAGAATAAAGGTTTGTGTTTATATATTATAAGTCTCTGTAATGAGCGTATTTATTTTGTATTTATAAATACACATGATATAAAAATCAATAAATGTTTACATTTCTGTTTAATTATATATAAACATAGGTACATACATGTAAATATTACCTCATAATATACATGTACGTGTATGTTTATAATACTAAATAAATATTCACAGTATACAGGCAAAACACATCCACATACAAAATGAACTCAAAGGATATTTGACAAATGTATTTCAGTAGCTAGCTACTTACAGTTGGCTCTGGTTGTAAAGTATTTCCAGGTAAGCAGTCTCGAGATTCTTGTCTTTCTGCTGAGGAATGGCCGTGATGTTTTCCATGACCTAAACAAATCACAATCATATAAGATCCAGTCTATCCAGACTCATACTCATCAGGATCTGAGCTAGTGTTTTGTATCCATACCTTGTGTGTCCGTCTGAACCGGTGTGCCCATGCACAGGCTGGACGCAAAGCTGGTCGCCGAGGACTTCAGGGCTTCATTATCCCTCACCAGTTCCTCAACCCTTTTGCGAAGCTTCGCTGCCTCCGACTGAGACTCCTCTAATAGGTCTCCTGCAAGTCACGGGAAATTTAAGAATGTGTTTTAGGACAAACAAACATAATGAAGGCGTACCTGCTCTTAGCCAATTGATTGTTAAATTTTACAGATGAACAGTGCCAGCTGCCAAAAGCAGAAAATCTGGAATTTCTTCATTTTTCTATATTTAACCAAACAATTGAACCATGACTCAAATTCAGCAACGTCAGACACCTATTAGAACTAAGATAGGTGTTATGGTGTCTGAAGGTGGAATGAGCAACATTTATGGTATTTAAACGCAGGTAACTTTAGTATCATATTTAGGTCACAACATACTACAGAACAGAATTTTTGATATGGAAAATAGGATCAATATAAGTTTGTGTTTACATAATATATGTGTGTGTACTGTGCATATGAATGTTGTATTTATGCACATATTTAAGAAAAATATGAAATATAAACATCGATATATCATATTCATTATTGGTAAATATAATAAAGTTTAAAAACACAAAATAAAAATGCACAGAACACAGACATATATTATGTAAACAGTGAACACAAACTTTTATTCTGGATGTTCGACAGCCCTAAAGGAAATGAATAAGGTGAATACTTATAACAGCCAAATACTGATAGCACATACATAAGAAGACATCTCAGCCAAACCGGTCTGATCAATCAGCTTCTCAAAAATCATAAAAGGTTTGATGGGGGTACAGATCCCTCACCTAAACTCTTGAGACCTTTCATTCTCTCCCTCAACACGGTGTTTTCTTCTAGGAGCTGTCTGTAGCCGAGGCTGCTGGCCTCTTCTTTCACCAGGCAATCACTCCCACCGGGGTCATAGATGCGATACGGGCCTTTTCCCTCCATCACTTACCAAACATACTTCCCTGTACTAAAAAAACATCAAAATCAGAATCACAGATGATCATGTGTGTACGGAGGGTTGAACAAAACCCTTCATTCATTGCCGTAATGAACTGAAGGCATTGAAGGCGAGTAAAGATTGTTGATTTGCAATTCAAAAACAGACATTTGAATAGTGACATCTTGGGGATTTCTCAAGACTCAATGATTTGAATGTCTTCTATCTCATAACTAAAATGAGCCGTTTTAGAAGTCATTATGATATCGAAAAACAGTGGACAGAGTTTTTCATCCTCTTTTTATTAAAGACATGAACATACCATGTACCAATGTCAGAAAAACGAGTTCCTGACGTCTATACTACGTTCTCTATAGTGACAAACCAAAACCAGCAAATAAAATAACGTTAATATGCCAGAAAAAAACAGCCACCAACCTTCACAGCAACTGCTCACAATGTGCGCCCACCCAACACACGAACTAAACCCTTTCGCTTTCCTTACCACGACAAAACATGTTTAAACAGCTTCCTTACTGTCAGTCTCAACGTTGGGCAAGAGGAAACCTTATCTAGCGGATAGTGTTTATCTCTGATCCCCCGAGCTCTGTATCACCAGTCACCAATGACTTCACCTAACAATACGATCTCAAACACACAGCTTGACCACCTTCAGCGTTTATTTAACCATAAGCCAAAAACCCCTTCCCACAGAAGGATGAAACCAACACATTATGTATTACAAATAAATGTCTCGCTTTTAGAAATACAAATATTATGCTTCGATTAGCTTAGCATCCGGCTAACGTCAGGTGATATGTTTATCGGGCTAGCAGACAAAAGCTTTCACGCTAGCTTTGCCTACGGCTAACCGATATACGCGTAACGTCTTTTTTAAAAGTGCACAACGGAATGCCACACGGTAACGGCTGAAAATGACTAGATTTTGTGTCCGTTTGGGGATTTTACAAGAAAAAATTAGCTCTGTACCTTGACGGAGACGCGTCTTTGATCGGCCGAAGGTTTGCGGAAGTGGTTCGCGAATCGAGCCGGGAAATTCCACCCCGCGAGCAGATGTAAACAGAGGCGCGTTCACGCGCGCTGAACACAGACACGACTGTGATCATTGAGGTACACTCAGTCATTTTGACTGAATCTTTTAAAAAGCGGATAAAACTAGATAAACAATCATTTCATTTTATTAATGTAGGTCATACGTTAGATAATTAATGGACATATCTGGGATCTATACAATGGATCATGCAACAAATAACAAATAGTGGTTGGTTAATAGTTATGTTAATTAGATATTATAAAAATACTTAAGTACTTGATACAAAAATACTTAAATTACTTTAAAATATATATTTGTAATAAAAGTGATATACACACAGATGAAATGCCTGCAAAACTATCTCATGAACATGGATCTGATATTGTATTGGATAAAATGGAAACTAATGGCCTTTTGTGGGTCTCCTCTGGTAATGTGTAGGATATGTTGGTCGGATGATATGCGATGTGAATTAATACAACACTATTTCATCGCATAGGAATAAGGCCGCGAGATAACATAGAATAATTTGTTGTAATGGAATCATGGAATGGAATTCAGCAGGGATAAAGATGCCAATTTCATTAATGCCTGAATTTAAGGTATAGTTCTCCCAAAAAATATGCATCCTCATAATTGTTTATAACCTCCTATATGACCCTTTTTCTGTGAAACATTTAACATTTTAAATGGGGTCAACGACACAAAAAACACTGAAAGCTATTAACTCACTTTTACAATGTTCTGGTAACTTTTACATGCAGGTATTAGGTTCTAGGTGTTACATCCGAAATAACTTCTATGCTATATCGACCATCGATTTGTAAGCCATGTAATAGAAACATATAATATACTTTGTAAGATTTGGCATGGAATGGACAACAAAACAACAAAATAAAGTTTTTACGAAGATTTACATAGAAATTTGTTCCGATTGTGTCTCATGAATTTGCCCTTTCACCTCTAAAATCTTTTAAAAAATAAATCATAATTGTCCATGGTATGGCTTTAAACGAGGAATAATGTTCAGAAAGGTAAAAGGGATACTTCACCCAAAAGTGTTCTGTCAACATTTACTCACCTTTGCGTTTTTCCAAATCTGTATAAATGTATTTGTTCTGATAAGTAAAATACTAATAATTTTTTTGTTATGTTGAACACAAAAGAAGACATTTTGAACAATGTATGATAGCTTCAGTTTAACAGTTCTGTTGTGTAATAGATGATTTGTCATTATTGGCTAATTCTGGAAGCTTTCATCTTAGAAACTCACTATACGTGAATGACTGTATTATTTGTAGATTACCAACACTTTAAGAATGTTAAACCTAAACATTTGAGTAAAGTGTCTAAATATCTGAGCAAGCATGATTCAGGTATTGAAATATGCATTAGAAAGTAGGAAGTACAGTCATGAGTCAGTCAAGTCGTGTACTTGATTGAAGACTATCATGTTTGGAATTTCTGTACAGTTAGTAATCAATGATTCCTAAAACAGTGTCGTGACAAGATCAAGATTTATTTCCTGTGAATTACTCACCAGTATTTTCACTATACTTAGGTAGAACTGTTTTTAAAGACACTTTTACTGACCACAGAACTGGATAGAGGTACGTTTTTGGCCCCTGAGAGGAGCCTAATGGGAATTTATTAATCATAAATGTCGATTTGAAAATATTGGGTAATACATTTTTTTGGTCACATGCCTTCTGAAATTGGTAAACAGTTGTATTTATAGTCCATCAAGTTATTCCTTTACAAAAACCTACACCCAAAAGTATAGTAAAAGTATGTAGTGGCCAGGGTCCAGAGATTTTCAAACTGAAAGTGAGAGTGACCTTTTTGTCAATTATGGTGACCCAGCCCCAAAATGTGACCTCTGCATTTAACCCATCCAGAGAGTCGTGAACACACGCACAGCAAGTCGTGAACACGTAAACCCAGAGCAATGGGCAGCTATCGCTGCAGTGCCCAGGGAGCAAGTAGGGGTAAGGTGCCTTGCTCAAATGCACCTCAGTTACCCGCCTGAGGATCGAACCGGCAACTTTCTGGGCACTAGTCCGACTCTCTAACCATAGTCATGTTAGAACTGATCTAATAATTGTCAGGACAGGACATTAAAGCCAGTTTGTCACAAACCATAAAGATTAACCAAACATCCTCTTAGTGAAAATTACCCTCCACCGAAAAATAAATGCTGACATCTTGTGGAAATGTATTACTGTGGTATTTTAAGATTGCAATTACAAAAATAGATACCGTTTCAAGTTTTAATATAATTCATCTAAGAATCTGTTTCAGAATTCTGAGTGGTTAACTACAAAAATTAAAAATAATTAAATATATATTATGTAAAATACATTATGTTTTTGGTAATCAACTGAAAAACATATCCATTTAAAGAAAATGACATTAAATTAGTAAGAAAAGGCAATTTAATATTCTCTGTTTAGAGAAATATGCTAACACGTTGTTTAAATAAAAAAAAGATACATATACTGTATATATATATATATATGTATATGAAGAGTTTGGATCTAAAATAAGATTACTCTGTTTTCAACATTTTATCAATATATTCAATATATTACTTTAAACACAATTTTCTCTGAGACTTCATCATCAAAAACAAATGCCTTTAACCGAAGCATTTCATCAAATGTAAATGCAATGATTTACCAGTTCCAATTTCGAAAGTCTTAAATTTAAATAAGCAAAAACATTTAAAATGATTTCCATTATTAAACATATGTATTAGACAACATTTAATATAATCATGGTTCAGTAACTCACCTACACATTATAGTTGTGTCCGAGAGGCGTTTTTTAAGGAAACTAAAGGCAATGGGGGAAGCGTTTGCAGTGTTTTTAAACAGAAGGGGGAATTCCCACATAGTGAAAGGCTCTGAAATTTTCAGCTCGAAAAGTGGGACTTGGTATGTGTCCAAAAACTGGAGTCTGTTAAGCCAAGTTTTACCCGCTCCAAATTACATTTGTTGTTTTTGATGGTTCGTAATGCCACATTTTGATGGGGATCTAAAAGGCCTTGTCTTAATCCAAATCAAATGATAGATTTATAAACCAACAGGATATTGAATAAGGTGATTGCATCAGACATGATCAATCTGTGTGTATTTGCATATATAATGCACATGATCGTCTATAGCACCTAAAAAAATGAATAATCCTACTTAACTTAAACACAGAAGTGAAGAGAAAAATTGAACAGTTTTGGTAGGCTTGCAAAATTTTGTAAACACCATCATGGTTTAAAGAACTGGATAGATGTGCATTGAGTGCTAAATGACACCTATTAGATTCAAAGTTTTGAATGCATTTCTGAAATGCAAACCTGCATGCAGTCTTGCAGAAACTGCACTTCAAATTTAACTCTATTAAAGTCTGTCTGTAAAGTAACCTACATAACCCATGACATTAAACCACCTGCAAGTACAGTTTTTCTTTGCTTTTGCATGTGCTACTACTTGCACACATTTGAAAATGTCATCACAATCACTTTAACGTTTTGTTCTGCAGTGAACAATGTTATTGCTATTGCAGACATCATCAATGGTTACTGTGATGTTGGTCTACAGCGGGGGATTTCCTAGCCCCAGAAAGCTTTTTTTCCTTTCCTCTTTTAACTAAAGATGCCCTGACAACAGCTGCGTTCACAAAGACACACACAAACGCACGTACGTTTATACACACATATAGACACGTACACCATGTACCAATCTACAGAACACAGTATAATGAATTTATTGTTTATTGCATTAAAAGTGCATCTATTGACATCCTGAAATCAGCAGAGGACGGCACCATTCCTATCTGCTAAAGGAATAGTTGTTCCAAAAATGACAAATCTTTCATCATTTACTCACCCTCATATCATTTCATTACCTGTATGAATTCTTTCTTTAGCAGAACACAAAAATATGTTGAACGACAAGGTAACTAAACAACACTGACCCCCACTGACTTCAACTGAAACAGTTCTACAAATATCTCATTTTGTGTTGTGGAGAAGAAAGAACCACATCATGTAGTGGATGTCTTGGAGGTGGTGAGAAGCACAAGAGATTATCTCCAAAATAGCACTTGCGTGAAATTTAATGAAGGTTTGGTGTGTATTGACCAAATGAAAAGCAATGAGCTCAAACGATGGGCCGCACAAAGTCGGAGCGTTGTGAGATTCAGTGCTGTTTTATTCCCAACATCCCCATTTTCGTGTGAAGTTGGAGCTTTAAAAATCTGCTTCACACTTCAGTAACGCAGAAAATTAAATATTACATTTGCCATGTGTAATTTATAACTAGACATTTCCTATTTAACATTGATGACAACAGAAGGGAATTTCCTTATCTGTCTGTAATGTTAATATGGTTGATGATTGATCTGAATAAATCGACCCGCCGGACCGGTAATAATATAAAGACGTGAGAAACGTCTCCTATTGAGTTAAACACAGAATGTTTAAGTAATGCAGGACAAGATCATTTTTAATTCTAGATAAAAAAACAACAAGGCTGTACATTTAACAACACGGATGACTTCTTTATTTTCAACTTGAACACAGGACAGTTCGGTTTAATACTGTAAACTAAAACACTTAACACCACAGAAATGCTTTCAAAACTGTAAAAAAAAACATTGCATAACATGTGATTGCAGCACATGGAACATAGCGAAAAGGTGTGGCTTTTGCATAGGTCAAAGGTCACTAGCTTTGGCATAGGCATGGTGGCAGAGGTCACAGGGACAATTTGACTAGCACCTCACAAACAAGGGCTGGAAAACAAAACACTGGTGGCTAGGCATATTTATACCGTCCCGTATCCAGGACGACAGAGGTCGAAGCTTTAGTCTTCCCCTCCACAGAGTATCAGAAGGGTTTTACGATAGTCTCCTGACGTGTCACCCTGAGACAGAGACATGATCGATAATGTTAAATAATGAATTATGTCAGGCCACAAAGTTAAAGGGATAGTTCACCCAAAAAAGAAAATGTTGTCATTATTTTCTCACCCTCTTGTCATTTCATACCTGTATGATTTTCTTCTGAAGAACACAAAAGAAGATATTTTAAAGAACAACGGGGGTACCCATTCACTTCTATATGGTCACAGAACCAATGCAAGTCAATGGGGACCGCCATTGTTCGGTTACCAACATTCTTTAAAATATCTTCTTTTGTGTTCTGCAGAGTAAAGAAAGTCATACAGGTTTGAAATGACAAGAGGGTAAGTGATAACAACATTTTCATTTTTGGGTGAACAATCCCTTTAAAAACTCATCAACTGCAGTCACGATTCACTTTTCTACTATGCAGCCAACAGAAGAAAGTCATACAAGCTTGGATCAAGGGTGTTGCATAACGGTATTAAGTTGTTATGAAATGCATTATGCAATGAGGTTCTTGTAAGCTTTCAAAATAACAGTACGAGCAGTGAAATCAACTGGTTATTTTATTTCTGTTAATGGCTACAGTAATAAAGTGATATGAAACGTGCAATTTTATAAAACAAAAAGCATTACACAGTTTAAAGCATATCTTTAACACCCTTTAAGATGCATATGGACTTAATCTCAGAATGCTTTATATAGCTGAAAATATTGAATGTCTAGGATCAATCAATAAAAATAATGCTTCAATCTTGTTTGATTTCCAATTGCTTCTATTGTTTACCTCATTTGTAAGATAAAAACGTCTGCTAAATGACTACATGTAAATGTATTAAAATCATACCAACCATTTAGTTGGTTCTGTCCCACACGGACACAACATTCATAGCAAAACTATTAATAGAGATATAAAGTTAGCTATTATTGATCTTTGAAGGGAGTTTTGACAACAGGGCCAGTATAGACCTGTCGTTAAACATTTCCTGTCTCCGCTTTTCTCCACCAATCAGATTCAGCATACTGAGAGGAAGTCAAGCATGCGGGGGAAATTCCTAAACAGCTGAGTCGAGCGAGTACACCACAGGAACCTGTCAAACACTCTGTTCCCCTCGACCTAACCAAAAGAGGATGTGCAACGCCTACAGTAAGACGACACACAATATCTACACAACTCGCTTAAAAGAATTCGCATGCAGGAAGCGGTATGTAGACGAGGAGCACACCACTTACAACGAACGCCTCTACCTGGATGAATTCGTGCAAAGTGGTGTCGTGCGTCTCCTTGAACTCTTTGCGGATGTTGAAAAGGTCGATCTCGGAGCGGGACACCATGATACGGATGAGAGCCCTGTCATCTGTCCCCAGGCCCTGCGGGAAAGTCACAGTGCTTAGGAAAGTCTCTGGCCTGACCGCTGAACTGTACCATGCTTACAAAGAAAAACATCAGCAATAGTGCCGATGCCCATCATATAGGGCCTGTGACTCATTAGTACGCCTGAACATCATCGTTCCTGACTCAATGGCAGACACGCCGTCATCAAACGTGTGCTTGGCTTATTAAAACTAAGACCATAAACTAGGTTTCAGGTCACGGTGAGGGCTTACTCACTTCAGCTTGTTCTCAGTCAGTGTCTAATTCATCACTTTTATGAAAGCTGACTGATGTCATTTTGCCTTAAATCGTTTTTTTTCCCTCAGATTCACAGCCACATGTAGATGTGAAGGAATCCATGTCACATAAGCAGGCAGACGTACCTTCATGGCTTTATACAATCGGTCAGAAAAATAAGAAGGCTGATTCTTCACACTCCGCACTGGAAAACAAGAACGTGTTATTGCTGTTTTTGCTAAAAAAGATCACATTTGTGTCATATGTTCATATGTGATCAGAAGTTTGACGTCATCATTGATATTTTCAAACATCACATGCAAAGCGGTTACAGTGAATATAGTGTAGTGGCCCAAAAACTCAAGTCACAATATTATTATAATTTATTATTATAATAATAAACACAATATGATTTTTTAGTGCACTAGATACTCATTTTAGTGAAGGTATATAGTGCACAGTATGTAGAGTATGAATCATATTAAATAGATGTGTTTAACCAGTTTGACAACTAATATTAAAGAGTATACTATTGTTTCGAAATTGAAAAGGTTTGTTTAAAATGATGTTAAATATATGTATGGCCACTATACAGTACTTTTTACAGATGGTAATTTTAACAAAGTACAACCGTGCTTACCGATAGCAAACATGGCATTTTTAAAGTCCCCTGACATCTCCTTCTTTATGATCTGTTCAATGTCTTTGTTGCTGCACCTAACAAATTCCTGAAACACTGTAGAGATACAATGAAAGTTGGCTGGAGAAATGATGACATGCATTAGCATGTGTACAGTAGCCACCTGTATTTGCATTACCTCTCCTCAGGTGAGGAAAGCTCCTCGTGCACAGAATACTCATAAACTTGTCCTCCATCTCATCTGATTCTGCATTGCACGCGTCTCCCAATGCCTAACATGAGAGGAACACATGACATCGGCTTGATCTCAGGATAATAAAGCAATATTAATGTACTTTATAAATACACAACACTAGACACATTACTGTATCACACTTACTTGGGCATCTTCCAGGACCCTGTCCATGTTAGCTGGGTCCTCCTCACGACACCCCTAAATGCACCATCACCAGTAAAAGTTTTAAATGAAAGCCGAAAAAATAAATTGTTAGTCTTGTGATGTAAATGTGTAGATGGTACCTGTGCCAAAGAGATCAGAACACGTTTGAAATGGCCTGACGTTTCTGAAGCGATGGCATCCTCCAAACTTTTTTTAAATGCTGTATATGAAAAAAGAACAAAAGTAAAAAAAAGACACATTAGTAGACATTAGTCTACAACCTGTATGATAGCTGTGAAGTAAATACACCATAGGCCAACAGGGCCCCAAAATATTGTTTGCCTTAACATATGGTGCCACCTGCTGGAGATTCAATTTTTTATGAATATAAACATGTTTATTTACCACTTTGATATGCAGAACACATGTCAATAATCTCCTGGTTGCTCCTAGTGACCAAGATTTCAATCAATGCATGTTCATCCGTGCCTGCACCCTATTGAGAAATAAAAACATTTGTCTAAAATCAACTGCATGTTAGTATCCTGAACAATAATAAAGTTGTACTAAAGTAATGTCCATGAATATTACACATACTGTTTAAATGCCCCTTTAAACCTAATGATAGAAGATTCTCCTGTTGGTTTCTTTAACAGACCAGTGAGCTTATGAAAAACTAACAGTCTATGCCCAGAGAAACCCATCACCTCTGCTCTAGTTCGGACTGACCGTCAGTAAACAAATAAATGCACAGTTTGACAAACAGTAGCAGGTCGAGCCGTTCTTTCAATAATAAAACACGTTCGTAAACAGTTTCCATCAGGACTAAGAGAGATCTGAAAGCACACCTCCATGGCTTTCTTCATCATTTTGGCATCAAACTCTGCTGGGGTCATCATGAGGCCCATGATAAGCCTCTGGAGGTTTTTGGAGAGTTCAGATTTTAGGTCAGCCATGAGATCCTGATTGAAAAAAAATCGCACACGTAAGAAAAATGCTAAAGGGACATTCACATTTATAGTTAATGGGTCAATGGTTGTCATGGATCTATTACGATGTATGATTTACATGTAAATTGCATACAAATTAACTTAAATATACACATCTACTAAGACTTCTTATCTTTTTCATCTTGGACATCCATAATTGACTCAACCAAAGTGGTATATCGCAGATGAAATCATTTAGAGCGGAGTACAAAGAACAGTGTCTTACCCGTCCCAAAAGAGATTTAAAAGCTTGTCTTATTTCCTGCCTTTGTTCGTTGCTTCTTCGTGTCACAATTTCAATTATTGTCTCTTCATCAGTGCCTGAAAATAAAAAAGTCACAGGTTCAATTCAAATCTCAGTAACATTCAATGCGATCAAAGTTAAAATACTCACCGAAACCCTTCATTGCTTTTCTCAGAGCTTGGGCATCACTTGCAGGGTCGAAATTCGAAGACGGTTTAACAGTGCCTCTTAACTGGATTTTTTTTAGAAAACATAAACAATTATCGTTTCAAACAAAAAGTCCAAAACAATTACTTTTGATCATGTTTATATTTAAATTATCTATTGACATCTGTGACATGCTGTCGATTATATCACAAAATCCTCTTTAATATAACTTCATTACATCCCTCAGTTTGTAAAAACATTTGGCATTTACTGTACAAAAAAGCATAAAAAATATATAAAATTCATTAAATTCCTTTTAAAAGAATTATTTCAGATAAAGTGCTTTGAGATATGTGGACAGTGATCTTTCACTGCAGGCATCAAGCACACATACAGACACAAGATGAGATTTCTGTGTTACGCTGAACCGAGTGTCACAGGAACTGGCAGTAAATCAAGACTTAGATTAATGAAATGAACAGCATTGGGATGGTATCTGTGCCTGGACAAAAGCTCTTCTGTCTGCTGAGGGTTCATGACATGATGATTGGCCGGAACAGAGACAGGATCATTAGAGGGTAATATGATGCGTGCCACAGCGTTGTGCTGATGGTGTGTGTTTGACTCCAACCTGGACTTTGGTCATGGCGCTGATCTCCCACATCTTGTAAGCAATCTGTGCAGCCTCAGGGAAGAACTCTCCTGCAATGCTGAGAAACAAAGAGCTCCTTAAACGTCTGTGTTTTGAAAAGTAACCGCTCGATAAACACAAAAGAGTAGGTGAAATCTGAAATTTAACATTAACATCAATGTTTAAATTAAACTAAATCAAATGCACCCATGAGGCTGTTTATATAAAATAATTAACAAGAGGAAAAACTGCAGACCACACACTCTACTGCTCTGCATTTTATAATGGTGCAATGTCTCCCTCTTTTGACCTTTTCAGAGTTACTGCAACGAAAAATTCAGAAGAGTTCAGAAAAAGCTTACTCATCGTCTCCTCCACACAACTTCAGCAGTGTGCGCTTGTATTCCCCAGATGTGTCATCCTGTGGAGTTCACACAAAGGACAGAATGTAATATTAACATTACAAACCGTAAAGAAACCACATTCTTTATGCACAGTATATACACTAACCTGAATCATGTTGTACAGAGATTTTTCATAGCGTAGGCGGAAACATTCTCTGATATCCAGCATGTCGATCTCACAGCGAGATACCATAATGCGAATCAGGGTGTTATCTGCCGTGCCAAGCCCCTGCAGAGAGATGTGAGAATAAAGAAACAGACCTTTGAGACCTTTACCCCATTAGGATTTATTGCGGGGAACATTATAGAAGCATCTACCTTCATTGATTTGTAAAGACGTTGGGCGAAGAACATGGGTTTACTCCTTATACATTGAACTGATGAAAGCAAACAAGGTAGCAGATGTTAGAATTTGAAGATTTTATAGATACTGCATTATGCATTATGAAGCCTATACGTACCGACAGCCAGCATTAGTCTTTCAAAGTCTCCAGACAGCTCGCTTTTAATACTGTCCTCGATGGATTTCTCAGCAATTTTCTGGTATTCATCAAATACTAGATAACACATTAGGAAAATTAAATTGTTATGTCATACAACAATGTAACACATTGAATAACGTTCATATTTCAATACATCTTAAAGGAACAGTTCACACAAAAATATTCTGTCATCCTTTACCCACCCACGAGTTGTTCTAAATCTGTCAAAACGTATTCGTTCTGATTAACACAGAGAACGATATTTGGAAGAATGCTTATAACCAAACAGTTCTTGGTGGTCAAAAGTGTCCTAGAACTGTTTGCTTTCCCACATTCTTCAAATTATCCTCTGTGTTCAACAGAACAAAGAAATGTATAAAAAAAATGTCCTACTATGGTAGTCAATGGTGTCCAAGAACTGTTCGGTTAAAAGCACTCGCTGTTCATCAGAACAAAGAAACTTATTAAATTACATTTTGAGGGTGAGTAAATGAACACAGAATTTTCATTTTTGGGTGAACTTTTAATGACTCTGTTTTTATTTCATTAGAGATTAAAACAATGACATGTTGGTTTTATTTTGAGAAGCACAGGAGTGATTGTTTATTAGGGGAATGTGTAGGAAAATGTACAATATATACAGTATGTGTGACCATGGTTCTCATACCCAACTGCAAATGGGTCACGCTCTGGTTTCCAAGCAACATGATGAATTTTGATTCATCTGTGCCCCACTGTGCCTCCCCTGCATCATACAGGTCCTATAGTGAGAAAGTGCATACAAGTTCAGAACTCAAGGTCGAAAGCACAGTTGTCAAGTTGTATAAAGGCTGTCTGGATATTTAATTTCATTAATTTTTAAATAAACAGGTCACCTGAGCATCCTGCTCCACAAGATCTTCACTCACAACATCATCTTCCTCTCTGGTCCCCTGAAAAGCCCCAGAATCCCCAAGAGTTTCAACAGAGACCAAACCAATTTCTAAATATAGTGTATTGTATACCTTGTATTGTACAACTGGTTTAATATGCATGTGACAATAGCACAACATGAACAATAAACAAATGAACAATATGAAGATCAATATTAAATCTAAGGTTTAAAAATATGAATATATATATATATTTGATGTATAGTCATAAATATTTCCCTGACCTGAAGTAAAACAACCAGCATCTTCTTAAAATGTCCAGATGTGTCCCCTACCACGTCCTCTTCAAGGTCTCTGCCATAGGCTATGAACACATAAAAACATTGTCAGGTGAAATGAGAGCTCAGGAGTATCTTCCTGAAACCAAATCTTGAAACTCACCATCTTTGTATGCTTCCACCAGATTTAGAATCTGCTCATTAGTTCTTGAAGCAAGAATTTCGATTAAACACTTCTCATCTGTTCCTGCTCCCTTTGAAATACAGGGTGAAAGTCAATTGCTTAGGTCAAACCAACCAAATGATGAATTTTGAAGATCTACGCTAAGATTCTATAGTCATCCAGAGAAAAATAAGTTTGGTCATGCTGGTTAACTAAACAACAGTGAACATACAGTATGGGTGATCGACAGAGAGGGGTGTTATTATTTTAACATAAGACAGCAGGTCTAGAGGTAACAAGCAGCTGTTTATAGTAAGATTAAAGAGATTCAGTGTTCTTTCATTTGGAAATGTGTTCTATTATTGAATCTTCAATCGGCTTCACTCTTTAAAATTATTTACAAAAAATGTCAAATAATTTCTTAGATTTTGTGGCCCTATACTTTACTAAGGAAAATCACTTACCGCATCCTAATGATAGCAATGCCAAAACAAATTCGTAGAAAGAAACACGCAGTAAATAAGACAGCTGATGTCATCAACTGATTTATTCTTACACAAATAGCTATTGATATATAAACCATTTCGTTTTTTACGGATATATAAATCTAGCAAACTCAACAAAATTTTATAACATATAGGATACCGAATAAAATGCTACACAAAAACAACACACAGAGCCAACTTGCATCAATCAAACATGAACTGCACACTTTAAATGGACATACAATATCTACTTCTTACCTTAATGGCATCCTTCATCTCTTTGGCATCATGGTAGGCTGAGGGTCTCATCAAACCAATGATCAGACGTTCAAACTTCCCCGTCAGCTCATATTTAAGATCATCAATTAAATCCTGTAGAATTCATAAAGCAAACATAAATTGTGTCAATCTGTCACAATTGCTGTATCCTATGAAATGGCTTAAAAATCTGTTTATCTAGTGAAGATTCCACTACCTTGCCATAGAGTGATTTGTAGGCACTGCAGATCTCCTGCCTCTGAGCATTGCTCCGTGATGTAATGAGGTCTATGATGGCCTCTTTGTCACTTCCTGTGACGCACAGGCCATAATGTAATGAGATCATATGAAGTATCCCACCTGTCAGTGAATATCTCTATACAAGAAGTTCAGACACTCACCGAAGCCTTTCATGGCATTGTAGAGAGCCTCTGCATCGCTGCCTGCATCAAAGTCAGGGTGGTCTGTGATTGTTCCTCTGAATTCCTATAAGAGAGATGCCAACCAACATGGTCTCAAGGCAGTTTGTGGAATTGGCACGGAATTTACAATCTATTGATTCGTGTTCATGGACATATAAAATCACTTTCAATGACCGCATATGTATATTTATATATTTATAACCTGATATCAAAAGAAGTCGTACATATTTTAGGTGGATAAATCTTCATAGTTGCTGTGTTCCTGAAATCTCGATCTCCATATTTCTTGATTAATTTTTTTTCCATAAATGATTATTATTAGACACCCTTTATGTTTGTCACTTGGTTTTTGCAAATATCTAACTAAGTAACCACTTTGACAACACAGTAGTTAATCATTTAAAAAGTCCAGTGTTTTTTCCATTTCCTGGAAAACTGTGAATTTGGACATCGGAGGTTTCAGGAGGACTGCAACGACATGTAATAGCTGGTTCAAACACAGATTCCTTTATGATCTGAGTAACGGGTTGGTGAGATTTGTTTATATATGCTCCCAAAATAAAACATGACACGTACAATCAGACTCTCCCTCATCTAGCCTTTACTCCTGCCTTATATACTCTCTTGTGTGTATGCCGGAGCTTTAGTTTGAATGTAGGCAGGACTTCAGAGTGGACAGCTGACACCTGTCAATGCAGCAGTTGTGTTATGGTCAGCAGCATAGAGCAATGTGTGTGTGCGTGAGAGAAAAAGAGGGGGGGGAGAAAGAAAGGAGAGAGCCAAAGCTTGCATGCAACTCAAAACTAAATGTCTGTAACCTTACACGTTCGATCCTATTAAATCTAGGGGTACATTTTTCGTCCAGGGCGCACCAGACAGTGGATAAATCCTTCATGACTTGCATTTCCAAAGCCCCTCTGCTCAATGTTCTCGGTCTGCCTACTTTCTTTCCCATAATGCTTTCTTTCTGGCACGTCGTCGTATAAGGGCACAAAGCCAGAGTCCACCCCCTGAATGCTTCTCTGCCCATGCTCAAGGCCTGTCCCGGAGCTATCGCTCAGCACAACAGCTGTGGGGATCCACGTCCACAGTAACAGACCCTTAGCAACAGTCATATAGCCAAACACACATCCGGACAGAAGCATCTTTTGCGGTACATTGTCATTGGGAGGCTTCAATAAAAATCCCGAGTATTTTAGCTAGAAAAATATATTGAAATGCAATCGTAAAATGAAATAACTAAACAATGCTTACATTTTTTGTGATGTAATTTTGCTTTAAATTGTTCTTTAAATTATTTTTTGAAATTTGAAAGAAACAATTGTGTATAAAGAGGGCGACAAAGGATCACCTTTGGTGTGCATTGCTGCATTAGTGCCATGAACAGATCTTATTTTTTAATGAGTGATTTCTTGACCTCCTCAATTCCAAACACAGGCAACCCTGAAATCTTACACTACCTGCATTACAATAGATGAAAAACGAGATTGGTCCCATGTCTTAGCAGCCATTCTTTAAACATACAACAAGGTATCTAATCACATCAATATTAAATGTAAAGACATTGAGGTTAAAGTCTCAGTTTACCTTTCCCATGTTTGATTAGTTGCTGGTTGGCAATGGAATGATAGTCTCGAACCTAGAAAGCAATTAAGAAACATCAATGAGACATAGAGTTGTTAACTACTTTCACGTTGCAGTTTTGCATATATAACCAGAAATGAAACGTAATATCGTGTTCTCATTATTAAGATGAGTTTATGAGGAATCTGAATTCAAAACACATTGCAGCTAACATTTTGCAAAGTATTTTCATAAGTTGAACGTGTTAAGTAACCTCCAAACGTGTTTCTTTATATTTGTAAATTAAACTAACACAAGAACATGGTTGTTGCCAGGAAAATCAATTCCTCCTAATTCTAACCATTCCTAAGTACAATAGGCTGATTTTTTGGAGTAGGTTCTTGGCCACGGGTATCATGCAAAGCCACATTTTCCACAGGATACTCTTGAATACACACAGCCACACTATAATACCCTCGTTCTCTACCATATTATGGCAAGAACAGAACAGGGAACTCTCTATGATACAGGGATCTCCAGTAAGGGGTTATTCCCTTTTATAATGGCAAACTGGGGTGCACGCGACTGTCTGAATATGCAGCACAATGACGGTTTACATAGGGCCCTGTTAAATCTCCTGTGTAAGCATAATTGATTTTGCACTCTGCGGGTTCAGCATCTGGGTTTTAGTCAGAAATCTCCGAAAATAAAAGACAAATTACAAACACTTTCAGTGTTAAGATTTTAAAGCGTGTCAGTGGACTCCAAAAATAGCCATCTCTCTCTCTCTCTCTCTCTCTCTCTCAGTCAGGAATACATTCAAGGTCTGAGAAAGACATATAAAACAGCCCCACCCTACCAGCCATACCATTGAAATAAAGTACATGAAAAATTAATTAAAATCTACCTTATAAGATACAGAAAAGTCTCTATTGCAAGCACCTTTGCTTTACAATATACATTTCATATTTTGAGTCCTCAATACGCTTTCTATAGAACTGACTGTGTATAAAAGTTTAGTTTTACTTAAAAATAATATGTTTACGTGCCAATTCGAGTTATTAAAGTGATACATACTGTTACATGTATTGTCGCATTGCTACATCAAACGTCGCATTTCGCCTCAATAACGATTTTTAAAAATAAAAACGATAAGAAAAACATGTAATTCAAACTTTTACCTTTTGAACACGGAGTCGCAAGCTCCAGTTAACAGTGGTCCGCTGTCTGCTCGTCGGTGGTCTTGCTGAGAAACGTCTTCGGGTATCAGCTGTTCCTCTCTGACGCACACGCGGCGCGTTTAAGTGCGCTTATCTCAGCTTTACCAGTTATGACGTAATGCCCACCGTTGACGTATCGTGACACCCTGTTCTCAAATATGACGTGACATGTATGCGGCATGGCAATACTACGACCAAGCGATCACATGGTTTCCAGGAGTCGCTAGTGTTTCTAGACAGCATCAGCTGCAGTGCACCATATGATCTGTAAATGCGGCACGCAAGGGGCTCTGGTTACTGTACGAGCTGAATCAGAATGTTTATTAAGAGCAGGAAACACACACACATCATATGTAGATATTAAAGATATAATATTATTATAATATTTATTTTCAAACTATGTTTAGTTTCTCGACGCAGTACACACATTTTAACAGTGCACCTCATTAATTGCTGTCTAAACTAAATCTGTGATGCACCAGAAAACGAATAACCAAAATAACCTGGAACCAAGATTTCTTTACATTTTACTTTTCATTTAAACATGAACAGGTACGCAGTAAACCGCACTGGATGCATGGTTGGATTATGGCCACCAGGCCTCCTTTGTTGTGACCAAATTATGAGAAATCAAGAGTAGTTATAGAGTCACACATGCATGTTAAAATAAAGTAGAAATTACAAGATAAATGCGCTGTATGACGTAATAAATTGCAAAGCGAAAACCTTAAATGTGCAGCATATAGCTGCACAAAAGCGCACGAAAATTGAAGGCTTAAACAGATAGCATTTCTTGTTTTATTTCACATCGAGCTCTAAACATCATTTTCAAGTCACCTTATTTATCTAGTATTGACCATATAAAATAAGGAAAATGGCTTCTGTGTATAAACATTATCCAAAGTTATGACAACACTGTGTTCTGAAACAAACACATTGTAAGTGCATACTATTATATCATAAGGGACAAAGTCTGGATATTAGTCATAACATAAGTCTGAATATGCAGCCTGAGCCACGTTTAGGCATGTATGTCTTTCTTTTACTGTTTATATGAAGTGAAAATGAAAAACTGCAAGTACAAGGGTGTTATAAACCACCCAAAATTGTGAATATGAAAGTGTGCCCATGTGCTCTTGGTATCCAATGGCTTAGCCTGGGTATAATACTGTGACATTGCTATTTTTGTCCCAGCCTTTGGGTTCATTCCGGTAAGAGGGTGAGGAATTCAAAATTAGAATGGCACAGTGAAGTAGACAGCAAAGAGCTAAAACATACAGTATAGTCACTCTTACAGGTCACTTGCTTATAGACTTTTGACTTTTGAACAACGACCTTGTGTTTCCCAAATAAAGCTGTTTATAATTATATTTATAAACTGTTTTGCTAAACCATTACATGAATTAAATAGAAGATCACCAAAACCATTAACTTTCCAATTCATTGTTTAGAGAAATAAGATCGCACTGTGTTGCCATCTATTGTCCAAAAAGCGCAGTGCAGACCTTCAACATGTTTGGTGACGATTTCAAATTAGATAACTCCATATATAAAAATCATGTTTTGTGCATTACAATTGATATCAATCAAACTGCAGGTAGTTTTTTTTTTTTTAAGTTCACCATGCAATCAAACAGGAAAATGATAAGTGTTTTACAAAATCAATTATTTATCCCTACACACCATTATTTGTTTTCCAATTCATCTTCCTCCTCTCAACAACAACTCTTCACCAAATGACGTCAGCAACAAGAAAGAGGTAGGATTATACTGACTGTCCAATGGCCGGGCATTTTTAGTCCTCCCCTCCAGGTCCAATTTACAACAAACCAATCAAAAAGGGAAGGCCAAAAAAAAGCCCGCCCTTGATTTTTATCTCACTTCAAAAGCCGTTTCACTCGATACGGAAAATAAGTCAATCACAACTTCTGTTTTATGGTGACTTTAAGCCATAACAACTCAAAAAACAGCTAACTTACACAATAAAAACAAGGTAATAAAAAAACACGAGTTCTCATTTTGGATCCAAATTCTTCATATGTAGCCCTTAACGTTCTTACGTGAATAAACGTGCAATAAAAATTCACGGCAATATTATAAAAGTATCTAGATTTCACCATGGAATTTCATCTTCTGTGTTCTCACACTGTGTCTTCTTGACAGCAATTATATGAGCACATTATGGGGCCGGTTGAAAAGCAGGAAAGAAAGGGTACTTTGTTAGTTAGGCCATTGAGTGGGTGGGTCAAACAAGCCACTCTTGTATATATCCTTGTAAAAATCATTTGGCTTCATTGATGTGAAAGGGGCAGATATATTTAGTCACCACGGAGACACAGATTGCAAACATCTCTGGAAAAAATAAGGTAGGAAACAATATTTATTATTATGTAAACATGCCTAAATAAATGTAATTGCATACTCTACAGTTATTTCTTGACAAATATAAATTATTACAAACGTTAACTTTTTAAAAAAGCATTCTCATAAGAAATCAAAAAAATGCCTTCATTTTATAGGTGTATTTTTACACTATAAAAAAACGTTTTTATACTTTCTTGCATGTTTTGTACTTTCTTGCATTCCTTGTAGGATTATGGATTTTAAATCTCCTGCTGGCAGATTAGAGAAAGCCATCAGACAGAAAGAAAGTGTGTCAGTCAGCTTCTGCATTCCTAATAATTATCTAATAAATTCACCAAACAGGCACCTGTTCAGACTTATTGAAAATCTAAAGGGAAAGAAGCAGTCAGGTGTCCATCACTTTGCATCTCTTATTGTTTTATGTAGCATATAGGAACCAATACATTGTGGGAAAAGTCCTGACAGAAATCATGTAAAAAAGGATTAAAATACTTAACAAAGGCATGTCGATATGTTTTATTAATGACAATCTGTTTATTTATAATCTTTTATTTTAATGCTGTTTGCATTTGTTTTAGAGGACCAGGAATTCAAATCAAGGAATTCTCTCATAAATTCTCGGCACAAATAAAGATATGAAGATATTGTGATTTAGAAAGTGGAAATGTAATGCAGATTATTTATTTGAAATTTTATGAAAATCCCAAATTAATGACAAGATGAACAGATATGCACAGTTTACAAAAAGCTTTTTGGGGTGTACTTTGGGAGAATACACATTAGTTGTCAAAGGATAAGATGAAAATGACATGATATACTGTATATAAATATATATATATATATATATCAGATTAAAAAAACGAACATTTTGGAAAACAATTTGGTTATCTCATATTATATGTTATAATTAACTAAATATGATAACCGACTTCTCATTCGCCTAGCAGACAATGCAATCAATAAAATCTTTCTTGAGGGGCCTGTGTCGCAAGAAGCCCTTGGAACCAGAGGGTGAGGTCTCCATTTTCCGTCGCTGTCTTACCACATTAGACCTGGTTGCTTTGGGAGTGGGCAGCACTTTAGGGGCAGGAGTCTATGTGCTGTCTGGAGAAGTGGCTCGTACTCTAGCTGGACCAAGTATCATCATCTCATTCCTCATTGCTGCTTTAGCTTCTATCTTTGCTGGCCTCTGCTATGCTGAGTTCGGAGCAAGGGTTCCTAAAACTGGATCTGCATATCTGTACAGCTATGTGACAGTAGGAGAGGTGTGGGCTTTCACAACAGGATGGAATTTACTACTGTCCTATGTCATCGGTAAACAAGAATTTAAAGAAGGAAAATAGATGTTTTGTTATATGGAAACAACAAACCATAGATCAAATGTTTCAAATGTTGCTTATGTAGGACTCTGTCACTTTCCTGTTATCTAAAGACTAGACTCTTGTCTAGTTTAGTTAGTCCCTGTTCCTGTTTCTGTGTTGTGTGTTGTGTGTTATGTTTATACCCTTGTTCCTGTTTTGCCCCTCGTGGAATTTTGTTTTGTCTTTTTGTAATAAATGTTTGTTAACCTTACCTGCTGTCTGCGTCTGGGTCCTCCGTCCCTGTCTCACCCCGATTCGTGATCATGACAGAATGAACCAGCCCTCACAGGACACAGCAGACAGAGGGATCATTGTGGGAGTGGTGGAGACCGCCAGGGTCGAAGCCGCCGGAATCCTGTTTCTGCCACAGATCCCTGCCGGCACTCCAGCCGGCAATCCTGTCCGTGTCTGCACGGCTTTCCTGTCCGCGTCTGCCAGCTATCCTGTCCGTGTCTGACCTCTATACTGTCCGTGTCTACCGGCTATCCAGTCCCGCCTCCCCTGTAGTCCTCTTGTTTGGACTTCCCCTGTTTGGACTCTTGTGTTCCCCTTCCCTTGGACTATTTGTTAGGACTCTGTCCTTCCTGTCTCGAGCTTTCTAGCTCCCTGGGCAGAGTCATGACATTGCCACGTTTTTCGGGTTTCTGTTGTGTTATGTGTGGAGACATGTAGCTTTATGTTGTTACTTGATGCCACGTGTCTTCCTGTTATGTCTCTCAGCCCCACCCTCGTATCGCCTGTAATTTCATGAGGGTTTCATTCCCATCGTCTGTTTTGTGTTTCACCTTCATTAGGATTTTATTCCCATCACCTGGTAGTTATTTCACTCGTTATGGTTTCATTCCAATCACCTGTCACCACTCTCCCCATGTAATCACTCCTCGTTAGTGTCTCCCTTTATATAGTCTCAGTTTCTCTCTGTTCAGTGTTGGTGCATTATCTTTTGTCTGATGTTAGTGTTTGCGATCAACGCTCACGGTAGTATCCCCGTTTCTCGTCTTGTTGGACTACCCTGTTTCCTGTTTCAGTTTTGTGAACATTTTGTTTCTAGTGTTTGTTTTCTAGTGTGTTTTTATTCTTGTTTTTCCCCATTGCGGGTGTTTGATTTGATAAAGTTTTTTTTGTTATACCTTCGTCTGCCTGCATCTGGGTTCTGTCCAAACCATTTCGTGACAGAATGCACCAACCACTAAGAACCCAGCAGGCGGCGATTTTCCCTGCAAGGTCTCCACACCCTGGTCCCCTCTGCAGCATTCGCCAGGGGAACTTGGACCTGGATGTGTACCTGGACAGGTTCCTGGAGGCCGCAGGGGAGGTGCTCCTCGGGGAGGAGGGGGTGACTGCGGCGTTCAACAGCGGCCTCAGGGTTCCTCTATCGTCAGCGGAGATGAGGAGGCTGAGACCTCTTGACTTTGAGGGCGTACTCCGGTTCGCCATGAGCCGACCGGAGCCCAGGGTCTCCGTCCTACCGAGGGTCTCTTCTCCATTTGGCACAATCACTGAGGGGCTCGCCCTGAAGCTCGGAGTCGTGACTACCTTCTCGGACCCTGCAACCTCTCCACCAACCACCAGTCTTCGGGGCAAGCGTGGAAGGAGAGAGTCCTGGGGGTCCTCTTCGGAGGCCTCCAACGCGGAGCCAGCCCCGTCCTTCACCTCCTTCCTCCAGCCGACTACCAGGCAATTGGCTCGGCAGAAGAGGAAGAGGCAACGGAGGGGGGCACGTAACCCAGCCCAGCCGGCTCTCCAGCCGGGTTTACAGCCAGCGATCCAGCAGGCGTCCAGACCTGCCTTTCCGCAGGCGTCCAGACCTGCCTTTCCGCAGGCGTCAGGACCTGCCTCTCCGCAGGCGTCAGGACCTGCCTCTCCGCAGGCGTCAGGACCTGCCTCTCCGCAGGCGTCAGGACCTGCCTCTCCGCAGGCGTCAGGACCTGCCTCTCCGCAGGCGTCAGGACCTGCCTCTCCGCAGGCGTCAGGACCTGCCTCTCCGCAGGCGTCAGGACCTGCCTCTCCGCAGGCGTCAGGACCTGCCTCTCCGCAGGGGTCAGGACCTGCCTCTCCGCAGGCGTCAGGACCTGCCTTTCCGCAGGCGTCAGGACCTGCCTCTCCGCAGGCGTCAGGACCTACCTCTCCGCAGGCGTCAGGACCTACCTCTCCGCAGGCGTCAGGACCTGCCCTTCCGCAGGCGTCAGGACCTGCCCTTCCGCAGGCGTCAGGACCTGCCCTTCCACAGGCGGCCGGACCTTCCCCCTCAGCAGGCGGCCGGACCTGCCCTTCCGCAGGCGGTAATGTTACGACTCTGTCCTTCCTGTCTCGAGCTTTCTAGCTCCCTGGGCAGAGTCATGACATTGCCACGTTTTTCGGGTTTCTGTTGTGTTATGTGTGGAGACATGTAGCTTTATGTTGTTACTTGATGCCACGTGTCTTCCTGTTATGTCTCTCAGCCCCACCCTCGTATCTCCTGTAATTTCATGAGGGTTTCATTCCCATCGTCTGTTTTGTGTTTCACCTTCGTTAGGATTTTATTCCCATCACCTGGTAGTTGTTTCACTCGTTATGGTTTCATTCCAATCACCTGTCACCACTCTCCCCATGTAATCACTCCTCGTTAGTGTCTCCCTTTATATAGTCTCAGTTTCTCTCTGTTCAGTGTTGGTGCATTATCTTTTGTCTGATGTTAGTGTTTGCTATCAACGCTCACGGTAGTATCCCTGTTTCTCGTCTTGTATTGCGGGTGTTTGATTTAATAAAGTTTTTTTGTTATACCTTCGTCTGCCTGCATCTGGGTTCTGTCCAAACCATTTCGTGACACTATTGTGCTCCCCTTTTTTGGTTTTCGTATTTATCATGTTCCCCTGTTCTTGTTCATGTGACTGTCTGTCCCGTCCTTTTTGTAGCCTTGAGGAGGGTCAGGAGGCCGCTCCTTAAGGAGGGGATTCTGTCATGATTTTGCCTCATGTCATGTTTCTCTTGGTCTACTGGCAGGATCATGACAGAACCTCATGTTTTGTGTGTAGAGAGGCATTTTTGGCCCTTATGGCTTGCCATATTCTCTCTATACTCATGACAGGATTCTATGCGGTTTCCGTAAAGTGAGTAAACTTTCAGAAAAGGTTTAAACAGGTGATTTGAAGAGTAAATTTGTGCTTTTATGTTGGCTAAATGTTTGGCTTTATTTAAAAATTCACATAAAGCAGAAACAAACATTTATTTTGTTCTAGGCACATCAAGTGTGGCCAGGGCATGGAGCGGTACATTTGATGATCTCATTGGAAATGCAATGGCCAATTACTTTAACAAGCATGCAGCGATGGGCTTGCCTGGCCTGGCAGCCTACCCAGACTTCTTTGCAGCTGGTCTTATTATGATTCTTTCTGGTATCTGACTATAAAAAATATACTCTGACTAATTCATAAACCCTTTAATTTCAATCTCATGTCTTACACATTATTTCATTTTCCTCAGGTCTTCTTGCATATGGTGTGAAAGAATCAACCACAGTAAACAAGATATTCACAAGTGTTAATGTACTGGTTTTAATATTTGTCATAATATCTGGCTTTATCAAGGGAAAACTGGACAACTGGTTCATCACTGAAGATATTTTACTGAATGCAACAGCAACGCTCAAGTAAGCTTGATTTGCCTCAACTCTAAAAAAAGGTGCTATATAGCACTAAAAGTGGTTCTTGCCCTGAATCATATGGGTAACAACTTTAAATGCCATGAAGAACCATATCTTGCTGCTTCAGTTGTTCTTCAGCGGTTCTTTAGGATGACTGAGTTGCTATATATGTCTTTATCTGACTAAAATGCGGAAGATCGCTTAAAAGCTCTTAAGAATGTGTGGACTGATATTTTAGATACATGTGCCCCCTCCAAACGTATTAAGCCCAAAGTCAGAGTTATACCTTGGGTAAATCAAAATATCCGCTCCTTGAGGCAATCATGTAGAAAAGCTGAAAGAAAATGGAAACATGATAAATTGCAAATCTCCTTTGATATGTTTAAAATCTGCCTGTCCCTGTACCAAAGTGTGGCTAAAAAAGCCAAGGCCACCTATTTTACCTTACAGATTGCAAAACAAAATCACACCCCCAAATTCTGTTCTCCACCATAAACTTAGCATTGGATCCACCTAGCACACCTATTGCTGCAATAAACAATATGTTTACAGTACATAATATCATTATAAACTTATAATATCTTAGTTCTTTACCATTTTTTAAGTAACCGAACATCAACCTTTAATGTCACGTCTGAGTATGGAGTGGGTGGCTTTTTTCCATTTGGATTTGAAGGCACGTTGGCAGGGGCAGCTACATGTTTCTATGCATTTGTAGGCTTTGACTGCATTGCAACTACAGGTACATTGAACAACAGCTATTATTCATAAAAACATACTGGAAAAAAACGAATAAGTCATGATTTTTAACTATTTTCCAGGCGAGGAGGTAAAGAACCCACAGAAGTCCATTCCTTTGGGTATCGTGGCCTCTCTTCTCATCTGTTTCCTGTCTTACTTTGGCGTTTCGGCTGCACTAACCTTGATGATGCCATACTACCGTCTCAGTACTCAGAGTCCCCTGCCTGTGGCCTTTGCTTACATTGGTTGGGCTGCCGCAAAATACGCAGTGGCGGTTGGGTCCCTGTGCGCTCTTTCGACAAGGTAAACAATCAAAGCTAATGTATTCAGGACAGATCAGATTTATCTTAAAAGCATTTATTCAATTCAGTTTATTAGGATCCATGTTTCCGATGCCTCGAGTTTTGTTTGCCATGGCCAGAGATGGACTCATGTTTAAATCTCTGTGTAAAGTCAGTCTACGGCAAAGTCCGGTGGTGGCCACGCTATCCTCTGGCACTGTGGCAGGTATGAGAAATGAGAAAAGAGTTTGTATAAAGCTTTTATCTCCAAAATTGGTGCTGTCAAATCGATTAATCGCACTTTATAACACAGTTCAATAAAAGGAAGGAGGCGGGAACCGGCGAACATAAAACAACTTTTAATTAATAAATAAAATGTAAATAGACACACACAAACCATAACTTAAAGCCAGGCCTGGTCCTTTCTCACTGACGGTCCAGTCGCTCCTCCTCTTATGCTCCCGATCTCCTCCGTGATCCGAGACCGGTGCGCGTACAGCTGACTCTCGTTTTCACTTATACACCATGTTTTTATCATAATCCGTGGCGGTAATAAAAATGTCAAAGGAAAAGACGTTGTTTACAAAGTGGACACACTAGGGAATTAGATGCCGGAGACATCTGTGGCGTGCTCTACCATTTTTAGAGTGACGTCATCTGGGCTCTTTCTTATGTCAGTCAGCACTATCCCTACTACCTATACAACCTATCTAACATTCCTCCCCCTTCAACAAAAAAGAATAATTATAATAACTTTTTTTAACATCGCCAACCAATTTAACTCTCGTTTTTGTTTTGCAAATCTTCTTAAAAGGTTACATACAGCAATCACATTACAGTCGTCATGTCTCAGGTATTCACAAACAACCTTATAACAGTAAGAACCTTACAAAATAATTCCTGTATTCTTAATCACTCAACTCTTTGATCAAGGGCGGGCATCCTAGATAAGGTATCTGCCATAACATTATCCTTTGCCAGCCTGTTTTTTTAAGCTATACGGTTGCAAGAAAAGACTCCAACGAAACTGATTCGAGTCTGAAACTTCGGTCAAGAAATGATAAGAAAAACCAAAGGATTATGATCGGTATGTACCATCAAATCACCCCAAGCACTAGAGACATAAACTTCAAAGTGGCGTACTGCCAATACCAAGAGCCAATGTTTCTTTTTCAGTAGTAGAATATGCTCTCTGATGTTTATTCAACATTTTAGAAAAATAGTCACGTTCCTTCCTCATCTCTTCCCCGAGCCATTTCAGCTGTCACATCAGATACTCCAAAATATGACAAAAGCACATTAATGAACTCAGACTTCCTCACATAATCTTCAAGTGACGCCATCTGGGCTCTTTCTTTAACATGTCAGTGGGCACAATCCCTACTATCAATACTACATACCTAAAAATGCATTTATATTTTTAAGAAATACGAGTAAAAAATTTTTTATTTATGCATAATGCTAATTTTATTGAAATATAAATGTATATATTTGTTTACATAATATATTTGTGTGTGTTGTCTTTAATATTTGTGTGTTTATATACACATGCATTTTTAATTTAAAGAAGAAAATATTTATGTATTAAGTATTTATATGTAATAAATTAAATATACTTGTAAATATAAAAATAATAGTTTTTGTAACTATGCTTCAATTAATATATACATAAATATACACAATATACACAGAACACACATAAATTATGTAAACAAAAACTTTTAGTCGCGACTTATCGTTGCGCAGCCCTAATACACGTATATTTATTTAATTATTTGTGTCTTTATATACAGTATAAACATTTACGTGTATGCAAGCATATATACATACAAATATGCACACCGCACACGTATAACGGATTGGTCGATTTGACAGCACTACAAAAGCTTAATCACATAAATTTTTTCCATCTCTCACATAAAGACACATAACAAACTAAGCCAAATCACATGACTTCTATCAGATGCATAGTTTTGTTCAGAACACAAAAGGCCTGGAAATCATGTGTTCTTTTTTTTCCAGCAATAATGGCTCTTTTATTTGACCTGAAGGCTTTGGTTGATATGATGTCAATCGGAACTCTCTTCTCCTACACACTTGTGGCTATTTGTATTCTCGTACTTAGGTTTGTATTCCCAGCTCCGCATTTCCCTCTGACCCCATGTACCGTGATGCAAATATTTGAAGCGAAAAGCTTTTTCTTTCAAGATATCAAGAGACACCTTCAGAAGAAAATGATCTGCGCACACCTACAACCTCCACGTTTGGGTTTTTAAAACCTCCTTCGAGTCCTACCAAGGAAACTTCAAACACAGTTACAACCTGCACAGTTGTTATAGGTGAGGGCTGGGGATCTAAACTATCTTGTATGTGAAAAATATATACTGTAAGAGCTCGGGTAGAAATACGTCAAATGTATCTTCTCTTGCAGTGGTGTTGGTGCTTATTCTGTCATTGCTGCTCAGCAAAGCTATCAGATCTTTGTTGTTTCTGGAGGTCTGGAGTGTTGTGAGTGTATCTGTGATTCTGGTCATAATGTTACTCACTACCTTTATTATCTGGAGGCAGCCACAGAACACAAGCAAAGCCTACTTCATGGTGGGCACAGCATTGCAACATCTCCAACAATACAACAAATCACAATGCACCTGAGATAATGTAAAGAATTACGTTTGTTCTTGAAGATAGGATAAATAATATAGACATCGAATCATCATAACACAACACAAAATTGAATGACAAGTTGTCAATGTTCATGTAGTACATATCTGTCTCTATGACCACAGGTACCATTTTTGCCTTTACTTCCTGTGGCGAGCGTGTTTATAAACATTTATCTAATGGTTCAACTGGGTGGAGACACCTGGGTTCGGTATGCTGTTTGGATGGCAGGGGGTATGGAAATTCTGAAATGCTGCCAATAGTAACATCAAGCCCATACATTTTTGTGAAACATAATAATATAATATGATTTTGTCCTGCACAGGATTTCTTATCTACTTTGGCTACGGTGTGAGGAACAGTGTCCAAAAGCAAAGGTTACTCAGCAGTCAGGTCAAGATTGAAGCCACTGAAACCAAACCTGATAATGATGGACCAAAATGACAAGATTCATAAACCTCCAAAAATATGTACTTGTTACATCTGTAAAATAAATGATAAAGGTTTTTTTCTCTTTCTCTTCTGTTATTTCAAACATATTTCAACATGTTATACAAATATTTTACATATTAATTTCTTTGTAAATTTTTTTAAAATAAATAAATGATAAAAAAATTCTTGACCACAAGCCAAGCTTGGCGAACCGTTTCTGAGATTTCAGTCGTTACTCATTCACATATAGGCTATAAGAGTTATACATACAATACTGAAATAGCTAAAATGGGCGCCAATTGAACTAAAATGAGCTAAAGGGATGATCTTACTCTAATCTTACTCTGAGGGCAAAAAGGAACAATAGTACTATTCTCAAGATCCTGCCTGTGTCATGCTCATCAGAAATGATGCAATCACATAAAAAGCTTCCCAAAACTGAGCCAAAATAAAAACCAGGCAATTATTGTATTGGACATTATGACATCAGCAGTGTTCCATTTTGTGTAAACTACAAGGTCACTTCTTCAAACAATATAGAGACAACAGAGACAATAATATTAAACTATAAAACCGTACGGACAAATAATTTGCACAAAACCATTTCTTAAGTTTATGATTTAAACGGAAACAGGCTGCATATGCATAAATGCCAGACTTTAAATCATTACATTTTTACATTTTAGGAAAAAAGCATTTGTTTATAATAAAAACATGTTTTAAATAAAATTTTGCTTACATTTCAGAAGCTTTAAACATTTGTACAGTGAGGAAGCTGCTCTGCAGCTTGTTTTTACAGCTAAATAAACAGTGGGTGATTTTTGAGTTGGGTGGCCAGCACACCTCAGGCCCTGATTGGTGGACTGAACACAGAATTTAGGGAGGAATTTAAGGAAGGAATTTAGGGTGTTCACGTTACTCTGGTAAACAGCTGACCCTCGACTACTCTCGTCCACCTCTCCGGTCTGTCTTTCACATCTCTGGCTGAATGTATCCTAAAGATTTGCAAACATAGAGCAAAGTGAACTAAAGTTTGTTTGTGGTCGCCGTGAATATTCTCCACCATGAAGTGGAGGGTGATGCTAGCAGCCTTCCTCATTTCTGTTTTGATCATTCAGGATGGTGAGTATCTTACCTCTCAAGAGGCCTAATCCACTTTTGTGTACATTTAATATGCATACAGGTATTTTGAGACTAGATAAACTTTATAAAAAACATATAGATAATCATGTCAAACTTACAAAAGATAAAAAAGTAATTAAATCAGATATCAACACATTTACATTTGGTCATTTAGGAGACGCTTTTATCCAAAGCGACTTACAAATAAAGTAAACAATGGAAGCAATTGGCACAACATAAGGACAACAAAATGCACAAGCTAAAAACAGTCAAACTGGTTTCAAACAGCCTACCAAAGCTAAGATTTTCTTTTTATTAATACATTTTTTTAAGGATGGAAAGAGTAGGAAAGTGTTAGAAGTCAGAACTAATCGGTCAGGTGCTGATGGAAGAAATGTGATTTCAGTCGATTCTTAAAGATGGCTACAGAATCTGCTGATGTTGTAGCGGGCAGATCATTCCACAAATGGGTGCTTAGTCTAAATGTTTATCAAATCTTTAGTAAAATTCTGTTTATTCACAATAGTTTGTCATTTAAACAACAGGTATTTGCCAAAAGGTTGAAACCAAACCGAAGACACAAGCTGAGAAGAGACCAAATGGCAAGTCCAAGACTGGAAAGGAGGCAGAAAAAGCTCTTGCCCCTAAACTTAAAGTGAAAACCCCCCTTCAGACCCCCAAAGAAGACCAGACATACCTCACTCAGGTGGTAAACAAGGGAAAATTCCAGAAAGTTGGGGATACGCTGACTATCCAAGCAAGTGACACATTAGAGCTTCGATGTAAAGGAAATCCTGTCCAATGGACTGTTCCTGCATATCTACAAGAGGATGATGAAGGAAGACTCAGGTATTTGCTGTACACGCAGTGTTCGGTCTGTAATAAATAATACAGATATTTGTTATATTCTTCAAATTTTGCTCATCCCAAAAGGGTTTAAAATACTTATTTATAATATATTTTTGATGTCTTCTTTGTTGCTATTTGTGTTTGTATTTATAGGATGGTTCAACATGAACGTTATGGCACGTTGATCTTGGCAAACACAACAACGGCAGATACAGGAGAGTACACCTGCTATCCAATGTACTGTGAAGATAAAGACTGCAGAAAAGAATATGGCAAAGCTATCAAAGTCTTCATCTTCTCCTCTGGTAATGTTGGCCACCAAATGTGACTGTGTGCAGTTAATAACATATTGTAATTTCAGAAAGGTTTGGAAAAGTCCTCCTCTCCCCACATTGTGTCACTTCCAAAACACAATAATATATCATTTAATAAGAATAATTATATTTACATATTAGGATTTGTTTAAATCTACTTTAGAAATGTACCATTTTAATTCGCACAGCTGAATCAGACTTTGAAAATTTTATGACAATGCAAATAATTAACTATGTTGCACATATGCAGCACATATAGCGGACACACATCTGACAGTAATATCTAATAGAAAACCTACAGCTCACGTACTATATCACTACTAAAACATACAAAAATGATTTATTTGGCATTACTGTACAGAGTTTTGTTTATTTCCCCAAATATAGGATTAAGTATTCCTTTTTCTCACTACCGAAACGATTTTTGTATCTACCGAAACAATGATACCCAATGATACGTTTCGGTCGTGACTGTTTTGGTAGTGACAATTTATCAATTATTTTGAGCCTACCTCCAAGATGCTAATCAGCACATACTTCTGAACAAATGTACACGCAAGATTTAATGGAATAATGCCAAAATAAGTTTACTTAAATGCAGAAAAATACATGTTTGGTTGTTACACACATTACAGACTTTTCAACACATTAACTTCAAAACGATAAGACCGATCAACTCACCATGTAGCTTATTAAAGCTAGGGACACAGTAATAATTTTTGATAAAAAATGTAGGGGTGTGGCTTAAATCTAAAGTCTCAGCCAATGGACTAAAACATCAGTCCTGTGCTATCATGTCTCTGACCCAGAGGACACTCACGTGCAACCGCTCGCGTGACACTAACGCAATAGTAGCTCTCATAGTCAAGGAGGAGTCCGCAGGACTCTCCAGATTCTAAAGCGGATTTGATTGGAGGAAAACTTTGACGATAGGCTGAAGTGTAGCATGATGTCATAGACTTTCATTTTGATTTCACTGGGACTTTAATGTTAGACATGTTTTCTAACATTAAAAGCATTAAAGGGACATTAAAAGTATTTATTAACATTTAAAGAGCACCGTTCAAGTACATATCTGAAACCTGAAGCGTCTGCAGCACGCGAGGCCCTCCCTCAAGAATAGGAAAATACAATATATTTGAGTAGTCTCCTCCTTAATTCATCTCTCAGTACCAATATAATTTTTTTATACAGTTTCCAACAACTATCCAATTGCTCTGATTCAAACACAAAAACAATAATGTTATGTCTGTTCTCGGTACTTTTTCCCTCTCTCAGACCCTCAGGAGTTGTTTGTACCTTCCTCTGACTATTATCAGGTCATTCAGCTTCGAACTAACTGGCCCACGGTCCTGCCCTGTCAGGTGACCTCCCCACTGGCCAAGGTGACCCTGCACCGGGAGTTTCCTCCAATGGAGGTAAAGGTGGATGGAACAGAAATCTCTTTTGATGTCAAGAAGGGCTTCACCATCCACAGGCCAAAGCAGTACCACGCGGGTTCTCTACACTGCGTAGCCAGTCTAGGGAACCTTCGACAGAGCTCAACCAAATACATGCTGATCTACGTCAACTGTAAGATAGAAATCATAAAAACACATTAGCTGAGACTGAAGAATATGAAAAATAAGAAATCAGAAAAGGATTAATGTTTGTATGCTTTGGCAGACCCAACTGCACCTCCATCTCCTGCGATCCAGGCCTCCTCTGATACCGTGACAGTGGGAAAAAATCTCCAGGTGACATGCACTGTAGTGGGAGAGCAGGACGTGGTGGTGGATTTGACCTGGGAATATCCTGGACAGAAGGTTAGACTGGAGGGCATACAGCACATAATAATTTAGATTTGCATTCCAACAGTCTTTATTACAATGCTAAATGTCCCTGTTTTGAATAATATTTCTTCAACATCAGATTGGCCGCCCACTGTACACCCAGGACAGTGTACAGACTGTACAGGTGGATGGGAGGAGCCGACAGCGTTCTGAAACGGTACTGCTGGTGGATGAGATTAGAGAGGTTGACCAAGGAATGTACACCTGCACGGCCCAGAACCTAGAAGGTTCAAGATCTGTATCCACATCTGTCAAAGTGCAGTCGGCAGGCACCACCACCAGGCCAAAGAAACCATAACAGAGATCTACTACAGAAGATCAACAGACTACACAACAATAAAAAAAACATGATAATGGAAATAACATATGTGGATTATTGCATATTTGCTGTCAAATAAGATGTTATATGTTAGAATATAAATGCACAAGGACACGACATATGCCATACAATCAGAAGAATAGACGAATATTGTACAAATTTGTTTTTGGAAAAACTCTTATTGTTTATATCTTTATTCTACCCTTTATAACAGAAAAAACTCTTTAAATAATACTTACACATTTTTCATGTATGAAAATTCCAATTCTGTATCTTTTTTTGTTATGTAAATTGAACACAATATATACAATATATTATTGCCATTTTCTGTTTTTATGTTATGTACAGCAAATTTAAGCTTATTTTATAATTGTGCTACAGATTTCACAATTTATCTGATACAGCATGTAAACAGCATTATAAATTGACATAATAACAAGGAAAGATGTATTTTTAGGTTGTTTTTCCACCTTACATTTATTTTCATGCCATGCCGGAGCATAACCAGCAGAGGGCGTTAAGTTTGTACTGTTTGAACCACAAAACACAACTGGGCCTTATTAGATCAATCACTGACCATAACAGAGATCAAACTGCCCATTATTGATAAAGTATTCATCAGTTATGTAATGCACTCAAAATTCTCCAGAAGTACCATATCAATTATAAATGCGCTTACACTCTACAATACCTGTTGAAATTAAAAGCTGTTTGCATTTCACTCTTTATTGTTTCCTGTGGCCTGAAGTTCAACCATTCAGGATGTTTCTTTTTCATCCTCAAAGGGCAGGAAATATGCAGTGTGCACTCAGGTGTGTGCCCTGAGGCTGGAGTACTCACAGTGTCTGAGCACTAATGACAGGCTGCTGTCATTATATTTTAGCGTAAAGAGGTATGGGAGACAGATATGAATCCATGAGTTCTTTGAATAGTTATAAGTTCCAGATCAGAGCCTATGATACAAATGTGTCTATTTTCTGTTCCATACCACATGTATATAATGTATACATTTAACTTATGATAATGTAGTTACACCCTCTGTTTTATACATATCCGGTCGGAGGAGAAAAGGTTAGACTTCATAAAATACTGGCCAACGAGCCTATACACAAATGCTCACAATAAAAATCATCTGAGAGTCAAATCGTATCACACTCCGAAATGTCTTGGTTATTTATAAAGTAGTTTTTTTTATTATATTCCACATGAATAAGATATATTACACAGTCACATTATCCACCAGAATGATTGAATGAATTAATGTGCTTTTAAAGCATGTTTTACAGTCATTTTTTTATCTGAAAATCTTATTGATAAGTCAATAACAAAGTTTTAAAGTTTGGTTTGTAAAGATCCCATTTCTTGTGCACGGTACTTATAAATAACTGCATAGTAAAGTAAGCAAATGTGACTGAAGCACAAAAAGCCCTTTAGAACAAAGCATGCTGGGAAAACGTGGATTGCATTGTTTTCCTCAAACTAGTCGAGTCCATCCATGCCACGCTAAATGCTTGCTGTCATAAGGACGACATGGGTCAAACGCTAAAAGGTAAACAGGAAAGAAACTGAGATCTACTTCTATTACTGCGAGATGATATTAGTAGCCTTCACGAGGATATACTCTATGTGATCTGCAGGTGTCGCTGTGGAGTCAACACCGCTGACGTGTAGATATAATCGTGAAGCTGCTCCTCCAGTGTGGACCAGTTCAAATCTCAGAGAGGGAAAGTAGAGCTGTGCTGTGCTGTGCTGTGTTGTGCTTCAGTAAACTGTAACACTTCGCCATTGAAGCTGAGGAATACATCGCCGTTTTCTCTTAAACAAACTAACATCAATCTCGCGTGCTGTGATTGAACGGGTTCGGAATGATGGTGAGTCTGACGCGACTTTAAAGAGTCCGATTGCACTTGCTGCAGTTCGCCGTAAAGCCTGGCGCATATGATTTCTCTGTACGGGTTTAAAAGAAAGATGATGGTGCACGGTTAACTGGTCTCTGAACTTTAATGCATTTTAACGTGCATGTCATTAGGATTTGTTACAGGTGTGTGTTTTACTTTGTTACACTGCAAACGAATCTATGTAGCAAAGGAACATCTTGTGTTATATAATCGTTCGATTTCTATCGTTGTTTTATTTTTTATAAATGATACGTTTGCAAACTGATATTATATATAAATACGAATGTAATTTAATCTTAAAATATATATTCTTTTATGACATCAATTATTAATGATTTAATTCAATTTCTGATCTTGTTCTTCATGGTGGTTGTGGCATGATGTCATTTTCTCAGTAATGTTCAGGGTCCATAATGAATGAAAACCCCAAGTTAAAGATTTCTGCGCTTTTGTTGTTCACTGCATTCCCAGAAGGTCCGTTCCATTTCAGTAAGGTCACAAATAAGTTTTTTTTCAGTACTTAATAGTTTGCCACAAAACATAAAACAGCAATTTGCATAGCTGGATTGCAGCCTTCCCATTCCTGTCATCTGCCTTGGTGGTCGCAGAGCGCCCATCTCGCTCACTCCATAGCGCGTACGTGTATTTGCAAGTGATTGTTGTGAAATGTTTGAGTGGGAGTCTCTACTTTAGACTCCGTTCTCCTTTTGATGGCCAGAATTTAAGGACAAAAGGCAGCGTTCTTCTTCACCAGGCTGTAACCTTGGTAACCAGGGGCCGCTGCGGGACCCCTGACCTATGGAGTCACGGCCCATTGTGGGAGTGGCTCTCAAGTGGAGCTGGTCAGAGGGCGTGAAGCCTTTCCACAGGTCTCGAGTATCTTTTTGGCTGTCCGAATGGATGTCTAAGAAGAGTTTGTCATTATGCTTAGCGTCTTTACTTACTCTAGTGTAGGCTCTTTTATGTAATTGCTTAAAAAAGACATGCAGACTAAGAGCCAGTAATGGTATTTGGCACAAGTGTCAGGAGAGCAGGTGTCCTGTTGGGAAATCATCCTTCAGTGTTATCAAAAGCTACACCTTTGAAGTTGGCCACTGCAAGGCTTTGGCTCAGCATCCAAACCATGCATCAGCATGTAAGCGCTTTACAGATTCATGCACGAAACACCAAAACACAAAGTCATGAATGAATTCCCTCAGCCTCTAGGTTGCCCATAAATGCAAAGCTATCTAAGCACAGGACCTTTGCAGGCACAGTCAGCTTCCAGCACAGCTAATGAAGGCTCTAATAATGCGGCTGAGTTACGCTATCTCTCCGCTATCCCATGAACCTCTTTGACACTGAGGAGAAAGTCCCGTTCAGGATTAGGATTAGTCAGCTTTCTTTGGACGACGTCACGAATGCACACACACACTTGATTCTCCTGCTGCTTTCAGATTGGCTTTTATCTCTCGAGAGAAGCATCTGTCATTGTAATAAAAGAGTTGTGACGCTGGAGAATGAAGTCAATACAAGGTTTTCCTGCTGTGTCACATGAAGATGAGGTGTTTGGTTTTTTGATGCAGGAAAACAAGTGTGTGTTTGTGTGTTCAATTCCCTGTGGCATGTCAGAATCAGTCATATGTTTGTTTACTGATTCAGGTGCCCTGGAAATGATATGCTACATCTTTAAATGGCTCGTACTGCAAGTAACTAAATTTAAACTAAATAAAATATCCTGCCTGTCCAGGATCAACATTCAACTGACTGGTGACTTTTTTTTATATCAAAACGCAAAAAGCCAAGCACTGACTGCACTTATGCGAAGTGGTTCCAGAATGCTGTGGTTTTGTGATGAAAAGAATGCTGTAAAATAGTCTTGACAGCCATTGTTTATATCAGGTTACAGTTAAGAACATTTGGATGTGAGTCTATTGTGTGTGGAATAGAATGGTGGTGGTTTTTGTAGGTGTGGGATTGATGGTGTGGTAGACTTGTGTATAATGTTCTGTGTTGCGAAGACAAAGAATCAGTTCCACTTCCAAGTAATGGGGAAACTGCTGTGTTATTGTGATCTGTTCTGGGTAGCAATAGTCTAATTTGGTTATTTATATGGGCTGCAATTACAATGGGTCAATTGTAACTGCTAGAGAGTCATCATGCTTCCCTATCTTAACTTTTTTAAACCCCGTGTTGGGACTTTGCCTAGAATTAATGTACTACAAGATAAAAAAATAAAACCGTCTACTAATGAGGAAGTAAGATTTAGTTCCAAGATGTGACCTTCAGTTGACATGTTCATTTCTTTCTCATCAAGATTCCATCTAACCTTAAAAAACAGAAACTGTTAGAGGGCTAGTTCACCCAATGACCAAAATATATGAGATTCTTTCTTCCGCAGAACACAAAAGAAGATATTTTGAAGAAAGTTGGTAACCGAACAGTTCCGTCACCAATTCATTTCTTTTGTATGGACACAAAACCAATGCAAGTGAATGGGGGCCGGTTAACAACATTCTTCAAGAATCTCATACATTTTACATTTAGTCATTTAGCAGACACTTTTATCTAAAGTGACTTGCATAGCAGAGGAAAACAATAGAAGCAATTTGTGCAACAAAAGAACAACAATGCATAGTTGCAGTAAAACTGGTCTCAGTTAGCCCACCACAGTATATATTTGGGGGGAGGGAGGGATAGGATAGTAGAGAAGAACTAGACGACTACACTAATGGGTCAGAATAATTATTACATGTAAAGATACATGTTTGAAATGGCATGAGGATGAGTAAATGATGACATCGTTTTCATTCTTTGGGTGAACTATCACTTTAAGATGATACTGATTCCAGCATTAGTAGTATCAGTCACATGTTCTCTCATTACGTTAAACAGGTTGTAATTCAAATCTACCCTGAGATTGGAAATTACAGTATGTTCAGTTCACACTTTTCTTTTGCTGTGCTGCCTTACAAGAGGCTATGAGTCAAACTCCTGTACGTGTCTTTTTATAGCCGTCTGATGGCTGCTGTCCAAAAATATGCAGGGTATTTTCTATGGGTTGACAACTTTGAAGATCTCTGGACATTGTATTTATGCTGCTTGTTTAGAACATGCAGTTAATTTGCCCGAATTTGGTAAATTTTATTTTATTTACAGATTTATTCGACAACCAAGAACTGAATTGATGTTTATATTTTACTGATTTGTAATTCTGCTTGCAACATGCTTGGAGTGAGTTTTACAGAGGCAAGCGCCACTTTTTCAGAAAATCATAGTTTCTAATATATTTCACATTACCATTACCCTTCTATTATTTCAGCATGTTCTCAGTCTTGTTTTTCATATCACATGAAGCTTAACGTTCTTCTGGGGAACTTCAGGGAAACTTTTTCCTCCTCGTAGTGGATCGGTTCGGATTGCTCGTCCCTCATCACGAGTCAGATAGATAACTGTGAGCAAGCCTAGACTCGCTTCCTTCTACCACGTTACTATCTCTGCTCAGGTTTGAGTTTTTCCCCATCTCAGGTCCTCCGGAACCCCTGTCAGCCCAGGCAGTGGTTAAAATGAAGGAATCTGCAGGAGTGAAATGCCTGGAGGGGTGAATATGCAACACTGTGTTTAAAAAGCTTCACTGGGACATGGGTTGCATTCACTCATTATGAAGTCTGCTTTAGAAGCTATTTATTTTTCTCTTTGATCTTCTGCCAGCCTGGCAGTGAAATCACCTCTATGTAAACACGACTTTTTTTTTAAATCTCCCTCCCAGAAAGAATGCGTTTTTCTGCTTGATCTCTGGCCCAGAGTGACATAGCCTACTGTAGTTTGGTTTGTGTGTACAAGTCAGCTGAGGCATTACAGAGTTGAGAATGACCCTCTTTGGCCCTGTAGCAATTTCGCTCATGGTTATCTGTCAAGATCGATATTAAAGCAATAAATATGTTGGTTAGACTTGATAAAAGGTTTTATTTGGTAACATTGGTAAATGTATTGGCTCACTTGAACTAAGAACAGTTTATCAGCATTTATTCATCTTTGTTATAGTGATAGTTCACCCAAAAAAGAAAACTCTTTCACCATTTAGTCACCCTTTTGTCATTTCAAACCTGCCTTATTTTCTTTTTAACAACACAAAAGAAGATATTCTAAAGACTGTTAGTAACCGAACAATGGCGGTACCCATTGACTTCTATTTTACGGACACAAAACTAATGCAAGCAAGTCAATGGGTAACACTGTTGTTCAGTTATTCTGAACATCTGTCATCTTTACTCAGCTTCTCTTGTCATTTCAAACCTGTATGACCTTCTTTCTTCTGCAGAACACAAAATACCAGGTTTGGTGACCAACATTCCTCAGAATATTTTCTTTTGTGGTCTGCACCACAAGTCATACAGGTTTGAAATGACATTGAGTTAATGATTAAATTTTTTGGGTGAACAATCCTTTTAATATTGATGTCTTGCAAAATTGTTATAACCACCTCTTCCATTGGTTGTTCAATCGTTAGTCCCACCCTGAACTCATTGGTTGAGACCAAGACAGACCGACAGTCCTTGAATCTCCACAGTTCTCATGTAGAACAAGCCCCCCATTTTACTCCAGTGTCTCCCACTATCACAAAGTAATTTGATGCTGTGGAGAGTCAAGACTGCCTACTGTAGCGTGCAAGACTAAGCCTATTGTTTGGACACATTGCAATATGACAACACGGCATGTTTCCCACTGGACACCAGCGGTCCACCATCCAAATATCTATTTTCAAAACACTGTTGAATCTGTCGACCTCAAACCATTTTCATCCACTTTCAAACAGTCATAATAAACAGCATTTTGTATTACTGCCCATGGCACAAGTAGTGTCCTTCACAATTGTCAGAAAACAAGGAGAACAGGTTCTTCCACACCGGCCCCATGGAATGGTGCGCTTTCTTTACATAAGGCTCATCCGTGTAGCAGTGGCAAGATAGAGAGAGAGTAACCAGAGACATTCTCAGGGATTTTCCCGGTTTGGCAGTGGGTTCGTGGCAGTGAAGGATGAGATATTCTGATGGGTAATTTGGATTGACTCTCCCCTCACCGGCATGAGCAGGACATCAAATGTACATTGGGACACAAAGCATGCGGCAGAGTTTTTCTCAGGTGAACAATTTGTTTACTTTGTTTTATTTTATGTAGCAACACTGTGTTGTGCGAAGGAATGCTCTTTAGTGTTTTTTCCTGCAGTAAATAAGAGGGACGGGGTGTTTTGCCTTAAGATACAGTCTCAGTGTGACATTCAGCTCTCTCTCAGCAACATAAAGAATCCTCTCAGCCTACTAGCCTATTATGGTCCGCTTGATTAACTTGCATTCTGTTTACTGTGAAGAATCTTGTGAAGTGAGACTTTTGGTAGCCTTTGGGAAGCTTATTTGCAATTGAAATGGCCTCCAAGGCTTAGCTCTTTAATACTAAGGTCAAATGAACACACAGGATTAGCACAGTTTTTTGTCTCGTTCAACATCCACGTTTTCTTTAGGGAAAACAGTGTAATCCTAACTGTTGCGCAAGAGCGGCATTGTTAAAATCAGCCCTTTGTGTAAAGAGACTGACTCTTTTAACACCTGTCTTCCATCAGAGAGGTTTATATACATACATACATGTATTTAGGTGAAGTTTTATTGTTAAGTCAAGTTTTATTGTATGACATTTTTGTGAATTTGCTACATTGACGTATGGAAAAATACAAAAACTAAAATAACATTTACAGTCATGCACTTACGATGGAAATCTATGTATCGAGTTTATTGAAAGTGCATTCAAATGAATCATTTAATCTGTATGTGTGGGATTGAACCCACAACCTTGACATTCCAAGTGCTGTGCTCTACCAAAATAGAAAGCAAAATATGTTTGTCTCTTTTAATGTGTTTTCATGCCTTGCTCAATTGACATACATTGTAGGAGCATGTCTTCAAACCTGATCTTTGTTTCGACCGCATGTCTGAAATCTTAGTTTACATAACGCAGAACATGCATTCAATAATAATCCTGGTGAGCAAGGAACTGGTTGTACAGTGAGACTATTACGTAGCAAATATTACACGTAAAAGAGCTGATTTAACAGAAATCAAACACCGGGTTTGTCGTACAAACTGAGGATTGACCTTACTTCCCGTTATCTGTGATCGTATAACGCACCCCTGCTCTGCCTGAGGTCTGAGAAACCCTTCATCCGTGTTTAGTCCAAAAACACAGCAAATGTCTTATCTACCTCAAATATGCTTTCTTGTGGTCTTATCACAGTGTCCGAGGCAGGACGTCCATATAGCTCATATTAATTATTACCTCCACAGAAATGTTAGGAATGTACATTTTGACTTGCTTATCTAACCTACTTTCACCAATGAATGTATCGCTCGGCTCAGGGTGCACGTATCCCACTGAAAAGGGTCAGAGAGAGAAAGAGACAAAGAAGGACTGGCTTGTGTTAACTCAATGAGCAAAGTCAACAGAAAAAGCCGGTTACACAATAGTTTGATGCCCCTCCTCATGGCTGGCCTCTTAAGTACCTGTGAAGATAAAGTTTGTAAAGGTATCAAGATAATTGGAAAAACACCTGTTGGCTGGATGTGAGGACAGAAAATACCAATGTTTGTTGATTTCAAAAGCATTGAATCATGGGGATTCATGCTCTGTGCTGTTGTTTAGGTTAGATTAACTCTTGTACTGCCATAGGAAAAATTACAAAGGTAGTCAAATGTGCCCCAGAACTGTTTGCTTTAATACGTTCTTCAAAGATGGGTAACATGCTATTTCATGCATTCTGACTTCTTTACACTGTTAAACGTGCTAGGATAATGCGATGATGTGCTCGTGCTGTAGTTCAGTCCCCCCTGCCTGCCTCCAGCAGCTCGTCTTTTTCCGGAAATAATCGTATAGCTCTATCTCTCTTTTATAAATTTGATCAAACAAAATGCTTTCCGATGAAACGACATATGCGGTACTACAGTATAGGTACTCAAGCTAAATGCCGATTCACATTTCGCCAAATAGGGGGCGGCGCTGTCTTTTTTCCAGGCGCATCAGGGCCGATTCGAGATGAAAAAATCTCAACTTTTCAGAAAGCCGCGAGTGCAACGCAGGTGATGTGACAAGAATCAAACAAATAATATAGATAAGCTCAATGAAGATGGAGACACAGATGATCACAGCATAACTATATCTAGTAACAGAGTTATTGCAATGTGTTTTCAGATCAATTAAAACATATATCCTTTGTTTATACCTCAACGGCTATCGTGGCCCATGGTTGCTTTGCGATGACAGACGCCGGAGAGCGCAATGTTCAGGCAAAAAAAAAGGACAACGCAGTGCAGCTCGTGTTTTCTGTGGGTTTTAGGCGCGAAATGTGAATCAGGCCAAATTTGAGATTGGAAGAAACAGCGTTTGTTACCCCATCTTTAAAATATCTTTCTCTTTATTAAACAGAAGAAAGCAATTTGTAAAGCAATTACAAAAAACTGTTTGGTTATAAGCATTCTTCCAAATATCTTCCTCTGTGTTCATCAGAACAAGGACATTTATACAGATTTAGAACAACTTGAGGGTGAATGACAATATTTGGGTGAACTGTTGCTTTAAGGCTACTTAAGTCTTTTAAGTTGTTAAATGAAAAGTGCATCAAATTTAACTGAATTTTTATTTAATTTACTTTCATGGTGAATTTAATCGAATCGTTCTGAAATTGCAGAAATCCTCTTGGAATCAAATTGAAAAACTGTTGAATCCAATCGATTCGTTGTCTACCCAAAGATTCACACCCCTATTATAAAAGTTAATTTTTTATACACATTTTTGTTAGCTGTGCTATCCAAATAATATTTCATTGGCTAAAAAAATCCTTTATGATTTGAATAGAATAAGTTTTAACCCCTATATATATATATATATATATCCAATAAGCACAAAGACTAGAGAAGTCATTGGCGTTCATTGCTCAAAACAGAAGTACGCAGATAAAAATGCACTAAAATAAACTTAAATATTCACAATAATTTTGCACTTAATAAACTAAAAATACTTTTTAAGATTAACTTAAGATCTAATTGTACTTAACTTGAATCGAATCATGAATAGAAGTACTAAAGACTATATATTGTGTATTTCCTACAAACTTAATGTGTGGGCACTTTACACTTATTGAAGTGTACTAATTGTAATTAAATAAACTGTATTTTAGTGCACGATTTTTCTTGTACCCGAGAACCCTGATCACATTGATTTAATGTTATTATAAGGCGCAACATTTGCATTCGTACTTGTTAAAATTACATAACTCAACTGCATCTACATTTTCCAGTCCTCTTAATGCTAATCAACCTGCCTGTGTCATTTAAAAGCGCATGTATCACGCATAAAACGTTCTGTAGGTGTTAACAAGCAACATGCATCCCTGCTATATACTGAAAGTTTCAAAATGTAGGTGTGAAGTTGCCATAGCGACCGTTTAAAACGTGTCCATATAATGCAGACAAGTGCTCTTAAAGTTTCACGTTCGAGTAATGGAACGTCCAAACCTAATGTTGCATGACTATCTCATCTTGTTGTTTGAAAAAGCACGGTTGGGTCGGTCTTGACAGCACTCAGCAGGGGAGAGGGCAGGGTGTGGACGAGGATTTGGACTGTTAAAACAAACTTCAACGGATCAGGTTTATGTCGGACTCTTTACGGTATTAGAGCTAATACGATTAACACTCACAGAATGACCTCCACAAACCCATTTCACAAGCTTATTGGTGTGCTTCACTACAGTAACACACGTGCAGCGGCTGACACACCTCCACATGGCTCTGGTTCTATACCACGTTTCCACTTCTTTGGATGCATGAATCGAGAACTATAGTTGCTGTGATTTGTTTGATCAGTTTGTGTATGTGTAATAGATGGACAGGCTATTATGCTTTGTCGAAATGCCATCAGCTCTCATTCAATAGCGTTATGCTGGATTACTTGACATCTGGACCGTAGAGTGATGACATAGAGATGCAATCTCAGCGAATGGGCTTCATTTGCCGTTCATTTTGGAGTTAATAAAAGCTCTGAGAATGGCTGTAATAAATATTCATCGCTACCAGTTGAATGATGTTTGTTTTTAACGAGGTTGATACAGATGTTCATTTAGCTTGCCGTGATATACTACAGTTTCAAGTCAACGGCAATTCACAGCCTATTTTAGCTTCATAATGGGATGTATTTCAAACAGAATATTCAGTATCTCAGAACAGACGTTAAGTGAGGAGGGGGTGATAAATAAGAGGAATTTATGACATCAGCCTGTTAAAAAGTAGTTTGAGCCTTCAAATTTTGACTAAATGCATTTTTTTGAATTAATTGCATAGAGGATTTGAATTCCGGTTTATACTGCATGTTTTAACAATGTTACAATGTTCTTCTGTCATCATTTACTCGCATTCAAGTTGTTCCGATCTGTATACATTTCTTTGTTCTGATGAACACAGAGAAAGACATTTGGAAGAATGTCAAAAAAACAATGACAGTCAAAAGTGCCTCAGAACTGTTTGCTGTCCTACATTCTTCAAAATGTGTTCTTTTGTGTTCAACAAAACAAAAAAAGATAAAGTATTTTGTCCTTCCATGGTAGTCAACGGCGGGCAAAATCTTTCTGGTTATGAGCATTCTTCCAAATATCTTTCTCTGTGTTAATCCAAGCAAAGAAATGTATACAGAACTCGAAAGTGAATAAATGATGACAGAATGTTCATTTTTGAATTAAGTATCCCTTTTAATGTATAGAAGAAGAATACAATACATGCCATGGTATCATTGCAAAACATTTCAACTTCTCCTTACACTACAGGTCAGTCAAATCATTTGAATATTGCAGATTTTGTTTTACAAAAAGAGGATGTGCATTGGGAAAGTCATGGTGGTCAAGTATATTATTGATTTTAAATGCATCAAAGAAAGTTTTATTTTAATATTGCACAATCACAAAAACATAATTATGGAACAACAATGTACGGTAACCATATTTACACTATCACATTTACATTTATTAGACGCTTTTATCCAAAGCGACTTACAAGTAGTTTTCACTCCGCAGCCCTCGGGTCACTCGTTTTGCATCGAGACATTCACTTTCCTCTTTGCCCTCTGACCCCCAGGAGTCCTCTAACCCTGAAGGAGCACGTTTTATGGACCTTCCCCAATTTCATGACTAAATGACCCTGTACACCATAAACAGAGGTCTCCAGAGAGCCCGTCTGGGTAAAATGAATGGATCTTCTATGCCAAAATAAGATGTATATCGAACATAATGCAATACTTATAAAGAGAGCTAGTGTTGATACGTGGCCTCTGCATGAATGAAGTCACCACTGTTTGACTCATGTCATGTTTCACAGGGAGTCATATTCGGCCTAATGACGCCGCTAAATCTGTGACTTATGAATGGGGTGCACAGTGTCACCTTGGGTCCTGGAAGCTTGGGTCATAATTCCAGGCTATTTGACCTCAAAGGGCCTTTTTTTTACTGTTCGCGTGCAGGATTGGTAAATAATATGAGAGGTTGTGCCCTACACTGGCCTGATTCATCATCTGTGTTAGCTTCAGCGAGTTCCTGAATTGTGTTGTGTGTTTGTAAGGTTCATGTCTGGTGTTGTCTGTGGCCTCGAGCACAGTGATACGAATCACAGCATGCCTTGTTACATCATTGACCTGAAAGCACATGCAATGTTGTTTTGGAGTGACAGCGAATGAAGGACAGCTCGGTGGAGTGATGTGTCATTTCCTGTGGACAGCCACGTGACTGGCTGGCAGAGGTGGCAGCCTACAGAATTCGGCGGTGACTATACGGGATGCCATCTACTTATTTTTTCATATTATTATTATTATTATAGTGTCCCTTTGTTAATAACAGTTTTTGGCAAGCAATGACTACCATACTAGGAGAAATGCATTTGTTCTGTGGAACACAGAAGAAGATATTTTGAAGAATATAAAAAGCAGACCGTTCTGGGCACTTTTGACTACAATTGTCATTTTTCCTACTTTGGTGGTGAAGAACTGTTTGGTTAAAAGCATTCTTCCAAATATCTTTCGCTGAGTTCATCAGAACAAAGAAATGAATACAGATTCGGAACAACTCGAAGGGGAGTAAATGATGACTATATCTGAGTACATTTTGGGATGAACTGTCCCTTTAATATAGCTACTAAAAAATATAGTCTTTGGTTCTTGTCTCCAGATGGCAGAGTTGTGTACACTTAGATCTTAAGTTTTTCAAAGAGTTGGAAAGAGTTTCAATAAAAAAAATGTTTTATGTATTATGTACACATACCCCTTTAATACAAATACACAGTCCAAAAAGAGATTTGAAAAATGTGGTAATGTTCTGTTCCTTATATTATTTTTATTTGAAAATGTGACTCGGTCAGATGCTAAACAGAAGATCAGGTTGAGAACAATGCATTGTGGGTTACAGTGTACTATACTGTCTACTGTGCAATTGAAATTTGCACTTTATATTTTATATACCACTGAAATATTATACATATTATATACCACAGAAATATTAAAGAGTAGAATGTAATATGCTATTCTGATCACAGTCCGGATTTGAGGAAGTTTTTACTGACTAATGCTTCTATCAAAATGAATGTACAAGGCAGTACGCAAGTTTAGAGCCAGAGGAGGAAGTGAAATTTATATTTGGAGATACGTCAAGCTAGACAGGGAACTGTCTTCGTGAGCGAGACTGCAAGCCTTAACTTGATTTTAGAAAGTATGTTTGGAATCTAAAGCATCTTTTTTTTTTTCTGTGTATTCTGTTTTAGTTCGATCTGTCTCACTTCTGTAAAGTAACAATAGCCAGTACGTGTATTTCATGCCTAGGGTTTAAGATGTTTCATACATTGTCGTTTTATTGTGTGCCAACCAATAAAACATTGCGCTCTAAAAAGTCAACTCGGCATGTGTCAAATTATAACTCAATGGTTGGGTTTATCTCTTTTTGATCTAACACGGGGTTGAAAACAAAAACAGCAGACTGTGTATATTCCGTTTCCTTACGATTCAAGCAGGTAATTTTTGCAAAGCTTACCTCTATTTACAGATAAATAAATAAAATTCTCAGAAAACACAAACACCACTTATGGAGGTTTGTGACCCTGCACTGAGGATCATTACACGATGTCCACGAAGACAAATTAAAAACTGCAAGTTTCAGGGTCTTAAACAAATGAGCTGAACTCTTGCTGTGAGGTTGACTAGCCTCTAATTAAAGTTTTCCATAATAAGTGGGTGCGTGTGTGTAAGGGCCATTGCCTCTGAAGGTCCCGACTAGGTTGTAAATCAGGTCTAGTCTTTCAACCTTCTCCGGCTGTTCAATGTCTCAGGCAATTATGGAAAGGGACTGGATGCAACATTTTCCCTGTCCTTCAAGATTTGTGGCTGCTTTTAACAGGGCTTCGAACCCCCACCTCTCCTCAATTCCCTTCATAAAAACTTCCAGCACAGACATTCATCATACACTTACCTTAGTGTATGTTTTTGTTTACGTTTAGTCATTTAGCCGACGCTTTTATCCACTTCTGTCCCGCAGGATTGTACATTTTGAAATTGTGTGACTCCTCCAGAGAAACGTCATACGGTTTCTGGGTTAGTCTGCGTGTCAGTGTTACCTGGTGGCTGTGTTCTCCCGAGGAAATGTATCTATCTGAACATGCTTTTGTGGTGAATCAGCCGTACACTTGAGGTGTTGAAAAGTTTCATGAAGTATTTATGACACAAAGTGAAGTCATACGATAAATCTGCCCATTCTGAACCATCATCGTCAGGTCATCAAGCTCGACTCGCCATCTGTTCATCTAAATATTTCATAGCCACGCCCACTTCCTTTTGCTTTCAGTGACCTATTTCTCTGACCTCTCGAATACTTTACTATTCGGCCTGTCAATAATAAACTGAAGTGGCACTCTAAGTGATGGCTTATTTATAATTAGTGCCGAGAACTGTGATGGCACAAACCGAGGAGAGCTCAGCCACATCTCATGCATAAAATCATGAGGTGCTTTTTTGAAGAGCCTAAACTCAAGTGCCACACTTATCTCTGTCCTCTCCAGACATTTGCATAATCTGTGGAATAGCAGAACCTTGAATTTGGGGAAATTACAATTTTTTTTGGCGTTCTGGAGCTATTGGTGTGTTTATGATATGTATTAAAACGGTTTATGTTTTATCCTATGTATGAATATTATTGTGGTGAGGAAGGCGGGACGAGAGCCCTAATGCGGGACCGGCACAGCTGATTCCAACTATTACTCACGCCACTGGCCCCGCCTCACGGCTCTCGTCCCGCCTTCCTCACCACAATTATAATTTTCCAGTGTATCTACACAAGTTAATTGCAGATTCATCTCCTACAGCAGGTCACACTGAGTAAATGTTTGTTTTGGGTGGGATGCCATAGGTGAAGATGCATTAGACAGGAAGGCAACACTCTCCCAGCTCAACCCAGAGGTGCTTAGTTGTGTTGTCTAGCCAAACGCTGGCATATTTTTGGCCTTAGCAGATGCATTTCTCAACATCGGCTTTACTGCGGGTCAGAATTGGGCCTAAGTGTTCAAATGAGGTCACTATATTATTTATGAGTTTTTCAGAGGGCACTGGCGCTGTTCAATACAGTTTGGTTTATTCTTAACAAAATCAGTCCTGTTGTATATGAGGGTGGGTATATATTCACAGAGGAGGAGTGCGTACACAAGAAGAAACACTGGAGTGCATCATATTTTGTCTTGACGGCTGCTGGAGGCCAATGGCGTTTGTTTATAGCAATGCCAAAGAAGGTCATGGAGGTGAAATCAATACAGGTTCTTAATGAGGTGCTCTGGAAAGAGAAAATAGATGGAGAGCAGGATGTAGGAAATACTGATGTTTTCAAACCCCTAGATAGACCAGTGCACAGCAATACTGGGTGGATAAGTAGATCAGTCTTTCTGATGGAAGACACGTGTTTTGTTTATCTTCGCGAAGAGAAAAGATTTGTGGTCACAAGTAGCGCTGTCACGATTATTACATTTGGCTGACTCTTTCTCTTAAAAAATGGGGTCATCATATATTTAAGGTCAAACCTTTTACATGTCAATAACACAAGCCGCCAAATACGCATACAACGAGTTTGATCAGGAGTGAATTAAACTGCTATCTATCAGTCATAGAAAAGCTTCTAATCTGTTTTTTTCTCACTTGCAAGACTACAGTAAAATTGTAGTTCTGTGTTAATGAAATTTTGGAAGCTGGTTTTCACATCGAGATTAGTTTATATTATATTAAATTGCTCTACAGTATTTTATGGTATATGCTTTAAAACTTTTAAGTGATTGTTGGAATGTTGGAACATTTACAATATATACACTGAAATATGCAATATGCAGGCACTACAGCTCCCTCTTGTGTCTTCTATAAAGATGTGCAATAATTGCGATGAGGTCAAACAATCGCCATGGGACGATTATTTAATAATCGTGACAGCTCTAGTCACAAGCGAGCAGTGGTAAATCCAGCAGTAATTTAGTCGAAATGAAAAGTGGCTTTGTGGTGTTTTGGCCTATTTCTCAGTAGGGATGTTGCGGTGATGAAATTGTCCCACCGGTTAATCGAAGTGTAAAAACACCAGTTGTACAAGTTAATGGTGGGTTCAATATCTTTCTTAAAAAAACACACCAAACTATAAAAAAGGTACAATGACTTTGCTTATATTAAAAACAGGCCTTACAAAACCCAAAATCACAGCACACATAAAGCAAACAAAATGAGAAACGAAAATAAAATCGATTTACTTTAATAAATTGCATATATTAACAAAACGGGTAATCACGGCACACATTGTGCAACAAATAAATAAATAAGAAACTAATAAGACAGGAATACGAAAAACTTTTCTGTGAAATAAATGACAAAATCTCGGCTTTTGAAAATTGAAACAAAAATAAAATGAATACTTAACCGTATCCTGATAACAGTGCTTACATGTTCTTAGCCAGAAAAGCCTTCGCCATCGCCTTGTCAGTAAGCACTTCACTCATTATGAATAAAACCTGACTCCTGCTGCTGATCTTTGCTGCGACACTTGTTCAGCTTACGCTGAATACAGCAGAGGCGGTCAGACATGCAACTGTAGTTTGGTCTTTAACAAAATAAAGCGATTTATTACTATAAAATAAAATTTATAATATACTATAGTAATACTATAAAAATATCTTTGGTTTTGATCTTAAAGGAATCGTTCACCCTGTAATAAAAAGTGTTAATTTACACAACCTGATGATACATGACTTGTATAACTATTATAATATTATTTAGCCCATTATTCTCATAATAAACACCTTATTGCTCCATAATTATATTTATGTCTTTTTTCGTATGTTTTTCTTGTTTTCTGTATCAATTTTCATTTTTTTCCCTCAATTTTATTATGCATTTCATTTTTTTATTAGTCTGGAATGTTCGTCCTGGTTTATTTTATTAAGGTACATAAGATACTATCCCATCAGAGGACAACCAGAAAATATTGAGCCCTGTCCCAGTGTCGTATTTAGTATAGACTAGTCATTGGGTGTTGGGAAAAAATATCATAAACATTTTGTACCAGTGGCCCTGAGCGAAGAGTAAGATTTCAGTGACTAAATTTCAGTTTCCTCACACAAAAGGAACTCCGCGTCAGGTTTCATTTGTGATCATTTGAAGAGTTTCTCACTGGTTTTCTGTTCTCTTCCAATTTAGAAATCCCAGAGGAGCCATTTGATCCTGTAACTAATGGCAACAGTCCAGGCCCTGTCTTTGACCCAGGACCCCAGCAAAAGCATCAGTACCCATTACCCAGCATCCTCACTGGTATCCGGCCGATGCGTCATGGGAAGTGTAGGCAGCCTTATCGAAAAATCTGACGCGTCACCTATTAAGTACAATAGAGCGGTACCACAGGTCCCGGGACGTCAGTACCACGGCTTGCTTAAGAAAGGTTTCAACCAGAGAGAGTTGTTCAACTATCTCAACATTACGAAGAAGGAACAAAAGAGCAGCAAGCACATCATCTCTGGAACATCCTCCATCAAGAGAGAGCACAGGCGTGAGGAGGAGGACATCTACACTAAGGTCTATCACAGGGATGGAAAGGAAGTTGATTTGGGAAAAAACTCACTTCCCATAGGTGGCAAGTTTGACAAGGTATACAATGTGCAAGGAATAACTGTTCAGTACTGTGTTTATTGGAATTGTTAGTGTGTTGTGACGGCATGTGAAAATAACTAGTAGTAGCTTTAACAGTGCTGGCAAATTATATTATATTATTGCTATTTGCATTATTAATAAATAAATATTATAAATGATATTTATTTGTTTTTTTATGATTTTAATTATGATTATAGAAAAAAATGGCCAATTAATCTCTAAATTATTAAAATATATATTCACAGCATTTGAACCTAAAAAATTAGTCAACTTTAAATTCTACATTTTTATTTATAGTAAGAATACATTTTATTTTTAAAGAGTAAAATAATTGTATTTTTAAAGGTGATGTGTTTTTGCATGTTACTATCCTGTAAAAATGTGTGCATTTTAAATAATACAAAATATTTTATATTGTCAAAAAATACATCTAAATTTACTTTAAATAATAGGATTATATATTAAGATTGAGTCCTGTTGATTTAAAAAAATAAACGGTAAGCAAATCTCCAAAAGAGCAGGTGTTAAAAATTCCCATTTACGATCACAGAATAAAAACAAGATTGATGATCTTCTCGTCGTAATTTTCAAAGCCTGTAATTGAAATGTAGAAATCAAGACAATGTTTCCAGTCCAGTCCATAAAAACTATATTTCTTTCTAAAGGAAGTATAATTTATTGATAAGTGAGCAACACCCCCCTGTTTCCAATCTGAAATAAATCATAAAAACACCTTCAGGCGAGCCGTCTGTGAACAGCCTTTGCTTGCTAAATTTATCTCTGTAATCAAACAGGGTCCCTCTCAAGTGACCTTATTGAGCGGGGAATTCAACAAGACACAAGAAATATGGATGTAAAAGCCGTCTACATTAAATTACTTTCTGTTGTTTGGCACAGCTCCAGTTTTTAAGTGTAGATCCACTCCCCTGATGCACATGCTATAATTGACTTATCCTTATTCTCTTACAGCCACGATTCAGGCCCTCAGCCTTCAAACCAGTAACGCCAAAAAACTTCAGTTCCATGCAGAACCTCTACCCGTCCAAATCGGAAGAGCTAGAGAGTGGCTTTACTAACAGCATGCATCCGTCCTATGCCAAAGCAGCATCCAAATCGCTATCCACCTCATCTTCCTCTTCCTCCCCCTCACGGCCAGCCACGAGCGCCAGCAAGGGCGTGTTGGCGGCGGTCCGCGGCCAGGAAGAGGAGAACACGTCGGACTCTGGGCACAACTCCATGAACAGCCTGCCTCCCTATCGGCCACCGTTCCGCCCTCACTTGGGACAAATCAGCGCCTCCATGGGGCACATCAACCACATAGGCTCGCTGGATCGCACCTCGCTGGGCTCCAAGGGGGCTGCTTCCACCGTCACAGACGTGTCCTGCCAGAGCATGGCCACACTAAACCGTCTGCAATGCTACGGCAGCGAGGCGCCGCCCACCTACGAGCTGTCGCATTCTCTGGAGGACGTGGTGAGGGATCTGGAGGAGCGGCTTCAGGAGAAGGAGCACGAGCTGCGGCAGATGAGGAGGAACCTGGATGAGAGTGAAGATGCCATAGCGCAGGTCAGTATCTAAAAGAACACAGACATGAAATACATGTAATAAATGCTGGTTTATACATTTGAAGGGGTCAGATCATACACATGAACACACATATATCAATGTAAATATTTATACTTTAATCTTTTTACTTTTTAATCTTCGATCGTTTTCCACATCCTCTTTGAAATCTTCATATTAAACAGCCAGTTTTTTGCTGCTGTAACTTTAAGAAATGGCCCATGTGAAATGAACAACAGCATTTACGACACTGCTGTGGTTTATAATCAAATTATATTTATCCTGTTCGTATTATCTCTCTGATGTCCATGAGAAAGTATTTGGAAAATTAAAACAAAAAAATGATACAGTTTATTTACTTATTACGTTGGGTGGGGGTTACTGAGGATCATTTGTTACAATAAGAAATGTAGGCAAATTCCTTATAATATCCCGCAACAAAAATGAAGTGATGCTTTACAAAAAATACTTACAAATTATATTAGTTTAAATTTTTGTAATTCTAATATTGATTTTTGTATGTGCTTGTCTCTGTGTGTCCCACTGTAGGTTTTTGAAGGGAAACAGCGGCTTTGGGAGAAGGAAGTGACCGAGCTAAAGCACCTGTATATGGCCAAACTTCGGCAGGTATCCCAGCAGGCCCAGCGGTCCCAGCGACATATGCAGCTGCAGCTTTACAAGGCACAGCAAGAACGCATCCGGCTGCAGGAGGAACTGGATTCTGTCAGACTGGAGTGCCAGACCCTGAAAAGTCAAAGTCCAGCTGCACAAAGCCAGCTCATTAATCCTCAGCTAGAGGAAACCCAGTGGGAGGTATGCATGGTGCCAGACTTCTTTTGAGTTTTGGGGCTTTAGAGAATTTTAGAAGAGATAAAAGACAACTTTTACTTTGGAGATAAACAGGGACGGCTCATGTGTTGGTCTTTTAAAATCAGATCAGGTTTAAACAGGTCACATGTTATGTTTTTTCTACAACTACTACTACATCAAAATACTTAATTTAAAGAAATACAGTAATTCACGCTAAATTAAAATGCAAATGTATTTATTCTTGTGTCATTCGTATTCTGTATATTACTCCTTATTTGGTACTCATTTGGTTCCCCAGTTAATTCTCTCCTTTGCTTACTACTAACGGTACTGTTAAGTGTGTTGACAAAATGTTTATAAGTTCTCCTACTTGTAAGTCGCTTTGAATAAGAGTGTCTGCCAACTGAATAAATGTAAATGTAGAACACAAAAGAAGATATTTTGAGAAATATGGTTTTGTGTCAATTCAATGGACGTTAATGGTGACCAGTGTTGTGTGGTTACCAACTTTCTTAAAATATTGTCTTTTGTGTCATGCAGTACAAGGAAAGTCACACAGGTTTGGAAGGACATGAGAATGAATAAATTATAAAATCATTAACAATTTTAAGTGAACTATCCCATTAAGGCTGATATGCAAAACATTTATATTTAACTGCTTGTCTGAACAAAGCATTAAAGCCCTGTGTTGTTAAAATGAAGCATAGCGACCATGCTTCACAGTATTCCTTTTTTGTAGCATTCATACTTTGACTCAAGGTTTTTAACCCTGTGTAGGTCTGTCAGAAGTCTGGAGAAATCTCTTTACTAAAGCAGCAGTTACGAGATTCACAGGCAGAGGTCACACAGAAGCTCAGCGAGATGTTCCTCTTAAAAACTCAACTGCACGAGGCACGCAATCAGATCCAGTCCAAGGACGATCAGATCGACATGTTGCAGATGGCCGTACAGGGTGCCCGGAGGAAATTCCCCCTGCCTAACTCAGAGGAGGGGCGAGCGGACGTCGGTGAGACCGGAAGATCTAGCGCTACAGAGGAACGTCTGCGCGCTGAACTGCTCCTGGAGAGACGTCAGAATGAGGCACAGGCTTCCACCTTTGAAACCGAGAGGAGCACATGGCAGGCCGAGAAGGAGAAAGTGATACGGTATCAGAAGGAGCTGCAGGCCAGCTATCTGGAGATGTACCACAAGAATGAAATTCTGGAGAGAGAAATGGCATTGCTGAGAGGGGGCAGGGCCAGAGCGGAAGGGGCGGGGACAGGAGCTGGGGGCGGGGCTTTGCAGGAAGATAACCCGTCCATTAGTCTGCCCTGGATAGAGAGGATTGAGTCCTCTGAAATTTGATTCGTAAGTGTTGTTCGGCGTTTAAGATTTAAGATGATGCCAACAGCTTGACGCCTGATTTCTAAAACTGTTTCAAGATGAATGAACAAATGTACACATTTTACATGTTAACCAAAAAGTGGAATATGCAAGCTGAACATTATGAGATGTTCTGTGCAGAAGCATAAAAAGGGATTTTGCTTTGATAGATGTTTATTTAAAGCATCAAATGTTTTTTTGCAAAAGAATCGCTGTAAAAAAATTGTAGAGATGAACATTGTTTTAGATCACAATGGTAGAATTAAAGTCACATCCGTATTTTAAATTCTGTCCGTTCTATATTTCGAGCTTTAGTTACTAAACATAATTCAAGTTTTATATACAAAAACCGTCAGTTTTTCGTGCTGCGGATTGTCATAGACTGAAGAAAGGGGAAAGGTTCTCCTGCATTCCCTAAAAAGCATGTTGCACTTTAAAAGCAGAGCCCAAGAGATGTGCTTGTTTGTCTCTTGTATTGGAAAAATGTCAGCAGCCGATCTAAAAGTACTTCAGCTTCTGTGTGTATCGATTGCTCAGGTGAGCTTTCCTTTCAACCTAAGATGTCCATAAATGCATGACTGTGGAAGTAAAACTCTGGAATCTCACGTCAATGTTGGAAAGACTGTTGAAAGTTTTAATTTCAGATCCCAGGTTGTTGTATCTTACCTTAGGAAACTATACTGTGACTTGTTAAACTACTGAATTTCGTGTATTAATTGTATAGATTTGTACTATACAGGTATGATGTTCTTTACCTCAATGTCGTATAAACGTTGGAATTTTACTTTAAAGTGACGTTTTTTTCCTTTTTTCTGTAAAAAAACCCTAAAATGTGTCTTCCAGTAGTGTAAAATAAAAGACATCTTTCTTTTCATTCACATGCAGTATGCTCAAATTTGTAAATAAAAGATTTCTTAAATCTTATTCACACCTTTTCATTAGGTTGTACTTCAAGGAAATAAAAGTCCAACTGTAATATTCTTTCATTTGTAACTAAAAGATTAATCAAGTTATCAAATATTTAATGAATGAGTTGAACATTGTGAATGAACAATGATCACAGATTTTCTTAATGACCAGACAGATATGTTTGTAAGATCCTTAATAGAAAGACTTGAGCTTTGTTCTTTCTTCTCGTGACTGATCAAGTGAAGAATGCACCTCCACAAAGCCACACCTGATCATCAGATCCAGCTCTCTTGAGAGTAATTTTGTGCTTGATGGAAGACAATAAGGCATCTTTTTTGTCTCCAGGTAAAGACTTAAGTTCTTAAGTGGTTTCTTGTCACAAAGTTAATTGACCCACCAGTATAAAAAGCTGTTGATACAAGTTACTTGTAAAAAAAACATTTTATATCAACCTCTGGGTGAAAAAAAACTGAAATATACACATCTTATTTCAACCTTTGGGTAAAAAGTTTTCTAGGTATGAGTTTTATTCCTTTTTTAGACAGACAAGGTCAACGGGATTGAAGTCCTTGCTTTGCCTCATAGGTTTCATTATCTGGTCACGCTTTTTTTACCGCCCGCTAGAATGCAGGGGTCACAGGTCATTAAACTTTGTGTGCAAAAATAGACTGGACTCCAGTTGTGCAAGGAGCAGGTGTATCAATGGAAACTCTCAATGGCCCGACACATATGTCCATACCACAAGTGAAGTAGGTACCTGTAAAGGTTTGTGAGATACAGAATGAGATCCTCAATGAAAAGACAAATTAGCGTTGTACTATACGCTGTCAAAAGCTGAAGTTGAAATGATAGTCATAGATAAACTACCAATCATTATTCAGCACGAAGATCTTTTAAATCTGTCATATATGGAATAAACAGGAAAAACTGACAAATATCAACACTGTCATTCATAAGAAACCTACGAGCTCAGTTTTTGAACTGAGGTTTCCCTCTTGTGGGGGTAAATTTCAACATTTCATTTAAATTATTTTTGGTTTCCTGCTGTTCCAAGTCTATGAGTCCTAAAATATACAGATCATTCCAAATAGTTATTTAATCGGCTTTAGATGTGGCCGTTCCAGTCCAGTGTCTGTTGAATTTCAACAAAATCAAACCTCAGGAGTGACAAAGTCATCCAACAGCAATGTGAAAGACTGACAGCATAAGACACATAGAAACTGCAGGTTATCATATCAATAATGTTTTTACTTTACCTAAATGCACGCACAGATATTACTGTTGTATTGCATCAAAGTGAATAGTAACTTGTTTTCTTTGAAGAGGTCTGAAAAAAATGCAGAGCATCTTTTCTGTTGTTTCGGACGGTTTTCATTTTCTGCAAATAGAAACAATATTTTTATAAAAAATTATTACATTTTATTGTTTATATTTTATGTGGGAAAAATACTGATAGTTCACAGAATTAAACAAAAATGATCACTTTATTTTACTTTATTTTACCTAACCCACCTAAACACATACTATCTATATATCCATCACATTGGATTTTTCAATGTCATCCAACATTGGATTTTCTTATGTCATATTTAGCTTCAGTCTGTCAATAAAAACCTCAGTATAGATTTCCATACACCTTCGGTGGACAGAAAACCCAAATAACAATTGTGTATAAATCTTTTTTATTATTTAGATGCAAGTATAATAAACATACTGTCAGGAGATAAATATGTACAATAGTTGCCTTGCAGTTGTTAGTACAGAAAGCAGAGTCGTTGTCACTAAATGAAATCAGGATCTAACACACAGTACTCAGCTTTGATCTGAAACATTTCAGGTGATAAGAAGTCATAAATGATTGTCTGCTAATGCAAAGAACAATTATCAGCACACACATGGCAGCTGCCACATTAGCACTCCTACGCGTGTTCTTAAAATAAAAGGCCTCAAAATTAAGAAATGCTTTCTTTGCTTTTATCAAATTGTGTAGCATATTAAGACAAACAAAAAAAGTTTAGTGAAAAACAAATGCAGACATTTTTAAACTCTGTTGCTTTGCTGGTACATTCTCTAAATCTGACAATGTTAACAGGTTTAGGTTTTCTCTCTCTCCACTGGGTCTCTGGATCACACCTGTCAGAGACACTTCAGCTGTGCAGGGCTTTGAATTATACTTTCATTCAATCAGTCCAAAACTGTATAGACAAATATACACATTTTGACTCATCATGCATGTTTGAAGATATCGATCCTAAGAGTGAACAGTATTTTAAAGGATAAAATATTCCACGTCTCCTTTCACCTAGATAAACTTCTCCATTTGAAGGGCAACACTCTGTGCATTAACGGACACAGTTACAGTACACTGTATGTTATATGCTGGCAAGGGATCAATAGTCCCCATTTTGCGTGCAGCCCGTTTTGCAACATATGCAAATTTGCTCATGGAAAATTATATTTGTACACAAATCACTGCAGTATACCTGTAATAATAAGATTTTTTCATTGCTCGCAAACAGAGCAAAACACGTGGCTCGGACACGGAGGTTTCTTTTGACATCAGACCGCCGCAAGGAACAAGATCGTCACGAACATATCATCAAATCTCAGAAAACTCAAACTGATGCACCGTTCAATCCAATTACAAGCTTTATTATATTGGAAAGCGAGACTTCATTCGTTTACAATCAACATCTTGTTCAAAACACGCATCAACCAGCCCTCCACCAATCCACCAACCTTCATTCTGTAATTTTTAATATACATTTTGAAAAATCGTTTCTATTGTACACGTGCAATAAGTCTCCGTTCAGTTATTTATACGCTAGCTTTAGAGAGGAAACTGTGGATATATTCTGGCTCACCCACGCAGACGCATTACGCCAAATCGCTTGCTAAAAGTCACAAAAAAAGAAAAGAAAGATGTTAAACCCGGGAAACTTAAAAATACTCCGCTATTAAATCTGTAATAAATGGAGAGAAACGCGCACACACGTACATACTTATAAAAGCCTGTTTATACTAGACCGTGTTAACAAATAAAGGATTCGGTCAGATCTGTCCCTCGTAAGGTACGCTTACAGGTTCTATGGGTATGTTGCCGTGACCACAGGCCTCTGTGAATTAAAAGCTTTGGAGAGGGAGGTGGCGTTGCGGGTGGGGAGGGGCCGGCACGGAAGGCCCATAATACCTGCGAATGAGGATCATTCTAACTGCGGCTGGAGGCCTTCAATGTTTCATTCGGATTTGCTCCAAAAAGACATCAGAAGTAGATCAGAAGAAGATCTGTTTGGCATCTGTGGGATTCTGCTCCATTGGACAATATGGGCATTTGAGCCTGAGAAAAGAGTTTTGAAGTTGCATTAAGTTCATTCATCAAAGTGATTTCAATGGATTTGTATGTGTGACTTGTGAGTTAGATTCTTACTTCCCGGCGTTGGTGAGTTTGTTAAGGGCATCTCTGGATATGACATGCCCACAGATAAGCTTCATGGGTGGATTACTTTCTGATGTCTGCTGTCTCAGGATTGGACAGGCAAACACTGAGTGATACCAGCACTTTTTTCCCAGGTCTATTTCAATCTGCGAGCGAACACACACAATGTTTATGCATTAATATTTCCAATTATGTAATAAAGTTTTTCATCATCAATTATGGATGAACCAATACTGCATAATCATTCTGAGACTTCATGTTGGAAAGGATTTCAACCAATCTTTAAAAGCATCCGAGCCATAAAATAGATTGTACTGAAATAGTTAAAAAATGTAGATTAAAAAAAAATTAATCTATTAACATGAATTGCCGAGGTACATTCTTAGCACTCAGCTCAAGACAGGGAGAGGGAGAGAGAGGGACTTACTGGCAATTCATCCTTATGTGTCCAAACACCATTGTACTGTCTCTGTTCGATAACCTGTTTGATGTTCATGAGCACAGGCAGCGCCATACAACCAGACGCAAAACTGTCGGAAAACAAAAACAAAAATGTAAAAGTATCACATCAATCCCTCTGGTTTTAAAGGAGTCATATGACACGATTTTGTGTTTCCTCTATCTTTGGTGTGTTCATGCATATATTAGACATGTAAAATAACAAAAATGAAAGTGTCAAACAAAAAGAAATGTTTTATTTAAAGGCTCCTCAAAACCTGCCTAAAACGCCTCTATTAAGCATGCCCCCACACTTCTACGTCAGTTTATGAGAAGCGTTGAAGAACACCGCCCACAATTGATACGCAAAGGAAGAACTCGTGACTATTCCCGCTGTAGTTTTGTTGTTGTGGAGACGCTGTTTGTTTCATCAGAAAAGAAAAATTACTTAGTTATGTCTTCCGAACGAGGAAACAATTATAAATTAGTGGTTACGTTTTATTTACAAGGCTGTTCCAAAACAGACTCCGAAATCCGAGTGTGTGCATCACATTAACAACTGGTGCACAAAGGCTGTTTCTACGAGTGTGGCAAATCCAACTTTGTAAGGACGGTCTGCCGTTTCTCACTCATAGCCTGCAAGTACGTTTTCATTATTGAAGAATTTGCAACTGACTATGGCTAGAAGTTAGCTAATTGTTAAACCTTATCTTATTTTTTTATAAAACCTTACCGATCTGTTACACTCTGCTGGCAAAGTCGTGCTAGCAAAGTTGATTAATCCGCTTGGTCAAATGTATTTTCCGGATCATATTCGGGCTTCAACTCACACGGTACCTGTGACATTATTAGCTGTTCAAGGTTGAGCTTCCAAATATGGTAAGGGGTGTTACAGTTTTAATCGAGGCGTTTCAGAAAGGCGGGGCACAGAGGAGCAACAGTAATGCACGGTATGTGAAAAGTAATGCTTTTTTTTTAAGGTAAACCACGTCAACACACTGTATCACACCAAATACACACAATAATGTTATTTTCGACCCCTTTATGATTACAGTGCGCATCGCAAAACATATTTACAAAAGCTTCAGAATTGTAGAGGGCAGACAGCAGACATGCATTAAATATAACGTCTGACCTGACACTAAGTGGCGACTCCACAGACAGTCCGAGCAGTGCGCATGCGTCTCGTGTGAAGATGTTACAGATCTCTGCCCACTGATCCGTCTCCAGCAGATCACGATAAGGCGAGTTCTCAATCCCGTGGCGGAGGTACACCAGACTGCCCATTAAGATTTGAATATCTAGTGAGCACACAAAATACATCAGAGTCAGTTTAATATAGCAGCCAATCCATCAAGTGCTATTGATGTACAATATAATCGCTTTTATGGGCCCAAATGGTAGCCCGGTGGACTCCAATTTTAGCTGCGCCTACGCTTACAAAAGTCATAAACTTTACCTCTCTGGTGCTGTGAGGCAAACGGTTGAAAATGTCGGGCGTACTGTAAAGCCTCCTGCTGTTTGCTGATGCCCCCATTGAGGAGGCTAATGAAATAGAGTCTGTGCAGCTTAAACTCCAGGGTGCTGTTGAGATCCAGCAGACGCTGACGGTTCGTCACTGCCCACCTGCAATCATACAAAGAAATAAATGTACTCCACTGAATACATACTTCACAGACAGTGTTCTAAATTTAACGTGTTTGAAAGAGAACATGGTGCTTACTCCAGTGCTGGTCGCAGATCTTGTGTTCTCAAAGCCTCTAGAATGCGATTGAGCTCCAGAAAAGGCTGCTTCATGCTCATGTCAATTACTACACCAGACTCCTGTGATGTCAGAAAAAAGACAACGATGTTAGTGCTGACTCAATGCTGTCAACAAACTTTAGTACTTCTCTACAAAAACTGTACCTGACACAGGTCTTCAGCAACACTTAGCATGCCTTGTCGATACAAGTGCTCTACGATTGTTTCACTGAGGTATTTTTGTCTCTCTGGAGAGTCCCAGACATGCTCGGCTATAACTGCGCTCACCTCCGCATCAAAGTTCTGCACACGACATTGGAGCATTTAAGAGAGACAAATCCAGGTATATATTTTAAACAGCCTCTTATATTATACAACATATAAAATGAAGATCTCTCGAACGTACTCTGTCAATAGCTTTGCCCACTTTCGAAACGCTGCCGTGGATGTCCTTGTGCCGCGAGGCGAGCACCTGTACGGTTTCTTTGATCTCCTTGCAGCATTGCGCCATCGTTTGATGCAACACTGACAAATCTGCATCTTGCACACCTAGAATGAAAAACAAGAGGATGGTGAAATGACACTTGGATTTAAATAGGCATATACTACTGTGATTCATTGTTGTTACAGAGTTAGGCTTATTTAACCATCTACAAACCTAACGTGTGGGATGGGGTCATAAACACAGTATTTCTGCTTTGGAGTGTTTGTTTGCTCCGCGGGCTATTATTGACACAGGAATCTGAAGTACACCTATTGTCCATTCAATAAATAAATAACACCTGGTTGACTTCGTTCTCTTTTCTTAAGACCCAGGTGTGCTCTCAAATATATAATAAGCAGATGATTATGTATACAAGTAGATTTATTTTGTTACTCACCGTAAGCAACCAAACGACTCCGCAGCTCGCAGACGTTCCTGAGCAGTTCGTCCAACCGTTCCTCTGACTGGTGTCCGTATGTCACGAACCTGTGCAGCACCTTCTCCAGCTCTCGCTCCACACACGCACACTGCTCCATCAGAACAGCTCTATAGCTTCACACACAACACTACTTCCTGCAAAAAATAAGAACATCTATCTTATATTGTTATTTTGGCATTGGTACAAAAATTATTATTGGGCGCTGAATCAAAGAACTATGGATTGTGTTTAGAGAAATATTACGGATCAATTATGTCAAACTGTTTAAATGAACAATACCACAGTTGTATACTTCAGAATACAGATAAGACAAGCCGGCCTGTCAGGTTTTGTTTGTGTCATATGACATCTGAATGGTCTTCATGTTTGTATGAGTTAATTCAATTGATTAAATCAAGCCAATAGGTCAGTGAGTGCTCTCCAACACCACATGTCAATCCATCTGCCACCTTGGGTCAAATCTAAAAGGATTTCGGTCAATCGGGATTTTATCTGATATTTTATATATACACTCAGGTCTCCTGAACAAAACTTCAGCAATGTATGCTGACAGGCCTGTCCCTATTACAACAAAATCTATAAACACTGTCATGCCGAGTGTTTGCTTACAATTTATTAAAATAATAATATAAAAAAAATAAAAATATACCACAACATAATAAAGACACATGAATCAAAAAACGCAAAAATGTATATATATTATAAATGCATCCGTGTAACAGTGAATTATCAGGCAGGGTCATTGGCTATGCAGCCCAAACATTGTCTTATTATGTAATAAAACAACCAACAGCTCCCATTTTCACGACGTACAAACTATTTTGAGAATGTCTGTGAAATGACATTAATGTTTATATAAAGATGCATGCAAAACCGTTAATATGGTTTATGTATACGAGGTACTGTTTCATCAAAACAACCAGTTAGCCTGTTAGCATAACCGGGGCAACATATATTCATCTGTACGGCTATCAAACCCATAATTTAAACCTGAACGTTGACACTTAAGATGATTAAAACTCTGCTAATTTAGTATTTAAATGTAATACATTTCAGGTGGCAAAATCGTAAAAATATATTAAATAAAACATAATGTTCTTGCCTGTTTTGACAGCACTCTTCCAGCAGACGTCCCTGAAGCGATGCAGTCACCGAGTGCTCGTCGCGCTTCCGCCCCCTGTGGCCTGGCGGTGTCAGTGCTTATACCTCAATTCGTAAGATTACGCTGAAATAAACTATTTACAGTTCTGAGTTTATCACCCCAAAGGAATTAAATACCCATTTTTAATTAAAAAATAATAATTGATATGATTAAGTGACTTCAATGCAATTTTATACTGTATATGTTACATGATTTAATCCTTATATTATAATATTTTTCCTGTTATTTCATTCACTTTGAAAACATTGAACGGAAAGAAGTTATTGCTGCATGCTGTATTTATTTTATCACTTCAATAACTTTGTAAGTTAAATGTTACTTAAGATCTATCCTTTTCCTTCATACAAGGCCTCGATAAAAACCAGAGGAGAATGTTGTGTCTATTGTAAAATTTTACTTATAATATTTATTATGCACAAGGTACAGTACAAAATCATGGGGTCTCTAACATTGCAGCAAACATTTCGCCCAAATGTCCTCAGGAAGCTATCATCTGCATTTCTATCTCTTCGTGGTATCGAGGGGCCAAAGCGTGCCGACACACAGCAGCAGACTTGCCAAACACGAGAAACACAAAACCAAGAGTAGAAGATTACATGAGTTCCATAAATACAAAAGAAAAGCATGACTTTGAAAGAAACACAGAGCTATGAACAGAAGTACAAAGGCTGTTGATGTAATGAAAGAAAGTACTTTAAAAAAAGCATTCACGTGATTAACGTTTGAAAAACATCATTAGAAATTGTAGGGTAAGGCCAAAAGGCATTGAAACAGCCCCAGTAACGGTGAGACAAAATCTACTTTTCAATGTTTTACACATGATTCCGCTTTTTAAAAAAGGATTTGTATCTGGTGCAGAATACTAAAATGGGATTGACATTTCTGAGAGCATATGATGGTGAGAGATGTTTAAGTTATAAGTAACTTGTAACAAAGATAGTCTTTGTATGAAGAAAATGGGAGGAATTTTTGCATATTTTTAGTAAAATATGCAGGTTTAACTTGAGTCTAAATAGAAAATGACTTGAGAAGCCACGATTAGATGCTTTCTCTTATCAGATTGCATCTGTCACATAACTTTCAACTTTTAGACGCATTAGGATTTCAGTCGGTGCATAATAAAAAATAAAAAAACAGTATAAAAGGTGAATGGTTTTCCTTAAGGGTTTTATGAAAACATGATCAAGACTCCTCATTAACTCTGAAAGAGTGCAAAACATTCATACATGCCTTTTAAAGACACAGACACACAAACATAAAACATACACAGGTTTATAATGGGGCTAGAATTTTCGGATCTTAATAGTTACTACAGTGAGGCACCTGATCAAATTTCAAGATGGAGACTGAAATTCAATAACTGCGCAAAGCAGAAATGTAAACTTCCTGTAACATCAAGCTTATCTAAGAAGCACAAACTCATCATTCCTATAAGTCTCAAGCCCAGACGATTATCATTACTTCTCTAGAATTAACAAAAACATACAAATTACTAAGTTTCTTGACCCTTTCTTCATTTATGATATTAGCTTTTGCTGAGAAATTGGAATGTGATATTTCCTTTTCTTTGACTCTTTAACACAACTCAATCATTTCATGTTGATACTCCGGCATATTAACAGACAGGTCCAGTTGAACAGAGAAAAACCAATTTAAGTGACATGATAACCCTTGGTGAAATTTAGAGCCATACTGTTGTGACTAGGTCATTTAAATCCTCAACTTGGTGGAAGGCCAAAATGTCAATTTCCCGATACATAGCTTGTTTCAGTTTTATAGAAACATACTTTTTTTTTTAAATGGACAAGTTACAAGGTTGCTCAACAGCATGATCAAACATCTGTGTTTCTTAAGACACTGCACGAGAGTTCCTGGCATGATGCTTCCCATTTCTGCCCAATGTGAGGTCATCCAATCTGTTTAGATCAGAGTTTGAGAGAATGTAAACAGTTTGAGGAGGAAATTAAATGCACAAAAGAGCACCAGACATGAATTATATACCAACAACAGGACTGAGCCAGACACAGTCACACAGCACCATGTCCAACCCTCTAAAAGTACATTTCAAAGAGGACTTGGACTGAGAAGGCAAGCCGATACCAACAATCTTGCACATGTGCATTGTTTTCAAAGTTGCAGTCGGGCAGTTTCTGCTCTCTGCTCTGCCGTTACCGGATGTTCGCTGTGCTCGGACAGCTTTGAAGCTTTCCTCATCATAGTTTTTTTGTGCATGAGATGTATGTTTAACAAAACCGAGGCGAGTTCACTTTTCTCCTTCGATGACCTCGTCCCATGATGTTTCCTGGTCATCCCCCTCCACTTCTCCCAAGTCCTCTTGATCTTCAAATTCCTCGTCCACGCATTCATCTCCCCAGTCCTCCTCCTCCTCCTCCTCCTCATCCTCAAACCCCAACGTGCCACAGTCCATATCTTCCTCATCATCATCATCATCATCTACCACCTCAAGGCCTTCGTCGTCTCCCTCGTCTCCTATGACCCCTTCCACCACCTCCCCCTCATCGCTGACATCTTCTTCCTTGATGTCTTTACAAGGGGATGAGGATGGCAAAACTACACTGTCCATCTCGACACTGTCTGTGTATGGTTCGCTTTGGGCTTTGAATACAGGTCTGTTCGGGGCGGGGATGAATAGGGGTGCTGCAGGTGGAAGGGCGGGTTGGGGACTCCTGACTGCGGAGAGGCCCGCACCTGCCAAGTTGGGAGGTGTGTGTAAGATGGGAGTGCCGGGCATGAATTCTCGAATCTCCCCAGGCTCAAGAGGATCGGGGCCACACGGATCATGTTCGCTACAGGACAGTTTGCCATCTAGTTTGGAGATGAAAAGCATTCCCTCACAATGCTGTTTACAGTAGGAGATGGGACACATCTCGCAGAAGGACGCTGCCTCTCTTCCGCACTCATTACACTGATGCCAAGGACACTCCCAGCGACCTGATAAAAAAAATGCAGCAGGTAGTTTGAGACATGACTGCTTATGAATTACAAACTAAAAACTTTACGTTCAGCTTTAAAATAATAAAATCTCATTGAGGTTCCAATGAACCTGTGAGGTCCTTTGAGGTAAATATAAAATCAAAAATTGACCGTTGTCTGAATTCTTGTTCCAGGGCATGTGTATAATCTTACAGTGTTATATGTTATATATGTTATAAATCACACCACCTCCAAAACAAGGATACAAAAGAAAATGCAATTTATTTGGGTCTTTAAGGGATAGTTAAATGAAAATGAAAATTCTGATATCATTAACTCAACCTCTTGTCATTTCAAACCTGTATGGTTTTCTTTCATCCACACTGCGCAGTACACAAATTAAGCTATTTTGAAGAAAGTTGGTAAACCAAACAGCGACGCTACCCATTCACCTGTATTGTATGGGCACTAAAACAATGCAAGTCAATGGGTGCCGGGTAACAACAATCTTCAAAATATCTCCTTTTGTATTCTGCGGAAGAAAGAATGCCATACAGGTTTGAAATGACAGGAGGGTGAGTACATGATGACAGAATTTTCATTTTAGGGTTCACTTTAAAAGTGGACCATCTTGAATGGATCTTTATCAAACAAACACATTGCAGTAGAACTTCAAGGCATCGCAAAACAATGTAAAAAGAAACAAACCATATGACAATAAAATCTTATTTACCTGCAGGTCTCTTGGACAAATTCAGACAGTCAGCATGGTAAACCTTGGGACAGCCGGGCTTCTTACAAGATACAATCTGCCCTCCATCTCCACAGTAGAAACATTCATCTTCTCTTTCCTTGGTGACCTCCAACTGACTCTTCCGCTTTATTGCAACCTTCTTCTTCAGTTTCCGGTTCTTATCATCAGATGGAGGCTGATTCTGAAGAGAAAGTTTGTCATATGACAAATGAATTTAAAAGCAGTCACAGAATAAAGTTGACCTTCCCTTATACAAATGTATATTCTACATCAGGAATATGAACATAATTAATCATTTAGTCTCTGACTTCCCTTGGAATAAACAGAAATCGTGTATAAAACCATATACAGCTAAACTTGTATTTAACTTGCCATGTTCCTTAAAAAACAAAAATATGTGTGCAACCCATCATACCTTTGGTCTTACACCAAGGAATCCACTACAGTTAGGGGCTCCACATTTACAAACGGTCTTCCCGTTTCCCAGACACTCCAAGTTATAGTTAAAAGTAAGCTCCACACCTGACAACAGTTGACAAGAATATTAAAAAAATTCACTCATTTTTTACAACCACATTACTTTTGCATTCATGCATTTGCAAGATTCTTTCATCCAAAGCAACTTAATGCACTAAATACACATTTTATCAATTTGTGTTTCCCAGGTATCAAACCTATGACCTTCATCATCATTGAGCTAAAGGTCTGAGCCCACCTGTGGGGATGTCCTCTAAGGCAAACAGCCCGACTCTAGTGTCTCCATTCACCGTCCACTTTTGCGTCTCGCAGTTCGGCTGGCAGCAGTGGTTCATAAAACGGGCTTGGTTTCCCTTCGGCCCGGCATCGATGATACGATCCTGCACATACATAGATAACACATGTTACTGCACATACATAGATAACACATGTTAATTGAGATCAACTATTTGCAAAGATTTGTGACACGACCCAAGTGATACCGACCTTATCCAGAGTAAGCATGTAATAGTTGCATATGTCATTTTCCTGCGCGTGTTTGATTCTGGCACGACACTCCTCTTCGTCAATCACCTCACCGACATACTCACTCACAAAGGCTCCCTATATTAAATAGAAGAATGAATTCCCAGGGCAAGACGCTTGTTGATGAAATGCCAAATACCTTTGTTTTAATTCTAGGCTTTCTAAGGATGGCTCCTATGAAGATGCAGTGATGATAATATTGGTGATAAATGAAACAAGCTTACCTTTTTAATGTCAGACACACTGCGTAAGCCCCACCCACGTGACAGCGTCCTGAATATCTCCACCTCAGTGTACTGCCGTTTGTTGAAGCACTGGTTCTGACAGCGTTCCCCTGCTGGACACACTTGTGGATGACACTCGTACATCAGCATGCGATTAATGCACTCGGAGTCAATGCCGCACGGACTCTCATCCGTGGCCTTGCAGTTGCACCGAGGTATCTCGGACAGATCGGCTGTGATAATCTGTACTTTCCCAATAGGGCGGTTCACCTGGAAATCAATGGATGTACAGAGATGACAGCATGAGATAAAAGAACTAACAGAACTAAACGTTTAAAATGAAAGATTTACAGAACAGATATAAACCAAACAATACAGATCAAACACATGGCTTGTCTTGAAATGGAAGGATTTACACCGTCGTACCTTGATGTGTTTGTACGGAGGAGGTTTTTTGTCGTTCTTTCTGTCTTCTTGGAGTTGTCTCATCTCCTTTTCTGCCAGAAGTTCCCTGAATCTATCAGCTGCTTCATTTAAAGCTGAGAGAAAGTTGAGAACATAGTTCCACTTTTTTAATATCATACAGTTTTCTCTTTTGTTACTTTTAATTTGTAAAAGAATATATTTTTAGTGCACCTTTTTTATAGATGGCATCTGCGCCCTTTCCCATTTTCTCTTTATTGTTGGCATCGCCCTCCATGTAGGGGAAGCAGCGGGCCTGGTACGTCCACACGTAGTCTTTGGAGCCAAAGAAGTGCACAGGAAACTCACCCACCTCGTGCCTCATGCGGTGGATGTTCTCAGGGACGCTTTTCGGTTGAGTAACTTCAGCGGGCCACCACCTGCAACAAAGAATCAGAAACTTGAAAACTCCTATTTGTGATTTTGGTACAGCTTGTACTGGTGAATCAGCACACAAACCTGTAGCGCCCCACTTTCACCCACAGAACATCTTTGTAGTGGGGTTTCTTTCCGGCCCGGCAGTCATTACAAAACCAGCTTCCTTGAGGCATGTCGATATTCAGACATTCACGGTGGAAAGCAGCAGGACAGGATTCACAGCAGAGCAGACTTCCTCCTGTAGAGAGAAGATGTACATTTTAATCCAAAGACTATGATGACAGGGTCATGCTGGTTTTAAGAAGTTGCTAAGGCATTGCTAGGCGGGTGCTAAGGGTGGCTTCTTACTTGACAAGTCAAAATAATTAATGCATCAAAATTATTAATATTAAAAATGAGTACAAACCTTCAGAACACACAAAACACCAGCTGACATTAATGTGCTCGTGGTTTTTGCACCCTTTGCGTGGAGTGAAGTGGTTGGGACACAGGAAGCTGTTATTGGCCAATGGGACGCTTCCGGCAGCCATACAGTAGTCATTGGCATGGTAGGCCACAGGGCAGCGAACACAGCGTGTTAAACGGCCTACGAAATAGACATGTTATGAACAACAAATCAGTTTGTAATGTTCCCGACAAATTTATTTGATCATACTTTGACATCCCTGAGCTTTAATTGCATTTCATTTCTATAGCGCTTTTCACAATGTGCATTGTTCCAAAGCAGCAACATTTACTGACTGACAGTGAATTGAGGCTTTACATCCTTGCTATCAAACCCCTTAAAAAACAGGTGGATGACTTGGAAGTGAATGACGGTCACCTTTTGAGATGCCAGGGTTGGCGGGGTTGGTGATGTAGCAGGCGAGGCAGACGTGTAGGGAACAGCGGAAGCCGCGGTTCTGAGCGACGGTGGGGGAATGTTTCATAATGCAATCCATGTGGTAAAACTTCCCACACACAGGGATCATGCACCTCCGCACCTCTTTATCAGGCTTATTACACACAAAACACGTGTGCACACCTGGAATGGAAAGACGCTTCAAAATATTGCAAACGTGCGAGAGTTCACTGTTCATGCAAGTTTGCCTTGTTAAATCGAGTGGGCAGGTGTCACAGGAACGGTAACTTACCCGTCTTGCACTCGTGGCAGATAAAGCGCCCTTTAGGTGTCTCAGTGAGGCCAATGCACTGCAGGTGGAAGGCACCACAGCACTGCCCCTCACAGAGGAGCAGCTCACCTGTCTTCTCACAAACCTAAAAGTATACACAAGAATGTATTTACACAGTAAGCAAAGGAGCTTCATAAAAAAATGGTCAAGCGATGAGCTGTAATAGATTAGATTAGATTCAACTTTATTGTCATTACACATATACAAGTACAGTGTAACGAAATGTAGTTTAGGTCTAACCAGAAGTGCAATTAGCAAGTGCAGGATGGAAGCACATGCATGTGGCACTTGATCCAGATTGGATTTACCTGGCAAACATTCTCCTTCAACGACGCACCTCCGCCCCTTTCCACTGACTTTTTACTGGTTGAGAGTCCCAAATCACCCGATAAAGAATCTCTGCTTGAAAAAGCACTGTCATTGAGTCCCGCACCAAAAACCTGAAAGAAAAATATAACAGAGAAGCAGGTTAATCAGTGAAATATGATGGATCAGACTGCTTTATGTTTGGGCTTATGTGTTGTGTACTTGTCTAACTGTTCATAAGTCACTGGGGTGATGAGAAACTTGTAATACTGACTTCGGCGATCGGACTGTCCTCGCCGTTGGTGTGAGGCTCTTTTGTTTGGGGCTTGGATGGGCTGAACGGTTCCTCATCCAGCTGGATCTGACAGGCAATGGGGGTGTCGTTCTGAACTGGAGACGATGTTTCAGCTTCACTTTGTGCCACTGCTGTAGACAGAAGTGATGTTATCATAGACATATTGAAATGGAAGTAGAATATTCAAAACATACACAAATGACAACAAAAAAGTAAACAAGAGTCAAACACATGGATAAAAACAGGCTTACCTGATGCACCAACTGGGCTTGATGTCATTGGTTCAGGCACTTCCTGTTTCAAAAAACAAAACAAAAAATGATAGCACTGAAGAAACAGGTTGTTCAAAAAACTATATCATTGAATATTCAAGTATACTAGTAGTTCAGGCCACCCACTTACTAGTCCATTCTGTATTTTTGCACATCTCTAACACAGCACAGACAAGAGTGTTACCTGCAAATCTTTGACAGCCGCGTCCTCTTGGGTGTCACCTTGTTGTTTACTCTCCTGGTATAACAAAGTTAAAAATAAGTTAAAAAAAACAACTGTAATTCAAATGAAGACCCCTTTTTTTATCACCTACCCTTTTCTTTGGGATCTTTGCAGATTCCCTCTCAAAAGTCCAGTCCAGAATCCTATGTAAAGGCTTACGTGGTCTCCTTCGTTCAGAGGATGCTGTAAAATAATAATAAAATGGTTATAAATATTAAACCGCAATGCGTACACCATCCTAAACAACATACTCTTACCAGGCTTCTTCTCAATCGATTCTCTGTCTGGTGAGGTGTCTCCACAGGATGCAGATACTGGTGTTGAAGTTTGGACATGACTATCTGATGGTTTTAACTCTTCTGGTGTGGACTTCTCTGGTGGGTCTTCGGGTGGTGAGTCGAAAGCATCAACTGCATCCATCTGTTCTGATGGCGGCTGTGCGGTGGTAGTGATCCAGGGGCCCTTCAGAAAACACATGAGGAAACTGTTTACTCTCTGTTCAAGTGACATCGTTTTGTACCCTATACAGTTCACCCATAAATTGTAATTCTGAACTTGTTTATTCATGTTATGTGAAACACAAAACATGTTTAGCATATTAGTAAAAAGTAATATAGCTGTATGTTATGTATTTGAAGCCTTTAAGAAAAAAAAATATTTCAAGGATTATTTATTGGAAATCTTGCCCTCTTTTGTGTTTCAAGGCATATATGATCTTGATTTCAAGACATGATGTTGAATAAATTATGATTTATGTAATTCCTGGTTAAACCAACCTTAAATACAGAAATAAGATATTATGAGCAGTGTCTATAAAACATTTATAGAAACTGATTCTGAAATAACTTACTGTTTTACAGGATTCTTTGAAGGGCTTCATTTTCTTCTTCGTAGTAAATACTTGTTCATATTCTTCGCTAGATTCAATCAACCTCTTACTTGGTTTTCGAAGTCTTTTGTTTTCTGAGACAAAAAAATCTAGATTAATTTAATTCACAATAAAACATCATCTGATTTTAAACTTCACATAATATTTGAGTGGACTTACCTGAACTATCTTTTTTATCTGGGATGTCTAAATGTGGAGTCTCATTACTTTCTTTGAAGACTCCATTGAGCTCTGCGGACACCTGCATTACATCTTGATTCAAACCGACCGTATCGCTTTTTGGCTTCAGGCTGTTGTCAACGGTGCACTCAAACGTTTGCCATCGTTTCTTGGGCGCGACTTTAGATATCGTGCCCTTGCCACAGACATCATGAACAGCATCGAGATGAGAGTTAGAGAGTCCTCCTAACTGTGGCAACACCTTCTTGTGTGTATCAAAAACTCCTGATGTGTTGTGCTTCTTCACTTGAGAGACTAAATTGCTCACATCCTCCAGTTTTGGAGCCTCTTTTTTCACAAATTTCGGCTTGGACTTGATTTGCTTGGAGCTGTTTGGTGTTGACGTCTTCACCTGCCGACCATTCTGATCCCCAATAGTCTTCCATTCTTTTTCGCAAAGTAACTTAGCCGTTGCGTTTTCACCGGTGGGGATGAGAGAGGGTTCATCCCTAATGAGAGAGGATGGAGAAGTTGGGGGGAGCGTTAAAGGTTTCCCTTCCTTCTCACGGCTGTCATGCAGGTCCTTCAGCAGCATTAAGAAAGTGCTGAATTTATAATTCGAGTCTGCACGGAGCGAAGGCTCTCCTGAGTTGCATTCCTCTTTGACTAGAGACCTGAAAGAAAGCTCCTTAGTATCATGGAAGACATCCATGGGGGAGATGGAGGGAGAGGGGGCAGACAAAGACGATGCGTCTGAGAACATGTTCTCGTTGTTAAGCTGGGTTCCATTGTTGATGCCATTTTTCTCTGCGCGTATTCTGGTCAATTTGATCAGTGTTGGGTTTGGGGGTGTGTGGCACAGCGATTCATCGGTGGAATCTTCACCAGTCTCAGTTTTTACCAGCCATTGTTGTTTTGAGGACTCCGATCGATCATTGGGTGACGTACACTTACTATGAGGATCGAGGCGGTTGCCTCCAGCACACGGCGAGTGAGACTTCGGCTCTTCAGGCTCCTGATTTAAGTGTTCAATGTCCTCGGTTTCTTCGCTGGCTGCAAGCGCTCTTGACATTAAACCACTGCTGGCGGGCAAATAGAAAGAGTGCATGGCGAAAGATCCGTCTGACCCGGGGGAACTGCTTTCCTTCTGTCTGGAGTTTGTAACCTTAAGTGTTTTGTCTTTGGGCGTTGACTTTTTCTGCTTACTGTTCGGTGTGCATTTCGAACCAGACTCTGTCTTCTTAACCGGCTTTTCCGTGCAAGCTCTTTTAGTCTTTTTACTGGGCTGATTTTTCATGGGTTTAGTGCTAGATTCTTGCGCCACCTCTTTATGGGGCGATCCCTCTGAACGTTTGGGACAAAGAATCCTCGGAACGGAGTCAATATCTGAATACGGGCTATCCACAGGGTCTGATTTGCACTTTGCGTTTTTGTAGGCGTCTGAAGCATTTGACAATAATTTTGAGAAAGAGCTGCTGTTCGACTTAACAGGAGTTTTTACAACGGAGTTATTTTTCTTATTTGAACACTTCTTTTTGTTTGCAGTGCTAGGTTTGGCTATGCTTTTAACAGATGGATCTAATCCATTACTCAAAGATGTGCTTGATGATGTGGATATTGTAGTAGACGCTGGGCAAGTAGGGCTTTTTGGTGCCTTGTCTTCTGAAACAGTTGTGTGTACATCTCGAACCAAGGTCAACGGTGCCTCACTGTTTAACCGTTTGGACAGCGCTGCTTCTGCCTCCAAGACGCTAGCTTTCCATGATGGAATGAGACGCTTAGGAACCTGTAGAGAACAAATATCATGAGTCTGATAAGAACCATTTATTGTTTAACATTTTATATAACAAAGTTAAAGGGACAGTTAACCCAAAATTTAAATTGTTCCGAATCTGTATACATTTCTTAGCTGTGATGAAGACTGAGAAACATATTTTGGAGAATGCTTGTAACCAAACCGTTCTAGCCACCATCGACTACCATAGTAAGAAAATTATAAAGGTAGTCAAAAAGTATACCAGAATTGTTTCTACGTGCTTCAAAATATCTTCAACAGAAAATAAAATTACGAAGTCATTTTTCCTTTGATGGAATTTTCCTTTTTGGGTGTACTGTTCCTATAAATGTAAGACAAACGCCACAATCATTTGTATACATTCCTTACCGTGTATTTGTAATCTTTATCCTTCTGTCTTCCTCTCCGTCTCAACACCGGCAGTTTTTCAAACTGATGACCTCCTTCAAAAGGAAACGTGGCTTTTGCTGGCACCCATGCTTGGTCTACTATCTCCCCAAACATCTTGATAAAATAAAGGCGACACGGCCGACGACTGGGATCTGTAAAATGTATATGAGATCATCTAAGAACCTCCAGATATTTGCAACAAACCTCTTACGTTAGGAAAAGACATATCATTAATAATAATACCATAATAATTCCCCTAAAACTGAATCTAAACTTTGGAACTTGGGCACTGACCTCCAGCATCATTCTATCACAATAGGACAACAGTAGAAGCTTAAGGTCTAAATTATTTCATGGGATCTTTTTTTCTTTAAAACATACACAAATGTTTTTAAAATGAAATCAAAAGATCTTCAAGATTTGTGTAGTCTCTGTCAACAGTGACGGGAGAGGAAAATTAAGTGCATAAACAAAAACAAAGATTTTGCAACCAAAACAATAACCAGTATATCACATCAGAAAACAAAGAAAAGCCTGAAATTATAACTGGTTCTCATCATTTCAAAAGTAATCACCTTTCATTTTGGTATGGACCTCAATCTGTGGATCATTCGAAACTTGACAGGGCCACCATGGTCTGCGGTTGAATTTGGCCCACACGACCTCTCCAATGGAGTACCTTACACTTGGAAGTGGCCTCTTCTTTGGGCTGTTGGACTGGAGTAAAAAAAGGAATGGCATTAAAATGTTATATACATGAGTGAAGTGTGCTTTCATCAGAAGTTGGGTTGTTTGTGCTACTGTTTCAACATTTCAAACAGTCTTATGGTTACAAAGGCCTGTTTGTGGGCAGAAGCCCAACTGCAACCCACACGAGCGAGTTAACTAAATGCGCAGTGCATGCAATGCTTACCCATATAAACCAGGTAGCACTATGCCCATTGACACTGGGAAAATGAAGCCTAGGTCGAAAAGTCAAAGAGCTATGCTGTTTTGTGGTTAAAGAAGAGCAACTCTCAAACATCCGTGACAACAGCTTTTATGTTACGAAGCATTGTTACTGCTGTAAATAACTACGCTACATTGAGTGTTCATCAGATCCGATTTTCAGTTTGTGTAAATGTTTTATCAAGTCATTGTTCTTTTGAATTAATAGGAGGAATAGTTCACCCAAATATGATGAAAGGGTACATTTGTGAGAGAAAACAAGTAATATTTTATGCTTATTTAGCGCAGTTTACATCACATATAAATGTAAACAGACCTCCAAAAAGTAAGTTCAGATATGGTGGCACGCCAATAACATCCAATATCACTGGTTCGTGTGCGTCTCGTGAACAGTCATCATAAATTAAAAACATCTATCAATTTCTCCCACAATTTATTTCAGTTCAGAGGACGTTTATTAACCAAATAAAATCTTAGGGATTCTTTTTTTATAATAGATTTATAATAAAACCTAAACCACATTCAATGGCATTAAAAAGATAGGATATTGTTTTTATGAGATGGAAAATAAAGGAATCCTATACGATCATATATATCAGGGATGATATCAGAGTGAGCAAATTATGAAAGATTTTATCATTTAGATTTATCATATTTGGGTAAACTATTCCTTTGATACAATAGGGTTTTCAATGTTATTTATGTTACATATATACACTACCAGTGTAGAGTTTGGACACACATAATATTTGTTAATTTTAACATTCTATAATAATAGTGAAGTCACAAAAATGACGCAACTGCCAAACAAATGCTAAACAAACATTTTGCCTTGTATAAAGTAGAAAGCCTTTGCCCAGGGTGGGCATGACTTCAAGGGATAGTTCACGCAAAAATTAAAATTCTGCCATGAATCACTCACTCCAAACCTGTTTAAATGGCTTTGTTTGGTTGAACACGCAGAAAGATATTTGGACAAATGCTTGTATTCAAACAGTTCTTTGACCCCATTGACTACCATAGTAGAAAAAATGACAATGGTTATCAAGAGTTCCCCGATACCGTTTGCGGTCCTACACTCTTAAAGAAATCTGCTTTTGTGTTCAACAAAACCAAAAAAATATATAAACTGATTTTTCCTACTATGATAGTAAATGGTGTCGAAGAACTGTTTGGCTATAAGCATTCTTCCAAATAACTTTCTCTGTGTTCATCAGAACAAGGAAATGTATACAGATTTGGAACAACTCGAATGTGAGTAAATGATGACAGAATTGTTATTTTGGGGTGAACTATACCTTTCATCCAACTTCATGAGCCTGCAGGTACTGAAGGGGGGTGTTCTCTGTATGCAGGGCCCTATCTGGCCCATTACATTTTTCATTTCAATTTGTAGCTTTCAGTTAAGTAGTTCTTCCATAATACAAAAAAAATAAGTATAACTTTGGAAGATGAAAAACAGTGTGCCCAACGTTTCACAGGTAGTGCAACATCTATATATAGGCTAGTAAATAACACTTTGTAATGAAATAAATCCCCATTTCATTTTGCTATTTAGTTAAAGGTAACATGTTGCCATGTTATTAAACTCCCACATCAGTAAGGACGCTGAATGCAAAACAGGCAACATTACAATAAACCTTCTTAATATATAAAGATCTTACAGGATTTGAATGGGAGTCACTGGGTGAATGTGATCTTTTACAGAGGCCAGAGTTGAATATTGAAGCACTGTTCGCAGTACTGGGCAAATCACAATCGCTGTCTGAATAGTCATCCATACTGTCAAAATCCTCCATCATGACCTCAACAGGCAAATGTGAGGGACTGGCCGAAGGCCCGACCCGCACCATATTTTTAGCAACAGGGTTACAACTTCCATGTTTGTTTGTACTTAGGTCCAGTTTCTTGCTGTTGAGGGCTTTCGTAACGGCCAGACCTCTTTTCTGGCACTTGGTTGGTGTACCTTTAAACACCGCCACTTTATCTCCCCTCTCATCCTCATCTTTGCTATCCCCGCTGTCAAACAGCGTCGACTCAAAATGCAAAAATCCATTTGAGATGGACGGAAAGTGTTCCAAGCTATCCGAGCTTACGGGAGAGAACCCATTCTTGTCCAGCTCCTGAATGGTAGTCCTGTCAGCATTTCCTTGGGAACTGGAGGTGTGGTAGAGACCTATTCCGAACTCACTACTTCCAATGGGATTGTGAACGTGCAATTTATTCCTCCCGTCCTGCAAACTCACGTCTACGTGGTTCACCATAGTGGTCAGGTCCTGAAGTCTTCTCAGTGGACTGTAGTTGGGGGTGGACTCTCTTTGGGCGTACGAAAACGGGGATGCGGAGAGTTTGTAGCCCGAGTTTAAGAAATGCATGGCAGACCCCTGGTCCCCCTGTCGCTTTGTGCCTTGGTGTCCACAGGAGCTGATGCGGCTATCAAGTGCCTTGGTCTCCTGCGGATCACGACACTCCGAGCCATCCTTGCCAGCCACTTTGTATGACTGATTCATGTTGTCATGGCTCCATCCTGGGACAAAATAGAGAGGGAAATGGTCTTAAAAGATCTGACAGGCTTTGAGAGGAAAATGAAGTGCATTGAAGTAACGGTGATTTCATGGAAAATAACAAATGCATCTATGAATTACACACCGTAAACAGTCGAAATGTAATGTTGTAACAGCGACACGCTGTAGCGTTGTATCATGCACATGCTATGTTGTGTTATGGCTACCAGGTTTGAGCCGCAAGCCGTCTTGTCAAGAATCCGTCAAGACAAAGCTTGAGAGCCAGAAAAACTCCACACAAATCGCTTAGCCCAGCACAGGCACATCGACATGCCCCCACTGGACTGTTTTAAATGACCTTTGGTGCTATATCAGTGCGAAAACGCCGGCAAAGTAGGTTACATTATCCTCATGTGCCATCAACAGTTACCATAGTCGCAAGGCAGTAAAGTCACCCATTAAAAACCCCACGACGAATAACGCACCAAATACAAAAGGTACGGCAGAAAGATCGCCGGATTCTTACCATTTACGGCTCGGTCACGACAAAACCACCGGAGAGCCCCTCAAACTCGAGCACGAAGCGCTACTTTTTCTCAATTTTTGAAAGAGGATCTGCAAAATCCCAGCAGCATTTGCAGCAGTAGGCCAGGCCTCGGCACTCATTTCTCTCCCTCTCTCCCTCTCCACTCTTCACCATGAATAAATACACGAGAACGAAACGCCTGTCACTCTCCCCGAAGCACCACGTCAAGTCATCGAAAGCACGTTTTTTCATCGGCCACGATTCTATTTAAATGCATGATTGTTTGCCCCGCTTGCCGAGTGCCCCTGGTTGTGTGTATGTGTGTTAAAACAAGCCCTGATCTGACTGCATGTGTGTGTGTCTGCTGGCGAGAGCGACCAATCGGCACAGCACACCCAACCCCCAGTCTGTATACGTTCACATCCACTTAACCCGACTCACTATGTCTCAGGTAGATCTCGCGCTAAAAAGAATCTAAACGAAGCGAGCGCGAGTCGTTAAATGCATCGTGCGTGCACTTTAACATTCGACGCCTTGCGCGTTTAATGCCGAGAAGTACACGACCGTGATCGTTTGCTTTTTAACCCTCACGCCATTTGTTTCCTTGTCCTAACAAAGGCGTAACTTCCTCCATTTTAGAGAGACGGCTCGTGCTCGGCAAGGTAGCCGATGCGAGTCTTGTCGGGGAAACACTTTTCGATGGTTTCTATTAAAAAGTCACAGGCTGTGACATGCTTGCTTTCCTTTAGCGCATTTCGGGGGTGGTTGGAAATTAGGCCATGCCACGCGCGTATGCGTAATGTGTCAGACATGCTGCAACCTCCATTGTGCCATCCGATCAAATGTAATGCGGTTGTCGGCCTACCTTACGATTTCTCTCAGGAAACTGATATAGCGACGACGCGGTTGGATTAAAGACACTGTTTGTTCGGTTGACATTAACTGTTTCAGAATTGAATCATTTGTTGAGTCTTATCGGCGTTCAGTGTTTGTATAGAAAGTGTTTTGAAAGCAGAACAATGAGGGGTCATTATTTGCGTTTTTGTAAAGTTGCGACACGCATTCATTCGCGGATACGCGCGCCCCTGTCAATTCCACTGTAACGCATTGGCTTTATACTAAGCTTTTTTTAATCAAATGCATCTGACAGTCCCTCTATAGGTGAAACGAGGGGACAGCAGACATCTAAAATTTAAACACCCTCGTGGTAACCTTCTGGTCATTGCAAAAACACTATCTATGTTTATACGTATTACTCCAAAACAGTTACAGTTTTATAATCATTCTTAAATTACATTATGATGGAGGAATGAACCGCTCACAACACATGATATACAAATAATTAAGTTCATGATAGTAATTTCAACATTTTCCCCACACAACATTTATGTTTTTTGGAGTGACACTTGTTTATTTTTTGCAGATCAGGTGTATTTAATAACACAAAACTGTGATACTTAAAAACAGAACAAAGTCAAAACGTGTAGGAATGTTTTTTTAGGTTCAGTCATTCATTGGCTCGATTCTTTAGATTGGAACACAACACGTTGCCTAATATAAGTGAACAGTTATATTTACTGCCTAAAATCGGACCTCATATAAAAACACAATTTTCTGTTTCAAAAGGGCACCAGACATTCCGTAAATACAACACAACAACAAAAAAGATAAACATACCAGTAGGACAATACAAACTTAGCACTTACACATACACATCAGCTGAAAGGTGTCATTATTACTAGGTAAAGTCAAATGTGTCCCAGAATCTGAAGTGAAATAGGTCATGTGTTGATCCCATTGAAGAGTTCACATCAAAAACATTAAAACAAAAGATTAGTTAAATGTAAACAACACAATTGCAGTTCTTTCTACACTTCACTTGAACAAAGTCTAATGACCGAAAAGATTAATATTTGATTTGATACTGTAACATTATTTCACAATACTACCATCATGCACATCTGTACAATAAGTTAACATGGCAGTAATGCTAAAGGTCTTTGGAAAAAGATACACAAAAGGATCAAATGAATAACACTGGCACATACACATACTTTTAAGTATCAAAATCTCTCATTTTTCTTTGCAAAAGTTTGGCTGTGCAAACACAATTCACTGTGACTTTGGACATGCACCCACATCCCGAGTCCCCCCCCCCCCTAAATAAATAGAAAAGACCTTTTTTACTCAGTATCTTTTTCTTTCACAGTGGCTTCGCACAAGGCTCTCTTCTGCATCATGGTATATGGAAACGGAGCACCATTGCAGCCACTATAGTCCAGTTTGTTAAGTCTTGCCAGTGTCTTGATACTGCCTGGAGGCCTACCTGGGCTCACTTTGTAGCCTGCAGCTTTGGTGGTGCCCAGCGGCCTTCCAGGGCTGGTTTTAAAGCCCGCTGCTCTGGTGGTCCCGGGTGGCCGTCCTGTGCTTGTCCTGTAGCCAGCGGACTTAGTTGTACCCGAGGGCCTGCCTCGTCGTCCGGACTTGCCAAGACCCTTTTTCTTCTTGGATGCCTCTGGTGCCTCTGCAGCCCTCATTCGAACGGTTTGGGAGTGAAATTCATTTTGGGAGTCCTGCATCTGGCAAGACATAGGCTTGATCAACCCCTGTGGCAAGGGAGGCAAATTAGGGAGTGGTAGCTGATGCGAGGAAGGTGGGGCAGAGGGGTAGAATTTGTTGGATTGTGAGCTGCAAAGCTCAAAGTGACTGACTTGGTGTTGACCATCATCACCTATGCTACCCAAACCGTAGTCACTGCTGTTGCTTGCTACTTGGTGCATCATTTTCTGTTGAAATAAAATACATTTAAAAATATAAATTTACAAATGGATGTCTGATGCATATTGAATTGTATTGCAATTCATAAACGGGATATACAAACATTTAATATCATATTTATTTATATAAGTATTGTATATACCCCAAAAGTCTGACTGCTCAAAAACGGGCCTGCAAAAATAACTACAGTGAACGCAGAGGGAGAGAAAGCCCACAATGACACTCGCAAACTACGCAAACAATTACATTTAATGTAGATCGCATCGCTTTACCATTAAATAAAAAAAGCATTAAGTCTTATAATAAAATGAAAATCGACCGAAGAATTTCGTTTATGTGCGTCCATCGTTGTTCTGTCATTCAATATCTTTAGTAACGTTATGTCTTCTCGCCCCGCGTGATGCCTAAATGCGGTTTAGAAATAACTGCAAATAAAACCCGAGGTGAAAAAATAAGAATGTCCCCTAAATATCTGAATGAAGCTGCATATTATGAAGGATAAATAACGTACTGTACCTCATCTAGAACGCGGATCACGGAAGGTGAAGGGTTAAAAATAAAACAGACATTTCTTCCATCCCTGAAACCAAAAGCATAATGCTATTTAACGCAAAAACAAGGACATCCTTGAATCGCGTGGGATTTCCTTATTAAAAAATAGTGATAATTGTGGTTTGTGTAATGAATATTCCCCCCCTGAACCGTTTAGGTTTAAAGCTGAAAGGCAGCCATTTTCGCTAGAAAAAAATAATAAAATAGTACAATGGCTTTTACGCATGCGTCGGATGATGGTGGGAATTTATTTTAATTCTATACCCCTATATTACATAAACTACCACAAAAGTTGGGTGTTAGATAAAAAAGCTGCAATTTAATTATAATTTAATAGTATTTTATAAAGAAGGTAATCATTTATTATTATGATTAGCGTTATTGTTTTATTTATTGCTAACATTCGAACGTGTTTATACACGGACATTCTATTGCATGTTCAATTCTTATTATTGTGAAAAAATCATGTAAGTATCAGGTATGTCTAAGTAAACTGCCCTCTTAATAAAACCCTCTAGACTGCCCTAAATAACGCACTCTTTATAATAACATATCTATAGGCAACAATCTGCCCCAAAACACCTCAAATGTAGCGGTTCTCAAATATGAAAGCATACTAATTGCTGTTTCACTCTTACATCAGATGGCGGCACCAAAAGCACAGAAAACAAAGCAACGCGTCTGCCATGATTTCTACCGTGGTTGGGCGAGAGGGTGTAGCCTATTAATATTAATTAAACCTTTCTGACGTTGTTCCTAATCCGAAAGCCTGCTTTTGAATACTTGTTGGCTAATGAAGCTTCTCATCGATTATCTACCAATGGCTAGCCTCGACTCATGAATAGTAAAAAGGCCTTATCAATTGTAGCCTTCGTCATTTTGAATGCGGATTAGGTGACGTCAACGTACATGAAAAGAGTCTTCATCGCTGCTGCGCACCATAAGCAGACCGCGAGCGAGCACGTGAAAGGAGATTTCGAGCTTCATTTGAACCGTGTCGTGTTTACAGAGGACAATATTATCGTTTTCATAATCAAGGAGTAAGCTAGCAACGCGTCATTTCGTTTTGGTCCCATTCTCAACGTGTTTTAAGGAGAGTCAACAGTTTTATTTCAAACAAATCCGAACTGCGCTTGCTCACTTTGACGCATGACGCCAGACCCAAATAAAGCATCTGAGTAATAGGCGATTCTTTTGATCATTACTTTAATGCTTAGATAGTTAACAAACATGGACGAGAAGACATTTACGAAAGACTTGGACCAATGGATCGAGCAACTGAACGAGTGCAAGCAACTGTCGGAAAACCAAGTGAAGATTTTATGTGAGAAGGTGAGTAACGTGTGACGGCCATCATCACTGTCATTGTTTCATCAAATGTACAAACACGTGTTATGGTGGGCGCATTAGCAGATTGTCTATATTTGTTAGAAGCTCAAATACAGTTGCGGTGCGCTCTTCCCACTGGCCGCGGATCAGAAGATGGCGGTGCCGAATTATTCTATTATTGGCCCTCTGTGCCCCATGGATGTGACTATTGGTTGTTGGCAGCGAAACGCAGTTAGCAACCAGAGCACGGGTTATGCCCACTTTAGTGTTATTCGTTGTCAGGCAGAGAGTCTTAGATGGGGCAGATGCGCCTTTTGGTAAAAACGCATCAGTGAATACAGATGGAAAACTAACTAGCCAGAATTAGGGTTTCAACAACAACAAAAAACTATTTGTTTTTAAATTGCGTAATGGGAGTATGATTGCTCAGACCAATATGTCCCCATTCTGTTTTTCTTCGTTGCTATTTATATCTTTTCCTCCTCACAGTGTACAGCAGTGAAAATAAGTGATTTGACACTTGAAATGACTTTATAGGTGTACTCAAACGTGGTTGTATCATCTACAATATTGTTTACTTGAATGAACAAAATTTACCATTGATGTGACTGTGCAATTGTCCCTTCTTCTAAGGAAGAAGTTTAGCCATTAACCACATGCTTCACCGGTCGAGTCAACATCTGTGCCTTCCTCATCCTGTTAGAGGTTCAGATCGGTTTAATGGCTGAGGCTGTTGTTTAAGTGCGTCTGTCTGTTTATCTTTTGTAGGCGAAAGAAATTTTGTCCAAGGAGTCAAATGTCCAGGAAGTGCGTTGCCCAGTGACAGTATGTGGAGATGTACATGGCCAATTTCACGATCTAATGGAGCTGTTTAAGATTGGGGGTAAATCACCAGATACAAATTACCTCTTCATGGGAGACTACGTGGATAGAGGTTACTATTCAGTAGAAACAGTCACACTTCTGGTGTCTTTAAAGGTACGTGCCGTCAGCTCAGAAGACACAATAGACTTTTGTAATATAGTCTACGTGGCGTTTGGGTCAGAGTGTTGATCAATATGACTGACACGACAACTTGTTTTGAACAAATCTTTCAGGTTCGATATCGAGAGAGAATCACCATCTTGCGTGGCAATCACGAAAGCAGACAGATCACACAAGTCTATGGCTTCTATGACGAATGCCTGAGAAAATATGGAAATGCAAATGTTTGGAAATATTTCACAGACCTCTTTGACTACCTTCCGCTTACAGCCCTTGTAGACACACAGGTAAATTGCTTTGTAGATAACTTAAATAACAGTTAATCATGCTATCCGTTTTTTTTTCATTTATGTCAAAGAAGAAAAAAATTGCACATTAGATTGATGAAAAATCTGTTGCATCTGGTGCACAAACTTTCAGATAAATTCTATGGTTTATTTTTGTGTACACAGATATTCTGTCTCCATGGAGGATTATCACCTTCAATTGATACTCTGGATCACATTCGCGCGTTGGACCGTATCCAAGAAGTTCCCCATGAGGTATAAATTCCACCTGTTAATATCGAACAGATGGCTAGTGTTATTATTTTATTGAAAATCGTTAAGAGCACCAGCTGGAATATAACTGACTAGCTTTACAAAATCGTATTGGCAGGGTCCCATGTGTGATTTGCTGTGGTCAGATCCGGATGACCGCGGTGGCTGGGGAATTTCCCCCAGAGGGGCAGGGTACACATTTGGCCAGGACATATCAGAAACTTTTAATCATGCCAACTGCTTGACTCTGGTCTCACGTGCCCACCAGTTAGTGATGGAGGTAAGAAAAAGGAGGAATTTCTATGCTCTATTTAGAAAAGAACACATTTGTTTAGTCAATGATAAATAAATATATAGACATGAAATGATCAACTCTTTTAATACGATGACAATCATATTTTTTCAAATTATTTTACAGGGTTATAACTGGTGTCATGAACGCAATGTTGTTACGATCTTCAGCGCACCCAATTACTGCTACCGATGTGGAAACCAGGCTGCCATCATGGAACTTGATGACACGCTCAAGTATTCCTTGTACGTTTATGAGCAAAAACAAATAGTGTGACTATGTAATCACATTTATCTAAATCTCACTTTTCGATGTGATTTGTTACTTAAAAAAATGTTTTGTTACAGTTTACAGTTTGACCCTGCGCCACGTCGAGGAGAGCCCCATGTCACTCGTCGCACTCCAGACTATTTCCTGTAGGACGGGAAGGCTTTTTAGAACAGTATTACAGCACTGCCTGGCCAGTGGACAATGATCATTCATAGAAGACATTACATTACATGTATGCATTTGGCAGACGCTTTTATCCAAAGCGACTTGCATTGCATTATACTATACATTGTGTCTGAGCATGTGCAATCCCCTGGGATCGAACCACTGAGCCACAGGAAAGGACCAAAACGTGTGCCATATATGTCATGCAATAAGATGACAATACATGCAGTCATCTCACAAAGTACACAATTACATAATATACAGTAGTACACTCCCATCGGCACAATGTGTTTTTCACTAGAAATGTGTCACTCTACTTAAAAGCTGTTGTTTTTTCAAAGCGCCGTGTGTTTTAGTTGTAAAAATATTTGAATATACACTATAAATGCGTTTTGCTGGACAATGTACAATTTGTGGTGAGCTTCAAATAGTGCTGAGTATTTTAACTGCATTTCCATGCTGCATGGCCTCGGGTACACAGTGAGCTGTCATCAGGCACATTTCCGACTGCTGTTTAAACGAATGCCTCCTGCAGCTTTTTGTGCAGATGGGTGCGAGACGCTTTAGTTTTACTCCTTTTTGAATATTCTTAGTACTTTTTCAATACGTTATTCTTAGTGCCAGGTTACAGAGCATCGGTTTTATTTGTGTCCGCTTTTGTAAATGTTTGCATAATTTCCCTGTAATTGGTAAATGAGAGCACAATTAAAAGGGATGTGGGGATGGGCAATAAAGACCTGTGATATTTATATTAAAATGTAAAGACTGTTTGTTGGACATGGGGCACTTTGGGTATTCTGGGGCTACATTAAGGTCCCAGTGGAATTTGTACTTCCAGGAACTCTGGTTTCTTAAAGATGTGTGTGTGCCATGTGACTGTTTTGTCTGCATTTGGCCTGTGATAGGCTCCATTGACCCGGATAAGGATGCTTCTTAAAGGGATATTTCACCCCAAAATAAGATTCTGTCATAATTTATTCACTCTCATGTCGTTAAAACCTGTAGCCTATGTGACTTTCTATTTGTGGAACACAACATTTATTTTGAGAAATGTCAATGGGAGCCATGTTGTTGTTTGGGTACCAACGTTCTTCAAAATGTATTTTGCGTCCTATAGAACAAAGAAATCCATACGAGGATAAGTAAATCATGATTTCCATCATGAACTATCTCTTTACGAATATAACTGTAATCTTTAGCTCTTCCTCTGCCATAGGGTGGTGCAAAAGAGTCATCGTAAATGATGATTGATTTTTATTATCGTTGTGAAAAAGTTTCCAAAAGATGGCGCTATATTCATAAACAGTTATCTGTTCAATGTTTTTTTTTTGCTTTGGCACCCTGTGAATGAACCTCTCAGAAATTTTAACTCCTAGAAACTGGGATCAGAAAAGGTTTCTTAAAGATTTATTCCAGGAAGCATGGTTAATTTACCGTCAGCTAAACCCTGAACCCCGGGTTGATTAACCCAAACCTTGCTTACTCCAGATGTTATTGTCAAAGATTTCGCTGTCTGCGTTTAGGTTTATTTTAACGTTTATTTTATACATGTACTATACATTTAGTTTTAAAATATATCACTTTATTTGCTCAAATGTCACACAAAGTATAGACATATGCGTCTAGAAATCATTGAAGGACATTTAATAACAAATAACAAAATCTCAAATAAACATCAAATCTAAAAAAAATGACAAAATCTCAAATAAATGACAAAATCTCAAATAAATTACAAAATCTCAAATAAATTACAAAATCTCATATAAATAACAAAATCTCAAATAACAAAATCTCAAATAACTAACAAAATCTGAAATAAATAACAAAATCTCAAATAAATAACAAAATCTCAAATAAATAACAAAATCTCAAATAAATAACAAAATCTCAAATAAATTACAAAATCTCAAATAAATAACAAAATCTCAAATAAAGAACAAAATCTCAAATAACAAAATCTCAAATAACAAAATCTCAAATAAATAACAAAATCTCAAATAAATTACAAAATCTCAAATAAATAACAAAATCTCAAATAACAAAATCTCAAATAAATAACAAAATCTCAAATAACAAAATCTCAAATAAATAACAAAATCTCAAATAAATAACAAAATCTCAAATAAATAACAAAATCTCAAATAAATAACAAAATCTCAAATAAATTACAAAATCTCAAATAACAAAATCTCAAATAAATAACAAAATCTCAAATAACAAAATCTCAAATAAATAACAAAATCTCAAATAACAAAATCTCAAATAACAAAATCTCAAATAAATAACAAAATCTCAAATAAATAACAAAATCTCAAATAAATAACAAAATCTCAAATAAATAACAAAATCTCAAATAACAAAATCTCAAATAACAAAATCTCAAATAAATAACAAAATCTCAAATAAATAACAAAATCTCAAATAAATTACAAAATCTCAAATAACAAAATCTCAAATAAATAACAAAATCTCAAATAACAAAATCTCAAATAAATAACAAAATCTCAAATAAATAACAAAATCTCAAATAACAAAATCTCAAATAAATAACAAAATCTCAAATAAATAACAAAATCTCAAATAAATAACAAAATCTCAAATAACAAAATCTCAAATAAATAACAAAATCTCAAATAAATAACAAAATCTCAAATAACAAAATCTCAAATAAATAACAAAATCTCAAATAAATAACAAAATCTCAAATAACAAAATCTCAAATAAATAACAAAATCTCAAATAAATAACAAAATCTCAAATAAATAACAAAATCTCAAATAACAAAATCTCAAATAACAAAATCTCAAATAAATAACAAAATCTCAAATAAATAACAAAATCTCAAATAAATAACAAAATCTCAAATAAATAACAAAATCTCAAATAAATAACAACATCTGCATTCCTTTCTTTTTAAAACAATTGTCTCCGTTGATAACACTACGTTTTACCAGTTAGTGGACGTAAGCAGCAAAGATCTGTAGAGGAGTATATGTGCTTGTGTCTTTGGTTTATACGTTGTCACATTTCCCAATTCCTTACGAAGATGTTCTGAACTTTTAATTTGAAATCTCATAAATCGGTTGGTTCGTCGCATAGGGGTAGCGTGCGTTGCGGCTTACTTCACATTCATTCGTAAATACCAAATTAGCCCTAGTGAGCGAGACTGATATCTACTGCGGAGAGCTGTGATCGTGTCTGACGGCGGGCTTTGCACTGTTGCACTGTAAGTATAAGAACCTTTATTTATATATTTTTTCCAGATGGCATTAAAAAAACATCTTTTTTTATAAGCACAGTTTAGATTGTCAATCCCATGTTGTCAGTAAGTGGATTTGTGATGTGGCATCCAGGGGTTGACATGGAGGTGCACAGCTGCAGCTGCACAGATGTTTTTTTTGAAGATATAACTGTCACATAATGCTTGGCATCCGCAGTATCACTCCATTTTTCATAAACACGAGATTTAAGCATGGTACAATTTATATTTGTCTTACACAAAACCTAGTGGAGCCAGCCAACCGGTACTGACTGGTTCTGGACCCTATTTGGCTATAAGGTAACAATGATAATATTTCAACAAATAATCCTCAGAACGAGACGCGTCCTAATCACAGCGCAATACATAAGAATAACATTTACAATGCATCTCAGAAAATATTTTCCTTTGTTTTTTCTTTAAAACGAACCAATGCAAAAGGTTGTAATAGAAACTATTCAATCTAATCCAAACATTTAACACAAATATTATTGAAATAATAGCGAATTTGTAGGGATCAAATGAGGCAGATGAATAAACAAAAAAAGCGAAAGTGTCACATCATCTGTGTTCAAAGTTCAGATCAAGGTTCCTGTGGATCCTTGAATATCTTATCACCGCGATCGACAGAAAGCATAACATTGTTACTTTTACTTTAATGATTAAACTTGACATCAAAGGCATGCGGTCTCGTGCCTTCTTTCGTTTTAAAGAGACACGCACCCAGCGATGTAAAATGCTTGATTTTCTCTCCCTCCTTCTACAGCCATCTTTGGTGCATTGTCAAGACGAAAATCCGAACATTTAATGCATGCACGTCATTACATTTAAATCATTCTGCCTCGTGAATGAATGTCTCGGCAACACGCAAATGCGTTTAAATGGTTAAATACGGCTTCGTCGTCTTTGGGTTTTATCTGCAACCTCGGTGAAACCTTTCATACAGAAATCGCTTTTCTATTGGTCACTGTAGAAGAAACGTATCCGCCCAGTGCTATAAAGATGGATTATCACTGCTTCTGCCCTGCTCGTGAATTCAATGAATCGACCAACCCTCCATTCACACGAACTTTCAGATCATTATTTGCACAGAGCAAAGCGATTATGTGAATGCACGTGTTCAAGCATGCAACAGCGTTTATGCATAGAAGATGCGGAGACACAGCAGCACATGATGTAATGTTCAATCAGACAGATTTTCGAGCAGGTCTCTGGATGACTGGACAGATGGGACAAGTGCATGCTGATCCAGCACTGGCTGAGAGGAATTTCATGTCCAAGCATTGTTCAGTTTTCAGGGGGGGATGTTTGTGGACATAGTTTTGTCCATATAAAGGGGAAAACTGGAAAGGAATCATACGTTGTAGTTACACAATATTAGACAGGTCATTTTGAACCTTTTAGACCATTCAAGTCAAAAAGTGTTGTGGTCCATGACATTCTCAATACTGTGTGCGGACATCTTTAAACTATTAAGTGCATAGCCAGAATGATTTGTTCTGTTTAGATAAGATCAAGTTTTAACAGAGGAATATGTTCACAGAGTACCATGGCGGCCGAGCTCTCCACCTCCATAAATGTAAAAGAGCCTCGCTGGGATCAGGGAACATTTGTGGGTCGAGCAAAGCATTTCTTTACCGTCACAGACCCCAGAAATATCCTCCTGTCAAATGAACATCTTGAAAAAGCACGTCAAATCATTCAGGATTACAGGTAAACGAAAAAGACAGTCTCATTTTATACTACACCTACGATATTAAAATGTGAGCAAAAGGTCTGGGACCCCTTAGAGCTTCCACTGAGATATGCATGTATTTTGTATGATTTGCCTAAATTATCATAAAAAATATATAATTTGTCCAACCAAACGTAAAAATTCTGTCATGATTTTGTGGTATTGATTCAAACCTATGTGACAATTGTTTTCCCGTGAAACGTGAAAAGATGACATTTTGAAGAATTTCTCTGTAACAAATACTGTACGACTTTGACTTGATTTTCAATATATGATGACTTAGATTTACAGCTCCAATCCTCATTCACTTTCGTTCTACGAAAAAGAGTTTGCTAGATAACAAAATACATTATCACCATCTTCCACTTGAAGACAGGGGGTAGTAGCACCAGGTCTAACAGAAGATGAGCTCTGGAGGGCCAAGTATATTTTTGACTCGGCATTCCATCCGGACACAGGCGAGAAAATGCTCCTGATTGGTCGCATGTCTGCTCAGGTCCCCATGAACATGACCATCACTGGATGCATGATGACTTTCTACAGGTGCATTATGGTCTAGTTTCTAGTCTGGTTCATGTACCGTATGTAACCCATGTGTTTATATTATGTAACTTTTAACTCAAGTACAATTTGTTTTCCACATATGCATATTAATGTGCTGTGTTGTCATCATTTAAAATACACTTTTTTTATTACGACATTGCATAATAATGAATTTATTCTTGCTTTCAGGACAACTCCAGCAGTTTTGTTTTGGCAGTGGATCAATCAGTCTTTCAATGCAATTGTCAATTACACCAACAGGAGTGGAGACGCTCCCATCACAGTAAAGTAAGAGTTAAGATCTTACGATTTTTCTTCTGTGCGAGTTAAAGTGACCGAATTTGCGTTATTCATACATCATATTGTTTCCTTACAGCCAGCTCGGCACAGCATATGTATCAGCCACCACAGGTGCAGTGGCTACTGCTTTAGGACTAAATGCTTTGGCAAAGGTAAAGATCTATTGTTATTTACTATAGATCTTAATAATAATTCTGTTCCCTTTATAGAATTATAACACAATTCAGTTCAACTTGTTATGTGATCATGACATTTGTCACAGCAGTTATGCTATGATTTCATAATGTAAAATGTATTTATGTACATCCATATGTGTGTTTATTCCGTTAATAAATCTTCAAATGTTGTCTGTTTCAGCACGTTTCTCCGCTCATAGGACGGTTTGTACCGTTCGCTGCTGTAGCTGCTGCTAACTGTATCAATATTCCACTTATGAGACAACGGTATATAATGATGAATACTAAAGAACTTCATGTCTGTTTCACGTTATTTGTGTTATGATGGACATAAACAGTTTACATGAGTGCTTCTCTTGTGTTTATATTAGGGAACTCAAACATGGCATTCCAGTAACAGATGAGAATGACAACAGGTTAGGAGAATCTTCAAAGGCAGCTGAACAGGCCATCACACAGGTGGTGGTGTCCAGAATCCTCATGGCCTCTCCTGGAATGGGTTTGTTCTACACTTCTTGTGTAGAAGATTCATTAATTTTAACTGTTGGCATGCAATGAATTAGGCTATAGACTGTTTCACCGAACACAGGCCCCAGGCCCAAAGTAAAATTCTGGTCTGTGTTTGGTTATAACATCATTTATTTTATATTTAATTTATATCAGTGTTAGTTTGTATTTTAAACATTAAATGTATCTAATATTTATATAATATTGTATATTCATTGTATTAAATTAAATTAAATTATTCTATACACTAAATTTACGAAAGACCTTCACCACACATATATTTTGCTTTTTTCCTTGTAGCTATTCCTCCCTTTTTAATGAATGCTTTGGAAAAGAAGGCATTCCTCAAGGTATTTTCAATCATCTCTTTACATCTTGCTTACTTTCCCAAGAACTCCTCAATCGGTTTGGTGCAAACTGCAACGCATACATTAGACTTTACAATGACCCCATAGAATCATCTGCTTTGTTCTGATGTTGCTTTTACCCCTCCTCACCTTTTCAGAGGTTTCCGTGGATGAGTGCACCCATTCAAGTCGGCTTGGTTGGATTTTGGTGAGTTTCCAGTTTGGTGATGTTCAAAAAAACTGTTATTTTTGGAACAAACCGAGACATTGATGATTCATTAAATTGTGTACACCTCTTTTTTCCTAGTCTTGTGTTTGCAACCCCATTGTGCTGTGCGTTATTCCCGCAAAAGAGGTGAGCAAACTTTCACAATTTTGCCTGTTAACCTTTACTAACGTTATCTTGCACATCAGTTTGTAGCAATTCTGTAGCGCATAATCGTTGCAAATCTTCTGATTAAACACGTGCAGCTCAATGGCAGTGAGCCGCTTGGAACCAGAACTGCAAGAGAAAATTCGAGCCAGTCATCCTGGTGTAGAGATTGTCTATTTCAACAAAGGACTGTAAGACCAACTTCGGTAAACCTTCACTCTACTGTAATGATTTCATTTCCCGTGAATTTAAGACATCTCCTTTTGTGCCAAAGTCTTCTCCAGGACATTAGTCATTTTGTAAGATGCTTTACATTTTTGACTGTTTTAGTGATTTAAAATGAAATGGATTTTGTCATTAGCTGTGTTAGTCAATTGTCTTACGGTGCTCATCCAGACTACTGTGTGTACATGTAATTATTTTCCACATTCCTGAAATAATCGTGTTTGCTGCCATTCAATGTTATTTTAAGGATCAAAGATTATTGTCTTGTTCTCTTTGTTAGCATTGCAATCAGTATTTCGTGTTAATCTTTTCACGAGGGTTGCTGTTTATACAGTACTGCCAAATTTGAACTTCAGTTTAAAGTTACGTGACCTCTTTGACAATAGTGCAATCTGTCGAACACATTGCCAAATACAAACCTCTGCTGCACATTTCCTTAAAAACAGGTTCAATAAACAGAGAAACGATCGCATGGTTTTAAAGAAGAGTATTATATTTTACTATCCTAAGTATTTTGAGTTTAAAAACCCCTTTAGATGTGATCATAGTGTGTATGTTCATCAAATTTTTTCTGCTTGCCAGTCGTGCATGAACAAATGTAAAGTGAAAACAGAGTGAGGTTAAAGTTCAAAGTGTTCTCATTGACTGTTCCAAAGTTCACTCCACTCTCAGTTTAAAAAAATTTTGTTGCATAAATGAATTCTGCCTGTTTTTGTCATATATATGTCATATTTTCATGCTCAATGTTAATTTGTTTATACATTTGTTAATAAACACAACAGTAACATAGAACAAGAACAATATTAACAATAATAACAAAGACTAATCTAAGCTTATGTGCTAGAAGACATAAGCTAGTTATCGTCTTCTAGATCTTTTTCTACAAATTGTAAGTCTGTACAATCCAAACAGTATTTTTAAGTTCTTGCTAGAGTACCGGTTTATATTTCTGAAGTATTACTTTGCCTTTCCTTAGACATCATGTATTCTATCCATCTATTTCTTAATGTTTTTAATGGTGTTAAACTGTGCACATTCCGTTTTATTGACAGTCTTCATGTGTTGAGATATTTTATATGTTTAATGTTTAATATGTTGGCTTGAAACTGTATAACAATAAGAACTCTTGGTTAGCTGTGTGTTGACCGCTCAGACCTTGATGTTGTGAGATTGTTGATGTGCCACATTAGTTCAGTTAATGAATGTCTTGGAAGTTATGAAATCAAACTTATCTTCCTATGAGTACAGAGGTTGGTTTGTTGAATTGTGACAAAAGCACAACAGCTGTTATTTAAGTTTTTCAGTTTTCAACCGGTTTCATAACTGTATGTTTCACACTTCTCAGTGGATGTTTATGAATGAGTAATTCAGTTTTTTAAATAATGTACTGAATATTATTTTGTAGCTAGATCAGGACTCACAGGGGCTCTTTCATGGGTGGGGCCCTTCTCTCCCCGACCCAATGAGTTGTCTATACCACACAGGACCTTAGTGGAGCCCCATCATTAGTCAGGACAATGCTCCTGGTAGTGTTCCCATGACGACGGCCCTTGCCAGATAGGTGCTATATGGCCAGATTTTATTTGAGATTCGTGACCTATGTATTTTATAACTGATTTCAAAGGAGTCGTCATCTTTTAGTTACAGTATTGATAATACACTTTTATTTAAAGCTTCTTTATGAGGTTGTTGAATTCATTGATTATATACTAAGTAAAATCCACTGAATACAATGATTTCTTGACAAGAAAGCATCCATGAATTAAACATTTACTTTCCGATCTTATAATTTATATGATCAACTATTTAACAAGGCATCTTGGTAACAAAGCAAATGAGAATATTCGTGTGAATAGGTGTCAGTCAACTCTCTTAACCGAACAAGTTCCTCAAAATCACAAATAATTTGTTTACAATAAATGAGATGGGGTTTTGTTTTCAAGATGACTATTTAATTTTTTTTATTTTACAGTGAATGGGGATATTGTACTGTGTAGATTACACTGTACTGTGTTGATTACCTAAATTAAATAAAGACTTCAAAGCAACTTATATTTATTTATTCTACTGTATGAAATGCACGCATCAATACGTATTTATTTCAGACTTTAAGACTTATTCAAGCGGATGAGAAGACTTTGATCTGGTGGTGGAACATGCTCGTATTTATTAATGGTATTTATACATTTTTTAATGGTATATAATTGTTCCAAAGCTGTTTTAATTTATTTGTTCTGATGAACTCATAGAAAGATATTTGAAATTTTCATTTTTGTGTGGAGTATCCCTTTAATGTCATGCAGTACACCTGCTGTCACTGAGCTGCAAAAATAAAAATATAAAGAAGCTACATTTTAAATATATAAGAAATTCATAGGAGTTTAAATATGAGTATAGAAATACTTTACATTGCTTGTAGGATGAACATAAAGCTTGCGAAAGGCGACGACTAGTGGCCATATATATGAAGCTCTTCGTGTTTTTCGGTTACTAGGCAACAATTTCATGAGTAAAAGTTCACGTTCAAAACATTAGACTAAAATAAATATTAAAATTGTTTAATAGTATGACAATTACGATACAATCGTATAAAACTAATTTTACTAAACGAAGGGAAATTTCCTTATTTCAAAACGTGTCTAAAAGGAAATAACAAAGTTAAACGACTTTTTCTTGTTTACAGCCAACGGCTGAAACAGAAAACGATTAATGGGCTAAATTGGACGCCGTACTTTAGACTTGAACAAAACAGTTTACTATTTTTATTAAAAAATAAATAAATGCAGCTTCTCACTAGCAGAATCATATATTTAAGTATGTAGTAGTCATATATTTAACAGCGTCATCTGCTATTTCTTCTGACATGAGGCGTTCCCGTCAAATGAGTAAGTGAGTGAGTGAGTTAGAGAGAGAGAGAGAGAGAGAGAGAGAGAGCTCAATAAATGAAACCATGTCGTCAGTACTATCCTTTATATCTGCATGGCTGCCACCGATGTAACTATATATCCAGTAAGATATAACTCTCTTTTATTTACGTTGCATTCTTATTATCAGTACGAAATGCGAATAGCTTAATCATTTATGAAATGTTCATAAACATTCGTTTGTAAACGGAACAGATGCGGTAATTTATCTGGTTGCAATAATGTATGCAATGCATTTGATGGATTTAGGATTAAGGGAGCTTTAGATTTATACTTAAACACGTCACTTTTAGTCCTGCACGAAACTTTGCAATGCTGCAGTGACGTTACCTAATGCATGTCATATTGGTACCATGAGAAACTTTTCTGAAAGTGTAATTTTCTTAATAATTTATATATCAGTATAGTTCAATTTCACTATTTATAGTTGTTCTATTGTTATATGTATAGTAGGGTCTTTCTGCGGGTAACTTCACTCTTAACCATCACATACTTATAAGCAGATAAGAAGCTCTTGGTTGTTTCTTCAGTCAGCATGTCCCAAACACTTTAATGTTTACCTTTCTGCATTATAAATGGGGGTTTAGACTAACATTCTACTTTTGGAGTATGTGAACACCACACTTGAAATATATTTCTGAGGGCGAGGGCTGTGAAAATCTTCAATTACTTAGAAACACAGGCTCAATAAAGAGCTCTTTGTGTCCCAGTGTGTGTGTTCAGAATACTGGGGCAGTAGAACAGATGAAGACTGTGTGAAACACTTCCTGGTGTTTGTATAAAGTCAGCAGCTCTGAATACCACAGCATGCTGTTTTTCTCTGTGATCAACACTCGTACCAGGATCCATGCATACCAATGTTCAAGTGCGTCTGAAAGTCTGTTTAGATGATGACATTTCTTCTCTGGACTTCAAATGCAGAACCATTAGCATTTGCATTTATATCCTGATCCCCTAAATGTGATGCTTTGAGTTCTTAAGCCAAGGTTTCACCGTTGTATCAATGTCATCATATTTCAGTGTGAGGAGATGAGGTCTCTCGCCCTCAGTGGTCATGTTGGTTTTGACAGTCTACCTGATCAGCTGGTGAGTAAAACAGTGAGCCAGGGATTCAGCTTCAACATTCTCTGTGCAGGTGAGCATGAACATCTTTAATACAACCCCCATAAAAATGTTTGAATTGTTGCAAAATATTGTGAAACCAACTTCATTTTGTATGGCTTTTACAGGTGAAACCGGAATTGGCAAGTCAACCTTAATGAACACCCTATTTAACACCACTTTTGAGAATGAAGAGGTCAGCCATTTCCAGAACGGCGTGTACTTACGGCCCAGAACGTATAACATGCAGGAAAGCAATGTGGATTTAAAGCTGACTATTGTGGACACTGTGGGATTTGGGGACCAGGTTAATAAAGAAGAAAGGTGATGCATTCCATGTTTGGAGAGGGATTCCTTTGATCGCGTTGAATTACATTTTTTTATTATACATTTTGAAGACTTCTTCGATTTTTTTGTGTGGGTCTAGGTGTGTCTAGAATTTGTTTTGTCTCATTTTCTGCAGTTATAAACCTGTTGTGGACTACATTGATGCCCAGTTTGAAAGCTTCCTAGAGGAGGAGCTTAAAATCAAACGTTCTCTTTACGACTATCAAGATTCACGCATCCACATCTGCCTCTACTTCATTTCTCCTACCGGGCACTCATTGAAATCTCTAGATCTGGTCACTATGAAGAAACTAGATTGTAAGGTATTGTTTTCCAAGCACTCATGTCATTCATGATGTATTCTGTAGTATGCATGCTATGTTCACTGAAAAAGCTGATGCTATCGACCACACATTGTTTCTAATGAATGTGTCTATTTTTACTACATATCTAGGTCAACATTATCCCCATCATCGCAAAGGCAGACACTGTTTCCAAAAGTGAACTTCAGAAATTCAAGATGAAGATCATGAGCGAACTGGTCAGCAATGGTGTTCAGATATACCAGTTTCCAACAGACGATGAAGCTGTTGCGGAAATTAACTCTTCTATGAATGTAAGAGAAGCTTCAGACAAAATACTGAGTATGATGTTAGGGGAGCATTACTTGTTCCGACTTGTTGATGATGATGTGGTCACAATGTTTTGCAACAATTCTGTCATCGATTGAAAAGGATAAACACCATGTGTACCTTAGAAACTCCCGTCAGACAGGTCAGACATGTGTTTGTGTTGCTGCAGGCACATCTGCCGTTTGCTGTGGTTGGAAGCAGTGAAGAGGTTAAAATTGGAAACAAAATGGTGCGAGCCAGACAGTACCCATGGGGAGTGGTGCAAGGTATGTTTTGCACAAGCCTTTCGTCGTATAAACAAGCCTCTTGTTATATATCATAGCTTCGTTTTCAATACACAACAGAATGCAAAATGCAAACAAACTACTTCTAAAGTGAACACGCAAAATGAAAGCTTTTTTATTGCAAAATTATCTTAACACAATCATATCCTAACTATGGGAGATTATCACATTCTAATGTTTTCTCCTCAGTGGAGAACGAGAGTCATTGTGATTTTGTGAAGCTCCGAGAGATGCTAATTCGTGTCAACATGTTGGATCTGAGGGAACAGACCCATGCAAGACACTATGAGCTGTACCGTCGCTGCAAACTAGAGGAGATGGGCTTCAAAGATACAGACGCTGACAGCGAGCCTTTTAGGTTCTAATGATGCATCTGTGCTACATCATCTAACATAATGCTAATTTCTTTCAAGTACATTATGTAACAATGTATCACGTAATTGTCATGAAACAGTTAATTTCCAATGAGGTCATTTGAGGATCTGTTAATGCTGTTCAATCTCTAGTCTGCAGGAGACATATGTGGCCAAGAGGAAAGAATTTATTGGGGAGCTACAACTCAAAGAAGAGCAGATGAGACAGATGTTTGTCAACAAAGTGAAAGAGACAGAGGCGGAGCTTAAGGAGAAAGAAAGAGAGGTAATGTAACATTTATATCATTTTCTTTGGTAGAAAATAATATTTGTAACCGAACAACAGCGGTACCCATTCACTGTATGGACAAAAAAAACCATATATTTTGTGTTCTATGAAATAATGTCATACTTGTTTGAAATGACAAGGGGTGAGTAAATTATGCTTGTCACTATACATTTTCCCAGCTTCATGAAAGGTTTGAGCTGCTTAAACGTACTCATCAGGAAGAAAAGAGGAATCTGGAGGAGAAGCGCAGAGATTTAGAAGTTGAGATAAACGCCTTCAACAGGAGGAAAGTGGCTGCTGAAACCCTACAGTCTCTTCAATGTTCCTCTGCCATCAAAAAGGACAAGAAAACGTAAGTCTCTAATGATTCTCCTGCTTTATGTGAGGCTGTCTGTTCCTATCACTGGTGGTCACTTTCTGCCTCTCTTTGGTGAATGCAGACCGATCTGATTTCTGTCAGTGGTGCTCTCTGTGATTCACTGTGGGCCTTTTTGTTTGTCTGTGTCGACTACTGAAGCCACAGTAGAGCATTCTGGGACAGTAAAGCTCAATGGCAGACATTTGGCAGGGATGCAGAGATAGATGATGGCATGTGGACTCAGACTTGGCAGGAGGCAGTGGTTGCCTGGTACCACTAGATGCCTTCATCAGTGTTGCGTGTTTGTTAGCACACTTTGTTGGTTAAACATTTAACTAGCAATACTTTAAAGCTGTGATGAAAAGGGATTTGTCCATTTTAAAATAAAGGGCAATACCACCCTAACACTTGTTTTAAAAGGAACTATGTAAACACCAGAACCATTGCATGCACCATTTTATTCATATTTTATCTCCTCTCTTTCTTTCCAGTTGATTGGACACCCAAAGGAAATATCAGTAACTACAACATGTAACTGACCAGTTATCTACCAGCTTTTTATATGTGAAAGAAGACTTTCACTGGTCACTACAACCTTAAGGCTATGTGAACATTCATTGATACTTCTCTTGGTTTACATTACACTTCCAGAAACATGAAACACTGTATACAAAGTACCAGAGAGGAGCATTAATTCCATATAAATAGCATCACATTAGAGACATTTTTATTTGAAACGTTGTTAATAGCCGTGCTTTAGTATGGTAACTGGACTGCAATTCTAAATGTGTTGTAGATATTCGTTCATTAACAGTTTTACTAGTTTACAAAGTATTTAGCATATTAACTAGAATAGTGTCACATTATTTTCAAGTTTAAATATGTCCTGTTGGTTTTTGGCTTTTTTATCCATATGTATATTTTGAAATAAAAATAACTTCCTAATTATTTTGAGTACATCCTATATGTAACAGTCACTGAAATTAAAATGTATATTTTTTGCATATTCCTGTAACCTTAAAAAGACTCTCAAGTTGTTATTCCAATAGTGACCCAGCTAACACAGTTACGTTGTGACGACTTACCTGGACCTGACCATATGCAACCATAATAACGTTCCAGCGACGTAACTTTGTGATTCCCATATTCGTCGAGACGACGTAACATTGCAAGTTGTTGGGACATGCATGGTGATGACCTCCCGAAGACATACCTGGAACGTACCATTTTCGTCGCAGCCACGTACCAAATAACGTTTCTTGGACGTGGTGAGCATGTCCTAACGACCAAACAGTCACGTGGTTAACGTTATTAAAATGTAATTTAAACAATTATCATTCCTCACATGGAGGATGACATTAATTTGTGATTTCATCTATTGGTAAAATATACATAATTGAAATGATTATTTATTGAAATAAATAAATCTATATTTTATTTATTCTATAGTACATGACATAAACAATCAAAGACTTCAACACAATATAGAGGATTTAAAGCAGATGTTTATTTACAAAGATTAATAAACATTATTTTAAGCTTAACATTATATTGGTGTTTTGCCGCATAAGTTTAGCAGGTCTTCCGTTTTTAGAAACACAATCAAAAGGTGGAATCGTGAAAAATCGATCGAAAATCGCTCAAGTATGTGTTTACTCTCACATATGAAAGGTACAAATTAAAGAAAGAATATTAATAAACCGCTAAGGTAATATCAGGCAGTGACGTAAAAATGACCGTTAACGTATGATGCAAGCCCGCGCATATATCAGAGGCGCGCACTAAATAAACAGAAACGCCGTTTTAATTGTGGTATCGAATTAAACTCCTGTTTATTTGCTGTCAGAAGTCGTATTTATTGCATTCTTCTTGACATTATAACAGATTTGACTCAGATCATACATTTTCCATACATTAACATAATAAATAGAAATGACTAGATTCGTTAATCAAATGACCAGTGTCCAGGTTATCTGAAGACCAGTACATCACGTCTCTACCACGTTCACCATGGGATTAATTCACGACGTTATTTGAGGACGTGGCTAGGACATCTCTGGAATGTATGCAAAAATTCTTGCAGAACAGAGCAAGGGGTGCATTTGTGTTTATAAAGCATATACATTTGAATTTCTTTTCGAAAATGACTGATTGTTTCGCTAGATAAGATCCTCAATCATCGTGTATCATTTAAAGCCATTTGAAGCTGCACTGAAACTGTAATTTTGACCTTCAACCGTTTGGAGTCCATTGAAGTCCACTATATGGAAAGTAGTCCTGGAATGTTTTCATCAAAAACCTTCATTTCTTTTCGACAAAAGAAGAAAATACATAAAAATCTTGGATGACAACAGGGGTGGGTAAATTATCATGAAAATAAATGTTGAAAGTGAACAATTCCTTTGAGAGTTGTTCTACCACTTAAATAATTATCCTTTATAAATAGACATTATTTTAAGGTCGAAAAACTACAAAGTGTTGCTTTAAGTTTAAGGTGTTAACAAATGCCATTGTGCTAATACCAAATAATTTCAAGCTGTTTTCAGATTCAAGATGTGACAGTAACACTCCGGTTTATTTATTGTTGAAAATGTGTTGCTCATGACTCAAGACTGGATTATACTACACAACGGTTTAAATGGAAACGACTTTAAAACAATACACATCATACACTTGGGCAGCTTTACAAAAAGCAACAGGAAAAAGGAGAATCACTAAATCACAAAGCATCAAACTCTTGACCTTTACTTTCATTACCCACACATTGCATTTCAATTGGGTGTTAAGGGGATTCGATTTTTGTACCATCATACAAATTGATTCTGTTCAAAATATTAATATATTTGATATTCACTGATTTTATGGGGGGAAAAATCTGAATTGTCTGATTTGGTTGCCGTGATTCAACCTCTACAGCAATTTAGGGGCAAAAATTGGGATTCAAGTTGTGTAGTGTAATCTAACCATTAGAGCCATTAGAATAAAAAAGGAATACACAAGGGTGTAAACAGTCTGCATTCTGTCCATTGCACAACTAAGCATCATTACAGATCACAGCCAGTGTGCAGACTAAATCATACCCATGTTGGAAATGACAAACATTAAAAGGTCTAGGGGGATTTAAGGGAAAATGGGGCCCCTTTTGGATATTTTTCTCAATGAAAAGGGTCCCAAAAGAATCCAGCCTGTGTTTACATTCAACAATGAAGCAAATACGGACGCCTCTTAGCTGAACCAAAAAGGTTGTTGAAACCTGCTCATGTTAAACAGTCAGATAAGAACACAAACATAAATCTTTAACTGTGATTCTTGTTGTCTGTACTTTGGCTGTTTATTTGAACCAATGTCCAGTTTAAAACAAAACATGAAAGGATAAATTTCAATATCAACACTATTGTGCATCCATGAACTTGCAGGCGACCAGAACAATGACATCATCTGGCTCAATAAATAAACTCTCTTTTGATTGGCGGACCTAGTGTCAAGAGAATATGGTTCTCGAATGGACACTACGTTAAATTTAGCATAAAATCTCTTTAGTATAAGATAACAAAACAAACATTTTGTGCTATAATAACATAAATGATGCGTCTTTGTAAATACATTCACCCCATCTGTCGAATGTGCTGTCAGGTCCCTGACCCGGCTTGTCTCTTTGGAATTCCATCAGGCTGATGCAGCCATATCAATCTGACAAACACCATCCACCTATCATAACAATCATACATCCTATGCCTGCATGTCATTACTATTATCTTAATAAACTTAATACTCATGATAATACATCTGTACCTGTATAAAATAATATTTTAAAAAAGTTAAAAAAAGTTAAAAGGAATAATTCACCCAAAAATGAAATCAAAATAGATACATGAATATATGCACAGAGATCCGAGAGAGAAACTCAAATTGACACACAAAGGTATTTTAAGGACATCAGATAATAATATAGCACATGAGTGTTTTGGACTACTTTTTAAGCAGCTCAAACGGTTATTTAAAACATTTTACGCAACATTGAAAATACAATTGGGTTTTGTAAAAACGAGAGATTTAAAACAATATTCATCGTGGGTGAAGTATCCCTTTAAGACAAAAAAAAAAACTGTGAAATATGCAAGAATGAACAGTGATTCATGTAGTAAGTATTTCAAACGCCTATTGGCTATCTGTTGAGAGGCCTGTGGTTTCTGGTTTCTGTTGAAGTCAATGAGACATCAGACATTAGTCATGACAGCACGTCTCATGTTGTCCCGCCTACTAAGGCTGAATATCCGTATACCATTGGACAGTCCTGTGTATAAACTGATGATACATTTTATTACCAAATGATTCTTTAAATTAGAAATTTTGTGTACCCTTGATGTTCAGAAAACAAAACGTAGACCAGTCACTGGTCCATGTTATCACATGATGTCCTCCACAGTGACTGATGAAGTTTGAGAGTAAATCACTTAAGAAGTCTTGAATGCTTTTTTTGCATGTGGTCGAGCAGCCCTACATCCATCCGATCGGAATTAAAGGTTGAAAAAGGAGAGGATCCTGATTCTCATCTGTCATTCACACTGAAATCTCATAAGTTGTTCCTCCAACCCCAGTCACTTTCTTCACCCCTCCTGCGGGTTTGTGCGCGTATGAGTTATGATTGTCTGTGTTTTGTCTAAGAGTCGAGCTGATTGGTTGGAGTGGAGGAGAAAGAGCGAAATGTAAGTAAATTTATGCACACGAAACATTCATTAAAATTAAAGGGATAGTTCACCCAAAAATGTACATTCTGTCATCCTTTACTTACCATCTTGTATACATTCTTTCCTCTGCGGAACACAAAAAAAATATTTTGAAGAAAGTTGGTAACCGAACAACAGCGGAACCCATTCACTTCAACTGTATGGACACAAAACTAATGCAAGTTAATCGGTGCTGGTTTACAACATTCTTTAAAATATCTTCTTTTGTGTTCTGCAAAAAGAAAAGGTCAAGACAGGTTGGAAATGACAAGAATTTTCTTTTTTGGGTGAACTGTTCTTTTTATACCACACTTACATTAATGCATTAAAGCTTTGTGATATTTTATGAATTATAGAGATTTATCACAATTCTATGTAATCAAACACCAGAAAAATAAGGCCACCAACCAAAATAATTTATGTCCCAGCATTGTATAACTGAATATGTTTTTTGTTAAATTATATTTCTAAGTTTAAGCAATGCACACTACACAAAGGGGAGCCTTACAAAGAAAAAAGTTTGAGAACCTCTCCATTAAAGGTTTGGCAGTATATTAAATGCAACAAAGACAATGCGAGCACATGATGTATTTTCATACACTAGGTTTAAAGCCATCGTTACCTATTCGTAAACCAAATTTAGTTCCATTAAGTGTGTTATTTCTGAGTGCATGGATGAATAATTTACAATAAGAACGGATTTGTATTTTGAACTGATTCATTTTAAGGAAGAAAATAGAATTTACTTTCATGTTGGCTTTAAGACATTAAAATTATGAAGAAAGAGACAAACCTTAGCACAGAGACAAAGTCATCCTTATGGCCACAAGGCAGGAGGGGGAGAGAAGAGAGGACAAACGTAATGGAAAGAAGAGGAAAAAGGACAGAAAAAGATGGACGGGGGTGTACAGTAATTAAAGGTAAAAACAGCCATGGGTTGCAAGAAGAGAGAGACAGTGTTACTGGACACAAAAAGAACAAACCAAAAGAATACAAACACGAACACCGAACCTCTTAGATCTACTTGATCATCACACACGTGCAGGTTTTTTTAGGGGGGGGTAAAAAGGAGAAGACTACAATCTGCAGGCACTACTCACTTTTGCATTGGAGTCCCGCCCCCTGAGCTAGCTGGGCGGTGTTGTAATTCGGCGCCACCTGCATAGGACACTGATTTGCCAAAAGGTTTATGGCCAGGGGCGGGGCCAGGAGGAGGGGAGCCCAATGAGCGAGCGCGAGGTGAAAGGGGCGGAGCCCGTGAAGGGGGTGAGCTTGTTGGGTGCAGGAAAGCTCTGTTGGGGGAGGGCCTTAGGGGGGCAGGGCAGGCCTGGAGAGACCCCTCCCTCTGCTGAGCAGACAGGTACGGGGAGGTGTAGCCCAGAAGAGGCGGGGCCCCTGGTGCTGTGCTAAGAGAGTGTGGAGGGTGTGGTCTGGGTGGGGACAGTTCATGAGCAGCAGACTCGAACTCCGGGCTTTCGGAGGGCGTCAGCAGACTTTCGTATGACAGGCTACCGTTGCGCGTCTGATTGGCTAGGCTCTTATAGCTAGTGGACGTCGTACCCTCAGAAATGAGTGGTCCGAGGGCATTGTGCGCTGTGTGGGCGGATCGAAGGCTGGAGGAGCACGAGGCTGCAGCCGATTGGAGGAAGGTGTCGGTGAAAGAAGGATAAGAACGCCCTCCAAACGCGGAGGCCCCACCCAGTCCCCCCGAGCCTGCTCTACCCCCCTCCCCTCCCCCACGGCACCCTGCACCACCCCGGCTTGACAGACTGGGGTCTGAGCGGTAGCTGGGCTGCCCCGTGGGGACAGGGACTGAGGGAGATTCGGTCATACTGTTCCCTCGGGTCATCTGAGAGGAAAAACAAAGACAGAGAGAGTACACCAAACGGTCCCAACAGCTGAAGCATCACCAGAGAGATGAAGCACAAGCACACCACATCGTATAAAAGGATAAAGCATGTATGAAAGCACAAGAATAGTGTTTAATTCAACTCAAAGGTGGACTTGACACCAGATTCATGCCATCTTTGAGGTATGGGTGAAAGAAAGGGGAGAGGTATTCGAGAGGGGCAGACAACAGGAACGAGTCCAGCTTGAACCAAACGCAACAATTGAAGAGCTTAGATGAAAACACACAGCATTGTGCACAGTACACCATAAGAAAACAGATGGCTCACATCTAAACTTACTCGCTGACTGCCTGCCATTGATTTGAGATATTCAAGCAAAATAATAAAAGAAAGGAATCAATGCATTTACACAATAATTAATGCACACAACAAATCTAGTGGATAATGGTTGTCTCCCAAAAGATTCTTGTAAGCAAGCAAGTGTAGGTGGCGCTGGAGAAAAGCATACCTTGCTGGAATGTGCTGAGGCCGTGTGGTTTTTTCCTGGGCTGCTGTAGGCCTGCTTGTATTTATACAATGAGGGTGTGGGAGGAGCATCTGTCAGCAAGCTGCACTCTGATTGGAAGAGAAGAGTGAAATGAATATGTTACTTTATATTAGACATAAAGTTGTGTGTAATGTGTTTGTGTGTAAAATTGTGTGTAATGTGTACACTAACCTTCATTTTGTGTGTGGGGCAGCCCGGGATATCTGTGCTCTGGTTTTGGGGGTGGAGGGGGGTCGGCATCAGTGGACTGGCTCTGCATGAGTTCCAGACTACTTTTTGACTGTGATACACACAAAGTGAAAATGTCTTACTCACGTAGAGGTTTCATGAGCCTACTATTAATATATTTACAGTCAGATGCATAACACAGCAGCTGCTTCAAATGTCTGTTTAGATTTTTTAGAATGCGCAATACAAATAAAAGTGACTTTGCTAAATAATCATTTATTTAAACAATATATCAGTATATATAACTAGGTATATTTGGAAAGCATTGTGGCTGCTTACCACGTATATTTTCACAATGAAAGCCAGTATGAAAGTGTGTTTTTGTACCTGCCGGATGCCATTATCCAAGACTTTAGCTTCTAGTTGGGCTTCAGATAAAGGTGGACGCAGAAACGGAGGCTGGACCTGAATGGAATGAGACTTTCTCAACCGTCCCATATACCTTCACACAAAAACCCGTTCACTGACAATTAGGACAGTATCAAAGGGACAAACCACATCACTCTTTGTAAGGAAAATAAGATTGTGAACCTGGGAATCTGCGAGCTGCAAAGAACGTTTGCAATGTTTTTCATACATCCGTGCGTGAAAGGGTTAACGCCACCCCTGAACTTTCCAGTCACCTGAGGGTGAAAAGATGACAATTGAATAATATACGCATTGACCTTTATCACAGAGGAATTGAACACCGGAAGTGCTCGATGGGTGCATCGATTTTTCCTGTTGTTTTTATTTGATTAAATGCCTCTTGTAATCAATGTCCGCAAAATTATTTAAAAATCCAGAATGTTTTTTTGCAACGACTGACAATACTCTTTATGTAAATACGTTTTTCTCTAAATAAACCATCAATAATATCTTAAATAATTGAATAAAGGTTTGGAAATAAATAGAGTGGTATATTAGTTAAAATAATATATACAATATTTTAAATAATACATAAAGAATTGACACTTTTCAAATATTAAGATGCACTTAAATGAATGTATTATGTAATTTATATATTTTCGTTTCATAATGGAAGGAATTTCATAATGGATAATAAATCTGTATTATAGGCAGTTTAACAAAGGGTACCCATTTTGCTTAATTTTTGTTTGATTTTTCTTTTGTGCTCTATGTTCATTTGTATGCAAACAATGACTCAACTATATATACAAAATTGTATACAAGATATACAAACCACACCAGACTGATTTATTTAACTTAAAAAATAAATATTTTTTACTGGGAAGAAGATTCATGTATCAATCAGATGCTCAGTGTTTTAAATTTAATTCTCGCAAGGATTGGTGCAATGTTTTGAATACGCATAAGAAATATTCTCTATAATATTGCTTTTGATTTATGTATTTGTACGTATAGGACATGTTTCTGTGTGTTGTGCACACTGTGCCCCCTTAAAATAAATGGGTGCATGACACGCCGGTACTTCCGCATGTTATTTGAAAAGAACGGCACTTAATTTCGCAGCATCAATCTCACGCATGCTTTCCTCAATTATTTTGGGTCAAGAAATTATGAAAACTGGGGTAAGGAGGTTGTAGTTTGGCCGGGTGCTGCAGTAACACCACTGGTAAGCGGATTCAGCCATTGGTTTTAACTGTGTTGCTATGCTGCTGGAAAAAGTGACACAATGCTTTGCTAACCGGATACAGGAAAGGTGATTAAGTTCATTAACATAATTGTACACGCACACACACACCTGTTCGTTGGTTGTTCTCCCTCTTGCTACAAGGACAACATGGAACCCAGTGAGTCCTGCAACTGGAACTAAGAATAAACCAGATACACACATTACTGCCACACTGAGGGAAGTATTAAGGATACCAACAAAGCTGAACAGATGAACTTTTAATGTATGCGTCAATGACGTATACGGACATATCAAATAATGCTGCTCGTTCCAAGGCAATGAAATGGGCCTTTAGAGGCAATGAAATGGGACTTTAGCATATTGTCTCAGAGATTCATATTTTAGCATATATTGTCGCTCTACTTCCAAAACCTTGTATGTATAAATTAGCTGTTTTTCAAGAAATGGAAAAACTGCACTGTACTTTTAATGACTAAATGCTGTGTTGACAAAGTTGACAAGCACTTTTTATTACTATTTATTGATTCGATTTTTGCAAAATTCGGGAAAAACATAAAAGATGACTAATAATAATGATTAATGACAAAAAAATGTAAACACAAATAAATTGAGTTTTCAAAAAGACAACAGCGTGTAAAGGATACGTGACACCCGCATTAACCTGGTCCAATAGTTTAGTGTGATGTAGGATGTATAGCAGACTGAAGCCAAACACATCCATAATGTGAATAGTGAGCGAGAGCAGAAACAGAAAAAAATAACGATAGTTCCGCCTCCCGATGCAATTGTTCACCCATGGGCAGTGATGGTCGAAGTCCTAAACACGACACACACAAGCACAGTTTAAAAAATAATATAATAACAAAAAAAGCATACAAATGAAACATTCAAGACTGTGGGTATGTGTAGGTTTGTGTGTACCTCTACACAATTGTCACACACGGAGCAGTGCGAACAGCGTGGTGGTCTGTAAAACCGACATGTCGAGCACCACTTCATGCGCACTTGAATGCCCCTCACATCCACGGTCTTATAAAGGGGAGCTCGGAAATCATCGTCTTTATCCTCATCTTCTTCCGCTGCAAAACACACATTAAAATATCTGCTTAATTGTTATGAAAATCACAATACACCAAATGTTAAATGTCACTCAAACAAGATAGTAAGGTGGGTTTACTTATCTCCTGGTAAATGTGAATAAAATACCTCTGGGAAAAACGCCTGGGTCCATGAATGTGGCCATACAGAAGTTGGCCAGCGTAAAGAGGAAGACCACCGCATTATAGAGAGGAATGCAGTAGGAAAATTTCTCTGATAGCCACGGACACCTGCAGAGAGTTGACTGCCTTACACTTAATTTAACACTAATGCATTCATACAAAACAAATCTAAATTTATGAAAGTTCTCCTTACGTGAAACAGAGAAACAGAGTTGTGGCTCCCACAAGGAAGGCTGTTGCTGCAGACACAGGCACATATCGACTGGGCCGAAATGGGTGCGATGGGGAGGGGTCTCCAAGAGCCCCGCCCACACTGAGACCCACAGGCATTTGTAGGCGTCACAAAAACAGGGAATGGGGGAGGGGTCAGAGAGAAAAGGAAATCTGTCTCCCACCTGAGTGAGGATGGTCGGTAGCCATAGTAACAATAATTTTCACAGCATATGTGCAGGATTGTGTTCCTAAGAAAAGAGGTGCATTTCTTTCCTTATTTAAAGATGTGGTGAAGCATAAAAAAATAGACAACAAATTTATATACACGTAATGTATGATCCTATGACTTCATGGTAATACAAAAATAGGTCTAGTCTCATCAAAAATAAGTTCATAAGGTTTGGATGTAACAAGATTTGGTCAATAAAAGGAAAATCAAGTGACGACAAAGCTCTTTTAGTGCAATCTCTGGTAAGCCTGTGTTACACAGAAAAGAGCTCAAGGGAAGCAGCAGTTGAGAAATATTCATTCAGTATTCATACATAACTTGCTTACAGACAGATCTCAAATCTTTTAAAGCATCACCAGATGATAGCATGTGATCATGATGTCAGACTACAAAAAAAGTAGATAACAGCGTTTTGTTGAGAGGGATACAATAACCATAAAACAAAAAGCATGTGGGAATAAAACTATAGAAAATATGACTTTTCTATCAATGGGAGTCCTGATTCCTCCAGAACAGTTTCAGTCTAAAAAAAGACTAGAAATATAAAATACAAAACAGAGCTCTTAATGTCTTGTGCCCTACATGAGAGCTTATTCTCCACTCCAAAGTGATCTATGGTTGGACTTTGATACTGGCCAAAAAGTGAGCAGAAGAATTGGTTTCCTAAGACACAATCTTGAATCTTGCGAGGGGGGAATTCCACATGGTAATGTGGCAGAGTTGGTTTTTAAATGTTCATACACAGAAATACTGCGCCTGCACGCAAGCGCGTATCCAGCATCGTAAATGCACTCGATCAATCTGCGTCCAGGCTCGAAAACTCCAAATCATGGTGACAAATCAGCGCCCAAGACCATTTTAAGCCTGCATAGTGTCTCCAGAGGCCGTTCTTCTTCCTTCGAGGTGCATGGATGACATAGATGCGCGTGCGTTTTTAGAACATTGCCGTTCCCCTTTCCGAGCCCCGTTCACAGGCCTGAGCGCTTTCTAGGAGATAATTATAAACATAAGATATGAACTTATAACCTGACCTTAACCTGTTATTTACAAAAAGCTCCATAACAGTCCCATATCTGTCTTTACAAGGTAAAACATACACGTTAAAATGTGGACAAGACGACTGTATTGTGCAACCTACATCTGTGTACATCAGTGTACACATATTATGTCGAAACATCATGCTTTAGCCGTCTGTGTCACAACTCCTGACTCAAAGGGTGTGCATTTATCACACTTTTCTGTATTCTTTCAAACAAGGTTTTCTGTATACCATTTCTTAAACGTATCCATCTACAACCCCCCATTTTCTCTGTCACACTGACCAAACAGTGACCTTGCGACACAATCCTTCTTACACGGGTCATAATCTTCTTTTCTTGCAGCTACATCTGCTGTCTATGTTTTCATTCACAATCCAACCTGATTGTTGAATCCACATTTACACATTTAGCAGACTCTTCTAACAAAAGCGACTTACGGTGCATTATAGTTAGAAACTAATCAGTTCGTGTGTTTCTTGGGATTTAAACCCCTGACCTCTGCGTTTTTAATGCACCACCAATTGAGCTATAGAAACTCGATCTCGACACCCATTGACTCCCATGGTAGTCAAAAGTGCCCCAGACCTGTTTGCTGTCCTACATTCTTCAAAATGACTTATTTTGTGTTCAACAGAACAAAAGAAAAAGCCAGCCGGTCTATGCCTTGGTTGAATTTATATATTTATGTCGCTTTTATACAAATGCCTTGGAAAAAAACATTACTGGTGTGCATCTCAAAACAAAGGCACAGACATATTTTAAGAGATTTCTGGGCAAGTTATAATCAGTTAAGACAGGTCACACTTTCATTTTAGTCTGGGACTAGCCTTCTTAAACCATGTCTGTGAAACCAGGCCTACAAGTCTAGATTACTGTAATAATAAGCAGGTTGAATACTGTCTTATATACATTCACCTTAAAGGATCACTAGGTATACGTCTCACTATCTTTTTGAGATACATTCATAACCTAAAGTCACAAACTTACGTTAAACATTCAACGACATGAGTTTTACCATTTATATCAGAACACAAACATTGTAATCTGTCTAAAATGCAAAGACCTACATATATAACGTTACTCACACATTCGTTATCAACTTATCTTAAGACATCGCACTTTAAAACACAACCACATTTTTTCCACAATAAAAATGTTATTTGTACTCTAGTACACACGAAAGGGATAAAAGTATTGAATGTTATGGTAAATTGCGTATTAATTACGCCAAAATACGACAGTTGAACTCTTCGTTTCTGTTTAGTAGGCCGCCGAGTGAAGCCTGGGACTCGCGTTATCACTCCCGGGCTGAAGGGAACTCAAACTCGCATAGCACTACGCAACGCTTTCACGGTAAATTACGAAGCAATATTAATGTAATCCGCTGATGTATACTTACTCAGCCTGCGTTTATTTATATATCCCGTAGTCTGGAGCCTCGGCTTCTCTTCTGTATCTCGACCCGGGCCAGTGGTATTATCTGATGGCAGAGGAGCTTCAGCTCTCTCAATCCTCTCTTCCTTAATCTCTAACTCTGTCCTCGGCTCGGGAAACAGCTTTTGATCTGTGTACGCCCGAGGCTGAAATCTCCCGATGTCGTTTATGCGATGCTGTGTGTGATAAGCCAAAAATAAAGCCGTCTAACGAGGCACCAACATCATTTTCGACCCCAGCATCGTTTAAGGACACCGGTATAGGACATTCAAGGCTGAGATCCGGAAGAGCTTCGTGTGTACACAACATACCATCAGTGTGAAATGTCTTAACAATAACAATATTTGTTTATTTTCATTTATAAGTAATGACATTGAATTGCAATGAAATTTAAAAACATGCAGTCAAACTGGTTTGGGATTGTTTTATTTTGTTCAAAGGGACAGATGGAAATCTGACTTAATACAAAACTATAATACAGTAGCTTTTAGAAATGTACAAAATTAAAATTTGCGTTATGAAATACAGCAATTAATACTCAATCTTACAATAGAGATCTTCAACTGACCTTATTGAACACAATGTCTCTGTTTGTTAACATACAATCCCCATTAAAATTTGAGATTAAATTACTTGAGATCAATGAAACGAATATCCATAATGAGCAGAGTGTGTCGTGGCAGTGGTCTGGGCGCTGGTGAGAGAACAGTCATCACTTGAGCCTGTGTGTCTACCGCTGTCACAACTATAAACCCACAGACAGGACTCTCGAGGATCCCTCTACTCTCACCGTCCCCTGGCTCGGCATCATCATCCACAGAACTGACACTCAGAACGTGGTGGGTCAGATCCCGACCTGGACTAACTGGGACAAGTTTTAGCTGGGTGTCATCTTGGGACATGCCCAATGGTAGACATGAGTCTGGGATGGATGGTGCTCCGATCTTGAATATGCGCACGTCTGAAAAGCGCACATCATAGGCGTGAGGGTAAAAGCTAATACCACGGAATCCGTAGAAGTATTCCCGGATTTTTTCATCCCGTGACTCTCGTCGGCAGTCCTTGGAGCGTTCAACCACGCCACCGGACTTTGGCAGAAGGACTACACGTACAAAGTGTGGCAGGTCACGTTTAAGCTCATTGTAGAGACGCTCCTGGTCCAGGACGAGAACAACATCCACCTCAAAGGCAGAAGCGCAGTGGACCAGAGCCTGGTAGCCTGAACCTTTGACCCAGCCGCAGCTGTTGATAATACAGCCACCCACACTCGCTTTTCGGTTCACCTCACAGCGCTGGGAAAACACTTCTGCGAGGCATGAAGTCAGCTACACATCACCCAAAAAGAGATATTAATGATACATTATTTAAATGATTGATTAAAAGTGATCTCAATGACCTCCATCTTAGGCCCAGCTTTAAACTCAATCATTGAGAGATATTTTGTTATCACCTTGTTGTAAAGTTTGATGTTGGTTCCTGGTGTTGTGGATCCAAAGTGAAAGACAAGCGGAGCCTGGACAGAGAAGCCTTCTTCTACATCAGCAGGACGTTCAATACACAGACCTGACATAGTGCCAGGTATAGACACCTACAGATGAGAACGATTACATTAACAGAAAGCATTCAATTTATTGTAAGTGTCCAATGTTAAACAGATGTTGCATTGATTGTTTAGGCATTATTTACTTACACTGCTTTGGCCAACATCCAGTTCTACCAGGGTAGGCCTTCGTCCCAGTCGCACAGCATAGTTCAGCAACACCCGACATACTGTTGACTTTCCTACATCAGTTGGACCAACAACCATTACCTAACAAACAGCAAAATAACTCATGTTTACAATAATGCATTTGGCAGACACCAATTTTCTAAACAATTTTGGAGTCCATGGAAACCCCTGTAAAAACAAATCATTGACTCTTAAGTTAAGCCACATCGGTGTTTGTGATTATTTGCTCATCATTCACTTTCCATGTTCTTCTAAATTTCTCCTCTTGATCTCCACAGAAGAAATTTTATGAGATTTATTTCTGTTAACATACCCTTGGACCTCTTTCATTTTCTCTCTCCGCTTGACGTCTCATCTGCTCTAGTGCTGCATGGGTGTTAAGGTATAACATCATAGGTGTGTCTTTTGAGATATACGCCACCTGTATTCAATAGAAGCGTTAACTTTGAACAGCACCTTTTTCTTTTATGAGCCACAGACTATTCAAGACTATTATCTATTCAAGCTCACTCACCTCTGTTTTGCCTGTGAGCGACACGCTGCAGCAATGCCAGGTGAACACAGCGATCTTAGAACCTGGTCCGAATGTGTATTTCTTATTTTTGTTGAGCTCGGATCCGAACACCTCTGCCATACCAGATAACAGCTCAAGCTGGACTCGTTCTCCTGCTTCGACCTCGAAACGCAGTTCTGTCTCTTTCTCCAGGTCGAAACGTGTACCCGAAGTCCCAGCACCACCCGCCGAGCTCAGGCCCTCCTCGGCTGACTTTTCTGGGGCTTCTGCAGTCATGGCTTCGATAGGCAAAAGACAAGAACGGTCCACGTGAAATGTATTTAAACGACTTAAACCGCTTGTTATTACGTTTTGGTTATGTAAAACAATGTAAGATTTGAAATTTTAAAAAAAAATTATTTATTGCACTATACCTTTCGGAATTCGTCCCCGTGTGGTGTAAACAATCCTTTATATGGAGGGTTAGCTTGCTACTGTTAGCCCACAGATACAATTCAGTTGTCTGTGCTTTTGATCTCTTAATAAGTATGTTTTAAATATAACATAACACAACAAGAACTTCTCAAACATAAGCTGATTTCAACACCTCTAGTGTTTTTTTTACAAATAACCTATAATTTTCACAAACATGCGCTGTGTTTTCAAAGCACCACACAGCAACGACGATGCGGGTGTGTCGCGGGGTAAGTGACGTTACGCAATGCTATTGGTTAACCATCAATTCTTCCTGTCACGCTTTCCATGACTGATGAAGAAATTGTAATCATAAATTCATATTATAAATCTTATTATTTTTGATACTATAGCATACGAACTATAGCATGTTATGGTCTTATGTAGCATTAACTATTGTAAATATAAATGGTAGTAAACACCATATTATACTTTAATTTTTACTATGTTCTATATTGTTGAGGAATTTTACTACAGCTTACTATGATGAATACTACAGTGTACTACAGTATTATTCATTTGATAATCGGCATTTCCCTGGTTTGATGTAGGCTTGCGCCCTCTAGTGTATATATTTTTTCTTACTATTATTAAGTATTTGTTTCATGACTTTTTTAATTTAAAAATAAAAATCGACGATGCAAGTTGATAGTGTGTCCACCAGAATTGTTGGATCTTTGATACGAACAAGCCACATGAGTGAACACATTTAATCAAATGTCGACTTGGTTTGTGTTGCGTGCACTTTAGTGTCCACACCAATAGGGGTCAGTGTCTGCTAGACTTTTCAACCCCTCCTCAATATAACACGCCAAACTTGTGTAATAAATCGCTGCGCAATGGCGTCTCGAGCCAAGTCAGGTATGTAAAATGTTCTGTAATTCTTAAAAAGTACATTAATAATAAAAACACACAATTATGCAAGAAATGCACTTAATGTCGGTTCTATAAAAGTAAGTAATGCAAGACTAAAACGCTGTGATGGAATTGTAATGTGCAGGTCGGAAGCGCAAGGCTGTGGATGCAGTAGCAGCAACAGTGGAGGAGAAGAAAGAAAAGCTCGATGAAGTTGAAAACGAAGAGCAAGAAACAGCACAAAGGGTGGTCATCGAGCACTGGTAGGGCATGAAGAAATAAAAACACATAAAAGAGAGTGCGAAGTTTCTTAACAGGCGGAATCAGATCTTTCCTTTTAGTAACCTTTTAAGATACAAGATTGTCTAGATCATATTTGGTTCATCAATCAGAAATGAACACAGATTTAAAGCAACAATTCCAAAAATGTGGCACCGCACCAGTTAAAAGATACACAATATTTCATTCTAAGTTAGGTCTTTGTACTTTTGGGTTTAGTGACCTGTAGCTGCCAGGTCTCTCTGATCATTATTACAACAGGTGTTTAATCGTTGGTTTTAAAATGAAGTGATTTTTGGAGAAATAAAATAACTTTGATGATTTACAATACATCATATTGTCTTTGCATTTTTACAGTAAAAGCTGACGAGTGTATGGGCGGAATGCTGAAGGCGTGCGTGAGGCACTTGGGGCTTCACACCCTGAACTTCGCATTGTACTCAATCCACAAAAACCAAGACGTAACAGCTTTGAGGTCACACTAATGCAGGGGGGCAAAGGTAACATGGCCATTTCAAACAACCATGGCTTGTCCCAGAAAGTATTTATTGTGCACATAAAAGAGGATATGAGAACATTTGATAGATGATTCATTTATTATTTTCATACTGCCTCATTTTTTCTTTCTGTCTATGCTTTGTTATAGAGGTTGTTTTGTGGACTGGTATTAAAAAGGGTCCTCCACGCAAGTTAAAGTTTCCAGATCCTGCTGAAGTGGTGTCTGCGCTGGAGGAAACACTGAAGACCAAGTGAAGCTTATAAGGGGACAGGTAGTATATTATCATTTTGTTTTAAAAATACATTTAGTTTAAAGGAGACATTGTGTATTTATTTTGTTTTCTCTCTCCCTTTAGTCAGTTTTCTGGTTCCTGGACATTGGATGCACAATGATTTTAATGGACTCATGGGAAAAACCTCCCAGTCTGTTTTCTGATGGCCAGCTCTGTTGTCCTGGACAGATATTTGACATTCCCTTTTTTGTTCTGTTAAGTGCTCAATCTCATGTGTTAATGTTGCTTATTTTGCTATTGTGTTTTTCTATAGATGAATTAAAGTCTACTATTTTCATTGTTTGACTGATGCAAATAAAGCCAACATGTTTCTCAGTCTTGGCACTGCTACAGTGAGGGCGTCGTAGTTCTGTCTATCCAATCCAACTTTAAGGATAGTTGGAAATTGTTTTTAAGTAACACGAGGGGGACTATCACCCATACTAGTTTCTGTTATAAGGGTGTCTTACACTAGCAAAATCAATACCATGCAAGGCAACATGTGCACTGGTACTGGTACAATTTGTTACACTACAAACAAATACTACAAACATTTATTTGATTTTTTACTACATTTATTGTGAAAGCAAGTTGGTGTCTGCTGCAAGCAGTGCTGAGTCTTAATACTCAATCTTGTGGAAACTGCAGCCTTTTCAGGCAGCCATAAATACTAATTCTTTATCCAAAGGTGGTGCTGTTCCATGCCACATTAGCTGCATCCATATCAACAAAGTTTATATAGATCCTGAAAAGCAATGAGAGTTTCTTAAATCATTGTGGCATTTACAACAAAGCAAACACCACTAATATCAATAGTAGAAACGCATAATACGTCAAATATGTTGGTTCTACCTGTCAGGTGAAATGCCAAGGTGTTTATTGAGAAAGCCCATAATAAGTTTGGAGTATTGCTTATTTTGCGGGTCCCCAATCTTGCCAATACTGGTGAGAGAGCAGAGCGCGCACGGGTCTGCTTTGCCCCCGAACATCATCATCTGATCCGGGACAATGTGCACGGCGACGTACTAACACAAACAAGCACAAAAAGTGTTCAAAAGAACCAAAAAGGTTAAAGATTTATCAGGACAAAAATGATACATTATATATTTTACAGACTAGATCCTCCTAACCGTAACGTCACTGACATCATGTTAAAGTGTTTAGAGTATGTGCGCTGTATATGCAGGTCACATTTAAAACCTCCATTTCATGCACAATAAAACGTAAAGCATGGAAGTATATAAGATAGTGTTTTAAATATACATAGCACGCTCACCTGCGCGGGTTTGCCCATCGCTTTAGAGAGTTCCTGCGTGGCCTCCGACAGCAGTGCAGCAGGAACCGCTTCCTTTGCCACATTTGTGTTTACCACGAACATCGGCATGATCACAACACTCAAGGCAGAAAGAGGGCCACGAAGAAAAGTCAATCGTTTCGGGAATGTGATGCAGATAAGTGAACCTGAGCACTCGAACAAAACAGTGCAAGTAAACGCCGTGCCAGTGCTTCTTCTGGCTTACCGTAAAGACTCCTCATATGGCTCCAATACAATTTTATAGCACATACTGGTTAGCTTTACTAAATGGCACATAGCCCCTTTTTTAAAATATATTTTAGAAAACGTTTTGACCACCAACACTTGATAGTTTAGTTGATTGATAACACATTGATTGATTTGTTTATTCAAACATTGTAGGAGCATGAAGTAAACAAAAAAAGCTATTTATATAGGTTAACAATGTGCAACATATTTTACAGTTTGCAGTATCAAGTGTGTGTTAATGTTAGTTAACGTTTGATTTTAAATGAGCACTAGTAAATGTTAAAACGAACATTTAGTAAGATTAAGATATGCTGTAGAAGTACTATTTATTTTCATTGTTGATGTTTAATTATCTAGGCCTAGTTCACTTATGGTAACAAATTGAAATGTACTGCGAACTGTGACCCAAGTAAATGTGTGACGACTGCATACATGGTAATACAATGCTTAAGTTTTAAAATTAAACCACAACTATAATTAACCAAAAGTATTATTATTACCACTAGCATGTTACTAGCACTCCAAAACAGGCTCTGGGGAAAGAAAATATGCTCTCTAAAAGAGTAATGCTGATTTCTAATGGTGGTGGTGTCCTATTCTACCATTTGTTATTTCTGGTGCTTGGTTATTACGGTAGCCCCGCGCATGCGCATAACGCGACATCCGGAAATGATATTGTAGGCGAGAATTGAAAGCTCATGAGTTGAGAGGGTGGTCGAGACGCGGTACGTGTACTGCAGCCTAAAATGAATAAAGACCACGAACACGAATTTATATTTAAGAGGACAGTACCGTCGCTGTTATCTGGTGGAGATATCCCAATTTTTTGAAGATTTGAATTAAGGGATGTCCGCGTAAAAAGGGTCGATTTGGATAGAGGAACAGAACACGGTTTGATCCATCGGCTGTGTATAAAGTTGGGTTACTTTGGGTGACAGCTGATGTCATAATTCAAAATTGTATTTCACATTATTTTAACCAGATACTCTTGGCGTTTGAGCTGAAAGGATGGTGAAGACATAACGTTTGACTAGTGGTGTCTGAAATCAAAAGAGAGCTTTGTTACTTAAGTGATCTGTTTATTAGAAAACTACGCTCCTTGTAAAACTTAGTGTATGTGTGAAATCTAACGGCAATAAAGCCATGGCGGAATCGGTGAAGACCTTTCAAGCCCACCTGACAGCTGTCATGGATAGTTTGGTTCGCGCATCAGTGTGCGAGATCACCAAACTCTTCCAGGACACGGTGAACGACTACCTGGTGGAAATCTCTCTGAACAGGAAAGAAAACGAAGCACTGAAATTGAGACTCAGACTAACGGAGAATAAGCTGAGAAATGAACGCAAATACGGCATGTGTTGGGCAGCCTGTCGGCGCGCTGCCGGTCTACTTGGCACGGAGGAAACATCGCGCAAGACGCGCAGGATGGATCTCCAAAGTAAGTCACTCGGGTTGTTTTGTTTTGTCGTGTAGTCAAAATGGAAAGAGGAACCATGATGGCGACCTGCTCCTCAGTTTCAGGTTTCTGTTTCCCTCCTCTCCTCCTCTTTTCCATTCCTCCCTCCCCCTCCTGTTCTCCTCTCTTCCCTCTCCCTTCTTTCTCTCTCTCTCAGGAGGCAAGCAGGGGAAGGAGTGGAGTGGTGATGCGTGGGAGGAGGGGACTGCAGGAGCGAGGGATGAGAGGAGGGACGTGTTCTGTGTCCATCTACCAACTGGAGCAGTTGGAGGGGGGGAGGAGGAGGAAAGGATACGTGTTTCTGGGGAGAGGAAGGAGGTGGCCAGCATTAAAGAGGAGGTGAGCAACCAATCAGATGTTAGCAAACAGCTGCAGGGAGTGAAGGGGAGAGAGAGGAGATGTATGTTAGGAGATTAATTTGAACCCAGAGAACCTTGAAAGAGCACAAACTTTGCACCAATAAGACTTAATTCACAACAATGATTATAACCGTAATACAGTTTTAGTGCAGATCTGTTTTTTATACAGTCTTGTCTCTTTGAAAGCATCTGGTAACATTGTCTCTGTAGTGTAAATGCACGTGTGTCCTGACATGCAGGGCTAGTTAAAAAAAAGCTCAATTATTTGGCAAAAGGTAATACATTTCACACGTTGTTCTTGTTTTATTCTGTTGTTGTGGGATGATGGATGAAGGTGGAGAGCTACAGACCTACTGACTCGTTGAGGCTGTTGCAAGAGGCTCTACAGATGAACCAAAGCGAAACCAGCCCTCGCACATCCAGTCCCACCCACGGTAAGCTCCGCAAAGCCTTGTTCGGGACAACTGGCTATATTTAAAGGTATAGTGCACCTAAAAATGAAATTTCTATCATTTACATACCCTTCTGTTATTTCAAACCTGTATGGCTTTCTTTCTTATGGGGAACAGAAACATAGATATTCTAAACAGAGTTATTAACTGGCACCCATTCCCTTGCATTGGTTTTTGAAGTAAATGGGTGCCGGCACTGTTCGGTTACCAACTTTCATTTTTGGGTGAACTATTGCTTTCATGTCAGATTTTTTCAATTCAATAAAAATTCATAATGATCATGACTTTTAAGCTCCAAAGAGTGGAAAATCATCCATAAAAGCACTATGGGAGTCTTTACATCCAGTGACTTCCAGATATTTATTATAAATCATATTAGACAACTTTCTACCTACTTTTACACATAATAATTTTTAGTGCTTTCCAGCCATGGTCTCTAAAATGTCATTGTTTGAAATATAAGCATTTACACAAGTCTCTCCCTTTGGGTTTCACGAAAAAGCAACAGCACACCAGTTTAAAATGACATGAGAGTGAGTAAAGAATATCAGAAATGATTGGGTGTATACATTTTTTAATGTGCAAGGGATTAGTATACCTGTCTGTGTATGTCTGCAGGTGAAGTGGGTCCCGCCTCTACTTGTCCTGAATCTGCTCCCGTTGGAGTGTCGAAGGAGCAGCCGCCTATGTCCGAGGAGCAAATAACCAGTGGAGATGAGCTCAGCGGACTAGAGACCGCTCTCAAAGCGGAACGTGAAAGGGAGGAGGCAGAGTCTGGCTTAGGCAGCCCCTCTCAAGAGGTGAGTGGAACCGGGATTGCGTTCATCGGACTAGACGGCATGTGCAGCTCACAGCAGGGTATGTCCTCCTCATCGCATAGAACTGACCCTCCTGAACTACAACTCCCATTAGCCCCTGTGAACAAGGAAGAGGAAGATGGGTCCGGAGGAGACTGTGGGGACATCCTGAACTTTTGCTCACGGTGCGGCTGTGGCTTCAATTCCGCCTCTGATCTGGCAGATCACACGTGCCCTGGTGTCGAGGAGCGCCCGTATCAGTGCTCGGTATGCGGGAGAGCGTTCAGCCATGCCTGGAGCCTCAAGAGCCACGAATGCGTGCAGGTGGGAGAACAGCCGCATCGCTGTGAGCTTTGTGGTAAGCGGTTCACGCACTCACGCTCCCTCGAGCGCCACCAGCTGGTTCACACGGGTGAGCGCCCTCATAGATGCCCACAGTGCGGCCGCAGCTTCAGCCGTCTTGGCAACCTGGAGAGGCACCAGCGCATTCACACGGGAGAACGACCATATGAGTGCAGGGCGTGTGGCAAACGGTTCAGTCGAGTGGAGTACCTGAAACGGCATCAGCAGATCCACGCCGGAGAACGAGCTGAGCAAAACTCCCATCACTGCTCTCAATGCAACCAGACATTCAGCGACACCGAGCAGCTAAAGCAGCATCAGTGTCCCTACAGCGTTTGATGTTTTCAGTGCACAGACCTCATTTATGTAACACGTCCTATATATTCCCCTCACAGAAAGCGGAAACTAGACCGTGCTAGTCAAACCTAAAGCTTTTATAATAGCTCCAGAATACTCTCTCTGTTAAAAGGCTTGTTTGATGAAGAAATGCTATCATCATTCACTCACTTTTCTACTGCTTTTCTTCTTCAATGAAAAACATTGACACTGACATGGCTCTTTTTCCATTTGTTTAAATAAATGGGGACTGGGGTTGTCCATCATTATCGTTCTGCAGATGATAAAGAGTCTGGGGAAATTATGGTTGTTAAATTGTTGAGGTTTTCTCTTAACAAATTTTCTTTTAACACACTGTAGACAAAGATTTACTGACCTTTACTGTCTCCAAACATGAAACTTTTAACGTTAAAAACAAAGCACACTTACTGGTATTTCAAACCAGTGCTTGAATGACCTAAATATTATTAATATTTATAAAATGTCTGCAATAATCTGTTAAGTGATTTCTCAGATTATATTTTATTACCTACATAACAGGCACATCTGTTGCAACTCTCAAGAATGTAATAATACGAATAACTTTATATCTGTTAAATCTTGGGTTTTTGTTTAAATATTTGTACATTGTGTACTTTTAGTTTTAGTTTTTGTTTAGTCTTGAGATGTTTATTCATACGTTCTCCTAAATTCTTATTTTAAACTGAACATGTTTTTGCTTTCTCACTAGACAGAATAGAAGTGAAATATTTGTTTTGTATTTTATGTATATGTTATATATTATTTTCCTATTTTCTTATACCAATTTCATACCATATTAAGAAATGTGGTAAATGTGAAATAAAAATCCTCCCAAAGTGCTTCTATACACAGTTTTGACCTAAGGTTGATTGTACAAAATTAAGTGTTGCACATTTAAGCGAACTGCATTTCGAAATTTGTATTCTGCTTATTGTGTTATCAAATGCGATTATCCCTCTACATCCATCATATACAAATATGTGCTAACAAAATGTTCTTCAGCAACTACATTTATGTCTAACGTGAATATGTTTTTCTCTCAGCTGTTGTTATACAGCCCTTACATCTATAGTGGAGGTGTTTGAAAAGAGTAAATAACATTGATGAGCATTATGCCAATAATCAGTTAAACCCATCTGAAAAAGCCATAAAACCATCATAGAAATTCTAATAGATTCAACATTTACAAAAGGAATTATTTTGGTTTTAATGGGAGCTAATGGTCCCTGTGGATTTTGTAATGAGTTGTGTTCTGTTGGTGGGATGTTATCTGGTGGATGGGGACCAAATGAACACTTTCAAATGCTTACACTTCATAAAGGAGTTTTGTAATGATATTAATTGTAAACAACGGATGGTTCATATATTTGTAAAGACAACCATTAACGTTTCTATTGCGTTTTCAATAGGCACATGTTTAATACCAGCACAGTTAAACTCTATTACACGATTTAAACGCGTGGCATGTAAAGGGTGCATAGTCCATGATGACGTAAGCCTCCGGACATCGCTGTGGTAGAGAAACACCTCTTTTGCCGGCCTATTTAAGCATTTCAAAGGTTAGAATATGACATTTTATTTTTTATAACATACATACCTATAAGGGAATTACATGAATTGTAGTTTTAAACACGACTGCAAAAGGCGTATTGGTTTGTTTATCTGATCAGCTGTGGGTCAGCTAACGGCAGCTGAACCGCTATACGCATTATTTTGTGCACTATTCCTTAGATGTTACAAAATATATAATTGTAATAGTCTACAAATGAATATAAAAGCTATGCATTAATTAATTTTCAAATGCATACGCTATTCAGTGTTAGCAATTGATGGATAAGCTTCCATATCATGATTGTAATCTCATTGTTTGTGTTTTAATAGATAGATCAGGTTTGGCATCCTGAAGAGTGTCTTCTTGAGTCGCAGCCGTGCATTTGAAAGACGAAGACACGTATTTCACCATGAACTGTGACATGGACGGTAAGAAACTGAGGCAATGCTGCTAAATATCTATATATATTATGTTTTAAAAGTGGGAATCCGATATTGTAATGGATTTCATTAGTTGTATTGGTTTTAAAGGGGAATTATAATGGTTTTTTACTGGTAATGTTGGTTGTTCTGTTGGTGAGATGTTATCTGGGAAGTCTCCAAATACACTATTTAAAAATTATAATGGTTTATTGATGAACAGCTGATGGTCCATGTGTTGGTAAGGGGGATCATTATAATTTGTTTTATTATTATTATTATTAATAATAATATTTTCTTTGTTTTACAGGTGACATGGAAAATCAGGTAGAGCTGGAGGAGAAGTCCAGACTTATAAACCAGGTCCTTGAGCTGCAAAATACTCTTGAGGGTAACATAACCATGACACATATAATACTGACGTTCATTTGCTCCAAAAACTATTCGGGATCTTAGGCCACACTAAAAAAATCAACCACACCTGTGGTTTCTCAGCTTGGACACCTGTGTGAACTTGTGGGAATCTTATTCATGCATCCACCAAAAGGATCCTGAGACTGATCTTGTTTAAAAATTATTGCAAAAATGATTCATTCAATGATGAATCATTCTATTTTTTAAGCATCAAAATACATTTTAAATCCAGTGATTGCTTGTCACTCTGTTTATTAGGTCATTTTACATATTGACTGTAAGAGCATGTGCTAAACTTCTCTTTCCATCTGGTAGACCTCTCAGCGCGAGTGGATGCAGTTAAAGAAGAAAATCTCAAGTTAAAATCAGAGAATCAGGTTCTTGGGCAGTATATTGAGAACCTCATGTCAGCATCCAGTGTGTTTCAGACGACTGACTCCAAGAGCAAACGAAAATAAGAGAGTACCCCCAAGCCTTCTACTGTAGGTCCATGAATAAACCCTTGCCATGTCAGCTGTTTTCCTTTGGGATTCAGTTTATAGACGCCACTACAATAGCTTACATTGTTTGTATTATCGGTATTTGTGTTTGTTTTATTTTAGTCTTAAGTTGCTTTGTAATACATTTTTAAAAGTATTTAACTAAAAAGATTGTGTGTAAAAAAACATTATAGGTACATTATGATGCATGCGATATTTAGGCAGGTTTTAAACAATACTTTTTAATGTCTCATGATTTAACACACTCATAATTGTTTCAAAATATATATTTATATTTTAAATATTGAATTTATTGTTGCGTTGTAGATCAGAGCACAGCTGTAATGACATAACAGTTGCTCTCTGTTGAACTGTTTGTCTTTATCAGCACTGGATATATTGACATTGGGAGAAAATAATTCAGGTAAAACCTATAAGAGCCTTCTGCTACCAAAGGGAGTTTTCTAAAATGCATTACATCTGGGCTTCTGAGTATTTTAAACTTTGTGTTTTTGTAGAATTTTACCATTGTGTGGCATTGGAAATGCCTGTTTTAATAAAGAATAAATATACATTCGCTGTGCAAGCCCTTCTGCTTTTTAGGACCCTGTGTTTTTGTTCTTCATTTGGTCACATCACTTCCTCTAGGATTCTGGGTTTGCATGTATTCCACCAGTTGAATTAGGCAATAAGGAACTTCAGGCCTTATCGCCAACCCTCTATCTATCTGCTCTCTTCACAGGAGTGAGGAACTGAGTTTAATAGTATTATTATCCACCTGCCTTCCTTTCCTGTGGTTATGTTTTTGAATTTAATCTGAATATCTATTTCTCTGTATCGCAGGGATAACAAAGTGTTCGGAAGGACGACTGAGACAAACACGTGCAATAATGAGAGCTCAGAGTCCCAGCTCAGAATATTTTTTATGTCACATATGGATCTTTCACTTTATAATGTCATACCAAATACAATATTTGACACAGTATTGGTTACTTCAATATAAAATATTTTCAAACCATGTTGGATATATTTTTGAATCACCAATACAGATGATAAATATCATATCTATTAGGTGCGAAACCATTGGACATAAAAATAAAAACAGCATTTAAAATGATTACATGACAAGCTTGCATTACAAACGGCTGGTATTATTGTCATTTGTTGGAATGAGGTATTCTCTGACATTAGCACGAATGCCAAATGTTTTCATACTTAAATGGTATATAAAACGGTCACATTTCTTTATTGCATGCTTTGCCATTGTTGTAATATAATGACAATTATCACCAAGAAATGATAACACAACAGAATAAGTTAGACAACAAATAGAATAACAGCTTTCATGGACTGTAAAACAATCAAATGACCACGTAAACACATTTACATTCACTTCATGAGGAAAGAATCCTGCTATGCAGCATTTGTGTTTGTCCTTCAACAAGAAAGTTCTTTCCCAGAACAACAGGGTGCACTGTTGCCCACATCACGAGATATGACGTGTTACCATGCAGCTCCTATTTCTCTTCTCTCTCCTCGTCATCAAACTTTAATCAGGATCTGTCAGAGAGAAGTAACTTTTAAGCAAACCTTAGATACTGTGTCACAGCTGCACAATTGAATGAGGTTTTAACTAAATGGAGAATGTGTGTCACCCGTGTTAAAATACATTAAACCCTTGTTTAATGTATTAAACAAGACTTAAAAATGAAAAGGACTTTCAAACAGAAATCGTTAGCAGTGTTTAAATAGAAGGAGTGTTCTGAGGATCGTTTCAAACCGCCTTTGTTGATAGTTTTTCCTTGAATGAATTTGAATGAATGGAGTCGACAAGGATTTTGCATGGCAAACACATGCAAACTGGACATTGGCTATGACTACGATTGGCTTATCAGAGGCTTTCGGCCTATTTGAGGTTTATCACTTCATTAAAGAAAATAAACAGCTTCAAACTTTTAAGATTACAGATGCAAACATTTACAGAAGCTTGGTCATGTGTCGTTAGAAGCTTGGTCATGTTTTGTTAGAAGCTTGGTCATGTTTCGTTAGAAGCTTGGTCATGTTTCGTTATTTAAAACACAAGCCGCAATGACTAAACTACATCTTTCGTTTAGCCTATGGTTACATTTACATTAAATGTGTTAAAGAAACGAACCACCAAGTTTTAACCGAATACTTCGGCAAAATACCCTGATAGCACAATCCATCTGTCTTATGTCTATTTGACATCTGCATTTACATCTTTAAGACATCTACAATACATAGTTTGCTCATCTGCAATACGTCTCGGAGATGTCTGCTGTCATAGACATCTAGATGTCTGTAAGATGTTTAACAACTACTCTTTCTAAGATGTTTAGCAGATGTTTTTACTCAGCGGATGTTTTTAGATCTCCAGATCTTAAGCAGACGTATTACAGACGTCCAGACATCTCCGAGACGTATAGCAGATGAACAAACTATTGCAGATGCAAATGCAGAAGTCAAATAGACATAAGCCAGATGGATTGTGCAATCTGGGTAGAAGGTGTAAAAACGTCCCTGATATATAAAATAATAGAAAACGTTGATTTAATGTTGATTTAAACAACAATATCGTTTTATTATAAAACTGGCTGTCACTATTTGAGTTTAGCTGCACACTACACGTTTTAAACAACAAACTGCCCTAACACGCTCTATAAATGTAGGTGTTTGTTTTGAATAGGACGATGACATTCTCCTTACTTTTGGTTTATTCAAGAGACAATGCTTTGCTAACAAGCAGGTGCATCGTGTTTTTATGTTGATCGCTTCCTGTCTGGTTTCATTAACCCTCAAGTGTTGTTAATTACAACTGCTCTAATCTGCTGTTAGTGGACACATTTGTCCACTTTGTGGTTCCATTTATATTTTTCATAAATGTCATACACCTATCTTTTTACTTTTTATAAAATGTAAAATCTTATACATCTTGGTGATTTTCATGTTATTTTCTACCTCAATTATTCAATTTATTTGAATGTAAAATAAGCAGTTTAAGTTTTTCACCCACAATTCACCCGAAAACATTCTTTTCTTAACATTGTTAAATCAAGTCCAATTTTTTGGGGGGTATGCTTTGGCAAAAGGAAAAGTAGCAGAGTTTTGAACCGATCAGATTAAGAGAAAAAAGTTATTTAAGAAAACTAAATAATTTTGCCCACATTGGTCCCCAACTATTATCAACAAGACAGGTCATCTAATTGTCACATTTTTCTGAACCAGGACTGGTTTAGTTAAATGGGAAAACTGTTCCCTGCATCCTGCAAAACTGCAAAAACTTCATAAAGGCCAACAAACGACAAAGGCCAGTGAATCATGACATAACTCTTTTCAACTCTATAGCAAACAATTTACTTTCAAGAGTTTCAGCTCCTCCTGGAAAAGGCTTGGTTAGTTACATAAAGGACAGTCAAAGATATACTGTGGCTGTCTGCTACGAACAGAGCAACTCACCTCGCTGAGAAGAACCCAGACATCAGAATCAGAATGAACCAGGAGCCGTATGGCAGATAACTTCTGTAGTTCTACGTCTACCTCGCCTGTAGCCACTCCATTCTTAAAATAACCTACAAACAATACCATTAAACTCTTTACACATCATATCAACATTAAACCACTTATTAATTTCCACTTCTGATCCCACTCTGTTTTCTTCACAGAAAAACCCAACTAAAACGAAAAGTGACAAAAAATGTATCATCTAAAATTGTATTTTGCATTATTGCTGTTGCTTGTTGTACGGTAGGCAACTGGCTACATGTGATATCCAGCTTTGGACATTGACGTCTTAACCCATGTGTAGCAAACTAGAAATCAACTTTGAAAAGAATTTAAGGAGGTTTGGCAAAAATTACATGAACCATTATGCACAAATTTAACTCAGACCACAATAATGACTTTTAAATAAAAAACAAGAGAGAACAACTGAAAAATGTATGCTTTATTTCCTATAAGCTTTTTGTTTTTCTGTGTACTCTCTTCATTGTATTTTATAATATAGCCAATATTCTGCGTTATGCTCTAGTCAAATATCTAAACCATAATTACGGTTTTCTCCATTTTGTACCATACACCTCATATTTTTATGGTTTCATCGAAACTGAGGGGTCATTAAAAAGAAATAAGTCTGTAAGAGTGAAAATATGCCCTTCTGACATCACTTTTGGACATGTATATTGTAACATACACACGTAAAATGAACCAGCTCATACCTCTCAATGAAATCATGCTCACCACAAATGTTCTTCTTCATATTTAAATTTTATACGTTTATCTTGCACCCTGCATACACATGCCTGTGTACTCACACCCAGTCAGTCAATGAAAAACAGACAAGAGAGATAAATGCTTGCGTACCCATCACAACAAAGCCATTAGCTGAAGGTTTACAGCAGGGAAGTTCCCCTCTTTCCACCTTCTCCTTCACAGTGCTCTGTAAAAACACACAGACATGTGCATCTGAGACCTTCGATGCAAATAAGAGTAAAAGATAAACTACCTTGGTGAAAAAATGTCATCTACCCTTTGAGGTAAGGGTAGGCATGGGTAGATCAAGGACAAGATTTTTGAAGAAGCAAAAGCTACAGGCTTTACCAATATTTGTTTCTTAGATGTGATTTCTAACAAGGCAAGCAACTACAGTAAAACAGAAATAAAGAGGACAGAATGGGTGTAGTCTCATAAAAACACACCCGAATTTGTTTTATTGTTATTGAACCATGAATCACATTTTTAAAACCCTGGAACAAAGTTTCACAATATTTGACTGATAGCCAACTTTATGACATGTGATGATTATTGTAGTTCGTGATCGTGCTAACGTACTGCCTAAAATAAAAAATTGCTTACCGGCATAACAAGAGCATTTCACTTACGTAAACAGGTAGTCCTTCCACTGTTGTGTTGTAAAACCTGTCACCATTTGTTTCAATATTACCACTTCGAAAAAGGAACCTGTAAATACATGGGACAAAAAAATTTACATGCTTACACTCAACATTCAGTTTACAACATACAAAGAGATAGATGAACAAGAATACATAGCCTAATAGAAAGTCTGTTTCTGTCATTGTTCGGTTTTGTTTTTTACATTTTTAGATAAGACAAGTTGAAATTAGTTATAGGTAACCCATAAATGGCCACGCTCTTCTCATTTCTAACCTGTATGAATTTCTATCTTCTGCAGGACACAAAAGAAGATCATTTGAAGAATGTTGGTAAAGGAAAACTGTTGGTCCCCAATGACTTTGATTTTGTGTCCATACAATAGAATTAAATGGGGACCAAAGTTGTTTTGTTACAAACATTTTTCAAAATATCTTCTTTTGTGTTTTGCAGAAGAAAGAAAGTCATACATTTAAAATGTCAAGAAAGTGAGTAAATGATGACAGGATTTTAGTTCTACTGAACGTAAACAACACTGTTTCCAAAGCACTTCCTGTTTCACACACACGTTAGAACAAAATGCAAACAACAAAACATTTACAACTTATTTGAAATGTTAATCTGTCTGATCTGGGATGGAGACATCGATCATGTTTGATAATCATAATGTTCAGTTTCTTCAAAAGACTACGTCATCTTTTTCTAAAACACCACTAATATATCCTGTATATGTTTGATTTAGGGAATTTAAATGACAGAGCTAAAGCGGTGTATTCAGTTCCTAAACAAACAGGGTCCATATAGAATATCCTGCTCAAAGGAAGTGAATCAGAAACCACTGGTTCACATTAAAACTCAGTCTTATAACTAAGGACTGAAGCTTGTTTATATGTAAATTTACACTGCTTATGGGTTTTCCTTTTTACATAGATTTCTACACAAACAATGCGATATTTAGCAACAAAAGCCCTGGCTTTAGGCTTAGAGAACGAAAAGGTCTTAACCAAATTAGGGTTTATGAATTTCGTATTGAATGTTTAGGTTAAGATTTTAAATATTAAATGAAGCAACGAGCCACCATCGGCTGACATTTACAATGGCTTTACATGCAGCTCATTCATTCAACACCTTCCGTTTCTAAATCAAAAGTGATCCGTGTTTCAATTTCTTGAAGTACATTATTTCCTTCGATTCTAAGCTTAAATGCATTACTCATCCATAATGACATTTTGAAGGAAAATGTAGATAAGCAAGCTTGTGTACTCAGCAAATACATCACTTGTTGTGTTGCCTCACCCTTTGACTGTTTGAGGATTAGAAAACTTGATGACAATGTAATCTCCCTTTTTGGGTGTGAGACCCCAGAAGAAGTCCTCTCCTCTGTACGCCCCCTCTAGAGAGTGCGTCTGATAGTGCTTCAAACTGCTGCTGAGCTCTGCAGGTGGGTTGTGATGGGATTTGAACAACACCTGCTTCACAAAGTCTTTATCCTACACATCACATGTACAAACACACAGATATGCACTTAATCCCAAAACCTGAAAAACTGCTTTATTGTCTGCTGTGTATTCTGAATCAGCATCACAAGTTAAACGCAACCTCATGGATGGCTCACCGAAAGAGGCCATTTTACTTACTTTTAGGTTTTGCATTTTTCCTTGGAGGGACGAATGCAAACCAACATGTTGAAACAAAGATGGCTTGTGGGTTCTTTTTAGTTTGGCCTTCTCGGTATTGCAGTGCGCCTGTGCAAATACCATCATAACGATGAACAATGAAGTGTGAACAAACAACAAGACAAAACTTCATAACATCACATACAGAACTTTTCTCTGGGTTGCATGCTTTGACCCACAGGATGTGATCGAGCAGCCAATCAATAGGCTTGTCGTTGTGGAACATCAGAATGAACTCCACAATCATTTGCAGATCCGATGACCGGAAAAGCTTTCCTGAAATATAAAAAAACCCACTCAATTGCATGCTAGGTCACAAGTTTATACAACAATTGGTAATAGTATGTGGATTATATGTAAACTGAGAGTAAACTCATTCAGACAAAGGTTCTTAAAAGAACCATCTCTTTCTTGTTTTTTTTATAATCCGAAGAACCTTCAGATGTTTTTTGAAGAGCCTTGTGTAAACACAAAAATATAATGGGTGTTGTTTTAAATTCCTTGGCTCTGCATAAAGATAAATGATGTTGATTATGATCATGCTATATCTATAATCTATAATGAGGAAACACATTATGGATATTCTTGCAGAACAGGTTTTGGTTTTCCAACCATGAAAGCTCATGTATCATTCCTTTCGGTTCTTGCTCCAGCATACAAAACAATAAGAAAAACTTAGAGATAGTTCACCAGAAACTTCTCGTGTCAACCTCATGCCATTCTTAACCTGTATATGACTCTTTTGTCTGGGGAGCACAAAAGAGACATTTCTAGAAATGGAAGTCAAAGGCTCTACGCTCTTGCAAACTATACAGCTGACATTACACAATAGCCACAATTTAACAATAAGGTATAAAAGTGTAAAAGAAACTGCCCCAATGAAACTCCTGAAAAGGAAAATGGGAGAGGTTTGCAAACAGGTCTCATCCAGACACTGACCAATGAATCCCAGCTGCGAAAACTCCAGGTAAAGCCACTCCTGGGAAAGAACCTGCTGTGTAAACGTTTTTATGTCCTCTAAATATCCTTGCTTCGCAATGATATCATCCTCCAGCTGAAAGACATTTACACAAACAAAGTTTTATAAAGATAAAAGCAATAAACCATTTAAGCGATAGTCCACCCAAAATGTAAAATTCTGTTATGATTTGCTCGTCCTCACGTTGTTCCCGACCTGTATACATTTCTTTGTACGGTTGAACACAAAGTATATTTGGAAAAATGTAAGGAACATTTCTGGGGCATCATTGACTACCATAGTCGGAAAAATAATCTGGTGCAAATCTCAGTGGCAAGCATTTTTCTAAAGATTTTTCTTTGTGTTCAACAGGAAAAAAGAAATGTATACTGCTCTACAAAGTCAAAAAGCAGTACACATTTGGTCAAATTTAAGATAAGGTTTGAAATGTGCTTTGTCTTTCGACCAGTCTACTGGTTAAATTTCAGTGCAACAAGAGTGTCAAAATTGCAGTAACTGTTTGCAATGACTGAGAAAAATTACTTAAAAGTTTTCACACCAGCCAGTTTAGTGTTTGTGTAGTTACTGCACTTTGCCTTTGTAGGGCATTATACAGGTTTGGTTAGGCTGAGGTTAAGTCATTCATGACAGAATGTTAATTTTTGGTGCAGTAACCCTTTAAGAGTTGATATCTGTGACATCACAACGTTCAGGTCCTCACCTGGACGTACAATTTCCCCTTATTTTGGGCATACAGCATGAGAAAACTGTAGTCCAGGTTCTGCTTGGTCCTCCATCTAAAGCCCAAAAAAAAATTCTTTAAAAGTTAAAATTATTATCAATTATCCTTAAAATTATTTGAAAATTACCATTCTAAGGCTCAATATTTAATATCTTCATTAACCATTGCTGAAAATGCATAGCAACACACAACACATAAACCTCCAAAATGTTACATTATAATAATGTTAATCAAAGACTATTTAATGTGTTCATTGCATTGGGAAAGGAAACATGCATTAACGTTTTAGAAAAGTTAAAGTCTGACCTGACTCGCTCTTTGGAATCCCCAAAAGTTTCCTTGAGGTCAGTGAAGTCTGGGTAATAGTGAAGAGAGGGTGAGATAACTTCTATTGTCCCGGATCTGACATCATCAGGGAGACTGCACAGACAGAAATACACTTATTGAACACCTTTTTACATAATGATGTTGAGCTTTCAGAACCCATAACCAAAGCAGAGATGAACAAACAACTCACTTGTTCTGAACATTCTGTACAACACTATTCACAAAAGTTGCATTAGTCTAAAAAAAAAAGAGCAAAAATGCAAGTTAAAAATGAATCGCAACAGTTTAGTTTGATCATTTAAAAAGCTCTTTTAGTTAACAAGATGTTCAGTCTAAATAGTTGGAACTTTGACCGCCAACATTAAGTATCATAGTTCACGAGTGTGAATAAAGGCTGTTGAATATTAAAAAAGTAATTAAACAGATTTGGCAGGGGAACATATGAGAGGACAAAGAATCCAAGGACAGGGTTACCTCGGCAACAAACACTATAATGACAATATCCCTCCTCTCGGCAGGTGAGAGGTCATATAAGAGAGATTGGAGCGTGTTCACGAGATAACTCTGTTTCTGCCTTTGCACGGTAGGAACTCCTAACACCAGGGACACTGTGTAAACATTTGACATTGTGTTTTAGTATCTGTATAACAATGACAATCACAAGCAAGACAGATGTTATCGTACAAGAAACTAAATAATTGAGTAAAAATAAACACATCACATTAATCTGAAACAGTGAAAAGAACAGTATAAAGCAATCTGTAAAGTTTACCTGCAGAGCGTCCTTGCCCCAGGTGAATGATGGGTGTCAGACTGTCCGGGTACTGATTCAGGTGGGGTAAGTAGAGAAGGGCATTAGACTGTAAAGAGCCTGGAAGTGCCCTCTTATCCCTTGTAGCTGAAAGACAGATCATAGTTGTACTGAATAACCAAGGGGACGTAATTTTACTCCGAAAATGTGGTTGTTGGCTCACCTGTGGTTTGGCTGCATGTGAGATTAAAAGATGCGCTGTGGCTTCGAAGTTGAACCATTACTTTACGCAACTCACGCGATAAGGCCTCCCCGCGTTGTTCTGCCTGTAGTAATCTCTCATACACCACACTGAGCTGAAACAGTTCGTTATCTGAAACACAGTACCAACAGGTGTTCAATGTCCTACCAACATCCTTCAACAGCATATGTGGCATGTTGAAAATAACCTCACAAACAAGAATACCTTTCAAAAGCTGAAATTCCCAAGTTTTAGTTTTTGTATTTATTTAAATAATCCTTTTATTTAATTTGACTGCAATAAGTACTTAAGTGGCCAAAGTCAAGGAAAAAGGTTTTAAAAGTTTCCTCCATCTAAAGTCAAATTAATTTTAAGTAATTATTTAAGAATTACTCAAAAAGCAATACATCATTAGACATATCAAAATATTAAATAATTTAATTTAAGTTTAATAAGAAATTTGCATGGTTATGGAAATTGTCCATGGTTACGTTTTGCCATTGTAACCAATGGAAACCACAAATGAACCACGGTTTTAACTAGATCAACCATTGTATTTATAGTAAAATAATGATCATTCAAATTGTAATCAATCCACCAAAAACATGGTTTCTTTACATTTACTATAATAAACCATGGCAAGGTGTCCTGTTCCAATGCTTTCAATATTTCAGCAGGCAGCTGTGTACATTTTAGGCTCATTAACTCACACCAAATATTAAAAATAAAATGTTTTTTTCTCAAAACTAACCATTGGGAACTCTCTTATCTGAGAGGAAGCATGTCTTTTTGCTCCAAGCTTAAAACTGTCAAAACTCACGGACGCAAAATCCACAGGCTACATTTAAAACAAAACCATCAACATTCACAGACGTGTCTGTCACTGAAGTTGGTTTTAGACCTTTCACCAAATATCAATTCACATACTTTAAAACTTTTCCTGACAATAAATGCCACATCATCCACCGCAGTTCATTCATCAGAATAATCGCACTCACCTGGTTGCGCTCCGTGCCAGGAGGTAAACATAAAGAAACATCCAAAAAAAAATAAAACGAGTACAATAATGCCATTCCTGGGCCACATCTCATTTATCTGGAATACAAAACACTACAGGTATACTTTGGCACGTAAACACCTCAAAAGAAACGTCTGTTTCCTGGCGTTTGGGTGCGATGGAATATATTTTTACAATGTGGCAAAGTCATTATAAAAAGGTAACGCTCATCTCTCCAAACCACACCGACTACATTCATTCCTACCTACGTGTTGTGTGACTGATGCCAAAGCGTGAACAAAATAATCCGATCACACCTTTAGACAGTAAATCGCACCACCCTCCACCTGTCCGGTTCATGCATATTTATAGGTTGAATGCGTATTTATGAGAAATGTACCTGCTGGTTCAAACTCTTGTTAGTTGTGAACTGGGAAGATGGACAGTAAAACACCCACATATATGCAATTTACAATAATGCGTGCTGTTGTTATTGGCCATTAAAGAATGATTTAAAGTGAACACAATACCAGATGAAATTTGTGGATTTCCCATTTGCTCAATTTGAGGACTTTTGATGTTGAAGTTTGATCAGTTAAAAAAGTAAAACATTTGCGCATCAACACAGAACATTGTGAAAGTTATTAATGGTACATGACATTCTAAAGGCAATCGACCATTCATATCCGCAGTTTTCCAGCAGATTATATTATGTATTGCACAGCTTTGTATTACTCTTTTCTATTTTACCATTAGGCAGATTAAATTTGTATTATTTTAACATGAATCATTTGCTTGCTTGTTGTGATTTTAGTTTCTTACATATCCGTTTGGCTGCTTATAAGACCATAAGAAATGCCTTCGAAGGAAAAAATAAAAAATAAGACATTTTGATGAATATAGCACAGCAAACAGTTCTAGGGCACTTCTGATATTTTTCCTACAGTGGTAGTCAATAGGGGATGACATAATTTTCACTTTTGGCTAAACTATTCCTTTAAGTATATATATTTGAAGAGACAGCGACCCCTGGTGGTTTCCTAAGGTAAACGTAAACGTCTTTTTAAGTGTTCTTTTTTAGTATAACGTTTTTAGTTTCTAATAATAACTTCATTTTTATACACATTTAAAAAAAATAAACCTTCGTACTGAATTAAAAAAGTAGATATGTAAGTATTATCAATACTGTATGGTCTTACAGTACACCGGTGAAAGCCACGATAACTAGACCAACGACGTCATGGATGACGTTTGAAGGCCAAGTGGTTCTGTAGCGGTTCGAAATCTTCCCGCAACATTTTGACAGCTATATAAAAAATACAGACACATTCACTGCCCTCTGCCCAGTTTAGCCGAGACACTTTCCAGTTTTAGAATAATAATATTGCCCCTTATGCCTATTATGACCAAATCATTGTTTTGCACACATTTGATAGCCCCTTTCATTTCAAGTCAATACATTCATTATATACGACCAGAAAATACACATTCTATTCACATAAAAAGTTATACAAGTAATCTTCACCGTTATTCCTAAACCTTAACTTTCGTAAAATACAGATAAGCATCACAGACCACATCAGGCACATCTGTAATTGTGAGCAAATTAAGGCCCGAGAAAAGAACCGATTGGCCAAAAAGGGTCAATGCTTCATGGGTCATCACCTCGCCACTTCTATTCTTTCCCGAACCAGAGCACTACCGCTTTTCCTGGGTGAGGGCTCCGATATCGGTGTTTGTAGGCTACTGAAAAAATGTAGAGTGAACGTCGATTTAACTATTTAAAGAGTTTGCTCTGAGTTGGTCGGACGGGGGACGTGATTGCTAATGACAGGCAGCTGCGTAATTATGTGCACGTGCTCCTCCCAAACTTTGTTAATAAAACATCATGCCTACATAAGGCACCTGTACCGCACTGGCAATACGACAACATTATCTGAATTGGTCTTTTAGAAACGCTGCAATGTCTAACTGGTTTGTCTCAGCGGCCCTTCTGTGCCTTTTCTGTAGAAGTCAGGCCACGGTGTCGGAGTGTGAAGAGGTCACAAAACCACTCGACCTGAAAGATGACTACAAAAGTGTAAGTGACCTAATTTTTTGTCCATTAGGACACTTGTCTATTGGTTAGCCATATCACAATTTTCAGACTGTTATTGCATTGATGTATTTTCTTTTACCCAGATCATGGGGGAATGGATCTTCCTTGAGGGCATAGCTGATCACCATTTCTACACAAGCATTCTGAAAACAGTGACCAGCGCCTGGATAGTTTTTGGTCCCAGTTCTCATGAAGACACTGTGACCCTCAGTGAGGCGATTATGCAGTAAGAGTTTAAAACGTTACGTTCCTTGTCATGCGTGTTCTGGTTAAGTCAATATGACAAATGTTCTAATATTTGATTGGTCACTTTTAGAGGAGGAAGGTGTGCTTATGAGACCATTAACATGACTATTGAAGACAGTACAGGTTATTTTATTGGTAAGTTAAGAATCTTTTTATTTAAGAGTCTGTTCTGAGCTTTAATACATTTTATGCTGTTTTTGGTTTATAGAGAATGATGCATCAAGAGAGGGAAGATTGTTGCCGTCGTGTCATAACTGCCTCACCATTAGCATGAACGACACAATAGAAAATGAGACCATGAAGTCGCTCTACTTTTTCAGTAAGTAACTTATGGCATGTAGACTGTTCGTTACATAAGACTGATGAATCTGGACAAATCTAAAGGCTAGACTAAAATGAATGTTTGAACTGTCTACCAATATCTTGCCCTGACACACCTTAAAACATGTCAGTGCCCTTGTTTTGTCAAGATGCACACTAGCAATGTCTCATGCATTTTTATAAATGCCATACATCTCTTGGTTTAGCTTTAGCTATGACTAGACCCAAGTTAAACAATGTCTGTCGGGCCATTGTCCAGTAAGTTAATATTATATGCAGTGATTGACTGTTGTCTATTGACTTTCTCATTTGGTGCTACAGCGAGAAAAGGTCACCAAAATGAAACTGATTTGTCCTTGTACTGGAAACAAGCTCAGTGTCTTGGCTTCAGAAGAGAACCCAAGTACTCGTATGATGGTGTATCAGGTTTGGCCAAAATAAAGCCTAATTCACTTTAGAAATTGTTCAAAATATAAACTGAATTGCAATGTAAATTACATGTTTTTCTTTGACTTTCTGCAGACTTATGTTATATGGAAGAGACTGACCAGGAGAATGTGGACAAATTGGGTTGACTATAAATGCTGGAATCTTTTTGACATTACAAAAATAAAATGATTAAGAAAATGCTTTGGTTTTGTCCTTGTTTTAATAAGCTGTTTAAAGTAATGAGTTGTCTCAAACTTGCCGCTCATCACAGGTTCGTCTAAAAAAATTGTCATTTCAGAAAGGGAAACTCATAATTTATAGATTCATTACACATTTCCTAGAAGATGGCTGAGACACTGGTCTTGAACACCGTGGACTAACTCCAGCAGATGACCAGGCAGCCCAAATCATCACTGACTGAACTTCACACTGGACTTAAAGCAACATTGATTCTGTGCCTCTCCACTCAAGACTCTGGGACCTTGATTTCCAAATGAAATGCAAAATTCCTTTCATCTGATAAGAGGACTTTGGTCCAGTGTTTTCTAAAGTATATATTGTATATGGGTTTCACTTTCTGTATTGAGTGACAAAAAATATTGACCTTCACTATTTTTGGATATTTGGAATTTCACTTATGCTTCTCATAGTCAGATGGTTTAATATATGAATGCCATTCAAACATTATTCAAAGTGAAAACAAAATGTACTATTATGTAGGGTGGATTTCCCATGTGCTCAATTTGACAACTTTATTATGAAGTTTAATCCGTTAAAGTAAAACCTTTGTGAATCAACATAGACAATAGCGACTCTACAAAACCTCAGTCGCTATTAGATTATTAATGATAATTTTAAAGTAACTTTTTTATTTTGCCTTGTTGTGAAAGCACTGTCGAGCTTGTGCAGAGGCAGCAGTTTTTGCCAGAGGGGAACTGGAATCCCCTGGTTAGGCCTGGTTTCCCTCTGAGGTTTTTTTTCTCCAATGGAGTTTTGGGTTCCTCGCCACCGTTTGCATACTGTTTTGCACTGTTTGCCTGGCCGGGGGGGCTGCTAGAAATTTTAGTGTCTTATTTAATTAACACTGCATAATTTATTGTGTGTCTGATATTTGACATGTGTTTTCACTTCCATAACCTTTTGTTTTACTTGTAGTCAATGTTTTCTCGTACAGCTGCTTTGTAACAATGAAAATTGTAAAAAGCGCTATATAAATAAAGCTGATTTGACTTGACATTGTGAGTAATACATTCAACGGGCAATGTGACATTCCAAGGGCAATAGACTATTGACGGTATTTTATATCCACAGTTTAGCAGCAGATGTTATGCATTGCAATACAAAAGACAACAGCATGCTATTTATACTTTTATACTTTACTCTCTATTTTATTTTTAGGCAGATTTTTTTTATAATCATTTGCTTGCTGATTGTGAATTATTTTTTTTACATGTACTAAAATAAATGTAAGAGCTGTCCATATGGAAAACAACTTGCACTGACAAATCTTAAAATACATAATTGTCTTGTCTCAAAATGCACACATGTAATGTTTTTAGGAAGGGATGTTTTGTATTAATCATTTAAATTTCCTAGTTAAACTAAGACCTAGTCTTGGTTTAAGATAATCCACCCCGTTATGAATGGAATCACTTTTTGTGCAAGAGATCTTTTGATCTCAACGTATAACACAATAAAAAATTTAAAATGTAATATTATTTACATGTGTTATTGCCACTTTATTTGGCACAATAAAGACAGACGCACTTAACTGTTAATCATTAACATTGGGTCATTTGGTAGTATACAAAACCAGAGGAAAATCCTGCAGGATTGACCTATCCTCAAACTTCCCAAACCATCTGACCACTGTATATTTTCATGACTTTGTCATTGAAAAATCAGTTTCCAGCTGACAATGTAGTTTTAATCTGAGCATAACTAGAACACAATATGCTCATAAAATGCAAATTCCATGACTTGTCAATGACTTTCAAGAACTGTTTTCAACTTTCATTACATTTGTAGTGAAATTTACTCACTTACTCACTTCAATGAGGCTTCCACTGAATTGTCAGAGGAGAAGAGAGTGTCAGGGTTAAAGGTTATTCCACGAATACGAATGCTGAGGCATGTAATGACCTCAAAGATCTCACAGGTTCAAAATGAGACAGCTTTGCAATTGGGCAAATTATGGAATCAACACACTTTTAGATGATGTTCATCAAGGTTTTTTACTTTATAGCAAACAGAAAAATCACAGATGTGACACAAAAAGGTTTTTGTTAAATTGCTTTACATTCTGGCTTCATTGAACATGCCTTCAACAAAATAACTAATATATGTTTAATTAATGGCTTATGTTTTTACAGATCAAGTCGAGGAAAAAGTATAGAATCACTAAATGTTGAGTAAAAATTGTGGAACGTAGCACCGCCTGTACTGCTGTGATTGCTAATGACAGGCAGCTGCGTAATTATGTGCACGTGCTCCTCCCAAACTTTGTTAATAAAACATCATGCCTACATAAGGCACCTGTACCGCACTGGCAATACGACAACATTATCTGAATTGGTCTTTTAGAAACGCTGCAATGTCTAACTGGTTTGTCTCAGCGGCCCTTCTGTGCATTTTCTGTAGAAGTCAGGCCACGGTGTCAGAGTGCGAAGAGGTCACAAAACCACTCGACCTGAAAGATGACTACAAAAGTGTAAGTGACCTAATGTTTTTGTACATTTTAAATTCCTTTGGACACTTGTCTATTGGTTAGCCATATCACAATTTTCAGACTGTTATTGCATTGCTGTATTTTCTTTTACCCAGATCATGGGGGAATGGATCTTCCTTGAGGGCATAGCTGATCACCATTTCTACACAAGCATTCTGAAAACAGTGACCAGCGCCTGGATAGTTTTTGGTCCCAGTTCTCATGAAGACACTGTGACCCTCAGTGAGGCGATTATGCTGTAAGAGTTTAAAACGTTACGTTACTTGTCATGTGTGTTCTGGTTAAGTCAGTATGACAAATGTTCTAATATTTGATTGGTCACTTTTAGAGGAGGAAGGTGTGCTTATAAGACCATTAACATGACTATTGAAGACAGTACAGGTTATTTTATTGGTAAGTTAAGAATCTTTTTAATTTAAGAGTCTGTTCTGAGCTTTAATACATTTTATGTTGTTTTTGGTTTATAGAGAATGACGCATCAAGAGAGGGAAGATTGTTGCCGTCGTGTCATAACTGCCTCACCATTAGCATGAACGACACAATAGAAAATGAGACCATGAAGTCGCTCTACTTTTTCAGTAAGTAACTTATGTCATGTAGACCGTTCGTTACATAAGACTCATGAATCTGGACAAATCTAAAGGCTAGACTAAAATGAATGTTTGAACTGTCTACCAATATCTTGCCCTGACACACCTTAAAACATGTCAGTGCCCTTGTTTTGTCAAGATGCACACTAGCAATGTCTCATGCATTTTTATAAATGCCATACATCTCTTGGTTTAGCTTTAGCTAGGACTAGACCCAAGTTAAACAATGTCTGTAAAATCGGGCCATTGTCCTGTAAGTTAATATTATATAGTGATTGACTGTTTTTGAAAAACATTTGCATATGATATTTCTCATTTGGTGCTACAGCGAGAAAAGGTCACCAAAATGAAACCGATTTGGCCTTGTACTGGAAACAAGCTCAGTGTCTTGGCTTCAGAAGAGAACCCAAGTACTCGTATGATGGTGTATCAGGTTTGGCCAAAATAAAGACTAATTCACTTTGCAATTCAGTTTATATTTTGAACAATTTCTAATGTAAATTACATGTTTTTCTTTGACTTTCTGCAGACTTCTGTTAAATGGAAGAGACTGACCAGAAAAATGTGGACAAATTGGGTTGACTATAAATGCTGGAATCTTTTTGACATTACAAAAATAAAATTATTAAGAAAATGCTTTGGTTCTGTCCTTGTTTTAATAAGCTGTTTAAAGTAATAAGTTGTGTCAAACTTGCCGCTCATCACAGGTTCATCTAAAAATTGTCTCTTGAAAGGCCAATATTTTGTCATTTCAGAAAGGGAAACTCATAATTTATAGATTCATTACACATTTCCTGGAAGATGGCTGAGACACTGGTCTTGAACACCGTGGACTAACTCCAGCAGATGACAAGGCAGCCCAAATCATCACTGACTGAACTTCACACTGGACTTAAAGCAACATTGATTCTGTGCCTCTCCACTCAAGACTCTGGGACCTTGATTTCCAAATGAAATGCAAAATTCCTTTCATCTGAAAAGAGGACTTTGGTCCAGTGTTTTCTAAAGTATATATTGTATATGGGTTTCACTTTCTGTATTGAGACAAAAAATATTGATTTTCACTATTTTTGGATATTTGGAATTTCACTTATGCTTCTCATAGTCAGATGGTTTAATATATGAATGCCATTCAAACATTATTTAAAGTGAAAACAAAATGTACTATTACGTAGGGTGGATTTCCCATGCGCTCAATTTGACAACTTTATTTTGAAGTTTAATCCGTTAAAGTAAAACCTTTGTGAATCAACATAGACAATAGCGACTCTACAAAACCTCAGTCGCTATTAGATTATTAATTATAATTTTAAAACTCACTTTTTTTATTTTGCCTTGTTGTGAAAGCACTGTCGAGCTTGTGCAGATGCAGCAGTTTTTGCCAGAGGGGAACTGGAATCCCCTGGTTAGGCCTGGTTTCCCTCTGAGGTTTTTTTTCTCCAATGGAGTTTTGGGTTCCTCGCCACCGTTTGCATACTGTTTTGCACTGTTTGCCTGGCCGGGGGGGCTGCTAGAATTTGATAGTCTTATTTAATTAACACTGCATATAGGAATTTATTGTGTGTCTGATATTTGACCTGTTTTTTCACTTCCATAACCTTTTGTTTTACTTGTAGTCAATGTTTTCTCGTACAGCTGCTTTGTAACAATGAAAATTGTAAAAAGCGCTATATAAATAAAGCTGATTTGACTTGACATTGTGAGTAATACATTCAACGGGCAATGTGACATTCCAAGGGCAATAGACTATTGACGGTATTTTATATCCACAGTTTAGCAGCAGATGTTATGCATTGCAATACAAAAGACAACAGTGTGCTTTTTATACTTTTATTCTTTACTCTCTATTTTATTTATACGCAGATTTTTGTATAATCATTTGCTTACTGATTGTGAATAATTTTTTTTACATGTACTAAAATAAATGTAAGAGCTGTCCATATGGAAAACAACTTGCACTGACAAATCTTAAAATACATAATTGTCTTGTCTCAAAATGCACACATGTAATGTTTTTAGGAAGGGATGTTTTGTATTAATCATTTAAATTTCCTAGTTAAACTAAGACCTAGTCTTGGTTTAAGATAATCCACCCCGTTATGAATGGAATCACTTTTTGTGCAAGAGATCTTTTGATCTCAACGTATAACACAATAAAAAAATTTAAATGTAATATTATTTACATGTGTTATTGCCATTTTATTTGGCACGATAAAGACAGACGCACTTAACTGTTAATCATTAACATTGGGTCATTTGGTAGTATACAAAACCAGAGGAAAATCCTGCAGGATTGACCTATCCTCAAACTTCCCAAACCTTCTGACCACTGAATTTTCATGACTTTGTCATTGAAAAATCAATTTCCAGCTGACAATGTAGTTTTAATCTGAGCATAACTAGAACACAATATGCTCATAAAATGCAAATTCCATGACTTTCAAGAACTGTATTCAATTTTCATCACATTTGTAGTGAAATTTACTCACTTACTCACTTCAATGAGGCTTCCACTGAATTGTCAGAGGAGAAGAGAGTGTCAGGGTTAAAGGTTATTCCACTAATACAAATGCTGAGGCATGCAATGACCTCAAAGATCTCACAGGTTCAAAATGAGACAGCTTTGCAATTGGGCAAATTATGGAATCAACACACTTTTAGATGATGTTCATCAAGGTTTTTTACTTTATAGCAAACAGAAAAATCACAGATATTACACAAAAAGGTTTTTGTTAAATTGCTTTACATTCTGGCTTCATTGAACATGCCTTCAACAAAATAACTAATATATGTTTAATTAATGGCTTATGTTTTTACAGATCAAGTCGAGGAAAAAGTATAGAATCACTAAATGTTGAGTAAAAATTGTGGAACGTATCACCGCCTGTACTGCTGTGATTGCTAATGACAGGCAGCTGCGTAATTATGTGCACGTGCTCCTCCCAAACTTTGTTAATAAAACATCATGCCTACATAAGGCACCTGTACCGCACTGGCAATACGACAACATTATCTGAATTGGTCTTTTAGAAACGCTGCAATGTCTAACTGGTTTGTCTCAGCGGCTCTTCTGTGCCTTTTCTGTAGAAGTCAGGCCACGGTGTCAGAGTGTGAAGAGGTCACAAAGCCACTCGACCTGAAAGATGACTACAAAAGTGTAAGTGACCTAATTTTTTGTACATTTTAAATTCCTTTGGACACTTGTCTATTGGTTAGCCATATCACAATTTTCAGACTGTTATTGCATTGATGTATTTTCTTTTACCCAGATCATGGGGGAATGGATCTTCCTTGAGGGCATAGCTGATCACCATTTCTACACAAGCATTCTGAAAACAGTGACCAGCGCCTGGATAGTTTTTGGTCCCAGTTCTCATGAAGACACTGTGACCCTCAGTGAGGTGATTATGCTGTAAGAGTTTAAAACGTTACGTTCCTTGTCATGCGTGTTCTGGTTAAGTCAATATGACAAATGTTCTAATATTTGATTGGTCACTTTTAGAGGAGGAAGGTGTGCTTATAAGACCATTAACATGACTATTGAAGACAGTACAGGTTATTTTATTGGTAAGTTAAGAATCTTTTTAATTTAAGAGTCTGTTCTGAGCTTTAATACATTTTATGCTGTTTTTGGTTTATAGAGAATGACGCATCAAGAGAGGGAAGATTGTTGCCGTCGTGTCATAACTGCCTCACCATTAGCATGAACGACACAATAGAAAATGAGACCATGAAGTCGCTCTACTTTTTCAGTAAGTAACTTATGGCATGTAGACTGTTCGTTACATAAGACTGATGAATCTGGACAAATCTAAAGGCTAGACTAAAATGAATGTTTGAACTGTCTACCAATATCTTGCCCTGACACACCTTAAAACATGTCAGTGCCCTTGTTTTGTCAAGATGCACACTAGCAATGTCTCATGCATTTTTATAAATGCCATACATCTCTTGGTTTAGCTTTAGCTAGGACTAGACCAAAGTTAAACAATGTCTGTAAAATCGGGCCATTGTCCAGTAAGTTAATATTATATGCAGTGATTGACTGTTGTCTATTGACTTTCTCATTTGGTGCTACAGCGCGAAAAGGTCACCAAAATGAAACCGATTTGTCCTTGTACTGGAAACAAGCTCAGTGTCTTGGCTTCAGAAGAGAACCCAAGTACTCGTATGATGGTGTATCAGGTTTGGCCAAAATAAAGACTAATTCACTTTGCAATTCAGTTTATATTTTGAACAATTTCTAATGCAATTCAGTTTATATTTTGAACAATTTCTAATGTAAATTACATGTTTTTCTTTGACTTTCTGCAGACTTGTGTTATATGGAAGAGACTGACCAGAAAAATGTGGACAAATTGGGTTGACTATAAATGCTGGAATCTTTTTGACATTACAAAAATAAAATGATTAAGAAAATGCTTTGGTTCTGTCCTTGTTTTAATAAGCTGTTTAAAATAATGAGTTGTATCAAACTTGCCGCTCATCACAAGTTCATCTAAAAAAAATTGTCTCTTGAAAGGCCGCTATTTTGTCATTTCAGAAAGGGAAACTCATAATTTATAGATTCATTACACATTTCCTGGAAGATGGCTGAGACACTGGTCTTGAACACCGTGGACTAACTCCAGCAGATGACAAGGCAGCCCAAATCATCACTGACTGAACTTCACACTGGACTTAAAGCAACATTGATTCTGTGCCTCTCCACTCAAGACTCTGGGACCTTGATTTCCAAATGGAATGCAAAATTCCTTTCATCTGAAAAGAGGACTTTGGTCCAGTGTTTTCTAAAGTATATATTGTATATGGGTTTCACTTTCTGTATTGAGTGACAAAAAATATGACCTTCACTATTTTTGGATATTTGGAATTTCACTTATGCTTCTCATAGTCAGATGGTTTAATATATGAATGCCATTCAAACATTATTTAAAGTAAAAAAACAAAATGTACTATTACGTAGGGTGGATTTCCCATGCGCTCAATTTGACAACTATATTATGAAATTTAATCCGTTAAAGTAAAACCTTTGTGAATCAACATAGACAATAGCGACTCTACAAAACTTCAGTCGCTATTAGATTATTAATTATAATTTTAAAGTAACTTTTTTTATTTTGCCTTGTTGTGCAAGCAATGACGAACTTGTGCAGATGCAGCAGTTTTTGCCAGAGGGGAACTGGAATCCCCTGGTTAGGCCTGGTTTCCCTCCGAGGTTTTTTTTTCTCCAATGCATTTTTGGGTTCCTCGCCACCGTTTGCATACTGTTTTGCACTGTTTGCCTGGCCGGGGGGGCTGCTAGAATTTGATAGTCTTATTTAATTAACACTGCATATAGGAATTTATTGTGTGTCTGATATTTGACATGTGTTTTGACTTCCATAACCTTTTGTTTTACTTGTAGTCAATGTTTTCTTGTACAGCTGCTTTGTAACAATGAAAATTGTAAAAAGCGCTATATAAATAAAGCTGATTTGACTTGACATTGTGAGTAATACATTCAACGGGCAGTGACATTCCAAGGGCAATAGACTATTGACGGTATTTTATATCCACAGTTTAGCAGCAGATGTTATGCATTGCAATACAAAAGACAACAGCATGCTATTTATACTTTTATAATTTACTCTCTAGTTTATTATTAGGCAGATTTTTTTATAATCATTTGCTTGCTGATTGTGAATTATTTTTCTTACATGTACTAAAATGTAAGAGCTGTCCATATGGAAAACAACTTGCACTGACAAATCTTAAAATACATAATTGTCTTGTCGCAAAATGCACACATGTAATACTTTTAGGAAGGGATGTTTTGTATTAATCACTTAAATTTCCTAGTTAAACTAAGACCTAGTCTTGGTTTAAGGTAATCCACCCCGTTATGAATTGAATCACTTTTTGTGCAAGAAATCTTTTGATCTCACCGTATAACACAATAAAACCCGCCACCTGTCCGGTTCATGCATATTTATAGGTTGAATGCGTATTTATGAGAAATGTACCTGCTGGTTCAAACTCTTGTTAGTTGTGAGCTTGGAAGATTGACAGTTAAACACCCACATTTATGCAATTTACAATAATGCGTGCTGTTGTTATTGGCCATTAAAGAATGATTTAAAGTGAACAATACAATATGAGATTTCTATTTTAAGCACAGTGAGTGTGGATTTCCCATGTGCTCAATTTGAGGACTTTTGATGTTGAAGTTGAATCAGTTAAAAAAGTAAAACATTTGCGCATCAACACAGAACATTGTGAAAGTTATTAATGGTACATGACATTCTAAGGGCAATCGACCATTCATATCCCCAGTTTACCAGCAGATGATATTATGCATTGCATCAGTTTTGTATTACTCTTTTGTATTTTACCATTAGGCAGATTATTTTTCACTTTTGGTGTTAACTATCCCTAAGTATAAGTATATATATATTTGAAGAGACAGCGACCCCTGGTGGGTTTCCTAAGGTAAACGTCTTTTTAAGGGTTCTTTTTTAGTATAACGTTTTTAGTCTGTAATAATAACTTCAGTTATTGTAATTTTTTATTCATTTTAAAAAATAAACCTTAGGAATAAATAAAAAAGTAGATATGTAAGTATTATCAATACTGTATGGTATTACATTACACTGTTTTTTTTTTTTTTTACATTACACTGATGAAAGCCACAATAACTAGACCAATGACGTCATGGATGACGTTTGAAGGCTCACTTAAACTTGGATTGTGACTTTGACACCAAATGCATTTTTTGTCAGAATGACACTAAATCACTTTTTCACTTGTTTTGGTCGTGCAACGGTATTCAGCAACTTTGGAAACATGTTGGTTTGTTTATTTCAAATACTATTTTGAAGGTTTTTTATGAACCCAAAAACTTATTTTGGGATTTTTTGAAGGTGACCAAAATGCTTGTTTTATAATCAACCCAATTCTTTCTCCATGTAAATTTTCTAATAGCAAACTATAAAACTGCATTTATAAACAATTATGTTTTCTTCCAATATGAAAGCGCAAAGGACTTGTAAAATTTGCTCGGTTTATAAGCTTTTCAACCTATTTAATTTGTAAGAGAAAATTATTTGTGTAACTCCTTCTCCTTCTCCTGTTTTTGTGTTGTTTTTTTGTCTTGTCTGTTTCGAGCCATGGTAATGTTTTATTTTCTCTCTTTCATTAATCTAAGTGTTTCTTTGTTAACTTTCTGTTGTAACATTGTTTTCTTATAACAAAATGTTCAATAAAGCATTTTTAAAAATAAAAGGTTAAGTAAGCGATTCGAATCTTGCCTATTATGAGCAGATCATTGATTTGCACACATTTGATAGCCCCTTTCATTTCAAGTCAATACACGTATTACACAGTTATGTTATACAATCATTATATACCACCAGGAAATACACATTCTATCATATAAATAGTTATACAAATTGTTTAAAAATAATCTTCACCGTTATTTCTAAGCCTTAACTTTCGCAAATAACAGATTAGCATCTAGTGATGTTACGTATGACACTGAAGCTTCGACGTGCGTATCGCAAATGTGACACAATTTCTAGCGAAGCCCCGTATCGGGGTGTGTATTGGTTTCCGAGAGTCACGTGATCTATGACAAATGAAGCCTCACTTTCTGTCCAATCACGTGTGCGAAGGGTTCGTGAGGAGAGTACTATACTTTGAAAGTTAATCAATACATTACATTTAAATAACCAGCATTTTTTTTCACTACTGTTAGATTTAATTTCTGCATAAATTAATACAATCCCGCAAAATAATGGACTGTGAAGTAGTTAAGCTCACTGAATACATTCCTGGCTAAATAGTTGGAGGAAGGGATTCCTATCTGGTTATCTTTGTGGAGAAGGGGATCCCCTCTAAGCTAAACATTCTTAATTTTACAATGCTGTACCTTATTGGCAGGGCCAGACGGAATCCGCGGTTATCCGCGGAATAGTACCGTGTATTTGATTGAGTCGCTTTAAGTACTCTGCTGTTTAGTGTTGCAATCTGATGATTTTATGGCTTGATCGATTCCAAAGACATCCACAGTCTACTTCTCATGCGAATCTTATAGATCGTGATCGTTTCTAAAGTAGGCTGCAGAACAAGCGAATTTTACCTCACGCAAAGCAAAAGTAAAAACCACTCATTAAGCAGCCTGTCTATATAAATGTCCACACGATATGGTTGTCGTGTTCGTATTGCATCACGTGTTTTTGTTGATAAAAGCAAGCTTAGCCTACACATTATACTTTAAGAAGCGCTGCGTAGTCAGACGCAGCAAACTCACACATGCAATGAGCGAACAAGTTTGTTAAAGCGCTTATGTTTTTTTCCACATTAATTCCTTCTTCATCTCATGTGCTGAAACAGTATCACTGAAAGATCCATTAAAGTAGTCAAAAACAAGACTGAGATCGTCATAGTTTAAAGCTGTGAACAGCTCATATCATCATTATAAAAAGATGTCATTCTGCATGTAAAATGTAGGCCTATATTATAAATAAACAAGTAGGTATATTCAATAGTGGTGTTTATAAAACATGTCCATAACGTTTTTATTTAGGTTTAATTGCAATTTTGACAGCTGATTTGTAAATGTTTTTATTTTGTTTTTTAGGTAATTTGGTGTTGGTATTTGGTGAAGGGTTTGTAAGGCAGCAATGGCAGCAGCCAAAAAAGAAAGATTTCTCCAATCTAGGAATATTTTGAGTTTACAGCTTCCAATGTTTGTATGCGTTAAAAAAAGATTACAATTTGAAAAAAAACTATATATATACTATATAAAATGTATGTATGTATTAATTTATTATTTAATATTTAACTTAATCTTTTCCCGGAACATTCACTTCATTTGCCCATCCCTATATGAACGTCGATTTAAGTATTTAAAGAGTTTGCTCTGAGTTGGTAGGACGGGGGACGTGATTGCTAATGACCGGCAGCTGCCTAATTATGTGCACGTGCTCCTCCCAAACTTTGTTAATAAAACATCATGCCTACATAAGGCACCTGTACCGCACTGGCAATACGACAACATTATCTGAATTGGTCTTTTAGAAACGCTGCAATGTCTAACTGGTTTGTCTCAGCGGCTCTTCTGTGCCTTTTCTGTAGAAGTCAGGCCACGGTGTCAGAGTGCGAAGAGGTCACAAAACCACTCGACCTGAAAGATGACTACAAAAGTGTAAGTGACCTAATTTCTTTGTCCATTAGGACACTGATTTATTGGTTAGCCATATCACAATTTAGTATTTTCTTTTACCCAGATCATGGGGGAATGGATCTTCCTTGAGGGCATAGCTGATCACCATTTCTACACAAGCATTCTGAAAACCGTGACCAGCGCCTGGATAGTTTTTGGTCTCAGTTCTCATGAAGACACTGTGACCCTCAGTGAGGCGATTATGCTGTAAGAGTTTAAAGCGTTACGTTCCATGTCATGTGTGTTCTGGTTAAGTCAGTATGACAATTGTTTTGATAAATGTTCTAATATTTGATTCGTCACTTTTAGAGGAAGGTGTGCTTATAAGACCATTAACATGACTATTGAAGACAGTACAGGTTATTTTATTGGTAAGTTAAGAATCTTTTTAATTTAAGAGTCTGTTCTGAGCTTTAATACATTTTATGCTGTTTTTGGTTTATAGAGAATGACGCATCAAGAGAGGGAAGATTGTTGCCGTCGTGTCATAACTGCCTCACCATTAGCATGAACGACACAGTAGAAAATGAGACCATGAAGTCGCTCTACTTTTTCAGTAAGTTACTTATGGCATGTAGACCGTTCGTTACATAAAACTCATGAATCTAGACAAATCTAAAGGCTAGACTAAAATGAATGTTTGAACTGTCTTCTAATATCTTGCCCTGACACACCTTAAAACATGTCAGTGCCCTTGTTTTGTCTCAAGATGCACACTAGCAATGTCTCATGCATTTTTATAAATGCCACATCTCTTGGTTTAGCTTTAGCCAGGACTAAACCCAAGTTAAACTGTCTGTAAACTGGACAATGGTCTGTTTAAGTTAATATTATATAGTGATTGACTGTCTTTGAAAAACACGTGCACATGATATTTCTCATTTGGTGCTACAGCGAGAAAAGGTTTCCAAAATGAAACTGATTTGTCCTTGTACTGGAAACAAGCTCAGTGTCTTGGCTTCAGAAGAGAACCCAAGTACTCGTATGATGGTGTATCAGGTTTGGCCAAAATAAAGACTAATTCACTTTAGAAATTGTTCAAAATATAAACTGAATTGCAGTGTAAATTACATGTTTTTCTTTGACTCTCTGCAGACTTGTGTTATATGGAGAAGACTGACCAGGAGAATGTGGACAAATTGGGTTGATGATAAATGCTGGTATCTTTTAGAAATGATGGAAAATAAAATTATTATAAAAAATTGCTTGTTTTAAAAAGCTATTTGAGTATCTTAAACTTGCCCCTCATCACCACATATAGTGGTACATCTCAAATTTGAATATTGTGAAAGGTCAATATTTCAGAAAGTGAAACTCATATAATGTATAGATTTATTACATGTAGGGAAATATCTGTAAACCAGCGCAATTCCAAGAAGTAATGTGAACCCCAAATTCTGTCTCCAATTACATTCTATTTTAAACAGAAATGTAAGTCTTCTGAAAAGTGTTCATATCACTCATTATTTGGTTGGGCCTCATTTTGCTTGAATTTTGCACTCTTCAAGACAAAATTACTTTTATCTGAAAAATGGACTTTGGTCCAGTGTTGTCCAAAGTATATATCATATATGGGTTTCACTTTCTGTATTGAGACAAAAAATATTGACCTTTTTCACCATATACAATTTTTTTTAGATGTACCTGTAAGTCTAAGCACTTGTGCAGATGGTTTGAAATCTGAATGCCATTTCAAGCATTATTTAAAGTGAAAATAATATGTTAAGTAGGGTGGATTTGTGATGTGCTAAATTTGAAGACTTTTGATTTTGAAGTATCATATCCACAGTTTAGCAGCAGATGATGTTATGCATTGCTATACAAAAGACAACAGTGTGCTTTGTATGATTCAACTTTACTCTCTTCTATTTTATTCTTAGCCAGATTTTCTTTTAATAATAATTTGCTTGCTGATTGTGCTTTTAGTTTCTTACATATGCTAAAATAAATGTAAGAGCTGTCCATATGGAAAACCACTTGTACGGACAAATCTTAAAATACATAATTGTCTTGTCTCAAAATGCACATGTAATGTTTTTAGGAAGTCATGTCTGTTAAAATCAAAATATCCCAATTAAACTAAAGCCTAGTCTTGGTTTAAGATAATCCACCCCGTTATGAATTAAATCACATTTGTGCAAGAGATCTTTTGATCTCAACGTATAACACAATAAAAATCTCACAAATATTAAAATGTAATATTATGTACATGTGTTATTGCCACTTTATTTGGCACAATAAAGACAGACGCACTTAACTGTTAATCATTAGAATTGGGTCATTTGGTAGTATACAAAACCAGAGGAAAATCCTGCAGGATTGACCTATCCTCAAACTTCCCAAACCATCTGACCACTGTATTTTCATGACTTTGTCTGTCATTTAAAAATCTGTTTCCACCAGACAAAATAGTTTTAATCTGAGCATAACTAGAACACAATGTGCTCATAATATGCAACATTCCATGACTTGTCAATGACCTGTAAGAATTGTATTAAATTTTCATAACTTTTCCACATCTGGAAATCCCAGTTTTATAAACGGACCATTCCAGGTTTTACATGTCCTATTAAAAGGACACTGTACATAAATACAACTTTGTAACTTTTAAAGTTGTCTTGCTTTGATCAGAAACTGAATGCCAAGTTCCTAAAGTTGTTGTGTTAAAGTGACAGTTAAAAAGTCATAGTGAGCAGAAATAAAACAAACAGTAGTAACAGAAAGTGTCCAGTTGGGATCACTGCAGTGTTCAGACATGGACAGTCCCAGTGATGATGTTTATCTCGGTCCGATCGTCCGATCTGATTTACATAACAAACATAAAAGTAGCATAAACTAGATGTTAAAGGGTGTTGGACTACTGACCACTAATAAAGATGATGGCATGATCTGCGTGTCTCTCCAGAACAGCTCGCAGAGGAAGAGACTCTGCTCACACCCCACATACTCTGCCCTGAAGAAAGAATGAGAGAGAGAAACTAAGTTTATATTAATCTAACCGTTAATTTTTTAACGCTGCAATCTCAAACTGTGGCTGTATATCGTAATCTTGGGTTGAAACGTAAAATTGCATGTTTTTATTGAGAGATGTATTCAGCGACACATGAGCGCAAATGTAAACAAAAATAACTTTTTTCTTATAAGCCTTGGAAAGGTTCAGATCGGGCCTTTCCACAGTAGGAACATTACTGTAGCTCCAAAACATAGTTTTTCAGTATACTGCCTAAATAGGCAGCTCATGAAGTGGTACACTGAAAAATATACAAAGAGAACACAGAAATATTGGGTCAGTATCTATTGATCAACGTAATGAACATTTGGACATAAAATATATTTTACAGGGTTAAAGAATGTGTGATGGTGATTTATTTATCCAAAATGGATCATCATAAAGCCAACAAAAGGAGGTTCCTTCTCAATATTAGAGGACAACATCTGTAAATGAGTTAAAGGAATAGTTCACCTTCAAAATGAAAATTCTGTCATTATTTACACGCCCTCTTGTCATTTCATACCTGTATGACTTTCTATCTTCTTTAGAACACAAAAGAAGATATTAAAAAAATATGTTGGTAACAGAAAACCGTTGGTCCTCATTGACTGGCATTGTTTTGTGGCCATACAATAGAAGTCAATGAGGACCAACAGTTTTTGGTTACAAACATTTTCCAAAATATCTTTCAGAAGAAAGAAAATCACACAGGTTCAAAATGACAACAGGGCGAGTAAATGATGACAGAAACCCCTTTCAGAAGATCAGCGTACCCGCTTCCGGTTCTTTCTCTTACAGCTATCTTAGTAGTGGTTTGTATGCAGAAATGATTGATCACGGAATAATACAATCGACCAATAAGAAGCAAGTAGCCGAGAAAGCTGTGCATCAAATAAATGTATATAAGGGTATACAACAACACCATCACAAGTTGATAATCTGAAAGTCCAAAATGACATTGCATGCTGTACATGTACTTCAAATTGAACTTGAACACTCTTAAAAAAGTATTATCAATGTGACACCGTTATTTTAGGTCTAATATTAATAACAATACACAAAAATGTGCTGTGGAATAGGAAATGTAAGCAAAAAAAACCTACATCAAATCAATTATTTGCAACAGAATTCAAACTAAGGCTATTATCTACAGCGATAAGCATTAATGAATGCTTATCTGAATCCTTTTAGACTACCAGAATGAAAGCAGATGAATTCATCTTCAACTGTTTTGCACTGTTTGCCTGGCCGGGGGGGGGGGGCTGCTAGAATTTGATAGTCTAATTTAATTAACACTGCATATAGGAATTTATTGTGTGTCTGATATTTGACCTGTGTTTTGACTTCCATAACCTTTTATGTTTTACTTATTATAGTCAATGTTTTCTTGTACAGCTGCTTTGTAACAATGAAAATTGTAAAAAGCGCTATATAAATAAAGCTGACTTGACTTGTGTTTATCTGTAAACCAGCGCAATTCCAAGAAGTAAAGCGAACCCCAAATTTTGTGTCTCAAATTACAATATTACATGGGATCAATAAACAATTCTATTTAAACAGAAATGTAAGGCATCTGAAAAGTGTTCATATCACTCATTATTTGGTTGGGCCTCATTTTGCATGAATTTTGCGCTCTTCAAGACTCTGGGACCTTGATTTCCAAATGAAATGCAAAATTACTTTCATCTGAAAAAAGGACTTTGGTCCAATGTTTTCCAAAGTATATATCATATATGGGTTTCACTTTCTGTATTGAGACAAAAAATATTGACCTTTTTCACCATATACATTTTTTTAGATGTACCTGTAAGTATATAAGCATTTGTGCAGATGGTTTGAAATGTGAAGATGAAAAGTTTAAAATCTGAATGCCATTCAAGCATTATTTAAAGTGAAAGTAATAAAATATATGTTAAGTAGGGTGGATTTCCGATGTTAAATTTGAAAACTTTTGATTTTGAAGTATCATATCCACAGTTTAGCAGCAGATGATGTTATGCATTGCAATACAAAAGACAACAGTGTGCTTTGTATGATTCAACTTTACTCTCTTCTATTTTATTCTTAGGCAGATTTTCTTTTAATAATAATTTGCTTGCTGATTGTGATTTTAGTTTCTTACATATACTTAAATAAATGTAAGAGCTGTCCATATGGAAAACAACTTGTACGGACAAATCTTAAAATACATAATTGTCTTGTCTCAAAATGCACACATGTAATGTTTTTAGGAAGTCGTGTCTGTTAAAATCACTTAAATATCCCAATTAAACTAAAGCCTAGTCTTGGTTTAAGATAATCCACCCCGTTATGAATTAAATCACATTTGTGCAAGAGATCTTTTGATCTCAACGTATAACACAATAAAAATCTCACAAATATTAAAATGTAATATTTACATGTGTTATTGCCACTTTATTTGGCACAATAAAGACAGACGCACTTAACTGTTAATCATTAGAATTGGGTCATTTGGTAGTATACAAAACCAAAGGAAAATCCTGCAGGATTGACCTATCCTCAAACTTCCCAAACCATCTGACCACTGTATTTTCATGACTTTGTCATTTAAAAATCTGTTTCCACCAGACAAAAGAGTTTTAATCTGAGCATAACTAGAACACAATGTGCTCATAATATGCAACATTCCATGACTTGTCAATGACCTGTAAGAATTGTATTAAATTTTCATAACTTTTCCACATCTGGAAATCCCAGTTTTATAAACGGACCATTCCAGGTTTTACATGTCCTATTAAAAGGACACTGTACATAAATAAAACTTTGTAACTTTTAAAGTTGTCTTGCTTTGATCAGAAACTGAATGCCAAGTTCCTAAAGTTGTTGTGTTAAAGTGACAGTTAAAAAGTCAAAGTGAGCAGAAATAAAACAAACAGTAGTAACAGAAAGTGTCCAGTAGGGATCACTGCAGTGTTCAGACATGGACAGTCCCAGTGATGATGTTTATCTCGGGATCGTCCGATCTGATTTACATAACAAACATAAAAGTAGCATAAACTAGATGTTAAAGGGTGTTGGACTACTGACCACTAATAAAGATGATGGCATGATCTGCGTGTCTCTCCAGAACAGCTCGCAGAGGAAGAGACTCTGCTCACACCCCACATACTCTGCCCTGAAGAAAGAATGAGAAAGAGAAACTAAGTTTATATTAATCTAACCGTTAATTTTTTAACGCTGCAATCTCAAACTTTGGCTGTATATCGTAATCTTGGGTTGAAACGTAAAATTGCAGGTTATTTTATGAATTTATCTTTACTTGGATTAAAATCACATTTTCCAAAAAATTTTGCCCCGACAGCTCAATTTATGAATCATAAATATAAGCCTACCAATGAGAATATTATAAGATAAGGAAAATGTATGACCCTGTGCCAGGAGGTTAACATCAACATACATCCCAAAATATCCAAAACAAGTACAATAACCCATTCCTGGGCCACATCTTATTTACCTGGAATACAAGACTACAGGTTTAGCCTTTACTTTGGCCCGTATACATCTCAAAAGAAACGTAGGCCTACGGTTTCCTGGCGTTTCGGTTCAAGTTCATAGTTATGAAAACCACCAGGTGTGGCTGTCTCTTCATATATTCCTTAAAGGGATACTTCACCCAAAATGTGAAAATTCTGCCAATTCCTTCTGATGAACACAGAGAAAGATATTTGGAAGAATGCTTATAACCAGACATATTTTGCCACCAATGAAAAAACACAATATAGTACCAGTCTAATCCCTGTATGGGAAATTGTCTTTATAAAATATTATGCTTACAAATGTCAGGAGGTATAGTGTTATCCTAAATGTGAAATAAATTCATTGGTGACGGTCTGCGAAACAGAAAAACTCTTCAGAACACTGAATCGGAACCAAAAATAATCAGTTTGACTTGCTTGAATATATTTGATGCATTGATATATTTTTGAAGGGAAAGTTGATTGTTTGTTTTTGTGTGCATACAATAGAGGTCAGAGGGGTTTGGCTACCAACATTTTTCAAAATAACTTTTGTGTTTTGCACAAAGTTTTCTGGTGAATTAATTTCTTTAAATATAACTTTTTTTGCATTAAATTGTTGTATTTCCAGTGTTGCCGTTGTGAATTTCTTGCTCCTCAAAGTCCACAATTTTAATTCCAGTTTACTGGAACAGGTCCCCCTATTGCATCACTTCAGACAAACAGATGAAAAGATGTGTTCACGAGTTCACTTTAGCAAATAATTAAATATGCGGCAATTAATTAAGCAGAGAATGTAGTATGTGTAATATTTGGAGTTAGATGTCTGATAACTGATGCTGCTGCCAACATGACAACATGTGCCAGCATCCTGAATCTGCGGCACACAACTGCATAGCACATGCTCTAAACCTGGTTGTGAAGAAGGCAATAGAACAAACACCCGGAGTAGTGGATATTACACTAAAGGCAAGAAAAATAGTTGCTCATTTCAGTTCCAGCACAACAGCAAGAGAAAGATTATTGGTGTTACAAAATCAGATGGGCAAACCAAATCATAAATTGACACAAAAAGGTTTTTGTTAAATTGCTTTACATTCTGACTTCATTGAACATGCCTTCAACAAAATAACTAATATATGTTTAATTAATGGCTAATGTTTTTACAGATCAAGTCGAGGAAAAAGTATGGAATCACTAAATGTTGAGTAAAAATTGTGGAACGTAGCACCGCCTGTACTGCTGTGATTGCTAATGACAGGCAGCTGCGTAATTATGTGCACGTGCTCCTCCCAAACTTTGTTAATAAAACATCATGCCTACATAAGGCACCTGTACCGCTCTGGCAATACGACAACATTATCTGAATTGGTCTTTTAGAAACGCTGCAATGTCTAACTGGTTTGTCTCAGCGGCTCTTCTGTGCCTTTTCTGTAGAAGTCAGGCCACGGTGTCAGAGTGCGAAGAGGTCACAAAACCACTCGACCTGAAAGATGACTACAAAAGTGTAAGTGACCTAATGTTTTTTTGTACATTTTAAATTCCATTGGACACTTGTCTATTGGTTAGCCATATCACAATTTTCAGACTGTTATTGCATTGCTGTATTTTCTTTTACCCAGATCATGGGGGAATGGATCTTCCTTGAGGGCATAGCTGATCACCATTTCTACACAAGCATTCTGAAAACAGTGACCAGCGCCTGGATAGTTTTTGGTCCCAGTTCTCATGAAGACACTGTGACCCTCAGTCAGGGGACCATGCTGTAAGAGTTTAAAAACGTTACGTTCCTTGTCATGTGTGTTCTGGTTAAGTCAGTATGACAATTGTTTTGTGTTTACTAATATTTGATGATTCGTCCCCGTTAGAGGAGGAAGGTGTGCTTATAAGACCCTTAACATAACTGTTGAAGACAGTACAGGTTATGCTAATGGTAAGTTATAAATCTTTTTAATTTAAGACTCCGATGTTCTGAGCTTTAATATATTTTATGCTGATGTTGGTTAATAGAGACAGACACATCAAAAGAGGGAAGATTTTTGCCGTCGTGTCAAAACTGCCTCACCATTAGCATGAACGGCACAGTAGAAAATGAGACCATGAAGTTGCTCTACTTGTACAGTAAGTTACTTGTGGCATGTAGACTGTTTGTTACATTAGATTTTTCAGATTCATAGATGAGTCTTAAGGTTAGACCTAGACTAAAATGAATGTTTGAACTATCTTTACTAATAACTTGGCCCTGACAACCTTTAAAACATGTCAGTGCCCTTTTGTCAAGATGCACGCCAGTAATGTCTTATGCATTTTTATAAATGTGACAAATCTTTTAGTTTAATTTGGGTCTAGTCCTGGTTCTAGCTAAACCATGTCTGTAAAATCGGGCCATTGTCCAGTAAGTTAATATTATATAGTGGTTGACTGTTGTTGAAAAACATGTGCATATGATATTTCTCATTTGGTGCTACAGCGAGAAAAGGTCACCAAAATGAAACCGATTTGGCCTTGTACTGGAAACAAGCTCAGTGTCTTGGCTTCAGAAGAGAACCCAAGTACTCGTATGATGGTGTATCAGGTTTGGCCAAAATAAAGACTAATTCACTTTAGAAATTGTTCAAAATATAAACTGAATTGCAGTGTAAATTACATGTTTTTCTTTGACTCTCTGCAGACTTGTGTTATATGGAAGAGACTGACCAGGAGAATGTGGACAAATTAGGTTGATTCTAAATGATGGAAAATAAAATTATTATAAAAAAATGTCTTGTTTGAAATATTTGAGTATCTCAAACTTGCCTCATCACCACATATACAGGTACATCTCAAATTTGAACATGAAAAGGTCAATATTTTATTAATCATTTCAGAAAGTGAAAATCATATACTATATAGATTCATTACATGTAGGGAACTATTCAAAGCCTTTGGCTTAACCGACGGTCTGCTTGCCGTCTCTCGTTGCAGAACACACTAAATACACATGCGCTAATACTTTCTCCCAAACATCATAAAATAGAGAATGTGTCTGTCCCCCGGATTAGCAAACATAAAATAATGCATAAACCTCTCAAAGGTAATTTAATTAACGTTTAACTAAACATGAACATATTACAAATAATCAACTGTAACGACTCGGATTGCTAAATATTAGATCTCTCTCTAATAAAGCACTTTTTGTTAACAATATGATAACCGATCATAAAATAGACATGCTCTGTCTAACAGAAATATGGCTAAAGCCAGATGATTATATTGCTTTAAATGAGTCTGTCCCCCAAGATTATTATAAACGCGAGCCTCGCCTAAAAGGCATGCTCACCGTAACTCTTTTAGCATTTCTCAGAAGTCTAATCCTAAATACAATTCTTTTGAAGTCATGGTACTTTCATGCATCAATACCTAATACTAAGGACAAAACATCTAAAATTTATTCTGGCTATTGTATATAGGCCTCCAGGGCACCACACAGATTTTATTAAAGAATTTGGTGGGTTCTTATCAGAACTAGTACTGGCTGCAGACAGAGTCCTTGTTGTTGGTGACTAACATTCATGTAGATAAAGATACAGACGCTTTAGGAATGGCTTTTAAAGACACTCTTACTCCATGGGCGTTAGTCAACATGTGTCGGGACCTACTCACCTTCGTAATCATACTTTAGATTTAATATTGTCTTACGGTATAAACGTGGACGACGTAAAATCCTTCAGCAGAGCGAAGACATTTCGGATCATTATCTGGTATCATGCTTGCTTCACTACCCAATGGTGGCAAATCAAACTCCTAGTTACAAATATTGTTGAACAATAACTTCGACTACAAAAGGTGCGTTTCTTGATAATTTGCCTGAATTGTCTCAAATCTCTAGCATGAGTAATAACGTTGAAGATCTTGACTTTACCATTGAAAATATTAATGCCACCTTCTCAGAAACGCTAGACATAGTTGCTCCTCTGCGCTTGAAGAAGATTAAAAATGACGGACCGACACCGTGGAATAATGAACTCACTCAGGCTCTAAAGAAAGCGGCACGAAAAATGGAGCGCAACTTTAAGAAAACTAAATTAGAGGTATTTCGTACTGCCTGGAAAGATAATATTAAAAAATACAGAAAAGCTCTAAAAACGTCTAGATCTGCCTACCTTTCATCGCTAACAGAAGAAAACCAGCATAACCCTAGGTTTTTATTTGATACAGTGGCTAAATTAACCAAAAATAAATCGTCAGCGACTTCTGATTCTGTATACCAGCATAGCAGTGATGATTTTATGAACTATTTCACAAATAAAATCCAAGATATTAGAGAAAAAATTATAACTATGCAACCAGAAGTGAATCCCGCTGAACAAACGACTAACTACAACGCCTCTGAGGAGAAATTACGTTTATTTTCTACTATAGATCACGATGAACTCTCTAAAATCATTAGATCATCTAAATCAACTTCATGCATGTTAGACCCTATACCTACAAATCTACTGAAAGAGATGCTCCCAGAAATAATAGATCCTCTACTTAGCATTATTAACTCATCTCTGACATTATGACATGTGCCTAAAGCATATAAGGTGGCTGTTATAAGGCCCCTTGTCAAAAAACCCCATCTGGACCCTGGAGAACTAGTTAACTACAGACCTATTTCGAATCTGCCTTTCTTATCTAAAGTTCTGGAAAAAGTAGTCTCAATTCAAATATGCTCCTTCCTCCAAAGGAATGAGATAAATGAAGATTTCCAGTCTGGATTTAGAGCACATCACAGTACAGAGACTGCTCTGATTAGAGTTACAAATGATCTGCTTATGGCGTCCGACCGAGGTTGTATCTCCTTATTGGTGCTGCTAGATCTTAGTGCTGCATTCGACACCATTGACCACAGCATGCTCCTACATAGACTCGAAAATGATGTCGGTATTAAGGAAATAGCTTTGAAATGGCTTAGATCTTATTAATGCGACCGTTTTCAATATGTAGCGATAAACAATGAGGTATCACGCAAATCGCAAGTCCAGCACGGTGTACCACAGGGCTCAGCCTTAGGGCCTATGCTCTTCGCATTATACATGCTACCTCTAGGAGATATAATAAAGCGACACAGAGTAAGCTTTCACTGTTATGCTGATGATACGCAACTTTATATTTCCTCGAAGCCTCATGAAACACAGCAATTCCATCGACTAGTGGAATGCATAGTCGATATAAAAAAGTGGATGAGTAGCAATTTTTTATTACTGAACTCGGACAAAACTGAAGTGTTACTTATCGGACCGAAAACCCCCCTACGTAACAACCAAGAATACTGCTTAACTATTGATGGATCTTCCATAAAACCCTCATCTTCAGCTAAGAATCTTGGCTTTATATTCGATAGTACTCTGTCATTTGAGAACCAGGTCGCCAACACCTGTAAAATTGTGTTTTTCCATCTTAAAAATATATTAAAAATATGGCTGTCACCATCAGATGCAGAGAAGCTTATACATGCCTTTATGACATCAAGACTAGATTACTGTAATGTACTATTAGGTGGTTGCCCTGCAGGCCTATTACAAAAACTCCAACTGGTCCAAAATGCGGCAGCTCGAGTTCTTACGCGTACAAAAAAGTATGAGCATATCAGCCCGGTTCTATCAACCTTGCACTGGTTACCTATAAAGCATCGCATAAACTTTAAAATCTTGCTTATTACATATAAAGCCTTGCATGGTTTAGCTCCTTACTACTTGAGAGAACTTCTAACGTATTATAGTCCATCACGTACACTACGCTCTCAGGTGTCAGGTCAGTTGGTAATACCTAGAATTTCAAAATCAAGTGCAGGCGGCAGATCCTTTTCCTATGTAGCGCCTAAACTTTGGAACAGTCTTCCCTGCACTGTCCGGGAGGCAGACACACTCTGTCAGTTTAAATCTAGACTAAAGACGCATCTTTTTAATCTTGCATACACTACACTATCATAATATATATATTTCAAAGATCTAGGCTGCAGTTATATCAACCGGAACCAGGGACACTTCCAATAACAACTGATGCATTTATTGCATCAAAGAGTGCAGAACAGTACTCTATTCTCAGCCAGTCTTGTCTCATTGTTCCAAGGTTACCAGAGCGGGCAGGATGCAGTCCATGTCATGATTCCGCTATCATGTAGTTACACTGTACTTGTATATGTGTAATGACAATAAAGTTGAATCTAATCTAATCTAATGTCATGTTTATTCTTGGTCTTGCAGCGGAGTCATGGCATAGCCTTAGGTTTTGTGTGAGAAAGACATGGCTTTGTTTTGATTCTGACTTGCCATGTGCTTTCTCGTGTCTCGTCAGTGTTTCCCGCCCTTTTGTCTCGTTAACCTTCCCTGAGTGTTTCAGTACCTGCACCTGCCCCTTAATTATCCTGTGTTTGGTCCCCTATAAGACATCCTCGTGTTCATTGTCCTGTGCTCGTTCATTGTATGCTGTACATGTTTCCTGCACCATAGGTAGAGTTATTTGGTCATGTCAAGTTCTGGTCTGTTAATGTTAAGTTACCTAGTGTTTTGTTATTTTTGCCCCCCTTGTGGGAAGTGATTGTTTTCGGTTTTTGTATTTAGTTGATTTAGAGTTTTCCCCCATCGTGGGTGTTTGTTTTGTATCTATTTTGTTATTAAAGTCTGTTTGTTAACCCCTTCATCCCCGTGTCTGCCTGCACTTGGGTTCTTCCACCACGTCCACCCTCCACGTTCACGACAGAATGAACGAGCCAAAGCAGAACCCAGCAGGCAGATTGGAGGCAAGGCGAGCGACCCAGGCTCGTCGCCTCCTGTGTTTACGTCAGGGGCACTCTGACGTTTTAGAGTTTGCGGACCGCTTTTTTGAGGTGGCAGGGGAGATAGCCACAGTGAGCAGGAACAGATGGTCCTGTTCAATGGCGGACTCAACCAACCTCTAGAGGGGTGGGAGATGCAAATGCTGAGACTGCTGGGCTTCACTGACCTGATCAGGTATGCCATGAATCGGCCGGAGCCCAGGGTCTCAGCTCAACCCAGTCTTTCCCCCCCGCTGGCCGCCATCCCCGAGGGCCGTACCCTGCAAATCGGGGTTGTGGGCCTCTCCTCACCCTCTGCGACCTCCACCTCATCCACCACACCATCTCCTACAGTCTCCCCACCTGCAGTCAGCCTTCGGGGCAAGAGGGGAAGGCGAGAATCTTGGGGGTCCTCGTCAGAGGCCTCCAACCCGGAGACAGCCACGCCATTCACCTCCTTCCTCCAGCCGACCACCAGACGGGTGCCTCGGCTGAAGAAGAAGAGGCAACGGAGGGTGGTCTCAAGTCCGGTGGTCTCAAGTCCGATGGTCTCAAGTCCGGTGGTCTCAAGTCCGGTGGTCTCAAGTCCGGTGGTCTCAAGTCCGCTGGTCTCAAGTCCGGTGGTCGGTCCTGCCTTTCAGCCGGCGTCAAGTCCTGTTCCTCAGCCAGCCTTTCAGCCGGCGTCAAGTCCTGTTCCTCACCCGGCCTTTCAGCCGGCGTCAAGTCCTGTTCCTCAGCCGGCCTGCCAGCCGGCCCCTCCCAGAACCTCTGGGACTCTGCGCTCTCGAGCGCCGCCCCCCAGGGTGTCCCCTAAGTCCCCTGGGACTCCGCACTTCCGAGCGCCAGGGACAAAGACTGTTCCCCCTTGTCCCAACCCCTTTGGACTTCCCCCCTTTGACTCATTTTTTCCCCCCATGAACTTTGTTGTTCCCACTCCCCCCCTCCCTTGTTTGTTATTTTAATTATGTCACCTCAACCCTATTGTTATTTATTCTTGTCTGCCCATAATCTTGTTTAGTATGTTTTGCCTTGTCGTTGTCCCAGTCTGCCTTGTCTTGTCAGTCTACCCCTTGATGAACACCTGGAGGTGTTCATTTAAGGGGGGGGGGGGGGCTTATGTCATGATTCCGCTATCATGTCATGTTTATTCTTGGTCTTGTAGCGGAGTCATGGCATAGCCTTAGGTTTTGTGTGAGAAAGACATGGCTTTGTTTTGATTCTGACTTGCCATGTGCTTTCTCGTGTCTCGTCAGTGTTTCCCGCCCTTTTGTCTCGTTAACCTTCCCTGAGTGTTTCAGTACCTGTACCTGCCCCTTGTTAATTATCCTGTGTTTGGTCCCCTATAAGACATCCTCGTGTTCATTGTCCTGTGCTCGTTCATTGTATGCTATACATGTTTCCTGCACCATAGGTAGAGTTATTTGGTCATGTCAAGTTCTGGTCTGTTAATGTTAAGTTACCTAGTGTTTTGTTATTTTTGCCCCCCTTGTGGGAAGTGATTGTTTTCGGTTTTTGTATTTAGTTGATTTAGAGTTTTCCCCCATCGTGGGTGTTTGTTTTGTATCTGTTTTGTTATTAAAGTCTGTTTGTTAACCCCTTCATCCCCGTGTCTGCCTGCACTTGGGTTCTTCCACCACGTCCACCACCACGTTCACGACAGTCCAAGGTTACCGGAGCGGGCAGGGCGCAATCCATTCCCAGACCTGACAAATGCTGGACGAAGGACGTGGCGACTTTACAAAACTTCAGTCGCTATTAGATTATTAATGATAATTTTAAATCTAACTTTTTTTATTTTGCCTTGTTGTACAAGCACTGTCGAGCTTGTGCAGAGGCAGCAGTTTTTGCCAGAGGGGAACTGGAATCCTCTGGTTAGGCCTGGTTTACCTCTGAGGTTTTTTTCTCCTCCAATTGAGTTTTGGGTTCCTCGCCACCGTTTGCATACTGTTTTGCACTGTTTGCCTGACCGGGGGGGGCTGCTAGAATTTGATAGTCTTATTTAATTAACACTGCATATAGGAATTTATTGTGTGTCTGATATTTGACCTGTGTTTTGACTTCCATAACCTTTTATGTTTTACTTATTATAGTCAATGTTTTCTTGTACAGCTGCTTTGTAACAATGAAAATTGTAAAAAGCGCTATATAAATAAAGCTGACTTGACTTGACTTTATCTGTAAACCAGCGCAATTACAAGAAGTAAAGAGAACACCAAATTCTGTCTCAAATTACAATATTTAATGGCATCAATAAACAATTCTATTTAAACAGAAACGTAAGGCTTCTGAAAAGTGTTCATATCACTCATTATTTGGTTGGGCCTCATTTTGCATAAATTTTGCACTCTTCAAGACTCTGGGACCTTGATTTCCAAATGAAATGCAAAATTACTTTCATCTGAAAAATGGACTTTGGTCCAATGTTTTCCAAAGTATATATCATATATGGGTTTCACTTTCTGTATTGAGACAAAAAATATTGACCTTTTTCACCATATACATTTTTTTAGATGTACCTGTAAGTATATAAGCATTTGTGCAGATGGTTTGAAATGTGAAGATGAAAAGTTTAAAATCTGAATGCCATTTCAAGCATTATTTAAAGTGAAAATAATAAAATATATGTTAAGTAGGGTGGATTTCCGATGTGCTAAATTTGAAGACTTTTGATTTTGAAGTATCATATCCACAGTTTAGCAGCAGATGATATTATGCATTGCAATGCAAAAGACGACAGTGTGCTTTGTATGATTCAACTTTACTCTCTTCTATTTTATTCTTAGGCAGATTTTCTTTTAATAATAATTTGCTTGCTGATTGTGATTTTAGTTTCTTACATATACTAAAATAAATGTAAGAGCTGTCCATATGGAAAACAACTTGTACGGACAAATCTTAAAATACATAATTGTTTCCTCTCAAAATGCACACATGTAATGTTTTTAGGAAGTCGTGTCTGTTAAAATCACTTAAATATCCCAATTAAACTAAAGCCTAGTCTTGGTTTAAGATAATCCACCCCGTTATGAATTAAATCACATTTGTGCAAGAGATCTTTTGATCTCAACGTATAACACAATAAAAATCTCACAAATATTAATATGTAATATTATGTACATGTGTTATTGCCACTTTATTTGGCACAATAAAGACAGACGCACTTAACTGTTAATCATTAAAATTGGGTCATTTGGTAGTATACAAAACCAGAGGAAAATATTGCAGGATTGACCTATCCTCAAACTTCCCAAACCATCTGACCACTGTATTTTCATGACTTTGTCTGTCATTTAAAAATCTGTTCCCACCAGACAAAATAGTTTTAATCTGAGCATAACTAGAACACAATGTGCTCATAATATGCAACATTCCATGACTTGTCAATGACCTTTAAGAATTGTATTAAATTTTCATAATTTTTCCACATCTGGAAATCCCAGTTTTATAAACGGACCATTCAAGGTTTTACATGTCCTATTAAAAGGACACTGTACATAAATACAACTTTGTAACTTTTAAAGTTGTCTTGCTTTGATCAGAAACTGAATGCCAAGTTCCTAAAGTTGTTGTGTTAAAGTGACAGTTAAAAAGTCATAGTGAGCAGAAATAAAACAAACAGTAGTAACAGAAAGTGTCCAGTAGGGATCACTGCAGTGTTCAGACATGGACAGTCCCAGTGATGATGTTTATCTCGGTCCGATCGTTCGATCTGATTTACATAACAAACATAAAAGTAACATAAACTAGATGATAAAGGGTGTTGGACTACTGACCACTAATAAAGATGATGGCATGATCTGCGTGTCTCTCCAGAACAGCTCGCAGAGGAAGAGAAGACGGAAGAGCTGAGCAGACCAACTCTGCTCACACCCCACATACTCTGCCCTGAAGAAAGAATGAGAGAGAGAAACTAAATTTATATTAATCTAACCGTTCATTTTTTAACGCTTCAATCTCAAACTTTGGCTGTATATCGTAATCTTGGGTTGAAACGTAAAATTGCAGGTTATTTTATGAATTTATCTTTACTTGGATTAAAATCACATTTTACAAAATTTTGCCCCGACAGCTCAATTTATGAATCATAAATATAAGCCTACCAATGAGAATATTATAGGTTAAGGAACATTTATAACCCTGTGCCAGGAGGTTAACATCAACATACATCCCAAAATATCCAAAACAAGTACAATAACCCATTCCTGGGCCACATCTTATTTACCTGGAATACAAGACTACAGGTTTAGCCTTTACTTTGGCCCGTATACACCTCAAAAGAAACGTAGGCCTACGGTTTCCTGGCGTTTCGGTTCAAGTTCATAGTTATGAAAACCACCAGGTGTGGCTGTCTCTTCATATGTTCCTTAAAGGGATACTTCACCCAAAATGTGAAAATTCTGCCAATTCCTTCTGATGAACACAGAGAAAGATATTTGGAAGAATGCTTATAACCAGACATATTTTGCCCCCATTGACTACCAATGAAAAAACACAATATAGTACCAGTCTAATCCCTGTATGGGAAATTGTCTTTATAAAATATTATGCCTACAAATGTCAGGAGGTATAGTGTTATCCTAAATGTGAAATTAATTCATTGGTGACGGTCTGCGAAACAGAAAGACAGGTCCCCCCTATTGCATCACTTCAGACAAACAGATGAAAAGATGTGATCACGAGTTCACTTTAGCAAATAATTAAATAGGCAGCAATTAATTAAGCAGAGAATGTAGTATGCGTAATATTTGGAGTTAGATGTCCGATAACTGATGCTGCTGCCAACATGACAACATGTGCCAGCATCCTGAATCTGCGGCACACAACTGCATAGCACATGCTCTAAACCTGGTTGTGAAGAAGGCAATAGAGCAAACACCCGGAGTAGTGGATATTACACTAAAGGCAAGAAAAATAGTTGCTCATTTCAGTTCCAGCACAACAGCAAGAGAAAGATTATTGGTGTTACAAAATCAGATGGGCAAACCAAATCATAAATTGATCCAGGAGGTGGATACGCGATGGAACAGCACATATGCCATGTTAGAGCATCTTTCTGCTCAGAGGGAGCCAGTAGGTGCTGCTTTGGTAACTTTGAAGACAAACCTCACACCTTTGACTTCAGTAGAGTATCAGATAGTAAATGAATGTCTTGGTGTAATGTGTCACTTCAATGAGGCTTCCACTGAATTGTCAGAGGAGAAGAGAGTGTCAGGGTTAAAGGTTATTCCACTAATACAAATGCTGAGGCATGCAATGACCTCAAAGAACTCACAGGTTCAAAATGAGACAGCTTTGCAATTGGGCAAATTATGGAATCAACACACTTTTAGATGATGTTCATCAAGGTTTTTTACTTTATAGCAAACAGAAAAATCACAGATGTGACACAAAAAGGTTTTTGTTAAATTGCTTTACATTCTGGCTTCATTGAACATGCCTTCAACAAAATAACCAATATATGTTTAATCAATGGCTTATGTTTTTACAGATCAATACGAGGAAAAAGTATAGAATCACTAAATGTTGAGTAAAAATTGTGGAACGTAGCACCGCCTGTACTGCTGTGATTGCTAATGACAGGCAGCTGCGTAATTATGTGCACGTGCTCCTCCCAAACTTTGTTAATAAAACATCATGCCTACATAAGGCACCTGTACCGCACTGGCAATATGACAACATTATCTGAATTGGTCTTTTAGAAACGCTGCAATGTCTAACTGGTTTGTCTCAGCGGCGCTACTGTGCCTTTTCTGTAGAAGTCAGGCCACGGTGTCGGAGTGTGAAGAGGTCACAAAACCACTCGACCTGAACGATGACTACAAAAGTGTAAGTGACCTAATGTTTTTTATACATTTTAAATTCCATTGGACACTTGTCTATTGGTTAGCCATATCACAATTTTCAGACTGTTATTGCATTGATGTATTTTCTTTTACCCAGATCATGGGGGAATGGATCTTCCTTTTTGGCACCATTTCTACACAAGCATTCTGAAAACAGTGACCAGCGCCTGGATAGTTTTTGGTCTCAGTTCTCATGAAGACACTGTGACCCTCAGTCAGGGGACCATGCTGTAAGAGTTTAAACGTTACGTTCCTTGTCATGTGTGTTCTGGTTAAGTCAATATGGCAATTGTTTTGTATTTACTAATATTTGATGATTCGTCCCCGTTAGAGGAGGAAGGTGTGCTTATAAGACCCTTAACATAACTGTTGAGGACAGTACAGGTTATGCTAATGGTAAGTTAAGAGTCTTTTTAATTTAAGACTCCGATGTTCTGAGCTTTAATATATTTTATGCTGTTTTTGGTTCATAGAGACAGACACATCAAAAGTGGGAAGATTGTTGCCGTCGTGTCATAACTGCCTCACCATTAGCATGAACGGCACAGTAAAAAATGAGACCATGAAGTTGCTCTACTTGTACAGTAAGTTACTTATGGCATGTAGACCGTTCATTACATTAGATTTTTCAGATTCATTGAGTCTTAACGGTTGGCGTAGTTCAAACATTCATTTTAGTCTATCTTTACTAATAACTTGCCCTGACAACCTTTCAAAACATGTCAGTGCCCTTTTTGTCAAGATGCACACCAGTAATGTCTTATGCATTTTTTTAAATGTGACAAATCTTTTAGTTTAATTTGGGTCTAGTCCTGGTTCTAGCTAAACCATGTCTGTAAAATCGGGCCATTGTCCAGTAAGTTAATATTATATACAGTGATTGACTGTTGTCTATTGACTATTTCTCATTTGGTGCTACAGCGAGAAAAGGTTTCCAAAATGAAACTGATTTGGCCTTGTACTGGAAACAAGCTCAGTGTCTTGGCTTCAGAAGAGAACCCAAGTACTCGTATGATGGTGTATCAGGTTTGGCCAAAATAAAGACTAATTCACTTTGCAATTCAGTTTATATTATGAACAATTTCTAGTGTAAATTACATGTTTTTCTTTGACTCTCTGCAGACTTGTGTTATATGGAGAAGACTGACCAGGAGAATGTGGACAAATTGGGTTGATGATAAATGCTGGTATCTTTTAGAAATGATGGAAAATAAAATTATTAAAACAAATGTCTTGTTTTCATAAGCTGTTTGAAGTATTTGAGTATCTCATCTTGCCTCTCATCACCACATATACAGGTACATCTCAAATTTGAATATGAAAAAGGTCAATATTTTATTAATCATTTCAGAAAGTGAAAGTCATATACTATAGAGATTCATTACATGTAGGGAAATATTCGAAGCCTTTATCTGTAAACCAGCGCAATTCCAAGAAGTAAAGTGAACCCCAAATTCTGTGTCTCAAATTACAATATTACAAGGGATCAATAAACAATTCTATTTTAAACAGAAATGTAAGGCTTCTGAAAAGTGTTCATATCACTCATTATTTGGTTGGGCCTCATTTTGCACACTTCAAGACTCTGGGACCTTGATTTCCAAATGAAATGCAAAATTACTTTCATCTGAAAAAAGGACTTTGGTCCAGTGTTTTCCAAAGTATATATCATATATGGGTTTCACTTTCTGTATTGAGACAAAAAATATTGACCTTTTTCACCATGTACATTTTTTTTAGATGTACCTGTAAGTATATAAGCATTTGTGCAGTTGGTTTGAAAGATGAAAAGTTTAAAATCTGAATGCCATTCAATCATAAAAGTGAAAATAAAATCTATGTTAAGTAGGGTGTATTTCCGATGTGCTAAATTTGAAGACTTTTGATTTTGAAGTATCATATCCACAGTTTAGCAGCAGATGATGTTATGCATTGCTATACAAAAGACAACAGTGTGCTTCGTATGATTCAACTTTACTCTCTTCTATTTTATTCTTAGGCAGATTTTCTCTTAATAATAATTTGCTTGCTGATTGTGATTTAAGTTTCTTACATTTAGTCATTTAGCAGACGCTTTTATCCAAAGCGACTTACAGATGAGGAAACATTGGAAGCAATTATAACAACATAGGCCACAAAATACGTAAGTGCATCAAACTAGTCCATTAAAGCCTAGCACAGTATAAAAAGCTAAGAATAGTGAGGTTAGTACCTTTTCTTTTATAAAGGAAAGGGAAGAGAATTAGGAAAAATTAATCAACGACGTGTTGACGGAAGAGATGCGTTTTAGGCGTTTTTTAAAGATGGCAACCGAGTCTGCTGATCTTGTAGCAGCGTGTAGATCATTCCACCAATGTGGAACAGATCCAGAGGTATGGGAGAGTGACTTTTTTCCTTTTTGGGATGGTACCACTAGTAGTTGTTCCTTTGCAGACCGCAGTGATCTGGCAGGAACATAGATCTGCATTAGCGAGTGGAGATACGATGGTGCGGACCCGGTGGTGGTCTTGTAGGCCAGGAGCATAGCTTTGAACTTTATGCGGGCGGCAACAAGGAGCCAGTGTAACCTGAAGAAGAGCGGGGTTACATGCGCTCTCTTCGGTTCATTGAAGACCACTCTTGCCGCCGCATTCTGGATCATCTGGAGAGGTTTGCTTGTGCAAGCAGGAAGTCCAGCCAGAAGCGCATTGCAATAATCCAGTTTGGACAGGACAAGAGCCTGGCCTAGGACTTGCGTAGAGTGCTCCGATAGGAAAGATCTAATTTTCCTAATGTTGTAGAGAATGAATCTACAGGACCGGGTGGTGCTGGCAACATGACTTGTGAGGTTAAGCCGATCATCGATTACCACTCCCAGGTTTCTGGCTGTGCTGGACGGTGTAATCGTTGATGAACCTAGTTGAATGGCAAGGTTGTGGTGAATCTTTGGGTTGGCTGGGATCACAAGCAGTTCCGTTTTTGCAAGGTTTAGCTGCAGGTGATGATCCTTCATGCAAAGCGAGATGTCACTCAGGCATGCCGCAATGCGAGCAGCGACCGTCGGATCGTCCGATTCAAATGACAAGTAGAGTTGTGTGTTGTCGGCATAGCAGTGATAGGAGAAGCCATGCTTCTGAATGACCGAGCCGAGGGATGTCATGTAAATGGAGAAGAGTAGCGGTCCAAGCACTGAGCCCTGTGGCACCCCCGTGTTGAGCTGTTGGGACGCGGAGAGCTCATCTCTCCAGGATACTCTGAATGACCTACCCGAGAGGTAGGATGCAAACCATTGCAACGCCATTCCAGAGACACCCATAGCACTGAAAGAAGCCACGAGGATGTGATGATTGACAGTGTCAAAGGCAGCAGACAGATCCAGTAGGATGAGCACAGATGACATGGATGATGCTTTTGCCAGTCTCAGGGCTTCGATGACTGAGAGCAGTGCAGTCTCTGTGGAATGACCGGTTCTGAACCCAGACTGATTGCTGTCTAGGAGGTTGTTTTGCATGAGAAAGGAGGAGAGCTGGCTGAACACAACTCGCTCCAGGGCTTTGGCGATGAAGGGAAGAAGGGAGACAGGCCTGTAGTTTCCTAGCAGTGTAGGGTCCATGGTGGGTTTCTTTAGAAGCGGTGTGATGCGGGCCTCTTTGAACGCTGTGGGAAATGTCCCAGTGGTGAGCAAAGAGTTGATGATGTGGGTCAGAGCAGGCACAACCATTGGAGAGATGGCCTGGAGGAGATGGGTGGGGATGGGATCAAGTGGGCAGGTGGTAGGGTGGTTGGAGCCAATGACCTTGGAGACATCAGCTTCAGACAGAGGAGAAAAGGTGGGGAGCACACACGTGTCAGGGATGTGGGCGGGTTCGACAGGTAGAGAACTGGCTGCTGATGGCAGTAGTTTTCTTTACGAAGAAAACTACTTCTTACATATACTAAAATAAATGTAAGAGCTGTCCATATGGAAAACAACTTGTACGGACAAATTTTAATATACATAATTGTCTTGTCTCATAATGCACACATGTAATGTTTTTAGGAAGTCGTGTCTGTTAAAATCACTTAAATATCCCAATTAAACTAAAGCCTAGTCTTGTTTTAAGATAATCCACCCCGTTATGAATTAAATCACATTTGTGCAAGAGATCTTTTGATCTCAACGTATAACACAATAAAAATCTCACAAACATTAAAATGTAATATTTACATGTGTTATTGCCACTTTATTTGGCACAATAAAGACAGACGCACTTAACTGTTAATCATTAAAATTGGGTCATTTGGTAGTATACAAAACCAGAGGAAAATCCTGCAGGATTGACCTATCCTCAAACTTCCCAAACCATCTGACCACTGTATTTTCATGACTTTGTCTGTCATTAAAAATCTGTTTCGACCAGACAAAATAGTTTTAATCTGAGCATAACTAGAACACAATGTGCTCATAAAATGCAAATTCCATGACTTGTCAATGACTTTCAAGAACTGTATTCAATTTATATTACATTTGTAGTGAAATTTACTCACTTACTTACTTCAATGAGGCTTCCACTGAATTGTCAGAGGAGAAGAGAGTGTCAGGGTTAAAGGTTATTCCACTAATACAAATGCTGAGGCATGCAATGACCTCAAAGATCTCACAGGTTCAAAATGAGACAGCTTTGCAATTGGGCAAATTATGGAATCAACACACTTTTAGATGATGTTCATCAAGGTTTTTTACTTTATAGCAAACAGAAAAATCACAGATGTGACACAAAAAGGTTTCTGTTAAATTGCTTTACATTCTGGCTTCATTGAACATGCCTTCAACAAAATAACTAATATATGTTTAATCAATGGTTTATGTTTTTACAGATCAAGTCAAGGAAAAAGTATAGAATCACTAAATGTTGAGTAAAAATTGTGGAACGTAGGACCGCCTGTACTGCTGTGATTGCTAATGACAGGCAGCTGCGCAATTATGTTCACGTGCTCCTCCCAAACTTTGTTAATGAAACATCATGCCTACATAAGGCACCTGTACCGCACTCGCAATATGACAACATTATCTGAATTGGTCTTTTAGAAACGCTGCAATGTCTAACTGGTTTGTCTCAGCGGTGCTTCTGTGCCTTTTCTCTAGAAGTCACGCCACGGTGTCGGAGTGTGAAGAGGTCACAAAACCACTCGACCTGAACGATGACTACAAAAGTGTAAGTGACAATTTTTTTTGTACATTTTAAATTCCATTGGACACTTGTCTATTGGTTAGCCATATCACAATTTTCAGACTGTTATTGCATTGATGTATTTTCTTTTACCCAGATCATGGGGGAATGGATCTTCCTTGAGGGCATAGCTGATCACCATTTCTACACAAGCATTCTGAAAACAGTGACCAGCGCCTGGATAGTTTTTGGTCTCAGTTCTCATGAAGACACTGTGACCCTCAGTCAGGGGACCATGCTGTAAGAGTTTAAACGTTACTTTCCTTGTCATGTGTGTTCTGGTTAAGTCAATATGGCAATTGTTTTGTATTTACTAATATTTGATGATTCGTCCCCGTTAGAGGAGGAAGGTGTGCTTATAAGACCCTTAACATAACTGTTGAGGACAGTACAGGTTATGCTAATGGTAAGTTAAGAGTCTTTTTAATTTAAGACTCCGATGTTCTGAGCTTTAATATATTTTATGCTGATGTTGGTTCATAGAGACAGACACATCAAAAGTGGGAAGATTGTTGCCGTCGTGTCATAACTGCCTCACCATTAGCATGAACGGCACAATAAAAAATGAGACCATGAAGTTGCTCTACTTGTACAGTAAGTTACTTATGGCATGTAGACCGTTCATTACATCAGATCTTTCAGATTCATAGATGAGTCTTAACGGTTGGCGTAGTTCAAACATTCATTTTAGTCTATCTTTACTAATAACTTGCCCTGACAACCTTTCAAAACATGTCAGTGCCCTTTTTGTCAAGATGCACACCAGTAATGTCTTATGCATTTTTTTAAATGTGACAAATCTTTTAGTTTAATTTGTGTCTAGTCCTGGTTCTAGCTAAACCATGTCTGTAAAATCGGGCCATTGTCCAGTAAGTTAATATTATATACAGTGATTGACTGTTGTCTATTGACTATTTCTCATTTGGTGCTACAGCGAGAAAAGGTTTCCAAAATGAAACTGATTTGGCCTTGTACTGGAAACAAGCTCAGTGTCTTGGCTTCAGAAGAGAACCCAAGTACTCGTATGATGGTGTATCAGGTTTGGCCAAAATAAAGACTAATTCACTTTGCAATTCAGTTTATATTATGAACAATTTCTAGTGTAAATTACATGTTTTTCTTTGACTCTCTGCAGACTTGTGTTATATGGAGAAGACTGACCAGGAGAATGTGGACAAATTGGGTTGATGATAAATGCTGGTATCTTTTAGAAATGATGGAAAATAAAATTATTAAAACAAATGTCTTGTTTTCATAAGCTGTTTGAAGTATTTGAGTATCTCAAACTTGCCTCTCATCACCACATATACAGGTACATCTCAAATTTGAATATTATGAAAAAGGTCAATATTTTATTAATCATTTCAGAAAGTGAAAATCATATACTATATAGATTCATTACATGTAGGGAAATATTCGAAGCCTTTATCTGTAAACAAGCGCAATTCCAAGAAGTAAAGTGAACACCAAATTTTGTGTCTCAAATTACAATATTACATGGGATCAAGAAACAATTCTATTTTAAACAGAAATGTAAGGCTTCTGAAAAGTGTTCATATCCCTCATTATTTGGTTGGGCCTCATTTTGCACTCTTCAAGACTCTGGGACCTTGATTTCCAAATGAAATGCAAAATTACTTTCATCTGAAAAAAGGACTTTGGTCCAGTGTTTTCCAAAGTATATATCATATATGGGTTTCACTTTCTGTTTTGAGACAAAAAATATTGACCTTTTTCACCATGTACATTTTTTTAGATGTACCTGTAAGTATATAAGCATTTGTGCAGTTGGTTTGAAATATGAAGATGAAAAGTTTAAAATCTGAATGCCATTCAAGCATTATTTGAAGTGAAAATAAAATCTATGTTAAGTAGGGTGGATTTCCGATGTGCTAAATTTGAAGACTTGATTTTGAAGTATCATATCCACAGTTTAGCAGCAGATGATGTTATGCATTGCAATACAAAAGACGACAGTGTGCTTTGTATGATTCAACTTTACTCTCTTCTATTTTATTCTTAGGCAGATTTTCTTTTAATAATAATTTGCTTGCTGATTGTGATTTAAGTTTCTTACATTTACATTTAGTCATTTAGCAGATGCTTTTATCCAAAGCGACTTACAGATGAGGAAACATTGGAAGCAATTATAACAACATAGGCCACAAAATACATAAGTGCATCAAACTAGTCCATTAAAGCCTAGCACAGTATAAAAAGCTAAGAATAGTGAGGTTAGTACCTTTTCTTTTTTTTTATAAAGAAGGAAAGGGAAGATAATTAGGAAAAATCAATCAGCGACGTGTTGACGGAAGAGATGCGTTTTTAGGCGTTTTTTAAAGATGGCAACCGAGTCTGCTGATCTTGTAGCAGCGTGTAGATCATTCCACCAATGTGGAACAGATCCAGAGAAGGTATGGGAGAGTGACTTTTTTCCTTTTTGGGATGGTACCACTAGTCGTTGTTCCTTTGCAGACCGCAGTGATCTGGCAGGAACATAGATCTGCATTAGCGAGTGGAGATACGATGGTGCGGACCCGGTGGTGGTCTTGTAGGCCAGGAGCATAGCTTTGAACTTTATGCGGGCGGCAACAGGGAGCCAGTGTAACCTGAAGAAGAGCGGAGTTACATGCGCTCTCTTCGGTTCATTGAAGACCACTCTTGCCGCCGCATTCTGGATCATCTGGAGAGGTTTGATTGTGCAAGCAGGTCCAGCCAGAAGCGCATTGCAATAATCCAGTTTGGACAGGACAAGAGCCTGGCCTAGGACTTGCGTAGAGTGCTCCGATAGGAAAGGTCTAATTTTCCTAATGTTGTAGAGGATGAATCTACAGGACCGGGTGGTGCTGGCAACATGACTTGTGAGGTTAAGCCGATCATCGATTACCACTCCCAGGTTTCTGGCTGTGATGGACGGTGTAATCGTTGATGAACCTAGTTGAATGGCAATGTTGTGGTGAATCTTTGGGTTGGCTGGGATCACAAGCAGTTCCGTTTTTGCAAGGTTTAGCTGCAGGTGATGATCCTTCATCCAAAGCGAGATGTCACTCAGGCATGCCGCGAGCAGCGACCGTCGGATCGTCCGATTGAAATGACAAGTAGAGTTGTGTGTCGTCGGCATAGCAGTGATAGGAGAAGCCATGCTTCTGAATGACCGAGCCGAGGGATGTCATGTAAATGGAGAAGAGTAGCGGTCCAAGCACTGAGCCCTGTGGCACCCCCGTGTTGAGCTGTTGGGACGCGGAGACCTCATCTCTCCAGGATACTCTGAATGACCTACTCGAGAGGTAGGATGCAAACCATTGCAACGCCATTCCAGAGACACCCATAGCACTGAGAGAAGCCAAGAGGATGTGATGATTGACAGTGTCAAAGGCAGCAGACAGATCCAGTAGGATGAGCACAGATGACATGGATGATGCTTTTGCCAGTCTCAGGGCTTCGATGACTGAGAGCAGTGCAGTCTCTGTGGAATGACCGGTCTTGAACCCAGACTGATTGCTGTCTAGGAGGTTGTTTTGCATGAGAAAGGAGGAGAGCTGGTTGAACACAACTCGCTCCAGGGCTTTGGCGATGAAGGGAAGAAGGGAGACAGGCCTGTAGTTTCCTAGCAGTGTAGGGTCCAGGGTGGGTTTCTTTAGAAGCGGTGTGATGCGGGCCTCTTTGAACGCTGTGGGAAATGTCCCAGTGGTGAGCAAAGAGTTGATGATGTGGGTCAGAGCAGGCACAACCATTGGAGAGATGGCCTGGAGGAGATGGGTGGGGATGGGATCCAGTGGGCAGTTGGTAGGGTGGTTGGAGCCAATGACCTTGGAGACATCAGCTTCAGACAGAGGAGAAAAGGTGGGGAGCACACACGTGTTAGGGATGTGGGCGGGTTCGACAGGTGGTGGCGTAGAGAACTGGCTGCTGATGGCAGTAGTTTTCTTTACGAAGAAAACTACTTCTTACATATACTAAAATAAATGTAAGAGCTGTCCATATGGAAAACAACATGTACGGACAAATCTTAAAATACATAATTGTCTTGTCTCAAAATGCACACATGTAATGTTTTTAGGAAGTCGTGTCTGTTAAAATCATTTAAATATCCCATTAAACTAAAGCCTAGTCTTGGTTTAAGATAATCCACCCCGTTATGAATTAAATCACATTTGTGCAAGAGATCTTTTGATCTCAACGTATAACACAATAAAAATCTCACAAATATTAAAATGTAATATTATGTACATGTGTTATTGCCACTTTATTTGGCACAATAAAGACAGACGCACTTAACTGTTAATCATTAGAATTGGGTCATTTGGTAGTATACAAAACCAGAGGAAAATCCTGCAGGATTGACCTATCCTCAAACTTCCCAAACCATCTGACCACTGTATTTTCATGACTTTGTCTGTCATTAAAAATCTGTTTCCACCAGACAAAATAGTTTTAATCTGAGCATAACTAGAACACAATGTGCTCATAATATGCAACATTCCATGACTTGTCAATGACCTTTAAGAATTGTATTAAATTTTCATAATTTTTCCACATCTGGAAATCCCAGTTTTATAAACGGACCATTCAAGGTTTTACATGTCCTATTAAAAGGACACTGTACATAAATACAACTTTGTAACTTTTAAAGTTGTCTTGCTTTGATCAGAAACCCGAGTGCCAAGTTCCTAAAGTTGTTGTGTTAAAGTGACAGTTAAAAAGTCATAGTGAGCAGAAATAAAACAAACAGTAGTAATAGAAAGTGTCCAGTAGGGATCACTGCAGTGTTCAGACATGGACAGTCCCAGTGATGATGTTTATCTCGGTCCGATCGTCCGATCTGATTTACATAACAAACATAAAAGTAGCATAAACTAGATGTTAAAGGGTGTTGGGCTACTGACCACTAATAAAGATGATGGCATGATCTGCGTGTCTCTCCAGAACAGCTCGCAGAGGAAGAGACTCTGCTCACACCCCACATACTCTGCCCTGAAGAAAGAATGAGAGAGAGAAACTAAATTTATATTAATCTAACCGTTAAAAATTTTAACGCTGCAATCTCAAACTTTGGCTGTATATCGTAATCTTGGGTTGAAACGTAAAATTGCAGGTTATTTTATGAATTTATCTTTACTTGGATTAAAATCACATTTTACAAAATATTTGCCCCGACAGCTCAATTTATGAATCATAAATATAAGCCTACCAATGAGAATATTATAAGTTAAGGAACATTTATAACCCTGTGCCAGGAGGTTAACATCAACATACATCCCAAAATATCCAAAACAAGTACAATAACCCATTCCTGGGCCACATCTTATTTACCTGGAATACAAGACTACAGGTTTAGCCTTTACTTTGGCCCGTATACATCTCAAAAGAAACGTAGGCCTACGGTTTCCTGGCGTTTCGGTTCAAGTTCATAGTTATGAAAACCACCAGGTGTGGCTGTCTCTTCATATATTCCTTAAAGGGATACTTCACCCAAAATGTGAAAATTCTGCCAATTCCTTCTGATGAACACAGAGAAAGATTTTTGGAAGAATGCTTATAACCAGACATATTTTGCCCCCATTGATTACCAATGAAAAAACACAATATAGTACCAGTCTAATCCCTGTATGGGAAATTGTCTTTATAAAATATTATGCTTACAAATGTCAGGAGGTATAGTGTTATCCTAAATGTGAAATTAATTCATTGGTGACGGTCTGCGAAACAGAAAAACTCTTCAGAACACTGAATCGGAATAAAAAATAATCAGTTTGACTTGCTTGAATATATTTGATGCATCGATATCTTTTTGAAGGGAAAGTTGATTGTTTGTTTTTGTGTGCATACAATAGAGGTCAGAGGGGTTTGGCTACCAACATTTTTCAAAATAACTTTTGTGTTTTGCACAAAGTTTTCTGGTGAATTAATTTCTTTAAATATAACTTTTTTTGCATTAAATTGTTATATTTCCAGTGTTGCCGTTGTGAATTTCTTGCTCCTCAAAGTCCACAATTTTAATTCCAGTTTACTGGAACAGGTCCCCCTATTGCATCACTTCAGAAAAAAAGATGAAAAGATGTTTTTACAAGTTCACTTTAGCAAATAATTAAATAGGCGGCAATTAATTAAGCAGAGAATGTAGTATGTGTAATATTTGGAGTTAGATGTCTGATAACTGATGCTGCTGCCAACATGACAGCATGTGCCAGCATCCTGAATCTGCGGCACACAACTGCATAGCACATGCTCTAAACCTGGTTGTGAAGAAGGCAATAGAACAAACACCCGGAGTAGTGGATATTACACTAAAGGCAAGAAAAATAGTTGCTCATTTCAGTTCCAGCACAACAGCAAGAGAAAGATTATTGGTGTTACAAAATCAGATGGGCAAACCAAATCATAAATTGACACAAAAAGGTTTTTGTTAAATTGCTTTACATTCTGACTTCATTGAACATGCCTTCAACAAAATAACTAATATATGTTTAATTAATGGCTTATGTTTTTACAGATCAAGTCGAGGAAAAAGTATAGAATCACTAAATGTTGAGTAAAAATTGTGGAACGTAGCACCGCCTGTACTGCTGTGATTGCTAATGACAGGCAGCTGCGTAATTATGTGCACGTGCTCCTCCCAAACTTTGTTAATAAAACATCATGCCTACATAAGGCACCTGTACCGCACTGGCAATACGACAACATTATCTGAATTGGTCTTTTAGAAACGCTGCAATGTCTAACTGGTTTGTCTCAGCGGCTCTTCTGTGCCTTTTCTGTAGAAATCAGGCCACGGTGTCGGAGTGTGAAGAGGTCACAAAACCACTCGACCTGAACGATGACTACAAAAGTGTAAGTGACCTATGTTTTTTGTACATTTTAAATTCCATTGGACACTTGTCTATTGGTTAGCCATATCACAATTTTCAGACTGTTATTGCATTGCTGTATTTTCTTTTACCCAGATCATGGGGGAATGGATCTTCCTTGAGGGCATAGCTGATCACCATTTCTACACAAGCATTCTGAAAACCGTGACCAGCGCCTGGATAGTTTTTGGTCTCAGTTCTCATGAAGACACTGTGACCCTCAGTCAGGGGACCATGCTGTAAGAGTTTAAACGTTACGTTCCTTGTCATGTGTGTTCTGGTTAAGTCAATATGGCAATTGTTTTGTATTTACTAATATTTGATGATTCGTCCCCGTTAGAGGAGGAAGGTGTGCTTATAAGACCCTTAACATAACTGTTGAGGACAGTACAGGTTATGCTAATGGTAAGTTAAGAGTCTTTTTAATTTAAGACTCCGATGTTCTGAGCTTTAATATATTTTATGCTGATGTTGGTTCATAGAGACAGACACATCAAAAGTGGGAAGATTGTTGCCGTCGTGTCATAACTGCCTCACCATTAGCATGAACGGCACAATAAAAAATGAGACCATGAAGTTGCTCTACTTGTACAGTAAGTTACTTATGGCATGTAGACCGTTCATTACATCAGATCTTTCAGATTCATAGATAAGTCTTAACGGTTGGCGTAGTTCAAACATTCATTTTAGTCTATCTTTACTAATAACTAGCCCTGACAACCTTTAAAACATGTCAGTGCCCTTTTTGTCAAGATGCACACCAGTAATGTCTTATGCATTTTTTTTAAATGTGACAAATCTTTTAGTTTAATTTGTGTCTAGTCCTGGTTCTAGCTAAACCATGTCTGTAAAATCGGGCCATTGTCCAGTAAGTTAATATTATATACAGTGATTGACTGTTGTCTATTGACTATTTCTCATTTGGTGCTACAGCGAGAAAAGGTCACCAAAATGAAACCGATTTGGCCTTGTACTGGAAACAAGCTCAGTGTCTTGGCTTCAGAAGAGAACCCAAGTACTCGTATGATGGTGTATCAGGTTTGGCCAAAATAAAGACTAATTCACTTTAGAAATTGTTCAAAATATAAACTGAATTGCAGTGTAAATTACATGTTTTTCTTTGACTCTCTGCAGACTTGTGTTATATGGAGAAGACCGACCAGGAGAATGTGGACAAATTGGGTTGATGATAAATGCTGGTATCTTTTAGAAATGATGGAAAATAAAATTATTAAAACAAATGTCTTGTTTTCATAAGCTGTTTGAAGTATTTGAGTATCTCATCTTGCCTCATCACCACATATACAGGTACATCTCAAATTTGAATATGAAAAAGGTCAATATTTTATTAATCATTTCAGAAAGTGAAAGTCATATACTATAGAGATTCATTACATGTAGGGAAATATTCGAAGCCTTTATCTGTAAACCAGCGCAATTCCAAGAAGTAAAGTGAACCCCAAATTCTGTGTCTCAAATTACAATATTACATGGGATCAAGAAACAATTCTACTTTAAACAGAAATGTAAGGCTTCTGAAAAGTGTTCATATCACTCATTATTTGGTTGGGCCTCATTTTGCATGAATTTTGCACTCTTCAAGACTCTGGGACCTTGATTTCCAAATGAAATGCAAAATTACTTTCATCTGAAAAAAGGACTTTGGTCCAGTGTTTTCCAAAGTATATATCATATATGGGTTTCACTTTCTGTTTTGAGACAAAAAATATTGACCTTTTTCACCATGTACATTTTTTTAGATGTACCTGTAAGTATATAAGCATTTATGCAGTTGGTTTGAAAGATGAAAAGTTTAAAATCTGAATGCCATTCAATCATAAAAGTGAAAATAAAATCTATGTTAAGTAGGGTGTATTTCCGATGTGCTAAATTTGAAGACTTTTGATTTTGAAGTATCATATCCACAGTTTAGCAGCAGATGATGTTATGCATTGCTATACAAAAGACAACAGTGTGCTTCGTATGATTCAACTTTACTCTCTTCTATTTTATTCTTAGGCAGATTTTCTCTTAATAATAATTTGCTTGCTGATTGTGATTTAAGTTTCTTACATTTAGTCATTTAGCAGACGCTTTTATCCAAAGCGACTTACAGATGAGGAAACATTGGAAGCAATTATAACAACATAGGCCACAAAATACATAAGTGCATCAAACTAGTCCATTAAAGCCTAGCACAGTATAAAAAGCTAAGAATAGTGAGGTTAGTACCTTTTCTTTTATAAAGGAAAGGGAAGAGAATTAGGAAAAATTAATCAATGACGTGTTGACGGAAGAGATGCGTTTTTAGGCGTTTTTTAAAGATGGCAACCGAGTCTGCTGATCTTGTAGCAGCGTGTAGATCATTCCACCAATGTGGAACAGATCCAGAGAAGGTATGGGAGAGTGACTTTTTTCCTTTTTGGGATGGTACCACTAGTAGTTGTTCCTTTGCAGACCGCAGTGATCTGGCAGGAACATAGATCTGCATTAGCGAGTGGAGATACGATGGTGCGGACCCGGTGGTGGTCTTGTAGGCCAGGAGCATAGCTTTGAACTTTATGCGGGCGGCAACAAGGAGCCAGTGTAACCTGATGAAGAGCGGGGTTACATGCGCTCTCTTCGGTTCATTGAAGACCACTCTTGCCGCCGCATTCTGGATCATCTGGAGAGGTTTGCTTGTGCAAGCAGGAAGTCCAGCCAGAAGCGCATTGCAATAATCCAGTTTGGACAGGACAAGAGCCTGGCCTAGGACTTGCGTAGAGTGCTCCGATAGGAAAGGTCTAATTTTCCTAATGTTGTAGAGAATGAATCTACAGGACCGGGTGGTGCTGGCAACATGACTTGTGAGGTTAAGCCGATCATCGATAACCACTCCCAGGTTTCTGGCTGTGCTGGACGGTGTAATCGTTGATGAACCTAGTTGAATGGCAAGGTTGTGGTGAATCTTTGGGTTGGCTGGGATCACAAGCAGTTCCGTTTTTGCAAGGTTTAGCTGCAGGTGATGATCCTTCATGCAAAGCGAGATGTCACTCAGGCATGCCGCGATGCGAGCAGCGACCGTCGGATCGTCCGATTCAAATGACAAGTAGAGTTGTGTGTTGTCGGCATAGCAGTGATAGGAGAAGCCATGCTTCTGAATGACCGAGCCGAGGGATGTCATGTAAATGGAGAACAGTAGCGGTCCAAGCACTGAGCCCTGTGGCACCCCCGTGTTGAGCTGTTGGGACGCGGAGACCTCATCTCTCCAGGATACTCTGAATGACCTACCCGAGAGGTAGGATGCAAACCATTGCAACGCCATTCCAGAGACACCCATAGCACTGAAAGAAGCCATGAGGATGTGATGATTGACAGTGTCAAAGGCAGCAGACAGATCCAGTAGGATGAGCACAGATGACATGGATGATGCTTTTGCCAGTCTCAGGGCTTCGATGACTGAGAGCAGTGCAGTCTCTGTGGAATGACCGGTTTTGAACCCAGACTGATTGCTGTCTAGGAGGTTGTTTTGCATGAGAATGGAGGAGAGCTGGCTGAACACAACTCGCTCCAGGGCTTTGGCGATGAAGGGAAGAAGGGAGACAGGCCTGTAGTTTCCTAGCAGTGTAGGGTCCATGGTGGGTTTCTTTAGAAGCGGTGTGATGCGGGCCTCTTTGAACGCTGTGGGAAATGTCCCAGTGGTGAGCAAAGAGTTGATGATGTGGGTCAGAGCAGGCACAACCATTGGAGAGATGGCCTGGAGGAGATGGGTCGGGATGGGATCAAGTGGGCAGGTGGTAGGGTGGTTGGAGCCAATGACCTTGGAGACATCAGCTTCAGACAGAGGAGAAAAGGTGGGGAGCACACACGTGTCAGGGATGTGGGCGGGTTCGACAGGTAGAGAACTGGCTGCTGATGGCAGTAGTTTTCTTTACGAAGAAAACTACTTCTTACATATACTAAAATAAATGTAAGAGCTGTCCATATGGAAAACAACTTGTACGGACAAATTTTAATATACATAATTGTCTTGTCTCATAATGCACACATGTAATGTTTTTAGGAAGTCGTGTCTGTTAAAATCACTTAAATATCCCAATTAAACTAAAGCCTAGTCTTGTTTTAAGATAATCCACCCCGTTATGAATTAAATCACATTTGTGCAAGAGATCTTTTGATCTCAACGTATAACACAATAAAAATCTCACAAACATTAAAATGTAATATTTACATGTGTTATTGCCACTTTATTTGGCACAATAAAGACAGACGCACTTAACTGTTAATCATTAAAATTGGGTCATTTGGTAGTATACAAAACCAGAGGAAAATCCTACAGGATTGACCTATCCTCAAACTTCCCAAACCATCTGACCACTGTATTTTCATGACTTTGTCTGTCATTAAAAATCTGTTTCGACCAGACAAAATAGTTTTAATCTGAGCATAACTAGAACACAATGTGCTCATAAAATGCAAATTCCATGACTTGTCAATGACTTTCAAGAACTGTATTCAATTTATATTACATTTGTAGTGAAATTTACTCACTTACTTACTTCAATGAGGCTTCCACTGAATTGTCAGAGGAGAAGAGAGTGTCAGGGTTAAAGGTTATTCCACTAATACAAATGCTGAGGCATGCAATGACCTCAAAGATCTCACAGGTTCAAAATGAGACAGCTTTGCAATTGGGCAAATTATGGAATCAACACACTTTTAGATGATGTTCATCAAGGTTTTTTACTTTATAGCAAACAGAAAAATCACAGATGTGACACAAAAAGGTTTCTGTTAAATTGCTTTACATTCTGACTTCATTGAACATGCCTTCAACAAAATAACTCATATATGTTTAATCAATGGTTTATGTTTTTACAGATCAAGTCAAGGAAAAAGTATAGAATCACTAAATGTTGAGTAAAAATTGTGGAACGTAGGACCGCCTGTACTGCTGTGATTGCTAATGACAGGCAGCTGCGTAATTATGTGCACGTGCTCCTCCCAAACTTTGTTAATAAAACATCATGCCTACATAAGGCACCTGTACCGCACTGGCAATACGACAACATTATCTGAATTGGTCTTTTAGAAACGCTGCAATGTCTAACTGGTTTGTCTCAGCGGCGCTTCTGTGCCTTTTCTGTAGAAGTCACGCCACGGTGTCGGAGTGTGAAGAGGTCACAAAACCACTCGACCTGAACGATGACTACAAAAGTGTAAGTGACCTAATGTTTTGTACACTTTAAATTCCATTGGACACTTGTCTATTGGTTAGCCATATCACAATTTTCAGACTGTTATTGCATTGATGTATTTTCTTTTACCCAGATCATGGGGGAATGGATCTTCCTTGAGGGCATAGCTGATCACCATTTCTACACAAGCATTCTGAAAACAGTGACCAGCGCCTGGATAGTTTTTGGCCTCAGTTCTCATGAAGACACTGTGACCCTCAATCAGGGGACCATGCTGTAAGCGTTTAAAACGTTACGTTCCTTGTCATGTGTTTTCTGGTTAAGTCAATATGGCAATTGTTTTGTATTTACTAATATTTGATGATTCGTCCCCGTTAGAGGAGGAAGGTGTGCTTATAAGACCCTTAACATAACTGTTGAAGACAGTACAGGTTATGCTAATGGTAAGTTAAGAGTCTTTTTAATTTAAGACTCCGATGTTCTGAGCTTTAATATATTTTATGCTGATGTTGGTTCATAGAGACAGACACATCAAAAGTGGGAAGATTGTTGCCGTCGTGTCATAACTGCCTCACCATTAGCATGAACGGCACAGTAAAAAATGAGACCATGAAGTTGCTCTACTTGTACAGTAAGTTACTTATGGCATGTAGACCGTTCATTACATCAGATCTTTCAGATTCATAGATGAGTCTTAACGGTTGGCGTAGTACAAACATTCATTTTAGTCTATCTTTACTAATAACTTGCCCTGACAACCTTTAAAACATGTCAGTGCCCTTGTTTTGTCAAGATGCACGCCAGTAATGTCTTATGCATTTTTATAAATGTGACAAATCTTTTAGTTTAATTTGGGTCTAGTCCTGGTTATAGCTAAACCATGTCTGTAAAATCGGGCCATTGTCCATTAAGTAATATTATATACAGTGATTGACTGTTGTCTATTGACTTTCTCATTTGTTGCTACAGCGAGAAAAGGTCACCAAAATGAAACCGATTTGGCCTTGTACTGGAAACAAGCTCAGTGTCTTGGCTTCAGAAGAGAACCCAAGTACTCGTATGATGGTGTATCAGGTTTGGCCAAAATAAAGACTAATTCACTTTAGAAATTGTTCAAAATATAAACTGAATTGCAGTGTAAATTACATGTTTTTCTTTGACTCTCTGCAGACTTGTGTTATATGGAGAAGACTGACCAGGAGAATGTGGACAAATTGGGTTGATGATAAATGCTGGTATCTTTTAGAAATGATGGAAAATAAAATTATTATAAAAAATGTCATGTTTTCATAAGCTGTTTGAAGTATTCGAGTATCTCAAACTTGCCTCTCATCACCACATATACAGGTACATCTCAAATTTGAATATTGTGATAAAGGTCAATATTTTATTAATCATTTCAGAAAGTGAAGGCCATCTACTATATAGATTCATTACATGTAGGGAAATATTCAAAGCCTTTATCTGTAAACCAGCGCAATTCCAAGTAAAGTGAATCCCAAATTCTGTCTCAAATTACAATATTACATGGGATCAATAAACATTTCTATTTTAAACAGAAATGTAAGGCTTCTGAAAAGTGTTCATATCACTCATTATTTGGTTGGGCCTCATTTTGCATGAATTTTGCACTCTTCAAGACTCTGGGACCTTGATTTCCAAATGAAATTCCAAATTTTCTTTCATCTGAAAAATGGACTTTGGTCCAGTGTTTTCCAAAGTATATATCATATATGGGTTTCACTTTCTGTATTGAGACAATAAATATTGACCTTTTTCACCATATACATTTTTTTTAGATGTACCTGTAAGTATAAAAGCGTTTGTGCAGTTGGTTTGTAATATGAAGTTTAAAATATGAATGCCATTCAAGTATTATTTAAAGTGAAAATAATAAAATATGTTAAGTAGGGTGTATTTCCGATTTGCTAAATTTGAAGCCTTTTGATTTTGAAGTATCATATCCACAGTTTGGCAGCAGATGATGTTATGCATTGCAATACAAAAGACGACAGTGTGCTTTGTATGATTCAACTTTACTCTCTTCTATTTTATTCTTAGGCAGATTTTCTTTTAATAATAATTTGCTTGCTGATTGTGATTTAAGTTTCTTACATATGCTAAAATAAATGTGAGAGCTGTCCATATGAAAAACAACTTGTACGGACAAATCTTAAAATACATAATTGTCAAAATGCACACATGTAATGTTTTTAGGAAGTCGTGTCTGTTAAAATCACTTAAATATCCCAATTAAACTAAAGCCTAGTCTTGGTTTAAGATAATCACAATAAAGACAGACGCACTTAACTGTTAATCATTAAAATTGGGTCATTTGGTAGTATACAAAACCAGAGGAAAATCCTGCAGGATTGACCTATCCTCAAACTTCCCAAACCATCTGACCACTGTATTTTCATGACTTTGTCTGTCATTAAAAATCTGTTTCCACCAGACAAAATAGTTTTAATCTGAGCATAACTAGAACACAATGTGCTCATAATATGCAACATTCCATGACTTGTCAATGACCTTTAAGACTTGTATTAAATTTTCATAACTTTTCCACATCTGGAAATCCCAGTTTTATAAACGGACCATTCCAGGTTTTACATGTCCTATTAAAAGGACACTGTACATAAATACAACTTTGTAACTTTTAAAGTTGTCTTGCTTTGATCAGAAACTGATTGCCAAGTTCCTAAAGTTGTTGTGTTAAAGTGACAGTTAAAAAGTCATAGTGAGCAGAAATAAAACAAACTGTAGTAATAGAAAGTGTCCAGTAGGGATCACTGCAGTGTTCAGACATGGACAGTACATAACAAACATAAAAGTAGCATAAACTAGATGTTAAAGGGTGTTGGACTACTGACCACTAATAAAGATGATGGCATGATCTGCGTGTCTCTCCAGAACAGCTCGCAGAGGAAGAGACTCTGCTCACACCCCACATACACTGCCCTGAAGAAAGAATGAGAGAGAGAAACTAAATTTATATTAATCTAACCGTTAAAAAAAAATTAACGCTGCAATCTCAAACTTTGGCTGTATATCGTAATCTTGGGTTGAAACGTAAAATTGCAGGTTATTTTATGAATTTATCTTTACTTGGATTAAAATCACATTTTCCAAAAAAATTGCCCCGACAGCTCAATTTATGAATCATAAATATAAGCCTACCAATGAGAATATTATAAGATAAGGAAAATTTATGACCCTGTGCCAGGAGGTTAACATCAACATACATCCCAACATATCCAAAACAAGTACAATAACCCATTCCTGGGCCACATCTTATTTACCTGAAATACACGACTACAGGTTTAGCCTTTACTTTGGCCGGTATACACCTCAAAAGAAACGTAGGCCTACGGTTCCCTATCGATACTTCACTCGTGCTGCGTAGCAGGACGCTATGGGGAAAACTCCTTTTTCTCCGATGACTGAAGCAATTCAATAGCGCAGTAAAAACTGCACGGTGATTGGTTGGAAAAAAGTAAAACTTTAAACCAATCGTAGCGAAGCTGCCGGACCAATGGCGATGGCACCCGCCAAAATGGACGGGGCTTATGGCTATATAAGCAGACACATCGCCATAGGGTCTTCAGATCTCTTCTCCTTCAGCGACGACCTAATCTTCGCTTCCTGAGACTGACTGCTTCTTCGTCGAGAGAGCACCTGCAGCGGATTCGACCTCCTGCTCAGCGTCTTCGCTCAGCGGCTTCGTTCAGCACTTCCCCTCCGGTGGATTCTGTTGACGGCTTCGATAGCGAACGGTTCGCTACTCAGCTACGGTCTTTTCCCTGCCGCTATCCGGCGACGCTAAAAGAGTAAATTTCTGAGCAAATTTCCTGCGGTAATTACGTGCAGTTTTCACTGCGCTACAATGCCGCGTCGTCCCTGTCGCTCGTGTGGGGTCTTCCTACACGCCGCTGACGGGCACGACGAGTGCGTCTCATGCCTGGGTCTCTCCCACGCAGAGAACGCGCTCAAAGAGACGGAATGCTCTCACTGCGAGAGTATGAGTCTCTCCTCTCTGCGCTCGCGGATAGCTTTCTTTTCAGAGAGTGACTCCACCCCTCGATCCCCGCCGACTCTGCCCGCACAGGCCTCTGTGCGAATGAAGCAGCGGGGTAGAGGAACTAAGCGCTCGGGGAAGCGCGAGCTCACGCCGGCTCGCCGTTCCTCGCCTTCCCCGGAGAGAAAGCTTTCCCCGGTCTGTTTCACCCGGACAGATCAGCGTCCACTGGCGGCCGCCTGTGACATGATCTCGTTCGGTGGAAACGAACTCGGGGAAGACGACACCATGTCGTTAGCGGCTTCAGACGGGGAGGAGCTAGCGGGCTCGTTAGATGACCTCGCCGTCTCCAGAACCCAGCGGACACGGCTCAAGTGCGGACTCCGAGCTCTTCCGAGTCCTCACGAAGGCAGTCAACGAACTGGGTCTAGAGTGGTCTCCCCCAGAGGAACCCACTCGTAGCCGCCTGGACGAATGGTTCTTGCCGGGGCGCCGTCAGGCCCCTCGTCAAAGAACTTCACCGTTCTTTCCGGAAGTTCACGGCGAACTCACAAAGTCATGGCGCGCCCCCTACTCGGCCCGTCTTCGACCTTCTTCCTCCTCTGCTCTCACCTCCGTGGACGGCGCAGAGGAGAAAGGGTATGAGAAGCTGCACATCTGTGTCCGCCCACCGCCATCGGATGGAAGGCAAAAGCATCTCATCCCTCCAAGCCGTGCAGTACCACCTCGGCCCTCGCTGGACGCGCATACTCGTCCTCAGGCCAGGCGGCTTCAGCGCTACACTCCATGGCGGTGCTCCAAGTATACCAGGCCAAGCTCCTCCAAGGAATGGACGAGTCCGACCCTGACCCTGTGCTCTTCAGAGAGCTACGGAGCGCAACGGATCTTGCTCTACGCGCCACCAAGGCCACGGCCCAGGCGATAGGGAGATCCATGGCCAGCTTAGTAGTGCTCGAGCTTCATCTGTGGCTGACGCTTACGGAGATCAAGGAAGCAGACAAGGTCCCCTTCCTAGACGCTCCTATTTCAACTACCAGCCTCTTCGGACCGGCGGTGGAGGGTTTCGCAGAACGCTTCACGGCTGCGCAGAAGTCTTCGCAGGCCATGAGACACTTTCTGCCAAAGAGACCCGGATCCAGACCGGTGGCGACCCACCCTAAGCCAGCTCCGACGCAACAGCCGGTGAGAACCCCTGCTCCGCAGAAGGCTCCTCGAGCTGACAGCCGTCAACGCTCCCGATCTGGACAACGCTACCCGCATCCTCCACGACAAGGTCCCCGGCCTAAGATCACGCTGGACCCTACGCCTCAGGCCCCATCCTGAGACCGATGCGAGGAAGAGGAAGGCTACAGGGCCCGCTCCGGCTGGCCCTCCTTCAAAGACTGCTCTCATGTCCGCCTGGTCACCCCGTTCAGTTCCGGGTGCCGGCAAAATGTTGACAATGTGCAAAGTTGTAAGTGCGGGGCCTTTTCTAACGCCCACACCACATTCTGCAAAATGTTTAATAAAACACAAACATTGTCAAAAAAAGAGCGAACTTCCTCTTCCATTGTCCTTGGGAGCCAAGCCCCCAAAAGGTGACCTACCTCCTCATTGCACCCAAACCCTTGCCACCCGGGGCAAGGCCTGGAGAGCCATCCCCGGTGTGTCAGATTGGGTTCTGGATATAATATACCGAGGATATTCACTCCAGTTTGCTCGTCGACCCCCGCGCTTCCGCGGGGTCGTCCCCACCCGAGTACAGGACTCAAATTCACACGTTCTGCGCACGGAGTTGAGGAATTTACTGGGAAAAGGAGCCATAGAAATGGTTCCCCCAGACCAAATCGAGTCAGGCTTCTACAGCCGGTACTTCCTCGTGCAAAAGAAGGACGGCGGCATACGCCCCATCCTCGATCTCAGACATCTGAATCGCGCCCTATGAAACGGTGCATCAGAATGCTCACGATGAAGCAGATCCTCTCGCAAATACGCCCAGAGGACTGGTTCTTCTCTCTGGACCTGGAAGATGCTTACTTCCACATTCAGATAGCCCCCCGTCACAGGCGATTCTTGAGATTCGCCTACGAGGCAATTGCTTATCAATACATGGTCCTTCCATTCGGACTCTCTCTAGCTCCCCGCACTTTCACCAAGTGCATGGATGCGGCTCTTTCCCCTCTCAGACAGAAGGGAATCCGCATTCTGAATTACCTCGACGACTGGCTTGTCCTAGCCCAGTCGGAGGACGAGCTAAGGTCCCACAGATCCCTCCTCCTCAGCCACCTGGAGTGCCTGGGACTCAGGATCAATCTTGCCAAGAGTGCACTGTCACCCAGCCAATGTATTTCGTTCCTGGGGACAGTCTTCGACTCAAAACCCATGACCGCCAGAATATCGCCAGAACGAGCTCTGGTCACTCGACGGCTTGCGGCCTCATTCACACCCGGGGTTTCACGCCCCCTCAGGGTTTTTCAGAAAATGCTGGGCCTTATGGCCTCTGCATCTCAGGTGCTGAGTCTGGGCATCCTCCGGATGCGCCCCCTCCAGTACTGGCTGAAGCCCAGAGTTCCTCCACACGCTTGGCGTCTTGGACGTCTGCGTGTTCTGGTGAACCAAGCCTGCGTAACCGCCCTAGCCTCGTGGAAAGATCCCCTTTGGCTAGAGCAGGGTATACCCATGGGCTCCACATCCAGCCGGAAAGTGGTCACGACAGACGCCTCCAACACGGGTTGGGGGGCTCTGTGCGATGGCGATCCGGCCTTCGGCCTCTGGTCGAACCAGGAAAGAAGCCTCCATATCAACTACCTGGAAATGCAGGCAGTATGGTTGGCTCTCCGCTACTTCCTATCGGTGCTAAAGGATCGTCACGTCTTAGTCCGATCAGACAGCATGACGGTGGTATCTTACATAAATTACCAGGGAGGCCTCTCCTCAAGACGCCTTTTTCCCTAGTATTTCACCTCTTGGAATGGGCCCAGTCTAATCTGCGCTCACTGAGGGCAACTCATGTTCCAGGCAAACTGAACCGGGGAGCAGATATGCTATCTCGGAGCAATGTTCCTTCGGACGAATGGACGCTCCACCCCATGTCGGTTCAGCAAATCTGGCAAATCTTCGGCAAGGCAGAAATCGACCTTTTCGCCTCAGAAGACAAGACTCATTGCCCGACGTACTTCTCGAAGGGCAAGGACGCCTTGGCCCACACTTGGCCCAACCGGCTCCTCTATGCTTTTCCCCCGATCGCGCTCTTGCAGCAGACGATCAGGAGAATCAGGGATCAAGCGCACCGAGTGCTATTGGTAGCCCCTCTGTGGACAAACCAGCCTTGGGTCGCAGATCTCTCCCAGCTGCTAGTAGCAGCCCCGTGGCCCATTCCCCTGAGGCGGGACCTCCTCTCTCAGGCAGGGGACACGATATGGCACCCCCAGCCAGAGCTGTGGGCTCTGCACCTTTGGCCTCTCGACGGGAGCCTACGGACCTCCCCGAGATTGTTCTGAACACCATATCCCAGGCTAGAGCCCCGTCCACTAGATGCCTCTATGCCCTCAAATGGTCTATCTTCGCCTCCTGGTGTGCACCACGCGGCGCTGACCCGGTGTCCTTTGACATATCGCTGATACTGTCATTCTTACAAGAGTTGTTGGATAACGGCCGTGCCCCTTCCACGCTCAAAGTCTATGTGGCAGCTATTTCAGCCTCACATACCCACATCGGAGGAAAAGGAGTGGGCAAGAACGACCTTATCGTTCGTTTCTTGAAGGGCTCCAGGCGGCTACACCCCCCTTGCCCTATTACAGTTCCCACTTGGGATCTGCCCACGGTCTTGAGGGCTCTAAAGGGTCCTCCCTTTGAGCCTCTGCTATCTGCGGACCTCCGTTCATTAACGCTCAAGACCGCTCTGCTTCTCGCTTTAGCATCGGTGAAGCGTGTGGGTGACCTACAGGCTCTCTCTGTGAGCCCACCCTGTCTTGAATTTGGGCCTAACGACGCCAGGGTCGTCCTCAAACCAAGGCATGGCTATGTACCTAAGTTGCTCTCTACTCCGTTCAGAGCACAGGTTATTACGCTCTCTGCTCTCTCCTCCTCCGAGCGGGACCCAGAGCTTAGTCTGCTCTGCCCAGTCAGAGCATTAAAAATATACATTGAGCGCTCCGCCCTATTCAGACGGTCGGAACAGCTCTTCGTGTGCTTCGGTGACCGCACCAGAGGGTCCTCGGTCTCGAAACATAGACTATCAAAGTGGATAGTTGAGGCTATATCGCTGGCGTACTCTTCCTTGGGCCTTCAATGTCCCACGAAAGTTAGAGCCCATTCCACTAGAGGCATTGCCTCTTCCTGGGCATGGTATAGCGGTGTCTCTATTAAAGATATCTGTGCGGCGGCCTGCTGGGCTTCGCCGTCCACTTTTACAAGATTTTACAATCTGGATGTTCCGGCCCTTCAGGCCCGGGTCCTTTCTACTTGAATTAGGTCGCTGAGCCCTGGCTCTATAGCCACGCCAGCGCTTAATAACTTTGGGACGATAACAGGACTAGGCCACCTACTAGCTTGGCCTTCTCCGCATTTCAGGGTTTCCCTGTTTTACCCCGTCTCCGAGCCAAGGCTCTGAGACTATCTGTGTTTTTCGTTCCATCTGTAGCACGGCGTGATTATACTGGTTCCCCATAGCGTCCTGCTACGCATTACGAGTGAAGTATCGATAGGGAACATACTCGGTTACTAACGTAACCTCGGTTCCCTGAGATACGGGAACGATTACTGCGTTCCTTGCCGTGCTACGAGCTGCATTGTCGTCGCTTCAGTCGAAGTAACCTGAAGACCCTATGGCGATGTGTCTGCTTATATAGCCATAAGCCCCGCCCATTTTGGCGGGTGCCATCGCCATTGGTCCGGCAGCTCCGCTACGATTGGTTTAAAGTTTTACTTTTTTCCAACCAATCACCGTGCAGTTTTCATTGCGCTATTGAATTGCTTCAGTCATCGGAGAAAAAGGAGTTTTCCCCATAGCGTCCTGCTACGCAGTACTCGTTCCCGTATCTCAGGGAACTGAGGTTACGTTAGTAACCGAGTACGTTTCCTGGCGTTTCGGTTCAAGTTCATAGTTATGAAAACCACCAGGTGTGGCTGTCTCTTCATATATTCCTTAAAGGGATACTTCACCCAAAATGTGAAAATTCTGCCCAATTCCTTCTGATGAACACAGAGAAAGATATTTGGAAGAATGCTTATAACCAGACATATTTTGCCCCCATTGACTACCAATGAAAAAACACAATATAGTACCAGTCTAATCCCTGTATGGGAAATTGTCTTTATAAAATATTATGCTTACAAATGTCAGGAGGTATAGTGTTATCCTAAATGTGAAATAAATTCATTGGTGACGGTCTGCGAAACAGAAAAACTCTTCAGATCACTGAATTGGAACCAAAAATAATCAGTTTGACTTGCTTGAATATATTTGATGCATCGATATATTTTTGAAGGGAAAGTTGATTGTTTGTTTTTGTGTGCATACAATAGAGGTCAGAGTGGTTTGGCTACCAACATTTTTCAAAATAACTTTTGTGTTTTGCACAAAGTTTTCTGGTGAATTAATTTCTTTAAATATAACTTTTTTTGCATTAAATTGTTGTATTTCCAGTGTTGCCGTTGTGAATTTCTTGCTCCTCAAAGTCCACAATTTTAATTCCAGTTTACTGGAACAGGTCCCCCTATTGCATCACTTCAGACAAACAGATGAAAAGATGTGTTCACGAGTTCACTTTAGCAAATAATTAAATAGGCGGCAATTAATTAAGCAGAGAATGTAGTATGCGTAATATTTGGAGTTAGATGTCTGATAACTGATGCTGCAGCCAACATGACAGCATGTGCCAGCATCCTGAATCTGCGGCACACAACTGCATAGCACATGCTCTAAACCTGGTTGTGAAGAAGGCAATAGAACAAACACCCGGAGTAGTGGATATTACACTAAAGGCAAGAAAAATAGTTGCTCATTTCAGTTCCAGCACAACAGCAAGAGAAAGATTATTGGTGTTACAAAATCAGATGGGCAAACCAAATCATAAATTGACACAAAAAGGTTTTTGTTAAATGGCTTTACATTCTGACTTCATTGAACATGCCTTCAACAAAATAACTAATATATGTTTAATTAATGGCTTATGTTTTTACAGATCAAGTCGAGGAAAAAGTATGGAATCACTAAATGTTGAGTAAAAATTGTGGAACGTAGCACCGCCTGTACTGCTGTGATTGCTAATGACAGGCAGCTGCGTAATTATGTGCACGTGCTCCTCCCAAACTTTGTTAATAAAACATCATGCCTACATAAGGCACCTGTACCGCACTGGCAATACGACAACATTATCTGAATTGGTCTTTTAGAAACGCTGCAATGTCTAACTGGTTTGTCTCAGCGGCTCTTCTGTGCCTTTTCTGTAGAAATCAGGCCACGGTGTCAGAGTGTGAAGAGGTCACAAAACCACTCGACCTGAACAATGACTACAAAAGTGTAAGTGACCTAATTTTTTTTGTACATTTTAAATTCCATTGGACACTTGTCTATTGGTTAGCCATATCACAATTTTCAGACTGTTATTGCATTGATGTATTTTCTTTTACCCAGATCATGGGGGAATGGATCTTCCTTGAGGGCATAGCTGATCACCATTTCTACACAAGCATTCTGAAAACAGTGACCAGCGCCTGGATAGTTTTTGGTCTCAGTTCTCATGAAGACACTGTGACCCTCAGTCAGGGGACCATGCTGTAAGAGTTTAAACGTTACTTTCCTTGTCATGTGTGTTCTGGTTAAGTCAATATGGCAATTGTTTTGAATTTACTAATATTTGATGATTCGTCCCCGTTAGAGGAGGAAGGTGTGCTTATAAGACCCTTAACATAACTGTTGAAGACAGTACAGGTTATGCTAATGGTAAGTTAAGAGTCTTTTTAATTTAAGACTCCGATGTTCTGAGCTTTAATATATTTTATGCTGTTTTTGGTTCATAGAGACAGACACATCAAAAGTGGGAAGATTGTTGCCGTCGTGTCATAACTGCCTCACCATTAGCATGAACGGCACAGTAGAAAATGAGACCATGAAGTTGCTCTACTTGTACAGTAAGTTACTTATGGCATGTAGACTGTTCGTTACATTAGATTTGTCAGATTCATAGATAAGTCTTAACGGATGGCGTAGACTAAAATGAATGTTTGAACAATCTTTACTAATAACTTGCCCTGACAACCTTTAAAACATGTCAGTGCCCTTGTTTTGTCAAGATGCACACCAGTAATGTCTTATGCATTTTTATAAATGTGACAAATCTTTTAGTTTAATTTGGGTCTAGTCCTGGTTCTAGCTAAACAATGTCTGTAAAATCGGGCCATTGTCCAGTAAGTTAATAATATATATAGTGATTGACTGTTGTTGAAAAACATGTGCATATGATATTTCTCATTTGTTGCTACAGCGAGAAAAGGTCACCAAAATGAAACCGATTTGGCCTTGTACTGGAAACAAGCTCAGTGTCTTGGCTTCAGAAGAGAACCCAAGTACTCGTATGATGGTGTATCAGGTTTGGCCAAAATAAAGACTAATTCACTTTAGAAATTGTTCAAAATATAAACTGAACTGCAGTGTAAATTACATGTTTTTCTTTGACTCTCTGCAGACTTGTGTTATATGGAGAAGACTGACCAGGAGAATGTGGACAAATTGGGTTGATGATAAATGCTGGTATCTTTTAGAAATGATGGAAAATAAAATTATTTAAACAAATGTCTTGTTTTCATAAGCTGTTTGAAGTATTTGCGTATCTCAAACTTGCCTCTCATCACCACATATACAGGTACATCTCAAATTTGAATATTATGAAAAAGGTCAATATTTTATTAATCATTTCAGAAAGTGAAAGTCATATACTATATAGATTCATTACATGTAGGGAAATATTCAAAGCCTTTATCTGTAAACCAGCGCAATTCCAAGAAGTAAAGTGATGCCCAAATTCTGTCTCCAATTACAATATTAAATGGGATCAATAAACAATTCTATTTAAACAGAAATGTAAGGCATCTGAAAAGTGTTCATATCACTCATTATTTGGTTGGGCCTCATTTTGCATGAATTTTGCACTCTTCAAGACTCTGGGACCTTGATTTCCAAATGAAATGCAAAATTACTTTTATCTGAAAAATGGACTTTGGTCCAGTGTTGTCCAAAGTATATATCATATATGGGTTTCACTTTCTATATTGAGAAAAAATATTGACCTTTTTCACCATATACATTTTTTGAATGTACCTGTAAGTATTTAAGCATTTGTGCAGTTGGTTTGAAAGATGAAGTTTAAAATATGAATGCCATTCAAGCATTATTTAAAGTGAAAATAATAAAATGTGTGAAGTAGGGTGGATTTCCGATGTGCTAAATTTAAAGACTTTGATTTTGAAGTATAATATCCACAGTTTGGCAGCAGATGATGTTATGCATTGCAATACAAAAGACGACAGTGTGCTTTGTATGATTAAACTTTACTCTCTTCTATTTTATTTTTAGGCAGATTTTCTCTTAATAATAATTTGCTTGCTGATTGTGATTTGTTTCTTACATATACTAAAATAAATGTAAGAGCTGTCCATATGGAAAACAACTTGTACGGACAAATCTTAAAATACATAATTGTCTTGCCTCAAAATGCACACATGTAATGTTTTTAGGAAGTCATGTCTGTTAAAATCACTTAAATATCCCAATTAAACTAAAGCCTAGTCTTGGTTTAAGATAATCCACCCCGTTATGAATTAAATCACATTTGTGCAAGAGATCTTTTGATCTCAACGTATAACACAATAAAAATCTCACAAATAGCACAATAAAGACAGACGCACTTAACTGTTAATCATTAAAATGGGGTCATTTGGTAGTATACAAAACCAGAGGAAAATCCTGCAGGATTGACCTATCCTCAAACTTCCCAAACCATCTGACCACTGTATTTTCATGACTTTGTCTGTCATTAAAAATCTGTTTCCACCAGACAAAATAGTTTTAATCTGAGCATAACTAAAACACAATGTGCTCATAATATGCAACATTCCATGACTTGTCAATGACCTTTAAGACTTGTATTAAATTTTCATAACTTTTCCACATCTGGAAATCCCAGTTTTATAAACGGACCATTCCAGGTTTTACATGTCCTATTAAAAGGACACTGTACATAAATACAACTTTGTAACTTTTAAAGTTGTCTTGCTTTGATCAGAAACTGATTGCCAAGTTCCTAAAGTTGTTGTGTTAAAGTGACAGTTAAAAAGTCATAGTGAGCAGAAATAAAACAAACAGTAGTAATAGAAAGTGTCCAGTAGGGATCACTGCAGTGTTCAGACATGGACAGTCCCAGTGATGATGTTTATCTCGGTCCGTTTCGTCTTTGTGTCTAATCTGACCGACTATTCTCTCTCCTTTCTCCTTAAGTTCATGTTGACCAAAGTGAGAGATCAATGAGATGTCACCGGGGCTATAAGATGAAGGCTGAGGGCAGTCCAACCAATCAGTGGCCAGAGGACGGGGGTATCCATCTTCAGGGGTGGAGCCAGGGTGAGTAAATTTCCAATAGGAAGCGCCTTTGAAAACGTAGGTTGAACCTGAATGATACAGAGAATAAAATCATACAAATACATCAGTATTCACTAATAAATATTTTTGCTTGTGTTATTTCAAATCTGTATGACTTCATTTATTCTGCAGACAAAAGAAGATCTTGTGAAGAACACTGACAACAACATTGACCTCCACTGACTTCTCTTGTATGGACACAAAACCCCTGAGGCATCATCTCTCAAAACATCTTCTTCTGTGTTTCAAAGTCATGTACAGGTTTTGAACAACATGAGGGTGAATAAATGATGACAGAATTATCATGAGTTGATAAACTATTCTTAATATCACCTTTGAAATGTCCATCCTCGTCTCTCTCGTCATTCTCTGTGATAATTCCGTTCACTCCTCCTTCAATGAGCTCTCTCCAGACTTCACTTTCCTCTGGGTTTCCCCCCTTTTCTCTTTCCTCAATCATGGACCCCCACACCACACCCCGTGTAGGATCCCAGTGCAGTCCTTGCCAACCTCCTTGTGAATCTTCTGCATCCAGAGGCTGTGGAAAGCCTTCTTGAAGCGAAAGATCCTTGAACAGCCAAATTTGGGACTCTGTACATGTACAATACAAAGAAAGCCATTGGTGGAACTGATTTACATAACAAACATAAAAGTAGCATAAACTAGATGTTAAAGGGTGTTGGACTACTGACCACTAATAAAGATGATGGCATGATCTGCGTGTCTCTCCAGAACAGCTCGCAGTGGAAGAGAAGACGGAAGAGCAGACCAGAGTCTCTGTATAGAAACAGCCCGGATTGACACCAGACCAACTCTGCTCACACGCCACATATTGTGCCCTGAAGAAAGAATGAGAGAGAGAAACTACGTTTATATAAATTTGCTAACCGCTTGTGTGTCATCACCCTGCCCACTATTATCTTCCCTTGATATTTCCCTTATTTAATGCCCTTGTGTTGGCGTATTCCCAGTCCTTGTTTTTGCCCCCACCTGGGTAGTATTTATGTTTCTGTTTTTGTGCCGTTCTTATTTACACCATCGTGGGCTTTTGTTTTGTGTTTCAATAGTGGTCTTTTGTGTAAAGTAGCGCTGACTGCAATTGGGTTCTTCCCTCCCCGTTCCTGACACATCAGTATAAGCCTACCAAGGGGAATCATATAAGACAAGGACCTTTTTTTATTTAAATAAAATTCTTTGATGTACTTGTTCAGTACCTGAGCTAATGGATTTCATCTTACATTTCTAAATATAAATATAAAAATAACACAAATATCAACCTTTGAAAAAGAAGATCTCTCCTCGGATCTTGGCAACGGCATCGAAACTGGAATTACAGCGATCCACGGAACTTAAGACAAAAAACTGAGTTTTGTTTTCTCTTCATCACGATTATTGAAATGATTTGAACTGTAATATACTTCTTAGCTCAAATAAATCTTGTGTCTGTACATGTGTGTGAGTCTGTGTACACCGCCGTGTCGATGTTGTAGTTGAGGTTCCGTTGCAACAAGAGGACTGTCAGTTGGAATATGGTTTCCCCTCTTACCTAAACAGAAAACATTTTCAATCTTCACATAAAATTATATGTGAATTGCAAAGCTTTCAAAGAATAAAAAAATATTTTCGACAAGAGATTTACCATAAAGAGCTGTTATATGTTGAAGGTCATGATGCCCCAGGCGGAAGTGTAGGGGGTCTCCCAGAGGTCCCTGGTAGTACGGCCGCATAACAGATTGTCGTGCCGATGAATGAGTCAGTCCGAGGGCGTGACCAAGCTCATGCACAAGCACTGTAAACAGATCTGTCCCCTCTGTTGCTATTTGCAGATGAACACACAATGATAAATGCAAGTCTTATTCAGATCACCCTGTTGAGGTAAAATTTGTCTACCAATCGTCCGATTATATTGCTTATGAATGTTAAGTGAAGTTACCTGGTTGTCTGAAGACCCATTCCTCATCTGCATCCAGGTGAACTCCACCCGCCCTGTCTGGATCTGACGGAAAGAAAGCATGACCAACAGATCCACCTGCCCCATCAAAGGAAAATCCATCTCCATGGGGACCACGCAAGAAATCTATCTGGAGGTCAGCCCCATCTGGTCCTCGCACCTATTGGATAAACATACGAATAACGTTTTGAATGTGTATTGCATTAAATAAATAAATTATACAAGATTTACTTAGTGAATAAAATGACTATAACAAATATCATGTGCGGGTCAGAGAAGTCAGTGCTTGTTGAGAATCTTAAAAGCACACACAACCTCATGGAATTCAAGCAATGTCTGATCAGCCCACACTCTCAGCGAGTAGTACACCAGGGAGCGAATCATTTCTCGTGATAGTTTGGAGGATTCTGGGTAAGAGCGCAACCTGAGAAAAACAAAAGAAAAACCGCTCAAAAAGGAACTCTAATTTAGCTCAAACTCTTATTACCTGTTGACTATGAAAATGACGGACGGGTGTTAGACTGGAGCTGATGTTTCATTCATATTGTTGTATTATTTTGAGGGCCACAAATAATAAAATCATAAATGGCATCAGTCAACAACAAAAAATGTTTTATAAAAACTGTAAAGTGTCTTACATTTACATCCTACAGGACAAAGATGATTTGCAGTAACATGTTGCATAAACAGTAGCAGTTCAGTGTTATATTTTCTTATATACTTGCACTTTTTCTCAGGCTAATTAAAGCACTGCTTCCACTTTATTTGATCATTTTAGGGCAAGGATCAGGGCGGCATGAACACCCCAGATTCTTTTCTTTTCTTTTTTAAATATCTAATCGTGAATATTTGTGCCTAAATTAAATAAATATATTTTTAACTCGAATAACATTTTCAAAGCAAATAGACATTGATTTAGGTGCATCATCTGACGCGTTGTTCGGCATTAGATTAGTTTGTTTGCATAACTGTTGGCTGTCTGCTCTGTGTGCTTGGATATAGTCTTGATTTTTGAATAGAGCCCTGGTGGCGGGCAGGTGGTCTTCTTTTCACCCCATGATCCCACTAAAAGTTAGAAGTAAGGTCTGTACTGTAAGGTGCGTGGGTTGGGAAACAGTGTAGGCCCTAGATTTTTTTAACATTTATTTCAAGTATCTAATGGCGAACACTTTTATGGCCTAAATTAAATGAAGATCTTAAAAAAATATTCAATGCAATCAAGCCGCTTAAGGCCCAAAAAGAAAAATATTCCTTCTGACCTCCAGTTGATATTTCGTCTGGCCCAGGTTGACATGGCCCTTTTAATCCTTTGACTCTGTGTATCACTGTGTAACGCTGACAACTGAACAGTTTGGTCATCCGGGAGTGAACATCGAGGGGTCTGAATTAATTGAAGTGTCTCTTCATCTGTGACAGGAAAGAGGAACAATTTAATGAGGTAAATTGGAAAGGCAGCAAAGGAAAAACAATGCTTTTCATACCTAAAACTCCAGTGTCATCCAATCCAGCAAATCTCTGCATTTGCTTCACCGCTTGAGTGACAGCTGTCCAGGCCTGTAACTGACCCGTTGATGGATCAGGGGGTGGGAGGTATCCATATTTTGTGAGCCAGTCCTGCCGAAATTTAGTAACACACATGAAACCATAAAAACACTTCATGCATAATCATACAACTGTATATAATGATAAAACTTCAACGCTGCTAACAGCACTGCATTTTTTTAGAGTTAAGGGTTCTTGCTATTATTGATTTTAATGCAGAAAAACATATACAAATATATTACATTGCAACGCATGCTCTTACCACAAGTTTGATACTCTCATCTTCTGTTGGTTTAATAGTGGATAAAATAGTAGGCGTCACAGCGCTGGTCAAGCTGGCTGGTTCCTCCTTACCAGCTGTTCCATAAATTTCCACTGTGTTACCACATATGCATACAACAACCGCTGTCCAAAACACTGTCATCATACTTAGAGTACATGGATCATCAGTTTGGAACCCTTTACCAACAAAACCAATGGCAATTTTTGATAGAGATTAATAAATGGCAATCCTCTTCACTCCAGAAGTGATTCTGATGATGTCATCTTTGATCAATCTGGTCTGCCTTGTGTTGTAGAATTTTAGAATTGATGCCAGCACTGTAAATACACAATGTAGGGATAATTTAGTGATAATTATAACAAAACCACACAGAATTATGGTCTATAAATAGGCGTAAAAATTAAAAGATGAATATTGCAATCACAATAGTAAAGTCATATAACAAATCTGGTCAATCCATATAAAGTCTACTAAGAGCAATGCATTTTTAATACGTTACTTCATTGATGACTGGTTATAAAGATGCATCATTGAATTGAATTGCAGATGCTTTATCAAAGACTGGGGATGTAAAAGGTTGCAGAGGCTTTATGTGTTTCATTTTCTAAAACATGTAAAAGACATGGAACTCAGGGCATCTGAGCCTTTGATTAAATTAAGAGGTGTCGTTTCATTAAAGAAATGGGGACAATGGGGGTGGCGGCAAGTTGTAAGACTAAAAGAAAACGGATGCAATGACGGCATGTAAAGGAAGAGTTATGGAATAATGGAATTAAATGAAAGCGCTGCTGTCCCAGGGGACGACTATACAGAGGACAAGTAAAAAGGGGAGTGACGGGAATGATAGGAAAAACGGGAAATGACACATTTATGAAAGATGAAGGTAAGCATGTTCCGACCCATTCTGGTAGTGGATGCAAGTCTAGAGTAGCGAAAACATGTATATAATATGTATCAATTTGTGGAAAATATACACTGTAAAATATTACCGTAAAAATACGGCCAATTTTAACGGCAAAATACTGTTCTTTTAAAAAACGGTTTAATAATGTTAATTTACAGCCATTGATCTGTAAATTAATTACTCGCTAGTAAAATTAGAACATTCAACTGTAAATCTGTTTACGGAATTTAACCGCAAAGAGCTGTATAGCAAACAAAGGCAATCAGAGTTAATCTTTTTTTAGTCTGGATTTACATTTAAACAGAGTAATTCAAAACATTACTGTGATAATTTACACAATCCTTTATTACAAAGTAAAATAAGTTTGCACAGTAAGAAATATACAAGTTGTACAATTTAACTTTGCCCTCAGTTAAAACAATTTCCCCATGGACAAATAATTAAAGGGATAACATAATTAAATCCCCTATTTAAAGGGTTTTTTCAGGGGTGAAACAAAATGACCCCATGTTTTACTCAACCTTAAAGTATCGATGATCCTTAGACAAATACAGTCGATGATATAGAAATAAAGTTTGGAAGAGAAAGGCTAACGGGTATGATAACTCAGAATGTATTCATAAAAAATACACCCTTTAACAGAGACATCACAGCCAGCGGTGAGTTTAAGAAAGACTTGCCGAGGTGAGGCTGCGTTGGGCGGGGTGCATAAGTGAAATCGACTCACTTGTCCGAAACAGTTGGAGCAAATTTTTTAATAGACGCTATCTTTATTAAACGACAGCAGATCTGAACTTTATACACATACATTCTCGTCTAAACAACTCTCAAAACTACATTTTGTTACACAAAACAGTCATATTTTGAAGCTCTTGGCTCGATGACAACAGTAACGTTACTTGCGCAACTAACGTTAGCTAATTTACGGATGACGTTTTTACAAGTCAACGAGAACACGAGTACGCCAGGAGACGGCCATATCTTCCAAGACACTGTCAAGGTAAGTGTTTTTATTTGTATTTATCTATTATTTTATTATATTGCGCTTCGAAACTTATATATTTTGACTGAGCTGCGTGGCGCGAATTACCTAGACTGACACACAAACCAGAGAGTTCTCAAATGGCCACCACTGACGAGCATCAGAAGCGGTGCGGAAGGGGGAAACTGTTAGATAATTCAACGACACTCCTTGACTAAAAGTTGTAGTAGAAACGTTACAGATTCAATCTCAAATTGAAGCTATTTACAAGGTAGTCGATCATGGGAACTAAACCAGTCTAGTTGCTCTCCCCTCCCCCGCCGCTCGGGTTCTTACTCCGCAGCACAAGAGTCAGTGGCGGACCTGCTGAATGAATTCTAGTCAGTGTGACACCTCGCGGTTTTCGTAGCTGCATACATTTTATTTCAAGTCTCGTCTGAAGAAACTCATGGGATTCAAGTTTGATTATTAAATGAGTTTTGTGTCTCCACACACACGTTCTGTTGCAAATACGGTACAGTAGACTGGTGGTTTGCTTCGTTAAATTGGCGGTAAGCGCATGCAGTACAACGTCGATATATAACATAATAATTTACTTAATAACTTCAAATAAAGTAAAAAATACAGTTTTGTGTGTGTTAGCGCAATATATTACATGTGTGGTATGCTTTTGTACGTTAGCTAGACCAAGAAGACTTGGTAAATTGCCGTAAAGTGACTATTACCTGAGGTAACGTTAAATCCCTCCAGATATAAATGAATGAAATTCAGACTTGTGCTGTTTCGTGGTGTTAAAGATAAGCAATGTTTTTTTGCAAGCTTTGTGGACACATATGTAGTACTACACCTGCATTTCTGAGACATATGCATGTTTCTCATGTCAGGTTTAATTGTGCCTGTTTGCAATAAGTAACTCACTGTTATCCGATCTGTGTCAGTGACCTTATTTGAATTAACATCTAATGTTTTTTTTGTGTCAAGTCAGGTGTAAACTCTGAAGGACCTTTTATAAGCACCTTAAATCACACATTAGAGACGGGAGGAATGAAGACTGTTCTGTCCCATACGGATAACACAGAGATGGCCCACCTGCTTATCAATCTTCAGCGGTCCCGTTTTCAGGAACATGAAGATGGACTTGTTTTATGCATTTTCTTTCCACTAGTAATTTATAAAAATTTCTGTATTGAAGTAATTTTTTGATGTTTTTCCATGTATTGTGTTTTCTCTACAGATTACTGCATCTTCATCTGATGTTGAGAAGACACTCATTCTACCTGCCAGTCCTCGTCTGATTATGCTCGGTTAGTGTCACCGGTAACCGGTTGTTCAAATGAAGCAATCTCAAAGGCAGTTCATTGAAATTATAATGTAAATGTTTTTTTTTTTCATTTTAGACATTGGAGGGCAGGCAAATGTTGTAAGATGGATGCTTAGTCTAGAGGGCCGTATTATATTTGAGTGTACATCTTCCATCTGCAGTATCAGGAGGAGGCTGGTTGCACTTAAGAATTTCTTCAAAGGTACGACCTCTAAGAGTTTTCCATCCTTTCACTGTTTAGTGTATATAAATTCTTCAATCAGAATGATTAACAAATGGTTATTGTATTCTGTGAAAATTTGTTGAACCTAGACGCTTAATTGGAATTAAACCAGAACGAGTCTCCAATACCTGCAGAGGAAAGGTCTCCAAGAAGACCGGCAAGGTGGTGAGTAAAAATATTCATCAGTTAATCCAAAGGTTGCCTCTCTACTGAATTGCATTCTGTTATAAAAGCAGGCCGTTTTATTAAGTAATGTACTCTGTGTTGCTGAACACACCGCGTTTTTATAATTTTGAGCTCCATTGTCTTTCTCATGGATCAGCATAGTCGTGGCTGTTACACGAAAATTCACAAGTTACACAGGCAGAGCATCATCATGCAACAAGTCTGCGTTATTTTTGGGGCAATTTGTTTGACGTGACCATCGACACACAGTGCACATTTCATTCATTTTAAACACCGTGGCGAGACTGTAGCTTTCCAAGAGTAGGGTTAGAGATACCTTCTATAGATACTCTGCTTAAAGTTTTTTTTCCTATCTTTCAGACTACCAGCATGTGAAGTTGGTCACAGATGGTGGAAAGTTCTTTGCCCATTCAAGGTTTAATAATACAATGTTTTCTATTGTTTAAGAAGTTTAGATAATATGTCTATAGACTGTTCTTTTTGCACAGTATCTGTTTATGGAGAAATAATAATAAATTTTTATCTGTTTAAATATGTCTATAGACTGGGTTCTTTATGCACAACATATCTGTTTGGTAATTTTATGGTTCCTCTTCTCATCTTTGCCAGTCTGTTGTTTAATTTATTTAAATAAAAAGCATTCATTCAGAAACTCTGCTGCTAGTATTTTACTGAAAATATGCTATTTAATAAAACTGTAAAATGATGGTACGCAGCTGGAAACCATATTGCCAGTACTTTACCGTTAATTTACAGAAAGCCGTAAATGAGTGAAACCGTAAAATTACGGTTCGCAGCTGGAAACCCTGCTGCCAGGATTTTACCGTTAATTTACAGAAAGCCGTAAATGAGTGAAACCGTAAAATTACGGTTCGCAGCTGGAAACCCTGCTGCCAGGATTTTACCGTTAATTTACAGAAAGCCGTAAATGAGTGAAACCGTAAAATAACGGTCCGCAGCTGGAAACCCTGCTGCCAGTATTTTACCGTCAAATTACGGCAGAATTTTTTACAGTGTATATATAACAATAATATATATTTAACTATATATATAACAATAATATGTTCAATTTGTGGAAAATATGTCAAAGTCTTGCTGAACTAAAATGACATTGTTATGCATTTATAATTCATATCAACATATTTATCATGTGTTTTTGACTGCCTTACAATACTATACACATAACATTGTGAATAGACCCATTTTAGCTATACATTTACATTCTGACGTGCAGCACTTACAATAAACATCTCACTATTTACATACAAATCTTTTATTTTGCCATGATGGCCAAAAGACAGAGATTCTAGTTCCACTTAATACTTGGTACGTATTGTTCTTAAAAACGTGATTTAAAGCTAAAATAAAATTGTGTATGACAACAGGACTATAATCATAATCATTTAAGCTCAGATAATTTATACAGCAATGATAAGTTACTAGAGTTTATATGAGAACAAAATAAAAGTAATCATTTAAATCACAATACAGAAAAACAAAACTTGCTTACCTTTCCACTTTCAACAACTTCAGACTCTTTCCTCTTTTGCTCTTGCATGATCTGTCGTGCTTGTCCTCCTTCTCTCGAACAGATGTGTTTCTCTCATCTCCTCATCCCCTCACCCCTCACTCACTCCCTCTCTTTCTGCCTCTGCACTGGCACAATGGACTCCTAATACCCCCCTCAATAACGTCCCACCCGCCCCTGCTAAGTGCATCAGGCATTTGTCACTCTCTCTCTCTCTCTCTCTCTCTCTCTCTCTCTCTCTCTGTGCTTGAAAGATACTAGTGTGAGAAAGCCTCTTTATATCGAGTGAGGAGATTTAAAGACGCTGTGGGCTCTCTGTCGAAGTGAACCAGACTCAAACTATTTAAATATAGACTTTAATGTGCCTTGTAAAATAATAGACACAATTAAAGCGATAACAATAGTTTATACACATACTAACATATTGATATTTTATTGTGAAACCAAGATCTACTGCCAGATTAGTGTTTTGCTTTATCTTTCGTTGGTTTTGCGAGTGGGTATGTTTGGATTAAATCCTCTTAACGAAAGGATTAACAAAATTAAATAAAGATTTGAACTGATCTAGCTAAATGCATTGTTGATGTTGGATGTCTGATGCCAAATAGCTCAATGATATGTAGTCTATCTATTATTCTTTCTTATTTTAAAAATGTTATGATGAAAAACATGTATTCATTATAATTTATAATCAATAATGAACAAACGGTGACGATTTTGTGGAGGGGCTCTTAAATATCTTGAACATAAATTTTAACTTGTGTATTATGACAGTGAGCAAGAGAGAAAAGCACATATCCAGATGGGCTATCTGTGTTTTTGCTGGATAATTCTGAGTCCCAGGAGAATGGTCGGATTGAAAAAGCATACTTTTGAGGGCCACTGAGGCATGCGCTGGATGTTTATAATGCTGTTCTGGTAAACTTCTCAGTGTATAACCTGTACAAGAGAATTCCAAGGGGACAGAAACCATATCACCTGACCTCTTGATATCATTGAAAAGCAACAATCCGACATATTTAAAATAGCTTTTGTAACGTTTCTTACCCAAAAACAGTATGTCTATTCATTATTGAAAAGCATAAGCGAAGAGGCATTATTGCCCCGGATACGATTTGTGACACACACGAATGGGCCAGGTCAAAGTGTGTGAACTAGAGGGCAGATGGGTAGTGTTTTATGTATTTTTAGACTGATGCACATGGCAGGAAGTTTATCAGTGAATGGATGTGTGTTCGAAAGAAAGTGTTCATATACCACAAAAGACCAAGTGACCTTCCTTGTCTCCAAGACAACTGAGATCTCTGTTGGAGAACTTGGCCACACAGATAATCATTGTAAATCCAGGACATGGGCCTCAGTCTTGCTCACTTACAGGGGCGGCATTGGAATTCTCTCATAAATCCCCCTCTGACTAATAATCTAATAACTGACTTATAACTAATATATTTAAAGCAGAAAACTTTGCATATCTTGGGACTATTATACTCTAAACGTGCTGTTACACTTGACGGGTTTTTGTGATGTGGAAAAAAAGAGAACGAAAAAGTGGAGATGCCGGGGATTGAACCCGGGGCCTCATACATGCAAAGCATGCGCTCTACCACTGAGCTACATCCCCGCCTCTTGTAATAGCGAAATATAACCTATATCAAATGACTACCTCAGAAATTAAAGCTCTATTACACATTTAATGACGTTTAACCAGAACACATGCAGCACACAAATATAAAAATATTGAGCAGCTAATGACTTTGTATAATTCGCCTTTATTAACACCCTTCCGCATGAAGTGACAACATTGCGTTACACTTGCGGAAGTTCATTGCTCGTCACGTTTCACATCCTCCAATAGCGAAACAAAACATTTACACACATACGATATATAGTATTTACATATTTGACGACGTTGTGTCTTGTTATGCCGAATGCCTGACGGCAACTTACTGACGGAATTGCTCATAAATGACTACAAACTCTTCTTCATGTGTGTTTTGTTTGGGCGGCACACATGCATTCGTTAGCTTGCTTAACCCGGCACATGTATAACTTACTCGACTGTTCCCGCTTTTTTTATGGAAGAACCTTTTTCTCTCTTGTGAAAACCTCCGTCATCACAAAAATGACTTAAGGTGATGCAGATCATCGTTCGAACGATGGCGGACATTATTTCTGTCAGCTCGGGCAGCGACGACGACTCTGACATAATGCTTATAGGCAGTTACAAAGAAGCCAAAGAAGACGCCATGCCGTTTATCCGAGAAGAATGGCTCCCGGTTACACCTGTAAGTTTGTGCCCTCGTTCATCACTGCTGCGGCAAATAGAGCGAGTTTACATATGTAAAACAAACGATTTCGGTATGTTTGCTTACGCACATCGGTGCTTGCATGCAATAGATTTAAACCACGCGAGGTTTTCTTAAACACAGCACCACTTTTTAACAATCTTGCGCTGACGAACGTAAACAAGCTGATTTCCCGGGAAAACATCAAAAAAGATGTAATTTAACGCTGCGCGCGAGATCGCAGGCCTTACGTTTACCCTCTGACGCAGGTGACGTTACTTTGGCACGTTTGAAAAATAAATCCACACAGTAAGTTTGTTTGTTTAAAATATCGTCTAGACGTTTTAACAGAAAAAAATAAGCAATGAATTTCTAATAAATGAATCGAGAGCGTTTTTGTATGGTCAGTTGCTCGTGCAAATTGTAGCTGTGTTTTCAAGATGTTGAGTTAAATTTATTTCTTCATACATTATTTTGAATATCGGGGTAGTCGTATAGTTGCATGCTAAAATATGAACGAAATTGTGATGGATTTAAATGGAAACTGAATGGGATCTCTCCATTGTGTCATCCGAATCTGTATCGGTATGCTTTTGGTCGACCACTGTTTATGTTTCTCTTTCTCTTGGTTATTTTATTTTCATCTGCCCAAAAAACTATTCTTCTTCACTCATGCCTGCTTATTTGTCTCAGGTCCTCATCGATATCACACACCAAAAGTTGGTCTCTTCAATTCGAAAAGGATTAAAGAAAGATAATATTTCTCCCATAGTTATCGATCTTACAGATGTTGACTTGGAGCCGCAGGATTCGTCCCAGGCTCTGCCTTCAATAGATGCCATATACAAGCACGTGGGATACCCTTCACATCCAATAACAACATCTTTTGGAAAAGCTGAACAATCTGAATGTCTGATCAACAATAATGGAAAAGATGTGGCCAGTTCAGAATGTAGCCAGGACAGTGTGCAGTCTTCAAACGAAAGGACTTTGGAAAGTTCATCTGAAGTATTGAAAGACTCTTTTGCAGTATCACTGAACACCAAAGAGACACGACTCTCACCGACTGGGTGCAGCGTAAGAGCAGACCAAGAGAAGGAACAAAATATTGATTCTTCACAAATACAGGATTACATTATTCAATCTCCTTACAGCCGTGATAGTCCATATTACTGTCCAAGTGAAGTAGATGCTGTTCTTTTGTCTGATGAATCCAATAATGATACCACCTTCAAAACATGGTACAGCCCGCAGTCACCTCAAATCTGCGAACTTGAAAGTCATACTGGATTACAGTCCAAAACAATTTCATCAACAGAGGACGGTGCGGCTGTAAATACTGGCGACAACAAAGACGTAAATCAAATGTTGGCAACCCAGATTATGCTTTCATCCCCCTCCACGCCTTCCTCACTGGGTTTATCGCTCTGTAACCCTGAACGTTCACCCAACCAGAATCAATCCAGCAAACCAAGCAGTCCCACCTCTACAGAGATTCTCGCCAGTGACACAGCGGCACACTCGCCTGGTCTGTCAACAGTGAGCTTATCAAGCAGCAACTTCAATTTGCCCATCTCCCTGCCTCTCTCGCCAACTTTCTTAGATGTGGCGTCCCGGGAAAACTCCCCCACTAGACTTCGGCAGATAAGCATCGGTGAAGACCATAAAGATGATGCTGTGGAGTCAAATGTTTCTGAAGAAAACACACAACATATATGTCTGGCTCAGTTCAGAAAACTGAGGCAGTGTGTGGTTGGCACGGTTTCACAGATGGTAAGAATTGTTTTCAACTTTATTTAATTTGAACCACTAGGGATGCACCGATTAGGTTTCTTTAACATCAGAGGCCGATAACCGATATATTGGCCGGTGTAAAGTATATTAATATAAAAAGGCAAAAAGTGGACAACTGCTTTTATTTGAAAACATTGACTGCGGAAATTAGTTCGCTTTATTCCCTGAAAACCATGTACTTTACACTAGTAAACAATTCTTTAACCTTCAAAAAGACAAATTATAGATGTTTCTACAGAGCAATCCAGAAAAATGTTCTTAATAGCCACATCACTAACAGGTCTCAGGACAGAAAGCAGTATGAATCAAACAATATGCTTTTGTTCCTTTAATTTACACATTCATAAATACTCTGCATATGTACCTACATCAACAATGTTTTGCGAATAGCAGTAAGTGAATGATCACGGCAGAAAGACAGTAGCCTACAGTCTAGCTGCACGAAGCATGCAGTTAAAATCCAGTAAAGTAGTTTAACCAGAGGAAATGATTTATCGGCTATAATATATCAGCCTAAATATTAAAAATCTATATTATACCGATATGGCCAATAATTTATCGTGCATCCCTATGAACAACCATAAAAACAAATGGCATCTGGACACACCCTGCTGCCGCACCCAGGTCGTGTCTGTACAATGTTTACTTTTCTTTTTTTACATGTCATTAGAGATGATTTCTTACGTAAAGAGAACGTTTTATAGGAGTTACAATTCACAAATTGAAGTTGAAAATAACTTCTTCACCCTTAAGATATTTGCGCATTTTAAAGCTCCCCCAAAACACTACAATCATGGCCTAGAATATTTCATTTGACCATTTTATGTTTTAGCAGCTTGAAGATGGAGAAAATGATGAAGACTTTGGTTCTCCTGAACCACTTTGTCGACAGAGCCTCAGCCTAGTATACAGCACCATTGAGGAGAATTACCCAGAGGGCACTCTTCAGCTTCTGGGTGACTTTATTCAACCTCGATACTACCCACCTGTGGGTATCACCACACATCTGCTGAGGGGGATTTTCTTGGACACACAAAGTCCTTATGTCCTAGCCATAGAGGCCTATAACCTGTTGATGAAGATACAGAGGTAGTGTGATCGCACCTGCTTCGAGTTGATACCTTTGCATCTTATTTGAGTTTTAACAAAGTAAAATGAATGATTAATAATGTTGTTTTGTTGTCAGATATCACCCTGCAGATAAAGCAATGATCCCGTGGGATTGGGAACTGCTGTCGTCGGTTATAGAGGAAAAGGTAGGAAGACCGTTACATAGTACTGTTACACAGTATTTATATACCTAGAATGTTTAATCAACAACGTCTTGTTTTAAGGATGACACTAAGAGGTTACGGACAGAGGTTCGCTGTATGCTGCTGCAGTATGTGTTGCAGGTTTTAGAAGATGATTTCCAGTTTAAACTGACAAATCGGCATCTTGAAAACTCTGTTGCAAAGGCAATGCTTTCTTGTGACCAGAAGTTCAGACGTGTCAAGTAAGTTACATTTGTTGCTAAAACAAAAACCTCTCTAAATGTATTTATTATTATTATTAGCTAAAATGTGTATACAAATTGGAGATGTGTCTTTATTCTTGCTCTTAGGGATGTAATAAATTGGATATTAAATGCTGTTAAGGAATCAGTACACCACTCAGAAAATGTGCAATATCCAAAGAGAGAGAGCAACAACTGTCTTAAGTAGGTGAAGTGGTAGTTGTATCATCATTTGCACATACAATTCCAAATAATGATCAGTCCATCCAATGCTAAATAAAGACTAGGTTTACATTGTCATTGTTATAGGATTGTATTGTCACTTCAGAAGATGTTGACGTTGGCACTGGAGGTGGACAAGGCCCCCCATCGCAATTCAAACAAACTTTCACAAGAACTTCTTAACACAATGTCACCTTGCAGGCAGATAAGGTAAAAACAGAGCAACAGAACAGCTGGTTTTCGTATTACAATCCATTAGAATTTAAGATTAAAGTTGCTGTAAATGAAGAGATTTCTGTCAATGTCTTCTGACAGTGATTAACTAAACCTTCCATTCTTGTTGTGTGGCAGACTCTTATTTTTAAGCACTTTGGAGAGCAAACTGCTGAGATGTAAATTATTGGACATGCTGTTGGATGATGCTTGTTCTCAGAAGAGCACCTTGCCCATGTCTTTAAGCAGGCTACTACACTACCTCCAGAGCGCCACACTACCTTCAGATCCTTCTGTAAAACAAAACAAATAATTCGTGTTTTATAGCAGATTTTAATATTGCATTGATCTCCTTTGTTATAAATAAACTAAACTGATATGATCTCCCTTTGTGTTGTCAGGATGGAGGAGAAAGATGGAGAAAGTGGGATGAACTTCTTCAACTTCTATGGATGCTGATGCTCAGTTATGAAGAGGTGGTGACAGGTAACGATTGCCTATTTTCAGCTCGTACATGAAGTACACACAAACACCTTTATGCTGTCAACATTTGTTTTCCAGGTTACCTACAATATCCCATCACTGTGCGTTTTAATAAGACACACTCTCCATTGTGGACGCAGAATGACCAGGTGAAACGGTCAGTGGTGCAGAGGGCGGCAGAGGTCTTCCTGTCTCGTGCAGTCAAAGACAGTGGCCATGATCTTTCAATGGAGATGAAGGAGTCACTGTCGCAACTACAGGATCACATAAATGACACATCCAGTGTTATTCAGATTCATTGACTTTTGATAATTCAAAGTTGTTTTGATGTTTTTACCTTTTAAATATACTTTTAAATGACTTCTGTTTGTTCAGCAAAACTGTACAACACTTGATCGGTTATTTTAGTTTGTGCTATTTGATGTTTATAAGGCAGCTTTGTATGGCTTTATGTTCAGCATTTCTAGCAAAAGATCAACACCTCAAATCTCTATCACTACCCAATAAAACCACAGCAGCACCTTCTGTACTACACCTAAGATTGTTTGTCTAAGTTTGAACTGTTCATTAATGAGCAGTTAATTAGTTTATCAGGTATCAATTATTTATTGTCAAACAAAACTTTGGTAACCACCAAACTATTAATTACAAAAAAATGTAAATGATTTCCTACATGAGAACAATACTATTTTAAACCCACGTGAAAAATCCCACAGTGCACTGTAGTATTTAATATAGTAAATTCTAGCATGCACTATAGTCTATTATTAGTCATAATTAATTGTAGTAAATGTCGTACTACAGTATTTAGGTTGGTAAAATTAAAAACAAGTATTTAGGAATTTTAATGCAGTTTACTATAGTAAAAAATACTATATATTGATGTAGGAATGGTCACATAATGCCATTAACCTATTCTGTGTGTGTGTCAAGAGTTTTCAAAGCAGTTTTGACAACATTATGAAATGTAGAACCAACAGGTACGTTCTAGTTGGGCAACTCACTAGGATTAAGACACGACCTGGAGATGTGGGCACATGGACCCTTGTTTTGGAAAGCACACAACATCCTCAGACAGACATCTGTACAAAAACTCTCCGCCATGATGCTAAGCTGCACCCTGTAGCTGCACAGCCGCCACGAACGAATGAACTAAAGCCTAAGTTACATTTGAGACACAAAATTTACTTCAGGAGTTGGTATGCTATTGGAGGTAATTCTGAAACATTACTTTTTTATATAACGATTTGTTTTGGATTTGTCTTTTCGTTTTGATTTGCTATGCAAGTTAGCTTTAGCTAAACTAGTTAACTTGGCATATATCTCTTTTTTTTTGTGTCCAGGGGAGACTATAATGCTTATTGTATTGTTTTTTGAATACTTGTACATGTTTAAGTGAATATCGTGACGAGTGCTCATTGGTCATACGTGTGTTCATTGAGAGCTAAATCCTTCAGTGGATTCCAAGTTCACCAGCTAATGCTAGCAAACAGGGTTAGCCGTAAACCAACACACTTCCTGTTACAAACCCAGACGCACGACGCATTGCTTTCTCAAAAGTGAACTTTTCAATTATTATTTGTTGTTGCTAATTTGAGTTTTTTTACGGCATTGTTGGGTTAACATAGGTTATTAGCGTAGTTTGGAGCTAGTTGTTTGTTAGCTTAAATGCTATGTAGTGTTTCTTTATTTTAGTCAGAAAATAATTGTAATGCTATTTCTTTGGTATTTTAAATATGTAGTTGTTTTATTATAATTGTTGTTTTATTAGGGGTTTGTAATCGATTTGATACGGTGCTGTGAGGAGCTAACAGTTGTGCTTTAACTTTAAAAAGTTGTTTGTTTTGACACTAGTTCCTGTACCGAGGTCACTTAGCAAAATATATATACAAATAAATAAGTACTATTAAACACAACTATTTATCGAAACAAAGACGACAGGGGGAATAATTTAAAATGTATTTGTCTCGGTAACGTTAAAGAACTCGCTGAATGTTACGTTAGACTCGATCATTTCTTTATCACTTTGAGGCACTATTAATAAAAAGAATTCAGGTCTATAATGTGGACTGGATATTTATACTTTTACTAAGGCTTTGATATGTCTTAAATATTTTGTGAAATTGTGTTGTGTTTAGGTTTCACAGCGGTCTAGTGATGCCCAAGGAGAAATATGACCCGCCTGATATCCGGCGGATGTACACTATCATGTCCAGCGAGGATGCAAACAGTGGGAAAAAATCCATCTGGGATGGACTTGAAATAACTGGTATGGTTCTCTAGTTCAAGTATACAGCTGAACAAAATGTGGGTTTACCAAGTCTGCATGTAGTTCACATATAAACATTATCGAGTAAAAGTAAACATTGCGATGCACACACATGTTTGGAGGGAAAGAGTGCTGACCATTGTAACCAACATACAGACTCCATAAACAACATTAACCAAACATTTTAGAGGTGTGCTAGCAAAAATGTTGATTATAGTTATGTGATCAAGGAGATCTCTATATCTGATAATGTACTATTATGTTGAAGCAAAAAAATGTTTTGTGTCTTGCAGGTAACGTTCGGAGTCTAAGCCCAACCCTTTGGTCGCTCACTCACCTCACCTATCTGCACCTAAATGACAATTGCCTATCACGCATCCCACCCGACATTGCCAAGCTGCACAACCTTGTGTTCCTGGACTTGTCATCTAATAAGATCAGGAGCCTGCCAGTAGAGCTTGGCAACATGGTGTCTCTCAGGTGAGCTGCTTGGAGCGAAGCTGCTTGCATTCTTTTCATGGATCATTTGTTTTGTGTAATGTGGAAAAAGAATAATGGGTATGATTTTTTTATGTATCTTAGTCATTTATGCCACTAAAATGACCTTGTTTTAAACAGGGAACTGCATTTAAATAACAACCAGCTGCGGGTTCTGCCTTTCGAATTGGGCAAATTGTTTCAGTTACAAACACTGGGCTTGAAAGGTAAGCGATCTCTTTGCCAGAAACATCGACATGTTGAGATCATTGCGTAATAGAATATATTTGCCGTTAGTTTTTCTCACTGTATTTGTCTGTACAGGCAATCCACTCAGTCAAGAAATCATGAGCCTCTATCACGAGCCAGATGGCACCCGCCGACTGCTGAACTACCTTTTGGACAATCTCTCCGGTGCTATCAAGTGCAGTAGGTGTCATTTAATGTTTGTTGAAGAACTGCCATGTAACCGAAGTATATTCAGCGTTGTCTTTAATGTTACTTACTAAAGCTGATAAACAATATTCTAAAATGATGCATGTGCCTTTACTGTTCAGACCCAACAGAACAACCATCCAGATCCTGGATTGTGCTGCAGGAGCACGATAGAACGAGACCAACAGGTAAACAATTCTTAAAAGAACGATTACTGAAAATCTGAAAGGCAGAGGACACCTATCCTGATTGTTCTTTCTCGTCTTTGCACCGCCAGCCCTAATAACTGTAATGTGCTACAACATGCTCTGTGATAAGTACGCCACTCGCCAGCTCTACGGCTACTGCCCGTCCTGGGCCCTTAACTGGAGCTACAGGAAAAAGGCAATCATGCAGGAGATCCTCAGCTGCAATGCAGACATCATCAGCTTACAGGTAAAGAGATTACAGTCCTAATGGGTGAGGTGAAGTGTTTTTCTCCTGAAGGGTTTTGCTTTTTTTAGATCAGTGGTCAGGTAGCTCGGAGTAAACACCTAACACTGTTAGAGGGCTTTATCTGCTGTGTTGTCCACAGGAAGTGGAGACGGAGCAGTATTACAACTACTTCCTGCTGGAGCTGAATAAACAGGGATACGATGGATTCTTCAGCCCCAAATCGCGAGCCAGAACCATGTCGGAATCGGACAGAAAACATGTCGATGGATGTGCAATATTCTTCAAGACGGAAAAGTGAGTAAAAGTTTGTCATTAACATTCATGTGCTGTTTTTTTGTGATGTGTTCTGTGACTTGGAATGTTTGTTTAAATGGAACCTGATTGAAATATTTTTTTGCTTTTAGGTTCAGCATTGTGCAGAAACATACAGTAGAGTTTAACCAGCTGGCTATGGCCAACTCTGAGGGCTCGGAGGCTATGCTCAATCGAGTCATGACCAAGGATAACATTGGGGTTGCTGTGTTGCTGGAGCTAAAGGAGTTACTAGAGATGTCATGTGAGTCTCTGGCTATATGTACTCGCATATCTTATGTGGTAATGTATAACAACAAAACAAATCCAAATAATGTGACTATTGCAAAGTAAAATTTGTTTTTCTCCTACAGCAGGTAAATCCCTCCAGGAGAAACAGCTCCTACTAGTGGCGAATGCTCACATGCACTGGGACCCAGAATATTCTGATGTGAAGCTGGTGCAGACCATGATGTTCATGTCGGAGGTGAAGAATATAATAGATAAGGCATCTCGCAACCTGAAGCTCTCCGGAGAAACCAGCTCCATCCCTCTGGTGCTGTGTGCTGATCTCAATTCACTTCCTGACTCGGGTAGGCCTTCTTAAACAGACAGCTGGTCTAAACATTTTTATTTTGATTGATGTGTTTAGGTTTTTGACAGTGGGACAGAATGTGTGGTGGAACTGGTAGCTTGATTTTTCTCTTTGGTATGTTGAGCAGACATTATGAGTTGTTAATGTAATAACAGGTGTGGTGGAGTACCTGAGCACTGGTGGAGTGGACTGCACACATAAAGACTTCAGAGAACTGCGCTACAGCGACAGCCTGACCAACTTCAACTGCAATGGCAAGAACGGTTCGTCCAGCGGTCGCATCACACATGGTTTCAAGCTGAAGAGTGCCTATGAGTATGGCCTCATGCCTTACACCAATTACACTTTGGACTTTAAGGTAAGAAAAGCAAGGGCAGGTCAACCACAGTTTTTCGTTCACAGCTCTTGCCAGAGATCACTGCAAATATGTTTTGTAAAGAATATTTTTCATTCTGTATTTACGGAATGGTCAGAAGGTTTATTAAGGTGTATTTTGTGTGAATGTATTGTTGGCTGTAGTGATGGGATACTTCACAAACTCCATAGTTTCATAGTTTTTATGCAAGACATGGTTTTTAAAGTGGCATATGTAAAACAAAGGTGTGCTTACATCTTTGATAGTGGATGGTTGGCTTGTGTGTTTAGCTGAAAACAAATAACGGGCACATGGATAGTCACAGCAACAACTCTGATGCTTATTGCTTTTGTCAGTTACAATTCCTTTAAATTTAAGTTTGTAGTCTCGCCCACTGTGCAGTCTTATTGCTTTAAAATTCTACTCTATATAGCTTTATGCTACACTTTATGCTTTACTTCAAATGTATGTTTGCAAATCCTGAATCTCCTTTTGTCTGAACCCCATTTAGGGTATCATTGACTACATCTTCTACTCCAGGCCACAGCTCAGCGTGCTGGGCGTCCTGGGTCCGTTGGACAAAAACTGGCTCATGGAGAACAATATCTTTGGTTGCCCACACCCTCATATTCCCTCCGATCACTTCTCCCTGTTTGCACAACTGGAGTTGGCCCTGCCTTATCCTCCCTCTCTAAATGGAGTCCACTTACCTGGACGCAGGTAGTGAGTCCCTCCAGCCAGTCGTGGCGCCGCAGAAGTTTTTCTGAAAACATACTGAAAACGATAAAACCTCGAAGCGATTTTTATATAAATATTTTTGTTTCTATCTTTATTAATTTTTAGGGTCCAAGCATCTTTGTATTTTGTCAGGGAGTTTTTTAGGCAATGATTTAATTTTTTAATTGTCCCGGTCATGGATTTTTGTTAAAACAATCCCTCCCATTGGCTTGATTTTATATATTTTTTATAAAGATGAGGGTAACGCACTTGGTCACACACTCAAATGGATTACATGTTTATAAGTTTCATTTATGGTCCGTTATAATTCAGATTCTGGTTAAGCATATACTTTTTCCTGTCTCATGACTAAATAGCTCGGAAAAAAATTACTAAAAAAATTGTGCGCGAAAGTCATTCTATTTATTTCTTTATACAGTTAGCAATAGGTGCATTATAAATTCAAAAGCTTGTTTGCTTAGCTTTTAAATTACGGCCTTTTGTTTTCAGTTGTACTTCACTTCATATGCACTTGCAAAACTTTCCTTTGAATGAGTGACCAATGTGTTATGCAGACCAAACTAGATGGTGAATCCCCAGCGGTGTAGGATTGTGGAACACCGTCCTTGTGCGGTGCTGAAACTTGCTTTACATTGGTGCTGCGTCTAAGTTTTATCCTCCCATCAATGGTGCAATATTCAGAACGGGCTAAAGCTAGGGCACTGTTGTTGAATGTTTTTAAACAAGCTTAGGTATCGTAAAAAAAGCACTTATACGTCTTTCTCTCTCTGCCTGCGTTAGGGTGGGAGTTTGAAAGATGTAAGCTTAATCGCTCAAAAGGTAAACCAAATTTTAGAATTACTTAATTTTGCGGCGCTGCTTTTTGCACACGATTGTTTTAACCCTTTGTACAGAGGCAGGCTCTCTTTGGTTCTTTGTTTGACAGGCTATGTGAATTATTTAATCTTCACTTGATCTCACTGTGGAATCTCTCCGGGTTTGATTATAGATGGGAGGGGGCTTTATTTCTTTTAGATGGCGAGATTTTATAGAAAAACAGAGTCTTTTAAACCAGCGATTTCTCACTGTATTTATATTTCCTGTTTTTTCATCACACGCTTGAAAGATCTGTAGCACTGTTCTCGAGGCTAGTATTGTTCTGTCCTTGCTGTAAATCCCCCTATATTGTATCGGAGCAAAGGGGTCTTCGCAGGTCTTTGTACAAATTTAATCAAATATATAAATGACATATTTATGCTTGACTTGATTGTGTATGAGCCACATGCAAGAACCTTTTTTAAATGTTTTTTGTACTGAGAATAAATTATGATCCAAATTCAAACGATTGTATTATAAGCTACGTTTTTATCAAAATTAATCAAACTGACCAGCTTGTGGAAAAGACAAAGAGGTTGTTCCTGTTCTCGCTGCCATACATTTGCACTCATTTCGCACTTTTTGTTACTATAGTACTTATTTTTGTTACTTTCTGAGCACATTCTTTGGTATATTCATACCTTAGAATTGCAGTTTGTCCAGTCATCCGTCTCGAGCTGTTTTGAATTGTGAAGTAATCGTTTTATATTATTCCATCTATGTGTCAGTAAAATGTTTGTCATTGCATTATATACAGAGCTTGATATGATGCATCTGTGTTTTGCACTTCCTTCATGTGAGAAAATCTACAACCTCTTGTCATGTAAATAACCATTGTGGTGGAAATTTTGTGTAGCTTTCTTTCGGATTAAGTTCTGGTGATTCTTCATTTTATGCTGTTCAAGTTTCAAGAAATCAGGTAAAAGGACAACATTTTTCGCTTTAAAGTAATTTTGATCTGCATTTCAAACCAGATTTTTTTTTCAACTCCAAGCTATGTTGTATAATCTAGTGTGCTTTAATACTCCTCCATGTCTGCCCATAATGTCCCCTACATAGCCATCAGCCTTTATGTGTAGAGCCAGTGTGATGCATGCTGCTGTGAAGCCAATTGTAAAAGACTTTCATCCTTTGGTTCCTTTTAATTAGTTGAGATTTTTTATTTATTTAAACACTCCATAATATTAGTTATAAGCCTTGGGACCAAAATATAACCTTTATAACTGTAAATGACACCTGGTCTACTTGTGGTGAGGTGTTTTAGTGCTTGATGTATTTTGGTTCACTAAACCTTTGTCTGCATGACCATGACAAGCTTAAAATGTCATAATCTGTTTATTTTAACTATGCAGCAGAATTCGAGTCTTTGTTTTAGCAGGAAGGACCAGAACAGTTTGTTATATTGGGCCTCTTAAATATTCACTTTTTTTGTCTTTTTAAATGACCATAAATTGTTAATAGAAGTATAGTCGAATTGAGATTAGCTTTTTGTAAAGTGTGAACAAAATGTGTATTGCATATTTTCATTTCTACAAAACATGAATTGTGGTCTGTATGTGTATATAATGAATTGCCTTGATATTTTATTTTGTTCGTTTTTATTTGTTTTTCCCAAATTAACATTTTTCCTAAAACAGATGATTCTCGGATTGCAGCCGGTTCCATCACCACAGACTCGCAGTGAAATCTTGTTTTATTAGTAAATGTGTACTGTGGTGTGAAGACAGGATAGATTTGTGATTGAAGTCAGTTATATGTTGAAGTATTTAACTTGATATCAGTGCATTTCAATCAGTAATACGTGGCGACACACGAAAAATTTAGACTAAATTCAGAGACCCTTGTCATTCCCTTATTGCAGTTCATGCAGTATTGTTTTTGCCCCTCATTCTCTTAGGCTGAGATTGTAAATGGTAAAATGCATACAATTTTGATGTTTATTTACTCTATCCCAGAGTAATGTGCAGAATTAAGTTATTTGTAGGTTAATTCATCCACATTTGCTTTCTAAACTTTTCTGTTAGTCTGTTTTATTTATTTTGGGCGGCACTATATGCATGTGCAACTTATAGCAGATTGGTGAGGCGTGTCTTCAATCTGTTTGGTGACACTAGTAGCACAGAAATATAGAAAAGTTTCAGTAGTTAACACACATCTATGTGTAAATTATTAATAATTTGTGCAGTTAATGGATCAAATGTTTTTCACAGATCCCCAATTTTTCTTTACATCTTTTTTCCCTCTCGCTATACCATTTACAATGAAACTTAATTTTTTCTCCAGCCTTCATTTTTGATAAAAGAAACCCTGCAGCAATTAAACTAGATTATCTAAAACCTTTTATATTTCACCTCAGAATCCTTTTTCATAGTTTTTCATAGGCCAACAACCTTGTGGAGTAGTTTCTCTGTACTAACACATACAGTCTAAATATTGCCCACGAGCCATTATCTAATATATGGGATCAACTCTTGTTTACCATGCAATATAATGCCAGCAGTGATAAACAACAAGCATTAAAAAACCTTTTACAATTGTCAGTGAATGTTCAATCTGTAATAAAATCCAAAATAGGCAGCTCTTTTTAAAGATGTCGTCTCTGGAAAACAAATGGTAAACAACTATTTTCTGCCTGTTCTCTGTATTCTTGGTTCTAGAGATCTGTACATAGGAAAATACATTAGTGTAAAGGAAACTATCTATGGTTGATAATAAATTATTTCTGCTTCTGATCTGCTGTTTTCTTTTAATCTGCTGGAAGAATACAAACAAGGTTTTCTGCCACATCATATTCTTTAACTGCAAGATGTTTAATGTTACTGTGAGAGCGAGCTACTGAAATTTGACTTCATTAAAACATTTAGGTTTAAATTGATAAAAATGTTTGTGCTTTTGGTACTGTTATGCTGAAGGTGTAGGGTGATATCCACAAGGGGGCGACATATAAGCAGAAAGGAGCACAGAGAGAGTTTGAAATTGAATTGAAATTGAAAATGAGATTCGTGGGTTTTATTTTTCACTCCATTCTGTTTAATTGTAAACATGTTTTTCACAGAAAGATCTAGCTTGAACATGTCAGATCTCCCTGTCGCTTTTTCCTGTTATTTTGAAGGCATTGCCCCTATCGTTCTAGTGTAGGCCTATATAATCACTGAGTACAGATATTTGAAAACAAAAATTGAATCTTAGCTCTGTGTCATTTTGACTCAAAATAATTTGTGTCAATTTGACTCTGATCTAATTTAAGGTCATGTCACTGACTTTTTCACATTTTTGTAACCGTGTGAGTAGACTATGCATAAGAGGTGTCACAATAGGCCGGCATGGTCAATAATCGTGATATTGACATTTTCAATATGATGGTAATTTACAAATAATATTTTACACAATGGTTACAGACTCGCCGGTGCACACTCTCTTTGCCTCACTGCACTCATATTTGAAGTGTAATTCAAAATAAACAAAATTAAAGCTTACTTTGGTTTGTTTATTTAAAACAGAAACTGCACAATTGTTATCTTGATTTTTTTGGGCGATGATGACCGTGTAGTGAAAATCTGATTTTATCTATAGTTTGTTTAGCCAGAATTAAAATGCTGTTGTCAACAGTTAACAATGAAAATGAAACAAAATCTGGCACCACATCTATCAAAGTACACAATGCACATAAAGCACTTTTCTGTAAGGAAATTGCAAGTTTAACTTGAGTTTAAACTGTGTACAACTCTCCGTGTGTATGGAGCTCAGCGACATAATAATTTTGAGGCTTATTGGAGAAAGCCCAAATCTTGATTCGAATTTAAACAAATTTTAAGTAAAAGCACACCATTTGTTTATTACATGCAGTTGTTGTACGGCTTCTATTTTGGCTGTACTTTCTTTTTGCTCTGAGGTCTTTCATCTCCGGCAGCAGACTTTTATGGACAGTTTGAGAGTCCACAGTCCAGTGTTTTGGTCCTGTTGGTTATTGCACTGACGTGGCAGAGTTCAACATCTTGCTAAGAGTTTGCAGATGTGTCACGCATGTTAGCATCTTTTCTGTTTCTATCCTCGGAATATGACAACACCATTACACCTTACCACAGTTCACGAAGAGCCCTGTGGAAAACATGACAGACTGTCTTTACACACGAATTACTGCTCTCAAAGATGTGTTTTACATTGACATTTAAATTTAGTCATTTAGCAGATGCTTTTATCCAAAGTGACTTACAAATGAGGTAAACAATGGAAGCAATTGGCACAACATAAGGACAACAAAAATCATAAGCGAAGTATAACTGGTCTCATACAGCCTACAATAGTATACAAAGTAAAACTAATTTTAAGGATAGAGTAGAAATAAATAGAAGTCAAAACTAATAGGACATTTTTTTGACGTGAAACATTTAGAGTTTTTCAGAAGCTGTGTGTGGACTGGGACCACACTTAAAACAACATTTATTGTGAACAGGAGTGTTTAAAAATCTGTTGAAAAAGCTTCTATTTAGCAAAAAATCATTTAGGTTATAGTTTGAGTGAAATGTCTTAATATTTTGGTTTGTCTCGTTTTGACTGAATGACAGAATGCTCTCAATACGCTTTCAAAATGTTCCAGAGCATCTTACATGCTTCAATGGAACCAAGGAAACATGACCTTTTGTGCAAAGGGTTTAACATTAATGGTCAATGTCACAAATTGCTTGCTTTGTTAGGGAGATAGAATCATAACTGTTTTTTTTTTCTTTACATCATTATTTACATCATCTATAGGACCGGTGTGTAAGATTAAGGAGGATATATTGCTAGAAATTCTATATAATATACATAAAGTAACTGTCTTCAGATGTGTATAAGGCCTTTCATAAGTGTTATGTTTTTATTACCTTAGAATGAGCTATTTCTATCTACATACACCGTGGGTCCCCTGCATAGAATTCGCCATGATGTTTGTTGCCCTATACGGACAAAATGCTCTAACAGAACGAGTTTCGTAAATACTTTATCTCCTTTGGCAAAGAAGTGAAAATGTGATGACATATTTTCCCTTTGTCAGCCACCCTAGTACTTTGAAAGGGAGGGGTGGATTGAGCTGTTGGTCGCAATCTCACCACTAGATGCTGCTATATTTCACTGACTGGTCCTTTAATTGTCGAAATACTGAAATACTGACCGAATGACTACTCGATGGTTACCTGCGATATTATAATACACTAATGAACAAAGGTCACAAATGGCATTTGCCGGTGATGCAAATAAATGTTAGTCAGATGAAAAGGTCTTATTTTTAATTATCAGTGTTGAGGACCCTACCTTTCTCATGATGGATCTGCTGTTCCGTTGTCTTGGTAAAGAGGACCACCTGAACTTTCGGGGATTAGCCGTTGTCAAGGGTGAGCCAGGCAGACTTGCTCTCCCCGGCAACCGTGAAATTAGATGTGAAATACAAGGGTTTAGGTAGCCTTGACGACCACAAACAACAGCTGAGGCTTTAAGGGGCTTCCAATGGCGCGACGTCTTTCCTCAGAGAGCTTAAATGTCTCATCTTCATCTTCTGTCTGTTCTCCCTTCCATTTTTCTGTGATGACAGATGATTGGCCCAGTGGTCTTCTTCATACCAACCTACCCATAATCCCTCAATTCCTCTGGCTTTGAGTACAGTGCCATCTTTTTCCTTTTTATGTTCATGGTTTGTGTTGAGTAGTGCTGTAGATCATGCAGGAGATTAGAAGATCCTGAAACATTCTGGCACACTATATGTAGGGATGATGGGTCAAACACTTCAAGCTTTGCTTCATTCACTGGAGTAAATATAGTTTTTCTAGCGTTGATGCTCTTGCTGGTTCATTCCTAGGCCAAGCCTCACATGACACGCCCATGAACTGCCCACAGCTCCCTCATAGACTGCCTTATGGACATTGCAGACAAATTGATTTTGCCAGGGCCAATATGATAATATATATATTTATGAGCAGAAATGTGTGTTTAACACATTCTCAGTTTTCTCATTTAAGTGTCAACCCCTAAAATTGCTTAGGAGAAATAAAAATCAAATAATACAATTATTACAAGAGTATGGAGCTGTAAATGAATGCATAGGTATTGAATTGTATAGGTAAAATGATCTGAATTTGGGTATGTTTAAGGTCAATTTAGGAAATAAACTTCAATAATAATGACTTTTGCTCAATTTGAGACATTGTTGAGATGATTTCTGATTGTTGAGATATTTGTGAGATTGCTGGCTCTGTTTCTCAGGAGAAATTATGAGAGAGGCAAATTTCCCCTACATGCTCTCATGTAGTGTTGCTGCCTATAGGAGAAATAGAGATATGACAGAGATCTCATCTGTGACTTACATTAATTTGTGACTGAGATCATATACACCTAGTAAAATTGGCGTGAGAATGTGTTAAACCTGTTTATTTAATAATTTAACTGTCGAAAGAATGATACATAATAAAGTGGGCAAAATGCATCAAACTTTACACCGTTATTTTTAAGTAGTGTACTGTATATAAATTAAAATGTTTATTTTACAGATAAATATATTGCACTTTCTACTCCACATGTTTCAATTATTACTGAAATCAAAGCTCATGCAGTACATGTTGTTCATGTGCACTCTAAAAAAAAGGATGCTATATAGCACTTGTAATCATAGGGGAACCACTTTTAGTGCTATATAGCACCATATCTTGGTGCTCCAGTGGTTCTTCAGAGGTTTGTCAGAGGTTCTTTGGGCTGACCGAGGTGCTGTACAGTTCTGTTTCCATATAAAGAACCTGTTATGCCCCTGTATGGTTCCTCAGCGAACCACTGAAGCACCAAACTATGGTTCTATATATTCCCCTATGATTAGGGCCAAGATTCACTTCTAGTGCTATATAGCACTATTCTTTTAGACTGTATATGTTGATCAGTGTATGTTAATGCAGCCTTATGAAGATGCTTATAATATTGATCACCAGATTTGGCAAGCAGCACTCAAGTTTGTTCAATGAGGATTTGATGTTGTAACTATGGTTACCTAATGAGGGTCCTTTTAGGACATTGCACTGGAATTTGATTGGATGAGGTCTTTGTAACCAAACCAAAGGAAGCACTGACTGAAGTTTAGCAAATGTTTTTTTCTGTTTATCCCCATATCCCGGTCGACAGTATTGTTAGCAAATAATATGTACATCAAGAAATGTTTAAAAAGTTTGTATCACACAGCAGTCTGTAACAGTCTGTATCTTCCTTGTCAATTTCACAGTGTTTTATCACATTTCTGCCATAGAAAAGACATAGAAACAATTCTTTGTTTCTATTTATTGCCACTTGTTTTCCTGTTAAATAAGAGAGTGACACTTCGGCCAAATATAAACAGTCTTGAGGAAACTTTTGATTTATTGGACTTCTTGGATGCAATGCAAGATACAGATTTTGGAGACAAATAACAGCCTCTATTAATACTAATCTAGATGTTCATTCACAGATCACTTACAATACTTCTGAATACACGCTGGTCACAAAAAACTCACCACTCAGATGAAAATGAATTACGTATAGCAAGCTTTCTCATTGTGTATTCAAGAGATCCACAGGCCTCTGGCACTTTCCAAGTTTCAGGGTCATCTGCATTTTCAAAACAAGAGGCCACCCTGTTTCAGTCGCATACCTCTCTACGCGGTGTCAATCTGTTGTGTGTTTTGGCTTTTCGTTTTTTTTACATGCCATACCTGTGGAAGGATGACATTGTTTTGGGTTCTTGTCCATTGCTGCAACATTGTGCAGAGAAGTTATTGCTATTCAAGAGCAGCGTTGAACTTCGTTTCCACGAGAGTCTGTTTTCTCCACACATTAGAAAAAAATTGCATTTATGGCAAAAACATTTAACATATTTAGGCGCACAACACCAGTCAGAAGTTTGGACACACTTGACTAAATCTATTTCCATTCACTTTTTTTTCCAAGGAGTTGGACTTGATAGCTCCTTAATGCTGTGTCAAAATCATCTCATGAAGTTGTTGGAGATCATTCTAAAAGGGTTGTTTTAAAATAAAACTTGAATCACTTCTATGTGATGTTACAAAGATGTTATTCCATGTGCTTTAGCTTGAAACGCCTTCTGTCATCTTGTTTGTTAAATATAAAGTCTTGCTTTTCTATAAAGCATGTTTGTGTATACAATAAAGGAAAACAGGGAACAATCGCACCTCAAAATGTCATATAGTCTTTTACATGATGAATGGGACAGTTGCAAATGTCTGTTGCATAACGCTAAAGTCTTTGAACCTTCAGATTATGTGAGCTGCATTCTCCGAAGAATGACAGCAAACCCAAGGCTGAGGTCACTTAAAGCTGTGTGTTCAATTTACTTGAGCGACAGTGTTTGTTTCGTGCAGCTTGAACCCGTGTTTCAGAGGAGATTGGAGCTGGTGCGGCAAATGTCAGTGAGCATTGTAATCACATCTTCACATGTCCGTCTCTGTCATTATATTGGCCTGAGAAATATGGACCCATGACACAAAATGGGTCCTTCGCTTTATCTGTCAGGCGAGTTTTGTGCGTTTGCTTGGCACAGCATACTTCTGTGTTTTATGCAGTTTTAAAGTTACCTCAATATAATTTAAAGGGATATTTCACCCAAAAATAAAAATTCCTTCATCATTTACTCACCTTTAGGATGTTCCGAACCTGTATAAATGTATTTGTTCCGATGAACACAGAGAAAGATATTTGGAAGAGAGTTAGCAATTTTCAGTTCAGGGACATCATCCACGACCATAGTAGAAATCTAAATATTGTATTGTTCTGTTCTGTTGAACCCAAAATTAGATATTATGAAGGATTTAGGAAAACAAACCGTTCTGGGGCAATTTCATTTTTCATTTACCTGAAAATTACTAACATTCTTCAAAATATCTTTCTCTGTGTTCATCAGAACAAAGTAATTTATACAGGTATGAAATTACACGAGGGTGAGTAAATGATGACAGAATTTTTGAGTGAACTATCCTTTTAAGCATTTTTTACATTCCTTTTCAAAGATCTTATGCATTTTTAGATTCCATAGACCACTTTGGATGACGTAAGCAACTCTGGTTCAGAAGAACTTCCGCTTTCAGTTTTGGACGCTACACAAAATACTTATATTCAAATCAAAATGTTTAACGAATATATTTCAGATTTAATTATGTATGCAAGATCTAAGAATAAATTAAATTAAAAGGAAACCGGAAGTGCCTCTGGACTCTTGCAAAGTGGTCTATAACTGTTTTGTAGAAAATAGCAACTCATTTATTACTCGGAAGAAAAACTCAACAATGTGATTAATGCTTACATAGTTTCACAAGAACCTTGAATGTTTTTTCTCATTAAGGTTAAAGAATGAATTTGTAAATACAAATGTTATTGTATAAATGTAAAACGCTTTATTGCTTGAGCCAGTTAAACAGCAGAGTGAATGTCTATACAGTAGGAACTTGCAAGGTGCAAAGACCAGTGATCCAATTAAAGCAAACACGGTTGTAAAACATGACCCATGCTATTGTACAGAGAATTGTATCTCTTTTGGAAAGGTTTGATTCTAATTTAGTTATTTTATGTAGTTAGTTTACTGTGGTAAAATACAAATCTAAAATATTTCTTCGAATCCCTTACACCACACAGCTTGTTCTAATGGGATTGTCCCGCCGCAAAATTTTAAATATATAAAAAATTGAAAAATACTTCAAGGCGCTCGTCTGGTATAGTTAAAAAGCCTTCAATAGACAGGGCTACATGGTTTAAAAATATGAAAGAGTTTCCTGAAGAAGGCTGGGTAAGCCGAAACGTCTAGATTTACTCCTTCATATTTTTAAACAACGTGGCCCTGTCTATTAAAGGCTTTTTAACTATACCACACGAGTGCCTTGGAGTATTGTTCTAGTTTTGATACGGCAATACCTCGGATTATCCAAAGAGCAACGATGATGATATGAAGAGACCTGTGTAGCACTCTTTGCCTTTTTTTTGTGTTCGTTCTATGGTCTTTTGAAGCATCGCGCCGCGTCTGGTGTAGACACGTTGTCAGAATAAAGTGATACCTTGTTGTGTTACCACTTTGGACACATTGGAAAATTGTAAAATGTATATAAATATATCTTTCCTGTCGCTCAGTGGTTAGAGAATGGTGCTAAAAACACCAAGGTCATGGGTTTGATCCCAGCGGATTGCAAAGTGTCTGCCAAATGTAAAAGAGTGTGTTATACAACTGTGTGTTTTATTGATGCAAATTTGGTATATACAAATATTTTTTATTATCACTTTGAAAATTCAAATATATAAACTTAGCACTAAAGTGCAATGTTTCGCAGCATTTTAATGTGCGAGGATCCTGTGCTAAAATAAATCTCGACATCGCAACATTTCAAACAACATGTGAGCAGCACACAGATAGAATAACCAAATTTTCTAACTCATGCACTGCAATCCTCCGGTGCAATGTTTTTTTATCATCATACATTAATTCTTGATGAAACTGTTATTGTGTCTGTCATTGAAACTTTAGGAAACAAGTAGCTGAGCGGGATTTAAATATTCAGTAAGGTGGCAAAGCTTTCCTACCTGCTGTTATCACGCACATAGGCTTACCCCACTTGTTTCTATGGAAACACCTGAGGAAAGAAAGGAAGATTCAAGGACAGGTATGTTTTTAAACTGGAGCATGAGGTCAACCTTGTGTACACGAGTATGCATTCACAGTTTATCTTAATCAAGGTCAGTGTGATTGGATTGGTCATACTCGATTACAAAATCTTATGTATAATTTTTTGTATTGAGGTTTTCAAACATCAAAAATAAAAATAACAGACAAAAAGACCCTTCAAAAAAATAAATAAAAAAATTAACAAACAAATCTGTGCAATGTGTAAAATTAATCAAAAGTACTATAAAAAGGAAGACGTACATAAAGGCAACCGCTATTACAGAGTATAATAACAATAATTACAGAAAGTGATTATTACAGATCAGGAAAACATAAATAAGTAATTTAATCCTTCTGGTTTGACAAAAAAGTAAAAACTGGTTCCCACATCTTATCAAATTTTGCAGGATTCCCGGATAAAGAGTATCTAATTCTTTCAAGATTTAATGTAGAAGTGAGTCCAGTTAGCCAGTCAGAAAAAAGGGGTCTGGTATTTTTCTTCCACAAAAGCAAGATAACTTTCTTAGCTACAATCACACCATATTGAACGGGTAACCGTACCTTTGGCCTAAGAGCCTGCAATGAGTCCGACCAACCAAGAATTGCTATGAATGGGTCAGGAAGTAAAGCACAATTGTAGACTTTGGCAAAAAACTGAAAAATTTCGATCCAAAAACTCTGAATTTGTGCGCAGAACCAAAAAAGATGCGCCAAGGTACCCTCAGCAGCTTTACACTTATCGCATATAGGAGAGACGGAAGAATAGAATTTACTAAGCTTTGTTTTAGAGTAGTGAAGTCAATGTAATACCTTGTACTGAATAAGTTGGTGAATTTATCGAACAAGAATAAATATATGAAAGACATCGGTCCCAAACCGTCTCAGAAACCTGAATCCACAAATCTTCTTCCCAAGCCTTTTTCAAATGAAGAGAAGAAAAGTTTGTATCATCTTTAAACGCATTAACAAAAAGGGATATTTTGCCCTTAGCATCAGGAGAGTTAGAAAATAAATCAAATATTTTACATTCTAATGGCAAAATTTCAAAGTGTGTAATATTTGTACGAACAAGAGTCCCTGACTTGAAGATATCTGAAAAAGTGAAAAGAGGGAAGGTCAAATCTTTCCCTGAGCTGAGAAAAGGAAGGAAATGCATTATTAATATATAAATCTTTCATAATGAGAATACCTTTACCTTGCCATTCCCTAAAAACAATATCTGAAAGGGAGGGTTTGAACGCATGATTATAACAAATAGGAGAAAACAGAGAAGTATTTGGTAGCTTAATTACCTTTCTGATCTGATACCATATTTTGATAGAGTTGTTAAGGATTAAATTTGTTTTAGGGACTTCTTTACTAGACAAAGGTGCCGAAAAAAGCAGAGCAGAAAGAGATGAGTGGATGGCATTTTGTTCTATCGCTAGCCAAGAGGGGGTTTCCACTTGAACAATGTCTGGAAAAGAATCCCGCCAATACATTAATGTTCTGCAGTTCGCTGCCCAGTAATAATGACGAAAGTTGGGCAAACCCAAACCCCCCAAGCATTTTGGTTTATACACATGGCTTTTGGATATACGAGCGACTTTATAGCCCCAGACGAAAGGCATAATTATTGAGTCAAGAGTACTGAAGAAAGATTTGGGTAAAAAATCGGGCAAATTTAGAAAGAGATATAAAAATCTAGGAAGGATCACCATTTTAATTGCATTAATGCGGCCGATCATTGAAATAGGGAGTGATCTCCATCTTTCTATGTCTTTCTTTAGGTTGTCTAATAAAGTAAAACAATTTAATTGAACTAAATCCTTTGGATTCTTAGGGACCACCACACCGAGATATTTTATCTTGTCTAAAGTGATTTTAAATGGCAGGCTCTTCATAAAAACTGGATCTATATTATCGCTGACGGGCATAAGTTCACTTTTTTGCCAATTAACAGAATAACCAAAAAAGCTACTAAATGAGTTTAATAAATCTAACAGAGGGGGCACAGAGCGTCAGGGTCTGAAAGGTACAGAAGAACATCGTCAGCATAAAGAGAAATGATTTGATCAATCTGACCTTTATTTAAGGGCGGAATCTGTGGATGAAGTCTAATGGCTGTTGCCAAAGGTTCTATGGCAATGGCAAATAACAGGGGTGAAAGTGGACACCCCTGTCGAGTACCCCTATGCAACTCAAATTCCGGTGATCTATTGAGATTAGTTAATACTGATGCGCAGGGATGATGATACAACACGCTGACCCAGGAAGAAAACCTATCGCCTAAATTAAATTCTTTAATAGTGGTTAAGATGTAATTCCATTCAACTTGGTCAAAAGCTTTTTCTGCATCCAATGCGATAATTGCCAATTTAGAGTGGGAATTTAGCTTAGAATAGATTATATTTAGGAAACGTCTAACATTAAAAAGGAAAATCTTTTTGGGATAAAACCAACTTGGTCAGGATGAATAATAGTTGAAATACATTTGTTTAATCTTGTTGCCAAAATTTTTGTGAACACTTTTAAATCCGAATTGAGAAGAGAAATTGGACGAAAAGAAGACACATCAGTCTCATCTTTGCCTTTCTTAAGAAGTAAAGAAATATTGGCGGAGTATAGAGAAGAGGGAAATTCCTGCTTAATGAAAGAGTGATTGAACATCCGTAACATAAGGGGTACAATTTTATCTGAATATTTCTTATAAAATTCTAAACTGAAGCCATCAGGGCCAGGAGCCTTCCCATTAGGAAAGGCATTAATTGCGTCCATTAACTCTTGAATTGTAATATCAGCATTCAAGATTTCCTGGTCTGCTTCACTTAATTTTGGGAGGGAAAGTGAACGAAGAAAGTCAGAAATTACCTCAGATGATACAGACGTCTTAGATTCGTACAAGTCTGCAAAAAATTCCATAAAGCGTTTATTGATATCCTTTGGATATTTTACCATCCTTGTCAGCTATACTATGAATTGATCTACTGGCATAAGAACCCCTCAGCTGACGAGCTAATAATTTATCTGGTTAATCCCCAATCTCAAAATGTTTTTGCTTAATTTTTAATAACAAATTATTCACCTGGTCTGACATGATCTTATTTTATTCATATTTAAGTGACCTAATGCCATTTAGAACACAGGAGTCAGTGGTATCCCTATATCATTTTTCCAACTGGGCAAGACGAGCATCTATCTCTACCGAGCGTTTCTGTCTGTGTTTCTTTACTGCTGACTCATAAGAAATAATGTGTCCCCTCATCACAACTTTAAAAGTTTCCCATAACACCGAATCAGAAACATCTCCTTTATCGTTGATCTCTATAAACTCTGTCAAAGAATCCAAAATATGCTGACTACATTTTTCATCAGCAAGGAGGCAAGTATCAAATCTCCAATTATAACTTGGCTTTGCCCAGCCGAAATCTAAAGATACCGTAACAGCGGAATGATCAGAGATCAGTATATTATGGTACTTGGATGAAGCGACGTTCGATAATAATTTAGAGTCTATTAAAAAAAATCTATTCTTGAATACGACTTGTGAACATGGGAAAAGAATGAGTACTCCTTATCGGCCGGATGTTGAAGCCTCCAGATATCAACAATATCCAGTGACTCGGAAAGATGTTTAATGACTGAGGTAGAATTGAGAGAAGGATCTGAACGGACAGGAAATTTGTCCAGAACAGGGTCCAATATACAGTTAAAATCGCCACCAACTATAAAGTGAGTATCAGTTTGAGAAGGTAGAAGATTAAATACTTTACGAAAGAAAGCGGATCGTCATAATTAGGGGCATAGAGATTTAAAAAAGTAAAATGTTGAGAAGCAATTATGCCAGTGACAAGAACATAGCGGCCGTTAGGGTCTGTTAACGTAGATATATGTTTAAACGAAACTGAGTTACGAAATAATATTGAAACCCCTCTGGCTCTGCACGAAAAAGTGGATTGAAATACCTGGGAAATCCAGTTACACTTCAACCGATTCTGTTCACCATTTTTAATGTGCGTCTCTTGTAAAAAAATTATGTCAGCCGAAATGGAACGTAAATATGAAAACACTTTAGCTCGCTTCACCTGACTGTTCAAGCCGCGCACATTCCAGCTGGCTAAAGTAATGACACTTCCCTGTGATAAAATCATACTAGATGCCATTTTAATTCAACTGAAAAAATTGAATAGCACAGGTAAAATGAAGGGTGAGCATAGACAAACAACCGTAAACAAAGAGTACAACCCCCCACCCCGTCCCAGCTGCTTCCCCAAACCAAGCAGTTTAACAAACCCATATTTCCTGTAGAGCCGAAAGGCAACACAAAGAGTAGCACCGTTGCAAAAAAGAAAACGAAAAAGAGTGGCTAGTAACTGAGGTTAAACTACACCTCAAATCCCATTAACATTACAACAATAACAGAAAAAAAATTGGACATCGGAGAAATAAACACTTAAAAAGTACTGTCACACTTTGTGCTCTTACCTGAATAAAAATTAACAAGCAATACAACACCGCGAGCCTTGCCAGTCTACTGACTAGTTATACAACATGGTTATGAAGACTGCACCGCCCTGACCTCACCAGTGATAGAGTCAGCAAAGGCTTGAGCCTTTTCAGCAGAGTCAAACACATGTTTGGATGAGTTGTGAGTCATGATGAGTCGGTCAGGGAATAGCAACCCATGTCGAACTTTCGCCTCCTTGAGACTTTTCTTCACGGCATTGAAAGCCTGACGCTGCTTCAGAACCTCGGAGGTGAAGTCCGGGAAGATGAGTATGCGCACTCCGTTGTACATCAGAGGCGACGACAGCCTTGCAAGACGCAGAATCTTCTCCTTATCCGGATAGTGATGCAATCTGGCCACCATGGTCCGAGGACGGGAATGTGCATTTCCTATCGGGCCCGTGCGATGGGCACGGTCAATCTTCAGAGATTTTGGAAAATTACTGGCGCCAAAGATTTTCACAAGAAAGTCGGCTACGAACTGAGTTGGGCGGCCCTCCTCAACCTTTTCGGGTAGACCAATGATCTTAATATTTTGCCCTTAAAGGTCATCTAATTTGGATGACAGAGATTTACATGTTTCGAACCAGTCGCGGCAGTGAGCCTCTAGTTCAGAGATTCGGCCCTCGTAATCCGCACTAGCCTTTTCGAGATCCGTTACTCGTGAAGTAACTTCTGATAGCGAGACCAGCGTCTGAGACAGCGTAGATTCCAGAGAATCGAATTTTTCATTCATGGAGCCGTTCATCGATTTGATAGCCTCCATAATGTCTGCGAGATTGACCGGATCCGTGGAGTTAGCAACGGCCTGGGCATCGTCTGACTGACAGGCACCTTGTTCACCTGCATCCTCCACTAATTTGTCTCCATTTTTGGATTTTGATCTGGTCATGTTGTCTGCGGATGTAAGTGAAGTTAATGAGCAGATTTCAAGAGAAAGAAATATTGGTGAAATTAAAGAATAATAAGGGATTTGAAGCGTGCAAAAAAAACACGACTACTCCATGTGGTGCTCGCTAGCGCCCCCCGATTACGAAATCTTGTATGCCTTGTTTTATTTTCAAGATGAATTCAAAACAATGTCATTGTATTTTTTCTACTGTTGTAAATAATTCATGCAAAATTTCCCATCAGTGCTCTACTGCAGACATCACAGGAAAATACCACAGGGGCTAGTTGTCACACAGCAGTGGGTCAGATTGGTTGATGGGTCGTTGCACAAAAACTGGACACTTTCCCTTTAATTCCTCAGATTAATTGATATAGCTCAAATCTGCCAATTAAATAGATAGCAACCCCCCAACACATACCGACTCATCTTTAGCAGAACTCAACATGACACCAACCTGATTTCCCTGGCCATTCCTTTCTGTGCCTTTACAGGTGCCATACCCCCTCTTTGATCATGATCCTTTGGAGACATGCTTATTAAAAGAATACCGTTTGTACGCGCGAGTGTGTGCGTACGTGCATGCCGAGCTTCGCCTTTAATGTTCTGTGTCTTTGCAACTGATGAGACGACTCTATTATCAAAATGTCAGTTGGTTCTATCTGGATTCTGAGTCCAGTCTCTCTCTCTCCCCTCACCTGCTATTTCTCTGTTTCTGTTGCTCATAAACTAGAATCAGGCGTACACGAAGACATCTTGAGAATTTATTGAGCTTGTAGTGGCGGGAGGAAGATGAAGTGGGGTTATGTAGGGTAACCAACTCTGCTAATGTGTCAAAGTCAATGCTGAGACCAGAATATGACTTTGCTTAGATTTCTTTACATGGGAGATTCCAATTAGATATATTAGCTTTTTGTCTTAAAAACACATTGTGACTTGATCGTTGTTTCTCCGACAGGAATTCTCTTAAAAAAATTATTGAAACTTTTGTGACAGTCGCTAACATTATGTGATATATATTTACGTTTATGCATTTGGCAGACGCTTTAATCCAAAGTGGCTTACATAGCATTATTTTATACATTTGTTTCTAAGTGTATGCAATCCCCTGGGATTGAACTCACAACCTTGGCGTTGTTTTAAGCCAATTGCTATTAAGTAAGCAATTTACGGCATGTCGCGTTGCTCCGAGAAAACATCTAGAGCCTCTGGCCTTCAGCGTTCCAGTGATCCTCAGCTGCGTCTGCTGCCACTATCATAGCCAGTGAGACAGACATAGTGCTCATTCCCTCGTGCTCTAACGCTTTGTGTTTTTCTGGACTCTGTTTCTGGCGCAGGCCTTCACACAAGGAAGTGCTCAGCCGCTAATACAGCACATATGGGATCCAGGCAGTTTGGACTAGCGCACGGGATCACAACATGTTATTATAGATCGGAGAAGTCAGACGTGTCGAGTTGACCAATATAGTGATGGAAAGAAAAATAATTGAGGTTTTATGTAATAGAGAAAGACTGATAACATTGGGGTGGGGAGTAAATATAATGTTTGCGCAAAACCATCTGTTATGTGTTGCGTGTCTGTCGAAGACATGAAACAAGCATTCGTCATGAATTTTGACTTATAACTAATAATGTTTAAATAAGAATGTGAAACATTTTCAGGACAAATATTTTGTTGACCACAAGAAGAACCCTGAGAGCATATTTCTTGTTCTATTTCAGTTCAATCCAGACTGTAGAGTTACCAGATGTCACTTTTAGTCTTGGGTTTGAGGTTGTGGCAAGTTTTATATACCTTCTATTTCGGACATGTGCTTTCATTATGTTCTGCATTGTCCGTAAAATCAGTTTTGAACCTTCAAGCATTTCCAATGGACAAAAGTTCACATGAATCTATGAGTGCATTCTCAATATTGTCTAAATAACATCACCCGCATCCTGTTTTGCAAGCTGGAAAACCCAAATATGACAAATGTGAGAATCTGTAAAACAGATTGAATTAAATGAGGACATTATTAACCTTTGCACAGTTTATCAACGGATAGACTGAAATGCAGAAACTATTTCTATTTTCTAGGATTCTTACAGATTCAAGTTTAAATGTTAAGAGTCTAAATCTACTTATGTTGCCATATTCCATCTCCATATTCTGACACTTGCCAAGAGGCTCGAGTTAATGCATCTGTTTGCTCTGTACATTGGGACTTTATAAAATCCCAATGTAAAGACACAGACACCTTGTTCTTCCTTTCGTTTAAGATTTGTTTGTTTTAGATTAGGTGAAGATGAAATAATTCTGACAGAGATGAGAACTTCATCTGCCAGCTCTGAATTATTAAAACAGGCAAAGCAAATCATTCCCGGAGAGTTTGATGAGGGAAAGGTAAGAGAAAGGGTGAAAGAGAGAACGAGAGAGAGAGAGAGAGAGAGAGAGAGGGCGCGCCAGAGTTTGTTTGTACAGACATTGATCCACGGACTCCTGGGTCTGCGGCTGCCGTTTACCAATTTGTGTCTTCCCTTTTTCTCAGCACAGCTCGGCGGGAACAAACATCCACGCTCGCCAACACTAGACCACACGTTGCTCGGCAACAGCACACTGGTGGGATGGAGGAGGGAGAGACGCTGTGACAGGATAGAGATTCGTGAAGAGGGAATCAAGGCCTTTATTAGCCATGAGTACAGATCCCTGTTCCACACCTCTGTACTTCTCATGACCCTCATAACAGCAGTGAAGAAGTCTGGGGTTATTGTATTCGTGTAATATTTACGAATCTAGGTATTTTATGCAGTTCCAAATTCATTAAGTTAACTTAATGTTATATTTTATGTTACAGTACATAAAGCATTTACTTCTAGTATTAACATCCTTTTTACTTCATACTTATATGTGACCCTGCCTCTGAAAATCCAGCTTATTTTGTGAAAATATAACCATTATATAAATTTGACTAATAAATATGTATGTACGTATATGCATAAACCTTTACATATATATACATATATATATATAGTTACAGACACATGTTTCTATGTAAGCTAACTGATGTTTACTAACTTTAATTCTTAAATAATTATGTTTTAATTATATTTATTTGAACTCCTTTTCTTTTAAGTTCTAGCACCTCTTTTGTTTTGCAGAAGTGACGAAAACACACCGGAACACAAGAGGTGTTTCATGAAACAGACTAGTGTTTTGGGATTTTGTCTTTAATAGTAAAAAAAAGAAAACGCGTAAACGTAAGAAAGAACAAAACAACTTTTTAGTCTAGTTTTTCTACCATATTAATCAAGGCTTTTATAAAACATAGGATGTTTGTTAATGGTTTTTCTGCACAGCTGAAAGTGGTGATGCATCCCTTTAAGTCCACAGATTGCTCATGCATGTTGATAAAAATACACCATTTAAAAAAAAGCAGTTTTTATTACCTTTTATCTGAAAAATCTACAAAAATTATACCGCATTTTAAATTGCTACAAAGTAAGCAATTTATGGCATGCTGCGTTGCTTCGAGAAACATCTAGAGCATCTGGCCTTCAGCGTTCTAGAGATGTTTACAGCTGCGTCTGCTGCCGCGTGTCTGCCACTATCATAGCCAGCGAGACAGACATAGTGCTCATTCCCTCGTGCTCTAACGCTATGTGTTTATCTGGACTGGTTCTGGCACAGGCCCTCACACAAGGAAGTGCTCATCCGCTCATACAGCCCATATGGGATCAATATCAATCATCTCTACATTCTGAAAGCAGATTAGGACTAAACTAAAGTAACTAAAGTCATATTCATGTATACATGAAGCATATCATAACCTAATGTGTTGCATAAGGTTCCACAAAATCATGAACAACAACTACCTCTTTTTTGGAAAGAACGCAATGTTCATTTCAGTATAGTGCACATATGTTGAGGAAGAGTCAAGCTGTGAGCAGGAGAACTTGACCTTATTTGGAGACCTCAACCATTTCCTGTCAATTGCACTTGTTCTTTCGGTGAGCTGTAATCCATTGGAATCGTATTTGTAACAATCATGTTCAATAGATCTGTGAACAAATCCTCTGTATGAGTTCAAATCAGGGCATGTTGAGGCTGAAGCCACCAAAAACATTCACAACGTTTTGAGAAATCTAGTGTGTCTGAAAATGTAGTTTCCAATTGAAACTTTCGTAGTCTTTTAAAACAAATTAGCATAGCTGTTTTATTTAAAGGTATTTCAGACGCAATAGTCGATAACATGCGGATTATATTTCATCTGACTGCACAATTTATAATGACTTCAGGAAGACCTCATTGATCTGTGAGTTGTGTATTAGCTGTCCATCCAAATTACTCATTGTTTTGATCGTGTGTGTACGTGTGAATGAATGAACATGAAAGAAACGAGGTGAAGCAGAGTACTGATCAATTCGAGATTTAATCGAGTACATGAACGAGACAATAAAATCATTTGCTTTTGTTACAGTCCCATATAGAAATCTTAACACTTTTATTATGCAATTGGGTCCAAAAATATGAGATTCTGAAAATCTAGAATTCAGAACACTAACCAGAAATGAATACTGAAAAAAGCAAAAGAGAATTCTTTTTTGTACTGGTCTCAGGCTGAACCTTGTTGCATATTGTGTTTGACAGTGTGGGCCCTTCCACCAGATTTGTTTTCCAATTTATTTGCTTGGCTGTTAATTCACAAGACACTATGTCAATATGCAAGCTTTTCACTAAAACAAAATGTAAATAAAAACCTCTCCTCAACGATTAAACGACTCTGTTCTCATTCAAAATAATTCAGCTCCAAATACTCTAGACGCTCCTTTCCATTCCCTGCATGGCTTTACTGGATATGACAAGCATATGCTGAGGGCTGTCTGTGTAAGGTTTACCTCGGTCCCTGGACGAATAAAATACAAGGATTATTGGATTAGGAAGGAGAGAGGGATGAGTATATTGCCTTCTCTTCTTGTCATTTCATATTCGGGTACACTTTCAATTAAAATAGGCAGTCGGTCGTGGATTAGAAACGGCAGACGGATATATAGCAATATATGACAGAAAGTATAGTTTATTCGTTATTTTATATTATTATTTATTTATTATTATATATAATATATTATTATTATGTCTTAGATTTTAATGCAATGTTGTAAATATGCATGTGTAAGATTTTGTTGAAGTTTACTTGTAATTCAGATAAACTAATGCATAAAATTGAATCAGTGGCAGCTGCCCCTGAAGCTATAAAGATTCCTTACTGCGTTTCTCCTGAATCCATAAACTGAAATGACATCCATGTGTCTGTTTGCACAAAGGTCGCTGGATCACAGATACACCTTCCAATTTAACTTTGCATATGCACACCACCAAACCACAACAATGCTGCGCTCCAAATTTTCTATTCCTGCGGAGCCGTTTTGTTTTGTCTTTTGCTGAGTCTATTTTGGCGTGGCTTCTCTTCTTGGGCCGATATGAGAGTTCTTTTCCAGACTAAAGAATGTAATCACACGTTTCAAACAAGTGAACCTTCCAGAAGCCCTTGAAGCTCCCAGTTCTACAACACTTCCAGCCACAAGATCATAGGCTCTACATACGGCAGGAAATATAAAAGTGCACTTTTTTAACAACACCTACATTCTCTAAGGGCTATGAACGATGCTTCTTTAAGTGAAACCATATGTGTGCTTAACTGTTACCTGTGCAAAATACCTGGAATGCTTTTGAAATGGACAGTAAAAGTCAGTATTTTGGCAAGGGTTTAAATCAGTGTAAATATCTCATATCTGAGTTCATGGATTCATTGCGAAAGCATATAAGAGACAGAGAGAGAGAGAGAGAGGATGTCTTGAAAGTGTGTTATAAAGTCTGAATTGGATAGTACAGTAATGATGGTTTAATTTACAATTACAAGTCTGGGGTGGGGGTGGGAATATACTTCCTGAGGGTTGGATTGGCACCGTGCTAGGTTTCGTGCCAGGTTTTTTGGTTTTCTAGTCATTCCTACATGGTTGGTTACTGGCCTAAGTTAACAAAGCCCATGTCTGTATATATTTGTTTATATCTGTGGAGTGAGATATTCTCAAAATGTTAGCCCTTAATAGGTTTAGGAAATAAAAAAGTCTTAAAAGAAATATAAAAAATAAATAAGCACCCCTTATAAATGTGCTAGAAATGGTTCTTCACTGCGATGCCATCTAACCATTTGTGGTTCCTTAAAGGACCATTAACTTAAAGGTTCTTTTAAGAGCAATTCATTTACTTTCTTTTTGATAGTGGAAAGACCCATTTTGTCTAAAATCTCAAAATCTAGTCGAGATAACAAGCATTAAAGTTTGATTATAACTATTATTTCACTATGATTTCAATGTTTGACTCGGCCTCAAAATTAAAGATGTCAAGCTTTTCACAGTATGTAGGATGATTTTGTGAAGAAAACAGTAAATCACAAAAAACAACTTTAGCCAGGTTTTCACAGGCATGTGAATTTTCATTTCAGATATTCTATTACATCAAACACACCGACAATCACCAAAGAAAGCGTTTGCGTGCAGGCCTTCTTAGTTTCCCTTAGTTTTAGCATTCCTGCGGTACTTCTTGTAAATCCATTCACGAACATCTCACATGAGAGTGTGAACATCAATTTGTGATCCTTTTAACCAACACATGGAGCCAACAGTCTATTTTCCATGAGGGGATCAATTTGAAAATGTGTGTTCGGGTGCACGTATACACTAGGTTGAGTTTTATTGAGTCGCTTGATGGTGTGTCTTGCTAACTAGAAGCATTTGTAAAGCACATCATGTTTTTGACACAACCCGGCCATCTCGCACAACACCCATTTGAAACAGCAGTCAATTTTCTGAGCCAATCCTGCACATATGCTAAAGATTTCACATTCACTTCATGTTGTAATTGGGATGAATCAGATCTTATATTGACCATAAACATTAGCGGATGAATCTATTTCAAGCAGTTACAGTGCCAGGTCACACATGGACGGCTGTGGGAAGATCACAGCGCAGGTCCAGTCAAAGCTTCAGCAGTCATTTAATGAGCACCCAAACATAGATGATATAAGAAACAGAATCATTAAGCCTGCACAATACAGACCGCTCTGTCTCCAAGCCCATCTACCATCACTGTAGATGAAGATGCAGTCAAAGGTTCGCAGATTTAGAGTCACAAATCTGTTAAATAGGTGGAAAGCTGAGCTTGCGGAGGCGTTTTAACTATATGTCATATTCCCTGTATTGCTGTATTATATTTCTTACTGCTTTCCTTTGGCGCAGTGGTTAGAGCATGGCGCTAGCAAGGCCAAGGTCATGGGTTCGATGCCAGGGGATTGCACATAGTCAGAAACAAAAGTATTGTAGAATGCAATGTAAGTCGCTTTGGAGAAAAGCGTCTGCCAAATGTGTAAATGTAAATGTCTTTTCTTCTGACGGTTATAAATTTTTCGACCTCAAAGGACTACAGCTAACCTGTGTTTGTCTGTTTAGAGCTAACAACATGGCGAATTACAAGAAAGATGAAAGGAATGGTTCACATTCAACATACATTTTCATGTTAATTTACTAACGCCTGTAGTCATCCAAAATGTTTATGTATTTTTTTCTTTAGTCGAAAAGAAATGAAGGTTTTTGATGAAAACATTCCAGGATTATTCTCCATATAGTGGACTTCAATGGACTCCAAAAGGTTGAAGGTCAAAATGACAGTTTCTGTGCAGCTTCAAAGGGCTTTAATCGATACCAGACGATGAATAAGGGCCTTTTCAATGTAATTACGTAATACGCGAAGTCGTGATCGTGGTTCGCAGAACAGAGCAAGGCGAGCATTTGCGTTTATAAAGCATATACATTTAAAAAAAAAATGAATGACCGTTTCGCTAGATCTGAATTCAAGCCACAGTACACTGTGAAGACAGTGAAGCATGGTGGCCCAAGCATGGGAATGTTTCTCATACTATGGTATTGGGCCTATTTATCGGATTCAGTTTGAGTACCGAGGTCATGTTGCTTTATGCCGAAGAGGAAATGCCCTTGAAATGGCTGTTTCAACAGACAACAACCCCAAACACCATGCAGTAAGGGAGCAGCATCTTGGTTCCAGACCAACAAGATTAACGTTAATAAGTGGCCAGCCCAATCTCTAGACCTTAATCCAATTTAAAACTTGTGGGTTAAATAAAAAAACGCTGTTTCTGAGGCAAAACCAAGAAATGAAGAGGAATTGTGGTCAGTAGTGCAATCGTCCTGGGCTGGAATACCTGGTGCAAGAAGTTGGTCGACTCCATGCAACACAGATGTGAAGCAGTTCTCAGAAACCGTGGCTATGCAACTAAATATTAGTTCAGTGATTCACAAGAACGCTAAAGCTTCAAGCATTTTTCCATTTATACAGTAAATGTTTGCAGACACTGCTATTTTTTAAACAGCCTAACATGCCTTTTTCTTCACTTTCTGTTGAGTAATAACAAATATTTTTATAATTCGTTCTTTATGTTTTTTGATTTAGAATGAAATATGCAGTGTTCCCAATGCATTTCTGTATTGAAATATTATTGAAAAGTTATTATAAGGATTTTGAGCACAATGCTCTTATTTTGAACACAACTGTATGTACTGTATATGCATTTGATCTATTTAAAACTTTCATTTGGCCTACAGGTCTACAAATTGTGTAGCTATTATGTAAGTAAAATAAGTTTGATAGCCTAAATAAACAAATGAATGAGCTTTTACATCTAGTCTTTCTTTAGCGCGTGATGTATTTCTGGCGATGGACCTGCTGATATTTACTGTTTTTATTCAGAAGGTCATTTCTATTTTTATGATGTGCTTGAAAGGTAAATTAATGCTCTTTTTTTTCAGAAGCATGCCTCTGAAAATATCCCACAAAAAGATCAATAGAAAACCTCATACAAATTTCAATTTAAATCATTATGTACCGTAGCCCTCATTGACATTTTTAACATTCCATGATTCATGCCCTCGTGCAAGAATAACTAAATCACAACATGTTCTAAAAAGAGCTTGACTTTATAAATATAATGCATTTTATTAATGTTTAATTTGCAGTAAACCATTCCAAGCTTGAGCATTGACATAATTTAGTAACTCCTATTAATTCTCTCTTCAACAGAAGTTGAATATTGAATTTAGATTATGTTATTCCAAGAGCTCCAGCTTGAGACAGTGCCGTTCACAGATGGTCAAATTGTGTACACCCAGACCAGAGGGTGAATGGGCCAAGCAAAGGGTCTACAGAGAAAGGATGTATACTTTCAGATGGGAGGACTGCACCAGCTGGCACCTGGCAATCTAACATCAGCAGCTGCCCGATCAGGTGCACATACCGCACGCTAATATGGAGGAACAAGACCACCTTAAATCTTAAAGCAAGCCAGAGTAGTTCATGTGGGTAAGAAGTAGTTAGAAACTTTATTGGACTTTATTGTAAATGGACTTTTTTTAAAGGAAATAAACAGCAATAAACAATGGTGTGCGTGTACTATTTTGTACATTTAAATTTTTGCAGTCTTGCAGTATGTCTAGAATAAAGAGTGCACATGACGTGAGAAGAATCACACAAGGCAAAATAATGTTGTTTTAATTTTGTTTGTTTAAAAGTTTCTACCATTATTTATTGATTCTCAAATTTGTCAAAGCCTGTATGTGCAGCCATGTTCATAGAGCACCAGACAATGGTTGTTAGTCCTTTATTTAGTACACAAAGAAAGATATTTGGAAGAATGTTAGCAACTGACAGTTCTGAGGCACCATTGACTACCTACATTGTAATAATTGTATTTTTTTTGTTCTGTTGAACACAAAATAAATTATGTTGAGGAATTTAAGAAAGCAAACAGTTCTAGGTTATTTTATTTTTATCTGCCATTGACTTTATTTCTACTATGGTAGTCAATGATGCTTACATTTTTCCAAATATCTTTCTTTGGGTTCAACCGAACCAAAAAATGTATACAGGTTTGTAACAACTACAGGGTGAGTAATTCATGACAGAATTAAACATTTTTTAGTGGTCTTTCGCTTTAATACGCTTGTGTTCACGCACAGTTCGGTAATTAACAGGTGTTACAAGCGCATTCTGCCAAACTCACACCTGTAAGTGAAAACAGTTGTCAGTCCTAAAAATCGACAGTATAAACGTGGCCTATTTCTTTTTTCTGTGGAACACAAAGATATTTGAGAAATGGTTTTGTGTCCATACATGGAAGTCAATGGAGGCAATGTTCAGTTACCAACATTTTATGTTCTGCCAAAGCAAGACCATAGAGGTCTATTAAGAGGGTGAGTAAATTATGAAATAACTTTATTTTCAGAGAACTATCCCTTTAAGAACCTATAAAGGACTGAAAATGAACTGTCCAGCAATGGATATCTTGTTTAGTTGTGTTTGTCTGTCATAAACCTTTACCTGAGGTAAAAGAAAATGTTTGAGCAAAAAGCACAATGGTTACCTCTTATTCATCACTTGTTAATGCCTCAAAGACAGGTTGAAAAAAAATCATTACTCTGTGATTTGATGTATCTGGAGTCACTAATTATGTTTCTATAGACTATCGAAGGGAATGTTCATCTCTGTGTCTGCAGGCTTTCATAGACTGATGGATTCCTTGGCAACTGTTTTTCTTGTTTTTTTTCTCACACACTTTTTTCCCTCCTGCTTTTTTCTCTCCATCTCCCTCTTCTCTTCTTTTAATTAGAACAGAACGTCAGTGAAATGCCAAGTGTCAGAAGCAGAGAGGATGAGAATATAGTATAAACGACCTTTTAAACTTTGCTGATCTTTGATAAGGCCACAAATGGTGCATCTCTTGGTCCTTCCTCTTGTGTTGCTTGTCTACCTGGACCGTTATCTAACAGGTGGAGGGTTGAACATCCGTGGACTGTGATGAAAATATAGAACGCTAGAAGGTCTAAGCACATCATGAGATGAAAAGAAGACGGATATAACTGTGTCTGTTTATAATAAAATTGTGGTGCATTGTGGGTGGTCACTAGGGTATTGCTATATTGTTGCTAGGGTGTTCTTGTTGCTTGCTAGATTGTTGATCGTCCAAATCAAAACATAAATGTCTGCTTGCTTAATAGCACACATCTCCTCAACAAGCCGCATGATTTAAAGTATCATTCATGCTTAAGGAATAACCTAATAATGATCTCATTTTATAGTTATTTTCATTTAATAAAGATTTGTATACACCTATGGCCTGTCATGATTCGTGCACACTCTTTCCCATCGAGAAGGGAAGAACTCCTGCTGTTTAGCAATTAAAATTCACAAAGACATTGTGGCCAAATGTCTGAACTTTCAATGACATTAGAAGCCTTTGGGCTTTGCTCCTCTCCGGCTAGAATAATCACCTACTTTTGGCTTGGGGCTATAAACCAGACTTCATAGAGATAGAGAATCCAGTCTGACAGTCAGTAAGACTGGTGTCAGGACATTTTATTTAATCGCACATTATATCAGACAGAATTCAGATCATGTTTTGGTCTGGCATTGTAGGACCAAAATCCAGCAGTCTTGGATAGTATTTGTGTTTTAAGGAGAAATTTGCATTTGGGTAGTTGACAAATAAACCATCCTCTGTGTCGTATGGTGTGACAGCAAGCATTTGGAAATAAAACAATGAAAATAATCATTTTTGCTATATCACACCATAACTATATTAATATTTTAAACATCAAAAATTACTACCGCTAACACTATTGTTAGTATAGCTACTGCTTTTTAAAACTCTAACGACTGAAAATATTTTTTTTACATTTTTCTGTATCTATCTATGGGGTATGAAATAGACGACAATTATACAAAAATGATAAAAATGTAAACATTTGTGTAAAATGTAAAAGTAAAAACATGTTTGACCAACAAATATTGTGAAAGTCAAAATAATAACATATTTCCAACGTGGCAACTATAAACAGGGTCTCTAATAACATTTGTATAGGTTTCTTTGACATGTTCCAGCATGTTGGGTCATTTCAACCTTTGTCTTTCATTCTTATTGTCAGCCTGCCTTGCGCTAGACATTGTGTGGGCTCAGATATTTCAATTTGGAGAGAAAGACTGCAGTCTTCTCCAGAACGAGTGGGAGGGTAAAGCACTTGCACCTTGCGGTTTGTTGTCTTTTGGAAAACAGAAAAGAATACACAGCATTTAATCTGCAGCATTAGCATTGCATTCACAGCGTAATGACATGAGACAGGAAATTAAAATTGCACACAGGTTTCTATGAATTACAGGAATCCGTACCCAAGAGGTGATTTTACTATATTTACTAACTATATTTCTGGACACTTGTTTATTTTATTAAAATGAGAATAAATACCCAACAACTACATTTTTTATATTATGTAGAAGAAATATGAGCACTTACAGTTTCAATACTTGCCTGCAGGATGTTAAAGATTGTTTAAAGGTTGTTATGTTATGTGTCCTGGGAGGTTCAACTTAAAAGAGGCCAGCCCAAAGTCTCTATTATATTCAATTCTGTTATCAGTGTGTATATCTGGTTGTTTATGATAATGTTTGCTTTGTCCCCTGCTTCAGGGAGTACAGATTCTAAGTGGCACCCTGACACTTACTGTCAACATTCACGCCAGTTTCTGCAATACAATAATCTGCTGAAACGGATCGGCTCAGAGCCATTGAATGTGTACAGTGCCTATGGGACGCTTTCTTTTTGACATCTATTCAAACTTATGTTTTGAAAGAAGGACAAACAGCACGTCTCTGTGCATAACAATGTAAGCTGTTCTTCTGGTGATGTCCTATGTTGTCATTTACTGGCAGCAACGTTTGCCAGCGTTGAGAGAATCTGGGCTCAACACTTCAGCGCTTTGTTTAGGAGAGCAAAGAATTTAAATGAATAAAGATGAAAGCATTTGTTTTGTAAACATATCATCGGTTGGAAAAGGAAGAAAGGGAGTCATTTGTAATCAAATAATCACCAATATAGTTCTCTCTCAAAAGTTTCCCAACCAAAAAGCATTAAGACTAGATACTGTTTAAACATATTAATAAGGTTGTGAAGTATTTTATAAAGATTTTCTGTAATGTTAAAATGGGGCTGGACTTGAGTTGTTATGAATTGATGGTAGTGAAAAAGAGGACAATGCATTTCAGAATGAAACCAAGTTGAGGGTTAAAAGCAAGTGTTGCTCTAGACATCAGATAAAAAGAAACTTGTTTTATAAACAGTTTAGATTACCACATTTTGTGATGGATTGAGAAAGGACAGACACAGTGGGTGGTGGGTAAGGGCATTTATTCAAAGAACAATGTTGATAACGGTTATATATTTATACGTTGAGTTGTCGGGTACAAGTATGAGAAAATGTCAGTTTGACCGAATTTGACTCATGTTGGCTATGTAAACTAATTTGCAATTTTTATATTCCAAATAAAGATAATAATCAAGAGACAACATTTTATTGATTGGAGATATTTATTGATTAAAATATTAGGATTTGTTTTTTTTCTGTGCACAATAGGACCAGGGATATATCTAGTTTGGACTTCATAAACCTCAGACGAATTGCCCCTACATCAGATTGTGAATAGAACATTTGGATAAAATTCTCTGCACTTCCCCTTAGAAATCAATTACATACACCACCCAGAACCACATTCATGATAAGTTAGGAACCGAAAAATTGTGAAAATAGTTGATTTACTGTTCGGTTAAGAAAACGGGTTGTGGCTAAAAAGGGTGTTTTAAATGGAAAAATGAAGGAAATTGGACAGTGGCCTGTTCTCTATTTAGCTGGGAATTTCCACCCATCCAACAAAGACACACAAATAAGGCCAATATCAACTTGGCCTTATTTGCCCTTAACAATAACTGCCCTAAACAAAGACAGTCCACACTCTTAAAAATAAAGTTGCATAAATGTTCTTTATAATGATGCCATGGGTACGGTGGCCGGAAATGTGTTTTCTGACTTGTCGTTTTGTGTTCTGACTAGTCGATGTGGTTTCTGACTTGTTATTTTGTTTTCTGAATTGTTGTAGTGTTTTAAGATTTGCTTTTCTGTTTTTAGATTTGATATCGCGTTGTCAGATGTGTCATTTTTATTTAGAATTTAGTTTTTAGTTTTGCAACTTGTTGTTTTGTTTTGCACTTCTCGACCACGATACATATGAGAACCATTTTTTGTTCCATAAAGAACCATTCAGTCAAACGGTCCCATCTCTTTCTTACCTTTTTATAATGTGAGGAACTTCTTTTGCCACAAAGAACCTTTTGTGAAACAGAAAGGTTCTGTGAATGTAAAAGGTCTAGTGTATGAAATTAAGGGACACCTAGAGGTGAGGAAACCAACGGCTCACTCCACCGGTTCTTCTATGGCATTGTGAAGCACCTTTATTTTTAAGAGTGTAGACCATCTACCAAATACACCTATTAAAAAATAAACAACATGCCCAGACACAACAAATACAGGGAGATGAAACATGATATTTAATTCATTTCCAGTCACACATTTGTTTTAATATATGTCGATTATGTAATCGATTATATCTCACATATTGATTGTATAATCATGGAGCAAGTAGGTCATCTAATATGAATATCTGCGAATTATGGCATGTTTACATTGGAGAGCCTTCCAAATAGGAATTGTTGTGAGAATGAGCCTATCCAGGAGAGTGTGGGTGGATGTATGTGCGGGTGTGTTTGTGTTAACGGGGATATGAGAGTATGAAGAGTTCTGGCAAAACGAGCATGGGTGGCAAAGGGAGAGTGAGGGACACAGATGGACTGCGCTTGCAAAATGTGGGAAAAAGTTATCTAAAATAAATTGATTAACACTCCGTCAATCTCACAGCACCACATTGTAGCCATGCTCTCGAAAATCAATATACAGGGGATAAAAGAGACAGATCTGTGTATACAGGAAGTACTGCAGGAAGTATTTTCAGGAAGTTCTGCATGCGTTTTTAACATTTAAGGGGTAGTTTACCCCAAAATTCTGTCATCATTTACTCATCTTCTTGACATTTCAAACCTGTATGACATTCTTTATTCTTCACAACTCAAAAGAAGATATTTTGAAGAGCTTTGGTAACCGAACAGCGCCGGCACCCATTCACTTCTATTGTTAAGACACAGAACCAATGCAAGTGAATGGGTGCCAGTTAACAACATTCTTCAAAATATCTTCTTTTATGTTCTGCGGAAGAAAGTAAGTCATACAGGTTTGAATTGACAAGAGTAAAATTTAAAATAAATCAAGACAGAATAAAATGTTTGGGCGAACTGTCCCTTTAATAATAAAAAAGAGTGTATATGGTATTTTTATGCAGTTTCTGCTCACCATATAGTTCTTCACCATTCATTTTATTTTGAAGCCAAATAATCCTGCAATGTGGAAAGAAATATGAATATTACAATAAAGTCTGCAAATCAATGTGAGGTCTATAAACAGGTGCATTTTCAATGTCATTTGATGCCACATTTGGTGCCAGTGCCACAGAAATAACTGAATAAATGTTTAATCTACCACTGACCTCTTCCCTAATAGTTTTCATACTGCAAAATTATTCTCTCTACTTGTTTACAAATCAGTGTTTGACATGCCAAAACAAACAAGCCTTGCCAAAAAAGATTGTAAAATAGTTGGCGTCAAATATCTCTTCCGCCATCAAGAAACACGCTCAGAAAGTAATGGTGAGAAATTTCAAAAGCAAAGCAACAGGAAGGAAGAAATAAAGAAAATCAATCAGGGAAAAATAGGTCAAGAGGAAGAACAGACCTGTTCAGACCAATGGTCTCAAAGGTCTGTTTCCGCTCTAGAAGGCAGAGTAGATTATTGACGAATGTCTGTTGGCTATAACCTGCTGCGAAGAGGACACGTGTGGAGATGGTCTGAAATGGTCAACCTGAAAGAGAGGTTTAGCATTATTATAGCATTATTACATTATTGCTAGCGGTTTTGGTTTCTGCACTTTTGTGATGCTGTGTCAGGCTGTGCCGCTGTGACTTACACTTTCTGTCTGGCCAGTTTATTGAGAACATTCGGTTCTTTTCTTTTTGAGACTGAATGGACCGGAATTACTTCTTGAGAACGTACGGGTGTATCCAATTTTGTCTATTAAAATGCTTTTTAGACACCACATGCCTCTGACTAGCAAGTAGCCTATCCTCACTGTGATAAAAACTGTAGGCCATTGGCTACTTCAAGGGATCTTCATATTGTGAAGAAACATTAAATGTCCTGTGTATGAAATTTAGCGGCATCTAGCGGTGAGGTTGTGAACTGCAACCAACGGCTCACTCCAACCCTCCCTTTCAAAGCACTATGGTGGCTGACACAGGACAAAGATGTCGTCATGTTTTTTGCGGAAGGAGATAACATATTTAAGAAACGCATTCCGTAGAGCAGTTTGTTGTGTTTAGGGCTACTGTAGAAACAACATGGCGAATTCACGCGGGGTGTGTAGATAAAAATAGCTCATTCTGAAGTAATAAAAACATAATGCTTCATTATGTAAGGTCTTCATACACCTCTGAAGACGTAGTTGTTTACATTATATTGCATTTCTGTCAATAGATTCTCATAAAATTACATACAGCATCTTTAAATAAATATTTTAGTAAAAAGGTTTTTGTAACACTGACTGGGATATAGACCTGAGATTCTTATGTGCACAACTACTGAAAATGCTGGAATCAAGCTTGATACATTTGTTAAATAATGATTGTACTTAAGAAACATTAAATGTCTATATTATTTAATGGCACTAATAATAATAATAAGATTATTGATTTCATCTTTACTGTTCAACATACACAAAAGGAAACGAGGTAAACGTTGTTAACACACCGAGAACCAGTTTCCGTGGCAACTGTGGTTGTACCTGCTCTGTTAAATTAGAGAAGGTGCTTGCAAATAAAACCCTAGGGATTCTTTATTGATATCATTTCAGAAAAGTATTTCATTACTCAAATATTGCATCATTAAGGATTTATTTTGTATGATCTGTAACAATCATGACACAATACAGAGGTTCCATTTATAAAATGTTTTCAGATGATTAGACATGACATAAAAACAATGATTCATGACATTTTTGAATAAGCAACGTAAAGACATGTATATAGACTAAATATTAGGGTCCTTGAAGAAAATGCAAGCTCTGACTTGCAACCATACATATTTGTAAGGTAGAGGTATATCGTCCATATGTGTGTATTTGTTTGTTGGTGTTTTGATTGTGTCTGTCTTTCAGATAGCTTTTGTAATGTGCCGCTGTTTTGTGCGAGCTGCAGGGCAATTCCATAAAGATTAATTACATGTTATGCTCCCTTTGGATAAGAGAAGATTAGAATAAAATTAAAATGTGTTGGCGAACAAGTGCTCTTGTGATACGGAGCACAGCTGAAGACTTTGTACCATCCGTATACATCCCTGATGCCTAGCCAGGAATTCAGTGGGCAGATCCCTGCTCACTAAAAGACATTAGGTGAGTATTTTTAGTCACTTATGAAGTATTCAGAAATGCTTATTTGTATCATATTACATAATATTAAGCTTTGCAAGAGCAGCATGAGATACTGACATAAGGGTTTGTGACAAATAACATTAAAATGAATACATAAATACTTAAATAATTTAATCAGACACATTTATGAAAAACAATCTTTACATTTTTCTAAGATTCTCATCCGCTTCTAGGTTTGTAACAGCCTGTATACACACTGCCTTAAGCCTGGTTAGCTGTGGTGCAAAATGCTTCATTGGACCCTCAGAAGAAGATGCTATTCAACAGTTAATTTGACATGACAGACATTCCAAGAATGAAGATATTTTTATAACAGCACAAAACTTTGTATTGTTTATGTTACCACAATCAATGTCTGCTGCATTCTAGACAGGCTGTCTATGTGTTATCAGACAGTCAGTCTGTGAACAGTTGATCTGTTAAAAATCTGTGCATTTTGTTAAGTATAATTATGTGTAAAGGTAAATTTAGAACTGTTGCGTAAAAGTAAAAGTTTTGTGTCATTAAAAAAGTAGAAATAATAGCTTGACCACAGCCTTGTGCTTTTGAAAAGCATTGTTTTGGTTTTAACAGTTGTTTTTTGGCTTTGTCTGAAAGTAACAAAATTAGGTGAGCTTGGCCGTAACTAAGCAACAATTTAACAATTCAAAAGAAATACAATTCCTTGGTAAAAATGGAAAGTTGGAAAAAACAGGACATTTAATTTCTTTCAAAAGCTTCATATTTTTTTCAAACAATGACAAGTTGTTTAACATAATAACAACCATATGCACATAATTGTAGGAGATTTGAAAGCAAAAGATATGTGTTGGTTTCAAACAAGGCCTTTCCTGCCTTTTTTGAGGTCACACTCATGAATATTATAGGTTACTTTAGCATTATTATTTTATTTCCAAAAACATTGCAGACAGTGGTTAATTATTTCACCACTAAAAGTGACGTGAATACAATTATAGTTTGAAGAGGTATTGAATGGAAAGTAAAACAATAAGAATTAAAAAATCCCCAAAATGACCAACATTCAAAACACCATGTCTTTATACTGTTTGATGTCACCTAACATAGTGGAGATGGGTTTCGGTGAGAATCTATTATTTAATAGTGTGTGGTGTTGTTGAAAACTAGGAGATGCAGATCGGCTCCTTGTTATTCTGAGGAATGGTGAGTTCACTAATAAGACTAATGCTTTCTTCACAGGGATGCAGACGCCAGGATTTTCCCATGGGGCACAGATGTAACCATTAATGAAATGTTCAGGTCTAAAAATATGATTGGCATAAGGTATGCAATTACTCAAGGGTTGTTTTTGAATGAACCACCGCATGTTAACTGTAATTCTGTTACGAAGTTTTGTCTTCTTTCAAAATGAAAAGGTGTTTACTCTGTTAGGCTACTCATTCCAAACACATACAAACGTAGGCCTGCTTAAATGATTATACAACAACAATATTGACAGGCGTTTCTGAGTGAGGCGGCAATGAGTGATTTAATTTCTGATTTAAAAAAATTGTGCGTCCTCGTTTATAAGTAAAGAAAATAGTTGCGTTTATGGCAAGCCGAATTAGCTTTTAATCATTCTCAGGATATGAATTTTTTATATCAACAATTACATTTTTACTAGTGCAAATATAATTACTGATATCAAAAATAGCAATTGTTACTAGAAGAAATTCCATTCTTGATATCAAGAATTATAGTTTTCACTAGTAAAAATGTTATTGTTGATATAAAAAATTCATATGGTGAGAATGATTAAAAGCTTCATGCAACTCAGACCGTGCGAAGACCGATCGACTTCTGACATTTAGTGTCGAGAGAGCAATGCTCCGTATGCTTTCACATCGCTCTAGTGGTACTTTGATGTCATATGCCAACCAGTCTGCGCAGCAACGTATGTTGTCAAGTACATCTATGGTCATACACACCTAGCGAGAATGGAGGTATCGAAGCAATGTGTAGCCTATTTGTACACGTTAATATCTATGTGCATTCATGCGACGTCAATTATTGATGACTGTTCGTAGCTAGTTTACCTCACTGGGCTTTAGGGATATACACACTTTAATCGCATAACATCATTTAATGGAAACGCAGTCATTCGCACCGATATTTTAATCGGCAGCAATATTTACGCAGCCATATTTTAATCGGCTTTAATAAAAAATCACTGAAATTATGCGCAAATCTGTAATGGGAATCTGTCTATTTACGGATAAATTGAAATACTGAGAAATACTCACGTGTCAGTGGCTGTCATGTTATTGCATTATATTATACTTGGTAAGTTTTGTGGTTTTAATAAAACAGGTGGTTGTGCAGGGCGTGGTAAAAAGTGGCCATGTCTACAGAGAAAGGGTCGCATCAGTGTAAGGCAAAAGTTTTTTCACTAGACAACTGGTAAAAGTTTTCCTTGATACACAGTATATGATCTGCCACATTATCGCAAAAATATACCTTTTTTTTGTATCTCCAAGGTATCGTAGAATGTTGTTGCTCAGCAACTGCACCTATATTCCACGTTAACGCTAAAGGTGAGTTCATTCAGACGGGATTTATACCTACTCATTGTACTGAGACACTAGTTAGCCGCTGACTAATTGTTCTCTTAGGGTTCCAAAAACATGTCCTTACCAAGCTAATCCCTCAACCCAGAGGTTTTTGTTACTTATACCTGCTGCATCTTCGTGAAATTATACTTAAGGCTTAGTTTTCATTTGTATGATTAAGAAATACACTGTGGCTTTTTATCGCCAATGCATGCAGATGTTGTCTGAGTTTTATGAACTATTCCTTTTGATGCACTTTTACTTCGGGTCAGGCTTTTTGACTTGTAGGCTAAGTATTTAAAATATCAATTATGCAAGCCTATTGTTAATTCCAGCTCATTTTATATGACTGAGACGAGATACATTTTCTTCACGGGGAACAGTGACAAAATTCACCCACATTTCTTGCTTCGGATCTTGACAAAGTACACTGCTGTTACATTAATGTACTTGATAAATTCACTGTGTCACATATGACCTTCCAACATGTCTTTCAGATATCTTTTATTAAAAAAGTAATGACAGGGTTTCTCAAACATGCTGTGACTTGAAATGACTACGACGGGGTGTTTATGTGAAACATTTTGGTTTTAATTAAGCTATTATAAATATGACAGGCAGTTCACATTACAATAGGTACAACTAAGGCCAAACCAAACTAAAGTAGGCTACTCTGTAATAGCTGTGCAACATTGAAAGTGTTTTGTGGGTGTGCGTGTCGCCTTTGGTGAAGATGTGGGTAACAGTAGTTCAAACTTCTTATAACCATCAGACATTGCTATTTTGGGGCTGTGTTGACACATGAGTCCTTGCTTTACAGGTTGGTTAGGTAAAAATGTGCTCCACATTTACATTTATGGATTTGGTAGACGCTTTTATCCAAAGCGACTTACATTTCACCATACAATTGCATTAAACCATATAATGAATTTAGTATTTTGTTGTTGATTTACAGACGGTAGGCACTCGCTGACACACATGTTTCTTTTGTCTGTACTTCACTATGCTTTCATCGGATCTGGCAGCTTTTTAATGAGTATGTCAGATTAATTCTGACACTTTCTAAACCTGATGCTCAGGAGTCTAACCTTTCAAGAGCAAAATTAAAATCCATCCCATCGCTCATTAGGTATGTTAATGCATGCAAACGAATGGATGCCATTGACCCTACCAAGGACATTCCCTGTCCACATCTCAGAAAGGCTATCGGCTCGTCTGCCTTCTCAGAAGAAATCTACTCCTGACATAAATTCAACCAAAAAATCACAGTAGAATCAAACTGAATCCTTTAAGTGAGTAATGTTGCATACACTCCCGAATATAAATTCATATGTTGTAAATACTCCAAACGGTCATACGGCTTAATACCATCAATGTTTCCACCTTTTTATAATTGTACAAGTGGTTAGCATGAGCATATTTCCAGAGCAAGTTATATTGTGAAGGGACCTGACTTATTTCTTATCGTATTTTTATACATACAATCAAGTTATGCTCACACGTAAATAACCCCCCACAAATTCTGCAAATCATTATAGCCTATCTGGTCTATATGTTGGACTATATGGCATAGTAAACACTTTATAGTTCTTTCCGTGTGATTCAATAAGTGAAGGTCCCTTGCGCTCCACGCACATTTGTGTTCAAGGGGGCGCTATTGCTCTAGCTGTGGCTTTGCTTTGACGTGACGAAGCGCTGCTAAAAGTTTCAGCAGGTCATGCTGAACACAACATTTACGCACAGAATTTTAAAAAGTTATAAGAAATAAAGCAGCAATATTGAAGACCCCAGAATATACTCGTAACGCATAATCTGGATTCCCTAACGTCTGTAGACGACAAAGAATGCAATATACCACTGTTTAGATATGCGCTTTCTGGAATTCCGCATACCTCCCGTCGCCTTGCGCTGCGAGCGCGCTTATCTGGAGCGCTAGTGTAGTTTGTGAGTGCGCGTTCAGGTGTTGACAGAAACCTAGTACGAGCCGGTGAGAGGAGAGAGAGGGAGTGTGTGTAAGAAAGAGAGAGAGAGAGAGTGAGAGAGGCACACGCACTCTCCTAGTGCACTTTGCAGTAAGTTGCAGGCGGCTGTTGCTGGCGTGGCGCTTGCTGGTCGCGCAGGGAACTTTAACACCCTGGATCCCAAAGTCCGTCTCTCTTACCTGCGCAGTTCGGAGCTGCCATGGATTTCGCGCCCGGATTTACTATCCTAATCACACTTCCGATCTTTCTGCAGACGAACGGTCTTTATATCGCCAGTAGCATAGGTACGTGGGGCTGCTGTATTTATCTATTTACACTTTCATCCCATCGCAAGATGTCCTGTCCGGCGTGGTACCACCCAAGTGCCCAGCAAACCTGGACGTGTGCGCACTGTCCCCATCCCCATCCCTCCCTAAGAGAAACTTGTGGCAGTGGTTATTTCAGTTCTTTTTAGTCTCCGCACCCCTTACATTCTTGTTTGCTGTGTCATCACTCTTTGTTGTTGTAAAGTGTGCTTTTGAATTTAATTTTAAGAGGAAGCTCCGAAGGTCTCGGTTGTGCAGTAAAATGCTATGGGTGTTTTTTCTTCGCGTTTGCATGGACGATCTTAGACGGACGCGTTATTTAACTGTTTGAGAGAGGAAGTATCCCACTGTATTGATGTCCCCGTTCTGTCGTGCTTTTTTCAGGCGAGTTGCTTGCTTAGCGTGTGTTTTTTATCAAGAAAGACCCATAGCTTCGAATTGAACTTTTGGTTTTGGAAAAACAAGACCAGAATGTTGCTTTCTGTTTAAGCATTTGCTGCAAAAACTATGAAGATGACTTGTTATTCGTGATAAATGTGTAAGTGCTTTCCTCAGACAAGCTCAGCATCACTTCGCATCTTGAGCACACTGACATCGGCCGACGGCCGTGTCTCATATCCAAGCGAGCTTCCTACATAGGCAGCATTTTTGAGCATAATAATTCGGGGCAGACTTTTTTTAGTGTTATAGGTGCATAGGTCTTGTAAGCATCACAGGTGGCTGCGGCGATTTTTGGCGACTTTATAGGTGTATGCAGCACTTTTTGGAGCCATATGCAGTAATTATAGGCATTAAAGGAGGTTAAAGGTTTACAATCAGTTTAGCAGGCTATTCCCAAAAATGCTGTTTCTTGGTGGCCACCTTAGATCAGCATCCCTCAGTAAGATCATTTTGTCTGCTTTAAATTGTTTTGATTATTAGTTCTTCAGTATTCAGTTTTGCCAACATGTCTTTCAGACATCTTGAAACCTTTAATTTAAACCAGGTTATCGGAAAAAATTAGGGGAAAGTAAAAAATGATTATTTCTTATAGCATTTCTTGTGCAAGGCAGGTGTACCAGATGTACTGTTACGAATACAAAATTACACCTCACGGTTTTCTCACAGTATTACATTCACTGCATAAACAGGCATCATTAAATTGGTGTCAAACAAGTGCTCATGTGAATTTTCACTGTGTCGCTGTTTGACCCCTGGCTCCTCATGTGCATTAACCGGCTGCATGGAAAGACAAGCTTAAACTTGTGTAGGGGTAAATGTCTAAATGTTAAAAAAGATTTAGAAGAAGAAACACTGTTTCACCAATCCATTCCATGACAGTTTTCTGTATATTGATATCAATAATAGATGGTAATGTACTAGAATTCTCGCGTGATGTTTGACTATAATCTTTTTATTCTTACTCCTCGCAGATTCCCTGCAGCATGTACTGGGGGACTTTGGACTGGTAAAGCCCATTCTGACTGATGCAGAAGGCCGCTTCCTGTCGCATGCGGTATCGGTAGGTCCAGCAGATGGGCAGTTCCGTAGGCGCTGGAGAAGAGAGGCGGCAATGGCCGACCACGCCCACCACAAATCTGAAGAAGGCACGCTTGACCGGCTCTACTACAACGTCACCATCTTCGGCCGGGAATTTCACCTGCGTCTGCATCGCAACACGCGACTGGTGGCTCCCGGAGCCAAGATGGAGTGGAGTGAGTCCGGCAGCATGCATTCCGAGCCTCTGAAGAGCGACTGCATGTATGTGGGTGACATTACGGACATACAGGGAGCCTCAGTAGCTATTAGTAACTGCGACGGTCTGGTGAGTGGGCACACTTGCCTTCATATGTGTGTAGCATGCAGTATGTCCTGTTAATTCACACAATCCCTGCATGAAGTTTTCCTGGTGTGTCAGATGAAAATGGTTATCACAACTGTTAGTTCTGGTCATTGAACGAGAGACATTGCAGGAACGCTGTTATAACATCCGAACAGCACTGGGGCTGTTACTGTTTGTGGCAGTCAGGTGCTATTAGGTGGTTGGGAGACAACGTTAATTTTACTTATTTATTTTTTGTATCCTAATACGAGCCATTTTACAAAAGAATCTTGTTTTTTTGTGATGTAGCGTGTTAAATGGACCCAGGAAAGTTGCCTAGTTGGTCCCTGACCCAGCACTGAAACTTTCTAATACTACTTGTCTTCTGAACATTGAATATTTTGAATTTAAAATGTAAGTGATGTTTTTAGTACATAGAATAGTCATGGATTTAGTAAAGATCTTTGAGATTTCGTAATACAAGTTAGAGTGGCACTCTTTAAATTGTTGTGTAGACAGTGGCCACAGATGAGGAGTTGAGGTCTCTTTTTAATGATAAAAGGTTTTTGTGGAATAAACTATCATTTATACAGCCTAGATGAAAAGCTCAAACATTCAGAGATCACCGTACGGGCTGAGAGAGGTCAAAGAGGTCAAAGAAAAGTTGTATACATTAACCACACATTATGCCAGTGCATGGCTATGCTGTATTACGGTTTGGTTTGGCATCATGGCCCTTGTGAAAAAAAGTGCACTTAAGAACACTATTAATTTTAGTTAATAAGTACTTAAGTATGCAATTAAATGAATTTAACTTTACAAATCTTGTACTGTTATAGAATATATTTTGTGATATACATATATATTTATCTGTCCCTTTTCCAAATCACTACATCAACTGCAGAGCTAATAACATAGTATATTATTTGCATAACAAGTAGCTTTTTAAAAAGTACACTCACAAGGGGGTGGACAAAAATAAATGCTTTTGATGCATTGAAAAAAATACTGCATTACTAAAGCTGTTTGAGAAGAATAGCATAAAACGATTTACCTTCCTTTCCAAGAGGTAAAATATCCATTGTATCAGTCAATTATAGATTTAAGATGTTTTATTTGCCACGTACACATAAAGACTATATAACCAGCAGTGAGATGTGAAGCATATATACAGAAAATAATTAAATAACATAAACCTTGCAGGACAGAGGCTCAGAGGTACAGGACAATGACGTGTCTATATGCCTCTTTCATTTGCTTGCTGTGTGCTCTATATTGGTCCGTATGTTCTTCACATCATAACCTATAGAAATGTGAGGTCATGCTTACAGGCATCTCTTTTCTGTGTTTGTGAATGCGGACAGGTATGTGCACCCTTGAAGATGTGTGTGTATGTGTGTGTGCATGCTCTAGTGGGCCTGGTGCCTGCCCATAGGATTAAATCCAGTCTCCATGCTGTCCTTCAGCTTCAAACGTTCAGGGTCATCCAGGGCTACAGCCGTGGGCATCTTGCATAAAGAACAGCAGAGGTTACAGTTCCTCTGAGGGTGATACTGCTCAACAAAGAGAATACATGCAAGCTTAGTTTGACAGCTCTTCATATTTCAGGTTTAGGTTTGTTTGCGGAGAAGATTGTTTGTAAATGTGATGGTGCCGCAGAATAAATACTGGTTATGCTAAAATCAAAAGTTATTTGATTGTATAGGTATCAAAATTTATCCTTATACTTTTTTTTCAGTGAACCGATGGACCGATTTGAGTCATTGAGTTTTTAGATTGTCGTGAAAAACGTACTTTGTGGCAGAAGAATACAGCCTATCTTTAAAGGTTTACCCAAAAATTCAAATTCTCTCATCATTAATTCATCCTCGAGCTGTTCCACATATGTATACATTTCTTTGTTTTGATGAACGCAGAGAAAGATATTTGGAAGAATGTGTGTAGGATTTCTTAAAAATAAATTAGTTTGTTCTGTAGGAAAGCAAACAATTCTGGGGCACCTTTGACTACAATTGTCATTTTTCCTCTTGATTTATTGTATGATGGTAGTGAAAAAGAGGACAATGCATTTCAGAATGAAACCAAGTGGAGGGTTAAAAGCAAGTGTTGCTCTAGACATCAGATAAACTTTTGTTATAAACAGTGCAGATTACTACATTTTGTGATGGATTGAGTAAGGACAGACACAGTGGGTGGGTAAGGGCATTTATTTAAATAACAATGTTGAAAACTATTACAAGCAATATGAAAATGTCAGTTTGACCGAATTTGATCAGAGGCAGAGGTAGTCAATGGTGGCCAATAACTATTTGGTTACAACCATTCTTCCAAATATCTTTCCCTGTGTTCATAAAAGCAAAATATGTATACAGACTCGAGGGTGTTTTCAGGTGAACAGTCTTTTTTTAATAATTAATTTTAACAAAATGAGGTATATTTTCCAAATATTTGATTTTATTGTAGCTGCTTTTAAAAATAAGGATTTTGTGGCTTGGTGGGCTGCTAGGCTGTTGTTGAATACGAGTCTCATTGTTCAGTTGCTTCAAAATAACTGAAACCAATCTTCTCATTGCGCAGGAGGTCACGTAGACTAAAGAGAAATTCACTTATGTGGTGTTATGTTTTGACTGAGACTTCTTTCCCCGTAAATCAGAGGCAGTTATTTTGTGCACAGGTGTCAGGGGTTGGATGTGTCCTAGACAGGGATCTTTCCGTATGTGTTGAAGGTGTCATTTTCTTTGGTGTTTGACAATGCAATGTACAGTATGTGAAGACATTTGTCATTTTAATTTATTAAATGTTTCACAAGTGTAAGGCTGTTTTTGAGAACGCACGTTTGTTTTGACAAAAAGGTTGCTTGTAAATCTATTTATGAGCTAAGAGAACAATTTTGTCCGACTCCTGTATACACTGAGGCTAAAGTATTATTTTATTAATAGCAAAATGTTGACTGTGCATACATCTGTTTTATTATGGGGTATGACCCAATGTTGCAGGTTATGTTAGTAATTCTATAGACTCGAGGGAATACTCTTTATTGTCTATACGAGTTAGACAAATTAAGCCTGTCCACTCAGAAGATAACAGGGTGTTCTGGATCTTATCCACGTTTGTGAAATGATCTGCCCGCTGCTACACGATCAGCAGATTCTTTAGCCATCTTTAAGAATTGGCTGAAAACACATCTCTTCCGTCAGCACCTGACCGATTAGTTCTGACATCTATCTCATTTCTACTCTTTATATCCTTAAATCGTAGCTTTGTATAGTGTTGGAGGCTATATGAGACCAGTTTTACTGCGCTTATGCTTTCTGTTATCCTTATGTTGCGCCGATTGCTTCCATTGTTTACCTCATAAGTCGCTGTGGATAAAAGCGTCTGCTAAATGACTAAATGTACATTTTATAATGTAGACAACAAAAGGTGAAACTATCTTTATTGATGTGTATTTCAAAGTCTATCTTAATCTTGATACCTTTGTTTGTTTGGTGAGATTAAAGTGATACCTCATCCCCCCAAAATACTCACCCTGGTGATGTCCAAAACCTGACTCTTCATATTTCATATGAAAGACTATTGTTAAATTGTATCTTTTTCTGATACAATAACAATGATCACAAAGTACTGTACTGTACTGAACTGGTGAGAAATTATATCACAATTAAACATTTGTTGGTGAATTAATATTCTTAAAAAATAATAATTTGTCCTATAATCTTGGTGTTAAGCCAACTGGAACATTTACCAGCCAGATTTCTGCCGGCTTTCTTTTCTCTGGCCTGTTGTTCTTACACAGGACGCGTTCAGAGAACCAAACAGGGAGTTGAAATAAGAAAAGAAGAAACAGACATGTGAAATACGCTGCCATGGATCTCAGGGGATCGCCCTCATAATATCGCCGAACTAATGAAGATAGAGACAGAGTTGAACAGCTGAGCAGGCTGGTGGAGGACACGCCACGGTTGGTGAAAGATAAGGCCGGGGTTTTGATAGCAAACAAGCAGGGGAAGAGAGGAGGAGCGATCTAAGATGAATGGCACTGTCGATGCGTTGCTTTCAGTACACACGCTTATCCCCGGGTGGGGCGTTTTTTTATATGGGTGTGCTGAAGAGTGGTCAAGGACTAATCCTTTCACACACTTCACTGCCAGACGCAATTATACGCGCGCCTCTTCTCTTTGGGGCGAATCTGCATCCAGCAACCCTCTCATGTCGTCAAATAAGGGCCTCTGCCCATCACCATTGCATTGCTAGCGGAGTTGACAACCATATCAACAACTCAAGGAGATGGGGTCCACTGGCGTTGGTTACATTTAACTAAGCAGAAATGTTCTCACTTTTGGGGCATTTTGTTTTTTTTGTGTACTATTCGTTATACTATTACTATTAACTTTTTTTGTTGTGCTTTTGTGAGACCAGAACTTTTGTTTGTGCTAATGTTAGCATTACTTACGGTATGTTAACAGGCATGCTTACTATATCAGGTATATTCATTATTGCTCAGGGTTGCAAGGTCTGCAGTTTTACTGTTAACTGTCCATGCACGTTGCTTTTTAAATTATTTGGAAATTTTAAATAGCTGTCATTCTTAGCTGTCAAAGTTATTTATGATAAAAGAGTTTTGTTATTTACAGTTTTGTTATGCAGATTTGGCAACCCTGGCGTCACCTTGAATCACCACCTTTTATCGTAAGTGAAAAACTGCAGTGTTTAACTGCAACTCCCTTAGAGGACCTGTTGTAGTAGCTAATTTTTCCTTGACACTTCCAATGCTCGTACGGCAGCGTGTCTAATTTTGACAAGGCGACGAAGAGCAAAATCCCACGTGGAACATTAGCACCGTTCGCTTCACAGGCTTGGAACAGCTGTTTCGGTTGCTTCGCATTTACTTGCGCTTGGTGTGAAGTTTTGAGGCGATGTTTATTTGATCTCGCTGAGCTGCTCTCATTCCTGTAGCGTAAGGGAGGGCCACTCCATGTATAAACTGTTCCGAGTCCCACAAGTGCCTCTCAGTCATCAAATAATAGTTGTAACAACTCGGCAGAGTCAATGGTTTATTTTAGAAGTTGATGATCCGATAATGACACAGGTGGTTTCATTTGCAACCATTTTTTAAAGTGAAAAGTGCTAGCGTCAGCATGCATTTAACCATGGTTGGTGAACGGAGCTAGCGGAGCTCAAGTGCCATTTACTTCTGAGTATAATCATTATATCAATTTTCTACTGAGCAGCTGTTATTGACCCCTTTTGTTCAGATTTGTGTGAATTGGCTGGTGCTGGGTATGAACAATCAGGAGATTACACTATGATTGCAGACTCCGCCCTGACGTGCGGCTCTCATACACACAATTACTCAACCAGGTGGCTTTTATCAGCCAGTCGGTGGCTCAGAGCGAGGGCAGGAATGTTTTTCTTAACCTGCAATTACCAATTATTACCCACTGCAATTCAGAAGCCATTTCACTGCACAAAACGGATGACAAAAATAAGGTAGTTTCCTTCTGTAATGCATAAGGGCATTCCACATGAGTAAAGACATTTTGTGGTTGGATTTTTTTAAGAATAGTTCTCCACAAAAGTCAAATTAAAGGTGCTGTGTGTAATATTTAGGAGGATAATATTTTATCTAATACATAACTATATCTTCAGAGGTGTACCTTACATAATGTTTTTATTACCTTAGAATGAGCTATTTCTATCTACATATACAGCAGGTCCCCTTGCGGGTAATTCACCATGTTGTTTCTATAGTAGCCCTAAATGGACAAACTTCTCTACAAGAGCGTGTTTCTTAAATATGTTATCTCATTCGGCAAAAACGTGAGGACATCTCTGTCCTGTGTCAGCCACGGTAGTACTTCGAAGAGGAGATAGGGTGGGCTGGAGCAACCTCACTGCTAGATGTCCCTAAAATCCCCACATTGCTCCTATAAGGTACATTTCTGTTTCTGATGGCAGTAAATGTCATGCTTTATTTTGTAGAAATCCATTTACTGTAAATTTCTTACCAGAAAAACATCTTGCTAAGAATACATTGTGCTGTTTTGAAGACCCAATTCATAAAAAATAAATGTAGCAAATCAGATAAGGATGCCAATATGCCTGCAATATCTGTGAATGAAGTTATGCTTTTTGTAATATGCCGGAACAGTTTTGTTTTTTTGGAGATGTTTTTTCTATTGGACAAGCTTATTCTTCCTCAGACCGGAGATTCACAATACCGGTGCATTTACAAGGGTGTCAAATACACGACGTAACTGACAAAATCTAAAAAACAAACGTATCAACATCACGTTTTGAAGTGTTTGACCTGATTTAGTTCTTCCTGATCCAGACCGCAACACTATTGTGTCTCACCCAATATCCATGGGCCTTGATGCATTTAGCAGCCTGCTCACCTGTAGCTCTAGAGATCCTTTCTCTCCATCTCACTATGTTATTTCTATCCGTCTTTTCCGTTCATTAATCTATTGGGGATGTAGTGTTGTTGGAAGTTCAGTATAAGCAACAAATCAGGCAATTTGCACTGTTTTTGTCCGTTTCACACCTCTAGGCATCCAGATGTGTTTTACTTGTTTTTGGTTCTGATGCAGCACATTCTTCAAATTCTTTTGCTACGGTTTGCTTTTAGATTTCAAATTTCACATATTTAAATTACTTTTTTTTAAATCTGGTCAAATTCGTCAAATCTGCCTTTTAAGGGTTGACTGACACAGTAAGATATGTTGTAGATTTGCAAACAAATCAAAAGATTGTAGTATGATAGGACTGCATATAGAGTTTATAGAGATGTGCATGTTCTTTAGTGCTTTTTCGTGATATGTTTTAATACGCCAGAATGTTATAAGTTTCATCTAAAGCTCTTGAATATGGTCCGAAATAAATTAGCATATTTTAAAGTGTAATATTACCGCACTAAGAGCAAGGGTAAGAACAAATTGAATTGTGTGCATACCTGTTTGCACCTGAATGAAAGCTGCTTCTGTTCAGAGAAGAATGCTGGCACATAATTATTTGTGAATAAGTAAAGCATTAAGAACATTCCAGATCTTATCATGCAAAACAATGCCTTCCAAACTGCTTAAAGCAGGTACTGTTTTTCTTTTTGCAGTTATCGGTAACACACTGTAGATCAAGCAATTGTTTGCCCAGGAGATCAGTTTAATTTTACTAGGACCCAAAAGAGTATCCAAGCTGAATTTTTCAAAGCAATGCCTTGATTTACATAAAAATAAAGTATTAAAATGTGCTTAACGCAATAAAACAAATTATTTATCCATACAGATCTCGTTAAATGAAAGTAAGCAAAGTTTGAAGGATTTAGTTTACGCATGTTTTAAGACCATCTACATGCTAGTTTGACTTTTGTATTTAAAGCCCTGCATGGTCTTGCTCCAGTTTATATTTCAGATCTTATCTGTCCATACTCTCCTCGAAGATCTCTTAGATCATCATCTGAGAATTTATTAACTATCCTGCATTCTCGTTTGAAATCTAAAGGTGATAGAGCCTTCTCCGTTTTTGGTCCTAGATTGTGGAATTTGTTACCTCAATCTGTCAGGTTGTCTTCTTCTCTATATATTTTCAAGTCAGCTCCGAAAACGCATCTTTTCTCCCTAGCCTATTCTTAACTGTGGCTTATTTAGAAATCACTATGTAATTTGTACGACGTTCTTGTTTTATTGTGGTTTTATTGTGGTATTATTGTGTCTCTGTGAAGCACCTTGGTCAGCAGTAATGTTGGTTTAAGGTGCTATATAAATAAAAGTGACCTTGACCTAGTTTATTCCTAAATGTGAGCATCTTCACACTTGTCCAATCAAATTGAAATAGGTTGAATATGTCCCTGTAGAAATTCATGGTTGCTATTGGCAGCTTCAAGGCTCTTCGGGAGTTCTTTAACGTGTAAATGCATGTTTGCTCTCCATGCTTATTTGCTCAAGTCAAATGCTAATCCTTACCGATTTCTGTTCTTCTGTTAGTGAAGAATCTCACTCCATGGGATCCTGCTGTGGTGAGATCTGTTGCCTCTCATGTTCCCGTGCTATTTTCTCTATAGTTCTGCTGAAAGATGGCTTGGCTGATCTATAATGCCCATTATTCAGTCTCTATATCACCAGTTCAGTACCACGGGCCATTGTTATTTTTATGTTGGCTGTTTTGTTAGGCTAAGTTTTAAGTCAGCTTACAGTAATATGCTTGGATGGGGGAGATCAAATATTTTGTTTGGGTAATGATAATTCATTGCATGCATTATTTTACATTTGTGATTAAATTGGCAGATAATTATTTAATGATTAAAGTATTTAATGTTTCATTTGGGCTTATTGTCAGCTGTATTACCTGTAGTGAAGATGTCATTTTCCTCATGTGTGACGTTTCCTGAATAGTTGTCACTTGGATTCCTAGAAAAAGCTTTCTTTTTTCCATATTATATTTACAGCCTCTCTCTCTCTCTCTCTTTTTGTGTCTTTCCTCTGATAACTCCACCTCCCCCTTGAGCTTGGGGACTCGAGCTGTAGGCTGTAAATTCAGATGACTGATGCTGTCTGATCTATCTCCACCATAAGCTTTCAGTTCCCCTGCCCATCTGAGCTTCTAATGTGCCGCCGTGGGAAGAGCGGCAGATTTGCTAGCAATACGTTTGGTAATTGTTACAGCAAAGTCAGTTTTAAACAAATTTGATAGGGCGAGAAAGCATCAGATTCATACAGATGCTGTATAATTTGTGCCCGGGGTGAGCCGGGTGGCATATGCGCAGCTTGTAAGCGACATTTAACAGATAGATTTACAGCGCTGCTGTCCTAATAAGCTTAATATGATTAAAGCTCCTCCACATAAAGCAGAAGTCTGAGGAGAATTGCAATAAACAGACCATATTCTCCAAAAATGCCTCTGACCTTTGAGCCGGTGGACGTATCGGTTGGGTTCTTCTTTGTTGCTTGGCCAGCAAACAGCTCGGATGTGTTTAAGATTGTGGGAATAGTGTTTAGACTTAGTTTCTCTGGTAGTTGCTATGCTGGAAATGGGAGTGATTTGAGAAAGTTGGATTGGGGCGCGTCCTCGAAGAGGTCAAAAATCCAGCTGAGTCACAAGCTGGAATATTTCAGGAGATCACGTATTATATCTTCTGTCACAGGAAAAGCACACAAAAAATGACAGTTGCTTTTGCTATTAAGAACTGGACATGTGAGGCACGTGCCACAAGATCCCAGACTTTCAGGACACATTAAGTTTATCTGTTTTAGTTATTTCTTCATTTCTTCAGTTCTCGTTCATTTTATTTCAGTTTTGAAATCACTAGTTTTCATCTTAAATATAATTTGCAAGTAGCTTACAGTATGGCTGGGCGAACTTCCCCCCGCAAAAGCATATCACGATCTTCATAACAAAGAATCTCGATCCTCGATCTGAATTGAAAGGCCAGACAGTTTTACAGGTAGCACAAGTATAAAACGTCTGTTATCATCACCAAAAAACACGAATGCAGGTCATCGCATAAATAGACTGGTTAACGACAAAGGATGTTATATACAAATGGATTCATTAGGGACATCTACGTTTAGTTATAAGACTACTGAAGTATACTAGCCTATAGTATTTACTAGACCTATAGTAAACTGCTGTAAAATGCCTAGATAATATAGTGTTTTTGAACCTTAGTAAATATGAACATATACTACAGTTGATCAACTTACAACAAAAATACCACAATTTGGTATATCAAATACTATAGAACACTTCAGTGATTTTTCATCCAAGCGTTTAGGTTAACCAGTGTGTCATTTTGACGGGTTGTCGTGAAGACGTTCCCACAATACACTTGACACTTGAGTTTCAGTGTATGTAGTTTTTCTCAAACAGTTAAATGCACCTGAAATAAACTCTCAAGGCAACTCTGGACATGATGTTCAAGTGTTTATGTTCTCATACAGTGAGACACATACAAATCCTTGAGCATCGCGCGTTTAGCACGTTAAACTGTGCAACACATTAAACTGTGAAACACATTCACTAATACACACAGAACCGGCAGATGACAGATTTAAATAACAGGATCCTCGCGATTGAAAAGTGGATTAATGACTCCTTCGAGATCGATTGCCCACCCCTAGTTTACAGACTGAATTGTGTTTGTATTGTGACATATATGTATGTTAAAAGGTTTACTGTAAGTATTCCTGAAATACACAATGCTTATTTTATTTCACATCCATACAACCCATTCAATCTCATCCAAAATTCAATGGTATTACAACTCAAGACTGCATTATTCTGAAAGAAGAAAGTCATATACAAATAGGATGCCTTGAGGGTGAGTAAAACATGAGGACATTTCGTTTTTTGGCTGTATTGTCCCTTTAATACTGTGTCAGCCACTGAAGTTCTTTGAAAGGGAGGGGTGGAGTGGGCCGTTGGTTGCAATTTGCAACCTCAACGCTAGATGCTGCTAACTTTCATTCACTGGATCCTTCATTCAACAAATATACTGAATGTTTTAAACATTAAAATGTCAAGGCTGGTACCTTGTTTCCTTTGTATCCTCAGCCAAGCTCAAAATCAAGTTTCATTCTTCATAGACTTCCATTCTTCAACAGTGCTGATGCTCACATTATGATGTCATTCATTAGGTTGACAATCTGCTCACAGGCTTGAATCCAAAGTAACCCGGTATCAGGTTAATCCTGCAGGGTTTGGCATCAGCATCCCATCAAACCCGGCTGTCAACCGCAACATCGTCTTAATTTAACCGACGCCCGGAGGAAAGGACCTCTGGGCTCGGCCATTTCATCTTCTTGTTGTCCAAAACCCAGGACAACTGTTTGCAGTGTTAGACGTAAGTGTGGACAGTAAACCAGAGGTTGAGAGGAAAGTCAATACACATTAATTGCGAGCTGCCGACCCCCTCTGCTTTTGAACCTTCATCGACGTGGTCACATTTCCTGAGATTAAGCCTCTGGAGAATTTGCTCTATTGCATCTGATAGCACGTTCAGGATATTTCGACTATAGTATCTACTGTCGTCGAGCCTTGACATCAAGGTTGTGTCTGTGTTTGACCCTGTTTTAGAGGCAGAATCTAAAGAGGCTGCAGTAGAGTCGAGAGGGGTAATCGAGTTAAGGAGGTTAACTGTGAGAAATGACCACGCTTGGTGCACTGTTTTGACACTTTCCCTTTTTCCAGCTGTAGCCGTGATGTATCGTGGTAATTCGACGAATCAGAGGCGGCGCATTACCGATCCGCATCAGCTGGGCTCTTTTGCAGGCAGGGCATTCATACTGTATAGATGGGAATAATGGGCAAAGTGACAATTTCCTTCAATGCCGTGCTCTAACCATTGAAATCGCATTGACAGTGTTTATATAACAGAAATATCACTTGAAGTACTGTTATGGAAGTCGGTCATTTTTAGATGCACATACTGTGGAAAACTGAGGCCGCCTGCTGGAGTTCTCCCTCATGGGCATTTGTTAAGGTTGTGACCTCTGTTATTTTCTTAAAGATGACACGACACATTTTGTTTCTTTCTTTGAGATAATCCTCGGCTACTGTGTTATTTTGTAAGATAAATCACATAAGTATCTGCTGAGAGACAAACCACCAGTGTTGTCAGATCATATCTGCCTCTCGCTGGATAATACGTTACATAAATAGCATTTGGAGATCTATAGACGTGTCGTGCAATGTACTTTTTACTGGTGAAATTACCTCTATGAAATTGTTGTCGGCTCGGTGTATGTCATTTACAATCATTTCGCACATTCTTTTAAGATAAGTTGCTGCAATTCATAGGTTTTAAGCAAAGTTAATATAGTTTACATTGGCTGTTCTTGGTTTCTCTCATATAGTGTGTATTTGCAAAATGACTGAGACCTCATAATATCATTGCGGTGTATCTAGAGATGGCTAAAATTATAAAACAAGTTAAAGTGCCATTTAACACCCACTGGATGTAATTCGTTTTCTATCACGCTGCATGATATTAGCAATAGAAATCCACAGACATCACATCAATCACTGGACAGATGCATCGGGACTTTGAAGGGAAATCTTGATCTTATATTCACTACACAGACTCAGTTTTTCAAAACTGGTGCGTCTCGAAATTAAACAGCATGCATAATTTCCGCTTTCAACACACTTACTTAAACAAAGACCGCATCCGGACAGAGCTTACCCTGCTTTAAAAATCATGCTTTTATGGTTAAATCCAGAGCTTGTTTATCGTTTATACATTTGTGAACCCTATTGACAAATTAGCAAACCTATAAGCTTTAAATATGGCATCTCTCCTCCCATCCTTCTCTCCTAGGTTTGGAAGTGTGTGTGCCTGCCTGCGTGTGTGTGTGTGTGATCAGTCTCTGGGGATCTCACCAGGTTGGAGTCAGTGGTAACTTCACTTTGGTTGATTTATTACAGTGGTTTTGCTTCATCAACATTAATAAAGAGCATCAGTGCAACAAGCATCAGCATTTCCTTTATAAACTGCCAGCATGTGGCTAATCAATGAAGAGTCAATAATGAATTCTGGGAAGCGTCTCCGACTCGCATTCTCTTACAATGAACCGTTTAATTTCAATCAGAGCTTATCGTGTATAACATTTATTCCTCATTATGACTTTAATGAAAGGATGATAGTCATTACTTGTCTAAATGTTGAAAATGTGACGTCTAAATCACGCTTAAAGGTATGGTTCGTTCAAAAATGTAAATCTTTTTATAGATGTCAAACTTCTATAGATGGTTTCAAAGCAAAAATGTAAACAAATGTTACGGCTCATGCATGCTTTTGTGGCACAGACCTGAAGTTCACTTGAACTTTAGTCGCCATATACAGTCATTGCTGGGAATCTTGAATTAGTGTTAAGATTTGGGCTTGTGGGCTTCATGGGAGAAAGTCATACAGGTTTGAAACACATAAAGGTGGCTAAACAATATTTTCATTTTGGGGTGAACTGTTCATTTTAGAGTGATGCCGTTAAAGTGCTGTACTCAGCTGTTTCTCCTGCACATTAGAGAGTAAAACAAAGCAAAATACACAGAAAACTGCATACATATACATATACATATACATACTCACCTAAAGGATTATTAGGAACACCACACTAATACTGTGTTTGTCCCCCTTTGGCCTTCAGAACTGCCTTAATTCTACGTGGCATTGATTCAACAAGGTGATGAAAGCATTCTTTAGAAATGTTTGCCCATATTGATAGGATAGCATCTTGCAGTTGATGCAGATATGTGGGATGCACATCCAGGGCACGAAGCTCCCGTTCCACCACATCCCAAAGATGCTCTATTGGGTTGAGATCTGGTGACTGTAGGGGCCAATTTAGTACAGTGAACTCATTGTCATGTTCAAGAAACCAATTTGAAATGATTCGAGCTTTGTGACATGGTGCATTATCCTGCTGGAAGTAGCCATCAGAGGATGGGTACATGGTGGTCATAAAGGGATGGACATGGTCAGAAAAAATGCTCAGGTAGGCCGTAGCATTGAAGCGATGCCCAATTGGCACTAAGGGGCCTAAAGTTTGCCAAGAAAACATCCCCCACACCATTACACCACCACCACCAGCCTGCACAGGGGTAACAAGGCATGATGGATCCATGTTCTCCTTCTGTTTACGCCAAATTCTGACTCTACCATCTGAATGTCTCAACAGAAATCGAGACTCATAAGACCAGGCAACATTTTTCCAGTCTTCAACTGTCCAATTTTGGTGAGCTCCCGGTGGGGTTTTCTGCTGTTGTAGCCCATCTGCCTCAAGGTTGTGCGTGTTGTGGCATCACAAATGCTTTGCTGCATACCTCGGTTGTAACGAGTGGATATTTCAGTCAAAGTTGCTCTTCTATCAGCTTGAATCAGTCGGCTCATTCTCCTCTGACCTCTAGCATCAACAAGGCATTTTCCCCCACAGGACTGCCGCATACTGGATGTTTTCCCTTTTCACAGAATTCTTTGTAAACCCTAGAAATGGGTGAAAATCCCAGTAACTGAGCAGATTGTGAAATACTCAGACCGGCCCGTCTGGCACCAACATACATACCATGCTCAAAATTGTTTAAATCACCTTTCTTTCCCATTCGGACATTCAGTTTGGAGTTCAGGAGATTGTTTTGACCAGGACCACACCCCTAAATGCATTGAAGCAACTGCCATGTGATTGGATGATTAGATAATTGCATTAATGAGAAATTTAACAGGTGTTCCTAATAATCCTTTAGGTGAGTGTATATATATATATATATATAGTCTTTAAACATACAAAAAAAGTAGTGTATGTAGTTATTTCAAATTGTATTAGAGAATGATGTTTGCAAAGTCCTGTGCGGAAAAAAATAGGTGACCATTCCACGTTTTCATTAAATCAGCATTTCTAGATGTATTGTGGCCATTTCAGTCCAGTATCTGTTGAATTTCAACAAAATCAAACCTCAGGAGTGACAAAGTCATCCAACAGCAATGTGAAAGACTGACAGCATGACGACACGTGTGAAAAAACGCAGTTATCACAAAAACAATATTTTTTAACTTTTCCTAAATACATTACTGTTTTATTGTTTGGAAGTAAATATTAAATTGTTTTCTTTGCAGTATTTGAGGTCTGAAAAAATACAGAGCATCTTTTCTGTTATTTTAACCTCTTTCTATGGTTTTCATTTTCTTAAAAAAAATGCAAATAGCAACAATAAAATTCACCTAAAATTCAGTTGTATTTATAGGTATGTGTTTTACCTAAACCAGAAAAAATCTCTTGTTGTCGATCTCAGTTGTATACCATTGTCAAAGAGTTTTTTTTAATAATCAAATCAAGTCAAAAAGCTTCATTTAGAGACAAATATAACACAGCGTTGAGCAACCCATTAAAATACCTAACAACTACCTGAACGTTCTGCATAGCAATTCTGTAAAAAAAACTTGCAACACCTTTGAAGCCGCAAAGTGGAGCACTGACAACCTCCCGCCACCTCCGTGATATCTAAGGAAATTCAATACTATAAAAATCTAGTTTGCAGATTTGGCTAGGTGTACTAGGTTATCTTCATTACCTGTTTTTACCTCCATCACCTCTCTCTCAAAGTTCGCCTAATTGCTCTGCGTTAACTTTTACAATGATGCCGATGGATGAAAGCCACAGATTTTTAACAGCATTTTAGCAGTAGAGATTCCGCAGTCATGTGACACGTCCACCCTGCCCCTTCATCTCTGATGAAGTCTGAGAAGAAGAGAGGAATACATTAAGCAGGACTAAAGGCGTTGCCTTGCCAACTGGAAGTAGAGTTCTTCTAGCTCTCCTGGTGTCTCTGCTTTATTACATGTCATCATTAACCAATTTGATTTGAAGTATATAGATAAATATTATAGCTGTAGCATACCCAATGCAGCACCTTACAGCCTTTCTATTTAAACTTTTGTATTATTCCTATTATATCACAGGTTATCCAACATAAAGTATCTCATATAGCAGAATGGATCAAATATAAGCAGCCCACATTGGTTGTCTCTCTTGTCTTCATGTTATTGCTGGAGCGGGGCCCAGTACAGCAGGCGAGGTGCTACGCAGGCCATTTGCATTGACATATTGACACCCTTGTCAGGATTTATATGTACAACGTGGCAGGCTGGCCGGGATGAGGATGGCAGAGCAGAGCAGAGCAGAGAAAACCCATTTGAAACACTTCGCTCTTCACCTAACCAGGCTAAAATCGGACTGTTATCAAGCGCTTGCCTTGTGAATTTGTGTTTGAGCTGGACGTCTTATTGAAATCTGTTAAAGAGTTCATGAATAATAATATTTTCTGATGGCGAATGTTAAGAAGACTCTAATTCTAATTTGCTCCATTCGCTTTGCTTTCTAGCGCTCTGGCATTCTTTTCCTGCTAGACTCCCTCGAGGACCCCGCATCATTACAAAACTCGAGGCTGAATTGCACATAATCAAATATTTGACGTAATGAGGCTTTTTAATTACTCTTCCCTGCCTGCAGTATCGGCACTCTGATCCTCTTATTTATTGCCACAGCCATTTGTCACGCTGTTGACAGGCGGTTATGTATACTTCCCATGGTGCACTTTTGGGCCGGGTGAAGCTTGCTGTGGTAATGTTTGGACATTGTAGAAGTGCGGAATGGAATTACTGTTTGTGGATTGGGATGTTGCTGCTTCACGATGCCATCGAAAAACGTCCTTTGTCTAAATGGCTCCATAAAGAACCTTAAAACCCGAAAAAGGTTCTTGGTGGTGAAAAAAGGTTCTACAGATTTTATAAAGATAAAAAAGCTATGGTTCTTTAAAGAAACTTTGACTGAATGGTTCTTTGTGGAACTAAAAATGGTTCTTCTACGCCATCGCTGTGTACATCGTCAGAAATCAAAAAAGAAAATGTCATCAAGCTGTCACTGGGGTAGGTTGTTTATCATTTAGCAGCATCGGTCATGGTGGACAATGTCAGATTTTACTGTTCAGTGTCTGAAGATATTAGCATGAAATGCCAGACAGTCTTTACACAGGGCATCACTTATGTTTCAGTGTGAATGGTCTGTGCATCACAACATTATACAGACAGTCCGCTTGCAATAGTTGTTTAGAATGTCGTGGGTTTGTTGGAGACGTTGCCGGACAGAAGCCGAGTCTTAACTTTGCAGCCGTGACCTTGGCAGAGTATGAATGCAAATCAGATAAGCTTGTGCGATATCTGCAGAGATGCTCGGGACCTAACACTGGTTGCTTTCATTAACAGAAGATTTTAGCAGCAGTTTATACTCTTATTTGCATACAATTTAATATGAGGCGTTTAAATGGTTTTTGGCCTAGTTGCATTTTTACTTGATTTCCGCATTTATTACATTTAATTTGTGTAACATCTGTCTCTCGGTCTCATACTGTACCAAATAACAATACATCTTATTATCATTTATTTGATCTTAACACCTGCATAAATTTGCACATTTTTGTAAATCATAGTACTGTATTTACAGACTTTTTAATAAAAAGTGTTTGTGGTGTAAGCACAGAAATATTCTTACAGAATTGGGAAGATCTAACCTAGACCCTTATGTCACTTTTTTACCTCTGTTTCTTTTCCCAAGGTGTATGTCCACTTGTGGAATTTTGTTCTCAGTTGAATAAGAAAAAACTAAAGCTATGGCACCTGCTTGGAAAGAGCAAGACAGAAAATGAGTGTCCTATTTGCCCATTAAAATTGTGGAATGATGTCATTAAAAGGAAATAGAATGAAATGGCCAATCGGGGGTTTTGGATTAGCTTTAAGGGCCGTTTATACCTTGTGGGTAGGGAAATATGCTCCAAGGATTAAAAAGCCACCAAATGGGGGAATGGAGATATCATTGGATATATCAATCACAGTAATAAGAGATAATAAATATTGGTCCGTTTGTGCGAGGGATTTTACTGCGCAACCGAGAGAGGCAGAAAGCTCCACTATTTACCACAGGTGTAATCCCCCAAAATCAAACATACCAGAACATTTAATGCTAATAAGTCTACCTCTTTTTTCATATTGCTCGATACATAAAACAACAATTAATTTTGACATTTACTCTTTCCCTGCAGTCTCATGCAGATTATGATGGGAACTGGAAATCCTCTGCCCAGAACTATTACAGGTATTTAAAGTTAGTAGAGCAACTTTTATTTAAAAAGGAGGAATGAGAAAATATCTAAAAAAAGATACAAATGGACAATAAATCCATAAAACAGTTTCTATAGATGTGTACCCTGTAAAATGATTACTGGATTAATCAAACGTCTGTTTTCTAATTTCAATTAGATTGCACAAAATTCACACGTTATGTTGCCCTAGATCACTTTACTGTAGTAAATTGAGGGAAATATCTTTTTTTCGAGTGTTAGACAAATGTTTTCTTGAGTAATGAGAGAGAGCCCTTATAACCTGTTGATGCGGCGTTACCACGGCAACGTTGTTTGTTGGAATCTGAGGAGATGCACAGTAGTCTTGAGTCGACCCCGCCTTGCAGTGACTGTCAGCATGCACACCCCTATGTGTGGAATGTGTTGAAATACTTACTGTATGTATTCATACTGATAAATTAAATCGATTATTAAAAATGTCTCGTAGAAGTTACGTTTCTTTATTTGTTACATTTTGCATGTTTGCTACTCACTTGAAAAGCAGGAATTTTGTCCGAATTTAAAAAGGCATTCGCAGTTCAGTTCTGAATGGTGCACCAACCTGGCACTTACATCACAAGTATGTGTATCAGTGAATCATACTCGGGGCTCCTTTGTGCTCATACAATGAGTTACAATACGGCCAAAAATAATCACAATGTGTTTCTGTTTAGTTCCCAGTGTGCCACCACCAGTTTGTCAATGAGTTTTTCTTTCATGTTAAAATCATCCAGCTCTGCAGGAAGTGGCCCTCTTCCATTCCGTGGGCCCTTTGATGCCACTCATGTCAACATGAGGCATCAAAAGCCAAACAGAGACCCCAGCAGAAGCACACTTGGCTGATTGTGGTTTGTCTCTTTCGGTTCTGTGCAGACACACAGCGCTTGTGGAGATCTTGGCCAGACTTGAGCTTTTGATGTATCGGGTGGTGAGCTATTCTCACAGCCGGCCACAGATGGACTTTCTGGGATTTTAACCAGGATGGAAGGGGTTGTAGATTGGACGACGGAAGCGTGGATGAGAATGAGATAAAGACCAAAAAAATATAAATTTTCGATGTTGCCTTTATTTGTTTAGACAGTAACGATATAAAGATCATTTTGGCTATTATATTAATTTATGATGACAGATGAGTAACTCATGGAATAGTCAAACTTTTATTGACTTGAGAAGTTTGGCGAGGGCTGTTGCATGAAATAATAGTTGAGGCTGTAATGCCTGCACAAATTTTTACGCAGAAATGTACGCACTTGTCTATTTGTTTAATAAAATCAATTGTACTAAATGAACACTTCATATATCCCAACTGTATTTTTTCAGGCACACATTTGAGGTGATTTGGTAAAACCTAGTTAAACGACCAAAGCTCAAGTGTTTTGGAGGATACAGGGAGATAGATGCACCACGGATACACAGACGTTCAGCCGTTGAGTACACAAACAGAGAGATGGAATAGATAAGAAACAGACCACAGACAGATGGAGACAGAAAGATCAGTGGCGGGGACTGTTCATAAACTGCAGTCTTTCTGTCTGGCTTCTGACGGAGACAGCAGGTAATTAAAAAGCAAACTTAGGGGTTGTGGGATGGCGGTCGACTCAGGCATCAGTAACGTAGTACTGGTCATGGTGAGAAGGAAGAAAAACGTGCAGCTCCTTCGTGGAAACCTTGTTTATGAAAGGAGTATGGCCTGATCTATTCTGCCGAGGTCAAGGAGGGAAGGGTTGAGGAGGGATGCCGGGCGATTCGAGAGCTGATCAATATTAAGGCTCATTACAGATATGTTTTATATTTTAACGCTAACACTCGGCTTGTTTTGTTCGCTCTTTGTGCCCTTTGGATGGCTGTGTTTTCTCCTCTGCATCTGGAGACTTCTTTGTAATGGCATTTTTGATGCTGTTATTGACTTCCTGTCAGCCAGAGATCACATTTAATGGCTAGTTATCAAATATACTTAAAACAATGAGGGCGGAAGGGATAGAAAGAAAGTTAACTGCGGAAGATGAGAGCAAGAGGACAACTATTGTGTTCTAGTCAAACCTTTACAATCACAATTTTTTTTTCTTCTGATGTGCTCTGGAAGACAACACGCACAGATTGTAATAAACAATAAATGTTGTCTCAATGAAAATGTATGCATTGCAATGCATGTTGCATTGATGTAATATGTGTAGGATGTTTGCATTAGTGTGTATGAGTTTGTAGAGATTGAGGGTGTTTGTGTGCGGGTACACTGCAGTGAAGCGTCCGTCCAGCATTGAAATATTTAGGTCTATCTGTCATGCTGGCTCAGTGAAGACTTGGCTTCTGGGCACATTTGCCACAGAAAAAAAGAGGAAGATGGGCTTGAGACAGAAAAGGAGGATGAAAGTGAATTTGAATAGAAAGATGAGAATTGTGGGCAGAGATAAACTTGGACAAGACGGACTTTATAACAAAAAGAATAAACAAAATATGTACTGTATTTGGCAGAGGATTTTATCATAATTATTATGTATACTTTATTTTATCAGTATGTAAACTCCTTGGGGTTAAATCCATGAGCTTGGCATGGCTAGTGCAGTGTCTACCATTTGAACTACTGGAGCATGAGTGCTGTGCAGAACTTCCTTCTCTTTCTTTTGTGCTCTTATGAACAGGGATGTTCTCAGAGTCCATCTGTGAGTGAAAAACAAATTAAATGTTGGACTGATTTATGTTCCTTGTTTTTGTTTGGCGTTACTATGGAAAGAGGAACAAAAACAAAGCATCACGCCAGTGGACCCGTGATTATCTGTTTTGGCTTTGAGTTAATCTGTGTGGTTTGGATTCATACTCGGAATGTTAAAATTACACCTTCAGTTCAGAAGTTCAGTCCTGTGCTGTTATGAAAAGTGCTTGTTCTTGCTTGACAATGCTCTCAACAGCAATTGCATTTGTTCTGTAAATACTGCATTGTCTTGCAACAGAGTAACACACTCTATATCATATATCATATCATATTATATATCATATCATATCATCAAGGCCGTCCTTGACCGGAAATGGTGGATATTTATTCAAATAAAATACTATAAAAATAATATTTTTGTATATTCTTGTTCTTTTCATCTTGAGCTATTTTAAGAGCTTTTCCAAATTTATCATTTCAGGTGCGATAAAAAACGGCATAAGAGTATATGATGACAGAATATTTAGTTTTGGCTGAACTATTCCTTTACTGTCAGTAAGAACTCACCTAGCCTGCGAGAAAAGTCAAAATCAAAGATGGATCCCAATGCACTATTACCGTCCTAATTCAGCACCACTTGATCCTTTATGGTCTTGAAGACTGTGGTTTAATGACTGATTTACAGATACGTTGTATTGGGTCTTAGAGATAAACCAATTGCAGTCCATCTTGCATTAAGCAAGGATCACTGAGGTGTGTGTTACACAAAAGGGGGTTTTAAGTGTAAAGCCCAGGTCACAGTCTGGCAGACACGATCCATCAATGTGCAGCTAGAGGTTATAAATCTCATTCAATTGGATGTTGGACAAGAGTTAAAGGCTAATAATTTGTTTAGTCAACTCAATTGTTTTTGACTGGTTTCTTTTTGGTTCATTTGAAATTTGGAGCTGTAATTTGGCAGGCCTTCTATGTAGAAGCTAGATTTTTAAAGAAGTAAACTTTTTAGCTCCTCAAGGAAGACAGAAACATTTAAGTCTTAGCCTTAGGTGTTTAAAGACTGCTGTCTCATCCACTGGCTGTTACAAAAATGGTTTGAGAAAATCTGATTAAGTGGCTTTATGTAATTTCTTAGTGAAAGCTTTCGCAGTCCACATGAATACAGTTTCATGGTAGGAAGTTTTAATTATACTATACACGCATAAATTACCATTACCACTGTGTAGTTCCTTCCTCGCTCAATGTTGTTCTTGGCTGTAAGTAGATCAGAGTTTGAGCCGCTGTTGTAAAATTAAGCTTCGCAAGACTAGAAGCTTTATACTATATTGCCATGTAAACACACTTAAATGGTGCTTAGATGGTACAGTTTACATTATGTAAGATTTGGAAAGGATGCACCAACTTCAGTTCATTAAACCAGGACAAACCTTTGTGTTTATGCTTGTAGATAACCATGGGTAGCCTGTGTAATTCCACGTGTATTTTTGCCCTTTTAAGTAGGGAAAAATAGGCTACAGTAAGTGCAGGCTCATTTTTTCCCTTTGGCCTCTCTAGCATCAAGGCTGGGAATTATTCAACGGTGGAAGGGTTGCTTAATTTTTCAAGCGCAGCACGAACGAGGTGCCAGCACTTTTCCAGTGACCATTAACATTAGCTGTCACACTCCTCCATCCCTTTCCTATTCATGTCTTTGCTGTCGGACTGTATTTCCATTTTGAGCACCCTTAAAGAGATATTTCACCTTAAAATGATAATTCTGTCACTAGCCACGTTTCCATCCAAACGTGATGCAAATCTTTTTCAAATTTCGCAATAACAGGAGGAAAGAATAATGCGAAATTGGTGAGTTTGCATCAAGTTCCTCGAGCGTATCACGATGGTATCGGTAACCTAACAAACACTAAATAAATAAATCAGCCGCTTCGCCTCGTGGCTTTAATGTTCGCTACATCTGAAATTATTCGGCAAATGCGTTCCATCTTCCATTTTCATGAAAATGAAAAACACCTCAAGTGAGCGTAAATTTCGAACTTTTATTTAGAAATTTGATGTTTCTATCACTCGTTTCTGATACAAAACTTCCAAATGAACCAGGTCGATGGAAACCCGGCTGTTGTCACCTCACCCTGGACGAGAGTGAGTTTGGTTCTGTGGAACACAAAGGAGACATTTTAAAGTTTTGGATTAGCCACAGACTTCTGTGTCTAGCAGTTATAATATATTATTACAGTTTTTAAAAATAATCCATGACATCTGTTTTATTTCAGTTTATCATCACATTTTAGGGTGAACTGTTCCTTTAATTTGACCTCTTGTCTTATAGGCCACAGTTATTTTACTGTGCTAGTGAAAAACCAGATGTTATAATGACACGAAAATTGGAAAAGAACTCTGACATTCCCTCTGATACATTGCTTCTATAGTGAGTCTAAAAGAGCTTCTTTTCTAACTGAGCTTGCTTAGATTTACAGCTTGCACACTACATCCTCACACTAGCCTTAAGGGACCGGGTCAAACTCTCTACAACTGATCCTCTTATCTAATCTCTCACTGCTGAGGAAGACAGAGTGGAAAGAGAATGCATTTTGGAGAACTGTAGTGGGTGCTGGTGTTGAGTGTTTAAGTTAAAGAGACTTGTGATAGTGAAAGATGGGTGGCCACAGTACTTATTTATGTGTTACACTTGGTTTCAAACAGTGGCGGCGTTTCACCACAACCTAGGGTGTGGCTAAATTTTCTCTGGCCATACAACAATGACATTCCAAAGGAACGGAACCATAAGTTATACTACATCATATCTAAGCAAAACATGTACAAGAATCCATGAAACTGAAAGAATGCACGAACATGCATAGAGACTTACAGATAACAAACCCAACCCTCATATGGTTTCAGCAGCAAAAGGGCGACTGCAACAAAATATCTAATAAACCAGCTGTCATTTATACTCTGTGTGACAATCGCTTCAAACCCAAAGCCAGAGGTTTTATAACAACCAACAACAACTTGTAACACTCCCGTCCGTTTCCCTACCTGGGCACTACAGCGCAAGCAGCACGAGTGCGCCCTCGGGATTCCGCCGCAGCGGAATATGGAAGGCCAAGAGGGTCAAAATCTCCGGCCTTCCCGGGCACAGCTACCGGTCCTGATCGCACCAGAGGCACTCCGGGAGTTGGATCCCCTCTGGTGTTCCGAGCCTGCGCCCCGATGCACTCCCGTGCCTGCGCCCCCATGCACGAAACACGCCCGAGCCTCACCAGGCCTCCGTACCAGGCCTCTGTACCCGTGCCCGAGCCTCACCAGGCCTCCGTACCCGTGCCCGAGCCTCACCAGGCCTCCGTACCCGTGCCCGAGCCTCACCAGGCCTCCGTACCCGTCTCTGAGCCTCACCATGCCTCCGTACCCGTCTCTGAGCCTCACCAGGCCTCCGTACCCGTCTCTGAGCTCTCTCCAGAGCCCAAGGAACCCCAGGGGCCAACCCAAATGTTTTTTGGGGGGGTGCACATTGCCTATCCGGGGAGCCCGGCACCCACCAGTCTTTCCATGGCCCCGGATAGCCCAGAACCCAAGCCTCCGGACCCACAGCCCGAGCCCAAGCCTCCGGACCCACAGCCCGAGCCCAAGCCTCCGGACCCACAGCCCGAGCCCAAGCCCAAGCCTCCGGACCCACAGCCAGGGGAAGCCAGCTGAGAGACTCCCTGTCCCGTCCTAGTTTGTATGTCCCGCACGAGTCTCTCAGCTACCCACCCCCCCTCCCTGGTGTTTCGTTGGCGCGAGGACGCGCCTTTGGGGAGGGGGTTGTACTGTAACACTCCCGTCCGTTTCCCTACCTGTTTTTCCCTATGGACTTCATTTCTCACGATCCCGCACCTGTTCGTCATCCGTAATCACCTCGTTTCCCGCACCTGTCAGCCATCATTGCCATCACCAAAGACTTTTTATACTCTGTGTTTCTGTTAGTCCCAGGTCGTTTATTGAATGTCTGAATGTCTGAATGTCAAACATTAAAGAGTTACCTGTTTTTGTAAGCCTTGGAGTTTTCTCGTTTCTGAGGGCGTGACACAACTACGTTAATCGGGTATGAGGCTGAAATAACATTAAACATTAAATGAAATGAACAGCAAACACGATTAAATATAAAACATGTCTTACCTTGTCGCAGTGCAGTTTATTGCATAAGTAGCGGCGATGCTGACACGGTGCAAAACCTGTGACATCCAAATGATTACACAGGTAATCCGCGGATATTAGGTGCAATGAACTGCGACTGCGCAACACTGGCACATGGAGTTCATTTTTTTATTATTTACAGATAACTTAACAAATACTATTCATCTTGCAATATTTATACATCTGGCTCGGGCAGATGAGATTGTTATGCGACTGTTAAAATAATAAATAATAATTGCCAATTTATTGGCATATGCCGACATTAAAGACCTCACTACCACCCCTTACCATACTTACTTTTATTATTAAACACCTGTAAGGCATTAGTTTCTTCATTTTGTTGAAAATAAATGCCTGCATGATTTAATGTGTTATGTGAAAACGTAGACAAGGTGGATTCGAACCTGCAATCGCAATAGTGTCAAAATGACAAGTTACGCATCTGACTCACTTCAACCATTGAAGCTCTGAATTTTGTCTGAATGGTAGGGTATGGCAAATGCCATTCTCCGCCATACGCAACTGCTGCCCCTGGTTTCAAACCAGGATTGTGTTTAAAGGTATTTTAACATCGAACGTGCACATAAATGTGTTTTCATCCTCCTGATGGTGTCATTGCTCCTGTTTTAATTCAGAATAAAATGAAATAAACAGCAACTAAATAGCTAAGATGGTTGCTTTGAGAAGTATCATTGCGTTGGCTAAGAAATAGTTTTTCGTTTATTGCGGTGTCATCTTGTTGAGGACTTTAAGTATACTTGACCTTTAAGTAAAAACGAACTAAAACTGGGCGTATTAAATTTTTTTGATAATTGAAGAGGACACATGGTGTACATCTGGGACTGTCTGGGACTTGTCACCCAATGAAATATAATATTTGTATTTATTTATTTAAACACTTTTAGGCATTTGGCAGACAAGTTTACCCAAAACAAACTATACATAGCAGTTAGTGTTTTCTGAAAACGGCTAGCGCCACAACTAGAGCCTTAAAAGATGACTTATCTGTTTATAATTTTAAACAAATTTGATTGAACCTGTGAAAGACGTTTTATGGGTTTGCTTTTACGAATTGCTTCTAGTAATGTGTATATAATAGTAATGTGCCTTCCATGCTGTTGTTTCCAATGGTTTCTCATTCATATTGGATTTGTTTTGTGTTCTGCATGGGCAGATTCTGCTGCACTTCAGATGTCTAAATGCAACCAGTGTAACTACAGCTAATTAAAGCTGCATTATTGATAGGTCATTGAATTATTCAGCACTAATAATAAAAGACAGTTCAATGATGAGTATGGTGTTAAAGGTATTCCTTATAAAGGAAAAAACCTTGCCAAGTGTTTTTTCACCTTACACAATGGTTGCCTGTTTTGTTTTTAATTGTCTCTCTCTCTTTTTAGCAGAAATTGTGTTCTCTATTGAATCAGTGTATCATATACACGGGTTCGGGCACTGGTAAGGACCCTTGCTTACTTCACATTGGGACGCTGTTCACTTAATTCCCTGAGAGGCGTAATCACATTTACATTTAGTCATTTAGCAGACGCTTTTATCCAAAGCGACTTATAAAGAGTTCGGGGAGCAATAAGCGATATGTCATAAAAAGAGCAATAGTACAATAGGTGCTAATACAACTAGTTACTAGTTTCGATAATACTATAGATACTACTAATCACATTGTGATACTTCACAGCTGGTATCATCTATCTGACTTTATTTTCTTTTACTATTTGAAGTACATATGAGAAACACATATATTATTATTCTGTTATATTTCCATGGACACATATGGTCGATTATTAATCTTTGGGTAGATTGTCTAGCAATTTGTGTTTATACTGTACATAAAATAAACGTTTGTCTTTTCGAAGGTTCTGTCGCGTTTCATTAAGATTATTGAGTCGGCTCGTGCCATTTTAGTTAAACGGCTTCCAAAAATGTAGCATTGATGCTCCTTGATTTTTGCGTTGCATTGTGGGAATTTTTAGGGAATGAATGTTTTCAGTGCACTGAAAGGGTTTTGCGAATGCGACAGCTCTTAAAATGGCCGACTCCCTGATAAAAAAAAGCTGATTGAGACAAACCCATAGACACACATTGAGAGCTTTGACCTGTTGATGTGATACATTTATAAAACACACAGTAATATTAACATTTCTCAACCTATTTTAATACTTTATGACATTTACAGGATTTCGGTCTGCAGACTCTTAAACTCTTCTTACAATTGGAAAATAACTCATTTCAAATTGTTGAATACAGTTGAGAAAGATAAATGTTGATACAAGTTTATTGTTCTTGTTGAAACATTTGTGGAACATTATGACAGTGCTCCTCTGTTTACATGTACTGTATGTGTTAATAGGGCACTCTTGGCTGGTCTATTATGGCGAAGACCCATAATTCAGTTTGTGAAGTGACCAAGGGGATGTATATATATTTTCGGCAAAGATCCCCTTATGCGCTCTGCACACTTCATCTGACAGGGCAGTACCATTCCCAAAAGAGCTGCTGTGGTCATGAGGTGCGGGGACTGTCAAACTGTCTTTGGACAACCGAGACAACTATCAATACTTAAACATTTGTCTTTTACAAATGAGATTAAAATGCACATAGTCTGCACAGATAAAAACAGCTCACCTTATGTATCCGAGAGTGCACGAGAGAGAGAGTAGTTGCCTATCTGCTGTGTAAGTTTACCTTTTTTTTACCTGTACTATGGTTAGTTGGCTCATTAGAGCTTTGGGAACCAATTATAACCCTGGTATAATTGTTTTTAATGTTTTTGCAAATGGCCATCTAGCAAACTGATTTAGCCCCAACCCCCGTCCCCCCGATGTCATCATCCAACGCAATGTTTCACTGTAGGCATGGTCCGAGGCCAATTTGGTAGCCCAACATTGCCCAACCCTACATGAGGACAAATAACGACAAGTGTAATTTGGTGCACTGTGCTGCTGCTTAAAGCATCTGTTAAAGCAAACCTTTCAAAGTCAAGTAGACATAAAAACACAAGTAAAACAAAAAGAGGAATTTTGAAACCTAGACACCAGATGATCAAATCCCTTCCAGAGTAATAGCAGAGCACTGAAATGAGTATGGACAGAACATATGTTCTATTTTCCTGTCTGACAACCTGCCAACTTAACGTTTAATATAAACCTCTTAGAAACTACAAAAACTGAGAGGAAAGAGGTGAGCTTCTCATCGTGATCTGTTCACTTGTATTCTGTGGTATTTTGAGAAACAGGGTGTGGAAGTAGACAAAATAAACAGCGATATTCTTTTGGGAGGTTTGATGATTCTGTCTCATCTGTAGATCACAGGCAAGGGGTTAAACCTTTGGCTCAGATTGTTGCTTTGGACGACTAAAGAAACCTGTGCAGTGCTTGAGGAAACTACACATGTAGGCCAGTTCTATATTAACACAGGCAGCGAAAACGAGATGAGAACATTGTTTGCTTTTTATGAGAAGCTAAATATACGGTATTTGCTGTTTACATATTTGAACACTTTCATAGTATGTTCTAATGGATGACCCCTCTAAGTAAGGAAAGTAAAAGAATGTTGTTATAATTGCTTCCAATGTTTCCTCATCTGTAAGTCGCTTTGATAAAAGCGTCTGCCAAATGACTAAATGCAAATGTTGTAAACACAAATTCCCAGACATAATACATTTATTGGCAACCTCTTTGGAGCTGTGTTTCGTAAGGCAAACAGACTTACAACAAATATTTGCATTTATGCATTTGGTTAACTCTTTTATTTATAGTGTCCTTCACTGCATTCAAACTTACATTTTATTCTATTCTATTTTATTTTACTTATATGTTAATTGACTTATATTTTAAAATTTTGAGATTATCAGTATTAAGCAATACCTCGGTTTTCTTGGTTGAACACTAGCGGTGTAATTTACCAACCATTCAGACAGAGAATATTTCCTATTGTTTCTTTTCTTCTTTTATGGTGACGTAAGTTAATAGTATATAAACCATTAACACATTAACTGTTTTTAATCATAATACAATATGTTTAACTAAATTATTTTTAAATACTAATTAAATAAATTATATTTTAGTTTTCACAAAAAAGCTTATTATTTGAAATTTGAAAAAGTTTTCTTTATAATTATTCATATTATAAAAATGATAAATAAGTTTAATGTAATTTGAACTATATTTTAACACACACACAACGATCACTAGTCACCCTGCCATCTCTGGTTGACAGTCATGATTATGTTCGACTGACTTTCTTGTGCCTTCAGCGAGCTTATTAAGAAGGAATAGCTTGTCTTAAGGTGGCACAGCAGGGGTTAATTTAGCTTTGACTGAGCCTTGTAGGGAGGCGGTGGTATGGAGGGATTGAAGGATAATGAACCGGCAGGAGGAGGCATGACTGACCATAATATTGGGTTGATTAGAAGACCACGACGAGGCGAGATCCGCACGGTGTTGTGTTGTACAATGAGCTAACTTCTTGTGCCTTTTGAAGTAAATGAGTGCTAAATGAATGGAGAAAGAATGTTTTTTTTGCCAGGGCTGGCTGTGATTTTAATGATTCGCTCGGCTGTTTTGTTCTAGGGGAGTCATATGGCAGTGACACAGCTGTCTGATAAGGGTACAGTGGTCTGATTTGATTTACCAGCACGTATTGTCTTTCCTCCTGCGTTCGACAGTTTGCGAATTATGGGAATCATTTGATTGACAGGTGAAGGCTTGTGTATGTATGCGGGTGTATGCTCTTTATTTGTATGCCATGTAGGGGCTGATCTTGCCATCATCTTGTCATTTTTTCTCTCCTGTTCTTGGGTGGGGCACAGTGCCTGTGTGTGTGTGAGGTGGGTATGCATCTCAACAGGTCCTTTAGAACTCTGGGATTGGTCCAGCGGGCGCCCAGGGAGATGCGGTTCTTTGCGCTGCATTGGCTGACAAGCTGAAGCTGTCACTGTGCGAAAAGGTGGAGGGCGGGACAATGTCTTCCACTGTTGCTAGGTTACAGGTATACCTAATAGTCGAGATAGAAATAGAGATGGAGAAAGAAAGAAAGAATACAGGAAGGAGAAGTGCGAAACGGGTAATGGCATTCCTAAAACTTTTAGCCGGTTGACAGTGTTTGTATTTAGCTCTTTGTAAAGTTTTCCTCTCATTCAAAGTTCTTAGTTGTGATTTATTCCTAATGTTGTTGATTGATGCTCCGCTTTAACAAGGTTCGAGTGTTATTTGTCACTTTAAACACGGCTGCTTTACAACATCGTGTCGCCTATTAATTGAATATTGGCTGGTGGGGTGGGACCGTTTGGGGGTTTTTTTACGACCTGAATGCAATTGGCTTGTACAGAATTAGCGAGCGCTTAAACATTCATCACGGCACTGTGTAAATATAACCACCGCCAAGCTCACGGTCCTCCTTTCTCATAGATTACTGCTCGGAACCAGTCAGTCCGGCCTAATTGAGGTAATCTATCAACACCCCCTTATCCGAAGTCAAGAGGAAGTGATGAATGGGCGCCTCACCGTGCTTGTGTTTCGGCATTGAAAATAATGTGGCAGATGAGAGTCGGGATGCCAGCATCGCAAGTTCGGGACAGGGCTGTATCAGTAATCTGAATCGCTAACAAGAGTCCATTTAGAAGTGCCAGGACTGCCAACGAGGCGAGCTTCCCAACACACGCCAATCAATATGGTCCTGTCAGGCTTGGCCAGGGCTCTTCAAGTACATGCTGTTAGCGCTGCCCAAGACACGCTACACGGTTATGACATGAGACAGTAGAGGAGGATAATGAGAATCTTGACGAGAAAGATGAAAACCACATGAGGTCAAAGTTTTTTAGGTAATATCTGTTAGCTGTCTACTAGAAGGTTATGGAAATATCTTTAAGCAGATAAATATGCACCGAACAACTGAAAAAAGTCTCTCTTTTGGCATATTAAGATGAGATCAAAAAATAACATCAAGGAATTAGACACTAGTGCGTTAGTACCGATTAAAATGTTGGTTGTTTTTAAGACCGTTTTTCATCTTAAAACTAGCTTCTTCTCTCATTTTGTACGTCAATCCATTAAAGATGAAAAGAATTTCTCTTTTCATAGTGCTTCAAAGCTTTACGATGTGTGTGCGCAAAAATTTTGCTTTCTGTTACTATGAGCTTTCATTCAGTCACCGAACAGTTTTTAGTTTCTGTGATATATTTATTATGACTAAATAGCCTTTTAGTGAAGAGATGTATTTGTGCGTACAGGATTTGGCAGTGAATCGGTTGTTGCTTGTGCCGCTTTCTAAGCCAGCTTATTCTTGTGGCGTGACTCGACTGAACTGGGTTCAATTGAATGTAATTTAATTAGAATGGGTCATAAGCCATAGAGGCCAGAATCAAGGCAACCAACTGCAGAAAATCTGATCGTAATGTTGCTTTCTATTAGATAGCTTCATTACAGTCTACTCTGGCTGAATATGAGTTAGTATAGTATATTAACATAATGCATAATGGAAATGAATAAATTGAGAGAGCTGTTGTTTTTGACCCATGCTGAGTAAATATTGGACAGAGCACACTGATGGGCAAACAATTACCCATTTATTTTAACCAATTTGCTGGGTTGTCTTTACCCAACCATTAGTGTACACACGCAAATGTGAACATTTTTTCATTTTGTTCCGAATCTTTTATACTGTACTGTTATTTTAAAGTGTGAAAAGTTGATTTACTCTAATGAAAATTCATGACATAAATTCAAAACATTTGTAGAAAAATGTGACTGTTAACGGTGAGTACAGATTATTTTCTCTATTTAGCTAAAGGAAACCAGGAAGAATCGAATCAGTACTTTTTTGTAAAGAATTTTTTTTTTTTACTTTTGAAAACTTTTGGCCTCGATTGTCTCTGTGGAAATGTGACATTCATAGCTTTTCCCTTCACGGATGCTCTCTGTTTGACTGGATCAAACCATCAGCCTCCAGCACCCTTTCAAAACATCTACCTCTCTCTCTCTCTCTCTCTCTCTTGCTGTCACTCATTCGTTGTGGCTCTCTCTCCCTCTGTCACTTACTCTCTCTGTCGTTCACTCTGTCTTGCCCCCCCGTCATTCAGTGCTCTTCACCCCCTCGTGCAGAAAAGCCCTGAGCTGACACCAATTACTCCACACCGGAGCATCAACCCACCATCTCTCCTCACACTTCTTCTATACACTGATACACACATACATTTGATTCTTCACATTTATCTCATTATTATGCAATTATCTTTCAAAAACAAGGGACCTTTTTCACAGAGAGAACTGTCATTACGGGTAAAGACATTCTGTTTTAAAAGCGATTATACAAAGTTTCGACATCTGAAGTGACTCCAGTTTGTAATTGTAATTGTCTGTTTCTTTAAACGGCTCATTTTCTGGCACGTTGGTTATTCATTGCACAAAAAAACCTCTTTCTTGTGTGTTTGACTAACACTTGTTTGTTAATTTGTTCACACCCAGGTTTGCGCATGTCGTTTGTGCGTTCACCCTGTTGATATTCAATATGAAATAATTTGGCATCACTTCCCTTCACCGCAAGCTATGTCAGGGTTCAGAAACAATGGCTGTAGTCCAAAACTTTCTATAAGGTACATAGGGAACACGACTCTAAAAATCCTAGTGACACAGAGTGCTACTCACATAGTTAAAGGTATAGTTTACCCAAAAATGTATAATCTGTCATCATTTTCTCACCCTCAAGTTATTTCAATCTGTATAAAATGATTTGTTCTGATGAACACGGAGAAAGATATCTGGAAGAATGCTGACAAAAATGGTGCCCTAGAACGTACTCGGCTACTAACGTAACCTCGGTTCCCTGAGATACGGGAACGAGTACTGCGTAGCAGGACGCTATGGGGAAAACTCATTTTTCTCCGATGACTGAAGCAATTCAATAGCGCAGTGAAAACTGCACGGTGATTGGTTGGAAAAAAGTAAAACTTTAAACCAATCATAGCGGAGCTGCCGGACCAATGGCGATGGCACCCGCAAGAATGGGCGGGGCTTATGGCTAAATAAGCAGACGCATCGCCGTAGAGTCCTCAGGTTACTTCGACTGAAGCGAAGACAATGCAGCTCGTAGCACGGCAAGGAACGCAGTACTCGTTCCTGTATCTCAGGGAACCGAGGTTACGTTAGTAACCGAGTACGTCTGATCGTCTGCTGTAAGAGCGCGATCGGGGGAAAAGTATAGAGGAGCCGGTTGGGCCGAGTGTGAGCCAAGGCGTCCCTGCCCTTCGAAAAGTATGTTGGGCAATGAGTATTGTCTTCTGAGGCAAAAAGGTAGTTGATGTGGAGGCTTCTTTCCTGGTTCGACCAGAGGCCGAAGGCAGGTTCGCTGTCGCACAGAGCCCCCCAACCCGTGTTGGAGGCGTCTGTCGTGACCACTTTCCGGCTGGACGTGGAAAGTGTCAAAGTGCGGGCAGCTAGAGAGACCCGAATGGAAGGGCCATGTACTGATATGCAACCCCCTCGTAGGCGAATCTTTTTTTGACAATGTTTGTGTTTTATTAAACATTTTGCAGTATGTTGTGTGGGCATTGGAACAGGCCCCGCACTTACAACCTTGCACATTATCAATATTTTGCCGGCACCCGGAACTGAACGGAGTGACTGAGCAGACATGAGAGCGGTCTTTGAAGGACCGCTCCAGCTGGCCCTGTAGCCTTCTTCTTCCTTGCATCAGTCTCAGGAGGGGGCCTGAGGCGCAGGGTCCAGCGTGATCTTAGGCCGGGGACCCTGTCGTGGGGGATGCGGGTAGCGCCGTCCCGATCGGGAGCGTTGACGGCCGTCAGCTCCCGGAGCCTTCTGAGCAGCAGGGCTGTTGCGTCGGAGCTGACTTGGGGTGGGTCACCACCGGTCTAGATCCGGGTCTTTTCGGCAGAAAGTGTTTCATGGCCCGAACACAGAAATTGATAGTTGTTCTACAACTGAAATATTTTTAGGGACATTATTTTAAGGTTGAAAAACTACAATGTGTTGCTTTAAAATGCTTTTAAAAAAGTATAAGATAATTTAGTTTATAGGAATGTTTAATATGTTTAAAATAGCTACTTGTTTTTTATTTAAGGTTATACACCTCTGATGACATAGTTATGTTTATCATATCGCATTTCTATCAAAAGATACTCCAAAAAATGACACACTGGTCCTTTAAATTGTCCTGGCCGTGGTTTAGGGAACTAGCGGCCGGGCCAGCAACTTGGCTGTAGGGGTTTCCAAAAATATATAACACCAATGCTGGCTTATAATGAATGCATACAGTATTGATAGATTAATCGTCTGTATGTGTTTCAGTCTAGGCAAAGATTTTCAGAAAAATATGTTTGCTTCTCTCAAAAAACAACAGCATATGGATTTGGAACGACACACGGTGAGCAAAACATGACAGGGCTTTCACGCACCTTTGCTTTAGTGAGATGGCTCAACTTGTTTTCACTCTCCTAAATTCAGATTTCTTGACTTTCGCACCTCTTCTTTCTGAGTGTCCATGTCTGTCTGTCTGTCTGTCTGTCTCTGTCTTTGTTCTCTGTTCTCATATTCTAAGTCTCTCAGACGTAGACAACTTTGTCAGCACGTACTGAGCCTGTCTTACACTCAAAAAGCTGACTGTCGGATATGCAAAGTTTTGCTTTTACTCTTGGCTCAGGAGGATTTACTTCGTCTTGTTAAGGTTTCCATTCATTGTGTCTGCCAAAGATCAGCAGATGGGTTTTATGTATATGTTTGTACTGTATATGTTTAGCTACTTAAGTCATTAATCCAAGCAGATCATTCGAACTATGCTGAATAAAAGCTTTTGGAAAGACTTTCATTTGTATACACACAGCCAGAAGTAAAGCGAAGCCTCACTTGTAAAGACAACTTAAGCACTTTATTAAGAAAGACCCATGCATTTTTTTGCAACTGTCTAACATACTCTGTGGATTGTGTATTCATTTTTATGTATCATTTGGCGTGAGGGGTCAGTGCGATGTCTCTGAGGAAACACTCAGTGTAATGAAAGGGATGCTGGGATGGATACACGATTGCGTCAATAAGTCTCTAACGGTGTAAATCGGCCTGACATCTGCCATCTCTTGTGAGAATTTATGAGTTTGTGTGAATAAAAATGGCTTGGGGTGTGTGCATGCGTGCATGTTGGCAAAACTAGGGCAGACGTATAAACACGCACGCACGCACACGCACACGCACACACACACATCCACTTACTAACCTTAATACAGATGTGGAGCAGACACATTGTCAGATTGTTATGGCTTTTAAAATTCTTGTGATTTCTTGGCATATGGAGCTTTCTTAAGGACACTAGCTCTGTTTGGTCAGCTGGAATGACCATCTTAGACCAGGATGAATGGAATAGTTTTCCCCAAAACACATATTTTCATTTGCAAAATCTGTATGACTTTTTGACTGTGGAGGTTGAAAGAAGACATTTTGAGTCATGTCTCTGTGGTTTTGTGTCCATAGAATAGATGTCAATAGGGGGCAATGTTGTTTGGGTACCAACACTCTTCAAAATACCTTCTTTTGTGTTCTGCAGAAGAAAGAATCTTAAAATGATGGTGAATAAATGATGAACTGCTGGAATTAGAAATTCACTAGAATTTCCAAAACTGTTTACCAACAGATACATTTCAATAATATGTTTCAAATTGGCAATAAGAGGCGACAGCAATGGTATTTTAAAGGATTCTGCATTTGCTCAAATGCCAAGACATGTATTTTTCAGACCGACCGTGTTCACTTGATTCGGTTAGAGTTAAAAAAAATGCTATTAACACCACAGGAGGCATAACTTTGCCTGACAAAGATAGAAACCGCTTTCCATACTTAAAAGCCTCAAAGCTCACCAGTGATCAGGAGAAACCAGTATAGATCATTAGATGCTTTTCTACAGCAGAATGATGGAAAGACCAATTAAGAGCCGCACACCTGCAGACAGGAGCTGTAACAAGCATTTTCAGTTCATCATTCGCTGGGTACAGAGAATATAAATGGTGCCTGTGCAAAGTTTTTGATTAACGTCAAAGAAAATGATTTTTTTTTTACGTGAGGAATTCAGTCTGTGAAGGACTTACTAACGCATTTCTCTTAAAATTGCATCTCATTTGTAATTTAATCTTTTTGATTGTCAATGTGTCTGAAAATCGGTGCATCAATTTGTACCTATTGAATGAGTCTTCTGTGTGTGTCTAAGAGAGAAAAATACAAATGTACCCTATGCCCCGCCTTGAAAGACACACTCTCCTCCTTTGTTTTCTTTACACAAAGCGTCTCTCTCTGCTGATAATTACTGCAGGCATTCAACTGTATTCAGAATCGTTCTCCTCCTTTGGGCTGCCTTGTGTCCCCTTTATGACTGTTTGTGCCATTAGGCCAGGGCGGCCTTTAAATCAGATTGTCTCAGACAGACAGACGGAGAAAGATATGATAGAATGGGATTAGACCTTAAAGCTGAACACAACATTTTCCAATTGATTGCTATTGAATCCCAGGTCACTGTTTTTTACTGTAACAACATTAGGTATAAATCCTCAGTAAGCTCATGTAAATTGTTACGAGACGGGGATTTAAGAGATGGAACGATTTGTGGCATATTACTCCGCATGCCATCCTGAGATGCACTTTTAAGATGGGTTACAATATTAAAATTAAAATTTGCATTATAAAATAGGTGTTTGAAGCCCTAATATTGATTTACAGTAAAACAGGGCGAATATCATTTCTAAGCGGCAAATTGCTAAAACTTCTAAAAATGAAAGTGTACACCACAAACTATAAGTATAAAGCTAACTCCAACAATGCTGTACTTGTTCTAAACTTTTACATTTTGAATAAACGAGCTAGATAGATTCATAGATTCATCAATAGATAGATAGATCGATCTATCGATAGATAGATGATAGATAGATAGATATATAGACAGACAGACAGACAGACAGACAGACAGACAGACAGACAGACAGACAGACAGACCGATCGATAGATAGACAGACAGGTAGACAGACATTGCACTGACATCTTAAAATATCCTAATTTAACTATGGCCTAGTCCCAGCCTAATCCAATCCCTGTCCATGAAACCACCTCAACATCATAAAAACAATTCATAATGTCTTTTTTTTAATAATTTGTTTAATATACATGTAAAGGGTGCAAAATATTCATAATCTGGGTTTAAGGTTGTTATGGAACGTGGCCTGTCTCTAACCGCAGCCTCCCCACTGTTCAAAATTACAGCTAGTTTTTTTAGGTCCCGCTCACCTTGAAATCCATAGGCGGCGCTATGGAAACCATCTTCAAAACCCTTTGACACCTTGCGCAAATGCTAAGTGTCTATTTCATTATGCAGAAACGTGTTTCGATCAAACCTGGTATCAAGTGAGCAGCTGTTGTGGTTCAGTCGGCGGGTCTATTCGTGGAATAACAGTTTAAGTCACAAAGCTAATGTATGGGCTTACTGCATGGTGTACTGTATTTGCACAATTCTCGGGAAATTTGTCACAGGTAGTATGGTGTGTTGGCGTGGAATTTGAGAATGATTGTATTAATAATGTGCACAGCTGCGGTTCAGGAAAAATACGTGATTTTCAGTTATGTACGTGTTTTAAAGGTGGTTATTGCAAAAACCCTTTTGATATACAGAATGAAAGGTATAAGCATCTTGCGTTTCGTATATTGTCATACTGGAAAACAATGATGACTCTTTGCAATGGCTTGTCGTGTTTGTTCTAGGATGGGATCGTAGAGGTAACTGGGGTGTGGCCTTCTCTCCGACCCACCACGAGGCTTCTGTGGCTTTCTTTATAAATTGCTGGTTCCCATCCGCTGAACTCGGAAACAGGAGCGAACAGAGAATACTCGCGACAAGCAGCCATTTTAGCCCTCTGTGTTTTTCTACCTGTCTCCTATATCCTGTCTTGGAAGTGAACACAGTGTTCTTTCGGCTCCGGCAGGCCTCTAATGTTTTATTCAGCTTCTCCTCTGAGAGCTGAAGGGACAGTGCTTGTCCGGTTCAGCGATCGATACGTCCGTGTCTCAGAGCCCCACGCGTCATCTTTTCTCCCGAGCAGCGCACTCCAGGCTTCCTCTGTTTGGTATTCCAGAACGGGTGTAGATCCATCAGCAAGACCTGGAGATGAACCAAGAACCTTCTCAGACACGTTGGCAACTTTTAAACTCTTTTTGCTTGCTGGTTTGTCTCTCTGAAGTGTGGTTCTGTGAGCTGTAAATAATAGGCTGATAAACTTGATTTATGATGTAAATACAGTAAATCACAGTCATATGGTGTGTAGGCATTCATTATTGAGCCTCAGTCATAAATCAGGACATTGACAGCGTAGACTCGTAATAGTTTGCGTATGTTGCTCTAGCCATATTTAATCCTTAATTTTTATGGAAAGGTTATTGTAAGTCTGATGTGTATAGGAGGGTGAACTGTATGTTTTGTTAGTTGTTAAAAATACAGACCATAATTCATTATAGCAAAATAATATTTGTATAGTTTTATTTTAAGAAATAATGTGGAGATTTTAACGGCATGTAGTGGTTGCGAATTTCAACCAACGTCTCACACCAGCCCTTCCCCTCCCGTTCGAAGCACTACGCCGACTGACACAGGACAAACACGTTGTCACGTTTTCAATTCTTTACAGAAGGAGATAACATATTTACAAAATGCACTCTGTAGAAGTAGCCACCTTGTCAAATGGTTACGAATTGTGTTGAAAGTTACAGATTGTCTCAATTTGTCAGATGTTTAGCCCTTGCCTTCAAGTGCCAAGACATTAATATTATAAACAGATTAAAATTTTAATACAGTAGATTGTATTTTTACATTTTAGATGCCATCCACACGGAGACCGCCTTAGCTCTGTACGTAAAAAATAATTATCGTATCGCAATCCGTCCACACAGATTTGCCGTTTGGCATCCTGAAATCGGTTCCCAGAGTGGATCGATCTGAAAATGCCACCCTTGCGTTTTCGTGTGTAGAGCCAATCCGCATATTTTCTGAAACGATGATGTCATCACCCCAGCGTGCAAAGTTTATGCGCATGCTCCAAATCTTCTCCGTTTCTCTGTGGCAGAATTACAGTGCCACATACAGATTTGGCTTGAACACTACATTGTTTTGAGACGGATTAGCGGTTTCTTGAGCCCATGCCGTGAAAAGGAAAAAAACATTGGATAGGGAAAGCGCTGGCTTTGTGTGGATTTGGCCTTAAAGTTGAACTATTAGATTGTGTAAAGTAATAGCACAGCATATATTATGCAATGCCCATATAAGTTTACAGCATGTATAGAACTTCACACATTTTTCTTATTATGACAACACGTCTAGCACATCTGATTTTTTGCAGCACCCAGAAGTTTAAGCAGCACTAAAATGATGTTGCTGGCCAGCAGATCATTCAACCGTCCCTGTCTAAGGTGTCAGCATGGTGAGCAAAGAATGACAACATGCATGTGGAACAAGCCCGAGGCATGACTATATGATTGTGTGCGAGTCAGCGTGCACGATTTCCCCTACGAGCGCTGTGTGGATCTAGTCAGGGGAACTGGTAATTACCAGTCGTCTAAACAGACAGATGGAATTAAGGAGAGTGACTGGCAATTTTCTGAGCGCTTGTTTTGGAGCGCAGAGCTGGAGAGTGCAGGAGTGAGAGAGGAAGATTACCTGACATCGCACGTTAGCACCTTCGCTTGACGTTTTTATCTCTCACTCTCCTGTCACCAGCATCTGGAGCTACTCTTTCACCTTCCTGACAGGATACATCTTGCCCTCTGGCCTTCTTCCTTCTACCTTCCGTCATGTTTTTTCCTGGTTTTCTGTCTTTCCTTCTCCCTCTCTCATGGAAAAGAAGGTCATTCAGGGTAGATGCCCTTCTGAGATGGCTTACATAACTCAGCCTGACATATGGATGTTTTACTGTGTATTTGCGCAGCAAACTCCAACTGTGCTCAGTTTGGGTAGTGACGGCTCCTGGCTAAGCCTCCTTTCGGTGTTAATCATGTTAAGAACGCATAATTTTCAGCGACCCGTATGAAAGCTGCGGCCACCGTGTACAACAATGGTGCCTGGGTGGTTTGCACACACAGTATGTCCATTTACGGATCCCGGCTCATGTTTTGTCATGCGATTGTGAGTTTTGTAAGCTAAATTCACTTACCAAATCTATTTTTGAGAACTAAAATAATTATTGCTATAATGACTGATACATCAATGATACAGGAACATAATGCTGTCAAACAAACTAAAGTGTATTGATATGTGACCTTGTCTGTGAAAACACAGCTAAAGCACAGCTTTTTTGTGATTTACTGCGCTAGCAATGCCAAGATCATGGCTTTGATCCCAGAGGATTGCACGTAGTCAGAAACATATGTTTTGTACAATGCAATGTATGTCGCTTTGGATAAAAGCATCTGCCAAATGCAAAAATGTGATAATATAATCTTGATATTTTAATTATTCACTGAGAAAGGTCATGTCAAATATTGAAGTCATAATGCAGTTAAAGTGATAGTTCACCCAAAAATGAAAATTCTGTCATCATTTACTAACCCTCTTGTTATTTCAAACCGTTGTGAGTTAGTTTCTTCCGCAGAACCCAAAAGGAGATATTTTTAAGAAGGGTTTGTAGCTGAATAGCACTGGCCCCATTTCCTTCTCTTATATGGACATAAAGCAAAGGCAAGTGAATGGGGTCCAGTTATCATCATTTTTCAACATATCTTCTTTTGTGTCGTGCGGAAGAAAAAAAATTACAGGTTTGAAAGAACAAGAGTTTGAGTAAATTATTGATCACTTTAATGGTTGAAATCAAACTTAGATGCCAGCTATCTCATAATTACATTTTGAGACTTTTATTTTACATTTATTAGTCTGTTTTTTCACAGACTGGGTGGCATAAATTTGAATTTATGAATCCTTTTCAGTTTTAATTGGTTGGAATTTGAATTAAATTATTGCATTTAAATTATAACAAATATTACAAATGCACTCTTCAAAAAGGAGTTTGTACAAAAGTACAAAAAGGTATCAAATGTATACTATACGAAATGTATTCTATATATAAATATATCTGAGTCATATCATGTGGTGCTGTCGAAAATATAAATAATTGAATTGAATTAAAAATAATAAAGTGTTTGTGCATGAAATATGAATCTCTGAGTACGCTCAAGTAAAAAAAAAATTATAAACATTTTTATTATTAGAATGCGATTTATAGGAAGAACTAAACAGAAATATGAGAAAAAATATGATATGATTACCAAAACTTAAAGAAATGCAAATACATTGTTTCTAAACACTTACAAATGTTAAGTGTGTCATGGAAATGAATTAATTTGAAGATAAATCATGGTTGCCCCACATTAAATTTTTTAAAGCTATGGCCTATCATAGATAATCACTTAATAATAAATTGTAGTCTGTATTTATGTGTACACCACATTCTTACCGTCTGAAGAATGGCAATAGATATGATTGATTTATTATTATTTTAATATGGGCATGTCGGAAATCCTTACATATGCCATTGACCCATATATGCACACTAAATAAGTTATATGGTACATGTGGTATACATTTGGTAGTTGGTGGTGCACAGCTCAGATTAATAGTAAATGACAGCGGCTGCATTTGTCAGCACAATCCATGACTGCTTACCTGTAGCGTCTCACAGTAGTACACACTACAGACATCTGCACTAGTACTCCAGCCAAACGAAGGCAGACGATCCGTCTCTTTTGGGAATCATTGTAGCATATCACTCTCTAGGGGTGCTTCACAAATCCAGTTTCTATAACCTTGATGTGCCACAGCTGATTCAGAGCCAGTTTTGTTATTAATGTCCCGGTGTTTAAGATGCAGGTGGTATTCGAGGAACTGATCCTAAATCAGGCATGAGACCAAAATTGAGATTAGACTGACTAAGGGTGGATAGCAGAGGGAGTAATGTGTCTCAGAGCAAGTGAAACGGCGCCTAAGGGTACACTAAACCTTTTTAAGTCTAAACGCTGGATAGAGGATTTCAGAACTGTGTTAACATTTGCCCAGAGGAGAGTTCTCCTTTGTGCATGAGCCTGTATTAGGAATGGGAAGGTGGTAAAATGGAAATTCTGGTGTGAAATTGCATAGAAACAAGATTGAATGCGCACACGCGGGCTCACACGCAGGAACAGAGTGGCCAAATTATTGTATTGGCATACAAAGTGAAGCTTGTTCCCTTTTGGCCATGTGACCTTTTCCTTATTGAATTCAGTGTGATATCATTATTTTGTTGTTGTTGGTATTTATTTTGTTGTTGTTGTTATTTATTTATGTAGAACCAGTCACAAGTTTGAACATGCATGTTGCATATATATTAAATATTTGTAGTATGCATTGCAAATGGCACAGATGCCATTTTTTATCAAAAGGCATCTGTAGTGAATCAGAAACACTTTTGTTTATCATTTGACTCGCTGCATTTTTCTGAGTTTTTCTTGATCTTACAGGCGGGGATGATCAGAACCGAGCAGGAGGAGTTTTTCATCGAGCCGGTGGAAACAGGACATCATGTGATAGAGCTGGAGAAGGACGTTGGGGGACGTTCTCACATTGTGTACCAGACAGCTGCTGTGAAGAAGCCTCCTGTTAGCCCGCTAGCCGCAGACTTCCACTCCAGAGGTCAGTCCTGTTCAGCGGCCTTCGCTTCTAGCATATAACTCACAGATCCTATTAAATCTTCTTGTCAAGCAAGCTATTGTTAGGGTGTTTTCAGACTGGGCACATTTGATCGGGTCGTCTAAAACGCATGCGCAGGTAACTTTTTGAACCACTTCCTGAACAAGTGCGCACCCGGGTCCGTGTTGATTTCACATTCACGGCAACCACGCCACAGTTCCACTGCAACCGCACTTGGTGCGGACCAGAGTTCGCTTGACTACTTTCACTTTAGCGATTTTTCATTCAAACAACGAAATAAAGAAACAAACAAAGAAAGATATTTGGAAGAATAGTTGTATATAGTTTTTGGCCACCATTGACTACCATAGTAGAAATAATTACAATGGTGCCGCAAAACTGTTTGCTTTTCTACATTCTTCCAAATATCATATTTTGAGTTCAACAGAACAATGAAATATATACAGATTTGGAACAATTTGAGGGTGAGTAAATGATGACGATTATTTTTAAGTGAGTTGTTCCTTTAAGGCTTATTAAACAGTTTGATCAGTCAAATTATTATGCAGTAAGTTGTAGTAAATGTATATTTATCCTTGTTAGTCCCCATTACAAAGAAGTCACCAGAAAAAAATGATTTTTGATCAGATTCATCAGTGTTATCATTTATTAAAAACATGGCCTCAACGGGTGCCTTTGGCAACTGCCTGCAGCGATTTATCTTCAGTGCCCACTTCAATTAGTACATTTAGTGAGTTGACAGAGCGAGAATCTGCCAAAAAACAAGGCGTTTTTATTTCAGTTTTAGCAGATTTTGCGAGCATTTGTAAAATGTAGCAGCCAGTTAAAATCCAGACAGTTTTCCTATTTAATCTGTCCAGTGTACTAACATTTACTGTCAGTGTGATTACAACTAATGGTTCCCGTGGTAGACATGCTCAGTTAACCCAAAGAGTCAATAGAGGCCTCTGGTCTCACAGAAACAGAAGATAGCAGGTTGGGTTTGACTGTGGGGATCCTTGCCCAGCTGAGTCCGACAATGTGTCATACTGGATTTAATAAACCACTGTGTTGAAGAAGGATAGAGTGAGTTCTCTTCCTAAATGATACATGTAATTGAATAGAAATGTGGGCTATGAAATCTGTGAGTAATTTAAGAAAGTTAATGGGATTGTTCTGTCATCATTTACTCTAATGCTATTTTTGTTCTAAACTGGACAAAATTCTTTGTTATGCTTAACACAAACGAGATGTATATAATATGTCGTTTTATATGGAACCAAAATGTCAGAAAATTGGTACCATATATCCCAATTTCTATTTAAAAGGTGTTTTTAGAGGAACCTAAATGAACCACTTTTCATGTTTCCATAAAGGATATTTTAACAAACGAAGAATTCTGTTGCACAAAAGTTTCTTTAGACTACAAGAATGTATGAAGTAAATGGTTCTTTAAAGAACAGAACGGTTCTTTGGGGAACCAAAAACGGTTCTTCTATGGCATCGTTGTGAGGAACCTTTTGTAGCTTGTTTAAAAAATGCAAGTAGGAAAATGAGCTGTATGTGATATCGAATTGTGACCTGATATTTAATATGAATGTTGAATGATTGATTGTTTAAAACAGTTTAGAGAATTGTGTAATATTTTCATATGTTAATATGGTAAGATCACAAGGAAAGCCATTTGAAGGCTTATTTTCTGAGAAGTGTAAACAGTCTGCCATTGTGGTGCTTTCAAAACACCCTGACACATAGAAACATTGTCTAAGTTTGGACCTGGACTGTTAGCAAACATTACACATATATGAACATTTTAGGAAACATATTACATAAATTTGCACATTTAGATCCCTTGTTTTTGTATTTACATCTGTATTTGAGATTGCTGTCGCATTTCGATATTTAAGCATGCCATTGAATGTTGGCTGTGACATTTTGCAGCTCTTATGAACAGCTGTTCTAGGCGAGATGTTGTTAGCTCCATGTGGTCATGTACCTATTCAGCAGCAAGATAAATCAATTCAAAACATTTCCTCCGTTGCTCTCTGTATGCACAAAGCTTAGTCATGTTTCGGTTGTGTTTTCTCCTGTTTATGGTAAAGCTGCGGACCTACTCAACCCTATTTGAAATTTTACATATCAATAAATCTGAATGTAAACCCTCTGAAATGAGTGTCATGACATTGATTTGTGATATGTTCTCTAATACAATAGAAGTTCAAAATTATGCTACAGGACGTTGCCTGTTTATTTTAGTAAAATACTTTTGCGCAAAATGTGAAATGCATTTATTCTAAAGTTCACACATATGGACTTTTTTAACATCACATAAGTCACCTGTCTGTGGGCTTTTGTTCAGTTCAGAAAAGCAGATAAAAGTGATGCTTTCTGTCAGCCCGTAACAGCCGGCACAGCCAGTAAGGGATTTTGGTTTTACAGATTTTTAGAAATAACATTTGGTTGCCTTTCATAGGAGTGTCAGCCATATGGGGGAGAAGAACTGTTGCACATGCAAATAAACAATTATGAAAACGTTTTGTTTCTTCATAATAACCCATTTACACAAGCCGTTTGGTAAAACATTTCAATCATAGCAAAGAGATAAATAACATTTGATTATAAAACAGCTTTTTACCATAGATTATACAACCTGCAATTTTTTTTATTTAATCCGTATTTCAAGTTGTACTGTGGCCATTCCAGTACAGTGTCTGTTGAATGTCAAAATCACACCTCAGGAGTGACATCCTACAGCAATGTGAAAGACTGACAGCATGACAGACACATGGCAACTGTGATAAAAACAAGGTTATCAAAAATATATGTACATTTTTACCTTTCCTAAAAACATGTACAAATATTTCCGCTGTATTGCTTAAAATTGAATATGATTATTCTTTGCCGTATTTTAGGTAAGAAAAAATACAGAGCATCTTTTCTGTTATTTTGACCTGTTTCTCAAGTTTTTTTCTGCTAATAAATGCAATTATGAGCAATATTTTTATTTGAAATTTGGAAGAAATATTGTTGGTAGTTCACAGAATTAAACAAAAAAATGATCATTTTACCTAAACACATACCTACAAATAGTAAATTCAGAAAAAATGGTCTCATATTTTTTCCACGGCTGTATAAATGAACCTCACTTGCTGGGTAATAGTGTGTACAACATGTTTTACTTGTTGTTTTTGTTACTTGTTTAAAGGTTTTTGACATGACTTTTACTACTATTAATTAATTAATGCTTCAAATTATAAACTTTATAGTGTTATACAGCTTGTTATTAAAACAACACGATGAAACCATAAGCATTGGCTTTTATCACGATTGAGTGATTATTGCTGAATGTAAGCCAGCCACTTTAGGTTGTATAAGTGCATGTATAGTATCCTTCTTCGGCCGTGTCTCTTTGACCAGAGATCAATAGAACGTTTTGATAAACACTAGAGACGATTATTGAATACATATATGTATGTGAATGCAATCAGATAGAATGTTAAAATATATATCTCCGTGTCTAGGGGCAATGCCATAATGTGCCACAGTCATCCTCTCATATACTTTCATATATACTCTCATATAATAGCTTAAAGGCCTTTGGATATGAGCTCGCTCAAGGAAGAGCTTACCTTTGTACTGACTTAATTTATTCGCCCGTCGCTTAGAAAGGCAAAGCGGTCTGTCCTTGGCAACACAATTCTCTGTACTGGGATGTGTGTTTCTCCATTAGATAGATATATTAGATGTCAGCTCTTTCAGCTATTGACAGAAATTAGGAAAAGATTGCACGCTCACAATCAGAAGGTTGTAATGTGATTTCCCCCCCATGCAGTTCATGAAGTTCATAATGCAAGGATGCAGAAGAATCCACAGATGGTAGCCAGCACGTGCCTGTCGCCAACACTCTTCTAGTGCGTGTGCTTCATCTAGTGCGAGACACCCTGCAAATCTGCATACTGTACTTCTGAGTTACATTAACTGTGTGATTATATTTTAAACGTTCAAAAATCATACTTTACTGATCCTTATCAGTCTGCCAAATGAATAAATACATGTAAATGTACTGATCTTTATGCCATACATTGGAACCGTCCGAACCAGAATGTTGTTTAGTGGTACCTTTTGAATTGCATTAGTTTTGTGTGAATGGGTGCCACGGCTGTTACCGACTTTCTTCAACATATCTTGTTTTGTGTTTTGCGGAAGAAAGAAAGTCATACAGGTTTGAGTAAATGAAGTTCATCACTTTAAGTAAAGCTGTGCTTATATAACATAAAGTTGGTGGGACCGAAAACTTGTCATTCCACTTCAAAAGTCCGATTGATCAGGCAAAGTTCAATCAATTGCGACCTTTAGCGCCAGTGCGATCACGCGCTGTTCTCTGGTATTAGAGGCATCATAACTTTGTGCCGCCTGTGCTGTATTGTATAGCCGTGCATTGAGCGCATCCTGCAGCGTATGTTGAAAATGGGGGATTATGAAGGTCTATTCTGAGCGATGGCGCCTGACACCAGAGCCACCAATAATAAAGGAATAAAAGAAGCTGCGCAGGGGGAAAATGAGTTTTCATAGCAGTGTTTGGCAACAGGATCTAGACAGTTCTTGGCGTGCTACGGACGGGTGTTAATCCTTGTTAGTGACACCTGCTTTTCTTCTCATCCCTTTTCTAGAGTGTAACGGTATGTGCGATGTTAAATGTTTGTCTTTTTGTGTAACAACCTACAGTAACGATAACACCGTATTGAGCCACAGATCCAATTGTGAATGCTTTGGAACACAAGCACAAACGCTGTCTCCGGACGCAGGCGCATAGTTGTCTCCCTGTTGCTTGGTGAGCTGGAGCACGCACCGAGGAAGTGCTTGGGCGAGTCTGGATGGCGTGGGAAGCGACGCTTGGGAGGTGGTCGTGCTGCACTCTGCTGTGAAAAAGCGGAGATTTTCATGGCCAGACGGTCACGTGACGCAGAAAGAACCTGACTGCGTGTTGCGTTCTTGTTGTGCCGCATTTCTTCTTGCAGATTTTCATACTAGGAGCCATTATCGATTAACAGATGTTAAAATTTGCAGCAGTTGAATGGTAGTTTAATAAATAAATACAAATCTTACAATGGTAGTCAATGATGTCCAAGACAGTTGCTAACATTTTTCCAAATATCTTTTTTGTGTTCAACAGAACAAAGACATTTATACTGGTTTGGAGCAACTAGGGGGAGAGTAACTCATGACAGAATTTTCATTTTTTGGTGGAGTATCCCTTTAATGGCTGTGTACTGTAAAAGCGTTCAATATTGTTCATATTACAGCGATTTAATACACTTTTTATGGCCTTATGGTTTCCTAAAAAGTACATTTTTAAATTGGTTTCTAATTCAAAGAGAGATGTATAAAGAGCATCTCTGATTTAAATCATGTTATGTTTAGACCGTCATATGCATTGACAGATTGACCCCATGAGACGTATCCCACAATGCATCACACGCTTTAACTGCAGTCTCACCCCGGAACGTTCTGCATGTGAATGCAGTTTGTCTGGTGAACGCTGTACTTTTGGTTTTTAATGGATGTGCTGCTTTTGGTCGACTTGAACTCTGTCTGGGTCCTCATTTGATGGTTCGTAGCATTTGCTGTCCAGACCTTTTCATTTTACACTGCATGTTTTTCTGGCTGTTTTGTTGTTTGTCTGGGAAAAGTAGGTTGCAAGTTGAGCGTCTAAAGACCAGTGTAGTAGCACTTAATTGTCACATTGATAGTCTGTCCATATTGGCAAATCCCTTCTGAGATGATGTGCACCACCCACATGGTATTAGTGACTCAGCGAATCTCATGTGTCAGACATGAGATTTATGAGTGAGGTGTCTTCATTGTTTCATATGCTATTATTATGTCAACCCAATTTCCTTATTACTGTTTTCATTGCAATAAAACAGAGTAAAGACAGATTTAAGACATTTTGACATAATAATCTATTATGTTCCTTTCATCAAATTTTAGCTTCTGTATCAGCATGTCTCTATACTTAGCACCACCTCTTTCAGGAATCATTTTGGAATTTTTGTTATTACTAATTATGAGTACTTAATTTTATTATGCTTTTATAATGTAAATTAATCAAAATATTGAACAGTATCTTTATTCTACGTATATATCTGTCATATGTACCGTGCTTAACAAATTCATTAGACCATAAATAGAAGCAAAAATGTTTTAGGAATCTTTCAAAAATCTTGTTTGAAACCAAAAAAAATGTATTGTAATTTACTAAGCAAATAACAGACAGAAACAACTAAATAGTCTTTTGATATTCACATTTTTAAACCCAAATTTGAGCCGACACAAACCTTACATTGGGTGTTTGTCAAATATATTGCTTAAGCAATATACATTAAATATAATCTTTAAAAAAATAATTTTGTAACTAATAGCTTACTAGTAACTAAAAAACAACTTGTTAAAAAAGGAAAAAAGCAGAGAAACATCAGAGATCTTTGTAACTGGCCTTCCCCTGTTGCGACTGTTTCTTTAAGCAAACCTACAGGTAAAATGAAACAGCTATTTAATCGTGGCTGTAAAGAGAACCACCTACAGTGGCTGTCCAAGGCCATTACATCATGTCTTGAGAGAACTGCACACTGAATGGACAGATGTGAGGATGAAGAACAGGTAAAGTCCTGCTTCCTTCTTTTGGTTGGTTTGGTTTTGGATGTTTTGTGATGATTGTGCTGTATTAAGTGATAATGAAGTGTAGTAGAAATGCTTCGGTTGTAGTGTACTGTGTTACACACACACACACACACACACACACACACACCGTTATAAATGTTATCTATCCAACTCAATTAATGGTTGTAAACTCTCACACGTGCACAGATGGCACAGATCCTGCTAAATTGGAACTGGAAGCCTGTGAGAAAGCAGCTTCACAAGGAGCAGGATGACGCCACTTGGGATGAAGTGTTTGGACGTTTTCTGCTTTCTCACTAATTTAAAAAAGCATTTTGTGTTTGTAAATCTCAATTAGTCACCAAAAAATACTCTATTAATAGAATGCTTGCACTCTTGGAGTGAAAGAAGGAGCTTGTGATCAGCCTCCAAAATAGGAAAATCGCGATAACATGCAACATGGCCTGTATACATTTACATTACATTTACATTTATTCATTTGGCAGACGCTTTTATCCAAAGCGACTTACAAGTAGTTTTATACAGTGGCACATTACTGCAGAGCAATCAGGGGTAAGGTGCCTTGCTCAAGGGCCCTTCAGTCATGACCTGCTGGTACTGAGATTAGAACCGGCAACCTTCTGATCACAAGCTCAACACTCTAACCATTAGGCCACAGCTGACTGTATACGTTCAAGATTATCCAAAGATTATCATTTTTATATAATTCTTTTCATTTTAAGGTCACAGAAAGTGATGGAAACACCCAAGATGGGTAGCCAGTCCATCGCCAAAATACTGCACAGAACTAAGATGTCTTCGCCTTTTCATTTCTTTTGTCGAAAGAGATACAGTAACGCATTTATAAAATGGATTCTGTAGAGCAGTTTCTCCATTTAAGGCTACTTTAGAAACAACATTTCATGAATTCCAACTGCACTTTATGTACATAGAAATAGCTCATTCTAAGGTAATAAAACATAACGCTTCATTATGTAAGGTCCATATACACCTCTGAAGACAGTTATGCATATTATGTTGCATTTCTGTCAGTAGATTCTGCAAAAAAACGAGACGATGGACCTTTAAAACCTTGAAACTTTATATTGACTTTTATATTTTTGGAACTTGGTAACTGTTGGCTTTATTGTATTTTAATTATCCTATTCCATGACATAAGGATGACGAGAGAATTTTGGCTTCCCATCCGGAAACCCTAATCGAGCTTTACCACAGTTGTTTTTAACATCAGCTCTCCTGCACCTGTTAGATGGAAGTTAAACCCATTCCAACTGTGGACAGTAATATCTGGGTTTGTCTCCGTCGTCCTTGGCAACCCATGCTCATGGTCTGACTCTCTGTAGGGACCCTCGAGATCTGGAAATCTCATCTGTCAGTGCTGGCTTTCGTTTGTCAGGAAAAGGAACTGTGAGAACACACACGTGTCCTTTGAACTGCGTCCATGTAAAACAAGTGTTTGAGTTGCACTTTTAAGAATCGGCTGTTTGATTTGAATGCTTTCGCAGATGAGCTACACCCTAAAAGCGATTCATGAAGTACTGTTTATTTTTATTCTATTTAATATGGAGTCGTACTGTCTCTGTTGGAACACGGCTGACATTTAGGGCAATATGACCATTCACAGGATCCAATACACCAAATTAGATGTTGGGGTGTATTTATTATGATTATTTGATTTTTTAATATGTTACCTGTAAAAAACAAATTCTATCATTATCTACTTACTTCCAAACTTGAATATGATTTCTTATTAGCTCATTCTTAGGTCATAAAAACATAACGCTTCATTATGTCAGATCTTTATACACATTTGAAGACATAGTTATGTATATTATATTGCATTAGATCCTCCAAAAAAAGACACAAAGCACCTTTAACGTACAAGACATAAAAAAAGATTTTTTTGAAAATGTATGTTATTTAAAATAGTCATCTTTCCTGTTACAATGGCAAGTACTTTGTACCTTATATAATACGTGGACCTCTAAAGTCATACACAAGAGTGTGATAAAAATGTGTATGTATTCCACTGTGACAAAGTCTTAAAATCTCATTCACATTCTCTTATACTGTATGTCATAACAAGCCTTAGGCTGACGTTTTATGGAAAGGTCTATGTCATGATCCTCAAGACATGAAGGTGACTAAATAATGACAGAAGTTTAGTTTTCGGGTGAGCTGTTGTATAAATGAAGCAGCAGATTGGTTGGCCCTGTTTCTCCACAGGTGGTCAGCTGGTGTTCATAGCAGTGTACTATTATTTCACTCCTGCCATTCCCATCCAACAGCTCTGGAAGTGGTTCAGTGGATTTGTTTGAACTGGACCGATTACAGGGAAGCACCAACGCAGGTTTTAGTGGTCTTTTTTATGGGATCTTGACTCCAGAACATCTGTTATGGAAGTCCTTATATTGAAAAATAACAACACACCCAGTATTCCCGGAGATAGACCCAATAGAATAACTGAGATTTGGAGAAAGCAGCTGTCTCCTTTAACACATCATACACTAAAATTCTTTCATTTCCGTACTACAAAGTTTATTCATTTGCATCCATTTATTCAGAAGGTTAAGCTTAACACACAACTAGAAATTAGCTGTTAGATTCTCATTCTCAAGACTGTGAGAGTGATTCAGGCTAGTTTTGTTCTCAGTGGGTCTGTTATTGAGTTGTCACTCTCAGTGCCACACCACTATCATTATTGGGAGGGGTGGGGGGGGGTTGCATTGTGGGAAATAGCAGGGTATGTGTCCGCCTGAGCATCTGGGATAAACATTCCAAAACTGGTGATTCTAGCCAAAACGGTGTCCATGAGAACACACAAATATTTCTAAATGTTTCCACCTTTTGTAGCCGTTTATAGAGATCCTGTTCGTTACTTTTTAAAATGCATGAATGGGAACTAACTGAGCACGACAAAAGAAAACTTGTGAGATTCAAATGCTTTGCCTTTTTTGGGGAAATGCCACACAGATTGACCATGTCAGAGGTGTATTGGAAAATGCACATCAGCTGTTCAGAGTTAGATGTGCGGTTTGAGCGTACACAATCACAATCTTGGCATTCATGTTTGACACGTCTCGTTTTCGGCCCTCTTTTCACTCTCCCACCTTTGTGTTTCATTATGCGATACATATGTCACATTTTTCGTAGAATTTCCGGGAACATGGCTAGTTTAATAGACATTCACATGGCCTTTAATTAGAGATGTTCCGGGGTAATTGAACGCCCAAATGACACCCCTGGCCCATTAGAATTCATTAAATTGTTGTGATTAACATTCACAGCGCTCCCTGGAGGCATGACGTCTGTACATTCAGAGCTGATTACAATTGCCAAACCAGTGCTGCTTAGTCTGGTTACACACTGCGCACGTGAGAAAAGCGGATGTGAAGTGACACCGTTTCTGCTCCGTAACAAAAAACGAAATGCAAGCCAGTGATCTATAAACGGTACTGTTGCTGTGTAATTACAAGGCAAGAACAGGCCACTTCATGACACTTTTATCTGATGATATAGGGCTGTTCCCTCAGCTCCAGATGGTTCCCTTGCTAGGATGATGAAGCATGCTAGTTATGAGCATGAGGGATGTTTATCTGGTAGAGGTGGAGAAGCGTTTAATGTTCATACTAGCTTAAAAAAACCTGCGGTTGAATGATTTCAGGTGTGCAGGTGTCAATACTGTTATAGTAGCATTGATTCACGGCAGGTCTGGTGTGTCACCCTAAATTGACATTAGAAGATGTCCTATAAGTTATGCATTCATGTGCAGCTGTTACCCATCCATGTTCCGTGTTACTGAGCTTAAAGGACTATTGTGTAATTTTTAACGGCATCTAGCGGTGAGGTTGTGTATTGTTCTGCCTCTCCACCTCCCTTTCGAAGCACTACGGAGGCTAAGAGAGAACTTAGATGTCGCCACGTTTTTGTGTCTTTCCCGTTCTGTAGTGCAGTAGTACTGTAGAAAAACAAAATAGAGACATGGCAACAACAGACTTTGCAACATTGAATTTCTGTCCAAAAACATCCTTTAAAGCAGACCGCTGATGATGTGCAGTCTGCTCGATGCATTCTGTTAGAGCTTCAGAGACCTGCGTTTTCTCTGGGCTGTTGATTATTTGATATGCTATGGCACTCTTTGTCCACTCTGATCTGCGGTCAGACGGCTTAGTGATTCTGCAGTGCAGTGAGAGCAGACAGGAGTGAAAGATTGACAGTAGTAATGTGATATGAATGTATGAATACTTACACAACTGCCCGTATTCACTGTATGCATAGCTCTCTCTTTCAAAAAAATAGCTAATGTGCTAAAGCCTGATTGAAAAGATGATCTCCAGTAATTTGAGCGAGTTGATGCTACTGTCCTTGAGGCATGGTTAATTGAATGAGCACTCATCTGATTTATCCTTTCTTTTTTCTTTTTCTTTGACTCAATAGCATGGGGGCTTGACGACCCTAGGAAACCTTGATAATGAAGTAGTGGTAAAGAATAAAAAATGTGCAAACATCTCATTTATGTTTTTGACTTACAGTGTAGTTTACTGGAAAGCAGATACAGAGAATTTGTTGGCGTATCGATCTTATCTGAGGTGTTTCTCTAGCAATTAGATTGTATGGCGACCAAGGAGAAGCAATGTTATGTATGTACGTAAAGTATGTACAGTATGTATGTGTACAGTATATACAGCCATGTAAAAATTAAGAGACCTTTCCAAATTTTCATTTAATCAGGATTTATAGCATTAACCTCAGTGAATGAATTTAAACAAAATCAACCCTCAGGAGTGATATAACGTCATCCAACAGGAACGTGAAAGTCTGACAGCATGACTGATAAAATGTGAGGTTAATCAAATAAAAAAATTAATTTATTAATGTTGAATTGCTTAAAGAGGGGATTTAACGCTGTTTTATGCATTCTGACTTCTTTACAATGTTAAACATGCTGGCTTCTCATGTTTAACATGGTCAACTTCAAATTGGACGTATTACGTAGTATTTCTGTGCTCCATACACTCCCTCTAGATTCGTATACGTTTTGGAAAGTTTTTTTAACTTGAAAAACTGTTATGTAACAATTTTTCTTATTCCTTTATTGGGCAACTCCCACGGAAAAGCACGCCCATGGCAAGGCAAAATAAATAGCCTGGTCACACATCAACCGACTAGCGTTAGGAAGACTCGCCTACCATCAAGATTGGCTGCGCTGTGGGCCTGCAGCTCGTTACTCTTGCAATAGTGAGAGAAGTTAAGGTGTGTTCGTTTATTCACGGCATTTGAATGAAATCCATTAACGCTGGATTTGCAGATCGTTTGAAACTGATAGATAGTGCGGTAAGTGTAACCCCGTGCAGGGAGTGAAACTAAGTCATATGTCATATATTGTTGGCAATCAGCGTGTACGTGCATAATTTCAACAACACAAACTTATAGTGTATCAAAACAGTTATACAGGGATAATGTGATGATTTATTACTCGTGATTTAGTTCCTCCCCCAGCTCACCCCCAGGGTGTCGTATGTTTTCTGAAATAATTCTACAGATGTATCTCTCTTTTATAAATGTGATCAAACTAAATACTCTTCGAAGAAACGTATGCATTACTACTCTATAGGTACTCACGATTAATATAAGACTGGCAGAAACTGCCCGTTCAACCGGAACTTTAAAAGTAAATATGAACCTGTTTTCTTTGCAGTATTTAAGGTCTGAAAAAATACAGAGCATCTATTTTGCCCCTGTTTCTTCAGTTTCATTTTCCGGAAATCCATGCAAATAGAAATAATAAAACCTGTCTGTCTGTCTGTCTGTCTATCTATCAGGGCGAGTGAAGGGAAATATAAACAGTCTAGAAAATGTTTAAAGCGATGAACCGAAACCTCTACTGGCTTTCTGAGTAATTGTGTGCTGGAAAACCATAGGACCTCTTTATTGCAGCCCCACACCTTTACTGGAGCGAATCTTGTGTTTGCAATACCCAGATCAATTTTACCCCATGTGATGGACATGATTTATTCCCACGAGTCTGAGCTCCTTGTATTGATATTCTGTTCAATTTATAGTAGCACACCCAGGAAGAAATAATACCTTAAAGGTATATTCACCTTTGCCTTTGAAAATGGTATTTTTATTTTGCTGAAAAACTGTTCTTTGAAATGTTACAGGCGTACTTTAATTTAAAACCAGTAATGACTATTTACTCTGTTGATGGTTGTGTTAGAGCACTTGGCCAAGCAAAGTACCCACTGTGATATTCTCTTTGGGAGAAGTTGTCAGTCGCTGGAAGCGACTAATGGAGCATAAGACACCTCACCTCGGTATATCAGCGTTATGAAGAGAACAGAGAGAGGGCTGTCTCCTTTAAGTGTTTTTGGCAGCTTAACTGATAGTAATGAAACATAACAGCCAGCTATAATAACTGTCACTATTACTTAGGGCGGCTCTGAAGGGAAAATGAGAAACTCAAGCTTATACTCCCGCACTGTGCTGTGCTCTATATTTGCCAATAATTCCAGTCTTAAGTTGCGCGCATGAAAAGAAAAGTCAAACTTTGATGTGAAAATAGCCTAGCGGGTATTGCAAGCTAGTTTTTTAATGTGTCTGTAGGGTGGTCATTTTTCTGTAGCTTAGTTTGTAAAGCATTGCACAAGCAGTGCAACGGCTGTGGGTTCAGTTCCAAGGGAACACACATACTTACAAACTACTCCTCTACCAAATGCATTAATGCTTAGGGAGTGCTTACTACCCTAGTTAGGTGTCATGTCTGCTTATCATTAACCTCCGAATTCTGTCAACTTCTAGCTAAAGATGGATCACACATGGCCAATGTCTCTCTTTTGAGCTGAGGAAATCCCTAGTTCCATGCATGGCTTAAACCAACCGCGCTTCCCCACAATCCGGCTGTTGCTTCTTATGCAAAAGGGAGACTGGAACATGTCTAATGTTTTGTGTTCGAGTTGTCACGAAGTGCACGGCAAACAATGCAGCAAGTAAATAATGGTAATTTAAATAGATGTTACTTCTTATGAATGAACCGTGGATTGTAATTTGTATCTAAAATGAAAGATGATTGCATGTTTCGTATCAAACAACGCTGTTTACTTGCTAATAAATACATTTCGAGAATGTGTGGATGGTGTCCTCTTTTAAAAAGTGCAGGTTTGGCATGTTTGTTGGCATGTGTCTGTGCTCCTGAGGTCCCCTGCCCTTGTAGTCATGCTCATGTTCCAAACCTCTGCCCAATGACTTTGAGCATGCTGGGCAAACACTGCTGCGTCTGGCATCAAATGAGGCCAAGATGTGACTTCTAGAAACTTGCAACAATTTCTGCAGATCGCAAACCTGTCTTGTTCTCCGTATCCGTCTTTTCTCTCAGTCTGATGCTGTGTTGTATAGTACTTAAAGGTCCATTGTATGGATTTTGCAGCATCTAGGGGCGAGGTTGCAAATTGCAACCAACTGCTCATTCCACCCCTCCACTTTAAAGCATTACGGGGGCTGACACAGGGCAAGATGTCATTTTATTTACAATAGAACCTAGATAACATAGCAAATGTTTAAACTGAGAAATTTTACACTTTTATCCACTAAATTAGCTCATTTTAAATGTAATGCCTGCTACAGGTCTCAAAAAAGTTGGGACGGGGGCAACAAATGGCTAAAAAAAGCAAGCAGTTTTGAAAAGATTCAGCTGGGAGAACATCTAGTGACTATTCAAGTTAATTGATATCTGTTCTGTAACATGATTAGCTATAAAAGGGATGTCTTAGAGAAGCAGATTCTCTCAGAAGTAAAGATGGGCAGAGGCTCTCCAATCTGTGATAGACTGCGTAAAAAGATTGTGGAATACTCTAAAAACAATGTTCCTCAACGTCAAATTGCAAAGGCTTTGCAAATCTCATCATCTACAGTGCATAACATCATCAAAATATTCAGAGAAACTGGGGAAATCTCTGTGCGTAAGGGACAAGGCCTGAGACCTTTATTGGATGCCCGTGGTCTTTGACGACAACTATCACTCATCGGCATGATTGTGTCAATGATATTACTAAATGGGCCCAGGAATACTTCCAGAAACCACTGTCGGTAAACACAATCCGCCGTGCCATCAGCAGATGACAACTAAAGCTCTATCATGCAAAAAGGAAGCCATACGTGAACATGGTCCAGAAGCGCCGTCATGTCCTGCGGGCCAAGGCTCATTTAAAATTGACTATTTCAAAGTGGAATAGTGCTCTATGGTCAGACGAGTCCAAATTTGATATTCTTGTTGGAAATCACGGACACCGTGTCCTCCGGGCTAAAGAGGAGGGAGACCTTCCAGCGTGTTATCAGCGTTCAGTTCAAAAGCCAGCATCTCGGATGGTATGGGGGTGCATAAGTGCATACGGTATGGGCAGCTTGCATGTCTTAAAAGGCTCTGTGAATGCTGAAAGGTATATAAAGGTTTTAGAGCAACATATGGTTCTCTCCAAACGACGTCTATTTCAGGGAAGGCCTTGTATAGTTCAGCAGGACAATGCAAAACCACATACTGCAGCTTTTACGACAGTGTCCGCTTTAAGTATTTTGACTTTAAAGTACATATTTAAATATCTGTGATTTACTGTAAAATACAATATATATTTATGTATTTAATATAGTGTGAAAAATACACTTTCTACATTTTCTAAAGCATTAATCATACTTTTAACTTTAGTTTTTTTACTTTTTCACACTGAAGTACATTCAAATCTAGTATTTTACTTGCTTTTTACTTTAAAAAATGCCTTGTACATTTTTAAAATGTTTATTAAGTAAAAAAACATGTAAACATGTATTAAGGAAATGTAGCTTTATAATGTAGTGCAGTATTTTTTTTCCAAAGTAAAAATGCCCTCATAAAGTGCAGATATGAAAAACTCTTAAATGCTGTACAACACTGACTGTTCCATTCATCCAAGTGTTTATTCTTGAAAAGCCATGATTTAAACATCAGTTTTCACATTTGAAATAGCAGATGACATAACTTGACAAGTGGGACATTTCTAGAGGGGCTTTGTTTGATGAAACGCTTCTCAAGAAATATGCTTCTTGCTGTCAGTTAAACTGTAATCCAGCAAGAGTGTTCGCTATGATCTTGTCTCGATTTTAAAGATGTCTTAAAGATGCTTTAAACAAACCCACTCGAGTGTCTGTGATGTTTGTCAATCAGTTCCAAAGTCAGATAAATAATATATAATGCCAACCTCAATGTTATTTTGAACACTCTTTAATGACGACTGGCATCTTATTTGCTGATAAAATAATTAAACAAATACAGTTTTGTTTATGGGTCTGTGCTTGTTTAACTGAAACTGGCCTTGAAATAGTAACTTTGTATTAGCACCTATTGTACTATTGCTCTTGTATGACATGTCGCTTTTTGCTCCCCGAACTCTTTGTAAGTCGCTTTGGATAAAAGCCTCTGCTTAATGACTAAATGTAAATGTAAATACAAGCCAGGTCTTTGTTTCCATTTATAAGAGCACGTTTGTGTAGGATTTGTCCAGCCAAGGGATGTAGAATAACAGCAATTTTGGCAAACATATTAAAGACTCACTCACAAGGTCTCGGTCTAAACCATGTATTATGCCAAGTGCAGTTTACCTGATGCTCAGAGTGGAGCATAAATGACCTCAGCTGGCGAGCGTGTGTATCTGTCTGCGCTTAAGATATTGAACATCATGTAGTGGGCATCTGAACAGACATCAATTTCAACATAAGGTTTTGATATATTGAAGCTCAACATATTAAATGACAAACCACAAGATGTGAAATGCATCTTGTGATTTGACAGCTGATGGGGAAGAATGCTAAAAAGTCTGTTGTGTATTTTTCATATTTATGCAAAATTTTCCCCATCAGGTCCAAGATTCATCAGGGTTCAAGAAATGTTTAAAGGCGTGTATCATGTTACTCATGTTCTTTTGGATAGATTAAGCTGTAAAGTCTTGTTTTATAGCAAGTCCTGGTTTGATTTATTTTTTGTTCATATCTTCTCCAGCAGCTGGATGAGGGAATTTCCGGTGCATGTGAAGGGTGACGTGGGTTTGCACATTAGAATAAATGAAATATTGATGCCATCAGTCAATTTAAATTCACCATTGGGAAAATGATAGGGTTGCTAATAAGATCATTTCCATTTAATGCAGTCAGTCAGAAGAACCGTCCCAGGTCTCTTGTGATTGGATCTTAGACAGGAGGTAACAAGAGCAGTTTTCAGTGAGTTTTCTTGCACATAGGCTAATTTATCAAGGTGAAGGTTGCTATAAAATGTTTTAGGAAGAGTGCATTGGATGGCTTAAACAGAATATAAAATTTTTATAATAGCATTCAAGTTATAAAAACATTTTTGTTAATTTGCCTTCTCTTGTAAATATTAATTTTTTTTGAACATCCATCCATTCTCTCTGGTGGAGGCCTGGAGCCTTTCCCAGCATCTCGGGCCACATGGTACACTATGGATCGATGGTAAATGAAAATATTTTACTGTAAATTATTTTATAGAAGAAAATTCATAAAGATTTAGTTTAGGCCAAATTCAATTTTCCTATTAGTTCAATTTCATTTCAGTGCCACCCATCAAATGCAAGCTTTCCGTGCCAGTCGATACTTTCAATACTCCCATGGTTACAGTTCCCAGAATGATCTTCATCCACCGTCTTTGTAACTTGTAACACCTTTTAGCGTTAACAACTTTTATGGAGGACAAAGAGCCAGGTTGTTACGGTGTAGCCGAAGCATATTTTATGCAGAGTCGAGTGCAGAGTGCAGCGTGACCCTGAAACCGCATTAAACTGCAGCGCCACGCTGATTACCTCTCTTCCTTGCTGTCTCAAACACGCAGGCAACAATAAATCACCCCCCGCATCTAAGAGCCTCCCCAGCTCTCTCTGCTACCGTAATATTAGCCAAATGGCAATTGAAGCCACTTCTGCTACATTTACTTCTTTTAACATGTTTAGATTCAGGCCAAACCAAGATTTTGTGTAAGGCCAGGCATCATTTACCACCGTAGTGTGCTTTTTAAATGGACAAGTGTGCTTGTGTTTGTTAATGTAAATCACATCAAAATATTATTTGCACCTGTAGTATTGAGTGTACAGGTATAGAGATTGAGCACATGGAAGGTTCATGTATTGTATCGCTGTACATTACCATAATAAATGCAGTAAAGGTCATTGCAAAACAAGGCAGTTTAGAAATGAGCAGTGTATTCATACAGACAGAAATTACTTATTACATCAGATCAGTCATTGCACGTAGCAGCTGTCTATGGCTGGTGGTTTTGACAGTGCACGGCGCAGGTTATTTTTAATGAACATATGAGATTACCAGCTGTGATATATCAGAGAACCATCAACACTTCAGTGTAAGTCACAGTGTTATTTTAAGGGGTCTATTTTTTATGCGTGTAATCACAGCGCTGTTTCACCCGAGGCATGGTGTCAAATCTATTAGCGATGGTTACAACTGTTATGTGCAGACTTTGACAGCGCTGAATTGGGTTTGTGTGTCTTCTGTTGGATTTCATGATAGTGGCCACGATGACTAAAGACTTTTAAAGAGATTGTTTACCCCGAAAGGATTTTTTAACAGACCCTCATGTCAATCTAAACTTGTTTGACTTTCATCTGCGCAACACAGTATTTTACGGAAAACAACACGAAACTCCATTATGCGGACACAAAAATCTCTCAAAACATCATCTATCGTGTTGTGCAAAATACAAAGGGTCTTATGTGTACCGGACAAAGTACAACAAAGTTTGTAACCGACCAGCGCCGGCACCCATGTCTATTGTATGGACACAAAACAAATGCGAGTGAATGGGTTAACATTCTATCTTTTGTGTTCTGGTTTGAAATGACTACAGGGTGAGAACATGATGACAGAATTTTCAATTTTGGATGACCAATCACTTTAACTTAAGCACAGTTTTGCATGTGTCGACAGAAAAGGGAGGTACTTACAGCAGAAGTACATTCAATGTTTAAATCTTTTGATTTCTTACAAGAAAAATGCTTGAGTGAGTCCTTTACAATTAAGCTGGTAACATGCATTTAAAGGGACAGTTCACCCAAAAGTAAATATCATGTATTCACCCTCATGTGGTTCAAAATGTGTATGCTACTTTTTACCCTGTGGAACACCAAAGAAGATATTTGAGAAATGTTTCAGTGGTTTTGTTTCATTCATTCATTCATTCATCTTTTATGTTCTGTAGTAGAAAGTCATATCAGTTTGAAATGACACAAGAGTGAGTAAATGATGAACACATTTTTCTGGGTGAACGGTACATAAACGATAGGTGATCAATCCAATCAAGATCAATCAAGATCTCCAATGGTATGCTTATAACAACCATTTGTAAGGTGAGCTGTTGGGTTTGATTTTGCAGGTCATGACCTGAAAATAAGTTTTTAAACAAAGTTGTCGACAGAGGCAAAAGTTACATATTCCAGCTCTAACAAAATAAATAAGTTTCATTCTGATGTTGACTGTGTGCTGTGCTCCCAAACTGGGACTGTGTACATTTGATTACTTTGTGTTCACAGTCTAGATTGTATTGTGATGTGAGCTTTCGTGTGGCTTGATGATGCCACCAGCATGTGCTCAATAAATCACAACCTCTCTCACACACACATTTAGAGATTAAAAGGCCTCAAGGGCTACGGGCACACACGCACACTCACGTTCACATGCAGAGACCAAAAGGCAATTTTCACCAGCATCGTAGTGAGACCCACTTCATTAAAATTGGATATAGAATGGCGAGCCTGCGCCTTCAGAACAAGAGAAAGGTGGGGGGAAAGGAGAAGAGAGATTCAGAAACCGATTCCCCCGCCTCCTCTTTCTTGATGCTCTTCACTGCCATCCGTACCGTTCTGTCAGGAATAGCAGGAGAAGGGAAGCTATCTCATTACTTCACATTCCCAGGGCTACACGCTTTGGCTTCTGGGTAGGAGCTTTAGAGCTTGAATTAGCACATGCTCGATACATGGCTGGTTTAATTGCGTAGCTCGCAAGGCAACAAAGTAAACGCGTCATGTTGTCAGAACAAACGCGCGGGCCGTGCGCTTGCTGTCACCGTCTGCTGCGCTTTGCTGCATTGCTGCGTTTGCTGTGCTGTGTTTAATGAACTCATTTGGGGCATGCACTTTGTGCAGACCTTTTGTAGACCACCACCCAGAAGTGGTTGACCTAAGTGTCGTGTGCTGGACGAAGTATCCAGGGAGGGTCTCTGATCCCGGTGACACTGGGGCCGTAAAATGTAATCTCATGATGGAGAACTACAGTGTTGGTAAACATAATGAGATCTCAAAGCTTACAATGAGTGCGTTTACATTCACAAAATAAACATATATATATATAAAAAATCTGATTATAAAAGTAACCTGTTTTCACGTGTTTATATGCATAGTAATAAACCGGCTTTGCGGAAAACCGCGTTTACATGGAAGTTTGACACTTGCCAGGTTTCGCGCGTGCAGTGACGTCACCATCGATAGTCTGTTTAGTAATTAAAAATTCAGCGGGAGAACTGTCAGAAATTGTATTTTATCTTTACTTAAACTCTTCTTATGTCCGGTGAACATTTTTTATTTGGTCGTTTCTAGATCAAGTGCATGATTCGAGAGCAGACTTTCATGTGTTATTTTACTGTTACTTCCGATTGAGACTTTTACTTTTGCTCTGTCAGACATACGCACATAAACAAAACTGAGTGAAAACCGGTAAAGACGTTTACATGCAGTATGAAATCGGAGTAATGGGCAAAACACTTTTTTGCTTTCGCCGTTTATGACCTTTCCCCGATAAAACGAAATTACTTGTTATCATCTTATTTAGCATAATCGGAGTAAGATGCGAAGAGAGAGGCTATACTGTGTTGTTTTTGCACTTTAATAGTTTTATTTAAAACTAGAATTTTATGGTTTTATTTAGTTAACACCGCATATAGGAATTTATAGTCTGTCTGATATTTGACCTGTGTTTTGACTTGCATAACCTTATATTGTTTGCTTATAGTCAATGTTTTCTTGTACAGCTGATTTGTAACAATGAAAATTGTCAAAAGCGCTATATAAATTAAACTTTCTTGACTTGACTTGACGGAATGGTTTTCCCCAAAATGTATGTTACGTTTTTTTATAGTTTGTATTTTTTTGTATTTGTTGCTTATTTGGAGTGTTTTGTCTGCAGCGCAAAGGTTGTGGATTTCCATTTTTAAGTAGACCATCCCTTTAAAGAAAGTTTATATGATATGAATGCTGTTGGATTAAAGTACATTACCTGTGCAACAAAGCGAGGAGAACTAAATAACACTCAGTGTCATGTTCAGATTGGAAATGGGAAAAATATTCCTCTTTGAAGGCTGTTATTAAATTTCATCAGAGAAAGATAAGCCCCAACATTTCCCCTTCCTGGTTCTCCTGCTGCACATTCAGCTCTCACTGTCCAAACAACATTACTGTCCTGTCTAATACCACAAGCCCTGTGTACGCTTTTGTTTTAGTAATGCATGCACACGTTTGATTGACTGAACTCTTTATCACCTCTCAAATTCTCACATACAAGCTGTTGTTTATTTGATTTTGCAGGTAGCCTGTGAGGTATCTCATTATTCTATGATTACTGAACAAATTATTATTGAGTTGTATCATTTAACACAAAGGGATGACGCTGTTTTTGAATAAATGTAACATTCTTTTCCAAACCCCGCCTTATAGAGTATAGAGACTTTACCGTTGCTGTTGACAGCTGTTGATGCCACACATGTAGTCTTGTGTGTACTCATTCATGTGAATTGGTCTGCAGTGCATGCATGAATAGCCACAGTTATCAGAGATGAGAGTAAACAGTGTTTCTGAAAATCCGATTCCTCTCCAAGGATTCAGAGAAAATCCAGATTTGTTCTGACAGTGCCATGGGAATGACACACACTGGACATCTGCTCGGGATCGCCAATCCGCCACAGATAATCCCATTAAAATTGCAGTTTATTTAAATGGGAAAACACAAGAACGGCTATTGTGTTTCCCTTTGGTGCATGTGGAGTATACAGTTACACAGGGATTCAAGAGCGTATTGATTAATGGAACAGTTGGAAACTTGGATGTCATGGATTGATAGTGTTGTATAATGGAACTGCTAGTGACCTGTGTTTGTCGATAGAAATGATCTCATGTATTTTTATGTTGGAGAAGTTTGATCGTTTATGTTATTGTTTATGTGATATGCTGATTCATAGATATTAAATGATATTTATAGCAGTTCATTAATATTTTCTGAGAACAGGCGCTGAATGAGAGATAAATTAAGACATTACCTTATTGTGGCTAATGTTTAATTCACTTACAGACATTACAACAAGTTTCTCTAGATGTCAACATGTTCTTAATTCAAATATAATACAACGTAAGCTGGCCTACAGTCTAAATGTTATCCATCAAGGTGTATATTTGAAAAATCATGTTTTGGAAATATTTCTCACATTTTGTTCATTTTTAAAACGTATGCATTTGTTTAGTAGGGTTCAGAATCTAGTACAGCACTTAAAGTTTTAGTAAAGTTACAATATAGCCATAGTTCAGTTATGTTCATTACATATAATAAACCTTTACAGTGTTTTCCTACTTGTAGAATGATTCATTATAAGAAATTCTAGTTCTCAATCCTGCCATAAAATATGTTTGTATAAAGTTACATGACCCATTTAACAAATTGTTTCTTTAATACAATTATTATGCAATAAAATATTAATATAAATTGATTCTAATATTTTATTATCAGGCTCTAGCCAGACCGATTAACAAACACAGATCGGATTAAACTTTGGGCTAGGCGTGTGCGTCCAATAAAACCGTTTATATTCTAGTAAACCACGGTCTTGTCTTTCGAGAAACATACTGTACATTCCTTACCCGAACGGATGCTTATCTTTATTTTAAAGCTTCCTGTCATAGGTTTGCTCAATTAAAGAATATAACCAGCTGATGAATTACCATAAATCATAACTGATATATTTCCACATTCCCTCTGAGAACTTCTACTCGAGATCATTTGCATACATATTGTCTCACACCTTTTGTTTTTCTCAACTCTTGTCGCCTCTATTCAAGACCTTTTCTACAATCTCTCGCAGTTAAGATGGCTGTATGTGTTATCTGAAAAAATCTCGTCTCAAAATCAAGCCTGTAAAGTATATCGTCACGTTGTAGTTTTGTCATTCTCAATCTGATGTTATTGAACGAGTGCATGAGGATGAGTTTGGACTTGCTTGACAACTCATTTGCCTTTCAGAAACAAATGAAAAGAGAAAGTAGTTATAATGTAAGAAAGGCTTTAAAATCCAGACTGTACAGTACAACATCCTTTATCAGCAAAACACAATTCTGATGCCATTTCTCACCTGTGGTTATGTGACATTGAGGTCTCTTACTAATGCTACATATTGGTTGCAATGCAGAAAGATTTTTTCTCTTCATATAAAGGGTCATGGACAAATGGTGAATTAATTGAATAGGTTAAAATTCACACTGCTAAGTGTAACCTTAGAGAAGAATGAATAGCTCAAATAAACATGTTCTTTGTTGTTCAGTTCTGTGGAAATGTGGGTTTTCTAAGACCGGATGTCTTATTGCAGTCATGAAATGCTTTTAAAGAATTCTCAGCCTTAAGTGTAAAATCTTTTTAAATTGAGTTTTTTCTTTGACCCTTTTGCCATTACTTGGATCACAGTAGATAGGGACATCTTTTTTGCTAAATTGCAGGAAATGTTATGCAAATGTTTCCATCATCAATCAAATAGAAAATATAGCTGCAAGCAGCAATTATGGGGTCAAACCCTTTCCACAGGGAAATATTTAGAAAAAACAAAGTCACTTAGATCTAAATAAAACTTCTTAACCCCTTTGGGCCTTAATTATAACGTACAACTAGGATTTCCGAATGAGATCAGAAGAGGGGCACTAACATGGTAAATATGGCAAATATTCCATTACATATTCTAGTATGTATTTTTCTAGGTTTTCGGATTGAGTACATTACCATGACATGGAAATGCTGTTATAAATATGGTCATCATTCAGTAACATGGTACAGTTTATATCAAATGATCATGTGTTATATATTATACTACACAGTGTTTTCGCTGGGGAAAATAATATTAAGATTTATTTACTGGATTTTTTAACCAAGCAGTGACTTTTAAAAATGCTGAAACCACCTAGCTGAAATAAAAAGGTCTTATGTGACTTATAATGAGTAAATGAAATGGACCGTAAACTGCTTGGTTGCAAATTTAAATTACAGTAAATGCTTAACTCAACAAATAATGTTGCTTCAGAGAGCACCAGTGGCTACTGGCATTGTTTCCAGCTGATAGCAGGCGGAGTTGCCTTCCAAGATTTCTGTTAGCCAGAATATTTCTGGAAGAGGCACCCTGTTCCTGCAACGTCCTGTTGTGGCTTTGTGTAGAAGAATAGGAGTGCTCTTATTAAAATCGTTTGGAGGTCACTGTGGCCTTGTCTGTTCCATCTATTGATCCGTCACTTGTTCTGGGTTTGATCAACTGACCTGGTTGGCTCACATCCATGGACAGTGACGCTTACTGTACTGTAATGATCAGACCTATTTTTATATTCTGTTTAGCAGATGGGATGTCTGGGAAATCTCTAGAGGTTTGAAATTAGAAATAGTAGTAGCAGTAGTAACTATTAGAAGTTGTATCGAATGCCACCACTTACTCTCTCCTCTCACACTCTCGAATTACCTTAAGCGGTATTGATGCACTGGAGCGATATATTAATGCCTGAAAAAATTATAACATAGTGTACAAAACAACCATTTCAAAAGAAGCACATACTTTTTGTTCTTTATAGTTCAATATTAAGATTGATGTGTGTGCGTATGTAAACCAGTATCCTTTCCACAGCATCTTTCATTCTCTCTCGCCACTGATAGACGGAAAGAAAGAGGTGTAAGAAATGAAGAATAGAAAGCTGACCTGTGGGAGAGCGGGCGTCTGGTGCAGAGACGCTGGGAAGCGGCAGAGCCCCTCCCACCACAGCCTGAGTGGGTGGAATTTTCTGTTTATCTTCGAGATCTGGCAGTGACAAAAAAAGGCTGCAAACTGTCTTTTTTTCCCCTGTTCTTTTATTTCATCTTATGGCACTCTTATGAAATCTTTCCCTTGTGTAGACATCCAGAGTAAAATGTGTGAATTGCTTGGATGTCTTGATATAGCCCAGCAGAGCATTTCTCCCATGATGCTTTGCAGTAGCTTATACAGTATGTGTCTGTGTTTGAGTACAGTCAATGATTTGCTACACGGAATACGATAATCTAAACCCTTAAGTGAAATTTAAATAGTTTAGCACTAAATGGAAATAAATGATTTAAGAAATCTCATCATTCATGTGTGTGCATGTCTCATTGTTCTTCTAATAGTCACGTTACAGCATCCTCTATAGTAACATAGTCAGTTTACTTACTTCATAGTAAACATTTGTGCATTGTTGGCATTAATATAGAGTTTAATCAAATGGCATACTTTATTACCGCTGGAGATGATTTAGTTACTGATATCATTACCGGCTCTCTATGGCCTGGTCCTAAAGGCTTAATTTGATCTTGGCTTTTACAACACACCATTAAAGATTAAAAGGCTGAAAGAGCATTAGTTGAGAACTGGCTGTTAGAAAATGTGTGTAGCTGGATCTGATTTCCCTAAGGTTGTGATACCCTTCTTCAAGAACACAGAAAAGCTCGCTTGTACATCCTCTGCGTGTAAACACTTTTTCACACTTTAACTAAAACGTTGTCTGACATCATTGGCATACCGCCAATGTTTACCAACAGTTGCATTTCGTACTTGCCACAAAACTTAATATTTTGTGAATACTACAAATTACTTAAATCTTTTTGTCTGTCATTGTGTTTTGAGAGATAAATGTCAGTCTACATATTTGTGACGTTTCGTCTGCAACTTCAAATTCAGAACACAGCATTGTGATAATTGTCTGTGAATCTCAACATCTCAGCTTGGATGAAAGAGCATCACCTGCAGCTGAACCCGGCCAAGACAGAACTACTCGTGTTTGCGGCACACCACGCGGTCTCACCATCCAGCTTGGCAATTCCACTATCACTCCCTCCGAATCAGCCAGGAACCTCGGAGTCATATTTGATGAACAGCTGTCCTTCAATGATCACATTGCAAAGACAACGCGATCATGCCGATATGCCATAATTAACATCCGAAAGGTAAGACCCTACCTCACTGAACACAACTCCTTGTCCAGGCCCTGGTAATCACAAGGTTGGACTACTGCAATGCTCTCCTTGCTGGTCTTCCTGCAAAGTCTATCAAACCACTTCAGCTGGTTCAAAACGCAGCAGCACGCCTCATCTTCCAACAGCCCAAAAGGGCTCATGTGACATCGCTTTTCATCTCTCTCCACTGGCTACCGGTTGAAGCCCGGATCAGATTTAAGTCACTGATGTTTGCATACAGGACTATCACTGGATCTGAGCCGGCATACTTTCACACCCTCCTACACCCCATCAAGAACCCTACGTTCAGCAAACCAGTGGCGCCTTGTAATGCCTTCTCATAAGGGCACTAAATCCCCTTCCCGCTCATTCTCCTTCGCAACTCCTTCCTGGTGGAATATTCTTCCCAATGCGGTCCGGTCAACCACATCTCTCACAACCTTCAAAAAACGACTTAAAACACACCTCTTCTGCGAATACCTGACAGACAAATAAAAAAAACTCTTTGTAAATCGCTTTGGATAAAAGCGTCTGCTAAATGACTAAATGTAAATGTAAACATCAGAAGTTCTCACTTTAGAGGTGTTTGTGTTATTTTCAACGTTCCCACAAATCTATACAGTGCAAGCTTTCAGGTTTAGCAACACGCTCTAATGTTTTAGTTTGCGTATTCGTGTGCATTTTTGTATGCCTGTGTGCTTTAATGTCAGTACTTGTCCGTGCAGATACATCAAACTTTTATTCCGCCTCAGTCCTTTTCATTTTGTTGTCCTGGTGACTCGTAAAACTGTCACTCAGTGAGACGGGCATGCGATTCGTTTTAGAAAATGAGCTACTGTGCATGTGCAGAATCAGCTGTTGCACATCCACTCGAAGGAAATCTTTAACCCGTGCAATGATATCAATCTTTTTTAATGTCCTGACCAGCCTTCTCTCTCCATCTGGTGTTTCCTCCATCTTTCTCTCCCTCATAAGTTCTCTTGACATTTGCAAAGGTTGAAAGACAAAGTAGCTCTGTGTCCTGATAAGGGCGAGGGCTCCTCAGCCTGAATGTGAATGTTCTCTCATGAGACCAAAGCAGAGTCGGCCGTGTTTGACAGAGGGGGCTATGGGTCAAGTTTTGGAGTATCTTGTAATAGAGCTGAACGGGGGTGACAGGAAAAGACAGACGTAGTAGATGAAGGACTGCCATCACCTGTAGGCACAAAATTGAGGGATGAGGGCAATATACAGCATTATATTGGCAACGTTTAAAGGGACAGTTCACCTAAAAATGAATATTCCGTCTTCATTTACAAACACTCTCGTTCCAAATCTGTATAGATTCTCGTTCTGGTGAACACAGAGAAAGATATCTGCCAGAATGCTTTTAACCAAATAGTTCTAGGCCACTATTGACTACCACAGTAGGAAACTTTGCTTTATAAATGTCTTTGTTGAACACAAAAGAAGATATTTTGAAGAATGAAGGAAAGCAAAGAATTATGGGGCACTTTTGACTACCATTGTATCTTTTCCTTTTTTGTTACAAGCATTCTTCCAAATATCTTTTTCATGTTCATCGGAACAAAGAAATATATACAGATTTGGAACTCGAGGGTGAGTAAATGATGACAGAATTTATCTCTTTAAGTGAAAACGTTTTTTAAAGAATCATTTCAGCATAAGGTGTACAGTATTTCACTTAATTTTTTATTGATTTGAACTGGTTTTTGTATGTGAAGTTGAATTAGTCATTGGAGTAATTTTTTAAATCTTTTATACTAACTTTTCTGATAGAAATTTGCATCCAAATAGTTCATACTTTCTGTTCTTTATTCACATCTTGTATAAACAGGTTTTTATGTTGCAGAATTTCTTCTGACGGCACCTAAACTAAAATTGTTTGGTAAACAAGATGCTTTAGAGCTACTGCGACATGATGGCTCTTTCTCCAGACTATACCATAATACAATTATAATGAAACAGATACTGTTATTTGTAAAAAAAATTATAAGGATCAGGACACATTAATGTAAAACTGTAGCTTATTTTATAGGCTCTTGTACATACTGTACAAAAGAGCCAAGGTCACGTTCACCGTTTCTGTTGTGCAAGCTTTCTGCTAATTTTGAGTAAAAAGCTGCTGACACGGGCTGTGAGGACCAGACCACCTGCTGGCGAGGAAATTTACAACCCTACCAAATAGCAACAGCGTTGAAGAAAAAAACATATCTGTTTGTTTTATTTGGAATTTTCTGTGCCTCTGTGGTCCTGTAATAACGTGATACTGACTCTCAGTGCATGATGAATATAGTTCTGACTCGCGGATTATCATCCAATAAGAAAGTGACTGGTGAGCTAATATTAGTCTGCACCGAGCGTTGGTTTACCCATGAGCAGGTTGCCTAGGAAACGTTACATAATTGGAGCATAGAAGATGCCCCCAGCTGATTGGGTGATGTAGACAAGGTGATAGATCTTCCTCAACGTCTTCTGTTCACCGTGTTCCATCTATCTGCCTGGAAAGGAAATGACCTTGTGACAGGCCAAACAGTGGCTAGTGTTGTGATATCTTTCTTTTTACAATACAGGGTGGCTCTACCTTTTATCTTTTTAGTAATGTGTGACTAAATAAGTCGAACCAAAAATGCAAAAGTAAAAGTGCACAATTGAAACGAGAATTCAAACAATTGTGCATTTTTCTGTTTCTCCACAGGTGCCGATCTGGGTGGTCTGATGGATCTTGAGACTCTCTACCAGGGCGTGGAGCGAAGCATAAACCAGAGTCGGCGAACCCGCAGATATTCCCCCGAGCGAGTGTACAACATCGAGGTTCTGCTGGGGGTGGATGACTCTGTGGTGCAGTTTCACGGGCAGCAACATGTGGAGAAGTACCTCCTCACTCTTATGAACATTGTAAGTGTGCTCAAGCCACCCACGCTGCCTGTTGTGTTTGGGATACCCTTGAGAAAAATCTAAGAATGATAGAAACTACCCTGTCAACAGCAAGGCAGTTCTGCGGGCGGAATACAGCATTATAATAAACAGCTAAGATAAAACTGGCTTGTGCAGAAACATTAGAGGCAAGGTGTTGACGCCATTTATACTCAGTTCTGTTATGTTTTGAAAGGGTTTTTTAACACTTCATTTGATTTCATGAGCTTTTCTCTAGAATAAGAGTAGTATATAAAAATAGGAATTTAAGGGATGTTTCACCCAAAAATATTTTATAATATACTCACCCTCATGTCATTGCAAACCTGTGAATTTCTTTCTGCTGCAAAACACAAAAGAAGATATTTTGAAGAATGTGGATAACTATACCTGTCACAGTGCTACATTGAGACTGTGACTACACACACACACACACACACACACAGACCCATTTACCCACATACAAATATGGACTTGTGTTGGTGTAATGAATATATGTTAATGTCTGTTAATTGCTTTACTTTGTTGCTTTGTGCCCAGGTGATGTTTGCTGTATTTGTCTACCAGGTTTATACCTGTAATTTGTTAGTTTATTTTATTAGTTGGTATTTGGTTTAATAATTTAGAATGTTGAAATGTTAAATGTACTTAATATACCTACCTCCATTTGTTCCAACATGGTATGATCCAAGGGCGGGGCCTAGAATATAAAATGGCTCCCAAACACTCACTCAGGGTGGTTGAAGTAGGTTGGTGTGTTTTGTAAAGACAGTTTGAACTGGAAACTATAGAAGCTGATCAGGTCCATAGGATTTAGCTGAACAAGCCTGTAGATATTGTACAGTTTATTTTTTCTTTTATTTTTGTGTCACTTTGTTACACTGTTTGCTGGATTCTTTTTGCACTGTGGAGAAGAGGAAACAATAAATCAATCTGTTTCCACCTCACAAGCCTTTGGTCACTGTCCATACCCATTGCTCGGGTCATCCTGTTAACATTTGGTGTCAGAAGTGGTCCGGAACACTAACATTCAACACTTTGTAAGTTTCCGAAGAGTGACAAAGGCTACCAGCATGCCACCCAAGAAGAAGAACCAGCTAGCAGCAGATATTGATGAGGAGCAGGATCAAGGTGCCACATCTGATGATCCAGTGCATCCTGTGGATATCACTAACCCCACAGGTGATTCAGCAGTTACAGCTCTGGCAGGGATGTTTCAAGCATTTCTACAATTTCAGAAGGACAGAGATGAGAGGCAAGAAAAAGAAGCAGCTCGACGGGAACAACAATACAAGGTCCTTACTCATCAAGTTACTCAGTTACAGATGGATCTGGAGCAGAACCGACTAGGAGCTAAGTCGTCTGAACACTCAGTAACTCGAGTTTTTGACCATATGCCTCAAATTTCAAAACTACAAGATACTGATGATATTGAACATTTTCTCACTACTTTCGAGAGATTGGCAGAGGTGTACAAATGGCCAAAACAAGACTGGGCCATTCATCTGGTTCCCCTACTCACTGGCAAGGCAAGAGCTGCATTTGTTGCAATTTCACCTACCTATATGTCTGACTACGGAAGAGTTAAAGAAGCCATTCTCCAGAAATATGAAATCAATGCAGAAACCTACAGACTGAGATTCCGAACTGTGAACACACCTGTTGATGAGTCACCAATGGAGTTGTACGTCCGCTTAAAGGATTTGTTCTTCAAATGGGTCGACTTTAAGGAAAGCAGCAAGACGGATCTGATGGAAACCATAGTTCTGGAACAGTATATGCGTGTGCTTTATCCAGATGTGAGAACATGGGTGAAGGAGAGAGATCCCACTACAGCACAAGAAGCAGCTAAAATGGTTGAAGCCTATGTTGCAGCTCGTAAGGGATTCTCTGGAACATTCAGATATGCTGGCAGCCTACAAGCCGTAAGAAGTAAGTCTGAGGGGTATGGGGGAAGTTCGTACTCTAATAGTCACTCCCAGATTGTACAACCCACCCATGTAAAGATGTTCCCTCAACCGGTAGACACACGTCAGAAGTTATCCAGCAACGATGTAGTTTGTTATAACTGTGGTAAACCAAGTCACATCAGCACGCATTGCCCACTTAAGAAGCCCAAATCAGCCAAGTTGTGTTACATACCTAGACCCACCCCTACAGTTTGCAATTCTTCTGGTACAGAACCCACCATTACAGTTTTATTGAATGGGAAGCCAGTAACTGCCCTGATTGATACAGGTTGTGCAAGGACCTTAGTACAGTCTCAGTACATAACCAGGGATTTGTGGTCTGAGGACACAGTTTTAGTGTGTTGTGTCCATGGGGACAAGACAGAGTTACCCACTGCTGAAGTTTATATTGAGGTGAACAAGCAGCCATACTTAATGAATGTGGGTATTGCAGCTAATTTACCCTACCCAGTGTTGCTAGGCACAGATATGCCAGTTCTGGCAGACCTAGTACAGGAGACCGCTTGGTGTGGAGTGGTTACTAGAGCTCAAAGACAACGCTTAACTCAATCACCCTTAGATACTGTAGAAAGCACCCTTTCAGAAATGCCCTTTTTCACTGAAGACAGTGTAAGTGAATTAAGTGTGTCAAGGGAAGACAGACTGGAGAAACAAAGAGATTTGATTACAGATCTAATTGATGGGCCAGAACAGCTTCAATTTGAGTTAGCAGACCCGGAAGTTGATGACAGTGAGTTTTGCATACTCCATGATTTGGCTAAACTGCAGAAAGATGATCACACGTTGTCTGAATGTTTTCAGAAGGCTAATAAGGCCACAGTCGGCACCTCACTGTGTGATGAGGTGTTTGTAGTAGACAATGATCTTCTTTACAGACAGTCTAAGGAGGAGGGAAAACAACTTTTGGTTCCCAAACTGTATCGTAAACGAGTGTTAGAAATGGGTCACTCTATTCCATGGGCAGGACACTTGGGATTCATGAAATCCCTAATGAGAATCTCTAAAAGATTTTATTGGCCTGGAATGTATAGTGAGGTAAAAGATTATTGCAAGTCGTGTCCGGAATGTCAGTTGGCAAAAGGAAGAGCACCTGCTATGGCACCACTTGTACCGATTCCTGCAGTAGAGACTCCGTTTGAAAGAATAGGAGTAGATATTGTTGGACCTTTTGAAAGAAGCCAGAAGGGTAACAGATTTATACTTGTGATCTGTGATTATGCCACTAGGTACCCTGAAGCATACCCCCTTAGAGAAGTAACGGCTAAACAGATTGCAACAGCAATGTTACATTTTTTCTCCCACGTAGGCATCCCGAAAGAGGTTTTAACGGATCAGGGCCCTAGTTTTATGAGTCGTACACTGCACCAAGTCTATCAACTGTTAGGTATAAAGAGAGTACGAACAGCTGCCTATCACCCTCAGACTGATGGATTGGTGGAGCGATTCAATCAAACACTGAAAGCCATGTTGAAGAAGTTCGTATCTGAATCTGGAAAAGACTGGGATAAATGGTTACCTTACCTTTTATTTGCTTACCGTGAGGTTCCCCAGGCATCCACTGGCTTCTCGCCTTTTGAACTGCTCTTTGCACATCAAGTAAGAGGTCCTCTGGATGTATTGAGAAGCAGCTGGGAAGACAAAGACAAACCACGAAAGCAAAACCTCCTTTCCTACGTCCTTAAAATGAGAGACCAGCTTCAACGATCATCTGACCTGGCTCATCAGAACTTGAAGGAGTCCCAAGCCAAACAGAAGGTTTGGTATGACCAGAAAGCAAGAGCAAGATCTTTTCAACCAGGTGATCAAGTCCTTTTACTTCTTCCTACAACGGAGAACAAGCTGTTGGCAAAATGGCAAGGTCCTTACCAGGTAAAGAGGAAACTTGGGCCAGTTACCTACGAAATCACTATGCCTTCAAGACAACCTCCATTTCAGACCTTCCATGTCAATATGTTGAAGCAGTGGCATAAACGTCCTTCTCAGGCAAGTGCACCACCGCAAGCAGTGAAAGAGCTTTTGGTAAGATTTGTGGAAGAAGATGAGGAAACAGAGGAGCAATACTTACCTATGCATCAGAGTGAGTGCCACGTGGACCTTCAGCATTTGTCAGCAGGGCAACGTCATCAAATACTAGAATGCATCCCTGGTCAGTTGTTCCAAGACACACCTGGAAGAACAAACCTTGTCCAACATAACATTCATTTAAAAGACTCAAAACCTATTCGGCAACCAATTTACAGAGTGCCAGAAAGACTTTTACAAGTAATGAAGCAAGAGCTACAGTTAATGCAGGAACTTGAAGTTATAGAGCCTTCAGCTAGTGAGTGGAACAGCCCCATAGTGCTGGTACCAAAGAAAGATGGGTCCCTCAGATTCTGTCTAGATTTCAGGAAGCTCAACTCTGTAAGTAAATTCGACCCGTATCCAATGCCCAGAGTCGATGAACTCGTGGAGAAACTTAGTAAAGCAAAGTTCCTCACAACACTCGACCTATGCAAGGGTTATTGGCAAGTGCCATTAAGTCCGGACAGTAAGGAGTTCACAGCGTTCAAAACACCATTCGGTCACTTCCAGTTCAGAGTCCTTCCTTTCGGTCTCCATGGAGCACCTGCCACCTTTCAGAGGATGATTGACCACATACTCCGTGGAACTGAAGTCTTCGCTGCAGCATACCTGGATGACATAATCATTTTCAGCACATCTTGGCAGGATCATCTGCAGCATCTACAGGAAGTGCTAAACAGGATTAAGTCTGCTGGACTCACTATCCGTCCAGATAAATGTGCCATTGCCAAAGAGGAAACTTGTTACCTTGGACATGTACTGGGACATGGAGTCATTCGTCCACAGGTGGGGAAGGTTGAAGCGATCAAACAAGCACAACGGCCTACCACCAAGAAACAGGTACGAGCTTTCCTTGGCTTGGTAGGATGGTATAGACGATTCATCCCCAATTTTTCAGAAAGGGCTGTAGCCCTCACAGAGCTAACTAAAAAGGATAAACCCAATACTCTAAGCTGGACAACTAAATGTGAAAGTGCTTTTATAGACTTAAAAGATGCTTTGTGCAATGAAGCCGTGTTGCAGAGTCCAGACTTTGAGAAACCTTTTACAGTTCAGACCGATGCATCAGAACATGGTTTGGGAGCTGTACTATTGCAAGGGGAACAAGGAAAACTTCAGCCTATTGCTTATATTAGTAGGAAGTTACTTCCTCGTGAAACACGGTATTCCACCGTGGAGAAGGAGTGCCTGGCACTCAAATGGGCCATGGACTCTTTCAGGTACTACCTTATTGGTAGGAAGTTTAACTTGGAAACAGATCACAGAGCTTTAGCTTGGCTAAACCAAATGAAGGACACAAATGCCCGAATCACCCGTTGGTTTTTAGCAATGCAGCCTTTTCAGTTTGAAGTGTCATATAGAACTGGCCGGGAGAACTGTGTGGCAGACTTTCTCTCTAGAACACCACAGAGGGTGTCTCGAGAAGGGGGAGGAAATGTCACAGTGCTACATTGAGACTGTGACTACACACACACACACACACACACACAGACCCATTTACCCACATACAAATATGGACTTGTGTTGGTGTAATGAATATATGTTAATGTCTGTTAATTGCTTTACTTTGTTGCTTTGTGCCCAGGTGATGTTTGCTGTATTTGTCTACCAGGTTTATACCTGTAATTTGTTAGTTTATTTTATTAGTTGGTATTTGGTTTAATAATTTAGAATGTTGAAATGTTAAATGTACTTAATATACCTACCTCCATTTGTTCCAACATGGTATGATCCAAGGGCGGGGCCTAGAATATAAAATGGCTCCCAAACACTCACTCAGGGTGGTTGAAGTAGGTTGGTGTGTTTTGTAAAGACAGTTTGAACTGGAAACTATAGAAGCTGATCAGGTCCATAGGATTTAGCTGAACAAGCCTGTAGATATTGTACAGTTTATTTTTTCTTTTATTTTTGTGTCACTTTGTTACACTGTTTGCTGGATTCTTTTTGCACTGTGGAGAAGAGGAAACAATAAATCAATCTGTTTCCACCTCACAAGCCTTTGGTCACTGTCCATACCCATTGCTCGGGTCATCCTGTTAACAATACCACATTGGCCACCATTGACTTCCATTTTATGGACAGAAAACCAACGAAACATTTTTCATAAAAAGGAAAAGTTATGTTTTGAACAACATGAAAATAAATTTAAGTGAAATGAAAGATGTACTGTATACAACATAAATTAACTTTGACACAGATTCACATTTGCACTCTGGCACCCTGGCATGCTGCAGGTCAGACCCTCTTAGATAACACAGAAACACACATAAATATGTGCTGTCCTGTTAACAGCTCAGACCCTTAGAGACTTTAGATTAAAATCTGTATTTTTCATGAAAATGATCCTAGTGTCAAGCTAAAGCTGGATCTGGCAGATCAGTGGCTTTGCATCATGTGGTCCGAGGTGACAGTAAGCCCGGGGAACAATATGCCTGAGGACGAAACATCACTCATCTGCTCCTCACTTTCCATCCTTTAATCTTCGCAAATTAAACCTACAGAGAGAGAGATAGAGAGAGAGAGAGAGAGAGAGAGAAAGACGTTCTAGCCAATGACAAAAAAAACACAAGATGATATTATATCATCAGTAATGGTCAATGATGGGAGGTAAAATCGGAAACATATTAGATCAGTTCAGCAGTCATTTTTCTACATCACGGATCACTCCATCTAAGATAAAATGTGATGGGATTAAAAAGGCTGGTGAAAAATCGGTTATACCCTCACAATTTGTCTCTATATTGCATATTTTCTTCAGTTACCACGGGTCTCCGAACGTTTTCCGCAGCTGTGCCACTGTTATTTCCTTTTCTCCCGTCTCCTTTCGTCCTAGGGGGTGTTTCAAACACAGCATTCGGAATAAATGACAGAAAAACAGATAAACAGAAATATATAAATAACATTGCGTCTCCTCTCTCTCCCACGCGTTGAGTTGTCGCTGCTTTCTTCTTGAAAGTTTACTTTGCTCACTTTCACATGGCATGTCTCACTCGCTCTCCGGGAGTCAAGGAAAGAAAAGCGAGAGACATTAAAGAATGTGACGAGGTGTAAGAGCAAATTTTTGCCATTTTCCCTCCAACTATTTTCCCTGAATTTTCCTCTTAGCTGATCGTCTTTTTGCATTTGTGGGCCGTGTGATGATGTGTTATGTGTTTGTCATATCGTATTGGGTTGTGCGAGAATGCTAAAGTGAAAATAGAGCGGCTGTTCGTTCCATCAGCGGTGTTTTATTCAGGTCTTTTGGTCAGTGGCTGGTGTCTCAGAATACAGGAAGAGAGAGTACGAGATGTCTGAGTAAAGCTAAGTTTACTACGGGCATCAGGACTGCATGTGGGCAACACACAGCCCTTTCAGAAATGGCAAAATTGATGTGTGGGGTGTGCATAATCCTGCAGATGTGTAAGGATGTTGTCCACCTTCATTGCTTTAGACCTGTTGTTCTCAACTGGTCTGTTCTGATAAAAAAGGAATAAACTGTGCTAAATGCAGATAATACACTGTACCTGATAATACTAGGTAGATGCAAAAGATAAAAAGATAAAAAACAGGCTATGCTTGTAAACAAAGCTGTGTAGACTTTACTGGTAGAGGTTACCGCCCACTATTCCTATCCACCAATCAGCTGTCATTGACCACATTCACATCCTTTTGAGAATATGATATTTCCCAGTAATATATTTTACCATATTTACCATATAACGTATACTGTTGGATACCCAGCAAGTATTTGTTTTACAGTTTTTCTGTTTTATCTTGAAAAATCTCACAACCTGCTGATCTAAGACCAGTGTTCCTCTTCCTGCAGATCCTGAAACACACTACCACAGTGTCCGTGTTCCCCTCGCGCTTGTACTCAGACTCATTTCACATATTTACTCTGCGTAATAGAGCTGAGACCTTTGTGTGTAGCATTAATTGTGTGAATTGAAAGTCGACTATATTAATTGCTTCCGTCTATTAGTCGTTCCTCAGGTGTAAACAAGACGTGCAGGCGGGCAGACGATTATATAATCAACTTTTCATAGACACGTTGTTCTCGTCCTCAAATGTCAGGCAGGTAATAATGGTCCAAAATGTCAAGCGAAAATGGCAGAGATTCAGAAATGAGTCTGAGCAAATACTGTCCATCGGTGTGTGTCCCCCCTCATGTCTCTGAGCATTCCTGTACATACACATCAATGTAAAGACGACCACATTCAATGTCCAGTGAAACACCAATGGTGATTCAGCATTATATTGTATACCTGTTGGATGTAAAGATAAAATCAGTGGTGTCTAAAGATGCTAAAATTAAGTTTGGATGACAGGCGGTCATATATTGATATATGATATATTAATATGTACTGTGATAAAATATAATTGATAAACTTACTGTATTTTTACACATTTATTATTGTTTATTCTGGGGAACACAATGGTGTATTTTCAAGAGTGGACTAACTGTATCATGGTACAGTAGCTAGTCTGAAGACAAGCCAAAGATAACGTCTCGGTTACGTATGTAACCTCCGTTCCCTGATGGAGGGAACGAGACGTTGTGTCGACAGAATGGGGTTTGACTTGAGAACCTACCTTCTCTGACTGACTTGAACAGGCCAATGAAAATTGGCGAATGAAATTTGCATGCCGGACTCCGCCCCCGGATATCCGGGTATAAAAGGGAGCCGGCGTGCCGCATTCATTCACCTTTTGTGCTGAGGAGCCTGAGGATCTTGCCCCGACTGCTGCAGCGGGCGGCCAGTGTTGTGGCATGAAGGACACAACGTCTCGTTCCCTCCATCAGGGAACGGAGGTTACATACGTAACCGAGACGTTCCCTTTCTGTCGGTCTCTCGACGTTGTGTCGACAGAATGGGGTTCCTCGGAAAACGCCACAGCGCTGTGCCGCGTCACAATTCCTCGCGAAGCGACGCTGACTGGCCTGGGCGTGTCAGACGTGAGCGCTTAGCATGAATTGCAACCTTCCAGCGGAAGGGAAGGAGTCCAGAGCTTTCAAAAAAGATGGGAGCCCCTTCCACCGGCCGTCACGGACGGCGGCCTAGTTCTCTTAACAGCGAGAAGCCGCCCGGCACCGTAAGGCCACTGGGAAGCGTCATTCCCCCCTGAGGGAACGCGCTACGGAGACCACTTCCTACCGCAGGGAGGAGCTTTAGTGGAGATTCACACGCGGTCTCACCGGATAGGGGAGAGCACGTGGGAGACATGCAGACACGAGATGGTGTCGCGAGCAGGTGAAGTACACCTGGGAGAGGTCATGGGCCATCGATTGAGAGCCATTCATGAGAAGACATCAGACGGAACCGCCCTGTGGGGGGGTTACTACGTGTGGAGCACTAGGCCTTGTTTGAGTCACTGCTAGAGCTCAGAAACAGGCCAAGGGAGGCAGGGCTGCTCCGCCGAGCCCGCCGCCGAGGAGTGCTTAGTGATGGATGGAATGCCTACTCTTCGCCCACGTGGGGGGAAGAGGGGAGGCTGGATAGCACCACGTCTCACCTATGGAGGAGTGCTATCGCAGGCGTACGCCCACCGGCTGCCGGACTTACCTGGCGGTGTCTTGTAAGACTCCGGCTGATACCGGTTCCACGCGGAGGCTGTAGAACCTCGCGAAGGTGCTGGGCGTAGCCCAACCAGCAGCTCTACATATGTCTGCCAGAGGGGCGCCCTGCGCCAGTGCCCACGAGGAGGCCACACCCCTGGTGGAGTGTGCCCTCACTGCAAGCGGGCACGGGAGATCCTGTGATCGGTAAGCCATTGATGGCGTCCACGATCCAGTGCGCCAACCTCTGTTTGGAGACAGCCCTCCCCTTGTGCTGACCTCCCAAAACAGACAAAAAAAGCTGCTCAGAGCTCCAGACGCTCTGCGTGCGGTCCAGGCAGAGGCGCAGCGCGCGCACTGGACACAACACGGAAGGGGTTGGGTCTTCCTCCCCAGAAGGGAGCGCCTGCAGGTTCACCACCTGGTCCCGAAAGGGAGTGGTGGGAACTTTGGGCACGTAGCCAGGCCGGGGTCTCAGGATAACGTGAGATTGACCAGGCCCGAACTCTAGGCAATCCGTGGCCACGAAAAATGCATGTAGGTCCCCTACCCTCTTGGCGAGCGCCACTACGAGAGCCGTCTTCATCGAGAGATGAGAAAGAGCGGCATCTTCGAGGGGCTCGACGGGGGGCCTCTGGGGGCCCGCCAGGACCACATTGAGGTCCCAAGAGGGAACGGGGCACGGACGGGCTGAATTCAGCCTCCTCGCGCCCCTCAGGAACCTAATGACCAGGTCGTGCTGTCCTAGAGACTTCCCACTAACTGGTCCGTGATGAGCGGCAATAGCGGCTACATACACCGTCAGCGTGGAAGGGGAGAGATTGCTCTCGAGTCTCGACTGCAGGAAGGACAGCACGCTCCCGATCGAGCATATCCGTGGGTCTTCTCCACGAGAAGAACACCAGGACGAGAAGAGGCGCCACTTCAATGCGTATAACCGCCTCGTGGCCAGGGCCCTAGCCTGAACAATGGTCTCTACCACCGCTGGGGGTATACCACTCAGGATCTCCTCGTCCCGTCCAGGGGCCAGACATGGAGGTTCCAGAGGTCTGGTCTCGGATGCCACAACGTGCCCTTCCCCTGAGAAAGAAGGTCCTTCGTCAGGGGAATCTGCCAGGGGGGAGTTGTCGTCAGGAACATTAGCTCCGAGAACCAAGTCCGGTTGGGCCAGTAAGGCGCAACTAGTAGCACTTGATGCTCCTCTTCCCTGACCTTGCACAGGACGTGTGCAATGAGGCTCACTGGGGGGAAGGCGTACTTCCGCTTGTCCCGCGGCCAGCTGTGCGCCAAAGCATCCGTGCCGAGGGGGGCCTCGGTCAGGGAGTACCAAAGCGGGCAATGGGTGGTGTCCAGGGAGGCGAACAGGTCCACCTGTGCCTGCCCGAACTGCACCCAAATGAGCTGGACTGCGCGGGGGTGGAGCCGCCACTCTCCACGGGGCGTCGACTGACGAGAGAGCGCATCGGCTGTCTGGTTCAGGTCGCCCGGGATGTGAGTGGGTAACAGGGACTTCGTCACCTGCTGGCTCCACAGGAGGAGGCGTCGGGCGAGTTGCGATAGCTGCCGTGAACGAATACCACCCTGTCGGTTGATATACGCCACAGCAGTCGTGCTGTCCGACCGGACCAGCACGTGCTTGTCCTGCACGAGGGGAAGGAACCTCCTCAGTGCAAGCAGCACCGCCAACAACTCTAGGCGATTGATATGCCAGCGCAGGCGGGGGCCCGTCCAGAGACCCGACACTGCGTGCCCGTTGCACACAGCACCCCAACCCTGCAGGGAGGCGTCGGTCATCACCACGACGCGCCTCGAAACCTGCCCAAGAGGGACCCCTGTCCGCAAAAAGGGCATTGAAGACCATGGGGTTAGGGTGCGCCGGCAGAAGGGCGTGATCGGGACGCGCCTGCTGCCGGTGTGCCACGCACTCCAAGGAACTCTGCTCTGTAGCCAGTGCTGTAGCGGTCTTATGTGCATCAACCCGAGGGGGACCACCCCCGCCGAGGATGCCATGTGTCCCAGGAGCCTCTGAAAACGTTTCAGGGGGACCGCTGGCTGCTGCCTGAAGCTCCTTAGGCAGGTCAGCACCGACTGGGCATGCTCGGAAGAAAGACGTGCCATCATGGAGACAGTGTCGAGTTCCATACCGAGGAAAAGGATGCTCTGCACAGGGGAGAGCCTGCTCTTCTCTCGGTTGACCTGTAACCCCAAATGGTCTAGGTGCCGGAGCACCAGGTCCCTGTGTGTACACAACAGATCTCGCGAGTGCGCCAAGATGAGCCAGTCGTCGAGATAGTTGAGTATGCGCACCCCCTGCTCCCTGAGGGGAGTGAGGGCGGCCTCCCCGACCTTCGTAAAGACTCGAGGAGACAGGGACAGACCAAATGGGAGGACGCGGTACTGATATGCCTGTCCCTCGAAAGCGAACCGTAGGAACGGCCGGTGACGAGGGAGGATGGACACATGGAAGTACGCGTCCTTCAGGTCGATCGCCATGAACCAATGCGCTTCTGCGTTAGCATCCTGAACAGCAGCTTGTGTAGGTGCCTGTTCAGGGTACGCAGGTCCAAGATGGGGCGCAGCCCGCCACTTTTCTTGGGGACAATGAAATACGGGCTGTAAAACCCGGAGTACATCTCGGCCAGAGGGACGAGCTCGATCGGCCCCTTCGCCAGAAGGGTAGCGACCTCGGCCCGAAGCACGGGAGCATCTACCCCTCCCCTGAGGTGAAGAGGACGCCCCGAAACTTGCGCTTGGCGAACTGAATCGCATAGCCGAGACGGATCGTTCGCTCTAGTCACCGTGCTGGTCTGGGAAGAGCCAACCAGGCTCCCAGGTACCGAGACAGGGGGACCAGAGGTTCGATCTGAGTCATTGTCCCCGTGGGGGGTGGTTCGATGGCTGGCAGTACGGCTCCCTCGACGCGGGGGGGGACCCCGGGTAGGAGAGCGGCTCTGCCGAGGTGCCTGTCGGGCGATATCGCGGCATACCGCACCGTCTGACTGAGGGTGCTGGTGGCCACTGAGAGTATACCCAACCGTGTGTCTCGCCGAAACACAACGTGGGGTTGCCGAGCACCGTCCTGCGGAGGGTGAGAGCGGCTGTGAGAAAGACCCAGGGAGAGAGAAAGCTCTTTCTGCGAGAATGTGGGCACCAGGCCCTGATAGGGGCCCGGCTGGTGTTGCTGGGACGGGGCAGGCACCGTCCCAGTCCGACCCTCTAGCGATGTAGTTGCTCGGGTCGGGCCCGGTGAACTCGATCTCCCTGGGTTCACCCCGTCAGAACACTTCTGCTTCCACGGAGGTTGGTGACGGGATGGTGCTCGCCACTTCGACATCCTTCTCCGGGAGGCCGCCTGTGCAGGGGCGCTGGAGCCGGAGTCTGAGTCGGAGAGGGGCGCGGCTGCTGGGAAGCGGACGCCGCGCGGGACCTCGACGGACGATAGGCGGCCGGGTCGCGGCGGGGCAGAATCGCCTCCGTCTGCTTCTGTACAGTCGAGAACTGCTGCCCTCGACCGTATCACCAAACAGCCCACCCTGCGCGATGGGAGCGCCGAGAAAGCGAACCTTCTCAGCGTCCCGCATCTGTGCAAGGTTCAGCCAAAGGTGTCTCTCCTGGACCACCAGTGTGGACATCGTACGACCCCAGGGCTCGCGCCGCCACCTTTGTCGCCCGAAGAGCGAGGTCAGTGGCAGTGCGGCAGTAGCCCAGGGTCGGACTTTCCCTCGTGCAACTCCTCCAACGCCCTGGCCTCCTGCAGGATGGCCATGGCGCGAAGAGCCAAGGCAGCTTGACCCGCAGCGTTGTAAGCCCTCGACACCAGCGATGCCGAAAACTTACCAGCCTTGGAAGGGAGCCTTGGTCGATCTCTCCAGGTGGCAGCTGTCTGCTGGCACAGGTGCACCGCGACTGCACGTTCCACCTGAGGGATGTCGACGTAGCCCTCAGCTGCCCCGTCATCGAGGGAAGTCAGGGCGACCGAGCTAGTCTGACGTGCACGCGCCGAGAAGGGGCGTTCCAGGTCCGACTGAGCTTCTCATGCACTTCCGGGAAGAATGGTACCGGTGCCGACCGTGGCTTAGAGTCACGGCCGGTCCCCAGATACCACGTGTCCAACCGCGAGCGTTGGGCGGACTTACCTGGCAGTGCGGTGCACTGCAGCCCAATACTCGCGGCGGCCCGGGAAAGCATGGCTGACATCTCGACGTCCGCTTCATCCTGAGCTCGACCCCCCGGGGGAGGAAGCTCCAAGGAATCGTCGATGTCGGATGCCAGGAGGTCGCCCTCCGATGCTGCGAGCGACATCTCATCGTCGTCACGCCCCGAGTCCGAGTACGTGACGGAGGAACAAGGCGGCGTACCGCCTATTCCGGGACGGCCAGACGAGCGAGGCGGGGCGTGAACGGTCCGCGAGCCGGTGGCTGACGGATTGAGGCTCACGGTAATTCCCCGATCACCCTCGGTGCTCGCCGAAGCGGACGGCAGGGCTGATGCCACTGCTGCCGCAGAACGGGAAGCACTCGAGGTGGCGGCTGATTCTCGGAAGAACGCAGCTACCCGTGAACGCAACGTCTGAATTACCATCCGCCCACATGTGCGGGCAAGATGTATCCACAAACGCTGCCTCAGCGTGCTGGAGTCCCAGACACACGAGGCAGACATCGTGTCCGTCCCCTTCCTCGATGAGTGCGCCGCACCCATGAGCACAGCGGGACATGCCGCGCTGAAGAAATATTGAGCCCTGAAAAGGGCTCGCTCTTTAGAGAGATGCCTTGGAAGTTGCCGAGACGCCCAGGGGAAGTCACAGGAAAAGGGACAGTCCGCTGCACCACGTCGTAAGACCAGCAACACGTAGATAGTATCTGCAGAGTCGTCAGCATCAGGATGCGAAGGCTCCGAAGAAAAAAAGGTGAATGAATGCGGCACGCCGGCTCCCTTTTATACCCGGATATCCGGGGGCGGAGTCCGGCATGCAAATTTCATTCGCCAATTTTCATTGGCCTGTTCAAGTCAGTCAGAGAAGGTAGGTTCTCAAGTCAAACCCTATTCTGTCGACACAACGTCGAGAGACCGACAGAAAGGGAACAATGAATTTCCAAAGTAGTATTTTTGTCTTGTTTTGCAGTAGTACAAATATCTACAAAAAGAGTCTAGTTTTCTGAAAAATAAATCATCAAAATGATGTGAGTTAATGCTTTAAACTGCAACTTTAAAGTAAACTAAAGGCTTGTTTTAAGCTTACACTTAATTTTCTTTTCAGAAAACAAGAGTGACAGTTCACCCTAAAATGAAAATTCTGTCAAATTAGGTACCCTTTATAAAGCATCTATAAATGAGTTCATTAATTTCATTTACAAATGCATAATGAAGCAGTTATTCATTACGGTTCATTCATCATGGCTCCTTTCACATACTCTTTTTTTTATTTATCGGATATGGTAAAGTTTAATTGACTACACATTTTACATTTTCCCCATCATTTTGTCTTGTACTACCCAATATAAGTCCTACCAGTTCACCTCCAACCATATCATTCCATTTGCACCCTTGCTTTCTCCTCTATCTTCTACAGCAGTGAAGCCACAATGCCCCCCTCCTCTGCATTATTAATGAGATATTAATGATTTTCTGACTTCCTGACCTCCAGGTCTCCATTAGTAACCTGTAGGCTGAGAAAACCCAGTGCTGGACAAGGCTGGCCGAGCTAATGAGACCTACATTCTCACAGCCATTAACACAAACATCTATTCTGTTAGAGGTTCCGGAACCCTGTTTGTGTTGCCGAAGATGTGCCAGTCAAATTTATAATACAATATCCATCCGACTTGTTCGATCTTTTTGCCGTATGCATACAGGATTTCAGGGCAAGCTGTGGCTGTTTTTTTCTTTGAACCGGAGCCTGGAAACAAGGCAGTATTCATTTCCCATCATGCAATGGTTCTACCGTGGAGTCCTGAGGTGTTGCTTAGTGTGTGTTCTGCATGAAAGTTGTGCCTCAGTTTAACCATCATTAACACTGAGAACATTAGAGTCATGGTCACCTGGAAGTCATCTAAGCCTTTAGCAGTCATCTGTATTAGCACGGTTACTAAGGTAACGGAGACTAAAAGCTCCGCTCTTTCTTTCTTTCAGAAGAAATCTTGGCGAACAGTCAGGAAAAGTCCAATAAAGTAGTTTCAAAGATAAGCTTTTGTCAGGTGCAGACTTATATATTGGTTTGAACCTTTTGTATTCAAAAAGGTTTGCAGCCGGTTTTTTAGAATGCTGGGAGTTCAGAAAGACAAAGCGAAAGAAAGGATAAACTCCACCCTGTTCTGAAGTTTGCAGGTTGCTTGGTAACCAATGAATCGTTCATATTAAAAGCAGGTGAGCTGGTACGGCGCATGTGCTTGTCTTGTATAACTCTTTCCTCGCTCTTCTGTCCCCTTTTGCACCTTTCTTTCCTACCGGCCTCCTTTAAACTCCCTTTTCTCCGTCTGCGTTTCTTATTCCTGCCCCCCCCCGCTCTTTGCAGTCTGTCCATCAGAAATCTCATTATTGTTGGCTGTGTATACATCTCAGTGTCTCATTAGCAGGCTTCCAGAGAAGCAGAGGACACCATGTCTGAACTTCTGTACCAATTTGTCTGTCTCTGTCTCCCTCTCTGTCTGGGAACCGTGTTTCCCACAGTGCATTAGGCCCATCCTTCAGTGAACTGAATAAGTAAAGATGGCTGAGACGCAAGGTGAAAAGTCAAACTGCAGAATCATGGGAAATGAAAAGCTCTCTTGTGCGTTATCGGGTCTTGTGTATGTGGTTTTATGTGTGTCAGGACTTAGGTTTTGCTCTCTTTGTGAGGATTGAATGGTAACATATAAATGCTGAGGCTAGTTGACACATGGGAAATGCTTGTATATATTTCCGTGTACAGTACTGCACAGTATGTTGACGTAAAACAATTCAGATTTTCTTTAGTTGTCCTAAATTAGACTTCTCTGACTTCTGTTTTTCAAAATAAGGTAACAGCTCAGTGATCCCACTCTCGGGTAAACAACACATGTGTGTTTTATTTATTTAGCATTTCTAGATGTATTTTGTCCATTCCAGTCCAGTCCAGTGTCTGTTGAATTTCAACTAAATCAAACCTCAGGAGTGACAAAGTTTTCACAGTAATGTGAAAGACTGACAGCATGAAAAGACACATGAGAACCGTGATAAGAATCAAGGTTACAACATAAAACATATTTGTTGAACTTTTCCCAAATACATGTACAAAATAAGAGTTTGGTTCCAAAATGAGATAAAACAAATTAAAAAATCATATTTTTTTATTGTGTTTTATTGTATTAGTTGGCTGTATTTTTTTTAGTTATTATGGCTCAAATCAAACCAAACGGAAGTTTGATTGATATTAATTGGACCGCACAATAAAAACATGATTTCTTAGTCATGTTGGAACCAAACTCTTCAAATAATACTATAGTATTGCTTAAAATTGAATAAATACTGCCGTATTTGAGGTCTGAAAAAACACAGAGCATATTTTCTGTTCTTTAAACCTGTTTCTCTCGTTTTCATTTTCTGAAAATAAATGCAAAAAGAAACAATATTTTTATTTGAAATTGGGGAGAAATATTGCAAATAGTTAACAGACCATTTTACCTAATCACACTAGTAAACTCAGAAAAACAGAAAATCATTTTGAAATGGTCTCTTAATTTCTTCCGCGGCTGTATTTATTTGAACTATTTAATGGCATATTCCATGGTGACTTATTAACTCTACAATTGGAGCATGTTGCCACTAACTGAACTACTGTATATCCCAAGGACAGCGCATGACAACCAAAACAAGCAAGATGAAGCTTAAACGTCAGACTTTAGAAAAGCATAGTTTTGGGCTGAGACAGGTGTGACATTTCATGAAACATACACGCTTGAAAAATGTTGCATGATATGCAAATGACAAAACTACTCTATAAGTGAGATTGAAATGTTGGTTCTGAAAACATTAGCTTTTAGTCTTGTATACTTTACAGTGTGTTTGAGTTTAAACTGACAGACAAATGAGAAAAAAAAACGTACACTAACCCTCTTCTCTCAATAGGTAGTGGTCTAGCTTTTGTTGAAACTAGTAACTTTGTATTAGCACCTATTGTACTCTTTGTAAGTCGCTTTGGATAAAAGGGTCTGCTAAATGACTAAATGTAAATGTAAACTTGTTAGAGATTTAAGAACCCAAATACAATTTAAAAGAACGTATTCTATACTAAGACTTTGGGTATTTGTCATGTTGAATCTAACACAGCTTTTTCTATTCACAGGTGAACGAGATCTATCATGACCACTCTCTTGGGGCACGAATTAACGTGGTGCTAGTCCGGATTGTTTTGGTGGATGCCAAAAAAGTAAGCATGCATTTCATTTGTAACCTAAAAATGCTTTTTCCCTTTCAAAGAAATTCACAAACGATACATCTCAGCGTTCACTGTATTCGTTTAGCACCTTTGCAGTTCTGTATCGTGACAGTTTGACATATCGTATCTGCTGTTAACTGTATAGGCGCACACACCCCTTTTTCTCTCCTATGCCGTCTTTCGAACACACACACCTGCACAAACACATAAACACACTGCCAACTTGGCTTACGGTACATGCACATATTTTCCACCTCTTCTGTTGGGTGCTCACCATGGCCTAGGCCTGTTATTCCACCGGACTGAACACAACGGGAACTAAAAGCATGGCGTTCCCAGAGGAGTCTTTTCAAAGTCACACGCCTTCACAGTTCAACACCAAAGCACACAGAGTGCTGATGTTATGCAATTGGCTTCTGAACGCCCCTCCCTAACACGTACACATACATAAACATGCACACACATATACGAGCTATGGAGCCGGCAAAGAATTCTGGGAAGAATGAAGAATTAATGATGACCCTGCCTCATTCATTAAAACTGATAAAATCGAGGTTACCACATAAACATTTTTTTTGAACTTTTCCTAAAAACATGTACAAATATATCTGTTGTATTGCTGAAGAGGAAATATGAACTTGTTTTCTTTGCACTATTTGAGGTCTGAAAAAAAGACAGAGCATTTTTTTCTGTTATTTTGACACGTTTCTCCGGTAAATAAATGCGACTTTTTTTAATTTGGGAGAAATATGGTTAGCAATTCACGGAATGAAACAAAAATTATCATTTTACCCAAACACATTATAATAAGTTCTGAAAAAACAAGATTTTAAAATGGTCTATTTTAAAATATATAGTTGTGTGTGACTTTGTGGGGCTTTTTGGATTAATAGCTAATACGCAGTGTTTGGGAAACAGATCTATTTGATCTTGCTAATGTAGTCTTTAAATGAAACGCGACTGAGAACGCCTGAGCTTTGATAGAGCCTCTTTCGAACAATAAAACCTTTCTTTAGAGAACATCTGAATCATTTGATGTCTGGACTTGTAATTGCAGGAATAAATGGCGAAGGTAACATATAATCCACTTATTCCATCAGCATCAATGGTTCACCCAGGAAGAATCTTTTCCCCAGAAGTGCTATCTGGATATGTAACCTGGAAGGAAGATATTTTTAAGCCATTTAAACATGACAATCCTTCACTTCTCTATCTCGGCCATGGTGCTCGCCATTACCGCAGATGTCAGTTCACCAAGACTGAGGAATAGCTCACAATGCTATAGTGCCACACATTCTGCTCTTCATTCTGAGATGCACAACCACCCCCAGCCATTATGATAAATGGTGATTTTCCTCTGTGACAGATAGTGTGGGGGTTTCATGGTGATTACATGCGGTTTCGGGTTAGAGAGAGGTCTGCCGCGGGTCAGGCAGATGGCGTTTCCTGGGCTGATTTGTGGTGATTGTCCCCCTGGCCTTGTTTTTTCAGGATTAAGTTCTTAAAATGCAAACTGTACCGCATCAACACACCAGGCGCTTGGCACACAGGTCTTTCTCTGTTTACTTCTATCGCTATCTCTTCATCTCCATTGCTCTCAAAATCTCTCTCTTTACATTTGGGGGACACGTCGTATCCAAAGCACCACATTTTTATTAGGGTGTTCCCTCGGTATTGAACCCATGACCTTGGCATTGATGATGCTACACTCTACCAGCCGAGTTACAGGAACACTGTCTTTAGCTCTCTGTCTGTTGCTCCTGACGCTTTGTCTCTTCTTAACTGATTTTTTACTCATTCAGGGATGGATTTCCCATAAGGAGCTCCCAGACTTTTCCCAGTGGGATGGTCTGCTTGTGGGCTTGCTGTTGAAACCAAATTTAGATACAATGTACAAAGATTTCAAATAGAGACGAAGTTCCGACATCAAGTCATTTTAACAGTGCCATAGGTGACAACCCTCACATATCCCTTTATGGCTCATTTATGGTGTTTTGGATTGAATCAAAATTTGTCCAAGAATGGTTCTCCATTCCTTCACCTGTTTCCTTCCTTCACCTACACAGATGGGGAGTTTTGGATATTCTGTAATGGTCAGTTTAATGCCCAGTGTCGAAGACAAGACTTAAGGCTAGTCTCAGACTAAAATGAATGTTTGAGCTGTCCTTACTGAAAATAACTTGCCGTGGCATATCTTTAAATATATCAGTGCCATTGCTTTGTCTCAAGAAACAGACAAGAAATGTTGTAACTTAAATATCCTATTTAACCAATACTCAGTAATTATTTCTTAAACACAAACATCTACACTAGAAATGTATTATTTAATGCATGAGCTAACTTTAAATGAATAAATGCTTATTTCCATAACCATTTCAATATCTCGTATTAGGCAGACGGGTCTGGAGATTTTTTTACTCTCGAAACATCCCTGACTCAATTTATATGTTCAATTTAACAACGTCTGATTTGATTGAACGCGACGTGCAGTATTTCCCCCAAAGCTTTCATAACATATTTGAGATGTTTTGGCAGGATTATAATACAAAGTGTTAAAATAAACTAGGTTTAAATATATTTGAGACGTTTAAACTAGGTTGTCTAAAGGTACTATTTAACTATTTGCTTTTGAATGGAAACCTACTAACAAACACAGAGGTTTTGTTTCTACTTGGTATTACCGAGGATGACAACAATTATGTCATTGTTTTTACAACATCTCCTGCTGCTATATCCGGCACACAAACCTGTTGACATTATTATATAACTAGAATGAGATTTGGCTTTTTGCTAATGAGGATCGCCTACAAAGTCTTTAAACATGATCAAAAATGTCGTCATTATGAGTTTGGTGGAACCTGTGCACGGAGACACGAATGGACTCATGGCTACCATAACTCAAATGCTGTACGATTAGACTGGGGTGTGTTGGGATCATAAAACTGTCATTGACGTTTCTTCTGACATGTGGTAGGCCTTGATTTGTTTATTCCTGGTAAATAAACAGATATTGCTGAGATGTTTGCAATGTAAGATCCACTGTTGAGTTTACACCGGACCCAACAGCCCATAACTGATTATCATAAACAAACAAAAATGTCCTTGAAAAGAAACAGTCAAATACATGTTATGTTCAGTTTAGAGTGATGTCTTTAATGACTAAGATGTAAACACTGATGCCGATGCACTTCCAGTTTCCTTTTTAATTCTTACATGTACAATTAAATATTAAATATATACGTTCAAAATTTTGATCCGATTCTAAATGTTCTGATGGTTGTATTCTGTTCAAACGCTTCTGGACCAGAGTTGAATCAGCGTTGCACGTTTTTACAAAGTGGTCTATAGAAACTTTTTACGGGAAGGTTCCAAAAATTGGGTTGTACTAAACGGCATTTCTGCAAACGACTCTTCCATCTTTATTTTTAAGAGAACAACCGCTCTAGATCACCCACCTATTTCAACAGCACAGCCTTTAAGACTGTCAGGTATACATCTCTCCCCCTCTCTATTCTCTCCACCTCTCTCTCTCTCTTGCTCTCTTCCACAAACGCCTGGTTCCTCCACACCCACTCCTCCCCTCCGCAGCCCCAGCCCCGATCAGCATGCAGCCTCGCCGTCTTGCCACCAGGTTGTCCATCATTCCCAATTACTGTGGCAACCGTTGCTGCCGGCTGCGGCACGCACTGATCAACACACTGACCCTGCGCACCTCCAACATCGCGGTCTCTTCCGCAAATCTCTTCTCGCAGAAAGAGACCCTGACACGCTATAACCCGCATCAGTCCGGAGAAAGAGTGTGTGCGTGTGTGTGCTTAGGTGCGAGTGAAAACATTGTGCGTTATGCAGTTGAGTGCAGATAAAGATGCAGTGATGTTCTTGTAATGAGGACGCCTGCACGTCTGTCATGTCTCGTGTTCACGAGAACACTCTCCTGCGAGAAACACCCTTCTCTGTGATATTATCAACAAATATGTCAGCATGGTGGAATGATGTGATAAGTCGCTGGGAAACTATGTACACAGAACTGTTATATTGATGTTATTAGTCTGCAAATTTCATAAACGCAAATAAATTGAAGCGTAATGAGAGAGTAAAGCAGCAGACGCACTGGTGCTGGGAGTGATGCTGAGCTGAGTTATCCGTATGTTGTGTTCCCACCGCCCTCTTTCTCAAGGCGCTTCAATGCAATGTATTGGAATGAAGATGGCGCCCCCTATAGCATACTAGAGGTACTACAGCATTTTGCGGGGTAGTTCATGAACCTGATAGGATGTAAAAAGCAATTGTGGGAGTTATTTTAGGACACACAGCTGGAAAGATTTTTTAAGCTTTATTTAGTAACAATATACACAACCGCTGCAAAAATATAGCTGATATATAAAATAATAGCCATTAATGTAAAAAAACGAAAAGAATAAAGAAATCAGGGCATTTAGGTCTAATCAACAACAGCAATTACCAAAAAAAAGTGTTTGGTTAAAAGTTCAAGGCTTTGCAATAGTCACATCTGGAAAGAATCTTTCACTTCCATGACTCGTGTGGCCACGTCATCAAAATACAGCAGCACATGCATGCCTGAATGTACCTCTCCATGCATTTTTTTCCATGCACAGATCCGGAGCTGTGTTTTTCATTTGTCCACACAAGCTTTGTATTAACTTGTATTAACAAGATCTGTGATGTGACCAGACGTGATGCACAATTTGGAAATAGGGTTTTATGTCGCTTCGAGCATGACTAACACCTTTCTGTTCATTTTCCAGTCCACGAGCCTCATTGAGCTGGGCAACCCATCCCAGAGTTTGGAGAATGTGTGTCGCTGGGCTTTTGAACAGCAGAGGAAGGACACCAATGATAAAGAATACCACGATCATGCCATCTTTCTCACTCGCCAAGAGTTTGGGCCCACGGGAATGCAGGGTAAAATAAAAAACAACAGACACACACCAGCACAGCATCATCAACATCTAGAGACTTCAGCTTGTTTATCATTAAAATGTAAATAGGCTTGATATAAGTGCCACAAAGTGCTTCAAGTACCACAATGACCTGGATAAGATCTTGACCTCAGTCCTCAAAATATCAGTGACATGAATGTGTGATGAAGATGTGAGGAAGACGAGCTCAATCAGCTGTTGTTATGTGTTGCTAGGTTACGCTCCTGTCACAGGCATGTGTCATCCCGTGCGGAGCTGCACCCTCAATCATGAGGACGGTTTCTCTTCTGCTTTTGTGGTGGCGCATGAAACCGGCCACGTGTGAGTATCTGCTGCACTTTTGCATGCCTGCTTGAAGATGTCAACGTGTAGATGCTGTAAGCATGTTGACATATAAAGCAACTAATTTTGGGTCCCACTAATATAGCCCAGTCATACATTCATATTAGTTTTTTAAATAAGAAAATCTAGATTTTTCATGGAAATATCTGAAGAGTTTGGTTCCAAAATGTGATAACTCAACAAAAATCATGGTTTTATTATGTTATCATAATTTAGTTGTGTTAGTTACTTGTGTTTTTTAAGTTATTGTGGCTTCAACCAAAACAAACCAACTGCAGTTTGATTGATATTAATGCACAATAAAACAACATGATTTTTTAAACATTTAAGACACCTAGGTATCAAATTTTGGAACCAAACTCTTCATCTGTAGTAAGTATCAACAAATATTAATGCTATGAAGTGTTTTATTAATCAGGAAAACCATGACCAGTATTTACAAAAAAAAGTGGGAATGTCATGGAAAAGCTGTATGATGAATTTTAAACTAAGTGATCCCTATATTAAGTTGTAATGAAAGGTTAAGGGTACAGTTTAGTGTAAGATTTCTTTATGTTTTATAGGTTGGGAATGGAGCATGATGGGCAGGGGAATCGTTGTGGAGATGAGGTGCAGATGGGGAGCATCATGGCCCCACTAGTGCAAGCTGCTTTCCACCGGTTCCACTGGTCCCATTGTAGTCAACAGGAACTAGACCGCTACCTAAAGTGAGTACTAGCACGGCCATCGACAGGTGGAACAACCTGGAACATTTTTCCACTTTGGTCCAACATGCTATACTGTAGTCCACTCTTTGGGCCTGGGTAAGAAAGGCCCACCTTGTGCCGGCTCCTGCAAATTTATTTGGCAACATTGAATGCAAATCATGCATACTCATACATAACACAACTAACCGCTGTTGAGTATGTAAAAAAGTATGATTGCGGATTACACACCATCCCATTCTTCCACTGTAGTTCATACGATTGTCTCCGTGATGACCCATATGAGCACACATGGGAGGAGCTTCCAATGCTACCCGGACTGCATTATTCCATGGACGAACAATGTCGCTTTGACTTCGGGGCAGGATACATGATGTGCACAGCGGTGAGTGTTACATTCGCTGCTGCACAGTGTTTTTCTTTCCACATAATGCATTATTACTGAGATTGTAAAATCTCTGAGCATGTATAAACTCCTTTGAAAGCCATCAGCTTGCCACAACAATCACCATTTGTGAATCATTGGGTTTACAGTAGCTTACCGTGACCCAGTATGTGTTATACATGCCAGTGATGCATTATGAGTGTTAAGCAACTGTGTTTTGATATCTGTACATGCCATAGGAAAGAACAGATGAAACAGATAGTCATAGCACAGTATTTCTTTAAACAATTGGCAGATTCACACTTAGAAGCATTTTTTATAAACCTCAATTTTTTTAATTAGTATTTTTTGTCAGAATTTTCGGTCGTTATAGACATTTTTTGTTATACATCCAGTTTAGACCCTGTTTTATATAAATTAGGGGTATCATTTAGTAATAAACATGGCTATATTTTGTATTACTTTACAGAAAATCTGGCTTTTCAGATTATCAAAACCAGATGGCAAATGTTTGAAATCACTTGATATTTGATGTCGCATCAAGAAACTGGATTAAAAATGATTTCAAGAATCATTTCTGTTCACTTTGAACAAATTAAATTCCAGTTAAACAGCACTGCTTGGTCTGTACTTCACTGTCTTGTTAAACATTCCCTCAGCTGCAAAAGGTGGGGCCATCCGGAGCCCAGGTAAGGTGTTCTAATCAGTTGCCATGTGGCCTCTTTTGTTTCAACATGGTTGAACGTTCTTGTTACTTGTTTCATTATGTGTTTTTGCTTGTGGTTAAACCCATTGTCGTTATTCAGACATGTACGCAGCGGGATCCTAAACCCACAATCTGTTTCTCATTCCTCACTCGCTACTGACACTCACATGGAAGACGGAATTATTTGATACCGTGTTTTATTCATGTCGTTTTGTCTTTCCACACGAGTTAAATTTGTAGGCTGCGTAATGTGAAGTTAAAACATGTTTTGGGTTCAATGCAAAGTAATTATTGTTTTGAAACTAAAACCAACATTAATGATAGCATGATTTAATTGTAATAAAATCACATGCTAACATTTGTCTGAAACATCCGTTTGGCCCGCGCAGTGTCAGTAAACACAAGGAATTTAGCTTTATGGGATTATTTTTGTGTCATTAAAAATTAACGCAAACCTAAAAAAAACGAGCAAACATGTACAATGAGAAAGAAAAAAAAAACACTTTGATATTGAAAGCAATAAACTCAATTGCAAGAATGTGACAAGATTTTCTTAACAATTTTCTAAGTTTCGTCTTTGCAAACAATAGTTTTTGAATTCGCTGCTAGAGTTTTCCTTTACGCTTCTCAAGTTTTCATTCGCCTTTCTGGCAAAAATCTAGTGAGTTTTTGATTGACAGCTCCAATCATGAAGTGCAAACCTGGTGTTTGTACTTAAAATTACTTTCTTTTTAAGTTAGTTAGTAATTGGTATTTGAAGTTGTAAATGAATGTAGGCTTAATTGAATGAATGTAGGCCTAATTCAGATAATATGGAACATCTTTTATTCCTGTACAGTAACAATTCTGTCTTAGCTTGTTCATTATGTGCTTCATATTTTGTTGTATTTTATGGACTATAAAGATTATTTTCTTAAACAAGAACGAAGAACATAGCATTCAATAAAAAGAGAAATGACAGATTATTGGGTAGTGAGAAATGAAAGGGCTACATTAAAACATTACTGCATACTGTGCGGAGATTACAACTTTTCGGTTAAATTAACGTACTTCGGTGTCCAGATGAGGATGACGACGACAATGTCACTCTTGCATACAGTCTCCCTTTAAAGAATTAAGTGCCCTTATAAGTCAAGTACTTTATCTATATTTTTTAAACTCATGGTGAATTTACAGTATCATACCCCTTTCTTTGCATACAAAGAAAGTAGACCTCATAAAATAGTATCAATTCAATTTTATATATACAAAAAAATTCATAAGGTGACACAATTGGAGGTCTTTTGTTTTGAATGTTTTATCTACAAAGTCTGCCTCTTGCAAACAACTCGTTCATTATGTATATACACACACCTACATAAAACAGGTTAAAGAAAAGCAGAAGAGAGACTTCTCATAATATAAACAAACATTTAAAGATAGAAACAATACGTACAATTCGTGCACGATTATTATCTATGAATAACAAATATAAGCTGAAAACATATATTATGACTTTCTGGTCAGGGAGCTGTCAATCCAAATCTCTCTAGCCACTAAGAGAAAAGTGGCCCGCCCATTTAAAATTCGAGAAGCGTTAACGTAAACTCGGAAAGTGAAAATGATCTAGCAGCGAATTCATAAACCAGTATTAGCAAAAACCAATACAGTTTATTTGGAAGAATGTCACATTTTTGCATTTGAGTTTATTGTTTTCATTATCAAAGTGTTTTTCTTCTTTCTCATTGAATCTTTAAGTTTGCGTTCATTTTTATTGGCACAAAAATAATTCCATATGTGCAATAGCCAGAAAAGGCTGTAAGAATATGTTAACAAACTCCACACACAGAAATGACACCAGCCATACGTAGCATAACATAAAGATCAGTCCCGTCACTTAACGGACAATAAAGATACATTTCTAAAATTTTTCTAACAAAAAAACATTTCATGATATTCATATAAGTGCCAAACGAGTAGATGTGTGGATTTTAGCGGCATTTAGTGGTGAGGTTGCGAACTGCAACCAACGGCTCACTTCACCTTTCAAAGCACCACGAGGTCTGACACAGAAAAAAAATCACTTTTTGGCTAAGGAAATAATATATTTACGAAACGTGTTCTGTGGAGCGGTTTGTCAGTTTACGGCTACTGTAGAAACAAAACGAATTCTGTGTTAGGCGACCCGCGGTGTATGTAGATAGAAAAAGCTCATTCTAGGGTAATTAAAAGGTCTTTATACACATCTGAAGACATAGTTATGTATATTATATTAGATCCTCCTTACTCCTAAACATTGCACCTTTAAACTTTCTAGAGGCATTACCTATTATAAGTGCTTTGCTGTAAACTATTTTAAGGGTCAGAAATGTTTTCTGTTGTAGTGGAAAGCACACCAGTGAATAAGACTACAAAAGTTATTTTGTATTGAGCCCAGAACATTTCCCTAATGTCAGCTTAACCAGGTCATTGGAACCTGCGGGGCTATTCAATGAATGTTCTGCATTTATTAGAAAAGTAAAGCAATGAATAAACTGCAAGCTCAGAGTTCAACACAATTCACCCAACATTTCAAAATCTCTACAGGTGCTAAATAATTGTTTCAGAAGCAAACTCTTATTCAAACAGAGATCACAGTAACCGAAATTATTTTGCACTTGATGTTTTGATGTGTTTGAAAAGCTTGTTGGGTTCAGAGTCCTGCTAAATTGTGTGTCAGCTTTCTGACATCATAAGCACTACGGATTTTGGTCTTCTGCACCTTACTGAGGGAAAACTAAATATTTCCTTTAACCTTCATTAATGGGAGGCCATCTCCCATCACTGCGCAACATTTCGTCATTCTGCTGTGGTCTTGGTCGCAGGCTGTACCAAAACTAAAACATTTACATCTTTGTTTTGCATGAAATATGTTGCATATACTGTATAAAATTTGAGTGGGTGTAAATGTGTAATATTCTTCGTTTTATTGAGCCTTAACACCGTACACAGTATCTGTCACACACAGTTTGCTGTTAATTTGACAGGAGTCCTGTTTTTTTATGTCCTGCAGGAATATAAATGTATGAATTATTGCAAATCAGAGAGAGGGAGAGGGTTGTCGTATACTTTATTGTATTAGTTCTCAGCTGGTTTTGGACATTGCGTGGTGTGCAAACACCATACTGGTAGAGCATTGTGCTAGCAATGCAAATGTCGTGGGTTCGATATCAGGGAACATGCATACTGATAAAAAGATATGTATAGACTAAATGAACTGTAAATGTAATGCCCAATGCAAATATACAATTATTTTGTGCTTTCTGGATCAACTGCATTTTACCTTCTATACAGACGTGCTCTTATTTGTTGGTACCCCTTTAAGCAAATTGAAATAATGCTTCATTCCTACTGAAGAGTGATGAAAATAAAAGCCATTGTATGATGTATATTTGCATGCCTTTGGTATGTGTTAGAATAAAGCAAAGAAGCTGTGGAAAGAGATGAATTATTGCTTATTCTACAAAGATATTCTAAAATGGCCTGGACTCATTTATTGGTACCCCTTAGAAAACATAATGAGTCCTGATCTGAATCCAATCGAACATCTATGGAAAGAGAGAAGTGCAGAAGTCTCATCGAGAGCTACAGAAAACGTTTGCTTGCAGTGATCGCCTCTAAAGGTTGTGCAACAAAATATTACGTTGGGGTCCTATCATTTTTGTCCCTAACATTTCAATTTGTTTTATTATTTACAATATTATGTTGAATACAAAATCTAAAGCAAAGTCTGATTTCTTTTAAATATGGAATAAACAATGGTGGATGCCGATTACCTTAGTCAGTTTCAAGTTACTTCAGAGAAAATTGTGCATTCTTCGATTTTTTGAGGGGTACCAACAAATTTGAGCACGTCTGTACATTTGCTCGCATTTTGGCATCTGTCTTCTGTGCACATATTAAATGAAAAGTTCACCCAAAAATGAAAATTCGGTCATTTACTCACCCTTGTGTTGAGTTGAATCCGTATACATTTCTTTGTTCTGATTAACCCAGTTCTTGACCACCATTGACTACCATAGTACAGATTTTTTTATAAAATTATTTGTTCTGTTTAACACAAAAGAAGATATTTCGAAGAATGTAGGAAAGCAAACAGTTAATTATTTTCTGCTATGGTAGTCAATGGTGGCCCAGAACTGTTTGGTTACATTCTTCCAAATATCTTTCTCTTTGTTCATCAGAACAAAAAAAAACGAGGGTGAGTAAATTATGAAAGAATTTTTATTTTCGGGTAAACTGCCCTTAAACATTTATATATTTATATACACAATCTGATGTGACTCTGAATTTGACTTGCTGCATTTCTTATGTCAGAGAGTTTGAGAATAAATTTCTCTTTCTGTTCCTCTGTCTCTCAGTATCGCACCTTTGACCCCTGTAAGCAGCTTTGGTGTGCTCACCCGGACAACCCCTTCTTCTGCAAGACCAAAAAAGGACCGCCCATTGATGGCACGACATGTGGAGATGGGAAGGTACCGACACACAGACTCTCATGCAGATATGCCCTGAGGTTTCAGACCCGCTCACTTCCTCTCTTGTGTCTCAGCACTGTTTTAAAGGGCACTGTGTGTGGCTGACTCCAGACATCATTAAACAGGACGGAAGCTGGGGCATGTGGAGTGAGTTTGGCGCCTGCTCTCGGCCCTGCGGAAGGGGAGTGCAGTTTCGTACGCGACATTGCAACAATCCACTGTGCGTACGATTGTGAATTTGTGCATTTTGTATGTCGAGATTATGTCAAAGTTTATCACCGTTGTGTTTGAAACAGCAGACTTAAGTTCTCCAGTTAAATTCAAAGATTCGCTTAATAGAACTCGGTGTTATAATCCCACTATTAAATATAAAATCTGTGACTATAATACAACCATTGACTATAATTTGAACAATTATTAAAATCTTTTGGTTCTCTCTTATGGTAATATTTTTCCTAAATTCTTCTAAAATCAGAGCTTTAGTTTATACTCCGAACAGATGCATTCAAAGTTTTAATGCATCTTAAATAAAATATTTGATTAAAGAGATAGTTCACCCAAAAATAAATCTCCCTCATATGATTTAATACCTTTATTATAAATGACTTTGTTTTGATGAACACATTAAATTATATTTGGAAGAATGTTCATCATTGAATCAGTCAAAGGTGCCCCAGAACTGTTTGTTTTCCTTAATTCTTTAAAATATTTCATTTTTCTTACTATGGTCGTGGATGATGTCCCAGAACTGATAATTGCTAACATTCTTCCAAATATCTTTCTCTGTGTTCATCTGAACGAAGAATTTTAAACCGATTTGAATCAACCTGAGGGTGAGTAAATGATGACGGCATTTTTAGGTGAACTGTCCCTTTAAAGTCGGAAAGCGTTGACTAACATTCATTTCCTGTTTTACTTTATTGCTTTTACTTGATCGTTTTTCACTTTCTTTAACTTCCTCCAGTCCAGCTAACGGTGGACGTTCTTGCTCCGGTCCGAGTGATCAGTTCCAAGTGTGTAACACTCAAGCGTGCGAGGACCCATACCAGGACTACAGAGCCGAGCAATGTAGCATGATGTACAACAAGTTTGAGCACCAGAATACCTGGCACCACTGGCTGCCTTATGAACACCCTGACCGTAAGTGACAAAAAAAAACCATTACAGACAGATATAGATTTAAGACATGGCTGTGTTTAAGACGGACTGGAAATTTTAAGAAAAACGCTTTTCATTTTGAACAGGTTAATAAAATTGGGTTGGAGCTACTGTGGCCCCAAAATATATTTTTTTAAGGAAGACATCAGAGGCCAAACTTTTTACGTTCTGTTCAAATCTGTATTTTTAAGGATTTAGATGTTGACGTTAATTCTGGACGAGTCTGCAGCATGTCAGGATTCTGGTATTAAATTGAATTATTATCATGCTTGCATTAGATCCTTTCCCAGACCGTTTTGTTCAGCTTTATTCGGTTCAATGTATTATCCAGGTCTATAAATGAGCTGATGTAATGTTTCTCTCCACACAGCTGTTCTCGCTTACACTGTGGGCATACATGAAGTTGTGATTTCATCCACGTATTCTTCCACACAATAATGACATCATCGCACACATGTCAGTGTAGTACATACAGTCCCCACAGAGTCATCTGCACTTTGTACATCCTTGGTTTTATAATCAACATAGACAAGTCCAAAGTAAAACTCATTCGAAGAGAGACTTTGTGAGCCTTTTATAATATGTTATGAAATTTATAACCAAGGATACACAGAAGAACTTGTGGTTTGGGTCCTACTGTTTAGAAGGGATTTGGATACCCTTGAGGAAATGAGACAACCAATTTTTGCCTGATGCTTTTAACATCTTCCACCTGTTAGAAATCAACACTATTGTTCTATTGATGTTATTGTTGATTTATTCAGACATGTGTGGGTAAAAATGTCCATGTTTTCTTTTTAACTAAATGTTGCCAGGAAGTTGGACAGGCATCTTATTGTTCATGGGCATGTTTTGGGAAGTTAAGCTGAACCCTTCTGGAATGTAAATGTTCCTGGAGGCAGTTTTGGAATTGTACACGGACATTCTGGGAATTTGTCTGAGATTATATAATGCACAATGAGTCAACAGGCCATCTTGGGGTTATGGAGGTGCATTCACACTTTATTGTTGTTAGTTTTGCACTAGGCTAAATAAAATATATATTTATTCCATTAAATACACTTTTACCAAGCCAAAGACAACAACTACTAAGATAACATTTTAACGTCCCTTCTAAATTTAAGAGAGAAGAACTGTACTAAATACATTTTTATATAATATCAAACTAATATTGATATATAACGTTATTTTATGTTATATGTATATAATATTATTATTTGGATCACTTTCAGAGTGATTTTTTCAAGCTGAAGAACAAGAAAACATTGACAGCCAATCAAAACATTCAATGTAAAATTGCATTGCACAAGCATAACATTATCATCCTTTCGTTAATATAGTTATACTGTGGTTATCTTAAAAGTTATCCTTACTTTCTTTATTAAATAAACCCATCGGCTTCCGTACAGGGAAACAGTTTCTTCTCAATTTGTCTCAACATGCACTTGATCTTGTTGTCGTTTACTTCTCCATCCATCATTCAACGACTACCTTTTTCCGTTTTCCGTAGCTAAGCAACGCTGCAAATTGTACTGTCAATCCAAAGAGACTCGTGCTGTAGTCTACATGAAGACTCTTGTGGAACCTGGAACACAGTGCTCCTACAAAGATCCCTACAGCGTGTGTGTGAACGGAGACTGTGAGGTGTGTATCTTGTGTGTATGTTTTGTGTGTGTGTGTTTAGTTGCCTGACGCTGACGGTGTCTCTCTCCCTTTAGAAAGTGGGCTGTGATAATGTGGTCGGATCAGCTCAACTTGAAGATAAGTGCGGGGTCTGTGGGGGGGACGGAACCAAGTGCAAAACTCACAAGTTCAATTTCACCTTTGTGGAGAAAAAAGGTACGTCTGTGTAGTCTTTGCAGGTATGTAGGCTCTGTACCAAAAACTATGTAGGTATCTATGTAGCCAGCATATTGTATTATAGGTTTCGACAGAAAGGCAGCATGATCGTGCGGTCTTCTAAGATGCCTTTATGCAAAGAATACAAGCGCTTGATCATCAGAATTTGGTCAAAAGAAATCAATCCCACGATGCATTGTGACAAGCTCAGTAATAAAACGGAACGCAAACTGGGAATAAAAAGCAAAGGGTTTTGACAGAACTGTATTCTATGTAGTGTTAAAACAGCCTGTTGCCGTAAGAAACAGATGTTCTGCTTTGATTTAGGTGTCATTAAAGTGCTGGAGGTTCCCCGAGGGGCGAGGCACCTCCTTATCCAGGAACTCAATGGGACTTCTCATATTTTAGGTGAAGCTTTATTATTTCCTGTAGGATTTAATGAAACGGCTGCAGTTTTCACTTAATGAAGCACTCTCTCTCTCTTTATGTGAATAGCTGTCAGGAATAAGGCATCAGGTGATTTCTTTCTCAACGCACACGGTGACTTCCCAGAGACACGCTCAGTTATAGAGAAAGGGCTCGAATGGGAGTACGAAAATAAAAACAATAAGGACACCATACAGATGAACGGACCTCTGAAAAATGATGTGGTTGTCATGGTAATGTCACATGAGTAGCTCACACGCACGTCAATATTTAAGAAATATATAATAATGACTTATTTGGCATTTGCATTGTATTTGTGTTTCAGATCCGAATGCATGGGACGGCCAAGGTGAAGGTGTCAATCAAATACATCACCGACAGTGACAGGCTAAGTGACAGTGCCAATGAAAACAACATGGTGCCAGATAATGCTGTGCCATATTCCTGGGTGTTGAAGAGGTGGACTCCTTGTTCAGAAACCTGTGGAGGAGGTATTTCATTGTTTCACCACAAGAGGGCATCATGATCTCTCTTTTTTTGTAAAATGTTTTATAGGGACATTTGAACATCTATAGCCCTATGGTCCAATTTCAGATGTGTAATTAGTTTTAGTCTCGAATTTGATACTCTGCATTTGTGTTTTTTATAACACATTAGTTCCGTTGAAGATTTGCCATGTCATTTCAATAAAATTTTTCCTTTTTGTATCCAAGATGTGTGTTTCAGTGATGAGTTCTTCTTGTGAACAGGTATTCAGAGGACGCGGTATGGCTGCCGAAAGAATGCAGAGATGAGGATGGTTCATCGCAGATACTGTGAGAAAGTCAGACAGCCTCCTCCACTGTTTCGAGACTGTTCCATGAGAGAGTGTGCTCAGCCCATGTAAGTGGTCAAAGTTAGCAAAACTAACCTACCTGAACTAAACCTCCCTTTGGGGACATCCTTGTGGAGGAATTGTCATAATAGATCTGAATGGACAGAAAACTGTGCAAATACATTTAGTTTTTTTTTTAGGTTTTCTTTGTCTAATATTAGGATTCTACCAGCGTTTAGGTGTGATAGTTGCTTAAAATAGTCATGGATTAAAATATATGAGTTAAGTTATCCATTGTGTTTTATTATAAATAATTGAACAGAAATAATCATTTCCTAGAATTTTGTAGGCTGCATTTGTATTCACATCCTGCAGATGTCAGCACTAGTATTTCAAAGACTACGTTCACGCTGGTAGAAATATATAGAAAAACAAAGAACATAACTAAACCACTCAATGGCTTCAGGTTATACAGTCAGGTTCTCTCCTTGTTATCATTTTTTTCCCTCGGTTAATTTCTGACCCTGATGTAAACAATGTATGTTGGGAAACGAATCCGAAACTATCTGTTAATGGAAAGTTGTTTAGTTGTTAAGTGTAACGTTAGAAAGTAGGTAGAGATAACACTATAATGGTATGGTTCAACAGACTGAGTCTGACTTGAAATGGCTTGCAAGCAAGCGTGTAGGTTTTAATGTTTGTTAACCATTTGTTTAGCAAATTGCAGCAATCCATTTTCTTCTTTTCTATCTTTCGCCAGTCTTTAAAAAATGATCCCTGATTTCGCACAGTACGATCAAACACAAAACACCTTTTTTTCCATTCTAAACATAGTAAAGACACAGGTAAAGACTTGCTTGACTTTTGTGTGCGGTGACGTCAAGGGCAAGCAATGCCGCCGAACGTCAAAATAAAAGCTTTGTTCAACAAGAGGTGAAAGCAGATGCCAATCAACATAAGTTGCGTATCAAATTTTGGGGTGACACCCAGGGTGGTCAAAGGTCAGGGGTGTTCAGTGCCACCTTGGACCCCCCTCTGGCTCCGCCACTCACTCCATGCAAAATCAGAATTGAGTATTAAGGCTGTCAGCATGAACGGTGTCTAAATTTAAGGTTGCCGGTGTGTTTGTGTGTTCAGCTGGGTTGCTGGAGAATGGAGCGAATGCAGTAAATCTTGTGGGAAGACGGGCACTCAAACACGCTCAGTTCGCTGCGTGCAACCTCTGGGAGACGGCAAGTTCAAATCCATTCGCAGTCGATACTGCAGCGACGAGCGCCCAGAGTCCCGCAGGGACTGCAACCGCAACCTGTGTCCCGCTGAATGGAGACTGGGACCCTGGTCACAGGTGAAGACATCTATCACAAGCACACTAATATGATGTTTTGCCTATGATTTTATATTTGTGACCCTGGACCACAAAACCAGTCATAAGAGTCAATCATCTGAAAGCTGAATACCATTTCCATTGACGTTAAACTTCCCATTGACGTATGGTTTGATGATAGGGCAATATTAGGCCAGATACCACTATTTGAAAATCTGGAATGTGAGGGTGCAAAAAAAATCTAAATATTGAGAAAATCGCCTTTAAATTGATCCATCAGAGGCGCTGTACAGGCTGCTGCTAAGAAGAAACAGGTTCATTTTAATGCTGTCTGTTGGCTTACCACTGTAATGATGTTGTGGAAAGTAGATGAACCCAAAAGTGAAAATTCTAAGTGTTACATAGATACCAAACTTGAGTTGGTATTTTCTAAAGAGCGGGCAATTTTTTATAAAAAAGTTTTTTATATACTTAAGGTAGAATATTTAAAAAATTTCTTTATGGAACACGATCTTGTTTTAACTTATGACTAGTTTTGTGATCCATGGTCACATCATAATAACACAAATATGTATACATTAAATATGCATTAATGTATAATTTTACAGTTTTTTACTGCGCGTGTGTGTTTGTGCTATTCTAGTGCTCTGTCACATGTGGGAATGGGACTCAGGAGAGGCATGTGCTTTGCCACACTCGTGACAACACCATCGGACTGTGTTTGGACTCCAAACCAGCGGCATTTAGACCCTGCAGAATAGATCCCTGCCTAAGTGCGTACATACATTTCTAGTGATGCTTTTAGTAATTATACATAACCATAATGCCTAACAGATCTTTTTTTTTTACTTTTCCCCAAAGGCATCATATACCAGTTTCAGTCCTGGCTCATTTGGTGCCCTTGACATTACCATTAAAAAAGAAAAAAAGTTTATTCACATGGTTTATTGATGCGTTTGCTTTTATAATGATCTGTTAGACATTATGTACAAAATAAACTTGCTTTGGTTTTGCCGCACAGTTTTGAAAACTAATAACAAACTAATTCATTTTACATCAACAGATGCACTAATACAGCTGACCATATTTCTTCCTCTCTCTTTCGCTTTCTCCGTTTCCTGTGCTTCCTCCTTCCCAAACCGACTCTCCCCTCGCACACAATAGGAAGCACTTCCGACTTCAACACGCATGGCAACTTCCTGATACAGTGGTTATCGCGTCACGACCCGAAATACCCTGTGCAGAGGATGACAAGTAAAGCTTCTCTCTCCAGCCACGTGGTGGCGTTGCGCTGTCTGTCGTCTCTCAGCTGGACCTTCCCTCTGTCGCTCTGCCTGGCTCTGCAAGGCAAACTCCCCTGACTGGCTTCCTTTTTCGAGGCTTGCACGCTTCTCTTTTCTGGGTGGTGGTCCTCCCTTATGGGGCGTTTCCGATAGGGGGAGTTCTATATGTTTCTCTCTCTCTCTGTCTCTCGCTCTCTCTCTATCTCTCTCTCTCTCCTTTGTGGAGCTCTGTGTTGTGAACGCTGGCCAGTAAGAAATTGTTGACAAAACAAAACATAAAAAAATTTCGGAGGACGTTTGTTGATTTGTGATCGGACAGGCAGTTTGCGAAGCTAGCTGAGGTTTCCGCGGGGGGCGACGCATCGTTGTGAATTACTGTCCGCTGCACGCTGCGTCCGTATGGCTCGCGCTCCTGAGGCAGACACGTTTTGAGGCGTTGCCCGAGCAAACGTTGTGAGAGAAAATATAAAAATGAAAGTGGCTAAAAAAAAGAAAAATTTAAGCTTTATTGTGAATGTGAACTTGTCACAATGAGGAAATCTTTGCTAAGTGCTCATTCCACAACCTAGTTCATTCTCGACAACCGACGGGACAAGCAAACAAACACACGAGATGGCAGAATTTACGCTATTAACATGGGACGTACTGTTGAACCACCGCCATACGTGGCCGATGGTGAACATGAGGTGGCACTTGATAAACAGGGTCGCTTTACTACACATGATCGATTGCCATAACCACCTCATCCTCCATCTTCTCTTTGACTGTTAACAAATTCAATAAATGCAGCTTATTTGTGCTTGCAGAGTTTAAACAAACATATGAATATATTTGTATTTATATATGACTATACATCTATATGGGTACCAATAATATGAAATATTAATAATTTGTTTTACCATGAATAAGCTGTAGCTTATTAGCCTAACATTTTGACTGCTATCGATTGCTTTAATTCTTGACTGTTACGTGTATTTTTTTATTGATTTTACATAAATACAGAACTATTGCTATTTAATAACAGAGGTTAAGTGTTGGGGGGCGGGGAAGACATATATTATGCAGGACTTGCTCAGCCAGTTTCTTCTCAGTTTTTCCCAAGAGAAGCGATTTCATTCTTCGGATTCATGGCGGGTCATATCACATGTCCATTGTTCATTGAACGATGTGATGAGAGCGTGCACGTGTGTGTGTGTGTGTGTGTGTGTGTGTGTGTGTGTGTGTGTTTTCGAGCGTATGCGACGTGTGCGTGTGTGTTCTCCAGCATGCGGTCTTACGACGCTTACCAGTGGTCATATTATCGGAACAACGACACATAAATATACCTCATGAATTTTCATCTCCATCCAAGCTCTTTTTTTTCTGCGACAAAACACAGAACTCAAGAACAATGCCTTACTACGTTTGAATGTATTGGCATATGTGTGTGAAAGTGATGGCTTTCTGCACAGAAACGTGGTTTGTCACACCTGAGGCAGCTTCAAACTAAACGTATTACACAACCGACCGATCAGCCAATTGTCATACACATCCAAAAACGATCGCTGATCCATTTGGATACGGTGAGCGTTTTAACGGAAACCAACTCTTGGCATCTCTTTATCATGTCATTGTATTGTGAAACACATTTCTGTTGTGACTATGTAGCGAGCTATCCGAATTTTCATGCTCAACGCCGTGGAGAAAAAAAAACGACGAAAAGCCAGACCTTGCAGTGAGATACTGTAAATAAACGTTGGTGTTTACTGTATTTAATAACATTTATGACTGTTATCTCCTTACTTATAAGAAAAAAAATGCTAATATTATATACTATGGGTAACTGTCATGTTACTTCACTGGCCTAACCGCGTCTTGGCTGGCTGTTGTGGGGAAATTGTCTGGGGAATATTCAGATGGACTTACGTGCACTGCGTCTATATGCACTTTGATTTATCAGGGAAACTTTGTTAATGTTTTGTAAATGTTTAATATATGACACATGTATGTGCCATGCTAGTTTTTACATCGTCACAGAAATCCTGTATTTTATTTAACCAATGACCTATTTATTTATTTACCTGTTCATCTGAATTACTAATGGATTAAATGTTCTCAAAGTAATGAAGTGTTTAACCAAAGTTACTGTGAACTTGTACCTTTCAATACAGGTGATTTATTTTTCTGAAGAAGACAACTCTATCTGTGTGTTTCAAGGGGGGTGGGAGTGCATTTCATTGTTAAGTTTCTGTCATGATCGACAGCAAAAGTAGGAATAAAAAAGTGTAATAAAAACGGTAAATGGTGTTTCTTCTGGTGTGTTTTTTAACTTGTTGCTTTGCTTTCTGCTTGCTCCTCTATAAAGGTGGGACTTGTTTGACTATTTTACAAGCCATTTTTATCATGCACGTTTTCAGCACACAACTAGTATACTGCATGATGACCCTCAGCCACTAACTCAGTTGATATCGACGTAAACCCATATGGGCTGACCATTCATTTTGGTAAATTGTGTAAAATGTTTAAGCTGTAGACTACACACCAATAAATAAATCTTTGAAATGGACACACAGGCAAAACTACATTTCGTCGCCGTCCTTCCAAAACCTTGTTTTTCAGGCAATGGAAAGTTGAAAAAGCACTTTTTAATACTTCTTATTGGTTAGATATTTCTAAAACCCAGTGCCGACATGAAAGGGTGACTGTTAGGGGTGTAACAATATACCGAAGTGTCGCAAATCGCAGTACAAAAACATTCAGATATGAATCCATAGAGCTATTAAGATATGTATCGCAAAGCTATGGCAACATATTTTTAAGTCAAATATAGTTAGTATATAGTTTAGTATCGTAAACCCAGTATCGTGTTTCGTATCTACTCGTGAGCGGAGCATATTCTTACACCCCTTGTGACCAATAATACTGTTTAATGGCAAAAATAAACGTACAAAATATGGAGATATGAGGTTTCAGAAGGACAGCAGCGATTTGCATTTTACTCTAACTCATCCTTTTACCATTCTTGAATTCTTAAATATTCTTCCACTTCTTACATTTGCACGGTCAGTTCATGTGATTTCAGTTTTTCTGCATTTGTTTTGTTTTTACATCTCTCTCATGCTGATTTGTTTTTAGTTGTTTTGCAAATTTTTTTGGATAGACATAAGAAATATACATGAAACATCTTACAGAGCATGTTAACATGCAAATGTTGCATGATTATATATTATGTACCATTTATGTTTATTTCAAGCAAATCCCTCTTGTCTTGCAGAATACCGTTGCCATGGCGACCGTTCTACATTCTGTCGTATGGAAGTGCTGCAGCAGCATTGCGCACTGCCAAGCTTCCAACGTTTGTGTTGTAAGTCATGCCGACCTGGGAATTCCTCAAAGACGGGAACTACAAGTAAGCCGCGGTCCCCATCGACAAAACCTAACCAGGGAAGATCAACTTCCACCACAACCCGTGCTCCCACACGCACAGAGACCAGCACATCTTTTTATAAAACCTCCACAACTACTTTTCTGGCATCTACAGCAGGGAAAGATGCTACTTCAGTTGGCACGCCTTGGTTTTATACATCTGTGTCGACAGGTACTCCTGAATACACTGCAGCTCCTGATCCCCAATACACTACAACTCACATCCAAGTGCATGCTACTCTGGATCTCCTGTCAGAAGAGAACACAACGTATGTCATTCCCACATCAGGTCCCACCATCACATCTCCGTCGTTCCGTAATGTGAATGACCTCCCTCTCAATTCTAGCACCACCGTCCTGTTCGCAAGGAGTGATATTCCACATGTGGATAATGCCAGTGAAAAAGAACTAACCATCTCAGACCTGACGGATGTCAGCATTCCCTTGACGTTTACAGGAGAGGTGCCAGTTACCACTACAACAGCCACTCCAAAGAAAGCAACTTTGACATTGACAACATCTGGTACACCGAAGGCATCTTCAACTACAATATATATGATGATAGAATCAGCGAAGATGACCAGAAGGCCTCAAAAGGTGGATGAAATGAGCGAAAGCAATGCTATTGATGTACCTTTCCAAACAGTCACATTGGACAACGAGTTTCCTCAGAACAACATCATTTCCCGAAGAGGATTTGTGTTTCTTCGTGAGAGAACGCGAAATAAACGCATCCAAGAACTTCTTGAGGAGAAGCGGAACTTTTTGAGGCGGATGAAAAGGGAGCAGGGGATTTAAACCCGAGGTTCTCTTATAGAAATACATCTGAGGCTGACAAAGGCTACGTCTGAAGCCAGACTCCAGACTCCATCTTGGTGCTTGAGTCAAGACCTGGAAAAATGGCCACAAAATGTTTGCAAACTCACACTCCTCACTCACACTCTTTTTAATTTGCTGTAGGTTATGTTAGACAATTCGCCATGTGCTGCTAAATTCTACTGAATAAGCACACGCCATCTCACCCAAACTCTTCCTCCAAATGATGTCATCAACCGGAAAAGAAATATAATGTTAAATGATTGGCTGAAAGACGTGTTTGCTGCTTTCCTTATACTTTATTGCAGTATTTAGGGTTGTCACAGGGTCAGGTGTGAGTTCTCAGGACATCTGTATTAGTGATATCTGTCAGGTAGGACATTTCTGTGTGCTTTTTCACAAAGAAATGTGGTCTGCGACACCTTTAAATGGTATGGCAAATTGATTTTTGTGGAACAGAACCACTAGCTAATGTTTGCACATTTTACCGAAGTAACTTTTAATATGAAAGAGAGTGAGTTTAATTATCATTTGCACAAGTCTATCCTTCTCAATGTATTTTACCCCAAATAGGCTTAGTGACAGATTCAGACAAGGAGGCACATACAGATTTTTGCTAAAATGGCAATTTTAGGTATTGTAATATTTTATTCAACTGACACTAGTTTAACATGTACATATGGGCACTGTATTTTTCAGCTGAAGAGTTTATCATTACAAAGTGTCTATTAATTCTGAATGGGTATTAAATTTGGTGATGTGGCACATTCATACAGTACATTACAATCTTTCAAATGACTCCAGTAATAGAACTGCAAGGTGAAGCTGCGTCAAACTCAAACACTACAGCATTGTAGTCTGACATGACATACAGTTGCGGAAGGCATTTACTAGTCCCTAAATTCTTGCAATTTCTCCTTACTTGTATCCGTGGCAAATGATGTTGAAACGAAATTCAGGGATACACCATACTTACACAAATTCGAATTTTATCCTTTTGATTCACGTTTCTTAATTATTCCATTGTTCAAACCTTTGTTGAAAGTTTACCAAGCCAGATCAGTATGAGTTATATTTTGATTGTTGAGATATTGATATGTTATGATAATCACCTACCCAGTCCTTAAAGTTCTCACCATTTCCTTTCATGAAAAGCAGAAAAAAATGTCAAAAACAAAAATAAATGTTTATATTGCAAAAATACATTTTCAAAGCCTCATTCATTTCATCAGACGCATTATATACAAAAGTCTGAGACTTTTAATATAAGGGTCAATGAAGTATTGTATAAAGATTTTCGTCTTGACAATTTTAAATAAATTATAGTTATTAACTATAAAGAATAATATATATTGCAGAAATTGAAACGTTAAGAGTTTGGTGTACATTTTGGGTTGAATTAACGTCCTAGAATTGCTTACCATTTTATTTTCACTAATCTTTAGTATTAAAAGTGTCAACAAATTATTTGCATTTCTCTGAGTTTTGGTAAGGAGTCATATCATATTATTGTTCTCTAATTTTGTCTTTTTAAATAAACAAAATATTACCTTTAGTTCCTGAAACTCACAACTGATAAAAACATTTAAAACACTATTTACTTATACGTCAGAGATTTGTATTTCATATTTTATATATTTGATAAAATTATTGATATTATTGGTACCACATGATAAGTTGTTATACGTTATTGACCCATATATTTCCATTTTTTATCAAATTTATAAACAAATCCAGTTTGGATGTGGTCTTGAATGTTTGACCCCTGAGCTGAGTTTGGACCTTTCAATGATTTGGAATGACTCCAACAAAGGCGAACTTTAGATACGTCATAAATGAGAAGCATCTTTAGCAATTTAATTCAGGTAATACTTCTGTATGAGTAGTCATGACCAACGTCTGTAATCTAAAAAAAATCTAATCTAATTTAATGAAATGGTTGATGATATAAAGAATATCGTTTTTTTTAGTTTAGAGCACTTGTGGCATCATCCGTTCTGGTCCCATTAAGTCCGTAAGTCCTTAAGAAAGAGTCGGGCCAGTTACAAGAGTGGAAATTAGAACTGCGCCTCTGCTGGGTCTCCGCTCCTCATTTCCTTCTCTTCACTAACTTTCATCCCCAGCAGGAGAAAGTGGATGTCTGGATGGATCAGCTGTCACATAACTCCCATGCTGTCCTTACAGACTAATGTCCTAACAATGCAGGAATAGATCAGAGGAGCATGATCTCAAGGCTAGGCTGTAAAAGACATTTTAATGTGCTCTTTTCAGTGATGTTCTTGTAGTCAATGAAATGTAGATCAAAGTCATAAATTGTTCTCGGTTCAAATGAAAGTGGGTTGCCGTATGTTGTACTGTTTTGCTTTCTAGATACAACAACGGTGAATCTTACGTTGAGATGTACATGATGAGAATTGATCCTCGTGAGCCATCCGTGCCTCCAGCAGATGGAGATATTTTACAAGAACAAACATTAACAGGTAGACAGGTGAGGCCTGTTATGTCTGTTTAAATAATGCAACAGAAAAAGATGTTCTCTTTAAGTTCATTGTGGTTTTAAATATTTGATACAATACAATTTAAATGTGTGAATTATTATTATTATTTATTGATTCCACAAGTTTTTGAGTGTGCATGCTACAGACCCATGTGTGAGGCTTCTTGCTGTGAAGTGTTTTTAAAACAGGAATCCAGCAACATTTACCGAGACATATTATTGTATAGATAGTATCATATCTTTGTTTTTTGGAAGCAAACTTTTAAAAAGTTGTGCTTCAAGTACGTGAGGAGCAACCTAAACACCGGCGAGGACCGTTTCTGAAGTTTGATACGAGAAAATGCATCTTTATCATCTTAAAATGGTCCACTGTTTCTTTAAAAAAAAGCTTTAAAGCATTAAGATTCTGTACTTAATTAAAAGTAGATGAAATTTCTTATGAATGGAAAAGAATTCACAGAACCTAGCATTTGACAAATTTATGGCCTAGTTTAATGTTTTTAATGTAAACAGATTTTTCAAGACGTTGAAAAGGGCCAGTGAAGTCAGTCTTCATTACAATTTTATATTAGGAAATCAAAATCCATATTAAAATTATTGAGGCTAAAATGACAACACACGGATTAATTGAATCTCTCATTTAGAAGCATTTATAGTTGGCTGTGTTCAGGCGTGATTATATAATTTTCAGGATTACGCTTTGACTTATTATTTGTATAACAGAATGCTGGTGCTGTCCAGAGACAACTGTTTCGTGACTAATTTCATTTGTTGAATCTGGCTGACCATCTGTTCCCCAAATACCTGTGTTTGTGTGTGTGTGTGTGTGTGTGAGAATGCGGTGGTCTGATCCTGAATCAGATATAACTTTATTGCATTGTCACAATATGGAAAATCTCTCAGTGATCCATTATTGTTCTTTTGGTTCTTTTTGGTGATTAGTAAAAAGCAGCATCATATTTTTATCAAGAGAAGATGATTCACTTATCCCAAGATGGCCACATGGAAACATAACATGAATGGTAAGGGTGAGCAAGGACATTCTCTCATTGGCTTTAATAGTCTTAAAATAGAAAAAAGAATTAGATTGGACTGTTACTGAAATTGACAATGACCCCAGCTCTGCATTTACTCTGTAAAATCCTGAGAAAAAATGCTAAATTTGGAGGAACATTTCAAACTCACTTATGGCTTTTGCATCCGAAAAATATGTAAAGTATATGTTTGTTGATTTAATATTTTTACGGATACAACCCCTTTGAGACAATTCCAAAACTAAAAATAGAGCGTTTTCTCAACAATATTTGATTTACATTTTGAGATTTAAATGATTGATACAGACGTGGAATGTGGGAGCTCAGACAGCACCATCCACTTTCTGCAGTGATCGGTGAAGCCATTCTGCTGTCTTGACACAAGCAAGCGATGCTATGGCTGACAGAATTCATAACTGATTAAATCTTATAAAGTGAAACTGATGCGGTGGAAGACAGATTATACAGAATTCTGCGAATGCTTATCCCACATCCTTTCTTTGGCACTGCAGCTGTGCCAACCATAAGCTCCTTGTATACGTACACTCAGCGCTTACAAATAGAAATACATATCGTATTCTATTATTCTATTGGTGAGATTTTTTATCCCCTCAGCTGTGACAAATATTGCCGCAATTTCTGTTAAATCCTTCTCACATGCTCGAATACAAATATGAAGCTGTGAATATTGTGTTTTGCATGCAATAAATATAACTAATGAAAGCTAGACCTTGAGAGATTTTTCTCTTTCATTCACTGTTTTTGTAACAAATATTACCGCAGGACACAAACTTTCATTTTCCTGAAACTTTTATTCAAAGCAACTTGCATTAAAGGTCGCATCACAGGTTTTGGAATAATACAGGGCTTAGGAAAGTGTTGAAAGAACATTGGTTTTTGGATGATTTATTTCTATAACTGTTGTGGCAAAGCAGCAAGGTGCAAAAGTCAAATGTGTGAAAAGTTTAGAAAAGCATACCCAATACTGAGAAAGGCACAGAACCAATTGTTTAAAAAAAATTACTTTTCCTTTTCGAGAATCTTTTGAGGTTTATGAAAAAGAAGCTGCAGCTGAGATTCTGATGTTCTGATGTTGAAGCAAACACCTTATCTAGAATAAACAGACCCGGTCCTGAAGATTTGGCCGTCATGTGCACTTGAAAGGGCTTCTAAACTTTGCTTTTTTCAAACACTGTTGCAGAACTATAGAGACAATAAAGAAAAACATTTTGTTATCTAAGACTGCACTTTAATTTACTGTAGGTGTCCTTTAATATTCATAAGAAGAAACAAAAATAAACAAACATTTTATACTAAGAGTACAACCCAATATTTTCTTGTAGAAGAATTTAATATGAAATGTTTGACGTCATATTGAAATCTCAAACTTTTGATTTCAGATTTCTGTGCCTGAGCAAATCTACGATTTTAGTCATTGCTGAGGGGAGAGAAGCAAGAGTACTGGGGTCTGTATTCCAAGAGAAAAATCTGAGAACAAGAGCATGTAAGCAAAAGTCTCCATCTTATCTCATTGTAGTTAAGGAGAACCAATTAACATTTTAAGTATTAATAATAATGTTAACAATATATTTAAATTATATAGCGGCTTTCCCAAGCTTAAGCACTCTATACATACACAATCGATTCAGTATATCAATCATTTTATAATCAGTTTAACAGTTAAGTGGACAGTTAATAGACAATCGATTAACAAATCATAAACAGACATTTCGCTATCCATTTGACAGTTAAATGGACATCAAGGGATGGCATGACTGCAGTTGCCTTTCATGGTGCAATAATGTAAAGTAAACAGAGATACAAACATGACAGGCTATTAGTAACCATAAAAATGGTTTCATTCCTCTTGCTGTGAATAATGTTTTGTTCTGGTGTTTACCTTGGTCAAACCATCTCAGGCTTGGCCTTTGAGGAGATACTGAGCACACACCCAATATCTTCTGACAGTGGTGCGTTGGTTCTTCTGAAGCCAGTAGACCTGTTTACATAGTGGAATGATTCGAGACTTAATATTTATTGAAATAACGAATAAACAAACAAATGAACAAACCCCTCCAGATGTTGGGTGCAGATAGGACTGTGGGTCCCTTTGAAGCAGCAGTAATAATAACACGGAGGTCTTTGAAATCAGGGATTCTCATTCGTGCACCCACTTGATTAAGAGTGGCGGCATCTATTTCACAGCCCCGCGTTTGTCTGGGTGATGCAGAAGGAAATTGTGTGTCAAGACTTATTCTCTTCTGCATATGTGCAAGTACTGTACCGTTGTACTTTTGGTCTGTTCCAATCGATCTATCTGGCGATCGAACTACGTAAACGTTTCTGTTAACATGTTATCAATTTTGTAAAGGTTTGACTGCCAGTACAACACAGAGTGCCTCAAACCCAATCTCTAAATTCACTGTAAACCACAGCTCCATAGGCAATAACACGCAAAGGATTCTTCCACATAGCAATGTACTTCCTCAGTAGTGCAGCAGTTGCCGAGCAATGTGGTGGCGTAGGAATTCTGATGTCATTTTGTATCGACTGAACTAGAATCCTATAATCAATTGACTTTTTTTAAGTAAAAATGTATTATAATAAAAGCACCCTTGCATAAAAACAAAAACGGGTAAATGAAACTTTAAACTTGGTTTAAAGTTTAAACTTGGTTTAATGGTACAAAAATGGTTTGTATGAGTTATTATAGTTTATTGTAGTTTTCTCAATATTTGATTTCATTTTAAAGCTGCAGTCCGTGATAATTTGGGGTAAAAATCATTTGAATTCAATTATTGAGTAAATACATAGACAGATCCGTGTTAATCAACGGTAAACGAAAAATAATGATTTATAATTTGCACTTTCCCATGCCGGAAATCTTAATTTGGGGAAGTTCCTCTATGCGTTATTACATCCCGTCCACAAAGGAGAGGATCCGGCTAGTTTATCACATGTGTGTGGATGGGGCTGTAGCGATACTGCTGCGGGTGAAAGAGTTTTGTTCATTCTTATAAAAAGTAGCTTAGTTGATAATCTGGGGAATGTCACGTAAACATCTCAATTTATTAACTTCTGACGCTGATTACATCTGGGAATCACTTGTTGTCAATTAATTGTATTATTATAATTGCAGTGCCTTAAACTTATTTCACTTTATTTCTGATGCAACATTTCAAGTTTTTCCAATCATTTTTAGGCCAATATTTTAATTGATTTTAATAAACAGAACCTTTTTTAACATTTTAATTTGAGTAAACTATATTAACCTTGGTACATATCAACGACTGAAGTTCTGCTCTGGTTAGGCCTGCATGGGTCGTGATTCTTAGTTCTGCAATGTCCTTTTTGCTGTCCTTAAATGTTATTCTTCACGTTTAAGACATATTGAATCGCCTTGAAATCTGCAGCTCTGTCATCTGAAACTGGAAATTAGGGAGAGACATATTGAGTGACTTATAAAATAGCCAATAGCAGAGATGAACACTAGATTCTTTAGTGCAGAATGATGTCATAAAAATAGTTAATTCATTTAGGTGGAAATGAGAGACTGTAAGTTTTGAAAGCTTATGTCACTTGTAAAGACTAGTTTACAGTTATCCTTTAGGCACATTAATTCACATTCATAACACATTCGTACCAAAAGCCAAAACACATCCATTTTGATTTCATGGGGACTGTTGAGAGGCGCATTCGTTATTAAGTTCATTATCTTATGTAAAAAAAAGTTGATTTTACTGGAAAGAGTATTTCACCTTCAAAAATGAAACATCTGTCATCAATTTACTCACCATCTCGTCATTTTTAAACTGTATGACTTTCTTTCTTCTGCAGAAGAAGATCATTTGAAGAATGTAGTTAACACGCATTCACTTGCATCGGTTACAATAGAAGTAGTGCTGTTCTTTTACCAACATTTTCAAAATATCTTCATTTGTGTTTTGCAGAAGAAAGAAAGTCATACAGGTTCGAAATGACAATAGGGCGTGTAAATGATGACAGAATTGTTTTAAGCAAAACTGAATATGTTGTCCTAAAGTCACATGAGGTCATTTGGTTTCACAATGTTTGTCCTTTTCCACTCGGCATAACCATTTCTGTCTATAAAGAGTTGTGTGGTTGTTTTGTTTCACCACTCAACATCCACACACTCAGTTTAAATCAAGTCTTATAACTAAACTGTCAGAACCACTGATCAAATGTGAAAAGAATTGGGCAGTGGCACGCACCCAAGCTTTACGCATTGTACAGATTTGATATTTAACAACGCCGTTTATCATTAGCTTCAGATTATGTTCCTGAATTCTAACTTGTTTGTTGCTGTGCAAATGATGCAACCTCATTTTCCATAACCTCAAACTGACCTTCACTGCTTGTTATTACTGAGAAATCCATTTCCTCACCCATAACAAGATCATTTCAACACTTCTGTCCTTGTGATCCAACACACTTCATCATTATTGACTCTTTTCTTCGAAAGTGATACATTTAAATGTTTTTTATCAGGATTTTGGTCTGAAATTATATTTACATGAGCTTTGATTTCGCTTTTTACAGAGATGTCATGTTTAGTTTATAAATCTACTATGTCAATGCTCTTTCTGGGTGCTGGTTAAACCGATGTCGCTTAGTTAAATTGCTCTATTTCTACTCATGTACAGTATATCATGTGTATATTATATATATTTTTTTGTATTGTCTCATAGGTTGTGGTTGTTATAATCAATATTACAATATGCTGTTTTAGACCATGACTCCCATATGTTTTATTGATGTATTGCAACCTTCTATATTTTATTTGAGGTTTTATTGATTATAGCTTTGCCATGCTGTGGTGGATTGTAGAGGTTTGTGAGTTCTCTCAGGTCAAAGTTTTTTATGTTGCATATACTTCACTTGTGGCTGTCCAGGAGATATAACATTTTTGTGACCCTGTCAGTGAAAATCCAGCAAAAGTTTTGTGTGATTTACTACATAAAATCATTCTTTGTAATGTAAAGAACGTTCTGTAAAAGTGTCTTGATATGTTTAATATTGACAGAGTAAGGCCATGCCAAAGATTGAAATCAATGTTTAGGAAGCCATCTTTTTCATAATGTTATAGAAATATATAAATAATAAAACTGTAATAAAATGATTAATTTCAGTATAGTAAATGAAAATTCACAACACATATACCCGTTTTTCCTCTACCTCGATGATGTTCCTAATCCCATATTTAGATTTTGAGACTTTAGCCTATTGTGTATTTCACAGACAGGGTGACATTTAGAGATCTGTCTGAATGTACAGTATAGCTGTGTGTAACCTCCTGCGGTCTAAATGATCATTCCAGGTGTCTGATGCACAGATAGTGACATGAAATTCAGCTCTGCGTGGTCTCGGTTTTTGATCATTCTGTCTACTAGCACACTTTTAAAGAATCAATACCTTTGAAAATACATTTATACTCAGTTGCAAATAAAAAGAATTACAGCGATAACTTGTTCACCAATTTTGCAGGAGAAGAAATAAAACCTCCTGTATGTCAATTACATTATTTGACCAAAATCATGTCTCCAGTTTTCTGGCTTCTGCTCTCACCACCTCCAGGCCTGCATCAGGGCGACTTAATGAATTTGCTGGACCCACCGGCACTGTGCCTATACCCATTCTCGACTTCGCTACCAATTACCCAAATCTAACATTAAAGAAACACACTGAAATCCCCCACTGCGTTCAAGACGGGCACGACTTTCTGCAGCGGTGAAAATTGAGAGAGCAGGAAACAGAAGAACTGGGACAGTCGCTGTCTGGTGCATGCTTACATCACCGAACAGCCTCCCGAGGAAAAACCAGACACTTTCTCTCTCTTTAAACTTCTGTCTCTCACAGACCCTGAAAGCCCCCGTGTTGGTTGTCACATGGTTCCACCCGTATGCTCCTTGTCGTCCGCTCAAGAGGAATAAAGAATCACGGATCTGTCAAATCTCTCCGCAGTGCGGAGGCGAGGCTCGCAGGACTTGACGTCTCATCCGTGGCCTTGTTTTCTCAGGTGCCCTGGGGTCGGTGCATTAACAATTTCAAATCTCTATTTTTCCCCATGTGAACCCAGCCGAGGGCTCACAGCTACACATACAAACATCACGGCAGGTTATAATAGTTACATCGAGTGCAGAAGTTGATTCTGATGACTGGAACGTCTCGCACAGCTGTAGCTGAACTGATAAGAGGAAACACAAACTCAGATATTTTAACATCTGTATTACAGGAAATTACTGTAACGTAGTCTTCAGACGTGACCATTTTTGACTTGAGTTTTATTAATATTTATTATTATTATTATAATATTATATTAATATTATAAAATCATTACGAATTCAGAGTAGCCGTGTTTTGTGCTGTTTACGTTAACGTTGTATTTTGAGTTTTCTATGTTTGCAAGCATTACATCAGTTACAAATATTTCATAATATATTGTTGTAGATGTTTTTTTTCTGTGGGTGGGTAAGACGGTGGGTGGGTGATATTTGTGAAATTCTCTTACATGTGTAAAATGGATGGACTTCTCCCTGTCTGGTTCCTTAAAAGACCTGGAAAGTCTTTATGAATACAATACAAAGAAATATAATGCTTTTCCATGCAGACTGTAATTTTTTGTGCTTTAAAGGAAGAAGCTTCTGCAGTAAAGCCTACCATTTAAAAATATAACTGTATATATCCTTTTCCTTCCAGCTCTCAACATTTAAAGAATCAGTAGTTTTTTTCAGTTTTCTACTATAAAGAAACTCCTTATCATCAAACCTGTCAGAAACCATCGTATCTCCACACGCTAATGCAGACATATGTTCCTGCCAGATCACTGCGGTCTGCAAAGGAACAACGACTAGTGGTACCATCCCAAAAAGGAAAAAAGTCACTCTCCCGTACCTTCTCTGGATCTGTTCCACATTGGTGGAATGATCTACCAGCTGCTACAACATCAGCAGACATCAGCAGACAGTTGCCATCTTTAAAAAACGCCAAAAAAACGCATCGCTTCCGTCAACACGTCGCTGATTGATTTTTCCTAATTCTCTTTCCTTCTTTAAAAAAACAAATCAAAAACACTTACTAACCTCACTATTCTTAGCTTTGTATGTGCTAGGCTTTAATGGACTGGTTTGATGCACTTAAGTATGTTGTTGCCTATGTTGTTAAAATTGATTTCAATGTTTCCTCATCTGTAAGTCGCTTTGGATAAAAGCATCTGCTAAATGACTAAATGTAAACGAGGATTAAAAGCATACATCTTCTGCCTCAGCCTTGTGATATTCATGCTATTTCTGTCCCGTCGACCAATCAGGTTGATTAAATCACAAGTGGACTTTGATGCGGCTGTCCTAATGAACGATTCATTAACTCTTTTGCAAACTATGTGCATGAGACTCGGCACAGATGGCAACACTGATGAGTTATTGATATGGAGGCTGCACAAAAACCTCAGAGACTTCGATCAGAACAGCTTTGAGCATAATAGCATGTGGTGGTTGGCTTTGAAGACTTGATTCTCTTAGTGTCACAACACAATATATACTCTTTATTGTAAGCTGCTATAAAAGAAAAGTCCCTGTCAACAATGGATATGTAAATGCAAATGAGATTCCAAATACAAAAGAGGATGGTTGGGGAAATTCTGTTACATTCAAAGGGAACTGCGGCAATGATAAAAGGCTGACAAATATTAAATGATAAAGAATGCATTTTAATGAGCAGATTGTCGTAATGGGCAGATATGAACCGTGCAAAGCAATTCCCTATTAGATTTCATTATGACACACTAATTATTGTTGTAAGATTAATTATTATCCAAGTCTCGATACTGATGTCCCTTGGGAAAGGAGAATTTAAAATGCCAATTATTAATCTTGCAGAATGACAGACCTTTAAAAATAGGTCTTGTGTAAGGACACTGGCTCTAAGAAAGGATTTGTAGTGGATGTAGCTATGGTAAAGGTTAATACAATGAGACTTAATCATCAGCTAACAGGTAAATGGAATCAGATAAGATTGTGATGTTAGACATCTCTAAAAACTGCCTTAAGGGAATAGCTCTTGATAGAGATGTGAACCAACAGCAGACTTGAGAGGTTACAGAAAAACACCCTTCTGTGTCAGGAGATTCAATAAATGATGCTTGGAGCTATTTTTAATGGCAAAATTTAGCTGAAGCCTAGCCATTAGATGTCAGTGTTAGTCTTTGCTAAACTGATCAAGATTGTCTTCTATCTATCTAGCAGGATAAAAGAGATTCATCAGTTGTATGCGTATATGTATGTGCATAAATGCACGCATGGCTTTAAAGCACAGACATCCAGCAAATTCCAATTGTTTGACTAATGCATTCCCATAAAAAGAATATGCTTCATTTTATTACTTTAACATTACTTTCTATAATAGGTATTTGTACCAGTACTTGTTAGTGTACAATTTGAATACTTGCGGCTTATGCCATGATCGCGACAAAGCCAGGTGGGAACACACTAGTTTGAATGTCCAACCTCCAACCTCATAGCATTCCAGACTCCAGTCAGCCACGAGTCACTGCACATAAAGAGCGCCAGAACTTTATTTATTAATTTAATAAACATGGGTACAAAATTTGGGTACATCATTTCTATCTGAAGGTATAGGCTACTTTCTTATTTTTAAATAGCACGCTTGAATTAACTTCTTTGTAAGGAATACGTACATGTCATTTTATGCTGGAAATAATAATAATAATTTATTTTCTATTTTCCTGATCAGTTTCATACGACTAAAAATGATGGGAACGGCAACTGATTTGCATTGCGTAGCTGTCAAAAGGTGTTTACTTATTAAATTAGTCTTAAAACTGAATGTATGCGCATTTATTTTACAGATACAAGTGGATTACCTGTGAGGAATCATTCAACTGTGGTTTAAAACAGTGTGAGTCCAGAAAACAACTGATCTCATGAAGCCCTCAGGCAGTTACACACGCTGAGATGGACTGCTGCTCCAACGGGGAACAAAAGTGGTGATGACATTTTTTGCTTCTCCTGTTTTCTCAAGTTTTTCTAATGGAAACGTGTTTACTGGTACGGCGCTTTATCACACAGCAGACAGCCCTGAACACATTGCAAGTATTGTGACATGCTAGCTCTGGGCGATTGTGCATATGGTTTGCCAAGGACTTCCGGTTCCATCGCTCCAAAGTCTATGTTTTTTTTAAGCATTTTTGGTAAATCGCCCGAAAGAAGGTCTATGGTAAACAGAACCTCTAAATGTTCTTACGTTTCATTCTATGACACAAAACATACCAATAATAACCCGCTTGTGATTTTTGAAGCCTTCTGGTGTCTTAAAAATGGTCAAGTTGCTAAAAAGCGACAACTTTTGGCGGGGACGTGAGACATCGTCACGCATATAAAGCCCTGATAAGTGATTACTTACCAGAGAACACATTTTTAATAAAGTTTGAAAGGGTTGTAGGAGGCTTGGTGGTGGTGGCGGCGTTGATATCGAGCCACCTTAGTGTAGTTTACAGCATCATGTTAGCTTTTTACCTATGCGGATTGTATTTCGGCTTCAAAAGTAACAAATGTGGTGTTAATTTGTAAAGATGATCTTGATAGACAAAATGTGTAAACATCATAAACCTTTGCTATTCAAAGAGCTTATTTTTTGGGATCTTCCAAAAGTCTATGGGAAAAATGGGTCACACTTTTGAATAGGGACCAATTCTCACTATTAACTATTGACTCAATAAACCCCTAAGTACTGCTTATAAGGTAGTTTTTAGGTTTTGGTATTGGGAAGGTGCCGTGTGTTTGTCAAAAGAAGTGTTTTGTCAATAGAATATGTTTGCATTAGTCATCTCAAACGTGGCATCTCGTGGCATCTGCCAACAAACTTTCTCAATAAAAAATGTACTTTAAAACTAATTTTAACTGTAAATGCCCCAACCTAATACAAACACATCAAGTAATTGTTAATAAATAATACAATTCTAAATCTTGGGTAAAATACAAACAGTGTACAATATTTATACAGATTTCATATGCTGCCCGACCAAATGACAGATTCAGAAAAATGCTGATGCCCCGGCGTCTACAGGTTTGATTGGCAGCCCTTAACAACTGTGAGATTTATAAATCTGTTAAAATGTAAATCTATGCCATCCGTTCGTTGCAGCTTGGTTTGTTTATTGCTGGAAAGTGAAATATAGTTGTGGTAGGTGTCTGAATATATGTTTTGTGCAGTACTGTGTGTGTGTGTGTATACACTGCACAGTATATACTGTACATCTCAAGCAGATGATTGTATTACAACAAGTAACCATTAGTTAATGAGTTGTGCGTGCCCGGTTAGACTTCAAAAGCTGTCATTTCTGTCAAATGACGGTAAATAAAAAAATGTTTGAATGGAAAAATCCTTTAAGAAAACATGTGTAAGATGAAACACGGCCTGAATCTTCAGCAGAATTATTCAGGACTGTGATTTGCATGTTGCTTACTCCTAGTTCTGTCTGTACCTTCACCCTCTATGCCTCCCGCAATAAACCTGAATTTTCTTCATCCACAGGCAATATTTTTTCATCCATCTGCCTTGACAGGACTGGGATGTTTCTCCTAACCACAACCCCCCCACACCCCAATCCCTCCTCTCTTCAGCGGATATTGAGGTCACATTACCAGCCTGTTCATTACAGAATGGACTGATAGGATGTTGTCAAGCAGGTAAAGGGCTCGTTCTCGCTCTCCACACAGCATAGATGAGCTTACCAGATACCAGACAAATCAATCACCGTAAGCTCACATGCCCACAATGTCACTTCAAGAGAACTGGAATAATGTCACAAAGCTCTTTTCATGAGCCGCCATGGTTTCTATTCTTTGTATCTGTATTTTACGATGCTGTGATATTACTCTAGAAATCATCTTAATTCAAGGTGCTCTCTGATGTTAAAGTAAAACTTAACTAGCGAAAGAGAAGTGATCGAGTACAGCTCAGTACCTTGCCAGTTACAGTGTATTAGCAAAAAGTCTATTTTCTTGCCGTCAACTAAAGCTGGAAAAAGAAGAGAAGAAAATTGCAGTGTAGTCACTTCTCAGATGATAGAGTTTTAGCTTATCATGACTTTCCTGCGATGTAACAGACTCTTGTCAACAGATTCGAGAGACCCAAGAAAAGACAACAACAAAAACGCATCCCATAGGTCAGATGTACTGAATTAAAATAAACATGTGAGGGTGTTCCTGTTTCTTCAGCTGAAATGGACTTCAATAGCTGTCTTAAATAATATCTCAAATCAGACTTAAGGGTTAATCTTTTTTTCTGCACACAAGAGTAACATGTTTTGTTTGAACTTTTATTTTTCACACAAAATAACATCATGCAGGTATGTATGCCGGTGAGTAAAAATGACAGATTTTTCATTGTTAGGGCAACTGTACCTTTAAGGCCTCAGTCTGTAAGTAAAGCTAATGTTATTTAAACAATAACGTTTAAACAGATAAGAATATGTTGAAAAAAAAATTCGATTCCCCATTGTCACAAGATTAAAATACTTTTTAGTTCCTTTTCAGTACATCTGAATATTCTGCAGAAATAAAAAAAGGGATTAGAAAAACAGATTATTTGTCATGCAGCTAAACATTTTCAAGGTGACACAAATACATATAATCCAAAGATTTGCTTTGCATCCATTTCTCACAAATGTAGCATTTCTTAAACTTTGAACAAAAGCTGCCCCACAATAATCCAGCATCTCAAAGTTCGCTCTTGAAATGCCAGAGTTAGCAAATCTGTTCCCTGTAGTCCAGACTAAATTTCAACATTTTATCCGAGCCAAGTGTCCATCACTTAGTTGGAACCGAACGCAAAGGAATTGCAAAACACTTGAGTTATGAAATCTTCTGACTCCTGTGTTGGTGAGCTTCACAGAAGACTTCAGAGAGCTCTTAAATCTGTTTAATCAAAGACACATCTGGCTGAATATTAACTGAGCTGCGGTGCCTTGTATCCTATTTCTATTTAAAGACATGTTTTTGCTCGACACCCAAAACAAACACAGAGATTCTCATTCGGTCTTTGTCCCGATTGCATATTCAGATGCCTTGCTGCATTCCCCTGAAAAGTGATTTGCCGTGAACCCAATTATTGGCGAAAACCATCACCTGCCCATGTACATCATTCATCATAAAAATGGAACGGATGTCGATGGATTCATAAGGTTGATAACAGTTTCCTGTGTTATCATAACACATTTAGGTTCTGATCAAATATAGACCAACAACTGCAGAATTCTGTTTGGTTAACACTTTTTCAGTTTGGTTAACTTTAACACCACATTAAAGCCACATCTGAGTATATATACATATACATAAGTATACATAAAATGGAATAATGTACAGTTAATGCAGTAAAGAAGTAAAACACTTCTTCCTGTCAGCGCAGCAGATGAACCCTTTTAAAATTCCATCAAAGTAAGCAAGACGCTAAGACTGCATGAACCACCAGCAGCAGAAAAGGTGAGCCATCACTGTTTTATCCATTTAATCAGATTTTTGCTGTTCCAAACCAAGAATTGAAATGTGAACGTTATATCAAACAGCCCGTAAAATGATTTTATGATCTCTGTTAACAGGATGGAAGATTTCTTTTTGGAGCTCAGATGAATAAAAAAGTAACCTAATGGTCTAAACGAAAGCTCCTTAATCATTTTACTCATGCAAAGTGGAGTGACTTTTTATTCGTATAGATCTTAAGTGTACCTAAAAGACATTTTACAAATCTGAGGTAACAGAACTTATGAAAACAGGTACATTGCTGAGACAAACATTTTGTCTACCCAATGATGCAACAAAGTAGCAAATCTGTGTTTCTATCAGTGCTATTGATTTAAACAAAAGGCTATTGCCTATTTCAAAAAAAGGAATGGGCTTTAAAATGCGTCCTTGCCTACTAGACAGCATTGTAAACGCTGGATTAAAACCCAGCCAACTTGTGAAGGTCCTGTGTATAAAATGTAGCATCAAGTGGTGAGGGTGTGAATTGCAACCAATGGCTTACCCTCCTCCCTTTGGAAGCACTATGGTAGCTGACACAGCACTAAGATGCCGTCACGTTTTCGCTTCCTTGACAAAGGAGATAACGTATTTACAAATGTGCTCTGTAGAGCAGCTACTGTAGAAAAACCTGGCGAATTCCATGCAAGGAGACCCGCGGTGTATGTAGATAGAAACTGTCATGATTCTGCTGCATCATGTCATGTTTCTCTTGGTTTAGTGGCAGGATCATGACCGAACCTCATGTTAAATGTGGAGAGAGTCAATTGTTGTTCTTATGGCCTTCCATACTCTCTCCGGTCTCGTCATTGTTCCCATCCTCTTGTTACCTCGTTATTGATTAATGCCCTACACCTGTTTCCCTCTTGATTTGCTCCCTTATTTAATGCCCTTGTGTCTTGTGTCTTCTGTCTTGTGCTGGTTCATTGTGGTTGTGTGGTGAGTCCATGTGTCTTGTCAAGTGCAGTGGATTTGTAGTTCTTGTTTTGAGTTTATGTTAAGTCTTTGTGTAGTTAGTCTTAGTCATGTTATTGTATCCATGTTTTGTTCTGTAACCCCCTCGTGGGTCTTTGTTTTATTATTTATTAAATTATTTGTTAACCCCTTACCCGCTGTCTGCACCTGGGTCCTCTCTCCGTGTCTCACCACGAGAATCATGACAGAAACATAACGCTTCAATTGCGAGACCAAACAGCACTTCAATGAACCCGAGAGAGCACACATCACCACTCTCGTCATAGCTAACATTGGCTCCCTATAGTCGCTCGCATCAAATTCAAAGCTCTGCTCTTGGCCTACAAGACCACCACTGGTTTGGCACCCCCATATCTTCACACGCAAATACAGAAGTATGTACCCTCCAGATACCTGCACTCTTCAAATGTCTTGTGTTGCCATCCACAAGGGGATAATCACTCTCGCTTATCTTCTCTGGATCTGTTCCACATTTGTGGAATGGTCTGCCCGAATCAGCAGATTCTGTAGCCATCTTTAAGAATCGGCTAAAAACACATCTCTTCCGTCAATACCTGACTGATTAGTTCTGACTTCTATTCCTTTTCTACTCTTTTTATCAATAAAATAACAATAATAATAATAAAAACATAGCTTTGTATACTGTGCTGGGCTTTATGAGACCAGTTTTTACTGCCCTTATGCATTTTGTTGTCCTTATCTTGTTGCAATTGCTTCTATTGGTTCATTTGTAAGTCGCTTTGGATAAAAGCGACTGCTAAATGTCATTTGAAGAGATAGTTATGCATATTATATTGCATTTCTGTCAATATATCCTCGAAAAATAACACACTAGACCTTAAGAAACTTCAGATCTTATGAAGATATAATTGAAATAACTGTTTATAGGCAGTCCTGGCGGTAACACTTCGGGAGTGAGTGTGTATTGATATAATTTCATTAAAAGCACTTTCCGCTCTTTCTATTTTTAGCTTTCTGCATTTATTTCCGCCTCCCTTCTGCTTCCTTTTCATTTAATGTTTCCCTCTGTTTAATGGCTCTATGATTGGATAATTGTTATGTTAGCAAATGCTTTGGAAGCTGTCACAGCAGACTCAGCTTTGATTCAAATGGCTGTTCTGCCTCTAGCTTAGCAATTATTGTGCAGTGTCTATTTTCTGTATGTCTCAGCAGTGGATTGTCAAATTCAATAGTTATTCTCACTGTGACAGGTTAAAGGTTTTTAGAATTTTCATTCTGAACTACGTGCTGAATAAATTGAAAAATGGCAGCAATCTTTGCTGTAAGTGTATGAAAATATATGCGGATGCTTCCAGACCTTTTACCTTCAGCTTGTAACAATTCAAGTTAACTTAAAGGTAACAGAATATCTTATGGTAGTATTGTCTCATTTTTATTATCGTGATTTTAAGATTTAGGATCCCATTCATTCTTTGTAGTATGCTGCATAGCACACTTCCACAACCATGTGCTATATTTAAAACAAGACAACTTTAACAATTGTAATACAAAAAGAGCTTCCTCTCTTATCTTCACAGCTAAAGAGAATTTGTTCCGATGTGATTGATATTCATAATCGAAGGGCAGCTGCAGAAGTGATTGCTGCTGGGTGTTTCAAATCCAAGAAAATCTATTTCAGAAAGTGGTCCTAAATGTGGTGTTTAATTTTCACCTTCATTCGTATTCTTTGAATTGTATATGCCTCATGCATGGTGACATTTGAGATGAAAATCTACGCATGTTTAAAGAAGTTATTTTTGAATGCTTAAGAATTCCTTGCAGAATTCCAAATATTACTGGTTGGAATGAAGAGTCAAAGGACACTTTATTGTGTTTCACCTCTAGGGGTCTTTAGGAACCGCAGAAAATGATGCAGAACATTAATCTGCATTGTAAATATTCAAACCTTACCAAACAAATCTGCAACCTGTGTCTGTGCTTCAAAAATCATGTTTTGTGCATTATTGTGGTTAAATGGTGAAATGACAAGTAAAATGACTTGCTTTTCACAGGTGAACTAAGCAGTCACGTCTCTCTTGACCACTGATGCAGTTACAGTACATTTACATTTACATTTAGTCATTTAGCAGACGCTTTTATCCTAAGCGACTTATAAAGAGTTCGGGGAGCAATAAGGGATATGTCATACAAAGAGCAATAGTACAATAGGTGCTAATACAAAGTAACTGTATATAACACTTGTGTTGTGATCACTTAATTTTACTACATATGAAGCCAGTTAAACTGTTATCTGTTCAGTCAACACACACCTCCAATAACCATTTGGCTTGCTGTACTGTACTTCAAAACCCTGGACTTTCTTTCAGACACTTGCATTATAAAATAAAATAATCAATTTAGATTTCATGTTGACTTTATTGGAAGTCAGTTGATCTCCAGCAAGATTAAATATGTGTTTTAAACTGTATAGACTTTGCGCGCTCTGTATTAAAGTCTGCCCTAAGGATCCGGTGCATAAATCGGTTTTGAACTGAAACATGTTATGACTCTAAAACAGGCTTGTTAGATCTGACCAATGTTATTTGCATTCTGCTGCCCTGCATGCGGAATGTATGATCTTGATGTATACATTGGCTTGCATATTAATGAATACATATGGTGAGCGATCTGAATGCTCTTGAAATAAAGCCTTTTTATAGTCAAAGATAAAGTGAAGCTAAGCTTGTCTTCATTGCATTAAACAAAAACCTTTTTATAAACACACTTTCTTGCACTTAGACTTAAAGGACCTAGTTCCTGGAGTACAGACCTGTTGAAAAACATTGATGAAGTCTGTGAAACTTACATGGCTATTTGTGTTTTTATTCCTGTTTCCAGTGATTTAATGTGATGAATATTCGTTCAGTCATAAACATCAAGTCGCTTAGAAGCGCATGGTTGAAATCTGTGTGTCTATATTTATATAAAAAACTGAATAACCTGAATAATGGATTTAAACATCGTAAAAATGTTCAACGGAGCTACCGGGCTATGCAATGGTAGGCACATTAGAATTACAAAAAAACATTTTGATTGATTGTAATAGATCAATGCTCTCTTCTTTCTTGTATTGAAAATATTAGAACTTTTCTAATTTGTTCTGCTGCATTATATATATATATATATAATATATATGATTTACATCTATTTATATTGATGAATAAATTGTACGTGTCCTGTGACATTTCAACTGTTACTATGTCATCGTTTTATGTTATTAACATTTATATTTATCATATGAAATAACATGAAGGAGATTTTACTTAATTGTTTCCCGTTTTTTTTTTCATTTTGCCATCACAGAACAAATTTGCATAGAAGTTTATCAACTGGTTTTACTGAGCTCTCTTATTTTATTAAGAGCCATTTGCCATCTCAATTCATAATCGAAAGCTAATTTATTGTTAACAGCTAAAATTAGTTTACAGTGTGCTCTTTTTCACCTTCCTCTTTCTCATGACCTAGTTGCATTTCTTATGATATGCTCAATATTGCTATACACGCATGAATCTTGTATGTCATTTGGGCTCAAATGGCAAACTGAAGATGACTGCTTGTGCTTTAGGGAGTGGATCTATTTACAGACTGAGGAAGAGAGAAACAAGGGTGGGCATTAAGATACAAAGATGATCTCCTAAGTTGTACCCAGGAGGTCAGGGTTTGGCTAGGGCCCGCATAAATCTGCTGTAACTTTCATATTAGATTTTTGTAACAGATTAATAAGGCCTTTTTAAAGCGTGAAATTGACATTTATTCTTGTGTGCTGCTTTTTATGAAGTGTCGGGACTATTGTAGCATTAAATCAGTCAACTAACAGTATCATGTTGTGTTCCTTACAGGGATGCATCACATGTCATTTAATTACGGCTCAAATGATTGGCTCAATAAAACTTGGATGCAGAACTAAGGTCCTTTGAGCAAAGAAAGCATATTCTTTATAATCGTGCTCGAGTCGAGTAACTGCTGTTTTCATGAAGGGATGCAAATTCTTCAGGTATTAGCTAACTGTAGTTTGACACATCACATGTACACAACACATCTGGCCGTTTCACCTTTTCCGTTTAACCCCTTTCTCTCTCTCTTTCGTTCTCTTTGTTCGACTGCTGTTTGATACTGACCTTATTTAAATTCTTACAAATGCAAATGAAAGATTCTCCAGAGCAGCAAATCTTGAAAATACTTATATTTGAAGGCAGAACTTCATCACGATTTCTGTATATGCAAATAAAATTCAAACATCACACAGACACATACTTAAAATGCAATTTTGAACAAGATTTGTTTCTGAAAAGATCATTCTCACATAAAAATGAGTGCCATAACATCAATTTCTATTCTATTAGCCCTGGTTGCTTAGCGAAAGAGAAAGTAGTGACATGAACATTCTTCCCATGACAATACGTCCCATATCCCAGGTGTAGCAGGTGATCTCGGCACCCAGCCATCTGTTTCTTTTCTCCCTTCCCATTCGTTTTTGATGGATTTCTGGCAGATCTATGAGTCATTAGCAGGAGATGAATAAAACATGTTTCAATTAGAGGAGTTCTCTTTGTATAACTGAAACAGGCTTTATTGGAAATGCAGTGTAGTTACAGTTGCATCCAGATGTGGGTTATTGCTTTAGACAAAAGCTGTTAATGTTAGTGTGGAACATTTGGAAAGCTTTGAAACAAACCATCAGAAAATAAAAAATGTGACACAGTTAGAATTGATTCGTGATCAGAATGGATTAGTCTCCGTCTCAGATGTCACTTCCATCATCTGTTTCCTGAATCTCTGAGAAGGAAGGAAGGAAGGAAGGAAGGAAGGAAGGAAGAAAGGAAGAAAGGGAGGAAGGGATGAAGGAAGGAAGGAAGGAAGGAAGGAAGGAAGGTGTTTTTACCTGTGTAGTTCTGTTTTCTATTGGTTCTTTGTGATTGTCTACCCAGGTGTTTCTTGTCTGCTTGTAAACCTCATTTGTTCTGTCTGTATGTGCCCTTTTGTTTCACCTGTTACTTGTCGGTCATTGTTTTGCGGTGTTACCCGAGTTTGCTTCTTTACCTGAGTTTTGTGCCATCGTTTTGTTCTTTGTTTTGTTTACTTTATAAACTCATTTTTCAAGTGGTTCCGCCCTCTGCCTAGTTACTGCACCGTTACTTGAAAGAATGAAAAACGAAGCTAATTTACACACGAGAGAGTCTACAGAAATGTAATAATGCATTTAACCCAGCCGTTTATAAAGGTATGATACAATTTGGCACATATCTAAAACCATTATATGATATATTTTTCATAATATTGAAGTAACCATGGGTAATCCATCATTCACAATCTGCATGGATATACAAGAGTGGCTTTAAAGTGCTCCTCCCTATAGCAGAGCTTAACAATAAACATGGCCTCAGGCTAGTCTGAGAGATTCAGTGGTTTTGTGTCAATGCTGGCCAATGTTGTTTGATAATTAGCATTCTTCAAAATATCTTCTTTTGTGTTGTGCAGATGAAAGAAAGTCATACCGGAATGGCTTCAGGATATACTTGGGTTTATATACAATATTTGTTCTAATAAATTGATTTTGCTACGTAGTTACAGTTTTTTCATATATGTTTTTTCATGTTCATTTGAGAAGGTGTGTGTATGGGGATTGTCAGCAGTCTGTAAGATTTATTCATCCATCCTTGGACTTTTGATTAATTTATTGAGTTACCACCCTGAATCATGGTGCATTCAGACTTTTTTTTCAAATGTCAACTAGGACCATGCAATTTAAAACAAAAAGGATGAGAACCAAGATTGATAAGAATTTGTTCCCTAAAGGTCCTCTTAAAACTTTAAAGATCAATATTTCCATTACTATAGGATGGTCATCATAATGCTACTGATGGGCAACGGTTCTGGCAGAAAGGACACATCCAATTTTGTTGCATGTGCACTGAAATCTGCAAGCAATTGTTTTTTTCATCTGCTTTCCGACAGAAAAAAACTTCATTCAGAAAAGATAAAGAAGAAATGCCAGGATACATTATAAAAAAAGGTCATGAGACTATTATGGCTGTTGGACTCCATTTACCAAAGCCTGTTGATTAGACTAGTAAATCTGCAAATTGATGATTATAGAATATATTCTCAACAATATCAATTCATCATGCTGCCTTAATTTTGGTAACTTCTCAAGAATCTCTTTTACCAGCATACACCATCTGCCACTGTGGCATATTAAGAGGACAGTTTCCCCACTGAGTCAGTGACCCAGAGCTTACAGTGTGAAGGTCAGACTTCGGTGATAGCATGAGGGCAAACGGCCATGATGTTTCTCCAGCCTGGGTGTTGTGTCACTGTACTGTGATCATGGAAATGTCATGTAGATGTGGGTGTACAGAGCAGAGAGAGACATTGGAATGAGTCATAACAATTGGCCTGCGGAAAGGTCGTCTACACCGGCCAGGTGACAAATCTTGAGTGCCTGATGAATGTACTGTAAATTGCATCAGTTAAATCGACTTGCAATATGCACATCTTTTCTTTTTTATAGCCAGAGTTCCCTTCTGACCGTACAACTTTCAGTTACCAGCCCAGGAATAAAGCATCATCCCATACACTTTTCATCTTTGATTTTCAAGAGCTGTGGTTCATGTAGTCCCTCCCCCAGGTATCTGGGCATGTGTGCGCGCTATCACTATTTGAGCAGCTGTGCGCTCCATAATCCGCACGCTCGCCGGAGAACATAGCGCACCGCCGCCTCGCGTCGCACTGTTGATCTGGATGCGATTAGACTTCTTGCAATTCATGTCCAAAAACTCGGTCAACTTTCTTTTCACTTTTCTTGCAACAAGGAATTGCGCAGCTCGTGCAAAACGGCAAAGAGATTTGAACTGTTGTCGGATACCTCCATTTGCATCAAAATATCACAGTCTCAATCGCCGTTGCCATGCAAGTTCACATCGCCAGCATCCTGATGTGCGGGGTGTCGAGTGAGTTCATTTTCACCTCTTTAAGTTTTAGATTGTTTAGGTTATTCACAATACATTGAACTGTACTCTTAATACGTAGAATGTCTATACTGATTTCACTGTTAACACTTATACATTTCTGACGGATAAGTGCGATTTATACATTTATATTTTTCAGAAAGTGTAGTGTCGTGAGTCCTTTAAGTGTTTAAATTGTTGTTTTAACAGAATGGCGAACAATGACCATGTTGAATAGGTTTATTGATTATTAATTCGTTTTTTGCGGATCTGGTGCAGCCATTTATCACTAAGTGGTCTGTAGTTAGGTTTAGGTTAGGATGACGGTATTATCTCTCGTGACGTAGTGCAACGGGTGCTACAGTTTCTCCGAATTGGGAATATTAAGAGCACTTTGAGGTTGTGCCTGAAATCCTAGTGACCTGACCTCCCTACATAGGCGGCATCATTCCGCGCTTATTAACGCAGCTGCAATGCCCCATTCCGTCAGGGCGAGATTGTGTGTTTTGTTATATCTGAATAAAGTTTAAATCTGTAAAAGCGTGAGAATAGGCTGCTTTTAAATCTCGGTTTTCTATGTCTTATATTCCATGTATTTATAAATACCAAAACATAGTATTCTTCTGTTTGATGAAAGAGCTGCATTCATGCATATATAAGTTTAGTTCGTAGTCTAAATATGTGAAACAGCATTAGGTAGGGGTTGCGTTTGCCCACTTCAAAGAAGACAGTCTGTATCATTTATAATATAACCTGTTTATCTCTTTCAATGTTTTAATCTGATCTGATTATAATAATCCCTCTTCCAAACATTTGTAAAATTGTGTTTATTACAGTGACACATTTCGTGTTAGACCGTCTCGGTTCTTTACGGTTTAAAATGTACAAAAACTGTTTTCATTGTGTACATTGCATGCATATATTGGACTCCTCTCCATTCATAAGATATAAAATATATTTAATTGTCAAAGAGCTTAATGATTATTATCTGGCAAAACAAGATCCTGCAAGCAATACAGTTTGGGTTTTAGTGATTTATCACAAATAGAGAATGAAATTCAGATTGTTTCGAATTTTTTTTACTTTAATCTATAATCTTTGATGTCTCGCTACACAACGTCCACCATCCATTTCATTTGGCTAATATCTAAACTCAGTCTAAACCTTTGCTGCTTTTTTCCACGTGAAAACACAGTGATGAATTTCCCCTGCTGTCTGCTCTCAGTTTTTAGCTACATAAGGCAATTCTTCACAATGACACACAATACTACCAATGTTGGGCTGTTTGTTCATGGATTTATAGGTTGCCATAGGATGACGCACAGTTATTTCATTCATAAAGAAAGGCAGTTCTCAGAGAATATAATTCTTTCCATTATGCCTGAACTAAGTCTGACATCATGACTAATGCTCTTATGAAGAGAGATGTTGGACTTGTGTTTAACCTGTAGAAACCTACCATTCATCTGTTTAATTGGTACATCCTGTAATAAAAATTTTTTGGAAAACGCTTTATAATATAGTACAATACATTTATTTTAAGCATTTAATAATTGAAGAAAAAATACTGAATTAAAAAGGCAGAGGAACAGTATATATATATATATAAGTATACAAGCAGTAGTTATAATTTGAAAGGAATTAAACAGCACAGTTTGTCAAACACATGAAATAAAAGAGACAGCACCTGAGACTGACTCTATAAAGCTGAAATTCTTTGTTTTCTTGTGTCCTTCTGTCTCTTGCAGTGGTGTTGACTAGGTTTAATGTATCAGAGGACCGGGCACACTGCCCGCTGGGCTACTTCCCCTGTGGAAACCTCAGTACCTGCCTTCCTCAGCTGCTACACTGCAACGGTGTGGATGACTGTGAGAATCAGGCAGATGAGGAGAATTGTGGTTAGTTTCCCTGCTTTGATTTTTACCTTATTCCACAGCTTGAATACTTGATTCTGATTGGTCCGTTGTAAAATAATTAAAATATTTAATTTCCACATATTTATTCATGTACGAAACCCCTCGAAGTGACATAAGACCCATCTGCTCCATGTCTTGCTCCAGGGTTTATATTCTCAATAATGATTGCCAAACTGCACATTTACATTGTACTTATCATTTAAATCTATCAAATGAGCACTGTTGTATGGTACAGTATGTATTGTGCTGTGGCATTTAAATTGCTCACAATTCTTGACCTCTTTCTGCAGTAGTCCTACAGCACAGATGTGTATTGTACCGCTGCATATGTGTTTCTTGATCCTTTCTTTGCTTCCTGTTGATATCGCCATATTTCACACTGTCGCTCGTCTATCTAAAATCTCCCTTTTGATTTCCGCATCCTTTGTTCCTTCCTGCTGGATTTCTGTCTCTCTTTTGCTCTGTTCCAGTTCACCTCTCTTTTTTCTTGAATTCTCTTCCTGTAAGGTGCACATGAGTTCACTAACTTCCACTGCTGACTAATGATCATATTCAATCACATTACATTAGCTTCGCTTTCCGTCCATAATACCCACTCGGCTCTATAAATTGTTGCCATATTTCATTGATCATCCCATTCATCTTTTTGGAGACGTGTGGTTCCAGAATATGTGCACTGTTATGCTTGGTTAGACACTGACAGCATCCAAAATGTACACCTTTAGAAATGTTTTACAATTCTGTTGAGGTTAATACAACATTTAATTGGTAGTCATACATTTTTAATAATAATAATTCATCCTATAAAATGGATTAAATGTTTAAAACAAACACATATGCACCCATTTTCTTCTTTGACTAATCGAAACAGTTTTGACTGCATATTCAGTACTATTAGCCATCCTTTATGTTTGTCTCTGGGTTTTGCAAAAGTGTTTGTCAGCAAAGTATTTAAACATTTAAAAAAAATCAATTTCTGGGGCATACGGTGTCGGAAAGATGATATGTAAATAGTGCAAATGCCTTGGGTTTTATTAATACTATTAAAATAACTTTATTGAACTCCAAGCTTAATTTACTTAATGTTTAAGAAAATTGGCCATTAAAAAGTGTTTTTTTCTTCCTGCTATGGGATTCTGTCTGATTTGATCAAACTTGCTCACCTGCAGTGCTATCCTCATATCTGTCCAATTTCAGTTCCATCCATTCATTACATTGTTTAAATAGACATTGAAGCATACAATATCAAAGAAAAAAATGAATGCACACACTACATGCCAATAGGATCTCCCTGGACAAATACCAATGAAATGCATTTGTGGCTTAAATAACCAAAAATCAAGGCTGTCAAAGTTAACGCGTGCAATTCATTTTCTTCAGATTAACGTGTTCAAATATTTAACACAATTCATCCTTTGTGTACCGTTACATTATAATCAAGCTCTTATTCATGTATAACGCTTCCGTCTGGTGTATACAGTCACAGGCTAAAGGCTGCGTCAGTGAATCTCTGTCAGACAGTGCAGTATTAAGTTCTCTTTCGTGCTTTAATGAACAAAACCACACAAGATTATGTCAGAAAGCCTTGTTTGTCTGGCATTTTCATAAGCACAGATTTCAACGTGTTAAATCAAAACCTAGATGAATGCATAGAGTTGTGAAAATGTGTACGGGGGTCTTAAACCTGCTGCCGTGACTCACATCATTAATGTTTGTCAAAGAACTGAGAAATTCAATGTGTTTTGTAGCTTTAATTCTGTATTGATTTTATAATTTAGCATTAAAGGCTGTAAAGTATTTGAGAACTTGATTCCATTTCTGTATATTTCCTCCCTGTTAGACATGAGACCTCAGTTATTCTATACTTCAATGTTAAATGGCTATAATTAATATATCAATTATTGAAATTATTAGAACGTAAAAGTATATTGAAAAACACTAATGTGATGTGCAATTAATCGTGATCTTTTTTATTCATTGACAGCACTACCAAAAATGAAAAAAAAATTCTCCACCATATAATCCTCTAATAGTCTCAAAGGTGTGTGTGCTTTAAGACAACTAACGGTAATGAAGAGGTTTTTAATAATTACTTTCCAATGACCAGAGAAAAGCACAATGCTGTTGAGACACAGCGTAACTGAGCGGAAATTTCCCATCAATCGTGCTGTAATTATTTGCTCAAGCTGTGTCACGTCAAATTATAATGGCCCTCGAGGTGATTTGGGTGGTTCTGATAATGTTGTTCATGTCAGAAATGTTGCATGACAAACCATTTGGCAACTGTCTCACAGCATCCATCACCACAACTGTATCAAGCTCTAGAGTGTCAACATTTGTCCCCTTCAGCAGTGATCACCGTGTTTAACCTTGTCTTGCTCACTCTCACGGCCTTTGTACGATGTCGAACACGGTGAAGATTCAAGGCCCTGTGTCAGCACCAGACTGTGAAAGGTCAGAGCGGATGGAAATGTCACAATGCACATAATATCTTAAGACATTTATTTAGCCCTGTGTGTTGAGCCAAGCAGAACAAGATAGACAGGAGCGTTGATATCCTTCAGCAACATCTAATGCTATTCCAAATCCCTGAGATTGGTATTACGGCGTATGAGATTCACTTCCACATTTCTTATCACATTTCACTTGTCATATCTAACGTTGTGAAGAGGATGCACGGCACGTTGAGATTTAGACTGTTCCTTTAAAACGTAGATGAAAAGCCGGGGTGACCTAAACGATAAGCAGAAATTTGAGTTCCTGAAAGATCATACAGTGTTTTAAAAAAGGAAAGAAAAAGTGGCTTTGAGATTTTATAGATAATAAAGTTTGGGATAAACAATTGAACCCTGAATCGAGACGCGGGCCCAGCCGCAGTCAATTTCATTCTCTCTCTCGTTCGCTCTCATTGGATGAAAGACAGGTTTTTACTCTGGGTGATGCTACAAAGAAAGATATTTGTCATTTTTGCCATGAACGCTTTGAACCTCGAGAGCTTTGTCAGATTGTAAAATCTGAGCCTCTCAGAAACAGAAGGTCCGTCTGTGGTAATGGCACAAAGCTTTGATTTGACTGTAGACAATCCATTACGGTGGTGGTCCGGTCTGTTTAATATTATCATCGGTTGTTTTGATCTCAAAATGAATTTTTTCTTTTGCATCAATGCTGATTTATGTGGGGTCTCTTTTCTAAACTTCCTTTGTGTAGCTGTTGTATGAGTTGTTTTGAACCATGTGATTGTTTTGTTAGCTGGAGATTAGACTGGGAATTTGTTGTTGTAAGGTGTGAGTCTCCCTCTTTAATACTGTTAATCTGAAATAACTCCCAAGACTTTGCATCACAGTTCTGATTATTGAATGTTGCTATATCAAAGAAAAGGTATAAGGAAAATTCTATGGGACAACGCACTTTTGTGGTATGTGCTGCCTGCGCTGCGATCATATCTGCAACACAAGCGCATGCACGGATGGCCAGTGGCGGCCCCCCAAGTGCTGACCCTCAAAACAGTCAGAAATTTTGATCTAAATATGTGCAACACCATTTCGACAATGGGCCCTCTCCTTAGCTGGGCCCTCTCTCCTCGAAACAAACAGCGGCAGGCTTTGGCTACGCCCCGTCTGTACTTTGTGTTTTTTGCGCGTTCTTCAATCCACGGCGTCGGAGTGCGGAGTGAACTTCAGAATGAAAGAAAAAGTTGTGTGTCTTTACTGCTATGCTTTGAGATCTGCAGTTCTTTAAGTTTTTCTGTACCTATAAATAGTACATTTAGAAAAACTGAAAATAATTTTGGAGTGGTCTCTTTATTGTACTAATTAAATTATTATATTATACAAATATTCTTATTTGTTGAATATACACGAGTGAGAATTGAAATTGCTCATAGAAAAACTTGGGTACAGTTTGCATATTTGGATTGACTGCTATAATGCTTTTCTACCTGTTTTTGGTGTCTGTGTCTAAAGTTTATTAATATATTTTCAGCAAAACCCCCGAAATGCATCGGGAATGCATTTATTTCCACACTTTCATTATTAGTTTTGATGTCAATGTGATGAAAAGTAATTCTGTTGAAGATAAAAATGGTAATGGTAGCTCCACTCGGTACGGCAAAATATAATAAATAACCTTGTTTACATTCAGGAGCAGAATTCGATTATGCAAGTTCAGAATGTTTAGTTTGCCATTTATCTGAGAGTTATCCAAAATGTTTATCACTTACAGTGTTTATCACATACAGTGTTTATTTATCACATAGTGTTGTTGGTTTCTTGGGTGTTTTAGAGTTCATTTATATTTCTTAAAGATGAAATGTGTGCCTCTTCAGTTAGTTCGAGTAAGGTTAAATGTAAACTGGGGGAGAAGTGGTTCTTCTGGAGTTGCAGATGTTTGTGTTACTGCTGTTTTTTAATAGCTTTGAGTTTGGTGGTCACAAGGTTTCAAGGGGAAATTCAGGAGCAACAGATTACACATTTGGAATGACATGAGGGTTGGTAAATAATGGCAGAATTTTCTGGCAGCGGTATGACTGAACACTGAACTGTAGCTCAATAAAGAATTGAACAGACTGTATCTGTGCATAATGCACATACGAGAATATCCGCTGTCGTCATTTGTCACTGTGAACCTCAGTATGTGGAAGCGAGCCTGTGCGAAGGATTTCACAAGCACATTAATTATAGTTATCTTAGACATTCCATCTTCTATAAAGCGACCATTTCATGGTTCTCACTTCCCATCCGCTGGCCCCAAAATGAAACCTATCAAACACAGAAACCCATCAAACATTTAAAGCAGAAAAGAAGGGCGATGTATTTGTTTGAAATGGGTCCTGATAGAGCCTCTGATTTTCTCTCTTGTGACTAATGGGCCCATCATCCTCCCATCATTTAATAGTTGATGAGTGTGTGGAATGAAAGTCTAAGTTGAATGCAAAACTATTCCTCTGGGTCTTTTTTGTTCATTCAGAGCTAACCTTTTGTCCCTTTCACTCAAACGTGTGGCACTCAAAAAGTAAAAACGCATTTAAAATCATAAATAGTTGTTAGCAAGTTCACAATCTACCAGAGATGCTTCACAGATTTCAAGTTATGAATAAACTGAAGTGTTGAACTCAAAATATTTTAGTATTTTTGTTCTGACCAACAAGGTCTATTTTTGTAGAGTGATCTCATCTGAAACCCAATAGGAGATATTTGAGATGACTCTCATTTCGGTCTACTGAGATATTAAATAGATCTCCTTCGCTGTCTTTCTTTCCTGTGGGAAAAATTCTCATCCGAAGCTGATAGAAATGATTCTTTGGAATTCAATGCGATCTGTATATTGCCATTGTCATGGATTGAAAGCTATGGTAATGTGGTTTTATATATTTTTTGGTTCCGTCAAGTACATTGTGAGGTGCACCACGGGAGCTCTGTGATAATGCATCACACCAGTTAGGTGTAATTGTGTCCGGCATCTGTAAGAAAGGTCATCTGTGCTTATGTAGAAGTGTTTGCTTTCATGTGAAGCCAGCGCTTAACACCGTTATCATTTGTCATCAGTATCTCTCTCCCAAGGCAGATATGCCTCATCTTCTTATGAAAACGAATGCACTGTGACCTCTATCATTTATATTAAGATGGATGAAATGGTCACAAAAGAGGAGCACGATCTGTTGACAATAAAAAATGTCAATGAGATCATAACCTGAATGAAGAAGCTCATCTTGAGTTTCATTGCTTAATCTTCAAGTTGATCACTCGAATTGATGAATCATATTCTGGGCATAGATCATTTCCAAGAGACAATGTAAATATATACAGCTGCGGATAAAATGAATAGACCATTTCAAATATGACATAAAGCCATCCAACAGCAATGTGAAAGACTGACAGCATGTACCAAATGTCCAAAATACATGTGTTGTAATGCCTAAAAGTGAATATGAACATGTCTGCACTATTTGAGGTCTGAAAAAAACCAGAGCATCTTTTCTGTTATTTTCTCCAGTTTTCATTTCCTGCATACAAATGCAAATAGAAACAATATTTGTATTTGAAATTTGGGTGAAATATTGTTATTGTGTTTACACAACGAAACAAAAAGGATCATTTTACCTAAACACACACCTAATAGTAAATTCAGAAAACTGGAACTCATTTTGAAACGGTCCCATAGTTTTTTCTGCGGATGTATAGTGACATACTATAACATGTATTTGTAAAGACTTTAAAAATCGTAAAATGAAAATAGCTAGTTAGCAACGTTTATAACAACTGCATGAACTGCATGTTAAAAAGTAAAAGCAGCACAATTTTAATCTGCATTCTAAAATTCTTTATTTTTAATGAAACCTTTGGCAACATTAAATATTTCTTTTCTCAAGAATCCTGGAAAACAACATTAGTAAACATTACAGTACTATATATCTAATGCCTTTCTTTGTTTGATTTGGACTGTACTTTAAAAGATTACTACACCGTCCATGACATATAACTTTAAGCTTTGAGTGAGTCAAAGACCCAGAATGCAGTGCCCTACTCAATAACTACCAGTACTTCATATTTGTCCTGCAAACAAGGATAGTGTTGATGTGTTAATGTCTGTATTTGGCAGCATAGCATAAAATACTATATTCAATTCATAAAACACCTGAACTTGATAATATGCTTGTAAATGTTGACAATATCGCATATCAATCCCACTTTGTTCAGTGCACTCTGTTTTGGAAGTCTTTTTTTTCAAATGAACATGTCTGTAAATCAGTAAAAGTAATGTATTATTTTGGGTTTCTCATGAAAGCAGTGGTAATAAGGACGGTCTTTTCTTATGCTTTCTAAGCACATAATGAGATTATAAGGCTAAAAGAGAAAAATGACTTATTTCAGGGCTTCTGGGACAAAATAGCCTGATTATCCCGTCGATGGTAGCTTAGGCTGTCCCAAAAAGAACTGCAATGCTGTTCACGCATCTAATGTGTAGGGCTTTGTTAGAATGTTTTCTTCAAGTGATAGTATAGTCGCATAAATAAATTTGTTCTCAAAATGAAATAATTTACATAAAAGTCACCCTTCAATTCTGTTGAGAGGAGTATAAATAAAATCATTAACCATACTGGTTTGTTTTTCAGGACATACATAATAAACCATGAATCACAGCAGATTAGTTTAGGGTTTAATTAATTGATGGCTAAATAAAAACATTAATTAACTTTGATATTATTGAGATTCAAGAAAAAAAAGCTATTTGCTTTCCTTATGCTAATAATTTGTGCCATTTCTGTATGTACCTCTTTTCATACTGGCAACGAGAACATATGAATAGAGCTTGTGATTGTTTTGGTTATTTCTTTTGTAAATTGTCGGAAAGTGAAGTCATTTATTTTTTTGGGTTGTCAGATGCCTTCATTGTCGGATGTGTGACAGGAAGCAATATCCAATTCTTTTCCATTAGAGTTTATGAAGGAAGTCATTTTGACATTTCAGTTCACAATGATAAATATACCCGCGAGAAACACCTAGATTGAATCTACGGTACCAAAGAAAATACCCCTAAAAAATGTCATGGATGCATAATAGAGAGCATTTGACAATTTAGATTGATATATCCAATATGCGAGTTATCTAAAATATCTCAAATAAAGCTTTATTCACATTCCATCTAATTTGTTTTTGTCTTACATACAATCTCGACACCATGTTATGATCTACTTACATTTTGCATGTAAAATGAAGGTTTCAGTTCCAGTGTTTCCAGTTGCCACATATAGTGTAAATGAATGAATTTCGACACAGCTGTAAACAGTATAACCATTTCGAATTTCAATTTACACATGGATCTACAGTATTCTATTGTATTTGTATTTTTCAGGTATAATTTTTCTGTTTTTTTCTGTCTCTTGGTAAAAAAAGGTGCCTCACATTGAAAGGAGAGTTTATTTACTTCTGAAATTGTCTGTGCTCTTTGTAGCACGGCTTAGATGTTTAATTAACATTTGCATTTCATCCACGCATAATCAATTGCCTCCATGACACAGAAGAAACACCATAGAAAATTGATAGATAATGAGTTCAATGTTTTAGCCCAATAGAAATCATTTCCTTTCTGCTTATAATGTCGTTTTAAATATGTTTTAATGACCCCAGAAAACGTTCCACATATTTAACCTTCACTGAAGTGAAAAGCTCGAGTGCAACATTGACAGTCCTGTCTGTCATCGAGGACCACATGCAAATCACTTTTCGTCTTGTTCATATTGAATCAATTTAGATTTGAGACTGAGTAGAGACAGCGCTTAAAAGATTCATTTGGGTGTTTATCTCTGCTTTTGTTATTGTAAAGGATTACTTCAATTTAACTGGCCGTAGTTGTACTACCTAGCTCATCGGAAATTTTATTCATTTATTCATGAATATTATGAAGGATGTTGTTGCCATGTTAAGCAGTGAGTCAACGTGTACAATGGCAATCGTGTCATGTGTCATCAAGTTTAACTTAGCATTTTTATCATTTGTTTGCCAACACTGAAAACAGAATAGAAGACGGTCACTGAATATGTCAGTTTTTTGCCAGACTTATTTACTTTTAAAGTCACCCTGTGGTGAAAATCATTTTAATGGTGTTTGAATGTCTATGTGGTGTTTTTTAAATATGCTTTTTGATAATCCATGTGCAAAGTCTGCAAACTCACCAGAAACCAAAGACAGTTTGAAAATGCATTTTGAAATGGCCTTTGTTTGCTACATCATTACCCTGCAACCAATCACATTAACAGATTTGAGCCATAGACAGGGCCGGCCCAAGCCTTTACGGGGCCCTAAGCAGAATTTTATTTGGGGTCCCCCTGTGCACCCAATACAATCAACTATTGCCAATGTTTGATTATTTGCACGCAAACTTTCAATCTAACACACCCAATTCTATTAGTTGAAGCTGTGTTTGGGATGCAGGAATGTCATAAAAACAAGTTTATTGTGATTGTCAAAACTTATTTAATTATTGAATGTCTTAGTCACTGACAGTATGTCGTGTGCTGCAACACGAGCATGTGCTGTTCAAACATGCACGTGTAAAATGTAAGACACTCTGTCATTTCTGACAGCGTTTCGTTCTTATCGCATGATCTTAAGTATGCATGAACTGACATTAATGCTATCAAACTGGAAAGCAGCCAAAACAACAGCGTCGCATGACGAAAAACGCGTCATCATTTTTAAAACCCTTTTTCCTCGTCCAAAACTTCAATGTGAAAACAGCGTTTTAAAATGTATCCACTTTTAAGTTACGTTTTCAAATGTTATGTTTTCAAAAAGCTCCATTTTCGTTGATGAAAAAAGCCATCTCATTGTGGAGGAAAGGCCTCAAATTCAAATTGACTCAATATGATCAAAAGATAGCAAGATATAAAGATTATATCGTATAATTGTAAATAATCTAATTTAAAGGAGTGGTTCACCTTCGGAATGAAAATGCTCTCATCATTTACTCACCCTCTTTTCATTTCAAACCTGTATGACTTTCTTTCTTCCGAACAACATTCTTCAAAATATATTCTATTGTTTTCCGTGGAAGAAAAAAAAAGTCATACAGAATTTTCATTTTCAAGGTGAACTAATCCTTTAACAAGCCATAGTTATTGTAACATCTATTCTTATTATGTACTTGTTCATGAATATTATGAAGCATGTTGTTTCCATTCTATATTTTCCAGCAAAATGTTGCTATATATCACTACTGGGAAATCAAACGATTACAGTGAAGCCCAGCCCTATCCTTTTTTATTATTTCCGCACAGTGCTAAATGTGTTATATGTGAACGGACATGTCCATGTGGTTGTGGCAGGGTTGAAAGGTGTTGGCAGATCAGCGTCTTTCTATGTTGATCATTTGTGATGCTCAACCGGATTATTCTCAATCTGGTGTTTCTAAGTGGCTGCTTCATTCAGACTCTGAACATGTATGGCATTTTGATCACAGCATGACGGAACCTTTCACCAGATTATCTTCTACATTACAGATATTTTAAGCCTCTGTCCACAGTGACAAACAGCATGTGGGCGCAGCTTGTTTTAATGATGCTCTTGTGTCAGAAAAGCTGTGAGGTGACACGGTTCCGATGGTTTATGATAACAACTTTTCTCTTGCATTGTTAAGACCGCAGATGGAGAAGGCTGGAAGGTTGAGATTCATTTGTTTGAGATGTTAGATGTTGGGAAACAGGAAATGACACGGAAGACGGAAGTCACACCTATTGGCAGGGTGACTGCTGCATTTCCTCCGTGACTTTTGAAGTTGGAAACCAGAGTCAAGATGATATTGCTGAAAAATGCAGAAAGCACAATTTTTTTTAATCTCTACATGTTTCATTCTGGTATTGACCTATTTTCTTGCACATGTGAGCTCTTGTGACACAGCAAAGGGCTGGTTTTGGTTACAGTCTGTATGAAATATTTGCTTATGAAGTTTTTAGCAAAAAAAGTGTTTAGTTTGATTTGATAATCCATTACTCAACTATTCTCCTTGTTTTTCTTGCAGGGGACAATAACGGATGGCCACATCTCTTTGATAACTATTTTGGCATCCCCAGCAATAACCTTGGGGCCAAGTCAAACGCCTGCTGTGAGTATGCTGTGATTTTAACATTTCAGAAGCTTAAGCTAAGCCACATTTATAAGAATTTGCACCCAAAGGGGCATTATGCGTAATTTGTATGTTTGCTGTGTGGTAATTTTCTTGGCTGTGGTCCCAGGAATCAATGCACAATGTCAAAAATGTCCCTTTTCTGTTCTGCAACAAACATTTTTAAATGGGGATATAACAATGGGGATGATGGTCAATTAGAATGAAGGATGGAAAGAATAAGACACAAGATTTCTTATCATTCGGACATTATAACTGTGATAACCTTCATTAAAATATCAAACTAAAATGTCTGAAGAGAAAATGGGAGCGATATGCCAAGTGTCTGAACACTGATTAAAGTGTCTGGTCACGGATAGATGCTAAGTTCTGGTTGTTACGTTCATTTAGGAGACACATCTATCCAAATAAAAGAGCCTTGGATGCTCATGTGCTAGTGTGCACATGCTTTTGGAGGCTGATTTTTTTGTTCCCTGAACATAACTTTATTCACTTTCATTGACTCTTTCATTGGTTTGTTAATGAACTGTTTGAGAGCAGAGCATGCTGTGTCATATATTTAGCAGTACTGTATTGCGCCATTTTACACACTTGATTTAACAAATGAGCAATTAAGAAGCATCATCTAAAATTAAACTAAATGTGAAGAGCAACTGAGTTACAAACACGATGCTGTGAGGTTTGAACTCATTTGATTTTCATCATCTAAATTAAAAAATTGACAGTTGATGGACAGTCTTAACTTTCATCTTGAATTTGCTCGTATCGACCACATTTTTTATTTTTCAAGCAGCAAGTTTTTATCAACCAAGCCTCTCTTTTGAATATTATCCTAACTGGCAAAACTAACATTTTTACAAGAATCATTTTCCTTGTAATGGCTCTCGGTGCCGCCTGGATTTACATTTACAGTACATTTACTTTAGATTTATTGATTTAGCAGTGCTTTTATTCAAATTTATTCAAATATTTAGTGTAGATTAACAAAGTCTAGATTTGTTAAAAAAGTTGTTTCTCAAAACATAAATCTGAGGTATTACATTCCGAAAAATATGACATACATGAATGGAGTACATTTTAAAGGGATAGTTCACCCTAAAATGAAAATTCTGTCATCATTTACTTTCCTGAAGATGACCCAGTTAACGGTCTGTACATTGCTGGGACACCACTAACGTACTCGGTTACTTACGTAACCTCGGTTCCCTGAGATACGGGAACGAGTACTGCGTAGCAGGACGCTATGGGGAAAACTTGGCTCGGAGACAGGGTAAAGCAGGGAAACCCTGAAAGCGGCGAAGGCCAAGCTAGAAGGTGGCCTAGACCGGTTATCGTCCCAAAGTAATTAAGTGCTGGCGTGGCTATAGCCATGGCTCAGCGACCTAATTCAAGTAGAAAGGACCCGGGCCTGAAGGGCCGGAACGTCCAGATTGTAAAATCTTGTAAAAGTGGACGGCGAAGCCCAGCAGGCCGCCGCACAGATATCTTTTATAGAGACACCGCTATACCATGCCCAGGAAGAGGCAACGCCTCTAGTGGAATGGGCTCTAACTCTCGTGGGACATTGAAGGCCCAAGGAAGAGTAAGCCAGCGATATAGCCTCAACTATCCACTTCGATTGTCTATGTTTCGAGACCGAGGACCCTTTGGTGCGGTCGCCGAAGCACACAAAGAGCTGTTCCGACCGTCTGAATAGGGCGGAGCGCTCAATGTATATTTTTAATGCTCTGACTGGGCAGAGCAGACTAAGCTCTGGGTCCCGCTCGGAGGAGGGGAGAGCAGAGAGCGAAATGACCTGTGCTCTGAACGGAGTAGAGAGCACCTTAGGTACATAGCCATGCCTTGGTTTGAGGACGACTCTGGCGTCGTTCGGCCCAAATTCCAGACGGGATGGGCTCACAGAGAGAGCCTGTAGGTCCCCCACACGCTTCACCGATGCTAAAGCGAGAAGCAGAGCGGTCTTGAGTGTTAATGAACGGAGGTCCGTAGATAGCAGAGGCTCAAAGGGAGGACCCTTTAGAGCCCTCAGGACCGTGGGCAGATCCCAAGTGGGAACTGTAAGAGGGCAAGGGGGGTGTAGCCGCCTGGAGCCCTTCAGGAAACGAACGATAAGATCGTTCTTGCCCACTCCTTGTCCTCCGATGAGGGCATGTGAGGCTGAAATAGCCGCCACATAGACTTTGAGTGTGGAAGGGGCACGGCCGTTATCCAACAACTCTTGTAAGAATGACAGTATCAGCGATATGTCACAGGACACTGGGTCAGCGCCACGTGTTGCACACCAGGAGGCAAAGACAGACCATTTGAGGGCGTAGAGACGTCTAGTGGACGGGGCTCTAGCCTGTGATATGGTGTTCAGTACGCTCTCTGGGAGGTCCGTAGGCTCCCGTCGAGAGGCCAAAGGTGCAGAGCCCACAGCTCTGGCTGGGGGTGCCATATCGTGTTCCCTGCCTGAGAGAGGAGGTCCCGCCTCAGGGGAATGGGCCACGGGGCTGCTACTAGCAGCTGGGAGAGATCCGCGACCCAAGGCTGGTTCGTCCACAGAGGGGCTGCTGGTTCGTCCACAGAGGGGCTACCAATAGCACTCGGTGCGCTTGATCCCTGATTCTCCTGATCGTCTGCTGCAAGAGCGCGATCGGGGGAAAAGCATAGAGGAGCCGGTTGGGCCAAGGCGTCCTTGCCCTTCGAGAAGTACGTCGGGCAATGAGTATTGTCTTCTGAGGCAAAAAGGTCGACTTCCGCCTTGCCGAAGATTTGCCAGATTCGCTGAACCGACAAGAACCACTCGTCCAGGCGGCTGCGAGTGGGTTCCTCTGGGGGAGACCTTCGTGAGGACCCGGAAGAGCTCGGAGTCCGCACTGGGGGCGTGTCTGCCGGGTTCTGGAGACGGCGAGGGGGCGGGGTCATCCAACGAACCCGCTAACTCCTCCCCGTCTGAAGCCGCTAACGACATGGCGTCGTCATCCTCCGGTTCGTTTCCACCGAACGAGATCATGTCACAGGCGGCCGCCAGTGGACGCTGATCTGTTCGGGTGAAACAGACCGGGGAAACATCTCTCTGCGGGGAAGGCGAGGCACGGCGAGCCGGCGTGAGCTCGCGCTTCCCCGAGCGCTTTGCTCCTCTACCCCGCTGCTTCGCTCGCACAGTGTCCTGTGCGCGCAGAGGCGGGGGGGGAGGGGCGGAGTCGCTCTCTAAAAAAGAAAGCTATCCGCGAGCGCAGAGAGGAGAGACTCATACTCTCGCAGTGAGAGCATTCCGTCTCTTTGAGCGCGTCCTTTGCGTAGGAGAGACCCAGACATGAGACGCACTCCTCGTGCCCGTCAGCGGCGTGTAGGAAAACCCCACACGAGCGACAGGTACGGCGCGGCATTGTAGCGCAGTGAAAACTGCACGTGAATGCCGCAGGAAATTTGCTCTAACACTCTCTGAAAAGAAAGTGTGTGAAAATATGCTCTTTCAGCGTCGCCGGATAGCGGCAGGGAAAAGACCGTGCTGAACAGCGAGAACCGTTCGCTCGCGAAGCCGCCCACAGAATCCGCCGGAGCGAAGCCGCTGACGAAGCCGCTGAAGCGAAGGCGCTGAGCAGGAGGTCGAATCCGCTGCAGGTGCTCTCTCGACGGCGAAGCAGTCAGTCTCGGGAAGCGAAGACGAGTCGTCGCTGAAGGAGAAGAGATCTGAAGACCCTACGGCGATGTGTCTGCTTATATAGCCATAAGCCCCGCCCATTTTGGCGGGTGCCATCGCCATTGGTCCGGCAGCTCCGCTAGGATTGGTTTAAAGCTCTGCTTTTTTCCAACCAATCACCGTGCAGTTTCACTGCGCTTTTGAATTGCTTCAGTCATCGGAGAAAAAGGAGTTTTCCCCATAGCGTCCTGCTACGCAGTACGAGTGAAGTATCGATAGGGAACCACATTTAACAAAACGCATGAAAAAGTCTTTTTCAATTTTTCCACAAAAAGGGTCAAATGACATGCAGGTTGTTTTTCATCTTTCATCAATGACTTTTGTTTCAAACTTTTATTACACTGAGAATCGGGCAGGAAATGAAAGAGAAGATTACTAGACGCTTTCATATCTTGAGGGGGTTATGTGCTTTATTCAAGTAATCACAAACTTTGAGGAGATATGAAGTATTGATCAAACATGTTCAGAAGCAGCTGCTGCTGGGTGTTTAAAGACCCGGTGCATCATTGCTCAATATTATTCATGACATAGCTTTAAAGGTCCAGTGTGTAGGAGGATCTATTTACAGTGATACAAAATAATATGCATAACTACGTATTTAGAGGAGTATTATAACCTTACATAATGAAGCGTAATGTTTTTATTACCTTAGAATGAGCTATTTAGATCCACATACACCGCAGGTTCCCTTACATACGCCATTTTGTTTCTACAGGCGCTCTTAACAGACAAACTGCTCTACACAATGCGAAAATCTCCTTCGTCAAAAAAGTGAAAGAAGTGTATTGCTTTGAAAGGGAGGGGTGAAGTGATCCGTTGGCTACAATTTACAACCTCACCGCTAGATGCTGCTATAATGATGCACTGGACCTTTAATCAAACGTCAGTTTTGTTTAATTTTGACAGAATAATTTATAATATCTATTATTTTATGTACCTATTAGTTCAAAAGTGTAATCACATCTGACTGACTAAGAATATAGTGGCTTCTAAATAAGCATTAGAAAAAGCATAGCAATATGATTATAAATCAAATGTGTGCAATAAATGAAATATTTTATGAATTTCTCAGTAGACAATATGACGTGTGAGCTAAACCTAAAGTTCTGGGTTTTGACCAGCGTTTTGTTTAGTGTTTTTACTTTAAATAAATATTTTGTTAACTGTTTCCTGCTTGCACTTGGCTTCTGTCCATCCCGTTCCGTGACAAAAATAAATAATGTGATAATACTTTGTAATGTAATTAATAAATATTAAGTTTTTGGAATAAAGTCAACAGAATATTAAAGAGTAACCATTACAATGTCCTTAAAATGACATTTCATGCCATATGTAATGTTTCTGTGTTTGAATGTAAGCAGTATGCCAAGTTGTAAAGCCGAAAGTGAACAAATAACAAAGTTATTGGTTTGGGGAAAAAGGAGTCGACTCTGAATCACGCGAACGAGTCGTCTGCCGTTCCAATTTCAGTTCCGGGTCAGATTTGCGTCACTCCATGTATTCCCCGCCTACGTTCCATTTACGACTGCGGTCTTATGGTAGACCAATCACAGCAGACTAGACCATCTGACCAATCAGATCAGAGAGAGCTGATAGAAAAGAGGGGATTAGAGAGATGAATCGCCGAACTAATCATTTGAGAGTCAGTCAAGAAGTAAGATAATAATAACTGCCTATAATTAGAAAATGAAAGTTTTTTTACACCGTCTATGTACGCAAACTTGTTGTTGGTCACTCCTTAAACCAAAGTAGGACCTTATAAATCACAAAATATTTACTCTATAAGCATTACTGCTTTCACACTTCACTGCGCGCTAATATTTTCTTCCAGTGAGCTCAAGACATTTACATAGCAAAAGGGCTGAGGCAGTTTCATTATAGTAGATGTGATGAAATGGAAAAGTACAAATGCCCTACATGCACTCCAAACACATGGACAATAGTCAATTAATGAGGTACAAGCAGACCTAAGCAACCCAGTCTAAAACGGTCTGGATAACAAATTTAAATCCAGTCTCTGTTTTGAGACTGATGGCTTGTTGAATTCACTCCCTCATTACCAAAGATTGCTTTGAAAATCCCATAGAAGTGTTTAGAATGCAATATGAGCTTTTCTAAAGGCTTTACCTTATTATTTCTCCACCATCCCTGCGTAGATTGCTTGTCATTTTCCCCCTGGGTATAGATACCAGGATGGCTCAAGATTATTAATTTCTCAAAATTCCCTGTCTTTTTTTATAAAGGTTAATAAAGTTTAATAAAGGCGCACTTTTAGCCTTAATGTTCGACAGAGAGCCTGTTAGAGAGTCATGTTGGACCACAGATGACCTGTCAGAGGTGTCAGAAGCATTTGCATTCCCTGGATTTGGGACCAGTCATTCGCTCTGGGTGGCAGGGTGCGTTGAATTATCCAAGTGCTGAAAACATCCAATTGCACTGATTTGTTGACAGAGTTCGAGGTAAATTGTGTCCGGGCCACTTGAGCTGCAAAAATATAGATTTTTCTTTACACATTTTCTCCAACTGCTTTTGGTCGGATCAGTAGATCCCTAACCCTAACCCATCTCAATGACACGGGTCACCCAAAAACTAAGATTCTTTCATTGTTTACTCACCATTTCCAAACCTGTATATGACTTTCTACTTACATTTAGTCATTCCGAACCTGTATATGACTTTCTACTTACATTTACATTTAGTCATTATACTTCTGCAGAACACAAAAGAAGATATATTTTGAAGTACGATATTCGAAAGCATCTTTGGTACAGCACCTGTATTAGTTTGGCCAACCAGAATCAAGATTACAGCTAACAGCATTGTCTTTTATTGGTCCTTGGGCCAACCAGAATCAAGATTACAACTAACAGCATCGTCTTTTATTGGTCCTTGGGCCAACCAGACTCGGCATCATCTTTTATTGGTCCTTGGGCCAACCAGAATCAAGATTACAACTAACAGCATCGTCTTTTATTGGTCCTTGGGCCAACCAGACTCGGCATCATCTTTTATTGGTCCTTGGGCCAACAAGAATCAAGATTACAACTAACAGCATCGTCTTTTATTGGTCCTTGGGCCAACCAGACTCGGCATCATCTTTTATTGGTCCTTGGGCCAACCAGAATCAAGATTACAACTAACAGCATCGTCTTTTATTGGTCCTTGGGCCAACCAGACTCGGCATCATCTTTTATTGGTCCTTGGGCCAACAAGAATCAAGATTACAACTAACAGCATTGTCTTTTTTTGGTCCTTGGACCAACCAGAATCACCGTTCTAAACGTCATGTTAACGAACGCAAAGTGGCTGTCGAAGAAAAAATGGTGTTGATATTTATTATTCAGTTCACCCATGTGATCAGAACGACTAAGTTATGAGAGACAGTTGCCAGTCTCCCTTTTGAATTTTCCCTTCTAGGGTTCTGCCCTTCTAAGTGTGTAAGGTACTTGGGTGCGATTGATTTCCGTGCGAAATTTCAGTCCCAGAAGCTGTAGTTTACAGATGATATTTAATCATTATTTTGTAGACCGATCAACTGCTTCATAAAACATGAATATATCTCCAGAAGCCGCGGGGATTACTTTTGTATTGCTTGTATCAGTTTTTTCCCCTTTCTGTTTTATGAAAGTTCCAAATAAAAAGAAAATTTTATAGCTCACATCAATCAGGTCCTGCAGTTTATTTCTCTTAAAAACTCTCTTAACATCAGTCCTGCGCTTTATATGCTCAATCCTGCATGTTTCAAAACCTCAGACACACAAGCACTTTGTTTCCGATGGACCAGTTTGTATTATGAAAGACTTCGGAAGGTGCGCCTCTCAGAAAACCTGGACAAATGAAGATCATTTTATATGTTTAATCTCAAGAATGTGAAGATCTCAAATCCAAACAAAATCCATATTTTTAACATTTTCCTGTAGCTCAAAATTATTGTCACGTGATCAGCTGCTACTTCATAGGTGTCATGTGGTGCATTTAAAAAACAATGACAAAAGAAAATGACAATACGACCCCCCCCCCCCACCCCTGTTGTATGGCTGTCATCTTTTTCACCTCTTCTGTGTTTGCAGGTCTGAAGAATTTTATATGTGAGCTCTCTCTTAAATGCAAACATGAGGAATTTTGGACCCTACTGATGGGTGTTTTAAACACTTGTTTAACGGTTTTAATTGCAAAGTATTTTAAGTGTAAAAATATTATTTTAGCTATAAGGATAAATTGAGATCAAATGCATGTGATTAGGGAAATCTTTGTGGAACTTCCAAAACACTAGTCTGCTTAAAGCACTGTGCAGAAGGATTATAGGGGTTATTTGTTCAGCTTGACTATTTACATATTAACAAATATCACAACTTTAAAGATCAAATGCAGAACACATGAAGTAGTGCATCTAAAGAGCTTTTATCTGCGATGTCTTTCCCTTTCCTATCTCCATCCCTCTCTCTGTCCTTATCTTCATTTTCCTCTCTCTATCCTTTCTATTCTATCACCCAGTGATTGGGACCGTCCCAGCTGACTGCCAGTGCAGAGATCTGGAGCTCGACTGTGATGGTGCACACTTCAAAGACGTACCCACTGTATCAGTTAATGTCACCATGATGTGAGTTTTAAAAAAAAACAGCTTTTTTCATATCGCTGTACAATCTTCATTTTCTGCCGTTTCCTAACTCTCATGTAAATATATAATAGACAAAAATAAAAGAAAGTATGACCTGAAAGCCATTAAGACAAACAAAGGTATGATTGCTTCCAATTGGAAAATACAATATAAAAAGGCACGATTTCAAGTAATCAGTAATGTACAAGACTCTTATGTAGCAGACTACCCATATATTCTCTATACCAGTGGTTCTCAAACTTTTTGGTTGTAGGGTCCCCTTTGTGTAGAGTGCATCATTTTGCGGCCCCCATAGTAAACACTTATAATCTTAAACTTAGAATTATAATCAAAGCATAACATATTCATTATAAAATGCTGGAACATCAATTCTATTGGTTGGTGGCCTTATTTGTCAGAAAATTGGTTGCACAATATTTAGGATCAATTTCTATATTTCATAAAATGCAGGGTTCTTCATGGGGTGTAGGAAGGTGTGAAAGTATGCCGGTGCTGATCCAGTGATAGTCCTGTAGGCAAGTATCAGCGACTTCAACCGGTAGCCAGTGGAGAGAGATGAAAAATGATGGAGTGGTTTGATAGACTTTGCAGAAAGACCAGCAAGGAGAGCATTGCAGTAGTCCAACCTTGAGATTGCCAGGGCCTGGATAAGGAGTTGTGCCGCATGCTCAGTGAGATAGGGTCTAAACTTTCTAATGTTGAATAAGGCATATCGGCGTGATCGCGTTGTCTTTGCAATGTGATCACTGAAGAACAGCTGAGCTGAAGTACAAGTCAAGTATGACTCTGAGGTTCCTGGCTTTTACAATATATTGATTGGATTGGATTGGATTCAATTTATTGTCATTACACACATACAAGTACAGTGCAACGAAATGTATTTTTAGAAGAAGATAAAGCATAACATGGGGAAGGTGAGGAGAAAAACATGTACACAATACACCATAGACAAGACTTGCAACAGGGATAAGTAATACAGTTCCGACAAGCAGCCATCTGATCCTGCTGCCATGGTGGCGCCGTATACAGACCCGATTGTCAGGCTGGCGGGTCAAATCGACGGAGGCGATGGATCTGGGGATGGAAGACCGCCCTCGAGTGCGGCCTATGTTTGTGTGTGATACATTGATGCACTAAAGTCAATAGTTTGTATGCATTTTGAGTGATTTCAGTGAAAACATACATACAACAATTACATACAACACATGAAGATCATTGACTACTTAGAAACGTTTAACAAATTAATAACTAATAAAATTGTAGTCAGTGGATTCTTTTTTTCCTGTGGGCTTTTTTCTAAGCATATAATATTTGTTTCAGTTTGTAAATTCAGTCAAACCAAAATGTATTCAGACACCGATAGCATTTCGCACATTATCACAGTTTATTCACTGTTTAGAATATGATAATAAAATATGACAAGAATTCAGAGTTCGTCTGTATCAGGAAAAATTCATCTGGATAATATCAGATAACTTCGATAGAAAGTTGGATGAGGTTAAATAGGTGTCAGGTGTTAAATTTAAATACACAGTAAGATAAAACCAATTCGGGGCTGTATACACAGTCAGTGTCCTGTGAGCTTTTTTCTGTTCATTTTCTATATTTTCTTTGTAAATAAATACCTAAAAAGTTAATAATTTTGTACCATTTTGTACCTCCTAATTTGATGGTTCAATCGATTAAAATAAAATATTATACGAATATGCTCCCCCAGATCACTTTCCCCCAGGCCATTGCTGTAGGATTGAGAGAAAAAAGCAGTGTCTAGACCAGCGGTTACCAAACATTTCAGCCCGCAACCCCCAAAATAACAGTGCCAGCGACTCGGGACCCCCACTATCCTCGGGGGTATTTTGAAGTATACAAACGTTGTGTGCAAATGCGCTCATGCACCTATTCAAGTCTTCTCTGTCAAAAAGTGAAATCTACCTTTGTACAATTAAGCAAGATGTGATGTGAATAAATGCAATTTCACCCTCTGATTTGAGGTAGAGAGACAGCGTGTCATCTCTCTATGAAAATCACTGCTTTTTAACCGTCTCCTGTTATTGAGCAATGTTACTTTTGTTTTAGTGATGTCAGACGTTCCCTTTCAGACCGTGTGTCTTCCTGAATTCACATGACTAAATACAGACATCTAATCCAGATACAGTATGTCCAGTGTCAAAGAACGAGCTATTTTGAAAGTATATAAAAAATATGTGTGGCCTTTATTGTTCAATGGCCTACTTCAAAGATTGTATTAAAAACAATAATTTTATATAATATATATTCCAAAATAAATAAAGATTTTGAACTATATCTCAGATGGGATTTGTGTTGCTGCGTGGGATGGCTGTTTAATCCTTCATAAAAGAAAACATAAGCACACTATTTTTTTCTTCCCATTTTTCAGATGCGTTTGCTTAGTTCAAAGCTAATGTTGCGGTTCATCTCAGAGCTGGTTGGCTGATTCGTGGCATGAACCAGCTCTTTAACTGCAAAAGTTTTTGTCACGTCTATAGAGAAGATTAATGGGAGAAACTTTCTGAGCCACGGCCAGTGTGAAATGTACTCTGTTGCACTATATAACAACAAACACACACATTTCGCCAAAACAATTTCTTGGTCTCTTGTACTCCTTTCAGGTCTCTCCAGAGGAACCGGTTGAGAATGCTGAATCCTGATATGTTCTTCAACTACCAGAGCCTTCAAAAGCTGTAAGACCATATCAGCTCCTCCAAAAAAACTCTCTTGTTATTTTTCTTTATAGATGCTATAATGGTGCAAATGCATTTTGGCTTTATCGCAGATGTTTATAAAAATTTAGCTTGAGAACCGCCCTATGGGAGCTCTGTAAAGTATAAGTGAGATAAAACTCTCCCTGTGGAATAAAACCTTCTGTTCTCTGCACTAGTTTTATCTGTGCAGAGACAAACAAACCGAGGAACTTAAGAGCGTTATTTTTTAACCTGACAAATCTGTCTCAATGTTTTGTTTAGTTTTTCTTTCCCCATGCTGTTGAGTTTTTGTGTGCTTGCATGGCTCACCCAGATGTTTTCTTTCGTCTGGTGTTCTTGTTTGGTTCAGGAGCGCCAGCTGACTCTGACGGAATCAAATCCGTATTTTTGTCCTCTAGCTAAACATGCATTATCTAGTGACAGATGGTGGCTCAGTTGTATGATCGGACTTAATCCTTCAGCTGTGGCAAACAATCGTTGTGGGAATAGAAAGCACAATGCCTTCATGGTCAAATGGCTTGTACAATACAAAAACAATCAACTTTTCTAGATTATTGCTTCTACAGAATAAGTGTGTAAGAACGCTGTGGCGTGCAGGGCGAGTCAAGAGCCGTGAGGTAACGGGGCCTCAACACCGGCAATTTCAACACCGCTCGTGCTTTGAAAAGGGGCGGAAATTGTAAAAAACCCCGGGTTTGTGAAATAAAACCTGCCCTCGACCAGGTTAGGTTGACAGAGTAGGTTACAATGGTTACTCACTCTGAGCATAAGATACCTCGATTTCTGAAACGGGCTTGACTTACCCTGCGGTCGCGGGTTTGACATAACTCGCGTTCTGAAACCGAAAACCCAGAGTATCCCGTTTTCTGGGGTTAACTTCTGAGTTTGCTCTTACCCTGCTTTCCCCCAGGCCTGGACTTTATGTGACGTGTTATTGTGTTTGTGTCGCATTTTAAGCTTGATGTTTGTTTTGTCATATTAAAAGTTGTTTTACGTTCACCTCCTTCCTTCCTTTTATTGAAACTTGCTACAACCACATGCTAGGGTATTGTGGGTGGTTGCCAGAGATTGCTGTTTGGTTAAAGTCTTCTGAATAGAACGAATTCCATTATATATAATCAGAAAGCCAAGGAGGACAGCATCTTTCACGAATGTGATTTCTATGCGTGTCATGTTTCAGATATCTCCAGCACAACCGAATTAAGGTGGTGCACCCCCATGCTTTTGGAGGTCTCTACAATCTTACGAGACTGTGAGTTTTAACAACAGCAGACTTCAATATCCATTTCGCGAATACTTTAAAACTCTTGGATTAATATTATGTGTCTCCACCCTGAAGTTTTTTCAATGGATCTCTTCTTTTTCAGATATCTTAGCTATAATCGAATCACCACTTTACTTCCTGGAGTATTTCAGGACTTGAACAAATTAGAATGGCTGTGAGTGTTTTTCACGATCTCATCTGATTTGTAGGTGTCAAAGAAATGTTTAGATACATCCAGAGGTACTGTAATGCTTTACGGCAGTCAAAAGAACAAAAGCAATTGCTTAGTTTAACCTCAATACCTTAAGTCTCCTGAATGATTAAAATCCCTGAAATTACTGATATCGCTTCACATTTTAAATGGTGAGATCAAGCAAGCAAAACCTTTGTTCTCACCCTATTTCATATGTGGGTCCTTTATTACTCATTAGCAGTCTATGAACCCTTCACGCAATGTTCAGACCTGCTCTAAAGATGCCGGAGTTTTGATTGAACTTCCAGCACACGTCTAATTGAATGGCATTGAATTATGGATCATAGCCCTTTTGCATCAATTAGAGAATTTGAGCAAATATTGGACAAAACACTTCAGACTGTGAGGCAGCAATGTTTTTTTAATGAGCTTCTCCGTTTTTGTTCCTGAAGGATTCTGGAGAACAACAATATTCAACACATCACATCTTTGACCTTCTCTGGTTTGCATTCACTCGTGCTCCTGTGAGTACTTGGCTGTTTCAGTCACTCACATTTTAAAAAGCCTTTATTAACATTATAAAAAAAGGTGTTTATATGTAAATCTTGGATTCGACATGAATGCATTTGAAGGATTTGTAAGGATTGTTATGTTTGGATTTAAAAGTGTGCTGTGTGTCTTTCAGGGTGTTACTAAACAATGCCCTCACAAAGCTTGATGATATTTGCTTGGAGATGCCACGATTAAACTGGCTGTGAGTTTGAATGCAACGCGAACACACAAAATGCACTCTTGTTATTCCCTGTTTCATCATCCGAGAAATGTTAAAAGATAAGAAGAAAATGTGATTGTTGTCTTTGGCTTTAATAGAAAACTACTTTGTCCTCCAAATCCAAATCAATAAGTAGAATAGATTTTTCTTGACATTTTTCTACAGTATCTCTTGACTCACACACTTCTTTCTTTGTGCGCTTATGATTACAGAGACGTTGAAGGAAATAAGATAGAAACTGTGGGAAACGTAACGTTCAGGTCCTGTAACATGTTAACAGTGTTGTAAGTGTTCCCACCCTTCTTTTTTGTAAACCAAGGCTATTAAGGTTATTATACTGTATAAAGTTAAGATCCTTCTTTCCCAAACCCCTGAAATCGGTTCAAATTCGATTTTTAGGAAAAGATTTAAGTCTCCTCAGTTTTTGCTATTAAAACAGCAAAGGACTGATGGTGTTCCTCAAACTGTGGGCACTTTTATACATTTTCAAGTTCAGACACATTTTTCAGTATATTTATCCACCAACAATGCCCAACTCTGGATATACACGGATGTTGTCTACCCAAACTACACTATCTTAATTTATAAAAAAAAATTACATACACGCCCACGCCACCCGAGTTCGATTCCTATTTTGACAGTCCTTTGCAGATCCCACATCCTATCTCTCCACCCAACGCTTTCCTATACTGTAGGCCTATACACTGTAAAAAAGAGCTGCAATTTTACAGAATTTTTGTGTTGTTTTTTCAAACAAAAAAATTGAAACTGTAAAAACTAATTACAGAAAATGACTGCAAATTCATAAGAAAACCACGAAAAAACATCTAATTTTACATGAAAGAAATGTTATTATGTAATTCGGCAGAGTAGTTCTGTCGTTGCACAAGATTCACAAGAACTGGAATGGAAAAGGAGGATTTTTGACCGGCAAATATGAGTGTTTTTTCGATGAAAAATGAATTAACATATAAGCGATATGACACATACTCTTTACATTAATGAGCACTTCGTTGAGACAAAACAACTCGATATGTTATACGACCCGAAATTAGTCGGCAGACTTTGGCATCGCAAAAGCTAAACGGGGCCATCTTGTGCGACTAGCCCGTTACAGGCATAAAAAGCCCATAAAATATAGCTTTAAAAAACAAGTTTTACAATTCAAACAAATCCAGAATCCATTGTTTAGAATATCATAAATTTCAAAATGTTGTTATTCATATTTTATGATATATGTTGTTTTAAAATAAAAAATATACATAAATAATAAAGAAATATTACTGATAATAACATGGTACAGTAAACTGCTTCCAGCAGAGTTAAATCTCTTTTTCATTCAACAAAATGAAATATTAAATATGCTAGTTCGAAATAAATAACTATTGAGAAATGAAAGTGCAAGCAGCCGTGAAAACACTCATTTACATATTATACATATTAAGCAAAATAACAAATTGTGTGGACTTGAATCATGAATATGATGCAATATTATCCTATTATAATTTCATTATAATATAATGATTATATGTAAGAATGACTCTCCTGATTAAAGGTCAGATACCATTTATACCTTCTGTAATTGTTTATTCTCATCATCATGGCCATGTTGTGTACTTTTGTTGTGTAATGAGTTCTAAAACATTCAATTTCTCTGAACTGCTCGATGCGTTTCTGTCCAGCAGAGATAAATGTTTATTCGTTTTTCAGGGTCCTCCAAAGGAACCACATTAGTTACATCCACGAGCGAGCTTTCTCTCTTCTTCCAAAATTGGGCGAGCTGTAAGTTCTTACGAATTTCCATCATAAACGTTTGCCAAAATAATTACCAGGAGTACCTATTGCCTATTGGAGTAGCTATTTCCGTGGTCTTTTTGAGAAATGAGCAATGATAAAAAATAATGCTCGCATAGATTTTCTCATTCATTTCAAAGTCAACACTTCAATCCGTCGCCGCCTGTTACACCAGTCATCAAAGAGTTATCTGGAAGACTGGCTTACTCATCACTTCTGTCAACAAAGGCCTTTCTGAATGCATGCGGCATAAATGTTTTTTTCTCCCCATAGAGATTTGTCCAGTAACAGAATTGAAGCGATTCCCACTGACCTTTTCATCAGTCTTGGAGATTTGCTTCAACTGTGAGTCATTATTTACTGTAGATTGTGCACATTATCAATGTAATGCCTGTAAACAGAACATTTATTGTAGCTTTGATGTTTATTTTCAACACGTTCTCTGTGCCTTTCGTCTCCAGGAATATTTCATGCAATCCCATCGTGGACTTGAGAGTGGACCATTTTCACAAGTTGCATAAACTAAAGTCACTGTAAGTGTGAAGTCAATGTGAACAATATGCTGATTATGTGATTTTTTTGCATTGAATAACAGACATTTTTACGAAGTAATTTTCCTTTTCCTTTGATTCAACTGCTCTCCAGACACTTTTTCTTTACAATAATTTGATAATGTATTATAACCACAGTTAAAATCTGAACAAGTGTGTCTTACAAATGTTTTGCTTGAAATAATCAGTGATAGCATGACACTAAAATATTTTCTGTCATATATAAGACAAGCACAACTTGAGCATATAGACAAATACCCATTTTTACTTCTCTTACACTGGCTCACTTACGAATTTCTCACATTCACATGAAAACACCTGCAATTTTAGTAATGCGCCGGACCCTCTCAGCACAGCACAAGGCTCGTACCCGAACATCACACTGTACACGTTGTCTCTACCTCTATTCACTATAGAGGACAATCTGCTTCTACGGACACACTTCAAAGATTTCCAGAAAACACCTTGTAAACAAAACTGCAATTTTGTAGGAGAAATAACAACATGAAGAGGGGTAACAATTTGTAAAGTGAATCCCAGAATGTTAACAGGGACCCCTAAGAGAATATTTTTCTGTGTCACAGGAGCATTGAAGGAATCGAAATTGGGAACATTCACAGACAGATGTTTGAGCCTCTCAGAAATCTGACTCACATGTGAGTGCTGCTTTATGATAGATATTAAAGTTTTTTTTGTGCTTCTCACCCACTTGGATGAAAAGCATTCGGTTTTGCATGCCTTGTTGTTAACATTATTTTTCATTTAAATCAATATATCAATAATAAATCAAATGATAAAAACCCAATGTCTTCTTATGTTTGTTTTTACAGTCTCATTAAAAATGCATTAAGACTCTTTAGTTCTTGACCCCGAAAATTGACTCTAAGATTTTATATACTAGGAATTATTCATGTTAATCCTTTTCTCACACAAACGGATGTAGTAATTGGGGATGATCGTGACTTATCGTTCTGAAAGAACCTGACAAAATAGCAGATGTCTGGAATATATCTTTGAGTGTTTGCAATTCTATTTTCAATCTACTTCGGCCACTTGAGGATATGATGTCTTGGGTGTCTGCATTGCATATGGTGCATGTATAGTCTCACTGTTGAAAATGAAAACGCCGTGTGAAAACTTTCAAGTAATTTAAAATGTTTCCTATCCGGTTGGAGTGAAGTGGATATGCTTTTTTGTTTACTATGAAATTCGTCTCAAAACATCCTTGCTGTCTCTGAAATACGTTCATATATCATATTGCAAGTTCATATCAGTCTCTGATATAAACATGTTTTCTAAGTAAGGACATGTTAAGTTTCAGTGCTGAAAGTAACCAGTTCACATGACAGTTAAAAAGTGATCGACATGCAGACAGATAGACATATTATGCTGTGAAAATGTTTAACATTCCCCCCTTTGTTTCCAGCTATTTTAAGAAGTTTCAGTATTGTGGATATGCGCCTCACGTCCGCAGCTGCAAACCCAACACTGATGGCATCTCATCTTTCGAGGACCTGTTGGCCAACATCGTGCTGCGTGTCTTTGTCTGGGTTGTCTCGGCAACAACTTGCTTCGGCAACATCTTTGTGATCTGCATGCGGTCCTACATTCGCTCGGAGAACAAGCTTCACGCCATGTGCATCATCTCCTTATGCTGTAAGACATTTTGCAGCAGTTTCAAAGACATAAGTATGTAATTTCTATATTTTTTGGACATCCACAGACCAGAAAAATCTCAAATATTTACCTCATCTAAAAAGTAGATTCAGAAAAATTGTAAGTAAATTGATCATTTTTGTTTTAGTTTGAATACTTTTTGGACAAATTCCAAATAAAAATATGTTTTATTTGCAGAACGAGACAATGTGGTAAAAATAACAAACTTAGCTGCATGCTCAACTCATAAAAATAAAGGTGCTTTGAAGGTTCGTCACTGCGATGCAATAGAAGAACCATTTTCGGTTCCACACAGAACCATTCAGCCAAACATCTCTTTCTTACCTTTTTATAATCTGAAGAACCTTCTTCTTTTCTTTATGGCACCTTTATTTTTAAGATCGTATATTTCAGATATTCACTACTGCAAAGAATTTCATATTCATTTTTAAACATCGCCATACTAGTGTCTTACATGAATCTGTTCAAAATGAATATACAGTATAATTGAAAATGCTTGTTTTTAATGACAGCTTTCATACGTCTTGGCATTTTCTTAGTAGAAATGCAGATTAAAGGCTCAACTTGAATGGCCTCTTTATTTTTCAAAGCTTAATGTATAGCCATAAGCTGTGTTTTCGCATTGGGGCAAAAAGCAATTTCACACATAATTAATCTGCGTCATTGTATTATATTTTCAATTGCTTTTGGCTCTATGATTTCTGCTCAATGATGTGATGTAAATAAGAGGATACTGTATGAAACTTTCCTGAACCTCATACATTTGTTTCTATCAAAGCATTCAGTTCTTTCCCTGACAAACGTTTTTGAACGAGACATGTAAATAAATGACTTGGGAATCATTATTGGCTGCCAAACAGTGCGCCCAGTAGCCGAATCTCCCTTTGGCTAAATTGTTCGAGATCGTTCAATCCTCTTTCCATGTCAGCCTGACCCCCACGGCGAATTTGCCTCGCTTACGTTTCTGTGAGTGAGAAATGCAGTTTTAACTCAATTTTAGGGCACCAGCAGGGGGGAAATGAACCAGGGAGGAAAGTGCCAGACTGCTATTAGAGGCTTTTACATTTTAGCCTACTTTCACTTTAAGTCAAGAGTTTTATTACTCAAATTGCTTACTCGTGGTTTATAACTCAGCATGCTTGACAGCACCGAATGAAGACTCCATTAAAGTGTCAATCCGTTATCTATCTTAAACCAAATCTAAAAGAAGCACGGCTCTTTTCCTGATATGGTTACTAGATGCCTTTTTTATATATTTCATCTTTATTTGCCTAACACAGGTGCAGATGGTTTGATGGGCGTCTACCTCTTCATGATCGGGGCGTATGACCTGAAGTTTCGTGGCGAATATAACCGTCATGCCCAGACCTGGATGGATAGCACATCGTGCCAGGTGATTGGATCTCTGGCCATGCTGTCCACTGAAGTCTCAGTTTTGCTCCTAACCTACCTCACCCTGGAGAAATACATCTGTATCGTCTACCCGTTCCGTTACCTGACCCCGGGTCGCAGACGCACCGTGACTATACTGGTGGCCATCTGGATTTTGGGATTCATCATTCCCTTTCTACCTCTGGTCTTGAAAGGAGTGTTCAGAAATTTTTATGGAACCAATGGCGTATGTTTCCCTTTGCATTCAGAGCAGCCGGAAACACTCGGTGCGCAAATTTACTCCATCGTCATCTTTCTTGGTGAGCGTGGTGACCTGACATTTTAAAAGTGTAAAAGTAAACATCTTTACTCTATTAGAATTCTCAGCGTGCTATTTCAAATGTATATTTTTCCTTCATCTTGTTTTGTCATTATGGTAAGTATTGTTTTAGATATTGTTGCAAAAGATTATGCTCTATGCGGTTGCTCAATTTGTTGGGTATGATAGAGGTCAATAGAGGTCAAAGTTAGGACTGGATTCGCTGACCATATTGCGAGAGAAAATAAGTCGAGAAAAAATTCAATCATTTACACATTCACGTAATATTTCTTGACCTGAAAAGTGTTTAAAGAGTATGGCACTATTCTCAAGACCTAGTCAACAATTTTTGAAAAAGAATCTGCTAGTGCCTGTGTTTCATATTGGAGCAATTTGATCATTAATTGAGTATTTCCACTTTTATATACGGTATAATAAATCAAAATAGTCTAAACATATCCTGTGTTCTAATAGGTCTGAATCTGGTGGCTTTTCTCATCATCGTGCTGGCCTATGGAAGCATGTTTTACAATATCCAGAGGACAGGAACACAGACGACCAAATATAGCAACCACATCAAGAAAGAGCTGACAATTGCCAAGCGCTTTTTCTCCATCGTGATCACTGATTCATTGTGCTGGATTCCAATTTTCATCCTCAAGATCCTGTCGCTAATGGAGGTCGAAATTCCTGGCAAGTTGTTTGGGCAGTCATTAAAAAGTCTTCAGCCCATCCTCAAAGATAAACTTCAACATTGTTTTGCTTGGTTGGCTTATTTTTTTCTTTTGTTTTCACTTTGCCACAATGTCTTATATTGAAAAAGTTAAAGGCATTCAAACAAGTCAGATGTGCATGTAATACAAAGACTCGTTCACTTGTGAAGCGATGACCATATGATTCACGGCTCATATTTAAATGCGTTCAGTATGCTAAAACACTTATAGGCTTTTCATCCACATTATATGCAACAATTGCTGGGTGAATTGGTTTTACTATATGGCATGGTCATGGTCATGTCTATTATTTTGGCGGCACTAAGCAAAGTCAAGACCTGAGGCCCCCCCACATACATAATTACATTACACCGCTAGTGGCCATATGATGGATGTATCCAAACACACATCAGATGTTTTTCGGAAAAACCCTGTCCCCCTAACTTCTCTTTTTTCTGATGATAATTCAAGTGGACTTTTCAGAAAAACAAAAAATGACCACAAATCCATCATTTTTCTTCTCTTTATGTCCTTTCTGCAGGAACCATCAGTTCGTGGGTTGTTATCTTTATTCTGCCCATCAACAGCGCTCTGAACCCCATTTTGTACACACTGACTACGCGGCCCTTTAAAGAGACGCTTCTGCAGGTGTGGTCCAACTACAGACAGCGAAGACCCCTCCTCAGCAACCACCCTGTGCATTTGCCTTCATTCACATGGCAGGAAATGTGGCCGCTGCAGGAAAACAGCCAATCACTCTGCTCACCTGATTACCTGCCACACCCATCTGAAATGGCCAATACCTCCGGGACGAACCAGTTACTGCCTGTGGAAGTGTCAAACGGGACGTGAGGTGGTCCGGTTGGAGTCCTGCTATCCACACCACCTCATAGCCAGGGTTCATGATTGACGAAGCATACATTTTTGTATGTTTGTTTATGTGCATGAACTTACTACAGGGATCATAAAGAAACACTGCATATAAGGAATGCTTGCTTTTGGGTTTGTGTGTGTTGGGGGGAGTGCTGAGAGACAAGAGCAGGAGATACAAAACAGACAGTGGCAAGATGTTTGTAACAACAGCTCACTCAGGACCATTGAGGTGATTCTGTAATACATTAAAGATGGGGTAACATGCTATTTCGTGTATACTTGACTTCTTTACACTGTCAAACGTGCTGGCTTCTCATGCCTAACATGGTCAACTTGTTAAAAAACTAGTTGGACGTATGACGCAGTATTTTTGTGCTCGATACACTCCCCCAGCACTTGTTTCGGATAGTTTTTTATAAGTCTGGATCCCTGTTTCGTAACAGGGATCCTATTCCTTTTATTGGACATTATCCTGGAAAAGCACGCCCACATATCATCCACCGTGTGAAAGACCAATCGCTAGCATGAGAGAAAGAGCACACCCACGCTTCACTCGGTTGATGGAAGTTTAACTGTGTTTGTTTGCTCATTGCATTTCGGTGATGAATGTAATATAAACGGTGGATATAATGCTGGATTTGGAGATTGTTGAAACTGATAGATGTCACAGTCCCGGTGCTAAATGTTGCCGGACATGAACCGCACGCGGTAAGTCATTTGTCTGTGTTTTGTTGGCAATCGGCGTCTACTTGCATAATGTAAACAACACGAAGGAATAATGCGATGATGCGTTGTGTGCTCGCGCTGTAGTTCCGTCCCCACAGGCTGCCTACAGCAGCTCATATTATTCCGGAAATAATCGAACAACTGTATCTCTCTTTTATACATTTGATCAAATTTAATACTCTTCGAAGAAACGAAGTATGCAAAACTACTGTATAGGTACTCCAGATTAATATGAGATTTGCAGAATGCGTGTGTTACCCCATCTTTAAGAAACGTTATGAATGAACGCTTATACAACACCAATACCTTCCAACAAAAAACCTATTGGGTCACATTGTTAAATGTGTACGATTGATAAGCGTGTGGAGTTATATTCTTAATTTTACTGAAGTGGAAGAAAAAAAATCGGCATATAAAGCATATTTTATGTGTAAAATGCGAGAATATATTCTATATATATTTTTTTGCGGCAATACATAAGGGGTTAAAGACACCAACCACCATCACAATTACTTTGGTTGTATTGATAAGCCATTACGAAGGCTTTATTTGTTTACAAACGTGTACACAGGGTCTTGATTAGAAGACATGACAAATACACTTTTACTGTTAGTGTTACTCAGTCTGTGAGACACATTTCAATGCTTGTTCCACATTGTAGTATTTATTGACATCATGTCTTAGTGTTGGTACTATTGTGCGACTGTTTTTAATGTCTCGTGTTTTTGTTTGGTCATATTTTGCCTTCTTAAAGGTTTATGTAGCATATATTGTATATATATATATATATATATATATATATATATATATATATATATTGTACAGATGTACAAGTCTATATATTGCAATATATTGTTTATACTTATTTTTATTTAAATCACAGCCAAACTGTTTTTAATATTTATGTCATCTGTTGTGTGGTTCCTTTAAGCACCGTGCAGGCACTTTAAAGATGTTGTTGGAACGGACAGCTTTGATTTGTGCTAGAAATGTCAATCTTTACTGTGATACAGTCTTATTATCAGCCAGTCATTTCCATTGATATTCCCACTCAAAGCCATGGGTGGAAGTGAAAACTGTGTTGGATCATCAGAAGGAATATGTCTGGAGAACTAACTTGTTTGCTTTTTTTGGAAATGAATCACTGTGATTTTGTGCATAGAAACACACAGATTCTATATATTTTTAGCTCATTTGAGTGATTTTCATTGAAACTTTCAGCCAGCCGGGCAGCTCACTGGTATAAAGATGATGGTATCTCACCAAACATGTTAAGAACATACCGGGGACATATTCCACAATAAATAAGTAAAATATAAATAAAAAAAAGTTTTTTAATTTGTAGACGTCATGCGAAAGTCTTATTCTCATTCTTAAGCCGTCTTCCGTCATATTGTTTCATCGTGTAATGTGACCTAGACATGTTTTTGTGAGATTGATCTAACCACAACACGTAAGTGATAATAATTAAAGCCCTGTACTTGTTTGTTTGATATAAATGTCTTAGGCACAGCTTTCATGATGAATGACTTACTCTGAATTTGTTGTGCTGTAGGTGTTAAGGGGACAGTTCACCCAAAATGTATATATATAATTTACTTACCCTCAGGTTGTTCCAAAGCTGTGTACATTTATTTGTTTTGTTGGGGGGGTTGTAAAATGTCAATAATCCTCTATTTGCTGCCATAGTAGGGAAAACAAATACTACGGGAGATGAGATCTGTTTGGTTACCAAGATTCTTAAAAAAAATATTTTGGTATGTTTATTGTACTAAAAAACTATAAAAAAGGTTTATGTTTTTTAATAATAAAATACATAAAAAAAATACGGATCAGCCCCACAATTTCATAAGTCAAGGTCCCAATGGTCACCAAGTGATGTATCAAGTTTGGTCTATTACAAAAATCTACTAGGGGAGCATTTGATTCCCATTGGCTTCCTCAATTGATCTGAAATTTGACCACAACAGACATTGAGATGCTTTTGTTTTCATTTTTTTTCATTTTCCAAATTACAGACACAATGAAAAAATACAACAGCACGTCAACAATATAAAAACAATTCATTTGTATGAAACTATACTTTTGCACACTGATAAGTAAATCTACTATCATTTATCAATTATTCTTCCTACATACATTATTATTATCACTGATCAAATGTTTTCTAGACCCTTCCAACGATATAATGTTTGTCATAATAAGATAAGAATTTACATGCAAAGCATTGAAGTAAAATGAGTTGTTCCGAAGGAGGTGTTTATTTTTTATACACACTCTTGTCATTTATGAATCAGTTACTTTTACTACATGCATTATTCTAATAAACACCAATGAAATATGTATTCTATATAGGCTACCAATATTTTGTCATGATTAGTTCAGAATATTTGCCAAAATAACTTAGGCGGGCGGGTCTGTGGCATGGACAGGACATAAACACTCTCTTAACAATGAACAATTCATCTTCCTACATAAGTTATAAAAAAACACCAACGAAATATGTATTCCCAGAGACTTTGACTTTTCCAATGATATGAAGAGTTTTCTTATGAAGATCGTTTTTTTTATCGGGCATTCCAATTCATATCAATCAAACTGCGGCTGGTTTGTTTGTTAATTTAATCCATAATACCTCAAAAATACAGCTAACTAACACCACGAAACACAAAAGAAACATGAAAACATAATAAAACATTTTTATCTAAAACGTTTATTTGGAAATTACATGCACAATATAGCATTTATATAACACGCAACGGTGATAGTTAAGGGTTAAACGTTATTTATGTAATTTAGACTGTGGAGCGCCCCCTACGGTCCACTGTGAATTTCTGCATGATGGATAGTCAGAATGATCGTCTTACTTGCTAGATCGGATGCTTTGCAAGTTCTATTCATATGAATTGACGATTGGCGGGGTTTCGCTCCTAGGTCTTCCGGCGCGTTGTGTTGACGTCATCTTGATACGCGCCTCACAACTTGTATTTGTTATGACATCTGTGTTGTAACAGGGTGATATTTGTTTATTCTACACTATCCACGGAAGGCACTTGAGGTCACAGCCGCAAATCCGTGTATATTCAGCTCACTAAATGTTTCCAGTCTGTAGATATTCCATCCAAGGTACCGTCACACCTTCACTTGACTATCGTGCAGTTGGTTTAATTCTGTAAATCTGAAGCATGTTTGGCGTGAGTAGTATGTTGTCAGTGTAAGTAACGTTATGGGACAAGCCATGTTTTTGAACGGTGAGGTCGTGTTTTGTATGTTTGTCCTATAGCGGTCAATTTTAAGTCTTCATTTGAGCCACGCAGAGAGAAAGTAGGGCAGAGGTCAGTTATATAAATGTAGGTAGAATTGTGCGTGCCCTTGCGTGCGATGTGAACAGTTTGGTTAGATGATCCGCGAAACAATGATGTTTGAAAATATTGACTGTACTTTATTTTCCAATGATGCACTAAATTGACACATTTTGTGATTTATTCATGTGACGTCACAGCTGCCTGATTATCTTTTTATTTTCGTTTATTCAAAGTTTGACAGGAAGGACAATGCTTGCACATCATCCTGAAATAAAACAATAACATAGCACACACTCAAAACAACCTTGTGTACTTTGTGTAAAACAAGCCAAAAAATGTTAGAAATATTAGTTTTTATTTAATATATTTAAAGATCCCAACGGCTCTGGTTCACCCCAAAAGGAACATTCCGTCATCATTCACTCACTCACCCTGTTGACATTTCAAACCTGTATGACTTTCTTTTTTCTGCAGAGCACCAAATAAGATATTTTGATTTGATTCTTGAAAGAAAGTCATTTAAAATGACAGGAGGGTGAGTAAATGGTGACAGACTTTTCAATTTGGGGATGAACTATCCCTTTAAATTGAATCCTGCAGGATTTCCAATACATGTGAATGTCTTGTAGCATTTAACTGACCTTGGATATAAAGTTCTTAGGACAACAGCAGCTCAGTATTTCAAATCTTAATGATTATATACCACAGTGATTTCTTAAGTAGACTCTATTAATGTATTCGTATGTTGTTGCAGGACGGAGGTGTATACATGCACTGAAGGCCGTTCAAGCGGAGCATGTCTGTCCTCGGGTGTTCTCCAGGCGATGCAGTTCCTCTGTGCCACGGATTACCACCCACTACACAGTGTATCCCAGAGATAAGGACTCGCGATGGGAAGGTCAGTTCTGTGGCGTGTTACATAGACCTTTACTGTGAGCAGAGGGTGTATGTTTGGGACAGAAGACAAATTAAAGATTTTCCTGAAGCTCAGTAGGTAAAATGAAGGTCATGGGTTTGATTCCCTCCTATTTTTTATCAGTCGTTGTATTGATAGAGTTGGCGTTTCTGTAACCACCTTGGTTTCTAACTGAAGTTGTGTTTATTAGACAAAAACCACAGGCCAAGTTGGACTTTGCCTTTTTTAGCTGCACTAAAACGATAAGATAATGATTCTTGTTGACCGGTCTATATCATCAGGTGTGGAGATGGAGCGCTTTGCTGATGAGGCAGATGTTGTCATTGTGGGTGCCGGGCCGGCCGGTTTATCGGCAGCCATCCGGCTGAAGCAGCTGGCCAATCAGCATGAAAAGGAGCTGCGGGTTTGTGTGGTGGAAAAGGCGTCCCAGATCGGGGCTCACACATTGTCTGGTGCCTGTCTGGAGCCAAGCGCGCTCAATGAGCTTATTCCGGACTGGAAGGAGAGAGGGGTACAAAAACACACTCACATACTGTGTTCCTGTGAGTCAACTGGTAGTGCATGAAATGAAGAATTCGATAACCAGGGAATGCATGTACATGTAGAGAATGTATATCTTGAATGCAATCTGCTACGAATGAATATGACGCATACTGGTCCCAGCTTTGATCAGTTGAATATTATTTCAAGCCTTTTTCAGTGGTCTAGACAAACGAAAAGCAATGCAAAATAAAATAAAGAAAAATGATTTATGTCTTACAGGCACCACTTAATACTCCAGTAACAGAGGACAAGTTTTCCATTTTGACAGAAAAATACAGAATTCCTGTTCCAATATTACCAGGTAGGTTAAGGTTACTTACATAAGACCAGCTTTAGAGAGTTATGAAGTCGTGGATTATTCTGTAACTGTTGTTAGAGTTTTGGTTGATTTTTTTTCATATGGGTGGTCTTTTAAAGCCATTTGTGAATGCAGGTCTCCCGATGAATAACCATGGTAACTACCTAGTTCGTCTGGGACATTTTGTACGTTGGCTTGGAGAGCAGGCGGAAGAGCTCGGAGTGGAACTGTATCCTGGTTACGCAGCATCTGAGGTTAGAATGTCCCACAAAACACATTATAAGATTTTTATGTGGTGGGTCCCCTTATGTGATGAAGCAGTTCATTTTAATTGGATGTGCATTTGGACTGTGAGTGGTTTGACATACCTGAAAAATCTCAGATGGTAATCTGAAGGTTGTAGATTCAATTCAGATGATAGAAATTTGTAAAATGATAACATTTTGAAATTGTCTTTTCTTTTACAAGACTCTACATTTATATTTTATAAGCTAGAAATGACATCTATGTGGGTTTTAAAAAATGCTTTATCACTCATACACTAAGAAAAGTCATGGAAATAGTATTGTAGGTTGGTCTAAAGATATTGGAACCCATATGTTTTGTGTAGGTTACATTAGATAAAAGCAACAGATTACAGAGTGACATCCTGTGGCTGACCGTTCATTTCCCACCAATTTGGCATCACTAAAGTGGATTTTTCTCATATACAGGTGCTTCTTCACGAGGATGGAAGCATGAAAGGAATCGCAACTAATGACGTCGGCATCGCTAGAGACGGCTCTCCGAAGGTTTGACATCACCAATTGTTTTTATGTATGAATTTACCTTTCCGAAAAGAATATCTCATGGCAGTTTGATTAAACGGTTTCTGTTGCCCTTCAAAATAGAGGTACAATTTTTGCTATAGGTCATTTATATTCATAAGAAAAATTATTAAAGTGTGAAACAATCTGCTGAACGTCCACACTGAGGCTTTGTAAAAGGCAAGCATTCCGCCACCGATCCGTTACCTGCATTTCACGCCCGGTTAAACTCTTGCAGGATGTGTTTGAGAGAGGCATGGAGCTTCACGCTAAGGTCACTCTGTTTGGAGAAGGCTGCCACGGACACCTGGCCAAGCAACTCTACAAGCAGTTCAATCTCAGGGAGAACTGTGATCCGCAGACGTACGCTATCGGACTCAAAGAGGTAAGATCCAATTCATTTGGTGGTTGCATGTAGTGTTGAACTTTTAAACACATCTGCCCTTTGCTTTATTCCAGCTTTGGGTTATCGATGAAAAGAAGTGGCGTCCAGGTCGAACGGAGCATTCGGTCGGTTGGCCACTCAACCGGAACACATACGGAGGCTCTTTCCTGTACCACCTCAATGAAGGAGAGCCGCTGGTGGCCCTGGGCTTTGTTGTAAGTCTGCATGCTAGCGAAACGTCTGAAACATTTTCCTGCACTAGCAATCGTCTTTGAAGCCTTCATCTTAAACGCACGGGGAGCTGGATTGATGTCTTTGTCAGAATTCTTTGATCTGCATTGATGTAATTGCTCATATACCATTGTGTTCTTTCATGAGATAAAGCGACGTGTGAAAAGCCTTTGAAGTGTGAAGAAAGTCTTGGTCACGGCTTGTCATGTGGTCATTTTAGCATCCTGCTGCCAATGTATTTCAGAAATAACACTTTCTTTCAATCAAGAGGTATTTCATGGAATGTTTGTGATTCATTGAGTTTCGCTTCCAGACAGCTTGAGGAGTCGCTGTGATGACTGGTTATTATCCAATGGCGACATGGCCCAGAATGGCTCTCAGTCTGATTGGTCATGGTTGTCTGGACCTATAAATCTGTGTACGATTGACAGAACTAAATCAGACTTCATGATTGCTCTGAATTGTAGACTGTTGAGCTGCCCGCCGATGCATTTCATATATAATCAAAAACAACAGGAAGAAACCATTTGATTAACTCAAGTGTGACAAGTTGACATCCATGGCAAAAGTCTTGCAACACATCGCAGGTGAACTGCAAATATGCATTTGTGTTGTCTCCTCAGATTGGATTGGACTACACTAATCCGTACCTAAACCCGTTTAAGGAATTCCAGCGTTGGAAACATCACCCATCTATAAAATCAACACTGGAAGGTGGCAACAGGATAGCATACGGAGCCAGAGCCCTCAACGAAGGAGGTTTTCAGGCATGTGGAAAACTTTGAGTACTCGATGTAATATTCCCACTTTTCTCTTGTGTAACAATTCACGTCCACATTCTCCCCCTCCAGTCAATTCCTAAACTGACGTTCCCGGGCGGCATGCTGATAGGTTGCAGTCCGGGCTTCATGAACGTGCCCAAGATCAAAGGCACGCACACAGCCATGAAGAGCGGCATGTTGGCGGCCGAATCTGCATTCAGGGTGATCACAGATGAGAATCTGCAGTCGGAAACAGCAGGTAGACAGCACACACATCTTTGCAATTTATTCAAAGCACAACGCGTGTAATATTAATGCGGGCTTGGGACATTGATGGTGTCCAGACTCGTGTTTTTCTAAGGTTTATAGTTCTGACATCTGTATGTGAATTTGCATTTCAAGGTTGCTGTGAGAATTTCGAATGGTTTTCTTTCCTAAAACAAGTTGGGATGTAAGGATTCACCGTGAGTCGGTTGAGATGTTAAATTAACTGCGATAGATGTTTTAAACCGCAGGGGCCGCTGTGTTTACTGAAAACTTGGTACTGCTCATATTTCTTATAATAGTAATAAAAACTAAGTTAGGAAAAGCACACACAAAGTCTTTGTTTGTTGATATTAAAATTACTTGTATTATTCATTTCTTTATGTGATTTGGAATTTGTTTTCAATTTAAATAATTGCAATTTAGTTTTGTTATTTGTCACGTGGGATAAAATATTTGTATTTAACAAGGAAATGTGCAGCATTTGAGAAATATTGAAAAGGCATTTGTTAATTTCTCATTTGTTACAACTCAATTTGTAATTGTCTTGATAAAATGCATTGTGAGATCAGTTATCTGAATCATATCGCACCGTGAGCTGAGTGAATCATTACATCCCTGAAAACAAGGATCACTACAAAAATCACACAGAGGGAAACTAAATTGCTATAAAGTGGCTATGTAAGGATGCTTGAGGAATCATATTATTATTTGACAGGTGACTTCTGTCTGTAAAGTGTTATGACCGTAACTGTTCTTTGTTAGGACTTTATATTCCCGACTATGAAGAAAATATAAAAAAGTCCTGGATCTGGAAAGAGTTGCATGCTGTGAGAAACATCAGACCATCGTTCCATAACTACTTTGGCCTCTACGGTGGAATGTTGTACACCGGAATCTTCTACTGGATTTTCAGAGGAAAAGAACCGTGGACCCTGAAGCATAATGGTAAGAATTTTTGTTTGCTTGCTTACAGCAATATGTGATAGTTTTGCGTCATAGTTTTTCAGTCTTGCACAGCATGCATTTGGCAATGGCCGATATGTTTATGTGATGATGCCTTCAATAGTTTTTCATAATAGTATAGATGGTCATCAGATGCAAGCGCCTGGCCCGAAGTTAAATTCCGGTCTGTGTTTGGTTATCTGTCTGGCTTTTAATTTAATTTAATGTCTATTTAAATTACATTCATTTATATCAATCATTTATTTAGGGCTGTCAAAAGATGAATCGCATCTAGAAAAAGATATGTTTACATAATATATGTCTATGTACTGTTCATTTTGTATTTATAAGAACAGACATATTTAAGACATTTTATTTAAATCATATATAAATATATACAGTATGTAAGTATTTCCTAAATACGTATACTTGTGTGTGTGTTTATAAATACAAAATTCATATGCACAGTACACAAACTTTTATTCTGCATGCGATTAATCATTTGACAGCCCTAATTTTGTTGTATATAAATTGTATTAAATTAAAACTACTCAACAGTTATTGATTCTTTGCTGAGGTCTACCGTAAGTTCAGTTTGGGCCACATAACGTTTATGTTGTTGCCACTGAAACTGTCTAAACAAATGATCTGTTGTACCGTAGGTCTGGACTCTGCTCAGCTGAAGCCAGCTAAGGACTGTACACCCATAGAATATCCAAAGCCAGATGGAAAGATCAGCTTCGATCTTCTGTCATCTGTAGCTCTGAGCGGGACCAATCACGAGCACGACCAGCCGCCCCATCTGACACTGAAAGATGACAGCGTTCCAGTGGCGAGAAACCTTTCAATTTACGACGGCCCCGAGCAGAGGTTCTGTCCTGCTGGTATGTACTGTATGCATAATTTTTGTGCTGCATCAACAATTATGACAAAACAATATATGTGTATATTATTTTAGTTGCACCCAACAATGCATCATTCATTTCATTAATTCCTCGACCTACTCGCCAGTGTTTACTTTTGGTTCTACCTAATTGTGTCTCTCCTGTCCTACAGGAGTGTACGAGTATGTACCTCTAGAGTCAGGAGATGGCATGAGATTACAGATCAACGCGCAGAACTGCGTCCACTGCAAAACCTGCGATATCAAAGACCCCAGCCAAAATATCAACTGGGTTGTGCCTGAGGGCAGTGGGGGACCAGCTTACAACGGCATGTGAATTCAGAATTACTTCTAGTTGTTTAAAACCCATATCACACGATTCAAAATCACATGCCTTGGGACGTTTATTAGACTTTCGGGGATTTGTTTGTGTGAAACTGTTAAGGAAAGTCTTGAGTGCTTCTTATGTGCCTGAACAGAACCGAATGTCCTTCATGACATGAGAATAAAGTGTTATGATGTCATGTTGCTTTGCATATTTCAAGGTTGAATCTTGTAAGATCAAAGATATTTTATAAGCCGAAGGAACGTGTTTTAATAGTATACAGCATGTTGAACTGTATGTTACTGTAATGTTGTTAATACAGGACCTGTAAACAGCTTTGTATATATTGTCAAAGTTGGTAACTAATTGGTAGAAATAAATTAATGGATTCAAATTTGTCTGTTCGCTTTCCACAAAACTACAAACAGTTTGTATTAGTGTGAAAATGTTTTATTTCATTTAACAGATTTGGATTAGATCGTTTGCAACTGTGGGTTGTTTTTATAGTGAATGAATGAATGGATAACAGTTAATTGAACACATAGAAAACAAATAGAGCCAATGCAAACTTATTCAAAACATATTAAACCCTGCACGGTAGCATTTAGATCAGCTTACTACAAATGCACATAAACTTCTCTTCCATCACTCACGGACAAAACATATTCATAGTACAGAGTAAAGGGAAGTCTCTCTTTCCAAACTGCATATTTAACTTGTACTTTAGAGACTCTATCTAAAGCTTTTTTTTACTCCGTTCTTCTGTAACGCTGCGTAGTAAGCTTAACCGTTTAAATCGATGTGCAACGTGAGTGATGAAGTGCAGGTAGGTCACTGCGGCATGAGGTCATTGCGGTTTCCATTATGCAAACATTTTGGCGTAAATCTTCTTTTCTTTCTCCTTCTCTTCCTTCACTTGCTGCTTCACTTTTAGCATTTCATTTCCAATTGCTTAAAACCAAAAGGGAAAAGTTCAAAGAATATCAACAACATTTAAAGTTATGAAGCACATTGTTTTGAGTTTGTAAAGACTGGATTTACCTTTGTCCTCTGGGGCAATCTCCTGCGCTTTCTTTAGATCGATCTGAAGTTATAAAGTCAAACGTCAGTGACAAATTGCTTTCACAGAAACTACGAACTTGAAGCAATTTTCTATGATTGTGACACTAATTTTAAATACGTGTCCAGACGACACGTGTTTAGACTGAACTTTCGCTTTGTGAGTAGACTAATTCATGACAGAAGTGTCATTTTTGGGTGAACTATCCCTTTAAGAACGACTGATATGAAATGTGTGATATTGGTACCATGGCATTATTGAATTCCTTCAGTCCCTGCCAGGCCTGGGCTCTTCTGAACAGCGCTTTAGTATTTGTCTGGTTCAGTTCCAAAGCCTGAGAAGTAACAAAAATAAATAAACAACAAAGAAAAACAGCCATGATGACAGACCCTTGTAACAAATTGGTGATTTGAGCTCATTTGAACAATTCCCACATTGTTAAGACACAGTGCATCTGGTGCACTATAAACAGTAATAACCCTGCTATGATTATTTCAAGGCACCAGTTACATAATGCTTCTTCATTGCATGTGGCCCTTTGCTTTTTATCCCCTTTAACACAGATGCAACTGGACACTGTTCTGTGGGTTCAAATGTCAGGAGGTGGCGTGTTACCTCATCACAGCTCTCCATTGCTTCCTGCCAGAGCTTCAGTTTAAGTTTGCATGCGGCAGTGTTGAGAATGCAGCTCAGGGCTGTGGGTTCCAGTTTCTTCTGGGCATTATCATCATCTAAGATGCTGCCGCAATGCTCCAAGTACCTGTGAATCAAAAGAGCCTTGAGTGACATTGCTAGGTCGCAATATTCTATGTCAGTATTTGCTTTTAAAAATATACTTAAACAAACCTTACTTATAAAGTGTTTTAAATCAAATGTTGAAATGAAATCTGAAAAGCCGTCTCTTTATTGTCAGAGTAAAGTAATAACTCAATCGAATGGCAGACTGGTTAATTGTTCACCTGAGAGCTTTTGAATATTTCTTGATGGCAGACTCCCAGTCCTGAGCTTTGAAGAAGTTGTTTCCAATGTTCTTGACATCCTCTGCCACGGACAAGACTTTATCCGCCTAGAAAGAGAAAAAAAGATCATGTCAATTTTCACATGAGAAAATAAGTTGTGATAATATAGTAGTGGCCAAAAGTGATGTTCCAACTTGGGAAAATGTACATCTTTATACATTATAAAATGATCGGCTAATGTTGATCATTTTAAGATAGCATCAGTATATCACTAGTTATAAATAGGGTACGTATTATACATGCACGAATCAGACAAGATGTAGCGATAAACTCACATCTTTAAAGTCCACATCAGCATCCTCGGGGAAGACTGGGTATGCGTCTCCTGAGCCGTCGCTTGGACCGATTCCCCAATCATCTCCCGCTTTGTGTTCTCCACACTCAGCAATGATGCAGGGCTAAAGGACCCACAGATATGACACCTACAATCAATCTAAATGTTCTGTTCACACCGCAGATATAAAAATATTTATTTTCCTCTTTGAGCAGAGGTTCTCTTTTAAAGCGTCCCATACAGTGTCTTCTCTCTTGAAAAATATGAATCCTTCATATTCAGTGAGTTCACCGGTGACAGACTAAATTTCATTACTGTTACATCTTGATTTCTGTGACTAAATGCCTGTGAAAGAAAGATCTGACAAACCTGTCTTTCAAAACCACTTAAGTCTCCGTCAGTTTACATTTCTGTGCATGAGAGTAAATGTTTGCATGCACACGCTCACCTTTACAGGATTTTCCTCTTTCGTTTCTATTCCCTCCAGCATCTTCACCACCCCCATTCCCTTCAGCACCTGGCCGAAGACCACGTGTTTCCCATTCAGATGCGCAGTTGGAACAGTAGTTATAAAGAACTGCGAGCCATTGGTGTTAGGGCCGGCGTTGGCCATGCTGAGGAGACCTGGTTTATCATGCTGAGGAAGAGACGGCAGATAAAAAAAGCATCACATTATTTCCCAAGAAAATCGGAATCTTCTACTCTTTTTTTTCTTACAGCAGACACGGGGAAATGAGTGAATGCCTCCGGGAAAGGCAACAAGTGGTGTGTTTGGTTTAATTCGTCTCAGGGGTGATTTTTGACCAATTATGCGAACAGAATTGTTCATTGATTTGTTAAAATAGTGTACCCTAAAAGTAAAATTGCATAGCAAACGTACAGAGCTTTACCATTGACAAAGCAATTTACCTCATAGTAAAAGTTTTCATCCTCAAACTTTTCCCCATAAATGCTTTCTCCTCCAGTTCCATCCTGATTAGAAAAATCTCCACACTGGACCATAAATTTCTTGATGACTAAAGAATACAATATGAAAAATACTTTAATGCTATTATATGTGTTAAAATCTAAACATCTTCTGTATCAATATCAGACAGAGTGATGTTGTCTTCCATAATGAACATTTACTGAAAATGTCCAGATAACCCTGTACATCACATCATTCAACACGTCTCCATGGAAACGGGAGGTGATGACACTCACTGCGGTGAAACGGACAGCCCTTAAAGTGCAGTGGTTTGCCTGTGCTTGCTCCAATTCCTTTCTCTCCGGTACACAGAGCTCGGAAATTCTCTGCTGTTTTAGGGACCACGTCAGCAAAGAGCTCAAACACTATACGACCCACTGAAAAGAAAACGAGAAATAAAGAAAAAACATTGAGGAGTTGAGACTGTACCTGTGGGTCATTCCTTTTATGTACAGCAGACACACATTTTCAAATCTGTAACCCTTTCAAAAATAGAGAATGCTTGCTTTAAGGGACTATTTATATGAAATTGTATATTGGACCTTTTAGAAAACTATAAATTAATTAAATTATACTTTCATTTCTATACAATGGCAGAAAGTAGATAACAAGAGCATGCAAATGTAGACTTAGCGAGGGACGAATCACGTGACATGTCAAACTCAATGTACTTAATTTTTTTATTGAATTTATTATATCATACAAAGTTCTGTAATTCAACTAGAATGTCTTAAAAAGAGACAAACAAACTATTATAACAAACATTAAAACATGTATTACCTTACTAATATAATTTAGCAACCTTCTTTTGTTAGCCATATTGGTTGACAACGTTAGCTATTTAACTGATATTAACGATTAAAAATCGAAAAATTCAGTCGTGAATATGGAAACATCCACACCGCTTTTGCAAACAATTACATATTTATTTCAATAAAGTTCAGCGCGTGTATTTTTGTTTGTGCTGAGCAGCAGTTCAGCGGCATGTGGAGCCGCTCAGTAATCCAGTAGCATGCAGCCATTCAGCTTTATTTCTAACGAAAACCAAAAGATCCCAACCTTTTTCTCCACCGATATCTACATCAAAGAAAACGCGAGGGTTGTCTGGATTTCCAGGTTTAGAGGGTGACGGGTTAGTCATTTTATTTGATTGTTTCTGTGAGAAAGATCCCTTTCCAACACGGGTCACTGGAATATTCGTTGGAAGCGCAGTGAGTGAACTTGCGAACGAGCATAATGTGGTGTGTAGCGCCCTCTACTGTCGTGGAGTCTAGTGCACGAAGTCATGCTGGCAGAGAATGTTAATAGTACTTGACTGTGCTGTACGAAAGTCCCTGTAGGTCCCGTATATATACACCGCCGGGGCATTTTTGTCATATAAGATCGGGCTAAATGGGAGAAATTACTGTTTACTTTAAAAATCTATCACTAAGGTCAACACAACAACACTTTGATAAATGGTGCTCTATAGCACTAAAAGTGGTTCTTGTCTCGTGATCATAGAGGAACCACTTTAAGTGCTATGTAGAACCGTAACATGTCGCTTCAGTGATTCTTTAGAGGTTTTTTGGGATGACTGAGGTGCTACATAGAACCGCTGAAGAACCATACAGCACCGCTTCCGTATACAGCACCTCAGTCATCCTAAAGAACCGCCGGAGGACACCTGAACCACCAAGATATGGATATATAGCACTTAAGGTGGTTCCCCTATGATTACGAGCTAAGAACCACTTTTAGAACATTTTTTTTTGTGAACACATTTCCTTGATGGAGGGCGAGACTTCTTGAAGGTTGCACTTTTTCCTATTCAAAAGAACAAAACTAATATTTTTAGTCTACGACATTATGCAGCTTTAAATATTTAAAAAAGTAGCATGTTAGTTTAAAAGCATTTCATTTATTGCACAGTAAACATCACTAACAAAGTTTTATATTTATATAAAAGTGTTTCATTTTTGGCCGTCCAGACAAATGAGCCGAAAACGTATTAAAATGTTTCTCCGAGGAAAGACACTGAAAAATCCTCAGATCAGGTTCTCAAAACAGATTGCCAAACCTAGTAAAAAGGTGAGAATAGCAGCTTGAATGGGGTCATGTGAGAGTCAGTATAGGATATTGAGAATTGCTTGAGAAGGTTGTCTGCCTTTATGAAGTGGGATTGAGCACTGATACAGACAGGGATAACATTAAGACTTACTTTTAGATGCAGGATTACTACATTCTAACTCTTATCAACAGTCTGAATCTTTAGAATCTTGCTAAGAGGATTTGAGCTTTATATTCTCAAGTTACAACAAGCTTTAACAATATCAAGCAGCAATTAAATTACACGTGTAAAGATGCAAATTAAATGAGGAGATTGTGCTGTTTCTCATGAGATGAGATTCACAAACATGTCTTGAAGCATTTCGTGTTGTTTCTCTTGCAAAAAGTGTAATCGCATGATCCTGATGTTTGCTGTAATTCACATGCATATGACTATTTTAATGAAAATATATGTGACATTTTTGTAAGAGGGGACATCACTTTACTATTCCATTGCATACAGAAGCAGAAGGAACCAGAAAATTAATATTAAATAAAACACATTTTTGAGAAGAAGAACATTTAAGAGGGATGTACCATAGAGCTGACACAATGCTGTTTAGATGACACGCTGTTTAATGATCACAAAGTAACCGGAGTGAAAATTATTGGACTCATGTCTCATGTCATGCTCTGCATTTCGCATTTCCAGTCAATCCATACTATAGCCCGGGAAGGTAATGCTGTCTGTTTGAGATTTCTCTGTGTACATTGACTGTGCCTGTAACAGGAAAGAAAAACTGATTTAACAAAATGTCTGTTATACATTTTGAAACATTGAAAAGTTAGTTCAGTATTCTTTATACAACTCACTTGTGAGTTTATTCAGCATAGATTCTGTACCTCTTGTTTATACAGTATATCACCCTGTTTAGCAGGAACTGTATTGTTGTCCTCTCTGTGGCTATCATGCGTGCTGTGGTTCGTGCAGGGCGGTTGCTTGTCCCAAAACTGGGGCGAAGTGTGCCTGTGTGCAAGTGTTGAATTATTGATTACATGAGAAGAAAATCTTCCTCTTCATCCAATGTATTTCCTGCCAGAGAAACCCATCACCATCGAGTGTAATGAGAAGGGCAGGGGGTAACCTAACCCCATAGCGGTTACTGTTGCGTTTTAAGCTTACCACTGGCTGCGAGTCACTCCATCTGCCACAGAGTGATATTTGTCAAACTGAAGGAAAAGAATGAAATTATAATGATGAAATGGCATACAATTGATCTTAAACATAAAGCACATCTGTAACCTTTTTTTGACCATTCTGTTATGATTAAAGTGAAAAATACGCTTGTTCTTTTAACACAATTCAACCTTTCTTCTTGATCCCTATATAATATATGATACGATAAGATACAGGACAATACGATAGAATATATAACTAGACAGTATTGTCAACCTCATTTTGTTTGCTCTGGATAACAGTCCCGTTAAGATGACTGGAGTACTGAAGACCCCAGCCCACCTCCCCGGTGTAGCAGTGCTTCGGTAACGGCGGGGTCGCCCGTGGGGCAGACCGGAAAAGGTATTCGAGATCACTCGTGGCATCTGGAGATAAAGCACCGATTCCGATGCTGAGGGGGGAAAAGTCCAACCTGGGACGGTAATCTCCAATGCCGTCAGGACCTTGATGGCACCAAAATATCACTTGTCATTACAGAAAATTCACAATGAATGAACATAAACGGACTTGTTATGGTTTACCTGTGAAAAGTACTCTTTGTCCAGTTTCCTCGTGAATCCGCTTCATCATCCGTATCTTTGTGCGACTGTGTAAAACAAGCTCGAGACAGGTCATGGCGCGCTGTTGCCATGGTGCGTTCGGTCTCCACGCAACCCAAATTAAGATGATAGACGATTTTTGGGGGATTATTTATTAAAAAGTTTAACCGCTGCAAATTAGTTCAACACACTGATGTTAAGTGTTTTAGCCGAAATAAAAGAATAAGAACATCACAAACAAACACAGAAAGAGAATAACTATCAGTTAAGCAAAACAAACAATCGACCAAAAAATATGTTATCCACAATTAAATAATAACAGGCATAATAAAGGCAATTGTAAATTAGAATGTCAGCATAAGGCGTGTAAGAGATTAATACATATGGAAACCATCACAGAAATGGGTTTGATGGTTATAAGATCAAATTTAACGGTTTTAATGGAAACTATATGGGTCTCTACTGGTGTGGTTTTATTTGGTAGGGATAAAACACCCTTTTCGAAGAAGACCCCAAACACATATAGCTACATATATTAGTAACGGATTTTAATGGCACAGCTGGCTCATTTGCATGGAAACCATCACAGTACTATCTGTTTTTTTATCCATCCATCCAGTTTTGTCGTTTTCGTCTGTTGTTGATATAGACCAATAAAACAAGTCTGTCAGTTGGACTTGCTGTTCTTTGTTCCACCCTGACCGCTATAAACCAGCGGTTTATTTCCCCACAAGCCTGTAATTCGTGTTTCACGCAGTGGATGGCGACAGGTCACCGTGCGTTTGTTAAACCGTACACTGGGCGCGTTATAACGCTGAATAGACTCGCCCATATAAAACCTATCAAGGCGGTCGGTCACCATGGTGGTGGCAGACAACAGCGAACCCAGACAGCGCACCTTCCGTCGCCTTCACAAGCAAAAGCACCCGTTATAAATGTTGTCTCTGACCCTCCACTGGTGTGCAAAAGGATTATGGACAGTCACACGACACACGGATTGCATGTTTTTTAAAACCGGAATATTCAAGCAGATGGAATAGCGAACGACAAACGGAATGCTGAAAAATGCGCGCGTCTGCGTAAAATCCGAACCCGCTGCTTCCTCGCTAAAGCGTTTGAGCGACACGAGACACGGCTGTCAACCCATAGCGAAGCTTCAGCGGCTGGAAAGGGAACAGCAGACTGACCGGTCTTGTAGGATTTGGACCAGGGACATTAAGAAAGCTCCGGGCTTAGGCTGTGGCCTGGGGACAGAATCTTCTTCCCTCTGCGCCTGCTCTCTTATATAGAAACTACAGTTTCAGCTCTGAGAATCGTTTTGGATTATTTCACTTATCATTGAACTGTTTTCAAAACCATGGCGTCCTATGTGGATAACAGTTTTCGGCAGGCGGTCATGGTGAATCCGTCTGAGAGGACGCAACAGGTCAGAAAACAGTCTTTTATGAGCCATTTATTATGTATGCTTGTTGGTAAATGTTTACGGGTTCATAAAGCACGATGCGCGTGTGTCGTACATAGCAGATACATTGTTGCACAGTGTTTGCAGTTTATATTCACATGTTATGACCGAGCATGCGTATGTGTATAATTCCATCCTCAACTTTACAGTCACAATGTAATGTTGCCATTTTGTGTTGTGTTTTTATTCTTGCACTGCTTGCATTAAGCGTATTCAAAGCGTTGCCAACTTTACATGTAACAGTTGCAGGAGGAATTCCGGTTCAGCTGTGTGTAGGAAACTATTTAACATGACCCACAGCCATGGTTTCGTGGGATATGAGACACACCGACGGTTATGCAGTGAAAGACGATGCGATGACATTATGCTTGCACAGTCTCCACCCCTTTACGTGGCTTAGCCGGCGACAAAGTGTATTTTTTCCTTTCTCGGTTTTCTGCAAGACTCTCGATACATGTCAATTTCACAATGCATTTCCAGTTTTAATTTTTAAAGCATTTGTATCGCCTGTAATGATTTGTGGAGGATAAAAATCGATAACAATTAAATAATGTGTCGTGCACTTGAGGTGACCGGTGTAATGCCGAGAAATGCACCCCTGCCAGAATACACCGGCTGCTTTGTCAGACATAAAGGGAGCCACTCGATCCATCTCTTTCACATCTGTGTATTTCTGACCTTATATTTACCTTTTTGTTTCATATTGTGTGCGTTTACCGAAAACAATGCCATGCCAGTGTATGATATGAAGTGAACATACATGTATAAATGGCCTTCTTCATCCCTACGAAAATGAACCATGCTTTAACTGTAGTAACCATAAAACACCGTAGTTACCAATTTTATACTATGCTGCATATAGTTTAACCGTAAAATGTGCAATAAAACTATGGCAATACAAATGATTACAGATCTGCAAAAATACATGGTCAATACACGTTTACTGGTTAATTTTCTTAAGGGCACATGTACTAACCCAATCACGCAGACGTTCATTGTCAAAATGAAAAATTTACATCTGATTTGAGCCCTAAGACACATACTAAGACACACTTATTATGAAATCTCTTTTGTTTGGACGAGCTGATTTTGTGAAATAGAAACAGCTATCATTAGGAACCTGTGCACCGGTTGTTGTTTGTTTCCTGATTTGACCATTACAGACCACAGAGATACTTAAGGGTCAGTATATGGCATTCATTAGCAAATGCAAGAGCAGAACCACTGATTTCCTGAAGATTACGTGATATTCCTTGTCTGTTCCCAGTGAGTGACGGAGCCTTTAAATCTTCCTGGGTTGAGTTCAGAGTTGGCCACCGATCAGCAATCCCCGCAAATCCGTCTGAGTGATCAGCAAGTATTTGAGTTAGGGGGATACTGACGCCTGAAGACTGAATGAACCACACCTAAAGGCTTGAGGTCCGCAAATGTAATGATCACTAGATGGAAATGTGAAACTGAAATGTGCTTTAGACACCCTTAGTATGTAAACCCCTAAAGAAGCCAATTCTAATGGAGCTTGAAGCTCAACAGCAACAGCCTCAGCTCTCTGCATTAACATGTTGATGGAAGGTGTAAATAAGAAATGAGCCAAAATAGGTGATTTTGGGGGAATTGTGGATGGGATTTTGGACAGCTGATGGGTATGCAGGTCAGGATGCTTTAAACTGGCCAGTAGATCAAAGAGCAGAGGACACATTTCTTATTGTTCTTAAGAGCCGTGAATAAGGAGGTGAATGGGCAGTGAGCATATAAATAAAGCTGTCTGCCGTCATCAAACAATATCTGGTTGTGTTTGTTTTTGATGCCCACGGGCGTTATAAAAAGCTGGTCATCCTGGACTGATGGTTTCCTTCCGACTACTTCCTTCCTTGCTTTCACAGAAATAGGAAGTGCATCACAGGCCTGTCGGCGGAGATTGACAAAGCCGAAGAAGTCTTTTTCCCTGTTTGTTTAAAAGAAATCCTCCTGCGCCCGGTTCCTTTGTTTTTCTCTAATGAAGCTGCTTTGTTTGCACCATATGCCAGTCAGTGAGCTCCAGGTGTCTGCAGATTTCTTTTAAAGGGATAGTACCATCAAAACATTTAATTGTGTGATTTTCTTCTGTGGAACACAAAAGGGATATTGTGAGAAACGTCTCTTTTGTCCGTACAGTAGAAGTCAATGGGGTCCAGGGTTTTTGGGTTACAAACATCCTTCAAAATATCTTCTTTTGCATTTAGCAAAACAAAGAAAGTCATACAGGTTTTTAATGACATGAGAGTGAGTGAATGATAAAATCATTTTTTGGGCGGCTGTCATGTATTCTTCAAAGAACTTGTTGCACCTTAGATTTAATAGAAAGAAGTGTGACATGGGAATAAAATGTTTGGACGGTTTATGCTTAAAAAATCGTTTGGAATGCTTGGGAAATTGTCATGAAAACAATGTCACAATCCAAATCAATGCAAAGAATCATTCAGTTTTCATGTGAAATGTTCACACAGAGCCGGTTGTATTTCTTGCAAAAAGTTTAAACATGATGCAAGACATTCCATATCTGTAGACTTGTATCTGGCCATCCTCACTGTGAAAACATGTTGCTTTAAATCAATTCTACATTTCAACAGTTTGCTGTAAGAACAGTTGTTGTCATGACCTCAGGACTTTGCTTCTGTAGTCTTGCTTTTGCAGCTGACTGAAGTCACATGCCTCCTATGAATGGAAGTCATTGCCTTGACACAAGCGGTTGGACGCATACGGTACACACAAAGTGAACAAAGACTGGTTTGAGTGACATTTCCCATCTCAGTTTACAAAGAACGAATAGACTGACTGACCGGAGAATATAAACATATAATGACAACTGGCATGTTAATACCAGAACAAGTGTCATATCATCATCCTGTCTGTCATTGACCTGAGAGAGCTGTTTTCTATAAATATGCTTTAATAGTCTGTATGTCTTGGGCTGTTATGTAAAGGAACAGTTCATGCCAAAAATTAAAATTCTGTCATCATGTACTCACCATTTTGTCATATCAAACATATAAGACCCTTTTCTTATAAGATAAGAACACCAAAGAAGATGATAGCATACTTCAAAATATCTTCTTTTGTGTTCTGCAGAAGACAGAGAGTCATACAGGTTTGAAGTGACAAAAGGCTATGTGAACGAGTACAGAATTTTCATTTTTGGCTAACTGTCCCTTCAACACAAGATCAAGTGAAAACAAGGGAAATGTGATCGCTGAACATGAAGGGGTTTGTTAAAAAGATTAATTTGACTACAGAATATGTGCAAGTGTAGAGCAGCCCATCACGTCCCTTCCGGTGGTTTCTTTGATCCTGACGTGGGCGACTTGTGTCATAGCAGAGCTCATCTTCATCCCCCGCTTTCAACAGATCACTTTGATCGGTAGTTTCTCTGCTCTGATCCATTTGTAAGCATCTCTCTGTGATCTTCAGTAGATGGAAACTCTCGCTCCTTAGCTCCCGGCACAGTGCACATGGATCTCTGAATTACTTTGTTTTACAAATCATGAGTCATGACACCTATCGTGCTTTAATTAAAGGAGCTTGCTAAGGCAAACATTCTGTTTCTGTTGCTCATAGGTTTGCTCAAATATACTGTAGAGCCAAATGACGGAATCAATACACGTTGAACACACCCCTCTATATCAGCACAACTTGACACTTGTTAAGAGTTTTGAGATGCCTTTTCGTGTCGTGTTCGATTGTTGAGAAAATCGTATGTGGCATGCATCTTTCATCTCCGGTATGACAGTGTTATGCTCTGTGCTGTGACCGACGTGCATTGTGTTATTTCATGGCTTGCATCGCCCATAGCGGTCTGATGAAAAGAGTTCAGACAGCACAAAACTTTAGCAGCAGTACAGAAATGTTAAGGTCTTCTAAATGTATTTCTCAGACAGAGAGCAGCAGAGACATTCTTTCTGATTGAAAAAACTAAAAACAGTCAGATTGAAGTGTTTGAGTATCTTGACGTTTAAATGTTGGATCTGTTTTGGGTAGAAATGGCCTGATAGCAGGTAATCTGTGGCTAGATTTCCTGAATTAAATCCTGATGGTATTAATAGAGAAACTACGAAACCGGCCTGAAATTACCGATTTAAATGCCCTACCTTCGTAATCCACTGTGCGCTTTACCACTTAGCATCTGTGTATGTAAAGCAAAGCATTAGCAGATGAATTACCTGCGGTGGGATCGGGATTGTTTTTCAAAAAGCTTCTTTCATTCAGCGTAGACCGTCATCCACAAACACCTATACATTCCGATACTTTCCCAAATTGTTGTTTAATGCTTATATGATTGATTATGATTCATTAGTACTCACTGTATGGTAATACCTCTTTATTAAGTTCACGGTACGATATTTATTGTAATAAAATGACAAATGATGACTTTGAATGCTTAGAACACATTTCCATCTTCTTTATCCTCTAATCATAACTGTTACTTAGAGGTATGAGTTATAGTATGAGATGGGTCAAATGACCTAAAACACTTCTATTATTTTTTCTAACATTCTCTACGTAAGGCCCGGAAGTCCTATCGTTTCCAGTGTTAGGCAAGTTACTCTGAAAGTAATTCATTACTAGTTACTAATTACATATTCAATAGTGTAATTAGATTACTATACAAATTACTCTCTCCAAAAAGTATTGAATTACTTATTTCTAATTACTTTACATGTTCTATCAAGCTTGATAAGTTAAGTGATTCGGGGATGGACATCAAATGGCTTTTTTAATTAATTCAAATACATAATATGAAACGACATTATTAACTGAGCAAAGCATTACAAATGTGAGAGATACATTAAAGCACAGAATTTAAAGTTAGTCTTTGAATTTTAATGTCAATTCCGATATTTCAGATACACATATGTTACACAAAGTATTTAATTTAGTTTAATTACATCAGAAGTAACTGTAACTGTAATTTAAAAGAATATTACTTTTTTTGGGAGTAATCCCTTATTTTACTTTTGCAAGGGAAACGTAATTAAATTACAGTAACGAATTCCTTTGTAACTAGTTTCAACCAACACTGATCGTTGTGTGACCACGATAATATTGAGACAATTTTGCTATTGCGATAACACAATATCGATAATAGGCCTATTGTTACATCGCTGTGATTGGGGATGTAACGATTCACTCAGCTCACGATGGGATGCAAGTCACGAATCTGATCTCACGATGCAATTTTATTTATGATTTATTTTTACAGAATGAGTTAAATAAAAAATGAACAAGTGCCCTTTTATTATTTCTCTAATGCTTCAAAATTCTTTGCAAAATAAAAATATCTAATATGTCAAATAGCAACTAAATTGCAAATACTCTTTAATATAAACAAACTATGACTTTATCTGTGCTTTTCCTAACGTTAGCTTTTTTAAGAAATATCAGCATATCCACGTTTGCCAAGTTTACAGTGAACACAGTGGCCCCTGCTGTTCAAAACACGTACTGCGATTCTTTTAACGTCTCAACCGGCTTGAATCGTCAACTTCGTATGATCGATTTTCAACCGGCTCACGGTGAATCGTTACATCCTGACCTACTGTATATGATTCATCTAAAATATTTGACGCTGTTGTAATAGGTAACCTATAGTGTCGATGTAATTAATTGTGTTTTTCCACTCTGTATGTGTCCAGTGCGCTTGGCTATGCGGAGGAACAGATCAGACACATGAGCCCAGTATTGTATTTCTCCTCTATCATGAACAATGGCACATGGCCAGTCAGAAAGCACTAGCGATGAGGTCATATTCCCTTCGCTCTTTATGGCTCCGTGGACCTGTTTATGAGGTTCAGCAGTGGTTTTAGGATGCCGAGGATTTAAGCCAGGTGATGCCCTGGCCGACTGCCCGGCATGAATAAGTGAGATTTGTCTGTGATCTAAATCCTAGCTACTTTGCTGTGCACACGTTGCTTCCTTATAAATCCCCATTTAAAAGCCCAAAGTCATATTTTATTTATTCATGTTGTTTGAAACCTGTATCTTTTTTGTTTCCATGCAATGGAAGTCAATGGAAACCAATGCTGTTTCGTGTGTTGAGGATCCCAACACTAACAGTGGCACAGCTGTGATGCTTTGTAATCCAATCTAATTCAGGGTGGAATCTTTGACAGTTTGACTTTAGTTTCACACCGATAGAGGAGCTTTGTTGTCTCCCGGGTGGGCATTGAACTGGGCTGAACCTCTGCATGGATTCCCTTCCCAGGTGCAACTCCTCAATCTGTGTGTTAACACCTCATCCTAACTCACGACAGTCTCTATCAGCCGGTGTGACGCTTCCTTTAGTTCACCTCATGGATGCTCAAAGCAGAGTTTGTGGCGAATTAGCTTTAGCTTTGCCCTTCAAAGTGTTGACTGCTATGAACGATGAGGGGATTTTCAGCGAATAAGGGCTCAGTATTTGCTTCAAATGCTTGATATGCAGTTCGGTTATTATGTGCGGTTTTCTGTGATGTCAGAGAATCCTGATAGATATTGTCTGTGCATGACACAAAAGAAACCTTTGACCTCTGTTAAAAGCTTTGGCCCTAATGGGAAGCAACTCGCCCCATGATTTCATCATGAGGGTGAGAGTTGAGCATTAAGTTATGACATCATTATTACTTCTTTCAGTGAGCTCTAGGGAAACATTTTATTCTTAACAAAGCCTGAAAAAGCTTAGTATTTGAAAATACAATTAAGATTTTCGAATCTTGGTTGCATTTGAGTCATTTAAAGGGACAGTTCACCCAAAAATCATCATTTGCTCACCCCGAGTTGTTACAAATCTGAATACATTTCTTTGATGAACACAGAAGGAAGATATAAGGAAGAATGCTTGTAACCAAACAGTTCTTGGCCACCATTGACTACCACAGTAGGAAAAATGACAACGGTAGTCAAAAGTGGCCCAGATCTCTTTGCTTTCCGACATTCTTAAATATCTTCTATTTGTGTTCAACAGAAGAACAGAGCTTTAAATGAGAGTTCAAAACCACCAGACTGACATTCTTGTGTCTGCTTCATCTTTCCCTACAAATCAGTCTTAAAATGCAAAGAGACAGGTGGATAACTTGGTGGTGGATGAATCTTATGTTGGCTCTCAGCCTCATCCTTGGATGAAATCGTTCTTGCATTTATTTTTCTTCACTCTACTTACATTTGTGGTCTCGGATCTTGTTTGTTAAGCTTTGCCCTGTCACACTAAGCACAATTGTGCGACTATTCTAGTCCTAATCCCCTGTGTCTAATAAAACCAATTAGCTTAAACCCGTCTTCACTGGCCCGTTTGTGTTTGATCGGGACCGTAGAAGGCTTTCAAATAGGTTAGAAACAGGAAAGCCCTTATGTTGCCCCATAATAACAGACCTCTGCTGTAAGGAGCCAACCCAGATATTCTTCACTACTGCAGATCACAATTATCCATAAAGTCGATGGGTCCATTGCGAACAATTCCTAGTCATTCTTTTTTATAGGCCTGCAAAGCCCATCTTTCCCCAAGCATGTGATAAATCCCTAAATGTGAGGCTTTATGTCATGCGTTTAAGCAATAAAGATTTTTTTAAAGCAGTGGCATCAGCTGCTTGTTTGAAATTCATGTTATATCACATTACAAGATTATGTTACACATCTGATTATCAGCTCCTGCACCTGGTCATCGCCTCCGCACTCCCGATACGTGGGTGTCCGAACCCGGCTGATAATGTGTATGCCTCACACTGCTCCATTGTGTCAAAGCATATTGTGCATTCGCATAATCACCAACGATGTCTTATGGAAAGCTGTTATGTGCGTCAGCGTCAGTTTAGCATTATGCTAATAAGAGCGCCGTTTGATTGTGGTAAAAGGGAAAAGGCCAGTCATTTATCCTCGTACGGGCCCCTTAAGCTTTGTGTCATCGAGGGCGGTCTCAGTACAGTAGACCCCAGTTGAAATCGGCTATCGCTTGTCACAACTCATCAGCGTAATTATTCTGTCACGTTGAGTAGTAACTTACTCCGCTAAGGCTTGTTCAATAGAAAGCATGAAAATTAGGCCGGTTTAGTGAGTGTGACAATATGCGAGACAGTAACATTATTAATGGAGTCATACTTATTTATGCCTCACTGCAGGGACTTGCCACAGTCAGGCGTGGAACAAACGTTTGACGAAAAATATTATATAACAAAGAAATTCAGAACAAAATGGGGTTTTAAAGGGTTTAGTTTAGACTAACACATAAACTTTGTTGTTATTCACTAATTGTCGTGTTGTTAAATCAAATGACTATTTCTAACAATTACTATAAGGTTAGCAGTTTTTTTATCTCTTCTTTCCTGGAAACAGAAGGCGACTGAAGTCAACTCTCATTCTTTTTGAGGCTTGACATGTCCCGTTCCTACTGAATGTGGAAAAGAACAGTGAGAGCATATTTCACCGCTCTTGTGTTTGTGGTTCAATAGAAAGTAAGTCATGTGGGTTTGGAAAGGATATGAAAGTGAATGGTCCTAATAATGGATAAGCGGTTTAAATACACTGTAGGAAATTAATGATCTAATAAAAAAAAAAACGTATCGAATCTGTTTCTATACTTTTCCTGATGACAGTTTCTCTGGAGTTTTTTATTTATTTAATTGTGGGGCAACATCCTGAGGACGCAGACTAAAATAGCATAATCTGTTCTTCAGATGCCTTCACTGTGAGCTTCCAGGATAGTGTCACACAATGACCTCTTGTAAACAAGAAGTGAGCTCTGAGCCGACCAATCAGACAAACAATTGAGTTTGTTACATTACAAAAATTGTAACATTGCCGCTTTTATGCTGAGGAATCTGGTCTGTTTTAGTGAATCTGTTTGTTTCAACACGGCAGTTCAAACACTTAACATATTAGTTAGTTAAAGGTCTAGTGTATGAAATTTTGCAGCATCTAGCTGGGAGGTTGCAAATGGCAACCAGCGGCTCACTCCACCGCTCCCCCTCCCTCCCGAAGCTCCGCACGAAGCACAACGGCACTAAGATGTCGTCAAGTTTTTGCTTCTTTGCGGATGGAGATAACGTATTTATGAAACACGTTCTGTAGCAGTTTGTCCATTTAGGGCTACGGTAGAAACAACATGGCGAACTCCATGTAAGGGGACCTGCGGTGTATGTAAATAGAAATCGCTGATTCTAGGGTAATAAAAACATAAAGCTTCATTATGTAAGGTCTTAATGCATTTCTAAAGACATATTTTTGCATATTACATATTGCATTTCTGTCAATAGATATCATACATTGGAACTTTACAAGAAATGACTTTATTCTAAAACAAACAATAAGCTAGATATAAGACTTTTCTAACATTGTTTTTCTAAACAATTCAGTACAGCTGTATCCGGGTTGGTACTCTTTAATAAGGTACAAATATGAACCATTTAGGTACGGATATTTGGTTAACATATGTGCATTTGAGGTAACATACACTCTTTAAGTGCAAAGGAATACTTTTTCCAAAGAGTAGGCTACCCTCCTTTATTTCTGATAGTGTACCTGTTCTGTTTGTATCTGCCGTTCCCTACGGTATGAGGGTATGTGTATATATTATACACTTTTGTTTTTCAGGAGCTGCTCAGGGTTTGCTCTTCCCAGTTTTCTCCACCAATTCAAATTCTGTTGATCGCATTGTCTTCAAAGGAGGGCTATGTACCCCACAGGGCTAAAATATGCAGCCAAATACTCTGAATGCTCAGAAAAGGAGCTCTTTGTCTCTGAGTCTCCTAGCAACCGAGTGGACCAGAATGGCAGGAATAGAATCGCACTACATAGAGAGACACTTCAATTGATCTGCGATTGTCACTCACCTAAATGCCGGCCAATAGCTTTACAGACGGGTTTTGAGAGTTTGAGGGAGCGGAGTGGAAGAAAGCTGTTGGGCTTTGGACATAGCCCTTGGCCTATAACTGAGACTCGACTGTCCCTGATGTAGTTTTGATGATGTAGCACATCCAGGGCTGCAGAATAGTGCTGTTTTGCCTACATCAGCATCTGTAATTCTTCATTTAATAGTCGGGGGAGAGAAAGAACAGCACGCCCTTCCATAACTTGGGTTTTTCTATACAGTTAGCCCATCTGCTATTTGTTGATGAAGTTACGTGTCGGAGGAGCACGGTGACGATGATGTCTGAAGGACCTTACAAGTCTAAGACCAGTTTGGAGGTTTCTTTTTTCCATTATGAGGTCGGGCTCTGTTTGTTGACATCACAGCCTGACTCATTTGCCACCGTGACATTTATGATCTAGCAGATTCTTGCAGGCGTTGTTGATCTAAAGACATTTATTATAATTTTTTTATTTTAATATTTTATTTTGTTTTATTCTTCCCTTAAAACAAAAGCCGCCGGAAACGCGTCTGAGGGCTTTTGTTTTGACAAAACAAAGACGGATGGAGACTTTTTCCCAAATCAGTGATCATCTTCGATGTTTGTTATATGGAAAGATTTCAGATGTTTGGCTTAACATCTTTATTTATCTTTGTAAAGATATAAGGTTTCAATAATTTAAGGTTTGACATGAAAGTCAGTCAGTGATGAACTGTTCAAGTAATTTCTGACTTTTTTAGTTTTATAAAAAATGATCTCGTCTTCTCAAGATGATCATCATGCATCATGTAACACAATAGTAATACTGTATAAATGGTTAGTTTGACTTCTGTGTTTTTTAATTTCTGACACAGCACATGTATGTTTGGCTTCAATCCCAGACACAGAGCTGTGATGTGGTTAAGTGTTGTTGTCTAGAGGCATCTTTTAAAGAGTTTATTGACTATTTGTAAGTGTGATTTTAGTGGTATTAGACCATATTTCATATTCTGTTACAGACCAGAGGATAGGCATAAAACCCTATTTTGCACTTGTTAAAATATCCTCGGAGTTACTCTCTTCATCTTTTATTTTCAAACACTGAAATAATACTGATGGCAGCTAGTTCAAAGGAAAGAATGCCGCAGGAAGTCTTGTTTTAACGGCACGTCATCTTCCCTTATGCTCTTCTGGCACTGAGGGATCTCATCCTCATCCTCACTGGTTGTTCTGCATTATTTAACACGTGTGTTGTGCTGTGTGATGACTGTGATGTTTGCAGATGTCGGGCCTCTTAATTAGACGCTTTCTGCCGTTTAATTTTGAGATGTTTTCATTTGCATTAGACATTTAATAGACATCTTAGCATTTTATGAGAAGTTTGATGTCACCGTAAGAAAATATATATGACCCATGCTTCAGCTCTTTATCTCAGACGGGCTCAGACTCTTGACAGCAGCAGACTGGACCGTCGCTGTTAATTATTCACATTTATTTGCAGCATGAATAATGCAGCCGCTGGCAGGACCGCCAGCTCCAGTCGCAAGCGCTGCACTACCGGCGCGTGAACAAACACCGCTCTGATGAAAGGTGTTGACTCGACAGCAGAAGGTGTCGGAGCAGAACTGAGACCCAGAATCATCAGCCGGGTCATCACTTCCTGTTGTTGTCTTCTAATTGGCTAATTCCAAATGATTTGACATGCAAACGAATAGTAAGCAATATATACAGTTAATACTATAAAATGTCTCACTATACTAAAGTAAAACTATGGTTAACTTTCATAAGGGTTTAGTGCATGTTTGAAGAAAATCTGTTATCCTTTATGAAAAATAACCATGGTCTTACTATAGCAAAGGCAGGTGAGCTTTTTATAGATGTCATGGTAAGGGATCCTATAGTAAAACCGATACATTTCTGGTTGCAACTGTGGTAAAACAATGGTTGATATTCATCAGATCCTACAGTTTCACTCTTTAGACCTGGTTGAGAATCAGCCCTCTCATGTAAGAGGACATGTGCAGTCCGGTTAGGTTTCAGCATGTGACGCGCCAGTGTGTGCAGCTGCTCGACTGTCAGAATAAATTCCTGCAGGCTGCCGCACAAGCACCTGCAGTTTAATCACACATGCTGCACAGCGCTGCAGGGAAATTTGCTGTCGCCTGCTCCTCCTGCTGCCTTACTTTTAAATAGACTGACAAAAGACTTGCATTCCCTGCAAATGGCGATTAAAAACACAAGACTGGTGTGGTGTGCAGCAGCATGCCCACGCTGTGTGGGATTATGGGTAACCTGCACTGGTGAAGTTGGATACAATATGGAGCAAATTATGGGTTTTGTTTATTTTAACTCTCACTTACTAGTTAAAGTCCCAGTGAAATTAAAATAGCAATTCCTATTTTTTCTTGAAACATTGCAGTGTTTACTGTTAATAGCTCGTCAATGGGTCCTTCTCTATTTAAAATCATGTGCCCTCATAATCTTCAATTATAATCTGAAAATGCACTTCCGTCCTGTAGTGACTATCCATCTTAAAGGGATATCTCACTACCAAATCAAAATTTCCCCATGTTTTACTCTCCCTCAAGGTATCGTAATTGAATATGCTTTTCTTCTGAAAGAATAATCCAGTCAGAGTTATAATATCACGTATCATTTTGCTTCTAAGCAGTAAAATGGGAGTGAACGGGTGTTGATTTTTTGAAGCTCCAAACGTGCATCCATCGATCAAAGAACAGCTTCTTAAGCGAATCATTGCATTTCTTTAAGAGCCATATCCATTATTGACACTGTTCACCGTTGATGTCTAGCTTCCAACATCTCCCTAATGCGTGAGGAAATATCCCTTTAAATTTTAATTTAAATTAAATGTCTTGGGCAGGGCATCTATAAACTTCTCCCCTTCAACTGTCAGTCTGCTCCCAGTTCCATTTCAAAATGCAACAGCTGTTTTTATACATCCAATCAAATCGCAGGGGAAAACAAGCCACACCTACATTTTACTGATTCGAAATTACGATGCGCTCGGAAATGCATCAGAATACAGAAGTAAACACTCGCAACTTCCGGTTCACGGGAACTTTAAGTTGCCAGGTTTAATTTAGCTGCGTATGGGGTTTGGTTCTTGCTCTGTTTGGTGAGGTGATACTGTAAACACAGGTTATTCAAATTCGATTCAAATTGATTTCTATAGCGCTTAACAGTTTTGCATTGTTGCACAGCAGCTGTAGAGAAATAAATTGTAGAACAAAAAGTAGACTTTAAGGGCCATTTTACGAAATGCAGCAACTTGCAACCAACGGCTCACTCCACTCCTCCTCGTCGAAGCACTACGGTGGCTGACACAGAACTAAGATGATGTCATGTCATCATCACAGGAATTTTGAAGCTTTAGCATCGCAATGCTACTGTAGCACCGGTACACCGCGCAACCCTAGTATGTAGATAGGAATAGCTCATTCTAAGGTAATAAAAACATAATGCTTCATTATGTAAGGTTTTTATACACCTCTGAAGACACAGTTATGTATATTATATTGTTTTTCTGACAGTAGATCCTACAAAAAATGACACACTGGACCTTTAAGAAGTATCAGTCATTATTAGTTCATGTCAACTAATGTTAACAAATGCAAACTTATTGTAAAGCGTTACCAAATATCAAAAAGTGTCTCTTTGTGTATTATTGCCTGTCTTGGACCATGCTATAAACAACCACGCTGGTTGTACATTATACACACACCTCCAACAGACAAATCTTTGGTTACAGTTTGGCCAAACAGCAATAAAGTTAATGTCATTTATGAGGAGTGGAGATCTTTGAATCAGACCAGAGCTGTCGAGAGCATCTGTTTTTGTGAGTCCACTGTGCTTGTGTACTTACAGGATTAGAGCTGTCGGTTAAAGGCATGATGTTAAGCGCGTGCTCATGCTTGGAGCTTTTCTCCTCAGTCAAACTGCGTTTGACTTGTAATGCTGCTCGCGCTCACATTGGGTTATTATTACAATGACAGTCTAAGCCGTTTAGCATCGGTTACGCACGCTGGGGACTGTACTGAGGAAATATTAAATGTCACTGGATCAATGAAAGCATTCGATGTGGGCCGGCTCGAGCTTTCGGGGGTTTGTTGATGCTTAAATTTGTTTGCGGCTGGACATATTGGCTAAAAACAATTCAATCTCAATAAGTGGCATGATTTAAGGGAATGAATCAAGATGAGTTATACGAAATGCATTGTTTCTACTTAGACATTCAACGAGCCGTCTGTCGTTCTAATTTCATGTCCGGGTCGGATTTGCGTCACTCCGTGTATTCCCCGCCTACGATTTTTACGCTTTTGTACGCTTTCTACACTCATTTTTTATGTATTTGCTCAAGACTGATTTTTAGTTTTTAACCAAAAGGTCATAACTTGCAGCTTCAAATGTAACTTTCAGAATTATCATATATATTGTGAATGTTCGAGTTATCCCATCATATTGTTTTTAAGTTGGACGTCTGATGGAATTAGATCACATTGTGCCAAAACTGCATTCAGTTCAGTTGACTGTACAGTATATTAAGTCGCCAACGCCGGTGACCTTGTTTTTATTTGCAAAGAGTCCACCTGGTGCCATGTGCTGTTCTATGGATAAAAATATCCTTAAGGGCCGCACTGTCAATAGGGTCTCAAGGACAGCGTGGTGTGAATAAACACACGCTCCTGCACAGTTGGCACGGGAAACACAAAGACACACGCTAATAAATGCCACAGCGAGTGATCTGTAGGTTGGCACGTGCCTTTGGGGAGGTCATACAGCTGAACGGGCTTTACGCTGCAGTTTGAAAACCTTACGTTGGCGTAACTGACCTGATCTGACGTGCCCAAAAATTCCTTTGATCATAGGCTCTGTAGTTTTTCTTTTTTGCCAATGATTTCTGTGTTCAAGACAGGGCAGGAAATGTTGCCATGTTTCTGAAGACGTTTTTGCTAACAAACAGCAGCAGAGAGACACGCTTGACCTGAAGGGTCACTCCGGCTGTCTCGCTGACTGATCACTTGGGGCTAATTAAAATGTGCAAGCAACTTTGCACTGGATGTTTTTGCCTCCGTTGCTGTTGTGTGTTTTTTAAACTTCGCTTGCAGTTTGATTTATGCAGTTTTCAACTATAGACTTTCAGTATTATTGTTGCGGTACAACACTAACAAATATTTGCATCATTTTTATTTTAATGTTATGCTTTCAACATTCTTTTTTGCAATTCCTTTTCAATATACAAGGCTTTACAGATAATCTCAGGATGCATAAGGGAGCTATTGTGCTGCGAAGCATGCAGGTTTGAATCCTGCTTGCGTCACTCATGTCCTGATCTTATTCCCCCAATACCTTCCAATTACTTCTTTACCATCCTACATGATAAAATCCAAAAGCTTCTAGCTTAGTAATGAGTGCTTCTTGTTTTTTTAGGCAGTCATCCGATTTTCGGTATGTGATGAAATTGACGAAGACTTAGGACACGAGACAAAGAGGCACTTGAATATTAAATAGACTTGGGTGGTGACTTTTGACTTGTGATTGTAAATATACATCTAGCACAAGCGAAAAACCACTCGGAACACCATAACAACCACATTTCACTGCTCTGGCAACCACACACAACACCATAGCAACATGACAGCAAGTTGTGCAAGGACACAGAATATTTCTTTATTTAGAAAATACATAAAACACATTTTGCAAAAAATTCCTGCTTTTATTTTTACTATCCATCTGTTCATTCTCCAAAACGGCTTGTTCTCTCCAGGGTTGTCGGCGACTAAATGCTGACCCAGCATAATTTTATTACATAAAGAAGAATCTAAATGTTTTTTCAAATTAAATTTAACATATATCATATATTACCACTGGGCCCGATTTTACATCACCATGGCCTTAGCTATCATTTTTTGCTGACGACATTCAGACTCGTTGGGCATATTTTGACCACCAAATTGATAAAATCTCTGACTGCATGGATGAAATAAACGCTTGGCTCAACTCAAATTTTCTTAAACAAGACTGAGATCATTATTATTGGTACCCCCTCGCTTACTTCCACAATTCCTTCTGACTGTGCCTGTAACATCACTGGTACTCTTCTCACTCCATCAGTTACTGTTGAAAATCTTGGTGTGATTTTCGATAGCTCTCTCTCCAGTCTCATATCAACGCCATTACTAAATCAGCGTTTTATCATCTACGTCGTATTGCCCAGCTTCGATCATTCATTAGTGTAAAAGATTATACATTAAAAAACGGTTATACATGCTTTTGTCTCATCTCGCCATGTTTATTGCAATGCTCTTTTCATTGGTTTACGTGCCACCTCTATTGCCAAATTGCATTACATACCAAACCTTCTGCCCATATCACCCCTATTTTAGTTGACCTGCACTGGCTACCAGTCATATTAAATAAAAGATTATCCTGCTAACTTTTAAATGTCTTCATGGTTTGGCTCCTCGGTATCTCAGCAACTTGCTTCTCCCATATACTCCATCTCGCTTACTTTGGTCATCTGACACTAGACTCCCCGCCCTCTGTATCGTCTTTCTTCCATGGGGGGCAGATCTTTTAGTATCGTCGCTCCCAAATTATGGAACCTTTCCAAGGTCTCTCTGCTGTGCAAATAACTTGCCTGAATTCAAAACATTACTCAAGTCACCTATTTTCAGGTTGTTTTTTCTCATAAGCTGTGCTCGGCCTTATCTGTTGCTCTGTTGCTCCGATGTCTGTGTTTTTTGTTTTCTTTGTACTACTGTTTGCTTTGATTGTAACGCGTCCTTGAGCTCTCGGAAGGAGCTATATAAATAAAACATATTATAACTATTATTATTATGAAATATTCATTTTTAATACAATCTAGTCTGTCTATGGACATTTTCAGGTGCAAAAACGAAAACAAACGTTATGCGGCCCAAACTTAAAGTGATACTTCACCTCAAAAGGAAAATTCTGTGATCTTTTATCAATTCACATCAGATTCTTCAAAACCTGTATCATTTTTTTGTTCTGCTGAACACATAGTAAGATATTTGGAAAAATTTCAGATCTCATCCCCCATTGACTCCTATAGTATTTATTTTCCCTAGTGTGGCAGTAAATGGGGGAATCTGACATTCTTCCAAATTTCCTCTTTTGTTTTCAGCAAAACAAAGAAATGTAAACAGATTTGGAACATTCTACGGGTGAATAAATGATGACAGAATAATTTTTTCGGGTGAATATCACTCTATCCTGTAGACCTCTGCAAAGAATCAATAACTGTTGAGTGGTTTTAAACTAATTTAATACAATTTATACAGTATAAAATAAAATATAAATTAATAATAATATTCAAAAACAGTTTTAAAACCAAACACAGACCGTAAGTTAACTTCGGGCCAGTGCGTGCGTCCAATGATACCGCCTATAATCTGGGTCAAGCACTTCTTCGCGTCTTTTATGATGCAGTTTTGATGAGCATTGCTAAAAGTAATTTCTTTCTTCAGCTCGCTTTCTTCAGACAGACCCTCACATGTTATCATCCTATCATGTGCCCATCATCCAATCACTCCACAAGGCAACAAGCTGAACACCTGTCATGTGATCCATGACCCTTGAGCCCCTGTCTCTTCATACCAGACACGCGACAGAAAAAGATCAACACTTGCGCTCGGTGTGGATCAGCCACCGTTTGTTGTATGTGCATTGGTGGAGTGATTGTTAAACACTTCACAAAAGATGAAAGGGGCAGACGTTCCTATCGAAACCGTTACAGAGGTGACTACAAAATAGCAACGTGTTAATGCTGAAGTGATCATTTAGCTGCCACAACGTCTATTTTCAAATCTTATTTGTAGCATCGCCACGGTGCATTATGGAGCATTATGTGACTTGGAAACTTCTGATCAAACGCAGGCCTTCTGTTTATCTCTTTAAAATATGGACCAGGCAAAGTTTTGCTTTGAAAGCTGTTGCGTAATATCTATTTTTTTTAGGATCACATTCAGGCGTGGTTTCACTCTTTATGGAGAACAAAACATGTAGGCTGTGTGCAGAACCTAGTGAGGATTTTAAGACATCGTAGGAGTGACACAAAGGTTGTTGCAAAAAGTATGCAGACGTTTTGTTAAATTCTTTGTGAGTTTTATAAAGCGTGTGTCCTTCGAAACGATTTTGGAAAAAACTCAGTGCTGTCGTAAAGTGGCTCTTACACCTTTTAAGATCTTTTGTTGGTGGCAGCAATCTGTTAAAGCGTCCCTATTTCTAAACATTATACAGCACATTATGAACATTGCATTAATACGATGCTGATGATGTCTGTCTGGATTACTCTTCTTTTTACGTTTTTGATGGAAGTGTGCAGATGCACAACAGACGCTCAGTTTTATGCCAGCGTGACAATTCAAGTGCTATGATTGGTCTCATCGGACTGGAGATTTTCAGACACGCCACCTGCTCAGACAGCTGATTTCAGCGGTTTATTGTTATAGAGGGAAATTATAGCCACTGATCATGTAGACACTCAGAGTGCTGGTTGCCGTGGTTACGGTGATGCTCCGAGCGGAATGTGAAGAGGCTCTTGACCACTCAAGATGCTCCATTCTGGGCTGCATTTACAATGTTGGTACACAGGCTTTTTGAGTAGTCAAAACAGCCGAACAGAGAAGAATTGTGCTTTCAGATACGTTTATTTATGCGATAGTGGGTTAATTTAATAGAGATATGCCAATACATTAGAGTAACATGTACTGTACGTTGAACGTTATCAGATGAATTGTGTAAAATTACAAAAGGAAACGATACTATATTTACTTCACTTATTCACTTATTTATGAAATGTCTTGAATTTTGACTTTTAATGTCTTAATGTAATAAACCATGTTTACCGTCTTGTTTATGGTTTATTATGGTAAAACACTTAATGTGAAACTTGTTTTTTGCGTTCGGGGTTCTTCTAGCCTGTGCATAGTTTTATTAATTTATTACGACTTCATTCTCGAAGTTTATTTTCTTATTATTCAAAATAATATCACATTAACCAAAAAATGTGATACATCATGAAGCTGGTTGATGCCAAAAAGAGTACATATTTACAAATTCTGGTTAAAGGGTGTTTACTTAATAAAAATATAACAATTAAAATTATTATTATTATATATATTTATATCATTTTTGTATATATTTGTATTAAAATATTGTTTTTTTATTCTATTCTATTTAATATTATATATTTTATTATTACTTTAGCCACAATATTATTTCATTGTTGTTTGTTTTGATACATTTACTAGACTTCTTAAATGTCTAATTTATATCAAGGGATAAGCAAATGGCCCTAAACTTTAAACCGGTATTGTAAACTCTCTTATTCTAATAAATATGTTCAAAGTATATGTGGTCATCATTGAATAATGAAAGTCATTATTGCTGTGCTTACTTTATGATGTGTACAGAACACACAAGATTGAATGTATTTTGTCTTGTGATGTGATCATTGACTTTTGCAAAGGCTTAGGTCAGGAACGCAGTTACACAGCTACTGTTGTTTGCATAACTCGCCGGTTTCGTATTGTACCATACGCACACTACCTGCTCTTAGTGGCGTTTCCCTCACAGCTTGTTACCACGGCACCCACTGACTCCCATGAGAGTTTCATAATCACTGGGATGAGTGCCCTGGGCTTTACATATTGTGCTTGACCAATCACAAAACACAGCGGTCCTTTTGTCACAAAAGGAAGTATTCACAATGCAAAGAGTGAAAGGGCAGCCTTTTGTAAAATGTTGGAAATAATGAGTGCGTGTTGTCTGTGAGTCTTCACAGATTGTAAGATCGTCCTTTTGAATCCTGTGTGTAAACAATGCAGCGTAAACACGCCCACTCTACGATGTGTATGATTCAGACCCATCATCCAGGTTATTGGTTGTAATGTCTTGAAATAGATGTTCTCACAAAAAGCATCAGTCTGTGGTTTCATCGCAGCACTGATGGTTATGGTCGGATGCATGCATGGTACTTTGCGTGAATTATGCCTGACAGTAAGAGTGTATTACAGTAAGAGATTTTTGACATGGGATGATGGACGAAAATTGCATTTACAGACATGTGAAGTGTTAGATGGAAGAACCGTTTAATTTCAATTCATAGTCAATAAAAATTATCTTTCTGTATCTGTATTATTTTCACACCGCATTGTTCCAGCTTAACAGGAAAAATTTTCGCACCTAAACAGTTTATCATTTTTTTATTTAATACAAATATGAAAATATATAACATATAGGAAGACATGAGAAAATATTGACAAATGTCATTTATCGTAGTACATGCAATGGTGTTGTAGCTGTTGCATACTGAATTCCAGCGTAGAGAAAAATAATAAAGGAGCGAAAGCTCGTGGGGACACTGGGGATGAAGAAATGGGGTTCTGCACATTCTTTCCATGTTGAATTTAATATTGGAGGGGGGAAAGAAAAGAAAGCCAAAGTGTTCTGGTAAAGCTTCATTCCTGCCAGCAGAGAGGTGCAGTGTTTGAAAGTACAGGACCTGAATCAATGAAATCCTTCACCACTCTGACATCTAGTGGTGGATTTGCGCCGTCTCCAAACATCCCAGCCAGGGATTTGTTTTCTTTAGTTCCGGGTTTCTTCATGGTGTTTCAGTGGCTTTTGCTACCGTAGCAACCATCAAGAATATTCTAGCGACCACACAGCACTTCATAAACATCATAGCAACCGCATCATAGCATCACTTTGCATCAGGATAAATGAGGTAAAGGGCATTAGGAAGAAATCAAAAACTTCACTTGTGTGTGTTAGCTTTCACAAAGTTGTGCAAACTGCCCGCATTCCAAATTTAAACCACACAACATTAACTTAAAAAGTAATTTGTAAGTTAAATGTAAAAAAAAACGTTTGGAAAAACTCAATTGGTAGAGCATTGTGTTAGTAACATAAAGGTCATGTGTTTAATCCCCTTCATTAAATCCACCATCACTTTAAATAAATGTGTCTGCCAAATGCATGAACATACAAAACAATTTTAATCAGGATTTCATGCACTGAACTGTGTTCTATTTCTTTTTTTTAATGGCTGACATTATTTCTACACAGTTTTAGTCTTCAGCACTGTCCAAAAAAAGTGATAAGAACACGTTCTTAATTTCCCCACACAACGTCCTGCAGTATGCTGTCATTCACACCAGGGGGCGACAAACAATAGACCAAAAATTCGCAATCCTTAATTCGACACTGCAAAAGATGGAGGTCACCATTGGTTTCCAATGCCATATATTCAGTCTAACCTTGTCCCCTGTTACCTTCATGCAAGGGTCATTTTGTGTCCTTTTACAAACATTAGGCCTAGAGAACAGCATTTTTCTATTCTCTTGTTGTTCGGAGTAAACACCTGCAGAAGCATGCAATGGTCATTAATACCAGCGGGTTTTCGGTATAGTCCAGTTTTTTATATGCTTATATTAAGCAATATGAGTAGAGACGTGGTGGGGGTCATTTGTGCTGTATCAGAAGGCAAATGTTTAGCGATCAGTGTGTTTGCGTTTGTCTTGTGTGTGTTTTGTCAAACAGGGTCTCTCAGTTTATAATCAAGTGAGTCCGTGTCCAAGCATAGAACCTCTTTTGTTTTCTTTGCTATCCCAGCATGCCTTTGTGAGCACAAAGGCAGCCCAGTTCTGGCGTCAGTGATCCTGTGCTTGCAGAAGGGGACAGTGTGGTGTTGTGTCCTCGACTACGTAGATCTACTATGGCCTGTTTGTCTGAAGAACCACTTATAGCTCGAGCGTCCCGTCTTTGGTGAAAGGACCTGTTTGGAGACTTCAATTTGCAGCGAACGGATAAAAACACCACCAGAGATCGATATCAAAAGCCAATATATAAAAACCAACCACATACTTTAGTACGGGTGGCATGTCTTGAAATATATTTTACTTTTGCTTCACCTTTATGATTTCTTCTCATACTGTGTGATATTTTGGGCAGGGTGTTTGGTATTCGAGATGAATAGACTTTGATCTTTTATTTTTATCACCTGCAGGATTTGGAGATCGTATATTCCTACCTGCATGGAATGGAAGCGCTGTCGAATCTTCGGGAACACCAGCTGAGGTAAAACTGTGGGACGCATTTGATAAAACGATGGATAAATGTAAAAGTGCTTAAGAATGAAATGCAACCATGTGATGGGTGATGTGGGGACAATGATAGACAGATGTGCAAATAGCGGGAGTGAAAGTTTGAGCTGGTATCTCAGCAGTCGATAGTAGATGTCTGGATCAGTATCCTGTAGATCAGGGGTCTCCAATCTTTTTGTAAGCGAGGGCTACCAAAATATCTAAAATCCTCTAGAGGGCTACTTGTTGATAACATACATTCAAACTTTAAACATGCGATGCCTTATTTTTACACTCACAGAACCAAATTCAGTTTTCTTTCAGATATTAAAGCTTATAACACTTGCTAATAATAACCTTTCATGACGATGTAGCACTTTAAGCGGGCACCTTACAGAGTTCACGTGGGCTACCAGGTGCCCACGGGCACCGCGTTGGAGACCACTGCTGTAGATCAATAGATCTATCTGACCCCTTGGATTTTACCCCAAAATGAGAATTCTGTCTTGATTTATTCACCTCTATGTCATTTAAAACCTGCACATGGATTTTTCTTCTGTGGAATACAAATGAGAGCAGTGGTTTTATGTTCATACAGGTCTATACACATGCGAGTATGTATAAATGCTTCTTGAAGACTTTGTTACATGATATTGAGTCCTAGAACATTCTAAACCCTGCCCGACCCCTTCCATACCCCTCTTTAGTGGTCCTCACACATCTTCGGGAATGCTGGATGACCTTTTACCCCACAACATTGCAGAGGAATGTCTTTTGAAGAATGTTTTTGTCCCTCCGAATGTTTTGTTCTGCGGCTGTACGTCCAAGTTTGCTTAAGCAGCAGATTTCTAGTGTAAACCAACATCAAACTAGGACAAACTACAGAGCACGGTTTTATCCAGGCTGTGTTCTCAGCAACACGGTTTTTATTGTTATTAATGCAATACTATCCACATCTGTACCCGCAAGGCATTTGTTCTTGAAAACCATTTTCCCATTTGATTTGTAAATGTGTTTCTTTGTTTCACAATATGAACCGGGTGGTATTTCATAACTGCAGTGTTTTTGGAGCCATGTACTGTAATAACTTAACCCAGTGTTTTCTATTTCTCTGTCTTTGTCTTTTTTTACAGAATAATGTGTGAAACGGTCCGCTACGAAAGACATGAAGCCAATGAAGTTCTCTATTAGTGAGTAAAAACTATACTTACATTTTCTCTGAAGCAAAACCATTACATTCACAGCACCGTATGAACCTAAAATTAAAACGTCTTGTTGCTTAAAATGGCATTGAATACAGATATATTGAGTGATATGCACACAGCTATTGATCTACAACATCTAAGACCCACTGACCCACTTTAGATTTCCTTTCATGTGGAGATTCTGTATGTCGTTTTAAAGTCCCCTCTTGTATCCTTTTATCTGTGTTTAAAGGCGGTGTTGACACAGGGCTGCCCGGTTTATAGCACCCAATGCTCTCCGCTTTTGGACTTTATGCCACATGCACGCACCCTCAAACACTTACATATTCCCCTGAGTTCACCCAGACACTCCCCCTCAATTTCACACTCCATTTTTCTTTTCTCCGGGAGGAAGACAAAGTGTGCACGTCTCCCTCCTCGGGTCACTAGCGCTGTCAATGAGGAGAACGTCTCATTCACTCATTGTCGCTGATAGCGTCTATGTAAGGGTGGATAGTTGATGCTATGAGCTGTTTATTACTGTGGCTGAATTAGGTCACTTTCACTGTGTGAGGAATATTTGCTAAGAAACCCACATCTCATATACGCAATTAACGGTCATCACTCATGTCAAGAGAAGAAGAGGATGTTCACACTGAAGTCTTAGGGATGCTCCAAAATTGTAAGTTGAAGGGTCAGAATAAAAGGGAAAAATCTTAGTAAAAGATACATAAAAAAAGATGCAACTACATATGGGTAGTTGAAGAATTTATTTTAAATGTTTCCTATGGTATGACAGCAAAAATGTTGAAAAAAAAACAATGAGGAACAATTTCTCTAAAACAATTTTTTATATTATACTGTGCTAGGCTTTAATGGACTAGTTTTGATGCACTTATGTATTTTGGTGCCTATGTTGTTATAATTGCTTCCAATGTTTCCTCATCTGTAAGTCGCTTTGGATAAAAGCGTCTGCTAAATGACTAAATGTAAATATTATAAATATTAATTATTAGGTCTATCAAACGATTAACTAGGATTAATCACATCCGGAATAAATGTTTTTGTTTACAGGATACAAAATGAATATGCGCAGTACACAGACATATCTTATGTAAATAAACTTTTATTTTATTATGTAAACTCATCTTTTGACGGACCTATTCTTATTATAAAATATTTTTACATTACACCATAGGACACATGTATGGTAAATTTGTCAACCACTCATCCCCATACTTGTTGTATTTACCTGAAGCACACCGGTAAGCTTATAATATTGATTTATAAGTTGAGGTGTCAGGTATGTTTTCACAGGAAATGATGATGTCAGTCGACTAGAAATTTGAATGTAAAGTAGCCTGCAGTTTTACTTTTCACATAGAGAGGCAAATTTATTCATTTCTGCTTAACATAAAATACTTATTTTATAAATGATGACAGGGAAAATGACATCTTATGATAAAAATGTATATGACCACTTTAATGTAATATTGCTGCAGCTCTTAACTGAAAAATGTGTTTTTGTAATGTTGTAAACAAACCGGTCAACCGGTTTTGAAACACTTGAGTGATATTTTTTCTTCTTTTGATGTCAGGGTGTAAAGTTAAATGTGTGAAATTAGTTCGGTATACCAAAATATAATTTTGAAAACATAAATGTTTTTTTTAAATAATATAATAATTGTGATGATCTGAAACCACCGCGATGAGACAATTGTTTTATAAAAAGTAAATGTGACCTACTGGTAGTCTATGTGTATGTGCTTGTTTGTGTCTCGGATTAGACAACAAATTGGCTAAACAAATGCAGATTATCTCTTCAACATCATAGCTGTCTGATCGGCTGTAGCGAGGGTATACATGGCAGTCAGCTAAACTGATGGATGTGCCCGCGTGTGTGGAAACAGCGGGAGTCAGACATCGTCTGGCACCTGCTGCTCATTGGCCACAGGGAAGAGATGACACCAAAACCGTTTCTAAATCTTCCATGCTAATGATGCACATTTGTCTGTTTGGTCTAGTAGGCAAATGGATATAAACACGGTTTAGTTCTATAAGTAAGGATTTGTTTTTATCCACAGTCTCCAAACTCCCAGCAGAAGACTATTTAAGTTTTAAGACTGCACTTGTGCCTCTACACCAGCCCTGATGCTGTTCCTCAGCGACTCCATCCACTGTTTTTATTAGACAGCTCACCGCTTTCAACCTCAGTACTAATAATAATCTTTAGACTTCTGTGTTCTGCTGCTGATTTCCCTCAGGAGAAAGCCTCCCACCAAAACAGCCTCTGAACCGCTTGTGTCAAATAGACAAACATGATGCCGTCTGAAGCGCTACACTACAACGACCCGTTCTCACTGTTTTTTAGAGGGTTGGGACTACAATGGTATTATTTTGGGGATACTAAAATGATTTTTATAAAAGTTTTCATATTGTTGCTGTGATGGGTTCGATTTGTGCTTCTTGTAAATAGTATTTAAGCAGCGTGTATGTTTGTTGAGGAAGTTCAAGAGCTCGAGGGAGTTTTGTCGAGGGAGTTTTTTTTGCCTATTTGTGCTAATTACGTGCATATGTTTTAACACCAGACTTTCATCTTTGTTTAATTAAAGTAGTTTTTATATCATAAATGAATGCAAACTGTAATTATAATATATGCAAAATAACAATATACGGTAGCAAGTGGAGAAAAAATTATTTAAAGGAACAGTTCCAAGGAAAATCCCATCTTCATTTACTTACTCTTAAATTGTTCACAATCTGTATACATGTCTTTGTTCTGATGAACACAGAGACAGATATTTGGCAGAATGCTGGCAACCAAACAGTTCTTGGCCACCATTGACTACCATAGGAAAAATTGCTTCATACATTTCTTTGTTCTGTCGAACACAAAAGAAGATATTATGAAGAATGCAGGAAAGCATATAGTTTGGGAGAACTTTTAACTACTGTGGTAGTCAATTGTGACCAAGAACTGTTTGGTTACAAGCATTTTTACAAATATCTTTCTCTGTGTTCATCAGAACAAAGAAATGTATACAGACTAACTTGAGGACGACAGAATCTGTCCCTTTAAGAATGTTCCCAAATGCATTCTGTATGTGGAAACAAATCTGACCTGCAAATTTGCATAAAGCTTGTTTCGTAAACAACAAATGTGTAATTCTGTGAATATAACTTAAGATCTAGGATAAGATTTGAATAAAAGTCGGATGTTTTATTCAATATTTATTTTTTATTATTTATTAAATAAAACATATTTGAGACAACACCTTTAATGTCTCTGACTGTTACTGATGCCGAAGTCTGTGTGTATTTTTGTCAAATCGTACATTCACAGTGAGCCTTCTAGTAGAATGACTTTGAGTTCATCTTTTCTGTCACACGGCTATGGCTGCTGTCATCTTTTACTACAGTAAAAGGCCTCGATAGAAACAAACCCCTCTTAAAGCTCTTCATGTGTGCAAGAATAACTGTCAACTACAGGCGGCGTTCACATAAAAGTCTGTGTGTGTGTGCGCACGAGTGAGTGATACATGTTTGCGCTCTATAGTGACGAGGGTGATCCATCATTCTGTATCCTGGTCTATTGCACACACATACACACGCCCAACAGAGGGGTTTTATCCCAGTATAGAAGTTTCCCCTGATCGCTCTATCTGTATTCCTGCTGGGACTTCCATCAGCACCAGAGTCGCTGCGGGGCACAAGCAGATGAGAAATGTAGACACTTCAACACAAACATAGCCTAGCAAATCAAGCAAAAGCCTCATTGTGGTAACACTAGATTATAACACACTCAGAAATTGGTTTACGTTGTCATTTTTAATTGCAAATTGAACTTTTTTTGTCAATAGTTTTTACTATTGATTCAGTTTTATGTATTATCTACAATTATCTTGCTTTGGCTGTCATCTTGGATGGATGTTTTTTCCACTGAGCTTGTTTTGCATTTTGAGATATCCTTTCTTTGCAAAGAATATGTGCAATGCAGTCTAAGAAAGCTGCAAAATGCAGTAATTTAGAACTTTTGGAACAGCTTTTGCACCTGCAGCGTGCCTAGAATGCCTACGTAGGCAACTCCCTTGGTTTTGGAACAGGGCCATAGTTTATTAGGATTGCACAGTAATTGCGTTTGTGAATACACAGTAACATTATAACAAAAATGTACCGTTATCTGTGGGTTCAGTATTTTATGGTTTCATGGTATCATTATTGATATCATTTATGGTAAATGAATACGGGTCTCGTGCGTGACACTTTCAGATTCTTTCTGTCATTTTATTTTCAATTGCTTTGATTCCTTATGAAAGTTAAAGGCACTGTGTGTCATTTTTTGGAGGATCTACTGACACAAATGTAGTATAATATTCATAACCATGTCTTCAGAGGTGAATAAATATCTTACATAATGAAGCGTTATGTTTAATAACTGTAGAATGAGCTATTTCTACAAACAGTGTGCCGCTGGTTGCATTTCGCGGCCTCGCCAATAGATGTCGCTAAATTTAATAAACTGGACCTTTGACAAAAAGTTTCATTATCTTATTTTTATTGGTAGGAAAACTATAGAAACCACAAATATGCTTTTGTCTTGCCACCATAACAATAGTTTATTTTTTAGTATTTACAATTGCTGCCACAAACAATGGTTAATGCACTTTTAACAAACCAGGGTTAAAATAAACATATCTGTGGTAAGTATGCCATTTTTGCAGAAATTACAATAATATGCAATATATCTCTAGGACAAACAGGACCTTAATTTACGCGATGATGACAAAATAATTATATTTACTGTGTCAAATTGTGCATTTTAACCTGGAACCAAAAAGATCAGAAGAAGATTGTTTTTGGTGGCTAACCTCGCTTCTCTTCCTGTTCTTATTCCCTGCTCTCCAAATCTTCCTGAGGGGCTTGACGCTGTTGTTGCGGGTCTGATGAGCATTTGATGAGCGCTGGAAGAGCGAGTCTATGACCCAGTTCCGTCAGCGCCACTGCGTTGATGGTGCAGAACATCCTCACGCTCGCTGTCTCAATATCTCTCCTCGCTCTCCTTCTCCCTCCCCGTTCTGCTGATTAATAATTGAGAGTTTGGTTTTTGTCTGCTCGCGGTTGGGAAAAACGATTAAAAGGCGAGCTGAAGCGGGGCTGATGAAGGGAACCGATGGAAAAAGAAAAGTTAAAAAGCAGCTAGGGCTCGTGCTGGGCTTCAGAGAGCGTTGAAGCAGCATCATTAGTTCTATAGAGACGATGTAGCAGCAAGTTATTCTTGCGTGTGTGTGTGTGTGTGTGTGTGTGTGTGTGTGTGTGGTTTTCATTTACTTCTTAAGGGTCGGTTTCTAAAAGTTTGCAGAATTAAGGGTGAAGAAATGTTGCTGTTTCTACAGCAGCTATATAGAGTGATGAGGAATTTTTAAAGGTTATGCTATCTAACGAGCCGGGTCAACAGTAGTCAGTAGACTTACTTATTCGCTCTAAACTTGGAATATTCTTATTTCTTTTAAAGCTTTTTAGACGAATAGTGTTGATGAAAAGTAAGGATTTCAATATTTACTCTTGTTTAAAATCGTTGGTCCTCTTTATTCTTATTCTAATTGAAAACTGTAATATAAAACTTTATTGTTAAAAAATTATTTCACTGACAATGGTAAGATTATATGATTTGAGCTGTCTAGTACTTTGAGAAAATGTCCTTTTGACGTAATTTGACATCAACACGTGTTAAAGGATGTGAAGGGTGTCATCTTTGTTTAATTGTGAAGCATTGTAGAAGAAACACAAGGACTTTGAACACGCAGAAAGCACATAAACATTGATAAATTGAGCTTTGTTCCATGAAGGCCGTGTGATTTGTTACTTGTTAGGGCTGTCCTGCGGCTCATAAACGCCTGCTGCTTTGATCTGTTATCTCACTGAAGTGGGTATGGACTGTTTTGAGATGTCCGCTGTCATTGGATTACTCTTCCTTCACATTCCCAGTCTTAACACTTACTGGAGATGCAGACACAGAACGCTGTCGACGGGGGGCCTGGAAGACGTTTCTGGCGTCTACCCAGCATGCCTCAGAGACGTCGAACGTTCCTGAATGCTGTGACCTGAATGTAAGGACTGTTAAAGTGGACTGTTTGTTATTTCCTACATGGGCATAAATCAAGCAGTCGGATTTGACCAGCATCACCTGCAAAAGGAAGCAGAGAGGGAATAATCTGGGCTTGGGCCTTGAATTGTTCTGTCTGATTTTTTCCAAAGCGAACTTTACTCTTTGTCTGGACATGTGTGTATATCATAGGATTTACAATGAGTTTACATTAGACTGCTGTTGTGCGTGTCTGCGTCTGCTGTTTTTACTCGGACAAATAAGCACGTTTTGTTTCCTGTGTGACATTTCTCTTGTTTTTTTCTTGCATACAGTCCGGATGACATCGGCACATGCTGGTACATTCTGCTCTCCGGATCGGTCTTCATCAAAGAGTCCATGTTCCTGCCGCGCTCGAGGTATGTGTCTTACCGAAATATCATCAAACACGTCACACTTTTATTTTATTGATCTGGTAAGAACAAGCGTTTAAGCTGTAATCTTTTCTCTCTTCTTAAAGGAACAGTTCACCCAAAGACACAATAAAAATGTGTTTACTCACCTTCCAAAACCTTCTGATGAAAACAGAGAAAGATATTTGGAAGAATGCTTGTAATGCCAAACCGTTTTTGAATTCAAAAAGTGGATCAGAACTTTTTGCATTCCTTCAAAATATATATTTTTGTGTTCAACAGAACAAAGAAATGTATTATGCATTTTTTCCTACAGTGGTAGTCAATGGTGGCCAGAACTGTTTGGTTACAAGCATTGATGCAATAATGATGCAAAGGCAGCGCTGTATATATCATCCGTGTTAAATGTCGGACATACACGCACACGTGTGCACAAAGCGTATGAACAGTAGCAAGAAAATGGAAGAAACACTTTAGATTTGATGGAATTTAAAATGCAGGAGAAAAACACTTCACAGAGATGCTCTCCATTTGGCTTGCTGTGTGAATATGTCATCGTATCGCCATGGCAATAAGAGAAGCACATCTCTCCTCTCTCTCAGTTTTATTTGGTTTCACAGTGAGAGAGCTGTGATGTGTGTCTCCTGTAATGGACTGTGACTCAGGCGTTCACAGAATAAAAACCAACAGGACAGCAGTGCACCTCTTAAACAGAGGTGCGTCTTGGTAGAGTGCTCACAGACGTTCAATTCTTTCCCAAGAGGCACCACTGCAACTGTGTATTTGGTTTTACCTGAAATGCACCAGCTCTGCAATAACATCTTATTAAATTTCTGTATCATGTGACGTGCATTATTTTTCACTACCGTTTCAAATGAAACCATCTGTAACATGGCTCTCTCGATGCAGTTTGGTGAAACGCGGCTATTTTCATCGCACCTGAAACTCTCTCTCTCTCTCTCTCTCTCTCTCTCTCTCTCTCTCTCTCCTCTCTCCTCTCTCTCTGTGCAGAATGCAATGTAATTACCATCATTACAACTTTAATGGTTTGTGAAGTGCTGGCAGGAGTGAGAGTTGAGTTTGAGATGGCATTTGGAAATGGCAGCACTGGTTGCACCTGGTTCCTCCTCTGCCAGGGTTTATGTAACAAGGAGAGCTGTTGAACTTTGTATTACAGGCTTATTTAACAATGGTTTGTATAGTTACTAATTTAGTTAAATCTGATCCTTTAATAGTTTCATTGTGCTTTGCATTTAATATTTCCGAACACAAGGCTCTGAAAAATATCAACCACAGTTCCTAGAAGCATTTGTTCCTTCATCCTGTAAAAAAGTGAAATGGCACAATGATGGTTTGTTTGCTCTGATTATCGCTGCTGACGTTCAGAGACCTGAGACCGTTCAGAGATTTATATTATTATATAAGTATATAAGTAAAGCACATATTGGTGCTTGGTTCAGCACCAATACAAATATTAAAAAGTGCTTGTAAACTTTGATAACACAGTATTTACTCATTGTAAAAACTAATGATGATTTATGGCACAAAATCCAGGTTAGTGGGAGCCAGAGGTGGACATTTCGTATATCTGTACTTTTTCAAAGTATATATTTTGGACTTCACATCATTATATATCACAAGTTTTACTCTACTACATTTAATAAAAATACATTAGACACTTTTCTTTTGAGTGCAATACTTAAGTGCTAGATTTTCATGGCATTAATGGTAAAACCAAATCAATGTTTATTTACGAAATTTTGTGCAAACGGTTGATACGTATACATGTATAATGTAGTGAGGTAACGCATTCCAGTTAAAAACATTCTGAGAAAGCAAAATCATTGAAAATGTACTTGAGAGTAAAACTATTCACTACTGTCCACCCCTTGGGGGTCGTTACCATTGTAGGAAAGCGTTGTGATTGAATTAAAATTAGCAACCGAATTCTCGGTTTAGTTTTTATATGTAAAGGAACTGTCTACAGGGTGTTTTTTCCATGGAAGTGTTCCTTCCGTTCTGCCCTGAAGCGTTTCACATAGCAGAAACTTCGTGAGAATATCATCTCTGGCATGGCATCTGATAGACGACTCTTGTCTCAGAAATTGCGAGTCGCCTCTTTGCATGTATCAACATGCCCTGTATGTTTTTTACAGTGACAACATTTTTGCAAATATGCGTGCCAATTCCCAGCCAAAAGCTTGCTTTAAATCTATAAGCTTGATTTCATTTCATGAACATTTTTTAATGATTATTTTTCTGCAAATGTATAATCAAATCCACTTTATGAATCTGCGCTGCTTATCTTTACTATTTATCGGTTTGTCTGCATTTGATTCTGTTGGGGTCTCTCATCACCGCATGTCTTTACTGTGGGTTGTGAGGTCACATTGTTTGTGTGTAGAGGTCAGACCCTCCCTCTTGGCTCAACAGGAAGTAAGAGTCTGGCTGGAATGTTTGCTTCAGTCGATCTTACTCTGAGTGGCAAGAACACACATTCTCCGGCGCTTACACACACTCACACACACACTTGTAAGATGAAGGTGGCGGAGCTGTCAGGACGCAGTCTAGTGTTTGGGGTGATGTTGTGTTTGCAATATCACATTGGTGTTTAGTGTGGTAGCAAGGCGTGTGTGTGAATATTGAGTGAAGACCTTGGACACACTTGTGGATTGTTCGTGGATTTTATGTGATATATTTTGTAGCAATTTCTCCTTATCCTCAGGTAAAGTTTTTTTTTCTATTTGTTACATTATTTACATTATATATTTTAAGGTGTGTTGCATATTAAGTACAGGTTATCGTTGATTTCTTTATTTACACATGCCTTATAGTCTTAGCTTAGTTTAAAAAAGCTATTAAACATTCATCACCATTGTTGTGTAAAGCAGTGGGGCATGTTGTTCCACATGTTGTAAGTTGGCACATCTAATACATGTATTTTAATCAAATGTAAACAGTAAGTGTCAAACTCCTTTTCCTTTTATAAACATTTATGCAAACAAGTATTTGGGTAAATAATTGCATTTGATTTACCATTTGTACAATTATGACAACTTCTGCAACATGTGTGTAAAGTTCTCTTTCCTGAATGTTAAAAGTAAGCAGTCATGAGTAATCATGCAAGTGTCAAGCTTTACTACTGATGCCTCAGGCGATATTATGCGTCGCATCTAATAACAGGTCTGAGCTGCATTTGAAGTTTATGCAACATTCCATTGCTTTGTGAACGCAGATGTGAGAAGCAGCAAAGCTTTGTAGAGCTCGCCAAAGCGTTACAATGGAATCCTGTTATTGGTTTATCCATTCGACTATATTTCAGCGTGTCCTTAAATCCTCCAGCTCACCCACTTTGCCCATCTGACTTTCCCACCGACGGCACTTGCGCAATACGTCTTTAATCTTTGACTGCGCATAATATGAGGGGGTGAAACAGGGCGTTTTATTTACTTTGGAGGCCCATGCGATCTTTGCTTCTGTGTTTGGTACAGGCATCAGGAATGTTGTGTGGTATGGAATGTAGAGACCGGCTGTTTTTTTGCATTATATTGTAATTCTCTTTTACACATAGCAGCTTTTTTTTCACAATGCAGAAATGAAGATTCTTAAGGAAATGTGTGTCAAACAGTGAGAAATCCAAATCTGAGATTTGTTTTTGGCTACAAATTACAAGCCACATTTCAACACAGGACCCATTGTGTGTGGTCTTACATTGAGGAGCATTGTGGGTAAATGGTGCCCCACCTGTTCATTTAACAATCATTTATCACTATTTCTGCCAACTGCAACTCAACAGAAACACGAATTATATAAAGTAGTTATTTAAAGGACACTAGTAGTGAGCAAATTTTTACTATTTTGCCACTTTCTATTCAGGCACATCGCATGCTACTTTAAATACAGTGTTTGTGGTATTAATATACGCTACTAAATTTGTACGGAAATCAAACAAATTAGGGCTGTCAAACAATTAATAGCGATTAATTGTATCCAGAATAAAAGGTTGTGTTTACAAAATATACAAAAATGACAAAATACTAAATTATCTATAAGTATATTTACTTGTAGCCTATACATATTTAGGAAATATTTACATATATTTATCAATAATTAAAATTGTATATAAATGTTTTTCATTTTTATATTTAATAATTTGCTTAAATATTTGCAACTATGTTTATGTTTTTATGAATACAAAATGAATATGCACAGTACACAGACGTATATTATGTAAACACAAACTTTTATTCTGGCATCCCTAAAACAAATACATACAAATGTTTACTTTATGGAATTGTATTTCATGTGTTTTGGGGGAGGGGTGCCAGTGAAGGGGTTATATTTAACAGTTTTTAAAGGGGGTTTCGCTGACCTCTCCCCTATTTCCTCTGGGTCTCTTTTTGCGGATGTGTGTATGGAAGCGTGTGTCACCTTTGGACCGAAGGGACACTGGGCAGCTCATTTGGCTCAAAAAAGTGCTTTGCAAGCACCAGTAATGATAAATGAACTAGCTAGGTTAAATTTATGTGTCATTTTGCAACACAAAACAGAATATATCCCACTGTTTTCCATTGTTCAAACAAGTTATTAGGTATTAGTTTGCAATGATCTTTTTAGTAAATATAAGTAGTTTCTTTTTATGATATTACTAGTGATTATATGTCATTATATGTTAGAAAGATGGCTAAAGATTTTAATAAAAAGGGATGATAGTGCGCTTCAATTCTGTCATCATTAATTCACTTCAATGATATTCAAAACCTGTATGTGACTCTTTCTCCTTTGAAACACAAAAGAAGATATTTAGAAGAATGTCTAAGGGGTCTGTGTCTATTTCATGGAAGTCAATTGGGGCCGGTGTTGTTTTGATACCAACGTTCTTGAACATCTCTTCTTTTGTGTTCTGTGCAACAAGGCCATACAAGTTCGGAATAACATGAAGGTCAGTAAATGAAACAACGCAAACTTAGTATTTTTTGGGGTGAACTATCCCTTAAAGATTAGGAAATGTAGCAACGCAAACTTAGTGGCTGCACGGTCACCATGGCTTAAATATGTCCTAGGACACACTTTTTGCCAGGCCACGTCTTCCATTTTCTATTTCTATCTTAAGGCATATATATTATAGTCCAAATTATAAATAAAAGTCCACTATATATAAATAAAGCCTCCATCCTGCATGGAAATTCTCCTCACATTTCCATGGACCCCTCCTTATATTTTTAATATTGACTTCTTTTCAGTGTAGTCACTTACACACTACTTCTTTCATTATTCTGTGATGTCATCTGGTGAACTTTTCCAGCTCGGTTGTAGTTTCTTTCCCAGTGGAATCTTACTTCTAGGCCATGAACATTGCTGCGAGTGTGTGGATATGAAGCTCGGATTGTAAGCGTGCTTTCATTCCCACGGAATCTCTGAATTCTGTAATTGGCCGGAGGTTTATAACATTTCTGTCTCTTCCTCTTCTCTAGCTTTGGGAAGAGGTCGGCAGGGAGCTTACGCCGTGGATGCGAGTGCATTGTCCTGGAACCATCAGAGATGATTGTGGTGAGTACTTTTGGACCATATCATCATTATTTTCTGTATTTGGAGCTGCTGCCTATGTAGTACAGTCCAGTTTGGTTACTTTAAAGGTTCTTTTTAGGTAGAAATGCTTAAGTAGGCAGCACTGTCGATTTTGGAAAATAGCTTACGGTATATATTTACAGTTTTGTTCTCGTAAATGACGATTTAGTATTTTCCATATCCTTTCTTTTGAATTTGCCTTCTTGTTTGGGTTTCGCCATGCTTTAATCCACTTAAACGTACATTTGTTACATGCCCTCCATTTCCCAAGAATTTTTTATTACCGGAACCCAAATCATTTCACTTGTCCTATATTACGCAAAGCCAAATCATACGACTATACATCACTTATATAAGTAGAGCGAAACCTCACTTATCTAAATTCACAGCCTTGGATTTGCTTAAGTTTTTAAGGCAGTGGAAACGTGCACGCACGTGACGACATCCACACAGGTCCCTGTAACTGTGAAACCGTACGGTCAATCTCAGGTTCGGGCGATGGCCGTCATCTTCAGCAGATTGTCGTGCCCTCATTGGGTAAGTCGCCTGTTATTACTGGCCAGATCTGCCCTGTAATTACAGGCAGAGGCAGGATATAGATACTGCACTCTCGCACTCTCACACAACCCAATATGCTCCCACCGCTCAGCACTCGCCGGCAGTTGCCATAGCAGCGGTTGGTACGGCAGCGAGAGATTTGATGTGTAATCCCAAAGGCAGAGTGGGTGTGAAATGTGAGGCTGCAGCAAAATAAGAAGAGGCGACGGAAGAGAGAGATAATCGTGTCACTTTATGTGTTGTAATGTCAGCGTGGCCAGCACTTTTGTATGCGCCTCACAGCCGTGGCATGTTTGATGATGGTGTGGCGTTTGTGCTCGTCTTGAGTGCATGCCGAGCAGCAGGCTGTCAGAGTTAAAAAGGGCTGTGACAGTGCACTGCATGTATCTGATGTTACAGAAAAAGAAATAAACACGTGATGTTAAGCATTTCACCTAAAAATGTAATTCTGTTATTCACGAAGTTTTCACTTTGTATTATTGTACCTAGCGTTGTCTTTTGTGAAGAAGGACAGTTTTGGAAAGACCTGGGAGTGAGCAAATTATGACAAAATTTATCTTTTTGAGTGAACTGTTCCTTTAAGATTAAAGAAACAGTTCTTTCTAAAAATATATATTTGTATTATTCATTCACCCCCATGTAGTTGAAAATCAGTATAATATTAAATCAGACTCTTTCTTCCATGAAACAAAAAAGAAGATATTTTGAGTAATGTCTCAGAGGTTTTGTGTCCATACAGTAGAAGTCAATGGGCACCAATGTTGTTTGGGTACCAACTTTCTTCAAAATATGTTCTTACTTGTTCTCCAAAAGATAGAAAGTTAAATGACATGAGGGTGAACTATTACTTTAAATAATGAGTTGAATATATAATAGTGATGAAATATGTCACTCATTTTGATAGCTTGGTTTGCCTAAATTCTAATACGTGATTCAATACAGTTTAAATATAGCACATGCACATACAGCAAAATTCCAAACCAAGAGTCCTCGCAAGCTTGCATCCTCTCCTAATCTTCAGAAACCGCGTTTCCCTCCAGTTGTGCATCTCTCTTTGACGTAGGCTTTTATATGCTCGCCCCCCCCCCCAACACACACACAGACATGCTCACACACCCACTGCTATTTTTACGCAGCAGCGAAAGGGGTTGGGAGGGTGGTGGTGAGGAGAGAGAGGGCATCTCACTCCGTTTCTCTCCTCCCGCACAGGTGGACTATATGGATGAGAATGAGGAGTATTTTCAGCGACAGGCATCTCACCGGCAGTCCCGGCGAAGGTTTCGCAAGATCAACCAGAAGGGAGAGCGGCAGACCATCATCGATACAGTCGACCCCTATCCGACCGGCAAGCCGCCCATAGGACGGGGATACCATACGGTCAGTCACATTCCTCGAACTCTACCTGTACAGCTTCTCCTTTAATGTAGCTCCTCCCCCTATGTGATTGACAGTGTTTCTCACCTGTTTGAGTTTTGTTGTCGTGTTTGTTCGTGCACTGGTTATTTGGTTATTCCAAATGCTTGTTTTTCACGTGTAACAAATGTTACGTGTGCTTAGGAGTGGACGGTGTGACCATTGGTTAAAATAAGCATTTGTATTTATAGAAAATATCATTGCAGTATGTTGTGTTGTTACATGGCAACCATAAACAACTGGGATGTACTGTCCATTGGGTTAAACAACACCGCCTAATAATAATTTCCTCTCTCACGTGTAAATAACATAAACATTTATGCGCAGTTTTTTTTTTTAACTGTAGTTAAACAATGGTCGATTTATCGTAAGGGCTTTCAGTACTGTCCTGCATATGCATGATGCTGACCGCCATGACAAAATATAAAGTTTCACATTGACACATTATTTAATTAGCACGGCCTCGCATAGATCTTACAGAATATAATGTCACATTTGGGATGTCTCGTATAAAAGTCTTCACCCTCTTATAACCCTATTTGTCAGGAGCTCTGTCTTTTCTCCGTGTATATGGCCATGAAAGCTCGCAATGGCAATATTTTAAGCAGAAAATGTACCTGGAAGTCTGTTCTTTGCGGTAACCACTTCGCTATTCTCAAATTACCAATGTGGAAGGAACAAGATTTAGTTCCTCTTCACATTTATCTCACCTGAACAATAATATTATTTCTTCTGATAGATAAAAGTCTCTCTGTCTCATCCTGATTCCACCATTTACTGAGTTTCTGTTACGAATACGTATTCTAAAAATATAAATCTGCACAAACTCTGGAACAATTTGACATGCAATAGATGATGTCAGCAGAGCGAACGTTTTCATGTTGAATTCTGATTGTGAAATACTGTTTTCCTTTCTCTCATGACTGTATCTGTACCATTTTATTGTTTGTTTTAAATTTTCCGGATCATTTCCTTCCCAATGTGTTTGAATGTGTTATAAACCATAAAAAGGAACTTAAAGATGTCATATCACCAGGAATTAAAATAGTTTTTACTGTAAATCATACTGTAACATTAGAACTTAAAGGGATAGTTTACCCATGAATGAAAATTCTGTCATCATTAACCTCTTGTCATTTCAATCCTTTATGACTTTCTTGGTTCACAAAAGAAGATATTTTGAAGAATGTTGGTAACCGAACTGCAGCAGTACCCATTGACTAGCATTGGATTTTGTGTCCCTACAGTAGAAGTGGTACCAACATCGTTTGGCTTCCAACGTTCTTCAAAATAGCTTAGTTTGTGTTCTGCAGAAAAAAGAAAGCCATACAGGTTTCAAATGACGAATGTAAGTAAAACTAAAAAGTCCAGAGTCCAAAAAAGCCTTTTTAAGTTTGCTTAAACTTTTAAAAAAAACGGTCGGTTTCATTTTCATTATCAGAGAGACAATGAAAAATGGTCATAAAAAACTAATTTATGACAGTTTGGACAGAAAAAAGCTTTACAAAGTTTAGAAAGAAAAGACTGATATGACCCCTTTAAAGTTTTAAATCCTTTCAGAGTTGGTTAAGGGAACGAGAACAGAATCCAGTTAACCAAATTAAGGTTTAAAACCTTGTTTTGCATTTTACACATTGCCAATGACATTTTCTGAATTTCCCTGTAACATATTGCTCTTGCTTTTGCACTAATAGACAAAAATCAGCATGGCATCTTTGTTTAATTTAAATTGCAAGCTGTTAACCTTCTGCTTTTATTTCCTTTCCTTCGAGCTGATCCTTTTCTCTCTTTAATGTTATTTGTGCCCACATACAGTTGCAGCAACGTCTCATACTGTTTATGCTTGTATGTGGAGGCTTTCATTGTCATATTCCATTATAGTTATTCATTGTCATGCCTGTAGTGGATGTTGTATGATCTCTCTGTAGGGGTTAGCCATTGTTGTGCACCTATTGTCAGTGCATTTTGTTTGCTCGAAAATGTGCTGGCATTTATGCACTCGGTTCCCACAGTGCTGCCGGTTAAAATCAGGATGCACAGCGATGTTAGTGGAATAGGCTGGCGAGAGAAATTGATTGGATAATAAAATACGGGGTGTTTCGGACATGAACGTAAGTTTGCAGGCTGCTAATGATCACAACATTGAAATATTGAGTCTTGTCTTTTGCATCGTGAAGAGAAAACAAAATCCCGCTAAATATCTTCCTCAGATTTGACAGCAAGACTATCTGCTTTTATAACTCTTCTTTGGGGCGTTGGTCATTTTTTCTCCACAGATGTTTCTGAGGTTCAAAGCAGGACCCTCACGTAGACACATCGTTGACCCCCCCAAAACCTTCTCTCGTTCATTCCCAGCATTCCTTCTGTTCCCAAGGGAGAGGTGTGAGTGTTCCCTCTACTTGTTTGGGAATTCTTGCTTTGTTTTCTACAGTAAAATGCGTCAAGCATCATTGCGCTGGATTGTTTCCCCCTTAAAATACATTATATGGAGACCCCTCGGAATGATTCCCACCAGCTTTCCCAAACCGCTTACTGTGTTGTTGTTATGGTCCGTGGGATGAGATCTGAACACTGGTTTTGTTCTCAGATCAGTGTTGGTAGGCTGCAGAAGTTCAGAACAGCGCCTTCGAGTACAACCACAGCGAATTGGATGTTAAGCTGACGGGTTTTGCAGCTAATCCTGACTTTTTTGAGAGCACCTCCATCGTGGGATTTTAATAAGCGCTCGGATATAGCCAAAGGTGAAAACTCGGTTGAAGTAGGACATGGCATATATTAGCTTTTGTGATCTCAGGTAGTCTTGTATATTTGAAGTCCAGATTCCTATTAATTTAATGGGTTTGCCTTAAAGGGACAGTTCACCCCAAAATAATAAGTGTTTTTCAACCTCATGTTGTTTGAAACCTTTGTACGACTCTTTTTTTGGAACGCGAAAGAAGCTTTTTTGAGAAATGTCTCAGTGGTTTTGCATTCATACAATGTAAGATAATGGGGTCCATTGTCGCTTGGTTACCAACATTCTTCAAAATATTTTCTTTTGTGTTCTACAGAATAATTACATCAACACAGCAAAGAAAACCTGCCAGGAAACTTCAAGTTGTCTTTAAATGTGTCTGTGTCTCAACAGAATGAGTTTAAGATCTACGGTTTACACAAGCTGTGAATAGTGACCGATTTGTTTTTTGGCGAACACTGGGCACCATTTTCTCATTCTATCAGTCTCTTTCTCTTTTCCTTCCTCTCCGCTACTGTGGGGCAGCTGGTCTTTTAATGATCACGAATCCCTCGCTCGGTTGGATAAATACCAGCTTTCTTTCACGTCTTGATCAACATAACAACCTGCATGCAACATCATCGTCTCTGCACTTTTCTGTTTGGTTGCATAGTTTCTGTTCACCTTCAACTTCCCTTTTTAAGCTTTTTGTTTTAGCATCCATCTCATGTTTCTCGTGTGTGTGTGTCTCTGTGCACTACCCTCTGTTGTTTGGTTTTTGATAGCTGCTGAGCTTTTTATAAGCGACGTGTCCCTCTGTTCTTCCCGTAGTATGACTTGCAAAGTGCTTCCTAACCAGGTTTCTGCCTGATATTAACTCTCGTCTCCTCTGCTTCTCTTTTCATCCCGGCCGCTCTGCAGGAATGCGTTAAGGCTCAGGTATCGTATTTATTCACCGTTTCTGTGTGCCTTCGTGTGCATGTCACTTCCTGTTTAGCTGTGATTTATTTTTTTGTTTAACGTGTTTGAGGTGTATGTATATTGTATGTGTATGGGAGCTTAAAATCTCGTGATTGCGACAGAATGGTTTATTTGTGCGGATGTGTCTGTGTGTGCGTATAAGGAAGATCAATGTTTTGCTCCTACACTGATGTGGTTGTTGGCTTGTTGCTATACAGCAGTCCAACTTAGGTTTAGAGCGTAATGTCTGATCAATAGTAAGACAAAATAGATTTTCACATTTTCAAGGTGTGTACAAGTGATGGTTGCCTGTGGAAACGCTGTCGCTGTGATGCTGGAGTGTTTTGGGTGGTTGCTATGCAGGTGCTTATAAGTTCAGAGATGATTTGAGCACCTTGCTATGCGGCGGCTAAGGTGTTTTTGTGTTGTTTTTGGCATTGCAAGGTGTATTTTTGCTAAATTTTTCTTGCATATTATTAATTAAACGGCTCGTTTGAATGCTTGATTCTGATTGGCCAGTCGCAACATTTGCAGGTTCGTATTCCCAGATAACAACCTCTCAAAACTAATAATGCACGGTAACCCAGATGCAGCAAATCATTTTGACAGGTTTTTTGGACAAATTAAACGTTTAAATGTCTTTTAATAACATATATGACATTATATTTAAAAAGGATTATAACCAAATTGCCTGTTCGTGACATTTGAACGTTGTTTCTTAAAAAGGAAACTAGGCGGCTTTTCCTCGCGGAGGTTTGCATTCTGTTAAAATGAGCTAAATCAGATATTTCAAATTGACATTTCATATCAAGTTTCCCCGTGCCAAGTAGCCGTGTAATAAGTGGAATAACGTACAAGCAGCTGGCCGTTATCGCAAAATAAGACCCTTCAGTGTGATACAAGACCCTCCGCTTCGCGTCGGCTACCTGTACATTATTCCTTACATAAGATTAATATAATAATTCATAAAAGCACTGTTCTTAAAGGGATAGTTCGCACAAAAATAATAATTCTGTTATAATATGTTATTTACCCTTATGCAGTTTAAACTCTCTTTATGACTTTTGGAAAACAAAAGAAAATATTTTGAGAAATGCGTCTGTGGTTATGTGTCCATACAATAGAAGTCAATGGGGTTCTGTTTTGTTTGGTTACAAACGTTCAAGATATCTTCAAGTCATGAAAGTTTGCAACGACACGAACGTGTCACAACCGTGAAACAAATGATGACAAACTGTGCCATGCAGAATGATAACAATGGCAATTTAGGACTTACTTAGATCTTAATTGTGTAATACGAGCAAGACTGCGGTTACAAGAGGAACAAATAAGATGTTCATGTGTTAATGTTGTGCGTTTGTGTTGACGTGTTATGTGACACCCCGGGCCTGATGTGAGCTGCTGATGGGAAGAGTTAGCAGCCGCTGAGCCGATACCTGTTTGGCGGTAATTAGATTCAGCGTGGAGTGAAGCGAAGCGATTGGAAGATGGAGAGCGTGATGGTGTGTGTTAAAAAATGGAAAGGAGTGAGAGAGTCTTGTCAGGTGTTCTTGTGAAGAGTCAGCTCTATTTTTAGATCCGTCCTAAGAGATTGCTGCTACACCATCCGCCTGCATCGAGACACAAAGCCCTTGCCTACACTTAAAAAGATTTGTGCAATCATAAACACACACCAACAAAGCCATATATATGCTGTAAGGAAAAAGGGTAAGGAAGGCATTTTATATAATGATTCTCAGGAACGGTTTACAAATTCAACCAAAGGAAATTCTGTTATCACTTAGTCATCCTCAGTTTGATCTAGACACGGGCCGGCATTACACTTTGGCGGGATGATATCCTTAAGCAACACATTTTTTTGTTTAAAAATGTATATAAAATATATCTATTGTGGTATTGCAATTATGTCACTAAAATGTGTTATTTTCATATATGTTATACTGCATATACAAACAACCACTTTTGAACCGTACACAATGCATTTTGCAAATACAAAGCCTTTGAATAACAATATTCGTTCAAAAAAATGAAGGCCTATTTTTGTAATATGCTGTATATTAAACGTAAACATGACCTCAGAAATAGTATCACAGAAAATGTTAGTGGTCTTGAAACCTTGACTCTTTCCAATCTTGGTATACCGGGTTACCGGCTCATGTCTGATCCAAACCCAATGACTTTCTACTCTCATACATATATTGCTTTGAAGAAAATATGAAAAAAATGTTTCATTTCTCTAAAGGATTTATGTTTCTCTATTGCTTGACACGTTGGAGTCGCTAAACTGGCCATTTGCATAAACTGCAGTTGACGGTTATCCCATCAGATCCGTCAGAGATGTCATGAGAGAAATGATGGTTTAAGGCGCAAGAACATTTCAGTTAGCAGATAACAGTGAGGTTTTGAGTCCAGACGAACAGGTGTCAGTCAGGAGATCTACCTTGCAAATGTATTGCAGTCCTTGTTAATTCAACTGGGATTTTGTACCAGGTTAGTGTTCACTTTCTCTCTCTCTCTCTCTCTCTCTCTCTCTCTCTCTCTCTCTCTCTCTTTTTTGTTAAAGATTACCATACATGCATGATAATAGACGTTTGTAGTTTAACCATTAGGATGTGAAGTCCTTTCCCGTGATCTTTCGGGGTTACACTTTAGCTTGTACATCTGTAACTTTCTTTACAAAGTGAACCGCTTTGAAATTGTGCCAGATTATGACAAATTTGATAATATTAATACTGTATGTGCTTTTTTATGCATTTGGCAGACACTTTTATCCAGAGCGATTTGCATTGCATTATACTATACATTTTATGTATGTGCAATCCCTGGGATTGAACCCATGACCTTGGCGTCGCTAGCACAGTTAAAGCGTGCAGGGTTCTTGAATTTCCAGAATTTTTACCTTCAACGTTTTCTGTAAAAGCATTAACTTCAGCCTTTTATGTTAAGGACTGGGAAAGGTTTTCCTCAGTCACCTTGCTTGTTCGGTCACTGGCATGCATGCATTTGTATGAACAATAAGTTGCTGGTTGCAGTTAACTTAACAGGCAATAGCGATACTAACAAGAATTTCTGACTTTGACACAAACAGGTAGCCTTTTTTAATTTACGAATCCAATTTTGTGAATATGAATTGTGCATTTTTAAATAGTGTGTTGTAATTGTATTATTATTGAGATCATTTTGGCTCCATAGATCTGTCAAAGATTAAAATAAGATTCATAGTGAAATGAATGGTTGAAATCAAACATTGATGCTTGTTTTTAGAAATGAGATTGTAAGACGTTAGCCTGGTTTTCACAGACAGGGTCATATATTAGTTTTTTTGTGGTTTTCCAAACATTTAAAAACACAAACTAGAAACAGTGAATTCAGTAGGATTCCTAAACTTATTTATAAAACTGCCACATTGAATTATTATGTTTTAAATATATACAGTATGTATATTTATGTAGGCATTTGCTTAGAGTATTCATGCTTATTTAAATGAGCCATTAAATGGGGCCATTAAGGAGCTTTGAGAAAACTCAGTATTTTCTCTAAAATGGACATATATTTATACACACAGCATGAATAATTCAAATGTGCTTTAGTTTTCATGTGTGCATGTTATAGTAATCACACGTTGGAATTCTGCTGCCCTATTTCTGCTAGAGGGGAAAAAGGGCTTTTTTCATTGTATGCCATCTAACCGACCTCTCGCACCCTCTCATCAGTACATTTCACTTCACCATTGTTTCAGCAACCCTTCCTCCATTTCCTCACGTCTTTATTTCCTTAGACAAGTCTCCCCACCTCTCATTTGGTGAGAATCCTCTTCCTGCGTCTGCGTTTTACAGGAAACCAGTTGGAAGTGCTTTAGTAAAACACGGAGGCTTTGAATCCAGGCATGTGGCGTGGGAAACCAGTCGCGCGATTCATTCACTCTCTCTTTCTCTGTAGGATGCTCACCTGTGTTGTCTGTTGCATCGATCTTTAATTAGTCCCATGCTAAACAGTCCCCCCAAGACATATCAGTTCTGCTTAGCCAGATGAAAAGCGTGGCATTACACACAGAGGGAAAACACTTTGCATGTTTGCTCAATAAGCTGCACTTGAATATCAATAGGATACACGGACATGCACATTTGAGTTTAGATTTATGCTTTCAGAGCACTTCAGCTACCGAGTTGAGGTTTATGCAAACTGTTGTCACTAGCACTCTGTTTTAGTAGGAGTATAGTTAATGACACTCACCTAAAGGATTATTAGGAACACCACACTAATACTGTGTTTGACCCCCTTTCACTTTCAGAACTGCCTTAATTCTACGTGGCATTGATTCAACAAGGTGCTGAAAGCATTCTTTAGAAATGTTGGCCCATATTGATAGGTTAGCATCTTGCAGTTGATGCAGATTTGTGGGATGCACATCCAGGGCACGTAGCTCCCGTTCCACCACATCCCAAAGATGCTCTATTGGGTTGAGATCTGGTGACTGGGGGGGCCAATTTAGTACAGTGAACTCATTGTCATGTTCAAGAAACCAATTTGAAATGATTCGTGCTTTGTGACATTATCCTCATTATCCTGCTGGTGTATTATCCTGCTGGAAGAAGCCATCAGAGGATGGGTACATGGTGGTCATAAAGGGATGGACATGGTCAGAAACAATGCTCAGGTAGGCGTGGCATTTAAACGATGCCCAATTGGCACTATGGGGCCTAAAGTATGCCAAGAAAACCTCCCCCACACCATTACACCAATCTATTGATTAGATAATTGCATTAACGAGAAATTGAACAGGTGTTCCTAATAATCCTTTAGGTGAGTGTATATTAAGTCACCCAGCTCAGTACAACATACTGTATAGTTCCAGGTTTAGAATATTTGAAAGCTTCTATTATAGTTGACACACACACCTGTGACAGTTTATTAATTAGAATTCTACATTAGTTAGAGTTCACCAAGTTGTTGTGTTGCTTGGCAACCATAGGTACAAGACATGATAACAATTTACAGTCTAATGCATTATTATTAGTTGATGCATTAGATAACTTAAACTAACCATAAATGAAATTTTTTACATTCATCTTTGCTTATCGTTTCTGTCCTTCTGAAACCTTGCATCTACATACTGTATTTCGTGATATAAATTTTTTTCCATACATGATTATTATAAGTCAACCCTTATTTGACTGTTTGTCACTGGGTTTTTCAAATAGCTAACCTATAACAAGTATTAGTGTTTTTACCATTTCCTTAAAAACTGTGAGTTTGGACATCAGAGGTTTCAGAGGGACAAAAACGTTATGTTAGTAAATGTCTACATGCAAAATTGTTTCACACAATGTTTTAGTAAATATTGAGAGCAACATTAACCAAGATTAATAAGTTCTATAATAGTATTTAGCATTATCAGCTTTTCATAACTTATTGTGTAAGTTGTAGGTGTTTGGGTTGGAGTGTTAGGAAGTACTAGGTAACTATTTACTTTAATTAAATTACATTCGCCCTAAAAAGTCAAGGATTGCTGTTCATTTTTAGCTAATTTAATTCTTGTCATTTATTATTTAGTTGCATTACATACTGCACCTACTGCATATAAACAATATGGAATAAAAAAATGTGAATATCAATCTATAATAAACAATAATATATATATACGTTATTGTTAGAAATGTGTTGGAAATTAGTAAATTCTTAATGTGTTGGAAATTATTTAATTCTGTTAAAATTATGCATCGAAAAGTGTAATGTGGCTTGCAAAATATTTTCAGATTTATGAAGAGTTTCATTTCTACTGTTCTTGTATCAAGGTTGATATGAATTTTAAATGGTTATTAGTAAGTGATACAGCGGTTTTTCCAGACATTTTAAGTCAAGTCAAGTCAGCTTTATTTATATAGCGCTTTTTACAATTTTCATTGTTACAAAGCAGCTGTACAAGAAAACATTGACTATAATAAGTAAAACATAAAAGGTTATGGAAGTCAAAACACAGGTCAAATATCAGAAACACAATAAATTCCTATATGCAGTGTTAATTAAATAAGACTATCAAATTCTAGCAGCCCCCCCCCCGGCCAGGCAAACAGTGCAAAACAGTATGCAAACGGTGGAGAGGAACCCAAAACTCAAATGGAGGAGAAAAAAACCTCAGAGGGAAACCAGGCCTAACCAGGGGATTCCAGTTCCCCTCTGGCAAAAACTGCTGCCTCTGCACAAGCTCGACAGTGCTTGCACAAGGCAAAATAAAAAGTTAGACTTAAAATTATCATTAATAATCTAATAGCGACTGAAGTTTTGTAGAGTCGCCACGTCCTTCGTCCAGCATTTGTCAGGTCTGGGAATGGATTGCGCCCTGCCGGCTCCGGTAACCTTGGAACAATGTGACAAGACTGGCTTAGAGTAGAGTACTGTTCTGCACTCTTTGATGCAACAGTAGATTTGTAGGTAAAGGGTCTAACATGCATGAAGTTGATTTAGATGATCTAATGATTTTAGAGAGTTCATCGTGATCTATAGTAGAAAATAAACATAATTTCTCCTTAGAGACGCTGTAGTTAGTCATTTGTTCAGCGGGATTCACTTCTGGTTGAATTGTTATAATTTTTTCTCTAATATCTTGGATTTTATTTGTGAAATAGTTCATAAAATCATCACTGCTATGCTGGTATACAGAATCAGAAGTCGCTGAATATTTATTTTAGGTTAATTTAGCCACTGTATCAAATAAAAACCTAGGGTTATGCTGGTTTTCTTCTGTTAGTGATGAAAGGTAGGCAGATCTAGACGTTTTTATGGCTTTCCTGTATTGTTTAATACTATCCTTCCAGGCAGTACGAAATACCTCTAATTTAGTTTTCTTAAAGTTGCGCTCCATTTTTCGTGCCGCTTTCTTTAGAGCCTGAGTGAGTTCATTATTCCACGGTGTCGGTCTGTCGTTTTTAATCTTCTTTAAGCGCAGAGGAGCAACTATGTCTAGCGTTTCCGAGAAGGTGGCATTAATATTTTCAATGGTAAAGTCAAGATCTTCAACGTTATTACTCATGCTAGAGATTTGAGACAATTCAGGCAAATTATCAAGAAACGCACCTTTTGTAGTCAAAGTTATTGTTCTACAATATTTGTAACTTGGTGTTTGATTTGCCACCATTGGGTAGTGAAGCAAGCATGATACCAGATAATGATCCGAAATGTCTTCGCTCTGCTGAATGATTTTTACGTCGCCCACGTTTATACCGTAAGACAATATTAAATCTAAAGTATGATTACGAAGGTGAGTAGGTCCCGACACATGTTGACTAACGCCCATGGAGTAAGAGCCTCTTTAAAAGCCATTCCTAAAGCATCTGTATCATTATCTACATGAATGTTAAAGTCACCAACAACAAGGACTCTGTCTGCAGCCAGTACTAGTTCTGATAAGAACCCACCAAATTCTTTAATAAAATCGGTGTGGTGCCCTGGAGGCCTATATACAATAGCCAGAATAAATTTTAAAGATGTTTTGTCCTTAGTATTAGGTATTGATGCATCAAGTACCATGACTTCAAAAGAATTGTATTTAGGATTAGACTTCTGAGAAATGCTAAAAGAGTTAAGGTAAAGTGCAGCAACACCTCCCTCTCTGCCTTTTAGGCGAGGCTCGCGTTTATAATAATTATCTTGGGGGACAGACTCATTTAAAGCAATATAATCATCTGGCTTTAGCCATGTTTCTGTTAGACAGAGCATGTCTATTTTATGATCTGTTATATCGTTAACAAAAAGTGCTTTATTAGAGAGAGATCTAATATTTAGCAATCAGAGTCGTAACAGTTGATTATCTGTAATATGTTCATGTTTAGTTAAACGTTAATTAAATTACCTTTGAGAGGTTTACGCATTATTTTATGTTTGCTAATCCGGGGGACAGACACAGTCTCTATTTTATGATGTTTGGGAGAAAGTATTATCGCATGTTGTGTATTTAGTGCGTTCTGCAACGTGAGACGGCGGTTAAGCCATTCTGTCTGCTCCCTGACCTGGGCCCCAGTGAGTCAAGTTTTAGCATTAAGACTATGTGCCATATTTCTAGACAGTAGAAAAGCTCCAGCCCAGGAGGGGTGGAGACCATCTCTTTTCAACAGGTCAGGTCTGCCCTCAAAACTCTTTCAGTTATTTATAAAAACGATATCATTCTGCAGGCACCACTCAGACAACCAGCCATTTAGATATGATAATCTGCTATGCATCTCATCACCACGATAAGCAGGGAGGGGGGCAGAGAATATTAAAGTGTCTTACATCGTGCTTGCGAGCTCACACACCTCTTTAATATTATCTTTAGTGATCTCCGATTGACGGAGTCGAACATCATTTGTGCCGACGTGAATAACAATCTTACTAAATTTACGATTAGCCTTAGCCAGCACATTTAAATTTGACTTGATGTCAGGCGCTCTGGCTCCCGGTAAACATTTGACTATGGTGGCTGGTGCCTCTATGTTAACGTGCCGAACAATAGAATCACCGATAACTAGGGCACTTTCAGCAGGTTTCTCAGTCGGTGCGTCACTGAGCGGGGCAAACCTGTTCGAGACTGTAGTGGGAACAGTTGAGTGGTGTTTTGACCTGCGACTACACCGTCTCACAGTCACAAAGCTTCCCAGCTGCGGGGGTTGTTCAACCGGAACCGAACTGTGCCCATCCAAAGTGTTTTCTAAGCTCCTTACATTCTTACTATCCCCAGATAAAGATTGGATGCGAGACTCTAATTCTGAGATCTTCTCTGTCAGCCTAGCTATTTCCCTGCATTTATCGCATGTAAAGCCCTCGCCGCTGACAGAGAAGGCTAAGCTAAACATTTGACATGAGGTGCAAGTGACAATAATAAGAGAAGGAGCCATTACTCACCGGGTTGTGAAGAGTAATTCCAACTTACCAAGGCAGCTCGGTGATTCTTAGTATATACGCTTAAGAGAGAAACCGTTAGCACACAAGAAAACTAGAAGGCGAGATGATATTTAGCAGTGTAAACAGAAAGCCCGCTAACGGCGCTGAGTGTTTTGGTTTAAGATCTTCAAGTAAATAACCAGGAGATTGAGATATCAGGATAAGTTTAGCAACAGCAGCGATAAGTAACAATGTATGCTATGAATAAAATACACTAATATGAAAGAAAGTACAAGTGCAGTGATACAACAAACCTATTCTGCTGCAGTGAGGTGAAACTCCGTCTACCGTCTCCCAAAACCTCCCAAAAACAAATTTAGTTAGTAATTTAAATACAAAGTTGATTACAAAAGTAATTTAATGCTAATTACATTAAGTAACTTTCAACACTTGGTAAAACCGCCAGCATGAACTTTACTACTCAAATATCCAACCATTGGGCAAACTGATATTTATAAAAATATACTTATGAGTCAATATTTATTAAATATTCATTGAACTTTTGTGTCGTATATCATATCTTTCTGCTGTTTTATGACCTTTTCACCACCTTCATGTCTTACAGCAGCCTTTAACTCTTTGGTAAGGTTAACCCTGTAGTTGCTTTAATACAGTGGTTTTCAACCAAGGGGCGCAATGGTTCGCCGAGGAACGCGATTGCAAATTGCCGCACAGGCTGCACACAAAAGCTACTCCTACAAAGTTGAAAAACACTGTATTAAAGCAACTACTGGGTTACAAAGTAGGCAAACGTCCACCGAGGAAGCAGCAGTTATTTCCTCTACATCATCTTAAGAAACAGACCATATACGTATGTTTGTCTATCAGACTGTAATTTCAGAATAAACGCAAGTCTCTCTCCCGATGAGTTCAGAGTGCGTGTGAAGGGAGTGGCGTGTAAATAAAGTGCCTTTTCATATATCCGTGAATTTGGACGGCTGTTTAAATCTGTTAACAACTACAGGCGAACGACACCATACTGGCCTGTATTATAAACTGCAAATAAACTATTATGCTAAAATCAATGAAACGCGCACCGTTCTTGTGATCTGGCAGATGAATCCTTTTGGAATAATGCCCAAAATACTACAATTTGTAATGTTTTTATGCCAAAAATATTATATGTATATATAAACTATATCTAACAGATTTTACACATTATCTTATCTATCCTCAATGTACATTATGGGGGGGCGCCAGTTCTTTACATGGGGGGTTGAAGGTTGAGAACCAATGCTGTATTACTTACAGGTCATTTGAAGACTGTCTTTGGAAGAGGTAGCGGTTCTTATTGTCATTCATGCAGTGTTCCCTGACAGTCTTAACTAGCTCTTACACTGCATGTTAATTGCTGTGAAAGTCATTTAGAAGATTACACCATAAACCCGCCATCACTATAGACATTTTAATGTAACGAAGCGTGTTAATTGATTCATGAGTATATTTTATTTGTTAGATTCATGAAACCGTGAATCTGACTAACGTCTGTCTCTTCGTTTGTGTCCTGGATTGCAAAGTCCTCAAAAAAATGGAATGCTAATGCTGGGCACAATAACATGGTGCCATCCTCACAGTGCAGTATAGGCCCGTCTTTCAGGAAAAAGACTGCGGTCTAGCCCTACTGTATTCAGATGTTGAAAAGGTTAGGTGTTGAAAGGAATGATCCGGAAGAGCTTCAGTCGATGTTAATCCTATCTGTCTCTCTCTCTCTTTGTCTCTTTCTCTATCCCTCTCTCATTTCCTCTGCATCTCGACTCCCTTGTGTATATGTTCGAGAGGGATCTCTGACAGTTGTGCTGTTTTCAGCAGTAGAGGGATAACAGTAGCTTTTCCAGAGGAACTAATATCTCAATTTGTATTCTGAAAAGCTGCCCGGAGCTTTGCAAAAAGCAGGAGTTATTTTGCCTGCATCATCACTTCTCTAAACCGCTATATTTTAGGCTCTTTTTTTGATTGATTCATTGTTCAACGCATTTATCAATAACGTTAATACACAACAGTTTCATATTATTGCATGTCTTGCCGTATTGAGCTTCTATTGCCCTTGTGCTACACAAATACTATCGATTAGATTTAAAACTACGGTCGTTTTAAAGAACTTCAAAGTAGTTAAAAAGGCAGATGAACTAGTTCCAGTTTTAGAAAACACAGCTAGATTTTTATGATCTGCTCATCTTGTAATTGAAGCCAATATCTGCATGCAGCATGAGCTGCCTTTTTTGTTTTGTTTGGAGCAGAGAGCCCGCGTTACCCAAGATCAACCATTCCATAATGAGCATCTATTGTTCCTGAAATACGCTCTGGGTGATGCTGAGCCGTCCCTTGATGTGACCATGTTTCCGCGGTGACGTAATGACTCTCGGTTTTCCTCCGATGATTGGTGGCTAGTCTAACGATTGGATGTGGCAGCACCTGAGCTTGTTTTTGTCGGCCATTACATCATCGGGGGTGATGTCATCAGGGGGCTGTTTTGGTCTCTTTGCTTTGCTGGAAGCTGTCCAGGGTTTCACTGGGTAATAGCTATCTGTATGTGCCGCCCACATCTCTTCTGTAAGCACAGAGCGTCAATGTGGAAATTGGCTGTTTCTTTGTGACTCCGTGAGGAAATGCATACATCTAAGCTCAAAGTCTATGACTTAAATTGCTCGGATGCAAAAAATAAATGTTGTAAATATTGCGAAGATACCAGGTGCATCAACACTTCAGTCTTCAATTTGATTTATGTCGGCATTAAAAAGAAACGCAACGACATGTAATGACAACAGTTATGTAGAATTATGGGTAACGGTCAGAAATAATCATCCGTTTTGGTTTGGATGTAACATTGCACGTCGAATGGATAAAAATGGCCTTATTTATTTATACTTTATTGACCAAATAACATGCATCGTTTGAGATTTGCATCATAGCTTATTGTTATCATTTTTCTTTGTTATTCAAATTCTCAGCTAGATATCACAACACTTCACCTCCCCGTGAAACAAAGACGTGGGAATTTAATAACATTTACAGTACATCTTTGTTTTGACTGACAGAAAGATATATAGACATTTAAAGCTTAAGGGTCATGCGTGGGCGGGTCCGTTAGTCGCCCAGAGGGGGTAACAGGAGCGTGTGTGTTTGGTGGGGGGCAGGGGAGTGAATTGGCAGTGTTGTCATAGCAACACAGCGCATGTCAGAGAGCCATGTGCTCCGTGCGTCTGTCGTCTGCTAGCGCCTTCCATCTCTTTGCAGCTCTCCGTCTCTTTTTATCCTCTCCAGCGTTCTCTCGCTCTCTCCTGCCCGAACTAACCAGGAAATGGCTCTCCTCTGCGGTTGCCATGCCAACTGCCTGCAGCCCCGGTGGTAAGCGGAGGGGAGCGTGATAATGACATTACTCTCGCTGGGCTAACTGTGCTCATCCTTCATTTCTTGTGTCTTTCCATGACTCCCTTCCTCTCTAGCCCCTCATCTTTTACAATTTCGCTGCTCTCTAGTTCTGCTCACCGCCTCACTCGTTACATCATCAAATCTTTTTACAATATTGCTTCGCTGCTTTCGCCATTTTACGTGCACAAGTGTGCTTATTGGTAGTTGATGTAGTATTTTTGTAAATTGCCATGTTCTTGTGTTGATAAGCTACGTTTAACTATTTAAAGGTTATTTTTTTGGTGGATCTATTGACAGAAATGCAATATAATATACATAACTGTGTCTCCAAACGTGTATTAGATAATGAAGCGTTATGTTTTTATTACCTAAGAATGAGCTATATCTACACCACAGGTCCCCTTGCATGCAATTCACTGTGTTGTTTCTACATTAGCCCTACATGTACAGACTTCTCTACATAATGCGTTTCGGAAATACATTATCTCCTTCGGCTAAGAAGCAAAAACGTGACGTCACTTTTGTTTTTATGAGATTATATTTAGTAAGAGATTATGTGTTATATTTACTTTTGTTACAATGTGTAATGTAAAGTAACAATACCCACAGTGTGATACATGGCTGTGACTGGATATAACCTTCAAGACTATATCATAAATTAGTCCAAATTACGAGAAGAAATGTAAAAAAATGAACTGGTAATGGACTCCATGGTCATTGGTCAAGATATACGCAATCCTTTATAGACTTATCTAATTTTTAGACAAATTCTTTATAGTGATCTGAAAAAATGTTTACTTGTGTCAACAGAGTTCCTATAGTTTCATAAAAGGATCATAGGTTTGATTCCCAGGGAGCACCCATGCACATCATTTTAATTCAATTTTCATTTATTTGTAAAGACCTTTTCACAATATACATATCATTTTAAATCCGCCTTACAGAAAATGTTTTCTATATTTAAAAAAAACCAGAATAGTAGCAAAAGAAGCAAAGATTACACGTTACGATTACAGTATAAAACTGTGGTTTTGTACGTTAAGTCAGAGCTGACACTATATTTATTGTATAGTTTGATTTTATACTGTAAGTTGTTTTGGATAAAAGCATGTACAAAATGCATAAAATAAATGTAAATGTAATGTTAATGCAACTACCCATATGCATGTACTGTATGTAATATAGCCAGCGGCTGTTCTTTCAGCATCAGTGAGGAAGGGAGGTTCTTATTCACGAACGCTTCTCTTCCTCTCCTCCACACACACACACACGCTCTCACACTTTCACACACCCCCCCTGCTTTGGACACAAATGAACCGGGAGTGTTTAACAAAGACAGACTGGATGCGTGAGGTTGGTTCCCTGGTCACAAGCTCGGCTAATGGTGCATAAAGCCGTGAGGAGACGGAGAGAGAGAGAGGAAGACAGGATCGGGGAGCGAGTGCTGTCAGCCATTTTTTCCTTTTTTCCCCTCCCTTACCTCATTTTTTACAACAGCGTTGGTCGCCATTGGCTATCATTGGTGGGAGAGTCTTACCTAATTACCTGAAACGCAGAGGAGTCGTCTGAGCTCATCCCTGCTTGGATTTCTCATTCGTTCGCACATCACTCCATTGCTCCTTTTTATTTCAATTTTCTTCTTTTTTTCCCATCTTTTTTGTGGACCTTGTGGATGAACAGATGTCGAGTGCACCTGCCTGGGAAAAGCATTGATTTTTGTAAGAGAGGACCGTGTTGTCCGAGACGTTGAAACCAGCGCATCATCTCCGAAGATCGTACTCTCTCTCCCTCTACTTTCCTGGGAAAGATTCTACTATTGAGCAAGGGGGCGTTGAACGGGGAAGACTCACCGGAGGGGCATCGGGGTATAGAGAGAGGGAGAGAGGGGGGAGAAGATTAGAGGGAACAAGCAGGATGCTTAAATTTCGTGGCTCTGCACCTCCATTATGAAGCCATTAGTTAGCAGTGGCGGCCATGGAGTCTCCAGCCAAGCTGATAAAAGCCCAGTGAGTATCGACCTTTCATTGCCAGCTCTTTCCTCAGATTAGCCCGTATGTACCATGCAAAGGCAGAAAGGATGGAAACGGCATAAAATGGATGGATCATCATCTGTATTCCAGGAAGCTTGCAATGCAATGGAAATTGCGTTGTCACATCATTTTTAGCCTATTGTTTGAGGATGAGGGTTATTTGCATGTGTGCATTTGTGTATTAATAGACAGATGTAGATTAGCGTTGCGTTGTATCGTTCAACCCTGGTTCATATTTTTTTATGAAAGGCGGTCGAGTGCCACAACCTCATTTGTCTGCTGGTGGTGTAATATGTGTCAGTGTGTGAAGGCGCCATGTGCATGCTCCGCCCCCCCCCCCCGTCACCCACACAGTCATGTAAAGTTACTGATGTTGTGTATTTGCTGGCTGATGACGATTGTATGGTGTCAGATGAAATGGCTTTAGCGTCGTCTCCTTTGATGACCGTGTGTACGGTTGTGCGTGAACATGCCTGTGTGTGTGGGAGGAGCTGTACAACACTGTCAGCTCGATACTTTGAGTTTCATGAAGCCGTCTTTGGCAGAACATCATTCCATGATAGTGTCTTGAACGGCCGGAGTGAGTGATCGCACGCAGCGGTGTTTGCACACGGGCGGCATCGGAAAGTGATCGACACTGGACTGCTGAGTGGAATGATGAGCACTTTTAGCTGTAAATGAATTGATCTTCTGTCAGCTGTAATGCGTTTGTGCTTGCTTGGCCTTGTGCTCACCCTGAAACGTGCAGGTGTACGGATGTCTTCACAACACCATCATTCAATACATCAGTCAATTTCTTTTTAAAGCTCATACATAGAACATATATTGTGTGCATGGCACTCTGAAATTTGTTGTTTATGACTTGAAAGTATGGATATAGTTTGTAGCTACAAGATGAAATCCAAGAAAAACAATTCTGTTCACAATATGGTGACAATATAGTAATTTGCATGTAAAAACATTTGAACAGTTGCTTAATATGTATCGCTTTACATGTTTTAGGTTTAAAAACGTTGGATTTTAGATTTGTGCTGTTTTTGTCAATTGAAGCTTGAAGTAAAGAAGCTGGTTGACCAGTTTGATGTTTGTAGGGTTTCACCAAAAGCGATTGTGGAGTTAGCGGTTGGGTAGATGTCAGTACATTTTGTCAGACAATTACTCTGCTAATTTGATATTTGTATTTTAGATTACCTAAAAAAAAAGAATTATTGGGTTGTGCATTACACATTATTCAGTATGCACAGTAAGTTTAATAGTTTAAACTTGTCTTGTTGTAACAGATGTTTGAAAAGAGGTATTCGTCCGCTGTTCACATCAGTCATCAAATCTTTTTTGAAGAAATCTTTGTGAAACACTGTGACCTTAATAATGTGACAAAGAATGACTTTTTCTTTCCTGCAAACCAGACAGTAGCCTAGTTTGGAATTATGATAATACCCAGTGTTCAGTAATGGCTTGATGGCCACCCAATACCCACCCTCAAATATAGAAAAATTATATTTCATAAAAGCACCATAACATTATTCAGTATTATAAAATCGCATCAAGTCAACATGTTATAAGAAAAGTTAACCTGCCTCAAAAATACAGTAATATTAGCAGTTGTAATAACAATGCATGATCCACACATCTGATGTCTTTATTTATCGTAATTGTTATAATAGCATTTTGGTCTTCCTGTTTTTTTTCTTCCATTGGTTTTTGCAGCGACATAACAATATAAATGCATTTGGGAATCTATTTTTGGTCTCTGATGGGAAATGTATGTTCAGAGCTCTTATTTCAGACATGTGGGCCTCATATTGTTTGTGTTTAGTGTGGTTTTCTTGAATTCTTTAGAGGACCAGCATTCGGAGATACTGCGTCTGAAATCACCTTCACCTATCGACCGCTAAAACAATACGTTCTATGTGTTATGAGGCGAAGTAGTATGAATACATTTCGGACATACAGCATCCAATTGTTTTATTGTCATGTGTCCCTATGATATATTAACAATAACCTGTACGTACGCGTTAATCATTTAGTCATGAGAAATTATTTTATTTGTTCTTGCATATATGGGAACTTCTTGCCTACTTTTTTGGCTTATTGAGGTTTTGGATATACTATTCCTACTCATTCTCGCCTATTTTATAGGATGGAAGTTGGCGAGACCCATGTATTTTTCTGCTTTTTCATACAGTAACAGGAAATGATACATGTACATTTGCTTAATAACAGTATTCCCAACGCTGGTGTTGTAAATTACAGTATATTGGCGTGTGTTTGTGAGAATATCTGACCTGTTTAATCTGACGCCCAGCCGAAGCTCTTTAATCTTTTGATCCTCTCAGCTCAGGAAAGCGAAACGCCCCTAGAGCAGATGAAGCTTATGGGATAGGTTTGCAGCTTTGAGGCCGTCAGCATCAGTCCCCTTTTTAAAAGTCACACCTCGTGTATTGATAAACAGACCCCACATTTGCACATGCACAACTCGAAATACACAAGCAGTAGGTCATCGAGCTGCATAAAGCATATTTTGGAGACATCATTTTGAGACTTTAGTCTGGGTTACATAGGTCATTAAGACGGCAGAGTCGTCTTTGCAAGCTAAAGACATTTTAAATGTTGAGATAAAGGAACAAAAAGGAAAGTTTTTCATGTTTAAATAGGCCGAATATATATATATATATATATATATATATATATATATATATATATATATGAAGAGTTCAGATGCAAAACTCTGCAATATACACCAAGTGCAAAGAATCACAATGTTTTATAAGAGTGACCCATATGTTCATAATCTCCAGGCCCCAGTTCATTCAATACCAGTATGAACCAATGGTTCTATTGATCTTCTATTCATACTGTAATGTGTGAAAGGGCAACATTGCTATAAAGCCGTTCATTTATTTACAAACTCCCCGGAGGCATCGTGAGTGATATTTGGGACCCTTGCGAAGTGTAGCGTGCTGTCTGTGACCCGAACGCTATTTGACTAAAAGCTTCTCTGCTTAATTGACTGAGGCCTGTTCTAAACTGGTAGGCTAGAGAGTTAAGTCTTTATTCTGTTTTACAGTGACATGAAAAGTGCACTTAAAGGACAGAAACGGGCCCCTGGGTGTGTACGAGAGACAGGAGGGATATTGTTATTGACACGTGTATATCGACTGCTGCCGCTATCAACATTTTGTCCAAATGATGCCTTTGCATACAAAGATGTGTGCCGAGTTTCCGTTTTAGTGCAGTAATGTAGACATTGAAAGTAGGCGACAGACAGACTGTCCATTTGCTTGTTTTCATAGCCTGTTAGGGGGAAAACTCAGGGAAAGCTTTTATGACTGGTTGCTTTATCACACAATGCTATGATATAGTCAACATTTACAGGTAAAACTTGCATAAAAATAAAGGTAAACCTCTTAAATCATAAATAACATTGGTTTGGTGGTGAACATTATATAAGTAAGCTTTTGTACGATAAAGGTCAGCGATTATTTTGGAGAAAATCAAATGAATGTCATTTTCAATATATGTGATATCTGGTTTCAGGAAACTTGGTACACATTAGGTTTTCATTTTTTAGTGGTTTTCCATTTACAGGGTGTCTGCACCGGAGCCAGTACCCAGTATCTGGAAGCAATCCCTGTGTTTCCACCACGTAGAATGTCCAATATGACTGGCTCTGTACCAGCCACCCAAAACCTACTGGTCTCAAACCAGGAACCAGTAAAACTGCAGATTCCTTCTAGGTGTACTCATGCCCAGAGACCAGGTTTCATCTTTAATCTCAGTCTATCCCACCATCCTTTAACTTAAATGAAAGCACATTTTAAAATTCAGTGTGATAGCACTTCTCCCGCTTCATTTCTGTCGAAAGCTGTTCTCATTATCATGAAGATGTTTTTACACCTCGCTCTGAGATCTTGAAAACTCCAGTGGGGAAAATAGAAACGGCACATGTACGTTATCTTTAAATAAAGACAGCTTGGCAAAAGGTGTCGCTCGGATGCCTCTCGTCTTGGTGTGGCTAGCATCCACTCCATTGTTTCCCCGCTGTGTGTTCTGACAGTGAGGAGGAACGCCTGTGTAGAGTGAATTTATTGGCATGGAGGTTTGGATGGAGTTTTGCAGTGGAGGCGAGTGGAGAGGTGATGTGTGTATCACAGCTGACAGCTCTGTGGTCCAGCCGGGACTGTGGAGGGAATGGCCTCGAGGAACAGGAGAGAAAGGATGTGGAAGGGAAAAGCTTTGCTGTTATCACAGTGTCTTTATTCTATGAGTGCTGACTGCACTCGCTGACCTCTGATGTGTGTGTCTGCGTGGGTCTGTTTGTGTGCTGAAGTCGTGTGTTGAATAAGGTGTGAAGAACACCACTTAAACTTCTGCATCTTTCTTTCTGTATTTCTATTCTCTCTCTGTGTCTCGTTCTGTTTTTATCTCTTTCTTTTGTCTTTAACCGTCTCTCTTTCAATCTCTTTTCTATCTTTTTAATTCCCTTTTTGTATCTCTCTTCTCTTTCCATTTTTCTTATATTTAACTTTCTGTCTCTTTGCTTATTTATCTCTGTCTTTATTTTTTTACCACCTCTCTATCAATCTTTTTTCTATCTTTATTTCTCTATTCTATCTCTTTGTCCATCTCTCTTTGATTTCTTCTTTTTCATTTGTTCCACTTTTTTATTTTTGTCTCTCATTTCGTTTCACTGTCTTTTCACACATTCTCTCTTCACCTCTTTTCTCTTTCCACTATATTTTCTCTCTCTCTCGATCTCTAGCTTTCTTTAGTTCTGTCTTGTCTTCTTTCTTTCTTTTTCTTTCCTTGATTCCTTCCTTCCATCCATCATCCTTTCTTTCTGTTTTTTTCTCCCTTTCTCTATGCCTCTTTCTTTCTCTTTTGTGTTTCTTTCTTTCATTCTTTCTGTCTTTTCATCTCTCTTTTTCTATTCGCTGTCAATAGCATTCATGCTATTCTCTTATGTTACCCGTCTGCTTTTCAGGTGTAAATAGCCCTAATTATTATGCATTAAGTCTAGTGGCCTCTCATTAAAATATTGAATCAGTGCATATGATGAGGAATATTAATGCTGTCATGTGTGTGTCTGAACACGTTGGAGTGTTACATCTCACCGTTAATCAGACCGCAGTTTTTATCTTCCTTTTCCCATTTTTCATGCTGTAACTGTATCTGTCTTATTACAAAATCATATCTGGCAAATATATTTTTATCTGGTTTCACCCAATCTATGAGGTTGTTTTCTCTCTGTTCAAGCTCCTGGGAGAATCGACTGCATTTCCGGCGTGTATATGATTATGAGAGTGGAAATTAGGTCAGATGCATTTTGTATGAAAGCTATACTCATCCACAGCTGGCTGAAGTCATCCAATAGCCTCCCAAAAAAAGCAATTTCACTGGTGAACACACACACACACCGACACAATCGGAACCTGATTGAATGGGCTTTATTGGAATGTGGCCGTGTGTGTGCTTGTATGCTCTTTAATATTAGCTGAAATTGGTTCTTAGCTTCTTATCTGTGAGCTATTGTCAGAGCCCTTCCTCTTGCACGAGCCCACACACTCTCTTTGCTCTTTCAGCTGCATCCCTTCAAATATGTACAGAGCGTCACCACAAAACAGCTTCATACACTAAACAAGAGGATAGAAACGTTCTCGATGATATCTTAGTATCCGGTCTTTCATTAGTTATTCATCTGTGTTTCTTTCTAAAAGGGGTGTAAATGGCTTAAACTAATATTATTGGTTGTTTTAGATGTAATGCAAATACACGGTTTAATGTTAAAAAGAGCTATATTCCAACACACCATGCAGGTTTGTATCTCCTCTTTGCTCATCGCTCTGAAAAGCGAGGCGTGCTATGATTGGCAAGTTAACCTGTGCGTAGTGATTGGTGAAATACTGTAAGCGTGTAACGGAAATGTAACGCTTCTTACCATATTTGAAACCTCAGGTTCCAAAGCAATTGTACTGCCAGCTACGCCCAGCTTACTTGCGTATATCGCTTATTGCTCCCCGAACTCTTTGTAAGTCGCTTTGGATAAAACCATCTGCTAATTGACTAAATGTAAATGTGTACATTTACTTAGTCAAATCATACTATGAACTGACGTGTATTTGTGGGGGGGTGTTTACACACGAATTCGTTCCGAATCTTAAATTTAGCAATTTTACATGTTTAATACATGCTTAGGCAACTTATAACACACCAAAGACACAGAAAACGCGTATTCGCAGCATGTGACCCCTTTAATGCCAATTTTTATGTGGATTTGAACTGGTCCGTCCTGGTTGTTATGTATAGCCAAACGGTAGATGAGAAATACCTGAATGGTCTACTGCTTCCGCTGAGATTTCAGATGGACACTTTTCTCTACCATCAGCCTATGTTTTAAAATAACAAATAAATTAAATATAACGTGTGTGCAGCTCTTTTCAATTGTGTATGATACAATATGATGTATTCCCCGTGGCTGTAATTGTTTTACCCAAGTAGATTATTTTGAGAGTTTCAGAGTATGTCAACTTCAACAAACTGACATGTCACATAACAATAAAAACATGGTGGAGATAATATGTCTGAGATGTATGCATACGGTTTACGTACTGTTTTAACAAGAAGTTGGTATTTCATTTAAATCCATTCGCTTTCGGACGTAGGAACTGTCAATCTTCAAAATGACACAATAAACAATTTCGGTCAACCATCGCTGAAAATAGTATTCTGTATCTGTATTAGTGTTAAACCTGGTATATTTATATATTAGTTTTTAACAACTCTATTATAAGCATGTGGCTGCAAGAGCTCTTGTGCTTCAAACCGCTTGTCAACAACAGTTAGCATTAACAGACAAACGTGGTTTCTGGTGCAAAGAAGCATGGAATCCGCACATAAGAGCAGACTGTTGGCCTGTCTGGCATTTGGTCACGGTTGACAGAACTGTGGCTGGGTTTAGAGGTCTGATTTCGGTTTTGAACTTCAGCGTGATTTCATGCACATACAGTCCAATACATCCTGACGTTATGCATGTTTGTCTCCATCCGCAGCTTCCGGCAGACTTCAGCAGATTACACCTGGCAGACGGGATTCACCCCCAGGTGACGCACGTTTCCTCCAGTCACTCAGGATGTAGCATCACCAGTGACTCTGGGAGCAGCAGCCTGTCGGACATCTACCAGGTAAAAGCACAACGTCTTACTGGACATCTGGTTTTCATATCAACTGCTGTACAATGTTATCACATTGAAAAACAAAATGCAAAGCTCTGAAGCAACGGAATTTGACAGCCGTGGTCACTATAAGCTTTACTTTACTCAAAGATATCAAGGTAATGTTCTCACAGAATATTCGTAACATTATGTATAATGATTTCATGTAGAATACCGTGAAAGTGACTTTGCTAGGTTTTTACAGGCAGAGTCACGTATATAAACATCTACACCGATATAAAATGTATATAATGTAAATAATAACAGTATATAGACCGTTTCATAGGACGCGCGCGCCTGACACCCAGTTAACTTTCGGTCTGTGTCTAATAATATAACTATTTCAATTTTTTTTATGTTACTATTTTGATCTTTAATTATTGTATTTAATAAACGATTTGTAGAATTTTGTTGTTTGTTCATTTTATTAAATAAACAATTTGTTGAATGGGTCCTGAGGTTTTTAAGCATTTAAAAAAATGTGTGGTACATTGACATCTTGCGGTTGAGCTTCGTATCGCAGTCTAGGTTCAAAATATTGGAAAGACAAGTTTAGCCATCCAAATGGTTTCTTTTGCTTGTTATTAGAAATCATTTACAGGCCTTCTCTTGTTTGCGAATGTGTAGCGAAGTTAACTGGGGGTTCAGGCGCGTGCATGCACAGTAACGCTTGATTGTGTCGTCACGTTGAAACCGTCTATAATTTAGTACAGTAAATAATGGCAGTATACAGCCACAGAAAAAATAAGAGACCCTTTCATTGACCGTTTTTATTTTTTCTCAGTTTACTATTTATGGGTTTGTGTTTAGATAAAATTCTGGTTTTTGTTTCATTTTGTGCACTACTAACAATATTTCTCCCAAATTTCAAGCAAAAATGTTGTTTCGATTTGCATTTATTTGCAGAAAATGAAAACTGGAGAAACAAGTTCAGATTCAACTTTAAGCAATACAACAGAGATATTTGTACTTGAAAAGATGGAAATAATTGTTTATGTGATAACCTGGATTTTTATCACAGTTTTCATGTGTCTTGTCATGCTGTCAGTCTTTCAAATTGCTTTTGGATGACTTTGTCACTCTTGAAATTGGAATTTAATGAACATTTGGAATGGTATCTTAATTTGATCCTATGGCTGTATAATGTAGTACAGTATATTTTTTACTTTTTGCTAAGCTATTTCCTAAAAATATGCATTAAATGTGTTTTTGTGCAAACTCGTAAGTTAAGTTTCGTCATCGCTTTGTTCTTCCAGTTAATCTATTGAAGCTTTTCAAACCTCAAGCGACTCAATTTATATCTTCAAATACAGTTTATATTAACTGTGGCTTAACCAATGGCCTGTGAAATTGAGCCAATGAGTTTGTCAAAGAAACCTCATTTCACCTTCTAACAGTCTGTGTCAGACTGTGAAAATATGCGTACTTGTTTCTGTGCCTCCGTAAATCTGATTAATTGTGTTTGGGTTGGTGTTTGCCTGGCTGTTTAATTGATTTTCTTGTGTGATGTGTTTGCGGATTAAAGAGGTTTAATGGCGGGCGGTGCGCAGAAGTGTACAGGAGATGATTTAGTGCACGCGGCATCCGTGATCCTGACCTGATAGCCATCTGTTAAAGTCTCATTAACAGCTGGACTGTGACCTCATGAAAAGAGGTTGTGATCTGTCGGCGTTGCCTTTCCCTCCACTACAACATTTCACATCTCTCTAACAAAGCAAGAGGGGATGGAATATTGTCAAATAAGCATTATAAAAAGATCTAACTCTTGATTGTGATTGAATGTATTTATATAGCAGTTAAAGAGACCTTTGATCGAGTTATTTTTACATAATGAATGAATATTAAATGTCTGGTTATTATTAAGATTATTGTTATATAGTGTAAATAGTCACACATTTCAATTGTTGTTTAAACCGTAGCTTTCTTCACAGAACCTGTAATGTAGAGTTCTCGATGACATGACTCATATATTGCTTTCTTACAGTATTGAGGGCTTCTATTGTCAAGAGTAATGGCCCACATCCTCCATGTGGATGCCAGGACGGTCACTTTTTTTAACGTTTGAATAAATCATGACACAGGTTCTTCTGGGAGACTTGAAAGCATTGATCCAAGAATAGCCGCGCTGAAATATTAATGCTCCCTTCACGCTCATCTCCGTCGCCCAAACACTGCTATGGATCGCGGACGACGTGGCAGTTTGAAAGATCAGTCCCTTCATCTGCAACTGTGTGTTTACAAACGCCCCTGATTAGCTCTTTGTGGAAAACAAACCCACGCCGGGGATGGCATCCGGTTTGCAGACGGTAAAGCCACCCCAAAGGGATGTAGTCGATGTGCCGGGATGTGCTTTAAGTGCAATGTGTTTGGCTTCTTCAATTCTTTCTGATGGTGTCACGCTCTGAGTCTAGTTGTGTCTGGATATAGATGGGATGTGATGTAATGCACATCCTGAAAGGTTCAGTTTATAGGTGACTGTTTAGTCTATTGATTTTGAGATCTTTTAAGAAACCACATTAATCAACAATCAACAAGATTGCTGGTGTTTAAGTGCATAGATAGCCCATCACATTGGTTTGAGTGGCTTGGGAATAGTGATGGGAATACTTTGAAGCTGTAGTTTACCAAATATTACCAATGCAATGTAGTTAAACCACAGCTTAATTTTCCTAAAAATAGCAAGGCTTAGTTTGTCACATCCCAACACCATTTGAGAATACACATGAGCCATAGTTGAGAGAGAATCTTTAGGTTTTTCTTGTGTTTGTGATTTGTCTTTTTTAATCTCTATAACTGTGTTATAGCGTTCTTGAGCATCTTTGAGATGTTGAGGCTTTCGACAGGACCTTTGCTAAAACAAAGACCGGTGGCCTTACATCAATGTATTATACCACCTGCCATGCCTCCCCATCCCAAAACTAGCCCCGCCCACAACACCCCTCATAGTTCGCCCTCTGAGTGGCTGCTTTCAGCAGCATCTGAATATTTGATGAGTAATGCAGGTCATTTGAGTCGAAATGACAGGTTTGCATGGGCTCGGATCAAGGAGCTTAAAAAATTAAAAGTGAATGGAAGCCCGAGCTCTAAGGATGCGGCTGTTACCCGGCGTGGGCAAACAGTTGGTCAAGGCGATGTTGCGGGCGGTTGTAGGGAGAAACGGAGCTTTGCTAGGGCTCTTCAGCCAGGTGAGTGAGACTCAGTCGTGTGTGTATTGAGATTGTGGTCGAAATAATGGGTGTTGTTTGGGAAATATAAGGTTTGGTCCTACCGCAATGTGGTGCATTGTGGATGTTAGGTTGTGTTTTGGATGGTTTGTTTTTTGGTCATGCGGTCTAGCGGCATCTTTCAGGATTTCAGGTATTTTTGTACAAAAAGAACATGTTTTTTGTCATTATTATTTAAATTTATGGATTTATGGGCCTGTTGTATTTACCTTTACATGTTTGCGTATGGAAGATGTTTTTTGCCCAAAAGTTACAAAAAATGAATCAAGATCTTTTTTCTATGTTCCCTGGGAATCAAATCCATGATTTTGGCATTTCTGTAGTCATGCTTCTCCGTGATACATGTGATAAAAAGTATTAAAAGAACAAAAAGGTCTCAAATAACATCTTACAGCAGAAAAAATATCTAGTGTGATGTAGTCTTGCAGAAGGTCTTTCAATGTAAGTGTGATTCTGTCTAATGTTGGATCTGCGATATGCTCCACGATTAATTTGATTTCTGTTTCTAATATAAAGGCCACCGAGAGTGAGCCCGGCGACATGGACCTCAGTGGCCTGCCCGAAACGGCCGTCGATTCTGAGGAGGACGACGATGAGGAAGATATCGAACGTGCCTCAGATCCCCTCATGAGCCGAGACATCGTCCGAGACTGTCTGGAGAAAGACCCCATGGACAGAACAGATGATGACATAGGTTAGAGATACTTTATTAACTAGAAACCCTAGCCAAAGATCAGAGTGGATGGGAGTCATTCAGTCTAGGACATCTCAGAATTTGTTTGAGGAAGAAACCAGGGATATTTTGTCTTCTTGGAAGGGAAAGACAACAAAAGGCTGTGCAGACTACAAAAGCGAAGGGGGGGTCGAGACGTGTTGGTTATTTCTAGGTCATTCTCTCAGCCAAACCTCTCCAAGCGCATTAAAATTTGATTGGCCGGGCTGCTTACGCTTCAGTGCTGCTGTGCCAAACACAGGTCATGGAGTACCTAGACGAGCCACAGGCACCAAGCAAAAACCCATATATTTTGTTTACACACACACTCTCCGTTGAGCCTCTCTGTCACACAAGTTAAGGCAAGAGTTGATCTGTTGAGCACAAAAGGAAAAGCATGACATCTACGGTATGTTTGGCACATCCAGTAGTTTACATTAATTTGTATAATAAGTATAAAAAGGCAGTAAATGCTCGAAAGAGGATCAATCTGCTGTATTCTTAAAGCAATATGGCAAGTATATGTGCCAGCATGCAAAGCTGTCAGATAAACCCACAGACAATCTTGACAAAAACCGAATTGCTCAAAATTCAGATTTTTTCACCTGGAAAAGGATTTGAATAAATTCAAAAATATTTCCATAGTGCTTTTCACAATTTTGCAGCTTTACAGTAAATTCATATTTACACAGGTATTAGAAAAAACACTATAGAAATTGGAATAAAGAAAATTTTCTTCATAAGATGTACATTAGTTTTAATAACACTGTAGGCATTCAATATCAAGATTTAGAATTATACATTAGTTTTATATTTAGTTTAAGATTTGGAGAAAATTGCAGCTTGATGACATGCTTAATAATTTTTTTTTTGTTGCATTTTTGTCTTTAAATTATAGTCTAACACACAATTTTGATCAATTTGAATGCATGTCTAAAAGTGTATTTCCGTTCCATTTTATTGTGGCATTGCTTCTGTCATGTATAAAATGTCTTGTGTATTGTATAGTAGAGTTTGTTCTCAGAAATAGCTTCGTATTAATAATGCATTCAATGCTGTTATTTTTATAGCCATGGAAAGAATGTTTTTCTGTTCTCCTTGTAGGAAGCACGGACTGCGAAAAAACATAAATAAAAAAAGACCCTCAGAGTCTCTCTGTATTTAACTCAATGTGAGTTTCCCTTCTTGTTTCTCACCCTTTTCCTCAGAGCAACTGTTGGAGTTCATGCACCAGCTGCCAGCCTTTGCCAACATGACCATGTCGGTCAGACGGGAACTCTGTGCTGTCATGGTATTTGCTGTGGTGGAACGGGCCGGCACGATCGTTCTTAACGATGGTGAAGAGGTCAGTCAGACATGCCGTCGCATGAACAAGTACCAGAAGCTTTTCTGCCCTTATCTGAACCTTCATCGCAAACTTTTGACCTGTATGTATGGCCTTGCCTATAAACCTGCACTTTATCCTACATCAGCGGGCTGTAGCACAGCTTTTCACATAAATCTCATCACCCCAAATTCAGGCTTTAGACAATCAATACTGACATTTGCCATTTCGTAGTGAACAGGGGCATCCGCTTTAAGTGAACTATTCCTTTAAATCTTCAACCGCTGTTTTGTGGCAGACTTGATTCCTTGGCTTTACTTGCACGTCGCGCCGTCTCTCCCTTCCTTTTCATCAGGCATTCAGCTTCTGCTCTGTTAAACCTGAATGAACGCTAGCATTCAGCATTGTGCAGTGCAGCGGGAATCGCTTATCATCTAATCTCAATATTGACATGTCAAAAAGAGCCATTTTCCCCCCTAATGCATCCCAATATTTGAAAGCAGGGCAAAGCTTGTAAGAATCAAAGTGACGGCACTGCTATCAATACCCAAAACAACTGAAATGCACGCAGCGAATCATTAAGTCCGTGCGCGTGTTTTCAGTCTGTCACCCAATTTGGTGTTGAATCATGATTGGCTCATGATTGGCTATTGCAATATTGAAATTACATCAATATTGCAATTTATTTTAGCTCGGTTCGCATTCACAAGGCAATATTTCCAAACCGACCCAACTTTGTTAATAAAAGTCATGCGAGTAAACTCTCATTCTATTGGTCAGATTGCATCTGTTTATTTTCCGGAATTCCGCTCAAAGATGTCATACGTCAGGATGGACAGACTGCCGCTATGCGTTTTTGTGGCGCTTTTTTGGGGGGGAAACAATCCCTTTAAAATGACAATTTAAATGTTTTTGCAGCTGGACTCATGGTCTGTAATTCTGAACGGCTCGGTGGAGATCACGTACCCAGATAACCGGACAGAAATCCTGTGCATGGGCAACAGCTTTGGCGTGTCCCCCACCATGGAGAAAGAGTACATGAAGGGGGTGATGAAGACCAAGGTGGACGACTGTCAGGTGGGTCAACAATCGAATGACATTAAACTCACAAAGCAACCCCCGGTCATATTTCACATCAACATAATGATGATCAAATATTTTTAGTTTTCCATTAAAGCAATGAATCCTATTTGACTTACCAGTAGATTTGCTATGTATTGTGCCACAACGTTCCAAATGATGAATGTGTGAAAACTTTTAAATTGACTCTATCTTCTTTATGCCAAATACATCGTTTTATTTCAGTCTTTAAATTGTAGGCTAAAATACGCTCTGGATATTTTCTTCATGAGATCCTTTAATTTTCGGATTTCTAAATGACGAATAAGCATGCAAGGAAAATGTTAGTGATCCCCCGCCCAAACTATTTCATCGGTTTGTGATGACTCATTTACTGCAAAAGTGATGAAGCCCTGCCCGTTCATTAAGTCTGAGAATAATGCAGCGATCAGTGAAAATTTTGCAGTAATGAAATCTTCATTATCACATGGAATCATTTGTAAGTTCTGCTGCATGTCGAAAATGTATTTATTTTCTCTCTGTATTCTTTTTCCCTCTGTTAGTTTGTGTGCATTGCACAGCAGGATTACTGCTGCATTCTCAACCAAGTCGAGAAGAACATGCAGAAGGTAGAAGAAGAGGGCGAGATTGTGATGGTGAAGGAGCATCGCGAGCTCGATCGCACAGGCACCAGGAAGGGACACATTGTCATCAAGGTGAGAATCCAGCGCAGAACGACCCAAATGTCTCACACTGTGTGACATCAGCATTTGTTAGGTCTGCATGATACATTGTAGCAGTACTTTTTTACTATGCGCAAAAAATAAATACTGTATACTGACGTTGGAACCACTCTCGATCGACAAGCTGTTTCCACTGATTTACACAGATGGTTCGAACGTGTCCCATAATTGATTCCTAAACATGGAGATCTGCTAGCACAGCACAGTAGAAGCATACATGGGGTTGAATGTCAAATAGGTTTTATGAGAAAAACTACTTTGACATTTGGAGTTGATGGAAACAATAAAATGGAGCCGGAGCTGGCTGGCTGATCCACAGAAGTCGCCAAAAGTGATGTCTGGAGGGCATATTTTGTTCAATATTTGTTTGTAATGTCCCCTCTCTTAAAAATAAAGCATCAAAATATGAAACACTTAACTTTTAAGGTATTTTTTGGGACGAAATATATTTGCTGCAAACGTAAATTGCAGCATATCCAGAAAAATGGGTGTCCTTCGCTGCTGTCCTTCTAAAACCCTCATATCCCCATATTTCGTGTTTTTTTTTTGTAAATCATTATTATTAGTCACCCTTCATGGTTGTCACTGGGGTTTGCAAATATATAACCAATAAAAAGTTAACTTGTCAACTTTGACAACACAATGTTGAATAATTCAGTTTCTTGAAAAACAGCGAATTTGGGCATCTGAGGTTTTGGACTACAGATTTATCAGTTACTGTTTTGTTGATTCTCTGGTGAAGCCTTAACTCATGAGTTGGGTGTCCGAACTACGCAACAAACATATAGGAAATAATGAACATCATATATGCCATATTTATTTATCTGATCGAAACGGTCACTACTTTATATTTGGGGCAAATTGTAGTCAGTAGGGTTGCATTACTAATACATCATTCTGGCATCTTCCGAAGGCCTTTGGGAAACACTTGATCTCACATTCATTCATTTCCGTAGGGCACATCGGAGCGACTCACCATGCACCTTGTAGAAGAGCACTCGGTGGTGGACCCCACCTACATCGAGGACTTCCTGCTTACCTACCGCACCTTCCTGCCAGGCCCCATGGTGGTGGGCAAGAAACTGCTGGAATGGTTTCATGACCCCAGCCTCAGGGACAAGGTAAACATGCAAACAGCATTATGGAAAGAGCTTATAAATAGCAGCCCTTGAGTTTGTGACTTTAAAGGAATAGTTCACCCCAAAATGAAAACTCTGTCGTCATTTACTTACCTCAATTTGTTCCAAATCTGTATATACCGTATTTCATTTTCTAACAATGCTTTTAACCACCATTGACTACCATAGCAGTAAAAATTAATTTGTAAATTGCTTTGTTGAATACAAACAAAGATATTTTAAAGAATGTCGCAAAGCAAACTGTTCTGGGATTCTTTGGACAACCATTGTCATTTTTCTACTATGGTGGTCAATGGTGGCCAAGAAGTGTTTGGTTACAAGCATTATTCCAAATTAAATACATTTATACATATTAAGACCGAGAGTAAGTAAAGTATGAATAATTTTTTTTGATTTGGGTAAAGTGTTTCTTTTAGGCGAACTGATGCTTACCTACCCTATAGGATCAAATCTAATCCACACCTCAAATTTCCTCAGGTTACACGGGTAGTCTTGCTGTGGGTGAACAATCACTTCAACGACTTTGAGGGTGACCCCGCAATGACGCATTTTCTAGAGGAGTTCGAGTACAATCTGGAGAGAGAGGTCAGCTGTCCGTCACAGAACTTGAAAATTAACTTCTCTTCCTTCAGCCGCATCGTGTAATTCTTCTCTTTCTTTCTCAAGCAGAAAATGTGCGGGCACCTGAGACTGTTAAACATAGCTTGCGCTGCCAAAGCAAAGCTGCGGGTGGTGACCCTGACCAAGCCCTCCAGGGAAGCCCCCTTGGCCTTCACCCTGCTGGGGGGTTCAGAGAAGGGCTTTCGCATTTTTATCGACAGCGTGGAGCCGTGCAGCAAAGCTGCAGAAGTAGGCCTTAAACGTGGAGACCAGGTAAACTCACAGGACCTGATGTACCAGAGGTTAAAGAAATAGTGTACACAAGCAGCATGTTTTTTTACAGTTGTTATCCGGCTGGAAGTGGGACTCATTGTGGGAGCATTTGTAATTGCTGTTGTGTTATATCACGCAGAGGAATAAGTGTTAAAGAAATGTAGAATTCCTAGAATAAATGTATGATATTGTTTTATTCACTCTGTCTTTAGATGTACAAAAAACAGATAAAAGTTTTATATTTTTCTCAAATATATGCATGTATGTCTATGTGGTTATAAATGCTAAATTAATATGCACAGTACATAGACATATATAATTTTTTGCGAGCCCTCATTATTATTTGTTTAAACAGCTATTTTCATTTATCATACACTTGTTGACATAGACAGACATGTACAGTTTGTCAGTGAACGATTCAAAGGTCTTGTACATGCAACACTATATATCTCAGTTTAGTTTAGTATCTCCTAAACATGTTCAACGCTTTCATTCAGGATAAATAAGTAACGTATATTTTTATTTAATCTACATAAATTCCATCTTCATTTCAGATACTGGAAGTAAATGGGCAAAATTTTGAAAACGTGCCGCTATCCAAAGCCAACGAGATCCTAAAAAACAACACGCATCTGTCTATTACTGTGAAAACAAATCTCTTAGGTAAGAAAAACTGAGTCATCATTTCACAGGTACACAAACTGTTGTTGGAAGAGAACCTAATATTTTCCTTGTGGTGCCTTTCCTGCTCTTAGTGTTTAAAGAACTGCTGGCCAGGCCTGACCAGGACCAAGAGCAGGACCCGGAAGAGGACCTGGATAGGAAGAACGGCGCTCCTCACATCCCCAAAATCGGGGATATTAAGAAAGCTACCCGCTACTCCATCCCTGACCTAGCCGTTGATGTGGAGCAGGTCATGGGCCTTGAAAAAGCCAGCAAGAAAGGAAAGGCCAACACCGTAGGTGGCAGAAACAAGTTAAAGAAGATCTTCGATAAGACGCTGACCAGTATTTTACCACCCAAACCATACAAGTGAGCTGGATGAATACTAAAAGGCTCCATTGGGGATGTTCATTGCAGTGTTGTAACTCTTTTGGTTGGTTCACAGTGATGTTGGGGTGGGACAGTCCCAGGATGACAGTATTGTAGGGCTAAAGCAGTCGAAGCAGATTCCTCCTGCTCTGCCTGTCAGTGGAAACCTCTCATCCAGCAACCCTGACCTGCTGCAGTCACATCATCGCATACTTGACTTTAACAACCAGCCTGGTAAGATACTTACTTCAACATGTTACTGGATCAACATCAATGCTTGTTCTTAAACTACATTCTTATCAATCCATTAGGTGTCAACCCTTTGATTCTCCTTAGGGGTCGATTTAGGTTCAGTTCAAGCATTTCATATTTAAATGAGCAAACTACTGTTGTTACCATGTTTTACTATTTAGCTTAAAATCAAGAGTAAACAAAATCCTGTGAAAATGTTGTATTTGTTGAGAGCAAAGACTTCTCTTTAGGTCAATAAGCACAAGTTCATAGCAATTTCCTGTTCTCATTTGATTGACAGGATATTTCGGCCATTATTAAACAATCGGCTGTTTGAAACTATCGGCCGATTGTGCAGATATTACTTGAATCCACTGTTACCGATTGTTGGCTGATAAAACGGTGCATCTCTTGTTAAATATATCCATCCTAAGCCACTTCTTGATCCTTCTCAGACATGTCAGACCAGGTGTTGCGAGTGTTCAAGGCTGATCAACAGAGTCGGTACATCATGATTGGAAAGGACACCACTGCAAAAGAAGTCGTTGCTCAGGCCATCCGAGAATTTGCCTTGACCGCGGCTCCTGAAGCTTATTCGTTGTGCGAGGTGTCAGTCACACCGGAGGGCGTAATCAAGCAGCGCCGCCTCCCAGAGCAGCTCTCCAAACTGGCCGATAGGATCCAACTAAGCGGCAGGTGCTGTCTTTACAGCCACAATGTTTCATATTTTGCAAACGTTGGTAGCTATGTTGCATTTAACTCATACTCGTACATCTATTCCTCGTATCTCTACTCTCAGGTATTACCTGAAAAGCAACATGGAGACGGAAACGTTATGCTCGGACGAAGACGCCCAGGAGCTGCTACGCGAGAGTCTAATCAGCCTGCTGCAGCTCAGCACGGTGGAGGTTGCGACGCAGCTGTCCATGCGTGCCTTCGAGCTGTTCTGCGCCATCGAGCCCACAGAGTACATCGATGACCTGTTCAAGCTGAAGAGCCGCTTATCTGGGATGCCCAGCCTTAAGCTCTTTGAGGAGTCCATTAATCGGGAGACCTTCTGGGTGGCCACGGAGGTGGTGCGTGAACCCAACCAGCTGAAGCGCATGAAGATCATCAAGCACTTCATTAAGATCGCGTTGCACTGCCGCGAGTGCAAAAACTTCAACTCGATGTTTGCCATCATCAGGTACGGAGAGGTTGATTTTAACAAAGAACAGAAAACAACAGATGATTATAAATTATAATGTCAATGTTAAAGGAACAGTTCACCCGAAAATGAAGATGCTGTCTTCATTTGCCTGCCCTCAAGTCTGAATGGATTTCTTTGTTCTGTTGAACACAAAAGAAGATATTTTGAAGAATGTAAACAAAAGAAAGAAAACTGTTCTAGGGGACTTTTGACTAACATCGTCATGGTAGTTGATGGTGGCCAAGAACTGTTTGGTTACAAGCATTCTTCCAAATATCTTCCACAGTGTTCATCAGAACAAAGACATTTAAACAGACATGGATATGGAACGACTGGAGGGTGCGTAAATTACAGAATATTTGGTTTTAGGTGAAATTTAATATTTATTCATAATTTTACTATTCATATTAGTATTATCATCATCAGTTTAAATTTGTAAGTAATGTTATATTTCTGTGAAACTTTGTATTATGCCTTATTTAAAGTATAGCTGTTTAATGTTTAATGAAGACTGTATGTATGTTTTTATCGTAATTGTATGTTAACTTCCTACAGTTATTGTTCAAGAGATGTAGACTTCAGACTTCTTACCGAATTTTCAGATGGTCATACAAAATCATTTGATTTATACAAACACTGTTCCATTTTAGTGTCTTTCTTTTTTTTGCACTTTTGTGTTTTTGACCTCTTAACTTACGTCTGTATCATTTCTAGTGGTCTGAACTTGGCACCAGTGTCCAGGCTGAGAGGTACATGGGAGAAGTTGCCCAGTAAATACGAGAAGCTGTTCAGTGACCTCCAGGACCTGTTTGACCCCTCCAGGAATATGGCCAAGTACAGGAACCTTCTAAACAACCAGAACCTACAGCCACCCATAATCCCACTGTTTCCAGTCATCAAGAAAGATCTCACCTTTCTACATGAAGGTAAGGACTAATAATCCCTGCACAGTACAAACTATGCACTGTATCTAGTCTCGATAGTTATTTTAAAGGTCCAGTTTGTGAAATGTTATCGGCATCTAGTGGTGAGGTTAGGAATTGCAACCAACGGCTCACTCCCCCCCTCCTTTCTGAAGTACTACGGTGGCTGACACAGGGCTAAGATGTTGTCACGTTCTCGCTTCTTTCACACAAAATGCGCCCTTTATGAAAAGAGCAATTTGCTACTGTAGGAACAACAGGGTGAATTCCATGTAAGGGGACCTGCTGTGTAAATAGATAGAAATATCTCATTCTAAGGCAATAAAAACACAACACTTTATTATGTAAGGTCTTTATACACCCTTGAAGACGTACTGTAGTAATGTATATGACATTGCTTAAGGTCACAAATTGCACCTTTAATAATTGTAATAAACATAGATGTTTGAAATAAAAATCATACATTTATCCACATTTTATTCTTTTGGGATTAAATAGCCTAATGGACTAAAGCACACATTAGTTTCAAAACATCCTCCTTTGTCTAAAAGCAAACAACGTACCTGATAGTTTCAGTCATAGATGAGTACATCAACACGGTTTTCACCACTTTTAAACGTCAATAATGCCTACAGGGTGATTGAAAACTTGGCAAGCCCCGCCACGTGAGGGTATGAAGGAGAAAGCAGGATGGATAGATAGCATCTGCCGTTTATTTTTAACAAGGACCATCATCAGTCAGATCTTAACAGTTTGTTTTAGCACAGGGTGTGATCCTGTCACTCACAGGCTTTGTACAGAGGGTCTTGTTGAATGGTAGGACAGTTAAAGACTGTATTTGACACAACAGTGAGTCCACAAGACGTCGTGTGTGCAGAGATGAACAAATCACTTGCTCTTCACTGATCTACATACTAGAAAAAACAACTACTGTAAAAACTATGAAACCATTCAAAAACATTTACTGTGTGTGTGTGAACCCTTTAACTCTTTATTTCTCTAGGGAACGACTCAAAGGTGGACGGTTTGATCAACTTTGAGAAGCTGCGTATGATTGCTAAAGAGATTAGACATGTGGGTCGGATGGCAGCTGTAAACATGGACCCGGCTTTGATGTTCAGAACCAGGTGAGCTCCGGTGACTCCTCTGTCTATATTTCAGGCTGGACTCTTTGAGAAGCTTTAAGAGGCCGTTCACTGCAGCGTGTTCACCCTCACGCTTCCACACGCGGCCTCTGCCAAAGGTTTTTGTACCCTCTTGAAGTGAACGTTAAACAGTTGTGTATGTCACTCTTTGTCTGTATTTATTGTGCCAAGAGTTATTCTTGTCTCTCTTGATCTGTGGTGCACCTCACCTTGGTACCTCCGGTCTGCTTTTTCTCAAGTATGTCTTCCTCTCTTTCTCATTGGCTTTCTCCCCCCATTTCTCTCGTCCACCCCACGCATCACTGTTCATGGCTCTCCCTTACAGGAAGAAGAAATGGAGGAGTTTGGGGTGAGTATGGCGAACTCTGACCTCCGGCCCCCGACGTGTGACCCTCTTTTCATTTTGGCTGCCTGCTGACTGTCCTTCATTATTCTTTCTTCATTTGAGAATGCTTCCATCTCGAGTGCTTGAGACGTCACTTTTGCTATTTAGGGTCATTGAGTAGACTCACCTCATTCAGAGTTCATTTAATAACACCATCGATACCGCAGTGTGCATGAATTTATTTACAGTCATTTGGTTCTAGCTCATTTATTAATCCGATGTCCCATGATCCATATTTAGCAAAAGTTATTTGTTTTAACGTGTCCCTTTCAGCTAAACCGTACTTACCGTAGCTGCACGCCGCCTACTAAGCATTTGCAGTTTTGTGTGAGGTTTTGTTTTTATGATTTTCTGAACTGTGACTAAGATGAGATGTGTGAATCGCAAACCTAGCATTTTGACTATATGAGATGATTTTAAATAATAAAGTAAATGTAGTGATGCACCGGTATGGACATTTTGGCAAATAACACGATCATTCTTTAACATTTTCCACCGAAAGCAGACTATATTGGCCGATATAAAGTCTCTAAATATGAATATAAAATTCCCTAAGACTGAAACAAAAGGCAAAAAGTGGAAAACTGCTTTTATTTGAAAACATTCACTGCAGAAAACAAGGTAACCATTAGTTCTCCTTTTCCCCCTCAAAATCATGTCACAAACGTACTTCATGATTCTTTAACCTTCAAACCTTTCTGGTATATACATATTTTTTTAATAAACAAATTATAGGTGTTCTTCCAGACAGCCCAGTAAATTTTTCTTAATAGCCACCGGTATAACAGGTCTCAAAACAGAATGCATTCAGACAGCAGTCTGATTCAAACTATATGTTTTTGTTCCTATAATTTACACATTCATAAATATCTACATACTGTAAGTGAATGATAAAGATAGAAAGACTGTACTGTATTTTAACAGTGAGCAGCGTGCAGCTGAAGAAGTTTGACAAGAGGAGATCATTTTTGATTTATCGACTATAATATATCGACCTAAATTTTATATACCGATATGGGCGATAATGTATGGTACATCCCTTGATAAATGTTTATTATTCAATTTGCCAGATGGTTTTATCGAAAGCAACTTATTTTGTTAGTATGTGTTTCTTGGGAATTTGACCGATTTCTTTGACATGATGTTCTACATATTGAAGGGCTGTCAAACGTATAATCCCATCCAGAATAAAAGCTTGTGTTTACATAATAAATGTCTGTGTACTGTGCATATTCATTTTGTATTTACATAAACATAAAGGTTTATAATTGCAAAATATTCAAATGTATTTTTTTATTTTTTCCATTAATTGAAATTATATATAAATGTTTATTCATTCATGTATATTTTATAGCTTTCTTAAATACAGTATATGCATGTATGTGTATATAAATACAGAATCAATATGTACAGTACACAGATATATATCACTTAAACACAAACTTTTATTCTGGATGCGATTAATGTATGACAGCCCGAACAAAATTAGCTATAGAAATACTTTGTTGTTACTGCTGCTGTTTTAAGTAGAAAACAAGTAGACTAATATACTAATATCCCCCCTAAAAACTGAAATATATAATAACATTTAAAGCGTTGGAAATGCTGAGGTATATAGTAAAAACGGTTCAGCTACACACCTGGAAATAATCACACTGTTATTTTTCCTTCTCACAAAATTGGAGGACGCGACTTTGGCTATTTATTTAACATCCCATTTTAATTTATCTGCCTGAGATGTGAAACGCATGGAATGTTTGGAATGTTCTGAGCTGTAAGGAATGGACTTACTGCATGTCAGAGAGCGTGCTGCCTGATCCCGGATCAGTGGTATTACCCACAGCTTAAATCAACTTTCATCTGTGTGTGTGTTCAGGTCTCTCAGCCAGGGCAGTGCCAACGCGGCCGTCTTGGATGTAACCCAGACGGGCGGACACAAGAAGCGCGTCAGACGGAGTTCATTCCTCAATGCCAAGAAGCTATACGAGGACGCGCAGATGGCACGCAAGGTCAAACAGTACCTGTCTAACCTCACCCTGGAAACCAATGAGGAGAGCCTGCAGATGCTCTCTATACAGTGCGAGGCCTCTATTAACACATGTGAGTGCTGCGTTGGATTTGATCTTGTTTTAATAAGTAAAAGAGAAATTTGATCCAAAAGGCAACTGTAGATGGTGTATCGATTCTGTTGGTTAGTCAATAAGAGATTTCCAAGGCTTAAATAAATCGCAAATCATTCCTTAAACCCTAACTTGATAGCGCACCTAGACTTTTGAAATTGTGGGAATCACAAAATCCACAAAAAATGAAATTTTTACACTGAAAAAGGTATAGAAAATGAGAACAATACAAATCAGATGGATAAATATGAATATCTATTAATTCTATTAGAAGTAAAGGATAAAGATACATTCTTTGTCTTAAATTGCGTTGCAGTGCCCAAGAGTTCTGGAGACAAAAAGAGACCCGACACATCTCCCGTGGTCACACGGGCCATCCACCAGCGGCAGCAGCTTCAGAAAGCCAACCAGGCGCTTCAAGTGCCTGCTGTCGCCCTCTACCCATCTCGCAAGAAAGTGCCGGTTAAAGACTTACCACCGTTTGGTAAGACCTATGCATCTGTGCATTTTTTCAACCGGACGGAAATGTATTTATGGTGCTCACACGACCAACGTTTTTGTACAGGTACAAGCTCACCGGGCTCTCTGAAGAAGATTCTGTCCCTTTCAGAGGAGGCTGGAGAGAGACACAGGAAGCTGGCAGAGGACAGCGTGTCCAACAATTCCTCACAGCTGTCCTCTCCTCCCACGTCTCCTCACAGCTCGCCAAAGAAAGGTGAACGCGGATATACGTATACTGTATCTGTACATTTTCCATAGGGTGCATTTGGGATATACTGTAAACGTGTTTTTCTTGTAACCTCGGGTGTTCGCTCACACTGTTTATTCTTCTCTCATTGACATATGCGCCAATTGAGGCATTGCTTCCCTGGTTTGGGGTGTGCCATTAAATCTATATTCAGAGTGCCAGAGACCCCGCATCTGTAACACAGGTGACGCCTCCGTTAGTTGGTGCCCCCTAGTGCCCTTACAGATTACATTTATGCTTATTTGACATGTTTATACTGCCATCTAGAGGTTAGCTGATCATTTTAACTTTATTGAGAGATGATTTTAGTAACGTTTTTAAAAATCAGGTTTCTTATGTTTGATTTCAAATAGAATCGTATGCTGCTGTGGTTGTGATATTGCATTTAGTTATTTAAGGAATTTTAATTTAGATCTGGCTATGAAAACAGTTGCAGATAAGAAATAGGACCAAACATTGCGAACAAACAAACTGTGTTTGAGCGCCTTTATACCGTTTTTATTTCATCCTGCATTCAGCCATGGCATCTATAAGAAGTCACAGTTTGAGGGGGTTTTCCTCCTTCTGTAGGAAAGCACCAGCAGGTAACAGGGTTTGAAACAGGTTTAGCCAGAGAGAGCTCACACAAGCATTACTATGAGCGGCCCACCAATGTGGACGTGACGTAATCCTTTAAGGTTTCACAGTTACATACAAAACATGCAATTGCAACAACTATAAACATAAATGCTGTCTATGTAGGTTTTAATATTTAGACATGTCTGTTTGGGTCTGTAAACTGTAAAGACACAAATAATTTAAAGTTGCATATTGCTGATGTCCTTCTGAAACCTCGTATCTCCATATTTTGTGATATTTTTTCTCTAATGTCTCTAGAGACTAAATGCATTTAAATACCAGAAACGCTGCAAATCTTATTATTTGTATATGTATAAGTTGAGTGAACTCTCTCCTCGGGTATACAGTAGTTTGCTTTTTGCTCCTGTTGTAGCTGCCAGATATAAAGTACCGTGCGTGTGTGTATGTGTTTAGGGTTCAAGTTTATCATCTTTTGAAGAAAGTGTCTGGTTTTGATTAGCGAGGCTGAGAAAGGGGCCATTTTGGCTCAAGTAGATGCTTTGGTAGCTGTAGTCTGTTGCCTTTTAACAATTGAGGCTGCACAGGGAAACGTTACTCAGTTACTTTCTGTCGGGTAGCATAAAGGTTTAAACCTTCTGTAATCCTTTAAAATGTTTATTTTCTATTTAACACTAAAAATTATCACTAAAGTTCCTTAAATGACCAAACATTTCTGTGTTCTGTTTTATGCTAATCGCAGTGTTATCATGGCAACAGTCTCCTGTGCAAAGTGCTATTTGTGTTGTGCAACCTATAGGAGAAGGTCCCTCATCAGTCCATCTAAACGTTAGATGCACAACGTTTTGGACCAAAGCCTACAGTATCAGAAGTATCTTAAGGCTGAGAAACTGATTGTTGATGTTGTTTTATGTGATATTTTCCCAGGATATGGTCGACCAGGCGATTATCTGTCAGATTCTGGTCACAGTGAGATCTCCTCACGCTCCAGTCTGGTGAGCACCTCCTCTCTGGACATGGGACAGGAGGAACGGAGGCAGAGATACGGAGGACTGGCCGGAGAGGTTCACTGCGGTGGTCATCGCCTGGAGCGCAGGGCGACTGCGGACCCTGACCAGTATAGTTTGGGGTAAGAAATGCTCACAGATGACCATTTTTGTTAAAATGCTAACCAGAGCAGGTGTTCAGCATGAAGAGCTTTATTTTCTTACTTTTACGCCTTTTAGATTTGTTCTAATACTCATTTTGATCTTAATTCATAAAAAGTCCGAGAAATGTAATAGTTTTGAAAGGTCATTGGTTTAGTTCCCACATTGCATTCAAAAGCTTGACTTTTTATGTGTTTATAAGATGCTTTTGGCAGTTTTTTTTCCGTATATGAGAGGTTTAATAGACACAATTTAAATGTCGAGATGCAGATAGACGTTGTTTAATTATTTTGTTTTCTTCCTCATCCTCTTTCAGGTCCTATTCATCCATGCAGGACTGCCGCGGTCTGTATGCCGGCGCCACTGTTCTGTCTTCCCCCAGCTCAGAGGAGCTCACCCATGACCAGGGCGACCGGGTCTCTCTCGACGCCGCCGATTCTGGTCGTGGCAGCTGGACTTCCTGTTCCAGCGGATCGCATGATAACATTCAGACCATGCAGCAGGGACGCAGTTGGGAAGCTCTGGCTGAGGGGGCGGGGCTCTGGGGAAGCAGAGGGAGCTGGGCGTCGGCCTGTTCCTCTACGTCTTCGGTGGCTTGTTGGGGCGAGGAGACCGAGGGTGACACGGGCACGATCAAGAGACGGGGAGGGAGAGATGTGACCACAGACCCAGAGACCAGCAGCATCACCTCCACTGGTTCTGAAGAGTCCAGACACCACAGTCGCCGGCCCTCGCCCATCACCGCGGGCAACACCAAAGCCTTGATCAGTAAGTTGCCACACGAAATTGCAGATATGTCGTAGTTTCTTGCAGCCGTACCGTATGTTTTTTTGTGATAAACCAGCCATCTTTTAAAATGTGTGTAAATATTTCAATTTGTAGTGATGCGATTCTAACGGGAGTGTTTAAAATGTCACATGACTCACTGTCTAAAAAATCGCATGCGTATCAGTAGCATGAACTAGTGCATGTCTGCATGCTTTCCGTCCATTTGTGTGAGGAGCATCAATGGTAGCATTGGTGTCTGTCTCCTCCCCCCTCCCAGCACGGAAGGAAGGCCGTTTCCGGGACCCCCCGCCCACACCGCCGGGCTACACGGCACTGACCATCTCGGACGTCACGGAGACCTCGACCCACTCTGGGAGGAAACCTCCGGACTACACGACCGCCCTGCAGCGTTCCCGCCTCGTCACACACTCCCCCGACTCCCAGCATCCCCCCGCTGCCGGGAAGCCCGCTCTGCTGGACCCCCGGGGCCAAGGGGATGAGGAGGCTGTGAAGATGGAAGAGGAGGGTGAGTGCTTGTCTCCCAAACTCAGATCTCAGAGGAGGAGAGGTCCACACACAGCAGTTCCCCCCAGGCCATGAGTTACATACACCACCCCGACAGGAAGGTAAAACATCCCAAACTCCAGATACAAACACACACTCACTCACACGCGCACACAGCCAACCAATCGACACTCACACCAGCACAAGTGCTGCATGCCAGGAGGTCAGCTCCTTCACCTGCCCACCATCACCAACGCATCTCACACAGTGCATGCCTCGCCACGGAGACAGCCTGCACCTCGTCGCCGTGGCAACATCCTAGTCATTGCTCCCCGCTCTGCTGTGTGTATTGGCTCTCACCCATCAGTGCTCACAGGAACATCACTAGATTTGCCATCGTAAATGCTTGAACGTGCTAGATGAAATATGAAATAGTGAGTTACAGTGTGTTTGATGTCAGCAAAATGATGATGCTCAGGTGTTATTTATTGGAATGTTTGACTTTATAATGTTGTCTTTGGTACGGTAAGGGAAGAATGTGTGTTTTATTCATTTTTATTCAATTGTTTGCATCTGGCTCTGTGGCAAACCCTAGATGCGTAGAGCTAGGAAGCATTTGTAAGCATTTCTCATTCATGGATTCATTCGTTAAGGTACTTACTGTGGAAATGCCAACTTCGCACGCGCATGAACCGAAATTAACTTTTCGGTCTGTGTGTGTTTATCTGGCTGGGTAGTGGTTAATAATATAATTATTTATATTTGATTTATATTATTTTTCTTTCATAATTGTATTGTATAATTTTAAGATTTGTTGAATTTTGTTGTATGTTAATTGTATTTAGTAAACAATTTATGGGTCGTATACCTTTGAAGAAACCGCATGGGTAATCTAGTGGGTAAACCTTTTTTTACTTAAACAATTTATAGATGGATTCATCGGACGCAAACGCCTGGCCAGAAGATAACTTCCTGTCTGTATTTGTTTATAAAATAATACACTTTAAAATTTATATTAGTATTTAATTGTATATGCATTGTATTAAATACAATTAAAACTTCTCAACAGTGTGGGCCACATAACCTTTGTGTACGTTGTTGCCATTGAAATATTTAGTTAGCAGGATTTAGCCCTATGGTTTAGAACAGAGCCAATGTTTATTAAGACCATCATGTCTATAGCGCTAACAAAACTTCTCTTTCTTTTCCAGAGGATGAACAGGTGTCCGCTGTGTGAAAGGTGACGACACTGGCTTTTATACGTCTGCTGCAATGACTGACAGGCCATTTTAGAGCCTCCACAGGTCAAGACAGCCAGACCATCCAGTCTACATCTCGCCGGCACTGCCCTTCTCCCTCCCAGTGATGGATTCATCTCCCTGCCCTGCCTTAAAGCATCATGGGGGGTTTGTTGCCCTGCATGCATAAAATACTGTGAAGAGAGGAGGCGAGCAAAAAACAAATTATTTGGCACTTTGGAGAACGTAAAACTGACAACCGAACAGCGCTTTGACATTCACTCACTCACTCACAAACTAACTACTGTTAATGGTTATCTACAGACAATGCCCTCCTTCTTTTGCTTAGATGTGACACAAACCCATTTAGAAGTTTCCCTCAGCACTTGTTTTTAAGGCGTAAACTGATGCACACGTTTCAGTCGCCCGTCTGCTGGGTGTTTGTAGCCTGAAAGGCAAAGAAGGATTCAGACTGTGATTTATCAACCTCGTGCACAAACTCTGATGACAACACTCATATCTTGTGGTTCAGTATTACAGTATTATATTTACAGTCGGGTCGAGGAGCTCGGCTTGGGGACAGCTTTTAACTCTACTGAGAAACTGGAAAGTACATCATGACAACCGGAGTTCACGTTGTGACTCCTGACATGCGTAGCACACCGCTTTACAATGGAAGACGCTGTTGAGTGAGTGATTGTGGGTTCATGGCCTTAGTGTGATTGAGATCCATGTATGAATGAAAGACCGGGTTTCTTAACAAGCGTTTGAGAAAGGCCAAACATATTGTCATCTGTTGGTAGTAGAAGAACGTAAGTCCAGCCAAAGGCCCACAAAAGATACGCTCAAGAACATGTAGATCGGAAATTCGGCAAACTTTGAAGTTTGTTCTCTGCATCGACACGAGCGGTTTTATCGAACATATCTACGGTTTAAAAGCTCATTAAAGTGCTCTTGGCTGTGACGCAACATCAAACGCCCCCTGTTGGTCAAAATGAGAACAGGAAGCAACTCAGGCAAATGGGCGCGTCGTCTAATTTGGGTGCTACTTCCTACCTGTAAAGTGATACAGTATATATCATTAGGAAGGTGTGTTTCGTGCCTGGATACAGTGGTTTTTGCGTAAGGTTTTGTTTTTTATGGGGCGTCGGGCCTCGATCAGCTGCACACAGCTTCCAGAATCACTCACAGAAACCCAACTGTGCTTTCAAGACTCTGGAACCTGAAGCTTAACAGTGAGATCGAGTCACTTTCATTCTTTTTGTTTACGCTGATCACATTGATCGGTAGTTAGAAATAATAGACGAAAGAGAAAAAGACTTTGCAGTGTTTTCCACTGTACCCTATCACAACTTCATTGTTTCTTTCTCTAGTTGCCTGTTTGTATTTTATTTTCGGCTTTTTTGTAACAATTGCGGATACAGTTGGTAAAACATTTGTAACGTAGATATAGCAACCATCTGCTTCCGCTTTGTTTTTTAAAGTAAATATTCACAAGCAGGCAAGCCAAGACGAGTCGCTTGTTTTGCTAAATAAGTTGCACAAATTGTACAAGCGTAAATACAACAAGGTAAATAGTAGTAGGTAGCTGTTCTGCTGCTCTGTTCGATATGTGATGTCAAGTGAGAAATGTACATTTAGCTGGTGAAGATTATGTTTGTTTTTCGTTTTTTGACTACTTTTACCTGTACGTCTTTTACAAAGACAATTGGTGGAGTATGTATTTGTTTTTGGTTTTTTTGTCTTTTTTTGTATTTTTAATACAATAATTGTAAATATTGGTTATATTTTTGTTTAATTGTAGAAATGTATGATGTTTATGCCTCAACATCTAGCTTATAAGAAGCTGGGAATCAATAAATTTGACAAAATGAATCAACTTATAGATTTTAAATGCACTTATTATTGTTTTGTTTGTCCTGCATTGTTTTTGTTTTAAAACGTTGTTACTTTAAATGACCTCTAGCACCATTTAGTGTTTGCACAAGATAGGACATGGACGTAACTTGAAATGTGTATCTCATACTTTTCTAACTGACAAATGTATGTTGGGGTTAATAAAAAGACATCCATATCTGTATGCTGTTGATGTTGAATACCGTGTGCTGATCCACAGATTCCTTATTCAGTTTTGACACATTCGGGAGTCGCATGTTCAGCGGTTCAGCAGTTGTGGGACATAACACATACCGGAGGATGTTAGTATAAGAAAAAGGAAGACAGGAGTTAACCATATACAGATTTTTTCTGTAAAATAAATGTGACTTGGCAGTTGCGACACTTAACACATATTAAGAAATGTTAGTGTAAGAAAGAGGAAAACATTACACTCTGAGAAATGTTACTGTGAAAATTTACGTTAAACAATTTTAACGCTCAAAGAAAATGTGTGCATTTTAAAGCTGTGAAAGCAATTAAATAAACTGTTTAAATGGAGTACATGCAAGCAAAAACTCAAATTTTGAATTCACCAAAATATTAAGTGAATACTTTTTTATCAAATAACTTTAAAATGTACATATATTATTAGAGAAATTAACGGTTTATTTGCCAAGCCCACAGAATTATTATTTTGTACGCCTGTACTTAAATGTGACTTTGCACTTGCGACACTTAACACATATTAAGAAATGTTAGTGTAAGAAAGAGGAAGACAGGAGTTAACCATCTACAGATTTTTTCTGTAAAATAAATGTGACTTGGCAGTTGCGACACTTAACACATATTAAGAAATGTTAGTGTAAGAAAGAGGAAGACATGCGTTTTCTTATACAGATTTTTTTATTGTATGGTCGTGTTCAGACTTGACCTCTTTTTAGAAGCTGCTAGCATCTGTTTTACATTATAATCCTATGGAGTAAATGAGGTGACCACCCCCCAACAAAGCAAATGTGGGACAGGTAATCTGTTTGTGTAGGACACCACTGAAAGGTAGCGTCAAACTGTAATATAATGACGAATGAAACACTTTTATATCATTTTTCTTTTAGCTCGTAATAATAATTTGTTATTTAGTCCATTCCAACTACAACATAACTAAGACATATGGGCCCAATTAGCCATTTTCCCCTTAGTGTCATGTGATTTGTTAGTGTTACAAGGTCTCAAGTGTAAATGGGGAGCAGGTGTGTTACATTTGGGGTTATCGCTTTCACTCTCTCATACTTGCCACTGGAAGTTCAACATGACACCCCATGGCAAAGAACTCTATGAGGATCTGGAAAAGCTACAGTTTATTGAGGGAACCATGAATGCCAACATGTACTGTGACATATTGAAGCATAGCATGATCCCCTCTATTCGGAGACTGGGTCGCAGGGCAGTATTCCAACATGATAATGACCCCAAACACACCTCCAAGATGACCACTGCCTTGCTAAAGAAGCTGAGGGCAAAGGTGACGGAGAGCCATCCACAAATGCGTGCACTGATCCACAAATGCGCAGAAAGCGATCCACAAATGTGCAGAATGCGATCTTCAAATAAATTCCATAAAAATAAATGTGTAATTTTTTTTAAGTAAAACAGACGCTAGCAGCTTCAAAAAAGAAGTCAAGCGTGAACACGGCCTAAGAAAACTATATAAAAAGATGTTTAAAAATGTGTTTAAACTAACTTAAATGTGTTGTACAAATAGTAGTAGGCTCTAAACGGTTGAGATAATTGAAAAAGTTTTGTCCAACAATTTCATTCTAAAAAACAGAAAAATGGATTTCCGGGAGTCCCGGAAGGCTTTGCATGAGGCTGTTAATTTATAGTTTTTCTGTAAATATTAAGACTAAATGTTAATTTATCTTTGAACAAACTGCTGCCAGTAAAACTGTAATTTCTACAGTTTTTATAACAGTGAACTGTTTAGAGTTTGGCTCATGATTCACCTTTAAGAACGCACACAACAAAATGACTTTAACAGTAAATAATTACCATTTTATTGTGAAAAATAATCAACTTTAAAAGAAGTATGACACAGGTGAACAGTGCCAACGTGATGATGGGACGGTGGGCCCATTAAGTACCAGCACACCAGCTGAATTTGATCATGCAGCAAGCTCCATCTCAAACTCCAGCAGTGAAAGTTTTCCTTTATGATCCGGGTGCCATTAGCAGCTTACCAGCACTATTCTCCATCAGATTGCTGCACAAAGGCTGCCAAGAGCCTCATTCAAGATGAAACTTTAACAGCAGAATCATGAACACTGTATAAGAAAACCTAGATGACCTCAGAATGTGTTTCAGATCTGTTGACAGCACCACAGTGAGGGAGACTTCTGGCTTCATGAGGATACTGCAGGATGGAGACTTCCATTGGTTCCTGCAGCTGTTTCGTCAAATCATGTTCACAGCAGCTATATGCAAATTGATGCAGTCCTCCTCCAACAAGCCCTCCGGAACTTCATAATAGAAGCGCAGTCCGTTAACTAATATTTATTATATAATCAAAAATATATAACTTATAATAAATAATAAGTCATTTAAGAATTTATAATGTATTATAGCAATTTTAATAACTACAAAGCTGTGTTGTTGTTTTTTTTTGACAGGACTGTGACACAATCCTGGCCCTCAGCAAAAATGGTTCTCCTTTTCTACCACTTATCTAACATCTTACATTTCGTGCTGAAACTGTGGCTCACCCTTATAACTGTTTCCATGTCACCAGCTGAAGCGGAGAGGTGTTTCTCAACCTTAAAGAATATTAAGACTTTTAAGCTAAATCTAATAGGACAGGAATGTCTGCATGCTTTCCATGGAGAGGGAACTTGTCAGGCACATGCTTTCAATAAGAAAATAATTGATTAATTTGCTTCCAATGAGCAAAATTTATATATAAATAAGTAAAGCGATGTGTGTAGTATACTATACGTTAGTAATGTGATGTGAGAGATTTGGCTGGAGCTGCCATTGGTACACTGTAAAAAAATTAAAGTTGACTTTACATAAAATTTCAAGGCAACTGGCTGCACAGTTTTAGTTTTTTTGAGTTGGCCAAGTAGTTCAACTAACTCAATTAACTGAGTAATGTCAAATGACTCTCTTTCAAAAAACAGTTTTAACTGTAAATAATAAGTTCACTCAACTATGGACATGTTCAACACAACTCAAAAGATAACGTTCATATATTACTTTAATACATAATTGTCCTTTTATTTCATTCCCGATTTATTTTAGAGATTTCTAATATAAACTTTCTACTTATTTTTTGTATTGGCATCACTGCGTCATTCACTTCAGACGTCCAATGGACAAAACTAAAACACTTTTGTGTGTAGTCGTAATATAAAATTAAATAAAAATGATTCCATTATTCAGAATACTGTAATGCCTGCCATTAATAATGTTATCAGATGGCACAACTGATATTCCTGAGGTGAATTCTTCATTCCAACCGACAATTAATAGGTAAAAGTGAATAAATGGCTTAAAATGATTGTAAATTATTATTGTATATATAGTAGATATGCATTCATTCACATTTAGTCATTTAGCAGACGCTTTTATCCAAATATACCCTTATGGTTATTTTTCTGTGTTTGAAAAGTAAAACTGGCTGCTAAAGATACATTTATTCAATGAAAAGTCATAAATAGTATAAATTAGTTAATGCATGAACTAATGGAAATCATTGTATTAGCATTAACCAACATTACCAAAGATTATTACACGGCTCGTTGGCATGCTTGATTCTGATTGGCCAGTCACAACATTGGCATGTTCGTTTTTCCCAGATAACAACCTCTCAAAACTACACACGGTAATCTGGATGCAGCAAATCAATTTAACAGGTTTTTTGACAAATTAAATGTAAATATATATTTGACCCCCAATTTTATTATCATTAATCTGCCAAACAAAGATGATGCTTACCCGACGAACCCAGTGAAACCTCAGACCTCCTTTTCCCAGATTCTTATTCTTGACTGCTCCCTCTGTCAGGCATAAGGCATGGGAAATGTCCTATACGGCAATTCAACTGTGCGGAAATAGTGCTATTATAACACCCAGTCCTATTAAGCGAATATTAATAACATATATGACATTATATTTACAAATGATTAAACCAAAGTGCCTGTTCGAGACATCTGAACGTCGTTTCTTACCTTAAAACCAAAAGCAAACAGCTAGGTCTTTTAAAAAAACGATATTGCTCATTTTCAGAGGCTGTGTTTGTCATTGAGCCTTTAATCATAGCACGGTAAAGCACGGGAGTGGGGGGAAGGATAGAGTAAAACCCTTTCAATGAAGTACAATGTATAAAAGAACATAACATGGATGTTTTAAATAGCTATTTATAGTGGGATATAAAACACACCAAATGGACCACAAAGAACACATTTCTGAAATGGTTTCTGAAACACTAAGGTTTAAAGCTCAGTGTAACATACAGCATGTCACCACTGTGTTTTTGTGACTTGTTTCATATCAATTTGTTTATCAAAATAGGTTCATTATGATACAGCCCCTTATTAAAACATGGCCTGGTTTCACAGACAGGTCTTGGATTAAGCCAGGAGGCCTTAGTAAAATTGGGACATTTAAGTACCAATTGTAACAAAAATAAGCTTTTTCAAAAATTGTTGCACACGTTACGCTTATATCATCACCAGTGTTTGTGTCACCGTGGACACTTGGGGGTTAAAAACCAAAATATTATAGGGAAGTGGGTTCTGCTGGGGCTCCTTGTCTGAGCAGATCATGTGTGTGTGTGTGTGTGCATGTGTGTGTGTGAGAGAGAGAGCGTGAGAGCTTCGCAATGTTTTAATTGGAATTGGTTAAATGTTGTAATTGGAGGTTGTGCAACTACTTGTTCAGCCAACCTCCCTGTTTATAAGTACAGACACATGACAACAATTCTCAGTGAGTAACACCAAATTATTAGTCTGTTTAAAAATTTATGCATGCCTTGGAAGCATTTCTGATAAACATGTTTTAGACAACAGTTCATGTGTAAGTGGAAAAAAAACAAGTATCTTTTTCTGTTTTGATTTTCATGTGTTTTGGTTGGTCGATGACATCATTCTGTTGGAGACGATGGCCATTTTGACTGTCTTTATGACTCTCTGTCTCATTGCTCTGAGTAGTTCAGGTAAGTCCAGTCACAATTATCCCTATTCTAAAACACCTCCATTAAGTTCTGCATCTTTTCTGTGGCAGATTATGTCTAATGACAGTTGGAAAGCCTTTTAATGATGATTCTTTTTTTACCTGGAAGTTCTCACATTTCTCTCTTTGATGATACTGTTGATATTATGATTCTATCTCAATATAGGCAAACACAGCAAATAACGTTATTTACATTTACATTTAGTCATTTAGCAGACGCTTTTATACGAAGCGACTTACGGATGAAGAAACATTGGAAGCAATTATAACAACAAAATACATAAGTGCATCAAAACTAGTCCATTAAGCCTAGCACAGTATACAAAGCTAAGAATAGTCAGGTTAGTATTTTTAGTATATATATATACTAAAAAAGTGACTTTTTTCCTTTTTGGGATGGTACCACTAGTCGTTGTTCCTTCGCAGACCGCAGGGAACATGAATTACAATGTACAATTATTATAATCAGTTGACATTTACTATTTTCTTTGTACTGAAAAAATGTAGTCAAGTGGCCCTGTTGTGTAATTGGATATTTTTGATCAAATAATAATAAAAATAATTCACTGTTCAGGAAGGTTCTGTCCAACTAAATGGTCTAAAGTAGGATCAAAATGCTTCAAGTTCTTCAACTATGAGCTTTCCTGGATGGAAGCAGAGGTGAGAGGTCCTCTATCATGGATTCCACTGGAAGTCCAACCTTCATAATGGAAATAAAAGAAAATGAAAGTATTATAATAATGTGTGACTTTATAAATCTGCCTCTCCACAGAAAACATGCCTGGACAATGATGCGAATCTTGCTTCTGTTCACAGCAATAAGGAGGGCACATTTATAAGTTATCTTATTGAATCTTGCAGTCCTGCCACTGATGAGGTCTGGATTGGTGGCTATACTGTTTCAGTATGTGTCTTATTTCAATTTTTGCTCATGTTTTTTGTGCCCTTTTATAGACAACAAAATCTTCTCTAATCTAATAATACTGCATAAAAAATAAAAAATATTGTACTCTTCTTGTCACAGAGGGAACTTTGGTTGTGGAGTGATGGTTCCAAGATGATCTATAAACAATGGGCCAAAGGAGAACCCAACAATGCTAAAGGAAATGAAAATTGCATTATTATGCATACGAACGGTAATTCTTTGAATTATTCACGATAATGTGATGAATGCTCTGTCAAATTGATGCAATTTTGTAAGACCATAGTAACAAAAAGACTCATTTGATCCAAGGTCTAATTAAATATTTTACACATCATATAATATAATTAAGAATCTGCACTTTCCCTTTATTTTTTTAATTTAGAAGTTGTTTACGAACAGATGAACTACAATGTAATAGTTAAAACATCTTTTTGCCCTTCACCTTCACAGGCAGACACGATTGGAATGATGACCCGTGTACTAGAAAAGTCTCGTTTATCTGTGCCAAAAACTCAGATCCAAAACTGTTTAATGGAAAACCCATTTATTAAATCCTGATGTGAACATTTCTTGCAATAAAAATTAAGCAGCAGTATTTATTGTTTCTTTGATCATCTCTGAAAAGCCATGCACCACAAGTGAGAAAAGACAATGATTTTAAATGATTTAGGTCAACAGCACTATCATGTACCTGACTACAATTCCAAACAAAGTGTATTTTGCTAGCGTATGAATCACTGTACAAAGACACACATGCAGAGAGGTTGGAGACGTTTTTCATGCGGTAGTTGTACCAAAAAAAGGTACAATTAATGAATAATTTTATATATAATTTTTACAAATATATTTTTATTCTCAATTTAAACATTTATTTGGGTGACAATATCATGATTCAGTCTCTCTTGGAGTGTAGGACTGTCACATCTCCACACAGTGGCGCTGCTGCTCCATTGACTAGAAATGCAGATAATATTTGCTGTATAAGCCAATAATGTAAGAGCTAGGCATGATTCATAGTTTTTCATAATAAGAGCAAGGCTGTAAAGTAAAAGGGGGGAAAGGTCAAAAGCAAGGACTTGCATCAATGTGTTTGTGTGCATTTGTTTTGCACTTTTATCTACTGCAATGTTGAAGGTGATTTGCTCTATACAGCAGTGGCTAATACCAATCATATGTAAGTATTCATCTGATACTTCATCTAATAACTATTGATCTAATGATATAATAACATAACACCCACATGTACTTACACGGTTTCAAAAATACATTGTGAATATTTGAATTAATATGAACAAAAACATCCAAATGCTATAATCCAATCGGAGTAAAACTAACTTTGGTTCAAAGTTGTCAGAAGTTTTCGTGATATGGCTACGTAACATTCGTAATCTTGTCTTACAAGACTTGTTGTTAGTGTTGGCTGAGAACTCACTAAAGGAATTAAAGAAATGAGGTAAGGATGCAAACACGCCAGCAAAATGAGCGCTGAACATAATTTGGTTTCATTTTGGGCCGATTCTGAGTGTTACTAATTGGAGGATGCAGCAGACTAACACAATCTAATTCAGGCACTTTCATTCATCCTCTTCCATCAACAAATCACAAAATGCTGACAGTACATCTGGATGGATGCCTATTTACAACAGTTTCTCTAAGATTTAATAATAATTTGATAAAAATACTGCTGCTGTGATTACTACAAGCATACTTAAATAAAACAATAACTGGTATTATTGTGAAAAATCACAATAATACCAGTGTTTTGGACAGAGCTATGGAGTTTTGAGTAGGGTGCGACCCTGGGCCACAAAACTAGTCATAAGGGTCAATTGTTTAAAATTGAGATTTATACATAATGTGAAAGCTGAATAAATAAGCTTTCCATTGATGTATGGTTTGTTAGGATATTTGGCCGAGCTGCATCTATTTTAAAATCTGAAGGTGAAAGAAATATTGAGAAAATCGCCTTTAAAGTGGTCCATCAGAAGCGCTGTAGCAGGCCTTTGCTTAGAAGAAACGGGTTTGTTTTGAACGCGCTCTATTGGCTTACCACTGTAATGACGTTGTGTCGAGTAGATGAACCCGAAACCAGAAGTATGAAGCTTTACACAGATACCAATATTTGAGTCATTTCCAAAGGGCTGGCAGCAGTGAGCGAGTGAAGTGTGTAGTCATGTTTTCAGTCGTTTTTGTTCATTCGGTCACAAAAATACGTTTTGAAATATCTACGGTGTTTACTAATAATTTTGACCCATACAATGTTTTGCTAGCTATTGCCGCAAATAAACCCATGGTTTTGTGGTCCAGGGTCACATTTTCTATAATAAATCTTGAATGCAATGCTTTTATAACTGTGCTTTTTGCATACTCGGTGAAAAACATGCCGCACAACAGCATTGTATGCAAAAATTGGCACAACTTTTCTTTTGTATATTTGGAACTTGGTATTTTTTTGTGTACTGAAAGCAGTTCGGCATGACCAGCACTGACACAAAGTCTACTGTCTCTGACTGTGTGTCTCCGAGAGTGTTTGGCATTGAGCCACTGCTGCCAGCTGTTGAGCTATAATGAGAAAATTCTTGAATAGACTGACAGAACACTTAACACACAGACACACCAGTCAACCTTCATCAACAGATGCATGCATCACAATGCGTTATGTTACCTCAGAATACCCTTTATAGGTAGATGCCCATTGTGTCAACATCTAAATTTGTGTTTAATTATTAAGAAAATCTGTGTTGTACAGCTATGAATGTAAATTGCTTTTTAATTCCAATTTTCAAACAAGAAATGACTGGCTACCTATGTAATAGGACAACTTTTAAAGCAAATTTAGACTGCTATTCTGAGCCAGCAACACTATACAGCAATAATTGAGATTTGTAGTATTCAGACCTCATTACTTTTGTGAGCTCTGAGGCATGTTTTGGATAGTTATTTACCTTGGGTAACCTTATTAGAAATATATTTTACTTTCGGGAAATCTAAGCAGGGATTTATAGCAAAGTATTCTTCAAAGAAATAAGCACTCTATCTTTTCAATGCCTTCAAATGCACACAGGCATCACGTTTAAACAATTCATTTATATATTAATATATTAATAAACTACTGTGACATTTGAATTCTTGATTCTGATTGGCCAGTCGCGACATTCCAAGGGTTGTTCTTTTCAGATAACATCCGCTCAAAATGAATGACACCCTGTGACACGGATGCGAAATCATTTTGAGAGTTAAATAAGTTATGTATTACACAAAAATGAATTATAAATATGTCTTTTAATAACATATGACATTACATTTACGAATGATTAAACCAATTTGCCTGTTCGTGACGTTTGAACATCGTTTCTTACTTTAAAACCGACACTTATCGACACTTATAGTCATGCATTTGGTAAAAATGAGCTCATAAAATAATTCACATTTTATGTCCATTTTTTTTCTCATGTGGCAAGTAGCCGTGTAATAAGCGGGATAATGTACAAGCAGCCAAATGGCTGTTATCGTGAAATAAGCCCCTTCAGTGTGATACAAGATACCTGATCACACGGTCTGGGTTTTTCTGCCATAACAACCGGCTGCCTGTACATTATCTCTTACATATTGTATAATTTGAGCATGAAATTTTGCCTAAAATTGTGAGATCATTATGATTATGGTATGTTAGCATACATAAACAATAAACATCAAACTTGGTAATTAACGGCCATGTCAATCAAAGTTCCTGAGGTGGAATTTGCAATTGGGTGTCTACATGCTTCATCAATCATATTCAAGTCAGACGCTTGTAGTCGGCTTGAACACGTTTGAGATAAACTGTCATTCATTTCTCACACCCTTAAGTGCTTCATATTAATCGTGACGATTAATTAAACTATCAATAAATGTCTTAATAAAATGTGTTCTTATTGCACTTTTGAGACTGCAAGACCCCAGTATTTTAAATAAGACAACAATAAGAAACATTTCACCATGTTCTTTGAAAATACAATGCTGAGAGAAAATCCATTTGTTTAGTTTTTCTCACTTCATGCCATAATATCCCCAAAATGGAGGTAATTGTCTTAGTACTCTTTCCGAAAATTAGGAAGTGTAAAAAGTAGTGTTATGTGCTTAACAGCTTAAGAGGCTTTTATATAGGTAATATGTGTGAATTTATTTCAAATGCTCTCTCAAAAAGCTTTCCTTGTTATTTTGCGCCCTGTCTAGTTTGGAATATCATTAACTGAATGCCTTCCTTAATCGCAAAATACAGTAAACAGGTCCGTAGCCAGCCTATTGAAAGGGGAGGTTCTTTTTTTCAAAAAGTGGACCTTTTTGCAGTTTTTCTCCTCCTTTTGTATTAAAATATGAGGTTCAAATACTTCATTTTGGTGACCTTTTATGCACTAATTTCTGCTGAATTAGCTTGTCTGCTGGTATCTTAACCAGCACGCTTTTTGATGGACCTAAAATATTTATCGCATTGTTGTCAAATTGCTTCCTCATGTAACACTTTTGTCAGTCCATACACAGTTCATAAGTTTAAAGACCACACTAACCACAGAATAGATTTAATAAACTTTTTCTGAAATATTAATAATAATTCTTCTCATGATAATTTCTTGACTCTCTGTCAATGCCTCTTTGCAATGTTTTATTATAATGGCTATTATATTGTACACCAGGGGTCCCCAAACTTTTTTCTGCAAGGGCCACATAATTCTCCCTGTCTTTAATGGGGGGCCGGGTCGGTTTGTAACAGAAACTTGAATTATTGTGGAGATTTAATTATGATTTGAAATGTATTTATTATACCTTCTAATGGTAGAATAGTTTATTAATAGTTAATAGTTTAGTGCTACTCAAATTCAAAACATTTTTTTATGCATTTAATTAATCTTTCTCTTTCCCAACCGCTTGGCCATTTTGTCTGTCGTCTCTGAAATTTTCCGATGGTTCGCGCGTCAGTTCTATCGCAATGATACGTTATGAATTTAACAAATAATTAGGCTATGTGAGTAAAGCGAAATTTGGGTCTGAAAGCCAAATATAGACATAAGTGAAACTGTAGGCCTATATTTAAAAAATGAATTTTTACCGACACTAATTTGCGTCATGGGAGGGGCTTCTGACGCTCGCCCACGGCCCTACTAGAGCAAGCTCCTGATTGGTTAACGCGGCGCGAATTTTCGCCAAAGTTCAGATTTTTCAACTTGCGCGAATCACGCAAACGCTCAATTTGCGCGATTACTTAACATGTAAATCATTCATTCGCGTTTGGTGTGAACACACTATAAGGCATTGTTCAGAGGACCGGTCAAAATCTGTGGGTGGGCCACATTCGGCCCGCGGGCCGTAGTTTGGGGACCCCTGTTGTAGACTTTTGAGTGGATAAATCCTTTTAATAAAAGAAATTCTATATATATAACCCCTCCCCCCGCATCATTCATATGGCGATGCTTCTTCACGTTGCTTTGAAAAGTGTATTGCGAGAACTCTCTCTGTCTGCACACGCGCACACACACATACGCACACGCGTCCTGCAACAATAATCATATTAATTTGAAACAGCACCGCATAAATTTATCACAAGCATTGATTAAAGCAATGATGACAATAATCACATGAAAAAAACGACTTAAATTCTGGACCTTTGGCAGTGAGGGGGGGTCGTTCGAAAAAATATATAAATATATAAATATTTAGAAATATAAAACAGACTGCTTTATGAATCCATTCATACTTTACGTACTTCTCTCCTATAACTGGATGTTTGTGCCTCGCATGATCGACATCACTGCGTATTAAACTTCATCAGTGTTTACTAACGTGATCTGGTCACATTTTCCGTCCCTATTTGCATTTAGCCCTGTCCACTTAAAACCAAAAAACAGATGTTAAAACTCAATGTAAATGACAGCTTTTAATGTCAAGTATATCTCTTCCGTTAACCACCCAACCATTTCGTGCATATGTGCTTGTTCTATCTTACACGAGACTAATGTTTTATTTTTGCCAATTCCGTAAGATGAAAATTGAATGTTGGCAAGGAAGCCATCCTAGATTTTTGCCCCATTTGTCTTCTTGACTGAACGGAAAGGAGATGCTTATTGGATGGATGGTGTGAATTATAATATGGCACCTAATCATGTGCCGTGCGCATGGCGATGTGAAGGGTGACTCGTTATAACACGTCACCTGGAGGCAGTGAGTCAGAAAGGAGGCATAAACAACCAAATTCAATTACTGGACAAAAACTCCTGTGATGAATCTGACAGAGACTAGAGAGAGACGCAGGTCAATTGTGCGGCGTGAGGTAAATGGGCAAATCTTACAGTGTTTAAGCTTTCCATATCGAATTATTCAATATTAGCCCTGTTTCTAAAGTCGTGTGGGTAGTGCATCATGTTTGATAAATAACAATGATTTTCATTTATAATGAAAGCATTAGGCAAATACTGTACATATACCGTGCTTACACAGACTAAGTAGGAAAACTTAATTCAGAATCATTATTACAGGCACAGCCTCGCTTTCTTAAACACAGCTTTCCCCAGCAACTGCTATTAGAAACGATATTAAAATTAATGTTATAAGGCGTTTAAATGATAATGATGGATAACAACAAGCAGCTTTGTAGGAGATCATTTACAGTATATATACAGCTTTTTTACTTTAAACCTTGCTCTGCTGTTTTTAATGTAGTTCGGCTAAATATTTGTTTCATTATAATATTGTTCCCATTCAGCCTTCTGTGATAACATAAGCCAAACAAAACCGTTCTGTCACCCAGCAGGTCACAGACACATACAGAAGTCTGTTTGGAGAATACAAAACAAATTTTCATATTAAACCCTTATTATCCCCTAATATAAAACCAAACGTTTTTATGATCTCTTAAGACTATCATTAGAGCTTTAGATTTATAACCAAACGCCTTTAATAGTGTTAGAAAAATTAAAATACAATAACACTATTTAAGTTCAAGTAAGTCACTATTTGTGGGGGTATTCACAACAGGTTTTCAGTTTGGCACTGGCAACCAAAATGTTGGATGTGCAAAAATTTGGACTTGATTTGTTTTAAAGGCATATGACGGATATCAGTTTTGTGTATTATATCATATTCGTGCTCTTGAATTGCATTTTACATTAACATTCATTCGTTTGGCAGATGCTTTCATCCAAAGCGACTTTCAAATGAAAGAGCATTTAACTGTTCAAAACCCAGCTTGTTTTCTACATAAATGATCATATATAATGTAAAGAATATTTTTTGAAAATATAACCTTGACATATTTTGACCGAGTAAGGCCATCATAGTCGTCATAGTAAAGTGAATAGGTGAAATGAAACTATATTAGATTTTTAGACTTAGGTTTTCACAAGCGTGGTCACATTTGGTCAAACCGAGGTAAAACTATAAAAACATTCTCCACTGAATTCCTTTAAAGCTAAGGGTCGCATCAGCATGACTGTGCGTTCATCACAAACTGTACGAGCTGCTTGTTTAAAATGTATTTCACATCCAACCCATACTCACAGTTCTTTACGTTATGACCTCTGCTAACAATGCGACACAGTAGAGATTTAACTGTTGTGTAGTGTTGAACGACTCATTTGTTGGCCCAACATGTTTACCTCTGACACTCTTTAATGCCACATGTTTAGAGATAAATGGATAGGAGCCTTTCCTGCTCCGCGCTCCTCTATTCATCTTTAAATGTTTTAGCTGGCGCACTATAAACAGTCTAAATGGAGCACACTCGGCTGACAAATGAGAGCTGTAAATTAAGTCAATTGCCCTTTGTCTGTGACAGAATGAAGGAGTGCGCGAAATAGAGAAGGACTGTCTGGCCTAATTTAATAGCACTAAACACATTAAACCAAAGGTCAGATATCTCATATTCGGATTTTATAGAGCTGCAAAAGTCAGACTCCATCTCTGATATTTTTGCCCTAAAAGGCCCCGGGAGGCGTTCAGGACTTCATTAGTGTAATTCAAACCTCTTATTTGTTTCATCTAACGGTGTAATAAACTGAGTCCTGCTCGCCCCTTAACAACAATGTCTCCGGTCAATATCGTAAGCTGTTTAATATGCCATCTTGTTTTATATCCCATAATCCACGCTGATCTGAATTTCAATTGTATGACCTGCTTCATTGTTTCTGTAAAAGGCAAACCACTTCCACTCAATCTCCGTAATCATTAGCAAGGAAAAGTAAAGCATTACATAAAGGACGGCCATCTTTAGCCTGCCTCAGCATCGAGAGGGGAATATACAGTAAGGCCTCATCCCAAACTTGTTTTCTCAGGCAGGAAAATCGGATCTTGCATAAAAACACTGTATTTAATCACCTCTTATGAAAGGATGTTGAACCTCGCGTCATCTACAAAAGGTGTGACCGTCTCCGCCAAGTGTACGCCACCCCACACTCTGCAAAGGTTTCTTCCCTGTGTTCAAAAAAGTTTAGATTAAAATGATAATCCTCTGGTTTGACACATTGATCATTGGCTTTGTCATTAAGTTTACAGATTTCTCGCCGAGCATTAAGTGAAGTCAAGCCACATTAAATCGTGCATTGATTCCGTGCAGGAGACAGACCTCAATACGATTCATTACTGTTGATGCAGATGCGTTGTAAAGCCTTTTTGCTGTCTTATTGCGTTCTCAACACAAGATATAGTGTTAGGTTAATGTTAATTAAAGTAGAAACAAATAAAGGCAATAAAGGGATTAGACAAACATGCTTGAAGTACTTTTTGTCGTATGTACAAACAACTTATCTATAAGAGAATCTACAAAAAAAGGAATAGAGCAATTCAGTGTTGTCTTAGAGCCCAATTTTGTCAAATTCGCCCACAATACCACAATTGTCTTGTCCAAACTGGATTATTGCAATGCGCTTCTGGCTAGACTTTTTGCTTGCACAATCAAACCTCTCCAGATGATCCAGATTGCGATAGCAAGAGTGGTCTTCAATGAACCGAAGAGAGCGCATGTAACTCCACTCTTCATCAGGTTACACTGGCTCCCTGTTGCCGCCCGCATAAAGTTCAAAGCTATGCTCCTGGCCTACAAGACCACCACCGGGTCTGCACCATCGTATCTCCACTCGCTGATGCAGATCTATGTTCCTGCCAGATCACTGCGGTCTGCAAAGGAGCAAGACTAGTGGTACCATCCCAAGAAGGAAAAAAGTCACTCTCCCGTACCTTCTCTGAATCTGTTCCACATTGGTGGAATGATCTACCTGTTGCAACAAGATCATACAGGGACCGTACAGCATGACTTCCACAGCAATCCAAACACCTGAATCGACTCAAACGTAAAAAAGTCATATGCATAACCAGAAATATGCTCGAATGAAACACTTTTCTCTTTCATCATTTGGTTAAGTAGAGGTTGCAGAAAGTACAGTGTTAAGTAGGCTAAGTATTAATAACTCAGAAAGAAATGGCATTAAAATAGAAATGGTTTTCAATGATGTTGATGGCAGATTAGTTGCGTTGTTTCTCAAGCTAATCTCTTTCTGTCATAGCTGATAATAAGGTGCTAATTCTGACAGTCACACCAGACTCGCTGATCTGAAATCTGTTGATCTACACCCAGAATATCCAGTCTACATGGCACAGCGGAGAAATGATAACTGAGGACTGAACTTAAAATAAAGAATATAAATGATGTGGTGTGGTGTGAGAGGGCCGTTAGGATATTTGCGAAAACCCGACCTATTCTGTATGTTAAAGATTATATTTATATCATATCTATGAATTTTTTTCAAAGCAGAGCATTACACCAAACCAACACTGTCTAACCGGAACCAGCATGGAAATGTATGATGGTCTGCGCTTTCTCTAGCAATGCTTTTAACCAAATTCATTTAATCCGTGTGATGAATTTGTCGATCCCAAAATGTTGCGGAGTACGTGTGGCCGTGAAGTGCAAACCTAAACTATTTGTATTCTCTCAAGAGTGTTTACAAATTAGAGAGATGAGGGGTGGAGAAACAAGGGATCAAATAAAAACAGAAAGTTTTTTCATATTTATCTACAGTAGGAACTGTCTTCAGTCTAAATTTTTGGAGGCTTGAAAATTAATAACTCTACATATAGGCCAGGTCTACAGATAACATTTCTCTCAGAGTGTTTATTAAAATCATAAGTGCTGTGGATCGGGTCGCTCTAAAGAGGTCGTAAAGAGATTTAATGAGTCTGCTGGCAAACGGTGAGATGAGGTGGAGAGTCTGAACCTGAGCCGATTCATTCAGCATCCACTGTCATTCATTTTAATGGGGAATTAAATTAGACTGACAGACAATAGGCAAGGGGATGAGAATTATGTATGCCCATCTTGTTTCTCTCACAGGACGTCAAATGACTAATAAATACGGGAAACCAAAACTGGATTTATTGAAAATCCAATATATTCTCTGTAAGGACAATGCTTATAAAAATATTGTGAGAATATCAGCAGATAAGTAAGGCTGGTGAGATAATTGATTTACTTTTATATAATAAATTACATTAATTCTTTGTCTTCAGTTAGTGGCAACAAACAAATCCTAGACTTATAATGACACATTGTAGAAAGCAACAGTTTTTGGTTAGGCTAAGTCATTGAAACAATACTTGTTGCCAGTCATTAACTTGTCTGAGCGGATCTGTCCAGGATATAGCCAAAGGTATTTTGTTGGTCACGTGATCTCAACATGGCAACCCCTGTGAGCCAGCCCACCACATGCATAGCCTACATAGCATCTACTGTATAATGAAACTGCTTTTATTGAACTACTAATGTGACTAGAGTCTTCATCTCATAAGTGTATATGATTATATATTTTCTTATTTATTTTAATGACAAAATGTAAAATACAATTCCCTTTTTGACTGGGTTTACATACCACTTGCAAACAATAAACAGGTAATAGGACATGGGTGTTACAAAATCAAAAACCAATTATTTAATATTATTTATATTTAGCATATAAAATAAGAGAGATTTAGCTTCATTGTTGTTTTTTTCAAATTTTTTGCCGTCACACAATAGGAAAATTATTAGTCTGTCAACTACCCAAACATGTTTCCCAAACTGACTTTAATTTAAAAGTTGCCTCAACATTAACAATGCTCATGAAGTAAAACAGTCACGTAAAAACTTGATTTTCTACCTTTGTACAAACATCATGTCATATCAAAACGTTATGAAGTTATGTTTGAGGGTGTTAACAACTCCGGTGCAGAGCAACTGTAGAGTTTCCCTGCGCGACTACAAACAAGATTCAGACCCAGAACCGGCAGACGACAGGCTTGCCTCTGGCAAAGTCCACTTCTGCACACAGAGAGAGAGTGAGATGGATTTGGGAAGCAATTACGGATGACATTCTGAGAAGAAGCTTGCTTGGCATCAAAGTCTAAATCCCCAGAAGGCGGATGTTACTTAGAAAGGTTAAGAAGCAGCTGGATCTTGCTCTTACCTTCCCGTCCGCTCCTTCCTGGGCTGATGAAAACTAATCCAGACGAAGAAAAGACCACCACTTGCTCTGCTGGTATCTGTGATTGAATGTTCACATAAAAGTTAAAAAACAAGCTTATTAAAACAGCTGACATACTGTGTATACAGTATAATCATTTAACAGTTTATTTTTTTCAGTTACTTATGCAAACTTTTTTACATAACTATTACAATAATAAAGTTAAACATTAAAAAGAATATTTATAAATGTATAATAATAAAGCTAATAATGAAAGTTCCTCAAAGCACATGCACATTTTGCATGGTGATACCAACATGTTTTTTTATCTGCATTTTTAACCACAGACTATTTGTTAGCAAGTGAAAAATGTTTGAATGCATCATCAGATATTTATCTGAACATCCTCTGCTGTGGTCTGGTCTTGTCGGTGGTCAGATCAAGGGCTTCAAGCTTTAGTTCTTTAGCATCTCTTTCCACAGAACAGTTGGGCTTTGAGTGACATGTGTCTTTGGATCTCTTCATCCGTCCATCACATATGCTCCTGTCCTGTCTACAAATGGAAGCAATGGGTTTAATATCCTGTTACAGCTAAAATGAAGATGTGTATAGTTTCCAAAACTGACCCTGTCTATAGGGTACAGCAGCTAAACCACATTCACTGCACACATGTGAACTCATTTGAAAAACGAATCAACCCCAGGCCGACACCATTGACAAGGGATGCGGTATTCATATTAATGAATAGCGACAGCTGAACTTACATCCAGCATATATATTCTGGTAATAATGTGACTGAGAGCTCAATTAGAATGAATGGATCACAATCAGAAAGAAATGATATGACTGACAGAGGTCTTCAAAGCCTGAGGCCGTGTGGTCTGTGTTACCAAAAGAGCCCCCCGACTGCACACAAACCAAACAGTTAGATAAACAAATTAGTGGATGATTTTTGCAAAAAAAGATCAGATCTGTAAAAAGAATCATTTAATCAGCCTTTCTGGATGTATTGTAGCAATTCCAGTCCAGTTTCTGTTGAATTTCAACTCAGGAGTGACACAGTCATCCAACAGCAATGTGGAAAACTGTGATAAAAATCAAGGTTATAACATAAGAAATATTTGTTTTATTTTGTCTAAATACATGTGCAAATATAACTGTTGTACTGTTTAAAAGCGGATGTGAACTTGTTTTTTTTGCAGTATTTGAGGTCTGAAAAAATACATCTTTTCTGTAATTTTGACCTGTTTCTCCGGTTTCAATTTTCTAGTTTTAATAGTTGAAAACATATTTTATTTGAAATTGTTTTTATTTCACAGAATGAAACAAAAATTATAATTTTACCTTGACACATTTACACTGGTTCATTCTGAAAATGTTTAAATAATTTTGAAATGATTGTTTAATTTTTTTTTTCAGATTTTCTGAATTTGCTACATACTATTTATAGGTAATTTTACTTTTTATTTGCATTTATTTGGAGAAATTGAAATGAGACAAAAAAAACTCAAATGTCTGCAGATCATGAATACTGCAATGTAAACACGTTTATATTCATGTTTAAACAACCCAATATGTGTTGCATGTATTTTAAGTAAAACAAATGATGGAAAAGGCCAGATTTTTTCACAACTTTCAATCAAAATGATGAAAAGAAGCTTAGTATACTTGGTCATTAAACCTTTTGTAAAAAGATCCAAATTCATACCTGAAATCTTGTTCAGTTGGTTAAAGTATCACCCTGAGGCAATCTTTCATTAACATCATGGGAAATCTTGTTTGTTGCAGCTGTTCTACAACCAGCAGGCATAATGCATTCATTCTTGATATACCTTAAATTCACTTCACTTAGCCTCATTACAGAAACAATGAGATGAGAATATGAGCTCTGAATATTAGAAAGTGTAATACATAAGCTTTTTTCCAGTTATTAAACATGATAACAAGTAATGTCTGCTAGCAGAAATACATGTTCTGTTATGAACTGCTTTGCAATTTAATGCAATAGTATGGAATTTCATATCTATTAATAATAATTCACGTCAAAACAAAGGCCAATAACCAAATACTGAATGTAATATAGTATGTCATTTGCATATATCAGCCAAATGAGATTCTCAGACAACCGTAGACCGCAGGAAGAGCACAATGTGCATAGATTGTCTGTATTGTATTGTGATGGCAAAGGGATTATATTTATGTCCTCATTAACATTTTGCCTTACATCTCTATTTGTGTTGCATAGAAGAAAGTAAGTCGAATGAGTTTGATATGAGAGTTAATAAATGATGACAGAATTTCCATTTTTAGCATTTTTCCCCTTAGGAGCATAGCCTATGATGTGTTAACCTGTCATATCACACATTAAATAAAGCCTACATGGACGGGATTCAGAACTGATCTCAGATCATAAGTTAAATAACAGTACAGTGACACACACTTATGTGAGGATTCTCAACCGTCTCCTGAAATATGAGGGTTAAGAACAGAAGTCTTGCACTGTTTATTTCTGAACTAATGAAGTCTCTGCAGGTCCTACTGATAATATCTGCAGGTGTTCTGGTACTTTTTACTTTTATCGTCTGCCTGTGCTAATTCAGAGCCTTGAAAACACAAACTGGGAGAAAAATGAGTCGAAGTTAATATCATGGGGATGACTTTCGTGCCTACAGAGATGCTTGTTTGTGTATTTGCTCCAGGGGAAGATTTGCCATTAATGTGGTGTCACAGACTCATCTCGCTGGCAAAGTGCTAATGACAATCATACGAAAAGTGATCCTTAATCATCTCTTGGCACAAGTTATTAACTCACGCTCGTGTCTTTCAGAACCCCAGTGGGAAAGAAAAGCAGTTATTTATAGTATAGGTAAAAAAAGGTGACACATTTTGTGCCTGGCATGTTGGCGAGGCCTTAAAGTGATAGTTCACCCAAAAAAATTCAAATTCTGTCATCATTTACTCACCCTCTTGTCATTTCAAACCTGTTCCGCTTTCTTTCTTCCACAGAATACAACAGATGATATTTTGAAGAACGTTGTTAACCAAACAGCGATGGAAACCCCTTCACTTGCATTGGTTTTGCAATAGAATAGAAGTGAATGGGTGCCGCTGCTGTTCGTTTATCATCTTTCCTCGAAATATCTTCTGTGTTCTGCGAAAGAAAGAAACTAACAAGAGAATAAATGAAGACAGAATTTTCATTTTTGGGTGAACTACCCCTTTAACTCCCCAACTAACCCTGCCCGCATTGAAAGCCACCTTCTCGGTCTCCTCAAATATTTTTTTACATTCATCGTATTGATAACCGTAGCCATACCCGCCTCTAAACATCCTACCAGGCACACAGCAGGGCATCGTTCCACAAGGTGCAGGCACTTTTAGTTAGCTGTATGAATTGCATAAGATGCAGCTCACATTTGAATACAGCACAGCAGAATGCATAATGCAACACACACACACAACGTCAGAGACTGAGTAAATAATGACAGTATTTTTTTGAGGGGGGAACTATCCCTTAAAGTTTGCCCTTGGGTGTTATCTGGGGCACAGATAATAGTCACAGGAGTGATGGTTTCGTACAAGACTATTTTAAGACACTGAAACTACAGTGCGTCACCAGAAAAAAAGTAGTGCGTTTATGAAGTTTCTCTGAAGAAGCTGTTCAGCGGTTCAGTTGTTAAATTTATCAACATTTAAGAACATGATTTGTTTTGACTGAAAACTCAATGGGACCCATGTGCCCATGCACAGCTTTGGCGAGTAAAAAGGTAAAACTCAATGCATGCTTGGCCTTTTTCATCAAAACAATGAAACTATTTTGGAAGCATTTTCAGAAATATTTTATTTATACCAAAACACTCGAATACCATTGAAAGTTGTCTTCTCTGACAGGCACAATGGACCTTTAAATGCACAATGGTGAACAATTCCTTTTGATAATTTTGATAAATGAATACTTATAGCTTGCTGTTTTCTCCTTTGTCACCGTTTGCACCTCCCGAGTCCTTTAAAGAGCCCATTGTGTCATTTGTTTCTTTACTTCGAGTCGTGTATCCACAGTGGCTCGGATACTTAAAATAAATAAATTACTCTGTGATCTGTCAAGAGAAATCTGACTAATGTGACTATGACAAACATTCCGGACAGTCCCAGTATGTTGTGCAATTTTATGTGAAGTTTAAGTTTATGTAATGAGCAAAAATGTCTTTCGAAAGACCATCTATTTATTTTTACTGTTTTTAAGTGCTGATTTTAGACACAATGATGAAAAGCTGACATTGTGTTAAATTGCATTAAAAGAGCAAGTTCTTTGCATTCATGACTTCTTGTTTTATTAGCAATTCAAGAAGGGTGTTTTCATATTTAAATATTATTATTTAAATATGAAATGTATAGTTTAGCCAAATTCACTTTGATTTCAAATGCATCACATCAAAATGATTACAGACGGAAAATAACAACAAATCATTTTGGGTTAAAGGTACTGTGTAGGATCTATTGCCAGAAATGGATCTATTGCCAGAAATGCCATATAACATACATAACTATGTCTTCAGAGGTGTATAAAGACCTTACATAGGGAAGCGTTATGTTTTTATTACCTTATAATGATCGGTTTCTAAGTATGACGACATCTTATTAGCCCTGTGTCAGCCTCCGTAGTGGTTCGAAGGGAGGGGTGGAGTAAGCTGTTGCTTGCAATTCGTAACCTCACCACTAGATGCTGCTAAACTCTCCACATTGCTCCCTTAAACAAGCAATTTAAAAATCTTATAGCACACTCATATTAATATCCCAGTGTTCAAAATAACTCTAAGGTGGAATGGTTTTGTAATAGATATGTGTTTTCTATCTGCTACAATGCATTTTAAGCATGATCAAGCAGCTTTTATACATAAAACTTAATCTAAATTAAAATCCACTGTCTTCAAAATAAGCAGTGCTTTTGTAAACTGATCACAGTTTTCTCTCATCACAAGCGTCGGCCTAATTTGATCTGAAGTTTAAGCACTTAAAAGTTCCGTTGCTGTACTTTTGAAATGTTTTTGGGCACAATGAGTGCAACGTTACCATTAGGGAATTAGATGACTGATCTGTTTAACTTTAGGGATCTTAACCACATAAACATGTCAGCCTACACTTCAACAGAAGACGTGGTTTCAACATGGCACAATAAATGACAGATTAGATTTGCGCATCATAATAAATCAATGCCTAGACTGAACGTGGATCATCTGGCATAACAGGGCCACATGCTTGACAAATGAGATATGAGAACAATCACTTTGAAAAATGCCAGCCGCCCCGCGAGACCCGGGGCTGGAATCAGTCTGTTTATTAAAGTAAAGATGCATTGTAAACTATCGCTTCAGAACCAGATTTAACCAGTTTACATTGATCTATACTGCTGCTTCTTAGCTCGAATATGTACATGGACTTGGATTTACGCCTTTGATGGATGGTTTTAAACAAAGCACACTCACAGTGCCTTTAGGATGTACATTTTATGAGTCCATGCATTACTTGGGAGTCAATCACTTTTTGTTCTTCGGACTGCGTGTACCTCCCATAAAGTATTTAAACATATCTACACATATTCTGCATTTTTCACACATTGTGCTCAGCAAAAAAAACTTTTTGTGTTGACTAAATTAACAGATCTGTGCCAGAGCTTTATAAATAAGCAACTAATAACACTATGATCTCTATTTGTAAAAACTCTATCACCGATAAAAACCAATAATGGTTTCATGTCCATAGTACTGGAATCTACCTTATTTTTACGTTTAAGTACAGTTTGCTTTCGTGCCAGTGATGTTGGGAAAGGGTTTCAATGTTTCTTTTTTCACTGTTAAAAAAACTCCCATAAAAAATGTCTGGCAGCTGGTACACCAGAGAAATACTGTTAAATTTTTATTTTTTATGTAAAAATTCAATACATTTGCTGTTATTTGACATTTGTTTTTACTTTGTTTTAAGAATATGTATCTGTAAAACAAACAGTGAAATTATATACGTGCCATTACAGCATTTTTTTACAGCGTACGTTTCACATATTCTATTAATTCATATAAATTAGCCACCTTGTTATGAAGTGCAGGTTGGATCTGATAGTAGCTTAAGATTAAACTAGAAAACAGCCAATGCCATGTCTCACAACCGACACTTTTGACACCAACTCAAGGATGTTAAAATAAAATATTTCCTTCCATCCCAGATTATAATGCAGAAATCACTGTAACTCTGTTGTAGAAAATCGGTGAAAATGTAACACTATGAAAGTGTCTCCAATTCAAAACCCTGAGCCATCCGACAGACTTTCATTTTTTGATGTTTAAGTGCATGTGTTCCAGTTTACACAATATCTTATCGACAGCCCCTTCTGAAATTCATTCCCATACACACACTGACTTTCCTTTTAAGTAGTTCTCTTTTCCTCAGTTACAGACCTCTTTGATGTTTTTTATTCAAGTGCAATCCCACAAGACGGCGTTCCTTTGACCAGTTAGAATGGGTACCTCAAGAAATGTTTTGTGATTTCAAATATCACGTCTCGTTTTCATGCAAACATAATTTCTGTATTGTCATTTCCTTCCATACAGCTATAAAATTGCCTCTTTATCATTTTGTCACTGTTGTTTTTACTGACAATGTCGTTTCTGATCTAAAAACAGCTGGTCAACATGTCACAAGTGCGTTCAGATGAGGTCGCTGTTATCTAGACAGTCCTGACGGGGGCTTTGAATGATAGCCGAGTGAGGAAGTTCAGCAAACGGATGAACAAACTCTGTGAATGAGAAGCTGTTTCGAGAATTGAAGTCCGGATCTTGTTTTTCAGAGTCTGTCTTTACTGTAGTGATAAATTGCAAAACACACAGAGGCCGTAGTCGGCCATAATTGAGAAGCACTTCATTGTGTTTTTGTCTGTGGGATACTGTAACCTACTGAGGGCTTTAAACCTGATATCAACGCACACACACACACACACACACACACGTACAGGCACACACACACAGATCAGAATGCTATGAGGTAGTTTGGCGATGTACAGTTAGTAAATAAGCTGGGTATGTGCAAAACTATTTAAAATGTATTTTTTTAATTCTTTGTGGATTGCCTACATTTAACGTATTAGATGTTGTATAATTATGGCCTTTTGGTGTGTTTTTAAGAGGGCATGCACATAACAAAATCAGCCATCGGAGCACAACAGCATGCAGAATGAAGAAAAACATGAGAATCTTAAAACATTTTTTGACTCATACTAAAACTCAAAGAAAGTGCATGAAGGTTTTTACCATGATGAAGCACAGCACAATGACAGATCTACAGCTCTACTAAAAGTCAAAATTAAGACTATTAAGATTAGTTTAGACTAGCAAGACTAGTTTCTTTTGATCTCTGTTACTTTAAAGTGAACACACATCTTACTGGGCAGTTTATTCCCACCAGTATATCATGTATTCCCATTTAATCGATGAGACCCGTAAAACTTTCTGTTTCTACAAGACTAAGTGCCAAATCCATCTAAGCTCAGACTTCACCCCAATAGGAAATTCCACTCCATAAAGATCAATAGCACTAAATTATGAATGTGGTGTGGAAAAACTGTACTATGGGTCGGTGCTACAAATCGTGACTGTACCAAACAGTGTGACTTCATTGATTCCATTACTTTGTTTCCTGATAGAAGGAACGTCCATTCATCTCCCAGTCATTGTTGCCCATGGGCAGCTTGCACCCGCTGGGCGATACTTTATTAAACTTCAGAGGTCTGACTCTTGAGGGGACAGTTGCTATATGAGCTGGATGTGGATGCTTTAATGCCTGACCTTCATTACAATCAAAGTTTGTTTTCATTTCAAGATCTCTGTGGACCAACAATCCCCATCCACAGAACATATTATCCTTCTGTTTAAGTACAAGAAGGCATATGGTAGGCATAAAATGTCATATTACGATAATTATGGGGCCTTTTATTGGGAGTATCACAAGGCTTCATTCATGAAATGTGCGGAAACACAGATTTGATCTTAGCTTATGTTTTTGCAGACGTGAAAAAATGCTTAGTGTCTCAACAGACGTTCACACTTGTCCGAGTGCTGTATGTAAATATAGGCAAATCCAAGCCATTCCTGCTGCTTGTAAAGAATGTGGACGTTGAAAAGGGCTCTTTTATAGGTTCATGACATTAATTGGAGATCATTTTCAAGGCAGAGATCTGAAACAGTCCAGCTGCACAAAATTTCATGATTTGCGATTTATAGACTTTTCATCGGAAAGAGAGTAGTATGCACGTTTTTTGTACGCATACGTTCGTTCTATGAATCGTAATGATCGTAAAATCTATTTTAGGATGGTATCTTAGCAGCATTTTATAAATATGGCCTACGGTGTTGCAATTCATCTTTATTAGTCTACTTAATGTTTTACATTAATACTAATCAGTTAAAATCATTTTCAATTTTCAATTTAGAAAATTCGAAAAATGTAATATTTAATATTTTAATTCATTATAAAAAATTGCTAAATAACTTATTTGAATAGTTAAATGATTAGAAACATTAAATAAAAAGAAAAGGTATATGGAACTTTTCAGAAATAAAATGAACATTCACATTTTTTAACATTTTATTACTACATTTAATCAAATAATAATTTACAGAATGCTGAATAATTGCTTTATTGTTTTCCTCACTCTTGTACATCACTTTGGATAAAATTGAATGCTGTCTCAACAAATGAGGATAGAATATTGTTTATATTAGACTGTATAAGCATAGGTTATATGTATATGCCAAAATGTAATAATAATTATATAGTTAAATGATTAAAGCAAAGTTTTCATCTGAAATGTAAAGATACCACAGCGTACAGTTATAAAGATCCATCAAGTGCGCATTTAATATCCTTTTTTAAATGCAGTGTACTACAACCACCTCAATGTTATTACAGCTAATAATGTGAGATTGCACCTTGCATTCAATTGTCTTGTTTGCCATTTATTTTGAGCCACATCTACTTTCAATGCCTCCTCTAAATTCATTATGCAGCCCCATCCAGACAGCAATATACGTCACACAGTGAGAGAGAGAGAGATGGAGAGAAATAGAGAGAGGGAGAGAGACAGGGAGGGAGGGAGGGAGGGACGGAGGAAGGGGGGTGAGGAGAGAGAGAGACCAGGGGCCTTATTTATAAAACGTGCATAAAAATCCATGGCAATGTTTATATTTATAAAAACGGTCTTTGACGTGAAAAAGTGCGCTGCTCGCAAAGGATTTGGACGTTGACATGTGCTTTTTCATGTATTAATGACATTAATTAGACATCATTAAAATGCAGAGATCTGAAACTGTTCAGCTGCGCACAATTTCACTATCATTTGCGTTTTATAGATTTCACATCTGATAGAGAAGCGTACATGCGTTTTCATTGCGTACGTTCATTCTATGAATCACACTTACGGCACTTCGAAAAATGATCGTAAAATCAAATTTAGGACATTTTATAAAGGAGATGATAGGCAGGATATTGATGTTGTTCTTTTTTACTCAATAAATTACTACTTTTATTGAACTAGTTATTGTGGCTTTTTTTACCACGAATTAAACATTTCATTAAACAATATGAAGTAATAAAATACCACAAATCACGAAAACAATGACAAAAATAGATTTTGAACGACACGAGGGAGAGTAAATGACAGAATTAAAAGTTTCGGGTGAACTACTAGAACTACTGGTGACAGCTGTGCACTGCAGTATTAAACAACCACGCAAAAGTTCTGCTGTTTGTGTACGTTACTATTTTGAGAGCGAATGTTATTCTAGTCTCCCATAATACAGGGGCGAAATTGTGGCAGGCAGAACTCTTTGGAGGACCATCACGCTTTATAGCAGAAAATGAGGTAATTATTTGACAAAGGCCAAACAATTAGAGCAAATGCAACGGCACTCCAAACACAGACAGCCATAGTCATTCATCTCCTCAATGTCTGTCGGAGATCAAGGTCAGAGAAGCTTCATTACAGCGAGAGCCCAGCAACCCTTCACCGTTCTCCAATACAAGAGGCCTTAAATTGGCCATTCTAAGCAACTCTGAGTGATGAACAGTGATTTGTTATTTTGACAAAAATATTCATTATCCCACCCACCCGTCCACGTTTTTGACAGCACCATTTTTCATTGAAAACGTCGCTAGCAGAGAAAAATAGATGAGGCGCTGGACACGTATAAATGTTTTCACCTGACACCAGAGAATAGAGAACTTTCTCTGAGCAAATTACAAAACTGATGCATTGTCGTTAATCCTGAATGCTTTTTTTATACATAATGCTTGCGAAATATTCAAAATATCTTCCTTTCTGTTGTGTGGAAAAAAGAAAGTCATACATGTTTGTAATGACAAGAGGTTGTGTAAATTATGATAGAATAAACATTTTTGGGTGAACTATCTCTTTAAGCAATTAAAATAAATTTCTGATCATGGAGTGTTTCCAGCTGAGAGCCGTTTAGCAAAACACTGAGGTTATGAAGTGAGTTTTGGACCTTTCAAACTGTACGCATCAGTCGCGTTTGTCCGGTTCATTTTCAATGGAAAACATGCGGAAAGTGGCAAAACACGGGCGGTTTCATTGGTGGTGTGCAAACGGTTCTTGTGCACCCAAAATTCGCTGCTGAAGATAAAATTATTTTATCTTTTTGTGAGCGGCAGCCGCATCGGAGTTCACCAATCAATGAACATATTATTATCAGCCAATCATAGAACATTTTACCGATCTTGTAGACGAACGTTGAAAAAATGGAGGAAAATATATTTTTAACAGTTATTGACTTCCCAGAGCTGAACGATACTTCCAAAATCTCATACAGATTAGCCTACTTGGGTTACCTGATACAAAATTGTATTTCCTAAATGTTTATTAAATCATTGAAGACAGTAAGTGAAAGTAAACAAATAATGACGAAAACACAGAATTGTATTTGTTTTATTAATGGGACCTTGTTGGTTGTAATCATGGCAACGTCCGCCCCGACAATGCGGCGCAAGCACCGCCTAGACTGCAAACTAGAGAGAAAGGCGGCTGCCGCGCGGCAATTCCACCGGCGTACCGTCTGAATCCGCCATTAGATGTCCGGGAATCCCATTAAAATATCACACGCCGATCAATTAATGATTCACAGCCAGACCTTTAAGAACTACGAGGTTTTTCTTTGCATTAAGAGCAATAAAACAGCAGGTATTGGCAAAACATATTGGACTGGTCAGTGTTCAATTTTAACTGGCTATTATTTTCAGCTGTGTGTTACAAAGACATTTTTTATGGCTAGTGTTGTTTCCCTGTAGTCACTTGAAATGAGAAGCAAAACAATTAAAAACGTAAAAGGATTAACGGGATTAAAGCTTGTCAAAACTAAAAACAACCCTCTAATGGTCCGGAGGCTCTCCCCATGTGTGTTTGTCATCCGATAAGTGTGTCTTTTTGTTTGATCGCTTGAGACAGACCAAATACGCAAATCAATCCAGTTTCCTTTAAATTGCACAATTAAATCCAGTCTTGGACCTACACAATTCACCACGTATGACACAAAGCCAACCTTTCATCTCTAAGGATACTTCTGGAGACCGTCACCAGCGAAATCGTTCAAATCTGCACCCTTTCATTTACTGTGACACATTCAATATCTGAATACAATTGGGAGACTTCATTTACAAGCTCTAGCAAGCAGCATATCCATCTTGCTGCCATGTCCTTCGAAAATAGGTCACATCTTGGACAACCGAATTACAAATCAAATAAGTCTAAAACAGGCAAGTCAAGTAAATCAAGACCATGCACCCTCATATCTTAAGAACGTGAGGGATTTGTGGAATCATAAACTCGTAATTGTATGAAAGTAGGATGGCATATTTGGCCACATAGAGACGTATAAGGACACGTTCTAAACAAAGATGCAGTGTATTTAAAATACTTGGTTAACTTTGCCTAGTTTCAATTTGCTTTAAAAGTTTAGTTTAAGTAATTATGATATCTAATTAGCATATATAGACCAAACATTAGTGTTAACATATATTTACATGCACTTATGCCTGCATTTGAAGGTCCAGTGTATGAAATTTGTTCCCATCTAGTGGTGAGGTAACAAATTGCAACCAACGGCTCACTCCACCTTGCTCTGTAGAGCAGTTTGTCCATTAAGGGCTACTGTATGAAAACAACATTGTGAATTCCATGTACTGTAAGGTGACCTGCGGTGTAGATAGAAATCGCTCTATCTAAAGAAATAAAAACATAAAGCTTAATTATGTAAGGTCTTTATACACCCCCAAAGTATATTATATTGCATTTCTATCAATATATCCTCCAAAAAAGTACACACATCCCCTTAAATCTACCTATACACACATTAAAATTCAGAGATATTGGTCATCCTGTGTGCTCCCCTCTGTTGTCCCTTGTTTGGCAAAGGTCTGTGTAGTGCTGGGAAGATATGAAGCGTTTGTTTGAGACAGATGCTTTGACCGAGATCATTCAGCCTACAAATTGTACTGGCAGTTGTTTCAGTCCTATCAATTCACGGCTGCGACATCTGAGAAGATCTCTCACTAGAGACTTCTGCAATGACACAGCTGAACGTTTAGTTCCATATTCTGCTAAACATTTAGCTACATTTTCCATAGAGATCTGTGGGGACCATTAACTTCTAAAGCTAACTGTTAAGAAAAACTGCAACGTTTGTCCTGCTAAAAGCCATTCGATGAATAGACACACACTCTAAGAATATGGCATTAACACATTTTGATTCATATTCATAGATGTCAGAAAATGAAATGCAATAAAGAAATACGAGAGGCTTATCTTGATCAAATGCAAGGTGTCAGGTGAGACTGGGGCTAGTTGTCACATGTTCCAAATCTGCATAAATGTGTCATGAACAGGGGTGGTGAAACACGGACAGAGGACCCAGGTGCGGATAGCGGACAGCGGATAAGGGGTTAACATATTTAACATAAATAAAACAAAAACCCACGAGGGGGTAACATTAAAAACCAAGGGTAAACCATGGCAAAGTGACAAGAACACAGACTAAACTACACAAACATTGACATCATGTACAATTAACTGGCCTAAACTACACTGACCTCAACCAGAAACTCACCACAAATGAAATGAACCAGCGCAAGTCAGAAGACACAAGGGCATTAAATAAGGGACCAAATCAAGAGGGGAACAGGTGTAGGGCATTAATCAATAACAAGGAGCCGAGAGGGCAGGAACAGAGACGATGTCTTTGTTACGATGACCACAGAGAAAGATATTTGGAAGACTATTAAGAAAATGGACAAAAGTAGTCAAAAGTGCCCCAGAAATGTTTGCTCAACTAAATTCTTTACAATATATAATTTTTTGTAAGGTCTTGCGTACACAGAATTTTTCCTGTCCAAGAATGATTTGGTTACAAGCATTCTAGTCATATTTGGGTGAATAAGCCCTCACTATGTGGGGTAAATTGTCACAATTCATTCAATCATTAATAAGCTCCTTAGGCTTTATTGCAAAATGTAAAGAACAAAACATGAACGACAAAAAGGTAACATACAAAAACATAAAACTAATGGCCAACAGATATTGCAAAAATTATATCCTACTTATAACATCCAAAAATACTGCAAATAACATTTTGACCCAGACAAATATGAAAAATTCTTATACTGAAAACATTGCTCACTCTTGTTGACTTAAAATGTTAATATAAAATGTTATATTTTGAGTTTGCGGGATAGAATTTACAAAACCGATTCAATCGTAAGGTTTAAAAAGTGCTGCAATACAGAAAATGTGGACATATACACCTTATACCAACTAGGATAGATACAGCCCTTGAGACTAAAACCTAGTGTGACAACTAGCCCCGGTCTTGTCTGCAACTTTCCTGGATGTTCTTTGTAACTCGGCTGGATGCAAACATTCATCCTGTGCTACCTATATTCCTAAACAGGAGGGAGTGAGAAAGAAATAAAGCAATACCGAAGCATCGTCTGTCTTGTCAGCAGGACGCTGGTGGATCTGAGAGGCTGAGTATCTGGCCAAATCTTTTTTTTCTCTATGTGTCTCTTATAGACTCACCAAATCCCCTTCAGGCCTTTTACAGGTAAAGCACTTTTAGTTCAGCATGACCCACCAGCTGCCCGTCTCTATTTGTTCCCCCACAGAGAGAGAGAGATAGAGAGAGCAGGTGTGCGGATTAATGATGTATTATACAGGCCAGATCTGTCTTGGACAGTTATGGCCTTATGGCTATTTTCTTTTTGGTCTCTGTCATACCCAACAAGAAAAGGCAATTTGTTAATGTGACAGCTTTGATTTGTCAATTTTTACAAAATTTAGACTCACTTTAACGAAACTGCATACATACCATCAGAAACATATTATATCCTGGAAGGTCAATAAGACTGTGAAAGCTGTGTTAGCAGTGTCATTAATCTCAATGGCAGTTGCCAGGATGATGCCCCAAAAGTAATCTACAATACATCAGCTATCCTAAATAAATGGTCTATTATAATAAAATATGAAGGAAGTGAATCATCAGAATAAATGCCCACTTTTAGATGCATGTAGAGTAAGATGCTCTTTGCCTCCAAATGGATAGTACAACATCTTCATTCTTGAATGAATCGGACGTTTTGAACAAATCAAACTGAACAAATTGCAGTATAATATTAGCACTATAGAACAATTCTTAGACACCATAGTGTTTTGGATTCTTACCACAGCAAATATTAAAGTATTCCACAGTATTTACTACAGTCCAATTATTATGGTTAATACTACAAAATACTGTATATACTGTAGTGTATATTAAACAAGTGAAGTAATACTGTATACTACAGAATGTGGATTGCTTCATGCTATCTGGCCTAAAGTTTTCATATAGTCAGTTATTCATTCTCATTAATAAAGCATAGAAAGTTGGTTCTGTTTTTATCCAGATTGTGTATTTTAGAAATTTTGGTTCATTTTGTTGGTTTGATTTATGAACCACTTGAACATTGTACAGTATCATGATACTATGACGCACGGTGATACTTCAGCAACGTAAGATATGTTTATGGTATCGTGACATCCCTACTCTATACAAGAGTTATTTAAACTGGAGGCACCTGTGAAGCCTGGAATGGGAGCTCGTAGAAATAAAGAAAGAGAGAGATACCAGACAGAGCAGGTGGGAGCATCCATTACTGATTTTAAGCTTTAGCTTGTGTGTTTGGTAAACAGCTTACCCACCGCTGGTGTGAGAATGCTGTGTAAATATTTACACAGGGATCTAGTGTTTAAGTGCAATCTCCTTTTATTTTTTTGATTCCTTATAATCTCTTCTCATTCACACCTTCACCTGTCTGCTGCTCTGGCGCTATCTGGCATTCACTATGGACCAGTAGCTAAACCTTTTTATTTGTACCATCATTTTGCAAATGTCACATTCACGTCGCATTGTGTTATATGAACGCAAGACAGTGAATTTATTAAATTAAACATTATTGGTTTATTCAATTATTTAGCTGTCAATCAAAAATTGGGATCACTCCATCTTATTCTGGACCACCATTTAGTCGAGTCAGAAAACATTTGACATGACTTTGATGAACCAGTGGAAACTGCCATCTGTGCATTTCACAAAAGAAAGGATTTGCTTTTATAACACGGTCACAAAATACCAGCAGTTCAGCGTATTAGTGGCACAAAGAGCATTTAGAGGTGGGTGGAAAAATATAACCCTCACAGAAGGTTCCTGGCAGCCATGCGGCCACCCAGACTGACAGTTTTGGGAATGTCACTAGCAGGGAAATAGAAGAATAACCCCAGGAGGGATTGGCTCTGGGCACCTGCCTGTTGCCTGGCTGTCTCATTCCCTTCAAATCTCCCTATGACCCCTCAAAACAGTGAAACATCTGAAACGGTCACACCTGTGACTCCAGCCAAACCCTTTCTCACAGTTTTGGATGTGCGGTTTGAACTTGTTCTGGTAATTCCCAAAGACATGTTCAGATGGCTTCTCTTGAAATAAGCCACATAGCATAGAAAGAGCCGTCAATCAGGAGAAGTAAAGTAGATTTAACACACGAGAAGTGTAGATGCTACGCTGTAATTGGAAATTATAATGTGTTTTGCTTGAAAACAGGTAAAGTTTAACTTCATTTTGTGGCATTCAAAGGAAAGTGTTTGTCTTTGTGCACATGCTACCCTTAGTCTCACAGAGCCGGAATGATCAAATGATCTAAAGTCTGGTCAAAAAAATTCTTTCCTGCAATTTCTGCCCAAGAACTAAAGAAACACTAGCATGTTACAGCAGCCAATCAGAGTTTACTTGCCATTTAGAGGCGGGTTTATCGGAATAGTTACAGTATATGAGGAATCAGTGGTAAGGTTGTTCAGTTTATGATCAGAATTCAGTTTCATTCAGAATGCATCATTGTGTCCTTGTGAAAAGTCTCAACAATTTACAGTTAAACTGTAATTGTTAAATTAAAATGTGTTGTGAAGTCACAATGACATTTATTGCAGGCAAATTCCTTTTAATTTGTAAATAAAAGGTGAGAGTGATAATATATCATGATGCCATGATCATTAAACAATCTGACAAGTTATTCTAATATGGTTGTAGTCCTGCGTGTAATACTTCATTAATGGAACCGAAATTCTTTGAAAAATTGAAAGAAATTAATAACTGTGCAGGCTGAAGAATTAGTTATTCATGATAAATGCCAAAGTCACATGTGGTTGGCACTCAATTTCCACTCTGAAATGAGCCCGTTGTACTTTGATCTCTTAATAATTCATTGTCTCAGCACAAAACAATTGGCCTCTGTTAAATAAAGAAAGGGACTAATTGTGAGTTAGTTTAAAGCAGCACTAGTATGGAGGGGAAATCTAACCAGATTTAAAAAGTCAAATAATTTAACTTTGATAATGACATATGTTTTTCAAAAGGACAGCAATTACATCTGGGGCCCGTTCAGAATGGAGGTTTAGTGAAAACTCAAATATTAAACCTGAAATGAGGGAAACTCCTGAACTCCAGGCAGTTTATGTCCAGGCCTGATCCGGCCAGTTGCTGAAAGCTGGTATGCCATCGCACAAAGCCCCCTAACCTGTGTTGGAGGCATCTGTCGTGACAACCGTGTCAGACGGGATTCCTCCAAGTAGCTAGGCCAGCGAGGCAGACTCAATCCATTTGGACACGTAAGCCTCTGAGACACCAAGCTTGTGGTGGAACTCTCGGTTTCAGCCAGTACTGAAACGGCCGCATGCGGAGGATATCTCCTAACTGCAGTACTGGAGATGCGAAGGAGATGCCATGAGACCTAGCATTCTCTGAAACGGCCAGTGCGCGTTCTGGCGTCAGCCTGGCTAGAGACAAAGACCGCTACCAGGAACAAAATGTTTTGGCTGGGAGACAGAGCGAAGTTGATCCTGAGCCCCAGGCATTCAAAGTGGTTGAGGAGAAGGGACATGTGGGACGGTAGCTCGTCCTCCGACTGTGCCAGAACAAGCCAGTCGTCGAGGTAGAGGGGGGCATCCATGCACTTCGTGAAAGTGCGAGGAGCTAGGGACAGCCCGAACGCTAGGACCATGTATTGATAAGCAACCCCTTCAAAGGCGAATTGCAAGAATCGTCTGTGATGGGGGCTGTCTGTATATGGAAGATTGCGTCTTTCCGATCCAGGGAGAAGAAACAGTCCCTTGGGCATATTTGTGAGAGGATCTGTTTCAGAGTGATCATTCTGAAACTGCGTTTTATGAGGGCACGGTTCAGAAGTCTGAGATCGAGGATGGGGCGGAGGCCGCCATCCTTCTTTGGCATGAGAAAATTGCACTCAAAAAGTTTATAATTTCTAAGTAAACCAACTCTGAGTTCAAGATTTAACCTAGAGTTGGTTGAACCTCCTTTCTGAAACTGGCCCCTGTGTCTGTCTGTGAGACACACAGAGATCAGAATGTTCCAGGGTACAGAAACTCATATAATGTCAAGGTTAAAAAATAAGAATGCTCTCTCAGATGGGGCAGTCAACGCTCTCGTAAGATTCAGGGCCTCAGAAATACAAATGGGATGTTGCACTCAGTTGAGTTTAAGACACATTTCAAAATACAGATGATTAGTTCCAATTTCATGGCTACCCGCATCGAGTGAGAATCTGTTTTGACAAAACATGGATTTCATCAATATTGAATCATAAAGGCCCATTCCCATCTATAAAGTTTCAACATTGTTCACTTTATAAATTTAAAGTGATAGTTCACATTTACTCACCCTCTTGTCATTTCAGACCTGTATGACTTTCTTTCTACTAAAGAAGATATTTTGATGAAGATATTTTTGTGTCTATAGACATGCGAACAGTGCAAGTAAATGGGTGCCAGTTAACAACATTTTTCAAAATATCTTATTTTGTGTTCTGTAGTAGAAAGAAAGTCATACAGGTTTGAAATGACATGAGGGTGAGTTAATAATGACAGATTTTTTATTTTTGTGTGAACTATCACAGGCATCCATTACTATAATGGTTACTCAGTGAAATTATAAAATTGGTTTTGTTTTAAATCAATAGTTCAACCAAAAATAAACACTCCAGTCAATGGGGGACACTGCTGTTTGGTTACCAGCGTTCTTCAAATAATCTTATTTTGTGTTCTGCAGAAGAAAGACACAAGTTTGGAATGAAATGGGGGTGAGTAAGTGATGAAAGAATTTTCTTTTTCGGGTGAACTATCACTTTAAGACGTGTCTTTCTTGCACCGTGAGATTTTCAAAGACACGTTACAGTATGTTTCAATTTAAACTGCACTGCATGATGTAATAGTAATATAGAAGATAGTAACTTCTTCTATCTCTTGTATTAACTATAAGGTGAGAACTTGTGTTTCTACAACCTTAAAAATACGGATTTCTCAGTCAATATACAGTTTGATGGCATCATATTTAAATGCAATATTTGCATTATATCCCATGTAAGATGCCTCTGTCTGGTCCATGATATAGTGTGCAGGACAGAGCAGATGACATTTTTTTTCTTCAAATGTATTTATCATAACGTTTCTATTTCTTCAGAAATATAGCAATGTAGTCCTCAATATTCAGTTCTTCATCATTAGACATGATGTTCCTAAATGGAGGTAGAGCTATAAGGTTTCATTAAAAGGTGCATTCGTTAAAAAGGTGTCTGGACAGTATGAAAGTAAAGCAGATGCCTTGAGTTTCAGACACACCCGAAATAGAGTAGAGAAATCCCAGTAGAATACATTTGACCCTGGTTACTCTGAGACTGTAGCAGAGTCTCATCAGCACATCAGAATTCATTGACCAGAGGCACCAGTGGATATGAGCTACTGTCTAAAAGCTTTTCATCTTTGGGCTGCTTCCAGCTAAAATCCTGTTTCACCAAATTAATTTGTGTCTTATTATAAAGTCTGTTGCATTTCAGATCCCTGGATGATCTTACAGTAATAATTTCCACTTTGAAAATACAATATACTCCTCCTGACAGTAACTAAAGCACGCAAATAGCTGATTCTACACAGTTAGAACCAAAATATTCACATAAATGTTTTATGTCCAGTTACGTTATGTTATGTTAATGCTATTTTAACACCACAAAAAAAGTCATTTAAAACAGGAGGATCAATTGACAGAAATGCAATTTGAAATACAAAACTATGTCTTCAGAGGGACATAAAGTCCTTACATATTAAAACGTTATGTTTTGACTACATGACAACGTGTCTAGTGCTTCGAAAGGGAAGGGTGGCGCTAGCCATTGGTTGCAATTCACAACTTTACAACTAGATGCCGCTAAATTTCATACACTTGACCTTTGAAAATCAAATCTGTAACTTTGCCTCTTATTGAAACTGTCATGATCCTGCCTCTCCTTGTCTTGGTTTTCGAGTCTTGTGGCAGGATCATGTCAGTCCCATGTGTTTTGTGTGGAGAAAGAGCATTGTTTTGGTTTGTCACGCCACGCTCTCTCTTCGGTGTCGCCAAGTCCGGTGGTCCCGTCAAGTCCGGTGGTTCCGTCAAGTCCGGCCCTGCCACCCGGTGTCAAGGCCTGCACCCCAGCCGGTGGCTCAGCCAGCCTTCCAGCTGGTGTTAAGGCCTGCACACAGTCCTGCCCAGCCGGCTCTCCAAGCTACAGTCCAGTCGGCCTTGCCCCAGCCTTTCCCTTCCCCTTCTAGTTCCTCCCACTCCAAGAAAGGTATCCCTACCATGCCCAGGCCTTCCTACCCCATCCCTCCGCCCAGCTCTAGGAAGCAGGGTCCTGTCCCTCCTAGGTCCCCACCCAGTTATGTTCCCAAGTTTTTACCACCAATTCCGCCTCCCCCCTTCCCATTGATGTTTATTTTATTGTCCAACCCCAATCCCTTTCTAGTCATGTCTGCCCTGCCCCTAGTGTGTTCTGTTCTGTGTTTATGGTGTCTGTCCTCCTGTCTTTCAGTCTTGTCATGTTTAGTGTGATCTTGAAGAACTCCTGGAGGAGTTCTTTAAGGCGGGGGCTCTGTCATGATCCTGCCTCTCCTTGTCTTGGTTTTCGAGTCTTGTGGCAGGATCATGTCAGTCCCATGTGTTTTGTTTGGAGAAAGAGCATTGTTTTGGTTTATCACGCCATGCTCTCTCTCCGGTGTCGCGTCCTTTAGCCCTGCCCCCTTGTTTCCCTGTTAGCGGCCCATTAGTGTTAGTCTTGTCACCAGCCCTGGTCCATCTTTCCCTTAGTGTTTATTCCCCTCACCTGCCTCGTGCAATCCTCCTGTTAGCTTTCCTTTAGTGTTTCATTTATGTCTCCTGCCGCCACTCTCCCTGTGTGATCAGTCCTCGTTAGTGTTCCCCTTTATCAAGCCCCAGTTTCCCTCTGTCCCTTGTCGGTTCATTCCTCACGTTTACCCACCTTAGTCTGTCCTGATACCTTGCCTTCTATTGGAGTAACCTTGTTGCTGTTCCCTGGACTCAAGTTTGTGGAATTACAGTTTATTTGTTATTTGTTTTTCAAAGTGCTATTACTTTAGTTTTTACCTGGGTGTGTTATACTTATCTAAGACATATGATTTTGGCGATCAATCCCGCAGGGCGGGACAAGAGCCGTGGGGGAACGGTGCGAGGCCGGTGACGTGAGTCAGCTGTGCATGAACCGGTCTCGCATCTCTCATTCGAATACTGGCTCCAGCACCACTGCCTCGGCAGCCACTCAGACTTCCCTCATCCACGCTGCCCAAACTCCTCAGCACCGCGATCCCCCTCAGCAGCGAGGGATCTCAGACAGCATGTCTCTCCTTCCTCCCGGGTTTCGGCACCAATGTAGCAAAGTTCAATAATAGGAAGGAAGGAGGCGGGAACCGGCAAGCTTAATACAACTTTAAAAAAATTAACAAACAACAATACAAACTTAAAATATAATACAACATAATAAAACTCCATAATAAAAATCTTTGTCTTAATCACGCTGCAACCCCTTATAAAACCCTAGCAACCACTCACACCACATTGCAACCTGCTGTCAAAGTCCCACACTAGAAATATGGGGGCACTGCTCACAATTTACTATTGAAGTAAAAATGCACGCGAGAGAGTGAGCGAGAGAACATCAGAAGTCCTCTTTCACACATAACAAGCACACAAGGGCAAAATATGCTTCTGGTGTCTCCAACCCCTTCAGTCCCAGAATTAGCTATATTCACTAATGAAAGCGGATGGCATGAGACCAAGACTTGTTAAAAACGAAGTGTCCTCTAAACTCTCCAGTTATTCTGCTTCTCCTACACACACTTACTCTGTAGAGACATCACTTGAGCCTACCACTCTCCAAACCCACATTCAGACACAAGCAAATATGACACACAAGCCTCCTTGGGTGATGCTTAATAATTCGTATCTGTGAGAGAACCCATGAAATGAAATAGCCAACAGAGGAGACGGGTTGTCATAGAAACTGAGTTGTAAGTCCCGAGCCTGCAAGTTTGAAAGTTGTGTGTTGAATTTATATAATGTTACTGTTCAACAAAAGTCACTTTTCAAACATCAAATAGTTACTACTTGTGATTAATTTAAGTATTTAATCTGAGTTTAATTAATTCATATCCAAATTGCTCTGGTTATAAATCAAGTTTTGAATAAGAATTATAAAAACAAGAGAAGAGAGAAATAGATTTCACATGTCTAAAGGTTGAGACGATGATATCAAACTTAAGCTCATACAAAGAAACAAAAGGATGGGAGAGAGGATAATAAGAAAAGAGTAGGTGTGGTTGAGTTGGACTGGAGAGAAAGAGACATAGAGAGCAACATAAATATTGTTCAATATACAGACAAATTGGCGTATATAATGAAGCCTATAGTGCTTTGTACAAAAGTCTAGTGAGCGATCCCACAATGCATTGCAATAGGCTCCTTTGTGCAAGAAGTGGGAGAAACATTTATATAATTACAGTTAAAGGGCCAGGTCGCCCAAAAATACAAATTCTGTCATAATTTCCTTTCCCTTGAGTTAAATTTCGATGTTCTGGTGAAAACAAAGAATAAAGCACTGACTATATTTTACACAACGTTTGAATGTGTTATCTATCTTTAAATTTGCTGCGTACAGTATGTTAAGAATGGATACCTACAAGGCTCTATTTAGATTATACGGCTTTGGAGGGCCTCAAAAGAAACCTCAGATAACAGGTATTTGAGAATAAAAGGCAAATGTCATGAATCCACAGTACAGAACCCACGGTGTGCTTACAATAGCACTTTTGCAATCTCTTAATACCAGGCGATGACTAACAGTCGTGCTCCTTTAACTATTAAATCTGTACATGTGCTACACAAAGATATGTTATAAAATCGTTGGCTTGGAAAGGTCATGTGAGTGGTTCGATTAGATTCCTCATTTTAGCAGACTCACATGCGGAGTTTGATGCTCATTTAGCCACGGCATATTGACAGTTAACTAATTCACTCACGAGAGAACTTTTAATTCTGTCATTCTGCAAGTCTTGCAGTTCTCATGGTAATATAAAGGTCAGGAATGTTTAGAAGTCACAGAGTTAACGTGAAATTCCTCAGCTCAGTAAGTTTTTAACTTGCGTAGAGAGTCTGTTTTAATAATGGGAAAATTGACTTTCTGCAGAAAAGTCACTTAGGAGCACATTTCAACATTTTTCAAGTCATTTAAACATGTTTTTTATTTCTGAAGTCAAATTTGCAATTTCGTTTAATACCTGAAACTGTTAATTGTACAAAAATAGGTCTTATGGTTGTCAAGCACACCTCTATAACCAAAGTCTAATTTGTTAGCACTTGAAATGAGAATCTTCTGTCAGTATAAGATACGGTTTAATCTAACAAAAATATTTTCAACGTCCGTGGGCGTAAAATCATATAAACCAGTGAAATCGATCTATTTATTTTGGGTATGCGAGCAGGAAGAATTTTGTTTATTGTTACACAGGGAATACCTGTTTAAGATGTCATTTTGCTCTCTTCATCAGTGTTCTCTTAGGAAAACACATTCTAACAAGTAAAACATTTTCGTGACAATCTGCATGTAAATACGAGAAAAAGAGGTTAAAGACACATTTATATTCTGCTTTAGCACGGCTCAAACCTTCTCGTTCTTAAATTGTGCGTCATTAAGTGTCACACTAACTCCCAGGGCTGGTTAACTTATGAAGTTATTCAAGCATTATTCAACCTGAATCTAAAAAATGAATATACAGTTTCCACATCTGAAACAATTTTCTCTGTACTCTCAATCTGGGATTATTAACCTAAAAATAAACCAAAAAAAGATTTAGCTCTACCTGAGTTATCTGCTTGAACGTATCACAAAACCCACAACGCACCGAATCAAAATGAGTCACACATGCTCATGTTGCACAAAGAAAGTTAACTGCACAATGTGGGTGTGAACGCAATTTTTTATTACTCCTACATATCAGGTAATTTCAGGCAAATTCAGGCAAATCCTTCTTGTTTTCTTGTCAAAATATTTCTCTGAGAGACAAATAATCATTGTATTGCTTGCCGAACAGCATTCACAATGCTGAAATTGTGAAAGTTGTTTATTTACTACTACATGGCATAAAATAAATATTTTGTTAATATGTCATTTCTGTCTTTTGAAAAACAAAACGATTATTACTTGTTGAAAGAAGTGTTGCTTGTGTATAGATGCAAATAATATGGCTTTACATAATGTAACTGTAGTAGTTTTACATAAGCCTGTAACTCTTTTATATGCTTTTGCATTTTCATGATGCATCAAAGGACTAATTAAGCAAAGCATTTATCTAGATAATGAAGAAATCTGGAGTAATGGTGTACATGCATTTGCATGGCGTATGAGTTCCATCAGTCACTGGCACACATGTCCGTCTAAAAATCCATAATGCAATGGCACTAGCCATCTTAAAAAACGTAGATTTTGACAGTGATTGATTTGTGATTTTCAAAGTTTATTTTTTAAATGATTAATACATGTGTGCATCTGAGTTCTGAACATCTGTACGATTCTTGACGGCGTAATAAGCTCTTTCTTTCCTTATTTGAAATGCCTCATATGTTGTGACCTGACCTTTAGCAGCCTACAAATGAGCAAAGCATCATTCATGGGAAAAATATGTGGCAGATCTTGTTGGGTTGCCAGATTATTTAACTTTTTAACTACGCACATACTGGGATTGTTTGTGACAAAAAATACTGCAGCTGTGATTTGATAACTGTGACACGATGAACTGTGATGAAATCATTTCATGTGAAATCGGTCAAGCTTTATATCATTGAACAGCATTATTAAATTATCATAGTTTTATTTATCCCAAGTGGTCACTTCAAACACTCATTTTCTAGGTGACCGAAATCAAGCTCTGGCTCATTTCAAAACACACCCATGCTGTTAGAAGAGGTGTGGCCTTCAGTAAACAGACAACAGATCAATACAGCTCATCATAGGGATTATAATCCATCGGTCTGATGCAAACACGCCCTGTTTCTATTACTGACAGAAATCTCTGACAGATAGGTTTCAGGCATGTGTCAAAACTGGTAATGAAATTTAATTTATTAAATCCTCATTAAAAACTTGTATTGTTAATCATTTTATCTGTTTGTTTATGAAGAGCATGAAAAAAATACCCGACTGACAAAAAACAAAAGCCAAATATATTTCAATTCAAGCACGTAACGAATTTAATCATAATTAGAAAAAAACAAGGAGACTTTCTATTCAAACAAATAGTTTTTTATTACTCTGAATTACTCCTAAAGTTGCAGTAAAGAAAAAATTGCTTTTCTTAATTTACTATCTTTGGATAAAATCATCTGCTTTTAAAGTATTATCTGCTAACTCTATTACTAAACCCTTTTGAAGTCAAAATATCACCCTTGCTGGATCTGGAAAATGCTGAAAAAATTAATATGGAAATGAAATATAAACAATTTACATCAAAAAACATTTTCAGAGGTTTACACCCACCTGACTTTAATCGTGTTGCTTTCATGAGTATCACAGAATTTTTCTATCTAATGTAATAGTTGTGTATGAGTCTCGCTTGCACCCTCTTTAGCCAATTTGGACAAACATATTCTCAATAACGCAAAATAAGTTGCTCCCGTAAAAGATTGAAGCCTATGTTCATATAGCTGATACCAGCCAACCCATCGACACCCATGCCAACATCTAGCCTGATCCTCATTCCCTTTCTACACTATAGAGAATCATAACAGCACTTATAGTATGTGAAACAGACAGATGGAATATACAGTGAGTGGTGCTCAGCTTTAGAAATGTCAAGATGTCAGAAAGCGTGAGAAGGGACATCATGTTAAAAAGACAGTCATGATTCCATTGCTGGTCGTGGCTGGTTAATGCTAGTTATTAAAGATAGTTGACCATAGAAGTCTTGTAAAGTTAAAAATCCTGATGAAGAATTACTACATCATAAGCATCCCATGCTGGAGACTAGTATTACAAACACAACGTTGAAGATCAGTCTGGCATCTTCTGTAGTGTTGCTAATCCATGGAACAGATGCTACGTGAGAACAGTTCAGGTTCATTTCTTGAGAGAGTGAAAATAACAATGACAATATAACAAACAAAATCATGTTATTTTTGACATGTGCTTATATTTTGAACCCAGATAAGAAACCTGCATGTGTTGTTGAGGGCATCTTTCCACCAACACATTTCAAACTGTAGAGAAGAAATCAATTCTCTTGATTTTTTTGCCGACTAGAAGGCAGCTGTGGTCTCTCTCGCCATGACTTCTTTACCTGAATGGTTATTTGATTGATGTTGTTGCAGATCCTCCACACCGGTCAGCCGGTTGGGTTGGATGATGTGACGGTCACTGGATTGGTCGATCACCCTGATGCACAGACGAATCACAACCTGGACATTTAACATGCAGAGCAAAACACGTATGTTTGCTTCACCTTAATAAAAATCTGGCACTGTACATTGTATTAGAGGGAAAGTTAATCCAAACATGAAAATTCTGTCATCATTAACTCACCTTCTTGTCTTTCAAATCTGTGTGACTTTCTTCCATAGAACTCAAAAGTTGGTTTTAAGAAAGCTATCGAAGAGCGACGCTACCCATTCACATCTATTTCACAGGCTCAAATGTCAACGTGTAACGCCATTGTTCAGTTACCAACATTCTTTTAAATATCTTCACTTGTGTTCCACAGAAGAAACAAAGTCATACAGGTTTTAAATGACAAAATAAAGAGTAAACGATGCAGGATTGAGCTATCCCTTTAATATGAAAGTGTTCACCGTATTACTTTTTTTACAGCTGTTTCACTACATTTTGCACCACATTGTATTGTGTTTTAGGTTAAAAGGAAATGTAAGCATGGCTGGAAGCTTTAGTTATAACACTGTGAGTAAATTATACTTGTTTAGAGAGCCACATTGTACTTCTTCATTCTAATCTTTCGAAATGGTCTGTTAAGGGGGGCAATATGTTCCCTGCTGTATTTAGACCAGTATTTTGAAATGTGTCCCCAAAGAAACTCAGGGTACAGTATTTGCACGTACTTCAAAGTTATATTGACGGGAAGGCTCACGCTGAGCCAGATCTAAATTCTATGAATAAGTACGCAGTTGGGAGCGGCGGTTAGTCGCATTCTTTTATCCTGTCCTATTTGAAGGTTGTTGTTATTTTCCTCACATTATTTTAGATTTAAGCGCTCCATCTGTTGCTGCAGAGTCCTGGAGTGATTTGGCTAAACAGACGTTTTTGTTGCTGCTTTTTTTAGACTAGAAAATTGCTAAATTGGGTTGTTTCCCATAAAAATTGAGGTCTTGATGACCAGTGAGTACTTTCTCGATGTCACTCTTGGTCAGTCTAAGCACTAAAGTGAGTCATAATGTGCTGCCATACTGTATATTGAATCTATCAGTTTGTCTGAACAATGGAAAACAGGTCAAGTGTTTGGTAAAAAGAAATTTTCAACCATTTGAATTGCCGCAATATTACATCACCTTTAAGAGAATGCCTGCACAATAATAACAGAAATATATTTAAAAATATATATTTGTAAAACAAAAAAACATTCCATTCAAAGCCAACTACAAACATTTTCACATTCTTGGTCTGATCACAACTAATTCAGACATGTGCACAAAATCACAGATCAAATGCCCACTGGAGTAATTCTCCTTAAACAGAAAGCTGGAATGTCTTCTGTATTCAGTCCTCGAATGAGAGTCTGCATTTTCTATGCAGCACTGACAGCATCTCTAGTTCAGCAACTATAAAATAATAGCTTTGCATTCAGACCCATTTTCTGGCACCTGGCTGTGGCTCATTGAGAGGAGAGTGATTAACTCTACGGTAGAGAATTTCTCTGTGGAGACATACCAACACACAAAGAAACGTAATGTAAAAATACCTCTCCACTCATACAAGCTTTTCTCTTCCACACATACATATGAAGAGACCCTTCATTAATCATCTTTAGGAGTAACTAGCGTGAACATAACAGGGTGGGAATCAAAGGATTGACTTAAAGGGTCGTTTCTTAGCGGATGTGTATCTTATATGAACAGCGTTTAAAGGGAAGACTAACACTGACTGACTTTGGAGTCTTATCTTGTAAGATGAGGGTTGATGTGAGTGCTGATGTGCGAGAACAGATGTGCACACTGAATTTCAACGCAATGCAGTGAACATTTTAAAATACAGGTAAAACAACTGTAAAAACTTAATACACACTTCCTTCATATTTATACAGTGTAGTTATTTACAGTGTCATTATTTTATTGTACTGTTGTTTCTTTTACAAGGGTTTATCTGCTTTTTTGCTACCTGCATAGTTTCCAGAATTGCTTATATTTGTATGGTCCTAATCCTTCAATAGATTTTTCTCACTTATGCAATTTTTTTGCACTCACTACATAATAGAATCTGAAGAGTTTGCTTCCAAAATGAGAGATCTCTGTTTCTATTGTTTTTCCAAAATCATGTTTTTTTATTGTGCATTCCAATTAATATCAATCAAACTGCAGTTGCTTTGTTTTTATTTTAACCATAATAACTAAATAATGTAGCTAACTAACACAATAAAAACATGATTTAAAATCTCATTTAAAATCTTCATCTCTTTAGGATTATATACATCCAACAAGTGTAGCCAATTTAAGTTTGGAAATATTTCGCATTCTTTATAACATCCCTATTTATCTTTACCTATAAAGTTTAAGTGTTTCACACTTTAGTTCACAAATTATAGTTCACTATTGTTCATCTTATTTGGGGGTCCTTGGCATCATAGTTTAAAAAAACCTGTCTATAAACACATGCAATTGCACTTAAATATTGGCACATTGGAACGTTTTGTACATCATGCCTTCTGCGTCTGTCATAGCGGCATGATAATCCTAACTGTACAAAGCCTTGTAGGGAATCCTGGGTGGCTCTAACTGCATTGCTTTAGGAATTAAGTTACAGTTACTGAATGAAAATGCTTCAATAAATGTGAATCTGTAATTATTTGACAGCGACTGACATCTAGAACAATGTAATTAAAGCTCGGTCTATTTGTTACTTGTATTGACAGGAGAGTAGAAGTGGAATGAAATGATGGAGGATAATACATTTGCAAGACAGATTTTAAGACAGCATCGCCCGCTTGAGCACCACACACGTGTCAGAATAACTAATCTCTGTACACCAACCACTACAACGCCAAAGCAAATTTCATAACAGAAATGAGAAGACATTTTTTTATAATCTAATGCAATATCACTTGTTGTAATATGCTATCATATACGCAATCAAAATCTCAATTCGGCAAATTTTAAACTACAGCCTTACATAAATATGGACACATGTATACAATTATTAGGGAATGAGACCCAATAAGTATGTCCATACGCTGTGTGGAATGGAGATTATAAGACATGGAGGTCTCTCTTTGTCACTGGATCAAGTGGCTAATTAGCACTTGCTAATTCGTAACCAAGCCTCTAGCTGACTAAATAATGAATGTGCGATGCACGCCGGAGAGGAACATTAAACATCCCCGGATGCCCAGGTGAAGACCAGCAGCAAGCGTGCGACCAGCTGGCACTCAAAGGGTGCTCATTACGGGAAACAAATAAAGCCCCGGCCGAGCACATCAACCTGGCCTTTCAAGGCATTAGTGCTTGGAAAAAACACAGAGACAGAGCAATCATGGAAATAAAATGAGTGACTGTGGTGGAATTCAATGCTTTAGATATGAGAAATCAAGATCATTAGGATCTCAAAATATTTTAAAACTTTATTAAAAATAGAAGAGGAACAATCACTTTGCCCGGGGTAATGTCTAGCTCTGAAACTCTATATCTAGCTAAAGTATATTTTCAGGTCTTGAGCTGGAGGGCAGCTGGAGGGGCTTTTTTCTTGAGTTGACCTGAAAATATCCCACTTCACAAATGTTTACTTGCTTCCCCACATTAGTTAAATTATGGATAACCCAGGAGACATTCTTAGACGTATTAAACAAGACCCCTAGACTTCACAGAAAATATAAAAAATAACTAAGTCAGTTCTAGTCACATCAGTTGTAGGTGAGAAAGCTGACAAAAGACAAACCTGGTGCCATTTTGAAAGACACATGTCTGTGCCTAACAGGCAGGAGGTGAGGATTCACTGGTCGGATGCCTCAGAGATCTATAAAGGGTCATCATAAGTCATGTCCTAGAATGATGCTCCTGCTCACGTTTGATGCTATATACATCTGTAAAAGTTGCACCTCTCTGCCTTCTCGATCTCCCTATGTGCTGACATCAACGACTACTGTAATGAATGGCTTCATCATCTCAATAATCTATCAATCCATACCCATCTTAATTTAAATAGCACAAGAGGAAATGTGACAGCCACGTCCCTTGCGCCAAACGCAGGAAAAACACCAGCGTAATGATTTTTGAATGATCTTCCCCAGACGGTGTTTGCACCGGGGCCAGTCGTTACGGCCCGGCATGTGATTGATGTTCTAATAGAGGCCTCCTGCATCTCTGGAGACAGAGAGCTCACACTCAGCATTCACGGCACCAGGACTCCACGCAAACGCTGTCAGCTTATCAACGGGTCCTGGCTCCGATGAAACAGAAGGAAACAGGGAAGCGGCCATTTATAAACGTGTACATCTACCATCGGTTTATCAAGAAGATCCCCTGACCGATCCACAGCTTTGGAGACAGAAAGAGAACAGGACAGGAGGAGTCTAAAGAATGATAATCTTTTTACAGAATAAAGCAACTGCGTGGGATCTGCTGTGATTACTATTATTTTTATTATTTCATGCATTTTATGCATTTGGTAGACGCTTTTATCCAAAGCGACTTGTAACGCATTATATTATACATTCTTTTCTAAGTATGTGCAATCTCTGGGATTGAATCCATGACCTTGGGGTTGCTAGCGCGATTCTCTAACCTCTGAGCTACAGGAAAGCCAAAATGATTGAATTTATCAGATTGAAATGAAATATTGTTCATATCAGATACTTGTTTTCTTAAGCTCTTTATAAAGTAAGCTACAGACTATAAACTAACATTGGTTTGAGATTGAAAATGACCCTATTTAAACTTACCCAACCTACCCTACCTTACCCAACAATGGGATGAAAACAACTTCTTTATGAGTGAAAGGGTTCTTCAAGCTTGGCAATCTAATGAACCCAAAATAGTGCCAAGTGTATTTCATTTTTACAGTGTGGAAAAGTATTTGGCTTAATTTCAAACCTTGTTTTTCAAATGCATCTTTCCAAGTAAATTACTATAAAATATTTTTTTTATTATGCAGCGAGGCTACACTCTCAACAAGGCTTATGAAATGTGCTTTTTTTCCAATATAACAATGTCAAAAGGCCAACTCATTCATTACAAAGAGAATCTGTTGAATAGCACTTGTTGCCTTGCAATATTTGTATTGTACAAAGAATCAACTCAACCTTTGTGACAGTATTTAGTGAGAAGAGTTTCTTACAGGTCTTAAAACTAAACACTGTAATGTGAACAAATCCCTTGAATTTAAAGCAACGTACAGTGCATTCCAGTCATCGCTATATATATATATATAGCTCTATATCACAAGAAGTGTTTCGGTAGCTGGTAGAGAGATTCAACAGTTATTTATTAAAGTTCAGTAAATTAGCTTTCTCTCTTTAAAAACAACTTCCATGTTAGATGAGCGCTCTGTGAATTTGACGTCTATGGATGATGCAATACACTACATGGACGACAATGGTGTTGTTCTAGTAAAATCTCAGTGAAATTTATTTCCAGTTGTTAGACTTTCAGCAGTCAAATCGACAAAAAGGGTCACAACTCCTGTTAAAAAGTTGGAGAAACATGACATATGGACATGTTAGGACACATGCCCGGTTTCACAGACCATGCTTAAGACTAGTCCCAGACTAAAATGAAAGTTTGAGCTGTCTTAACTGAAAATACATTTCCCAAACATATCTTAAAACATGTCATTGCCATGGTTTTGTTTCAAGATGCACACCAGTAATTGTTTCTGTTGAAGGTATTTTGTTAAAAGCGACTGAATATCCCAATTTAACTAAAGCATAGTCCTGTCTTAAGCTAAACCGTGTTCGTGAATATGTTATCTCCTTCGGATAACTGCACAATGCAATTATCTTGGAAAAAGTTGCAGTATTAAATCGCTTAAAATATAATTATTTTCCATTATTTGTCCAGGCGACCCACTAACCAGTCAATTTTAAAATGATGTAGTTTTGCATATGCCTAATAAATAGTATAAGTACATACACTCACCTAAAGGATTATTAGGAACACCTGTTCAATTTATCATTAATGCAATTATCTAATCATCCAATCACATGGCAGTTGCTTCAATGCATTTAGGGGTGTGGTCCTGGTCAAGACAATCTCCTGAACTCCAAACTGAATGTCAGAATGGGAAAGAAAGGTGATTTAAGCAATTTTGAGGGTGGTATGTATGTTGGTGCCAGACAGGCCGGTCTGAGTATTTCACAATCTGCTCAGTTACTGGGATTTTCACGCACAACAATTTCTAGGGTTTACAAAGAATGGTGTGAAAAGGGAAAAACATCCAGTATGCAGCGGTTCTGTGGGCGAAAATGCCTTGTTGATGCTAGAGGTCAGAGGAGAATGAGCCGACTGATTCAAGCTGATAGAAGAGCAACTTTGACTGAAATATCCACTCATTACAACCGAGGTATGCAGCAAAGCATTTGTGATGCCACAACACGCACAACCTTAAGGCAGATGGGCTACAACAGCAGAAGACCCCACCGGGTACCACTCAAAAATGTTGCCTGGTCTGATGAGTCTCGATTTCTGTTGAGACATTCAGATGGTAGAGTCAGAATTTGGCGTAAAAAAAATGAGAACATGGATCCATCATGCCTTGTTACCACTGTGCAGGCTGGTGGTGGTGGTGTAATGGTGTGGTGGATGTTTTCTTGGCACACTTTAGGCCCCTTAGTGCCAATTGGGCATCGTTTAAATGCCACGGCCTATCTGAGCATTGTTTCTGACCATGTCCATCCCTTTATGACCACCATGTACCCATCCTCTGATGGCTACTTCCAGCAGGATAATGCACCATGTCACAAAGCTCGAATCATTTCAAATTGGTTTCTTGAACATGACAATGAGTTCACTGTACTAAATCTGCTCCCTCAGTCACCAGATCTCAACCCAATGGAGCATCTTTTGGATGTGGTGGAACGGGAGCTTCGTGCCCTGGATGTGCATCCCACAAATCTGCATCAACTGCAAGATGCTATCCTATCAATATGGGCCAACATTTCTAAAGAATGCTTTCAGCACCTTGTTGAATCAATGCCACGTAGAATTAAGGCAGTTCTGAATGCGAAAGGGGGTCAAACACAGTATTAGTATGGTGTTCCTAATAATGAGTGAATGTCTATATTCTTTCTGCAAAACGTGAGGTTTGCAGGGAAAACTTGTTTCATTTGGCTGAAGCAATTTTACTCTGTGACCTGAGATTTGTATTGATCTGACTTAAATCAATAAAACCGTTTATGTCCATTTTTAGCACACCAACTTACTGAGATACCCACATAAACAAACAGATTTAGAGTATAAAACTGAACATGACCGTTATCAAGTTACCATTATTATTTGTGAAAAGGATTTGACACTGTGACCAAAATTGATAAATATGTCTCATTAACACTCAATTCCTTGTACTTTAACACCAATAACAGCCATATTCTCCCACTCTATTCTTTTTTTAATTGTTCCCTGTTGGAAGTTGTAGTGAGGATGTGACCTCTGAGTGTTCTGTACTTATCTCATTCTTTCTAATTCTGTCCTGTCTCTATCTCACAGCAGTCTGCAGAGCAATCTCCCACAATTCACCTGTGATTCTAATCTAACACACCAACTTCCCATTCCCTTTTCTCTCTCCATCCTCCTCTTGCACACTCCAACTTCCAATCCAGGTAATGACAGAACCATAAATAATGCTTAAAACTGTGCGAGATTGAATTTAATCTTCGGAAAGTGCTCATGACCTGCATATGAGGTCCATTCTCATTCGCTGCAAATTGAAAACTTGGAACGTGGAAACGAGCAATGGACATGAGGACAATATTGCAAAAGCTAAAAGGCATAGACACAAGAAGGCTGCATGGGCATTTTAAAGAAATTCAATCCTGTACCTAGTCTTTTTTTTATTATAGTGTATTGAGTCCCTACTGACTGCCAATGTGGTTTAATATATAGAGGACACAATAGATCTTAAAATGGTGATTAAATGAACATTTGGAATGGTCTCTTCATTTCTTTCATAGCTGTATACTAGGTGATGAGGATTCAGGCATTGAGATTATTACTAAGTTTTACAGTATGCATGCTGAAGTCCGCAAAAGGGCTTTAAAGTCGAACAGCGTAAAGGTCACGCGAATTAAAAACATATGAATGTCACTCAAATGCCACGTAATAGTTTGTGTGTGGTTAATAGGTCTTCGGAGCTGGTTCTCTGAAGGTTATTATTTCATGATTTTTAGCAAACAGAAGACAATGAGGTGAATGAACATAAGCTTCCTTCACACCAGCAGGGAATCCGTCCTTGGAGCAGAACTCCGGGCGGGTCATTACCGAGTTGGACAACCTCTCCGTGTGTGGGATGAGTTGATATAGCGTCTCGGTAGGTCAGATCGTCCCCGGTTCAGCTAGAGCAACAGCTATTAATTTTACCAGCAGCGGGTCATGTTATTATTGATAAAGCAACAGAGATCTGCTTGCACAGAGCGTAGCTACGGAGGCCCCTGTGGGTCAGAAAGACATGTGCTAATATGAGCCATCGCAAGTCTATCGAAGCATTTCAAAAGCATTAAACTGTTCACCGGATGAGCGCGCCACGATGGGCTCAATGCGCTCGTATGCAGATTTTCCCAGAGGTGCTGTATATAATTAAGGGAGCAGATATGATTTAATTAAGATCACTATAATTACTCGTGCGAGGAATCCCGTGTGAAAATATTACCCATTTCATTGAGGCGAAGGGTTCTGTCATGATGAGCTCAAGCTTATTTTGTCATATATTTGTTTTTGTAATGCAAGACTGAGTAGTTGTCTTTGCTGTCTTTGCCAGATTTATTTTTATTTTTAGTTATAAGAAACGTCACGTATTTTACGGATTTATTTGTGTGCAACCAAACCTTTACTGACACTAAAAAATGCAGAAACAGGATACATGTCAACTTGATATATTATAGCAAAATAAACACTACATCACCAGTAAGCCTGTATTTTAGCAAAGTGTACCAGCAATTATGGCTTTATTAAAAGATAAGAGCATAATTTGTTTTGAAGTCCTATTTTGTTGGGGCTTGATGGTCTTTAAATCCAGACCTAAACACCATTGTATACTGGATTAATGCCCTGAGAGCTGCAGCAACACTTCAGAAATGACAGATGCTGAAATAGGCTACTTTAGAAGATGCCTGCTCCTATTGTGGGCCTGGAGTTGGAAAACTTTTCTGAAAACCATGCTGGCTTTAGGCTTAGATTGGAGTTGAAAAATCCTTGGCTTTTGGAAAGTGCCAGTAATTGGTGCCTTAGAGCAGCAATATCCAGCAAAGCGCTCTAGTCCCCCTGGATGACTTGCCCACAAAGAGCCCTTCTCACATACTGTACAGTGTGATTAAGGGTAAACTGGGGTTAGCTGGTTTACAGCATAATGTTACCACATAAAAATTCTACATTAACACAACAGACTAGCTCTTTTCAAAGATCGTCAGATTAATGCTTGATTAAAACACCACAGAGATTTCTGCTAACTTTGAATGAACCATTTAGGTACCGGCTGGCATGAAAAACAATTAATTGTAATGCCAAATACATTTGGAGAACACTTGACACATTCCGTTAAAGGGAATTGCTCCAGACCCTTCTACTCTTCAGTTCTCTCCACTCATTTTCTATAGGGTTTAAGTCTGGAAAGATGGCCATGGCAGAAGCTTGTTTTTTGCTCAGTCCATTTTGGTTGTGATATTTTCTTTCAGGCGATTGACATATTGAAAGATTCAACCTTGGCTAATTTTATGATTTAGCAGGGACAGTCAGGTTTTGATTTTTTCCATCGGTTGATGTTTGCAAGAATCCACAATGCTATCAATGTGCACTAGACATCCAGGATCTTCAGCAGAAAATTTGGCCAAAAACATAACAGATATATCTGTAGCAGTATATTTAATTTTACATATGCCATGGGGTACTTTAGTATCCATGTGTGCAGGAAACCCATTTAAGTTTTTCCTGCTAAAGTTTCATCTTATTTTTTTGTTTCATTCCTATTCTCTTCTCTTGACTGATAGGTTAGATTTTTGTAAAATTTTTCAAGAAAAGATCCAAACACGCAATGATGCAGATTTATTTTCAAAACCTTCCTTGATCATATTTACCTATGCAAACATTTGAGCACAAATGTAACAGACTTTGTGATTTTTAAGAAATGTTCTAATGTTTCACAAATCTGGCAACCCTGAAAAGTTTGGAACAGCAACCAAACTGCAGATTTTCATTTTGATTTCAAGCCATCAAATTGGGCATCACCTTAATTTGTGGTCAAATTTCTGGCAATTTGAATTTTTGGGACCATACTATAGAATTTTAAAAACAAATAAAAACACGGAAGTAAAAAATTGATCGAAATGTGAACAAATCTGATCAAAATAAGTAAAAAATACTAAATAAAGATCCAGTATTCGATTGAAAACCTTCCTGTTAAAAGATAGAACGAATCGTGGGATGGCATTTTCACATTGTGTGTGAAGTTTTGTTATAAGCAAAATTGCCACTCATTTTAACATGGTAACAAAATAAAAACTGCAACACAATCGGAGATGCTTCTTCCCCACAATATGAGCAATGCCAAGGTCATGCATGACTTTTGATTCCCACAGAACACATGTATTAATAAGATACGAATGCATCCATTCACCGATAAAATAATAACACCCCCTTTTCCCTCCCAGACCAGCATAAATGACACCTCTGTATTTTGTCATAAACTTGTACAATTTCAGTAAAGTTTTACTTGCTTGACCCTTTACATTAAAATCATCCATTATGAGAATGGTTTGAAATGCAGTGCACTTCTTCCTGTACAGCAGCCTAGAAGGTCTAATTCACTGTTAAGCTCGGTTTAATGGAGGTTGCTGGACTGAGTGAAAATAGATATTTAACATTTAATGGAACACATGGTGCTGCTGCAGGCATCACTGATGAAAAGAGCAATACTGGAAAACACATTACTGGGCTGAGGTCCACAAGAATCGTCAGCACACATTCTGTGCATCACACATTTATTCTCCTAATGCAATCGGTGCTTTTATTCCACTTGCCTTTGAAATTAGAAACGTAGTGAGCTAAAACCGACAAAAGCTGTAACAGGGCTGAATGATGCAAACATCAGGAGAATAGTGAAATTATCGTTTACTTGTTCGGAGCTGCGGTTGTTTATCTGACCCCTTTAAATATTTTTGGCAGTTTTATCCCCCAGACATGACAGCCACAATCTGTGTCTCCCGCCCCGGACAGATCAGTTCGCTTACGCTTGAACGCTTTACGATATCCTGGATTTTCAAAACGTTCTGCTTACGATATTTCAATCCGAGTGTCTAAATGAAACTAAATGGACTTTAATCAGTGACGCAAATGACCCTGACGTCAAATTTAGTTCTGCCGCTGTATTGCATTAGGCACTTTCCAAACGATTCCCCACGAGAGAACGGGTGTTTATTTGATGTCAAGTGCTTGAACTTGAAACTTTTCATTTTCAACATCACTGCGAGTTTTTGAAAGAGTAACCAATGCAGCCTCGTGGCATTTTTCATCTTATCTACAGATGTCCATTCCATTGAGATCCAGAACACAGCCCATGGGATAATGTCTGACCTTTAAAACTTGAGAGAGAGAGACAGGGAACCAAGATCATTATCGCCCTCAAAGACAGCTATTTTTTTTTCGTTGTTACCTGCAGTGAAGAACTGACCACAATTGCTTATGGGCCACCACCGGCGTCACCTTGCTTTGTCTTTGAGATGTGTGATTGCTATTATGTCCCCTTCTATGACCTTTCAAAAGCTGTAATCTTCAACAAACGTCCACCCAACACATCATTCTTCCTCGATTGCCAGGTGCAATTTCTTAACTGATGTTTCAATGTTAGCTGACACACTCATAATCTTGTTTTTTTATTTTGGAGGAGTTTAAAAAACAAGAGCTAGAAATAATTAAAGGTCCAGTGTATAAAATTTAGCGGGATCTAGTGGTGAGGTTTCAAATTGCACTCCACCTCTCCCTTTCGAAGCACTACGGTGGCTGACACAGAACTAAGATGTCGACACGTTTTCACTTCTTCTAAGGAGATCATGTATGTATGAAACGCACTCTGTGGAGCAGTTTGTCCGATTAGGGCTACCGTAGAAACAACATGGTGAATTCCATGTAAGGGGACCTGCTGTGTACTGTATATATAGAGAAATTCAAATTCTAATGTAATAAAAACATTCTTCATTATGCAAGGTCTTCTTTATACACCTCTGATGACATGGTTTTGTATATTAAATTGGATTTCTGTCAATAGATCCTCCTATAAATTACACACTGGTCTTTAAAGACGGCCAACCCATCTAACAAAGCCACCCATTTAAGTGTCAAGAGAATTTTAGACCTCTCTGAATGTAAAAAAGATTATACTGTATATATTTCCGATTGCTTCAGGTAGGAAACAGAAATGGTCTGACGGAATCCACGCATTATTCCTGGTTTATGTGTTTAGCTGTGTCATTAAAGTGAGGTGCAAAAAATCCTTGTTGACAGTGTTGGATCACACTTTTCATCCAATCTGACAGTAATCCGGTTGATATCCGAATCCGACACTAGTAGTTCATGTGCTCAGAATCCTTTGAGGCATGGGAATGATAAAGTGCATAACTTAACATTTTAAGAAATACAAAACATATCCCCTGGAAAAAAATTATGTTTTTTAAATTAATATATATAAAAAAAGAAAATGTCTCCTGAGACTACATTATGTATTTTGGGTATATTTACATATGGAGATGTTATAGCAGTCTTCTGAGGGACTTAACAAACCGTGGGAGATGGTCTACAGCGAGTGTTGATCCAGACAGTGTAGAACAGCTGTAGGGGAGTTCATCTGTCAAAGCAGAGATCAAAGGGGCTGGATTAACTGACTCCAGATCAGTGGGCAGAGCTGTATCGAAACTGGGAAAATGCTCTCATCCATTATGCATGCAGGTAGAACCAGCAGCCACGACTTGAGCCATAAAACCTGTAAGAAAACACCGGCCTTTAACATGTACAAAGAAGAGGAAGATATATATTAGCATTTTCATTCATTTCAATCGCAGCGACTCGAATTCAGCGCCGGAAATATCCCCTGCACAATCTGCGACTATACAAGAAACACAAAGCAAAACATGAGAGATTGAAAAGTCTGTGTGGGCTCACTCACGAAAGTCAGTCAACTGCATTTGTTACATAAATTTAAATTTTCCTTGTCACTGTTTATAACTTCAAAAATAAAATACGTTCAGCTATCAAACCATTGTAATTGCTTGTCATTTATTGTACTAAACCCACAGTTCAAAAATCCCATTCCCAAAACTACAAAACTCAAACACTTACCCTATGAGAGCATCTTTTACTACATTTCCCAACACTCATGCAGATCTGGCTATTTCACAGTGATCCAACAAACAGCAATGAAATAATTTACTCTTAATTTGTACGTCTATGTTTGTTGGCATTTGTTGGATCAGTGTGAATTACTTCCACAGTATATAATTGCAGCCAACACAAAGGATTGTTATCCAACAATTATCAACGGTTTTAGATGTCAATTCTACAGAAAAATCGCTCATTATAGTGTGCAATAAAACAAGCTATAAATTATGTCTTTATTTATTCAACAACAAAAGATGAAGGAAAGCTGAATTACTAAACATCATAAATATATATTCAAATGCGTTTAGGTACTGTTTCAGATTCAGGTTGTTCCTTTCAGTAGCTTGTCAGAACTTGTATGTTCTAGTGTTAAATGCTAAGTGTGAAATTATTTGCTCATTATGCTAAACATTACAAATCCATACACCAGTTTTTTTGAAGACTTGACTATTAACATTGTTTTGTTCAACTAGTCTTTAAGTGGAATTTTTTACCAATATTTGAGGCCTCAAAAGTCATTATGTGGAAATATCACTGTGAGACCGACCACGATGTAATATTTCTAATCTGCATGCTTTTCCCCCAAAGACCGTGTAATGCCTGTATTTCAAACCATTTTGCTGCAAATAATGCCAATGAATTATGAAAACAGATTCACTTTGACAACACTTAAAAATCTTGGAATTAAACCTTGGAAAGCATTTGTTGGCAGCAATGATTGATTTGGGTCTAAGAAGAGACCATCTTACATTTACATTTATTCATTTGGCAGATGCTTTTATACAAAGCGACTTACAAGTAGTTTTTTTACAGTGACACATTACTGCAGAGCAATCAGGGGTAAGGTGTCTTGCTCAAGGACACTTCAGTCATGACCTGCTGGCACTGAGATTCCAACCGGCAACCTTCTGATCACAAGCCCAACGCTCTAACCACTAGGCCTCAGCTGGCCCATCTTTAACATATGAACTTTATTGGGATCTGATCATAGATTAACTGCTAATTTATTGATGAGACAGCTCTTCAATTTTACTCTAATGGTTGTGTGAGACGGAATATAACATATATTTAATAAATAATAAAACATAGACCCACGTGGACTAAGGACTAGGACTAACTACACTTAAACAAGACACTAACTACACTTAAACAAGACAAAAATAAACTTTAAACATTAACTACAAAACTACACATGACTAAACTATCAAAACACATTGATTCACCACACAACCACAATGAACCAGCACAAGACAGAAGACACAAGGGCATTAAATAAGGGACCAAATCAAGAGGGGAACAGATGTAGGGCATTAATCAATAACGAGAGGATGGGAACAGAGACGAGACCGGAGAGAGTCTATGGAAGGCCATAACTGCCTCTCTCCACACAAAACATGAGACTCTGCCATGATCCTGCCACTAAACCAAACCAAAAATTAGTACAAAAAACACTAAAATAACAAAGTCCCAGGCCTGGTCCTCTCTGGTCATACACATCTGTCGCTCTTCCTTTTATGCTCCCGGAGCTCCTCCGTGAGAGATGCGAGACCTGTGCAATGAGCAGCTTACACCCTTCCCTCACAGCTCTCATCTCGCCTTGCTCACTACAGTAATATATATGTAGAGTATAATATACTGATAGTTTAGGAATCTGTGATAAACGGCATCAATACATTTCTTCTGTTATAGCACAAAAATGTACAATAACACGCTGCAGATATCAGGTGCAGTGAATGCATAGCGAAACCGTTTTTAAGTTTTGTACATAATGCAGATTCACAGCCATAAATGAATGGTGCAATATGGTACAGAAACACTCATCCATCACTCCTAAACTTTAAAGGACCATTGTCAAATTGTGAGGTTGCAAAATTGCAACAAAAATGAATTGTGAGCAACATCTCACTTCACCTCTCCATTTCGAAGCACTACGCAGGCTGAGAGAGGATTAAGATGTTGTCACGTTTTCGCTTCTTTACCGAGTGAGATAACATATTTACGAAGCGCATTCTGTAGAGCAGTTCATCTGTTTAGCACTTCCATGCAAGTAGACCCGTGGTGGATGTAGATAGAAACAGCACAGTAAAAGAAACATAAATCTTCATTATGTGAGGTCTTTATACACCTCTGAACACATTATTATATTGCATATCTGTCAATAGATCCTCCAAAAAATTACGCTCTGGTTCTTTAAACCATATAAAGTACTTGAAGGTTTGGTGACTGTTATCCTGTAGAAGCTTTTCTCATAACCACCTAATGAGAAGTCGCTCTAAATTTGCATTCGGTTTGAAGCTCATTGGTATACAGCTGATATTCCAAAAATGGGTAAAGCAGTTAAGAGGATGTGATATACTGTAATGCCATTTAGAGCAAGACATTTAAATGTTGGATATTATAGGGTTTAAGCGTTAACCCCTTGTTACCCGCTGTCTGCACCTGGGTCCTCTGTCCATGTCTCACCACCCGAGTTTATGACTGGTTGTCACGTTCGCCGGTTCCCGCCTCCTTCCTTCCTTTTATTGAACCTTGCTACAATTACATAATTTAATTGATATGTAATCTGGTGACTCCTTATATTTACTGAGCTTCACCAAACAGCTGTCATTCTACCACCTGCTTTGATTCAGGCCACATAAAACAGAATATGAAATCACTGGCGCTTTTCTTTCATTATTTGAACCCCGCTCATTCTATTATTGCGTCTGAAGTTCATAAACTATTAACGTTCAGTCCAATGAATAATGAATAGAACCCCCATCATAAGAACGGAGGGGCTTTATATTATAAGTTAAACAGACAGTACGTGTTTTCTGAGCCAACAAATACAGCAAAGATGTAATCTACTGTCAGACTTTAAAGAAGTTGTAGGTACATTATAGGTTAAAGTTATCTTAATAACAAGCTCTTAAAAGCAGCGTCAGGACTTAATCTCCTGCGGTGCCAGAATGGTGATGCACTGGGGACATATGACTTACTCAAACTTGGCTCAGGATTTTCTTGGTAACACATAAAAAATAAACCTGCATCTAAGCAAATGAGCTGAATAAACAGAGAAGGATACCGCTGAGCTTCCATTGATTTCTAAATTGGGAGCCATTGATTTCGTGTGCTTTCAACAAGAGACTGAGATCTGGAGACATGGCAAAAATGGGACAATAAATCCTGTTTCCTTAACTTAATCAAGTTAGTTTAGCATTACGTTCCCTTTATCAAATGGGGAAGGCATTTGAGTGATAGGGCTCTCAACATACGATACCCCGCAGGCGGCATGGCAATGATAGAATGTAATGCATCTCTTGAAAGCCACAGGCTCTCAAGCAGTTGCTCCAAACTCAAGCAACCATCAATGTACAGAGCACATTCACCTGAGAACCCCATATGTAAGCTCTTGCCGTTTAACCTTTCTTATGTTAGCAATAACCCATATGTTGAATGTATGGGCTCAAGTCACTGTTGAATCATATGTTGGCTTCTCTTGCTCAGCTCTAACCTTATATTACAATGTTTCATGCAAAGCTATTTGGCAAGATGACTGCATCCCCGCTGGATTTGCAGCCCCCTAGCAAACCAATTTCTTATGTTGGATCATTTGTAAGCTTGAATGGAATGTAAAGAGAAAGATGTGAAATAAAATGTGACCCTAGACCACAATACCAGTCTTGGGTAGCACACAATGTATTTTTGGCTGTTACTAAAAAAATTTCTATGGGTCAAAATGATTTTTCTTTTATGCCAAAAATCATTAGGATATTAAGTCAAGATGATGTTCCATGAAGATAATTTTGAAAATGTCCCAAATATTTGTGAGTAATATGCTATGCTAAGGCCTTTATTAAGACAACTTCACAGGCGATTTCTCAATATGTAGATTTTTTGGCACCTTCAGATTCCAGAAATTTTTAAATAGTTTTATCTCAGCCAAATATTGTCAAATCTTAACAAACCATACATCAATGGAAAGCTTTATTTATTAGCATTCAGATGATTTTAAAATCGTAATTTCTAAACATTAACCCTAAAGACTGGTTTTGTTGTCCAGGGTCACATATATATACAATACGAAAAGAAGATAATTTTCAGTTGCATAATTTCTTTCAGGATTTGAAGTGCAGTAAATGTTGGATAAGATTAGCCGAAAATCAACTCACTGGCTCATGTGGCAGGTCAATATTAATATATTGCTTCATCACTGTAGGTCGTCTATATCGGTGCCTGCGCCTGTAAAATAACATCAGGGAAAATTAGTTCATACTTCACTCGTAAATGAGTTATACATATATAAATATTGCCTCTTTGTGCAAATACTGCCCATATCTGGGCTAGATTAAACTGTCGGTTATTAAGCACCAAATGACCAAGAGAATGAAAGAGTATGAGAGGGGAAACGGCGCCTGATGTGTCTAATAAGATGGATTTTTATAAACCAAAGTAAATAAAGCAAGCAAATATGATGCATGAATGGTAGAGGCTTTTTATTTACATGCACCACTGTGGCACAAATAATACCTTGTTTTTTACACCATGTATTGTAAATTGTAAAATGTCATATTTTTTTCTTATTTTTCCCCAAATACCTCTACTGTATATGTATTTTAAAGGTATGCAAAATGTAAAAACATACTACAAAAAATTGGAAAAGACTTTTCTAATTGTTGAAACAAAACCTTGTATAAACTAAATGGTTTCAGACACACGCGCCTGGCCTGAAGTTAACTTCAGATCTGTGTTTGGTTATAATATAACAATTGATTCTATATTTTATTGTTATATTCAAATTTGACTGTATATAAATAGTTTTATATTAAACTAAAACTACTCAACAGTTATTGATTCTTTGTGGAGGTCTACCAGAAGTTAGTTGTTGCCGCTGAAACAGTCTATAATCTTGTTTTATATATGTATATGTAGCAAGGGTGTTGTGTGGTACAGTTCGGATTAACTGAAGGGGACGTTTGGAGGAGAATTTGTGTGCGTGCTGCAGAAAAAGTATGCTAGATCCTCAACCATCTGTTTCCTCTCCTTCGCTCCCAAAGGAGTGCGTGCGTGTTTTAATGAGTCATCCTTGCACAACATCCATACAGGTGAAAGAGGAGTGAGAATAGAACACAACCAATGACTCATGATTGAGAACAACTATTTGGTAAAGAAATATGCTGTCCAATAATCGTTGAAAGAACAATTAACAAGCTGTGCAGGAAGAATTTTTTTATGAAAAGACAGAAGCTAAAGAAACTTGACAATCTTCCCGAAGACACAAAACTGTTCCCTAACTGTGTAGTCTTTGTGTTGCGCTGCGGAGGCCATGATGTTAAAATACCCCTATTTTTAAACTAATAAAAATCTCCACTTTAACCTCAAAAACGTACCAGCTACTTTTTTACTCAAAAACGTAAAAGCCCTGTGTTTGAAAACTTAGTCTCTATGAAGAACAGCATGAAAGTGCAGGGAACGAGTAGGAAACAGAAGAGAGAACAAGGTATTATTTGTTGTTGTCTTGCTATGCCAATTCACCGAGCTCTAGACTGTCTAACACTCTTCTGTAAATCTAGAAGGTCAGGGACAGGTGACATTATGGGTTTTAGGGAGTTTCAACTGAACAAAAGTACCACCGTGGCTTCCGAGGTGGCTACTGCTTTCCATTGATATTATGTGCCAGTTCTACTGGGTGAGATTTTAACGACCTGTTTTTTTGCTTCTGTGCCTTTAACAACTCTCTTCACATGAGATTTAATAAGACACAAAGCAATCCGTGCTGGAATGCGCCATTCCATCTGTGAAGGTCAAATTGGAACGATCAAGGACTAGGCTGGGTAATAGGAAGTCAAAAGTATACAGAAAAAAATCAATTACCAGGCACATCTCAAGACTAATGAACACAAAGAAACTAATTGTTCACAAAGCTGTTTATTTTAGATCGCCAGCGTGCATTTAATGCCATTTGTGGCTTTTGAGTGCTTTGAGGTTGAGTGGCTTCAACCATCACCCAAATTGTAACTTTAATACCTGTATTTACAACACAGAGAAATATATTTGGAATAATGCTTGTTTAACATTTCTTGGCAACCATTGACTATAAAAGTTGGAAAATTGCTTTATACATTTCTTTGTTCTGTTGAACTGAAAAAATATATATAATTTGAATGATGTGGGAAGCAAACCGTTTTGGGGCTGTTTTGACTATCATTGTCATTTTTCCTATAGATATTTGGAAGAATGCTTATAACCAAACAGATCTGGCCCCCCATCGTATGGAAATTTTATTATAATTTTTTGTTCTGTTGAACACCAAAGACGACATTTTGAAGAATGTGTCAGATGGGGAAATGTAAAGTGGGTTGAGGGATAGTATGGCTCCTGGGTAACTTGGGGTGTTTAGTTTTGATTGCAGTGAATCTCGCGTGCAGTGTTGTGTGTGAAGATATTGAGCACGTGTGATGAGTGTTTATAATGGTCACGTGTGTTTATGGACATTGTATTGTCGGAAGCCTACTGTGGGTGTGGTATGTAATGGACTACTACAGGTGACCCCCATTGACTGAATAGCTGCCACGCCTCTGATTATCGTGATCATAGACTTATAGCTCTATAAAAGGTGACTGAAACTTACCATGGGTGCGCGGACCGGACCCTTATTCATCGCCCCGACGCGAGTGCTCATCGACTGGCGAACGGCACGACCGATTGAAGATTCGAGTGAAACCCCGCACGCAAGTATCCTTAGAAAGGGACGTTTTCTTATCCTCTCATTATCCATTGCTAATGGTCTAGCACTCGGCTGTAGCCTCTGCCTTTTGAGGACGTTTCGCTGGTTTTCTCTTTATCTAGAGGACGGAAAGCCGCCAAGCCACGCCGGAGTCCGGTCGCCTGCCAGACGGCGAGAGAGATCGTTGGAGGTGAAGACGTTACTTCCGGGAACCCCGTTCTGACACGCCTGCATTCGGCCACGCCCTCCGGGAAATCCCTGTGCCTCGTGAACGCCACGCCCCCGGCCTGAATAGACTCAAACGGCCAACTTCAAGGACACTTCAGATAGCTGTGTTTTATCGTTTGAGAAGATATTTATTACATTGTAAAATTTGTTGTATTTATGCATGGTGGGAAAACTTGTTCTAGCTTTTATTGAGAGAATTACTAAATTAATAAATTGTTTTTAGCTTTTCTAAACTTGTCTGTTTGGCTCCTGTTCCTGGGATTCCATTAAATTATAGAGGGGTGCTTCTGACAAATGTATGACAGCAAACAGTTCTGGGGCACTTTTGACTACCATTGTATTTTTTCCTACTATGGTAGTACATTCATGCCGATGATGAAATTCAGTGGAGAATATTCATGGGGATACATTCTCTACATTCAGAGAGACACGTTACCGCTGTTATCATCATACAACAGGCATCTTACAACCCATCTGTGTTGTCTGCTCATAAAGCAAAACACTGTTATGTGACAGCGAGGATCAGCGCAAACACATATTTACAAGGAATTGTCATATGCTTTTTGCAGATAAATCTGCTGTAGAAGCAAATTGAAGATGGCACTTTTCAAACATGAAAGCTAAGCTCTTTGCAGAAGTATTCCATGAATCAAGTGGAGGTGCAAAATTTAATCCACTTCAAGACATAAACAGATAAACGCATAGGAATAAATCCATTAATCCATTAAATAAACACAAACAGGAAAGTGTTTGGTTGCGGACTTAACTTACAGATCAAGTGCACAAGCACAGAAACACAAAAATACACATATTTAGTGTGAAAGAGTGGCCTTGAAAGTTATTAAAGCTGTTGTTGTTTAAGTTATTTGGCAAATTGCTCTACAGACTATCGATTCGGACAAGAATTAGATTACTTCATGATCCGGGTGTTTGGTAAACATATAAAATGAAAATTTGCTCTTGATGGGAAGGAAGAAAAACACTGACAGATTTGACCTCATGTTTACTTTTAAATAAATACTTCTGAAATGGCTTTTGATATAAAACAAGGCTTATATCCATAATGTCTTCAAAGTTATCTCCAAGGGGCCCCCTCCCAAAATGTTTCCGTTCTTTGCATTAGCTGCACATTCAGTTATAGCAAATGAAAGTTAAGATGATAATAAATATTAAATCCGTTCTCGCTCTGTGTCAAATGATACAAATAATCTGTACATGGTTGATAGATGTCTAATATTAGCAACACAGGGAAAAATAGTTAATTAAAGACGTGTGTTTCATACGCCTTAATTTGGTCTGTTAAATATATGCATATTTAATGCATCACATATATAAAAATGATTCCTCTCCATAAAATGCCCTAGTGACATGTCTGTAAACAACCAATCATCAAGCGAAAGATGTGCTGTAAATTAATGTAATAAGGTAAAGATAACATATTTTGCCATGATATGTTGATCATTTCATTTTATTTCCAGGTTTTCCACAGAGGCCTTGTATAGGCTATTGGTCCCATATATTAAACATAGATAATTTGTTTTCATTGTTGTTGGGTTTCCTGTACCCAACTGGATGGCCAGACCTTGAAGCCCAGGGTCCCCCTAGGGCTCATGGTAGTCAAGGGCCCATGGGCACTGGCCCAATCAGCAATCGATCCCTGCTTAAATCTATCACTGCAGTATCATTTAGTATGATTTCTAATGATACGGTATATACTGTGACCCATATTTAGGGTCTCACTTTTCAATTAAATTGCATGAAGGAGAACCATCAACCGGTCACTGAAAAAGGAGCTTCTTGTCTCCTCTCACAGCCTACAGTAATAAGGGAGCACAACTCAGAATAGATTAGGTTAACTGAATAATAATAGATATCAACTCTTGAGAGTCAGTTTGCCCTCTGGCCTTCCTCTCGATCCGCTCTCCTCTGTCTAACCTCCTCAAGCTCTAAAATCTACCCATGTGCTGCATGGCTTGTCATTAAGCTCCAGAGAGCAGATATACGCAGAGGAGAAGTAAAGGACAAACGCATGTATATGAACATTCAGGCCAGCGTTATCACAACCCACACTTTGCTCATAATCCACTACATTTATGATTCACAAATTGCTAATGTGGTGCCAGAACCCATTAGATTCAGAGATCTCAAGGGAAATGTGCTACTGTAAATGCATGACCTGTAAGAGGTGATCTGTAGTCTATAGTAAAGTGGAAACTTTAGGAGATCAATTATACTTACATAATATAAGAGTTAAAAAGCTCTAAAAATGTAAAAGTATTGGTTGATGATATAAGTAGCTACACTACGCATTCAAAAGTTCAATTTCAAACTCTACATTTAAAATCTATTTTTAACCTAATAGTGTTTTTAGTGTCCTACTTACCATGATATTATACTCTAGATGTTCTGTAAGAAATTAAAAAATATATATTAAACTATGAGCTCATTTTCTTATAGTATTTTATAATAATTCTGGCCTTTAAATAGCTTATTTATACACCATATACACAGTTTTATTTTGTTTTTCTATATAAATAATATAGCAGAAACCAATTAAAGTAATGGTTCACCTCCCAAAAGATCTGTCATAATTTACTCTCTTTTTTTGTCTTTTGAAACCTGTCTGACTTTCTTTCTTTTTCGTCTGCAGAACACAAAAAGAAGATATTTAGAATAATGTTTTTTAACAGAAAATTGACAGAACCCCACTTACTTGCATTGGTTTTGTGTCAGTACAATAGTCCGTGCCGTCGCTGTTCGTTCAACAACATTGTTCTGCAGATGAAAGAAAGGTTTGATATGACAAAAATGAGTGGGAGTAAATTATGCCAAAGTTTCATTTTTGGGTGAACTATCGCTTTAAGTTCACTAGAATAAAGTATATATCTGTGAAAGTATGATGAATAAAGCTAAAACTATTTATCATTCTCATCTTGTATACATTCAGTGAATCTGTACAAATGTTCATCCAGCCGCACGTTGTGAAACAATGTTCGGCAAGCACCCTCAATTTATCCATTAATACTAATAAGCTACTTTGCTTAAATATAGAGTGGGTCAGTTGATACTTTACACGCTTTGTTCTGCCAGGATTTGCTCAGAAAGGCCGATAAAACAATGAAATCTGTTACAGAATGTTTAAGTGTCCGACTGTCGGGTCTTTGTAGACATGCAGTTTGGAAGGAGGAATGGAAGGGCTGAATCCCCCCATATGATACAGATGTTGTGAAGAGGGGATAGTCTGCGGAAACACACTGAACTGGAAATGTCAATAAGAATCACATCAGTGGATTTGGGGATAGATTTTAGCACTTGTATAACAGCGTCTGCCAGCCTGTGTTTGGATTAGGCCGAATTGACAGTATAGTGTATTTTTGAATGCTCTGTAAATTCCAGGATTATCTATATGGATTTATATATTTGAGAAGGGATTCTCACAAATGTCAAATATAAAAGCCAGTAACACTTTATAACAGCTTTCATTAGTATTCTATAATTCCTAACTGATATATTAAAACAACGTATAGTCAATTAAATTCAAAAGTCCTGGGAGAATATTTTATGTGTGGGATCTAGGATATTGCAGACTTCAGTATCATAGGGCCTGGGATGCCCTCATTTTTCGCAAGAGTTAATATTTGCATTCAGGCATTTAGGAGATGCTTGCATCTAAAGCTACTTTTAATCAAAGTTATGTTGACGCATTACCATTAAGTCTTTTGCTTTTGTGATTTAATTCAAGGTTCATTTGAATAGAGCTTCCTTAAAGGTCAATTGTATGTTTTTTATAGCTGAAAATAGAAATAACTCATTCTAAGGTAAGAAAAACACACCTTCATTATGTAAGGTCCTTATACACCTCTGAAGACATAGTTATGTACTGTATATTATATTGCAATTCTGTCAACAGATCCTCCAAAAAAAAATCACACAGCACCTTTAATTCATCCTTGTAATGTTTCATTACAAACTCAAACTGTCCAGAAACAAGAATTTGGTCTTTTGTTGCAAAACGGCCCTGGTCTTGTCAGAGATTTTATTGAAGAGAGAAAAATCTAACAATCTGCAGCCATCGGTAGGACGCTCGACCATCACGCACAAATGCACAATACATCTGGGATATGAAAACGCAGTATGTCCGAGATACTGGTCCTGAGTCCAACCGACCCTGTTGGATGGCACAGCCAGCCGACTCGCCAGCATCTCTTTCTTTAGTAACTAATGAGACACGTTGTTTGAGGATCACGACCCAATATGGCAGTGTGCATGTGTGCCTGCTTTGTATCATTGTGTCCACACTGGCTGAGGAAAAGAGAGTCGGGGGACTCCAAGCACCAAAGGAGCCCAGGGCAGGAGTTCTGAAAAAACATCTCTCAAACTCCTAACACACTTTAAAGGTTCATAAACATTTAATGTACCAGGGGCAGGACTGAGGCTAGTAAAATCACAAGGCTTGTGTTGACTCAATTACGAAGAACTGAGAGTGAGCCTGGCTTTCAGCTTGTCAAACACAAACAGATCCACTGGTGCATGGACCCGTGCAACAAAATCAAATACGCCATCAAAATTACAGTACTTCTGTAAAATCTCAAAATATGATGAACGTGCACATCATTTCACCATATCTGATTAAAGATCTTTGTCTTATTTCTTTCATCCTGATCTCTGTGGTGTTCGACTTTGTCAATGTTATAACCTTCAGCCGTCAAAAGCAACACTGCTCTTCTAAAGCCGCATTCTTTGTCATACGGGTGCGTTTTAGTGCCATGAGTTACTGAGCATGGCAGAGTGCCTTTACTGCATCTCCCAAATCTAGTTTAAACCATAAAATCCTTTCTGAATATTTTCGAAATGAGGTTTATTTAGAGACTGACTGCTACGGGGCAGTCGGTTTGCATTTTAAAATGACTCTTCTCTAAAACCACTTGCGTAGCTTTGCACTGTAGAACATTTTTGAAAAAGAAACAATGCAATACCATGCACTGATATTTGAGTTTACTCCATAATTGTATCTTAAATCTCCACTTGTCTAGATGTGTGTATGCTTTTCATTTTAAATATGTAACTATTTCATATACTGGCTACAAATAAACAACACTGAGAACAGTGAGATGTTCTACGATGGCCGGACACATGCTTCTTATGCAAGTGTATATTGCTTCAACAACTTAAACTATGCAAAAGTAAAACTTTCATGGCCTATTAGAGTATCGCAGAGATTTTTAAGCAAACCATGGAAGCAAGTAAGCATTTTAGCACTTCCGGTTCCATTGCCCTAAAGTCTATGGGATTTTTGAATGGATTCTTTCGTAAATTGCATGGAAGATCACAGATCTTCATAAAACCTCTAAATATTTTCACGTTTAATCTATGACATAAAACACGCCAGTTATAACCCGCTTGTAAAACCTGCTTGCAAAAAGGTTAGACGGGAATTAGACGTCATCCCCCACATAAAACTCACAAGTAATGTAAAATGGACCCAATCCCTACAAACGTGGAAGGGGAGTACTGACTTTCCAGACAACACGCTTTAAAGAAGTTTTCATTTTGATGGTGACGTTGATATTGAGCGACCGTAGTGTAGTCTGTTTATAGTCTCATGTTAGCATTTAACTTCTGCCGAAATAAATGGTTACATTCCGGGTCGAGCACGGCTCGAAGAAGTCCTCCGCATACTTACAGAGACATGCCGTGCTGGCAGAGCTGCACTAACTGGTTCTCTGGAGAGATTAAGTTGTCCAGGTCCGAATAGGGGTCAGTGAAGGGTACTAGGATGGTGATGAATATGGTGTAGCCATCACGTTGTTTACGTCTGGTCTTCTTCATCAGTTTCAGATATAATAGACGATGCCACTGGTGTACTGGTGAAAGGTTTCATAATCCAAAAGGTGAACTCAGGAACAAAAAAGTGAAAACCAGTACAAACATCCACGGGAACAACATACAATAAAACAACATGTAATAAACTAGACCAGACCGTAAACACTGGGTAAAGGGAGAACATATAGTGTCCGGTTGATGAGGTGCAGGTCATTAGCATTCGAGGGAGCGGGAACAATCAATATGGCAGGTGCAAGGCATTATGGGGGATGTAGTTTGTGAGTTGTTACAACTACATTGTGATGTAACACTGTTTACGCCAAACGTGTGTACAGATCAGCGTTAATCAACTACAGGAGTTGTGACAACCAAATTTATCCCCGCTGTGTCTCCAGCGTATGTCTGCAGCACTATTTGTTTATGTGGCCTTTAAAGAACGGATATTTAAAGTCCTGTCTGCAAAAGGTCACTATCGACAAAGTTTTTTAAACAGATTGCGAAAGTCAACAATGCCTCGCAAGTTATGGAATAACAGAGAGTTTACTTTTTCGAATAGAAAAAAACTTGCAATGCCACATCATAGTGCAAGAGAAACAGCAGGTGTGGAAAAACACAGACTTCTTACGTATGCGTGTATAGCGTAATGCTTTATAGGTTTGTTCGTTAGACAAACCAAACAAAACCACCCTGCAAACAAAGAGTTTAATTCACTGCGGTGAAATTGCAGGCACATCTGCTACAGTATTGTGTTATTGTGAAATATTCATACCAGGAGATAATGAACACAAACTGTCGAGTGTGACGCATAGACAACAGACCAAAACACATTCTGCAAAAACAAAAAATCAGTTAACAAAAATTAATTCTTTGTAGGCCGGTAGACTCATCTCTGCTATTTGTGCCGTACGTTCGGATTCCTAGAACACAAAATTGGATACAAATGGTCTAAATGTATCTAAGTGAATCTTAACTAATCCTTAGCTTGACAACCCCTGGTGACCATGATGTATCACTGTATGAAAACATTTTAAACATTTCTACATCTGCATGACACAGAAAAAAATATACCCTATGAGAAAATGCAGCAATACCAAAAATATAATTTTAATAAAAATGAATAAATATGTGGTATGATAGTTACTGTCGAGACACTTAATACTGTGTCAACACTAGTGATAAATGGCGGTACAGTAAAGATTTTGCCATCATTTAGAGCATGTGCAGCAGATGAGTACATTCTCCCTCTGTACTACAACATCCCTCAAAGCAGCAGAAATAAATGTGTGTGAGAGAGAGAGAGAGAGAGAGAGAGAGAGGGTGAAACACTCAGTCTGTGTATTGAAAGTCGTGCTGAGTGACACGAACAAAGTGGAAATGTGTGTCCATAAACACGAATGATTAGATTTAACATTTCGTACCTGTGCCACAAACTGCCTTGAGACCGGGTAGGTTGAAGATCAAGTTATGTTAAACTAATATAAGCAAGACTGCTTTTATGTTTGGGGTTTAAGTTTGAGTCAAGGGACTCCGTTGTCACTTGTGACTTTATCTTTATCTGCAGCACAATAACATGCACTTAACCAGACTTTTTATGAAAATCTAACTTACTGTGACTCGGTCAAGGTGAAGAGTGTAATAATGGAAGCTGAAATGTTTATTATGCTGAGAGTAATCGTGGCATTTGTCTGCCTGGACCCCGAGTGACACCCCTACATTGGTATGCTCGCATGGTGTAATTGGATTAATTAGAAAGGTATAATTCTCTTGACTGTGCTGGTGTTAAACAGCCTGTAATGCTTATCCTTCAACAGGCACACAATGTTTTCTATGTGCACAAATTACACGTTTATCATAAACACCTCCTGACATTATATAGCACCTGCTTGTGTGGGCTTGAACACACCAGTGTAGATTGGTTCAAGCGTACTACAAGCGGTAACAAAATGTAAAACAGAGATATTAAGCAAGGTGTTTATGTAAGGTGTCTTAAAATAGCACATTCACTAAGATGCTCTTAAGATTACCTTAAGAAGTACTAAAGAATAATATTTACTATATTAAAGGAGCAATGTGGAGATTTAAGCAGCATCGTGAAGTTGCAAATTGTAACAAACGGGTCAATCCACACCTCCCTTTGCAAACACTCTGGCAGGTCTCACAGAACATGTCATCAAGTTTTCGCTTCTTGCCGAAAAGAGGATAACATATTTACGAAACACGCTCTGTAAAGCAGTTTGTCCGTTTAGGGCTACTGTATATATATATATATATATATATATATATATATATAAAGAACATGCAGAGGACCTGCGGTGCATGTAGATAGAAATAAATAACAAAATATACATAACTTAAGCAAGTTATGAATATTAATATTCTGTCAATAGACCCCCCAAAATATTACACACAGCAACTTGAAGTACAAAATGTGTTTGTGAAAACAGAGCATTATCATGCATTATGGAAGTGTACATTTTAAACATAGGTATTTGTACATTATTTAATTATACACCAGTCTTGACAACAGTCTAAACGATGCAAGCCAAGGCTATTTCTTTAAATTTGTATTTGAATGGACATTTAAAAGTCTTCTACTCTCTTCACACCAAAAGTTTTAATACTTTTTGTTATTGCACTGAAAATACTGTTGATTAAAACTAGTTCCACTTCGGTGATGAAAACGAAAATACACTTTTACACTGTCAACAACATCCTATATGAACTCTCCAAACACTTAATATTAGTCGCTGCGATGCAAAACCACTTTTCCATTTTGCGATCACCAGGGAATCTATGAAAATGTTTCTTTAACTGAAGCTCATATTGAGAAAATTACCAAAGTGATGCTGAATAATACGCCAGACATTACTAGTCCATTTTCTAGGACTCCCCAATGTTTGCACGGCTCGAGCTCAACGGGAGGTGTGCCTGTGAAAAAAACATGAGCACATATTAATTGTCACCACACAGCTATGAATAAATGAGCCGCACTTTCCTGCAATCAAGCCTTAAAAATGAGAATCACTGAAGAGAGAAAACAGCACCTACGGCCAGATTATACGGAAGTCACATGTAGCTGTCTACAAACAATGCAGGAGATATTGTTCACGCCCTGTTACCTTCGGCAGGCACCTTACAAAGTTTCATCTCTGTTCGATTCTCATGCAAAACCTGAATCCCCTTCAAAACTCTAGAGAGACAGAGTCTGCAAAACAAAACTGCAGGATTTTATGCTCTCATGGTCTGTCACCCTCCATCAAATCTATACATGGTGTGCTCCTACTGGCAGACAAAAGCACGTTGGGTAATGCAAGTCAACACTGAACCTCTTTTTATTTTTAAGGCAAGAGCAATTGAAACCCCATCGAAACCGCATGTGACGTCACCTCATAAACATCACTATTTTGGATTACATGAACAGTTAATGTGAAAGATTTTTTGTTTTTATTTTTCCGAGTACATGAAATTTTCACATTTGATAGATGACTGCTATTTTGATGTCCTCACACGTGTAAGTGACTGTATATAATTACATCACACAAATCCACTGAGTTTCTTTCGTCTACAGAGAAAGAGCATACAGTAGAAGCAAGAATGAATAATTCATTGGCAATGTGTTATTTGAACAACAACAAACAATGCTTCTTGAGCCCGCATAGTCCTAAAGCTGGCAAAATAAGAATAATCATTAGAAACTCTCAGGGTTTAGAGAAGCGGACGGGATAAGCACTGGAATTATGCATGAACTGTTTGTCTGAAGAATTTGACCTAATAAAAAATCAAGTAATGCTTGAATTCGAGTATTGTGTGAATTTCTTACATGTGGTGCATGCGCAGGGGTGTTTTGCTATTTCAGGGGCATGCAACATTGGTGGCCTTTTTACTTTATATTTTTGCGTTTCATATTATGGACGTGCTAACCAGAGGTAAACTTTCGGTCTGTGTTTGGTTATAATACATCAACTTATTAAAAATGTCATTTATATTCACGTATTATATATTTTAATGTATTATATATTAATTGTATGTGTTTGTTTATGTTGCGGCTGCTGAAACCATGTATGTAGAGAACTCCAATTTTTAACCATTTCACGCACTAGATAAATAAGGTGGTCTGCTATGAAAACCCATACAGGGGACGTGAGCGTATGCATTCGACTCATTATGTATTTAAAATATATGTTTAGAATAAGAGCAATATAAAGAATCCTGACTGAAGCTGTCATAATTCATTCATGAAAGGGTTAATAGAAAGCTTATTGTAAATGTTTGTGCATGAGAAGTCCATACAAAACAGAAATATCTTCAAAGCCTTGACTTCTACAAGTCAAACATCTGTAAAATGGCGCTTCATTAGACTCTCTGTTTAATCAAAACAGCAACAACAACAACAACAGTAACAAGAGAAGAAAAAAGGGAATAAACTAAGAAAAGGAATGGAAAATAAGCAGGACCAGAGCACCAGTTCCTCACGGAGAAGAATCTGCGCTTGGCTTTGTCATATTTGCATTGATGTGCTGACAGATCCACTACACTGCTCGTACGGAAGAGCCGACGTGAGGAAGGATATTTGGGTTGTTAGGCGGTTCTCAAACATCTACTTTTTCCTCCAAAAAGTTCCAAACATACAGACAACGGATCAGCAACAGAGAAAATGCAAGCGTGCAGTAATTATGGATTTTCTCTTATTTTCAACCTCTTCCTGCTCAAGACCTTTTTAAAATGACAATGCGGCAGGTCTAGCTGAATGTCAGTGGAAACTGAGTCGATCTGAAATGTCAGAGCAGGATGAGACTCATCGTGGAAAATACAGGAGAAGAACAGACATTAAAGGGACAGCTGAAGCACAGATCCCAGTACTGGCACAACATTTGGAGGTCGGTAATGCGCAGCTCTTGAATGTTTTCCTGTTCTTCCTGGAACATACTGAAAGGAGTGTTCTCTTTACCATGTTAAGTGAACATATCTGCTAAAGGTTACTTTTGTCTACTTTAAATCGTAAAGAGATAAACAGAGATAAATTAAAAGTCAATGTTAAACATTCACTCCTGACATACATTAGATAACCTTCCACAAGTCCTTGGCATTCAAATACAGCATCTCACTTGTCCCCATGTCTAGAACATCTACGACAGATAGCAGCTCTGGATCTCAGACCATAAAGTAAATTGATGAGCTCCGTCTTTGCCCATACAAGGCCTTTAACCGGCATGTGATAAGGAGCATGTGCAGATAAAGTTTTTTTTAGGCAGTCACTGTTCAGTGATCTCCAGGAAGATATCACTTCAGACTTCAATTAAAGCTTAATTAGATTTCGTTCAACCTTTAAAGTGTCTGGAAGGTCTTGAGTGCCCGTCTGCTTCAGAGACCACTAACTTTATTTCAATGACTCATTACGTATTTACAGCTGCATCTCCATTACATGTTACACTTCACTGGCGAATCCTCCCAGTAAATGAAACTTCCAGCTCTAATCATATTACCCAAAATAACGCAGAGATCAAGCGGGTTAACTGTGTCTTTAATTTCTCACAGAAACGAACGACTCGAGAGCACCTTTCATTTAAATTGTGCTACTGGCAAAACAGAACTACTGAAGCTCACTTTCATATACCCGGTGCTGTGTATGTATTTCATTTTGTGTTTAGTAGCAGATGTTGACTGTAAATGCTATTATGGCGGCTAAGGTGAGATGTTTTAAAAACACGGGATTAAACACGAACGAGGCAGCTTGGTTTCGCCTTTCAATGTGTTGTTTTTTCGCTTCTGGTGTTTCTAACTTCTAAGCATACAGGGAAAACAGAACTTTAACAAAGATAAGAAATGATCAACTAAAATATTCATATTCAGCTAGCGTGCACACATTATTCAAGCGCATAAATTTACAAAAACACATCTGTTATAAAGCTATTTATCTAAGTTTAACCAAAAGAGAAAACAACACAAAGCTCTCTTATGAGTCGACCGAAAACAAAGAACCTTTATTTGATAATAACAGTGCACTATGAAGCGAATATGTTTTAACAAAACAATGACTAATTATAATAGTAATTAATTGCTTTGCGATGCATTTAATTAGATTTTATTACAAATGTGTGATACGCCTTTTCGTTGTTCTCCTGAAATAAATAGTTCACAAACTTTAAGATGAGGCAATAAATCCTCATTAAAGACAAATTAGAAGCCCTGAAGAATTAATGACACACCTAAAGTGCTGCGAGTCTCACGTTTAACCTGCGATGAAAAGTCCAATTCCCACAAAATACGGATATTCTGCTCTGTTCAAGCAAAACAGCCCAAACTAATTGTGAGGCTTTGCCTTTCCTCCATACATCAATCAATATCCTAAGAGGAGCTGGTCTGTAGGCTTAATCCCTAAAAATCATAAATTAAAAGCCCTACTGAGATGGAATACCAATCCACTTTAATTGCTTCACCAAACCAACGGCTATTCCCTTGTGCTCGCTCATCTCTTGGCCCGTAGTAGCTTCACATCTAAAGGCCTCGCTTCTCTATTTAGAACAGGTTTGAAATGACCCGTCTGCAGTCTTCATTATATATTATGTCTCTTTAACGCTTTATAAATCTGTATGCTAATGAATCTATTCCATTTTATAAAAAATACAACAACTTTTCCTAAGGATTCAGAGAATATGCAAAAGGATGAAAACAGAAGAAATTTAGTATTTAGGGCTGAAGGACATATTTAATATTCCTATTCATGATAAATGTAGTTCTCATTTTCAGAAATCGTTTCATGTCAATGACACAATAGAAAATTATTGCATGTTAGATTATAACTCCATATTCACAGTCTTAAAGGTGCTGTGTGTCATTTTTTGGAGGATCTGTTAACAGATGCACTATAATATACAGTACATAATAATGTCTTTAGAGGTGCTTACATAATGGAGCGTAATGTTTTTATTGCCTTAGAATGAGCCATTTCTATCTGTATACCCACCAGGACCACTTGAATGGGATTTTTTAAATTGAAGCATGATAAAATAAGTAAATATACAAACTGTCCTCGCGGTTTCTTGTGAAAAACGGTGTCAACTAGCTACTGTATATTTTATGTTATGTTTTATTGCCTACAATGACTGGACAAAATAATATCTGCCTTTTTAAATCGAGGTACTGCACTAAATATTGCTGAAGGCTGACAAATATTATATATATATATATAAATATATTTTTAGCTATGTAACCCAGCTCTACTTAGCTCTTTATGGATGTTATGGAAAGGAAAATGGTAGACCCACATTGTTAGATAACAGGGAAAGTGGGGAGAAACCGGAAATTAGGATCTGGTGAGTTATCCTTCTTGCATCTGGGAAAAACATGAACACCCACTAGCAAAAAAGAGAGAGGAACTTCCAAATCAGCATTAAAAGAGCAAATGGCAAAAAAAAATACTACGTTCGTGCACTTATTCATTCTAATATTTTGTGTGCTGGAAGCTGTCAAAATGTGAAGAATTGAGTAGCTCAAATAAGAAGGATGACAACAGCCTTTAGTCATACTAGAAGTATGTACTCCTAAAGAACAAAAATGTTCACACCGTCGTCAACACTCCTCGCACGCCACGGAGACGTGATTCGCCGAGCACTTTTCTCAACAGGCGTCTTTTCACTAACATGAACAGTGAGATGAATCACAATGCATATCACAGAGTGACAAAAACACACATCAGAGTCAATGCAGTGAAGCTGTTGAGCAAAAGCATTGCACAGCGTCACAGAAACGGAAGGATTATTCGAGTAATCATGCCAGACGGAACACATGAAGGGTGCTAAGCACTCGAAACAATCCTTACGGCTGCCAAAAATAACTATCTGAAAAACTTGTCAAGCCTACTTCAAAAGCAATGATTTTGTCAGCTGGGGTTGTGCATTTTCTTGCAGAACATACTGGCTTATGTCATTTCTGAAACGTTTTATAGTCCCCGCCATGTCTATATGTCACAAATAAGAGAAGAGTAGGGATTGAAAAGTAGCAGCTGGTTTTTACCATTTCAGTGACAGAAATCACATCTCTTATAGCGCGTATCCACACAACTGCATCGCTCGTTCCAGACCGTGCATTTACTGTATATGCATGCAAATACAAATTATATCTGTTGCAAAACCCTCGAGCTGAAGTCACATTTAAGGCACGTTTCTTAATTGTACTTAATTTAAACTACTGCAGGTCTGAAGTGGAGCTGCGGTAATGAACACGTGAAGAAAGTTTATATGCGTTTATCAACGGAGTTCCACACATCACATAATGGCCTCTACTTTGACAAGCCACAGTGGCAGAAAAGCTGCCATCTTCAGAAATGGCAAGATGAATAAAAGATAAATGTCTGTCTACATTGCCCAGGGGAGATGAAGGTCACTGTTATCAAAATTGTGTGTGCGTGTGAGACAGAGAAAGAGTGGAAGTGTTTTTCTTGCCTATACTGCTAAAGGGACCATTCGTAATGCCACACAACAAGTCGTGACAAAACATGTCTGTTGCAAAGCGTAAGACATTTTACTTTTTCAATTTTAAGTGACAGCAGGACTGCTTTGGCCCTGTGGCATTACACCTACAAGTAAGTTATTTAATAATATTAATATCTCATGTTAATTCAAATGGATTATGCACTTAAATCTTAACACTAATGCTAAGAAGTCACAAAAATGTACGGTTTTAATAAAAAATTAGCTTGTTTGACCAGGTGCTGTTATGAACATAATTGATAAAATTGGACAGCAAATATAAATAATGCAGTTTATATTCTATTTGTCTATAGAAATAGCTCTTTTTAAATAATAAAAACAATGTTCATTATGTAAGGACTTTATATACCTCTGGAGACATAGTTTTCTATATTATATTGCATTTCTATCAATAAATCCTCCAAACAAATTACAGACACTGGGCCTTTAAGGAAAGCACACAGTCAGAAAGCAGATCTTGTTTCTTTGGTCTCTGTCTGTCTCTACATAATTATATTATTTGGACGTATTGGAATTTAAACGTTCCCCGTGGGACTATTTAAAATGTTGGCATTTGATGATCTAAGAGCTCACCCCGGGGTGTAAAAGACCAGACCATCAACACTATGTGCAAATGCTAAACCGCCAAGATCTTCAAAGGCAAATAAATGGACGTTTCTAAAAGACACTGTAGTTTTAGTTATGTGTGAGCTTTCAAACGAAGCCTTCTTTTCTAATCATGAAATGAAAATATAAAAAGGTGGTCTGGGAAAAGTATTTTATAGCCAGGGGCCTTTCTTGATGGAAATGTTAATGCAGTTAAGTATATAATCCATTTAAATTCACGATTCTTTGTTTTAACTTTCGCTCCATTAAAAATTTCTGAAGATTGAGTAAATGACGTCCAACCTATTCAGTTATGACATATTTTGACATTAGCCAGGCTATTTATAGCATTAATAAAATTCAGTACTGCAACATTGGCTGTGAACTAACAATGAATAGTACTTCTACATATTTTAATTGTGATGTTAAAAAAAACGTGCTTAAAACTGTGCGGATAAAAGTCAAGAATTGACCATAAATCCATGGGGAATTTAGTATTTTACTGAAGTTGTTTTTTAATTTCTCCTTGTAGCATGTAAAATAGGATGGAAAAAAGGGCTCTAAATTTGGCAGTCTTCAATCCCATCTATCAAGGGAAGTGTTTCTATCGACTCCTAAATACTAGAACTTGAGTGATGCTTGACCAGTCATTTTAGCTAAAAGCGTTTTCCATTGGAACATTTACATGAATTACAGCTGATATTAAATGCAATTGAAGCACTTCCTCTCCTCATTTTCATCTCCATAAGCATGCAGGAGATGAGCCAGCCTCGATGATCAGGCCACTCGGATCACATTCAACCCTCGCCCTGGGGTCTGTACCTGCAAAAGAATGTCACTCAGATACGACACATGTGCTTGTCTTCTATTGACCCACGCTCTAGGTTAGCTGTCCTCGTGCAATTTCTGTCGTCTTGTTTGGAAAGGATGTAAAGGTGTGATGTACATCTTTGCAGGACTGATTTGACTTCTGCAGTCACAAATAGAGGGTCGGAATAGGATTAAAAAACAATCACAATACACTTATACAATATAAGTGCATAATGTAATAGTGCATAATATGAACCAACTAAATGAAACATCTGCTAAGACTTTATGATGAGATTAAATGTGTTAGCATTACTTAATGTGCTGGATCATAAAAATATTTATTTATTATTGTTCATTACTAATTCATGTCATGAAGCGGCTTGTGTGCCTCTGCATTGCCATTTCAGCTTGAAACCTACATTTGCAAGTTACTTTACAATGGGTTATCAAATGAACTCAAACATTTCTTGCAAAATAGTACCCAAAAGCTCAGATGACAAATTACATAGGCTATTTATCAAGCTTACAAGCTTTCTTTACCTAAAAAACGTATTTTCGATTTTTTTACGAGAACGTTACAGACAGCAACATAAATAAAACATGAAATGTGAAATATGTGCAATCATGTTTAGAAATGTACATCGTTTTTCAACTATGCTAATACTAATGGCCAACAGGTATGCATCTCTCAATGATTTAAACCCTGGGTGATTTTCCAAGAAAAGTAGTGCATTTCACTTCATTTATTATTTATTTTACTGACGCACTGATTAACCTGACCTTTACTGCATGATACTAATAATATAACATCAATTTAACGTGTGTTTAACATCTAGCAGGTGTGAGGATGGTCTGCAAAGTGACAGCAGCAAAAGTGGGAAATGTAGTACAGGAAGACGACTAGAATTCATTTGCAATGAACAGTGCAAAACTTCATCTCAAAACTGCCACGGATGAGCGACGCAACGCACCCCATTCTACCTAGAAAACTGTGGCCTCAATGACCACCATCATGGTTGACGGTCTCTGATAACCCCGTTCCAAAACATCACCTAAAAACAAAATGAACTAGTCATTATTAAAAAGAAAAGAAAGAACGACGAAGAACTATTTACTCTGATTCATAGGAAGATTGTCACATGCATTTGTTGCATAAAAGCATAACAACAGTCTTTGAGAGATACAGGGAGTATATACAGAATAAATCCCAAATAAAGCCTAAAACATACAGTTGGCCCGAAAGAATGAGAAGAACAGAAGCTTGATCTTTTTCTGCTTGGATGATATCTCTCACTTTGTAATTAGCGTAATAAACAGGAGGGATGCCAGTAGTGTCCCCTGATATCAAATATCTTTCCCATCTGGATCTCCACATGTTAGCTCTACAGCTTTCTTTTCATATATGTCCATGTGGACCAACACTGTTGTTTTTTAAAATACATTTTATACTTAAGTGTTTATTTGGAGTTGTGTCAGTAATGGGTGGAGATGGGGCGGGCTTTGTTTCTTGCTTTTTCTAATAATTATACGTCTTTGAGATCTTGCCAGGTTTCCTTGCTTGTTTTATAATATACAACAAAAAGGTTAATTGACCTTATACAGTAGATAACAATCATTGTGCTGTCAAGCACCTTGATAAAGGTAAAAATATACATGACTTTTAAAATCATGTAATAAAATTAGAATGTATTGCACCTGCATTTAATGAACATCGCATGTTCTGCATCACAGTCTCTCTCAGTATAATGAAAGCTGTGCTCTAAAGCATTAAGAGGTTATTTCACCTGTCCATGTAATCTCACAGCTCTTTTTAGACTTCTGATTTGACTTCTACGCTGTTTTTCACCAGTCTCACACTGTTTTTTTACTCCGCTCCTGTCCGCTTACCTCCAATGCCGAGTTCTCCAGGTTTGGGAGAGCTCATTAGCTCCCAGTGGAACATGGCTTCCCTCCAGACCGGAGCTTACAGTGACAATAAACAATGTCTTCTTATCACCGCCCAAAAACTGGACGCGGACAATATCCCCTCAACATGCACGCACTGTACTGTAAATGCTCCTTTTCTCTTATTTTAATGCGAAAAATGATGGCCTTTCATTACAAAAGCTTCAGTAATACACTTATGATTTTGATATGTCAAGACATATTGATGGGAATAATTGTCATGAACGTGGAGGGTGGACGTGGTGGAAGAACCCAAGTGCAGGCAGACACGGGTATGAAGGGGTTAACACAAGACTTTAATAATCACACTAGAACAAAAACACCCAACGATGGGGAACACACTGACCAAACTAAAATTCAAAACTGAAAACAAAGACTTCCCACAAGGGGGGCAAAAAGAAACAACTAGGAATAACACTAAGAACTATACAAACTGGGTACAAGAACATGAACTTTACCAGGGACATGTACAGCATACAATGAACGCGCACAGGACAATGACCACGAGGGGAACAAACACAGGATAATTAACAAGGGTCAGGTGCGGGTACTGAAACACTCAGGGAAGGTTAACGAGACAATAGGGCGGGAAACACTGACGAGACACGAGAAAGCACATGGCAAGTCAGAATCAAAACAAAGCCATGTCTTTCTCACACAAAACCTAAGGCTATGCCATGACTCCGCTGCAAGACCAAGAATAAACATGACATGATAGCGGAATCATGACAATAATAAAAGATTGAAACGGGAAAATGTATTAAGAGTTGACAGCATTGTTTTTGTAATGTGTAGGCGTCTGCTCTTCACTGAAGAAAATATTTAAATAAATGGCTCAAGCTCGATTTAAAGACCTCACACATAGGCGCTGCCAAGCAAATGTCGAAGCATGTTGAACTACACATGTCACACCAGAGTTATTATAGTTTAAAATTTTTGTTTATTATTATAATTTTAGTCCTTCAAAATGATTTCAATTTTTCCTTTGGTTAAGTTTTTCCCAATCATTTTTAGGTCAATATTTGATTTGATTTCAATGAACAGGACATTTTCCAAAGTTTCAATTTTAGTAAACTAAAATAACCTTGTGCCACACTATTTCTTAGACATAAATATCTCTCTTAAAAAAAAATCCTCTAACTGCCTACTTTTTGTCGAGGAAAACTTCAAATTTATCTCCAAGGTCTACAAGTGTTATGAACTGTAGTGTATAGTGCTGAAAGCAATGAATAAAAATGTAATATTTCGCGAATCGGTTAAAAAAACGAAGAACGTCTTTCTTTTTAGCAGCAGTTTAATAAAGTGCACTCACCGATAGTCTTCCTGAAAGTGCGGTACTGTTGTATCACTGCGGCTACACTGAGAGGCAGGACAGATGACCATGCTGTTCTGGAAATAGGATAAGGTTGTGATTACATCAATACAAAGACCAAGAATGAGATCGAGAGAAGGCGAGAGGAACAACACAAAAATACAGAGTTACACAAAGAAAATGCAACATGCAATTATTTTGACAAAAAAAAATGCCTATGCTTGACTAAAGAAATTGTTTGGCTAGTTGTCTGTGCACAAACAAAACAGGTATTAGTTCTAGAGCAGAAGCACTAGAGCAGAGAGGTGGCCAGAGAGAGATTGTGCGGGTCTGGTGAGCATTGATCTGTGACGGCAAGGGAAGAAAATAACCACTTTAAACATCATTCTGCTCAGTGTAGGACCAAAACATTTCATTCTGGGGGCTAAACCTGAGTCAGTAGAAGCTAAATTACACAATAACTAAAAGAACTAAGTTGCACTTTCAAGCAGGTTTGTTGGGCATTAGCTAAATTATTGGTTTGGGCTGCACCCAAGACAAATGCGGACTCAAATACATTTGGTCTAAAACACGGTGTAGCTACACTACCATATGTAAATGTGTATACTGTACCTTTTTCATGCTAAAACGCTAAAGTAAGGCATATCAACAATTATTCTCCCAACAAAATTCACTTAATTCCATCATAGTGTCATTTTGTGCATAAAGAGTTAATACAGTACAGTAGGTTTCAATACAATGGATGAATAAATATAATCGGATTATATTGTTTGTTTTGACTGTTTTGCGATTTATTTTCGAGTCGCATAATATTACAAGGCAATCACAAGATGTATACGTTGTGATAAACCTGAGGGAAATGTAGAGAAGACAAATCAATGGCAATTTACGTGTTGCTACTAAGGCAGCACTGGTTAGGAATTTAACATGCTTGTCATATACTGAATGAATGTTGGCCTTGTTTGTTATACCGATCTCTCTCTCTCTCTCTCTCTCTGGTATTTTCCATTTCAACAGCACATTTTTCTCCATTTTCTTTTGGTCATTCAAGGCCACACACAAACTGTCCATACACACTTTACACGTACAAACAGGGCACAGGAGAAAACGCACATACATTGAGGTTGACTCTTTGCCTCTGAATGATAAATCTGTTTTTGCATGTTTTTATATTATCTTCTTATAACAGCAGCACTGACATTTCTGAGCTTATCACAGACAGCACAATCCCTCACTGCCAAAGGGCCGGTGCATCAAAACGTGTTTAACTAGATGATTTGCTAAATGTTTGTTTCTCATACTCCTTCAGAGATGTATGTTAATGCAAACATGAATTATGTGTCAGGTAAAACGGCATTGCACATCAAAAGAACCAAGATGTATTTTGTCACAGATCATCACAAATGCAGTCCAATATCACACTGCCAAATACCTCTATGGTGTCTGAAAGGCTTCTGCTGTCATGTGGCTATTAAATGTAGACATGCGAAACTCAGCAATACATAATATTCTAAACGCCGTCTCTCTTATAGATAATGGACAGAGGAGACAAAGTGAATGTCTGCCATTATAGAATGACAGAAGAGGGCATGATGAAAGAGAAAAACACCTTGTAAAAGATTCTTCTTACATCGTTTCTTTCAATCAAATTGCTGTTTGTTCTGGTGTCATATTAACTGAAGATGTGCATATGCTTCATGGCGGTGTTAATGACAGCGAGAACGTTATGTGAAAATGAACAAATATACTGAAACATAAATAAATGTGTGTCTAGAGACCTGTTCAACCACTGTTTACGATACGCCTCTCCCTCTACACCAATTAGATCGATCTAGTAATTATCACAAGCAGTTGCATTGGATTGGAAGTCCAATGTACAGCGTTCTGAAGAGAGAGAGAGAGAATATAGTATAGTGAAAGTAGCTGACGGCAGCTTGTCTGGGTTTAATTTATTTTCTAATTGCAACTTAGATTTTCCTAACTTTGTAAAAACATCCGTTTGAGTTTTTTGTCTCATATTATGCAACACTATGAATGAAGGTTGGCCTTATGCTCAATTCTGAAACCTCATTGTTTGGTTAAGATTAATCTACCAAATAGCAATGAACTCAAAATTCTAAATCAAGTTTTACTGTTAACACAGGTTGTATTTAATGTTTCTGCTAAACTTATCACATATCTCACATATCTTCTGGGCGTAAAAGAGACATTTGGTAAAGCATCCCTGGTAAAGCTGGCATTAAAATGGTCAAACCTGTCATGATTCCGCTATCATGTCATGTTTATTCTTGGTCTTGCAGCGGCGTTATGACATAGCCTAAGGTTTTGTCTGAGAAAGACATGGATTTGTCTAGATATTGACTTGCCATGTGCTTTCTCGTGTCTCGTCGGTGTTTCCAGCCCTTTTGACTCATTAGCCTTCCCATTAGTGTATCATTACCTACACCTGCCCCTTATTAATTATCCTGTGTTTGTTCCCCTTTAAAACATCCTCGTGTTCCTTGTCCTGTGCTCGTTCATTGTGTGCTCTACCTAGTCTGTAATCGTGCCGTGCCGTGGTCAAAATACACACTGAGAGGAAGGGCTGGGGTTGGTCTCCCTCAAAAATCACTGCAATATCTACGGGTAGAAAACCTTAATAAGATGTCAGCACAGCTATTTGAGCGACCACAAAACTGAGTGCGGCCATGGATAGCAAGTCATTTAAGTGGTTACATTTTACAACAATTATTCAAACAAATGAGATATCACTAACATTTTTATAAGCTCACTGATTATAAGACAATAAAAAAAGTCTGAGTTATGTTCATGGAGTTCAGAAAACAACAATAATGTGTGATTTAATTTCGATTTAAAACTAATAACATACAACCCGTTCTGAATTAAATTGCCTCATTACATTACATCAAATACAGGAAATAAGTGTAGCTATGCTGCTGCAATTTAGTTATATGTCATGAGCCTTAAAATCAGCAACTTTCATTAAAAATTGTTATATTAACTTGCACAATACTTATAAGGTCAATTTTCTTTTATATATTAAACCACTAAACTAATTCACCATTCCCCATTCCCCATGGCGAGTGAATTATTTACATAGCTGTGATATATTCATGTCTATTATTTCATGTCCATTGATTTATTTTGCAAGTAGCAGTGTTAAGTAGAATATGTGTAGTCATCATCGCAAAGAAACCTTCAAGACGCCTTTGTGATGGCTGACTGTAGATTATCCCACACACAAACAAATTGGTGCGACCAGTCTAAGAATTCACAGCTTGTTACTATTCAAAGTCTCTCTCTCCTGCTAAATTAAACATTCTTATGAAAATATCCACTTCTTACCTACTTTTCCATTGAGGCCAAAAGGTGGTATAGCCTGTAGCAAATATTCTAACATTTAATATGTCAGGGCATTGAAGCTTTTACTGTGTTGCTGGGAGCTTTGATGTGTCAGCATGCAGTTTGGGTTTCTCTGTTCTCTGAAGCATCCCTCTCGTCATTTTACCCATTTGGTTTCATTTGCCCTGCCATGTGCCAAGACCTCCGAATGCTGAACTTTGTCAATATTTGCTCTCACGGGCCGGCCGAACATACGATCAAATGCCCGAAGAGACACTGAAAAATACAAATAAGACAGAAAGGGGATGCCGGTAAAGGTTGCATGCAGTGGTTCACAACTAAACTGTCTATTGCTGTGTCTGCTTACTCTAGTAAGAAATTCTGACTTAAAGTGGCAATGTGATTTTCTCTTGGATAAGACAACCAGCAGGATTCTACTTAATTTCCCATCTGATTTAACTCTGTAAAGTGCAAACAGCAGCTATAAACTTAAGGACAGATAAGAAACCAAAGATGACATGTTGAACAGGAGTTTACAGTTACTGTCTTTCTCAACACAATTTAAAATTAAGCTTCCAATCAAATTCAAAAAGGTTTTGCCTCTCCTTTCTCTGTAAAAAGCCAATTGGCCTGTACTCTAAACAATGTGATCAATATTAAAGTTAAAGAACACACACAAATATATAGTCAAACTTTATACCATGGCAGTACGTTTACCAGTAAATGTAAACAAACACAGATCTCTGCCCCAGTGTGCACTTCTGCTGCATGCATTTATCAAAACCGTTCCCTGTATTCAGCTACAAGGCGCTTACCTGAAGCACGGTTTCCTGTTGTGACACCACGTTCATTTCGTTTTTAAAAACTTGGGATACTCCACCCAAAAATTCTCTCCTGAATTACTCACCCTCTAGTTGTTCCAAAGATGTATACATTTCTTTGTTCGGTTGAACACAAAGAGAGATATTTTGGAATAATCTTAGCAAACAGCAGTTCTGAAGCACCATCGACTGCCATTAGAAGACGTCCATTTAAACTACATTCAGCGGCGACAAAACGTTGCAAAACACCCTGTTGTGATGACGCAAGAGTTGAACTATGGCAGCTGAGAAGACCGTTCTTTGTGTTCTTTTCTGAGCCTGATGACATCGGTATAAATACGTGTTGAAAACTGCAAAATAAATATCTTCTAATATCTACAATTGTTGCGTATATGGCTGTAACGGTCACCAGCTGGAGTGCCCTTGAGGACCACTAGAGGGCACTCCACATCAAACTTATTCATTCACACACTACATTTCCCATAACTCACTACCCGGACTCATCAGCACTGATTGCACATACACCTGCAGATCATTCACATACACATATATACCACTTCCACACACCCATTCTTTGCGAAGTCTTGTTTGTTTTATACTGCATTTCTGAGCATTTCCTGGTTTATGGTTTTCTGGTTTTCTGGTTTTCTGGTTTTCTGGTTTTCTGGTTTTCTGGTTTTCTGGTTTTCTGGTTTTCTGGTTTTCTGGTTTTCTGGTTTTTGTATTTCTTGCCTTGCTTCCCGTTTACGCTTTTGCCTCTGGTCCCTGCCTGTTTTGTTTGTTAAAACTGCCTACCTGTGTATGACCCTTGCCCGTTATCTGGATTACGCCTTTGGATTACCCTTCTAATAAAGCTGCATCTGGATCTAACCTGCCTGTCCCAGAGCCGTTCATGACAGAAGACTTCGCCACCCAAGATCCAGCAGCAACACACACCATGGACCCTGTCATCCGTCTCTTCCGCCTCAGCCAAGGTAACCGCCCGATAGAGGTGTATGTTGAGGAGTTTTGTGAGCTCTGCCATGAGGTGGACGTAAAGGAGGCCATATTAAAGGACATGTTCCGTTATGGGCTTGAGGACATGTTGGAGTACCTCATGCCTGACAATACTCCGCAATGGACTTTAGGTCAATATATTGACCTTGCCCTCCGGATAAGCGGCTCGCCCTTTACTGTGGGAGAGGCAGAGGACAGGGTTGAAACCCCAAATAACGTTTTCGGGGGGGGTAATCAGTGTCAAGCGCAGTTGGCAGCAGCGCCACTGCACGAGATGGCCGCCAGCCCAGCGCCACTGCACGAGATGGCCGCCAGCCCAGAGCCACTGCACGAGATGGCCGCCAGCCCAGCGCCACTGCACGAGATGGCCGCCAGCCCAGAGCCACTGCACGAGATGGCCGCCAGCCCAGAGCCACTGCATGAAAGGCAAGTCCGAGTCGATCTGCCAGAGTCAACCCAAGTCCGAGTCGATCTGCCAGAGTCAACCCAAGTCCGAGTCGATCTGCCAGAGTCAACCCAAGTCCGAGTCGATCTGCCAGAGTCAACCCAAGTCCGAGTCGATCTGCCAGAGTCAACCCAAGTCCGAGTCGATCTGCCAGAGTCAACCCAAGTCCGAGTCGATCTGCCAGAGTCAACCCAAGTCCGAGTCGATCTGCCAGAGTCAACCCAAGTCCGAGTCGATCTGCCAGAGTCAACCCAAGTCCGAGTCGATCTGCCAGAGTCAACCCAAGTCCGAGTCGATCTGCCAGAGTCAACCCAAGTCCGAGTCGATCTGCCAGAGTCAACCCAAGTCCGAGTCGATCTGCCAGAGTCAACCCAAGTCCGAGTCGATCTGCCAGAGTCAACCCAAGTCCGAGTCGATCTGCCAGAGTCAACCCAAGTCCGAGTCGATCTGCCAGAGTCAACCCAAGTCCGAGTCGATCTGCCAGAGTCAACCCAAGTCCCGTCTGCCATATCTGAGCCCTGGGACAAAATGACCATCGCCCAGTCAGAGCCTCATCACAAGATGGCCGTCTCCACGCCTGTGTCTTCGGACAAGATGGCCGTCTCCACGCCTGTGTCTTCGGACAAGATGGCCGTCTCCACGCCTGTGTCTTCGGACAAGATGGCCGTCTCCACGCCTGTGTCTTCGGACAAGATGGCCGTCTCCACGCCTGTGTCTTCGGACAAGATGGCCGTCTCCACGCCTGTGTCTTCGGACAAGATGGCCGTCTCCACGCCTGTGTCTTCGGACAAGATGGCCGTCTCCACGCCTGTGTCTTCGGACAAGATGGCCGTCTCCACGCCTGTGTCTTCGGACAAGATGGCCGTCTCCACGCCTGTGTCTTCGGACAAGATGGCCGCTCCACGCCTGTGCCGGTTCCTGAACCCTCGGACTCGCGCTATACCCCTGAACCGACAGGTCGGCCTGGTCTCCTTGAAGGGACGTCTCAGCCCCGGCCTCCTGCACAGCCTGCTCCGCCCTGGCCGCCTGCTCAGCCTGCTCCGCCCTGGCCGCCTGCTCAGCCTCAGTCTCCGGGTTCTCTTCGGCTCCACGGTCCTGGCCCTCCATCCCGCCCCCGGGTCCGCCTCCGCTCCTCCTCCCTCCTGGACAGTGTTAGGAGCGTCAGGAATCCGCTCCTTAAAGGGGGGGCTATGTAACGGTCACCAGCTGGAGTGCCCTTGAGGACCACTAGAGGGCACTCCACATCAAACTTATTCATTCACACACTACATTTCCCATAACTCACTACCCGGACTCATCAGCACTGATTGCACACACACCTGCAGATCATTCACATACACATATATACCACTTCCACACACCCATTCTTTGCGAAGTCTTGTTTGTTTTATACTGCATTTCTGAGCGTTTCCTGGTTTATGGTTTTCTGGTTTTTGTATTTCTTGCCTTGCTTCCCGTTTACGCTTTTGCCTCTGGTCCCTGCCTGTTTTGTTTGTTAAAACTGCCTACCTGTGTATGACCCTTGCCCGTTATCTGGATTACGCCTTTGGATTACCCTTCTAATAAAGCTGCATCTGGATCTAACCTGCCTGTCCCAGAGCCGTTCATGACAATGGCATATATAAATAAAGTATAGCAAATAAAACAAAAAAATGAGCACAAGGTAAATGTCCCGGGTCAGGTCTGCATAGCACAAACTCACACAGTGCAAGCAGGATAATAATTATGAAGAATTAAAGCTTTGCATAATTAGGATAAAGTTATAGCTATCAATTTGGTCGGATCAAGGGCAGCCAAAAAGACTCCCGTTATACCTTAAACTAAAGATATTTAATACATAATCTGTCGAGACACAATAGATGCCAGATATTACTTTTCTCAGCGTGTGCCCCTTTTCTCGTGACCACTGACAGTCCAAACCTCGCACCTCAGAAAATTACAGAGCACATTTTCAAACAGTCGCGCCATTATAATTCGACCTCAGATTGTAAGTTTTAACAACCACAATGTGGTCTAACAAACTCTTAAAACTACATTTTGCGACTCAACAACAGATTTCAAAAGTTTGCCGGGGCTCAAATCAAACTAAATGGAGGTGTGGGTGCAGCGCCCTTTTCCAGTGAAATAAAATCTCATCAACTACACTGAAATCTTTTATCACTTATGTCTGAAATATGTTGCCTCAGTAGTGTACTAGTGATTGTAGGCTTTCCTGTGGCTCAGGAAATGAAAATCAAACTTTACATTATAATTTGAATCGCTTTCCTGTGGCTCCGTGCTAAGAGTATGGCGTTAGCAACACCGAGGTCATGGATTAGATCCCAGGGATTGCACATACTTAGAAGCAAATGTATAGTATAATGCAATGTAAATCACTTGGGATAAAGGCGTCTGCTTTCCATAAATCTAAATGTGTCAGCATTATTGCGTGAGCATAAAAAGCAGTAAACTGTTTTTGCAATTTCTTTTTCACATTTGCCTTTTCATTTTCATATTTGTCTTGCCTGGAGATTTTTGTGAAAATTAAATGTCAAATCACCACTTGCATTTTCTTTTTCAATTTGAAAGGTACAATTCAAATTCATTGTAAAAATTCAAATAAAATCATTTCATTTTTATTTAGGAACATATTATGCACATGGTTATGTATGATGAAATTGTTCATTTTAATTTAATTTTCATCATTTTATTTATTTATTTAAATTTGGCAGGATTTACGTTCCATAGTAATTGAACAATTCTGACACAAAAATACTTAAAAAGGGTGAGTGGTTGGTCATATATATATATATATATATATATATATATATATATATATATATATATATATATAAATTCAGTTGGAAATAATATAATGAGTAATTTTCTAGCTACAAAAATATGTGGTCATTGTCATTATACACTGTTTGTTAAGGTGATGAAAAGTAAAAACAGATTGAGTTATTAAAATATTTTCAGTTATTTCAGTTATTTGTTTGTCTAAATCTGCTGCAACAATAATAGTCTAGAGAAATCTATTGTGCACGTTGTTGTGTGTAGGGATGCACTGAAATGAAAATTCTTGGCCGAATAAAAATGAAAAACCTGGCCAAAGGCCGAACACTGAACATGGCTTTTTGCAATTTTTCGATACAATATTTAACGGAATGCTCAAAATGTGCTTTTTATATTTTGTCTTGCATTTTCAATATAAAGAAATATAACTTCAATAAAATTTAGCAAAACAAGTAGGCTAAATTAAAAAAAACTGAGCCCTCTCAGGTCTTGATTAGCCTATATTAGGACCATAACTGACAGCTGAAAGACTTTACTGTAGCTACTCCGTACCCCTACAACGAAACACTTCATTAAAAAGTGTCATTCTAAGCTAAATATATGAATAAACGCAACAGTTGTATTATTAGAGGCTACACTAAAAATGATTTAAAGATAAAACACGTGCGAGCAAATCTGACTGTCAACCAGTTCACGTCTCTTCTCCTCCAAACACCGCCCATAAAAGCAGACGTTCTCCCAGAAGGTGCACTCGGTATCCAGATGTGCTTGATCATATCACATGTCATTGTGTCGAACATTATTATTAGTATAATGTATTCCTTCCGGTTTTCCTATTTTCGGCCGAATATTATCGGTTGCATCCCTCGTTGTGTGTACTACAGCAAATATACCAAATGTTACTGTTGGACGATTCTTTTTTCAATTAATCAGATAAAAAGTTTAATTAGATATGTTGCTCATAGTCAGAGATGGGAAAAGTTTACATAACTGAACTCATTTACCTTCTGCCAAAATGTTGCGGATGTCTCCCTAATAAACACACCATGGCTGAGTTGATTTAGGTGTGTCATATTAGGAGCCGACAATAGTCTCTCCCAAACTTGGCAGGGTGCAGTTGGCCAAGAAAAGCTTTTTTTTTGTGGCATGAAAAGTTAGATATTTGTCATTCAAAAGTAGGGAAGTACATTAAAAAGTATACACAATACTAAAAGAGAAACAATACGTAAGTATAGTACAGATACTCAAAAAGTGTACAGTACTCAGGTAAATGTACTTTGTTACTTCCCATCTCTGAACTAACCAAACCCCCAAATACGGGGTATTTAGCATATTATGTCCTTTGCAAAGGGAAAAAGCCACAAATTGGGATTTACTCATTTAATCTTTAATTTTGTCATTTAAATCATCCCTTTAAACTTTAAAACTGCGAGGCTTGAAGAGATGTATGTCAAGCACGTCTGACTTAAAAACTGCACAACTTGTGTTGCAATGAGAGACGCATGCACGGAGAGACACGTTTGATTTAATGGAATTGCCTATTGGTGAACCGTCATTTGAACATTATCTATGTTTTTAACAATAGTCAATGGTCATTCTCTAAATTCTTTAAGTGACCCAGTCTGTGGAAACAGTCTGTGTTTTAATTTTTGTGTACATCATCCTACATCGTATAAAGAACATTCTGTGAAAATATAACTTTAATATCGAGTAAGGCCCTGTCAATCATTAAAATCAAAGTGAAATGAATGGTTTAAATCAAACTTTGATGCTTGCTATCTCAGATTTAAGTCTGGTTAATTATCTATATATAGCTCAGCTCTAGGGCCCAGTTCTTTGTTTTTAAAATAACTAAATAGACTTGATTTCTCACTGTCTGTCCTTGTCTAGTAGCTGGTGAGTTTGCTATAAATAAAAAAATAAATTGACCAGCATGCATGTTGTATACTTTTTCCAAGTACCATTGAGAGGATTGGAAATCCTAAATAAAGCTTACTTCGGGTACTATACAGACCTCCTTGTATGACAGTAATAAAAAGTAAAACGTTTCATTGCTTTGCCTCACAGGGAGCTAACCGCAGATCATTCTAACCGGAGCACAACTAAATATCACATTAATCTAACCTGAGCTGACCTGGATATGAATTGTTGAGTTTACGGCTAGCACACCTAGGAACAGATTGACTCTTTCCGTCTCATCTTTCCATTTTAGCGGTTACTCTATCAATAAACTTCCTCTCAGTCAGGTGCAATGACTCCCCTCTCCTTCTTTTGTGCTATAGCTCATTCTGCTTTCCAACAGCAACTTTAAGCAATTTTCGGTTGTGGAAATGAAAGGTAGAGTTGTTGGAAAGGACACGGGAGACAGATGCTGCTGTGCCATCTCTGCTGAGGAGTTTGAAGCATTGTTTGGTGCCTGTTTACCCCGATTCACTTCCTGTTATTTGGAGCGGACAAAGTCCACAGAGGTTTCTTAAAGGGCATCGGTGAGCTGAGCTAAAAAGCTGATGACTGTTGTTTACTACATTACCCAGAATCCCCAAAGACCGGCACTGCTGTGCTGAAAACATCAGATGGATTAGACGATGCACCTTGGTTGTTTAGAGTGGGATTAGGTGTTTAAAAGAGAAACAAGAAATCGCACTTCTTTAAACTAGAATTTTAAAGGGAGAGGTGCTTGGCCTGTTGCACACTATGCTTTAAATACTTTTTAGTTTACTATGATGGCAAGAGAGAGAGAAATAATTACTTTGATAAACAGTCAAAACATTAAGGTAAATTGAAAGAAGTTGTGTCGTGTGAGTCGATCCTCATTACATGTAAACAGCTGTTCGTACCAAATTTACATAAAAAAAATATTTGATTACATTTTGGCTAAAATGGCCTCTCACATCTAAACTCCATCTCATTTGCTGACCATAATAGGTAAACTGATAACTGAAGTGCATTTTTAGCACTTCATACATATTTCATCTGAAGCCCAAACAGCCTGAGCATCATTGACATAATGAGATCACCTTCTCTATGGGTACCTCTATGGGTACAAATACTAAACAACCAATGTGTTAACATTTTAGAATTACAGCTGCTTTCCTGATAATTTGGGATGTTTTGGTGTTAAACTGAGCACAATATGATGCATTGGGATCGCAAATAAATGATAATTTTCCTGCTAATGAAAGTGATGAAAATGAGGCTCAGTGAGAATGCATGTTTAAGAAAAAAGCAGCTCTGTTTTATCCTCAAGGAGCAAGTGTATCTTGCAATTTAATAAACGAAATACACAAGTGAAATCTACTTTAAACGTCGCCATGATGATTTTGCTCTCCCTTCTTCTACAGCGGCGTCCCCATAGGGCTAGAAAGCTGATTTGCTGGCGTTGTTTGAGACGGTTCCATTGATGATGCGCTCTACTTGCCATCTTAGATTTGTGATCTTAAAGCTTGTGAGTTTCTTGTCCCATCACACTTGTTTACAACTGATTGATTCTGATACCTTCAGTTCAATGAAAGCTTTGGTTTTAACCTCTAAAGGTCTACAATAAGCTCAGAGCTATGAGATAAAGTTTAATCTGAAATGAGCTAAAAACTTTTGGCACCCCTTGTATAATACATTGTTTAATGTTTCTAAGGGACAATATATAGTATATATGGCTATATATAGCTATTGTAGCAAGGTGGAAGAATACACGACAAGGTTAGCTCAAAAATGAAAAGCCCCAGAGGGTGGTTTTTATTTTACAGATATGTGGTGGTGTGAAAGTGCGTGGTGGGATCCCTCTTCCGTGCTCTTCTCCGTGTCCTCTGTGAGTGTTTGTCTGTGTGGTCCTCGTGGCGGGGTTGGTCGGTCACAGGCTGTACTCTGTAGTGAGACAAAGAGAGCATTAGTTCAGGTCTCATGGAGAGGTGTCTCACCTTCTCTCTGTGAGCTGGCTGTCCCTCTGTTGATCCCTGAAGGTGTGCAGGTGGGCGGAACTAAAGCACGAGCACACAATACACCATCACATTGTCCCTGCAAAACTGTTGATTCACTATAAGTTCATTTGTTTACATTATGCTTGTATGCACCGATAACCTACAAAATATGTCACGAGAAGACATTTGACGCAGTTTCACTTACTGCGTGCAGTTCATGTCCGGCATATTTTAGCGCTGGGACTGACCCATCTTATCAGTTTCAAACGATCTCCAAATCGAGCATTATATCCAACATTTATACAACATTACTCACCAAAATACAGTGAACTAACAATCACGGTTGAACTTCAGTTACGAACGAAGCGCATAGATGAGCGTGCCCTTTCTCCTGCTCCCGCTGACGCGGGGTGTGCTCTTTTTCTGGCTCTTGTTGCTTGCAGAGTGGGTGTTCCTTTCCAGGAGAATTATCCAATAAGGGACTAAGAAAAGTTGTTACATAATGGAATTTCATGTTCGAAAAAAACCTTCTGAACCTTAGGGGGTTGGTTCGAGCACAGCAAAACTTTGCGATGCGTCCAACTCGGTTTTTGACAAGTTAACCACTTTCAGCGTGAGAAGCCAGAATGTTAAATATTGTTAAGCAGTCAGAATGCATGAAACACTGTTGCACCACCACTTTAAGATCTATGTGTACTCAACTTTGCTATTTTGAGACATCATGAATAGAAGTATATTTAGTACAAATATAAGTGATCTGTAAATACAATTGTTACGACCCGTGAGGTCTGTGGGTGTTGTGTGTGGGTCTGTGTTTCTCTCTCTCTCTCCTGCAGGTGTTTGGAGGTTGATCCGGATAATTCCGCAGCTGAGGCTGATCAGTGGGAATCAGTGAGGTGTATAAACAGGGCTAGTGGAGTGCTGTGTGGACACAGGGAAAGTAGAGGATCAGCGATGAGTGAGGATGCTGCGGGACACAGCCTGTTCGCAATCACTAATAATGTCCGGCATTCTCCCTGTGTGTGACAGTTCTGATGTAAGTGCAGTGGTGAGGGGTATAGAGATGGGTTTTGTACCAGTGCCACTGCACCGGATTTTTGTCCATTCTGATCTAGTGATTGGATTTTTCATGATGGGTGTACGGGCAGGGTTTCCGATAGAAGGTACTGAGGTCATTATTGGAAATGATATAGCTGGGGGAAAAGTGTTTCCTGTCCCGGTTGTTAGCAATCCTATTCCTGAGTCTGAGCAGGATGAGTTAGGGACAATCCATCCTCATATTTTTACAGCTAGCGTGACTACAAGAGCACAACTAGGCAAAAAGACTCAGGAAACTAACCTGTCTGATTCACTTTTTGCCTCCATTTTTTCTGAGAAGGGGGTATCCCATGAGGATCCTGTGAGCTGCAAGGTGGATGGGGTTGGAAAGGTGGCGGACCCTGTGGGTGAGTTTGGTCCTGCTTCTTTGACGCTCACTCACAACAGTAGGGCTTTGATAAAAGCTCAAGGAGGTGATCCCTCATTGACTCGGTGTTTCGCTTCGGTAGTTAAGGAAAAAACAGAGTGTAACAGTAGACAACCCTTCTTCATGGATAAAGGGGTATTGATGCGCAGATGATGTAGGTTTAGACCCAGATAGTGATTGGAAAGTGGTTTATCAGGTAGTTGCACCTGTTGACTTTCGGCAACAGATACTGTCATTAGCACATGAGCATTTATGGGCAGGTCATTTGGGCGTTTGTAAAACTTATAACCGTGTACTTAAACAGTTCTTTTGGCCAGGTCTAAAAACTGACGTGACTCGTTTCTGTAAAACCTGCAGGATCTGTCAAATTGTTGGCAAACCAAACCAACCTGTTCCTCTAGCCCCGTTACAGCCCATTCCCGTAGTTGGTGAACCACTTGAACACGTCATGGTCGACTGCGTAGGCCCATTGCCTAAAACCAAAGATGGTAATCAGTTTTTGCTCACCATGATGTGTGTAGCTACCCGATTTCCTGAAGCTATTCCCCTACGTAAAATCACGGCTGTGACCGTAGCAAAAGCACTAATTAAATTCTTCACTACATTTGGGTTGCCTAAGCTAGTGCAAACTGATCAGGGAACTAATTTCCTCTCTTGGGTATTCAACAAACCCTCAGTTCATTAGGGATCGCTCACTCATTGTCCAGTGCTTATCATCCCGAATCACAGGGAGCTTTGGAGCGATGGCACCAAACGCTAAAGTCCATGCAAAAAAATACTGCCATGAGACGTGTAAAGACTGGGATGAAGGAGTTCCTTTTGTATTGTTTGCTACTCGTGACACAAAGCAAGAATCCTTGGGATTTAGCCCAGCTAAGCTTGTTTTTGGCCATAATGTGCGTGGTCCGTTAAAGATGCTGAAGGATAGGATGGTGCATGAGGAGCCTTCCAAAGCTAATGTGGTGGAATTTGTTTCCCGGTGCCAGGAGCGGTTACAGCGTGCTGTGAAGCTGGCAAGGCAGTCACTCTCGTCTGCCCAGATCCAAATGAAGAGGCAGTTTGACAAAAAGGCAGTTGAACGACAGTTTAAGACGGGTGACAAGGTGTTGGTCTTGCTAACCGTTCTTGGGTCTGCTCTTACTGCTAAATTCTCAGGACCATATGAGGTAGAAAGGAAGCTTTCAGAGACAAATTATATCATCCGTACACCTGACCGTGGACGAAAAACACGTTTATGTCATGTAAACATGTTGAAGCTTTTTCATTCTAGAGAGGGAAATCCGGAGGAGCTGTCACAGTCTCAAAGCATTGCAGTGGTGGGGGTTACATCTCTTGTTAGTGAGTGGTCAGAGCCCGATCTAGCAACGCCATGTGAAGATCACATGTGTGGCAGACTGACTAACACTGAGTTCATGGCTACTTTAACTCAACAATTGTCTTACCTATCTACTTCTCGACGGCAGGAGGTAATGGAGTTACTTTATGCTTACCCTACTATCTTGGGTAACGTGCCATCTCGCACCACGGTGCTGGAGCATGATATTGACGTGGGTGACGCTAGACCCATTAAGCAGCATGCTTATCGCTCTCCAATAGCCAAGCGAGAGGCTATGCAAAGGGAAGTTAGTTATATGGTAGAAAATGGGCTAGCCAAGGCTAGCTACTGTCCATGGAGCTTACCCTGTTTGCTAACACCTAAGCCTGATGGGACGTTTCGTTTCTGTACCGATTTTAGAAAGGTGAACGCAGTTACGGTGCCCGACTCTTTCCCGCTTGGCCCTGCTAAATGTATCACAAAGTTAGATTTACTAAAAGGATACTGGCAGGATACTTTGACCCAGCGTGCTTCAGACATCTCAGCCTTTGTGACCCCAGATGCGTTTATGCAGTACACGGCAATGCCTTTTGGAGTGAAAAATGCTCTGCCACATTCCAACGTTTAATGCAGCTTATTCTCGGGGATGTACCCAATTGTAGCATCTATCTTGATGATGTGGTTGTATACACTCAGGATTGGGGTAACCACATGTCCACTTTGGAAACTGTATCAGCGGTTGGCAGATGCCTCTCACACTGAATTTGGCAAAGTGTGAATTCGGAAAAGCCACAGTTACTTATCTTGGTAAACAGGTTGGTCAGGGACAGGTCCGGCCTCTAGATGCCAAAGTGACAGCTATATTATCACTACCGACTCCTACCACTAGAAGTGAGCTTAGGCGATTTTTAGGAATGACGGGATATTATAGATGTTTCTGCCAAAATGTCTCGGTGGTAGTTGCTCCACTAACCAGACTGTGTAGTCCTTTGGTACCTTTTAGGTGGGATGATGAGTGCGATCAGGCCTTTGAGGCTGCAAAGTCTCTTCTTTGCAGTGCACCTGTGTTGATGGCGCCAAATTTTTACCAACCGTTTTACTTAGAAGTTGATTGTGGTGAGGAAGGCGGGACGAGAGCCGTGACGCGGGGCCGGTGGCGTGAGTGATAAGTGGAAGCAGCTGTGCGCGCACCGGTCCCGCATCTTATCACGGAGGAGATTGGGAGCTTAAAAGGATGTTCGGCAGGACTGTTGACGAGAGAGGACCGGGCCCGAAACCGTGTTTAGTTTGTGTATGTTTTATGGCCGGCAGTCTACCGTGAGGTGGCTGCCGGTTTGTTCAGTGTTTATTGTTTATTTAATTAAAGTTTTATTTGAATGTTCGCCGGTTCCCGCCTCCTTCCTTCCGTTCTTACGAACTTTATTAGACTGGTGCCGAAACCCGGGAGGAAGGAGGGACATGCTGTCAGAGAGCCCTCGCTGCCGAGGGTGATCGCGGTGCTGAGGAGTTCGGGCAGCGCGGACGGGGGAAGTCCGCGAGTGGCTGCCCGAGGCGGTGGTGCTGGATCAAGAAGTCGGATGGGACGAGGGCCTCGCTGCCGTGCTCCTGGGTCGAGGTGGGGTGGCTGCCGTCCAGGAGGGAGCCAAGGCCCGTTCGCCGTGGGCCGAGCCTGCTGCCAGCCGCCATGATGGGGAGGAGCAGGGAACGGAGGACCAGCTGCCCTCAGCTGGAGGGCCATCGCCGGCCGCCAGGGGGCGGAGGAGGATCGAGCCGTCCACCGAGCGTCCAGTACCATCGCATGGCACCGCGAGGAAGAGTTTCTCGGCTGGCTGAGGACCGAGCGACAGCTTGTCAGGGAACCGGACAATTTTTTTTCTTTTCCTCTCTCCCCTCTCTCGTCCCTGTCGCTCCGGGGGCTCCCGTCTCCGTTCTTTCGTCTCGCCGGTGCATACCCCCAGGCGCCGCGGACTCCGAGACTGGCTCCCCGGGGGGGGGAGTATGTACAGTCTCGGTGGTGCCCCCCGGCCTGTAAGGGGTGATGGGGGTATGTGGTGAGGAAGGCGGGACGAGAGCCGTGACGCGGGGCCGGTGGCGTGAGTGATAAGTGGAAGCAGCTGTGCGCGCACCGGTCCCGCATCTTATCACGGAGGAGATTGGGAGCTTAAAAGGATGTTCGGCAGGACTGTTGACGAGAGAGGACCGGGCCCGAAACCGTGTTTAGTTTGTGTATGTTTTATGGCCGGCAGTCTACCGTGAGGTGGCTGCCGGTTTGTTCAGTGTTTATTGTTTATTTAATAAGTTTTATTTGAATGTTCGCCGGTTCCCGCCTCCTTCCTTCCCTTCTTACGAACTTTATTACATTGATGCTAGTGCAACTGGAGCTGGGGCGGTGCTGATGCAGCGGGGGGAGGGAGACATGTGTAAACCTTTGTGTTATTTTTCAACTAAGGTCAAAAAACACCAGCTGAATTATTCCACCATAGAGAAGGAGACATTGGCCATGCTCCTGGCTCTACAACACTTTGTAGTGTATGTAGGTTCAAGTTTTTTACCGATCACGGTTTACACAGATCATAACCCTCTTGTTTTCCTAGCCCGCATGTACAACAGTAACCAGCGCTTGATGCGTTGGGCCCTTTTGGCTCAAGGCTACAACTTGCATATTAAACATAAAAGAGGAGCAGACAACATCTTGGCTGATACCCTATCCCGTGGGTAAGACTAAAATCTTTTAACATATAGGGGAACAAACCTTTATGTGTTATAAGATACACACTATATAAATTTGTTCTTATGGGTGGGGGTGTTACGACCCGTGAGGTCTGTGGGTGTTGTGTGTGGGTCTGTGTTTCTCTCTCTCTCCTGCAGGTGTTTGGAGGCTGATCAGCGGGAATCAGTGAGGTGTATAAACAGGGCTAGTGGAGTACTGTGTGGACAGAAGGGGGGGATCGGCTGAGTGCAGCTGATCGAGAGCGCTTCCTTTTCCCTTGACGTCGGTGTGAATTACCGATTTGGAACCGCCGTGTGGACTGCCGTGTGGACTGCCGTGTGGACTGCCGTGTGGACTGCCGTGTGGACTGCCGTGTGGACTATGAGATCGGCTGGGTGCAGCTGATCGTAATCTTTGCCCTGCACCGTCTGTGTGGAACCAGCTGCCGGACCAGTGTTCGTGATCAGCTGGGGAGGTGTGATGAGCAGCGGACCACTCGCGTGTGTATTTCATCTGCGCGGTGGGAACCGTGGAGACTATGTGTGGCGTTGTTTATAATATTTTCTAGTTAGCGTTTAAGGTTTCTTTTCTTTTGTTAATTCGTTAATAAATACACAAACTTGACACCTGTTTCGAGTCATCCTTGAGGTTTTCCCCCCGGGTAGATTTATTTGTATGTCCCAAACCCCTAGTCAAGCTGTGGACATAACACACTCATGGAAGTGTACTAAGTGTAATTTAATATAGTGTATTTTAGTGCACTATTTTCATGGGTATGTATGTGGCAAAGGAGTCTGGACCTCACACCATCAAACCAACAGAATGCAAAGCTGTTCTGATAGCAGACTGCAACATATGTTCCAATATGCCTGTTCTAATCTTGTTGTCACCAGCAGATGGTCTGTGACTGGGAGGCTGTCTTGAGTTACCACTCTAACACCATCAGACACACTACCTGTACTGTCATATCAACAAACCAATCAAAGTTTGACTTTGAAAGTCCATTAGGAGGTAGAAGGGCATTAAACGTCATTAAGGAAAATCATTCCACCCCACGCTATACTGGATTACTTTTTTATTCATAACAATATCTCACCAGTGTAGTTCACACCAGGGCATCTTCTTCACTTGATTAAGATAACTAATATATGTTGAAGAATTATAAAAGATGCTACAGTAACTAATAATCTTTATTTTATGCAACACGTACAGAACTCATCAGTCCTTTCTGCCTCTAGCACTCAGGGAGGACTATTATTATACACAATATATACATCAGATCATTTGATCGTACACATCATTGGTTTGCATCAGGAACATAACCGTCTGTATTCAGTATGTCTAACTTAATATTAGGATCATGCTCTTATCAATAATAATTGTCTTTATACAGTTAAAAAATTAAAGTACAGGCCTGGCATTGAACATTAAATGCATTTACTTCTGACAAACATAACCAGTTCATGATCGAAAATTAATGTTGTTGTAAATTGTTGAAATTGTGAAGTGTGACCTATATGGCAGCATGTGTCAAAAACTGATATTCCACAAGCACTGCGGTTGTAATATAGTCTGCCCCGGAGGCATTTCAACCATTGAACATGATAAAAAGACATTTAGCCTTGTGGCAAAAATGTTTCTTATGACTTCTAAAGCATCTTTGATATCCTAAATGGAAAATGTTTTAATCCAATGGGGAAGAATTTACGCAGGTGACTGCTTAAAACTGAAGATGATGTGCGGGTTAAGTGCTTTGTGAAAGCCACCGCAGATGTTAAACACAAGCACTCAAGTATTCCAGGAAGTATCCCTAGTGAAAGCTTTTGGCTAATATGAACCCCGCACACAAGATGTGACTAGTGAATTTAAAGCAATAGCCTGACATATGAATTCAGATTTCCACAAAACAAGATTCAACAAACGCATCAACTTGGATATCATTTAAATTACAATTAGATCTAATATTCGTATGATTCCTCACGCTATGTTCTTCATGCTCAACGCAACACAACACAACTAAACAACACTAGTCTTCAATCAAGCTTCAAAATACGTAGAAAGGACCAAACTGAACAGCAGTACTGACAAGCACAGGCCAAATCAAAATGAGCCAATGGTTTACTAAGGTCTCAGTGACAGAAAGGAATTAATATACAAACTCAAAATTCAGCAGTCTTCTAAACCAAAAAGAGTAGGGCTGCGACAACTCATGAAAATATTTCCCTTTTTAAATGGTGACAACAAAGCTACACTGGTCTGAAATAAGACCAGGAGGGGATGATAAATTAGTCCACACAACAAACCCAAAATCTATAGAATTGGTTTGGTTTTCATAAAACAGATGCTAAACGAAAAACATTTTGACAAGACCCCTCAAGCTATACCCCTCAAGCAGCATTTTCAAGTGTGAATTTAATAAAAAGTAAAAGTTGTAAGTGGTCAGGTCACGGTGGGTCTACATTTTTTGTACACTTAACCACAATCTTAATCTTATTTGAGGCAAAAGAAAATAACTTTTTTTAATTACTCTAGTACAGCAAGATGCAGACAAGATACAGACATATCAATTGTTTTTTAAATTAATTTGCCCAGATCTACTATAGTATATTATATTTAAAATTTTTCTTGGATTTGTATTTCTTACCCACAGGCAAGCCTATTTTTAAAGTACAAGATGCTTTTTGTCAGCATAGTGGTGAGATCCTCAGCGACTAACTGGTCATGTTAACCATCCAAACCTTGAGCCTCTGCTGTCATAATGCATCAGTGACACGCTGGCTCTGTGGAAACAAATCCATCATGAGTTTAACAAAGGATGTTGTTGAGTCCTGCAGATAAAATGCTATGACTTTCAATTTAAGCTGTGCTTGTATCTTTGCCTTAACTATATTGACTTATACAAGAATTAACTGATTGAAAATGAAATGTTTATTGTTGACTATGTGTTTTCCTATTTTTAGTGTTTACTACATTTCTTATGGTAAACATATACTTAAAGATGATTCAGCTGTGTTGTAGGGCTGATTTTACAGGCACAGAGTCAACTCAGAGTTTTTTAGAGAAGACAGAACAAATAGAGGTAAAGCAGCAAGGGTCAAGCTCCCGTGCAACAGCCCGGCAGAGATTGAGATTCTGTCGGTTTCGTGTTTCTTTTTTATTGTTCTCAGAAAGGGATGTTGAAAGCAGAGAAGTGATGGACTACATCCCAACAAAGCTACAGAATGGATGAATGAATGCAAAGAATACCATCTACTTATACAACACTGGGGAGAATATACAGTTAAAACTTACAAGTTAACATCAGAAGTACAAAATAATCCATTAAAATACCCACTATGCTGTTCTGTTCATTTTGCTTCACCCAGTCCGGACAGATAATCTTTAAATTTGTCTGTAAATTTGTCTCATGGCCTAAACCCGTCACAGCCACAGTGCTGAAAGAGTAATGCACACATCAATGCACAATGGACAATTCTAAACTAATGCTGAAGTAAATAAAACACCCTAATTGATGTGTTTGGGGTTTTCTTTTATGAACTGTAGCGAAACATAAAATGTACAGCCATGCAATCTTAGATAAACATGCTTTACAGAAGAAGATACTTTTTCTGTTCTAACAATAATTACTTTTTCTGATGTGGAAAAATTTTCTTCCACCTTTTCTCATCGTATATTAAATTGAGCAAATATTAGCCTTTTGACTGATTCACAGTTGCAAAGAACAGCTTTATTCATCAATTGCTACAGTATGTTTGGGTAAGACTTAAATGTCCTTCGGTTCATTTACATGGCATTAGACTGTCTTGCAGTATGGCAGTCATCCATGTGCTTTAGCATCTGACTGTTAAGAAAATGACTTTAGTTACTGTGCATGTTGTATTGATGCTGATCTCTCTGTGGAGCGAATGTGAAGAGGAGGCAGACATGTTATTTGCTAGTGATGTAAGAGAAAGAGATGCTCATTTGGTGCATTTTCACCAGCAGTGTCCCCCCAGGCCATCGTACACTGTTTCCACAGCAGAAAAAGTGATCCAGGGCTTGAATTCCCTACGTGGTTCATTGTTTTAACATCAGCTTGTTTCGTTTGATTAAATGATTTTGAATAGTAAAATATGTCTCCGAAAATTGCATGTTTCTGTATGGGCAATGATTTAGTTACCATCATGCATCAGGATTCAAATCTCTGAAAATATGGGCCGGATGTAGAGCCGGAGAAGCAGCATCATTGATGCACATTTTACTTTTACTAAAGCCAAAAAAAGTGTTTTAATAGATTCAAACAGTACTTTATAAAAAATAGAGGGTGAAAAGAAAGTGATGTTGTCTAAAGGAATTGTTCACTTTCAACATACATTTTTGAGATAATTTCCTCACCCCTGTTGTCATCCAAGACCTATATGTTTTTTTTCTTTAGTCGAAAATAAATTAAGGTTTTCGATGAAAACATTCCAGGATTATTCTCCATATAGGTGACTTCAATGGACTCCAAACAGTTGAAGGTAAAATGACAGTTTCATTGCAGCTTCAAAGGGCTTTAAAAGATACTAGACGATGAATAAGGGTCTTATCTGGCGAAATGATCCGTCATTTAATTTTTTTTTTAAATGTATATGCTTTATAAACACAAATGCTCGCCTTGCTCTGTTCTGCGAAGCGCGATCACAACTTCACGTATTACGTAATTGCGTTAAAGAGAAGCATGTTGCATACTTTTTCCAAGTACCATTGAGATGATTGGAAATCCTAAATAAAGCTTTCTTCGGGTACTATACAGAACTCCTTGTATGACAGTAATAAAAAGAAAACATTCCATTGCTGTGCCTCACAGGGAACTAATCGCAGATCATTCAACCCGGAATACAACTACATGTCACATTAATCTAACTTGAGCTGACCTGGATATGAATTGTTGAGTTTACGGCTAGCACACCTAGGAACAGATTGACTCTTTCCGCCTCATTTTTCCATCTTAGCGGTTACTCTATCAATAAACTTCCTCTCAGTCAGGTGCAATGACTCATCTCTTTCTTTTGTGCCATAGCTCATTCTGCAACTTGGAAAAAGTCAAGCGTGACTTTTTCAATGTAATTACGTAATACTTGAAATCGTGATTGCTTTTCGCAGAACAGAGCAAGTGTCATGATTCTGCCTTCTCTTGACCTGATTTTCTGGTCTAGTGGCAGAATCATGACGGACCCACGTGTTTTATGTGGAGAGAGACGTATTATTGACAATCAGGACTTAATATGCGTTCTCTCCAGTCTCGTCATTGGCCCGCCCCTCTCGTTCCTAGTAATGCTTTCCACGTGTTTCTCATTCCCCATACCTGCCCATTGTTATCTCCTTTGTTAGGTTCCCTCTTGTCCATTGTCTTTTGCTTGTCCGTTGTTTCACGATTCTCTTGTTCTCGTTCCGGAAACCCTGTATGTATATTCCAAGCCTTGTTGGAACCTTGTTTGTGGTTTATGTTTGGTTATCTGTGCCCCTCTTGTGGGAAGTGTTTGTTTCAGGTTTTTTATTTAGTTTTGGTTAGTGTTTTTCCCCCATCGTGGGTGTTTGTCTTGTATTTGTTTTATTATTAAAGTCTATTTGTTAAACCTTTGAAGCTACACTGAAACTGTAATTTTGACCTTCAACCGTTTGGAGTCCATTGAACTCCACTATATGGAGAGTAGTCCTGGAATGTTTTCAACGAAAACCATAATTTATTTTCGACTAAAGAAAAAAATACATATACATCTTGGATGACAACAGGGGTGAGTAAATTATCATGAAAATGTATGTTGAAAGTGAACAATTCCCTTTAGAATCTAAAATTCAGAAAAAGTAAAGCAGGAGCTGAAAAAGAACTTGAATTTGTAACTTGTCAAGTTTCTGTTTGTGGACATTAATTGCATGTTCTTAAAGCTGCGTGTGCTTTCATTGATATTCAGATAAACATACAGTGATAAATTGTTGGTTGTTTATCTCATAAGTCCTGGCCAGATTTCGTCAATCAAATTAGGTTTAAAGTGAAAAAAATATTATAAATAGATTTTTTTAAAGCAGATGCTGGAATGGCTGTTTGGAGCCAAAGTTCTCCACACAGATTGTCTAACAGCTGGATTCCCTAAACTCAGCACAATCCTCCTATAGGGGAAAGCATATGAAACCAAGTGAGAGAGACACAGTCAGCAGTGCTTCATGTATAATTTAGGTGTCTAACATATTCCTCAAACCAACTGCTGGTCTTCCAATGTGACCAAGTTGATTTGGTTCATTGGTTTCTCATTTGTCAGCTGGTCTGCTTATATGCAGAGCTATGGGAATACAGCTGCCCTAACAATATTTCTGTGTTTATTTTACAATGCGAACACCATGCTTATCAATATAATACGTGTTTTATTATATCCAATTCTCCATCTGTGGTCAGAACGAGAATGGAAGTTTGGAAATGTATTTTTAGCCCCAGTAAAATTTGACCAGCTACAAGTGGGGTCATGCTTGCTCCATTAGCATTATGGCACAGCAGTTACAGAATATTTTAAATGCCTTGTAAAAAAATAAAGGGTTTTAACTTTCTGATAATGAGATATTAGCATTTATGCTGAGGCTGGAAATCTTGTTGTTGTCCTTGAACATATGTGATTGATCAAAAATCTGGTGAACAGCACCACAGAAAGTGGCAATATCTCTCCGGAGTATCCGAATTCATTATTTCAACATGGAATACTTTGTGCAAATATCAACCTTTCTAACTGTCAGTGGTGTTGTAAATGGTTGAATTAGAAGTTTCCATACTCAAAGATAATTTTGTGAAGAATATTTATATTTCGTAAACTGACTTCAAATTGATGAATTTACCAATGATACACACCGATTGGACTACTGAACCTAAATTTGTCAGCTTGGTTCATTAATATTAACTACATGGTGCCATGCAACTAATATTCATGAGCCAAGCTGACATGATAACAGATCATTCTTGTGCTTCTGCTTACAACTAGTACTTTATAGTGCCCTAGTCTAGAAGGATATTAAAGGTATTAAAGGTGTTATTTTTTGGATTCATCAAGAACACTTCATATGTTGTATGCATACATTATAATGTGGGATGCCTTCTAAACAAAAATTATCATTCATGTTTTTTACTTATAAGAAATTATGTTTTATAATCCTTTAAATGGGAAAATTCATATTTCTCCAAAACACTACACTGAAATACATTCATATTTGTGTGCATATTGCCATGAACTGCACAGGGAGACATAGGCTGTGTATCCAAATGCAGTATTTCATGGGGACATCCGGAATCACAAACCATAAGACAGTCCAGGGTCAATATACAGGCAAGCAGTCCCCTAACAAAGGCAACAAGGCACAAACTAGGTAATCCATAAAGCCTGGCAAACAACAAAACAAAAAAGAAACAGGATGGTACAAAGAATGGAGCTATTTCTATCTATATACACCGTCAATTCCAGGCATAGAATTCACAATGCGGTTTCAGTAGCCCTAAACAGACAAACTGCTCTAGAGAGTGCGTTTCGTAAATACGTTATCTTCTTCCGCAAAGAAGAGAAAACGTGAGGACATCTTAGTTCTGTGTCAGCCGCTGTATTGCATCAAAAGGGAGGAGTGAATATTATAAACATAGTATTATAAACATTGACCTCAGGTCCCATGCAGTTAATACTGTAATGTTATATTGTGGCACCAAGCTAATTTTCCTATTTTGTAATTGAATTAGCAGTTAACACGAAGCAGTGCTGTCACCATTAAAATTAATTGTAATCATCTCGAAATATTTCATATGAAATTACTGCAGACGCAGACACGTGGAAATAAACTTCGGTCTCATCAGACATGATGCTGCATTCACTTAGTGCAAGTGTCCTTGAAGGGAGGGGTGGATTTTGTGGATTAATGTACAATTTAGAGCACTACCTCCGTAGCACTTTGAATTATTCAGATCTTTCAGCCGTGGGGTCCGTCTATGCATACAAAGTGATGAAGCTGGAATACTGGAGAGCGTCTGGAGGAAGTTCAGCTTTCCCGGGAAATTAGGCCACTGTGATGTGAAAACGCTGTGAGACCAACAGAGAAAACGTGTTAATGCATTACTATTTTGAAGTCAAGAAGGGTTGCGCCTGAAAGCTTTATTTTTAGGATGCATGATGTGTCAGAAATATAAAGCTTTGCTCTGCACAGCACGGGAGCGCTGTTCTGTTAATGCATCCCCAGAATATACATCTCACAGATTTTATGATATTATACAGAAAGGTTATTTTCTCCCTGTGAGATGTAATTGGAGCAGCAACCGTAAGATACTCTACTCAGCAGTTGCATGGCAGGAATTGTGAACGTAATAATACCTGTATACAGTACTACATGGGTCAATGATTTTTCGTCATGTCCTTTTAAGATACAAATAAATAATCAAATATATCGCAGCTACTCAAACATTAATAATGTGGTGTAGACATAAATACATAAATACAAATTAAGTGACTTACGTGTTTTTAATCTAGCAATTGGCAAAAGCCTGACCATAATTTATCTTAAATTTAATTAATTTTAAAAAAAAAAAATCAAAATTTGTTGCCAAAATATTTGCATCTCTTTGAGTTTTGGTAAGTAATCATCTCATATTTTTGTTAAATTTTTTTTAAATTGAATTTACAAAATTATTTTACCTGAAAATTGCATACAGTACAATTCACATAAATGTTTTAAAAATATCATTCACATAAGCATACTGCATCAGGGCAAGGCAAGTTTATTTATATAGCACGTTTCATACTCAAGAGAAATTAGACGTATCTTTAAAATGCAAATTATTTAAAAAAACAATACAATAAAATGTTTAAGAAATGTGAGTGTATATATAAAAAGAGAAATAAAAGAGCAGTTGATGTAAACCAGCACAGTGCTTAACAAGTGTGCATCAGAGATTCATATTTCAGCAAGAAAAATTGGATATATTAATAATATAACAATTGATATTATTTGCACTACATGATAAGTGGTTCTTATATGTCATTGACCAATATACTATATATATGACACATCCCTTCCATATACGTATAATGTCATAACGGGGGGCTGTTGGTTAAGGTCCACATTTCCGTTTCATTGCAGCTTCAAAAGGCTCTACACGCCACCAGTTGATGAATATAGCGAACGATTCATTTCCCAGGAAAACCAAACATTTTTAAATGTTTTAAACATAAATACACGGCTTGTGCCCATAAAAGTTTAATGGGTAAAGTCAGTTTGACCCATACAATAATGATCCAGTTTTTGTGGAACAATCAGTTTCTGTTTTCTAGCCCGTCTTGTTTTCTTCTTATTTACTTTAAAAGGACATGTGGCCTCCTTGGGGTAGGTAAAGATTATAAATAAAATGTTTAGACGGGTGACCCTGTCTTTATGATAATGTCCACTTTCAATTACAGCACTGACCTTCTACTGTCCAGAGAACAGCAGAATAAAAACAAAGCAAATAATAAAAAGGCCTCTCTATCAAGTCTCATAAAAGTACCCTCTGGTATAACTGCAGCTAACACCGGCATCTATAAGCTGACCTGAGATCATTTTTACAGCAGGGCTTCACTTCACACAGTGACTAAGGAGCAAGATGGATTTTCGTGTGCGTCTCTGCTCTCTCTGGGTACACAAGTGTTTTGCCATCACCCGGCAAACACTTGTGCCATCTTAATAATGGATGGTTGCTGGGCAACAGATAACATATTATTTACACCTAAATACAATTTGGATTTTTGTTGGTACAGTAATTAATGTGTTTATGTGCCAAGTGCTGTTTCACACATGATGATGGATGTGCAGTGTTTATTTTAACGGAAGTCGGAGATATTCAGACGGGAGAAGCCAGAGTGTATCATTTCAATGCAACTATGTGCAAAAAAACTGATATATAAAGGTAAAGTTTTTTTTAATTGTAGTCCCACCCCATTGGGTAAGTATATGATAAGGTGAAATGTCAAACCAGCTCCCGATGTTGTGAATCGGTATATCGTGTTCAGAGGTTCGGGCACTGGTGAGGACCCTGGCTCACTTCACATTGGAACACTGTTCTCTTATTTTCCTGTGATGTGACTGCGTAAGCACAGCTGGTATATCAACAACAGGCAAAACCGGCATCTCTCTGACTTTATTTTTTAAACACTGGATAAGAGCATGGCGTTAACAATGCAAAGGTCACAGGTTCGATCCCAGGGGATTGTGTATGCTTGTATTTAACCAAAAATAAACGTTTGTCTTTTCAATAGTTCTGTCGAGTTTCATTAGATTTATGGAGTTGGCATGTGTCCAGTAAGGGAATATAGGGAGCATTGATGCTCACTGGTTTTTGCGTTGCATTGTGGGAGTTTTTAGGGAACGAACGTGTCAGTGCACTGGAAGGAGTTTGCTAATGAGACAGCCCTTAAAATGGCCGACTGCCCAATCAGTGCCCTGACTACTGAACACACACGTTGTTAAAATGTTTTTAAAGCGTGACAGGAAAAGGAAAATTTGCAATCCATAAATTTATCTTACTTTCTGACAATGCAATATGTGTTTAGATAAAATGCAAAAGTTCTTATAGAAGATACAAGTCAAAGATTTAAATCGTCATTGTGGCAGTTTCTCAAGTAAAGAATGATGAATAAAAAATGATATAAAAATGTGACCATGGACAACAAAACGGTTGTCTCATGGGTCAAGTTTTCGAAATTGAGATTTTTACATAAGCTGAATAGTTAAGCTTTTTACTGATATATAGGTTGTTAAGATGGGACAATATCTGGTGGAGATACAAGAGTGTAAAACTCTGGAAGTAAAGGGTGCAAAAAATCTAAATATTGAGAAAATCGCCTTTGAAGTTGTTAATCTGAGGCACTGTAGCAGGCCATCCATTCACAAAAATAAAGTTTGTATATATTTTGGGTTGAAAATGTACAAAATATCTTTATGGAACATGATCTTTACTTAATATCCTAATGTTTTTTGGCATAAAATAAAAATCTATAATTTTGACCCACACAATGTATTTTTGGCTTTTACAAAAAATGTCCCCATGCTACTTAAGACTGGTTTTGTGATCCAGGGTCACATATATCAAGTAAAAAATGATCATCAGGCAGCTGATGAATAAAGTTTAATTTGCTTGTCAAGGAATTTTTGCTGTAGTTTGTAGTTGATTTTCATTTTTGACCCCAGTCCGAACCATGATGGGTCACTGTCATCACTGCTGAAAACACGATAGGGTCCCGGAAACCACAAGAAAACTCACAAGATTCTGGTGACATCATCAGCACTAAGCACACTCTCTCTTACCATCTTTGGCCTTAAGGCAACACGGAGAGAACCCAAACCGAGAGACGATGTAAAAATATTTATTTTCATCTTTAATTTATACTCCAGAGAGAAGCATAAAAGAGAAATGTGGTAAATGCCATATGTCTTGTGTTTTAACAGACCGTATGCCTGTAATCACACATCCTTGCCATAATTGGTCAGTTTGGCTGGCTGTAATCTATTTTGCGACAATATTAACAGTTTTTATTCTCATTGCCTACATTTTATTTACTTGTGTAACTAAAACACTAAAGAACTTCCCACACAGACGCCCCAAGCAATATCGAGCTGGTAATACTTGCTAAAGTGTGTTTTCTGTAAATAGAAGACACTTGTAATTTATTGTTGGATTCTCTTAGTTTTGCTGACAGAAAAATCAATAGACTGCAATCTACAAGCCGAACGAGATGTCTTGTCATGTTTGAGCTCGTGCGTGAATTATGTTTTGAGAATGCTTTGTTTTTCACAATAAAAAGTAGCAGGAATAAAAAACGACTGACGGCGATGTTGTACACCTTTATGTAAATTAACTTTAGTAAGGTAAACAAATGCCAATGTTAACTTGGAAAGCTGAACCTTTATGGTATGAATAAATGTATTTTATATTTTTATCATGTATAATTACAGGATAACCCAATGATTACCTTCTTGTGTGTCTGTGTGATATGAATCGGCATCAAAACAAATTAGAAAAGAAGCAAAAAACTGCAAATTACATTCTTTACAATAATAATAGAATGTTTTTTAGACTATAACCTAAATCCTAAAGCATGTCATTTTTAACACGCATTTCAGAATCAGTTCTTGGCAAACAATGCCGCAGGGTTGGCTGAAGTTAACTCATTCAGTAGATTACTCCTCCACAGTATCCACATCAAAGCTACATCTCATAGAAAGTTAAAACGTTTAAACGAGGTTGAAAATGACTTTTTACCTCAAGGAGGGAGAAAATACGTTTCGCTTCTAAAGAGGAAATATCAAAGGGGAGCTGGCACAGAGTCATTTAACTCCAGGTGATCTGTATTTCATGTCCATCAACAATCAGCGAACATTTTAAAAGCATAATGTACCCAGTTATTACTCGAGAAGAAGTGTTCTCGATTAATCCCGGCTCACTGTCAGCTGTGAATAGGAATGACACTGGCATGAATATTTCATGTTCTGACTCCTTTAAGTCTTTTCCATGTTTCTTCTGGGCCTTTTCGGCTCGCGGTAGATTCGCTTAATGGGGCCGATACATCATGCATAAGGTTCATGGCCATGCTTTCTGCTTCCACGCGTGTGCGTATGTTATATGTGGGTGCAAGACCTGTGTGTTGGATTCAGGCGGTATGCATTACGTGTGCACTCTTGGAGATGTGCAAGGCAGGTAATGGATCCGCTGCTTTTAGCGTTTTGCGGGTTTCACAGCCTGAAGAATTTTGGTAAAGGACCCCATTGAGACTTGACAAATGTATTTTTCATTCCTTTCCTTTCAATTGACACATTTCCTGTTGAAACAAGTGTGAGATCGAAGATGTTTTTTAATAGCAAATCACAGACATTAACTTATTCGTTACTTCTTAGTCAGGTGTATGTGGTCTGAGTACCGCAGTGATGACATATTTTTGTATGCAAATGACGAAGGAAACGTCATTCCTTCGGCACTCTATTAAGGGATTGTACATGTTTATTCTAGAGAATTTATCATTATCTGAAGTCTAAACTAAACTCTCATGTGACATTCAATATTGAGTTTCTGTCTTACCTAACTATATTATTTTTAATATTACAGATTTGTAGAGTGGCTTCCAATAATAACAGCATGCCAAAAAAACTCTTATTTAATCACACCATATGTTTTCAGCATACCCCTCAATATTGTGAGAGGGAAGACCCAGATGTAGTGTTTTATGTAGCACTTATGTTTCTATTAATGGGTCAAAGAACAACACAGTCCACTCACACTGAGGATGCATGTTGCTGTGCTTGCTTTCTTACGATAAATTGCAGTGATGTAAGTTTAAAATATGATTATCAATAGCGCTCAAGCTAAAGTAACAAAAAAAAATGTAAACAGAATATTAATTGGATGAGTGATATTCGTAAAATCGGGACTTGGTCTGTTCTGAGACTCAATTAGGTTGAATTGACAGAGAAGTCAGGGAGTGACAATGGTACCCATGCATCTCACAAACATAACATAAATATTTATCGTCTTCAAGATCAGTAGACTAAGATTTAAACCTGGATTTATTATTGTCTCTGCACGCCTTTGTATGTAACAGTTGTGTACTGCAGTAATCCAGCATTTTATCATTGATCAAAAAGCTAATCTCTTTGGCACACGTCAGTCATCATTTTACATCACCCTTATGTATCATAACTCTTATATTGATAAAGATTCTAAGCAGATTATTAACTAATATCAGGAACGATGTATTGGTTTTCAGCATTTTGGGATTAAGCAGCATTTTCTGGGACTTTTGTGTCCGAACCACCAAACTAAAACCCATCTGACCACTGGTCTTTTCTCTCAAAGCTTATTACAGTCAAAAAGTGAATCATTTTGAACTTTGGTGCCACAGAATAAAAAACAGCTAGTTATGTTGTCTGCTTCTCAGATGTGTTGTCTTTTTAAAGTGTGTTAAAGTAGCTTTAAAGACAATTTGATTACTAAAGACAAGATTACATTAAAATGCACAAGAAAAACAGGTGCTGTTAGCAACCACAGTTTTTAAGTGTTGTGCTGACATCTAGGCCAAAGGTTAGCCGATACTAATGTGAGTGGACAGCCGTGGATTCACAGCACAAAAAATATATATAGATGATGGTTTGGAGTTATTCATGTGATACCGGAGGAGATGAGAGATATTTAAGGGAATCAGGTGGTTTGACAGCCTTGGGCAGATTTCCAATCAATAATTGAACGACTCCATGTGCTTGATTTGTCAGTCATGGCAGGACCCTTTGGGAGTGTGTGATGGGAAATGTAGACTGTTGGATAAGGTAGATCAGGGCTCATCAACTGCTGGCCCACAGGCCAAATCCAGCCATCCAATCATTTTTATGTGGCAATTTCTATTGATTTGAATGAAATTGCAGCGCTGTCGTTTCAGTGAGCTCTCTGCTCAAAATTGCAGCAGTCTGTATTGTTATTCGAATGCCTGTTTAATCTTTTGGCTATAGTTAAACTACTCTTTTGTTGAAAACAAGGCAGTTTGTAATACTGGCAAAGAGCTACTGTATACTTGAAGTTGCTTGACAGGGTTGTTTATACAAAAATACAAATTCTGTCCACATCTTTTCACCCCGTGTTTTTCAAAACATGTATATGATTTTCTTGTTCTGTAAAACTCATACAAAGATATTCTGAGAAATGTTTCATTGGTTTTGTGTTTGTGGGTCAATTGCGTATAACATCCACTTATCATGTGGTGAGACCAATAATATCAATAATTGTATTACACAAGGTGGCCTAATGGTTAGAGAGTCGGACCCGTGACCAGAACCTTACCCCTACTTGCTTCCCGTGTGCTTCAGTGATAGCTGCCCACTGCTCCGGGTGAATGTGTGTTCATTGGGTTAAATGCAGAGGTCACATTTTGAGTACGGGGTCACCATATCTGACATATAGGTCACTTTTAAGTGTTTTAAACTTGTTTTTGTTAAGCCATTCGCTTCAGCTGTAAATGTATGTGACTATAATGATCTGTCAATGCTGAATGACTGATGGTGTACAGATCCACGCGCCTCATCAGCAACAATAGACATTTTCAACTTTCTATGATGTATATTAGATGATCTGAATCTCTTGAAAACATATTTTTAAATACACAGATTGCTGGTGCACATGTTCACACAGTTTGTGTGCATCTTTGTGTCATGCATCCAAAATTGCAATGCACACCAAATCCATCTGCCATCTACTTATCCCTAATATTCTCACAATGGACATTAATGTCCAGGCCTAAATGGACATGTTTGTTCTTTCTCCAAGAGCGTTAATCAGCCCGCTAAAATGCAATAATGGAACGAGTCAATAAAAGCTGTTGACGGCTGGATAATGGACATGTCACATGTCTTAAAGAGACCCTGATGAATTTAGTGGCCCTTGCTCAGGTGTTTGCATGGAGATAAAGTGAACGTGTACTCATGAGACTGTTGTACAGCCCAGACAAGAGTCCACGCCCTACCTCGGTCAGAGTTTAATTGATCTGTTACATAATGCGGACCCTCTGTGTGTTGCAAGACCCTCCTCGTGGAAATTGAACGGCTCATTAAAGCTTTATCGTGTTCTTAAAAGAGCAAAAAAGAACAATTGCTGGTTTCTCACGGTGATGATAAGGAAGCCCCCCTGCTCCAATAGCTAGTCGATAAACATCCAATAAACTGACGCCCATGTATTTCGCTGTCAGCTTAGCTTTGTCATGTGGTTGGCTTTTTGTATGGTTGTTGATATGTGGATGTTTATCTTCAATTTTGTGATAGTAAAAAAGATTTGTTTTGTTGAGCAGTGAGCACAGAACGGTAGTTCTCTTCATCTCTCTTGGTGTATGATGTCTCTAGAGAGACCCATCTGTTAAATAAATTTCCTATTGGTCAACAGGTCTAATGTGCGTTCTTAACGTAAAGCAGCCCTCAAGGTTACAAGCTGGTGAAGAGTCCCTTCTGCATGATAAACACTGAGGTGTGTACTAGATAACCCGAGCTTGTCGAGAAATTACAAATAATAATACTTCATTAGTATTAGTAGTCTGGCGTTGTGGCCTTAGAATGAGCTATTTCTATCTATATACACCAGGGGTCTCCTTGCAGGGAATTCACCATGTTTTTACAGTAGGCCTAAACGGACAAACTGCTTTAGAGAGAGCATTTCGTACATACGTTATCTCCTTTAGCAAAGAAGCGAAAAAGTGACAACATCTTAGTCCTGTCTCAGCCACCGTAGTGCTTCCAAAGGGAGGGGGGAGCGGTTGACTGAGCCATTAATAGCAATTCACAGTATCACCGCTAGATACTGCTAAAATTCACACACAGAACCATTAACAACTAAAGAACTTTTGTTTTTTGTTTTAATTAATTGTCTGGACCAGTAGTTCTCAAACCTGGGGCCCCCAGATAGAATTTTATGAAAGATAGAAATTGATCAGATTTAGATTTTAAACATTGCATTTGAATTCTAATCTATGCACGTCTCTCGGGTAACTCCTGATACACATGACCGACTGGGAGATGGGCAGAATTGCTTGCAGAATCCCTTTAAAATACAATATGTGGCTCTCAAGGCAAGCCTGTTTCCCCCGGTTCCATAAATTCAATCATGCCATGCCTGACTGCCACATTACAGATTTTGGCGGTACAGTCTGGAGAAAAAGAGCACGTATAAAACACATAGACAGAGAGAAGCTAGGAGATGGAATGCCGTGTCTTTGCCTATTGGGATTGTGATCATAATTTAGCCCGCTGGCCATAGATTGTCTGTGGGACGTTATGGCATTGACTTTCACGTGACGGTTTCCTGTTGTTTGGTGTCTACAATACATCACACGGTGACAGTTCACCTGCAGGCAGCACAGCAGGAGTTTCCCCAGTCGCATCCACGGTAGCACTTACACGCTGTGTGGAGAGATGACTGACTAACTGATCGAGCTGCTCAGATGACTAGCTTACTAGCTGTCAACTATTTCTTTAACATGAACAGGTAGTAAAAAGACATTGTTTTCACTTCAGTGTTAGGAATAAAGTTCAGTAGGGTTGTTCAGCCCAGATTAGAATTTGCTGTTGTTGATTGAGTCATTCATTGGTTCATTGATATATTCATTGAATGCACTGCATGTTGCTTTGGATAAACGCTTCTGTCCAATCCTCAAATCGAAACTAATTTGTCCTAACGTGTTTGTTTATTAAGTGTGGTTGGTAATGTTGACAGCACAGTAAGAGTACATCAGTACAACATTCTAGTTAATATTCTTTCATTCTGTTTCTTAAAACTATGTAGATTTTCTATCCCGAAATAATGATAATAATGTTAAAAAAGTGAGCTTATAAATCAAAGAACTCCATACTAAAACACATTAGAAATTCTCAAGGGAGATCATAACCTATTTGCCTTCTGGGTTGGGCCAAAACTGATGTACTGAAATGACTAATGAGTGTAAATAAATGATCGCTTACAGCATTATGTAAAAAAGTTAAGGTCGGGTTAAATTGGATGCATTGTGTGTGCTAGAAATGTGACTTTGCCACCCACATTATAGATTAGTAAAAAAAATCACTGTTGACGTGGGAAACGGGTATTGTGTACACCAAGGGAGGTAAAAACGTGGGATTCAATTATTGTAAATCTGCCACTGTTAGAAACACACACACATATTTTATACCAGGTGTAAACTAAGAGTTATTGTTTTCTTACTGTCTGCACCCATCCCAGATGTTGGTTTATGGTGCAGTTTTTTCTAAATGCTGTCTTTGCTTCCACGCCGGTGGAATAACTAAATAAAAAGAGCAAAATCACAGAGAAATCAAAATAATTTCTGCATAATTCATCATAAATACCCCAGCTGTATGTGATAAGTTCTCAGACTGTCTGTGAGCTGAGCAGCTATCATTGAGACAGATGTTGGGTATTTGAAGTTCTTGTGAGTGTGGGAAGGATATTGGCCACAGAATTGCTCTCTTTGTCTTTTGAATTATTCTGTTTTTAATTCTTTCATCAAATAAAGCCGGGGTTTCTTAGAGCCCTGCCCTAGATAATGAACATGAAATTATATTCAATATTAGTTCTTTGTCCATTTGAGAGTGTTTTAGATTGAGAAGAGAGAATGCCTTTTACATTCTAATTGAATGAATTTGAATAAGAGCAAACATTAAACAGAATAGCAATTCATACATAAGATCATATTCTATATTAATATTACCTATTTAACTTTAAGAAATGTATCTCACTACTGCAGGAATAGGTAATGCATGAATAAGTAATGCTTTCCAGAATGATGCTTTTGATGTAATGTGGAAAGGCACAAAAGACACCAAAGAATTGTGTATTTCATTAGATTTTATTTGGCTTGCTTATGGTCTGTGCTTGAATCCAAGAATGCTGCCATTTAAACTTCAATTCTGATTGTATCCAAACAACGTGAAGCCATTTTTGTGAGATGGAAATCATGATCGAAATGTTGAATTTAAATCTAAATTCAGGACGTTTTGTCTGCATGTCTGGTCAGGTGTGATGCATTAGTGTATGTGTGTGCGCGTGTGTGCTCATGGTCACAATAAAACCTGATAAGCTGCGATAAGCCAGCCCAACAGTAAATCAACGAAGATCTTGCGAATAGCAACATTTTTATAGAGTTACATAGGTATTGTCATAGATGTTTTACATATGCTTCTGACAGAATGAGCAAAAGCAACACTTGATTGGTAGTAGTTTTCATACAGTCTATATTCGCATTTGGATGAAATAAGTTATTGAACTTTCTAAGAACCGATAAACTCGTATAAATCATTATTGATCGATCTTTAATAAAACATTTGTGCTTCTGTTTTAAGCCAATTGTGATGTTAGTGATTGTGAAACATATTTTAATGCTTTTGTATTCGGCTCAGCTTTATAATGAGAGTTGTGTATGAGTAGTGAAAAAATACAATGATACACAAGATTCAACCATCAGCAAACTTTCACACCTTGTGTTACTCAATCACATGAACCAGGACAGAAGGACCGTTAATATCTCGCAGTCAGATAAAAACACACCTGCAGGAGCACACGATCACAGATGAGAAGAGGGATGGGGTGTAAATGCTGCTCTGTTCATGTGTACCTCCTGGTGTTATTGATTATAACTGGTGCTTCTCAAGTGCCCGCTATCTGTTCCTTTCAGAGAGCTGTCGCTACTCAAGAAATATCATTACAGTGAGATTTGAAAGTATAGATTGTGTAGGCATCAGACACACACACACATTCATATACTGTTAGACAATATTATTAGAATGTTATGTATTTTGTTTTTGCATTTGATTTGTCGCTCTTTCTGCGATCACATTTCACAGCCCCACTGACCTGTCTCTTTCATTTTTTTGGAATAAACAACAGTGAATAATTTTTCAAATCAAAATCGGAGAAAGCTCCATTACAGATCCCTTACGGCTGACCCAACTTTAAAACTATGCTGTGGAAATAAAACACCCGAAAGACAATATTTGTCAAATCTTTGGAACGTCCAACACGAACGCACAGAGGGAAAATGGTGTAATACATCACCTGCAGACCTACCATTCCAAGCATCACAGATTTCTAACGGCAGGGTTATTATGGCAGACAGAAACTCGGTTAATTTACAGCTAAAGGCGCTTATAATTCTTTCTTCAGTGCCGTCTGCATAAGCAACAAATAGAGAGATGCTTTGTACATACATGAAAAAACGTCAAACACAGATATGTGGCAATAAAAGAGTATCAAATGAAACCGTTTAGAGTGAAAATATGTCTGATTTATTTCTCCAAACCAGGGTGTGTCACAGCAATACAATGTTTTGTTTGGTCTTCAGAGATTGCCATTGGGGCATGTTGTCACACAATGTAATGTGCTCAATGAACTGTATCTTTTAAAAGGGGTAGTTCACCCAAAAATGAAATTTCTGTCATCGTTTATTCTTTCTTTGGTATGTTTTTATTTTGAAAAATGTTGGTAACCGAACAATGGTTGTGCCCATTTACTTCTATTGTATGGACACAAAACCAATGCAAGTCAATATGTACCGAAGGAGAAGATATTTTGAAGAAAGAAAGCCGTACGGGTTTGAAAAGAGTGTGAGCGAATTTGTATTCGTGGGTGAACAATTCCTTTATGCAATGTTATAAAACACCCTATTATAGGATTTTAGCTCAATTAAATTCAGTTAAACCCGTTCACAGTCAGAACGAACGAATCATCACAAGAACGTATTAACACAAGCCCTTTTATTTTTCCTTTAATGCACACCACTATAAAAATTTAATATATACTTGCACATTTTCTGTTGTTTCAAATGTATTCAGTTTTCAATTCATTTTTTAGCCTGGTGTATTCAAACAGTACTTAGCACTAATCTAAAGCAAAGCTTTTCTGTAGGCTCAGCTTTTTTTAATGATTAGCAGAACCAAATGTTTGCCAACTGCAGTTTAACGCATAGACCGGTGGCATTTTAAGACTATTCGAACACATTTACATTTGCGTATCATATCTTCTCGTGGGTTTGAAACTGTTCCTAGGATGAATTTTAGTCTGATACTTATCTGTATTGAGTACTACTGTAAGGTTAACCCCACTTGGTTTAAATACTATAAACTATTATAAAATGTATTCATTTAATTTATTTAGAGAAGTAAGGTATTCAAATGTTACCTGTTACTTTACGTATACAAAGTAATTAAATAGTGACACGACTTATTACATTTCCAAAGTAACCTTCCCAACACTGGTCACACAGTACACTTACTGTATTCTCGATCTATATCCAGCCAGATTCTCGACCGCTAATACGTATCAGTATCTAAACTGAGCCTCGATCTCATTGAGTTATGACAGACACTTTCTTTATTCAGTGATAGGGCTTACCAGCAGAGTGCACTGCTTTTCCTAGATTAATGGAATTCTCTATGGTTCTTTTCTCCCTCCGCAAAGGCCTTATCGAGGGCAAACAGCTGGCCGCGTATCAGCCGAGTGCAACGCGTGCCTGCGCACACAGAGGTGTACGGCGCTCTCAGTCTGGTTTGTATTAAATCAAGAGCGCGGCACAGACTCGCAGCTTTCCCTGCACAGAGAACACGCAGAAGATCGGCACAGGCACACTGAGCGAGAGGGACACTTAGAGAGAGTTCACAGGCAAACGCAGAGAAACGGATCATTTATTAATCCTTTGAAACTAACCAATTTGCTAGCTTCGAAAAAGCAGAGAATTGATGACGCTCAGCTTCGATTTATCCCACAAATTATGCTGGATATTAATATCAGGCATTCTGAAACTCTCATTAAGACCTCTCAAAGTTCTCAAACGCACTGCAATGAGTGATGTAGTCGAATATAAGAAGGACAGAAATATTATTTACATGGACAGACTCTTGCTTCTGTTAGATAAGCGAAAATGTAGGCTGTGGAAATGAAAAACTATGTAATGAGAGAAAGAGAGAGACGGAGAAGCAGGTCTTCTGACAAACTGGAAGTTGCGACCGAACCTGTGGGATGAGTCATATTGGTTTTGGCTTGGCAGACATATGAAGAATCAGCAAACAAGCCGTTTCAAACATCTCGCCTCCCTTTAAACGAATCTGTCAGGGTGAGAGATGAAGATGGATGTTCTTTATCTTAGCAATACAAGCGCATTAGCTTTTAGGTCTTTTAAATATGGAATTCGGCTGACAACGTCTGGTTATTTGTATGACTTTCTTTATGTGGAACAAGAGCTGGATGCATTTACTTTAAAATTAAATATTAATTCATGCAAAAAAATGTAAAAAATGCAGTGCTGGTTAATAAAACTGACCGTTTGGTGGTTTGCATGGTGCATCGTTTACTCTTGTTGCTAATATCTGCGGGGTAGACGTGCCCATGCTACCACAGCAAGCAAAAATGGACTTAACAGATAAATCAATAATTTGCGCTCTGTTGCTTCTACATAAGGGAGCTGGGGATTTAAATTTGCTTGACTGCTGATTGAATTTTACACCTTTAGTTTGGGAAAACGGGAACTGTAATTACCTCGATGATGGTGACAATAGGGTATAAAGAGCACCGGACGGGAGAATTAACAGCCTGGATCACTCTGCACTGCCTCCCTTTTCACTCTGTAACTCAAAGTAATGAAAGGCAAGAGTATTGAGCACAGAATTATAGTCATGGATAGTCACAATGGTGTTTAGTTAGCCGTCGCTGAACTGCTGTTTGCGAACGACACAAAGGACACTGATAGCAGTTATGATCAGGGACGGATTATGACTTTGATGTGCCCTGGGCTCGGACGTTTCAAAGGTCCCCTGGCATCCCATATTTTACAAGAACAGTGTTGCACCTATTCCCAAATATGGGCAGTTTGCACAGTATGCATCTTTGCTTTTAAAAAGCATGACACAGCGCTCAGGAATGGTTAAAAAAACTATATAAAAGTAGTTCAGCAGAATAGAAAAATAACACAAAATGGTTCATTCATATTTCACAGTACCCAACACCCAAAAAAAAGCTTCTGACCTCTCCAACTCGTATTATTTGGGAATATTATTCCTTGCATCATTTAAATTCCTGCATTATGAAGATGACCATTCAACAGTCCGTGCATTACAAATGTACTAATATCAATCACCAAAGCATGTTACGTTATCTTAATAAAAAAGTTGGTTTAACCAACTCGTGATTTCCTCAGAGAAAACTCTTCCACAACGTAATCCAAATCCAGATGTCTCACGAGACTGCATTCAATGGCCATTAAAGACGTGAACTGAGATGTCTTTGACACATTTCTGTGGTTTTAAACTAACTTTGTTATTTTGCCTTCTAGTGTCTTCTACACGTGACTTCTGCACATTTATATTACACAGTGTTTTTTTACTCTCTTGATATCCCTCTCAACAGCGCGGCACTGCATTAGGATATTATTAGATTTATTTGCTGTGCGGTTAATACTTCACAACTGCAAAAACAATCCATTTATTCCACTGTATTCAGTGCTATTGTATTGAGAAAATAAAATAAATAAAATATGTGCACATATTAAATTTGCTTGTTTAGTGCCCTGGGCATGTGCCTGGTGGGCCGTGCGTTAATAAGACCCTGGTTATGATGCTAGAGTTGGGAGCGCTTAGCAGAATGACAACATATTGATTTCATTCCATGGATAATTTGAGGTAATACAGTGCACCCCAACTTTTGGAGACATACAAAACAAGTGGCTGTCAAATCTGATGTAGGGAAGTACTTTTACATTGAGTGACTTTTAGCAAATCTGTTACTGAATCCTTTAATACTTTGCCCACACTTTCATTCTTCTGCAGAACACAAAAGATGATATTTTGAAGAATGTTAGTAACCAAACAACATTAGACCCCATTGAATTATGTTCTGTGTACACAAAACCACCAAGACTTTTCTCGAAATATCTTCTTTTGTGTTTCCAGAAGAAATAAAGTCATACAAGTTTTAACCAATATGATGTCATGATTCTGCCTTCTCTTGACTTGATTTGATTTTCTGGTCTAGTGGCAGAATCATGACAGTTTGTTTATTGTCAATCAGGATATAATATGCGTTCTCTCCAGTCTCGTCATTGGCCCCGCCCCTCTCGTTCCTAGTATTGCTTTCCACCTGTGTCTCATTCCCCACACCTGCCCATTGTTATCTCCTTTGTTAGTTTCCCTATTTACTGCCCTCTTGTCCATTGTCTTGTGCTTGTTTGTTGTACAAAGTTCCCTTCTTCATGTTCATGTCACCTTGTATAGTCTCAAGTACCTTGTTCCCTATTGGTTATTTTTGCCCCCTTGAGGGATGTTTTTGTATTTAGTTTGGTTAGTGTTTTTCCCCCATCTTGGGTGTTTGTATTATTATTAAAGTCCATTGTTCAACCCCTTCATCCTCGCTGCCTGCACTTGGGTTCTACCATCCCTGATCATGACACATGAGGGTGAATAAGTGGTTACAATTAAGTATTTTGGGGTGAACTGTCCCTTTAACTACTATACAGATGTTTTATTAATATTGTGGACAACTGCAATGCAAATACTTTTCTAAAATATAAATAATTTTGACATAGTATTTGTTGTGCTATAATTTGAAACCTAACCATCTTGACTCTAACTTGTTTGTGTAAGATCCCCGATAAACAATTTCAGTCTAATTTTGTATTAAAAATATTTTTAGATTTTCACTTGAAAAAGATTTATATTCAAATAGTTCTTATAAAGCAAATAGTTGTTGGCAAATAGTAATTTGTAATTAGTCCACATGTAAATTTGACAATTTCGGGCTTATTTTTATTACCTGTTTTGAATGGGTTAGTATTATCACATCATGACAGCAAAGATATATTTAGGACTGACAGGGTAACATCTCATGAGACTGTCTTGCTGTATTTGGCTGTTACGCTCTCACAATCAAATTGGCACTTTTGGATCTGCGCACTCTAGGGAGATCAACCTCTCGGAGTTTATCCAATATTACAGTTTTTTGGACAACTTTATAAAAAAACAACGAGTGTTTTTTTACATTCAATCTCAAATTTTCGAATGTTTCTCAGTTTATTTTGTGCACCATTAATTACTTTCTCACATTTATGGATATGCAGTAGAAGCCAATGACATTCCTTTATCCTGATGGCAAATTAAAATGCAGATTCCGTCATCATTGGTGTGAAGCACTTAAGGGCGTGAGCAATTAATAAGAGCTTATCTCAAATGAGTTACTGCGGACTAATAGACGTCTGACTTAAATATGATAGATGGAGCATGCAGATACCAAATTGCAAATTCCACCTCAGGAACTTTGAGTGACAGACCTGCTTATTGCAGAGTTTTTTCACTCTTGGTGTTTTGTTAAACACTGTCAACTCTTGATTTATTGTTTGGCAAATTAGCCAGCTAGCGCATTGATGAATAAATTCTCACATACTGCGCTATAGAGATTTTTTTCTGTTATATTGTGCAAATCACATGAAATATGCGGTGTGTTGTGAGAAACAGTCAATTGAAGTGGTTTTATTCTGATCTCTGTGAGGAATTGTTGAACGTCCCATAAGCTGCAATGGCTTATGATAATGTACATCCAAATCTGCTTGTTGTACTGCTATGTACAGTAGATATACCTTTACTACCAGTACAGTACCACTACAGTAAGAATAACAAATATGTTCTGGCATAATATGTAGCCTACATAAGTTTGCAAAAACAAATGTGGCAAAAGATTTACTCGGACACTTCTATACTTCTGTAGAAGTAAAACAGATTCACACGGGATACACATCACAGGTTTTACACTGTTGTACAGTAATGCTTAAAAATGTTATGACCATTTTCTATTTTATTGAAATATAGGATGAGAACACACCGCGCTAATGAGAATGAAACAAAATCTTTTCTGAGAGCATTTGACAGCGATGGGAGAATGGGACTTTATCTGCTTTTGGCTTTAATGTGTTCCGTTCCCTTTTAATATTTTCCAATTATCTGCACATCTGGAGACCTCGGTGGCATCAACCCCGAGCAAATAAACACAAAGATACGCACGAACGCACGCACACACACACACACACACACACACACACACAAGGTGAATTGGATGTCAGCTGCGCAGGTCCTTATGGTCACACCAAATCAGCGGTGCATTCATTACTGCAGTCATATTAAAGCTCTGCTGCTGTGTCTGGCCTATTAAAGCTAATGTAAAAGTAAATCCACCAATATGTTTTTAAAGAGCCATAAATGAAAGGCTTCTTATTTATGAAATAAACATTTGGGGTTAAGTTCGAACAATATAATTGCTCTCTGTCTCTTATGTGGTGATGTTGCTGATGTCGTTCTCCCTATGAGTAATTTTCTTTTTTCCTCTTTCCTTGATTTGGCAAAATATAATCATGAGCACCAGTAATAAAATCACAACCTCAGCACAGGACCTGCAATTCACAATATATTGCAATTTGCTACAGCTCTGTCTGATGTCAATTTCACGGGCGACTTACATCGAGCGCCAAATACCCTTCAAAATTTTGTCTCTGGGGTCTGTTTATTGCCTGTAACCTATGTTTTGGTTTTAAAAACCATGTAAAATGGATCACTTATTTGAATACTTCATTCTGTAGCTTAAGTTAGGTTCATCAGTTTATCAAGCAAAAACTTGAGTTTGGATGTTTAGCTGTGTTTTATTCCATCCGGGTTAACATTTTAGTCAATAGTGTGAAATGTACATACAGTATACGACAGTGAAAGATGTCTGTTTTAGTACATAAAGTATTTGGAGAGAAATGTGCTAAATATACAGATTTAGTTGATATGTATAGGTTTTTTATGTTTTGTTTCTTTACCTCCTCCAAAGGTGAATCATAAGGTAGCTACTTGCCAACTGGGATTGTTTATCCTGAAGGGCATACAGTATGTGGCTTGTTTTAATGCAATATGTGCTGTTTTAAAGTGAATAGTTGCACAGTCGATATCTCTAGACTATTGATTAGACAAAGTTTGTCACCTCGAAATCCTCCACTTTCTCTCTCTAAAAGAGGATGTTTTTTTCCTTTGACTGAGAAACCGACCACATTGGCCTCTAAGCTATACTTACTTTGCTTTAATGCAGTTCATATGTTAAATCAATTGTCTATGTATTATTCCATATAATATACTGTAATAACGCTGCGACTCAGATGGAGACCGGTGCTACGAAACACAGCTACAATATATTTTATTTCTAGGGAATTCATGGATCAATAATAAACTCTAATATGCACCAGAAGTAATTTTTTTGATAAAATTTGTTTTGCCACATGAGGGTGCTTCTTAGAAATTTTGCTCTGATTTCCCAAAAGATCACATTGGATTTACTGGTGGGGCTGTTGGGGTGCATAAGACAAAATAGTTGGGAGGGCTACTCTCATAGTCTTTTATTGTCTCTTTCTTGCAGTAAAAGCATGAACAAGTGACAAACACACCTCTCTGTAGCTCTCCTGTGCTCTTTAAACGCTTGACAAGATAAATCGCGTCACTCTCGCCACAGCACTCTAAATGAAAAGCGGGTTTAATTTTGTGAAGCCGAGAGAAAATAGCTATATAAGTGACTGCATAAGCACTAATCTACACAACACAGAGCGTTTCAAACAGATGGCTGGTTTTCCATCTCTAACTCTTGCGTAAGCACATAGATTGTTTAACTTTTGATTTTGCTGAATATTTGTGTTTACATTTAAGATGCATATGAAGTATTAGGCTGATATTATTAGTTGAAAGTGAATAAAGTTTTCTTAATGCTGTAGAACAATTTAAAACTTTTTCATAACAAGTAAAGGGGGATTTGGTAACAGGTTATTGCGTCGGTAACACTTTACAATAAGGTTGTACTTGTTCAAATGAGTTAATTCTTTAGCTAACATAAACTAACAATGAACAAAACTTCTAGAGCATTTATTGATCTCAAATGTTAAAACTGTTTACATTGGTTAATGCATCACGAGCTAACATGAATAATTATATTGACATTCACTAACATTAACAAAGATACATTTTTATATTGCTCATTGTAGTTTTATGTTAGTTAACAAATACACCTTGTATTGTGTGTTGCACACTCAGGTCATGGCCGTCTTTAAGGTTAAGAGGATTAGGGCTTAGGCTGGATTTCTTTTTGTAGAAGGCCATCTGTTAAAGATGCGAAGTGTCCTTTAAAGTAAAATCCTCAAATATTCCTTTTATTAACTCAGTATTTTATATTTATTATATATTTGTGTGTGCAAGCCAGTGGTGACTACATCAAGATACGATGTTTATGATGAATTGTGAATCGTTGTGTGTGACTGTATACGTTTTGCTTTTATTATTAAAATCTTCCAAAATATATTACTTGATAGAAAAAAAAAGGCCATCAACAAACAGCTCCCACTGATAGCATTGGGGTTGTCTGCAGAATACTGTGTCATAATAAGCTTCGGCTTTGCTGCAGAATACACTGCAATATGTGCCAGACATTATGCTAATCGCCAAATGTCTGGCTTGCGAGACTGCGTCTGATTTATAGAGCTAAAGTGCAGCTCTGAATGATTTTATTAGTGACGAAAATTACCGAGCATGAAATCCAAGTGTGAAAGCAAGGCGATAAAGAACATTTAGGGCTTAATACCTGAAAACCCACCCATGACCCCATGTCCTAGATCATCATTACACAGATCAGTTTGAGAGCTGTGTTTGGATGCTGACAGCTCTGGGTGAGAGAGAGGAGAAGCGGCAGTGAAAATTCTCACCTTTTAGAGGTGCCTTCACCTCAGAAACACCAGCAGCTTCTAAAATCACACTTAAGATGGTCTGATCTCTTCAATCAGCCGAAGCAGCTGTCAGATTTAGAGACATGCTTGAGAAGCCCTGTGCTATGACGCACTCATGCGTACGGATAAATAGACACATTGGGATGCACAGTAACGCCTGTTAAACTAAGAAATAAGAACTGTATCAAACAAATGTTGAAATTGCATATTGAGAATAAGCCTTTACAAAATATCATTCTGAAAAGCTGTTTAATAAGGTCCTTATGTGTGTTCATTTGTTCAAAACTAAAGTAACTACAGTAACATGTATTTATTGAAATAGGAATGTCTAAATTTGATTGACAAAATTGAATGTTATTGCAGCAAACATCTCTCACTCAAGAGATTCGCACTATCAGAGAGGTTTCTATCGAGAGTTCTGGCAAGCCCTGTACTCAGAGGAGCCAACGGCCTCGAGCTCTGAACAGTAATGCAGAAGACTGATGAGTGGCCCTCCATCAAACAGTACTCCTGCAGTCCAATTGCTAATGGGCGTGGAGGTGCACGAACAAAATACATCTTAATATTTGCCTTGTTTAACGATAATGTTTAACCAAGCAGGCTCATTCACAAGGTATAGCTTTTTTAGCAATAAAGTAGTTTTTTATATTTGACTGTAAAACAGAAATAGTGGAGTTGAAACTATAGTGAACAGACACATTTTTTTATTCAAATGAGATTTGTGATATGTAGTGATATTCCAGAAGCTGTTGTTGTTTTAACCTTATGTGACAATGTTCACCAGAGTGCATAACCGACAAACTTTCCTTTTTTCATGCAAATTTGATGCAAATATTCCAGTTCAGCAAGGAAAATCTGAGCTAGCATGCAAAACAAAACAAAACAAAACACACTATGTGTTGTCATATGGAGATTTTGTGCCACTGTATAAACAACAGAAGGTGCTAAAGTTTTGCATGCAGCTTTTACAATTTCTCTTAAAGAGACCAAATCTGTATACATGTATTTGTTCTGATGATCACAGAGAAATATATTTGGAAGAATGCTTGTAACCAAACAGCTCTTGGCCACCATGGACTACCAGATTAGGAAAAATTAAAATAGTGTTCAAGGTGCCTCAGAACTGTTTGCTTTCCTACATTCTTCAAAATATCTTCTTTTGTGGTCAACAGAACAAAAAAATGTATAGAGCAATATTTCCTACTATGAAAGTGAATTGTGGCCAAGAACACTTTAGTTACAAGCATTCCTCCAAACATATTTCTCTGCGTTCCTCACATGAAAGAATTGGAACAACGTTTTGGGTGCGTAAATGATGACAGAAGGACATAAACAAATTTAAGGATTTTTTAGACCTATGCTGGCCACACAAATGCATGGCTTTGCAGTCTTTGACCAGATTGTTACAAACATCCCTATTTAGTAAACACAGGCATGTTCCTACAGGACCAGATAGAAGCATATATTACCTGGTATGGCTTTTTAAATGCAGGCTGTTATCCTGGCCAGTTCGTGTGAAAGTGTGCTTCTAATTTAGGACAGTGATTCAGTCATTAACAAATGTTTGTTAGGGCAGGAGAGAGCAGGAGAACTCTGGGTAATTGTGTCACATCAGTGTAGGGAGGCAGGTGGCCTGCAGCAGCTGGCCTACCATAGTCAGGTCATTTCTAACACAGGAATGCACGCACACATACACACACACACACACACTAGGTTTCAAATAAATGAGCAAGCTTTACTTTTAAATCGGGGTTTAAATCACAGGGTATGTCCGAGGTCTCAGAGATCATCATGAAGCAAGAAAATGACTATAAACACAGGTTATAATTGATTATGATGATAGTTTGACAGCTTTATCTAACAATAACAGTATATGCCATAATACCAAACCTAAGTCTAGAAAACTCCACCACAAAAAAACTCAACTATTTTTAAACGAATGTTCAACGAGTGAAAACTAAGAAGACTAACCAACCATGACAAATGAAAAGTCAAATTAGATTATCTGAATTGTTATCTCAGACTGCAGTGATGTAAATGGATTGCAAATGGACACCTTTGCTTATTAACACGTCTCAATTTTTATTCTGAGAAATATAGTAATCTCACATTTATTTCTTACATTTATTTTTACACTTTGATAATTTTTACACATTTTGAACACCATGTGACTTACATTTACATTTAGTCATTTATCAGATGCTTTTATTCAAAGTGTCTTACAGAGATTTCAGGGAGCAATAATACAATAGGCGCTCATACTAAGTTACTAGTTTCCACAAAAGCCAGAACTATACCGGTTGAGAGTATTCGTATTTTTATTTTTTATACAAAGAGTCTGCGACATCAGGATTCATACATGCCAAAGCAGCAGTTAAACATTTATCTCTGAATAACCTTTTATTCCAATACATGACACAGTGTAATAGGAAGCCAGGAGTGTCATTGCACCTGTCTCAGTTACTGCGTGTGTGTGTGTGTGTGTGTGTGTGTGTGTGTGTGTGTGTGTGTGCCTCTTATATCCCCCAGCAGCCTGAGCAATGCTCTGTGGTCAACATGGCTGTTCTGCACGTGCTGTTCTCACATGTTCCCAACAGTTATTTTTCACAGAATGCCCTTGGTGACCACATATTCCCATTTTCCATCCATCTGTTCTAGGTAATCCTGCTTTTTCTGTCCAGTGTATTTGCTAGTAGAACACTTACTTCAATGGATCTTATTCACTTATAATCGCAATTGCAACTTATTGTAAAAATATTGTGCCCCGAGAGTTAGGACTGTTTTAGTGGTACAGAAAAACCCATCCAAACCTTCTCCTTATAAAGTTTTTTTATACCTAGAAAATTTTGCTATTTGCATACATCTCAGCTCGTGATTTTCAGGTGTAGTGTTTTCTGTTAGAGAAAGTAGTAATATATTGTCTGCATGCTACAGACAACTTACATGGTGCTGATTTGTTTTCTGTAAGCTGTATACAAGCTACACCATGCCCTAAAAAGACGCAAAAAATCAATGAAGCAAGAAATGACAAGCAAAAAAACGTTATCAATTAATTGTGATTTTTTTATCAACCAGCCTTGTCCACAACAAGCAGTCTAGATTTATTTGTCGGTCATTTGGATTTTCATTCTGCATTGTCTTCCCGCCCTCATTGAAAACTCCCCAGACCTTAATGTTCAGCAGGCGCAGGTGGCAAATTGCTTATCCTGGTGTTGTGTTTGGACCTGGTGTTATACAGTAATATTGTGTTCGGGTTTATTTCTTTAATTTGCCCCCACCGTTACGTTTTTCTGATGTCTCAAACAATAATGTCATTTATCACTTTGCACAACCATGTTTTGCTGGTTTGCTCTGCCATGCACTTTAATGATTATAAATTTTTAAAGCGGTTTAATTATTAAAACCAATTTAATGTACAATGTTTATGATCAGTTGCATTATGAAAAATATTTCCTAGGTCTAACTGTAACATAACTTTTTCCTCTGAAATACTGAACAGCACATTCAATGTTAATATTGGGATTTGTGCTTTTTTGTTTGAGTTTTTGTCTCATATTGGAGTTCATATTAAGAGGTAGTCGTGAATTCTGCAAAACATTTTCACAATGGTTTTATGCACAGATACCTGCACAGGGTTTGAAATGAGACTCCATCTGATTATTGCCGATTTTCTTCTTGATTGTCATTTTGACAAGCCTGTTGACAGGACCTGCAGCATTCATGCCAACGACAACAGAGAAACGTTTTATTGCCTTATCGGCTGCAATCTAATAGATTACGGGAGGTCAAGCTTTCGGAGAGAGGAGGTCAGTCTGTCAATCCATCTTTCACTTGCTGACCTTCACTTTTTCCTCCCATCTCGCCATTTTTGCACTTATTCTTTCATTCTCTTCACATTGTGTGGCTGGCAAATGGCCTTGATAGACAGGCCGAAAGCTAAAGGCTCATCAATGTTATCAGCAGGGGACAGAAAGGCACCGGCAACTATACAACTGTCTGTGCTGGACTGTCTCTGCCTAATCATTCAAACCCATCACACACACACATACTAACACAGAGCTTTATGTGGAAAAGCAGAAGGCAAAGAGGGGCAAGATCATCTGGGTATGTTTATATACTTGTGAACATTAAAAGTTTTGAATATTACTACTGACAAACATTTCAACCAAGGAAATATTCGGTTACAGAGGCCTACGTTATGTTTAGTTTAGATATTGTACCGTAGTCTTGTCTTTGGCGAGTGGCTTGTTTACATTCCCAGTTGGCTGCAGTGAGATCAGCCAACCTAATCGCCATCATATTTCACTATGCAAATGAGCTATAAAGACAAAGCATCCCAGATACCCGCGTAAAGATGCCGGGTCTGGCATCGATAATGAGGGCGTACTTAACGCTTTTATAAATCTTACAATTTGTGGGCCTAATTTTGCTAATCGACTAACTCTTCAGTGATTTATATGGTTTTAAATGTGCAGGATTAGGCTGCGTCCTTGCAACATTAAAACATCTGAATCAAGTAGCACACTTCCAAAGAGTACATGAGTCACAGTGGCAAAGAAGATAAAATCATTTCGTAGAATTACATACAGTAAATGCTTAAAATAGGAAAATTATCACTCTGGCTTATGTCATGAATTTGTGACATTTATCAGCTTCAGGTTTTTTGTGCATGTGCACTCAGTCAACAGTTTAGTATCAATTAATCATTCTTTGTTTATATTTTTTAACTTTTTAGAATAATAGTAAACCCATTTAAAACATGGAATAACACAATTGTAACTGTGGGAATTATGTACTCACTAAAAGCATCCAAAAAGAAATGGACTGAAATGAAATAATTTTGCATCTTCAAAAAAAGATATTTGGAATAAGGCTTGTAACCAAACAATTCTTACACCGTGTCTACACCGCACCAGCCGCCACAATGTGACATGACAAAAGACATAAGAAACGCATTAGAACCCATTTTAATTGAAAATGTTGTCCACACTGGATGTTGATCAAATAGCTTGTCCCTTTAAGGTCTCAAACTGTGAAGCTTTTCAACCATTATTAAAGGTATTTCCAGCTGTTCTGGACTCTTATTGGCTGCTCTATCTATTCATTATTTGGTCAACGTAATTATTTCAAAGATATATTTCTTAAATACAAATAATTTTTCGAATAAATATATATATATATATATGTTGCCATACAAATGGAGGTCAATGTTGACTTGTTGTGTAGATTTCGGAAAACGTGCCAAATGGAGCATGAATGTTGGAGGTGGAACGGTTGAGAATGTGCCTACATAACAATGATGAACAAAACGGGCATTACATTTTAAAAGAAGCATCACATTTTTCTGCATCGTTGAAGCGTCTCGGGTGTGTTTAGAGACTATGGTAAAGCCAAGTGTTTGGATTTACTGTGGTGTTACAGATTTGACTGCCAAACCAAAGCCTGCCAGTAACATAAAGCATCACAAAGAAATGGGTCTATTTTAAATTTTTCTGTCTCCTTATAGAGTTAAGTAGACAAGCATTATGAATGAAAGCAGTTTAATATGTAACATACATATAGACACACTGAGAACGAATAGTGGCCTATAAAAATGAATGGCAGCTAGCATGTGTTCAATGACGCAAACCAAATGATTAAAATTTACTTGAACATCTGATTGAGCTTAATTCAAGTCTTGACAGAACAATTTGGAGAGCAAAAAAGACATTGATTTATATTTGATTCATGCGGTAGTGCTTTTGTTCTGTTTTGTAAAGACCACCTACTGCAAAGTTTGATTTAAAACGCATTTTCTTTATTCCTAAAACTGCTAACCAAAAGCAAAAGAAAACGTTTCAAAGATTCAGAAGTCTTATTCAAACTATAGATTTTAATGCATGAACCTTTTGTTTTAAGCTCTGATTTGAGCCTCTATTGTAAATCATGTAGAATTTGCTGAATAAAATACAGCCATCTACTGTTTAAGCTATTGTTTATATTTATTAATGTATGGAGGACTACAGACTCCGTTCTAGCTAATGTGATACCTGGAGGAACAGGGCTACTTGCATTATCACACTTTTACTCCTTTGAATGATTGAAAGACCGTTTCAACCTCGGCACATACTGTACTGTCTGGCTACAAAGTGCTATTGAATATTTTCGTAATAGACCTAATAGAATTTAATGGCATTTCAGCAAAGTTTCAGTAAGCAACTATAAGGCACAACACGCTTCTGCACTTTCCTGTGTGACAACTAGCCCCGGTCTTTACTGCAAAAGTATATCTTGATTAGTAGTACGTTAGGATTTTCACTTTGAGTTCTCATCGCTGAAAAGAGAGAAGTGAAGGCAACAAAGTAAACCACTGCTTCCAAAACCACTCCTCAGAGAAAATATTCCCTACAGCTTCAAACTCAATAAAAATCTCCCATTATTTTGCTCTCTCTACCCCCCTATTGTTTTCTTTCTTTGTCACTCTCTCAAGACAGCAAACTCATCTATCTTTTATGTAACTCATAGTGTGGGTCAGCTTTGAGATGGTCAGAACCTTTCCAGGTAGAATGTGGGCAAAGAAATGAAAGATGATGGAGAATACAGACCTAAGTGTGTTCTTCAGGTCACCCTGGGGTTTTTTTTCGCAATAAAAAACAAAGCGTATATGCTACAGCTGTGAATGTTTGAAAACATACATTTTTCAGTCTAAATACTGTATACGTAGTTATGTTAAAAAAATTGCAGTGCAACATCACTAACCAGATCAGTCACTGTTTTTGGTAGAAATTCTATTTCTATATGGCAAATATTTCACTACTTTAGCAGGTTTAGCAGAGTTATAGAAGACCAACAGATCCAACTGTCATGACATGCTGCTAATTCTGTGTAATTGAATCATTAATTGAAAAGGGCGTGTTTAAAATAATGGCAGATCAAGAGGTGTCAAACAAGTGGCCCTTGTTTAAGGACGAAGGCAGAAAATGTAATATTGTGCATTTCTCTCTGAAAATCTGAGTCAAATGGGTCGTTCCAGACATTGTTAAAAAAACAGTGTACTTTGATAACGAAATTGATTAGAGAGGGAAAAAATATAAAGAAGTGCAGCTAATGATAGGCTGCTCAGCTAAAATGATATCAAATTCTTTAAGATGGCAACCAAAACCAAAAAGACGTGGAAGAAAACCGAAAACTACCATTCTAATGGTTCAAAGAATTCCCAAAATGGCAAAGACCCAGCAAATGATCAGATCCAGGGTGATCAAAGAAAGTCTGATGTTACCTGTAAGTACTGTAACAATTAGAAAACACCTATGTCATCCCAAGCTATCGGCAAGAAGCCTTGCAAAGTCCCATCGTTGAAAAAACAACATGCGTTGAAGAGGTTACAATTTGCCAAAGAACAATGATAAATGGCGCACTATTTTGTGGACTTATGAAAGCAAGATTGTTTTTTGGGTCAGTTTGTCAGACGACCCCAAACACTGAATTCAAGCCACAGTACACTGTGAAGACAGTGAAGCATGGTGGTGCAAGCATCTTGATGTGGGGATGTTTCAACAAGACAACATCCCCAAACACACCAGTAAGGGAGCAGCATCTTGATTCCAGACCAAAAAGATTAACATTAGCCCAATCTCTAGACCTTAATCCAATATATATATATATATATATATATATATATATATATATATATATATACTTGTGTGGGGACATCAAAAACACTGTTTCTGTTGCAAAACCAAGAAATACAGAGGGATTGTGGTCTGTAGTGCAATCGTCCTGGGCTGAAATACCTGGTGCCAGAAGTTGGTCGACTCCATGCAACACAGATGTGAAGCAGTTCTCAGAAACCGTGACTATACAACTAAATATTAGTTCAGTGATTCACAAGAACGCTAAATCGTCAAGCTTTTTTCATTTTATACAGTTAATGTTTGACTTTGTAAAGAAAAATGCAGACACTGCGATTTTTTTTTGAACAGCCTAACATACCCTTTTCTTCACTTTCTGTAGAGTAATACAATTTTTTTTATTCATGTTATGATTTAGAATATAATGTGCAGTATTCCCAATGCATTTGTGTATTGAAATAAAAGTTGTTATAAGGATTGTGAATGTGGTCTATAAGCATTTGTTATAATAAACTGAGAAAGGGATTTTCTTTTCACTCATAATTACAGTAAAACAATGAAATTGCAGGAGGAAGCGCTGAGCGTTTTTCACTTGAGAACTGCTTATAAGAAAAGTGGTACATCTGTTAAAGGGTGAGGTGGGCTTTGATGGAGCGTGTGAGTTTGTGTGACAACAGAACAGATGGCTGACAAGTTTGTGAGTCTCAATACTCAGAAGTGCTGATGAATATGTTCCATATTGTATGGAATTAAATGAGTGCTCCAGTGGATTTCGTCTTAGACTGAATGTATCACTGTCTCATTATCGATATTCTTTGCGAAATAGAAAATTTCAGTTAGATCCATCATCATTTTTATTGGTATATGAGTGAGGGATAGTTGACCCAAAAATAAAAATTCTGTCATCATTTACTCACCCAGCAAGTTTTTAACAAGGCTTTATACATTTCTTTGTTCTGTTTAATGTCACTAAAGAAAATATTTTGAAAAATGTGGGAAACTAAACAGTTCTGGGACACCATTGACTAGCATAGTAGTTTTCTTATCTACTATGAAAGTCAATAGTGCCTCAGAACTGTTTGTTACAATTATTCTGTCAAATATCTTTCTTTGTGTTCAGCACAATATAAAATGTACATAGGTGTAGAACAACTTCTGTCGAAGTAAATGATAACAGTTTTTGGGTCAAATAATCCTTAAGTAACTTTGACTTTAAAGCTACTTTTTTTGAATATCATAAAAATGCTCCTACATCCTGTTCAGTATCTAGTTAATCATTTGATGTCAAAAAATGTAAACAGATTTTGTTTTGTATTTTTATTGGGTTGGCTTAAATGAAACATTCAAAGAACCTTTGTTGCCTTGTGTTGTTAACATCTCTCTTGGTTTGTCTCTTTAGCATGCTGTTCTGTGAATAGACCTGCGCTGTAAGCCCCGGTCTGATTTTAAGGTCAGAATAGATGGTGCCGAGATTTCTCCTGTAACCCAGTGGTCAGCGCTAATGGCCGATTATTACCACAGGCGAGGTGTGATTGATATAAGGGCTTTTTGTTCAGAGCGTAGCCACAGATCTCCGAGCTTCGCCTCTTCGTGATGCTGAGAAATGAAGCAGAATGACACAGGGACAACTCACAGAATATTTATGGTGTCAGCGTGAAGTTGCTGTTCCAAATGGTAACTTCTGCGCCACCATCAAACCGCTCATTAGTTCACCGGGTACGCTGCTTGTTTTTACAGCTGTAGGCTCTTATGTACAATCAGAGAAGACAGGCAGCGTGTTTAACACCATACGTTCCTCTCGATTTATCTATTCAGAAAGAGCACAGGCTCATATCGTTTTTAAAAAGTCTTAATTTTTTCTGCCATGCTGGGTTAACTTTTTCTGAATGAGGAAAAATAAACAAACAACTAGCCATTAAATCTACATGAAGCAAACTGTCTGTGATTGTAGGCTAGTGACTGCTGAACGAACTCAGTGTGGTCTCTGCAAGTGCACATGTGATTGCCTCATGAAAAACATCTCATTGGCACCTGCTCTGCCGTCTATGGCTCACAGCAGTCAGAATTTGTCATTTCATGCACGTCACATGCTTGTAACACGAGAACCCGGCGTATGAAGTGTATATAATGATGCTGGTACGTTTTCATTGTTATCAGTATTTTGTCTGCATGTTGAAACATGCTCTGAATATTGTAGCAATGGGGCTGATGGGTAAAATTTGTAAACATTTCAGTCAATAGAGAGCTTTACCGTAAATATTGAATCTCTTGCCGTTGTGTTTGACAGGACTGTAAACTTTTTATCAATTATATTACAAAATATTGATTTATTTTTAAACCCGGTTGACCACGCAGCTATGGCACATGCCAGTGTCAATGCCACAATGGCTACCATGGATGACTCCAGGAAAGGCTCCGAAGGCTGAGAGGCTTCTTGAGAAGGTTTAGAAGACTTGGGAGGCTCGGAAAACTCTGAAGGGTCCAGTTTACAAAGCAGGAGCTGTATTCAATATTTTACAGTGAATATGGCTTCTGCTCACTTGGGACAGTGAATATAAAAAAGGGAAAATACACTAAGAAAATGTGTTCAGTCAACTTAAAATGTTAAGATGTTTTTTTTCTTTGACTTAAGTATTAACTCAAAATGTTTAGTTGATACAATTAAAATAGTGAACCAACAACTCATTTCAAGTCACATGGACTGAAAAACCATCTAACAAAAGTCACCATCATGGTGATCAGTGTTTCCTTGAGTTGGGCTCTTCACCCTTGATTTCACGCTTGTCATTGGTTAGCTATGAAAGGTGCTTGACGAAGGGCTTTTTTCAGCTTTATAAGGGGTCGATCAGACAGAACTCGTTTTTTCTGAGCCTCTTTTGAATTGTTTTTTTAGTTGGCAGGTAGTGTTTCGCACAAGTTTCTCCTTCATCATTGTAGTCAAAAATGTAAATATCCATCACCACATCGGAAGGTCCGCCTCTCCTTTCATTCGATTGGGCAATGGGAAAAACGTGCATGACGTCAAGAGCTTGTCACGGGGTGAGGACAGAACCCAAACGCAGGCAGCAGAGTTAAATAACAAAAACTTTATTTAAACAAAAGACCCTCGATGGGGAGAACATGATCTAAAACAAGACAAAAATGTAAACTAAAACTTTCCACAAGGGGAACAAAACAAACAAAGTCCTTTGAATAATAAATCAACAAAATCCACAAACTTAGAACAGGAACATACACGATAATCCATAGACAGGAATAATCCAACAAGGTGACGTGAGGAGGTACGATAATGACAAAATGACAGTGAACCGACCAGGGACAGAGGGAAAACTGGGGCTTGATAAAGGGAAACACTAACAAGGACAGATGACACAGGGAGAGTGGCCACAGGTGACATGGATGAAACACTAAGGGAAAGCTAACAGGAGGATTGCACGAGGCAGGTGAGGGGACTGAAACACTAAGGGAAGGATGGATCAGGGCTGGAGACAAGACTAACACTAATGGACTGCTAACAGGGAAACAAGGGGGCGGGGCTAAAGGACGTGACACCAGAGAGAGAGCATGGCTTCTCAAACCAAAACAATGCTCTTTCTCCACACAAAACACATGGGACTGACATGATCCTGCCACAAGACTCGAAAACCAAGACAAGGAGAGGCAGGATCATGACAGAGCGCCCGCCTTAAAGAACTCCTCCAGGAGTTCTTCAAGATCACACTAAACATGACAAGACTGACAGACAGGAGGACAGACACCATAAACACAGAACAGAACACACTAGGGGCAGGGCTGACATGACTAGAAAGGGGTTGGACAATAAAATAAACATCAATGGGAAGGGGGGAGGCGGAATTGGTGGGAAAAACTTGGGAATATTACTGGGTGGAGACTTAGGAGGGACAGGACCCTGCTTCCTAGAGCTGGGCGGAGGGGTGGTGTAGGAAGGTCTGGGCATGGAAGGGATACCTCTCTTGGAGTGGGAGGAACTAGAAGGGGTAGGGCATGACAGGACGGCCGTAGTAGGGAACGGCTGGGGCAAGGCTGACTGGGTTGTAGGTTGGAGGGCCGGCTGGGCAGGACTTGACACTGGACTGGGTGCAGCACGCACCACCGGACTGGACGGGACCACCGGACTGGACGGGACCACCGGACTGGACGGGACCACCGGACTGGACGGGACCACCGGACTGGACGGGACCACCGGACTTGACGGGACCACCGGACTTGACGGAACCACCGGACTTGACGGAACCACCGGACTTGACGCCTGGGCAGGGCTGGATACCGGCTGCTGGGCAGGACAGGATGGTGCCACTCTCCTCTGCTTCTTCCTCTTTGACCGGCTCACAGGACGTGTGGCCGGCTGCAGAGTAGCGGTGGGGGACCCCACTATCTCCGTGCTGGAAGAGTCGGACGGGGAGTCCCACGACTCCCGCCGTCCACGCCTACCACGGAGGCTAGCTGGTGGTGGAGCAGAGTGTGTGGTGACGCCCAAAACCCCAATCCTCAGGGAACAACTCTCTGGGATCGAAGGCAGGAGAGAGCGTGCAGCCGAGGGGCAGCTGGAGGCAAGACTGCTGACCAGTTGCTGAAAGGACCCCCGGATCAGCCTCTCCCGTTCCTCCAACGGTGGAGGCTTAACGAGGCCCGCCAGGAAGTAGGCATTCATGAGCGTCTCTGGCAGAAAACCCCGTCTTGCCACAGACGCTTGAGCATACTCACTAAGGGATCTAGCTCCCTGAGGCTGGAAAGGACCATCGCCCCGCTGAATTAAGTCAGCAGTCGACTGCCACCAATGCTGGTGGTCCTGGCTGGCAGAGGACTGCTCACGGTCCCTGGCTGCCTGCTGGGTTCTCTGTGGTCGGTTCATTCTGTCACGGGGTGAGGACAGAACCCAAACGCAGGCAGCAGAGTTAAATAACAAAAACTTTATTTAAACAAAAGACCCTCGATGGGGAGAACATGATCTAAAACAAGACAAAAATGTAAACTAAAACTTTCCACAAGGGGAACAAAACAAACAAAGTCCTTTGAATAATAAATCAACAAAATCCACAAACTTAGAACAGGAACAAACACGATAATCCATAGACAGGAATAATCCAACAAGGTGACGTGAGGAGGAACGATAATGACAAAATGACAGTGAACCGACCAGGGACAGAGGGAAAACTGGGGCTTGATAAAGGGAAACACTAACAAGGACAGATGACACAGGGAGAGTGGCCACAGGTGACATGGATGAAACACTAAGGGAAAGCTAACAGGAGGATTGCACGAGGCAGGTGAGGGGACTGAAACACTAAGGGAAGGATGGATCAGGGCTGGAGACAAGACTAACACTAATGGACTGCTAACAGGGAAACAAGGGGGCGGGGCTAAAGGACGTGACACCGGAGAGAGAGCATGGCTTCTCAAACCAAAACAATGCTCTTTCTCCACACAAAACACATGGGACTGACATGATCCTGCCACAAGACTCGAAAACCAAGACAAGGAGAGGCAGGATCATGACAGAGCTTCTCTTGAGTCAAGAGGTTTTTTTTTTTTCAACTTCAGGCGCACAAAGTGCTCCGCCAAAAACGCAAGGCGCAGCAGGCGGCAAAAACGTGAGGCGCCCGGCGTAGATAAGCAGCACGCAAAACTCTCCCTGCCAACTGAAAACAATTCAAGAGGCACTTCTGGCAGCAAAAGACGCGTTCTGTCTGATCGGGCCCTGCTGCGCCACGTGTTTTTGGCAGAGCACTCTGAGCGCCTGAAGTTGAAAAAAAACTGAGCAGAAAAGCGCTTGATGTCATGTGCCTTTTTTCCAATTGTCCAATCAAATGAAAGGAGATTCAGGCCTCAGGATGCGGTGACAGAACTTTACAGTTGCTCGAAACGTCCAGAGACCCCAACGTTGAAGGATAAACTTGAGTTGCCTGACGGGGGTTAACTGAGCAAGGTCAGAGCAAGCGCAGTGGTAAGAGCATGGTGTGTGTTCGATCCCAGGGGTTTGGTTAAAAGCATCTGCTAATTGCATAAATGAAAATGAAAATGAAAATGAAAATGAAAATGAAAATGAAAATGAAAATGAAAATGAAAATTAAATCTGAACATAGCCTTAGATGGGTTTGTTATTCACTACAGCATTGACGAATGTGCCAAGATGCCAATGTCTCTAATAATTGTTGAATTACATAAAAATAAATAATTTTACGTTGTTTTTAGAACATTGTGCTGAAGATGCCCTTGTCTGCCAATTGAAGATCAACAAAAGCTTGGATGATACAACAGGACAATGACCCAAGCCACACAGGTAAATCAACCAGAATGGCATCAATAGAAGAAAATACATCTTCAGGAATGACCCAGTCAGAATCTGACCTCAGCTCGACTAAGATGCTTTGCTTTGACCTTAAGAGAGCGACACACCAGAACTCCCAGGAAGGTTGCGGAGGTAATGGTGTGACATTTGTCCTTCGTACCAGTGTGCAGGCTTGAATTCCATCTGTAAGAAACATTTCATGGAGGTTAGTGGATAACCATACTTTTCTTTTGAATGTTTAAAATGTTTATTCGGCAAAGAGACGAAAATGTTTAATTGTATGTTTGTTTTATGCAAGGAGATCCGAGTAAACCCGAAGGCTTTTTTGCACCTGTTCCGGCATCCGTATGTGGTTGAGCAATGTTGCTTGGATGTGACTACACAGGCAATGGGTTAAGGGACGGTACGCTTGTTGCGGTGAGTTTGTACAAGTGTGGGATGATAAAGAGGAGGGATCAAAAGCAAACACATCTGATGATTTCTGCTGATGCAGGAGGAGGTATTATGGTGTTGTGAGAGACAGCTCTTTCAAGGTCAAGGAATTTTTTTTTAATTGAGGTCATTTGCCAGTTTGTGCATTATGTGTTATATTATTAATTAAAAAGTGATCTGTGGGACAAATGGAGGAAAGGAAGTAGCATAGGGTTTTACCACAGAAAGCGGTTTATCGTTAGTTTGGGGTAAATATTGGTATTATGGGTCTCATTTATGAACTATTATGTTTTATATAATAAAATGAATGGGTTATGTTTTAAATCGTAGTGAACTGTCTGGTCTCTACATAGTAGGCTGCCTAAGGACTTGGAAAACCAGGTGCACCCTGTATAGACAGCTATATATATATATATATATATATATATATATATATATATATATATATATATATATATATATATATATATATATGTGTGTGTATGTATATATATATTTATTTATTTATATAAAATAGTGGGAAAAATTGTATTTTATTAACATGGTTAGAATGTTGATACAATATTTAATTAGATGCAGTAAATAATGAAATACGTTTATTATTGATATTTTCTCATTGTTTCTGCTCTTGTATATATATAAGCATTTATGTTTTAAATAGATGATATATGTTATGGTATGATATATGATATATTTACACATTTTATTATATCAGTAATTATATTTCTATATAAATTTTGGTATGGGTTTTGGTATTTCACATCTTCTATATTATACTGCTACATTACATTACATTATATTATATATCACCATTTGTATTATATAAATAATGATATGTTTATGTGCTTGTGACAGTGGATTTTGGGACTTCACTTCTTCTCCATAAAGGACACATCTGAGGCGGCCTTAAAAATTGGAAAACAAGGAAGAGAGGAGGAGGCAGCATAATAAAGTTGTGGCCTTTCAGAACAGCCTTCACATTCATTTTAAAACCCCGGTGCATACGTAGGCAGCTCTTTAGGTTTGTACTCCATTGATGATATCTTATTTCTGCTTCCAAACACTTCCTGACAGCCTGATTACAAACCTCAACACAACTGCGTGCCAACCGTTTGTAATATCTAAAATCATCTGAACGTTCTGTGCATCCTGAACCTCGCGACTCCTGTGGGGACACCATTCTCCCGTTGAGACTTTTTTTGCCTTAGTTAAACCCACCGTACTCCTGCGTGTCTCATTACCTGTCCTGTCTCCAGGTTACGCCCGTATAATTGCCTCTGTTGACTTCAGTTCTGTCCCTCGATAATTATTTTGCTTTGGAAACGTATTGTCCCTGATGAGGTGGGGTAGAGGTGACAGCATCGCTTGCCGTTAAACCTTTTATGTTTCACAGGTTGGGCGAGAAGGCACTGTGGTGAACCCACAAAGTCGCAGGCTGATGTAATTTAAATGACTTTGTGGATACGCACTAACAACATAGTAAGGTTCAAATTATACACCACATAATTATAGATGAAAGGTAATTTAAGTTCGCTTGCTCTGAACTTTAGGCTTATGTGCACGTTGTAAGCTTTTATTCAGTTAAGCTTAAAGACTTGGTTTTAAAACATAATTTTTCTCTTACAGTAATCTTCATTCTATAACAACACATCGATAACTGTTTTGTTACAAATTACCAGCTTTGAAACAATCTCCCATCTGTGTGTGTGAGAGCGCCGTGGTGTCCTACTGCTGATTGAGACTATGCAATTACCTTCCCACATAGTGTGGGTGGTTAAATCCAGCTATAGCACAATCCTCCTGTCTTTTGCTTCATCACTCTAATGTCATGAGTACCTCTATCAACTGCACTGTGTTTACTATTCGTTCATCCTATCAGCTTGAGCCATATGGGCTACTGCTTTGTAGTTTCATATTTGTCATTCGTACTGTAGGTGTTTTTAGACAGCTAAGTGGGTCCGTGGTGAAAACTGTTATATAGAGATGCTCCCTTTTGTCTCTCAGTGAGGAGTCTTTGGTACTTTTCCAATAGTCAGCTGATTTGGTTCTCGTTCAGTATGGTTGCCCTCAAAATTCTACACACACAGTTGTGTTTGCCGTCTCACTATCTCTGTTGTGTCATTACTGTGAATAATAGTTTGTTTGCGGCCAAACCGATTGCATTGTTGGATATATACGCCAGTGAGCAAATCCCAAACATAAAAACTGTCTGTCTACCAAACACCAAACAGAAGGTTCTTATGGTCTGAATGGTACACTGTAGGGTCATAGCTGGGATGGCTCAAGGTTTTAGGACAATGATGGTTTCTGTAATCATATTTGCGCCAGATACGCCCTAGAAAGACTTTTGCAAAGCATTGCAATGTGGCTACATAGAAAAATCCTAAATTCCCAAAGCTGTATATGTATAAATGCAGAATAGTTAATTTCTGTATAGCAACATATTACAAACCCGACAATTCTGTATGTTCAGTGAACTCAAATGTTTCTTAAGCGATAGAAATGTCTTTAGTCTTCACTCTGCAAAGCACCACTGAGCCACATAATTTTTGGCGCCACGATGAACTGATGAGTGTGGGAATCAAAGAGATACTTGAGACGGATACAAGCATCCCGGCGCAGATGTGAAGTTGCTCCTGCAAAACATGAGCAGAATTCTAAAAACAGTGCTGATCAAATCTGTACATGACTAATGTAGATTTAGTTCTAATTTAAATAGCAGGTGGAAATTCACAGAAAGGATCGTAGTAGCATGCATCGCATTTCTTCACAAAGACACAATGCAGTAAAAAGATCACATTTTTGAGTGCATATTTATTATTTCAGCCAAACAGAATAATTTAGAATTTTATAGACTTTTTTTACATTTCCTGTTGAAAATGAATGACATTGATTATGATAACTCTTGTACAGAAAGTCACTGAAGCACCATGAAGTGCCATTCAGATGAGACAAGTATCTAACTACAAGCGATCCAGGAATGTACTCGTGGGTAGGTATGTAAAATAAGAGTATTACCTCTAAAACAACAATATTTAACTGAAGCCCCTGCTTTCATGCCCAAAAGGCTTACGGTACGGAATGATGCTGGAATAATATTAATTTAATCAAAGTGGAATTTAAGCGCATGCTTGTGTTAATGCAAAAGCAAGTACTATCCAAACAGTAAGACATTTTGGAATTCAAGTAATCTTAAGTTTCATATTTGACCCAAACTGTAATGCTGAAATGTTGGTTGCAAAATAAATAAATTTGTTAATAAATGAAATATCTATACTAGCAATGCAAAACAGAAATATTTCCACCAGTTACACTAATATTTAATCCATTATAATTTAACTTATGTATTTATTAGGATGCACACGCAAACAAAAACACTGCAAGGCAGTGAAGGGTGAAAACAGGACAGGATGCGCACAAACTCTGGTCATCTTTGTCAAGGACGATTCATTTAAACGGAACAGCCAGGCTGTTTCCACCCAGCGGGGCTTTTGATTGGCTGACAGTATTATTGTATGCAAATCTGGCCGGGTTGACAGCCAGTAGTTGAAGGGCTCGCGCTAGTGTGGCACTCAAGATCCGAGGCGCGAGGTGAAGCTGAGGAGCTGTCCACTCCACCGGAGGTGCTGAAAGCAGGATTTCCACGTGAATTATTTCGAAAGGAATACACGAGCCGGGTTTGTAACTTCGTCAAAGGATTGCCGCTCTGAGGACGTTGTGTAACCAAAGCGTCATTGGATTTATTTACACACTCTGAAAGTAATACCGTGATTTGACATCCTTACGAGGGAATACATTTCTGGATGACTTGTAGTTGGATACACAGGTAATCTTCTCTTTTTGTCTCGTGTCCGTGATGCAGCACGGGTCAGTTTTTCATGTGCGTTTTTAGGAACGCTGTTTTCATTGGCTTTTGTACTGCACTACTTCAAAGGGATGAGACGGATATGCACCGTGCCAAGCACTTTAGCTGTAGCGTGAATAATTCAGCATATTGCGCGGTGACATTCGGTAAACCGGGCGCGCAATGGCAAGGGACAGAAGACCTTTATCTGTGCTCGATCGAGTGGGATGAAGTTAGGTGAGCTTTTAGGTCTGGCTCTATCGGGGACAAGTTCACTCTGTCACGTAAACCGAAACGGTGCTACCATAGTCTTTGTATGATATACTGTAAAGTCAACGATTGCGCATGTAGGGGACCTTGGGCACAGCTCGTGGCCGTTTACTTTAACAGCAGGGTGCTTCGTTTTTTCTTAGCACTCTAATCGACGATTGACACCGTGCTCGCACTGACATTATACTGTTTCTCCTCGTGCAGATTCAATCTGGTGCGTGTGTAAAACGGGAACGCGGGTAATTTTGCGGTTCATGATCAGGATGGTCACAGATTGGTGTTCGTGGTGCAGTTTTTAAAGGCTGTTTATACAGGACACGATTCGCGTTCAGGAACAACCAGAGCCCAGTAGAATGAAAGAGAACACGGGGTCACGATTTACGTTTTTCCAAAGTTGAACTAACTTGACGATTGTATCATAAAAGCTTAAAAAAACAAGGAGCATGATAAACGCGTCTGATCTCTGAACGCTTCTCATTGCGTGGACGGCGCACATTAACTGGCGAGTAATGTTTTCGGTATTGATCATGTCCTAATCGAAACTTCTTGTTATTTATGACCATCAATGAATACATCTATCCCTTTACGACTTTTTCTTTATCCATTTGAAAGGTTTTAGCTATTATTTTTATCATGTTTAAAGCACACGATAACAAAAACGCGTCAGGAAACATACATGAAGTTTAAGCAGTGTAATTTTCTAAACTGTTTAGATTTTTTCCTCCGTACGTTCACACCTTGTGTGTGCTTTTGTTTGGACTAAGTGCTTTATTTGTTCACTGTGTTGCTGAGGTTTATTTACAATGAAGGCATAAGTGCAGAGCATGACTCAAAACTAAATAAAAGTTAAAAAACTAAATAAACAGAGGAAAGTAAAATATCATAAACTGAAAGATGAGAGGAAATGCACTGTACCCCTGCCCAGTATGACGGATGAGGTTCATAGTTAATGCATGAGAACTCAGTAAGGGTTAGCTGCTGTGTGCTCTCATGCCTCTCTAACTGAGCTCTGTCTCTGATGCACACCCAGTTATACATCAGATGTATGTTTTGGTGCTTTCCTTAGTGCCCAGTGATAAAATATGCATTGAAGGCAAAGACTGTACAAGGTGTGCACAGAGTGAGAGAAACGACAACCAATTACCTCTACAGCACAAAAAGATGGCCAAACTCACAAACACTCATACAAAACAATCTAGCCTTTAATGTTAAAATGCACAAAAAGCAGAGGAGATGCTGGAAAAGATGCCTGCAGGGCTTTCAGACAAATGGAGAGAAGGCAAGCAGTATCTCCATTTACATGGCAAGAACTGGAAATTGTTAGAGCCTCTTTGCCAATGGGAAAATCTACAGATAAGACTGCACTTTGCAGGGGGGCACTTTGTCTCTCCATCTTTCCGAGGTAAATCATTGTAATTGTTTTAGCAACAAGTTGAGGTAGTGATGGGGTAATGGGCATTGATATGAGCAGAAGTGGAAATTAATGTAGGCACCATTACATGTATACACCATGTAGGCACAGAGAGTGGTTTACCAAACATATCAAGAAGAGCTCTGATCTTTAAATTAATCATTGCTTGACTTCATCATCATCATCATCATCATCATTGTCTTGCCAACTTGTCATTGTATGTGCATAATAGTTCTCGGAGACTTGCTGTTGTTTACTGTGTTGAGAGGCGCTCTTACGACACACACACAAAAATGAAGAGAGGCAAGACAAACAGTCTAATTGCTTTCAATAATTAATCTCTTCAAATGACTGCCTCGCCTCTGCAGCCTCCATGTGAGTAACGTCGCCCCGAGATGCGCATTCAAATAAGAACCCGGCATCAGAGCGTGTTTGTGTTTGAACAATGCTGTCAGGATGGAGGTGCTAAGCGCACACTGCCTCATAACTTTATTTCTTGTCTCTAAGGGGCCCCTGTCCATAGATATGTTCATCACAGACTTGAGTGAGTCCTACAGTTGCACTAATGAACCCTGACACCCCCCACAGATTGGACAGGTCAGTGCAATCCTCCGTGGCCAGCGAATAACACAGTTCAGTGGTCAGCACACATCGAGCTATCTATGAGACTAGTCTCACAAAGGGCTGCGCTGACCTGCTGTCTTTAGCCATCTGCTGGGGTAAACGTATGGGTGTTGGCAGCTTTGTGGTGTTGGTTATTGCTATACTGTAGTTTGGATTTGAATTATGAAACTCAGTTCTGTATAGCAGGGTTGCGGTGGTCTAAGTGTGTAATGAAGTAAGATTGGTAAGAAAAGCAAGTACTGCATCATTGATAACTTTCTAACAATTAATGGAGACACCAAACAAATAATGAATCTTGAATTTTAGTTGTTGGTTAGCTTAAAAAACACACTGCACAATTGTTTCTTAAAGCGGCCATAACTCAGTTTCTACATATCTAATGTTAATCTTGAGTAATAGTATCGCACCCTTCAAATATCTGCAGAGTCTTTAGTTTATCACATTTATAAAAGACAGATCCAGCTGTACGATTATTTCCGAAAAAAAATGCAACGTGTGTCGCGGGAGGCAGAACTAAAGCATTTGTGCACACATTGCCAAGAAAACACAGACATCAGTTTCACTTACCGCGTGCGGTTCACATCCAGAACCTTTTAGCACTGGGACCGCCCCTCCATCTATCAGTCTCAAATGATCTCCAAATCCAGCGTTATATCCACCGTTTATATAACATTCATCACCTAAATGCAGCGAACAAATAACGCAGCTGAACTCCGCAAACAAGTGAAAGTGACTTATGCTCCTCTTCCCGGTCTCCGTGGTTGATGCGTGGGCGTGCCGCATGCTTTTCCTGGGAGAATTGTCCAATAAGGGACTAAGAAAAGTTGTTACGTAACAATTTTTCATGTTTGAATACTTTCCGAATGAACACTGGGGAGCACAGAAATACTACGTAATACGTCCAATTCATTTTTTGACAAGTTAACCATGAGACGACAACATGTTTAACATTGTAAAGAAGTCAGAATGCAAGACACACCGTTGCACCACCCCTTTAAACTTTTTTGTGTGCATGCCTACATCCTGGATGCGATTAATCGCGATTGACCATTTTACAACCCTAGTTTGAACAAAATTCAACAAACAGGACATTTATAACTGAACCAAAATGTTGAATATATTTCATATTTAATTATTTGTGTAATATTAAATACAAATAAAAACTAAAACCAGAAGTGCTTTTGAGTGCTTTTTCAGTGTTTACATCTTGCAAAGTGGTCTATACTATTTGTAGCTTTAAATTGAATATAGTCCGTTATAAAATTAACAAACAAAAATACTTTCCATTCAAATTTCCGTCAAGGGAAATAGAAAAAAAATATTAAGAAAGAATCTCATACAATATCTCTATCAAAAACACTGTAAAACATTTCAGACCTTGACTCAACTGACTGTTTTTTCTATTGACCTGTTGCATCTAAACTTTTCAGTTGGCACAGTTGAGCTTCTAAAACTGCATCACTTGTGGCAATAGAACTTTAACTGAGCTCTTTTCACAAAAAAATGTACTTTGTTTAATAATGTATAAACATAACACAGTCTTATGATATACTCTGAAGTTATAATCGATGACACATGCCTCTGTACAGTCAGTATGAGTTCAGCTGATATTTCACATGTTATGTTGAATTAAAAAACCTCAGGTGAAGAGCTATACTATCTGTCTAAACTTGCAGTATAAAACACCTAAAACAAATGCATTAACTTATTAATAATGTTTTATACATAAAATATACATACCAATAAGCTGTTATTTAATGCAATTCACTTTAGTCTACATCAGTGACGTAACTTTGTTTTGAAAATACAAAAACAATGAATACTTTAATACATTTTTTCTGTAATAACTCTTTGGGAATACTTATCATATAGGCCATAGTGGGCGTTGTGTCCATTGCATTCTCTGCTTATTGACGATGCTTCCCAACCTGTCATTTGGGGAAGGTCACTTGGCTGTTGCGGTGCAACAATTTACAATTTATTCCCATGAAAAAAAATGTCATTTGTTCGTGCTTTACGCGTTTTTGAGCTTGGACACTGGATGCACTGCGAGCGCGGATGATGCATGCATTTCATACTGGCCGCGTTTCTGGGGTCGTTCTGGGGTCGCTATTTTATGCAAAAATAACTTATGAGTGTGAGCAACGGGCGATAGTGAGAAAGCGGCGCATCCATGTTAATGGTCCCTAAACAATACACACTTCCGAAAGCATTTCTTAATTTCTTCCAAAAGGAGGTGGGGACATGTCCCACCTGTCCCACCCGCAAATTACGCCTATGCTGTCATCTACTCTAATCCTTTCTGAATTTCCTGTTCACTTGTCTAGTATACTGGCAAATAGGCCACCACTAGACATTGATTTCCCTTTTTGTCCCCCTTTGCCATTTAAGACTGATCTGAGTATGATAACGAGGGCCTACAGGCTCCATACACGCTCGCTTAGGGTGATATCACATTAACATCTACTTAGCATGGCTTATATGGGTATCTTAATTTGTTCTTGAAAGAAAAGATTTGTGTTTGACAGGCAGTATTCGCTTCACGCTGGATCTAGCTTTGGCCTTGGGGGAAATTAATTTGCTTTTATAACAAGCGTTTTGAAGTTTAATAGATTAAAAAACAAAGCCGAGCTAGGAAATGCGATTTCAACTCACACAGGGAAATTGCGAGGGCATTTTCAGTTTAGTTCACGGGTGTTCTTAGCACTGCCAATCCTGATTGGTGGGCCGGCCGTCTGATCCTGCTGATGTAGTGGGTGTGTGGCTGGAGGGCGTCAGCGTGCAGGAAAAACATTGGCTTTGCCAGAGCTCTGGGTCTTTGACTGCTTCTGTCTTTTGCACGTGTCTGGTATACGCAGAGCCTCAGCATCACAACCCAGACATCCATCCCGAGTGTCGCATTTTAATGGACACCGGGGCATGTTTCACATGGTAGCATCTGTCTTGAGCCACAAGTAGAGGTCCGCAGCCTGCAGTGTCTGTATGGCCGTACTCCAATCTCACCTCCACGTGCTCATGCTCTTGCGTGTGTGCGCTGCATTTAATTAGTCCAGATTAACCCGGGAAAAATGCTAAACAGCCCAAGCAAAAAGCATCTGGAGCTCCATGTTAGGTGATAAACTAAACAAGGAGCTCAGGAATGCACTTTGCAAATCATAATTTTAATGGCACCACCGCCGTCTCAGACTGCGAATATAAAAAACTGCTTCAAATTGCACTGTTAATTACCTCTCTGGTAAATCATAAGGCAAGTATGGAATACCAATGTTTTTTTTATCAGAGAAAGGTTTCTCTGGAAAGCTCTCCAGTGGGTGGGGAAAGTCAATTTTTGTGAAAGTCAATCTGGTGGAGTTCCAAAAAACACAAACTGATCAAATGTACACCTTGAATGCACTCTACTGTAAATTGTCTGGCGCATGCATAAATGCAATGTGAATATAGGTTAAAAGAGATTTTGGGGAAGGTCTCTGTATATAGGATACAGCCCTCGAGGGGTGAGCGAGATCCAGATAGCTCCCTCAGGCATAACTATTTTATGACTATTTGGTCCTGTTTTAATGCCTCTCCTCCTATTCGATTTTAAAGAGCTCAAACGCACGTCCTCGCAAAAGAGAGCACAACCATTTGGAGAAGTCTGTATGCTTTTGCCCAAGGGACTACCTCACATTCTGATCAGTATATTACCTGGCAGGCTCAGCAAACCCATTTTAGCGGGCGCGGGAGACCGGGAAGTGAGTCATTCAGGGTGGTAGAACACCTATGGGATTTGCCAAAGAGTTATTTCGATGTGCTCATATGAATGTTTGCGCATTAATCTGGTTTGAATCCAACTGAATGTTTACTCCAAAAGAGACAGATTTCTTTTATTGAGAAAAATAGGGATGAGATGTGATCCATGTGCTGTCTCCTTTCAACAATGTAGCAAAGCTGCAATGACACAGTCGAGTCATTCTGTTGAGGTTGGTGGCTGAATTGCCTCGCTTCCGAATTTGATTTGAAGTTTGTTTATCCTCCTGGATATGTACTTCTGAGCAGGATTTTAAGAACGATTACCGATTTAGCTCTGAGCTCGATTTCCACGCAAAACGGAAAAGATTTAAGCATTCGGTGCCACCGCTTAGTGTTGGACCCCTCTGATCTGAGCGAGGAAGCAAACAGGAAAAAAAGTGTTTCAAACCAAGTTTAGACTTCAAAATGTTGGACATGTTTTAGTTTCTTTCTTCCTTCTTGTGGTTGTGAAGTTGTTGTCAGTTGTCAAAATAGTTTTTCTTAAAAAGCTACAGATAATGTGTTGACCCTACACAGTAATAACATTGATAATAGCTCCAAAAGTGAATGTCAATTGTATTATATTAATAAGATAATACTTCTCTGCACAAAACACATTTAAGTCTTGTTTGTGTTGGATAGCTGGTGGTCTCATCAGTTTAGCTTTGCATGATTCTGTGGTTAGATTCATTGTATTATTTTCATTTAGTTTTGTTTCTTCCTGCAGTCTGTGATCAAAACAGATCTGTGATATATCTTTAGGTCATGACCAACCAGCAGAGCATAAAATGATACCTGCAGTTTTCATTTTGCACAGAAGTCCTTAGTAGATAGGTTTTTATATGCACCAATTTGAAATCTGTATATGACTGAAAACAGTTTGGGGGTAAAATGTAATCGTTGGCACACAGATGTACACACACACTTAAAAAAAAAGTATTACCTATTAAAATACAATTGACCATGAGTCATATTTTCTGATATATAGTGTGGTAGCAATGCATTGGGATGAAAAAAGAAAAAGCATGGTTATTAAATTGATGAGCAATAATAGATAATGCACATAGGTAGACATGGAGAGGAGAGTAGCATTTACGCAAGGGCTGATCTCTCTTCTCATCTGTGATTGGATGCCGGCGTGTTTTTATCTGACTAGCAATGGAAACGGAGCTTTGGGTGTAATGAGTCTGAGATATTTACGGTCTGCCCTGGGCTGGATAAAGCTTACTCTTCTCACGCTAATCTGGTTAAAGAACCAGAGCACGTGGTCGACCCGCCTGGCTGGATCAGGTCATGTGATGGGAATTTGATCGCAATATGACCTCTACTTGTGAGGGTCAGATATTTTCCACAACTGGAATTTTAATGGCAAATAAAAGGCATAAACTATTTTATTTTAATTCACAGTTTGGTTGTTTAGCGGTCTTTATCGTATTGGAAATTGTAGAGTTAAGAGATGTTGTACAAGGTTGTGATGGAGCTACAGAAATGGAATATTACAGATATAACAGGAACCTCAAATACTAGTTTATGTATTCTCTTTTATTTGTCTTATTTATACATTTTTGTCCCGTTTTATCAGGACAGATTATTTAATACTGTATTATTTCATTTTTATTTTATTTTGCTGTCATATTTTATTTTATTTTGTCTCATATAATATATATATAAAGTATCCTGTTTTTTTGCATGAGACCACAGACCTTCAGTTCACATAGTGATAAAACAACTATTTGACACAAAAACAGTCACGGAGACAGAGAGCCATGTGATGCCGCGCAGGTTAATGCACTTCAGCTTTTATGTGTATGGAGCTTCAAAGTAGTTCACAGTCTGCAGAAATGCATCACTTTAATCACTCCACTGTTTTCCAGCTCTGCTTTACAACTTCTATAAAGAGAAAAGGAGTTCCATAGGAGTGAGTTTGTGAGCATTACAGACGTCTATAAAGACATCGCCATTAGAGCCTCAAAAAGCTCCCAGCGCCGAGGTGCTTACAGTACCGTACCTGAAAGCCTGATGTTTAAGAGCTCTGTTGTTTTCGGTTCATGGTTGACAGCATCCATTGCATTGTAAGCTTGAAGGCACTATCAAGACTTGCTAAACAGCCACATAGACTTAATAATTAGATTTCCATGGATTGTGTCACAACGGATGCATCACATTTCAATGAAGAAGACTGAATGTTGATTAAATTAGCAGTTGTGTGAACCGTAAGCTAAAACAGTATAAGTAAGCACTGGTGGAGGAGAATTGCAGGACAGTTTCATTCTGTGACATTTAAACCCCTGACTGTAGCTTAATGATATTGAAACAAAGCTAGGAAAAGATATTTTGCGTGACCTTTAGGACACTCATGTGGTTTAACAATATTGAAGGCAAATTCTGTAACATTTTGCACGAGCCCTTTTACACAGTGAAATATAATTAAAGGTTCCACTGACAGCTAGACAATGACAGAAAAAAGTCACATTGACACAAATGGCCGGCTTCTGTCGCTGATTGACAGACTGAAGAATATAGGCGCGATTTTCACAGCGACTGTTAAAGACTGGAAATCGTCCGCTAACAAATCTCTGTCACTTCTGTAGACGTGATGTAAACAGTTGCATCCATAAACAAGACTAGAGAGGGAGAAAGAGCGAGACGGCAGAATAGTCTGGATTGGGTTGTTTTGACTGAATAAAGATCAAAAAAATTTTTTTGCTGTGACCGTTTGTTAAGAACAGAAAACCGCAGATTTATATTGCGTGAAAATTTGATTTTGTAACTTTTATAACTATTGACTTTGTGTGCGATGTTTGTTTGCTTTTTGGTTCTTCATTTCCTCATTTATTGAACCTCATGTCATTGTCAAATGTCAAAACCTATTTCTGTGGATCACAGTGTCTCTGTTTTTGTGTGTCCTGTCAATGGAAGTCAATGGGGAAAAGTGTTGTTTGACTACCAACGTTCTTCAAAATATCACTTCTGTTCAGCAGAACGTCTTACAGGTTTGGAATGACATGAGGGTATATTAATTTGTATTTTTGGGAAATTATTCCTTTCAATGCAAGTAACAGGTCATAAGTGTGTTGACCTTTAGTATCTGCATATTAAAGGGGTAGTTCACCCAAAAATGATAATTTACTCACCCTCAGATTGTTCCAGACCTGCACTCATTCTCAGCTCTGCTAAACACAAAGGAAGATATTTAGAAAAATGTCAGTAACCAAACAGATCTCATTCCCCATCGACTCCCATATGATTTATTTTCTACTATGGCACTGAATGGGGGATGAGATCTGTTTGGTAACTGACATTCTTCCAAATATTTTCCTTTGTGTTTAGCAGAACAAAGAAATGTGTACAGGTTTGTACAATCTGAGGGTGAGGTTATGATGACAGAATTGTCATTTTTGGGTCAACTATCCTTTTAGAGCTGCAATCTGTAACATATTTGGTTGAAAAAATCAGTTTATTCAGGTTCCTTAGATTATAAAAAGGTAGGAAAAAATATCTTTTGACGGGATGGTTCTTTAGGGGAAATGTTTTATATCATGGCATCACTGTAAAGAGTCTTTCATAGCACCTTTGTTAAATGTAAACTAGACTAAACTGTCAAACTTGTGTTATTTGATTGAAAATCTCATATTGCCAAGCTCTATGACCAGGATCATAAACATCTCCACCCCAAGTTGAACTCTTTTAGAAGATGTTTTAAAGAACGTTGATTTACAAGAATGTTGAAAGAACATTGGCCCTCGTTGACTTGCATTGTATGGACACAAGGTCCCTACAACATTTCTCAAAATATCTTCTTTCGTGTTTCACAGAAGAAAGAGTCATACTATTTTTAATGACACGAGGGAGAATAAATGAAGACAGAAGTTTAGTTTTTTGGTGCAATATGCTTTTAAATGTGCACTAGTGTAGATGTCCATCACAGGCAGAAACTTCCATTCTAAAAATGCTTTGCAGCCATCAGGACTTGTGCATTCACCTCCTTCCAGAAGTGTTTTCTCCATTCTTGAGACCCCTGAGGGAGTGAAAGCGTTGAAGCCTGTGCAATCATCCCTAAGAAAGAGGTTTACAAGTTTTAACAGTTCCTCTGTGAGCATCAATAGCTGTCGGCTGTATCCACATCCGCCTTGTTGAAAATAAAGAGACGAGTGGGAGCTTGCGATCGGTTGTACGGAGAAGCCATCCAATCAGATTGCGATTGGTTTTCTTAGACTTTCCCATTGAGTAGACTGTAGGTAGTCCATGGGTGTCTAAGACTGAGCAAGTCTGTCATTTCTCCTTTATACTATACATTCCTTTGGCTGATGATCCGCTGTGATCAGTATGAGTTGGATGTTAAGCATTTAGTGCACTGTATGGGGGGGTGGCAAAAGTTGTAGCTAAACAGACTTCAGGCGTCTCCACTGTCATCCAGAGTGCGGGGTGTAGGCTTTTATGTGCAGATAAATGTTCAGGAGAGACTGTACACAGCTGTTTACTGATCAGAGCAGCTATGACCGTACTGTTTAGATGCAACAGGAGACGGTCATATTGAGCCGCCTGCTGAGAGCCTGGCACTCAGTGATCTATTATGAACATTGTGAATGATACAGATCCCTCATTTGAAAGTCAATGCCGACACACTTGACATAGATGTGGCCCAGACGATTTATGGCCACCTGATAAAGTTATGATGACTATCCCCATAGGTGAGCGCACAGCTTTCCATCTCCTCTTTTCCACACTCTCTCTCTCTCTCTTTTTCTCATTCTCACACAGACGTCTGATAAATGACAGCCAGGCACGGCGCGATTAAAGTGAAAGAACAGATGGATACAGGTTTGCATCCAGAAGACTAGTTTATTTAGCAAGCGAGTCATGCGCCTCACTTCAGACCATTCACATGAAATAAAGACTTTGCTTGTACAGCTCACTGAAATAAATCGCATTTCTATTGATTCGTTTAACAAAATGAACGCTGTGTTATTCGCAACATTAGTTTCAATGACAAATTTGTGAATAACCTTCAATCTCTTTTACTTTTAACCTTTAAAATTCAGCCCTTGAATGATAATAACAACATTTTAGGTTACCTGTACAACATTTGTGAACCCAACACAAGTGCGTGCAGAATAATTCTGGAATAAATACTGGAATATAGAAATTTACTTTTATCCAAAGCGACTTACAAAGAGTTCGGGGAGCAATAAGCAATATGTCATAAAAGAGCAATAGGTGCTAATACAAAGTTGCTAGTTTCAACAAAAGCTAGACCACTACATGTTGAGAGAAATAATAGTATTTCTTCTGCACATGGGATTTAATGGAGAGCAAATGGAAACTTTTGCTTAAGTCTCCTGCATCTCAGATATTTCTCCTGAGAAATAGTCTCAGAAATCTAAGAAATGTCTAACTAAAGTTTTAACAGAGATCCCAATGATATCAGAAACTGGGCTCAGCAATTTGCCACATCAGCAATTAAAAGTCAATAATATTGAAAATGTCAACATGAACTGGGTGTGTCACTATATACCGGTATTGACAAAAACTGTGATATTAAAAATCAGGATTATTGATATTGTGTAAATTCAACACATTGTAACTATTAAGCACTCATTCTAAAGTTTGCCTTAAAGGAATAATTCACACAAAAAGGAAAATTCGGTCATGAATTTCAACCTCAACTTGTACCAAACTTCTGTAAATTCGATGTATTATAAATGCGATCTATTCTAAATGCGAATGCGGAAGACACACATGCATGCCGACCTGCTCCTCATACGTTTAATTAAATATCGCGATAATATATTGATAAATTATTTTGGACAGGATAACATATCGTAAAAGTCGGTTATTGTGACAGCCCTAATACGACCTCAAACCTTTCTCATCAAATTTACCCAAATGCTTTTCAAACTACATTCATTTTACACATCCATACTCTGCATTGAATGAAAAAGTGAAGTGTATCCATAATTCTGTACTAAGACTACCCTTTCTCTTCATAATGTTACTTGGATGACAAACTAAAATGTAATAATGCATTCATTGTCATGAGTGTAATGTATCAATCCCTCTTCCTATCTTTACTTCCTCATGGTGCTCATTATTCCCTAATTGATCCAAAAGTAGATTTAATCTTGCTATTGAGTGTGGGGCGTCTATTGAAAGCATTAGTTTAACCCACAGCAGATTGGCAGTCTCCTTTGTCTGTTCTTATTAGAAGAGCTGTGGTGTATTGTTTGTTTGAAGAGGTTTACACCACATGTTGTTTATTTGTTTATGTTGTTTTTATTTCATTACAGGAGGGCACTCATGAGAGGCTTCAGACGATGCTGGGCAGGGCTCCTGCTCCTGGGGGCAGTTTTGATCGCCGATGCACGTCCCTCCAAGGACGGATTTACCCCAATGGCCTATCGACCTCTCGTCAGATTCCGTCACAAGGTATCGATCTTTCCTATTTCATTAGACATCCCGTGACAAGAGGAGACTTGTGTCTGGTCGGCTACGATGCAAATTACCCCAGAAATCTGCATTGCGTCGAGCAGATGATTTATGAATCTTTCCTCTGCTCATAAAATATATCAGATATGCATAATATTTAAAAGTATGTGAAACCTATGAGATGTTTCGCTGTGGACAATTAGAACCACAGGCGATAATTTAAACAAAGATCAAGATAAAACATCCCAGCGTGATTGTGTAATTGAATGTTTATTGACCGGCCATTGCAGCGGGTGAGCTGTGCAGTCAGATACTAGCGGTTGAGGTGTTTTCCCCCCACAAAAACATAATGCAGCTCAAACAGGCCTCAGCGCTTTTCTCTCTGTGAGCGAAGGTCTGGCAGCACTCAGAAGATCAACATTATGTAACAGATCAATTAAACTCTGACTAAGGAAGGGCAGCGTCTGCTGGAGGACGTCATGCCGTCTCTCGTTGATACACGTTACCTTTATTTGAATACAGTAAAAACAGCTGAGCGGAGGACAGAGAATTCATCAGGGGCTCTTTAAGAAAGTTAATCTAATGTGTTTGTTTAAAAATGTAGGTTATTCTCTGGATTTTTTTGTCAGTTTTATTCATTTATTTTGTTTTTGGAAGTCTTGAAGGGAAGAAAAAGCAGCCAATAAGACCCCAGCAATGATGGGACCTCCTTCATTACTGTTTAAAAAGCATCACATGGTGAGACATCATGGATGATAAAGTGACAAAAGTATTTGTTTTAAATGCACCGGCCGGGTGAGCCCTGTAGATTCAAGCGGTTGAGGTGTTTTTCCCCCACAAATTCTAGGAAAGTGTTACTACTTTAAATAAAATCTCAACAATGCTTGCATCATTTTTATACTTTTAACTTTAGTGATAAAAATTATTACCACAGTACATTTGTGTTAGAAATACGGCTAATAAAGAAAGAGTGAGCCAAGACTTTTGACCGGTAGCATACAGTAAGATTAAAGACATTAAAAAAAAGTATAAAATATTTTTTATAATGCTGAAAAATGTGCTCATGCATGTACAGAAAGAGGCCTTGAAATGAGTTAAAAAACTTTGTGTAGACCATTTCAGAAGACTTAAAGGTCCAGGGTATAACATTTAAAGGGCATCAAGTGGTGAGGTTGCGAATTGCAACCAACGGTTCACTCCACGCCTCACTTGCCAAGCACTACGGTGGTTGACACGGGGCTAAGATTACATCACGTTTTATCTTCTTTGCTGAAAGAAATATCGTATTTAGGAAACGCGTTTTGTTAAGCAGTTTGTCTATTTAGGGCTACTGTAGAAACAACATGGTGAATTCCAACTAAGGGTGTATGTAGATAGAAATCGCTCATTCTAAGGTAAAAAAAACCATAACGCTTCACTATGTAAGGTCTTTATACACCTCTGAAGATATAGTTATGAATTTTACAGTATATCACATTTCTGTCAATAGATCCTCCACAAAATTATACATTGGACCATTGATCCTCATATATACACATACACGTATAAGTATGTATAGAAAAGTTGTAAAAGCAATGGAAAAAGATCATTGTTGTAGTGAACCTGTGTTTCAGTCAGTGGCGAAGGCTACAGGGTTGAGGCTGCTTTGGTGGCACATGAACAGGAGATAAGCGTTGACCCCATTAGCTTTCCCCTTGGCTTGCCTCAATCATCGTGAGTAATTCAGCTTATAGTATGAAGCTTTGTCCTCCTCTGCAAAATCCAATGTCCTGTCAACGATTCAAAGGAAAATATTTAATTCACCATAGTTCCACCCAACCTGTACAGCCACTCGGATTGTGGCTCAAATCTGGCTCTGCCGTTGCATTTCACCAATCCGAAACTAGCTGTTTGAGTGGCAGATGGAGCACATGTAAGCTAAGGCTAAAGGACAGGGCGGTGTAGGTACTTATTATGGCTGTGATGTCATTTCTGCCGTTCAGTTGCGTAATTGACACACAGTTGATTCCAGGAATCGAATCATTTCAAAGTGCTTCAGAAGTCTTGATGGAGCTGTTGCTGTTAGCTAAATGCTCTGTCAGCCATTTGCTGGAATTTGACGTTTTGGTGACATGAAATGAATAACAGCTCAAAGCAATTATATTATTTCTTGAGCCTTGAATCAAGATGAAAATGACGGTTGTACACGGTTTAATTCAGAATAGCAAGGTCAGAATAAAAGATGAGAAAAAGAGAAAAATATAGCTAAAAAAGAGAGGTTGTGTTTTGTAACAGAACACCAGTAGACACAATATTTGATGCCATAGAAAAAACATTTCGCCTTTCACAAAAGGTTCTTTGTGGTGGAAAAGGGTTCTTAAAGTGACAGTTACCCAAAAATAAAAATTCTGTCATCATTTACTCACCTCTTTGACAAAATAAGATATCTTGTAGAATGTTGTTAACTGGTCCCCATTCACTTGCATTGTTTTTGTGTCCGTACAATAGAAGTGAATGGGGGCCAGTGCTGTTCGGTTAACTGTCTTCAAAATATCTTCCTTTGTGTTCTGCGGAAGGAAGGAAGAAAGTCATAAAGGTTTGAAATGACAAGAGGGAGAGTAAATGATGACAGAATTTTCATTTTTGGGTGAACTATCGCTTTAAATTATAAAAAGAAGTGGTTTACATAAGAACCTTTTTTAAAGAGCGTTTAAAGCGAGGGGGATGATAATGTGGTGTTTGCTCTCTGGTTAGCCATGTGCTCTGTTGAATCCAGTGGATTAGCATAAGGGGAGGAGCTTGATCTTGTGTTGGACAGATTGGACAAAAAGTCCCTTAAAAACTGAGAATAAACTTTAAATGTTCTGCCTCGATGTAATCACAAAATGGAAATCCTCACCAATTATCCCATGTAAGCGAATAATCCCTCTAGATATCCAAATCATTTTACTGATCTTTTTCTGTACCAAAACCAATTACTGATTATTTACTTACAGGGTGAGTTTGAGCTTCCTCATACATACAACAGTGAGAAACTAAAAGCAGTTTTGATTTTTGGTATAATTTGGTGTAGCACCATATTTGTTCCCTTTAATAGGATTTTCTGTTTTCACTTTAGTCTCAGTTCGTTTGAAAGAGTTTTTGGACTTTTCAAATGATAATATAGAATCAAAATTATTTAGAGCATGCTATATATATATATATGTATACTGTACATATGAAATACGGGCTATACTAATTTAAATAATAATCAATTACATTGTTAATTGCTATAATACAAAAATTTACATTTTTGGGTGAACTGTTCCTTGAAATATTTGTATCTACAAAAAACATTGAAGCATACACCCTCAGATCAAAAGATATTAATATCTTGAAAAACGTTTCAGTCAAGTGACCCTAAACTTTAGCCAGTAGTTCTGCTAGAGCTGAACATTTTTAAACAACCTAAAATACTCTACATATATGCTTAGAGCATCCTTGACGTCTTGTAGCTCTGAACGGAAACAGAAAGGTTTATTTTGGGTGTGTAAAACACGTCTAGAATCCAGTGTGTGGATGTCTGTTGACATGCTGTCTGTGCAGAGTTTCTACTGTTTTGTAAGTTTCTCTCTTTGTTCTTGTTCCAGCAGGACGGGATCTCAGAGAATTTACGGATTAAGGGTACGTACAATCCTCCACTTCACTCTCTGTCCCACCTACACTGACTATAAGCAAATATGCACAAAAGTGGAACAAAAAGTACTAGGGTATTACAGGTGTACCATGGACTTGTAAAGTGGAAGCGCCATAGAACAGTATAAAAAATACCTTGAGTGAATATGGAAACAAAGTCAGTATTAATAGCCATTGGAAACTTCCGTACTCTGACATTTTTAGATGGATCTGACAACCTTTCCTATAATGTTTTTATTTTAAGATTGGTTTTTGGACATTTTGTTCTTAAGTTGTTGCTAAATCTCTCTGAGTCAGTATGTGACAGATGAGAAATGTACTGATACTGTATGTTAGGTTTCTTCAGAAATACTGTAGTAAAAGGATTAAATACATGCAAATTGTGAAAAGCATATTGGTAGACAGAATAAATCCACATCAATTATCATGCTAGAAAAGTTCCAGTAATTTTAGAAGTAAATCTTGAGTTGGCTGTCACCCAGCAGTCATCGGTTATGAAGACGGCACTAAGAAGAGTTAGTCGGATGATGCCAAGTACCTACAGAGAGCGCTGAGATGTGAAAAATCCTCATTCTCTGTATGAGGTGAAAGTCCTGTCATCAATTTTATCTCGGGTCAGTTCAAAGGTGTGTTCGAGTGGCTCCTTTGGCTACAGGAACTATAATCAGACTTTAATAAAGAGCCTTACTTTATTACTGCAGAAGATCAAAGCTGGAGTTGTACAGTTGACGTTGTGATAAAATACAGGATCTCTCTTAATAAAATTGTCTTGTGTTCTCGTACTCTTCTGTATTTAATACTAAACGTAGTTCATATATTCAGAGCCTGTAGATCGACCCACCAAAATCATATAGAATATTGTTGCTGATCTTCTAAAACCTTGTATATCCAAATTTGCTGTTTTTCCGGAAATGGAAAAAAGACTGAACATTTCAAATCATTGCACACTTCGTTGTTACAGTTCACAAGCACTTTTAAAATATTATTTTGTTAGATATTTGCAAAACCTAGTGACAAACATTAAGGTTAACTGATAATAATAAAAAAATGAAAAAATATGGAGATACTAGGTTTCAGAAGGATGCTCACTTTGAGTTTAATATTAGAAAAATCCAGTTGTGTATGTTTGGACACCCCCTCTTTCCCATAAATCTACGGCCACTGTAGCCTATTTTGATCTCTTAAAATAAAACAGATTTCTCATAAAATAATCCTGACAAACACGGGCATTAATCTATTTTTCATTCCAAATATCAGAAAACAGTTTTGTATAAAAAGCTTGTGTACTTTCTACATGTAATTCTGTGTGGAAATGTTTTTTGAGGGGCCTTTTCAAATATTTATCAATCATTTTAATTATTCATTCCTAATTACGCCGTGTTAAAGTGGATTAAATTCTGACTTAAGTATATTACCTTAACGGAGGCTTTGGGTTTTACCTCATTCGACTGCCTGAAAAGCATTCAATGAAGCCTTTCCTTTCTTGGGATGATGCTCATTTGCTTCATAATGATTTCACCTTTGAAGTGCCGCACGTTACATCTCAGCATTGAATGTATTCACGGCAGTTCAGACAAACCATAATTCACATTTACTGCTTAATTTTCCACACGGCACACGTTGCCCACTTTGTGCATTGAAAGTCTAGACAGCAGAACATGAAGTTAAGCAGGAGTGAATATGTATCCAGTCGAAATTGGCTGTCAGAGTTTGGAACAGAGAAAGACAGCATGTACAAGCATAGCACAATTTCTTAAATGAAGTGCACAGGAGCTGAACATAAATACTTTACTACTGGGGGTAAAATCACATCTTTGGTTTGGAAAATAGGCTTTATTTGTAATATTGTAGTGTAGGTAATGTATTGGGCCCACTCTGTTACTTATACTCTATGTAGGTACTATAAAGCTTATTCAAAAGCTTTTGAAGGCAAGATTTTTTATTCAGTAAGACCAGAGAGTTCCCACATGGTATTCTTTTGGCACAATAGCTGGGGTCCCCTGGCGCTGTCTTTCTTTCTATTGTCCAACTTTGCCATTACAGTGCAATTTAATAATGTGCTCACAGGGACACCTCTTTGGCCTAAGTTGATATTACGTTTTGAAATGCCAAAGGCTTATAGCTCTAAATTGTATGTTAATCCTGAAATCTCTTTAGCTTCTTTGGGATCCCATTTCAGTTTTTGAAAGGGAACACTGCATCATGTCTGGTGAGAACAGAGAGTGTTGCTAAGTGCACTGCCAGGCTGCAGTCATTTACTTGATGGAATTACTTTTGGGTAACTGCCCACCATTCACATACTTAATGAACATCCTATGTATGCATGTATGTTATTCAGAAGATGTGCAGTGCCTTAAGAGGATACCTGCGGTTTAGAAAATCTGGAACAGTCTCGGGTTGCATTTAGTGCAATTATGAAGAATTACCCTGTTGGTGGCATTTGAACAGAACACAGTGTGATGCTGACAATAATATATTGAACTATATATGAAATACCATAAAAATAAAATGAATAAAAATAAATGAAACCGAAATCGCTTCTGGACCATTTGTTTAATCTTGTGAAGTGGTCTATATGTCAAGGTTAAAAGGAGATGATAGACACAGGACATAGTGGAGTCATCAGCGACATATTTATCAAATATCAGTGTCTTATTTCTTTACATTTATGCATTTGGCAGACACTTTTATCCATTTACATTTTTACATTTATTCATTTGGCAGACACTTTTATCCAAAGCGACTTGTTTCTAATCCCCTGGAAACAAATCCAAGACCTTGGCATTGCTAGTGCCATTCTCTAACCACTGAGGTACAGGAAAGCTACTTTTAGTTTGAACGGTTTATATAAAAAATTTGATTTTTATGTTATTGATTCAGCAGTATTGGTAAGACAGTTTCATACCTTTTAAATGTTTATTCTTTTGTTATTCGTTTCTCTAAAAGGTTTCAAGGGTTTGACCGTATTCTGCTGATGTTGTACGTATTATACGTTTTAGCCCACCCAGTCTTACGGCAGTTTGTGACATAGTAACGAAATTAAGAATCTATTGATTTGTGTTCATGGACTCTTCCCTTTTTTCATGTCACTCAGCATGACTTTCAAAATACAGTACTTAACATTTATATGTACGTCTAGGTATAGGTATATGTGCATATATAAAAAAGACAGAAAGCACGACTCAGTGAACCCTGTGCAACTATGAAAAACATTCCTTACACCATTAACCCCGCTTTACTTTGTGCCCCGCGCTCCCCTATGCATATATACAAAACATTGTGCTCTTAAAATTCTAGCAATTCAGCAACAGGTTCCACCTGTCTGTGTTCTAAAATGTTGAGAGCGACCACTCCACATGCTCTTTGACTATTAAGACCTTTAATTAAATTCAAGAGCAGCCAATGGGAAAAGTTAATATTTGGAGAACATGAATATGGATGAGCCGAAAGCCAATGAAGCAGTAGGGTGCAAGGTAATGAATCTATAAAACACTCGTGAGGCTGGTGAACACCTCTGTTGTTGCTCTTAACAGATGTTGTCTCAGCCACGTCGAGAGAACAACCTCTTTTTACATGCCGAGGGTGTTTTAAAGCCTCTTTGTAGCGTAGTGCTTATAGCCCATCTACATTTCATTACCATAATGCTAATAAGTTATTTAATGCTTGTTTAGCAGTCAGCTAAAAACACTAGTACTGCCTCATAAACTACCAATAAGACTGTTTCAGGGAGAGTGGCTTTTGGCTGGCCGGCCATCTTGCATTCAATAACCACTTTGGAGTTTAGCAAAGCTTTTTCCATTGCTGCAGTCACCGCAGGACATCTGGCCAGCAAAAATTCTTGCTAGCTCAGTGAAGTGCAGTGTTGTAAGACCAGGTAATTTAATGAATGGCAGTGTCGATGAATAAACAGGACAGGTTTTTAGCTTTTTTACACCTAATGGGGAGAATGTTGTGTTGTGGCAGCTGAAAGTGCAGAAATCGGTTGATGTTGTTATGTGTACTGCCTTATTCTCCAAGCGAATGAAACATACGTTACTGTAGCACATACATTAAATCGTCCATCTTTTCTCCTCTCGTCCGTCATCTTGTACACAAGAAAAGGGACAAACCCAGCACTGTGGTTTAAATTAACATATACTGTATAGTTTGTATGATCATTGTTTGTTAATTCTACATTAACTGATGTTAACAGCTCCAACATTTGATTTAAAAAATGTATTAGTAAATGCTGAAATTAACATTAACTAATGTGAATAAATGTTGCAGAAGTTTGTGCATTGTTGGTCCATGTTAGCTAATGCTAAATTGACTTAATGTTAACAAATTGTTAGCTTTTTAACCCATGTTTGCATTAGATATGGGCATTTTCTGTGCTAATTTACCAATGGTTGGGTCTTTATTTTACCCAGATTGTCATTTACATGCTGTTTTTAAAAGAAAATGAATTTGGGCAAAAAATATGGATCACAATCATACTGCCTTCGCTGTGGATGAGCCTTTGATGTTTGCAGTGTCTACTCTGTCTTCAAATATTGCAAACTTGGTTTTGGAGTGGAACCATTGAGATCACTCAAACCTAAACATTCTCTCTTCTCTTTGAAAAGTGACCATGTTGAAGATGTCCAAGTTAGGACAGATTCATTTTGAAAAGCACCCATCAAAGCATTGTTCTGTGATTGTCAATCAATCTACAAGATACTCCAGAACCACAGACAAAAGGATGGACAAACTGCCAAAAACATCAAACTATTCAATCCTTGAATGCCACAGTAATGGCTTTAATGTTCTGTGAGTTAGCGGGGGGTGGTGGGGGGTTCTGCGGGGTGTACAATTAGTGTGAAGCAGTGGTGTCTTATAAATAGCACAACTCAGTGGGAATAAATGAGGACTGTGTTTTAATGGGATTTAACTCTCTTCCTGAAGAAAGCTCAATAATCCCACCTCCTGATTCTCCTCCTTACTGATCTTCTTACCAATGGCTCTGCCATAGCATTGCCTCATAATGAATGACTATATTCCCTGCTTAACGGGAGCAGAATATCACTGCATGTGGCTTATCATTGAAGGTAAAACACTTTTAAAGATCAGACACTTGTGTCTTTCACTCTTAGCTTTTAAACAATCGCAGATATCGTTTTATACACAAGAAGCTCCCCGTGACTGATTGAAGATAAACAATGTGGCCATCTAATGGTTGTTTGTTCACTCAGATATGACGTAGAAAGCAAACTCTTTATAGTAACTGGGTAACGGAAACATATAAAAGTATATAGAATATATGGTATTGATATAATGTCTCAGGAAGAAGTACACAACACTGAATTGCTAAACCACATTGGCAACTAACCAAAAATGTAAATTCAGCTGTGGAAATCTTTGTCTTTGGGAATTAAAGGTCCATATGAAATTTAGCAGCATGCAACAGGACCCGCAGTGGGCTTAAATCTCATCAACGAGTACAACACAGAATTTAAGCATCTGTGTCATCTGCATCAACAGTCATTGCGCAACAGTCATCTCATACTTTAATCTGTAACAAAATGTGCTACAATAATGCTGCAATAATGCTCCATGCTACAATAATGATAGCAAGGCTTTCCTCTGTATTCACATATCTTTATAGGCACAATTTTGACCATATTATTTGTGTCCCCTTCAAAAATTGCTCTTGAGAAATTGTATGTTTTTTGCCCCCCCTACTGTTATATGAAATGTATGCCCATGGTGTGTGTAGATGGAAATCATTCTAAGGTAATAAAATCAACGCTCCATTAAGATGTAAGATCTTTATACACCTGTGAAGACTAGTTATGTATATCATATTGCATTTATGTCAATAGATCCTCCGAAAAATTACACACTGGTCCTTTAAAGTACTCCGTGAGAAAACTAAATTCTTTTACACAAAGGTTTCGTTACTTCAGCTTCTTTTTTTTTGTCACATGCTTTATTCACACCTAAGATTTGTGGAATGACCTTTCTTGGACAGAGAACAGTACTTTTTATTTAAATGTGTCATTCTTTATAGAAAATCACTTATGTTAAGGAATCATTATACTGTACAATGTTTCTTCAAAGAGAGAGAATTTAAAATGATTTTTGGAGAAAGCGTTATTGACCGCCTGAAAGCAATCACTCAGCATTGACTTTATAGCTTAGATTTTTCAATATTTCTCTGTGAATTCAAAGAAAAGAACGACCACGTATTATGCAGCAGGATGAAATTAATAAACCTCTCCTTGTTGAATAGTTTGCTGAATTAACATGATAAATTCAAAGGCCATATTTCAAGAGCAAACCATTGGCCCCGGACTGATACCGGTGACAAGTGCTTCATCATGAAAGGTATTTGTATTTATTAAATCAAATACTGTTAGTGAATTACTGCTTGGTTTTCAATAATGCTCACTTTGACATGCCTGCTATGCGCTGTCGTCGACTAACTCTCCAATTTGCCGTTTGCGTGTGCGCTCCGTGACTGATCTCATTCTGTTCGGCAGATTTATTAGCGCCGATCTGTGTCAGGTAATAAAGGAAAATAAAATAATAAGCGAAAAATAATACCACGACTGATTCAAAGTGAAGCGTCTCGGAGGAAGCAGATCTCAGATCATCACGCTCCAGTCTTCCGCTTTATTTAGTCAGTGCTGAGACATGAATTGTGCTTAGTGATTGAATAGCAGTGCGTTTAATGAATTCCAACCTGGAACTTTGTGTTTTCTCGCCTTTCCCTTAGTAAAGACTTCTATAAATACACCTCATCGATGTCAGGTGCTTGTTAATACAACCCCCAGGGTGATGAGATGTACTGTTTAGTGATATTTCATTCTTCTATCCAGCAATGATTCCAAGAGAGATTTGGTTTGTTTCGATGAAAAGCGGAGCTGTCGGGAAAGAGTCAGCAGATGGAGGGGTAATGGGAAGCAGGAGAACGTGGCGTGTTTTTGTGTTGTCTTTTGAAGCTGTTGTTTGAAGGCTGTTCGTCTGGATTTGTTTTCTCTGTTTCCGAGCAGCTGAGTCCACAGAGGCTTCTTAAAAAGGCACGGTAAGCTGCAGAGTGTTGTTTACTACATTACCCAGAATCCCGGTGGACCGGCTTCGGTGCTGGAAAACATCAGATGGTCTGGGACTCGCACCTTTGCTGGTGACAAGACAGTGCAATATGGGGGAAGCATTAAAAAGGACGAGACGAAACAGAGCCTCTGAAAGTTTGCCATCTCACCACTCATGAAAGTGTCTCTAAAAACACAAATCACTGTGTGTGCTTGAACGCAACTTAAATATTTCGTTTTTTGTCTAGCATCTTACTGTTTTGTCTAATTCGCCTTTTCTCTCATGTATATTCAGTGGTGGGAATGACTCTAGGGGGGACTTTAGTTGGAAACAAATTTCATATTTTTAAATCATACGCTGCAAATTTTTTAATTCTTACAAAGCGTGTTTTGTTGCTTTCTAGTACACATAATCAAAAAATTCCTAAAGATACATTTAAGGAAAGTGACCTCAGATATTTAGTATTGTTTCATGAAATGTTCTTTATTAATATTCTAAGAATCTTTTTAAACCAGCTAAATCTGTTTATTAAGTTAATTTTTCTTACCCATATATTTTTGTTTTAAACATATACGTACTTAATTCGTATCTTGTCTTTCTTAAAACAAGACTAAATATCTTTGGTCGTTTCCTAGTCAAGTTCATGTTTTCTGCTTTTTAGGAAAGCAGCGTCCCCCTAATTCACTCCATAGACTCCATCCCCCCGAGTTTCCCCCATTTCCAGCCTTGGATATGATTATTTTTGTATTGGAGAGTGCATTGCCAAACCGAACTTGACTTCATTCATAATTCTTATTGAACCTGATGAAAATGTTAACTTTTTGCCACAATATGTATTGCTAAATGGTGACACTAGCATATTTGTCAACAAATAATTTCCTATTTCTTAATCATCTATCACTCCACTTTCTTTTTTTAGTAATGTTTCCGTGATAAAATGATTTCTAAACAAAAGCTGCTTAGCATCATATGCAAAAAAATGCTATATAAATAAAATAAAATAGATTTTTGCATAATTTGCATTTATTTGTGTGCATATTTCACTCTCTTCTACATTTCATTTTGTAGGCTGTTTAAATCAGCACTCAGTTGCTGAAGGCCTTTTATCTTCAACTCTTTGCCATATATATCTGTGTTTAGAAATGCTGTGTGACTCTGAAGGTCTGTGGTGAGCTCTCATTACTTATCATTGACGTCATGGATCTGCTATAATCAGCAGCGGTCTTATAGCAGGAGCTCAATTATTGCTCAGTCATGGCTTTGCCACCTGTGTCAGGTACACAAATACTGTAGCTTCCCCACAGACACAAGCATTTTTCTTGACCTCTTCTGGTCAAGAAAAACTTAATCATTTTCCCTCTCTATTTAATTTTCGTCTCTATAACATTACTTTTGTTCAGTCATTGATTGTTTCTCTAGCCCATATATATTCCATGCTCAGTGTAGCATTTCTCTCATTGGCTGTTGTTGGGATTAAACAGGATGTTTGGCGGTGGACGGAGGAGAGTCGGACCTTCTTCCTCCAGCTTTTAGAGGGTCTTGAAATAGCTGAGTCGTCAATAACGAATCGTTGGGAGTGAATTAGTCATTTGTCTTTGATGTCACTGTGGTCACAGTGAGGCAGTGAGTCTGCTTTGGCTTTTGTCCACCCTGCTGGCAAAAGCCAATTATCTCTTTATACTACAGCAACCTGCAGTGAGAAGGTCTTCATTATGTGCTTTTTGATGAAAAGAGGTCATATTTTAATAGGACACAATAAAAAGGCTTTGAGCTCTTGCCAACTCTTCGTTGTATTTTGTTGTAACCTTCCTAATTGAGGTTCCTCATTTCTTCAAATCCAATGTTTTTTCAAGATGAACTGTGTGATTTCTGCACTACTAGTGTCACTAAATAAAAATATATTCTAGTGTTGATTTTCGCGTTGAAGGCTTATTCATAGCTGTCTTACTCATATGGATACAAAGTGTTATCTTTCTTGGAAGAAAAATGTAACACAAGCCATCTTCAACTGTTGTAGAAAGTTTATTTATTATTTATTTATTTATTAAGTTGCAAGCTTACTCAGAGTTAATAGTCGATGTCTGATGGTGTAAAAGAGATCTGAGACGTGACTGCAGGTTTTAAGATGGAAGTCTTTCTGAAATGGTCAGCTGATGGAGAGAGTTCTAATCTCTCTGTATTTGATAATACGGGGAAGTGTGCCAGAGCTCAGACTTTATTTTATTGCAGTCATACATATTTCATCTGAAACTCAAACAGTCTGAATATCATCATTGCAGAGAGATGGTTTTCTCAGCAGGGTTGCTCGGCTCCTGCCAGCGCTGTCAACACACACCACAAATACAAAGCAACTGCATGGCACGATAAACACTTGCCAGAGCACTGTTTGCATTATTTGCTCTTTCCTCTTTTTATTTTGTGTGGTTTACTGTCCGTGCAGTTTGCCTAAAAAAATGTTTGTAAAAGAAGCTTGTTGTCAAGTGGACTGAAAATGGGACGTTTAACTATAACTTCTTTACGGAAACATGGCTACATTTACATCAACAAAACTTGGTGCACGAACTCTGTTATTGTCGGGAGACACTGCTCGGCTAACCTTGAGTTTATCTGCCACGGGAATTCACTTCCACCATTATTACGGCAGCTTATATTCCACCGGATGCTGATGCCAAGCTTGCTATGAAAGAACTTCATGCAGCCATCAGTAAACAACAGACTGCTCACCCGGAGGCTGCATTTATTGTTGCGGAGATTTTAATCACTCAAACTTAAAGACAGTGCTCCCTAAATTTCATCAGCATGTTTCCTGCCACACAATAGGAAACAAAACTTTAGATCATGTCTACACAAACATGGCTGAAGCCTACACCGCGACCCCCCTCCCCCACCTGGGTCAATCTGATCACCTTTCTTTGTTCCTCACCCCAAGTACATTAATCTCATTAATCGTGTGAAGCCATCAGTGAAGACCATCAAGGTGTGGCCTGCAGGGGCAGACTTTTCACTCCAGGAAAGGTTTCTACACACAGACTGGAGTCTGTTTGCTTCTCAGGCCACCAGTGGCTCTCACACAGACATCAACAGTTACACCTCCTCTGTATTGGACTACATAAATTCCACCATTGATAGTGTCACAACCCAGAAGCAGATCACCACGTACCCTAATCAGAAGCCATGGATGAACAAGGAAGTGCGCCTCCTGTTGAAAGCACGTAACACTGGCTTCCGATTAGATGATGCACAGGCCTATAGTACTTCTAGGGCAAATCTGAAGAGGGGCATCAAAAAGGCCAAGCATTGCTATAAGCTGAAGCTAGAGGAGCATTTTTCCAATTCTGAACCTCGACGCATGTGGCAGGGCATCCAGCCCATCAGTGATTACAAACCCAACCATTCCACCCCCATAGCCACAGATGCCGTCTTCCTGAACGAGCTTAATGACTTTTATGCTCGCTTTGAGAGAGACAATAAGGAAACAGCTACCAAGCTCACACCCTCTGCTGACCACCCAATCATCACATTTAACTCCACTGATGTTCACAATGCACTAAGTCGGATCAACGCGCGCAAGGCTGTTGGCCCAGATGGCATCCCTGGTCGTGTACTCCGGGCATGTTCAGAGCAGCTCGCTGGGGTCTTCACGGACATCTTCAACCTGTCCCTTGACCAAGCAGTGGTTCCAGCATGTTTTAAATCCCCCTTCATTGTGCCCATTCCAAAACATTCTAACCCAACGTGCCTGAACGACTACCGCCCTGTAGCACTCACACCCATTGTCATGAAGTGCTTTGAGCGGCTGGTCCTGGCACACCTAAAGGACTCTCTACCACCCATACTGGACCCATACCAATTTGCCTATCGCAACAATAGGAGCACAGATGATGCAGTGTCCATGGCGCTGCACTCCGTGCTCACACATCTGGACAATAAGGACACTTATGCACGTATGCTGTTCGTAGATTTCAGTTCTGCTTTCAATACCGTCATCCCTTCCAAGCTAATCGTCAAACTTGGAAACCTAGGCATCAACAACCCTACCTGCAATTGGATTATGGACTTCCTGACGAACAGGCCTCAGCTTGTTAGATTAGGCCGCATCTGCTCCACCACCACCACCCTCAACACTGGTGTACCACAGGGCTGCATACTGAGCCCCTTTCTCTACTCCCTTTTCACACTCGACTGCAGGCCTGTGAACGGATCTAACTCCATCTAATACAACAGTGATTGGTCTCATCAGCAACAACGATGAGACTGCATACAGGGAGGAGGTCCGGCACCTGGCCACATGGTGCTCAGACAACAACCTGCTCCTAAACACCTCCAAGACAAAGGAGATCATCGTGGACTTCAGAAAGGCGAAAGGAGGCACACACGACCCCATCCACATTAATGGGATGGTTGTTGAACGTGTTTCCAGTTTTAAGTTCCTGGGGACTCACATTTCGGAGGACCTGTCCTGGACCACCAACACCTCATGCCTGGTCAAGAAGGCTCACCAGGCCCCTCTTCTTTCTGAGGACACTGAAGAAGAACCAACTGTCTTCAACTATCCTGGTGAACTTCTATCGCCGCACGATAGAGAGCATCCTGACCAACTGTGTCACAGTCTGGTACGGGAACTGTTCTGTTGCTGAGCGCAAAGCACTGCAGCGGGTGGTGAAAACAGCCCAGCGCATCACAGGGACTACACTTTCTCCCATTGAGGACATCCAGAAGAAACGCTGTCTGCGTCGAGCTCGCAGCATTCTCAAGGACTCCTATCACCCCGCTCATAGACTGTTTACTCTCCTGCCTTCCGGCAGGCACTTCCGGTGCCTCCGGACAAGAACCAGCAGACTAAGAAACAGCTTTTTTCCCAGAGCTGTTTCATTATTGAACTCTGCCCCCCACTGATTCCACTACCTCTCATACCTTTAACACCAATGCTGCTACAACATTGTTTACATTGTTTACATTGCACTACAGGAATGCATGCATGACTGAACTGTACACACCAGTACTTCATGTTATCTGCTCTACCGGACTGTTTACACACACACAGCATCATTTGCACTCTATACTGCTCACTTGCACACAAGGAATATTTAACTGAATGCTCATTTGCACTAATGGACCACTTCCATAACTGCACTAACCTATCTACTGCACTGTAATTCTATTAACTGCATCTACTCATCTACTGCACTGTAACTTCAATAACTGCATTAACTAATCTACTGCTCTGTAACCTTTTTAACTGCATTAACTCGTATACAGCACCGTAACATTAATAGTGTATTATATTCTCTCATATTGTATTCTCTCATATTGTATTCTGTATTTATTCTAACTTTATATCCTGCACTTGCTAACTGCACTTCTGGTTAGACCTAAACTACATTTTGTTACACTGTACTTGTATATGTGTAATGACAATAAAGTTGAATCAAATCTAATCTATAAGGTTTTCCGTGATCTAAATTGAGTCACAATGACACTGTGTTCAATGAGACCATTTACACCTGCTATTAACAACCATCTGGTCAAATCTGACATCGCTGTCAAAAATGAGACATGCTGAATTTCAGATCCAGAATGTTTGATGATCGCATCACAAAAGCACATATACAGCGCAAATGACTGATAGCTCAATTAAATTTTTTTTCTTAATTTTACATTTTGCTTTCCAACATTCCTTGATAGCAATAACTGAAAATGTTGTATTAACAACAGTTATGGCCCACAGAGAAACCTAAAGCCATCATCGAGTCTGTCTGGGATTAAACAAAGATGAAAAACTACACAGCATATATCCATTAGAACTGTGGCAACACCAAGGTTCTTTGAACATTCAAATGTTGAATATTCTTTTGGTGAAGTATCTAATGTGACAGTACCGAACAGGCGCACGTAACCTGAGAAAAACAATCATGTGAAGCATGCATACAGACGAACACACTTCAGTCAAAACAGCTACTTGATAAAACTAAAAAAAATAAAACAACATTCTAACTAAAAATGTAACAAACACGGTGCCAATTTTTGTGTTTCACATTTTTTGTTAAATTCACAGTAACACTCGTAGTAGATGATATTTATAATGATAAATTCAGGGACCCTGTTTCAAATCCGATTACAGGTGATTGATCTTATAAGCCATGTGAAAACGCTAGCGTGCCTCAGCTGTCTGGGATCCGATCGCTCCAGACGGGTGTTAATATCAGGTGTAAACCGGGGCGTGAAATGTGTCCCCTTGAATAAGCATTACTGAGAAAGGCGACTGTCAGAAAACCTATCATGCAGGGAAAAGCTTCAAAGGTTGAACTCTTTTCTGTGTCTGTGTGATGCTTGTGTAGACCTTTACCCCGGAGGTGTTCCTATAGAGGGTTGGAAAGCTGATAGGCTGCTGACCTCTGGGTGAAATGGCCACTTTGACTTTAGCTCACTACTTTCTATCCCGCCTCAGCACTCTAATCCCAGAGTTTAGCCTGTCACATCTGCTTACAATCTATCGGTTCTGATGGTCCTGCTGTTCCACAGGAGGGGGCTGCTTTTAACCTTTAGGAACCTGTCCCATTTTGGCCTATAGGGCAAATAAAAGGGAATGAAGCTGCTATTGCATTTAGCTAATGGTCTTTCGCTTATATAGTTTGGCACACACACATGTACAAATACTTTCAGTTTTATCAGTGTTTAGGTAAAATTATCTTTTTTGTTTCATTATGTGAACTACTAACAATATTTTCCCGAATTGCAAATACACATTTTCTTTGTTTTTGTATTTATTTGCAGAAAAAGAAAACTGGAGGAACCGGTCAAAATAACAGAAAATATAATAAGTGCAGTAATATTTTTACATGCATTACATTTTTTTGGTTCAAATATTTGATAACATCAATTTTATCACAGTTTTCATGTGTGTTGTCATGATGTCAGTCTTTCACATTACTGTTGGATGACTTTGTCACTCCTGAGGTTTGATTCTGTTGAAATTCAAGAGACCGGAATGGCCACAATACATCTAGAAATGCTGAATAAATGAAAATACGAATTGGTCTCTTCGTTTTTCCAACAATAATGTTGTGTTACCATAACATGTAAAGGTTTGCCATATTTGCATTTTATTTCTAATTAACATTATTCTGTTTTTAATGTCTCAACAGGGTTCTTCAGTCAGGCTGGCTTTTCTGGGCCCTGTGAACATAAGTACTGTGGTTTGGGGAAGCAATGTGTGGTGAACAGAGAAACTGGTGAAGGAGAATGTCAGTGTCTGGAACGCTGCAAGCCGCATTACAAACCCGTGTGCGGGTCCGACGGCAAACTCTACCAGAACCACTGTGAGCTTCACAAAGCCTCCTGCATGGCCCATCAGAGAATTACCATCATGCACAGCGAGGAATGCTTCTACAAAGGTACGGGACCTGTGTGGCGCTTGCATTATGGTGTATTTTGTTTATGTGTGATTTGGAGGCGATGCTTTCAGGCGATTTGCTTTTTTGAGATGTACAAGTTCGTAAAATGATTTTTTTTTTGCGTAATGACACAAGATGCACAGGAATATTAGTTTAAAGCTATTTAATGTGATGTTTAATTCCATCACAAAACGATTTCCTGCTAATCGAAGAGTCGATTTACGTGGAAATATGAAAGGCGAGTACAAATAACAGCACGTCATGTTGCTTCAATCAGGAAATGTAGCTTGACGAAATTTATTTTCCAAGGAAGACTGAAGCCGTTTCGTTCGCTCTAATATACAAGATGCGATTCACAGAGATTTTGATCACTAATGGACTGGTAATGGGTTTTCCTGTTGCTCAGTGGTTAGAGCATGGCGATAGCAACGCCAAGGTCATGAGTTCGATCCAGGGGATTGCACATAGTAAATGTATAACACAATGCAATGTAAGTCACTTTGGATAAAAGCATCTGCCAAATGCATAAATGTAAATTAAATGAGCACTAATGAGTGCAACATGTCCATATTAAAATTTGCTTGTAAAATCTAATGTAGAAATAGGAACTGTTTCTTAAATCACTGGAATAGTACAAATATGAGCTTGGAAAGTGTGTTGGTCTCTTAGGAGTTATTAGCATTTACTGTTTTAAATAGTTTTTTTAAGCGTTTGTAGATTTCTTGAGAATCACCAACGCAGTGCAATGAACCATTTTTGCAGTTAAAATATGTTCGTAGGCCTACTTTTAAAACATTTGATGGATTACAAAACAATGAATGTTTTCCTGCTCCTCTACAGCCTCTGAAAAGCTTTTTGTCGACTATAAGTTGTCTAACATCGGCCGCTCACACTGAACCCTGACAGACTATAAACGGCACAATAAATGTTTATTGATTATAGCGTGTCTTGCCAGAGTAGGATGGTGGGCTTTCCCAACTGAATCCACTTAACTGCTGAAGTTTTTCGACATTTCTTAAGTTTTTTTCTGCCACAGTCACCTTTGACTTGATTTGTGGAGGCATTATTTTCTCTATAGCTGTTTTGAACTATACGTCTTGTGAAAAGTGTTATACCGATAAACCGTCTTGACTTGGTGCGTCTCCCCCGCCACAGCATTCTAATGTGCAGAAAAACTCTTAGCAATCACCAACTTACTTCTCATTTCCATAAGAAAGATCGCATGCAGGGATAGGCCAAGCACTTTCACAATCTTACCGAGTAATCAGACCTCTCGACAGCCTCTCGAATCAAACCTTTGACTGAGAGGGATGACATTGAGCGACTTGGGCCAATCAGTGTAAGTTTAGAGAGCCGAGGAAATGTATGGTTAGGGTAGATGTGACTCACCTCACCTCAGTTCTTTCTTTTTGGTTTCATCCAAATCCAGACACTTTTGCTATCAGAAATGAGGCCTTTTAAAGTTTCATAGGATGCACTACTACACTTGATTGCAAAATTGACTTTTAAATATTCATGAATATCTGGTGCCTGCTTCGTTTTAATTCAATTTTCTGTGCATTGGTGAAACACAGCTCACCCTGCAGGATATGAATGTAATTTATTAATTGTTTATATATCTAATCATGTATGTGGTTTTTGATAATGCTTGCTTTGTTCACCTCAATTGGGAGCTCTGAAGATGAAATTGCATACAGTAGGTAATTAGAAAGATGATTAGATTGGATAATTATGCTTTCTAATTATCAGCAGTGTGTCAAATGTGCCCTAATAGGCAGGTGTACACCCGCTGTTATTATTGTGCTGGGTTTCTGGAGAGTTGAGAGCGTGAAGGCAGCTTCTATGCACTTTTATCATTCTGGTACAAAAAACAGGCTTTTTAAAAAAATGCTGAAATAAGGTTCGCTATCTAAACTTTTTGGTTTTCCACCTGTCGGCGAAAGAGGTGGACGTGGGGCGGAAAGTTTACAAGCTTTGATGGAAGCCTTTTATTCTGGGTGAAATTGGTGACATACAGCGTATATGTATAAAATAAGCCATTTATTCATCGGACACACACAGCGGTGGCCAATTAGAACCCAAACAATTTCATGCCAGGTCTCTCGAATGCATCATTTACACTCAGCATTTCCAATTTTCCTTGTCGTCAGGCCATTTGATTGTCCAACCAGACGGTGTTTACACATACTGATATGACAGGGTCTGGTCATCGTTGTCTTCTGTGTACGCCAGAGCAAATTAACAAAACAGAAGGATGAAAGTTTGAAGGAACGCTAAGAGAATGCAGATTCTTCCCAAACTATCTGCTGACCATAAAGCAAGGATTTAGAGCAGCAGGGCAGATGCCTTAACATCAAGCAATAAAACATGAGCTATCCACCATGTTAAAATAGTACGATTCGTAGAGTCTGTACAACCTGGTTTTAAATTATTGTTTGACCTCTGTCAATCCCAATGCTACAGTCGCTCTAGCACTCTCCTGAAAGCCTGCCAAAATGGCGGAGTTCTGATTGTGTGACGTCAACCTCCAGTGCTCTATATCATGGAAACAAATGGACAAAATAATTAATGTCAAAGCTTCTTTCAGATGTACTCGTAATGAATAATGGGCAGACGTCTCAAAAGTCAGTTTACTGTCAGTCAGAGAGGGGAAAAGGAAAAATATCCTTCCATTAAGCTTTTTATCTGACTGTTAAGCTTCAATTAAGTCTCTCATTCCAAAGACCCGTCGCCATATGACTTTGTGCGGGCGAAACGAAATGGCTCTTTTGGTATTCTGCACTCTTCTCCACACACTGTTTAAGTTTGGGTTGTTTTGACGATGGTACATTCATCTCATTTTCCCCTCCCCATTAGTTCAGTTTATTTCAAGAGAATGAGGAATTAATGAAGCCTGTTGTCTGTCTGATGTCACTTCATCAACCTATCATATACAGCTATCAGTCAACCTTATGCATAGCTTGTGTTCTTCTGGGTTTCAGCTGATGTGGATGTTGAAAGGACTGACAGGCTTCACTTCAGAGCTATGAACAAAAGAATCGGGACGTCCTCTTTTTATAGGCATGTTAAATAAGACTTGCCAAAACTTTTGTCCACTGTATTAGAAATGTGAGTCCAGCCACTAATTTTCATCGAATACTTAATTGATGGATTTTAGGCACAGGGTCACACATTTCTAAAAGAGGAATCAACCTTTCTGACCAGTGACAGTGTTTAGGTCAATTTGACTCTTGCCAAAAATATTACAATTAAAGTGATAGTGCACCTTCTAAATGAGAATTCCGTCATTATTTAACCCCACTCTTGTTATTTCAAACACGACTTTCTTTTACAGAACACAAAAGAAGATATTTGGAAAAAATGTTGATAACAGAAACCGTTGGACCCCATTGACTTGCACTGGTTTTGTGTCAATACAATAGAAGTCAATGGGGACCAACAGTTTTTGTGTGTTTTGCAGGTTTAAAGTGACAACAGAATGAGTAAATGTTGGCAGATTTTATTTTTAATGTGAACCATTCCTTAAATATACATCACATTACAACAATACAAACAATTAAGTAAATCACAACAAAAGATTTTACTCTATACATTGTGTCCATTAGTCCGAGAATCATGGACTGTGTAAATTGAATTGAATTTGCTGTGTTGTCATATAATATTATTCATGAGGGTAATGAATAATATTAATGAATAATTCTTTAATGACAAACAACCCAGGAGGGTTGAGTCTTGATGGAAATGAAAAAGCAAGAATCCTCAAGATCAACGTGTGGGTGTTAAAAAAAGATCTGACCTGAAACATTTTCATGTTATTTCAAACTTGCCATAGTCAAGTAGAAGACACGTTGGGAAGCTATAGAATATGTACAAATAGTTGACTCGTGTTTAACATCACACATGGAAATATAACCGCCCACATGACTTGTTGCCCATGACCAGGCATGTTAACTTTTAAGAGTGTCAGCCGAGTTCTGGACCACAGAACCCTGTACACTCTGCATCTCCACAGCAGTGTTGACAAGACAACTAATTAAAGATCTGTCCCTGGGGAGACAGCTGTGGTGTCCTGTGAGAGAGACCCACCCCTGCCAGCCCCCCCACTGCCGTCCTGACTGCTAATGAGCACATTACAGCAGCATGCTACCTGTGAAGTGATGGCACATGGCCTTAAGGTATAAAGTGAGAGTTTAAAAAAAGAGAGAGAGAGAGAAACTTGCTTTACTCTAATGACTGTTTTCTTATTATACATGAGCCCCTGTCAGGAAGCCCTTCATTTTTCTGCTATGTACAAAGGTATATCAAACAGAAATCCCCTCATTAATTCTTCATACTTATGTGCTATTTCAGACATATGGCAATATCTTATTATCAGAAACTTATTCAGGTGCTGTGTTACAAAAAGACTAACTGTCGCAGCATTTATAAGACAACTGAAATTGAGTTAACTATAAAAATCCTGATCTTTCTGAATTGCATTGCTTCTTTGAGATTTCTGGTTGTTGTGTAGCACACAGTCAGTTAGATCTACCACTTTTGGGTCAATATCTTAAACTCGTGTGCACTTGTGTTTAGTTTTATAGTAGTTTTAACAATATTTTTATATTGTTAGTTTTAGTGTTCATTTTAGTTTATTTTTAACCAATTTTGGTGTATCTCAAGATTTTAGATTTTTGTTTCAGTTTAGTTTAAGCATCAGATTAATCAAATTATTTTAGTGCCTCAAGATAAACTTATTTAAGTTCATTCCTGAGGCAATTTTATTTTAATTTGATAAACATGAATGTTTTGATAGTTTAGTTAAAGGTCCAGTGTATGAACTTTAGCGGTATCTAGTGGTGAGGTTGCGAAATGCAACCAACGTCTCACTGCACCCATCCCTTTAAGAGTAATATGGTTGCTAAGACTGAACTAATTCAATTCAATTCAATTTTATTTATATAGCGCTTTTCACAATTTACATTGTTCCAAAGCCGCTTTACAGGGGAAAAAACGAAAAATACAAAAAAGGTAAAACACAGTACAGAACTAAGATGAAGTTAAGTTTCTCTTTTTTGCTGAAGAAGATAAAGTTTTTACAAACACGGTCTGTAGATCTGTTTAGGGCTACTGTAGAAAGAACATGGCGAATTCCATGCTGGGACGGAGCCAGACGTTGTAGACAGTGAGAGCTTAGCCCACTAATGCATGGTCCCCCAAGGAGATTTTCTTTCCATTTATGGCAACTGTATTACTATTTTCTAAGTGTTCTTTGTATTATCATTTTGAAACCATAACTTAACAAATATTGACAATGACATATTTTTCTTCTCTTACCTAAAAATAGCTAATCTTGTCTGCTGTAAGCCTGTAACTATGACGTTACATAAAAAAGTTAGATTGGGAATCTGGAGTAAACAGCATTACTAATCTTGAATCTTGAGGCCTGTTAAGTAGTTTGCATCTCTGAATCTTACCATTTAACATTTTTTACTGTAAAGCGTTGGCTTTGTTATGTTTGCCTTCTTACATTTCACTACACAGTCAGTCATCAGGGTTGCCAGATTGGGTGGACCACTTCCAGCCCAAAAGCTCACAAAACCCCACTAAATATGACAAGATGACAAAATATCATAAAAATCAGGAAAACCGATCAAATGGATCAAACATAGCAAATATATTAAAGAGAGTTGGAAGATATGACTATGTCCAGAAACCACCTCAAAGCGTTAATGAATAATTTAACCAATGACTTAAACCCTCAAAAAAGACACATGCATCACTATGCACATTTTGGTGCATAAAGTGCACACTAATTAATCGGAAAGCAACGTAAGTAGGCATTTTACACTCATTCCTGAACTTCAACCTCTGAAGGTTCCTCTAAAAAGTTACACACAGCACATTTAACTATCGGTAGGGTATAAAAGCACGGCTCCTTCCACAGATTCACAGGAATCTTCGTATTACGAAATGTATGGAATATGTTCAAGAAGGCTTGTACCCAAAAAGTACATTTGCTTGTCAAAATGCAAACTGACCACGGTTCAATAGTGTTTACTGTCACAGAAATAACACAAGGATTGTGCTTCAAGAGTTGTCTTATACTGGATCTCACCGTCTGTCTGAAGGACACATGGAATTACTGTACAACAAGAGCATACACTTTTTTTATCAATTTTGCATTCTGATTTTCATTTTAGGTCTTATACAATCCAAAGGAAATATATAAACCCATAGGATTCAAACACACAACATTTGGGGTTCTAGCCTACAGTTTTACACACTTTGAGTTAAGACAGATAGGGCTGTTCATTACTAATATATAGAGAGCTGTTTTTAATGAGATAAATAAATAGTTTGGCTGATGTGTGTTGTGGGTTTGCTCATATTTTATTGTCTGTAATTCCGCTGAAAAGCTGAAGCTGAAGAGGAAAGTATGAGGTCATGTATGGTGAAGATCAGGGAGGCTTGATTAAACGTTTCAACCCACCCCCAAAGGATAACCTGATCATCAACAGGATTAGTGTAGCCGAGCCACAATCGCTTCACAGCTGTACTTAACAAAATGAGACACAGAAACTCTATTATGATTCTGCAATCATGTACAAAAAAACACAGACATCTACTCTGTTTTTTTTTTGTTAAAGCTTTATTAAGAAGGTAGCGATTACAGTCGGCCAAATTTCATTATCGTGACAGCCCTAGTTATTGTTATGATGGCGCCTTTACTCAAAGCAATTCAGCTTTTAGCTCTTATACTGTATAGGTGAAATTGTCTGTTAACATGAGATATTTCTTAAGTTAACATTATTAAAGAATCATACTTTTGTATGTAATAACCTGATTCATATCAGGTATTGTGAGCTGTTTGCATTCATAAAAATACCAGGGGAGAAAAGTATTATTCAGTATGTGTATTTTGATTTACATTGTTAAACTGTCCTTTTCCTTTTACTGAACTTGTTACTGTGAACTACTAAATGACATCAAAACAGTGGAAATCAAACATTGTGTATATTACTTATTCCTCAGTAAGCATTTGACATCTCAATAATCATTACGCATGGACATCAATACATATAATTTGAACAATGTCTTCAAAAGGAGAAAATAAATCACAAAAAAACATGTTTTTAACACATACTGAATAATACTATTCTCCCTTGATATTTTTATAAAATACAAAAAGTTCACAATAACTGATATGAATCAGGTTATTACATGTATACTGTATGTATTATTATTTTATTAATGTATTAAGATTTAATTTATTTAAAAAAATAAAAATTAAATTTTACTAGTACATATTTTAAACCAACTATTCTATGTGTTAATATTACTTTAATGCATTAGTGAATATTTGTGTTTCTATCATGTGTGTTCCTATAAGGTTCTTTTTAGCAAATACAATACTTTTTATTAATGAATAAGACCTTATTATCTGGTGTTACCAAATTAATAGTTGTACCTGAAAAGTGTTTCTGTTCACCTCAACAGGATTTCCTGGAAGTTCACTGTAAATCCCCTCATCTGTTGAAGCTAATGATCAAATGTAATTCTCTATTGAAGTGCTTTGATTCTGGACACTTCAAAGACCACACTCTTGAAATATTGAAGACAGCTGCAGTAGACATTATTAGGAGATGAGAACAGCTAAACCCTGGAAACCTTGTGTCGCTGAATACAAGTATAGCTTTCCTGTTGCTAAGTGGTTAGCGCATGGCGTTAGCAACGCCAAGGTTATGGGTTCGATCCCAGGGGATTGCACAGAAACAAATGATATACTACAACGTAATACGTAAGTCGCTTTGGATAAAAGCATCTGCCAATTACGAAAATGTAAATGGTAGGAAAATGAAAAACTCCAGGTTTGTTAACTTTTTTGACCGATTCATTTAATAAGACAGAAGCAGCATAAAGAAGATGGATGACATAGTTAGTGGAGACATAACTTTCCGGGCATTTGACTCATTGTCTTGATGGAGATCTTCTGTTCCAATTTATACCCCTTCATTTCGTTAGCCGCCCATGGAATATGATATTATTTCGCCACGGACATATATTGGTCCGGGAGTAGATGGATGATGTATCTCACCTCTCTTATTGTGCTGGAATGATGATGTATTCTGTGCATTTAGCCGTAGTGATGTTTGGCTGAATTGGACTGCTTAAAGGAAAAAAGTCAATGGCCCATTTTGTGTAGAATTGCTGTCATATGGGGAATTGAGGCTCGGAATTGTCTCATGGATCTTTTCGTCCAGAAGCCGACGGCTGCTGTCATCAATCTTAGCAAAGCAGTGAAATAGACTAGAAGACAATTTCTTCTGTCTTGCTAGAACAAGTGGAAAACGAACAGTAGATGTGCTACCTGCATGCATTATTGTGAGCCTGACTTCAAGTCCTACAGGACTAGTTAGTATATTTTCCATATATTTTTCCCTATAATATTCACATCTTAAATGTTATTTTTTATGTATAATTTTTAAATAGTCTATATTGTAGACTGTATTATGGATTATAAATTCATATATATATTCACTCGGAGACATTTACTCATCTCTAAGATAACGCTGATGTATATTTGAGGCAGTGAAGCAAAATTTACCCTCATGCTCGCTCTCCTATCACTGAAATTACAAACTGTGCCTCTGTATGGAATGAAAGAGCTTACATTTGATAAAACTTTCAGACTTTTTCGAAAGGGCAAGGATTTGTAGTTTTGTTATCAGTCAAGTCAGCATTAAGTTTGCTGTGATAACACGAATGTCACGCTGTGCTGGACTCTAAAAGATTTTGGCTGGGCCGTTTGCCTTTGTTCTTGTGTCATGGCCTCCATTGTCACTCTGTAATGGCAGACATTCGATGTTCTGCACGCCACCTTTATCCATCAAAGACTACTGGTAACTGAATACTAAATGTCTGGGTTTCATAGCTGGGATAAAAAAGCCTTTATCTCGGTGGGGGGGCGATCGGTATCAAGCATGTGATGCATTTTGATACTCAGAGATAAAACACTTCTGGTGTCCTTTGATTGTCATGGGCATTTCATGTTTTTTTTGTGTCGACCCCGGGAGCTCATTAACTGTCACGTTCATTATGTTGTGTGTATGAGTAATTATTATTTTATGAAGTACAGTAAACCCTCGAATCAGAACAAAAACATGACATGTTAAATCAAAGTGTTTTTCTAGTTGTACTTAGTTTGCTTATTAATACTTTGTATTATTTTTTATGTGATTTAATGTTTTCTACATAAAACCATCCTACGGAATGTAAAGAATGTCTTTTAAAATATAATCTTGATATCTTTACTTTTGAATCAGTAAGGCAATGTTAAAGATTCAAATTATAGTCAAATTAATGGTCAAATTTAACGTTTAATTGTCATAAAAAATAAAGACTTTAGCCTGGATTTAACGTGCAGGGTCACCACGTATGCATTTGTCATTCATAGCAGTCAGGGGTTTGTTAATCTTTTTATACTTTGTGTACAATTTTTCTGTATGTAGTTTGCCTGACACCAAAACAGCACAGGTTAGTGTTCATAGATAGCACCTTGCTTTCTTCTTACTATCTCTCTCTCTCTCTCTCTCCCTCTGCCCCTTGTAGAGCAGAAAAAGAGAGAAAAACATGAGAAAGGGATGATTTTAATAAGATCAGTACTGAAGTCAGTATGTGTGACATAGACAAATGTCTTGAATTATATCCACTGTAGCTCTTATCGGCGTGTTTATCAGACATTTCTTATATTCCAGGGTGATCTGATTTGTTTTCATAGCTATTCTTATGAAAAATGTGCTTTTGTACATTTCCATGGATAATAAAACATCAGTATATTGACAGCATCAAAAACCTGAAACCCTTTTGCTTGCATTTAAAGACACACAAATGACCGAGTCCAATTATCAGACATATGTGTTTTACAGTATATTTAGTATAAAAGATGGGAAAACTATACTTATATATAAAGGTCTAGATGGGACTAGTAGAAGTAAGTCATTTGTAGACAAATTTAATAAACATCACGGTGGATCAAGTGTGAAATAAAACTTGTTGTAATATTAAGACAAATCTCTACTGATGTGTACAGACATATGTTTTCACAGTGGGCTCTCTTCTGTTTCAAAATACCACAACCGAGCAAAATGAAACCATTGATTTTAATATAATATGTGAGATTTAAGGTTCTTAAATATATCGTTGCTGTCCTTCTGAAAACTCATATTGTCATGATTCTGCCACATCATGTCATGTTTCTCTTGGTCTAGTGGCAGGATCATGACAGAACCTCATGTTTAATGTGGAGAGAGGCGACTATTGTTTATTTGGCTTGCCATATGCTCCGTTCTCGTCTCTGTTCCCATCCTCTCTTTTCCTTGTTATTGGTTAATGCCCTACACCCGTTCCCCTCTTGATTTAGTCCTTCAACTTTTACAACACAGTATTTAATCATTTAAAAAGTACAGTTTTTCCATTTCCTCTAAAACAGCTCATTTGGACATACAAGGTTTCAAAAGGACAGCGATGACGTGTAATCTTTTATTGTATTATACACTCAATGAGATATTTATGTTCGTTGAACACAAGTTTTTAACTTTGCTTTAATGCTTTAATGTATATCTTGTGGATATATTATTTTCCTTTTCATTGTCAAGCCTACACATTTTCCATAGACATTGCACATAAGTCAATTGCAAGACACTTTGTAATTACCCGACTGAATCCTCTAAATGTCAGTGTAATAAATTACAAATAGAAAAAGTGGCTTGTGTTTTGATTAAAGCCCAAGTGGTTTGCTCAGGCTCTGTGGTGAAGAGTTTGTACAGGACAGCCCCATCAGTTTGACTGACAGACCTTCCCAGCAACCCAACTCAAAAAGAAAGCTTGACTGAGCCGCTTGCCAATACTGAAGATTACTTCGTTTATCACCAGCAGTCTGATTGCACAAAGGCCCAATGCCACGCTGCCCTGCGCCCATTCTTGGACACACAATAAATGAACGGGGCATCTTGTTACTGTCGGAAATACTTAAGTACGTGTTGACTTTTTTAGGTCAGGTTTAGTTTTAAAGACAAACCAAGGACAAATGTAACAATCACTGTTTTGAGTTTATTGTATATAATATAGCTATATATATATATATATATATATATATATATATATATATATATATATATATATACATCACATTTGTGAAATCCTGATGCTTAAAAACTGTTTATTGTTTGTAGCATTGTGATCTAGTTTTTCATACACACTCTCATAACACACGAGACCACATGGCTGATTAATGTTAGTGTTTGTTTCGGGTCAGTATGTTATATTGATTTTTCTATGACAGGACCTGGTTATCTAGTAGAGGATTGATGGTACACTTGGATGCATGTTTGGAGTGTGAGATGGGATGTTTGTGCACTTTTTACGTGTACTTAAACAGGTTTGTGTTTAAACATTTTGTTCATGTAACTAAATCCCTAAATTATGGAATTACATGGACAAAACTAAAATTATTTCATCAGTTATTCACCCTTCTGTCATTCCAAACCTGTATGACTTTCTTTTTTTGTTCAGAACACAAAAGACGATATTTTGCAGAAAGCTGGTAACCAAACAATCTGGACACATTGATTTCAATTTTATGGAGACCACTGAAATATCATCTTTTGTGTACGACAGAATAAAGTGCATATACAGGTTTTGATGGACGTGAGGGTAAATAAATCAATACAGAATTTGTATTTTTAAGTGAACGATCCCTCTAAATTTGTTATTGGTTGATTTGTAATTACAATTTAAAGTAATATCAAAATGATCCCTAATAATAAATTTCACCGGAACACCGGCGTGTTACATAACCTGAGCACAGAGGTCCATCTGTATTTCTGTGTGGTACTGAAAACCAGTCAGTTTGTTCTCATAGCTTTTCACCAAAAATCCTCATAATGATTGTTTTTTCCTCCATCGGCTAAACTTACAAGACCAGGGCGCTTTATTTTCCCTCCAGCTGTCATAAATGCATTCTAAATACAGCTGAGGGTCTTTCTGTGTCCCTCTCTCTTGTTTCCCGACCGTCTACTGATGTTGTCGGGGGATATATCTCTTATGGCCTCTGTTCTCCTTCGTATCATCTGTCAACAGCAAACATGACTACAATAGTGGCTCCATCAAATCACCTGATACCGCCGCCTTAAAGACAGCCCCACACAGAGAAAGACGGACAGAGAGAAAGCGAGACAGAGCCTGAAGATATGTGTCTCTGCCCTCCTCTCATATCCACCTCTTTCTGTCACCAGCCCTCAGGGTGGCCTATTTGCCCAAGCTCTGCCAAAATGTATTTCTTTTTGACGAGATGGCCTTGTCAGACTCGCACTGGCTATGCATGTCAAAGTCTGTCCGTACCGTGCCAACCAGTAAGTATGTTTGGCAGGTTTAGCAACTAATGCCACTCCCACTGGCTTTGCTTAGCCTCGGGTTGGACTAAATAGTAATTGACACTAGGGTTGCTTAATATATCAAATGAATATCAAAATGGCAGTGTGGATTTGAGATTGAGGACATTTACTTTTCATGTCATTTCAAAGTTGTGTCATTTTAAACTTGGTATGACTTTTTTCTTCCACAGAACACAAAAGAAGGTATTTTGAAGAATGTTAGTGACCGAACGCCGGCAGTACTCATTTATTTGGTTTTGTGTCCAAACAATAGAAGTGAATGGGTACAGCTGTCGCTTGGTTACCAACATTTTTCAAAATATCTTCTTTTGTGTTCTGCGAGGGAGAAAAGGTTTGAAATGACTCGAGAGTAAATGATTCCAGAAGTTTTATTTTTGTGTGAACTATAACGTTTAAGCACAAAATCCTGCAGGTTTCTTTTGAAATCTTTCTCAACATTCAGCGTTTGTTTTATTCATGTTTGACCTACAATGTGCATTGTGAATGCAACGCTTCACTTTATTCACACATTTGCATATTTCGAAACAATTTAGCTATGGAGTTTCTATTAAATTGAAGTGCAATGCAAAATCACAGGAAGATAATACAAATTTTACCAGAAACAGTTGTGAACTGCAAACAGAGAGTTTTGTGTTTAAATATAGACTAAAGACTTTAGGAGGACCTCATTGCAATGTTGTGTGTAAGCGAATTAAATTATACAAGAAATGTTGTACGGCAAAATTCCAATATTCAAATTATACAAATAATCATACGAATTTCAGGAGATTATATTGACTTTCTTGGCAGTAAAGCATTAGCAAAACATGACTAGCTGCACAAAACTTTGCCATTTCTTGCTTGTTTGTTAAACTTTTAACCGTCTTCTTAAATTAAAGAGAATGTCACGCACGGGAACATTGAGCTGATTTATTCCAATGCTGCTTGTTTGAAGAAACCTGTTATATCTTACAGAGATAGAGAGAGGGAGCGAATGCAAAAGGATATTGTTCTGTTTTAGAAAAGTGATAATAAGACCCTGAGCTGTTTTAATGTCACTGTCACCCCCAGCCTGAAGAAAAGCCACAGCCTCGTCTGCCGGCAGGTAATGAGCTCCTCAAAGCTTCACCTACGTCTGCGAAAGTGAGAAATCACAGATAAAAGGACAGAGGAAGGAGAAGAGATGAGAATGAACATGCGACAGGAGAAAAGAGAGCGTGGAAATCAAATTAAAGGTGAAACAGAAGGTAGACAGTCGGGAACGATGACTTACTTTATGTAGAGAATGAAGCTCTCCTGCCGAGACCTAGAGACTGAAAAACAATGAAGGTGAGGAGAAAGAATAACTGGAAAAGGGACAAAACACATGCAAACCTTTCGAGTAGCGCATCGCACCAGGAGAACCTGAATAATAGGCTGCTAGCGAGTTGTAAATTTGTCATTGAAACTGCTCGTATGGATATCCAGCGGCAGATAGATTGTTATTGAATGCACTGCCTGTAAAATTCTCCAACGAGGTATTGTAGGTGGTCAGGCGAGAAAGAGCGAGAGAGCAGACTTTACGGCCCAGCGCTCTCGGGCCTCCATTTCTTCAGTGCAGGAACTTGACAGGGGGGTAACTGGCCCTGTGCCCTTAAAGACTGGCGTCATTGACCTCAGAATGAGCTGCAGACTTTTTCAGGTGAGTATTTGATGTATAGAGCATTTAGAACAATGTACTTTGAGAACAGCGAGTGCACTGAGAGCCTGATCTATTGCTGTTTTACCGATCAGGCCGGCTCACGTGGCAGCCATACGAAAGACTGATAGAAAATATCGAAGGATTATTCTGTACAAAATGTACAGAACAAAGGGAGAGACTCAGAGTTAGGGAGGGATGGATTGTTTTGTGCTTTGTCTACATTGTTGAGCCGGTTTATTGGTTGCTTTTGCATTTTTGGTCCTATACGTCTGGTGAAGCAAACCCAAAGTGCCATTACGAGAGTGTTGACAATGCTTAAAAATGTTACATTTGTTACATGTCTATGTTTAAAAATGTGTTTTGCAAATAGTGACATCTGGCCTCATTAAAGTTGGGAGTTGTTGAACTAAAGGTGTTTCAAAAACAAAACTCAGCAACTAGTTTCAAAATGCATTTGCGAGAGTGAAAAGTTGCTTGGCTTTCATATCATGAATCATTTGTTTCCATGTGACTGCAGACCATAGCAGTGGCAAACACTTCATCTTCACACCATTGGGTCTTATTTAGGTGATATATTGCCAACATTTGCTATGTCATATTTTGCAATAGCTATTTACTATGTATTGCCAACATTTGCTATGTAAACAATTTGCTTTGTAGATAACGCTTTTAAAAATATGACCAGCACAACTGAAGTCTTCAAGCTAACATTGAAAGTTTAGGTGTAGATTATATTTTTACATTTACGTGAGTAATGGGAAAAATGCATATGCCTGTGCTTACTGACAGCAATATGAGTAAAAATCTAATTAGTGAAATTTTGTCATTACTTTTTTTAAATAAAAAAAGCAGTTGAGGTCATGAAGAATGTAAGGTTAGGCTGTAAATCTTTAATTTATCATTAAATGCGCTATAAAGGATTTCAGACTTTTGTTAAATATCACCATTTCAACCTTCAAAAGCCCGCCCACCAAATATGTGATTAGCAAATGACATTAGCAACTCCAAATGCACGAAAAATGTGTTGTAGGCTAATCCTTTTTTTCTCGAGTAGCTTGTTTTGTGATCCGTCTCTATTTTTTGGCAACTTACAAAGCCTAGAGCTGTCAAAGTGACAGGTATGATTTCTCAGGACACCTATTTCTATCTGTCAGGCAGAAGGGACATTTTATCTTTAGGATTAAAAAACGTTGACAGCGTTTTTAATACCTGTGACACAGATTTAATATTTCTTTATCATTATCTGAATGATCTCTGAAGACAAGGTATTGTTTTCATTAGTGCCGCTGGTTTGTAAAACCATTTCGGGATTTAACTTAATCTGAATATAGATGTGTGCTTTTTATTATTTGGTTGGAAATCAATAAATCAGGGTCGTGTGGACTTGATTCAGATATGGAAATGTAAAAGCCGAAGGATTTAGTTCGACCGGGTTCAAAACAGAAAGAGTTCAAGCACGCTTCTCTCTGTGTCATTCCTCTGGGCTGCCTGTACGTGTCATGCTTTGTTTCAAAGTAAATCACGCAGGTCGCTTGGGAATAGTTTTGTGGCTAGTTTAATGTCTTTGTGCTGCACACTGCATTTGTGTAGTGCTTGTCAAAGTATAGCGTTATTCCGAATACTTTTACGAGGCTTTGGCATGTAGTCAAAGGCTTTTCAGGTACAAGCTGATAGAGAACAGGTTTGCCATGAAGCTGCACAGATTTTAAAGCGTTTAAACTGCCAGCCCTTTTAATAAAGACATCATTTAAATGAATGAAAATATACTGTGTGTAGTCAAAAGGATTACTGATTGCGCAGTACATAACCAGTGATGGGAAGTATTTTAGTTTAAATTCAACTTAAATCGAACAAAATCCTTAAAAAGCTCCAATCTAGAAATGTTGCCTCTTTATCGCCATCTCTGTTTGAAGTTAACATGCATATACAGTATATAAAATGCATAGATATGATAGGTATACTGTATATATATATATATATATATATATATATATATATATATACAGTTTGTGTGTGTGTGTGCGTGTGTGCATGCGTGCGTGTATGTGTGTGTAATGATATGTGTGTAGGGTTAGGGTGCACGTGTGTTTATAAATGTACTGAATATATATAAATATAAGCATATGTATATATAAAGTCTATAACATACAGTTATACATTTTAAATGCTTAAACACGTGATTGTATTTGTGTAGCTGTGACCGGTTTCTTAGCATCCCATTTCGTAAACGATTCTACCACCAGTCCATAATAATAGGTGGACAGCCTCAGTCTGTTTTGCCCAGCCCAACACTCATCTCTGACCACGTGCCTTGAATTTCCCATCACAAACGTGTTTGTCACAGCTCCTGACTTTTGCTAAGCAATGTAATGATCAGAATTCCCATCAGGACGGGCAACCAGCCGCTGCACGCCTCTAGCTGCCGCACCTCCGTTCACAACCATCAGCCGCACATGCTCTACGCCGCCTCGCCTTAAGCTATGTAGGAACACACAGGATAAATCTGGGTTGTTGTTAGACATGGTCTAAGTGCCATTACCTCCGGTACCCACATGTTTACTGAGATGAGAAACAATTGCGTATCCTCGCCAATGATGGGTCCATTATCAGTGACCTTCTGGAGGTCTCGGTATATTGAAGGACGGATATATGTTTAATAGCTTTTGTCTATAAGAAGCCTTTTGAGGGATGAAGGTTGAACAAATAAAGACAGGAAGGTCATTGCAGTATATTGCACGTGTGCTTCTCTGTGGGAGAAGTTTGGAGAGCTCTGAATTCACAGAGAGATCATTGAAGCAGTGTTTGATAAAAAATGGTTTTCTATTAAACAGACCCTCAGTTTTCACACTTAATGCAGTTTATATTTTTCTTTTTTTTGGTTGCCATATCATACTAATGTTAATTGTACATTCATTGTCATGCCAGAGGAGGATGGGCAGAGTCTTGTTTCTCTCACGGTTGTTTCCTCATGAGGTTTCTTTCCGACGGTTGCCTTTGTCTTTGCCTGTTGAGGACATGAAAGCATGTTTTTTGTAAAGCTCCTTTGAAACTGTATTGTAAAGAGTTCCCTAGAAAAGAATGACTTTCTCATTTTGTAAGATCCCTTCACATATTTTGTCAGGATTTGTTTTAGTAATAATAAGATCCCGTGAAAACAAGACAACATTGACTCTTCTTTGGAAACAGAAATTATGTCTGTAATACCTGAAGACGGTTGTTTTGCTCACACTTTCATTAATCTCAATGTCGGATGCTGAAGCACCGATTTGCTGATGGTGTCACAAGAACATGCGCAGACCCAAAAGCTTCATTACCAACTATCTGGAGCCTTTAAGAGAATGAAAAATGGCACTTTTTTAATTGTGATTTATTTGCAGAATGTGCTTCATCATCAGAATGCATAGCTGAGCTTGAATGACTGTCAATTGACAAGGATGCTTTTTAAAATTGGCATGGGTCATGTTAACCAGCCCAAACATGACCTTCTGGGAAGCATTAATGATTTTTTAATTCCCTTTACAGCCATGAACCACTATGAACTCGGATCGCTTGGCACGTGGTCTCGCGAATTAATCAGCACTGTGATTTCCACACGCAGGGTTTCGCGCAGCTTCACTTCCATGCTAAAACACAAGCACAAGGAGTCCAGTTGAAACGTTGCCCTTTATTTTTATCACAGATTCTAGAAACCATAGCTGCCTTTAATTTTTTCTTGAGTCTGCCTACTGCACATGAGAAACATCATGGCGAAGAAGAAACATTGCTTGGAAACTTCAAGGTCAATGATGCAATATGAATGTTCGCCGTCTGCACAAGCTGAAGTACAACAGAAGCCTCTCAGTTCTTTCTTCTGACTTATACCGTATACCTTAGGGATTTGAATGACAGCAGATTTGGAAGGGGACCTTTCAGAGATTTCCTCCATTCCAAAAATGTAAATGCTAATGTGCCGTGTGCCGCACACACATGCAGAAGCACATGCAGGTTTGACGCCATTGACCTTCATTTCCCCTGGGCAAAGTAGATGGTAGACAGCCATTTATCTTTTATTCATTTTGCCATTTCCAAGGAAGGAAGCTTTCCTGCCACTGTTGCTTGTCAAAGTAGAGGCCATTTTGTGATGTGCGCTGAGCTGCGAATGAAAAGCCACGTGCACACACAAACTCGGACAGATGTGTTTATATATCTCAGCGTATCATGCACACACACTGCAGTACGTGATAGTCCTATGAAACTGTGACTTTCTTGACGTCTGTCATTGAAACTAGTATTTAGAAAGCAGGTGGTTCTGAGAATCTTTCCTGCTTTTATGTCTTTTGCTTTTTATTATCATTCGCTTACGACATAGAAACAGCATCAACATTTTCATAAGATGCCACACTTTCAACCTGAGATGTATAATGATAAAGCCATTTTCAATATTGTCAAATGAATTTTGACGTGAGTGTCATTGTTTCAAGTGTGTTTCATATATCTAACATGTTCTCTGACGTGATTGATAGTGGACGGGGTTCGTTCTCTTTAGCTGTGTTTTTGTAACACATTTCTTTTGCAGCCCATCAGCACTGTAATGCAGCATGGATATTTGTCATTCTATTGTCATTCACAGTTTAAAGATTTTGTGTTTATTCAGATTAAGAATGGACTGTTATCATCAAACAGTTTTATACTCACAGGTTTTATTATCATTTGCACCCTAAATGTGCTTTACCTTTAATAGAGTAGAAACACAAAACAGTCTTTTACCAGTCACACAAAGTATGTTACAGTATATCAGTATACTGCATATTCAGTTGCATACCGCAATCCTTGAGTACCCCCGCAAAGCACGAAGATAGGCCCCTCCCACCAGCAGTGATGTCATGTCAAGCACCTGCTGCAACAGCATAGACAACATATCTGTATTAATTGCATTTAATGTTATTATTATTATATAATATTATATAGGTTTTAAAATGTATGTGTAGCCATTCAAATAGAGCCTGCGTATAAAGCTTTTTAGTTGAAAAAGAATACCGCCAGGAATGCGTTATTTTACGTGCAGGTAAAGTGGGCGTGGCTTCATTCCACATTTTTTGGTTTGAGATACTCAGAACACATAATTTAAAATGGCAGTGTCTGCGCTTAGGACGGCCATTTCAGTCACCGTGCTCTCTTTTTAAAATGATGATAAACTAAAAAGTTTTATTTATTTGAATTTGGCTGCTTGCGTATTCACTGGTTTTTCCGTGATTAGCAATGTAAATCAATACACTGATAACAAAGTAAATTGTTCAAACTTAAACTTGAGAACAATACTCAGGCACGTCGGAGTGCCGCTTCTTAACACCAGAAGAGCCGCACACTGACACGAGACCATCAGCCAAACCAACCATATCGGATTGTACTGTGTACTATCATCTAAATGTATAGTAAGATATACCACATGGTTGTACAAACTCTAAATCCACAGTAACTTGATAATATGTCTCTAGTTACAGTAAGGTTGCGAGTTTAATTCCCAGGGAACACATTCCCATTCTTTTTGGACTGTTTTTGGACTATTGGACTATACCTATCATTTATTTTCATTACAAAGCTGCGATTGCCTCACGCGACCACTTGTGGTAGAGCTTCATACAGTATTGGCACAGTGTTGATAAATAAGTGATGTTATGGAACCAGTTCTATTCCACATACACAGGTCTCACCACTGTTTCTCCTGCATTCTTTACAGATGATAACTGTCGTCTGGGAGATTATAAAAAATTGAAGAACAAGATGTTGGACTTGCACGCTCAAAGATTCTTGACCCCCGGTAACCATGGTAGCCACGAGAAAGATATGGCGACCAGGAAGCGTCTGGTGGACATGATGTTCAAGCGCTTTGACGCAGATGGTAATGGACGAGTTGACAGCAGTGAGCTCTCACAGGTACGTTTTTCAACCTGTGTAATGTTACATTACATTACATTACATTTACATTTTACATTTACATTTAGTCATTTAGCAGACGCTTTTATCCAAAGCGACTTACAGATGAGGAAATTGAAATTGACGTTGGTTTCCTCATAAAGAAACATCTTTATGTTCCTTTTAAATTGCAGACCAATTTTCACATAGAAGAGACAAATGACAGGACTAAACTGTAGGGGTGCCTCAGGGCCACGATAAGAATATTTTAGGTCACTTGGAGTAGTTTTCTCAATTACTTGAATACATTTTTCTTTTTTACTGTCATTTTTGTGTGAAATCAGTGAAATTTGGCATAGAAAACTACTGTCCCAAAAAATCCTTACGTATTGGGCTGTTGGAGTATAGCGATTTCTCCAAGCATCCACACATAAAAAATAGAAAAATCGTATATTAAATAAGTGGCATATGAGTTTGTGTGTTCACAATCTTTTTAGAGCAAGAAAACAACCCAAGTGTGTCTCTCAGAACAACTTAATTCAGGATTGGTGATAAATGGTAACCGGACTAGTATCTGTACATCTGTGTTGGTTTGCTTGTGTACAAAATCAATTATATAAATATTTTTTACATTTAATTAAACTGAGAATGCTTGGGGTCTTTTTTTCAATGTTTTACCGCATTCATTTGAAACACCAAATGAGGCGGCGAGCATGTCTCTTTCTTAATAACTCACTATATGCTGATCCCAGGTCATCTGTGCTTTATTTTGTCCTGCGGCAGAAATATTACACCTGTCCATAGAGATACGACACACAGCAAAATGAGCAAAATATGAATTTATTCATATTTCTCCAGAGAGAAAACTCTGAACGCACTTTCACTCTCGGTTACAGGCATGAGCCATTTCAATTTCATTGTGCTATATTTTCGTGTCATTTACATATTTCTTCATTCTCTGTGGAAGACGAATGGATCTCTTTTCGTGCATGGCAGAACGAAGACAAGGTAAAATCAAAAACTTTGGACCGTTTTTGAATACAGAAGTTTGGCCTTTTGACATGAAGGTGTGCGGGTCGAAAGTTAATTGAGGATGGGTAGCACACAACGCAGCAAAACCCAAACATTCTGCTGAAATTGAGCAGTTAAACTAGATCCGTATTCTGTTCAAGCAGGTCTTCTGCTACACCTGTAATGATCTTTGTCCATAAACTGAATAGGCAGACCATGAACCTTGCAGATGTATTACATTTATACATGTTTTAAACAAGAACATGTTTTCTTGTCACAAAAATATATCAGGAATGCCATACATAATCAAACAGACTCGCTCCAAAATAATCATTTCAAAACAATCACTTTTTTCATTCTCTGTTGTCCGCATTGGACAGAAACAAGATTTCCAAATTCAACTTTTCAACTTCCAAAATGTATGTCCAGATCACATTGGTAATGATTCTAAAGTAAGTCAAAGTGGGATTGGTTTGTGATCAAATGCATTTTCTATAGGATGTGATGTAAAAGGTAAACACAACAAGTAACATGTTGTGCCTGTGTGTCTGAAAGTTTTCTCACTTGTTTGTACTTAGCAACAATGCATAACAACAGAGGTCAGAGAAAGGTCGACATATGTGGGTTTCTGAGCTGGTAAAAACGTTTCTATAAGAGGATTAGAGAAAGCAGATACTGAAATGACAGGATTGAATGTGAACATGCAGGTCTGCTTTTAGATGCATTGTGAATCAGTTCAGGTTAGGCTTAGAACCAGGTGTGTCAAAGCTTTCTGGAAAAAGCAATATCCTAAAACAACACGAGAACAGGCTGCACAAGATCAGCATCTGTATTATATATCACACTACATTTATATACGCTTTCATTATTCATTATTTAAAACAATTGCAGCAGTTTTTTGTAGTAAAAGGTTGATTATGATTCTTCACACCTCATATATTTTATAATTCTTATTAGTAATCCACAGTGAATCTAAGCCTTATCATCAGCACTATTTGCACCATTCCCTCCAGCTTTTCTCACTAGCTGTAATTACCATCCGATATTTTTGGCATAGATGAATGTTCTCTTCAACATTTGCTATAATCCCTAATGTCTTTCAGCATAAAACTGTTATGAAAATCCTGCTTTGTTCCAGATGCTTGCCAGCCAACAGGAATCACAATATCAGATGCAGATGGGAATCTCATTTGAATTCTTTTTAGTTTTTGACTTGTAATCCCAGATTTGACAAAACATTGAACATCAAGTCACAGCCCAACACAGCATTTTTATTCTTACTTTAAGTGATTCTGTACAGTATATATCAGGACATTTCTTTCCTTCATGGTTGTTATTAGATCATCTCACATAACCTGTCCATGTTACCCTCTGCCTAATTTTACCGTTCTTCTGACATGAATGAATGCAAAGCTTAACAACAAAATATGAGGAGGATTTATTTGTTTATTAATGCAGGTTTATTTTATTTATTTATTAATGCAGGTCATCAAGCAGGAAGGTCTAAGCAGGACAACATCAGAGTGCACGCTGTTCGATCTGTTCAAATACAATGACGTCAACGATGATGAACACCTCACTAAAGACGAGTTCTACGCTGCCTTCGGTGAGTTTTGACTGAAGGTTGTTTAACATGTACACAAATTTAACACAGAGGAAATAGAGATCAAACTAAATTAAAGCTGCGTGATCAGCACTGTCAGGAGCGGATGAGCATTTAGAAGCTGTGACGCTTCTCTCTGTGTCGTCCACGATGGAAAATCATAGAAAAAAATAGCTTTCATTTCTGGTTACAGGCATGAGTTGTTTTAATTTCATGTCATTTCCATATTCTCAATGGAAGAAGAATAGATTCTTTCTGGCATTGGTTTCTAAAGGAGTTTGTACTATTCAGTCAGTGATTCATTTAAATGTTTTCATTTAACAGACAGCTTTATCCAAAGCCACATACAAATAATGGAGGGTTTAATATTTTGTCCGAAGAGCCAACAATAAGCACATTCCTCAAAGCCACGTTTTCAAATAGAAATATCAGTGAAGGGAGAAGTGCATCAAAAAGAAGTGATTCATTAGACTGCTATGACCCAATAACTAGTTTTTGAGGATTTGTGAATGATAAACACTCATTAGTTTGTGAAATATATTGATCACTCTGTATATTTGTTTATTTTCTTTATTGTATTTTGCAGTCCTATTTTGTTAAGACTGCAAGCTAACAACAAGTGGAGCGTCCTTCGGTTCCAGAATTTGAAATCAAGGGATCATTTGAATAGGAACGTAAAAAAGGCTGCTTGGTTGTCACGGGTTTGGACTGTGGACACACTATGTAATGGAAATACGGTTGTGGTTAGATTTTAATTAAAGTCTACACTGATATTTTTCAATAAGTCACTGAACAGTGATGACCTGGGTCAGATTTTCCTCATTAACAGATTTACTGAAGAGAAACTGAGACACTCATTGACTTCACAGCTTAAGATGCAAGTAACATTAGTTACAGCGAATCTGTGTCAGCCTGGGAAGATGAACGACCAACACATATGGATTATCAATGCCGATCAAGCTTATAAAAGACGTTTATGTCAAAGTGCCAGTTTTTGTTGAGTAGCCAATTATATGCTTTTTGTAGAAAGATTGTTATACATTTCTAACTTAATACTTAATAAATGGAAGTAACAAATACAATTGATAGTCTTGCGTTATGAAATACAAAATCCTAATACATGGATACGACAATGTTGCACAAATATTGAAAGGCGTTTAAGAAACTCTCTGAGTCTGAATGAGGCAAAATTCATAATGCTCCCTCCTTTACATCATCATTCAGCGTGCCGCTCTTTCTCATTTTCCTTTTTAGTCTCATCTTCCTCTGACATTTCAATTTAACTCAATTTCCACCGACATTCTCAGAGGACGGCCACATTTAAACGGAACACGAATTGTGTGGTGCAGGAGGGTTTGAAAAAGGGACAATAATGCGTGGGGCGCTTTTGTGAGATTCCCTCCGATACACACCGGGCTTCTGAACATAAAGCAGCTTTTAAGACAGGAAAAGGAAGGTTTCGGAATGAAAATCGCTGCCTCGGTCTGCCCCCGTGCCCTTCTGCCGATCACAGCGGGAGTCTGGGGGAAGCGGGAACAGCCCTACAGGCAAACCGAAAAAATGCAGCGCTACTTTTGATGTTTTTTTTCAACTTGAAAACAAAAAGATAACAAGACGTTTTGTCAGATGTCCTCAGAGAGCTCCGCCTCACACTTTTTTTAGCCAGTTCCTCTTTCAACAAATGTTTTTTTAATGCTGCTTTTAAAATGGTGCGTGCTTGTTTCTTTTATTTTTATTTTAAGTTTCTTAAAACTAGTTTATAAACAGTGCATAAGACAAGTGCTAGAGATGTGTGTGAGAATTAACAAGTACATGTGTCAAAGGAACAGTTCGACCAAAAAAAAAATGTGTCTTTATTTACTCCCCCTCAAGTTGTTCCAAATCTGAATAAATGTATTTGTTATGATAAACACAGAGAAAGATATTTGGAAAATGCTTGTAACCAAACAGTTCTTGGCCACCATTGACAACCACAGTAGGAAAAATTGCTTAGTTCCATGGAACACAAAAGAAGATATTATGAAGAATGTTGGAAAGTAAACAGATCTGGGCACATTTGACTACCATTGTAATTTTTCCTACTATGGCAGTCAATGATGGCCGAGAACTGTTTGGTTACAAGCATTCTTCCAAATATATTTCTCTGTGTACATCGGAACAAAGGGGAGGGGAACTGTCCCTTTAAGTTAGTTTGATCTGCTGTGTGTAATTTACCTTTAGATATGCTGCTTTTTCCATCGCATGGAAGTCTGCCCGAATCCTTTTTATCAATAAGTTCAGTCCTCTACTATACAGTACTTCTGGCGTACATTGATCCTGTTAACTCCACGTATAAATCAGAGGTCAAATCATTTGTTTTCACATTTACTTTGGCTGTGTCTGTAGATATTGCGATGGGTGAGTTTTCAATTGTAAACAACATTATTTATTGTCAAAGCTTTCCAAAGATGTTTGTTGAACTCACGAGTGATTTTAATTCAGCATAATAACTCACTTTTGTGCTTGGACACATTGCATTTTAGTGTTTGCGAATCCTTTTCTTCCTTTTTATTGTGTCTCACAATTTTTGGGCTGTAGGTATAGCATACTAACACTTTAGTGTAAAGGCGTTGGTGCACTTTAGTGTGTTGAGGTTTGTAGGCTACATGCTGGATCGGAGCCGGCCCAACCCTTTTGGGGTCCCCACCAATACAATCGATTATTGTCAATGTTTGATTATTTGCACGCACACTTTAGACCTAACACACCCAATTCTATTAGTTGTAGCTGTTTTGGGGATGTAGGCATGTCATAAAAACAAAACCACATAAACATTCACCAACATTCACATTCACCAATTTTAGGTGAACAGTCCCTTTAAATTTCCAGCAGATACCATACAAAGCTTCTGGGATTTATTGTTCAATGCATATAACTATTTGCAAAGATTTTATTTAAAAACGTAATTTTCAAAACGCCCTTTTGAAGCCACAAAGCCCAAGAGGATGATTTATTTTTTATTAAGAATATAGATAACCATTAAATTAATTTACAATATGCACACAATTATTCTTTACCTTTCCCAAATAAAACGCTGCATTTACAGATAGTTATAAACGACAGGAATCACGTAAATTGCATATTTTTCATCTAAATCAGCATTTTTTTTGTTTGCATCAGTGGATACTGTCAGATGTTCAACATTTCTATCGGTAATCACTAAAAAGTTGTCTAATATGAGCAATCTCAACTTTATAACTAAAGCTTCTTGCTGAAAAGCTGAAGACGTGACCGGTTCTGTGACCAGTAACTCCCGGAGGCCACCAAATCTTTAAAGAGGCCACCTCACCTATTTTGCTATTGCACTGTTGCTTCAGTAATTTCTCCAATTTTGACACACACCACAGAAAAAACTGTGGGTACTGTCCTACGTGAGAAAACGGATGTGTGTTTTGTGAATATATAACAAAAAGCTGTAATTCAATGTGCTCCAGGGGGCCCCCTGGTGGCGGCGACGCCCTGAGCAGTTGCTTAGTTCGCTTATAGGGAGGGCCGGCTCTGTGCTGGACTGGAAGGTTTAGTAAACTTCAGTTTTATGGAATAGTTTGACTCTACTCTGTTGGGATTTACAGATGTGTGAGTGCACAGAACTTGTCAGCATTGATGTTGTTTGTTGTTGTTCAGGGAATTTATCACATGGGTTTAGATCTCAGTCCTGATGGAGGGTGACAGGCCATGAAAGCATGAAAGAGGCCAGTTTGGGTTTGGAGAGTGTCTGGTCTCCCCAGAGATAGATGGAGTGTTAGATATTCTGAAAGAAAGAGGAATTTAGTGTAGTGTCTTATGTCAACCATGTCATAATTTATTGATCAAAACCTGTATGACTTTGTATGAAGATATTTTGAGGTAAGTCAATGTTACCAACATTCTTCAAAATATTTTCTTTTGTGTTCTGCAGAAGGGAGTCATGTTTCGGAATGACACGAGACTGAGTAAATGATCAAAGAATCTTCCGTTTTGCAACTACATTACCAAAAGATGCTCTTTTGCTTCTTCGCAGCCTTTTATCTGCGACTGTTGTTTATGGCAGCAATGATCACATGTTATATAAAAAATACTTTTGAGACATGCGAAGTGCGTCTGGCCATTGTTTCTGGCCCTTGGGACCATTTCCATTTCTTGTCTGGGTTTAGAGTAGCTCACTCTTTTAAAGCTGAAAACATGGTTCCTTTATAACTTTATGATGACAATTATTGTTTCATCATGTTTTTCCATCAGGATCAGACCTCATGATGCGTAAACCTCGCAAGCTGTGCGAATGTAGTGAGAAAAAAGACTGGCAATGACTAGCATTTAGCATCAATTTAATCAGTTTTTGAAGTCTAGTTTTAAATGGATGCTTTTAATGATTCTTCATTAATGTAGATAGAAGCAGCATGTTGTCATAACATGCATTCATTTGGATCTGAGAAAACTGTGATCTACAGATGTGTGAAGACTTTTGTACTTCCATATGCACACACACGCACACACTCATGGGTAGTTGCCAAATATGTGTCCTATGGTGTGACAGCAAAATAAAGAGAATAATAAATCTCTCATATGCTATTTAATATAATAAATATAAATAATAACAGTTTTTCTCACCATAGGACACACGTACGGTATATTAGTCAACTACCAATATATTATAGGCTATTTTTGCTTATGAACAGCATATTGTTTTCAAATGGCATTTTAACATTTAATATTATAAAAAATCTTAGTAGTATTAATAAATATGTATTGTTATTAAGCAAGTAGGCCTACATTAAAATTGACTTACTTACTGACAACATTCATTGTGAATAAACAGATTCTCAGAAAGGTTCATTTGAATCATTTCTTCTTCGTGTGACCCTTGTAATCTTTCATGCTGTTTTGTGCATCTTTGTGGACCTGTGTCATGATATGTGTGTTCAGTTGGCATATCTGTATGCTTCATGCTCTGAACTATTTACATCTCCCAGTGGAGTCAGAAGGCAATTACTTAGCGCCACGCCGGCCCACAATGCCGTTCTTTTCATCTGTCAGAGCTGATATGCCTCCAGAGAAAACGTCAATCCACCTGCCCTGTCTGCTAAACAGACAAGCGCACACACACACACAAATACAGGAGCCGCTCAATATCATTGGCAGCGGAGGATTGTGTGATAAGAAACAGGGCCTCACTTGAAACAAAATTGACTTCAGCAAAAAGCAATACAGGCTTTTAAAGATTGCCATATGGGATGTGTGAAAAGAGGAAGGTGGGAAATTAGAGCGAGGGAGCAAATGAAAGACGGATTCACAGCTCTGTAATACGGTGTGAAATACACTTTCATTTATCAAATTTAACCAAGAGTCTTTCCCTCGACTTTTTTCTTGCGTGCTCCCTCTTGAATGCGAGCTACAATTAGCCCAATCAGAAGTGTGTACCGGGATGGCATGCTAATACAAGTGTGTCTCAGGGGTGCCACGCCGATGACTGCCGTGCAGATTGAGTTTTTACACGGGTGGTGAAGTCAGCCTTTCTTTTCTTTAGCTTCTTGATTGGGTCACGGTGAAGCTTTTATTTTCAACAGCCTTCGTCGAACTGCACCTGTAAAAGAGTCTGGGGCTTTCAGAGAGAACTTACAGGCTCGTAAAGGCACTAGTGGATGGGCAGAGGAGAGGCGAATGGGATTTGGATGAGTGGGCCACAGGTTAGCACTGAAGGCGTTTAACCTCATCGCTGCTTGTTCGAAAGGATCACCACAAGTAATATATGGCCATTTGGGTCCTGCTGTTACTTGTTGTTTCTTATTGCACGGTTGAAATTCAGTGTGTAATTTTTTTGAGGAGCTATTAGCATAATGCAATATAATATACATAGCTGTGTGTTCAGAGCGTGTCTGTAAAGACCATACATAATGAAGCGTTATGTTTTAATTACCTTGGCATGAGCGATTTCCATCCTCATACTCTGCAGGTTCCCTTTCATGGAAATCACCCTGTTGTTTCTTCAGCAGCCTTTTTAAGTTTTGTTAATACGTTATCTCCTTTGGCAAAAAAAGCAAAACGTGATGACATCAATGTACTGTGTTAGGCACCGTAGGGCTTCAAAAGGGAGGGGTGGCGTGTGCGGTTGTTTGCAACCTCACCACTTGGTGCCGCTAAAGTCTCCACTTTTAAGTGTGCTGAAATCTAAAAGATCTGTAACTTTTTTGTGAATAATAAAAAACAGTTATTGAGCTGTTACATAGAAATCAGTGTCAGACAGTAAATCCTTTCATTACCCTTCCCTGAATCATAACAGTAAGCTTATAATGAGGTTTTTTGTGGAGCTGTAAGGCACGGTTTTATTGAAAAAGTCAGTTTGATGTCTTTTGACCTCCACAATTCTTCTAACAGAGATGGCGATAGAGAGGCAAAATATATACATTCTAGCTTTATTTTATTGTTATGTAGGTTATGTAAATGAAGTTTTACAATAGATTGAAAATTATATTTGAATGTACGTATTGAAAAGCGATTCAAGTGTCTGGTTCTCATTGGTAGAGTCGATCTGAAAATTCAACCATAATCTGCTGTTGTGTTCTCTCTCCACTTTTGATTTAGTTTTTTTTTTAGTTCCTCTGTCAGCAGAAACATCTCCACTTTGTAATGGGAACAAACTTAAACTGAATTAAAGGTTCACTTCACATTTAATTCTGCTGCTTTGAGGGATGTTGTAGTCCTGAGGGAGAATCTGCTGCACATGCTCTAAATGAGGGCAAAACCTATTACTGTACTGTCATTCATCACCAATGTTGACTCTGGATTATGTGTTATGACATTACAATGTTATTTGTGTGTTGTGTGTTGTTTTGCAGTTACATTTTTGTTCATGGTGCTATTTACAGAGTCGCTTTTTTCTGTGTCACAAACACACAACGTCATCTATCTCTTGCTCTTCTTGTTCTGTAACATCCACGTGCCTTTCAATCCTGCAGGGAATTGTAAAACGCAGTGGCTCGCCCTGGAGCAAATTCCAGATCTATTAAGGCACAAAGGAGTGTAATTGAATGGTTAGGGAGGATATTACTGAATGCTGGAGATGGTGTCAGAGTATTACTCACACACACAAACACATGCACCAGGCCCTTCTTTTTAAACCGTGCTGCGTTTACTGCAGTCAGGATTTGGAATTTTATTAGTCAACCTTTAGATTTATTTTTGCCAATGACAATAACTTAAAGAAACAGTTTGCCCCAAAATAAAATTGACTTGCAGGTTGTTCTAACCTGATTTTATTTTATTATTCGCTTGTGTTCAATTATATAAAGCCGCCTCTGGATGTGTCGTACCAGATTTGAGAGCTATGGGAAAGGGAATATAATTTTTTTATCAGTTTTTCACATAAAGCAATTGTGTGGCTTTGGAAGAGCTGAAAGCCATTGCATCTGTTGTATTAGAGATTTTTTGGGTTTCTTTTGTGTGTTTCTATAAGAGCAAGGTCAAGACATGTGTTGCACCCCATCTATTGAATTTCTATTAGATTCTTGGATTGTTTTAAACATTGACTGGTTGCGTGGCCTTAAAGGTTCAGTGCGTGACATTCAGCAGCATCTAGTGCGAATTGCAACCGACGGTTCTCTCCACCCCTCCCTTTTGAAGCATCACGGTGGCTGACTCAGGACTAAAATGACATCACATTTTCGCTTCTTTACCGAAAGAGATAACGTATGAACGAAACACACTCTGTAGAGCAGTTTGGGCTACTGTAGCAACAACAAGGGGAATTCCATGTATGGGGACCCGTGGTGTGTGTAGATGGAAATAGCTTATTCTAGGGTAATAAAAACATAACGCTTCATAATGTAAGGTCTTTATACACCCCCGAAGACAGTTGTGCATATAATCTTGTATTTTTGTCTATAGGGACTGGACCTTTAAATATTGATAGTAAATAACAGCTCTCTAACAAGCAGTTTTCATATGATTATAAATTCATCACTGTCTTCTGAAGCCAAGTAGGTTTCTTAAGTCATACCTTAAGTGTTCAACAAGTCATCGCGTTGGAATGACAAGGTTCTATCTGCGGTCTTTATAGTTTTGAGATATTGAGCTTATAAGTTTTTGTATTTCATACAGCAAAAATTATATGAGTAACAAATCTCTTTTAGACATGAAAAAGACAGATACCCTAAATGTATTCCACATGTACAATATCAACATTTTCTGATTTTCAGATAGAACCTTCTGATTCTGAAAAATAACGTCGGTTTAGAATTATAAGGTTCTATCTGCAAAACATTAATTAAAGCAATACATTTTCAAGCAACACAAACTATTTACTTATAACTTTTGTTAAAACATGAAATTGGTCTATAATAACGTGTCAAAAATTTACATTTACATGGTTTTTATGACACTTATTTCATATTTTAGGATGCTTTTTTCCTGTTCAAGTTAAGCATGAAAGGCCGTGCTAATTGTTGTTTCGATGTTTTATCCACGGAAGGTGGGACATATCAAATTACTTTTTAGAGATGAATATGGCTAAAAAAACACAAGAATGTTTATTGTTGTATTCAAGCCTCTTGACGTTGTTGACTATTTGGCATCAACTGCATTATGAGAGTCTTGTCAGATGAAGTCTATGTCGAATAGAACCTTATAATTCTAAACATAAAGAGATAACAGCAAGAATATCAACGATGATGTTCCAAGAATAGAAAACATCGCGCAGTTTTTTCCATCATCTTTTGACATGATCTGGCATTTGACATGGGCTGACAGAAATTTTACAAAATGATTGGTTGACAGGTCATTAGGTATATTGGTGATATGGAAAAATTTATTTGTCTACAGCACAGAAAAACACTGTCTGTCTGTCACAGTTTGTAACACGGTTCTTGGCCACCATAGCAGAACACAAAGATATTTTTAAGAATGTACAGGTCGGAAAGAAAAGAGTTCTCAGACACTTTTGACTTTCATTGTAATTTATCCTACTATGGTATTCAGTGGTTGCCAAGTTATTAGTTGACTTCTTTTTACATTGTTCAACTTTGTTGAATTCTTAATGATAGACTAGTACGGCATGCACCAATATAGAGCAGTATTGACCCTATGAGTTTGGAAATTTCACTTTAAACATTTAAATATGAATCTCTTGTTCTTGAAACTTTACCCCATAACTAAAATCACTCATGAAGACATAAAATTAGCATTGCAGAAACTGCGCTTCTGTTATTTGTTGTACGAGCTGTGGGCAACACAATGAAAAAGAGGCATCGCCGGCTAATTTGCTAAATTAATTTAAAATGAGAGCGCGGCGCAGAAATGCAAAATTGCCGTTTGTGAGGCGAGAGGCATGTTTGTCTTTGCGTACAAGCTGGTTATAATTTCCCGAATCTTTAATTGCATAATCATTTCAGATATCCCAACCCATGTTCCCATTTGTTTTGTCTTGGCCTGATTATGTTTTCCACTTGCGCGCGTATCTATGCATGAATTTAATTAAAACACCTACAATATCATTTGAGATGTTATTAACGTGATCACGGAAGGGAGATCAAATCAATGAGAATGAATGTGCTCGGTGCGTGGTGCATTGTGGGAAGATTTCGAAGTTGTTCATTTCTCGACTGCCTCGTTTTAATGAGATTCTTGTGATGTCTCTGGATTAAAGGCTTGTTGCTGGTTGCTGGTTGCTTTCTTTCTTAGTTAACACAAAAGGTTGAAGTACGACTCATCTGAAAGGCAAAAAGTGGAGATCTTTTCATATTTTAACAGGCACCTGTTAGAGCTCTATAGGATTTTTTCAATCCTTGAACATCTATCCAACTATGACACACGTCATTGGAGTCGAGATCATTATATTCAACCTGCATGTGAAGTCAAATAGCTTTATAGCCCTTAATAATAAACCGCTTTATGTTTGGCTGGGGTTTCTACTAGAAAGCTCATAAGAACAGCTGTTATTTTGTACCGTCATTAAAATCTTAATTTCACAACTAGTAATGCTATCAGAGACAAGCACTTTGAGCAGCACAAAGCCGATCACGGTCATTATAAAAAGTGTTGTGAAGCTATGAGTTGGGATTCAAAGCCACCTCAACTCTCGCCCAGGGCAATACAGCGTCTTTGGTTGTGTAGAGCATTAGAGACTCTTCAGATCTCCCAAGGAGTTTGAGCTGATTGATGGAGCTCATAAATACACTACCGTCAGGGCATTTATTCGGGGAGTGTGTCTTTAATGTAGCCTCTGTTCTGATGTTCTCAAGTGTGTGTGTGTGTGTGCTGTAAGATTTGAGTTTTAGTTAAAGGGATAGTCGACGGAAAAAAGGAACATTTCCATCAATTACTCACCTGCATGAGCTTCTCCAGAACACACAAAAAAATTATTTTCAAGAATGCTGGTAAACACTTTCCATTGAATGGACACTAAACCACTCATACATTGTTTTAAATATCTTCTTTTGTGTTTGACAGAAGATTCATATAGATGGTTTCATCGGACGCACAGGTCTAGTCCGAAATTATGTTTCGGTCTGTGTTTGGTTAAAATATAACAATTTATTTTATATTTCATGTATTATTATAAATGTACATTCATATTTTTTGTATTAAATTCAATTAAAACTACTCAACAGTTATTGATTCTTTGTGGAGATCTACCGGAGGTTAAGTTTAGGCCACATACCGTTTATTTATGTTGTTGTCGCTGCAACCGTCTATTCAAGTTTTGATCGACATGACAGTGAATTTCTATCCTTTTAAAGCAATTGTTTACTCAGAAATGAAATATGTGTTGTTTTTTTCACACTCATATTGATTTAAACAATATGCTTACTGTATATATTTGCATATATTTGACACTATTTTAATATTAGGACAGGTTAACTCTTCGCGGCCAGAATACCGTCTTTTCAACATATTTTAACAGGACATGACATGCCAGTTATACTTTACCATTTGTTTTTCATGTTAACATTGAAAGTATGCATGCGTAAAACAATGTGACGATAAGCATGCATTTTATGCATTGATACTGTACAGTTATTACCAACCCAACTGCAAAACAAAGAAACCATCTTTAAATCATCTTAAGCTTTTTCTAAATGTCTGTGGTTTATTATTTTAATGAAGTGCTATGAGTCACAGCAAGTAAAATTCACACCACTCATGTGGAAACCGATAAAACACATTCTCTTTGAGAATGACAAAGTTGACGCACATTATTGACACCAGAACAAAAGTCCACAGGAGTCGAACAATGTAATCATTTCGTGTGAACCTTGATGGATGGAAGCGAGCTGGAAAAAGATTTTAATGGATGACGTGCACAGCATCTTATAGATTTACTTGGAAAAGTAAGAATGAAGGCTATATGTGCCAAATTAAACCACACTTTCTCTCATTTATTTCTCAGAGGTCTATCAGCTCAGTCTTCCTGATGACCAGAAGCTGACTATCACCACGGTAACGGTGGGTCAGAGCACCGTGCTCACATGTGCCATCACGGGTGACCAGCGGCCGCCTATTGTCTGGAGACGCAATAACCACTTCCTCAACATGATGGAGCTTGAAGATATCAATGTGAGTGACACGGACCTTTCACCTCATTTCATCTCTGTCACAGTTTAGTTTTATCCATTCGGTCGAGTGTTTGCGTGCTTTCGAGATGACTTGAAAGTGTTTCAATCAACTATCTTGTTAAGACTGTTGAAAAGCAAGCCGCATTGCTTTCGGGCCAATACATTTGTCAAATTTGAAAAAGGTAGATGATGACATGGTGCGAGATCATGCGACGCTCAATCCAATTCACTTTGTCAATCTTAATGTGCTTTCAACTGAACCTTGCCTTTGAAGTAATGGAATTGTGAAACGTTCAACAAAGAGACCCAAGCCAGATGGAATTTCAGAAAAGAAAGCCATAAGACAATAAGAGCTTAATATCAAAGCGAGGCACCAGCGTCTCTTAATTTTTTAGATGGCTTTTTCATCTTCCACAGGCAGTGCCACGCTCAAGTTGTTCTATATATTAATTACAGGGACCTTAACCAACCCAAGATGATGAAACATTGCTTTCTGATTCCAAATGGAGATATGAGGGATGTTTCAAATGTTTGCGCTGCGGCACAACATCACTCAACATGACAACTTGAAAGAAAACGCATCCGTGTAAATGAGGACTAAGAGAGAAATGCTCAGGAGAACCTCTGTAATAAGAACAATGAATAACTAATATATTTAAGAGAGAGTTATATCATGATTTATTCACTCGCATGAATGTTCCTACGTTTCAATTGATGTATTTGTAGTTATATGCTGCACGTGATGAGATGAACGAAATTAGAAGTTAAAGGAACATTTCACACCAAAACTCTTTCTCTGTGTTATCCGAACAAAGAAACGTATTCAGATTTGGAACAACTCGAGGGTGAGTAAATGAACACAGAATAAAATGTTTTGTGTGAAATGTTCCTTTAATACAGAAAACATACTGTTAATGTTGCATTTATGTATCCACAAGATGACTGAAACATTTGACGACAAAACGTTTTTTGAGACTTTTTTTAAAAGTGTAGTGCATTTTTGCCAAAGGGAAGATTGCAAGAGATTAACCTTTGTGAAATTTGCATTCCCGACACACTGCAGTTTATCCCAGAAATATATAGTCAGCACTTAATGTCATCAAGCAAGCTTTATGACTGCAACAACCTTCAAATGAATTCTAGCCTTGACCACAGAAAAGTGTTTTATCTCTGCTATGTTATTTCTTTCTTTCTCTCTCAACTCATTAGTCCAGTGAATCTTTCATTTTTGTAAAAAAAAACTTCATTTAATCTTGTGTACATCTGAAAATGATGGTGCTTGCTGACTGTTGCATCATGGGATGCAGCTGAGATCATTGTCACGCTACCATTATTTTAAACTACTTTCCCAATATATAACACATAATATTTTTTTACTTCAAACAATCAGGGAATAAACTAGAAAGTAAAACTTTATCTAAGATCAATAAGAGCATAAAATAAATATGTTCTCACACTTCTGAATATAATCTTCCAGCCGGATCCCATTCACTTCCGCCAAAAGTTTTAAAACACTCATTCATATTTTTTCCACATTTTAGATTTTGATTATTTTCAATCCTGTGATAAACAGGTAGCTCATCAGAACTGTGGAATAACACAATAGGGGACTATGGGAATTACAGTATGTTGTGACTGAAAATATATTTTTTTATTGTTAAAAATTTATGTTATATTTTAGCGTCTTCAATGCGGTTACCTTTTGCCTAGAATTTGCAGAAATGTTTTCTTGTTGATTTCTCTAAGTCTCGCTTTTTTAAGTTTCCATCTATTCTGTGATCTTATTGGTTGCTCTTTTTCATTATTTAGTCAAAGTCATCCATTTCAAAGGGATGTTTATTAAATATAATTTTAGTTTGTAATGCAAAATAATATTTTTGTCTGTGACATTCAGATCAAAACCTATTTAAGATCAGAAACATTTCACTCAAGTGTTCTAAAACCTTTGACAGGTATTGTGTATATTCATATTTTATACACAACATGGACATGTAAATTAATAAACATAAAGAGACAATGGTTTGCTTTGGGACAGAAATAAGCATGCGTAACCATTTCCATCTGCACAACAGCACAAATGTATTTATTTATTTGTTTTGAGTGCTTTTGCTTTCTTTTCTCCACAGTTGATTCGCTGTAAGGTTTATTGGCCACATTTTGGCTCTGTTATGCAGTGGCATGTGGTACATAATGTAATATAGTGTATTGTTCAAGAAGCTACTTTAGAACTGTAAATTTCCAAGGTACAGTATAAGAGAATTAGTGCCACTACAAGTTGCTAAAGAAGTTGCTTACTGCATTGAAGCCATTTTAAGAGAAGTTCTTCACATCATCTCAAGGTTGTCTTGGAGAAACAGTTTAGATATTAAATTGTTTGAAATCTTGTTTGTGGTTTTTCCTTCTTATGAGTTCTTAGACTTGTGAGTCTGCAAGGATTTTCATTCTTGCATCATTCCGATTGTATCTGGATGCTGCAGCCTAATCAAATCTAAATGAAGAGGCTGAATCGTCCTTGAAGGAACACTTGAGAGTTTCTGTGGTCAGGATGTCGGAGAGCTGAGTCATTATTTCAAGGCCAGTTGACCTTGCAAAAGCAGTGGCGTGTGAATTCATTACCTCCGTGGGGTTTTGTTTGGATATTGATGACATTTTATTTTCTTCAGGCTTTCTTTCCTCTGATGGTGTTTGCTGCTCGACGCACTGATCCTTCTTTCTTCCTTTCTTGTCATTAGACTTTCAAATGTCTTTGTGCATTCTGATTCTGTTTCATATTCAGAGGCCCCTGTGTTTCGTCTCTCAGTTTTTATGAAATGCTCTTTCTGTGTACTGCTGTTTTCACTCATTAAGGGCTCGTGGTGATGAAGGGGTCTTGTTTATTTGCTTGCTAAAGGTTGTGACCTGTAATGAGCAGACTTTTCAATCCTTCAGTGTGCGTGGTAGCACAGAGGCAAACCGCTGGGCTTCATCAATTTGTTCTTATATAATAGATGTGCTGCGTGGTGGTTTAAGAGCGCTGTGTGACAGATCCTTTAGATCAGTAGTTTTGTCTGTTTTCCAATCAAATATTGTAGTTTACATCTATTCTGTCTTCTTATTAGCTTCTGTTATTTCAATATCCAGTCAAAGTGATCCATTTCAAAGACATTTTTATTAAATAAGAGTTTAGTCTGTAATAATAAAGTTTATATTTGTTCATGTAGATTTTTGTCGACAAGACTAATCTCAGACATTTATACACCTTCAGATCAAAACCTTTTTAAGATGAGAAACATTTCACCGGTAATGTATATTCATTCATAAGACACAATATTAACGAATATATAGTTTTCTAATTACTGTCCTTACCCAAATGTTTAAAAAAATAAAAAAAATAGTTTTCATTGTTTTCAAAGTAAGAAAAAAAATGCTAATGTGGTTAGATACAGTTCATTATTTGAAAATGTGTATTTTATTATATTATAATTATTTTGATCATTCTGATCCTGATTATTGAACATTATGTTTTAAAACATAAATAATGCTTTTAAAACTTTAAATCTTCACATGGGGTTTTTAAACCAGCAAATATTGGCATTTGACCTATGGGTATGGTAATTTTTTGAGCACTTTAATGACAGCCTGCAGCAAAACTGATGCAAATGTCCACTGCAATCTGCTCCTATTGAATACACTGTTTTATAGCTGCCTTCATATACTCTCTCTCACTCACTGTCTCTCTCTTTTACACACACACGCTGTGACACAGAATTGTGCGTGCACTCCGTTGTTTATATGCATTTGAACTAATTGTGATTGTTGTGCACTTTGACATTTTCCAGCTCTGTGCTGTTGTTGTTTGTCATAATCATTCTCTGTAAGGACATGCTGATGGGGGCTTTGTGTTGTTTACAGGATTTTGGAGATGATGGGTCACTGTACATCACCAAGATAACAACAACACACATGGGCAACTACACCTGCCACGCAGACGGATATGAGCAGCTTTTCCAAACGCAAACCCTGCAGGTTAATGGTGTGTAATGCACAAACGCACTCACTGGCAAGCAATCACAAACCTTCCTTATTGTTCTTTTGCCTTGTTTTTGCATTTCATTCCTTCAATGTATGACATTAGTCTTGCGAGTAAAGTTTGTTTTCACATTACTGAGGCCAGCATATAACCCACACCTGACAGCAAAGTAAACGTGTGTAGACTTGTGTAGAAATGGAGCCAGGGAGGTTGAGAAGAAGTGGAAAAAACAATTTTCTAGACACAAGGTTGAGCACTAGTGCAAAATATAAAGTGCCTTATCTTTCACACTTTCATGCCAGGTATGCCACAACTTTTCTGCGTTTTGTAACCTTCAGATTTTGTGGTTGAAGTCTTTGAGATCATTCTGTTGTTGAGCTTTTGTTATCCTCCGTAAGAATTTGATAAACACGTGCATATAACCACAGTTGCAAAGGCATTCAATTACTGTCGAGTGTTCACAGACCGGGTTTGACCGCTCTGAATGCCTGACTTGCATACAGCAGGCCCGATGGGATACCTTTTCCCAGCCATTTTTCATTGACACACAAAACAATAAAAGGCCCCTAACTCATAGCATCACAATTTAATTGGATGAAAAACAATTGGCCTTGCTTCCAAAGTGGTTGCCTAGCAATTGATTCTGACAGAGCCGGGAGGAAATGGGAAATTAATTAGGGGTGACACATGTACTCCTTTTGTGTTCAGAGCCACAAAAGCACTAGTGGTCCCGCTTAACCTAATTATGCTTTCTCATGACCAAGAGCCACGGAATATTGTTCACACTTCATTTCCTATGTTTTTTTGGAGTTTTAGCTCAGCTTGTGGCGGCTTTTGATTCATTCGCATGTTCAGTAAACAGAATAGCAAAACAAAAAACGATCAATGTTTAACAGTAAAATCTCAATTCAGATTGCAAGCTGCACCGAAATTAAAGTTGTTCGCCCCGCTCTGCACGGGCTTCAAACCAACGTCGGTCCGAATCGGAGACGAGCGCTGTAACGAGGAGGCTAAAGCGTCTCTGTTGGTCTGGGATCTGTTGGCATTACGATCATTAGCAGCACTTCTCGCACATTTCCCGAATTTAATTTGATCATGCACGGGCGTCATCTCGCAGTTTCTTCTTCTTTCTTTTCTCTGATCCTGACTCCTGCTGTCACATTTTTGGTGCCCCCTCAGCACTTGGTGCCCTACGCACAGCGCGTGATTCGCGTGGTGGGAGCGGCGGCGCTGTTCGCATGCTCATTGCTGGTCAAATGACTCCCAACCTTTTGGCTTTGAACTTTTGTTTCCTTTCTCATTTAAAATAATGACAATGTAATGATGTGGCTTCATTTTACAGGTGGGCTTTTGCCTTGACTAAACTTCTCTGTAGTGTATTCTATGAATTGAATAAATGAAATAATATGCGGAGAAAATAATAAATACATCAACATTATTCGTGTATGTAAATATTTCCTGAAACTTCCCAAAAGACTATAATTAAAAAAACAATACATTATTAAGCTACAAAAACACTTCAAGCATTAAATATTTAAATATTATCAGTGTCATGTTGACGATTTATTGCATTATTTTATATACAAGTTGTGGCTTTTTAGATATGTAAGACCTGCAGAAGCTCTCAGAAAACAGTGTTTGCTTGGAATACAAGGGGGGTCAGATGGGCTCACAGATACCTGCCGATGCTCAGAGGTTGTGAAATGGAGAGGAAACTTTGATCGAGGATACTGAAAGCTCATCAGCACCAATGCACACACAATAGCAGCGCAATAAAACACACTTCCCCTGTGTTGCGCGAAAATGGGCACGTCGACACACACAAAGAGAGAGACAGAGAGAAACCTAAACTAATAAATCTAACTCTCAATTTCACGGAGGAACAAATACACACAGAGAATTTATCCGGTCCAGTGATGGCGGACGTACACGTTCCCGAGTAAAAACACTGGCTTATTCTCACAGAAAATCAACACAGAGACAACTAAGAGATGGAGGCCAAAGGAATAAGAGGAGGGAGATTGGAGGAGACCAGGGTCCATGAGAATTTTGTGATAGAGCTGTCAGCTCTGATGTGTTTCACACTGGGGACAATCTCAACTCAATCCCCAGGTAATAAAATACACACAAGAACAGACGCTGGCACACGCACGCGTACAGAGAGAAAAAGTCATTTCGTAGGGATTTCACATCATTTCTATGTTAAGCCTATGGAAGGAGAGAGATAGCCAGTTAGTTATTTTCTAGTTAAGCTGATGAGACCACGCTGCATTGATTTAACAGTATTGTGTTAATGTGAAGGTAATAGACAAAGAAGAAAAATAAAATGTCATTATTATGAAGATCTTGTTATCTCCATATTTTGTGATTTTACCATAAATCATTATAATTATTCACCCTGTATGTTTGTCACTGGTTTGTTGTCCACTTCAGAAACACAGGATTTAATCATTTAAAAAGTGCAGTCTTTTTTCTATTTCCTGAAAAACAGCGAATTTGGACATCCAAGGTTTCGACAGTACAGCGACGATATGCTCTCGAAATCTTTTCACAGTTTTAGATGATGATGATGATTCAACTTTATTGTCATTACACATATACAAGTACAGTGTAACGAAATGTAGTTTAATCTAACCAGAAGTGCAGTTAGCAAGTGCAGGGTATACAGTTAGAATAAATACAGAATACAATATGAGAGAATATAATACAGTGGGCATGGACTATAAAAATATTTTACAGTAGGTATGTTCTATAAAAATATGACAGTAGGTATATACTATGAACAATATATACAGATGGCTATATACTATGTACATGAATGTACAGGTGGATATGAACAGATAATAATTTAGAGTGCAAGTGACTTAGGTATGCATAAATTATTGACATTGGCTATTAAAGTTGCAGTGCAATAGGTGAGTTAATGCAGTTGTTGAAGTTACAGTGCAGTGAATGAGTTAATGCAGTTATTAAAGTTACGGTGCAGTATACAAGTTAATGCAGTTAATAAGGTTACAGAGCAGTAGATTAATCAATGCAGTTATTGAAGTTACAGTGCAATAGATGAGTAGATGCAGTTTTACTGTTTATTTGAATCTGGTCGTTAACTATGAGCTAATTTTGGAGCATCAATAGGTCTAAACCTCTCTTTTTTACACCGAATGACTAATGACACCGGATTCCAATCATGAGCTGAACTCAATAGAAAACATGTTGAGTCCCTGAAGGCTTAAAGCTCAAATTCTACTTCCTGTTATTTGAAGCAAAACATTTCATTATATCAGTGTGCTATAACATGGTTCACCTTGCTACCACTTTCCAAACATCACCTTCATAGGAGAGGCTTTTAAAAGTAAACTGGTTTAATAATGGAAGAAAAGTACTTTATTTATTGTTCCTAGCTTTCGTTTCTGCCTTCCAAAGTAATATTTCATGGATCTCAATTATTAGATTGATGACTTGGCAGCGGTCAGTTTCAGTTCTTCTGATCCGTGTGGTTCCGTTTTTGTCCTCACAAATTTGATTTGGAGCCATAAAGACAACAACATAATCAGATGTTACTGGCTGCTTACGGTAAACGTCCACAAAGAATAGAGTCCCGGTGGATTATTACAAAGCAAAAAAAAGAGTAAATAATACTAGCTAGCAAGTTAAAACTACAGTATGTCTAGGCAGTATTATTTAAGGTTACCAGTAGAAGAACCCTTACTGGTCAAACAGTTTCTGCATATCTCATGTAAATCTTGAGTACTTACAGAAGAGTATTGTACCATCTTTTGTTTTATCACATTTATAACAGACAGATATAGCGTTACAATTATTTCAGAAAACAAATGACGTGTGCTGGGCAGAACTAAAGCATGTGTGCACCCATTGGCAACAAAATACTGACATATGACTAAGTTTCACTTACCGATTGCGCAAGCTCCTTCTCCCGCTCTCCTTGGTTGACGCGTGGGCGCGCTCTTTCTTCTCGCTCTGGTGGGGTGACGTGTGGGCGTGCTTTCCTGTGAGAATTGTCCAATAAGGGACTAAGAAAAGTTGTTACGCAATCAGATTTTCATGTTTGAAAAAACTTTACGAAACCTATACGAATGCTGGGGGAGTGTTTCGAGCACAGAAATACTACGTCATACGTCCAACTAGTTTTTTGTACAAGTTCACCATGGCACATTTAACATTGTAAAGAAGTCAGAATGCATGCAACACCGCTAAAAATTCCCTAATAGAAATTTATATAAATTAAATGAAATATTTCTATTATTTGCCAAGCCAATAAACAAACATAGAACCGAAGTTAACTACTTCTTCAGAGGTGTATAAAGACCTTACATAATGAACCGTTATGTTTGTAATACCTTAGAATAAGCTATTTATATCTACATACAGAGCAGGCCTACATACAAGGACTTCGCGGCCATGTTTTATTTCTACAGCGCACGTTTCTTCTTCCTATCCCTGTCCTCTGTAAAACGCATCGCTCTCTCTCTCTCCAGTTTTAGCGCCAATGAGATCTCGCTCTCTCCCTCTCTCTCTCCCCAGTGTCTGGATGTGTACAATATTATTTTAAGCCGATCCTTCTCTCCGCTAAAAGCCTGAGTACCGCAGATCCTTACTCATCTCTGCTGGAAAGTCTTTAAAATATTAACACTGTTTCTAGCTCCGTCTGACTTTTATCCTTCTTTTTCTACTTAAACACAGACATTTTATTTTATGTAATAAATAAGACATCGCTCCTTCTACAGTCATTCTAATGCACGCATGACCTTTTCCCTGCGTCATCATGAGAAGACGCGTTGCAGCAGCCGACGAGATCTTTTTGTACTGTGGTGAACACCGTTGTGTTTGGACAGAGATATTTGTTGAAAAACTATAATACAACGCTAGTTGCCGCTGTAAATCAAAAACTGCGCCTTTAATTTAGTTGTATGTATTTTCATAGTGCCTCCGGTCATCCGGGTGTATCCAGAGACCCAGGCACGAGAGCCGGGGGTCACAGCCAGTCTGCGATGTTATGCTGAGGGCATCCCGGATCCACAGCTCTCATGGCTGAAAAATGGAATGGACATCACCACAAAACTCTCCAAACAACTCACGCTTCAGGGTAAAAAGTCACATAATATCACATCATAACACACGTCAAATTTCCTGCATGTTAAAGTTCACCCAAATATGAAAATGTGTCATAGTTGAATCAGCCTCTTGTCATTTCATAAATGCATGACTTTTATTTCTTACCCAAAACACAAAAGAAAATATTTTGAAAAATTTTCTTAACCGAACAGCAACGGCATCGATTGACTTGCATTGGTTTTGTGTCCATACATTAGAATTGAATGAGTACCGCCGTTGTTTGGTTACCAACATTCTTCAAAATACCTTTTTTTTGTTATGTTCAAAAATTAAAGTCATGCAACAAGTAATGACGGATTTCAAACAGAGAAATCGCACACTTTAAGAATACGAGTGATTCATCTGCATTTATTCAGTTGGCATTTACAAGTAGTTATCAGCTTCAGTTTTTACACAAGCTGATTTAACACCTTAAAGTGGTGTACCCACAACCCTCCACAAGCAGTTGTTGATTCCTGTCATCCTGAAGGAGCTTTATATTGCCTCAGAGCCTGCCGGTTGCGTTGTGGTGGTGATTGACATGTTTGTCATGATCTAGGTATTTTCTCACTTCCACGATGCACCCTGTGGGGGGCTATCATCATCGAATGCTTCTCCAAAGTCAGCTGTTCAAACTAAACCCAACATGACAACTTAAGAACGCTATAAATGTTTCAGCTGTTATCAAAAAATGTTCACGATCCCATTAGAAGGACTCGTATAAATGGAGCCATCACGCTGTTTCTGTCAAGAGTGATTTGGAAGACGTTCAGAGGGAAAAGTTCACTTGAGTCATTCAGTTTTTTTTCTGTCTGCAGCTAATGGAAGCGAGGTGCACATCAGCAACGTTCACTTCGAGGACACGGGCGCGTACACCTGCATCGCCCGGAATGAGGCGGGCGTGGACGAGGACATCTCTTCTCTATTTGTGGAGGATTCAGCTCGCAAGACTCGTATGTATAAATCATGATGCGCAGTCCATTTGTTCTTATAATAGGCCTTCACTACCTGTGTATTTGCATAATTCATCGGACTGAATGTTAATAGTTAATAAACTTCAGGTGTAATAATAGGCAGGGTAGGATGTGAAATAAATGAAGAAGAGTCACACTGACCTAATGTCAGAAATGTTATGGTGCTCTGTATAGGAGCAGGATCAGGATTATCTAAAAAAAATGGGGGGTATTAAAGCGATGAACATTGAGTCATCTACTTTTTTATCTTCCGAACACAAAATAAAATTTTGGTAACCAATCAACACTGGCCCCCATTGACTTGCTTTGTATGAACACAAGACAACTGAGACATTTCTCAAAATATTATGTTCCGCATGAAAGATTATGACAGTGAACTATCACTTTAATACATTCAGATCTAGATTTGGCCACCGTTCATTTTGTACGTTTATGTATGTGAGTACTATTCATTATATTAAAGTGATGTGGGCTGTGAAAGAAGAAATTCTTGCGGGGTCACCCTGCAGTCAGTCAGTCACATTATTGCTAATGACCGTGCAGAGGTGTTGGGGAATGTAGTCCGCTGACTGAGTTCGCAGGCCTAGGTATTGTAGTTTAGCTAGATATGACCCGGCAATGCACTGTACTAGAGCCCTGCATTTCAGCCCGGGCTTATTTAGAACCCTCGGGCCAGGCTTGGGGCCAATTTTTACGTCAGCTCACAAGCAGGACGGGCTTCGGGCTTGTCCTCCATTTTATATATTAGAGATTCATTATATTTCTAACATATATTAGAAATTCATTAAAAAAGAAGCGATAAGAAGTTGATGATGGTAAATTAGAAAGGTCTCCAACCATTTTGTAAGCGAGGGCTACCAAAATATCTAAAATCCTCTAGAGGGATAACATACTTTCAAACTTTAAACATGTGATGCCTTATTTTTACGCTCAGAGAACCAAATTCAGTTTTCTTATATTACAAAATATATTAAAGCTTAGAAGACTTGCTTGTAAGAAAACTTTCATGACGATGTAGCACTTGGCTGATCGGTGTAGTCATAGATTTATTATTGGTGAGCCCTGTGTTTAGCGGGCACCTTACAGAGTTCATGCGGGCCACCAGGTGCCCACGGGCACCACGTTGGGGACCACTGCTCTACACGATGTCCTTTAAGAGATTGTTCTTGTGGCTGTACCTGTGTTCGGAGGCTGTCTCGCTTTCTGTTTGGTCTATTTTCATTAGTAATTCTAAATCTAAGATAATCTTCACGTTGTTGTTATTATTATTATTATTATAAGTTTATAGTTATATTTTACGATTTTACACGGGACAGGGCCCGGCTAGGGTCTGGATTTAAGGCTCTACACTGTACGGCCAGAAGCCGGGGTTTTTCACAGCTCAGACGGCTTGAGTTGTGGCTGCTGTTTTCTACTTGCATGCATAATGGATGAGAGCATTTTCGCTACATCTCTGGCCACTGATCCGGAGACAGTAAATCCAGACCCTTTGATCTCCGCTCTGACAGATGAACTCCCCTACAACTGTTCTAAATTGTCTGCATCAACACTCGCTGTAGACCATCTTGCATGCTTGGGACTCCTCAAGTAGACTATTATAATCTCAGCATGTGTGCTGAAAATATTCTCACAGGTCAGGTTCAGATTCACTCATGGTGGGTCAGCGAGGGTTTTTACGGTCTTGCTTATTAAAGGCCAAAATCACATTATTTTCCATATAAAGTCACCGACACTTCAGCACACGCAGTTCATCTGCTGCTTCTTGCCCTGGAAACAGCTTTTAATTATTGCCGATCAATACATTAGTGTACTTCTTATTCACCTCATGCGTTGATGCTGTCGACAGACCCAGTTGTTGGTTTTGATGCTCTGCGCTATTGCTTTCATTGTGAATACGAGGAACAATTCTAAACTGTCAACTGGGATTACTCCTGACATGAGTTCTTTAATGTCAGGTCTAAACTCCTAAGCTTCAGATGGTACACGGTTCCCTGCCCCCACTGAGAACAGCAGCCCCGCCAACATATTTTCAAAAGGCAACCAACCAGTGCATTGAAAATCCTCATGTTATTGATATCAATAGGCATTTAGTGTGCTGTTTTAACTTATCATGATCATTTGTTCTTGTCGCTTGAATAACTTGTGTTATTTGTACATGCTTGAATACAGAGATCTGTGAGCATTGACACGTTTTAACAAGGTTTAATAAAAGCAAGGAAGGAGGTGGGAACCGGCAAACGTAAAACAAACTTTTAATAAAATAAACAAACAAACAGAAAGTCACTCACGGTCGACTGCCGGCCACACAAACATAATAAAACAGAACATCAAGTCCAGCCCTGGTCCTCTCTCGCCCCCTTTCAAGTGGTCGCTACTCTCTTATCCTTCCGGACATCCTCCGTGAGAGATGCGAGAAATTTCCTCGCGTCACCGTCCTCGCGCTGTTCCCTCACAGCTCTCGTCTAGCCCTGCTCATCACACACGTGTAAGAGTGAAAGCTGGGATGTGTGTTAGGCTGCATGTGTGCAGCCAAGATTGCAGCTTAAGAAAGGTTGTATTGGTCATGTGATATGTTATCGTACATGTAAAGGGCAAACAGGGTGGAGTTAGGGGTACAATGATGAGTAGTTGGGGTCAGTGTCATTCTGAAGGTCAGAGAGTAAAACACACCAGATTTGGAGAAGAGATAATTATCTCAGTCCCTGTCTTCAGTATCCCCATAGTCTCAAAGATTAAACACTGTGCCACAGACAGATATGGTTCTTTGGGCTCGTAAGATTGGATGTTTGCCAGAAAAGTTTTGCTTTTGGCTTTCCCACTCAGTGATTTTTTCACTATTATATGACCAAAAGTTTATTTTAATACGATTTATTTTAATTAATTTTAATATTTAGTTATAAATGTATATTTACTTAATTCTCAGTTTAATTTTAGCTGTATATGTTTGCCTTAAAAGTTTGCACAGTCAATAAAGATTACCAGAATAACATTTCATGTTGTTCATATTGTAACTGTATATATAACAAAAAAAGTTCATAAATCTTGACCTCTGAAATCTAAAATGAGAAAAAATCTAAATGAGAAAGATTAGCATCCAACTAGTCAAAAAACGACAAAGAGTCATTTTAATGTATTTTTATTGCTGTAAATGAGGATATGAGATACTGTAATATGTTACTGGGTATATGAGATACTGTTTCTCATTTCTCATCTCATTTTATTTAGACTTATTTACAATACTACAGCTTGGCTTCCCAAACATTCATTTCAATCTTAGACGTGCCGTTACTCAGTCAGTCGGTATTAAAGATATTAAGTTTATATTTTAACAGATTTCATTCACATTATATCATTTTAAATTATTTGTAAACGATTGGTCAAGGGATGATCACCCCCAAAAATTATATTTGATGATATTTTAAGAAATCTCTGGTTTTAAATCCATACAATAGAAGTCAAATGGGGGTTCTAACAAATATCTTCTATTGTGCTCCGTAGAAGAAATAAAGTCATGCAGGTTTAACATGAGGGTGAAAGAATTTTCTTCTAAATCATGCAAACAATATAATTCAGTTATAAGAGGCAAAGCAGACGCTGCATCACAAGTTGTACTATCATCAAATATTTGAATACACATGTCTCAGAAGATATTTTTGCTTCAGAAATGTCAGCAGATGGGTGCTGTGGGAGGCGGATTAAACAGATGAGCAATTTAAAGCTGGGGTGAAGCGAATCACTCAGGTGTGATTCTGCACATCATCTAAAAAGAAATGAAACAGTATGCTGTTGCCGTCTTGTCAGGGGGGGAATACCAGCCAAGTATTTAAGGCTTTTGGATAAACACCACCTGGAAACATACAAACAATAATAATTCTGATATCCCTATGGTTTCCCATGCAGCTGTGTGGTTCGAGGAATATAGGATTCGTGTTGTTATCAGGAGGGATAGTTGAAGAAAACTAAGAAACAGATGCGGAGAGGAAAAGCTCGGAAAATAAACAGTGTCTCCGAGTACCCACACAATTCCACACTCAAACACGAAACTTTGATATAACAGGTGCCTCGCCAAAAGCCAGCGGAGTCCGTTTGAGGGCGGTTATTTTGTACGTGGATCTGTTTTTAGGATTGGTGAAGCAGGATAGCGTTTAGGGAACCTGTCAGAATTAGCATTTCACACCCTGTAATTCTGTGTTCTTCTCTGTCACGCACTGGGCCCATCAAAATAATGTAGGCTTCTCTCTGGCATGGCATTCTAGGATATGTGAGCTTTTATTCTGATCATTCTGATCTCTCTGGCATGGCATTCTAGGATATGTGATCATGCTCACCTCTGCCATTCATTGCTCAGTGTGCAGGGTATTTATGCTAAGTGACTACAGCTCTGATCCAATACTCAGAATAAAATTGTATTGTGTGGCCTGTAAGGATTGAACGAACGAGTGGATGAACCAAATCCCCATATCCGATAAATAGTTCATATTTGCTTTAATTTACATGTTCCTCATGCTTTCCGATTAGCATTATGTAAGGAACTAATTTGGTATTTTGATTATTAATTTTAAATGAGTACCAATGCTTTGTAAACAATGATTTGCTTGAGTTGAGTCTTTGCAGCAAAGTCAAGTTTATTTAAATAGCGCTGTTTACAATGTTGCATTGTTTTAAACCAGGTTTAAAGGGAAAAGAAAACACAAAAAAGTCAAATTGGTGTAAAGATTACAAACAGAGAGGACCATCCTAATAAAAGCAATGTTAATGGAATTTGCAGATGTTAATGTAATATCAGAAATCTCCCAGTGAGCAAGCCAACACGGCAACGGTGGCAAGTAACCAAAACTCTGATGATGAATAAATGGAGAAAAAACCCTGGAGTGCCAGTTCTCTGACGTATTAAAAAGTCAGCGACTTTAGAGTAAACAGCGATTCAGTTCACAAACAGATACAGTGTGAATGATTTATGAATCTGACAGCTCTGGTTTCTAAGTTATTTGATTTATAGACTCAATGATCAGAATAAAAGCTCTTTAAAGTGCCAAATTATAAACGAATAATGATTTACAATACATTTTGATCCATTCAGTTAAATTCACATTTATTTATAAAGTGCGTTTCACATTGTATTTCATTTTAAAACAGCTTTACGGAAAAATGTTGTAAAAATCAATGTATTAAAGGTCCAGTGTGTAATTTTCGGGATAATCGATTGATAGAAATGCAATCATATACTGTATACATAGCTTTGTCTTCAGAGGTGTATAAAGAGTAACGTACACAATGAAGCGTTATGTTTTTATTACCTTAGAATGATCTATTTCTACATACACCGCGGGTCCCCTTGCATAATTCGCCATGTTCTGTCAGCCGTCGTAGTATTTCAAAAGTGAAGGGTGGAGTGAGTGGTTGGTAGCATTTCGCAAACTTGCCGCTGGATATTACTGACTGGACCTTTAATATTTCCATTCTTTTTTCTAATTTACATAGTTGTATTGTTTGAAAAGTAGTGGTCACAGTATATGCTTTGTGTCTCTCTTCAATTGAGTTTTTTACATGAGTCAATTAGGACCAACTTGAACCAAGACGTGTCTGAGGTCCGACTGGCCTGCTCATAGCTCATACTCTGTATCACCGCTCTAAGGCAGAAATTAATGGCAAATTCCTCTTTTCTCCCAAAATCAGATGTTTTTCTCCGGGAGAGGGATTCAGCATCCGCCGCTCTCTGAAGTATTGCTCTACGCCTGAGGGCATTAACCTCAATATCCAAAAGACTTTAGAAGTGTGTATTAAAGTTAGAAAAGCCAACACCAGCCAAAACAAAGCAGAGGACTTGGAAGGAACCCCAGTTTACTTCATTTTGTCTTATACATGTTGTTTACATTATGTGCAAAAAAATATGGCTTGCATGTTCATCAACAGTACAGCATAATTAATAAGTCTTCATAATTATCTGATCTCTTAACTATGTGGAAGCACCGTTGGGTTTTGCATAGCAGCGAATTAACATGACGGACTCAGAACTGCATTTTTCAGCTCATGAATACTTTGATAGGTCAATGAATGATTCAGAGAGCTAAAGCAGAGATGCAGACCCCAGGCGTTTGTCGTGATTAGTTTTGCTTTTGTGATGGAGACCTAATTAGAGCCCGACACCGGCCTTTACCTGGAACGACATTACTGTCATCCTGCAGCATTGCCGTTTACAACACTGAAGCTTAAAATGTGACACGGCCAAGAATGCCTTCAGAAAACCATTTCAAAATTATTTCCTGTTTTTCTACTTCAGTTTTTAGATTACATCGATGCATTAACTCAGCAAAAAAACTTGACTATAGACGTATTGAAGATGAACTCGGTTGCTCCATCACTCATCTTGTGTCTCAGTGATGAAATAAGAGTGCCAAAGAGAAGAGAATGAGAATTGTGAAGCACAGATGAATTGTAAGAGAGGGAGAACGATAAAGGCTGGGACAGAGTTAGAGGAAATCAGATAAAGAACAGTTGGAGGTCACAACTTTACTACAAAGTGCACTCAGTAATAAAGCACTGATATAATGGTCTATTGTTTCCTGCTAATGGGTCACATTTATCAATAGATTTCTGCTGTGACAAGTATTGCACATGTATAATAATGGCATATTGGTCGTTTGTGGGAAATGACCACGATTCTCATTTTTACCACAGTACAACATAAATGAGCTGAATCATTTCCTCCTAATGGAGGTGTTTTACAATCAATTCTGTACAGAAATGCTTTAAGAATGATTTGCTTAATTGTGATTGTTTGCTTAATTTTTTATATAGTTTTTTGGGTTGTGCTTCAACACTTGCAGGCCACTTTCGCCAAAACTCCAATATAGAGGTATTCGATCATTATTATTGGGTCATCGATCTCAATCTCTAAAGTTTAAAGTGTTTCAAGAGGCAATACCAGCCAGCGTCAGCGGTTACGGTAAATAATCACGCCTAATACGAAGATAAGCCTGGACTTTCACCTCCATGCACATTGTTTCCTCTGTGTTTTCGCTGCGGTTTGTGTGTGTGGGGATGTGAACCCAACGTATAAATCCCCGCAGGCCGACCTCAATGTATAATGATGGTACGGTATGGATTACACATGTGTGAGACAAATCAATAAGCTCCTTGGGTTGCCGAGTATAATTACTTTGGCCAAATCAAACACAGCTCTCAGTTGGTTTAAACAACATTAGGGAAAATAACAAGGAATTGCAAATGTTGTGCTGCGTGTCTAGAAGGGTTTCAGCTGACCTTCATGTATGTGCTATATGATGTGGGAACAATATGCAAACATTTTTCTGATTTTAGCATTTTTCTATTTTCTTGCAGTGGCAAACATTCTCTGGAGAGAAGAAGGTAGGCATTTTTATACAATTTGAAAGTAAAGACTTTCACAAAACCTACATTATACTATATTCACTATATATTTTAATTATTTAGATAATATTTTGACTATATAGTTTAACTCAACTTATGTTGGACACCCAGGGAATGTAAATGTTTATTAAATGTACGGCTCGAAAATATTATAAGCATCTGCAAGTGTAAATTGCTGACCGGTCAATGTGTTTTCAGTCAATCGTGCTTATATAATTTTATGCGTCACACTACAGGTTTGGGAATCGGAAACATGTTCTATGTGTTTTATGAGGATGGTATTAAAGTCATCCAGCCGGTGGCCTGTGAGATTCAGAGACACATCAAACCCAGCGAGAAGCTTCTTGGCCTGCAGGTGAACCATCTTATAAAATAATATTTAACTTCCTGAATGTACAAAATAAAGCCTTTGATTCCCTTCAACATGCTTTAACCCAAAGCAAAGAGTTATTTTGAGCATTCATACTGGATTCGAGTACAAGACAAGTACAGGAGAAATGTATTCAATGTGGGTAAGAAAGAATCCAGGTGAAGGGATTTGACTGGTCAACTGTTAAAAATAGTTGTTTATCTTAATGAAAAATTTGTTAGCAATATTTAAGACTTTGTTGGCTGCCTGTGACATCACAGCTCCGTATAGATGTTTATGAAGGCTTTTCAGGGCAAACTAGGGGGCTTCAAGACTACTTTTGTTTATGGGACTAAATTAGCATTAATATAATCTTAAACATAAAAAACAAAGATGTTTCATTAGCTTTTTGTTATTTCATAATAAATGTAGCGCCCCCTCCTGTCCTAGGTGTATCTAACCTTTGGAATATTGGACGCTTGAACCCAGATTCATTTATTTTGTCTCTCGACTTGATCTTATAATCAATATGTGACCCTTGGTTATACACTACTTCTTACAAAGTGCAACTTAGACCCCTGTAAACCCACTGTTATCCAATTACAGCTACTTATCTGTTCTATTGAAGGGAACAACACACTATGTAACTCAAATATGCAATGAATTTATTTAAAAGATGAAATAAACAAAAATTACCAAAAGAACCAAAATGAAATTCAACATGAATGAAATCTGTTCCACCAACTTCGGAATATACTGGTGTATTCAAATACAGTGTCTGATTGAGTCTTCTATGCACCACAGCACTTAAAGGGGCTAACCTCTTAAACACACGCACACGAACCCCCGTTGCAGGCCTGATACGTTGCTTGTGTGCGTTGAGGCCGAATAAAACGTAAAATGGCCGCTTCACTCTATAATAGCACTAACAAATAAACAAAGGGTACCTGGGTGTAGATGGCAAGGGTTAACGATTTCCGTCTCCCGTCAGATCCATCCACGCGAGAACGTCGTCCGTTAGGCAACCCTGTGATGTCCCCGCGCTTGGAGCTCTATCTCGACTCTCCTCAGTAAGGGATAAACCTGAGTAAAGTTTCTCACCGGTAACACTAATAGTACAGTTCACTGCAATAACGATCAAAGATTAAACCATAACAGTTCTTCCGAATCGCGTCGTGTTGACTTACAACAGAATATTATTATGTTTAACACTTTAATACTGCAGTTCTGACTATATTTCACACAAATAAACCAACGCACATTGTTGTCATGGCGACAAATCTCGCTTCCTCCTTTCCGTTTTTTCTCTCTCTTGACTGACATTCGCCCTGGCCAATCACCGTTGCCATAACTGACATGAGACGGGATCAAGTTGTTTCTTTAACCAATAACGTTAAACCAAACACAACTTACTGACATGAACATTTCTGAACAGGTACACTTTGATTCAGTAATAAGCTCGAAACCAAGCAGCACATTTCTGCATATTCCCATTTAAAATAAATAAAATACAAATAATAATAAAGAACAATAATAAAGAAATTAACCCAGGGTTACATAAATATACAGTACATCTTTCTACCAAACTTTAGAATATTTGTTTGGGTAGAATTTCTGAGTTAGGGGTCTTAAAGTAAAGGTTCATCCAAAAATGAAAATTCTATCAACATTTACTCACCATCTTGTCATTTCAAACCTCTATGACTTTCTTTATTCTGAAGAACACCAATATATTTTGAAGTTGGTAACTGGGCAATGGCGGTAACCATTGACTCCGATTCTATAGACACAAAACCAATGCAAGTCAATGGGTACTGCCGTTCGGTTACCAACAGTCTTCAAAATATTGGCTTTTGAGTTCTGCAGAAGGAAGAAAGTTTAACCGGTAGTAAAGTCAATTATTACAGAATTGTCACTAAGATATTTACATTTACATATGCATTTGGCAGACGTTTTTATTCAAAGGGATCGAACTCACGACCTTGGAGCTGTTAAAGCCATGCTCTTACCACTGAGCTACAGGAAAGCTATTTACATATATGCATTTGGCAGACGTTTTTATCCAAAGGGATCGAACTCACGACCTTGGAGCTGTTAAAGCCATGCTCTTACCACTGAGCTACAGGAAAGCTATTTACATATATGCATTTGGCAGACGTTTTTATCCAAAGGGATCGAACTCACGACCTTGGAGTTGTTAAAGCCATGCTCTTACCAATGAGCTACAGGGAAGCTATTAGATATTATTGTGGACAATGGGGGCTTCAAAGTCAATAGGATTGAGGTCCACTGCTTCAGAGAAAAAAATAATCACATGGTATTCTTAGCTCAGGTGATTGCTCACTTCAAGGGCGGATCTGCGCTAGATGAGAAACTAGCCATTGACATGAATGAGAATCCCAGCATTGCCTAAGGTAGGGGGTATCATTTCTGGACGCCATTATTTTTAAAGAGCTCACTTCCTGTCTAATTTCCTGCTGCAGCTTCTCGGTCACCAAAAAAAGAAGCTCCTTTCTTGACATGACCAATATTTCAACTCCATCTAATTAGGATCACAGCAAGCCTCATGTGCCCGCAGTTAAATTAGATCATCAACAGAGAAACCGGTTCCGCTCCTCCCTCCGATACTTACATCGCTTACAACCCACCTTGAAGCTGCATATCATTTCTGGGATCTTTCTGATAGACAGCTGTTAGATTTATACACGCCATTAAAGCGGTGCTCTGGTCTTCTCTGCAGTTTCATCAGGTCCGCTATGCTGATGATACAAGTGTTTGTGTGGTGCTTTAGGCTGGTGAGAGCTGGAGTTTGCAGTCTTAAGAGAGGCAGGAGGCCTCTATTAGAACATCAATCAAATGCCAGCAGGCCCCCATGCAAACCCTGACTGGGGAAGAATGTTTAGAGAACATTATGATATGTTTCTCCCACGTTGTACTTGTGGGAAATAACTGTCACAGCTAATTTCTTCCTTTTTAAATTCTCTAATCATTATGAAGATGAGAGGATTCATTGCGGTTACATTAAATGGCTGGACAGTAAATAGTGTACTGTATATGCATTAGTGTTTAGATGCAACCTATATCAACTATCAAATCAGGTAGCATATAGAAACAAATTATTATTTTCTCAAAATGTATTTAATCACTGTTTGTTTTCATCGGCAGTATGTTAGGTTCTGAGCTTCAGGACTAGAGGGAACTCACTTCACAGCGACGCCATAAAAGAAAAATTTTTGGTTCCCCAAAGAACCATTCAGTTAAAAGTTATTTAGAGAACATTTCCGTTCATAATTTTTTGTTTAAATAAACTTTCTTACTAAAAGGAGCCTTTTGTCTAAAAAAAAGAACCATACAGGCAAAAATGGTTCTTATGGCATCGTGTAGCATCTTTATTATAAAAGGGACCGTTCACACAAAAACAAAAATTCTTTCATCATTTGCTCACTTTGTTGCAAATCTGTATAATCTTTTTGTTCTGATGAACACAGAGAAAGATATGTGAAAGAACGCTTGTAACCAAATAGTTCTTGGCCACCATTGACTACCAAAGTAGGAAAATTGACGATTGGTAGTCAAAAGTGCCCCAGATCTGTTTGCTTTCCCACATTCTTCAAAATATCTTCTTTTACATTTACATTTATATATTTGGCAGAGGCTTTTAGTCAAACATTATATATATATATATATATATATATATATATATATATATATATATCTTTCTCTGTGTTCATCAGAACAAATAAATGTATACAGATTTGAAGCAACTTGAGGGTGAGTAAATGAAGACATAATCTTAATTTTCTTTGAGGGTCTGAGGAAATTCAGGTTTCAGGTCTTTCTCCTAATACCTATGATAAATACAACTCAAATGACTCAAAAGATAATATTGTTGACCTGTGGTAAGAAGCAATTAACCAAGAAGCAATTAAGATATTTGTGGTGCTTGTTTTCCTGTGGGAGAATAACTAGTGCTGGATCTGTGGACATGTTACAAAAGTTGTATAAGCACAAAGTCTCCAAAGGTTTTTGTCGGTAATCTGAAGAGTTCGGTATATTCTTTATTTCATTATTTAACACCTACAAAAACCATTTTTTGTGAAATGTTTTGCCTGGAAAAAGCAGCATCCTTGCTGTTTCTTTACAAGAAATGGCACTTTGTGTGATAATGTGTGTGATAATCTAACCCAGTGCCCTTTTTACATTTATAAAGGATTTTTTAGATGATTGTTTGGTTTCTCAGTCTTCTACTTCTGTTTATTCTTTGTTTTTCCATGTTTGAGATCAATTAGAGCCATAAGCGCTTTAAAGCCAGTTATTTTTGCACAAAATTAAAGCATCTACTTGAGCAAGACCCATCCGGTTACATCACTCTGTGACTTGATCGTCATTGACAGCCCTTGAGTAGCCCAGTCAACAGCATCACCACAGGAGACGCCCATCAATCAAGCAACATTTTTAACCATGACAACGTCTGCCTCAGGCCCGTCAAACACTGACATCTCGTAGGTTCTGTTTTCGTGATGACATTCCATCCAATATCGGTTAACATCCATTAGGTCACTTCCTACACTACAGAGTCTTCTAATGTTTAGTGGATGTAGTTCTTATTGGGTTTTGAAGAGCCAATTTACTTGAGTGGCTGCATGAAAACCTGAAGTCAAAGATGCAAATAGTGGCAAATTGGATTATATTGTTGAATGCACTTGAATTATTCCACAGATAAGGGACTTTCACCTTAAGGAGCCGGCAGGAGATGCTTCCACCTTGAAATTAAAACTTTCCACAGCCACAAACACACTACGTTCTATAGTTACTTTCACTTTTGTGAAGGTCAGTCTAATGATCCATCTTGTTTCTATATGTAGTCAGTTTTGATGACCTGTTTTTTTTATTTTAAAGGAGGAGGTTTGTCCAAAAACCGAGGGGGAGACAGATCAAAAGTGTCTGTGGACATCAGCAGTCAACGTGAAGGACAAGTTCATTTACGCCACTCAGCCTCTGCTCAACAGACTGCTCATTGTAGACATCCAGTCCCAGAAGGCCGTTCAGGTAAGGAAGGGTATCAATAACCCAAACCATAAACATCTCATAAACCCATCCTCGGGTTTGATTTTTTAATGCCGAGACAGTTTACAAATACTGTATTCGAAATCCATGCAAATGTATTTATGTGTTACGTGTACTGAATAATTTATAATCCTCAAATCACGCTAGGTGCAAAATTATGTTTAAAGTGATAGTTCACACACGAATTCGGTCATCATTTACCCTCTTGTCAAGTCAAATCACAAAAGAAGATGTTTTGAAGAACGTTGGTAACTGAACAACAGTGGCACCCATTCACTTCTACTGTATTGTATGGACCATAAAATCGGTGAAAGTTATACGGGTGCCGGTTAACAAAATTCACCAAAATATCTTCCTGTGTTCTGCTCAGTTTAAGACATTTTCATGAAAACTGGTCGGACATTGTTTTTATAAATTTGTTTATCTGGGCCAAAGACGTTCAATTATTGATTCTAATAAAGAGTGCTGAAATAACGATTTGACATGCACATCTTCTCCAACAGATACTTCATAGAAACAGTTTGCTTTGCTTTTACCATAATGCCAATGGACAAATGCCATTGTCCAAGAAAGCCATGCAAAATACTTACATTGTGGAGTATTTTACAATAAATGCCACGTCAGGTGAATACAGAGCACCTGGAGAGAAAAGAGAAAGAGAGCGTAATCATTTTTGCAATTTGCACAAAAAAAAATATTCGTGTGCATCCATGTAAGCACAATGAGGTATGAGAATTGCACAGTAAGGCCATCAGTGCACCAAATGAATCATTACGTTCCCAGTGGAATATATTCAGTCAGGTGACATGGAATAAATATGGATGCACAGCTATTATTACAAACGGGCCGTGCTATTGTTGCTGTCAGCATTCCATTTAAATGCACACCCATAAGCAAGCTCTTCACGTCCAGATGTTCAGCCGGGCGTGAGATGCGTTTTGTCCGTCATGGCCAATTGCTGTGGTGGTCTTGTAACTTTGATTGTGACTTTTGTAGAATGTCAGAAAGCGTGGGCTTTTAGTAAAGGAGAATCTGTGCTGTGAATTACAGTAATGAGTTTTCACAGGAGCTCTTTAGAAATAAGCAATGTGAAAAATGGATCAATTTCTCAAAGTCTTGAGATGATTTTGAAATTCTACTTTACTAAATGATAGAAAAATGCATAGATCCTTTCCAAACATTTTGTAATGTAATTGCAGCATCTTAATTTTTGCAAGGATGTGAAATATTTGAGTAATTGTGTTCTAGATAGATAGGACGACGCGAATATTGCAGTTAAAAAGATTGCTTTTCTTTTTGCATTCATGAGAAAGTTTTGCGTCTTTCATAAGTCAATTTCAAAAGTCTATTTCAATATTCACATAGTTAAAAGTATGTCATTCAACTAGATACTTTCGCTTTTAACGAAGTAAAATTTTGACAGTATCCATACTTTCACTTTATAATTACTGTAATAATTTAACAAAAACTTTTTAGTTGAGTTTTTCACCTCTATTAATCTGTTGTTGTCAATAGACTGTGAGCACGGACCATGTTCCAGTGATGCTGCACTATGACAAGTCACATGACCAGGTTTGGATTCTGAGCTGGGGAGACCTCGAGAAAAACTTTCCAACACTCCAGGTACGCTAAATTCATCACAGACACAGCTGAAAAACAGCCTTTCCTGCCGTCACTACTAATGTTAAAACTTTCCTTCCCTGTCCATTTAAAAGAGTTTATATTACCATCCTGTGACTGCATTCACAGTTTCTGAAAAATGCTCTGAAATAGGATCACTAGTTCTGTCTACTGTCCCATCTGCCTTTCGTGGAGGAGAGCATAGATAATAAAAGGCATGCTAAATATAATATTGTAATGCACAATAACATTCAAAAAGTGTTTTTTTGGCACTTAACTGCCTGGTTTCACAGACAAGGCTTAAGTCAAGTCCTAGAATTAAATCAAGTTTGAGCTGTCCTAACTTAAAATATCTTGCCCTGACATATTTTATAAATATAAAACTGCCATTGTTTTGTCTCAAGATGCACATTAACGTTTTTTTTCTCATTGACTTCTGTAAAATGACTTAAAGTGGCCGTATCTCAGACAGTTTCTACATATCTATGGTTAATCTTGAGTACTTACAGAATAGTTTCGCACTCTTCAACTTTCAGTAGAGTCTTTGTAGTTTGATCACATTTATAAACGACAGACACGGCTGTTCGAAGTTAATTTCTAAATGTTTTATTTCCTTTTTACAACTTTGCGATCAGAATCGATAAGCAGAATCGGAATTAGAATTGATAACATTCAAACATTACTCAACCCTATATTTATAAACAATATATAAATATTACAGTATACAGACAAAATATATACATAATGCTTAAACAACACTGTTATTTGAGACGTAATACTGGCATTAATGTATTAAAATTTTCATTTTATGCAGCTCAATTAAATTATTAATGTAGCTGAAATAGGTAATCAAAAAAACTATTCTGAATAAACATGCATTGCCCGAAAAGTGTTACAATTATCCCTGCTCTCCCTAGAAGAGATGTTCCTGCTGTGTGTGTTTTGATGATTTCAGTTGACACTTTTAGAGCGTTTGCAAAGTGATGTAAAATTGAACCAGCACAGCGAGGAATCTCAGTGGGGTAACGTATCACATGATTGGCACTGTTATGGTCCCCATAATGCAAAGCTTTGGCTAATCATAGTCAGAGTACATCAGTTCCTTAAGAAAAGGGTAATTCTGGCCTTCTGAGCTGTCATAAAAGTTAACAGAGTACTGCTTATTACAGTGTTTACAACGAGGTTGCCTGAGTAAGTAAATCTCACTGTAGTGTTTATTTGGCTCTATGTGTGTGTTTGTGAGAGCTCCAGTAAAAATGCTTGTGTACAGTAAATCTTCTGTGCATCAGGTGATCAGCCAAGCCAGTGGAAGCACGTCCCATCACACCATCCACACCCAACCAGTTGGCAATCGCTTCGACAGGGTGGAGGATTTCTTCATACCTCCCATAAGCCTCACCATCAATCACATCAGGTGAGAACGAGAGAGAGACCTCCAACATCCTTTAGTTATATGAGCTACATATGATCACACCTACTGTAATTATAACTCTACCCGAGAGAAAACAGCTCCAGATCTCTATGGTGTGTAAATTACATTCAGAGACTGACATTTGGATCTTAATAAGTCATTTTGTGCATTCATAGTCACTCACATGGGGAAGTAGCTTTAGCAGCTGTGGAGAGGGACACGGTGAGTTTAAACCCTGAATAAACAGACCAGGAGATATTGGCTGGATATGGAAATCTCATTTGAATTTATTAAAATCTGAGTTGAAGATTACTGAGCATGCATGCTGATCCTCTTACTGCCGTCCATCCCCACCCCCCGTGTACAGACGAATGTTTACCTTTGCTATCATGTCATGCTGATATAAGAAATAATGACTCATTTTCAAGCGCTAGAGAGATGTACTTGTTCTCTACCAAGGAAGAGCAAGTCCCGCTTGCGAGAACAAGAGCACTAAGGCAAACAATGTAAAATGTTCAGATAGAAATGAGAAATGTTTCAGTCTTGGGCTTTGCTTTACAACATGCAAACTTTGGGTATAATACACTGTTAAAAAATTCACCAATTTAAAGGAACAGTTCACCCAAAAATAAACATTCTGTCATGAATTACTCAACCTCACGTTGTTCCAAACCTGTATAATTGGAAGAATGTTAGCAACTGAGATTTCTGGGGCACCATTGACTGCCATAGTAGGAAAAATGTAGTCAAAGTTGCATCAGAACTGTTTGTTTTCCTAAATACTTAAAAATATATATTTTTAGAATGGTGCCTCAGAAATCTCAGTTGCTAACATTTTTCCAAATATGTTTTTCTTTTGTTTTACAGAACAAAGAAATGTTTACAGGTTTGGAACAACTTGAGGTTGAGTTATTCATGACAAAATGTTCATTTTGTTCTTTAAACATCAAAATTTAAGCTTTTAACTTAAATCACATTGGCTTTACAAGTCATTTGAACTAAAAATTGTTGTTGTATTTCGCATAACTTATCAAAATGAATTTATTTCAAATATAACTAAGACAGCGAAATATAGCTTTTTCATGTCAGTTTATTTAGTAATATTTAATAATATTTAGTTTAATGTCAATTTGATTTAACTAAAAAGCTTAAATTCAAAAGCTGCCTTAAATTTTTAAGTTGTATTATTATATTATATATTATTATAATATTTTTAGAAAGGCTGCATTTTTGACAGATACTTTTTGGAGTGTAATATATAGATATACTGTAGCTATGCACATTTGATTTTTTATTAACATTTCAGTGAGTTTGTTGCAGTGCATTATGGGATTACTTTCACAACAGATATAGTGTATGCATGCAGCAATTCATTTTACAAGGTGATCTGTTTGTATGAATTCGTATGATGTAATAGGTTTTTGTGTAATCTGCTTTCTCATCTGTGATGTTTAGGGGATTTTATGTTTCGATATGATTTACAGGAATTCATACAAAATGTAGCTAGCTCATAAAACAGTTATTAATTCTTCTTTAAAGGCATTATAATAATGCGTTGATTGTCTTTGTGTCATTAAGTGTGCCGTTTATGCCTTAAAATAATGCCTACAGACTTCATTAGGTATTACCACAGAGCTTTAGATCCTAAGAGGTGACACTAATAGAGATTCTTTCCAAAACCAAATCAATTTAAAGCATATTTGCAGCATCCAATGAGAAAATTCAGTCAGATTAGTATAACTGAGATTCATTGAACAATGAGTTTTTATGCAACACTGAATTATTACAAGATTTCTGTCATTTGCAATCTGTTCAGTAATAGAAGTTTGTGTTTCCATGGTCGAGCACTTAAGTGCGTCTCTTTCTGTTGTTTCTTTATTCTGTTGTATAAATATTGTGGAATGAATACACGGCAGTTCAATAACAGAGCTCTTATCACAGCTAGTGACCAGCTTTTGTTGAAGGACATGAGAGATCAGAGTTTCACAATAGAGAGTTCATCCAGAGGATACAGCGTAATGCACAAAACATGTTTAATTTGCAATCCATCCAGAGACTGGAAGTCGCATGGCTCGCGCACACACACACCCAACAACTTACAAGCTTCCTTCTCATAGAAGAGTTAGCAAACCATGCAGTTCGCTTTTATCTCAATATTTACTCCCAGGGATATAAATTCTTTGTGCTTGTTATTTCCACACTGCAATTTGGTTCCCTGTCATCGGAGTTCAGTAAACATCTGCCTCGTTTTTCCTGAATAAACTGCGGAACTCGCCTGAGGGTATGTACACTGTTTTGGCTCTCTGCCTCAAGAGGCTGGTGACATTTAGCGGTGTTGTCCTGTCTCTGATGGGGTAATGTGTTGCAGTGTTCCACGTCAACAGAGTGCACCATCAGCGCTCCACCCTGCAATAGAGGTTAACTCCAGTGTAAAGAATTATAGCCCTGTGATGTTCGCCTGGCACAAGTCTGGATTTATCACATCATCGTTCGGGTCAAGAAGTAGAGTTTCTTTGAAAAGCCTGTTATATAACATGTTTGAGGAATTACATCATTGGTCAACTAAGGGGAAATAAGACAGAGAGAGGAGGAATATACACTGTGTTAGATAACTCAAAGAATGTGAACAAACAGGGTTATTCCAGTTTTTTTCACTAAAGTGCAGTTATTGGCAAAACCCTAAAATATATTAAATGGAAATTGTTTATTATTGTCTTTTATTATAATTATTTTATTATAATTCTCATTCTTTGTAATATGTTGAACATTATTATTATGGATTAAGTATTAATTAGGAATAGTTGTAAGACTTTATATTATTATTATTGTTGTGGTCTTTATTACTGTAATTACTGGCAGAAACGTAAGACATATTACATGGAAATCGTATTTTATTATTTTTTATTAATATTTCTACAACTTAATTTTATAAATAGTACATTATTGTTATAATTTTTATGGAATTATTGTTGTAGTAGGTTTTTTATTAGGAATCATTTTAACACATTTTATATTGTTGTTGTTATCATTATTACTGTTTTTATTATTATTAATTACTGTTAATTCTATTCTTTATATATTTCATTATTATTGTTATTAGTTGGTATAACTTTTGTTTTTTAAATGTGTTAATGTTAGGTTAACATTTAAATTGTTGAAAACACATTCAAATTAAAGACCCTTATTGTAAATTGTTATCCCAGGAAAAAATAGTGCACTAAAATACACTTTATTTAATAGCAAACTTCCGTGAGCTATTTTCTATTCTAACTCATTAGGTTTGTGCTTATAAAATATAGTCTATAGTTTTCATGCTGTTTCAAAATAGCACAGTTAAACACTTTACATTTACAAATTTAAAGTTGAAATGATACATTAAGATATATATTTGTGTCTATCAAAACATAAAAAATATATGCATGCTAGAACAACATTTTACACATAAAAGCCTGTGAATACTAACTGGGGTCACCAAGGGGCTGCATTCATTGTTCATGTCTTTGAAGGAAAGTTGTGTAATCCGCTGGAAAATATAATATGATCTTCTACTGGTAAATAGCAGCAGTGTTGTGTGTACTGAATGCTGTTGTAAGGGAGAATGTGTTGTGATCCGTGATCCAATTATACTTCATACTTTCCTCATTTAAAATGCCTCGTATGTTTTGAATTCATCCGTGGCGGTGAATTGTTCAGGAGGGATTTATAAAGGGGAAAGAGACTCTATGTGGCATTTCAGTCAGGTTGTCAAATTATAACAACATTTACAAACCTTCACACTGGGAAAATAATAACCTAGGAGTCCCGTTCACGGCATTCATTGACTTACTGTCACGCTTTTATCCACAAGCAGCCTTCGGGCGAACATGTTTGTGTATAACCAGCAAGCAATAAATATCTGTATTTTTTTGGTTTATTCCTTTTTTAATTGTACAGTAAGCCTTTTGTAAATTCTTATTACATATTTTCCAGGATCTAAAGGGTAAGTTGGATAAATATTGAATAGATTTGTATAAATGAAAGTCTGCTGATGGATAACGAAATGTTTATTTTTCGGCGTAAAAAGGGTTGTTTTGAGATGCCTGAGGTGAAAATGCAGCAAAGCATTGATTCACGAGAGCAAAGTGCTTCAATTAATTGCTCTACAGTGGTGATGTAAACAAACCCATGGCAAATCGCAAACTATACACAATGCTACACATCTACAATGTGTTATATTATGATATTATAGAGCTGCCCTGTATATTAACTATGGTGGCTTTATTCCTCTGGCTATAGATATCCTGAAGAGAGAGCTGTGTGTGTCAACTCTAAAAGATATATGTGACTCTTAAGAATCTGCTTCTGGTACCATGAGATACATCATCTCATGCCCCTGTAGAAATGTTTTGCTCCTTGCTGCCGCTGGGAAACCTGTTTCTAATCACTGTTCAGTGATGCATGTTTCCCTGTGGCTCTCACAAGGGGCTGCATCAAACATACATCTGTAAAACAATGTTGAATACGTGATTGCAAAAAGCATTTTTAGTGATCCCCCTGGCATTCAAGCCTCTGGTCTTTTTACAAAACAAAGAGTTTGGTTTGTGTTTGGAACAAGCCGGCTCTGTAAATCTTCAGAATTGGATACAGCGCTTATGGCGAATCCCACATATTTACGTGTCTGCTTTGGTAGACGTTTTCATCCAAACGGATTTACACAGTTCACAATATACATGTTGTCACTTGTACATGAATCCTTCAGAAATTGAACCCATGACTGTGCCAACGCCATCTAACAGTTGTGCTACTGGAGTGTCTTCTGAAAGAAATGTATGCAGTAATCAGTACATCTGATTCGTGAAATAGAAAGTACAATAAAGTAATACTGTACACTCTTAAGATAAATTGTTCTAAATAGTATCAAAAAGCAGATACCAGAATCCTTTTGGGTGCTAAAAGAAACCTTTTTCAAGTAAAGAAATAAGCATATTTTAGCATAAAAGCAGTAGAAATTACATAACAAAAAATGTACAGAAATAAAATTATATACAGTATATAACCAGGAAAATTTAAAAGAATAGATGGTTACTATTTGAATATTACCAAGCTGCAAGATTATACAACAAGCAGTGCAGCCAAGAAGTCAGACAGGCAATACAATTATTTCATCTTATATTGTTTGCTATGTTAAGTGGCAAATACTACATCCATTATGTTTATGTGTGATAACGATTTTGAGATTCTGGCCAAACAAAAGTAGGGTCTGGCATGGGGCTCAAATTTGCCGGCCATTTGCAGGCCATGGTCATAACATATTCCCACCTTGCTATGGCCGTGGTCATCATCCATTAAAGCCTATTGAGATTGTCTGAACGTACCAAAAGTTTGGCTTGCATGTAATTTCCCACGCCTTAATGAGAGTTAAACCGAGTTTATATTGTTTGGCTCAAATGATCGTTGTTTGAATCTGAATCTCTTACTCCATACAGCACTACATGTACAAGAAGTCTAGGTGTTTGGTTTGACAACAATCTTAAAGTTGATTAGTGGATAAGTTCTGGGGTCAAGTCCTGTTTTATCATCTTCGACTCAGACGACGGTGAAGCCCTTTTTGTCTCTCAAGAAGTTTGAAATGGTTATGCATAGTTTTGTAACATCTCGATTGGATTACTGCAACACATATGCATTTGGTTCAGAATGCAGTGGATCGGGTTCTTTGCGGGAAGCACAAACATGAGTCTATCCCATCTCTTTTGATTTCATTGCATTGGCTGCCTGTCAAATACAGAATAGATTTAAAATGTTTAATGTACGTATGTATAAATCTCTTCATAATCAGGCTCCACAGTACCTATCTGAGTTATACACTCAGTCATGAGCTCTCAGATCTGACTCTGGCTTCATACAAGTTCCCAGGTCACATTTTAAAAAGGTGATCGTGCGTTTTCTGTGGTTGGCCCTAAGTTCTGGAATAGTCTCCTAGTTCACATCAGAACTGCCTCAAGTTTATCTATTTTTAAGTCTACTCTTAAAATGTATTTCTTCTCCTTGGCATTTAATATTGACCTGGTATGCGATGATGAACCTTATACATTTCAAAATGTGTGTTGTTATAGTCTGTGTTTTATTACTTAGAATTGTATTGACCTGTTGTCTTGCATACCCTGTAGAGCACTTTGGTCGACTTTGGTTGTACTATAAAAAGAAATGTTGTATTGTATTGTAAAGAACCTTTCAAATTTTATAAAATTTTTATATTTTTGTTGATCTTTTTTAATCCTGATGTGCTGAAATATGTGATTAATTGTTTTTCCTATCATACATTCATTTTTTTGCATAATAATAATAACTATTCATAATAATAGTGATAATTTTATTATTATAATGAATCATAATAATAATGATTTATAATGAAACTTATTTACACATTAATTTATTATACTACAAATGAAAGTACTTCACCAATTACCAAAAGTAATCAACAAGTGAGTATATCAGTCTGTGAGGCAGTTTAGACATCTTTGTTAGGTTTGTTATGTATAGTTTTGCTTCATCTCTTTGCAGTTCTTCCTTGTAGTGTTGATTAGATGTTTAACACTCTTTCTCATTCATTTCCCCCCAAATCTGTGAGCTACCTCATCTTCTTTCAAGACCTAATCATTTTCAAATGAAGCACTGAGTGTATCATCACAGTCAAAATGGCCTGATCTGTGACAAATGGACACATACCGATTGCCAATTGATGGAGCTCATCACACGCGATGATAATCTGTCTCATCAGTCCGTGACAGACATGCTCTGTTGGTATGACATTGACTCTGGCTGGGCCACATTCTCAAGTGTATAAAAGAAGATGGATGTGAGGGTTTAAGATTTGCGCTCGAATTGATTGTAGAGCATGCAGATTTAATTGAGCTTTGTCAGATCCCTCGTTTCACTTACCAACTTTATTTTTTCCTTTGTTCATTTGAGATTTTATGATCGGTAATAATTGGGCTCTATTGGATTTTGACAAAGTGTGGTTTATTAATTTTTGAATGGAAATCAATTATAGTGCCAGACATTTGGCTGGAGATATTTAGCATGGACTGATGAACAGAGGTGTAACATTGCATTCTATTCTAAACGCCTCTCTGCAGATCTCAACTGAAAGTTTGAATGTTTAGTATCTCATAACTGTGTCTCAGTCTAGATCAGCTCACACAAAAGCTTAGTTTGTTACTTTGAAAGTGGCAAGTACTTCTTATCCGAAGCAGCTTGGACTTCATTAATAGTAAGCTCAATGCCCTTAGGGTAACATTACTCAGGTGCACAATAGCATTCGATTCAGATCGAGAGAGACACTAACTTGAAGCTTTTACAATTACTGCACGTGCTTTGTTAAACATTAAAACATTGAATTTAATTGAAACATTAAACACACTGCATAAAATACTGCATTTTAATATATTCTAACATCCTCTCTATTCTAGGTTTGGAATTATCCTCCACAAGAATGAACCAGCTCTTCACAAGATTGACTTGGAAACCACTTCTTACGTGAAGAACATTAGTCTGAAGGACTACGATTGCATCCCACAATCCCTCGCCTACACACATCTGGGTGGATACTACTTTGTCAACTGTCGTCCAGACTCGACAGGTGCAGTACGGCCACAATTAATCATCGACAGCGTTACGGACAATGTCATTGGTCCTAATGGGGTCGTGAGCGGCACACCTTATGTGTCACCTGATGGCCACTATCTGGTAAGCGTGGATGACCGTGATGGGCTCATGCTTTTGCAGCACGTGTCCATGCGGGGCGAGATTGGTCAGCCCTTTGACATTCACACCAACTTGCACCTGTCTGATCTCGCCTTCATGCCCTCTTTCACCGAGGCTAACCAGTACAATGTGTTCGGCAGCTCCAGCCAGCAAACGGATGCTCTTTTTGTGGAGCTTAGCACTGGTAATGTGAAGATGATCAAGAGTCTAAAACAGCCCACACCGTCAGCACAGTGGCTCTGGAGCCGGAAGAACAGGGTGATGACTGGAAGTGGCCTGTTCGGACAGTATCTCATGACCCCTTCCCAAAGCTCCCTATTTATACTGGATGGACGCCTAGATAAGCTAAACTGCGAGATCACTGACGTTCCGTTGGGAAACACTGTTGTGTGGGTGGGAGAGGCATAAGTCATGTTTGAAGAAGAGGTAAAAGGTTACAGTTTCACTAAATTCGATCTCTGTTTAATTTATTGAGAAAAACATCTCACCGTTTGAAACAAATAACAATTGACTGTTCAAAAACCTGTGTTGGAAATTATCCAAATGATTGATGGGAAATGCTTTGTATAAGCTAGCCAGGTTTCTGAATCTAATTGCTAAAAAGTAGTTTCTACAAACTAGCACTGTTATCTTTTATTAAGATATTCAGCAGGAATCACTTTCTTTGAAAGTGAGAATAGTTTACCTCTAAAAGTGTGAATCAATTCAACTGATGATACAATGGGCCCATAAACACACAAAAACAACTGCTTAATGTAGTTAATAATTTTCAGAATGTCTTAATTCCCCAACCAACGCTTAAAAGGCTCACATAAAATGCGTTCAGCCCACTTTTTCCAGTGCCTTGAAGGAATATTCACTGAAAAAGAAAAGTAATTATTTCCCCCGAGACTGCGGATTAAACTCTCCCTGGCTTTCCCACATGTGGAATGAAATTGAGACCAAAATTGCTACACTTAAATTTCACCTGTTTATAACTCCTATGGACCCTGAGGCATATCTGGCTTATTATAACAGCATCACGCTGAGAATCTGTCACCCACTGTGGAGATTGAGATGTCTGTAATTTTGTGTTTGACAACTGTAAATTGTTTCAAAAAGTTTGTGTTCAAAACAATGACGAAAACAACAGTGTGACCCCCAAAAACATGTTTTATTAGAACCTTGACAAAAAGACCAATAGAGGTTAGATCAGTGGACCAGTGTCTATAATACAATAAAAACAACATACGGTTACGATCATATTTAATCTTAGTAAGAGATTTTAGAGTTGTTTGGGAAATTCAAGGGCACGTAAAGATTACATGCAACAGAGTCTGCTTTGGTTGCTGGTGCGTTGTGTGATGTTAGACATAATTTAAGCATCGTAAGGGTTACATAGCTGGTGAACATTTAATTTAAAGTTTCTAATGAAAGTCACAATGCTACAAGCGCACTAACAAATGAATTGTAGTGTCTGTAGGAAGCACAAACGCGTGCTCACAATGTTGAAATATTTCCTCAATGGACAGTCTATGCATACATTGACATGCAAGCCAAGAGGCTGCACGGATTAAGCTTTCCCCTCCAAATTACCTACATTATGGTCGGATTTAGTAATTGGCCATATTTTTATGTTTTAGTTGATAGATTTTGTATAAACAGTTATTCAAGCTTTTTATTGGACCCTATTTACTTCCCCCTACATAATTATGACTGTTTTGATTTTTCGCAAGTTTTACTTCTGTAAATAGGAGATGCTCAAGTACAATACCCTTGCTAGCCTAAATCTTTTTAAGTGGTTTGGTTTGTTTTCCTCATTTATATTTATGAAAAAAAGAACCGCACCGTCTTTTTTTCACAGATGACCAAGTACATTGTGATGTCATTCCCAGAGATTTCATCAGCCCCATGTAGCCATGTATGTTAATTCTTGTGGTTGTTATTTATGTAGAGAAACATGCTTGACATTTTGGCAGTTAAATAAAGCCTATAACTTTGAAAGAAAATGTCCTGGGTATTCTTTTATTGTTATTTATATTAGTTATTCAGCTTTTAGAGTGAAGGATTTGAAACCCCAATTCTGGTGAATGTATTCATTAGTACATTCAAACTAATGCATTCAGTTGTAAATGTTAACCTGGAAAGCATTTAATGAATCATTCAGGAGTTATAAAGATCAAATGTTGTTTATCTTGAAGAACGTCACTATTTACAATGGAATCATTTATCGTGCTCCAATAAATAACCACACTTAATTCATAAATGTCTTTATATAAGCTCATTTTGTGAAGCAAAAAACCCATCCATTGAAAAAAAGGAAGTAAAAACATCCCACAGGGAATGAAAACAAAAGCCAAGGTTAAATATAAGACAAAGAACGAACGACAGGTGCGGTCTGACGAGGCGTATATCGCCGTGAGTGAAGCTGATTGCTGCACCACAAGGGAAAGAGGTGACTGGACAAAAACAAACCCCACATGGGGACTGCACAGGAGTAATCAGGGAGGAGGAAAGCGAAACAAAGGTATGGAATGTAACAGAATCCTCCCCTCACGGATGCCTCCTGGCATCTCCGAGAGACTCCCCACGAGACCAGTGGAATTGGTCAATGAGAACTCGGTCCAGTATGTCGCAAGCTGGAATCATGTATCTCTCCTCCGGACCTTGGCCTCCCAGTCTACCAAATACTGATGGCCTCCACCTCATCGCCTAAAATTGAGGAGTCGGCACACACGGTGCACGGTGGGGGGGGGGGGGGGGGCGGTTGGAGCTCTTACTCACCTCGGCAGACCGAGGAGGCTGAGACAAACTTGTGAGAACAGCTGTTGACCAGCGAATGACAATGGCAAGCTAATGTGGACGAGTGCCACCACTGGAGGACACATGTTCGAACCAACCCGGGAACAAAAAACAAGTCCTCTGGACACTCCACCAGGACGGTGATGCCTTTAAATGCCTGGCAAACCATGTACTCCACCCCAGGTGACTGTCGCAACCACCCGGGAGACGATCTGGGTCTTGAACATCTGAGAGAGTGCTTCGGGTTTGCTCTTCTTGCTCCCTGGGCGGTAGGAGATGGTTGCCCCTGTAAGAGTTTGAAAGCTGAAGACATCAGTGGTAAAGGTGGCTATTCTTCAAACTGATGTCATTCAGCCCCCAATAATCGATACAGGTACGAAGCAAACCATCCTTTTTCCCCACGAAGACAGACTCCGCCCCAGCTGATGAGGAAGAGGGACGAAGGAGCCCGGCTCCCAGATTATCACTTATGTATCACTCCATGGCCACTCTCTCGGGACTGGAGAGCGAGTAAAGGTGCCCCTTTGGTGGAGAAGTACCTGGTAGCAGTTTGATCACACAATCATATGAGCGGTGCTGAGGAAGTGATGCAGCTTGGGACCTAATGAACACCGCTCTCAGGTAGTGGTAAGCCTCCGGAACACTTGCCAGGTTCACAGGCTCCTAATAAAGGGGCAGAAATAAGAGGTGGCAAGGCAGACGACAAACATTGATACGAACAAAAAGGACTCCACTCGATGACCACACGGCGTGTCCAGTTGATAACGGTGGTGTATCAGGCCAACTTACAACGATCCAATCAATTTGGGGAGGGCAACATGAAGTTCTGCCCTACTTTTTTTCAAATTTCAGAAGCCGTTTCACTCGGATGTACGTCACGATACGGAAAAGAAGACAATGGCAACGTCTGTTTCATGGTGACTTTAAAGCAGCACAATTTAAGTTATCATACACATCTGTAGCACAAATGTTGAAAGACAAGTTGCAGAAAGATGTCGAGTAGGCCTACACTAAGGAATCAAAACGAACCCCTAACCCTGCGTATAAGCAATATCGATAGCGATGGGCTGGGATGGGAATATAGCTGTAACAACGAGCTAATGTATCAGCATGAATGTCGCATCAATGTCACAGTCGTTAGCCTAGCGTACCTGTCTGAGCACGAGCTATAAAACACCTGCCTGAAGTGATAACGAAGACAAATAATCACATTCCTTAATGATGCTGCTCATTTGCTCTGCAGAGGAGTGTTAATTAAACTTTTGTGAAGTTTATAAGACTCCTTACAGGGGACCTTGCTAAAGGACACGTGAACACGCCGTTGAATTCCTCACCAATGCTACATTTCTCATCATAGCACGGCACATCCTAAAACAACCTCGATGCTATATGTCTACTAGGCCTCCATTTCATTTCAGGTGGTTTCTCATAATTACAAATCACACATTCACCTCACATTTGTCAGCCGCTGTCAGGTAGGGGGTGGGCATCTACAGAGATTGCGGGTGCTAGTGTGTTAGCGCCATCATTCATCTCTGAACATGGCTGCGAACAGAAGCCAGCTAATTGAGTCACAAATCAAAAGGACCTGAAGTATACAGGCTCAGAAAGCATGAGGGGGTGAGTGAATGAGTGCACTTCATCCCTACGAGCCTGGGACCTGGGCCAAAGTGCCATCATTAGAGAAAGGTTCCTCATGGTGTCATTTATGAAACTGAATTTACTGACAGACAGATTCATGGCTGTTCTCTCACATGTAGGGTCGCCAGATGAGAGAATATATATATTCATGCCAAGATTAGTAGATGTATATAACATGCACAAATGATATTGGAACAGTCAAATTATTGTTTGACGGAAATGTCATCCTGATGGAATAATTATAGCTTTAAATGACAAATAATGTAGTAAAGCATATTCAAATGCAGTTCTCTTCATATCCCTGAATCCTTCTAGATGATATAATTACATTCCTATATGTAATTTGTGTTTGATACTTATTTCAGACCCCGAGTCCCAGTAGCAGAAGTTCATTTATAACCCAATAAAGCAGCAAATCACACAAAAACAGCAAATACAATCCACACAATCATTTTTAGTTTTTAATGCTTGGTGGAATAGGACTCGGGATACTAAAAAGAAGAAAGCAATCTACCTGAGTGCAGCTCTCAGATAAACAAGTTTTTACAGGTGTTCTTGCTCAGATACACAAGTGACTTAAGAAAAAATTCCAATACGACAAAACCTCTTGGTCATGAAGAAAGAGATACGGTGAAGGGCTGCTACAAACCCAAGCTGCTCACAACACGAAATGGAGGAGGACACAACCAGAAATATATAAAACACGGTCTTGGTGGCGAATATATTAGTGTAGAACTCAAGAGACAGAAGACAGAGGCAGAGCAACAAAATCTGCAGTGTGATTTGACTTAAAATCGCACAACACAGTTTAGCAACTGACAAATACACCTGGGAGAGCTCCGCACAGCCTTTAAAGAAATAGCATAGTGCATAAAGTTGCATGTTAATTTTAATAAACGTTTATAAACGTTTATCAGTGACATGCAGCAAATGGTCCACTGTCATTGACTTAACATTAGGCTATCAGCAGACAGAACTCTATCGAGAACTATTGATTTGAGCTTTGTAGCTTTGAAGCATACTTTGATTTGGATTTGATGCACCCAAAGAAACAATACGATGTGTTGAAGTTTACACAGCATTGACCTTTTGGCATTTGACATCAAAGTACCGCGAGGGTGAAAGCGCAGTATGCATTCATATCATTTACAATAAATGTATGATGTGTTTATGGTGTTACAGATTCACCTGGCTGCAGACATGGAAATGGTATTTCATGTCCTTGAACTGACATTGAACCGTCCTGTTTCTTCTCTCCTTCCTTGAGTATTTCAATCATCCATGCTCGTCCACTAACACATGCTAACACATTTCTAATCTTGAATATTAATGCAACCGAGAGAATAGTTGTCATTGGAGAAACATTCATCATCATTAAGAAGGAAGGTATTGGATGTGATGACTCGGGCTGGAATTAACCTTCTGACTTGCCTTACACTGTCTAATCTCTCTCCTGAAGAACAATTATTTAGTGCTTCATAGATGAGACAATGAGTTATTGAGAGATCAAAGAACAAGGGGGCTTTGCTTTAATTCAGGGGACTCGTTGCATTGTGGAAATTGAGTGCCAGCCACATGTAACTTCAACATTAATCAGAAGTGGCAATTATTTGCTTGATCGGTAAACTGTAGTTTTGCTGAAATATCAGTAGATTCAAAATGTCACAGTGTACTTAATATGTTTTATAGTTTGGTAAGTAGACTTTGTTATAAAACATTGAGAGATGCTGTGTTTGGCAAATTGGTTGGTGAACTAGTTTGGGTCTGTTTATTAGATAAGATTAGATTTTTGTGATGTTTTGATCAAATCACTGTCACTGTGGTGACAGGTATGACATGGATTGATTTTAGTTTTTAGCTCATATAGGCATTACTTACAGGCAGGTCACAACCGTAAGAGAGTCAAACTGATAGGTAATACAGTACCTTAAAAATGGACTGTGTAATAAAAGATTTGAAACGAAAACATATATTTATATAAGCTTTGTTAAACAACACACATGGTGAATGCACTGCATTCTATTAAAGTTCAAATCCATTCTGATTGTTCTATAATGATTTTTACAACACTCAACACATTTTACATCCACAGCAGCTAGATAGAATAGAAATAGCTTCTATAGAAATAGAAAAAAGTGCCTTATAAAGTTGAAAGCAGTTAATGACAAAGTTTTGAGAGTTTTGGCTTATGAGTTTCATTATGTATAGGAACATGATGGAGCCAAGTTAAATATACAGAACATCACCTTTGAATATATGTTTTTACATGAGACCTGGTTTTCTTATAGATAACATCTTTAGAAAAGCTCTCCTTTCCCGAGAGGCAATTGATAGTACATTCTATTAATGACATTTGCCACATTCATTGAATCGGATCCACACGATTTACAGAGCAGGTATGTCATTTGTAATTCACTAAAGCATTAAAGAAATTTTACCTTTCTTGAGAAATGTATCTTCAAACTCACTCTATGTATTTTAAGTGAATTAGTCTTTCATGAATGACAAAAAATGTGTCTTTCTACACGTCATTGAGATTAAGAAGAGTTTAATATACAAGAAGAGATTTATTTTCCTTCTTTATTTTTAACAACAAAATTATTTTAACACACCATAGAAATGAAAAAAGTACATTTGTTAGGGTACATGCATAAATGCCAATTAAACAGCACCGATTGAACAAAAACACATTTCCATTGTTTTAACATTAAAAGATGAGGCCATCTGCAGTGTATTTGCACTTTATACAGGTCAAGCCACATAGCTAGCCTGACCTAAGAGAAAAAAGGGATTTAGAGTTTCTGAGGCAGTCAGGCAAGAGCCCAGATCCTAGAGTCAAACCTATTGAGTCTCCCAGACACGTGTGTGCACACATGCAGGTGTGATTGCTGGGACGGTCTGGGTGGCCACATGTCTGCCAGAATTCTTCTGTGAGGGGTTTAAAGCATTTCCTTACCTCCCACCTGTTAATGCTCTTTGTGCCACTAATACATTCAATTGCTGGTGTTTTGCGACTTTGTTTGTGCAAATCCAGCACAGACGGCAGACATGGTTTCCACTGATTCATGCAAATCCATGTCCTACATTTCCATATGTCAGAAACCTGGGTGGCAGTGAGACTCAGACCATAAAGGTGTGGAAGAAACGAGAATATATGAAGAATCCAAAAATAAAATGAGATGGCACAAAACAAACAATAGATCCCGTGGAAATATTTACACATCACTCTCACCAGCTCTAAGCTGTTGACTGAGCACACACACAAGACTTAACATCAGCGATGGAGATGCTCACCTGTCTCCAGTGTTGGGGTAACCAAACATATCGCTGGTGTCCTTCTGAAACCCCATCTAAATATTTTTTATTTTATAAATTATTAATATTAGTCACCCTTTATGTTTGTCACATGGATTTGCAAATATCGAACCAAAATTATTAAAAACTGCATGTAGACTTTGACAGCACAGTATTTAATCATTTATAAAAACTTTTCGAAGGACAGCGACAAATCGATATATAACTAAACATGATAAAGTTAAAAGTAAGGTTCTTTTGAAAGTTAGGTTCCTTTAAACGGTTTATTTCATAACTACTTAAATTTTATTACATATGTCCTTAGGTAGAATATACTCTAGTGGCCAAAAGTGATGTCCAACTGGAAATGTAATATTTAAATTGAAGGAAATCGAAGATCAACAAAAAATTAGTGATGATCAAATTGAGGGCAATTTATTTCCTGAGTTTTTGCAGTGTATTTTTGTGTATATTAGAACAAAAGATTGCACCGTTATACCTTTTTGTGTTTTGTAAAATACTCCTGATATTTTGATGATTTAATCTAGCCTGCTGGATTATTGAAAGCATATGCTGTATTGTACAAATATGCCCTCCAGACATAACATCTGGCCATAAATGTATGTTGAATTCTAGAAGAAAAACGCATGAAAATACTTCTTTAAGAAAGGCAGTACTTTAATTTCACTCTTTTTACAGCAAAATGCGTCTCTCACAGACTCATTTTTTGTTGGCATCTTCGACAATCCGACCTTTTGACAGCATTTTGTAGTACGTTTGTGTTATTGATTTGTTCACATTGTTCTGGATCCTAAACCCTACATGATTTTCTCTCTGTCATGGCTTCTCCTTTTTGGTTTAAGGGGGTTTTAGCCCTGCTGCTAAAGCCTTTAGGTTCTACTTAGTTCATAGCTTCTCAAAACAGAGTATTAAAAGACTTTGGCGAAGTCTCCTGTACATACTGGGGAGACAATGGACTCCCTCAATCTATATTTCTTTCTTTATCCAGTTGAGAAGCTTTGAAGTTATCCAGCTCTTGGCTCAAAGGCCACGGTCTCCTTCTCTCTCCATCTCTCTTCTTTCTCTCTGACACTTCTGCTCTTAGATTAAGACTGCATATCAATGTTTTCAACACGATCCTTCAGATCTTTTTCTTCACGAGGAGCCTTCAGTCTGTCTGTTCCACCTTATTAGGGTATTTTTCTATGTCTGCCATTTCTGATCGCAAGATACCTTAGCAGAACCAGGGAGGAACAGGTAGTAAAACACACTTTGTACCGTTCTGAATGCTTATTTGACAGATCGCATTCATTGAGTCTCATTCCATGTTTTTCTAACCCAGTCAGCTTTTAAATTCCAACATTGAAAATTCATGTCTTGGAAAGAAAGTCGGCAAAAAAGGCATGCCGACATAGCCGACAGCTCTAGTGAAATTAATTTTTAATGTTGTTTTGAAATAAAACTTTTGTCGTTTCATTCCCTCATATTTTGCAGACATATAAAGCCTGCATTAGATAGTGAAGCCTGATTGGAAAAGATTTGACTAGCGACCAAAAAATAAATGTTCGTTTGTCATAACCTTCCTTTATTGTCCTTTTTTAATCTCACACAGTTCTTGGGGAAATGTACCATTTTAGGATGTAAAAAAAGGTAAAGATGGACAACAATAACAAAAGAGAAAAGAAGATGTTCTTCCTTTAGTCATGGCCCGATAGCTTCTCCCCAGCATTGCAGTGTTTAAGTTACCAATTACGGCGTGAATACATTATTTAGTTACTTGAGCCGTAAAATTAACTGATATTTATAAAGAGGCCATCACATTATTTGTGAATCACTGTATGTGAAATGAACTAGATAAGTGTGATTTAAAAGGTTTGATCAGTTTGTGGCTGAAATAAACCTACAAGCCAAACTGTCAGCTGTGATGCATGGCCGCCGTGGTCATGGCCACATTTATTGTGCCATTTGGTGCATCAGATCGATTGACTATTTGTCTCCTTGGTCAGACTCCAGAAGTCAAGAAAGAGCAGAATACTAATTAACAGAGGACATAATGGAGCAAAATCAGAGCACAATTCAATTAGAATGGTGGTGTGTAATTCCATGCACAGTCTATGTTGTTTTACCATGGAAAAGAATATATAAAGTTACGAGGCAAAAATGACAAAACATTCAGTTTGCACAGCATGGAGGATGCTTCAGGTTTTTTTTTGTGCTGGAAATGAAACCATTTTTGGTGATGTCACACGTAAACACCTTAACAAGAAATGGCTTAAATTGTATGATTTCCGATATTTAACTTGTTAACCCTGAAATGAAAATCCCTTTAGTTCTTGCAGTATGTCTTACACGTCCTGACGGGACTGACCGTAACACCTGAGCTTAAATTTTTCTTTCCTCTGTGCCACTTTGTATTTACACTCATTATTTCATCGTTTGAAGGTAAGAAATCGCTAGCACCCGATCTGCGGTTTGCAACCTCAACGTGTTGATAGACAACTCACGGCTGGATCTCCACCGTGATCAAGAGGTTGATTTAAGACATGGAGGTGTAGTCATGAATAAGACATGCGTTGAAACAGAGACGAGACCAAAGGTAAAGCTATGCTAATTCCATCCTGGGCTGCTACACGGAAGGGTTGGGATGAGAATTAAAGAGTTTTGAGCTGATCTGGGACCTGTGGGTGGCTTCATGAGGGCTAATAAGGAATAAAGCCTCCCTCACACTGACAGTTATTAAGTTTAATGGCTATCTTAAGACTCCTCCCAAGGCCACTGTCGGAAGATAAATGAAATCTTACTTCTCGGGTAGTTTGGGAGATATTCAGGAGTACCAGTGCGTAAAGGGATATTGGATGAATTTAAAATAAATTGTAACTTGAAAGAAAACCAGGACACTTTGGAGACGAAGTCTCTCCTTAGGGAATAATAGGAGCTATGGACTGTTAGTCTGCGTATAGCACAACTTAAAAATGAAAATGTTGTCATCATTTACTCACCCTCGTATCATTATAAATCTGTTTGACTTTCTTTCTTCTGCATAACACAAAAGAAGATATTTTGAAGAATGTTGGTAACCGAACAATGGCGGTACCCATTTGCAGTGGATTTGTGGCCATATACAATAGAATTGAATGGGTACCGGAATTGTTCAGTTATCAACATTCTTCGAAATATCTTCTTTTGTGTCCTGTACCGTGGCCGAGAAGTGCAACACAAAACAACATGCGCATGCATGCAGTGCAAAACAGACACGTATCTACTACTAATGCAAGATGAGCCCGTTTCAACTTTACTAACAAAATGTGGCTTTTGAACCTTAATCAGTGAATCTGTGCTGTATCACATATGCTTGTTCTTTCTCATAGTAACATTGAGCGTCCCGGGTATCTTGATTGACAGGAGTTTCGTCCAATCAGCAGTAGCTATCCCATTCCAACAAAATGACCTACCTTTTCTGGTTTGACTGACTTGTCGTTTTGTTTTCTGACTTGTGGATGTGGTTTCTGGCTTGTTATTTTGTTTCCCGAATTGTTGTTGTGTTTTATAATTTGCTATTTTGATTTTAGATTTGATATTGTGTTTTCAGTATTTTCAATTTGATTTTGGGGTTCTTATTTTGCTTTTAGGTGTGTTTTTAGTTTTGAGATGTGTTGTTTTGTTTTGCACTTTTAGGCCACCATAGTTCTGCGTATAAAGAAAGTCACACATGTTTAAAATGATAGGGTGACTAAATTATGACAAATTTTTTGGGTGAACTCTATAGGGTGGTATGTGCAGTCACAGGTGCGTGTTATCAAGAACTATGTTTTATAGAAGATGTGTTAATGTAAAACGTAACAACAGCTGAGACTGGTATTTCATTACAGTAGAGATGTTTCATTACCTGGCATCTTTTTCCACTCTCTTCCCTTAGGCTATGCGGCATCCTGCATGTAGAACATTGGTCCAGTGATATGACTGCTGTTAAATTCACTGAGGCATAAGGAAAGATAAGATTCCAAATAAATGGCGAAGGACACAATTGAATGCAAGGTGCAGTCCCTAAGAGTTAGCCGTAATGGCTTCTTATCGACAGGCTAATTCCCCTCTGGAATTGAACGTGGCACAGCAGAAAACGGATGCCTGAAAGAGAAAAGCTACATTTCCTTCCTGTCATGTTTGTCTCCATGCCGTCTCCTCCAGCGCTCTCACAGTTTTGGCCTTGTTGAGATCTGTTCTGCTAAGAAATAAGTTTAATAGTGTTTTGAGCAGATTCGCATTATTAGGAGGTGTTTTGCTTTGTAAATGAAAGTAGGGTACACAGTATCAGTAAGTTAACTGGATAGTTCACCCAAAAATACAAATTCTGGCATCATTTATTAAAAACCTGTTTATGTGAGTTTTTCAACAAAATACAAAATAAGATATTTTGATAAATGTCTCAGTGGTGTTGTGTCCATACAATGGAAGTCAATGGAAGTCATTGGAGTCCAATGTTTTCTTATTACCAACTATTTTCAAAATATAGTGTTTTTCTTCATGAGAACAAAAGTCATACAGGTTTGAAATGTCATGAGAATAAATGATGAAGAAATTTTCCATTTTTGGGGGAACCATTCCTTTAAGTTTCCACGTTTGTACATGTTTTTCTTTACTGTGCATCTACTTATCAACACTTATCAAAATCCATTTGTCAGGTTTGATGCAGACACAAAATTTGTGCTTGTTCTGTAAGAAAATCCAGACAATTAAAGCAATTTACATCTACCTTTGGGGTCAGTGTAAATCTGATCCACATCCTCAAATAAAATAGATTCTATCACAATCAAGTTTCTACTAGCTGAAAACAGCTCGCCCCCGATAAGCATTTTATAAGTTATGGTTGTCATAAAAGAAATTACCCAACTTGGTGACCCAGAAATGACTTCGTTTTATGTATAGAGCTCTGTTGGTCATTAAAATTACTCCGCTTCACTTACACCCACTGAAACAAAGCTCCCACATCTACATATCACAGTCTTCATCAAGCACGTGTCAGGACAATTGTTCCTCAAAGCTTTGTGGCAATTCAATGCCAAAGTGACACTGAATCACACCCACGTTGGGGATGTAGGTATAGCTGTTAAGTTTCAACATCATTATAAATAAGGATCAGTCACGAAACGGTCACAATTTATCATAGAGCGGCTCATTGATGCTGTTGGAATGCACTCATTTACATGATGTCATTTTAACGAGTTGGAGAATTAGAGAACAGGTGGCCATTGATATGCCTGCACAGTGGCAGATCTCTCTCTCTCTGTCTATTGCATGACCCTTCTTTGTATCTGGGTGGATTGGGGTTTCATAAACTGAACTTTTCAGATGAGAAATGAGAATATACTTCAAGTCACAGCCAGGCAACCGAACATCCGGGTTGTGATCGTGAAAGCACTGCCCCCGTGAGCGGCAGCCCCTGAAGCTTAATAAAGGATGACCCAGCAGGTACAAACAGCCTGCCGAGGGAAGCAGATGGCAAATGAAGGGAACTTCTCCTACCAACAGAAAAAGTAATGGAATCATTGAAGCTTTTTCTGCCTTCTTTGGGGGTTACTTTGGAAATGAGACAGGGCTCATTTACCAGCTAAATATCACCCAACTGCCAGAAAGCAATCCAATGTTGTGTGTGTAGGTTGATATCAGGTTTAACGCTCTCAGCAGGTTATAGTGTTCCACAGAAAGAAGTGTTTTTCAGGCATGACTACGGCCTCGGTGTGCGCCTCGATGTATCACTGCAGCAGAGAGTCTCTTAGAAAACGAGATCTGGACTTCAATTCCTGAAACAGCTTCTCATTCACAGTTGGAATTAAAGTGCAGAGGTCTGTTCATCCTTCCCTCTGCTCCGGTCCACTCTGATATCACGTTTAGTCTCCATCACGTCTCTCTAGAAAGCAGTATAATAAAAAATGTGCACTTGCGATTTAATTTCATATCTGATTTGGTTGACTCGGTTGGTCAGAGTTATCAGCAACAACAACAGGATAAATATTGATGTAATGATAAAAGAGAGCTATATTCTATACATTCAAAGCTTTTTATCTCTTTCCTGAGGTCCTCTTGTAATGTCAAGGTTTGCACCGACGCAATTGTGAATTAGTTGAACACCTTTGGTTTAACTCTTGAAATTGAACTTGTTGCTTGTGTTATAGGGCTGCACAATGTATCAAAATGATCGAAATATCGCAAATATGCATAATGCCGTTTTTTTCAATATCTACATTATTTTTGAAAATCAGACTGTTACGTACAGACCATTTTGGATGACGTAAACAACACTGAGCGGTCAAATAGGACTTCCTGTTTCAGGTTTTTAACAATACACAATGATTGAACAATATGCAACTTATATATCATTCTTAAGCTAATCAAAAACATTATATATGTGAGATTTACAAAAAGTAAATTTGGCTTGTGTTCCAGAACAAATTTGTCTTTAGTAGAAAAATCACAGCATACTGTATGTGTTTGGAGTGGTTGAATTAATATTGACAAGATATTCATTTCAGGGTACACTGTTTCTTTAAAGAAAACAGTAAAGAAAAAGGGCATTGCCCTTAACACAATTAGCATGAAGTCTCACTGAGGATTTGGTTGTTGAGAATGACCTTGGCTAAATTGTCAGAAAATGAGAAGTAGCCCACTGACCAATGGCAGTCATCCCGGGATGAAGCGCTGGGGGATGAAGGGATGGAAGGGACGAGCAACCAAGAAGAGTGGCAAGGAAGGAAATATTTGGTTAACAGATGGTGTTGTGAAGTGCGTTTAGTCTCTCTTTGTCAAATCGCAGAATCATCCAGTGCTCTGCTGAGAGCTTTTCTTTACTAGTTTAAATGTTCAAGATGTCTTTCATTGCATATAAGAACGAATAATGAGCAGATGATGTAGAGTTGATTTCACAGTTATATTATACATATAGATTTTTTTTTTTTTTTAAATGACCTGAGTGGTATAAAATGCTTTTTACATATGCGGCGGCGGTCATTACTGCAAAAAGATCTGCACAGCAGAGTTATTTATAACACTATAAGTGCACAGACATTGAAGAGCACACTGTGTGTCTCATAAACATCAGAGCATCAAACGTATGACAGCGTATAACATTTCATTTATTTCAACCCTGAATGCAGGGGCGAGATACAAGAGCCTTTTTATGACTTATGAGATGCAATACTGCCGATGGAGCATCTTATTTGTGTAAGAGCGCTTTTTTACTGATTTTGAGTGCCTCTTTAAAGACTTTTTATTCCCACAGACCTTTTCACGGCTCTTTTTATGTTGTTATTCTGTCATATAAATGCGGCACAGAGTGTACTGTAGGTGAACGAGCATATGTGTGATCTCATCAAAAAAGCAATACTGAGAGACAATGGTCAAACCCTCAGATCAACACCAGATCAGAATTTCATGTCTTAGTCCTGTGCAGGTAATGCATCTGGACAATGTATGTATTTCCCATAGGCCTACAGGCTAATGAGTAGAAAGTAAGTTGAAAAAAGATACCATGCTTCTAAAGCTGTAACTCACTTTATACACGACTACGAGAGCGATACTGCATTTATACAACCTTTTTGATGGCACGTGTGTGTAGATAAATCAGAAACAACAAAGGAGTGCTTCCGCTACTAATTCCAAACCCTCACTTCTTTTAAATGTGCGCTGTGCTGCTTCGGTGTAGTTATTAGTGAGAAAGAACAATGCAGGGCGTGCATGTGAACGAAAGAGAGAGAACTCAAAAATGCAACTCAACCAGAATGTGTTAATACCAAATCATAACCGCGTGATGGAGACCCTCGCGTTTCTTGCTGTAATTTGTTTACAACATGAGTGCTGTGAATAAATTTGCTAAGAGACACTGCCAACACTGGCAATGTTCAGTTTCACATAAGTGCATGTTCGAGTCACCACTTAGTGGCCATTTTCCAATATTGAGGTTTATTATTCCATATATGCACGGTGTTGAGATTTAGATCTCATTACTTTCGGTTTACCACTCGAACAATCTTTGCCTTGGAGAAAGATATGCCTGTGAGTTTATTTACTATCTGTAAGCATTCCTATTTTGTCTTAACATAATATTGATTCTATGAAGTTAAACTGTGATCGATATAATATGATAATGAAAGAAAGTCCTATCACATCACATGTATAACATTTGCAGATTGATGTGCACACATTTATATGTAACATTATACAAAATGAATAAAATGTGCAGTTTGTAATTTCATATCTTGTTTAGAAAGCATCACAGAAGTAAACATTCTGGAAAGTATAAACTGCTTCGTGTGTGTTTTTGTTTGCTTGCTAGCTGCTGTCTAACTTCTTCAGAGTGAGTTGTAAGGAGAGCATAGTCCGAGTTAGTTTAGTTGCGGAGTGATACACACAGTCAGTGAAGCGGTTTAACAGTCAGTTCCCGTGGTGATCCTGGTGGAATATCGCATGGCTCTCAACCAATTAGAAAGAACTGTTGTATAAAATCGAATATAACAGGCATGTGAAAACAACAGCAGGGGCTGCTGCATTTAACTTGGAAAACGTTTAAAAACAATCCAAGTTAGGAAAAGCACAAACAAAGTCTTAGTTTGTTTATATTAAAGAGACTAAGTCTTATTATTTTTACATTTTAAATTTTTTGTTTTAAAATTGCAATTTAGTTTTGTTATTTGACACAAAATGCTTTTTTATTTTACAAAGAATTGTGCATCATTTGAGAAATAATAAATGGGCTTTTATTATCGTTACGTCCCTATTTGAGAACATATGTAGACATGTTCTTTCTTTTATTGAAATATCTTTGTCATATATTGTAGAAATTCAACAAATCTTTCTCCGTCTGCCTGACTCACAAGTGCTTGATTTTCATTGATAATGTCTATCATTGACTATATTCCCCCGATGAGTATACACTGCAAATGCAGCTTTTTCTCAAAACATGGAGCTGAGCTCTGGAACTTTACAGCACGCATACATACACGCACACATTACAAACTTCCTGCATTTCTATACCACGCTTTCTGCTGATCATATATACAAAGGAGCGTGGATGAAACCCATTTCTTTCAGAAATGCAATTTTATCGCCAGGAGACCTTAAAGGCCCAGGTAAACGAGACAGGACATGGATGCATATGAGGAGTTCAGCTTCACAGAAATCAATAAAACAGTGTGTAGAGAAAGAAATTACATTCCAGTACTGAAGGTTATGCTGAGCAGCACGTATAGCTGCGCGACTATTAATAACCGCTTCTTTTTCTCTTCAGAATTGAGCAGAGGGCCGAGATTTTATTAGGATGGAGAGTAGGTCTCTTAAAGACTGTGAATGGGTTTGAGATGTGTTTCATGGGGCTGTTATGGTAGAAGCTGTGTGGTAAAAGTCACTTTGATTGGGGGGCCATGGCATTATTCACAGCGATCACTCCGCGCATCGTTTTTCAAACACGCACTTCTACCATCTGATGATCCACTGTGGGCACTGAACACCAGCTCTGCTATTTTTGTATTTTTTCAAGATTGCAGCAACGCTTTATAGAAGTAAAGGCTGAATTTTAAAATGATTTCATGTGAAAGCAGTTCACTCAAAAATGAAAATTCATGTCTTTGTTCAGATGAACACAGAGAAAGATATTTGAAAGTGTGCTTGTAACCAAACAGATTTTAGCTACCATTGACTACCATAGTACCATAGTAGGAAATTTGATGCATAAATGTATTTGTTTGTTTGTTTTTCCACAGTATGTACACTGTAAAAACAATTGTAGAAATTGCAGTATTACTGGCAGCAGTTTGCCAGTAATTTACTGTAGATTTACACTTCTGTAATTTACTGGCAACAGTTTGTTCAAAGATATTGATCATTAAACATTAACTTAAAAAGACTTTTGGAAAGTCTTTATCTTTACAGAAAAGCATTCCGGGAACCAAAATCTGAAAAAAAAACAGAATGCTTTGCATGAGGCTGTTATTTTATCGTTTTTTTCTGTTAAGAAAAAGACTTATTAATGTTTAATATTCATTTATCTTTGAACAAACGGTTGCCAGTAATTTACAGAAGTGTAAATCTACAGTAAATTACTGGCATACTGCTGCCAGTAATATTGCAATTTCTACAATTGTTTTTACAGTGTACATACTGTGGAGAAACAAACAAACAAATACATTTATACATAAAATTTTCTAAAGTACTATGGTAGTCAATGGTAAGTCACTGGCAACTGGTTGCATAACTAGAGCAAAATGTTTAAAGTGTAATCATTTAAAAGTACAGTGTTTTTTCATTTCCTAGAAAATGTGGATGTCAAAAGGGTTTTGATATGGAAGTTAGGTTTTCTTAAGCTCTAGTTAATGTAATATTTACAAGTAGCCGTACATTTGTTTGTTTTTTACTACAAACAATAATGTTTTCTGATCTGTTATAAAAATTAGTACGTTTAGGTTTTTTTTTATAATAAAACATGTATAATTACAAAAGTGTTTTTAGATATCTTTGTTCACTGACCTAGTGTAAAAATATAACTATTCATTACAGTGCAAATTAGATCTCTGAGTTTTATTAATTGTAGCTTTTTTTTCCTCCAATATTCATTATTCAAAACCATTGTAACCTCTACACTGATGCCAGTGGTGTGCAAAAGCCAAGTCCAGTTATCACCTAATTAGTTTATTATTGAACGTGTTTATATAATTCCTGTTAGTTTAATCACTCATGATCAGATTTCGCTCAGCACAAGCTTAATCAGTGTGTGGGCTGTACAGAGAAATCTGCAAAGCGATCAATCCAAGACAAAAACAGGAACAACTTGTTGTTTTGGGTATAAACAAAAAGATCAAAAGAATGTTTCAGGTTAGATACAAGCTAAGCTTTATTGGCAGCTTCATATTGACATTTATTTACTACAGAATACCATTCATTCTGATTTATGCCTAAGTTTGAAAAAGCAAACAAAAAAACATGCATGCAATACATTTCCAACAATGGAAGGTTAATATTTACGCAAATAAAACGTTCACGTCAAAACATGCAGCAGCATGCTTCGTTCCATATTTTGCATTCCAGCTCGATACACGGGGGCAAGACAGAGATGATTACATCTCAGCGTCTTTTTTTTTACTTAAAGTGGTGTTGGTTTGCTTTATAGATCTGCCTTTAGAACCTATAAGCAGAAAAGCAGAATCAAAGTCCAGTTCCTCACCGCTGTGCACCAACCGTGCAGTTCTAGACCTCTCTACAAACACAGAGAAAAGCCTTGAAGGATGCAGAGACGGATGGGTGGAGCTGTGATGGAGAATTACTTTTTTTATTCATTTCAAATTCGTGTCAACATAGTTGGGTGTAACTTAGACCTACTCAAGTACATTTGGGTGATATCGAGTAGTTTTATTAAATGAGGGGTTTGAAATAGCCTATCTGCCTTGTACTCTCCATGGAGTAAGGAGTAAATTGAAATAGAGCTATTAAAGAGATCTTAGAGCATATTTCTACGCTTCAAGGCTTTCAGAGGAGGAACGCTTGGGGGATTAAACAAATAAATTGCTCAAAAAGAGCTTTTGAATCATTATCAAATGCTTTGGCTGGAACTTCGCAGGCTACAGTTAGTTGAGCTGAGCTATTTTGAGTATTAAAAGACCAATCTTCCTTGTTGGCAACAGATGCTCATTCGATAGTAGAAGTTTCTGGAGACAAAGTTTCTGTAGACAAATTACAAATTATTGTTTAGCAGGAGACATCTAATAAAACAAAACTAGAGTAAGATTTATGTTTGGTATGCGTGTGTCTCGTTCAAAATATATTTTGAAGAATGTTGGTAACCAGACAACATTGGACCCATTGACACCACCGAGACATTTTTCAAAATCTTCTTTTGTGCATATGTAATAGTCATATACACATTTTGAAAAACGTGAGGGTGAACTGTCTCTTTACATTCAGCTACAGTATGGTCAAACACTGTTTTCAGTCATTTCCTACTATTTGGCTAAACCACACAACTCCTTTCCAAGACCCCATCCTTCAATATATTAACGATTCCACCCATTCACAACGATTAATAGGCAAAGGTAGTTTTTACAGGCCAGTTCTATGATTTGCTAAAAAGTGCTGGTCGACTTTCCTGACCCTTTATTCTGCTTTCCAAACTGTCGGACTGTCAGAGACAGGTGTGATCTCGCACGTTAAAACATTCAACCTTTACTTCCAGACATCTCTTTATTTTGCACACTTAGGTCATCTTCTGTGAGGATGACTTATTTTTAGAAGCATAACATTAAGTTGCACACTGCAGACATCAAAGCTGAAAGTTCAGTCCGTACCCTAATTCTTTCATGTTTAATTATGACTAACATTTTTGCTAAAATGCACCGTAAGATCAAAGGCGTGTCCACATGTTGAAATGTTTTTAAGAAATGTTATTCTAGGGAGAATTCTCTGTCCATCACAGGCCACTCAAAGCCATGGAGTAGAGAGATTTTTCGGTTTTCTAAGGATGAAAGAACTGGAGGAGATGAATGTCGAAATCATTGATCTGCCCAGTGAAGCTCCAGTGGACCAACACTGAGGTGAAAGGACAAAATTTATGGTAAAACGTTAACAGTCTCCAAATAAATGTCAGATTCTGAGGAGAATGTAAAAGCTTGTTATATTGTTCAGTCAATTACGTCACTCATATTTCCATTTTAAAATATAATTTAGTTTCAAAGCAGCTCTACAGTTATTGAGGTATGTAATATTTTTTCTAAGCAAAGAGATTATTATCACTAAGAGATTACGTGAATGAATTGAATGCTGTGTTGCATGATGTACCTTTGCTGTTAATAGTATATTTTTATCACTGTGTACTTTCTTCTTTCCTGAGCAAGCCAAAGCAAAACGAAGACCACAGGCACTAGCAACAAAGCAACAAAGCAACAAAGACTCTGAACCCTGACATGTTTATTATGAGGGTCAGTGCCATCCCCAACAGCAAAGAGAAGCCTATACCAGGAGTAAATTAAGAAGTAAGTTTGACTTGCTTTATAACCTTTCTCCAGGGAAGAGCACCTGCAGAGGTGTGCAGTCTGTGCCAGGCAAACATCAGAGAATGTCAACCCTAATTGCCTCCCAGATCCATCTCTCTCTGTTCAACTCAGCGGCCGGTGTGGAGATGCCACAGGTTAGACCAGAAATGCCATAGCTGCCTGATGTCTGTTGCTTACTGAAAGGGGCTGGTTTTAAAAGCGTAACAGGATCTTCACAAAAATAACGCTTAGGTTACAGTTCTAATATAATGTGGGGTAAATATCGGATGCAATATATACAGCCAAGGAAAAAGTTAAGAGACCATTCCAAATTTTCATTTAATCAGCATTTCTAGATGTATTGGGACCATTCAAGTCCAGTGTCTGTTGAATTTCAACAAAATCAAACCTCAGGAGTGACAAAGTCAGCAACACCAATGTGAAGGACAGACAGCATAAGACACATGAAAACTGTGACAAATACATGTACTGTACAAATATTACTGTTGTATTGTTTAAAAGTGAATAGGAAAAACAGAGCATCGTTTCCGTTATTATTACCTGTTTCTCCTGTTTTAATTTTCTGCAAAGAAATACAAATAAAAACGTTTTATGTTTGATTTGAAATTTGGGAGAAATATTATGGTAATTCACATAATGGATCAGAAAAAATAACTTTACCTTAACATTTACCTATAAATAGTAAATTCAGGAAATGAAAATAGTTTTAAAATGGTCTCTTCCACAGCTATAGTTTGTTGCTAATTTAATAGAATAAAGATAGTTATTTTTTAAATGTTACTACTACATTTCTATGGGCCAAAATCGTCTTATTTACATACCATTTTTTAGAATCGCATTTTTTAACATCTGTTCATTTGAGTTTATAGGTGTTTTCTTTTCATAATGATGACAATAATGACAATTTTTCATGCTTGTATAAAAGCTAAAAGCCATCACAGGTTGTACGCCCAACTGTACACACACATAGCATTTGGCTTCCTTTCCGAGGTGATGTTCATAAATAACGCCGTTTCCATTGTGTTGCCTATTGTCTGTCAATCTAATTTAATTCCCCATTAAAATGAATGACAGTGGGCTCCCAATGAATCGGCTCAGGTTCAGACTCTCTCCACCTCATCTCACTGTTTGCCAGCAGACTCATTAAATCTGTCAAACTCCTGGCCTCATTTGACCAACCTGTTCCATGACACTTATGAATTTAATGAACACTCTGCCGATATGCGATAAAGTGGGTTGTTCTGCAAGGACAGTGTCAGATAGGAGGACATAATGTCCTCCTCAATTTCACGGATATGGACCCGTTCGAAACTCATAGTAGTGAATTGAGTTTCAACATTGTAACAAGATCTGGATTGTTTTATCGCATGAGACAAATGTGGAAATTCTTTCATTCTATTAAAAACCTCTTTATTTTATTTTTTATTTACTTACCCTCATATCATTCCAAACCTTTATGACTTTCTTTCTTCTGCAGAACACAACATTTGTTTTTTTGAAGGGCGTCAGTAACCAACAACATTGGACTTCATTGACTTCCATAGTATGGGCACAAAAGTGAGGTGGGTTTCAACAACATGAGGGTGAATGAACGACATAATTGTATTTTTTGGGTAAACTATCCCTTTAAACTGTAAATGTGAAGCCACAATGATATATTTTCTTGCATCCTCATCCTAGTAGAAAGTTCAATATCAAAGTAAAACACATTTTACTGCCTAAAGTACACAGTGAAAACATTGTTTACTCAGGCAGCAAACGTTGTTGTAAGTTTTGGGCTATGTACACTAGTAAACAGCAGGGGAGGAGGAATAGGCTGATGCCTCTGTTAAGAAGCAGCAGACAAATATGTTGTTTTTATTATTGTATCCCTCTTTTCTTCCTTTCATGCCCCATTAGGACTTCACACACAGCAAGAGATTCCACTCTTCCACACAGCGAGTTCATTGTAATCTAACAACCCCGCGTGCGCCGCAACAACTCTTCAGATAGAATTTCGATTATACCCACCATGTGAAATTCTGAAGAAATGCTTTACTTGTTTGGCTCTGTTTTGCTACAGGGTCGCAGCGAGAGGCCAATATGTGTCAATTAAAGGTTCAAGAGAAGGATCGAGCAGCTGGGATGTGGTTTGCTTTCTTACTTCACCCAGTAAAGTTCTTTGTACAAGTGTGCTTCAATAGAGATGTACTGTAAATCTCTAGAAAGATTATTTCTCAAGACTGGATTCTTTCAAAAATCCCATTCACTTAAAATAAGATAAAATGATGAAATTGCACTTCGCTTTATGTACTAAAAGCTGTCCCTCTGAAACTTGTATCTTTATATTTCATGATTTTTGTTATAAATCATTATTATTGATCACCCTTTATGTTTGTCACTGGGTTTTGCAAGTATCTAAACAAAAAAAGTATGAAAAGTTTCTTGTCAACTTTGACAAAACATTATTTAACCCTTTGAAAAGTACAGTGTTTTTTCAATTGCTTAAAAAACCCAAAATTGGACATTCAAGGTCTTGGAAGGACAACAACAATATTGAGTTTCTCCTAAACTTTAATAAAAAAAATTTGTTGGTGTTGGTGCTAGTATTGGGCTTCTTATGATCACATCAACGTTTCTGGAAAATTAATCCAATGCTGGTGTGAATTGGTGAGAATTTCAATGTAAGTTTTGATGGGTTGAATATGAGAAAAAATTCATATGGTCTTTGATTAGAAATCATCCATGTGACATTTAGATTTTCAGTGGGCGTCTGGGTATTGAATTTATTACATTTCATAACTGAGTCCCGGAGTGGCATGACTGTCAGGCATGACATCTTATTATCAGGCATGACAGCAAGCAATGAGCTCGATAATGCAATAAGACAAATGAAGACGGACACAGATATGACAAAGACAAGCAGATCCAATCTTATAACATTTCTTCATAACAATTCACATTCACTCAGATAAACCTAAAAAAGAGCTTCACTGATGATCCTCTGGTGAGATACAGATGCGATGCAGAAACATTGTTTACTATGTTTATTAACATAAATAGCATTATAAATGTTTTCTTTATTCTTTGGAGACAATGGTGAAAAACTTTATAATTTAAATTATTTTCCACCTTTTTGATTTAAGCCATTTTACTTCATCGATGACATCATCTGCCTCAGCTGTTTAAGACCCAAGTGAAGATCCTTAGTGTTTATATTTATTCTTTGCTGATCAATTAAATCAGACTTAAAAAACTAATTTATATAGGATTATATGCTTCTAATTTCCGTACTTTTATCTTCTAATTGGATGATGTATTTTGACTGGCTAGTTAATGTATCAACGTTAATGTTGCTATCTTGTCATTCTTATGTTCATTTAGTTGTAAGGATGATATGGTGGTTGTCAAAGCTGACATACCAACATGGTGGTTGTCATAAAGGAGACACTCTGTGTTCGCTGTTGTTCTCAAAAACACAATGTATTCAGTATTTATCACTCACTCAGGGGGCATGCTGAGCTTGAAGATGGTCTTTAATGAATACTAAAATATAGAGTGCACGGGTTCAAACAGATGCTCCACTTGCGTTTAATAACTGAGCTATGCATCCTGTTGAGAACACTAGGCAATGAACTCATCTTGCTTCCCTGCATCTGAAGTCACGAATGGGCTTCTCTTTTGAAGATGCCTCAACAACATCTGCCCATTTGTATGCATTGACAGTTAGACAGGTGATGTTGTCGTTTTACATCTGGCCTAATATAAAGTATAGAGCTAATGCCCCACACTTGTTCTGTATGATATACATTGCCGTGTAAAGTGCAGTTGTTGCGTTTGTTGTATTTCGTGGGGACATGGACAAAATAATAAAACCAAGTTTAATATCTTTAAAATCTAACAGAGTGGGAGGCTTTGAAGATCGTCTCAGCACAACATGAGCAGCGTTTGAGCTCATATCTGCTTCTTCACAGGACAATGCTGCTCTCTGGTGGTACAAATGATACTTAAGTTGATGTTGACACTTTGATCAAAAGAATGTTTAATAATAATACTTTATACATCTTTAGACAAACCTTATACTTTTTGTATTGAATGCAAAACATACAGATGCTGTGTTATGTAACTGTATGGCCATGTTGTTATTGTGATCTTAGTTCTTTGTGTGCGTGCATGCTTATGTAACAGGTCACAAGGTCACAATTACAAAATATAATTACCTACAAATTCTATGGAAAACTCCTTAAACCCTAAAATTATGATTGCTGTTGTATGCTGTATGACCCTGTTTGCAATGTTTTTTTGGGTCTAGAACAACAATCCTGCCCTAGAAATGTTGAACTATCCATTCCAACCGAATTTACTGCTTTACTAGAGGTAATTTACAGATGGATAAGAATGGAGCCCAACCTGTTATCCAGTCCTTAACTCTTAAATCTGATTGGCAGTCAGGAATGTTTCGGACCAAAAGACTGCAAATCCAGGACCCTGTGAAAATGCAAAATAAGGTTCAATCCTTCTATTGTTAAAGTAATATTATTCATATATATGCAGATTATTTATTTGAACCTTGCAGACTGCATCAAGGCAAATAGTATTGTGAATTACGTGATATCACCATGACTTGGCAAAAAAGATCGATGAACTTTGTGCTTGACTATCTGGCAAGTATAAAGAGCAGTAACCGTTCTAGATACAGCAGTTATTCATAAACAGAAATAAAAACAGCTCAATTAATTCCTTTGTACTAAAATTACTGTAAAATATGAATTTAAAGGTTTTGCATTTATTTGCTCCATACTAATTTAAAAGTGTTCTGTAGACATGCGAGAGGATTTGCATCTTTTAAAAATTATTCCCAATGTTTCATGACGAGTTGCGAGTTTAGTTTCATTAAATGAATGTTATTATGTATCAAAACTCTTGCGGTTGGAGCGGAAGACCAGTTTGAACCAATCATTAACCGCTAAATAAGCGCGTGTGTATCCCACCCACCCATCTCTCTCTCTCTCGCCCTCCCTCTCTCTCTCTCTCTCTCTCTCTCGCCCTCCCTCTCTCTCTCTCGCCCTCCCTCTCTCTCTCTCGCCCTCCCTCTCTCTCTCTCGCCCTCCCTCTCTCTCTCTCTCTCTCTCTCGCCCTCCCTCTCTCTCTCTCGCCCTCCCTCTCTCTCTCTCGCCCTCCCTCTCTCTCGCCCTCCCTCTCTCTCGCCCTCCCTCTCTCTCGCCCTCCCTCTCTCTCTCTCGCCCTCCCTCTCTCTCTCTCGCCCTCCCTCTCTCTCTCTCGCCCTACCTCTCTCTCTCTCGCACTCCCTCTCTCTCTCTCTCGCCCTCCCTCTCTCTCTCTCGCCCTCCCTCTCTCTCTCTCGCCCTCCCTCTCTCTCTCTCGCCCTCCCTCTCTCTCTCTCTCGCCCTCCCTCTCTCTCTCTCTCGCCCTCCCTCTCTCTCTCTCGCACTCCCTCTCTCTCTCTCTCTCTCGCACTCCCTCTCTCTCTCTCTCGCCCTCCCTCTCTCTCTCTGTCTCTCTCTCATCTCATTTCGCTGCGTTGAGAGGAGACTCATCAATCAACAAAGCGATGGCAGCTGCGAACCGTGTCCTTGTGTACGGAGGGAAAGGAGCTCTCGGCTCGGCGTGTGTGCATTATTTTAAGTCAAAAGGCTGGGTGAGCAAAAACACTTTTTTCATGCGTGTCATATAGTCAGTTTGTGAGTTTGTGTGCGCAAACGAACACCTGTTGACGCTGCTCTAACCGGGACCTGTGCGCAGTTATTTTAAATGACATTTACATATTGTTTAATGTGTAATTATAGCTACAGTCAGATTTGTTTTTATGTTCAAGTGGGTTGCCAGTATCGACATGGCAGCGAATGAAGAGGCGGAAGCGAACGTTTTGGTGAAGCTCTGCGAGTCTTTCACCGATCAAGCCGCGCAGGTGGGTGGAGCCAACGTCTTACCGTCACACCGATGCGTGTCTATCTGCATGTCACGATGTCAACGAAAGGCATTTACTATTTTAATTGACACGTTTCCTGTTGCAATGTCGTGGACTACACGTCTTTTCTCATTAATAGTCTTAGTGTGTCTATTATTGACTTCAAATGCGTTTCATGGCAGCCTCAGTTGTGTGGCACAACATTGCGCTTACCTACACAAGTCAAAGTTGTGCAGCAACCAGCTGGGACACATTTATATTTTCATGTTTAATTCAGATTATCTAACAAAGTGTAATAAATCTCATCTATGGTGTGGTTTCATGCAGGTGACATCAGATGTAGGCAAGTTGCTAGGGGAACACAAAGTTGATGCCATTGTTTGTGTGGCTGGAGGGTGGGCTGGTGGAAACTGCAGCTCAAAGGGTAAGATCAACCTGTGTCGTTTTTGCTACTCGTTTTTAAGGAATGCGTAACAGGATGTGCAATTGTCTGTGCATTAGCTTTATCACTGATGTAAAATGTGTTATAGATTTTATTGTAGCATGCGGGGCACCCCTTTTTTATTCAGTCATATAGACCTTAGAGTTTAAGGGTGTCTATACTGGTATTGTCACTAACCATGATGGTAAAAACTCGTGATTATCGATATCGTGTTAAAGGGATAGTTCACCCAAAATGAGACTCCTGCCATTATTTGCTCACCCTTGTGTCATTTCAAACCTGTATGACTTTCTTTCTTCTGCAAAACATGAAAGAAGATAATGTAGAGAACGTGGGTAGCCGAACAACATTTCTATTGTATGGACAATATAATGGCAACGGGTACCGCTGTTGTTACGGTTTCCAACATTCTTCAAAATATCTTCTTTCGTGTTCTGCATAAGAAAGAAAGTTGAAACAGGTTTGAAATGACAAGAAGGTGAGTAAATGATGACCGAATTTTTTTTTTCTACAAATAATGTAATATCTAAAATAATTCAGCACCAGGTTAAAGATTTGCATTCATATATTTTGAGAGTGATTCACTGACCAAAAGCACAGAAATAGACTAAAGTATAGATTAATTTGACTGATGGCATAATTTATTTCTGCTTAAGAATCATTCAATCAATGCTGCGATAATATGATTGTCGTGAATCATTTTGCCCATGATATTGTGAAAATCCGATATTGTGACAGCCCCAATAGAGGTCATCATTTCGTTTCATTGACCAGAATGCTGTCAGCCTGCTCTCTTTTTCTGTCTCTCGTTCTCTTAAACTTTCTCTTTCTTTAGACTTGTATAAAAATACAGATTTGATGTGGAAACAGAGTGTCTGGACCTCCACCATTTCCAGTCATCTTGCCTCACTGCATCTTAAGCCAGGAGGCTTGTTGACCCTCTCTGGAGCAAAGGCATCGGTGGCCGGCACTCCAGGTTAGACCATCTATTATTATACTCCTGAGATCTGCCATCCACTCTGGAAAAAATGAGTTTCCACAGAAGCAACAGAACAGCAATACAATGATTTGTAATTTAATTTTGAGCATTGAGCTTTATTCAATAAGTGTGACCTTATATACAGTACAATGCGCAATGCTTTGTTCAGTAAATGCAATATCAGTGTTTGTTTTCCTGAGGACACATCATAATCTGATGTTTATTGTGTGAAGCTTAAAAGAAACAGTGGCTAAATACAATTTTCTTTATGATATTGACATTTTCTCTTAGATGGATAAAAGGTATTATTCCACAGCCATTGAAAGTGTAAAGACGTTGTCTGTCATGTTTTTTGTACTGTGTAAGTTTCCCCAATTGCCTTTTCTCTCATAGCCTAGACTCAAAATGTTCAATACGTTTGGTGAAAATGTAGTTAGTGACTATACTCAATAGAGAACAACAGAAGCAGCCTCTAGCCTATTCACAACTCTCCACATCAGCACCCTGAAACGACTGCTCTGATTGGCTGAGGGGCCAGGGAGGGGGCATGAGTCAGCATTCTTTTGGAAGATGAAAGCACATGTGGTCTGTGTTTTGAGTTTGTATTCTGTACCCACACATAAGTGATTTAGACAGGAAATGCCCTGCAGCGTCTAACACTGCCTTGTTAGCGACACGCTTTTCATGAAGAGAACCTGTTTTGGGGATGTTTGATGTTCAGATAGACCAGTGATCTCTAGTAAATATTTCTGATGGGACTTACAGCTGCAAAAGATTAACATCATGTGATAGAAGTTGGGTTTTAAGTTCAGTCTGGATAACAGACAAGTTAAGCTGTATCTCGAGGAACGGAACATGCGATCACGTTGACCCTCAATGTTCATTCAGGCTTGAACATGAAAGGTCATTCAGTGTCACTGAAACTGCCAGAAAATACAAAATTCACGAGAAGCATTATGTTTTAGAGAACACTCGGGAACAAATACTAGCTACTCCACCCATCTTTCTGATTGGCTCTGTGGATGTGAAGGGTGTTTATTGAAATAGCCTCATTTAGGCTTCGAAAGAATCTCATAGTGGGGGGAAACATAATTTTCTCTCTTATAAAATAAAGCTGGCTGTAAATTGATCCCAGATGTTAGATCAACAAACATCTAGAGCTTTGGAGGTGGAACCAAAAGTATGTTTTTAGAGGAATCGTTCGTTGGAATATTCAACATGTTCGCACTGCTGTCATTTAGCCTATATCATTTATTTTTTCTATCAAGACATCTTTCATTATCAAAAACAATCCTATGTTAATTTTCAATGGCCTTTTATAGTTGTATCAGAATAAATATTTCCTGACGTGACATGTTAACTGCATGTTTTCTGTCTGGTCTAATGTACTTTGTCATCTTTCAACAACAGTACTTTTGTATGGCCTGCAGAACATTGTGACAGAATTACAATATAATCTGTGATACTCAAACTGTTCAATGTGGAGATTTGAGCGGCATCTAGAGGTAAAGTAAAAAAACATGGCGAATTCCATGTAAGTGGACCCATTTCTTTAGTTCTGAAAGCTTGAGTATAATGTATTTCATAAGTACATCAAACATTCAGAGACAATTTAATTTCTAATGATATCACCTCTTTTTTTGAATCTCTATATAGAAGGTGTTGAAATAAATCATTCGCCATGTAGAAGGGAACAAATTATATTACCTTATTTCGTAACGCAAAATCCATTTTATTTTCTGTTTGAGGCATCCCACCAAATTATTATTGACCAGACCTCAAAGCAACAGCTGTTGCCTGCGACACATTCTTGGGGAAATTGTATCGTTGGCACGTTCTCAAGAACTGAGTGGATTGTGTATTATTCTGGTTTCTAGAGATCTGCACACTATTTAAGGTTTTGCATTCACTCATTAACTGCATGTTTGATTTTTTTGGCTGCAGGTATGGTCGGGTACGGCATGGCCAAAGCTGCAGTCCATCAGTTATGCAGAAGTCTAGCTGGAGAGGACAGCGGCCTTCCGTCTGGAGCCGTGGCTGTGGCCATTCTTCCGTAAGAGCAGCTGTCAATCATCATATCCAGCATGTGTATGCATTATAAAAGACCAAATAAAAAAAATACTTATAGGTCTGAGACAATTTATCCACATCTTTTTATAATCTGTCATATATTTAATTCGTAATATTTTAATGCTCTTTGCTTCATATTTGTTTTTATTCTCAGTGACCTACATGCTTCTTGTTTGACTGCTGTCTGTTTACATTAGCTGAACAAATCTAGAGTGAGTGTTTTGAAAAGGGCAGGCTGGTCTGCAAGCTATCGCCGCAGGCTCTCATCTCCAACCAAGATAACAACATTATGACATCATCATCCGCAGGGTTACCTTGGATACACCAATGAACAGGAAATTCATGCCTGACGCAGATTTCGGAAGCTGGACGCCGCTGGAATATATTGCAGAGTGAGTGTACAGCGCTCATGTTTACCATATTTATTTGTTACCAAAATATATAATACAACCGTTGACGGATTAGATTGTTGAAAAAATAGGGAGAAGCATCAAGGCAAGAAGTGATACCATGTCAGCGGTTGTTTTTTTCACCAGAAGAGGGCAGTGATGTTCTTCTGAAGTCAGTTGTAGTGGAGACTGTTCGCAATGCCATTCACGGATGATGTAAATGTGATCAAATAAACGTTATGGAACCAAATCCAAGTTTTTATAGGTCTCAGATATACTGCCAACAGAAAATCTTTTTCCAAGCGCCCGATTACTGTAAAATGATTTAAGTCTTTAAAAACCTCTCTCCCAATGATACATTTGATTGGATTGAGAAATATTAACCAAAAGCCACAGGCAATCATAAAAACCTCTCAGTATCAAACATAGTATTTGATTGATTGAATTAGATCAGATAATGTCCACTTACATCAGCACATGAACAGACCTTTTAGAAGAACGCATGCATTTACTGTACATTCAGTGCTGTTGGTTTTACCAGTGGTTAACACAAGTGCCTTTCAATAAACACACACCAGCATAATAAAAAATGCATTAAAAATTTACTATTTCATTACTCCTTTTTGTTTTGAGGCCTGCATTCACATTTAAGTTTTTCTGTGTAAGGCCGTCATAATTATTAAATAATCATCTGATATCGGGCAGCCCCCCTACATTCTTGATCTGCCCTTAACATGTCAGCGTTGTCTTTTTTTGTGTTGTAATGCCAAACTTCACTGCATGTTAAGGTAGAAAACACCGTTCTCATAACTAAGTTTTAGTTTGAGTGTTTAGGACTTGACGGCCTCTTCTGTAATGATTGCTTTAATTATTTTTTTCTGTTATTTGCAGAATTATCCATTTCTGAAAGATATTTAATCAAATAGGCATACGAATTATGAATGATCATGTGTTGTAATTCATGTCAAAGCACTAAATTAATTGCAATAATTTAATAGACAAGTAATTGCCACCAAAAAAAGAGACCAATCCTAATGTTCATTTAACAGGATTTCTTATTGTATTGTGGCATTCCAGTCCAGTGTCTGTTGAATTTCAGCTAAATCAAACCTCAGGCGTGACATTATGGCAACAGTTTTGTGAAAGACTGACAGAATGACAAGACATGAAAACTGTGACAAAAATTTGATGTCGGAAAAAATACAGACCTGTTCCTCCAGTTTAGATTTTCTGTAAATAAATGCAAATAGAAAACATATTTACATTTGAAGAAATATTGTTAGTAGTTCACCAAAAAAATACTATAGTAATAATTTTACCTAAAAATATAATAAATTCTGAAAACCTGAAAGTGTTCTTTGAAATCGTCTATTCATTTCTTCCGTGGCTGTATATACTGAACATATGTCCTGTGTGTACTGTGGTCAAATCTCTCCTGTTAGTCAAGTGCAGATTAGGTCGAGGGTTTGATGCAATTTCATAAACCGAGCGAACCGTCTGGATTAGAGACACACATGACAGATGACAATATAGTGTAATACAATAAAGTCTTTGTGTTGGGGTAATTAGTCGTCTCTCAATTCAGCTACAAAAGATAAAACGTTTACAATTTCAACAGCATGTACAACAGCTTCTTAATATCTGTCCTTTTCCCCATTCTTTGCACAGCTCTCTCTCTCTCTCACGCACTCTGTATCCATCGCTCCCTATATATTTTCCTCCCTCTCCGTCTCGCTGTTCTCATTATCTCTCTCTGTCTCTCCCCATCCTTTACACCACCATTTTACACCCGTCTCTCATTCTCTCTCTCTCTGTGTGTTCCAGAACCTTCTACAGCTGGGCCACTGGGTCAGGACGGCCAGCCTCAGGCAGTCTCATTCAACTGGTGACGACTGGGGGGAAAACAGAGGCCTCTCTGGCCCAGTAAAGGTAGAATGGAGGAAAAAGAAAAATTCAAAGGAGATGAGTAAAGGAGAGAAATGTTTACCAGTATACCGCACAGCTGAGGAGAGAGGTTAACACAGGACCCTGTTGAAAAGACCAGTTTAGACCAGCAGGAAGTCTAGAAAATGCTAGTCAGCCAGTCTGGTGAGGACCAGTAAACCATCTTGAACGCAACGTATTTATGTTGCTGGTCTTTTCAACGGGAAAATTAGGCATTTCTGTTTATCCAGCCTTTTTGAAAGTACTCAGTGTCCAAAGTATTAATCTATGTTTTGTATTCAGTCTGTCTCGTGTACTGTTCAGCAGTTCAGCTGTCGTGTTTGAAACGTACAGTCTTAACTTTACAGGGAAGTGGCCTTAGCTTTTGTGTAAGTGTGATTGTTTGTCTATTTGTTAAATATGTTTGGATGCTCTATTTTCAATTTCCAGCTTGTGTATGAAATGTACTTTCACAATAAAGAACATTGAAAGCAATATTTGTACATAACTTTATATTTGTATGCATATTTGCAATGACATAAGTGCATCCATAAGGACAATATTTTTATTTTTGGGAGACCTGTTGATGGAGGGATATCGATTCTTCTAGCCAAAACTCTAAAATAAAACAAGCTCAAGACCTCTTGCATTCATTTACAGTCATTTGAACAGATTGGATTTCAGTCAGGATGAGCTCAAGGCAAAGTTGTCTTATATCTTGTCGGTTTGTTTTGTCTGGCTAATGGTTTGTCTGAAGCTTGAATATTGTTGGCTAAAGCGGAGAGATACAGCTCCGTCTCTCCCCGCAGTTGTTGTTCTTCCGTCTGATTGCCATGTGGAAGCCATTTTGTCTGGCAAGTCTGGTAACTGTATAAATGAAGAGCTCACAGATGGTAGTGGTTAGTTCTGCCGTGGTAACTTGAGTGTGAGGACAATGTAAGGTGTGTGTGTGTGTGTGTGTGAGAGAGAGAATGAAGGCAGGGGGTTAAGTGATAGAGAGAGGCTCACTATTATCTCCACCAAATGCCCAGCTTAACCATTTTGGCTGGCTCATGTCATTTATGTACTCGCTAATGTAAATATAACCACCATTGTGTTCACCATTACAACAATCACAAAATATTGTTTACCTTCTGTGCAGTTCATGACGTAACCTCATCTCTAGATGGCGCTAGTAAGCAACCTCACTGACCTGGATGATTGTCTCTCTCTCTCTCTCTCTCTCTCTCTCTCTCTCTCTCTCTCTCCCTATTATATTAGGGTGCGGGTGTCCTATTCATAGTTATTTATACACACTATTATTTAAATAATCCTCCTCTTCAAAAGAAACATTGGTTATATTACAGTTCATATTGTCCTATTTAAACAACTGGAGATATCCATTTTTCATTATTTAATGTTTCATTGCATGTTGGTTGACATATGCATCACGTGTCAAAGTCTATGTCGATGGGTTTAGAGATTTTGGGAATGAAATTGTATTATTCTGTCCACCTCTTCTTTGTCAGCGGACAAAGATAATGTTTTTATGTTATATTTCAGTAATGTTTATAATTTGTGTTTTAATGCACAGGCACTGGCTAAAGTTATTCACAGTTTCTCTCCTCTCAATATCTCACTTCTCTCTCTTACTTTTTATTTATTTATTTATGCTCCGTTTGCTCCCACATTTTAAAAATCTCTGCAGAATCCTGCATCACACTCAACTGTACCTCGCTGAGATATGACTGTCTATTTATGAGAGTACGAGAAGCAACCACTGGCAAAAAATTGGCAGTATATTTTGCAATAGTTCTTAACTAGCTGAAACTTTTTCAATCGATGTTAAATATGAGTAGGTTTTCTATGCAGAAAATATACAGAATTATATTACCTGTGTTACAATGAAATTATAAACATTGATTCAAATTTGGTAAGCAGTTATCAGCAGATCAATAATTTCACAATCTACTGTCAGTGATGAATAAAATATAGTATAGTTTTATTATTTTCAAAAACATTACTCTTTCTCTCTATAAGCATGACACACCAGAATTCAAAATAATAGTGTATTCTTCACTTTAAATTGAAAAGTTGTCCCATTGACAGTGCCGGAGAGTTATAATTTATTTATGAATGCAAAAACTTTCTTTTTCTGCCATCAACTTTCACCTCCGATGCTCTCGAACCCAGAACTGTTCCTTAATATGAATTCTTCATGCACTCTATGTAGACATACCACGCAGTAATTCATTGACATGCAAATATATTTAATTCATTTTTGTACCATTTTTTAATCATAAGCAGTTGTTAGGGAATTTATATGTTGGCATGCTCCTTAATGAATTTTCTCCAGTTTGACAGTCAGCACTGTGAAACTGAGACCCTGTTACTTGTTTACGTGCTGTCAGAAAGTGCGATACATTCACTTTCTGTCTATCTGAAAGAAACGATTTTTGCAAGCTATTTAAAGGGCACGTTCTTGCATTATTTATGTTAATTTATGCAATCGAATATAAGCCTAATGATCATTTTGAATATGTAAGTGTCTCTGTCAGAGTAATGAGATATGCAGATAATGATATGCAAATTCATTGAATTATTAAAGAGGAGCAGCCAAAGATTCATATTAATTCCCATATTTATTTCAAAGAAATATCTTGTTTTAATCATTCCTTGTGCTCCTTAACTGTAACGTAAGTAAGTTGAATGAATTATTCAGCCGTTTATTAGAATTTAAACTGTGCAGGTACATTCAGGTCAGGATGGTTAAGATACCAGGCCGACCTGATGAAGAAGGGCGAGAGTAGATTATCCCTCTTACAACAAACCTATCACCTTCAATACATCATTTAACCCTCTGAACGCTGTTATTTTGACTTCATGTCTTCTTTTTGACAGTTGTTTTTGTCCCCGATTACAGTTTCATTGTGAAACGTCTGCTGCTGTCACATCACAATTTCCCACATGACTGTTAAAGGCAGTTATGGCAATCTTTTGCAAGATGACCAAATTATCTTGTTTGAAAGAACGCCTGGTTGGTCTGTTAGCAATTTGGGGTGTTATTTTATTCTGCAACTACAGTAGTTACATTTCATGGTTGGATTTACGGCTGATTTATTCATCAAGTCACACCAACACTCCTTAACTCTTGCATTCTCTCTCTGTTTGTGTTTTTGTGCTCTCTCGTTCTCTCTCTCTCTCTCTCTCTCTCTCTCTTCTCATCTTTGGATCTCAGTCTGTTTCTGTCACTCACTCACTCTCTTTCACTCTCTATCTCTCTCTTCTTCCTGTGCCTCATTTGCAATGATTATGTTATCAGGGCAGCCAGGCAAAAGGGTGGAGCAACCATAATTTCAGCTCTGGATTAGGCTGAAATAACGAGGTCACCAAGTTACTGTTGCCTTGGCAACGGCACATCCAAGAACACAGGATGCCATTGCAAATCCTGGAACCAGGAAAATCTTTTTTTATCTCTCTTTTGTATTTTTTCTTCTCTTTTTATATTTTTGAAACAGCAGTATTTACAGTGCCTGGAAATTCTGTTGCAGATAACCGAGTTTAGAAATGTTAGCTTTATGAAGGGTTTCCTGGTGGCATATTGTTAATTGCACCTGTACTGAGCAACTAACCTAGTAACACATGCTGCAGTTGAAATAGGACTTGTTTGTCGCTGCTTTAAACATCAAATAGGTTTATTTGAGAAAAATGTTAAAGCTTGATCAAAATTTTTGTCTAAAATAAGACTATTCAAAATGAAGTAAGAAGTTAAGATCTTAGTTTGCCCATTTAATAAAAAAAATGCATTAAACAACTTAGTGCTCTCACAAAAGTGTTGCTGTTTTGTTTTTGAAAGTAATTTTATATCAAATTGAAATTGAATCACTACAGAACGTTCTTGATATTGACTTGTCCTTAGAAACGAGGTTACATACAGAAAAAAATTATATAATACATTTGGATAGTGATTGTGTATGCTATGCTGTATAGTCAGTATCAAAATACCACCTAATAAATCTAAATCCTATTTAAATCTAAAATATACTTTAAGGATTTTGTGCATACTGTCATTAAAGTAAAAGGAGGACATGGTTAAAAAAGATCATGTTAATTTTACCTTTAACTTTTATTGAGTCATTTTTTATTTGTTTTGTTGCTCACATCATAGTGTGCCATAGCATTTCTTTGCTGTAAAAATGTCATCTCTTATACTTTTTTTGCCTTCATGTGTTTGTCGCCTTTTTTCTCAGTACTTGTTTTTCATTTCTACTTATTTGTGCTTTTTCCATCTTTGCCAGACATCTGTTGCCATAGGACCGCTGCCAGGCATGAGAAAAAAATGATAGAAGAGAATGAGGCAGAGCTTTAAAAAAACACTGCAATATTAAAAATATATTTATTTTCTTTTATTTAATCATGAAAGATAGGATATTAATTCCAAACTCAGAATGCAAAGCTTATAAAAATGTTACAATTGAGTGTTCAGTGGAATTATTTCCAACACATTATTAAAATACTCTTGTGTGGTTTTTTAATTGATTGAAAAATTCTTAATATTTGTCAGTTGCGATAGAGAGGTTTGAACTGCATTCTGGAAGGTTCTGGATCCCTCTCTTTGCACACTGATTGGTTAAAATGAGCAACTTCGAGGCTTTGATTGGCCAGGGGCCCGTTTAACAAGTTGGCATTTGCCCCCTGGAGTGTGGAACATGGCTCTCAAATGACCCCTGTCATGTGGGCTGCGCACTCTGTGCCAGGTGTCAACGCTGGTCACTGCGGCATAAGAGCAGAGAGAAATGACCACCAATCTCACGCTGGCCAATAATGCAAAACATAACAAAGATATATGTGGCAGGAGAGGAAGAAAAGCAAATTGGGTGAGGGATGGGGAGGTATTCTGTGGAAAAGGAGACAACAAGCTGGGGGGAGAGAGCGAACGAGAGGCAGAGAAGGGTCAATGTTACTGTGTCTGCACAGAAAAGCACAGAAAATCCCCAAAGGAATTTTTGAAGGCTTAAATCCAAAAAGAAAAAAGTCTGCTTGGGAGCCTGTCTAAGACACAGATAGAATATTGTTTGGTGCTCAGAGGTGATGGTGAATGACTTCATGTGTATCCTTAAACTCACTTTCCTCAGTTTGACTTTATCGTACATCTCTATATTATTCATATTTCTACATTTTCACAGTGGTATAACATAAACACAGATTGTTTAAGGGATATTTCACCCAAACATTAGACACAGTTCCCTATCGATACTTCACTCGTACTGCGTAGCAGGACGCTATGGGGAAAACTCCTTTTTCTCCGATGACTGAAGCAATTCAAAAGCGCAGTGAAAACTGCACGGTGATTGGTTGGAAAAAAGCAGAGCTTTAAACCAATCGTAGCGGAGCTGCCGGACCAATGGCGATGGCACCCGCCAAAATGGGCGGGGCTTATGGCTATATAAGCGGACACATCGCCGTAGGGTCTTCAGATCTCTTCTCCTTCAGCGACGACTCGTCTTCGCTTCCCGAGACTGACTGCTTCGCCGTCGAGAGAGCACCTGCAGCGGATTCGACCTTCGGCTCAGCGCCTTCGCTCCAGCGGATTCATCAGCGGCTTCGCTCCGGCGGCTTCTGTTGGCGTCTTCGCGTGTGAGCGGCTTAGCGATCCAGCCGGTCTTTTCCCTGCCGCTATCCGGCGAATCTAAAGAGCAATTTTCACGCTTTCTTCTAAGAGAGCGTTTAGAGCAAATTTCCTGCGGCATTTACGTGCAGTTTTCACTGCGCTACAATGCCGCGTCGTCCCTGTCGCTCGTGTGGGGTTTTCCTGCACGCTGTCGACGGTCACGACGAGTGCGTTTCATGTCTGGTCCTCTCCCACGCAGAGAACGCGCTAAAAGAGACGGAATGCTCTCACTGCGAGAGTATGAGTCTCTCCTCTCTGCGCTCGCGGATAGCTTTCTTTTCAGAGAGTGACTCCGCCCCTCGATCCCCGCCGCCGCTGCTCGCACAGGACTCTGTGCGACAGAAGCAGCGGGGTAGAGGAGCTAAGCGCTCGGGGAAACGCGAGCTCACGCCGGCACGCCGTGCCTCGCTTTCCCCGCAGAGAGATGTTTCCCCGGTTTGTTTCACCCGAACAGATCAGCGTCCACTGGCGGCCGCCTGTGACATGATCTCGTTCGGTGGAAACGAACCGGAGGATGACGACGCCATGTCGTTAGCGGCTTCAGACGGGGAGGAGTTAGCGGGCTCGCTGGATGACCTCGCCGTCTCCAGAACCCGGCGGACACGCCCCCAGTGCGGACTCCGAGCTCTTCCGGGTCCTCACGAAGGTTGTCAACGAGCTGGGTTTGGAGTGATCTCCCCCAGAGGAACCCTCTCGCAGCCGCTTGGACGAGTGGTTTTTGCCGGGGCGCCGTCAGGCTCCTCGTCAACGTAACTCACCGTTCTTTCCAGAAGTTCACGGCGAACTCACGAAGTCATGGCGCGCCCCCTACTCGGCCCGTCTTCGACCTTCTTCCTCCTCTGCGCTCACCTCCGTGGACGGCGCAGAGGAAAAAGGATACGAGAAGCTACCCCCCCTCGATGAGTCTGTGGCCGCACATCTGTGTCCGCCCGCAGCCATCGGATGGAGGGCTAAAGCGTCTCATCCTTCCAAGCCGTGCAGGACCACCTCGGCCCTCGCTGGACGCGCATACTTGTCCTCAGGCCAGGCGGCTTCAGCGCTTCACTCCATGGCTGTGCTCCAGGTCTATCAGGCAAAGCTCCTCCAAGGCATGGATGAGTCCGACCCTGACCCTGCGCTCTTCAGAGAGCTACGGAGCGCGACGGATCTTGCTCTACGCGCCGCCACGGCCCAGGCGATAGGCAGATCCATGGCCAGCTTGGTGGTGCTTGAGCGTCATCTATGGCTGACGCTCACGGTTTCGCAGAACGCTTCACGGCAGCGCAGAAGTCTTCGCAAGCCATGAGGCACTTTCTGCCTAAAAGACCCGGATCTCGGCCGGTGGCGAGCCATCCTAAGCCAGCCTCGACGCAACAGCCGGTAAGAACCCCTGCTGCTCAGAAGGCTTCGGGAGCTGACAGCCGTCAGCGCTCCCGATCTGGACGGCGCTTCCCGCATCCTCAGCGACAAGGTCCCCGGCCAAAGATCACGCTGGACCCCGCGCCTCAGGCCCCATCCTGAGCCCGATGCGAGGAAGAGGAAGGCTACAGGGCCCGCTCCAGCCGGCCCTCCTTCAAAGACTGCTCTCATGTCTGCCAGGTCACCCCGTTCAGTTCCGGGTGCCGGCAAAAATGTTTTATTAAAATGCAATGTTGTAAGTGCGGGGCCTTTTCTAACGCCCACACCACATTCTGCAAAATGTTTAATAAAACACAAACTTTGTCAAAAAAAGAGCAAACTTCCTCTTCCATTGTTCCTGGGAGTCAAGCCCCCAAAAGGCGGCGTATCTCCTCTTTACATCCAAACCCTTGCCACCCGGGCCAAGGCCTGGAGAGCCATCCCCGGGGTATCAGACTGGGTTCTGGAAATAATATCCCAAGGATATTCACTCCAGTTTGCTCGTCGACCCCCGCGCTTTCGCGGGGTCGTCCCCACCCGAGTGCAGGACTCAAATTCTCACGTTCTGCGCACGGAGTTGAGGAATTTACTGGGAAAAAGAGCCATAGAAATGGTTCCCCCAGACAAAATCGAGTCAGGCTTCTACAGCCGGTACTTTCTAGTACCAAAGAAGGACGGCGGCTTCCGCCCCATCCTCGATCTCAGGCATCTGAATCACGCCCTTATGAAACGGCGCTTCAGGATGCTCACGATGAAGCAGATCCTCTCGCAAATACGCCCAGAGGACTGGTTCTTCTCCCTGGACCTGGAAGATGCTTACTTCCACATTCAGATAGCCCCTCGTCACAGACGATTCTTGAGATTCGCCTACGAGGGAATTGCTTATCAATACACGGTCCTTCCATTCGGACTTTCTCTAGCTCCCCGCACTTTCACGAAGTGCATGGACGCGGCTCTTTCCCCTCTCAGACAGAAGGGAATCCGCATTCTGAATTACCTCGACGACTGGCTTGTTCTAGCCCAGAGGGAGGACGAGCTAAAGTCTCACAGATCCCTCCTCCTCAGCCACCTGGAGTGCCTGGGACTCAGGATCAATCTTGCCAAGAGCGCACTGTCACCCAGCCAAAACATTTTGTTCCTGGGAACAGTCTTCGACTCAAAACGCATGACCGCCAGAATTTCTCCAGACCGAGCTCTGGTCATTCGACGGCTCGCGGCCTCATTCACACCCGGGGTTTCACGCCCCCTCAGGGTTTTTCAGAAAATGCTAGGTCTGATGGCCTCTGCATCTCAGGTACTGAGTCTGGGCATCCTCCGGATGCGCCCCCTCCAGTACTGGCTGAAGCCCAGAGTTCCTCCACACGCTTGGCGTCTTGGTCGACTGCGTGTTGTGGTGAATCAAGCCTGCGTAACCGCCCTAGCCTCGTGGAAAGATCCCCTTTGGCTAGAGCAGGGTGTGCCCATGGGCTCCACATCCAGTCGGAAAGTGGTCACGACAGACGCCTCCAACACGGGTTGGGGGGCTCTGTGCGATGGCGACCCGGCCTTCGGCCTCTGGTCGAACCAGGAAGGAAGCCTCCATATCAACTACCTGGAAATGCAGGCAGTATGGTTGGCCCTCCGCTATTTCCTACCGGTGCTAAAAGATCGTCACGTCTTAGTCCGATCAGACAGCATGACGGTAGTATCTTACATAAATCACCAGGGAGGCCTCTCCTCAAGACGCCTTTTTTCCCTAGTTTCTCACCTCTTGGAATGGGCCCAGTCCAATCTGCGCTCACTGAGGGCAACTCACCTTCCAGGCAAACTGAACCGGGGAGCAGATATGCTATCTCGGAGCAATGTTCCTTCAGACGAATGGACGCTCCACCCCATGTCGGTTCAACAAATCTGGAAACTCTTCGGCAAGGCAGAAGTCGACCTTTTCGCCTCAGAAGACAATACTCACTGCCCGACGTACTTCTCGAAGGGCAAGGACGCCTTGGCCCACGCTTGGCCCAACCGGCTCCTCTATGCTTTTCCCCCGATCGCGCTCTTGCAGCAGACGATCAGGAGAATCAGGGATCAAGCTCACCGAGTGCTTTTGGTAGCCCCTCTGTGGACGAACCAGCCTTGGGTCGCAGATCTCTCCCAGCTGCTAATAGCAGCCCCGTGGCCCATTCCCCTGAGGCGGGACCTCCTCTCTCAGGCAGGGAACACGATATGGCACCCCCAGCCAGAGCTGTGGGCTCTGCACCTTTGGCCTCTCGACGGGAGCCTACGGACCTCCCAGAGAGCGTACTGAACACCATATCACAAGCTAGAGCTCCGTCTACTAGACGCCTCTACGCCCTCAAATGGTCTGTCTTCGCCTCCTGGTGTACAACACGCGGCGCTGACCCAGTGTCCTGTGACGTATCACTGATACTGTCATTTTTACAAGAGTTGTTGGATAACGGCCGTGCCCCTTCCACACTCAAGGTCTATGTGGCGGCTATTTCAGCCTCACATACCCACATCGGAGGACAAGGAGTGGGCAAGAATGATCTTGTCTTTCGTTTCCTGAAGGGCTCCAGGCGGCTACACCCCCCTCGCCCTCTTACAGTTCCCTCTTGGGATCTGCCCACGGTCCTGAGGGCTCTAAAGGGTCCTCCCTTTGAGCCGCTGCTATCTGCGGACCTCCGTCCTTTGACGCTCAAGACCGCTCTGCTTCTCGCTTTAGCATCGGTGAAGCGTGTGAGTGACTTACAGGCTCTCTCTGTGAGCTCATCCTGTCTGGAATTTGGGCCTAGCGACGCCAGAGTCGTTCTCAAACCAAGACATGGCTATGTACCTAAGGTGCTCTCTACTCCGTTCAGAGCACAGGTTATTTCGCTCTCTGCTCTCCCCTCCTCAGAGCGGGATCCAGAGCTTAGTCTGCTCTGCCCAGTCAGAGCGTTAAGAATATACTTTGAGCGCTCCGCCCCATTCAGACGGTCGGAACAGCTCTTTGTGTGCTTCGGTGACCGCACCAGAGGGTCCTCGGTCTCGAAACATAGACTATCGAAGTGGATAGTTGAGGCTATATCGCTGGCTTACTCTTCCTTGGGCCTTCAATGCCCCACGGGAATTAGAGCCCATTCCACTAGAGGCGTTGCCTCTTCCTGGGCATGGTATAGCGGTGTCTCTATAAAAGATATCTGTGCGGCGGCCTACTGGGCTTCGCCGTCCACTTTTACAAGGTTTTATAACCTGGACGTTCCGGCCCTTCAGGCCCGGGTCCTTTCTGCTTGAATTAGGTCGCTGAGCCATGGCTATGGCCACGCCAGCACTTAATTACTTTGGGACGATAACCGGTCTAGGCCACCTTCTAGCTTGGCCTCTACCGCTTTCAGGGTTTCCCTGCTTTACTCCGTCTCCGAGCCCAGGCTCCGAGACCATTTATGTTTTTCGTTCCATCTGTAGCACGGCGTGATTATACTTGTTCCCCATAGCGTCCTGCTACGCAGTACGAGTGAAGTATCGATAGGGAACGTACTCGGTTACTTACGTAACCTCGGTTCCCTGAGATACGGGAACGAGTACTGCGTTCCTTGCCGTGCTACGAGCTGCTGTGTCGTCGCTTCAGTCGAAGTAACCTGAAGACCCTACGGCGATGTGTCCGCTTATATAGCCATAAGCCCCGCCCATTTTGGCGGGTGCCATCGCCATTGGTCCGGCAGCTCCGCTACGATTGGTTTAAAGCTCTGCTTTTTTCCAACCAATCACCGTGCAGTTTTCACTGCGCTTTTGAATTGCTTCAGTCATCGGAGAAAAAGGAGTTTTCCCCATAGCGTCCTGCTACGCAGTACTCGTTCCCGTATCTCAGGGAACCGAGGTTACGTAAGTAACCGAGTACGTTTATGCACCCTAATGTCATTCAAAACCTGAATATGACATCTTATACATGTATGACTCTGCCTTCTGTGGAACACAAAGAAGATATTTTGAGAAATGTCTCAGAGCTTGTGTGTCCATACACTGGAAGTCAAAGGGGACCAATGTGGTTTGATTACTGACATTCTTTGAAATATCTTCTTTTTTGTTCTGCAGAAGATAGAACATCATACAGGATTGCTATAACATAAGGGGAGAATTATAAAAAATGTTAAGCGTGCTTTTCCTTTAAGACATTATCTGCATATTGTCTTCAATGCACAGTGGCACGAATATCAATTATCTGGATGCTTAAATTATTGAATTATAGCTCAAGCATGCTGTTTAGGCAAAGCGTTTCACAAAAAGAAAATTCTTAGTTTTTAAAAATATTAAAGTTTATTAGAATTTGCCAATAAGATAAGATAATTGTTTGTTTGTGCGTCAGATCGAGTCCAATTTTGAGTGCCATGAGAATCTGTTATGTGTGGTAGCAGACAGCCACCGTCCTGAAACATGAGTTCAGAATCTACGAGAATGATAATCTCATCGGGACTGCCGTGCTAATCTCTGTTGAGTGTGTGTGCACGTGTAATCTGTTGATAAAGGGTTCTACCTTCCTCTCTCTTTCATAGTCTCTGTCTTTTGATAAGCTTTGTTCTTCTCTCACTATCGCTGACATTGGTTCAGTTATACTTTCTTGTGTCTGTGCTTGTGTGTGTTTATGCACTCCTTTATGTTTTGAGTTGGTTTCTCATTTACTGTCACTATGCATCCGTAAAAAAAAATTGTATTTTATGTCTGCATTTAAACAGCAATAAGCCGCGAGAGACTGAGCTTTACAGTGATTTTGCCACACAGTAAGGGTGGTTTTATGCATAATAACCTGTGCTAAATGCCCTCCAGTTAGTGTAAAAAGTAAAACAGATGCACCAGTAATATAATAAAACACATAATACCGAAATGTATTTCTATATATTTGTACTTTCTTTCTATTTTAATAGTTTTGGTGCGATATTGCTGTGCACTGAAAGCTTCTGAAATTAACCCTGTGTCCCAATACGCATTCTATTCATCCTAAATAGTATCCGAAATTAGAATTATTATGTCCCAAATCAAAGTATGCTGAATTGAACATTCTTAAATCCCCCCGATGGTCTACTGTTTCAGTGGAAAACTCGAAATGTACATCCATGAACACAATAACTACTCATATCTCACTGCGAGAGGGTGGAGTTCAGTGACACTCCCTTGCATTAATTTACTAAAAAAGAGATTCGTCACTGAATTAATAAAGTATACAGTAAACATAAGAAAAAACAGATGAATAAATACTCAAATACCAAGAAGAGCTGTATTTCAATGTGTATGGCGGTTAATGATCACATCGTTGTCTAGGCAACAACAGCCACTTCTGTTTCACCAGAGAAGTTGAAAATGAGAGTTACGACACACAATCTCACCGACGTGTGGTCAGGTGCTTCATAGAGCACTCAATAGTTCCACACAAATTCTTACTGTCAAACTATTTAAATGGATTTTAGCGGGTCAGACAACAGCAACAGTTTTTGCATAGATTTAACTCAATATTAGCACACCACATTTGTAGCATCATTTTGTCTCGGGAGTAATATTAATATAAGATCAGTCTTTGTGTTTAAATTTGACGTAAAAACATGCAGTTATTTCACCAACTGTATAGCAAACGTGTTTGGGAGACACTGAAATTAATAAGCTTCAGTGCAATATTTGGAACTTTCGGACACACTATGACGCGAGTTACTTCCGCATTCCAATTTTACTGGAGGTCTATGTGAGTGGCTTTGCATTTCATGTTAGTATGTCACAATGCATGCTGTTTCGCTATGCACTAAAATGAACATACTTTTCCATAACAAAAAGAGTACATACATTTAGGGCATAGTATAAGTAGGCGAACCAGGACGCAGCTCAAGACCAATTTTCTGCCAAATAATATTATACATAAGTCTAACTCTAGGCTATTTACAATTGCCAAGCAACGTAGCAACTTGGTGCATTCATGTCAAATGTGCAGTCACAAGTGTGCATTGATCTACATTAGTTTAGAAGATGGCTCGTCCAATCCGAGATCGAGTGTTAAAGGGATAGTTCCGTCATCATTTATTGTCATTTTAAACTTTTATGACTTTCTTTATTCCACAAAACACAATAGAAGATATTTCGACGAATGTAAATGTTGGTCCTCGTTGACTAATATTGTATGACCAAAAAGCCAATGCAAGTCAACATTCTTCAAAATATCTTCTTTTGTGTTCTGCAGAAGCAAGAAAGTCTTGGGATGAACCACAAGGTTGGCTTGGCTTTATTCATTTTATAATGCTGAACACATCATCGTTGGTACTTAGTTGTTTCTTCGCTATGTATCTGTGTATTTCTCCGTATTTCTTGGTTGAAAAATAATCTGACCTCGAGCTCCAGGTGAGCAAGCTTTCTAAAACATGATTTTTTTCCCTGTTTGTGAGTGTAGATACAGATACAGGTTACAACACACCTTTATAAATTGTGTAGCTAAGAACAGCGGAGAAGATTTGTGGCAATCCAGTTGATGTATTTCTTGTATTATTAAACATTTAGTTCTTAGCTAAATGATCACATTATCAACTGTAAACATCTGGTGAACATCAAAACATCCGATGTGAGTGAGATGTTTGATAGAGGTGTAAACATGTCTCAACACATGTTAGTCATTTTAATGTGTCTGATGTAGACAGAATAATCATAAACCAACTATACAGTTCAAGACAGAGATGCAGAGGTGTGTGTGTGTGTGTGTGTGTGCGCTCGGGTCTCATGCAGAGGTGGAGTGTGGGTAAAATTCCACTCCCTCGTTTCGACAATATTCAGCCTGAGACTATTCCCTTGTGACTGGACTCTGTGTACCCTAGAGAGACACAAATACACACACACACACAGATCACAGCATATGCTCTTATAAGATATGAATGTGTATCACACTATTTTAAATACATATTTGTAGCATGTGGACGAAAAACCGTCACGTTCTATATGTGGTTATTTATGGATGTTGGCAAATTTGTGCCATGGTTTACATGCTCATTTTGTGTTTGTGTGTGTGTCAGACTGAGATTCAGGCAAGCTTCCTCCCTTATTAACTGACCTGCAGGGGGATGGGGAGCCAGCTTCAGGAGGGGAGAGGAAGTAGGGATGGGGGAGGGAATTGGTGCGTTTGTGTGTGTGTGTGTGTGTGTGCTGCTGGTTTTATAGATGTGTGTACTGTATTTGACATTCCTTCTCTCTCCCTCTCCCATTTTCTCTATCAATAAAACTAGGTGTTTCCCAGTACAAAAATTATGAAATTAAATTATAGGAGTCTGCTGTGTCATTTATCATGTTCTCTCATATGTACATGTAGATTAACGCGAGACCGTTGTGTTAGTTGATATGTAAGTGTTCGTGAAGGGCCTCAACCCCATGACTGAAATTGTAAACAGATGTTGGATGATGGTGAAGATGTATGTAGACTTCAAGACTCTGGGCAGCGAGAGAGCAAATGTTGAGGAGGAAAAAACACTGTGTTGGTGTATTCGAGAATGAAACTAAGACCTCTAATGTTGAATCGATGTAATGGGTTTAGAAACGATAACAGAAATCTTTTGTATGGTCATGTGATATATCAACCAAATCTGGAGCGATTATCAAAATCATTATCAACATTAGAATAAAGTTGATAGAAGGCTGTTTGCCCCACAGGGAGCAAATAAGCAATCGATTATTTTTCCCTTGTGATTTAAAGAGAATAATTGCCTTGAATTTTTGAGCGCAGCCTTCCTTAATTTACTTTTATGTCCTTTACGGAGGCACAAGATATAATGTATGTATTATATACACAAATAAATTATGCTTTGCAGCTTGCAACTAAACTAAGTCAAGGTAATTGTTTCCCATAAATCACTCGGGGGAGTCAACAGTTGCTCGAGTGACACAAGTCCGACAAGCCAAGCATGTTAAACTGTGAAATTAGATTTCGTTTTTCGTTTTTCCTTGTTTATTACTAGAATATTTATAAGATTGTCAGATTCCAATGGTAGGCTTTAAACGGTTAACAAAAATATTGATATTTAAGACATTTGACGTTCTTAATGAAAGTTGTCTTTTACTCCTACAACAACACTATTGGCATCCCTCATGCTCTTTATATAGACCACTTTGCGAAATGCAGACACTTGTCCTGTTGAGTAGTTTTAAATCAATTTAATGCAATGAATATACTATAAAATATGAATTTAAATTAAATACAAAATAAATTGTTATATTATAACCAAACATAGACTGGAAATAAACATTGTGCATACGATCAAACCGTCTATAACTAAATGTTAATGTTTTGTTTAATGACATTTTATATCGTGTATAATAATTCGCTTGGTTGTATTCTGTTCTAATGTTTGTATAGTGTTTAAAAACTTGGACCAGAGTTGTTTACATCTTTTGAGGTGGTCTATATATTGTTTAATTAGGAAATTTAAATGGGAAATTCGCAATGCAACTGACCTTTAACGCACAGAATGTCAGTTACGTTGCTGTCTATGGGCAGGAGTCAAGCTCCTGAACCTCATCACGCATTGCGAAGATAAATGTCCTAGGCTTGTTGAACGAGGATGTCCTAGGCTTGTTGAACGACTTGAGGGTTTCCCTTTACGTCTATTATAGACAGCAAGCCAAATCTCTACCTTCACTTCAATTCAGGAATTATATTAATTCTAAAATTGTTGTGTGTTGAGCACCAACAGAGTCGTCATATTTAGGTAAGTATTGCTTTCACACAAACATGCCATGTGCCAGTGAAGTGAAGTCCTATATGGAAGTCAAACGAACAGACACGATTACCATGTGGAAAGGTCAGCTGTAATGAAGCATGTAGAAGAAGCATGCATGAGATTTCGCATGCTTACAGCAAATAAAATGAGAGTCTAATGCACATGAGAACAGATCAATGTGCATAAAACAAAAAATACTATTCAAAATCAATATTATACAATTAGTTCTAGTTTTGAGATTGTGTGTTGAAGCTTGTGTGTCTTATAATGTTAAAATAATGTCCCTGGTGTCATGTTACACATTTGTTGTCTTTTAGAAGTTGGAGATAAATTGAATATCAAACTAAAACATTTTTACCTCGTAATATGAAAAACTAAATACTGTTTGTCTCAGCAGATAATGGATGTTTTTTCAGTAAATGCTCAACAAGTCAACTATTTGTATCTAATACAAGCCGGGAAACATAATTGAAAGGCGTCTTTCAATTAGAATTTGTTTAACTTAAATAATGAAATAAAATATGGAGCTTCAAAGTTTTAGCTTTTCACCATCTCCCTCTCTCTCTCTCCTTTATCCAAAGGAAAAAAATCACTCTTGGCAATATGCAAATAAGGCTGCAAGCTATTACGATGCTAATGAGATTCTCCAGCAAAACTAGCAGTTCCTCCTCGAGCACAGGGGTACATTTCATCCATATTCAAAAAACATTAGAGAGTGTGTGTGTGTGCGTGTCTGTGTGAATGCGAGTTCTAGGTCAAAATCACAATGTTCAATCCCTCTGTTCGTACATTTCTACTCCTGTCCTGAAGTCGTGATCTTTGTACTGTATCAGTCACCAGTCAACAACTGAGACATCATGATAACCCTTTTGTTTAGAGCTTGTTCCTCTTGTTCATCTTTAGTACTTTTACTAGTTTTGTTTGTGTTGATAGAAATGTTTAATCATACAGTAAGTTGTTCTTGCAGTTATGACTAATGCTGCTTGTCCAGAGCTGTTTTATCTTTTACAGAGTGTCAAAACAGTGTTGGAAAAAAGTTGGAATGGATGTTAGATTGTAAACGTCCACAAAATTACCAGTCAACAAAGTGAACAAACTTGAAGTCACGGCTCTTTAAAAAAAATTTCTGCACATCTCAAGAGAATTAAAGATCCTAAACTATATTACATTCATTCAGAGCGGCCAGACCATGACTTGATGATGTGTTTTTATAAACAGGTTCAAGGACAACATACATAAATCAAAATATAGGAACTTTTTGCAAAGAGATGATGGTTTCTGCAGGTAAAAGTTGTTTATGTGTGTGTGTGTGTGTTTGGGTATAAACCTGTCGAGAAGGCGGCATCCGCCACGCACCATGGTATGTTACCATAGTAACAGCAGGGAGCCTGGCGAAGGATTGTCTATATGTGTCCTGACCCATTTCGATTTCCCCCAGAAGTGCTCTTTCTCTTTCACCTTACCACGTATAGCTCCCTCTACACCCCTAACTCCTCTTTCTCTAATTAAAAACACTCCAGTTCTAAACCCCCTCTCCTTACCCAAAATTAAACAAGATGGCAACTAAAGAAAAAAGGAAAGTTTTTTGGAAACACTATCGCCTTTGTAACACTCTGCCAAAAAGCACTTTGGGCAAATAAGCTGATTCCTTATAAAATGTTCAATGGAAATTTCTTGAGATATTAAATAATGTAATTTTTAATTAAGAGCTTATTAATAGATTTCCCCTCCAACTTTTGTAATGACCTATCTCTTCGCCCAAAGTGTAGAATTTTCATTCATCTAGATGGTGAAGACTTTTTTTATCTCTGCCCTAAAATATATTTAAAAAAAACACACAATATAGAAATATAGAATCCCCGCTATATAGACTGCAATATAGAAAAGTCAGATTGTGGCTAATAAGCATAAATTGAGAAAATGGTTTTTGGAGAGTGTGTTAGGGTCGATGTAAAAGTCTGTATTTAATGTGGAATGTATACACAAAATCATCATGACGTTAGTCAATTAGTGCAAACTTAGGAAATAAATAATCTTTCCGTTTTTAATAACTCTAGCAACCTTCTATGTTACTTAACTTACGGTGTTTGTTTTCATCTGACTTACTCAACGAAGTCTCAAATGTGACTATTATTCTGTTATATGGAGATATGACCCTATAAAATATGTTCTTCAATAGCTCTAGTTTAAATTATAGTAGTTATTTTTGAAGCAAGACACAGAAGGCTCAATTACAGCTTTATTGTAAGTGTAACGCATGTAAAGCCACACATTGTGAAAATTATGAGAAGGTAGTTTCTCTTGTCTCTAGATGTTTATGAGTGAATTTTGTGTATATATCTGATCCTGGACCCTGGTCTAATGCTCGGATTCCCAGACTAAAATGAAAGTTTGAGCTGTCTTAACTGAAAATAAATTGTCCGGACATATCTTTAAATATGTAATTGCCATTTTTTTGTCTCAAGATGGACGCCAGTAATGTTTTTGTCAAGCGGCGACCTTCCAATCTCTCTCTTGAAGCCAGCAGGGAAGTGATTTAAACTGCAATTCATCGACTGGCCGCTAGGGACTGGCTCCAAAAGAGGGCAGAATCTCTTTGAGCTCAATGTTAAAATAGGCAACTTTACAGTGGAAAAAAACATGTTTACAGCCTGGTACAAAAAATTATTTTGGTCTATATATCTCATTTTACCCTTCATGACTGTGACGAGGGTGAATGTTTTATATCTTACCCGTTTAACTTGTATTAAGCCTTAAAATTCAACAAAATTCAAATTTCAGCAACAGTCAGGCGCCTCAGCTCGAACACGTCCTGCCTCTTTGCCCATTTTCCATTATCCGGGAGTGACACGCTGCTAAAATGGTGACGGTCGGCTCCGCCCACTTTAAGCTTCAAAACAGCTCCTCAGAAACCTACAGGTGACATCACGGACACTACGGTCCATATTTTATACAGTTTATTGTTTTTGTCCATGGCATTTGAATAAAAGCGACTTAAATATCCTAATTTAACTAAGGTATAGAACTGGCTTAAGCTAAGCCTTGTCTATGAAACAGGGCCTTAATGGTAATTAAAAAAAATCGATTGATACATCATCTGAAAAATTTATAAATAATCTTCATTGATGTATTGGCCAAGATAAAACTATTTGAAAATCTGCAATCTGAGGGTGCACAAAAATCCAAATATTGAGAAAATGGCCTTTAAAGTTGTCCATTGGAGGCGCTGTAGGAGTTGATGCAATGCAGTTGTACAGATGTACAGAAATATGTCGCCCTTGGGTGACGTGGTTTGATTTTCTTTCTTTTACGTGCCCTTTACTTTATTTGCCCTTTTGAAAAACTGTGTGACACTAAGGCATTCGATTATTTAACCTTGCACTGTATGTAGTGATATAGAGGCGACTGTTTTAGGTAGGTATATTTTGGGAAGTTATCGACAATTTAAAGAATTGCTATAGAATACTTCTACTGTTATTACCCAAGTTAACCTCATAATGCACTGGGTAAGTTGTGGGAGTTCGCTATCTAATAGTCTATTACATCTACTTTTTCATCAGTTTAAATTACGGATAATACTAAAAATGAAAACAATTAATGAAAACAATTAAGAAAAGAAATTCAACACAGCTGTATCCTATAAAACACATGTTAACCTGCCCAACCTTGACACTTATTTGAAAATGGTTGTCCAAACCACTGCTGAAATGTTAACTAATTGTTGGATGATACAGAAAGTAATGTATATTTTTACATTAACTGTGATAACCCATAATGTTGTTGTAAAAGTGTTCTAATCAGACCTTCATTATACAGTTACTTACTGTAAATGAATATTTACAATATTACTTCGTACTTGAAAGTGTAACTCTAACGCAAGAACACCTGGCAACTGTAACCACAAAAGATGTTACCAAAAACAAACATTTACACAAGGGCCGGTTGCTTTGTGGGATGGCAAGACTTGTCTGGCTCACCCTCAACAATGTTCCAGTGCAGCCTGCGGCTATCCAATGAGAGGCCAGCCCTCCTCCTCTTCCACCTCCTCCTCCGCGCGCTCTCATCTCCGCGCTCCAGAGCACAGCCACTGACTGCTGCTGTCTCGCGGCTTTTGGAGATCTTGCACGCGCGCTGTATGGATGCTGAAGCTTTGGCGCTGCTGTGAAAGCGACACGGAACCGACATGTCCAACCCTCCTCACGACCCGTTCTACTCGTCCCCGTTCGGACCCTTCTACCGGAGACATTCGCCGTACATGGTGCAACCCGAGTACAGAATCTATGAGATGAACAAGAGACTCCAGTCCCGGACAGAGGTGAGTTTGGGCATCGCTCCACTCATGACAGCTGTAGTTTGGGAAAGTTACGCCGGCCTGCTCGTTGAGAAAACGCTTCTTATTTCGCACACTTTCTCTCAGAACCGAAGAGTACAAGTGATAAAACTGTGTTTTAGCTTTATAACTGTGGGTTTGTGCACGCAAGTTGCAGGATGCACAAGTGTAACGTCGAGTGCAAATGTCATTGCTTCTCTATTGCTTCGGTAACCACTCGGGATTTCCCTCAGAAATTCTCCGCGCTTACATACAGTACGTATGTGAGAGAAATGAACGTTTTAATCGACATGGTCGGCACATGATGTAGGGACCAGAAGCCTCCACTTTCATCACTCGTTAAAATACACGTGGAGCTAAAGTTAATGAACAGCGCACGAGCGCAAACTAATGACGTTAGTTTCGTTTTAGTCAAACGACGACTTAACGATGTTAAAAATGACGTTATTTATAATAATAACGACTAAACAGTCATCACTGTTGCATAAAAAGAAATGTGTAGCTAAATGTATGAATTATTTCTGCTTTTGATCCCATACACTTTACTGAAAAGTGACGTCAACGCAATATAGGTAATGATGTACAAACATAATGTATAGATGTAATTTGTCCTTTTGTACATTTTTCTTTTCTTTCTCTCTTAAGGAAACATTTTAATCCCTGTGACCGCTGGCAAACCCCTTGACAGTTCTTTAAAATACAGTAAAACGTAAATAATATCCATAAATATTTGTGCTGTGATACAGGGAAGTGTCTATTATGTTGATATCAGTGTGAAAAGTCATGTTTTCTTGGAAGATATGTGCCGGTTTCAGTACGTGTCTGCCGGCACAAATTCCCCTAGGATCTGCACCCACAACCTCTGCCTCCTCAGACTGTGTTCAATGTATTCCAGCCACCTGTCACAGAACAAGGCAATTATTTGTCACTATCATGATCGTCCGTGCAGATTTGTGCTTTAATAGAGAGAAAAACTTAAAATGTTGCTTCACCAGGAAGCCTTGAATTTAAAACAGCATTAAATAAGCCAGCGTGGCTGTCACAGTGGACACACGTATTCCACTGCTCATGTGTTTGATGTCTCATGCTTTTGTAACTTTAAGGTTTGAGCTGTATTGCAGAGATGCATTGGCACAACATCCTGAATAATGCATGAGCAGTGGCCTGAGCCCTGAAGTCTTCCAGTCTGAAACGGCACTCACCAAACAGCCTATAATAAACACATGTGCCAATATATCATCTTAATCTTCTCAACCTCACTTTGTCGTGGCGGCGCATTTGCTAAGATTAAATCTGTGCATGTGTGATAGATCTCTATAAGAGATTTCATTGTGGTGATAACAATGAGTTTAGTTGACAAATATGATGCTCTGTTGTCGCTTGTGGAAATAGCTGTTGCAGTCGATGCAGTTCTTAAGGTAAAAAAGATTTGGAAGGAGCAGGCAGACTGATGAAGAGAGATAAGTAAAAATCAAGAAATTGATAAAAAAATAAATTTTAAAGCTATAGTATGAGTGTATATTTGGGTAGGAGAGGGGATAGGGGAGGGAATTCTTCCTCTTCTGTTTGGAAAAGAGCTTTTTTGAAATATGATGATTTTTAAGGAGTATACTAATAAATGAGACATTGATTGAGTGGTTCTCTCACAAGTCATCCAGGTGACATTGAACTTGAATTGATAATTCATCAAAGCCACGGATAGCAATGTAATATATGTATTCTTTATGTATTCTTATACATTTATATATTTAAATATTCTATAATTACATAATACATACATAATATATGCGAAAACAGATCAATAATTAATATTTATAATTAATGTCTAAAGATATCTTTACATTTCAGCATATTCAATCTCTCTATATTGATAATTTCAAAATTATTTTAATTTTTTCTGAATTTACTATTAGGTATGTGTTGAGGAAACATGTAATTCTGTAACACATTTTCTGCAAATTTTTAAAATAAAATATGATTGTTATTTTTATTTGCTGTTGGATGACTTTGTCACTCCTGAGGTTTACTTTTGTTGAAGATCAACAGACACTAGACTGGAATGACCACAACACATCTAGAAATGCAGATCAAATGACAATCTTGTATGGGGCTGACTCTCGATAAAGACTTCTTGCAAAGCCAAATCTTTAGCAAAATCCCGAACTGTCCGTTTCTAGAAATAACATACCTTTTCTCTCGTCCACATGTAAATAAAAACAGAATGAATTCTTATCATATATGAAAGTGGCGCTAACCCTGTTCCCAAACTGGTCAGTTCACACAGTACAGAATATTGCAAAGCCTTCCACAATTGTGGTGTTCTGGAAGAAGTTGTAAGAAACATGTTCTGACTTTTGTACTTGTTGTTTAAGGCTAAAACCCATGTCATACCCACAAAGTTTATTACCTCCAATGGAGAGAATGAGTTTCTCTGAGTCATCGGCTCAGAATTGTAATTTTTTTGGGTGTTGGGGGGTGGCGGACTGTGACTAACAAACATCTTTGCTTTCCACAACCCTTCACAGCTTTTGTAAATGGTGTGATAAATCTTGTATCCTTCTTGTAAATTGCAGCACATATGCAGCAGGTCTCACCGTATAAACGTAATAACAGGACTTTGTTGCTAATATCTTTGCAAACAGTCGGTGAAATGTTTATTAGGCGAGCGTGGTGATGTGCAATTGAAGCCGCCGGTAATTTAGCACAGATTTTACAAGGGAGAGTTTCCCTCACAGCCATCCATCATGTAGACACGCAGACTTTCTTAGTTTAAAGGCTCCAGGCGAGCAGCGAAACAACAGGGGGAGCGCGGCGCAAAAGTAGCCACTGTCAAGCAGAGGTGTTTAATAACTGCTTGGCTCTATATTTCTGTATTAGTCATTTAATGACTGTCCACAAAGGCTAACAAATCGATGTATTAACGCTACAAAAAGAAGGAAAATGCTCCGTGCGCAACACATGACTAGGGGGAAAGTTGTATTGGACAAAAGCAGGAAGGAGCTCAGGAAAGCTACACAAGAGACTTTAAGAGTCCAGACTCTTGACTCAAGAGTTCTCAGTAGAGAAGCTGGTGATTGATATATTTTATTGTTTCGAGGCTAACACTGTTCTGCCCATTTGCTGGCATTAAATGAACTTCAGAAGTGCGGTTTAAAAAAGCACTAAATAGTTGTAGTTTCGAGCCTGTACGATAAATAGACTGAAATGAGGTGAATTGTATCATTGTTAATGCCGGCTTGCAGCTCATCTAACAGGTAAACATTTCAATGTGATATTTGTTTTAAGTTTACCTCCCTAGAAATTTGCAAACTCACTTCGCAAGAACAGAGTTTGTGTTAATAGCACATACCGATTTGCCTATGGATATCCCCACATTCACATGCAAAACTGACAGTTTGTCTTGTTACATAACTACTGTGTTTTTTATAGGAAAGCCTGTACTTCTGGAATCCATAAACAGTTTGCACATGTAAGCAATAACATTAAATACACGTCTAGTTTTGTACGCTTGTGAATTTGGCCTTGAGGCATCTGCGCTATACGAACAGGTCTGGCTATCTAAAATGTTTGCTGTTTTTCTTAAGACGTTTGCCGGATAACCTGCTGCTTAAGCATATGCTAATAAGCAAGCCTGTTAACATTCAGAGGAGGAGTCTTGTCGACCTCAGCTGGTGTAAGCTCATTAGCATAGCGCTTGTTAATATTCAGAGGCTTAGAGAAAGTGAGAAAACGAAAGAGATGAAGTAGAAGAGGTCACTGGGTAGGGAACGAGTGAAAGCTTTGCTCTATTAATCTATATAATGGTTTTGGAATAGGATGCGTTTATGCAAAGGAGAAGTGCAGGTTCACGACGACGCTTCGTCTGATCTAAAAGGCGATCGATAATGCATTTCACTGAGGAGCAACTCGCTCTCAAAGTCTTTGAGGTAAACCAATCACTGTTTGAATCAGCTCATCCACTGTCCCATCAGAGCTTAAAGCGGCACCAAATGGCAAATCAGTCCAACCATGTCCATCATCATTTATATTACATGATGGTTAATTGATTTTGTAAACAGATAGACTGATAGACAATGGATTGTGTTTTTAAGAGCATGTGGTAAGTCTTTTTTTAAATTGACATGCACAAATTTGACAAGCTTTGTTAAGCATTCAGCTTTGTAGGGCTTTTGTATTACTATACCAGTAAAGGCACAGAGGTGACGATTCCTGGTAAGATTTATATATATACATATTGTTTGTATATCTGTAACAAAGATCCATAAAAGGGAAGGAAGGAGGCGGGAACCGGCGAACATTTGACAAACTTTAATAAAATAAAACAAACAATAACACGGAAGTAATGGACCGGTAGCCACCTCACCGTCGACTGCCGGCCCCAAGAACATAAACACAAACTTAACATATGTCCGGGCCCGGTCATCTCTCGTCATACACTCCTGTCGCTCCTCTCTTATCCTCTCTCTGTTATCACTCACGTGATTGTGTAATACTTGTTTTGTGTGCTTATTATTGTTCCACACGAAGGAAAATACAAACACAGATAATATCCCTCAATTATTTATTCTAGAGTCCAGACGTCATTGAGAATAAATGGAAACTTATGCTAGTCTTCCGCCGATATTTCTCCTGAGAAGAAGAGTTTCAGAGATCTCATGTTATGAGCTCAGTTTGCTATGTCTCCTATCAAAAAACCTTGACTTTCCTTCTTCTGCAGAACACAAAATAAAATATTTTAAAGAATGTTGATAACCGAACAGCAGCAGTACCCATTCATTTCTATTATATTGGCAAAAAATCAAAGGATACTGCGGTTCTTTGGTTACCAACATTTTTCAAAATATATTTTGTGTTCTGCAGAAGAAAGTCATAAAGACAAATAGAAAACATTTTAGATTTTCTATTTTTATTTTCCCTAAGAGAAAGATTTAAATGTTTTTCGAAGTCTTCTAATTTCCACTGTCTGTTAGATGTAAATAATTCACCACTTTCGTATCAGTTGGCTACATTTATGCAAAAACAGGTTATGAGGACCAGTGTGATTGTGGAATATTGAAAACAAAACAGAAGTAAAAAAAATTATATTCTGGAACAATAAGGTGGCGTTCAAACTGGCAGGATACTAGGACAATAGTCCCACCTTTTTCCTGCGGCTTTCCCAAAGTTCCTTCCAGGCTACAGTGTTGCGCTGATAACAGATAAAGAGGGATCGCCCATTTTGACCACCTTCCTGTTTTCAGCCAGTTTCTACGCAAATCATATTTTGATTCCTTTTGTCCAGTCGTGACTCGTGAGTGATGATGTTTTTAAAAAGCTTTGAATTTCATTGTGGTATTGTTTGAAATGCTGGACATTTATGAGTGGAAATCGATCTGTGTTCCGCTGTCAGAAAGAACTACATGTGTGAATATTTGAGTTTCTCATCATATCTTTGTTTAGATTCAGCTAGTCTGCTGAAGATGAGGCCATGAAACACATAAACGCTGCATTGTTCTAAGAAATAGCAAAAAGACACATGACACAATGGGCCTCATTCATTAAACATTCGTAAATATGCGAGTAATTCCGAATCATTTGTGTGTAAAACCGACCTTCCCGAAAATGTTCCTCCAGATTCACAAATACTTCGTAAACGTCAGATTTTGATAGTAAAATGTGTGTATGTTAATGAATTCCAATCATTCACAATTAGCATGATCCCCGCCTTTAAATTACAGCTACGCATATTACGTATCCAGGATTTCTAGGATTCTCTGGTTTGGCTACATTATATTGCATAAATGCATACTAGTAGGCAATATGCTTAACAGTAAATTAAGCAATTAAACTTTGTCAACCAAAGCGTTTTAGCCAGCTAAAATAATAATGCCTGGTGGTCTTCTGAAAACGACCAGCTGGGGTGCCGGGGAAACGCTTAGGAGCCACTGCGCGTTTTTCAGAAGATGCGTTGGTTGCTGTGATTTAGAATATCCGCAACAGTTAGCTTACTTGTTAGTAGTATCTTATTTTGAAAATACCTTAATATTAACTTCTCCATTGCTGTGTACGATGGTTGGTCAATGATGTGATTGTCCCGCCTCTTCTTCACTGTGATTGGAGGGATGTGTAAAAAAGGACGAGCTCTGCGCTTTACCCAAAGTTAAAAAGTAAAAAAATGATAAAAGACAGAGCAAAAGAACTTGTGAAATATCATTATGATACAAGGTGCATCAAAATGCAGTGTCATCAGTTTTTCTAAAAGAATACAGAACATTACATGCGGTTTTAAGCACTATTTACACCTGGTATGGAGCAGGTGTACATTTCTTTCTTACCAACTAATATTTCGAAAATACAAACATTTCATGAATCCGAAAATGTATGTTATAATGATTTTTTGAACGATTTACACAAAAAGGTGTTCTGCTTGTGTTTCATGAATTAGACGCAAAGTGTGTGTTATGTTTGTGTATAGTGTGCAATATCGGCTCAGTTCGAAGAAAGTTTTGAGGCCCAGGACTAAAATAATTTTTACACAATTGTTGTCTTGGCACTTTGTGAGACTTTATGAAGGCTGTTATTTCACTTTCCTGTTCCGTATTGCATTTGCAGGATTCAGATTATGTACACTTACAACAGACTCAAATCTTTTCAACACTTCTTCAACATACCTTAAAAGAACAGCAGAACAAGGGTGACAGCAGCCATCCAAATATACTAATAGACCTGGAAAACATTTCTTACTGTTATTATATTACTGTTTACTAAAAGAAGGCATTATGATTTGAAGCACGAATTGTTTACGTGTTTACTGTAATTTCTACCACAGTTTTGGGTTGTTTACGTCTTTAGCATTCCCTAAGATCTGTCTGCTGCTGTCACAGATACGTAGGTGGAAGAAGTTCACCAGCAGCTGTACAAACCCTGCGCGTGTGATTGCCCACACAGAGCTGCGCTCAGTTCATCAAAGACCTTGTGTACATTTCATGACTCCTGAAAGGTGAGTCTAAATGGAGTCTGCCTAGCGGAGGACTTTTTAAATGTCACTTCACAGATGTGGATATATAAAGACAATTTACAGCAGTTCCCGTGTTGAGTGAATTATTAGGTTGCCTTCTGCTTAGTTCAGTTTAAAGAGGTTTTGAATGGGTTGGATTTTTTTATGTTGAGATACATAACTGTCATCTAGATGCAGGATTTCGCAGGGACGTGGCAACCCGGGTGAAGAAAGTGCACTAAAAAACACAAACATTTATTTAAAGTGCTCTATTGTCATAATTGTTCCTAAATTACGAACAAATTGTCTATTACTCTTTAATAAAAACTTTTTTAGTCTATTTTTAGTGTATGAAGTACAAACTTAATGTGTGAAAATAGAGAATTTTAAGCACACTTACACTAAGTGTAAATAAATAGTGTATTTTTGTGCACTATTGTATTTCAGACTTGGTATGGAGTCTTTTTAAAAATCAAGTAACGACTACACACAGTTGGCATTAGTATATCGATTAAGTATTGTAAAGAAAAATATTGCAATACTCATATTACATAAATCACGTCCCCAGTTAACACCAATAGTATTAACACACTGGTTCAACAAAACCCATTTATTAATAAGTTTATGTGTGTTTGTGTCTGTGTTCTAAGAAAACTGGCCCCATTGTTATTTACCAAAGATACATGACGTTGTTGTCTCGCTAAGCTCCCGGATCTACCATAAATCCGGGCTGCTTGGCCCCCGCGGAGTGCTGACTGGGTCGAGAGCCACCATTGGCACCTTGATGAATCCCTTTAGACGTTCCAATCAATACGGCTTTATCTTCAGGCAACCCGTGCAGACGCCTGTGTTAGTTCACCTGAGCTCCTGAAGGAGCGATCTGCGTGCCATACATCAAAGCTCACTATCAGCTATAGCGCACCAGACAGCTACAATCAGCACTGAAGGCAGGAACCTCTCATTTTCCATGTCAGCTACAGATTAGTGATCTATAGTCGACTCTCTCTCCCGGCTGCGGTGTTATGTGTCATCTTTATCAAACATGATCTGTGTCTGTGAAATGTAGCAGCTTTTGTTTATTCCATCTGTCTGTCAAGAGCAAAAACATTGGACAGGGATGTACATATAGTGTATATATATCACTATAAATGCAGATAGCATTGATATGAATGACTGTTGAGATTGTGTTTAACTGGAAAAAGTGACAGTCATATTCAGTATTGTCCAGTCTCGGCTCATCACACGCCTGCACGCGAGTTTACAGAGAAAGCAAAGACTGCTGAGGCATTAAATAGGGTTAATTAGTGTAAATGGCCGATCAGATTTCCTATCGATTGTGACCGTGTAGATTGGCTTCTAGATAAAATAAATCCTTTAACTTCTTGGCCCTCTGCAAATACTGATAATGGTGTTAGCGGTCATTAATGTTCTGTCTTAATTAACTTATCAAAGTTATTAAAACAATGGCAGTGTAATGTAATTAAGCTACACACTAACTCGATATTTTGTCTGTGTTATCTTAACCTCTATTCTTGATCTCTACATTTCAGAGCACTTTAAAGAGGCCGATGTCAAGTGATTTAAAAAAGCATCTCTTTTGATTTTGGTTTACAAGATAATCTTTATTATTTTTGTCTAAAAAGGGAGGTATTTATTATGAGGAATTGTACAAACAAAGAGCAGTCTATTGGCATAATAATATTTATTATTAGTATTTATTTTATTTATTAATATTTATTTATGCCAGAGAAATTTCTTTTTGCATCTTTTTATTTATGTACTAGATCATTTATATTTTCATAATATACTGTATATATTCTTTATTAATTTATTTTCATTTAATCTATTTATGTATTTATTTACAGATTAACAGTATATGGGTAGTTGACAAATGTGTACATGTGTCCTATGGTGTGATGTAGCAAAAATGTTGAAAACAAACTGTTAATAATATATTATTTTATATTATTAATATTTATAATATAAAAAATAACAAGAGAGATTGATCTTCATTGTTAGTTTTTGGTTCTACGTTTTTTCTGTCACACCATAGGACACATTTACATTTTATTTGGCACTACCCATACAGTACATTAACTTTTTTGACTATTTATGACAAGAAGCACGCCTTTCTCTATCTCTCAATGAAACAGCACCTGACACAAAATGTGAAAAAGTTGTGGTCAGTTCATTTGGTATAGCTTAAGGCGAAGAATAAGCCACCCATCCGTCACCACAAGATTAGCCTTCAACGGACCGTCAAGTGATGGCAGATGTTTTCTAAGAACTGAATTGCTTACATCATTTTTAAAGTTCTATTTAAACTGCGTTCCGTTTCAGTTCCTGAATCTGACAATATTCCATATCTCAGTAGGCATAGAGAGCATTCGCATTGTGTTAAAGGAAATGTGTGAAGATACAGTACATCTTAATGTCAAGAATGCCAACCATGGTTGTCAGATAAGTCACTATATGAATAGTGCATTAAACAAACCTATCCTCAACTCTAGGTCTCGATCTGAACTGCACAGTCTGGGCATCATGACCTAACCGGAGGTCAAAGGCCAATAGTACTGAGAGTCAGAAGTGACTGTATAGATGGATCCCCCGCTGACTATTGACCCATCAGATGTGTTGGGGTGGAGTAGATCAATGAAGACTCAAAGAGAGCAGTCTACACCTGCTGATACAAACACTGTTTGATAAGCTCAGTGCAAGAGTTCCCATCAATGGAGCTGCAAAGAGATATTGAACAGTAAGGTAAATCAGAAAGCGGTGGGGTTTCAATCACTACGACATTGATGCTGAACACTGTGGTGTAATATGGCAATTGTCTAGCTCAAAAGGGAGATGATACTGACCCAATGAGAAACGTCTGTTTCTAGATTCTAGAACCATTCAATGGAGAAAGAGAGAGAAGACAGAGGGAGGTTGATTTTAAGACTATGCTTTGTCAATCGAGGATAGTCCAAGATGGAGAAAAGTAAAAAATGGTGTAAACAAAATGAAGCAGGATTATCTGACGAATTAAATTGAGTGGCACAGCAGGATATATGAACACACATTAGATACAATATTAGCGTGAACCTGTCATAGATGCAAAAGTCCAAGATGATGTTTACCACGTACCCAAATAGATGCCTGTTCACATTATTGTATTTCATCCAAAGGCCAGTTGAAGTAAGGTTTTGTACGATTAAAAATTAAAGAAAAGGCTAAAAATCAGAAACCTGTATGATTATTAGAAAAAGCAATACTGCAACCCAACTCCACCCATGAACCTAATACGGTTGTACAGATCTATACAAATTAGCCACCTTGTATAATATTTACCAATTCCTGTGAGATGTGTGTGCGTGTGACATTTTACAAAGTTTTACTGTAAATAGCTCATAATTTGACCTAATAGCATTTTTCATTGTGTTTTTTATTTAATGAAGTGCTTGGTTTAGACATTTCTGTGAGGGCTTGGTTTAGGTCAAGGCAACAGAAAATATCATTAGTCTGATCTAAAATCAATGAAAGTACATGAAATTAAATCACTAATATAGTGAAAAATGTTTTTTTTATTGTCGTGTTTGATAGTCAGTTGCTAATAACCAGCTGTGTTGGACAGTTGCAGTCTTCCGCTTTACTGAATTGAAAAATGTTCACTGTTGTCAAAACTGATCATTCACATCCATTAACTAAGACGGCAGATTGTAATAAAGCACTGACTCGCTCCCAAAACACAAAACAGACTACACTGATTCTTCCACGCTAGAAAACAGCACTTCTAGAATATGGGATGCGGGACTAAAGGTCTCCTGGGTCAGCCTCTATGGAACGTGATGCTGGCTGAAGTCGACAGCCCTAATTGTAAACATCTGAGAGGGCTTGTGATCTGTCACTGGGCACCATCGGCTAGATGGCAATGTTGGTCTAAACGACGTCTGTTAGAATCAGAGCCCTGTCAATCACAGGACGCGGATCAGTATAATTTTTTTCATATGGTGACGATGTTCACATATGTACCGATGACGTCTAATGGAGTGAGCTTAATTTAATTCAAGTGAATTTACGACTAGATTTGGAATCTCTATATACCCCTACTGTACATTTATTTAAGAAATGTTTATGTAGACTGTGACTTGGTGCTTTGCATTTACATGAGGTCATGTAATTTAAACTGAATCTGCAAAATTGTTGAATATGAAAGAATTGTTGAATATTCAACATCAGTTGAAATACAGATTCATGCAAAGCTGATGCTCTTATGGTCTGAAAGAGTTTGTAATTGGCAAACTGACATGTACACAGAGTTACATATGGACTAAATGGATAATCATACCAACCTGTTAACCTACAACCTTTTTTAACACAAGCCAGAAAAGTGACATAGCTAAACCAAACTGGCTGGAGTTCATGAACCCTTGACTATCCTGGCTGAAGGGATAATTATGGTCTTTTTTTTAAATGAGACACTCTTAGTCCGAAAGTCAAAAAAATATATAGATCATAAAGGGAATGCAGAGCTTTTCCTCCTCTATAGATCTCTTGTTTTAGACTATACTGTATATGATTTTAAAGATTTTAAATTTTTACAAGTGGATCGGTTCATTTTCAGATCAGCTTATGTAAATGCTAATCAGTTTCATTATAGTAATATGAGAAGTTAAGAGAATTGTATAAAAATGAAAATACCCTGATGATATCAACAGAATAATTGAACAGAGAATTTTGTTTCAGTTATCTTTTATGCTATTTCATATTTTTAGTTTGCATTTATTATTTAATAAAAAATGACAATATCATAAATATGATATAAAGGTGCAGTCAGGGTAAACAGCTGACAAATTGATGTCTAGAAATCAGATTATAAATGTGACAGGTGTTGTGAGGTGGCGATCATTGTCTATCTCGACCGACTTTTTCCTGTCTTCTCAAATGCGTTACTCAGTTGCGGAGCTAGAGTTTTATATATGGGGGGGCAGGGGGTGGCCAAGGCCACTTCGGGGGACCACAGACCATGGCATAAATTTTATGTGTAAACCTGACCTGGTATAGAATTATAAATAAATTAATAACTGGATTACAGATTAGAGGTACAAATTATAATTTACTTCCCAGGGTGTCACAAATGTATACAAAACAATTGCACAACGTAATGAGATTAATGTAATTATACATGTATGTAGGTCAAATAGATATATATAAAATATAAATGATGAAAATGATGAAAACAGTTTAATCCTGATAACTCGTTTAATTTACAAAGAAACATACATATAGTCTTTAAACAGATGTGGATAGAGAAGCATATCAGATGTTATAAATATAAAACATACTCATTCCATAGGACTGCAAGATTAAATCAAAATCATTGAAGCTGTTTATTGCTCTTTATGTTGTCGACTTGATTATTACTTTCAGATATTAGAAACATGAAATGTTTTACACTCTACAAAACAATCTAAAGGTTTTTTATGACTGCATTATTGCTGTTTTGATTCTCTAAGGAACACAAAAATCTGTTATTCAAACGGGAAATAGATAGAAAACAAACACAACATTCAATCACTAAAACACGTGATGGCTTTAGGTTATGACTACTGTAATGAATCTCATTCTTACATCATATCTCTACGCGGTTGATGATGATCAACTTTGTTAGCGTGGGAAGCTTCAGCAGAGCTCTTCTTCACCGGTGAATCATTTAAACGCCTCTGATTAGCCAGTATATTCATGGGATGAACTCTATTGGCTGTAATACTCATAGCTAAAGCAGAGTAAAAACCCTGTCATCAACATTCATTCATGTTCACCTAATCTGTTTTAGATTGACACTGTCGTAGTTGGTTTTTTATAATGCAAGGACCGTTTATCCCCTTTTATTTTGAATTTGGAGGGCAGTTTTGTTCACCTTGTTGTCATTTTTTTCCAAAGGAATCTGTTCTTTTCCGACCCTGATGTAAACAATGAAACAATGTATGTTGGGAACCGATACTATCTATTAATAGAGCCTGCAATGAAATGTTTAGAGTGAAACTTGTTTAAAATACGATGCTTCCTTCATGTGTATTTCTAAAGTTTGTATGAAGTACATGCTTAGAATGATAAAATAAATAGGGGATCTCTCTCAAGACTGTTTATACTTTTCTAAGATTAGAAAACGCTGGGAAACTTTGCATTTAGGCAACATGAAGGTGTACACTCCCAACTATTTGGGAACACTCCCAACACCAACTATTTTACAGTGATTTATTTAGTGACTCAAAAGTAACGCAAAATTAGTGTAACGCATAAGAACTCAAAGACAGTAATATTGTAATATATTTAATTACTTTTAAATGACAGTAAGTAGTAATATATAATGTATTACATTTTGGTGGTAACTTGCCCAACACTGGATAACACTATAGTGCTATGGTTCAACAAAACAACGTACCTGGCTGAGTCTGACTTGAAATGGCTTGCAAGCATGTACGTTTTAATAATACATTTAATTATTTTCTATCTTTTGTCAGTCTGACGAAATTTCTGATTTTGCGCAGTACAATCCATCAAACAACTTTTATCTGTCCTAAACGGATTCAAATAGTTACAAACATGACTGATCTTGATGAAACATGATCATAAAAAATAAAATATCGTTTTGGATTCTTAATGAATTTAGTTGACATCTGTGTCCGCCAATTAGCGGTTATCTTACCGCTGTCTTGAGACAGTGTGAATTTGTTTTCATGCATTGCACTTTGCTTGCAGTTAGCCTAAAGCCTTTATCGGACTACAGGATTCTCGGCCAGATTTCCCCCGATGTTCAGTCCATATTATCACGTAATGTGAAGCATTCACAGATCAAATCTTACACATCCTGAGAACAATCGGGCCGCCTAATGTCAAACATGTTGTTCTCTTTGAGATACTGGAGAGAAAGCAAGAGCGTGTCCGCGCCTAAACCTTTAACTCTATGACGAATAAACTTACAGGTAATCAGCGAGTCACATGCGCTCTGAACCGTGGAGCATGATCCGTACGGATCAACAACGATCCGTTTCACCACAAAATTTTACAGTTGTTAACTGCATAAATGTGTTAATGTTAAGTTGTCTTAGTCCAGCAAATAATGAATAAATATGTCAAATGTTTAAAATATTTAATATAACGTAGCCACTACTGTACATAAAAAAATGCTGGGTGTGCTGAGTCAAAAAGGGACAGATCCAACCTTTGGGCTGTAAATTAGCCAAAGCTGGAATGTTTTTAATGAACTATTGTTGGGTCAAAAATATACTTTTTCTGGGTTCATTTTGACTCAACGGTTGGGTTTGTCCCTTTTTGACCTAACGCTGGGTGTAAAATAAGTTCATGAGTTCATGGTTCATGAATATAACATAATTTATAGTGTATAACAAACTCTGTTTTGTAAAGGGATGTATAAGGAAACATCTATTATCTTGTTTGGTACACTGTTATAAGATTCAGTATTGGTTGTCATTTTGTGCTCATTTTAAATAAACTTGTGAATATGATGAAGTCTATCATGCAGTGTAACTAACTCTCATTAATTAATCGTGACTCTCTCTCTTCCCAGGAGAGCGACAGTCTGTGGTGGGACGCGTTTGCTACAGAGTTTTTCGAGGAAGATGCCACACTGACCCTCTCCTTCTGCCTGGAGGATGGACCGAAAAGATACAGTAAGTTTGATCTCGTACAACTTCAGCAAACATCAAATGAAGAGTTCAGATGCAAAACCCTGTAAAAGCCACCTCCGTCAAATGTGAGATTACTATGTTGAGTGAATGCGTTTCAATCATAGTATATTTTAATAATTTAGCTTAGAAACCCGCTAAATACGACCCTCTGCCCGGTCTGAATGAAAAATGCTAATTTAAACGAAAAGTCGTCTGACGGATTTAGAGGGTTTGCATTTGAAACCTACATATACGGTATAAAATCAGACTGTGGTTGGACTGTAGAGAACCAGATAGTTTCTGAAGTATTTGTTTGGAGAGGATTTGTAATTAGTAAACTGGCTGGCCAGGTCAAAGTAAATTATTTTGTCTGCCAGGTTGCCAGATTTACCTGAGCAATGTTGGCGAGTAATTGTTAGCAGTGAGCTCGCTACTGTCAATTTGGTCTTGTTTGCTTTAGCACCGTTAGTCTTTTTTTACCGTCTTTCTCTTCCGTAAGCATCACACACTTCCCCTATCTCTCTCTCTCTCCCTGTTCGCTCTCTCTCGCTCTGCCTCTCTGATGATTTGAGCTGCGTTGTCTGTCCTTATTGAGTTCTCGGCTTTTGGTTAGTCATGCAGAACACTTCGCCCGTTGCAAAGAAGGAGCGGCTCAAACTCAAACCGTTCACCGAAGCCCCCCTCCCTTCCCGAAACCTTTGTAGTGCTGATAGTTTCAGAAATATATACTTTTATTATGCAAAAATGAATATGCCATCGGAGTATGGGCTGCATAACAATAGAGTCAGCTTTGAGCGCCTTTTCAAGACATGAAGACATTTTTCCTCATTCACTTTGTGTAGCTTTAATTGATCGATGATGTTTCCTCAGGTGTGAAGTAGTAAGATGTTTAAGTTTAAAAGAATGTCTCTCTCGCGATGAGTGACGAACAGTATACTAAGACTAAAGGTCTTGTATGTATGGTAATTATATTCGCAGCATGTAGTATTTTGTGGTCCTCACAGGCGGCTTTTAAAAGTGGAAAGACCAAAGTTGCACAAGCTCCGGGCGCCCAAAGGGAACCAATCCCGCATATCGATTGCGGGGGGAAGCTCGGTCCGTCTCCAGTGACAGCTCATCTTTAGTCTTCAGAAATGACTTCTCTTAGTTTCAGTCGCAAACATACACCCTCACTTCATCACTGTCACTCATACGCACACACCACCACTGCACTTGCTTAGGCCCTCTATAAATTGCTTGATTCTTACTGCACAGAGGATCATTAGGTATTTCAGCTTATACAGCAACAAGGCTCTTGTTTTGTTCTTGGTTGTCAGTATATGATGTAATAATCACTGTTCAAGTTCCATTCGGTTCCTCTGATTTTCATCAGCTTATTAGGCCACTTTTTTGTCAACAGCTTTATGTTTTGTTTTAATGTATAACCTCTTTGTACTTTTTATTAGAAATAAGCACATATCCTACACATCCAATATTTAATTTTTATCAGATTGGATTTCACTAAATACCGTTCTTATTGCTCAGCTGTGACATTTGGATGTTGCCAGGAAACCTCAAAAACATGTTTGCGCTAATCTAAAGTTCTCTTATTAAATGATTTCAGATCAAATCATATTTTAATGCTCATTTGTATGTTCATTTGGTAAGTAGCCATGAAATAAGCCAGTTAATGTACAGTGAGCAGGTTATTGTGAACCGATTTGTATGTTACAGCTGTTATTATCTATTTCGTCTTGTGTATTCTGCAGTTTTGTCAAATGGGTTAGGAATGACATGGGAGTGATTGTATTTTTGAGAAAACAGTCCCTTTAACTTCTGATGTTTTCTCGATTTTAGTTTTGTCGTAGTTTATGTGCCTGTCCTCTTTCAGAGATGATTAATTTACACTCAACTCTTCTCACAGATTTCTTTATTGCTCTAAGAAAAGTCTCCGTAGCGAGAAAAAAAAACGACTCTGGGGACTCAAACATATGTGATATAAACTGTGGGCATTATTTCACCACAGTTCTATTGTGGATGGAGAGATAATGGATGGATTGTTGAAATGCATAAGTTTAAATGGCTTCACTTTCTCTTCTGTCTTTCACACCCATTTGTTCTCATTTAACTTGATCTTGTGTCTCTCTCTCACTCTAAAGCTTATGGTCTGTCATATTCATTCTCATTTCCACTCTCGTGCACTTTAAAGAGCAAATAATGCTCTCTTTGTCTCTATTTCTTTATAGAGATTTGTCAGAGAAATAGAATGTGTGTTGAGCATTTGTGTTTTAAACTACTTCTGAGTCAAAACTAATGCTAGTTATGGTCTGCTTGGCCAAAGCATTTATTTTTATATTAAAGGAGAACGCGAGGGCAGATATGTGACACACTATAACTCTATACTAAGCTGACTATCTAGACAGCACTTTAAAGCTTACTGATAGTAATGTTCCAAAAAGTGTTTCAACGAATAGCTCGCGACATTATGCTATTGTATAAGATGTTATCTTCTATGCCCAAATTTTGAGACAAAATTGTATGTATTATGCTTGTAAAGGAAAATCCCAGAATGCATCGCTTTGAGCTCAGGGAAGCAAATCGTCAAATTGTTTTTTGCAACTTGTTTGTTACGTATTTTAATTCTTATTAATATATTGCATCATTACCTTTGCAATGTGTTAACATCAGATTTATTTGCAAAACAGTTTGTTCAAAGACATACTGTATAAATACCTGAAATAGACTTTATATCTCATTGATCTGCATAAATTAGGCCTGAACGCAGGAGCACAACCAATATAGGCAAAACCATCTTTATTAAATAATCCAGTAAAAAGTCCTTTGCGTTTTTATCAAATAACCAGTTTTTCTTTTTTATAGCAGTTGTTGCCTTAATGCTGTGAAGTGCTACAGTTTAGTATTTTCTTCACAGTAAGCAGGGGAGTAATTAATAACCAAAACCCTGCTCTTGTTTTGGGTTGAGGCGAGGCAAGTTTCCAAGCGTGATGCAACGCTCCTGCAACTTTGACGCCCTCGAAAACTTTCAGCGCCGAGCCGGAGCACTTCATCAGACAATAACACAACAATCAGACGCACATTTATTAGCAGATTTGTGTTAGAGATGCTGCAGGTGCTTGTTATGTGAAATCATCAATGCCTTTGGTGGTTTTTGCTTCAGAATCACACATCTGTGTCAATGAAAGAGCGTGATTCAATGAATACTGTATATCAGGCTCGTGATTTCGATAATGAATCAAGGGTTGATTCGAGTTTTCGAGGATCTGAGGCCAGTGAATGAGATATTTCAGTCATGAATGTTAATTATGCTTTGATCATTTTGCATGAGGTGTCAATTTTAAACATTATTTTAGTCAAATGATTAAATAAGAATTAAAGCAGCTAATCATATCCTCTGACCTGTATGTCAATTCTGTAAGGGATTTTCTAACTGTTGAATCAGTCGGCGCGCAAAATACCCCTTAAATGCAAAACATGTTTTTTGCATTTGCAAATCATCACAGCACAAGCTGCAAACACGTGCTTTGCCAAACAGCACGTACAGAGAGAAAGCAGCCGTTCACACAGTGCAGGGGTCTAGATTCATTTTTGATCAATTTGTGGTTTACTGCATCTTAAAAGCACAATCGCAGTGATTGAACATCATTTAATGATATAGAAGTCAAATGAAGTAACATGAAGCAAAATGATTTTGAATTTCTAAAATAACTTTTTTGTAAAGCCCTTTACCCATATCCTTATAATGACATTTCTGACGTTATCTTTATTGGAGGATTTGCATGGCACATTTAGTAAATAATAGTAAAAAAACATTATTCGTATGATCTATTCATTTAATTCACAATTTGAAACGATTTACAGACCTTTAATTGTGGGGGGACATTCTAATGTTTAATATGGCTCGGGAAGAGAGAGAGAGCAGAAAGAGAGAGAGAGTTTTGATTGACAGTGTGGGGGTAGAGCAGGCTCAGCTGCAGCCCAGCAGTGAAGACACAGGTCTCTGATGACTGACAGCCCAACTTTCAAAACAAGCTTAATGCGGTCTCTGTGTTTGTTTGTGCCTTTTAGAATGGCGTGTCTGTAGTAACTGATTGATATTGTTTGCAGATTATAGAGCAATGTTAAATGCATTTGTGGACTGGATGAAAATGTGTGTGCGTGTGGCCAACAGGAATAGAGAACAGCTGTGTGATGGGATTTCTCTTCTCTTCCTGCTCCGACTCTCCAACTCCTTATTCATCCAAAATCATATCGACTCTGCTGTCTGTCTGAATTCACCTCCGCGTCAGCATCAGACTACGTGGGTGTGCATGTTTGCGTGTGTAAGGTTGCGCAATAAATTGCCATGCCAAAATGATACTTTTGTATGGTGTCAACATGTTGTGAATTTTGGTACCTGATATGGGTGATCGTGCGATGTAGTTTAACAGTTGCTTTTTGTACACATTTTTGTGCTATTATTAATGAGAATAAGTTCCAATTCCAGGAACATCAATTGATCAAAAGTATTAAATTGATCCTTGTGTAGGATCGCTTGTAAGTTGCTTTGGTAGAAGCAAATTCATAAATAATATGTAAAAACAGAATGCCCGTTGCTAAACGCTGGTATCTTACTAAAAGCTAAAATATGTGTCCCTGTAAATTGTTACATCATGTAAGCGGGTAACAGGTGAAGTGTTTACTGTGTCCATTAAAGCTCTCTAAAATGAGTAATGCACTGTTAGTGTAGGTTGTGTGTGTCAGAAACAGGGGTAGATACTCTGTCACGGTGCACGGTAGATTTGGTAAATATAAAGTCATGAAAAAATTAGAAGTTTTGAGAAGCCTGGTGCACTTTTGAGGCCAGAATCTTCCAGAGAGTCAACATGCTCCATACATTATGAACGAGAGGCTCTTTCCCCTTACACACTGGGAGACGGTATAGAAAGTAGACAAACACACAGGTGAGTGCATTGAGCACAGGCTTTTGCACATAGTTTGCAAAAGTACACAAACACTCACAAATACACATAGCTAGCTATATTGATAATGCATGCATTTGGATGGGCTCTTTTATAATGGACTAATGTAAGACTAATGGAAAGAGGATGTATATGCGTGTGTCATCAGGATATTAAATGTTTATGTAGCTCTGTTTCCCCGCCGCGATGATGTTATGTGCGGAATCGGGACCAAGGTTGGCTCCTTCAAGATGACTTTTGACTTTTTTACTCGTAACTCAATCTTAGCTTCAATTATAAGCTTTGGTAGGTGTTAAATTTATGCAGATATAAAATCTTAACAGTTGGGAAAAACATGTGTGATATGGTATAATATAAATTGGATCAATTAATCAGCGCATTCCCCAAAACAATTTCACAAATTTAGTTTCCAATTCCTACACCTCTTTCGTTTAGTTTTCTTTCCTTCCTCTCTTTTCCTCCCCTGATCTGGCTTTAAATTTAATCCGCATCCATCCACTCTACTTGAGACGAGTCTCTGTTCCTGTAGACCCGGCATCAGGTGCGCGCAGCAGTAAAGAGGAAGGTTATTTAAACAAACCCGGCAGGGAACCTCCCATTCCACACTGTAATTCACTCAGGAGCAATAGGAGGGGGCATCGGATTGATCGCAGCACAAAGGGAGGAATGGAACACGACTTCCCATGTCCCTTTATCAGCAGCAAAAACAAGGCCGTATCTACGAGTATCATCTCAAGCCCAGCAGTGGGCTAAGAGAGGCTTAAATGCTGCACAGAGTCCTGACAGTGACAATGATACACACTTCAAGAGTCCTGCCGTGTGCCAAAAACTTTGGAGATGGTTCTCATACAGGAAAAACTTGATGGAAAGATTGCTTAAGAAGATCCCATTGGGCCCAGGCTCTTAGAAACAAGGATTGCGAGAGGAGGTTTTACAAGCTCAGGCCACTAGAGAACCTTATTAAGATCTGCCAGGAACTTTTTGTTTTTCAGGTATTTGGAAAACTAAACTGGTGTTTAAAAAACAAGAAAAAGATGCTCATCTGAGGAACTTAATGCAACATTTATTATTCTGTACTGGCACTGAATTTCACGCCAGTGCTGTATGTGCATGTGTGCATAGAGTAGGTCCTTCTTTAACCTTTTCCTTGCTTATTTCCTTGACTTGTTAGATGATTGGATGTTTGCAACTTAAAGGTCTAGAGTGGGTTTTATAGGGGCCACTAGCAGTGAGTTTGAGAATAGCAACCAATCTCTCAGTCCTCCACTCTCCCCTCCCTTTCAAAACACGACGGTGGCCACCACAGTACAAAAAGATGTCATCGGCTTAGACAGCGTGTTTTCTCATGTTGAAGCAGGGAAGAGATCATGTGGGTATAAGTAAAACTGTAGAAAGAGCGATGTCTTATTTATTACATCAAATAAAGGGTCTGTGGATTTTAAGTATCAAAAGAAGGATACAAGTAGGCAGGAGCTAGGACCTGTCTTAATATTATAAAGACTTTTTTATAATAGTAAGCAGATATGCGTTAGGACCCGCGGTAAGGTTACTAAGGCTTCTAGCAGAGATACTCAGATATCTACCGAGATACTTTCCAGCAGAGAGACATTGAAGAGAAAGATTGTCTAAAAATTAAATCTGAGGAGGTTGCTTTGATTCGAATCAGTATGTGAGTAACATTGTTTGTTCGGTTTGTTAGAACGAAGATATGTTGTATAGCGTCATTGTTTATCTGGAACCAGTGTGCTGCCTGTATATACTCGTGTTGTCTTTGCTTATTTAACCATTTGCATTATTATTTGCATGGTCTAAGCTATGATAAAGCTAAGAATTTCACAGCACATTTGAGGGCAGAGCCAGCTAACAGTAAATAGCAATGCTGTTAAAGGCGTATGATCCGACCGCAAGATAGCAGTTAAGTTAGTAGATGTTTTACCCCCCTTTGTAAAGTCGGAGGGTTTGTAGCCGTTTAGGGCTACTGTACAAAACATGGTGGCGCAACATTGCACATTCAATGTATGTAGCCCTGCTCTGTAGAAATAGCTTATTCTAAGGTAATACAAACATAACGGTTAATTACATATGGTTTTTATAAACCTTTGATAAAATAGTTTAGTATATTATATTGCATATCTGTCAATAGATCCTCCTAAAAATCCCACATTGCTCCTTAAAAGGGATAGTTCACCCAAAAATGAAAATTCCGTCATGAATTACTCAACCTCAAGTTGTTCCAAACCTGTATACATTTCTTTGTTCTGTTGAACCCAAAGAAAGATATTTGGAAGAATGTTAGCAACTGAGATTTCTGGAGCACCATTGACTACTCTTGTAGGAAAAATTCTAAATTGTAGTCAAAGGTGCCCCAGAAGTGTTTGTTTTCCTAAATTCTTCAAAATATTATATTATTACATTATATTATATATGATTATTTCTGCTATGATATATATGTATATGTACACATTATTTGGCATATAACATTTTCTTTGATATTGTGCCTACAGTCACATGGAAGGAATATAAATTATTTTTCTCTGTAAAAAGTATTACCACCACACTTCTTAAGAACTTCAACAAATCTAAAAGTGGATGTTTAAAAGGCTATTTATGTCATAAAACCTCTATTTTTGACTTTCTTTTGCTGCTAATAGTGCAGAAATTTGAAAAAAATATTGTTACATGGCTTAAGATATACATACTAAGAGCGTAGACTGCATCTGAGTATTGTTTTTATGTTGATGGAGGCTGAGCAATTCAATGAATCAAATCAGGTACATAATGGGATGTAATATTGGTTATGGTTGTGGTGGCAACCATCCGGAAGCCCCTGAGGAAGAATGTCCCCCATGGGCATGTGGTATAGCTTGAAGGGAGAGTGGGCCAAGCCAGATTCTCTTGAATTATGGATGGAGGGGAAAGAAGGGGGGTGGATCAGGACTCATGGGAGATGCATCGCACACACACACACAGACTTAGTGGTGTGAGGCCAAGCGTGTTGTGAGGGCGGTTTTGGGTGAGTGGAGCTGTTCGCCTGTGTTTCGTTTTGGTGCGGATGTCTTCAGGGATTACTGCTGGAGAGGGAAGAAGTTGGAATCTATCAGACAACCTCTCTCCCTTTCTACACATCAATAAGTTGTGATGAGTCGGAATATTCTCCTGTGGTGTATCATAATCACGGCGCAATATTGTCTTTCATATCTGTTGAATCTGTTTTTTAATCAGTCACCAAAGCACAGATGATACAAGACACTGTGGCCCCACAAAATCCACATTTAGAAATGTTTCATTATATTTAAAAGAATAGTTTTAAACATGTTCAACAAACGATAAAATCTTTGAACTATACTTTTAATTCTTTGCTTTGTCGCTTGTTTTTTGTGGCTTTACTGTGTACCCTTTTTATGTATTTATACAATAATGTATTTATTAAAAAGCACAGGGATACTTATACTTAAGCTCTGTAGTGTTTCAAAAGACATTGAATTAGCAGGCTGATCCTGCAAGCAACAACCAGGAGAAAGGCCAACCAAAGGGTTTGGGTTTCCAAGTAGCCTAGAAAAAATCCTGTGCATACGTTGTACTTCACCATATGGAGTACGAAGATTGTGGCCATGTTATCTTTTTTCTTTGCACGTAAAATATTTTATTCACTGAGATCAATGCACTTTGACGAAAGTTTGGGATAAAGAAAGAAGAAAGGGAGGAAAGAGATTGAATTAAAGTTTAATGTAAGATGAATATTTCATATTCTGGGTGCTGTGTGTGTGTCTTCAACTCTTTCCTCACACATTTTCTTCACTTATTGGATGGGACTAGAATGATATTTGCACCTAAAGAACTTACGACTTAAAGTATAAATATTTAGTGTCCAAAATAATTTGATAAAGTATTCGGACACTCTGGTATGAATGATGCATTGCACACAACATCAAACAATCTACATGCAAATATTGATAGAATTTCACATTTTTTTAATTCAAATTTCTTATTTTTTTTTACATTTTGTTTAACAAAACCTGTGATGTCGGGTCACACTGTACAAATAATTCAGAATTAATTGTTCCATTCTGGTTACAATAATTGCTATACATTTTTTGGGGGGGCGAAAATGCAGTGGCTTGAATTAGCCACCATTAAACTATCAGCTAGATAGCAAAACTACAATACGCATTTCTTTAACAGATCATTCTCTCTGCTTGTCCAAATTCTGTTCTCTCACATCTCTATTTGAACTGATACCTAATCATTATTTATACATAAATCACACTTTAAATCTCAGTGTTGTTCCAAAGAGGTTAAGAAATGGCGTCGTGGGAGAATATTTCTGCTGCTTTTGCATTTTGTACTGGGAATCTTTGTGAGAAAGAAAGAGAGAGAGAGTGGGTTGTGTTGTGGAATGGAGTGATTGTCCCCAGAGAGATAATTACTGACAAAGAAGGGCAGGGCGAGAGATGTTCTTTTTTCATTTTTTACCAGATTCTTTTTGGAACTCTGACTGAGTGTCTCGCGCCAAATGAAAATCGTGCATGCCTCTCGCAGTCAGTCAATATTGAAGTCAAATAAGTAAAACCGCATATGTGCTGTTAGATACGTTCAGTGTAGCGTAGAGATTTGACACCCTTTGTCATTTTTGCACGCTTACGTATTTGTTGCTACCACTTTACAAGTTCTCACAGTGCGTTTTATAAATAACAATGTATTTGCATTGGTGGAAAAAAAGAGTTTATGAGAGGTGGGATCGTTCAGTTTTGGAAAGTCACAGTGTGACATGAATAAGTAGGTGTGATATTTTCTTTCTGTTTTCTGAACCACTAATAATGCTGCTGTTTCTGCGTCTAAAAATACTCACCTGTTTTTAATGGGACCTCACCTGGGGTAACACAGCCACCCACTGTGAGCGCCTTTGTACTTAATATTTCTTCTCTTGAGTTTTATAGCAGAGAAACTGTGTTTCCAGATTTATAAAAGTAAAAGTGATGGACCATCATTTCAATTCTAATTCCATTTTAACACCTCACATATTAATGTGCGCAAATTCTTAAATCTTTTTTCTTCAAATGTCTTTCTTTTTTCATACTGAAAAATCCTCAAATAACTTGTCTGTGCCCTTCATGAGTCTGACCTCTCTGTCGTGTTTGGCATACCAAATGATTATTCATTCTGTCCGTCTTTCATTTACCTACTTTATGCCTGTCGCTCTGCATAACCTCCCTGTCCACTAGCTCCGAGTCCCCTCGCTTCCCGCCGTCTGCTGCGCCTCTTGAAACTAAACTCCTCACTTGTCTTTTTGGCTGGAAGTGTTGGCATCCATCCTGGAGCCTACACGCAGCATGAATTAATGTGCCTAATTAACACGACGTTAATTATTTGTAAATTGCGTGTTTGGGTACACATTACTTGAGAGGCATATGTTGCGCGGCGTGTTAGCCGAAACAAGTGACTGCTTAATCCAATCTCTGGAGTACTTGCTTCTGTAGATGGGCCAATCAGTCTGTAGTCCCATCAGAAGGCGCAAAAGACAAATGAAAGCGTTCACAAATTGTATTTTCAAGAGAGAAATTTAAAAAGAGTTGGATTTGAAAAGCTTCTTCAACAAGTTTAAATAAAAATTACAAATGTTTTTCAAATTTGTTAGCATTTTTTGTCCGACACAAATAGATACGTTTTTTTAAATGAAATATTATTTTATTTAAAATCAAAATTTTATTTGTGAAAATGAAATAAGTTATGTTTTTCAATAATAGGGGCTACACATGTTTGTACTGTCAATGCATTATATTTGTAACTGGTCCTACTCGCCCCGCTCCAACAAGCATCAGTCCGGCATTCATCGGATGTGTGCGCCTGGCCAGAAGTTAACTTCTGGTCTGTGTTTAGTTATAATATAACAAATTAATTTGTGTTTAATTTTCCTAAATGTATATTCATATTTTATTGTATATTAATTGTATTAAATTATATTAAAACTACTTAACAGTTATTGATTCTTTGAAAAATACGAACTCCTGGGGGTGTGCGGGGGAGGAACTAAATCACCTGCACACAATAGCCTACATCAGGGGTCACCAAACTTTTTTCTCTGGGGGCCACATTATCGTTCCTGACTGTGATGGGGGGCCGGGTCAGCTATATAAATTAGAATTGTATGAACCAGACCAAAATGACCACCAGCAGGGCCTCCCCACTACTATATCAACACTTGTTTCCTGGCACATATTTATCTATCTTTACTAGTGGTTTGCAAAAATAGTAATCAAGTCTTCACACTTTGTTTATATTTGAAATACCACAGATATTCCATTTATTTATTTTCAAATAAAAATAACATAAAAGCTGTCAAGGTAAGAAACATCTGCCTAGTTGAGGTGATTGACACTGGCAAAGGTGAGTGACAAATTATAAATTATAGGTAGGCCTGTTAATATTAATAATAATATAAAGAAAAGCCTGGAACTGTCTGTGTTTCGGGCCATGTTTTCGGATGTAGTTGACACAGTGCACAACCACCTTCATGACAGACGCCCACTTCAATACTTTGCAGCATAGTGCATGCTGGTGAATCAGACAGTGGACTTGTAGTGGGGGGGGCAAGCTCTCGTTCCGCGAATTCGCTGTTCAAGCGCCCTACTAGCCCCCTCGTTGTGCCAACCATACTAGGTGCGCCATCCGTAGTGATGCTGGTCAATTTAGACCAGAGTAGATTTAACTCTTCCATTGTTTTGCACACTTGAATAAAAATATCCTCTCCTGTCGTAGTACCTTTGATACTTTTTAGAGCTGCCAGCTCCTCAGACACGTGGAAGCTTGCGCTAACTCCACGAATAAAAATGAGCAGTTGTGCTGTGTCCTGCACGTCATTGCTCTCATCCATGGCCAAAGCAAAACACTTGAATTCTGACGCTTTCTTATTCAGCTGGTCATACACGTTGTCCCCCAATTCTTCGATTCGCCTGGTCATAGTAGTTGCGGAGAGACTCACCGCGTTGAGCGCATCCTTGTCGGGACACACCTCCTCGGCCACAGCAAGCAAGCATTCTTTAACATAGTCCCCATCAGTAAATGGCTTTCCATGGGTAGCTATTAGGTGAGCTACCTTATAGCTAGCTCGGACAGCAGCCTGGTTGACCTGAGTTTGGCGAACGAATACATTCTGTTGTGCAGCCAGTCCACCTTTCATCTTCCGAATCCTGTCTTCTCTTGCTTGCCCTCGCAAGCTGGTATATTCTTTGTGGCGCGTTTCGTGGTGACGACGCAGATTATACTCTTTGTAGACCGCCACACTTTCTTTATAGATAATACAAATTGCACGGCCCTTACATTCAACAAAAAAATTATCGTTGGTCCACTGTTCTTTGAAAATTCGGCACTCTCTATCCACTTTCCGTTTTATGCTCGACATGCTGTCTTTAACATTGACAGTTTCGCGTGCGCTGTCTGTCACTGCTTAATCTCGAGCATGCCGGGTGACAAAAATTCGGCAAATATTATAGGTCATTTTATAACTAAATATAATTTTTTTACTGAAAAGAATCAACAAAATACCAGATGCAGACATGTTATCATTTTTCAAAAAGCAAAAAAAACCAAAAACTTTTGGGGATTCTCTCAGAGGGCCGGTTCAAGAAGCGGGGGCAAAGGGGGTGGGGGACAAGTCAAAGGGGGCTGGCGGGCCTGAATCGGCCCGCGGGCCGTAGTTTGTTGACCCCTGGCCTACACCATTGCATTATCCCTGCATAACTATTGATTCACTATAGGTTTGTGTTGTATCTCGGTCATCGGTTAACACATGGGCGGGCTGTTTCTTTTGCCTTGCCGTGCTTTTCCTGGAGAATTGCCCAATAAAAGTAATAGGATCTCTGTTACAAAACACGGGTCCAGACTTATAAAAACTATCCGGAACAAGTTGGAGTGCTGGGGGACAGTGTAAAGCACAGAAATACTACGTCATACGTCCAATTCAATTTGACAAGTTGACCATGCATGTTAAGCATGAGAAGCCTGCATGTTTAACATTGTAAATACGTCAAGAGGCATGAAACACTGTTGCGTGCCCCTTTAAAATTGGGCCACATTACGTTTGTTTATGTTGTCGCCGGTGAAACCATCTATACAAAGCATTACGTTACGTTTTAAGAATGTTTAAATTGGGACTAACATCAAGAGAAAAGAAAATGGTACATTTGTTGGGTTAAGAATATTTTAGCAATTAAGTATATAGCTTATTGTTTTTGTAGAAAAGTAGAAAAAAAGTTGTTAAACACCCGGTGCAAAGCGGTGCACCCATGGGCGTGTTGGTCTAAAAAAGAGGCGTGCTCAGGGGCAATGTTGGCTCTTAAAAGGAATTGAAGATGACACTCTGATTGGTTTATTGAATGTTACGCCCAGAAAACACCTGCGCCGTGCAAGTTTCTGTCTCGAGTTTAAGTGTAATGCACAATAGTCCCTGTACAACTATATAGAGATTAAACAGACCATGAAAAGGGGCCTGAGGGAAGTTTTTATATTTTTATTACTGGCTATTACTTGCACAAGGGAACAAAAGTTACAGATAAAAATGTCCCTCAATGCCAGAAATAAATGTGCAGCTTTTATCTTGAGATTCATTTGTCGGTGCTGGAGTTTAGTCCTACTTGCAAAACTATTTTCCCATATTTGTCTGGGTGGAGACCGGTCCTGGAATCATGGTAAGAAACAATTGAATAAAAAAGCACAGCATGACTTCATGGTGGCAGATTTCTCCAAATCTGTAGTTTCACCATAGCATCTTAAAATGGTTCAGGCTTGGGCCAACCAAGCAACTACCCTTGAGATGAATGGCAAAGCTAATGGACAGATTTCTCTAGATATTTTTGACCTCCTTGATATGGAGGTAGGGCTGTTACAGTGGCAGTTTTTTACCACCGTGGCGATAATGGACAAATTAACTGCTGTGGTTGGGAAATATATGTTATTTATATCAATAATATTTATATTATTATAATGGCGTGTAGAAACCACATCACAAGTGGAAGAGAAATATAGACCTTATTTAAATATACTTTTAGAAATAAATAAGGTTTAAACATCCGTCCATGTTTAATGCGCGACTTGTGAAAACGTCATCAGTGAAACGGCACACTACAGCATATAAAACATTTAAATAAACATCAGTAAATAGTGAAAACTTAAATAATATAAGAAAGTTAAACATTAAATAAAAAAGCTCTTGTTGCAGTGACGGTATATTTCACCACCGTCACGGCACTTTACCACCGCAGTTGTGCGGTTGTCACGGCCACCGTCACTTCTACCCAATTACTTTCTACGTATATGCAGTCATCTCATGTGTATTTTTTTGTGTGTGTCTGTGATTTTATGCTCTGTGGTTAGGCACAGGAGCCGATATACCACAGTGCTCCAGGACTTTAGTGAGCAGTCAGGTGTGTCCTCAGTAACAACATCTCCCTTCAACGAGACACTTCTCACTGTCACCCTGCCTGTCAGCCATTCATTTTGTATCTTTTTCTTTCTCATGTACCTCCCCATAGCATTTTATCGCCCGCACTCGCGCCGTTCTTTCATTCACGGTCATTTCATATTTATTTTCGCCATCCCTCTGTACCCCATCACTCTCTCTCCCGATCTCTCATTAACAGTCGGCTCTCGTAAGTTCACTCTGTGTCTTAACCACTAGGGAGACCTCCATTTATACTCTCAAGCTAGCCCCCCATCCTCATTTATCTCACTCCCTCTCCCTGCCAAGTATTTATGTGTTGATTTAGTCATGCCAGACTTTAGCCAATTTAAGAAAAGGGTGGCGTTCACAGCGTTTCATTTTCTCCTATCGCGCGGGCAGTTTTCAACCAGTGGCGTTTGTCTTAAGGGAAGCTTGGTAAATGAAGTTCTCTCTCTCTCTCAGTCTTTCTTCACCTCACCCCCGTCCTGCACCCCTGTTCCGCTCCCTCAGGGCCACTGGCACAAACATAATTTCTCTCAAAGGGGAGTTTGACTGTAAGATGGATTATTTCTGCCTGAAATCAGACGCTAAGCTGGATAAGGCCGCTCGTCCGTTCAGTTTCAATATTAAAATGATAAGTTAACGCTGCAAAGCCACTCGCGAAAGCACAAGTTGTCTCTGCAGGCGTGCCTGACGTACTTTCTCAGGCAAAGATGTCCAACTGAATGTACTTTGTGATGTTTTATACTCTTAAGGTGTTTATTGGGTGGTTCTGGTGTATTTTTAAATTTTTGTGATGTTTCCCAAATAATGAAAGTTTGTTCTACTGCATCAAAACGTTCATCAAGGTCATTTCGTAATCTGAGCAGAAAAAATGAATGTCTACCTCAGGCCACATACCCAGACAGGGCTGTTTTGTATTGTTAAACCCAAAAAACAATGTTGCATACTTATCTTCAAGAGCAGGGAAAAAATATCAGACTTTTCACAAGACCTCTCCAGGTTACTGTAAACGGTGTAAACACATTAGCATATTTTGTATTAGTTAGAATAATCTTTAATTTTTGTAGGTAAACAGTTCCAATTGTCTCACTGTGAATGCATGAACCGCAAACAAACAACTTCCTAGATAATATATATTTTTAGTTTTGTTTTTCTGAAGCAGAAAATCTGAATGTTTGACTGTGACCGGTGTATTTTAGGTTGGCAATTTATGCTATACCTTCCCGCACGTCTGTAAAATGTCTGCTAAAGATCTGGAGATCCGGCAAATGTCTGCTGTGAAAAAAGTGTAAAACTTAGAAAAAACATACTTTTTAAATCATAAACATCTTACAGATATCTTCTAAATGTCTACTTGACGTCTGATAGGAAGCGTCCCATAGACGTACTGTAGAAGAGAAAATACATCTTGCAGGTGTAAATGCAGACATCAATGAGACGTCTTCGAGATGTATTTGTGCTGTCAGTGTTTAATGTGCGAGTTTAATACAAATGACATTTTTAGATAGTCCGCAATGAAATAAGAAAGGATTGATAATAAGTATAGGTTATGCCAAACCTTTAAATCCGGTTTACACTATCACATTAATTTAGGTTTGCGATTTTTCTTTACAATGCCAAATGGTGCTGTATTATAACAATGCATCGCATAAAACATCTGCATTGTCCAAAAATGTTTTTGACAATACTGCATAGAAATTAAAGTGTAGCCTTATACCTGCCCAAGTATAATGTTACCCGTGAGGTCTCAAATGGGGTTTTAGACACTGGTACTTTGTAGTGACTTTCAGTGAGAAATACGTAGCAACCACTGAGAGTTGCAAATTGCAGTGTGGGGGCCGACATCTAATTAATGCCACACTCGCTAATGTAGTGTGACAAACAGAGAGAAATTAAGAGGTGTTGTGAAATTTAGTGTCATTAAGGAATGCATTAAAGAAAATCATTAAGCAATGAATGTAAATTCAATCTCTCATTTCTCTCCGCAGCGATCGGACGGACCCTCATCCCCCGTTACTTCAGCACGGTATTCGAGGGAGGCGTGTCGGACCTCTACTATATCCTGAAGCATTCCAAAGAGTCTTTTCACAACTCCTGCATCACCGTGGATTGCGACCAGTGCACCATGGTCACGCAGCACGGCAAGCCCATGTTCACCAAGGTAATAGGATGGAAAGAGAGAGAGAGAGATGAAGTGTGTGTTTGTGTCTTACAATGCTGTGTACATTCTATGTGACAATTACGGCTAATCAGAAGATATATTATGAACCATTGAGATTTTAACGCCCTCAAAACTGACCTTGAAACCTTGGAGATGGAGAGAGAGAGAGAAAATTAAGAACTACTAACAAATAAATGAGGTGCAAGTTCAGACATGAAGAAATCAGATTCTCTGTTTGTTTACAAAACATGAGACATCTCTCCCTTGCACTTTTCCCTCATTATATTTTCGTAACTTCTGAGTGGAATGAGCCTCTTTATCTGTTTCCTACAGTTCTTACATTCAGTGTGATAAAGTCTGTTAACTGCCTAATAGAACAAACAAACATGACAGGTGCCATAATTTACTGCTTTAATCACAGTCATTATTCAATGTGTGTTTACTGAGAGAGGTCATTAGAAGTCCTTGTATAATATTTCAGGCCACATTGGACTCTGCTGTGAAAGCTTTTTATGAATCTGTTACGCGGTGCTCAACCTGTATCATCTTGTTCCTTAGTTTTTCATTAGTTTTATTGTCACAATGCAGTGAAAAATGCAGTGCAACGTCTTGATCTTTGATACGGTTTGATGTGTTTCATGTTTGGATAATATAAGTATTAAAATCTGTAGAATTGTACTAAAGCAAGTACACAAAAGCGATTAATGACAAATATTTGTAAATATTAAAAGAGTAGTTTCATCGTTTACTCAACATCATGACTTTCTTCAGTGAAACGCAAAAGTGGCTGAAGTGTAGCCAGTTGTCATAGATTTTCGTACCAGATTGTCAGTTTTGAATGCTTATATCTTCTAAATGGGATTTTGTAAGCACGTAGGAGCACATCAGTTTATTGACATCTTTAGGGTTAACTTTCATATTGATTTCATTGGGACTTTAAGCATTACTGAACAATTTGATGTAAATCAGATTATCAGGGTTTAAAGTATAATTTATATTTAGAGGGCCATTGCCCTTTCATTTAACCCATTATTTCTGTTAGCATATGACTTTATTCTTCTTTATTCCATTTGAACCACTTAAACCATGTCACATTATGAACAGATTTTATGTTTCCACCTTGTCCATCAAACACTTGATCGCACACTGATATAGACTAATCCACTCTAATCCATAATACCTTATGTATTTATCATAAGAGAGAAATGGACCTATTACTATCAAATATGTTCCTTATACTAATCTTATACTTTATGTATTCAAAGACATAGTCAGTTTACATTTTAACCTACTGAATGTTGCCTGTGTATCCACTGTTGAAATTTATTTTCTACTGCATAAATTTAATAAATATAGTGTGATGTGAAGAGGATTTTAAAAAGTTTAGTCTAAAAGTTCACAGGACCCGAAGTGCCAAAAGTTAGAGAAACTGTCATGTTAAAAGACACAGAGGCAGAGCACTGCATCACCAGAAGAACGAGAGAGCAATGCTTTTGTTTTCACTTTGCTGTGTCCTTATGTTACGGTAAGGAGAGATACTCCCGAACGAGAGAGATAAAGACAAAGACACAATGAGAAAGAGATGAAGAGAGCATTTGACGAACAAAAACAGAGAAATTCAGAGAGCAGAAACCAACTGAAGACGAAGTAGTGGAGAGACAGTGTAAGAACGTGAAGTGGGGGTGGTCATGTGACCACGTTGCGCTTTCCCGCCAGCCTCTTTTCTTGTTGATCCTCCAGAGACCATCTGTGCTGAGGGCATTGATTAGAGTGGCTCTGGCGGATTACATCTTCGCCGTTGCCATGCCAACTAATCAGCTGACGCTCCCCCCTCTCCAGTCCCCCTTCCTCCTCCGGTTGCCCCAGCAACAGAACGTGGGGGTTTACAAGAAGCGCAGCTTTAAATTCAGCAAAAAAAATTTCTCATCCTGTATTTTCTTTTAATAATTGGTTACGGTTTATGACATCTGCGTTATTCAGCATTTCGTTGTTTTGTGTTTGTAAGCTTATCTCAAGAGTTTCCATTTGGCTGCTCTTTGGTTCAGGAAAACAACATCAACACCGTTCATTAAGACAAGCAAACTCGGACATGAATTAAATGTACATACTGTATATAAATCCCCTGCTATATTAAGATGATGCATTCTGTGACCACTTTGTTTTACTCAACTTAAAAACTGAATGCCTTGAAGAGTGAGATCAGGGTCTTTGACCATGTTTGAGGAGATTGATTTTGATGTCTGTGCATTCTCAGGTGTGTACAGAGGGGCGATTGATTTTGGAGTTCGCCTTTGACGATCTGATGAGGATTAAGACGTGGCACTTCAACATCAGACAGTATCGAGAACTTATCCCACGAAGCATTCTCGCCATGCACGTGAGTTTGATATCATTACTCTGTCCTAAAGCTCTTCTATAGCAATACAGTGTGATGCTACATTTACATGAATGCATTTGTCAGATGCTTTTATCTAAAGCTACTTAAATTGCATTTAAGGTATAGATTTTATCAGTATACTGTATGTGTTCCCTGGTAATCGAAACCCACAACTTTTGTGCTGCTATTAGTTACACCGGCCACCTCTAGTTTGAGGTCAGATGAGTTTATACGATGATTGGATCCGCGACTAGTTTACGAAGTGGCTCATTTGTATGAATTCGTACGATCTAATATGTATGTTTTAGTACGATTTGCTTTCGCATCAGTTATGGTTTGGTTTAGGGGTGGGATTATTGGAGGGGCTTCTGTAATGCTTTTTTCAAATAATCATGTTTTCGGTTGATTCACATTTTACGAATTCATACAAATTAGCCACCTCATAAAATAGTTACGAATTGAGACCAGATTGGATGGTCGTGACCACAGACTAAACCTGAATTGACAACCGAATAATTTCCCACAAGGCATTGCTGACATTGCACCTCACTTGCACAACGTGTCATGCTCATGTACAGTATTTCAGGTTGCACTGATGCAGTCTGTGCCTTCAGCTTGTTATACGTATTTTCTTTAAACATGAAGAAATTCAGAGCGTTTTTACAAACTAAATTATTTGGGGACATCACCGAAAAACCTCCTTTAAATAAAATGGAGACAATTATGGGGTCAAACGAGAGTATATATACAGGGTTTAACCCTGACAATATGCTGCAATAATGAAATGAAGAACGCAGCTTTTCATTTTAAAACCGAAGGATTTTTGAGCCCAATGTGTTGAGCTTCAAATCACATTTTAAGCCCAGTAGTACTCTCAGCCCAGTAGACTTCAGGGTAGTTTTTCGAAAGTTTGTTCACAGCAACTCTGTGTTCATGTGCAATTCACATGCTCTTAAATTGGGCCCTTTGGGTATAGACACAAGATGGAGAGAGAGAAGGGGTTGGGGGGTGGAACAAGGGAGAAAGAGCTTTGAAAGATTTTTGACAGGGCAAACAGGCATGTAGAAAAGTTGCTGCTGTGGGTTTGATCGACTCATTCTTGTCCACGAGGGAAAAACTGTGCAGAATTCAAGTCAAACTCATCTGATCGGGATTAATGAGAAAAAAATTTGGTTTACCGGGAAAACCACATTTTAGCTGTGCTGTACTTGAATATTTTACAATTCCTGATCGGTCAAAAGACAGAAGCCTCACAATCGTACACTATTTGCTTAGTGCTCGTGACATTTGATACAATGTAGTTTGATGAACATAGTTAATGGTTTTACCAAATAGCCAAACCTAACCAAAGGTGGTCAGTTTGTCTTTAAACTTGGTCTACCTGGCTTGCTGGATTTAGGCATTTGTCAGCTATGGAGAGGCTTTGATGAGACAGGCAGACCGGTCTCATCCATCACAAATTTTTATTTCAGATTTAGTCAATCAATATTATCAACAGTTGGTGCAAACAGTGGCGCAAAAAGTGGTTATGCGCTATATACACCATGGGGGGCGCCAACGCGATGTTTTAAAAAATGTGAAATAATAAAAGTTATATACATTTTTATAAAATTTATATAAGTTATTGTATATATAAAAAGTTATATACATTTAAGAGGACTAACAGGCTAGGCGGCACCGGTGCCCTCATAAGATTCCATCATATAATTTATTTAGACATAAAAGGGTAATATCGCGAGTGGGCGGGGCGCCGTGAGTTACGTTAAGTACGCAGTAACATTGGTGAGTTGTCGTTGAAGTTTCATTCATTCATTTTCTACCGCTTATCCGGGGCCGGGAAGTTTGAATTTGAAAAAGATGGATAAACCAAAAAAGCTGTCGGGGGCTAAAAATAGAAAAAGAAAGATGGAAAAAGGAGTCGTCCTGTCAAGGGATGCGACAGCAGCTAAATACGTGGATGGTGAAAGGCAACAGGTAGGATTCAAAATGTGACGTCTATTCTTGCAAATACAATATTCATGTTAACAGACTAACGTTAGCTAGCGAGCTTGCTGAGCAACCGACCGTCAGAATCATGAATAGATTTGCTACCAAACTTGGAGGCTTGCAAATATAAATATTGACTGGCAAGTGTTTGCTAACTTAATGCAAAATAATGTTGCTGCTGATATCTACATTTATATTTTGGTTAAACCCTATTGTACCAATGCCATGCATGACATATAGCAATTTTATTAAAGTAAAATAAGAACTGGTTATTATAAGGTAGCATGCACAATAAATGACTAGAAGCTGGAAAACATTCCTTATGCAATAAGGCTGGTTTATCATGGATTTTATTTTACTATTAGCTTCATGTTAGCTCAGCTGTGCTGTCAGACATACAGGCTGCTTTACATCTGCTGGGTGACATGGAAGCTGCAAGGGCCACATTTCTCCTTCTTTAAAGATCTGTGCTATATGTGTATGTATGTATGTATGTATGTGTATATATCAGCACAGACCTTTAAAGAGAGAGAGATGTGACCCTGTAATTACTTTTCTATATGTATGTGTGTGTGTCATATTTGTACTTTTTAAAATCCCAAATGTTAATGTAATTTCAACAGCAGCACAATCTTACTGCATAATAGTTATCTTATCTGATGCCATCCCTAGGCTGATTTAAAAATTGAATTTAGGCTGCTATATTTAACAGCAAAGTTCATTTTATTCAGGTGTGAGGATGGTGGATCAGGAAAGACAGGGGAAAGCAACAGGTAGGTCTAACATTAGGTGGAAGTGTAGAGGGAGCTTGATACTTGATACCAACAGATTAATTTCTTAATATTATTAATATGGAAAAGGTAGGGGTGTAATGGTTCACAAAATTCAGGGTTCGGTTCGATACGATACACTTGTGTCACGTTTCGGTACGGATCGGTACGTTTTAGATACGGCAAAAAGAAAGAAATGGCAGAGAAATTTCCATGAATACATTTTTACATATTTGTGTCCCTATACCATATAATTATGGTAGGCTTACAGTAGCTGTCTGATATACTTTGAAAATAAACCTTTATTATTTCAAGCCCATACATGATGATGTCCGACACACTCCGCCAAAACTGTTTCTGCATACCCCCCTAACACTGAGTAGTTGCGCCCCTGGGTGCAAACTCCAGATTCACTGCGCAAAACTTAAATCCAAAATGTATTCAAATGTCATCACTGTCATTCACAGTAATTGCTTCTGGAAACATCGCTAAAAGGGCAAACCATAGCCCCCCAACCCATCCTCAATATTTAGATTAGCAGTTAATTGACATGATTGTTAACTTATTGCTGTGTTTATTTGGGGTTGTATTGAGGTCCCTTTGTTTGTCCATTTGCAGGCACAAGACCCTCAAGTCCTCGAACAGCTTTCAAAGAACATCACCCGTATGGGATTGACCAACTTTACTCTTAACTACCTCAGGGTAAGTTGAACATAAATAGAAACTGTGTCGAACACTTGAAATATAGTTAATGTGTCCACAGTTCTCACTGTGGTATTATTATGGTACAGTGTTAGTCTCAGAGGGTACAACCATGGTTCTTTTGGATATCATGTATACCATAGTCCTGAATGATTACTCTATAACGTATATGCCATGTTTTATTTTGACTAATTATGCGTTATGGGTGTAAGGTTTGGCATAGGGGAAAACCTTAAACCACATGCATTCTGGATTCAACAGCCAACATTTCCCAAGAGGAAAACCGCTTAATAATGTCTGAATGAAAACGCTGGTTTCTGTTCAAATTATGGGTGGGATTAGAAAATATCATTAGCTCAGCATAAACAACAATTAGAGTCAATGGAAAGTCCCCGCCATGAAAACAAATGTGTGTGTATTATTGTGTATCCTTAACTGAACGTCGCTGCACAGAATGTATTAGCCGGCTTTGTTTATTCTCATAGTTTCAGCCTGAGTGACAGCTCCGTTTTTGCAAATGGGAGAACGAGAGAGAAAGAGAAAATGAATTGGATAGAGAAAATTAGCATAACATTGATGAGCGTTCCCGAATGAGGCACAGTGTTGTGGGTCTCCGTATCGCGCCCGGGCTCAGCCAATGCTGTTGGGGGAAACGGGAAAAAAAGGCCCTTTCAAGGTTTTCAAAACAGACGCTTTCCTCCGCTGTGTGCGTTTTTCTCCGTTGCTATTCCACACAATAAACGCACAGCCTGGCTTATGAGCGCAGAGTTAAAACGCAGCAGCGCAGTCTAAGCAGAGCTGTGAATTAAATTTGGAGTAGGCGCAGCTCTTGTTACAGCCGGTCTGTGTGCCCTCAGCTAAATCTGCAGGCATTTTAACACTGTTCGACAGGACTGAACAGGACAGGAGAAGTGTACACTGCATACTTCACTGCCCATGATCAGCCTTCCTTGAGAAGAGAGACCTTTTGGATAAGGAAGTTAAAAAAGATTCATGGTGTTATATCGGCTGCTTTTCTAACTGTATGGAACACATGTCATTTGTCATGTATTCCCATGGCATTTTCCCTTGTTTAAATAAAATATTTCTCATTGGTCTCTGAGGAAATCATTCATAATTATTTGACCGACGTTCGCTGACTGTAAATCCTGTAAACAAGCTCATTTTACCTCCTGCTGATAAAAAAACATTTTAAAGTGACTCATTAGCGTCGACTGAAATGCCACCATTTGTCTCATCGGGTTTATCTGTAGATCCACACATGGATGTTTCCTGTGCTCGGACGCAATAAGGCCGCTGTCTGGCGAGGTGGGTGAGGAAGCTTTAGGTTTCCTAACATTCAGGCTAGAAATAGCACTGCTTTGTGGGCCGTGATCCAGAGATTGTTTCTCTGGACCTATGGAAGTGAGAGGACACAACAGTGTTTGGATACAATTCTGTCAGTGGGGAATGATCTGTGTTTGTGTGTGTCCGTGCGAACATCAGGCTTTACCTACTGTGTGAAGAGATAACATACGCACATCCCAAGCTTGTTTTAATATTTTTTCATTGGTGATAGTTCACCCAAAACGAAAATTCTGCCATCATTTGCTCACACTGTATGACTTTCTTTCACAGACACAAAAGAAGATATTTTGAAGAACGTTGTTAACTGGCCCCCATTCACTTGCATTGCTTTTGTGTCCGTACAATAGAAGTGAATGGGGTTAAGTGCTGTTCGGTTACCAGCATTCTTCAAGATATCTTCTTTTGTATTCTGCAGAAGAAAGAAATTAATAAAGGTTTCAAATGACAATATGGTAAGTAATTTTTATTTGCAAAACCTATAGAAAAAGGGGGATAAAGAAAAATATTTCCAGTGACAATATTGACATTTATTTGTCTGCTTGATACTAACTAGTGCTCTGTTTCGTTCAGTCTTGAACTTGTGTGTTCAGATGCCTTTGTGTGTTTTTGTAGTTGTGTGTCATCCTGGAACCAATGCAAGAGTTAATGTCTCGACACAAGACGTACAACCTCAGCCCGAGAGACTGTTTGAAGACATGTTTGTTCCAGAAGTGGCAAAGAATGGTGGCCCCTCCAGGTAACCTCCACTTTACCGTACTATGTGATGTTTGGTTCAGATATTTATGGTTGTGTCCATTGAACCTGATTGATGGTCCTGAGGCAAAAGAGTTCACATATGTCTGTGCACTGTGCGTATTCATTTTGTATTTACAAACACAATAACATACACAATCATTTATATATTTTTAGGAAATATCTAAGTGTATGTATTAATATTGACTTATAATTGAAATTATAAATAATTGTTTATTAATTTGATATTTTTATAAAATATGTACATGTATGTTATTGTGTTTATAAATACAAAATAATATTCAGGTCTCTGAATAATGATAAATGATCATCTTAATAATGATAAATAATATTAATAAATAATACAAATAATAGACTCATATAAATATAAAAGAATATATTCAATTTAGATAGCAAAGGGACATGCTGTTCTACATTTAAATCAATGGATATACTGTTCAAATTTAACAACATATAAAGACTTTCTTCTGTCTCCTTTAACAAAAATAAAGGAAGTTAAAATAAAAAAGCTAGAGCTTTTCGGATCTGTTTTCTTTGTAATGATATTCATACATATTAAAGAATGGCTCAAGGGTTCAAATCCTCTTTTAGGCCACTATGTACAAAAAAGAAACCCAATGTTTTCTGTAAAAAAACTCTCTTTTTGACACGCTCTCTTAAATCTCTTAACCGCGGCGAATTTACTGTAGCAGTTGACATAATTTTGAGGTTTAGATCAAAGGATATCTTCAGTGTTTGATGTCATGTTAGACCCTTGTATGTCTCGTAGGAGGTCAATTCCAAATCAATAACAATGTCTTCGCATACATGGTATGATTTAAACAATGTCATACAGTATACTGAAAACATCCTCCATCCTCTCCCAGTGCGTGAAACCCTGTACGACCCCATGTCCACTTGTTAATCGTCAGCACAGGCCTTTTCAAAATCTGTATCGAAGTGGATCTTTTGCAATTGTCGTTTCCTTATTAGCTTCTCTTCCCTTTTTCCTCCCATTCATTTGAAAAACAGGAGAGCATTTGTGTTCAGAACAGGAAGGAAAGACTTAAACTCTTAACTTTTCCCCTCTTTTTTTGTGTATGTGTGGAAATGCAGGCGTCTTAGTACGTCATTGTTACTCTTACACTGATAAACATACAAACATAAGACTTTCTACAAATGGCCAAAACACTGCACGCGTCCCACTAGAGTTTATTTTTAAAGTATATGAATATAAATGGAATATGATATATAAAAGCTATTGTTAGAACAGTTAGTTAGACATGTTTTTCACGTTTAAACATTGTATTTGATGTTTTTTAATTTACAGTAATGAAAGTATAATCATAGTATGAAATATTTCGATGGTTACACTGACATGAAGTAGTTTAATACAATGATACTGTATATACCCTATAATATACCCCATATTATATCTGTACAGACCAGTCAGCTAGATGATTTTCGCTGTGTCTGCATACTTAAAATTTATAAATGTAATCCCAATTTTTTTTAAGTTTTATTAGTCTTTAATTACAAGTGTTCTGGTCTCAGACATTCAATATCTCTTCATGATAAATACTGAATTCTCTAAAAAATAAAATTTGGGATGTGATTTCAGCTGGACATCCACAGAACTTCAAAACGGAAATTTTCCCATCAAATCACAAAAAAGGTACTCTTCTCATCTTCTGAATGCCTCTTAATAACTGCCTTGTGTGTCTTAAGGAAAGCAAAGGAATACATCTTTCCAACTTATGAAACTATGATTTAATGATATAATGTGCATAAGAAAACAAGTATTGAAGTATTAAAATCATTTGTTGATACGAGCCTGTATGCATGGCTGACTGCTGATACCAGTGTGCACTGTTGAGCGTTTATGCAAATTAAAGCAGGGGTTATTTCTTACTACTGCATGTCTCGGGAGATGTTTTCGTATGCTGTTTTATTCAACCTCTTAAAATAAAGCATGGTTTATTTGTGTGTGTTGTCCGTGTGGCTGCTAATATGTTTGTGTTCAAAAGAAAAGTCGGTGAGGTTTTTTACGTCTGTCGTCCTCTGCGTGCATCGTCCGTATGTGCTATTTCACATTGTGGCATGTGTGCCTTTGTTTGTGAGCGTGGATGTGTGTGCTAACGACTTTTATTAATACCTACGTTGTGTGTGTTTGGTGGAGAGCAGAGCCCACTCGACAGACCACGACCAAGAGAAGAAAAAGAAAGAACTCGGCCAGCAGTGCGTCTAACAGTAGCCTAGGCAACAGTGCTGGCGGCAAGAAACGCAGCCCTGCCAACAACTTCAGTCTGACCAGCCAGGTACCTGTAAGCATCAAATCTTCGTCTTTTCACACACACATGCATCCGTAGTCTTTAAAGTCCCAGTGAATTTTTAAATGACAATGCCTATTTTTACATGAAATATTGCAGTTTATTGTAAATAGATTATCAATGTGGGTCATTCTGTTTTTTTTAATCGTGTGCCTTCATAAACTTCAGTTAAATTCTGAAAATGCACTGCCGTCCAGTAATGACTATCGATCTTTAAATTTCGTATGTTAGACAGCTTGGGCGGAGCATCCGTTAACTCGGATACATCCAATCAAATCGAAGAGAAGTGCAGAAGCCACGCCCACAATTTTTCTCATTCAAAGTTCCATTTCACTCGGAAATGCATCAAAATACAGGAGTAAAAATTATCGCAACTTTCGGTTCACAGGGACTTTAAAACTACAACGTTTAGACAATCTTGTTAAGACTGCCATCATAAGGAAATTATTATGTTGTCAGTACATATATGTGACCCTGGACCACAAAACCATTCTGAAGTAGCATGGGTATATTTACAGCAATAGCCGACAATATTGTATGGGTCAAAATTAGCAATTTTCGTTTTATGCCAAAAATCATTACGATATAAAAACTTTATTTATAGAGTGGATGCAGCAAAATCCAGATTTTCAAATAGTTGTATCTCAGCCAAATATTGTTCTATCCAAAAAAATTACAAACCATACATTAATAGAACGCTTATTTATGAATTTTAATGATGTATAAATCTTGATTAAAAAAAGGGGTCACATTTTACATGCTGCTGTTATTTCTGATTTATAGTGTAGCACTATTTTGATATTTTTAGAAGATGCTAAAGAAGGAGTTTACCCCCCCAAAAAAATTCTGACATTAACTTTACCTTACATCATGCCGGACCAAATCCTTGCTGTTATGGCATGTTATGTTAATGTCAGTTTTTCCACACCTGTAAATCACATTCAATTCAATGCCAAAATACATACACCCTCAACACCTTCACAGAGACAGACTCCTTAGCACTCATTTTCGATGCCTATATTACTCACTTACAGTGTTTAACCCCAATTCAGAAGCATTTATCCCCGAGTGCCTCTTTATCCCCCGGGCTTCCGCTCTAGGCATCTCTCTGGCTGTGGATGTATTCAGCCCCCAGCTCACACGCAACGGGGTCAAGCACACAGCTCACGAGCGCTGAAGCTGTTTTTGGGGAGTGGTATTGTGAAGCGGTAAATTTGCTTGCAGATGGATGATGGGATTTGTAGTGCTTGGCTTTTCCCCTGGAGTTCAGGGACAATCAGATACATGAATGCCATAGAGGAGATTGGAAAGGAGGGACACTGTTGTGTTTCAAAGCAGTCTGGAGTTGAATTCAGAGCTGTTTGTGTGCATGTACCGACTGCTACAGTTTATATGTATAATATATCTCATGTTTGTATACGTTTTTGTACTCATGACAAAGCTAGCCCATCAGTGTTTCTCAACCTTTTTGTTTCATGTATCCCCACTGATACGGCTTAATTCCATTTAATTAATGTAACTGTTTATGTAAAGAAAAACGTTGTAAAATCACTTTTCACGAAGAATTATATTGTGCTTGTAAATGGGTACAGAAATTTTTCCTTCAAGTGCATTAAAGAAACAAAAAAAGACATGAATATTGACATAATCTTCCAAATAGATTACTTCTAAAAATTGATATTAGTAACTCGTTTTTTCACAGTTTTATAGTCTATTTATTATGATTTTAAAATCGAAATCTTGCTTAAGTGACAACTTGATTGGTCATCACCAATCCAGAGATGGCCAATGCGTAGACAATTTATATGCATATACTAAATGTTTATACGTAATAATCCTATTTCGTTCTAACAAATTAAGTGTGCAAGATCTGGGGGTCAGGTGTGGCCTAATGGTTGGCAAGTTGGGCTTGTGATCAGAAGGTTGCAGGTTCAAATCTCAGTGCCAGCAGGTCATGACTGAAGGGCCCTTGAGCAAGGCACCTAACCCCTGATTGCTCTGCAGTAATGTGCCACTGTATAAAACTACTTGTAAGTCGCTTTGGAAAAAAGCGTCTGCCAAATGAATAAATGTAAATGTAAATCTGACCAAAGTAATAGCAAGCACTTCTTTGAATGGGCTCAACAGGGACAGCTATCAGAAATTCCTGAAAATGTATTTGATGTGTTTTGTTCTTGCTGTGGTATTTAGCCATATCGTTATTATTCCCACTACACATACGTTTTGTGTCCCTAGATGTACCTTTAACTACATATATTTTATTGTGGTCGTGTCTAACCAACCTCCATCACTTGGAGGACACCACACACATTCACACATGCAGAATTTTTTGGTGTGAACAACTGTCTCTGTGCCAACGCTCATTATCATATAGATTCAGCGTGTGTGCGAGTGTAGTCTTACATGTGTGTGTGTGTGAGTGTAGTCTTACATGTGTGTGTGTGTGTCACTATTTTAATTTCACTCCCCATTGTAAGCAATGCTGCCATGCGTTGTGTAGAGGAACATGCTGGTTACATATGTAGCGTGGCCACTTGGCTTTGTCTGTGCAGTCATCGCATGCTGCCTGATCGGCCGCCTACGTGAGCCCAATCACAATGAGCCGGTCATGTGACCACTGGGGGGGTGAAGGAGGAGACCAGTTTTCAACATTATTACAACAGTGCCCCCTTGTGGTCATGTTTTTGGTACGTAATTATGATTTGAGACGTTTGATTCTGCAGATTTGTATTAAATGTTGCTAACAGTAGTTGCTTAGTCTTGCATGTATAGTGCTGCATATTTACATGCATTTATTGGAGATTCATTTACAATTATAGTCTTTATGTGTTTCTCTTGTCTTAAATAAGTGCGTGCCTACTGAACTTACTGTGTCAGCTAACAGTGTTTTGCTCTTAGAACTCAGATAAATGCTGCGGATCAAGAGCTGATTTTGGTTCAGTCTTTGGGGACAGAAGGTAGTCTGTTTGTTTTGTTTTGTGGATTTTGCCACAGGCTACATCTAATTAGACAAGTGGACTGGACGGCCTTTCCATGTGATAGCAATTAGAGAGATGGAAACCTGTAGGATGTGTGAGTGTGTCGGTATGTGTGTGTGCGCTTGATCCTGGAACCTGGTTTCTCACCCGGACTCCAGGGCGACACTTGCCGTTCATAAACAGATGGCAAATTCAAGGCTCGTTGGCAAGCGCTGTCCTTTTTTCACTTGCTAACGTTTCAGCTAATGACTTAATTAGCTATGCAAATTGACAAATCAGTGTGCGGATATTGTTATTTAGTCAAAAAGCCCACCTTAATGAATGGGAGTAATTAAAAAGCGAAGGGGTGGGGGACTAACAGTGACTCTGGGGTCTCAGCCAGATACATGACACGGGAGTGCTACTGTTTAAATATACAGAACGGGCAAAGAGCTGAATAAAGAGATGATTTATGAATAGGTGCAGGTCCGACAGTGTAGGGCTGGAGAACCTTAACAGCAGGTTGATGGAGGTGGATCTACACAGACCGGCTAGAGAAAGTTTAGCCTTTCACTTGGACCACACGTCTGGAATAGACTGCTTTTAAGTGATGGTCTAGGATTCATTTTTACTCGATATATTCAGTATTCGATATATTGAGCATTAGTGAAAAGGGAAGAGAGGACTTTACATCATTTGCATTTGCTAGTTGGTAAAATAAAATAAAAAAATAACATTAAAGTAGTTTGTAAATTAAAATTAATGTATTACAGTAAAATTTATGCTATAGTTCATCCTAATACCGTTGTGACCAAGTGATATGATTTGTACAATATTTGTTTTTAATTCCAGGTCAGGTCAATAGCAAAGACATCAATTTCTAAAACTGGACATCACCTCCTACTGTGTGTATATAAGACATTTAAATCAATGTGTGATCAGCTTCTGTATTGAGTCTGTACTTAAATGATTTTGGTGAAAGTAAATTCACCAGACACATCCCTTGTGAATGCTTAGATTATCAGTGGGAAGGGTTTATGACTGTGACCTTCGATGCTTAGGTTGAACTAAAGCATGTAGAATGTAGGAGAGAACACACAACATCTGAGATGTCATACAGTAGCTCTTCCCTGTGGTACGGTTGACAGAGAGTGCAACAGAAAAATGGTTCCCATGCTGTGGCATGTCGACACGTGGTCACCGATGCGTGTGCTCAATTTAACAGATCTGTTGAACTTGAATGCAACTAGAGAGGGAGAGAGCGAGACAAAATAAAGTATATCAGACTTTAAGGATTAGACCGCTGTTAAAACTTTAACTTTCACATTGTGCTTTTACTATCTGTAGGCTACTGGTGCTTGCTAAGACATCACTCTTTCTTTTATAAAGAGTAAAACTTTTATTCATTAACATTCCCATTCATCTCAATGGAAGAGATGTATAGACGGTTTCAAAGTGACAATATAAACAAACGTTACTGCGCATGTGCGCATTCTTGGGCGGCAGTTAACTTCCGGTATACATTCACTGACAAAAGAGTGCCTGTAGGTTATTTCTGAAAACAAGCAAAAGAAACCAAAATGAAACGTTACTTGTCTCAAGTTGTCTCTCCAATATTTTGAAATTAGACTGTGATACCAAGCTCAACCACTAGATGTCAATGTACCATATGCTTTCGTTAAATATGACCATTTATTATTTAATCCAATTCAACAAAATTAAACGAGTCGTTTATTTAAAACAATTACTATACAATAAAGTTATAATACAAATTAATATGAACATAAATTAAATATAAATAGTTACATCACTGACACTAGCCATACACAAACCGGACATTAACAGTGGGTCTGCCGCGTGCACGTCCGATGAAACAGTCTATAGAGCTGGGAGGTATGTGATTATTTTTGAAAATGAAAAAATCTAGTTTTTAAACAAAATACACAAGCTCACATGCTTTGATTTGATATCAGACAGCCCGTTTCTTTTAATGTTGTCCAACATGATTAGTATCGACTGATATTTGTCTGGGTCTGGCTGCTCCACAATAATTCCTTCATCTAGTTTCTCTCACAGGTTGTTTTTTACTTAATTTCAGTTGTTCACTAACCAAAACCCAACATTTCTTCAGAAGTATTAAACTTGGGATACATTTGTATATTTTTTGTGACTGTATTTGTTTATTAACAGGATGTGATGGTAGTAGGTGAGCCCACTCTGATGGGCGGAGAGTTTGGCGATGAGGACGAGCGCCTGATCACACGGCTAGAAAACACACAATACGACGCCACCAACGGTCTCGATGACGACGACGACTTCACGAGCTCGCCGGCGCTCGGCAACAACAGCCCCTGGAACAGCAAGCCGCCCACAGGGCAGGACAGCAAGCCAGAGAGCACAGCCTCACAGCCATCTCAGTAAGAGACAACAAAAGCAATGCTCCGTTAATTCACTAGTGCCGCGCTTTCTCTATCTGACCTCACTTTTTACCCCCGATGATGTAAAAACCCATTTCATGGTGTCAATGATCCATTTTTGCCAGAAACTGACAATTCTGCTTCAGATTCTGGGTGAACTGACCAAATTTTGGCCGCAATATTTTCCCACTGGATTCTTTTGATCATCTAGTTAGGATGAAATGTGACTCTTGGATGAACCTGACTTTAGTAAGGCTGCCGTCCGTCTTGCAGCTCAGCACACATCTCCATAGTGACTCCAGTTGGTAACCACAGCCAATCGCTGAAGAGATGGTCATGCTCATTGTCTTCTCACCAGAGACCGGAACTGCAAAGGCATCCACTGAGACCAATCTCTGAACATTTGCATTTTTATTGGAAATTCGTTTGGCTATTGTCTTTTTTCCCTCTGCTTTCAATTAAAAGCGAACCTCCATTAGTTCCTTCAACACAACAGACTGCATTATCAAAGACCTGCATAAAAGAAAAATCATTGGGCTTTGCCATTTACAGATTGTAGTTTTATCCAAGTATTCATGTTTTATTTCAAGACAATCTGTTATTTTATTAATTTGAGTTAGTCTGTGTTCTTGTACTGTACCACAGAGATTAGGAGTTGAGAGGCACATACTGTACGACAAGCATATTTGTCCAAAACGTTTTTTGCCTTTCTCTAATGACTCATTTTCATACCGGAATATAATGTTTCTGCATGACATTTTGAAATCTGTAAAATGTTAACCAGGTTTATATGACTTGAGGGAAAAAAACAGTCCATCGGATGTCATTTACTTTTTTAGACCTCGATTTGATCTGCACCTGTTTTGATCCACCTGTGGTTTGACATGTTTTTATTTCCCCCAAAATAACGGATTTCATGCTCAGGAATGAACATCGTACTATGAAATGAGAAAATGGATTACAGTAAAATCAAACCACTAAAATAGCTTTTTTACAGGTTTAAGTTTAAATAGCATTCATTATTTCTAGCTTCATGCTGCATTTAACATACATGAAAATGGCGATTTTAAATATCTAATGTTACGTGGTCGGCCAGTTTCATCACCTGGCTGTTCATTATTTTTAAAATCCCTCTTGTTTTTATATTTGGGGAACCTGGTTTATTAATGCTTTGGACTGGCAGTAAGTCCCTTTAAAAGTTTCATTGTGCTTTACGGAGAGGAGGATTGTAATGATACTTTTGACAAGCAGCCAAAAATGTTTTTTAATTGATCCATTTCTTCATGTTTCTGTACTTCATCATTACAAAATATGTTTGCTGAGTCTTGAGATATTTCCAAGCTAAATGAAGAGAGACACAATCTCATCCACCCGCTGTATGAAACTTGTATTATTGGAACTCTGCACATTTTGTAATATATTTAGCAGAGGTGTTCTTTTGTGTCATATCCAAAGTCTTGTATGTATGCTTTGCCATTTTGTGTGCCAATAAATTGTGCTTACAGAACCTTTGCCTAATTTTTTCTATTGTCCACTGTCATATTCACTGTGTAGAGATGGGTGAATTTAGGCTAATCGGGACACATTTTACATGAGATTAATGATAGAAAGTGTAAGAATTTATTTTATAAATAAACCCTCACCCTATACTAAAAGAAAATAAATGATTTGTTTTGGTAATCCAATGCACTGTAGCCATATCTGCATATGCGCATGTTAAGAATGTATTAAACGTGTAAATAGCGCCATCCTGTGTTTAAAAAAAATCACGCTTTACCAACCACCAAATAATGCCAACTTAATATTGTTTTTTTTGCATATTATTTTTCAGTTTGCATTTGTAGTAAGACATTTTAAAAATAATAAATTGTCAAGCTAAAATAAAATAGTTAGATTTAACTTAATAGATTTAATAATACATCTTTAACGTTCTGTCTTCCTCAAGTAGTATAATTTCTCTCGTAATCTGTATATTTCTTATTTTGACGATGCTTCTTTTTATGATACTTATTTCTGCGATACGTGCGTTATTTATTGCCTTCATTTTATTTGTTTATCAATATCACGTGTGCGCGCGCGGTGACGTCACGGCGAAGATGGCGGACTCGCTGGGTGTCGGGGTGTCGGAGGAAAAGGATCCCGAAAATGACGATCACGAAAAGGTGAAATGTTCTTGGGCGGGTGCGTCAGGAGTCGGGAGGGTAAACATCGCTTCCCCGGAAGTCAAGTTGACGGAAACTCTGGGATTTTACGAGAAAACAGCAGTTCGAGGCGAGCATCGCGAGCGCGCAGGTGAGCTTGAGCATCAGACTGACCTTCGCTTTAGTTTACAACGTGTAACTATTACCTGATCTTTACCTTGATTTGACTCCTGCCCTGCTAGTTTGTTCAGCGTTCCACGTGTGAAGTTTCTGAAATGTTTTCTTTCATCGAAGCTTGCTAGAGTTTCCCTTATAATGTGCATGTGGTAATCGTTGTACATTTAAACTAATGTTCAGAATGTGACAGAACCAGCTTGCACGTGTTCTGTCTATACAGTGTCTGCACTGTCCTGTAGGGTTATAGCAAACTTGTATACCAACTTAACTTTTCCAGTACTTTGTTCAGATCATGTGTGCAATTTTTATTCGTTTGTTTTAAACAGTTCACGAATAGTTGTTCATCTTGCAAGCTGAATCATAAGTCAATAGCATTGAATAACGCTTCGTTCTCTCGATCACACCACAGATTCAGAGGACCCTGATGACGAGCCGTCTCTGGTGCGGTTCATGGGTGCAGAACTGACCAGGGGATACTTCCTGGAGCACAATGAGGCAAAGTACACTCAAATGAGGGAAAAAGTGTACACCTGCATGAGGATACCTAGAGAACTGGAGAGGGTGGGTCACGCAATACTCTTTGTTTTCTAAAGTTGTCTCACATTACCATCGTTTCAGGTAAAACAGCGCATTACAGAGCACGTTTCTGTGAGTTTGTGAGATTCAAAGTCAAAGAATTTAAAAAATGATGTTTTGAGTTATTGTTTACGATGGTAATTATTTTTGACCGCTGGTTCAAGGTGAAGGCAGACGAACAGGTTTCCTGAAAAACAAATTTTCTGTGTCTCATTTGAAGGGTTTTCCTTAAGTAATCCTTTAAAGGGATATTTCACCCCAAAAGGAAATTTCTGTCATCATTTTCTCAGATTGTTCTGAACCTGTATAATTATTTTTGTTCTGCTAAACACAAAGGAAGAATGTAAGTAACCAAACAGATCTTATCCCCCATTGACATTGAGTATTTTTTCCCCCTAATATGGCAGTAAATCGGGGATAAGAGATCTGTTTGGTTACTGACATTCTTCCAAATATCTTCCTTTGTGTTCAGCAGAAGAAAGAAATGTATACAACCTGAGGGTGAGTTAATGTCATGACTGATAATGAAAGATGCTATAATATAGCCTATAATGTGGTCACACAATGAATAAGTCGTGAAACATCATAAATGTTAAAGCGATAGTACACTTAAAAATATTTCATCATTTACTCACAGACCTGTAAAAACTTTGTTCTGCTGAACACAAGGGAAGATATTTGGAAGAATATCTGCGAGGAAACGTATCTCATCCCCCATTGACTCCCATAGTATTTATTTTCCTACTATGGCAGTTATTGGACGATGATATCTGTTTGCTGACATTCTTCAAGATATCTTCTTTTGTGTTCAGCTGAACAAGGAAGTTTATACAGGTTTGGAACAACTTAAGGGTGAGTAAATGATGACATCATTTTCATTTTTGGGTGAACTGTCCCTTTAAACTAGATTACTTGTGGCTCGATATTTCAAACGTGCTATGAATGCACATAGCACGATCCTTTAAAAAAACCATAAAGAACATATGATTAAATACAACACAACTATAAGTGAAGCTTTCATAAGTTGATTTCTCCTGAAAAGTGTTAACACTGTGGCTCTGTGTTACATGCAGAACTGCCCTGTGTGTTTGAGTTCCCTGAGATATTTGCTCAACTAAGAACTTTTTTATATATTTCGTGACTCCAATCCACACAATCCGACTTTAAATATGGAAAAACTTTGGGAGCTAACTGTACTATTCACGAAGACACTAGATGGCGATATCGGCTTAAAAAAATGTTTAGTGCATAACATATATCTTTCATAGGATTTATTGAGTCGACAGTGATAGGGTAGTGAAGAATCTGCATGATTTAAAATGTTCACATGAAATTTTTCGACACATGTAGATTAACAGCATGTCTGCACACACAGGCATGTGTAATATGATGTGCACATGTTGACAGCTGAGGTATTTGCATCGTGCACACAAAGACTGCTCTGTGACTTTAAAGCCGCTCCGCCCCACAAACCTTAGCAAATGCACAATGAACACTCAAGACACGAGCGAGACAGTGTTTAGATACTGACCTGGAAACAGTTCTTAGACAGTTTTTTTTTAGAATGCACGCAAATGAGAATAGAACTGATGAGGGTCAGTACATATACAGCATAACTCGCATAACAGCCATGTCACAAACGTTTTAGTCTGCTACAAATCTTATGTTTTTTTAGTAAGTACCATCCTCTCTGTATTTTTCTTAACAAATAAGTAAGCGTTCTCATGAATTTCCACTTCTACGAGTTCAGAATGGTTGCTTTCATTCAATGTATTTTCTCTGAGCAGGTAAGGTTTTATTTTTGCGCCTTTCTTCTTTGTCTTCATAGGGTTGTTGTCTAACAAGCTTTTATTTTTCTACCTCCTGGGGAACATGGCCCCCGGGGTTCACGCTCGGTGTTTAAAGAGCCAGTGGCTTGCCGTGCATGTTATCATTTTTAATTTGCTTTTAATGGTCTCAGTCTGAAACCGAGAGGTGCCCCCTGAACATGAAGAAGATTTTAAGGTTACAGAGTGCCGGCGGACATTTTCAGGCCCCCAGACATCACACGGCTTAGTCAGTGTGCTCAAGCGTCTCAAGCATCAGGAGGTCCGAGATGCCTCTGAGGCAGATGATGTCTCTGTCATTTCATCACAACGTGACGGAATGCGAATATAACAAAGATGTATGTTATCTTCTCCCGCAGTTGATGATCTTCGGGATCTTCCTCTGCCTGGATGCCTTTCTGTACGTTTTCACCCTGCTGCCCCTGAGAACACTGCTGGCCTTTCTGAGGTTGTTGACCATTCCTTGCTGCGGCCTCGGGTAACACATCACAATTCCTTTAAAGACAAATGTACTTTTAAGTGTTATGCAAATCGGTGATGCAATAAGGCGGCTAAGTTGTCTATTCAATAAGATAACTAGTAGAAAGGCATTAGTTATTTCAGAAACACTGACTCAATTTTGTCCCCTACATTGACATGTTTCTACGAAACGGTTGTTTCTTCATACAGTAAGAGTGCAGTCTCTAATGTGTGCCTCTCCCTCCTCTCATCAGCGATTATGTTTGCCCTTATTGCAGACGGAGCAGGTAGGACACCTGCTTCACCGTGACCCATCTCAAACAATCCCACGATACCGCTTTCATTCTGTGTTTGAATCATACGTTTTTATGGGCATGTGACTGTGGCATTTACTTGGCAGTGTGTTTGTGTTGCTGGTCTGTGATTATTCTTCATCGCTCTTGGATGGGCTAGATGGCTTATTATATGATGGCACAGTCATTTTTACTGTCCGTTGTTGGCTGGTGTCTGATGGTTGAAGAGCTTTTTGACTGTGATAAAGGGCTTTGTGTATCAGTGTGTCCGGTGCTTGTCTAACACAGAGCCGCTACATTACATGGATGATTTGTAACTGGATGTTGGTGGTTTGCTGGCTTTAACTGGTCTTTTGCTGGTCTTAAAACGTGTCAAGACGGTTTTCATTTAACCACATGACATGTGCCCAAAAACAACTATAAACCAACATGACTTGCTTTGTGGGCAAGTAAAACCAGTGAAAACACCTTAGGTTAGTTTAAGCTGATTTTTCAGGAAGGATATTTGGTCCAGGCCTTGATGCGAATGCTAGCGGCTTTTCCAGTTCTCTTTAAACTGCAAAGAGGTAACTGGATCCTCAGATTCTCAGCCACATGTTAAATGTTGTTAATACCTCATTTCCACCATCGCCAACTATAATTTTGTGGAGTCCATAAATGTTGTGCAGAAATATCCCTATTTGAATGAACGTTTGCGTTCATGTTTCTGTACAACCTAAAAAAATCGACTCAATTCAAGTCAGTATTAAAATTCTACCCACCTGAATGCACGACTAAAAAACAAATGTGAATATTGCATTTTGGACAGAAAAGACAATGGCTTGTTTACACACAGATCTGGAACTTTATTACAAAGGACTGTGCAGATATAAGGTGGTTGTTAATCTTTGCTTGCTGAGAAAATGAGGCCGTTTCCTAACTGCCATTTCTCTTCATAACAAATGAACCATTTTGTATGAGTTTTTATTTAAAAAGTGTAGAAGATGTTGCTTTGTGTTCTTGTTTGATGCATTATGTATTTAAAGCTTCCTAATTATCCTCTCAAGCAGATTAATCCCCTTTACATCCCTGTTTTTAGAGAATGTTTCTAATTTCTCATTCAGAAAACGAAAAAGTTAAATGATGAAAACATGAAAGGCGTATCTAATGAAATAAGCCCAACACAAAATACCATGATGGTGTCAAAGTGTTTTTTGAAATACCTTTGAATACCATGTTAATGGGACAGTTCGGCCTAAAATGAAAATTCTGTCATCATTTGCTCACCCTCAAGTTGTTCCAAACCTGTGTGTATGTATTTGAAGATATTTGGAAGAATGTTAGCAATTTGTATTTCTGGGACATCATTGACTACCACAGTAGGAAAAGTTAAAATGGTTGTCAAATGTGCCCCAGAATTGTTTGCTGTCCTTAATTTTTATATCTACATCTCATTTTGTGTTCAACAGAACAAAAATAACGTATTTCTCAACTATGTGAATGATGTTTCAGAACTGAAAATGTGCTAACATTCTTCCAAATATCTCTATTTGTGTTAAGCAGAACAGAGACATTTTTATGGGTCAGCGGTTCACTTCTGCGATTTGGTACGATCGCGTTCATATCAGCAGCGAAGCGTCCCGGAGTTCACATGAACAGCAACCCAGACCTCGCTTTTTAAGCAGACTCGGGTACAGCACCCGGGTTCCTAAAAGAACCGAACTCTAACGTTTATCGAACCCTGGTGCGCACCAATAGTGCTAGTGTGAAAACGCCCTACTAGTGGCTGTTATTTGGTTGCTATGACTATGAGACATACAGGACCCGCTTGGAGGCTTTTTTGTTAATTTCTTAATGTTGAACTGTACATCGCATTTTCCCATGAACGTTTGCAAAGGTTCCTCCTTTGATACCTCGAGTGACAGTGATATATCTGACACCCGGAGAACAGCATGTTTTGCACAGCTTTGAATTACAGCTCAGCTTCACACGTAAACCTGATACCATTCATTCAAACATCTCGGCTGGGAAGAAAGAGGAGAGTGATAGACGTCAACACTAAACTGAAATATGTTGTTTTCTCATTGTCCATACATCAGAGAAATGCATGAGTCTCGAACACAAGTGCGTTGGTGTTTTGATTGTCGTTGTCTCTTTTTTGTCTCATTTTGCTCTTTTTTTTATTGTGTTTATTAAGTGTGTTTTATTGTGTGTTTGTCAGTGGCTCTCGGTTCATGCAGCCTGCTCAGGTGTGTGATCTGCTGAAAGGTTTAATCATGGTGCTTTGTTACTTCATGATGCACTACGTCGATTATGCCATGATGTACCACCTGATCCGGGGTCAGTCAGTCATCAAACTCTATATCATCTACAACATGCTGGAGGTACAGCACTGCTGTTTTTCGATCACTGATACTGATTTTGTGGATTGTGTTTTAAGCGTGTGATTTCATCTTTAGGTGGCAGATCGCCTCTTCTCATCCTTCGGGCAGGACATTTTGGATGCTCTTTACTGGACAGCCACCGAGCCAAAGTCACAAAAGAGAGCCCACATTGGAGTCATTCCTCATTTCTTTATGGCTGTCTTCTATGTCTGTATCCTTTTACGTTATACGCTACAAAGACGTCTTACAAATGTTTCGTGATGTGTTGTTATTTTCGTGATGTGTTGTTATTAAGTTATCATTACAGATTATGACTAAATTCGATTTGCTGTGTTTAAGCGTTAAAGCCCAATCGCATTTCTTTTTAGATTCGTGGCAATGTAACCAAACATAAGGTTATCGATTTAAAAAAAAGAATGACCCAATAACAAATCTCTCTAGATTACAGTTGTGTTTGTTTAACCATTTCAGGGCTTCCAACCAAAAGGTTGCCGGTTCGAGACAATATTAATAAATAAGCCATCGTAATCTATGGTGACATCATGCCACAGCAAAAACTGTGGCTGTGTCTTCAGTGTTTTATTTTCCTGAATGTAATGTGGTCGCAGTTCTTCATGCCATTCTCATCATGGTACAGGCCTCAACGCTCAATGTTGCCTTCAACTCGCATAACAAATCACTGCTCACCATCATGATGTCCAACAATGTAAGTGTGTGCTCACATTCACACAAAAATCATAATGATCAAATGTCACTATAGAAATATAGAAATATTTTATAAAAAATATAGAATTTTTTTCAATTGACTTTATAGGTATGTGTTTAGGTAAATTTATTATTTCGTTTTATTCTGTGAACTACTAACAATGTTTCTCCCAGATTTCAAACAAAAAGATTGTTTCTATTTATTTTCTATTATAGAAAATAAAAACAGGAGAAATAGGTCAAAATAACAAAGATGCTCTGTTTTTTTCAGAAGTTCATATTTTAATCAATACAACAGTATAGAAGGCTGTATATAGTGGTTGGAAACTAAATCACTTGTTTTAAAAACTTGTTTTAAAGGCAAGTAAATTTTCTCTGTTTTAGTTTGTTGAAATCAAAGGAAGTGTGTTCAAAAAGTTTGAGAAGAACAACCTCTTTCAGATGTCTAACAGCGGTGAGTCAAAGTCACATTCGCCTCGATACAGTGATGGTTTCGGCAATCATGCATTTTGTTTGTAACATTACAGTCTGCTGTGACACGAGGACATTTAAAAACGAAAACATTGTTTAGTATCATTTAATCTCTCTCTCTCTGAAAAATACAAAACCATAAAGCAGTTCTGGTGTTACATCAGCGTATCATCCAATCAGAACTGTTGTATAATATAGATTATACTGTGTACAGGGATTATTTCAACAGCAGTTTACCTCACAGCGATTCTGATTCTTCATAATAACTTGAATTTGCAAGGTTTAAGTCATCTTAAAAAACGACTTCACAGAGCAGGTGACAAAGCGTTACGTGTGGGCTGACTCGCACCTATTACAGCAATCTTATTGAAATGCTAATAAAGCTCTCCGGACCTCATTTCTCATAACGCACGGTGAGATGCTGACAGGCTGCGGTGCAGTTTTACATCATCTTTCCTACAGCAGCTCTATTCTTCCTCTATTCCAGCTGATATAGCAGAAGGGAGAATAGATGCTGATTACACATAGAATAGATGGCGCCAACCCCACCCCCCCCCCCCCCTAAACACTTAACCTTGTGGTCGTCCATTCAAACGTTCAAGTTATTGTGATGAAATAATCCCTGATGCACAACCTGCTGCAAAATATGCATGGATCATAGGCATTAGAATCATCTTTAACCAAAAGCTTTGTGCCGAATGCCAATGCGGTGACTCATGTTTTGGGTTTATATCCGTCTTGCAGATATCAAGGAACGATTCACCAATTATGTTTTGCTTCTTATTGTCTGCTTGAGGAACATGGAGCAGTTTTCCTGGAAATCAGGTGCGGATTTGGATTCATATTAAAATTAGGCTTGGTCTAAAAGACGACGAGTTTATAGTAAGACTTATAGAGTTTGGAAATCTTAACTGAATTTGATGTTTTGATGTTGCTTTCAGATCACCTCTGGGTGCTGCTGCCGGATGTCTTCATGGTGATCACCTCCGAGGTTGCCGTTGACGTCATCAAGCATGCCTTCATCACTAAATTCAATGACATCACGGCTGATGTGAGAGCTGTAGATTTCTTTACTTCTACTATTATGTATCTAGGCACCCATATGAGATGCACTGCCATAGCCCCGGATACAGTCACCACATGTGAACTTTGTCCCTTTTATTATTTCAGGTCTACAGTGAATATAAAGCCAGCTTAGCTTTTGAGCTCGTCAGCAGTCGACAGCAGAATGTGAGCGTGAATTTGTCTTCTGGAATATATAAAATGAACCGAGCCCTTGATATTAAATGTGCTTTTTGACAGATATGAATGAAATATCACATGTGTTTGTGACAGCTTTGGGCTCTGTAAACGGCAAAAACTGCTTTAAAGCCCATTAGTAATAAAAAGCTCACTGATGTCTGGTGCATTCATGAACAGGCGTACACAGACTACAGCGATTCAGTGGCACGAAGGATGGGATTTATTCCTTTGCCTCTGGCTGTTCTGGTGAGATTTCGAACTCTTTGTAGCTATTAATACGTATATTAAACATTAAGTTTATTCTTTTATCTTTTACATCTGGTATTAACCATTTACTACATAAACTTATGACAACCTCAGTCAGAATTGTTTGTGTGTTTTATTGCAATCATTTGATAGTGGAAGAAGATATCATTATTAATATTTTATACAAGAATCTGATTATTACCATAAAGCACATGTGATCAGTAATGTTGTTGTTTTGTTTTTTTCTCCTTCAGCTGATTCGAGTGGTGATGAGCTCCGTAAAGATCCAGGGCGCCCTGTCATCTGTCTGTCTGCTTCTCTTTTATCTTGGGTAAAATTCATTCAATCAATCAGTTTCCATTATATCATGTGAAATTGACATATCCCTCAGCATGCGGTCGACTCTCGACAGACCTAGTTTATTTGATTAATACTGTTCTCCTGCTGTGTTTTTGAACACCACGTCTGTAAGAAGATGTTTTGGTTGTTATCCTCTGCTAGGCATTTTCATTTTTTCTTCCTGCAGATTAATAACACTGAAAGTGTTGAATAGTATTGTTCTGCTGGGAAAGGCCTGCCGCTATGTCAAGGAAGCCGATATGGAGGGGAAGTTGTTTGGCAGGCCGACGGCTCAAGCTTCAAAACAACATCCTAAGAAAACCAACCAGGCCACATCTCCTCTACCGCCAGGTAACATCGGTTTAGAAATGATTGAAATATCTCTCTGCATTTTCTGTCACCATTTCATGAAACCGATTTTATATAACAAACATTGAGACTGGATATGATTGTAAATGGAATTCATTCTTTCTCTCAGACAAACCTAGAGTTCAACGACCCTCCATATCCATAACTAAGCAACCGTCCCCACGGGTCAGGCCTTTCTCCCCAGCTCCACCCCCCGTCACTAAGGTGACCAGTGATCCACCCCCGGATTCTTCCCCCAAACCCGAGGAGGACACCAACCAGGCATCAGAATCCACTGAACTTAAAAACAGAACCTCAAAAGAAGACCTGCTGGAGATAGACCGCTTCACAATATGCGGCAACCGAATCGGGTGAACTTGAAATCCATCACCATAGTAACTGCTCAGGAATGAAAGTTGAGAATCCTCGGGATTGTCCGCGTCGCAAGTGGTTTTAAAGCCCAGAGGGTTCTTCCGAGAATTATAGCAGTGTTTATCTTGAATGGGAAAATTATTATTTCCTCCGGTTTGCAGAATATCTACCAAAGGAAGCAGGAAGCGTGAAGCATTCCAGATAAAGACAAAGAACACGTTCGCCCGTGGCCAGCTGGCGTATTTCAGACTTTGAATCTAGTATATGTTGCTTTAGGATACGTCTCTGTCTCACACCTTATCAGAGCAAGAACATCCTGTTTAATGTGCCATGAACTTGTTGCAAATTAGTCTTTGTCCACCCGCTCGAAAATAGTCTGAGTGGAAATATTGTATATCATTTAAAAAAAACCTAGAGAGAGACAATTTTAACCTATTAATTTAATAAAAATTTTATTTATCCACCCATTTTGGCCCCAACACAGTCCTATACTGGTTTAGCGATGATGTTGCCATTTAGAAATCGCTCAGTCTGGCAAATATGCGTTTTTATTCTGTAGTTGCAAAGTATTATTTCCTTCGGCTGAAACTTTTTTAACAGATATATTATGTTGTCATAAAACTCATGACTCACAGTGAAGAGTTGGCAGCACTTATGCCCGTCTGCTTGATAATTCAGCTCTGAAGTTTCTCACAAAAGTCCTCAAGGAGACAAACCAGCTGACTGAACTTTGCACTGATTTACCACGTTGTCTTAAGCTGTACATTACAATATTGTTTGATTGTTTGACTATGTCATTCACATGTTTACATCAGCCATGAAAAAAATAACTGAACCTCATGTGAGTATCGATTAAAAAGAAGGGTTTTATTTTTTCAGTGCACTTTTGGAACAGCTTATTTTGAAGTTCAAGCATTTGTGACCAATCATACTGAAAGATTATATAGTTTGATATATTAATATTTGTTGAGTTCAATGTCTAATAGTTAATAGTGCAGTGCCATGTTTATACAATTTTATAGTCTTGCTTTTGATTTGAAGATTGTATTTCATGTGAAACGTCACCACAAAATGTGAATCTGTACAACCCCTGTCTAGAATTGACATTTTGTTGTGCAGTGAAGAGGTACATCATTTGCCTAATTTAAATGCATCTGTATTTAATTGTATTATAGTTATAACAATCCGATCACTATTTTTGGAGACCTTCTAAATATGGTAGCACAGGTTTTCTCATTATTAGTTTTTTTATGTTTTAATGCAAGCTATGCTACATTTCATACTTGGATTAAAGACTATAAACCATTAGTTTTGTCTAACAACAAGACGCTTTTTGGGAAACAAAATAAAAGTTGTTTTGTAATTTGTTTAACTTGCATGTACTGTATTTATTAAGATAGCAACTCAAATTTATAGGGTTTCTGAACAAATAATGGCTTAAATCAGAAATGTAATTCCTTCTCTCTCTCTCTCTCCCTGGTATTTAAACAGCGTCCATGTCAATGACCGTCTGAGACAATAATCTGTCACTGAGCGACCTTCTCTTACAGAATCCACAGACGGAGACAGGCCGCAAGTAATCCATCCTCAGCCGCCTCCATCTCCATGGCTATCTCTGCGATGTAATATGTTTACCTCACTCGTCCACCCACTGCAAACATCCCTGTCCTTCAATAAAACCTCCAAATACCAGGTACAAACTTGACGCTAGATATTTGCAGGGAGCACAGAGAAGGTAGAGCATGGCTGTTTGGCTTCAACATGAGGAAAACCCTCTTCTTAAGGTTGTTGTAAATGCACTTGTGGATGTCAGCATTTCGCAAAACTACCCAGCGTGCTCGATCAGCCATGCATTGTGATCACAGTCATCTGTAACTTTAAATAATAGTTCCTTATCCAAACAAGATCAGTGTTGTGCCATGGCTAGATATGATCATTGTTCAGTAATGTCTGAAAAAGCATTCTGTGCCAGTCGCATTCCTGTTGAATCCTTTAATCCAAAACAGGAAAAGGGAATTTAATCATGGGAATTCTTGTTTTGATAACATGTTTATACAGCATTCTGCAGCTCTCCGACATACTTCATGAAGTCAATGTCCCTCATGCTTAAAGGCTTTTCACCTGCTTGGCCTATGAAACCGGCAAGGTGATCGAGGACTTCAAGTTAAGAACTGTTATTCAATTATTATGGGGGATTAGATTTGCCTTTTGATAACAGATTAAGTGTTTTAGCTTGTCATAGAAAGCACAGAATACGTGCATTTCATTCACATATCTTAGAAGAGATCGAAGAGTTAGAAAAATAACTTTAAAGTTCAAATATGAACTTCTATTAATCAAAAAGGTGAATATAAATATAAATTCTATAAGTGACCCTTGTTCTTTGGTATACAGTTAGAAGTTCTTTTAGAACCTTGACTGTTACGAAGGTTCCATTTTGAACCTTTTGTAAGATTGACTATAGGACTACTGTATATGGACTATTTTCTGCTGTTTTGTTTACATTTAGTCATTTAGCAGACGCTTTTATCCGAAGTGATTTACAAATAATTCAGGGAGCAATAAGCGATATGTCATACAAGAGCAATACGATACAAAGTCACTAGTTTCAACAAAAGCTAGACCACCCCCTGTTGAGAGAAGATAGAGGGTTAGTGTACTTTTTCATTTTACTGTCAAGTATTCACAGAAGAGATGGTTTTAAGTCATTTTTTGAAGGTTGTGAGAGATGTGGTTGACCGACCGGGTTAGGAAGCTTGTTGCTGTTATTCTAGCCTACAATTCTAGCCTACTTTAGTTTACATATATATGAAGATGAATACAAAAAATTGTTGAATGCACAAACAATTTGAGAGAGGTATCAAGAGCCAGTGCTACGTTCAAGCAAACTCGGAATGCTTCTTCCCTTTTACTTGGAAATAACATCATAGTCGGACATACGACCCATGAAGTGAGGGCAGATCAACGAAGCCAGAACATCACACCCAAAATGCTTGCAGTCATGCAGTGAGATTAGCCTGAATTTAGTAAATGTAAAGTATTTGACTAGAACGCTGTGAGGTCGGAAGTGGGATATTTCACGTTTTGTTTTCAAATGTCTCTAAGACCTTTATGAAAACATGAAAATAAAACAAATGAAATGTAAGATTAAAGTTTAGACTTGGTTACTGTGCATTAAAAAACTCTGTTAGTTAACCGACGTCAAGGTGACATTTTTTCTGTTGTACCAAAGTTATTAAGAGAGATGTATAGGGCTACAAAGGCAACATTTGTGTAATTTTTTTCACCCCTCACGTTCTTTTAAGTAAAGAAAAAGATAAACATATATCACTGAAAGATGCTCAGAGACGCAGGTGCAGACGCACCTGCAAAATGGATGACTGCATTTCTAGCAACACAATATGGACAACAATCAGAGCGTAGATTAAGATTTATGTAGTTCATGTTAAACACGTTGTACTTTCTTATTGAACCATAAAGGCACAACAAACAAATAAACAAACATCAACGAAAGTAAACACTATTAGGGTGACTTCTCATTGTTCAGGTTTTCTTCTGTGATTGTGTTTGTTATCAGCAGGTGTTCATCATTAATGATCAGTCATCACTTCATTAATAATGTTTCAGTGTTACTTTTTGACACTCTGGGTGAGAATCATATAAACACTTAAAGTGTTCACTTAACACTGGAGGTTGTGTATGCAGTATTTTTGGTCTGTTTTAAGGGGATTTATTTATTATAGTTTCTTGAATCAATGATGATAAAACATCAAAGAACGAGGATGTGGCAGCTTGATGTTTACTGATGATACATATCCCTCTACTGTGATCTACAGTGTGAGATGTCATAAGATCTAAATCTAAATTATAGATTTGAAGATGTTAATTGTTATTTTATTCATTTGTCTGTTTTTCTTTCTCTCAGGTGTGAGTGAAGCCTACATCAGTGCAATGTGGTAGCTGGTGGGCAAAATGTCATTGTAAATGTATTTTTAATTGTTTTTCTGGAGGAAAAAAAATTCCCTCACAGTTGCAATCTCCAGGAACCTCAAATGTAAATGTTTGAACCTTTTCCTCTTAGAGCGTATGAGCTTATGTACACAAGTACCTCGTTTTCTTTCTTCAGTACTGCCTTGCGAATCTCTTAGTCTTAATAAAATCTGAGGAATATGAGTCATGTTGGAGATACGAGCCCACTCAGTGGGTGAACTTGTTTGGTGATGGAGTACCAAGTGAAAAGCTTAACAAATATAAAAGATTCTCCTTGTATGTTGCTTTCATAACTCTTCATGACATGTTTCTGGATTTTTCTTCGATTTTCGAGAGAGAAAGTGGTTGCTGGACAGGAATATTGCTTTAAGACCAACAAAAATGGTTCATTCAGGGATTGGTCAGCCTCTAGCATCATAAAGATGGACATTAGTTTGTTAGTAATGATGTTTCACCTCTTATGCCCATCAACACACCTCAGCAGCTGAGCAGTTACCATGGTGATTTTTTGTAATAAAAATTCTGTTTTGGTTAGCCACAGGGATGTAAGTATAGAGACGTTTCAGCGGCAACAACATAAACAAGCCTTATGTCGCCATAACTTTTGGTAGTCTGCAAAGAATCAAGTAGTTTTAAGTATAACGTTTTCTTAAATATGTTATTTTAATTGATTCAATTCTTAATGTTCTATTGATTGTGTTTTGGATGTATTTTGAACTTTTAACGTTAAAATCTGAAACCAGAAGTGCTCCTGGAAAACTGTTGTTTACATCTTGCAAAATGGTTTATTGCAGGACCATAACTTTTGAACTTTTGAGGAAATTCTGTTGGGGAAAAGGTACATGTTGTAAAATGCTGTTGTGTTTTAAATGTTTTCATTTGTGAAAGTTTTTGGACATTTGTGGAGTTGATAAACGAGACCACATCCACTCAAACCAAAGTATGGAGATTTAAAACAGGACATGAATAGTCTAACTTGTAAAGGCGTAGCTATTGATTTCCACCTTTAAAGGAACAGTTCATCCAAAAAGGGAAATTCTGTCATGAATAACGCACATATTCTCTGTTACAAACCTATATAAATTAATTTGTTTGGTTTAAACGCTGAAAAAATATTTGGACGAATGTTTGTAACCAAACAGTTATTGGACCCCATTGACTACAAAAAATAACAAAGGTAGTCAAAAGTGCCCCAGAGCTGTTTGCTGTCATGTCTTCTTTTGTGTTCACCAGAAATGTATAAACCAATTATTTCTACTATGACAGTCAATGGTGGCCAAGAACTGTTTGATTGCAAGCATTTTTATGAATATCATGTGTTCATCAGAACAAGGACATTTATAGAGGTTTGGTGAGTAAGTGATGATAGAAATTTTCTTTTAGGTATGACATCTGTATGACAGTGACAAGAAAATATGTTTAACAAATATATATATATATAGTATATGAAGAGTTATTTCCAAAAAGAGAGTTATTTTGTTCTAAAACAAAACAAACCTACTGCAGTTTGATTGATATTAATTGGAATGCACAATTAAAACCAAGACACATACTGTTTAGTGTGTGTGTGTGTGTGTGTGTGTGTGTGTGTGTGTGTGTGTGTGTGTGTGTGTGTGTGTGTGTGTGTGTGTGTGTGTGTGTGTGTGTGTGTGTGTGTGTGTGTGTGTGTGTGTGTGTGTGTGTGTGTGTGTGTGTGTGTGTGTGTGTGTGTGTGTGTGTGTGTGTGTGTGTGTGTGTGTGTGTGTGTGTGTGTGTGTGTGTGTGTGTGTGTGTGTGTGTGTGTGTGTGTGTGTGTGTGTGTGTGTGTGTGTGTGTGTGTGTGTGTGTGTGTGTGTGTGTGTGTGTGTGTGTGTGTGTGTGTGTGTGTGTGTGTGTGTGTGTGTGTGTGTGTGTGTGTGTGTGTGTGTGTGTGTGTGTGTGTGTGTGTGTGTGTGTGTGTGTGTGTGTGTGTGTGTGTGTGTGTGTGTGTGTGTGTGTGTGTGTGTGTGTGTGTGTGTGTGTGTGTGTGTGTGTGTGTGTGTGTGTGTGTGTGTGTGTGTGTGTGTGTGTGTGTGTGTGTGTGTGTGTGTGTGTGTGTGTGTGTGTGTGTGTGTGTGTGTGTGTGTGTGTGTGTGTGTGTGTGTGTGTGTGTGTGTGTGTGTGTGTGTGTGTGTGTGTGTGTGTGTGTGTGTGTGTGTGTGTGTGTGTGTGTGTGTGTGTGTGTGTGTGTGTGTGTGTGTGTGTGTGTGTGTGTGTGTGTGTGTGTGTGTGTGTGTGTGTGTGTGTGTGTGTGTGTGTGTGTGTGTGTGTGTGTGTGTGTGTGTGTGTGTGTGTGTGTGTGTGTGTGTGTGTGTGTGTGTGTGTGTGTGTGTGTGTGTGTGTGTGTGTGTGTGTGTGTGTGTGTGTGTGTGTGTGTGTGTGTGTGTGTGTGTGTGTGTGTGTGTGTGTGTGTGTGTGTGTGTGTGTGTGTGTGTGTGTGTGTGTGTGTGTGTGTGTGTGTGTGTGTGTGTGTGTGTGTGTGTGTGTGTGTGTGTGTGTGTGTGTGTGTGTGTGTGTGTGTGTGTGTGTGTGTGTGTGTGTGTGTGTGTGTGTGTGTGTGTGTGTGTGTGTGTGTGTGTGTGTGTGTGTGTGTGTGTGTGTGTGTGTGTGTGTGTGTGTGTGTGTGTGTGTGTGTGTGTGTGTGTGTGTGTGTGTGTGTGTGTGTGTGTGTGTGTGTGTGTGTGTGTGTGTGTGTGTGTGTGTGTGTGTGTGTGTGTGTGTGTGTGTGTGTGTGTGTGTGTGTGTGTTTGTTTTTGTGGTTTATGAAGACTTTTGACCTGAATACGCACCAGCATTACGGGGACATTTGGGTTTATGAGGACAGGGACCATGTCCTTGTAAATCCGACAATGTAGATGTCATTTACTTAGTCCCAGAAGCACTATCTCCAATTTTGGCGCGATGTCCTTTTATACCATAAAACCCTGAAATGTTACCATACACAGTGTATCTCTGAGTTTGAGAGTGCGCCCCTGTAGCCTGGTCCCGGTATTGCACTCGCGTCATCCAAAAAGTGCATATATTATGCCAGTGTAAGTTTTAAGGCCTGTGATTGGATAGATCGGTATCGATTGGCGCGAAATAGCGAAAACAAGATGGCGGAGGTGGGCGGGGCTTCAATCAGCACTGCTTGACTGCACACAACCTGCTATATACACGTGAGTTAATATACAATACTAAGTCATTATTATAATGATAATAATTTATCGATTGCGAATGAAATATGTGATGCATATGGGTCCTGCAATGAAATGTATTCCTAAAATAAAATAAAGTATGACAATAACTTAAAATCAGATCAGTACAGTTTAATGGAGAAACGCGATTAGACAATCTTGTTTGCTATGCTATTAATAAAAGTATAAACAAACAGTTTACTCACAGGCATAAATCATAGATGCTTATTAAAAAGATATTTGTACTATTAGTAGTTTTATTTGATATTAATGATTCTAATGAATAGCCTATGGTAATCAGAGGTGTAGTGATGCTCACGTTTATTTCCAGTTCGGACCGGATTAGAAACTGCACCAGAGAACACCTGTTTTTCAACAATTGAACCGTTTTGAAGCAACTATCACTCAAAAGGTAAGTTATAATGTTGTTTAATAGCTTGTTTAATCCGTCTGGTTTGTTTGTGCATGTCTTGCAAGCTCTTCCCTGCTTATTTTAGTCTTATTCATCATAATATTGAATTGTCATGACATGTGTTGAATGGGAGGGGGATGGATATATATATTATATTAAATAATAATACCACCCAGTACAGTATCCTGACATGCTGCTGTGAAATATAACTGCAGTTCTTCTGCGTTAAGAGATTGATCAAGATGCACTCTTATTTCTCCTGAGTTTAATATCATAAACTTTGTACCAATAGAACTGTCATTCTTAATGTTTATATCAAAACCAAACTTGCTGAATCATATGTCAAATGAAATGCACTATTCAGAATTATTGAGTGTCTTTTCCTATGACCGTAGACACATCAGATGGCCGAAGTGAAACGGCGAAGGAGAAAGCCCAAGCCTCTGGAGCAGGCCATACAGTTTTCACTTCTCAAGAAAGACAAGGAAGGGCTTGATGGCAGATTCATCAATGATTCAAAAGGTGAGTTTGATGGTTTATTAAAGCTGTGTCAGGTACATTGTATGCTATTTACTTCTCTGTTGTCGTGTAGGGAGAGGTGTGTTCAGTTGTACTGAGTTTGATAAGGGAGATTTCCTGCTGGAATACAGAGGAGATCTCATAAGTAAAGAAGAATGTGAGCGGAGACAAGGAATATATCATGACGCCCTCAAAGTTTTCTTGTTTGAGTTTCGATATGATGGAAAACTCCTCTGGTATGTAGAAAACATTTTAACATTAAAACTACTCTATTATAGATACTTATTGATAACTCTCATTTCTTTAGTGTTGATGCTGCCCGAGATGACTGTTCTCTTGGTAGACTTGTAAATGATGACCATATTAACCCAAACAGCAAGATGAAGACGATCCGTGTGGATGGAAAACCACACCTTTGCTTATTTGCTATAAGGAGCATCTGTGCTGGTGAAGAGATCACATATAATTATGGTGATTCTGAGTGGCCATGGCGTTGCACGGTATTTAAACCTTTACAATAACAACTTTGGATTATTTCAAACAACTTAAAAATATAAAAGGTTAATTGTAATGGATTTTATATGAATAACCTTATGCGTGTCAATTAGATGCAGTATATCAGGTTGTTTGTAGCCTCCACATCGTTTTTATGAAGACCCTTTTTTATGAAGACATCAAAAAACATGTTTACCTCAAGAACAACTCATGCCAATATTGAAAACTCATTATTGTACTATTAGATTAAATATAACCATAATACAAGTAGTTAAAAAGCAGCCTCCTTGGTTAAAATAGACCTTCAATAAGTAATTCTACAATAATAATGAGTCATTATTTGTCACATTATATTTTGTTTCTTATTTGTTTCTTAAACTTGTTGTTTCAGATGATAACTAGAGTTGCTATATCTTGTTTGGGTCTCACCTGATTATTTTTAAAGTTATCCAATAAGTTAATGTAATAATTTAGTTATTCCTCAAGTGAAAGAGCAGATTTTTAATGTACCTCCGAAACAGATTGTTTGCCACAGTTATCACTCACTGAATTATGATTGTGTGTGTGTGTATAAAGTGATCTCTCATATAAATACTTAAACTCAGGGTGCTGTAGTTACCAGTGTCCCGGTAAGACGTGTGTCCTTATAGACCAGACTTCTGTCAAACTAAAACCACACACTTGAGATTCTTCAGTCAAGTTAAACATCAAGAACATGTTTTCCTCATAAAACTGTGTCCTCATAAAACAGGTGTAAAGCTACAGACAACCTTACATACTATAATGAACATGCATGTAATGTGATGCATTAAAGTATTTTGGGTTACATTTAAACATGTATCTTATATTTAAATATTGATTTGAAATAAAACTCTTTTGTAATCTTACTTTGATATTATCTCAAATCACTACTTCATGTGCACATACAGTATTTATTGGTCAGTAACTGTGTACTAACCATGGTCATCCTGTTCATGTCTATTTTGCATTACTGGCTGACTCTACATTATCCTTTTGATATATTTCATATATTTGCCATGTTTTAAAACTCTTATCTTTATGTTATATTTTCAGATAAGCCATACGACCCAGTTGTCACCAGGCAGTGATGATTGTGCTGCTCTTACTGTGGGACTACACAAGGTGAGTGACAGTTGTACTGGAAGAGAATGAGTAGGGCCGGTAATTCTGCATATCTATTCCAATTCTTATTCATTCCTAACTTTAATTTCAATAAGGGAAAAACATTATATATCCTTCTTATTTATTTGAAGTCTGATTGCAAAACATGTCATTGTAGCTGAATATTAGCTTTCCTCTATCCCAGTGGTAAGAGCATTGTGTTAACAACGCAAGGTTGTGTGTTGGATCTCAGGGGATTGCAGATACCTGTGTATAAATGTATAGAATAATGCAATGTAAGTCGCTTTGGATAAAAGCATCTGCCAAATACCTACATGTAAATGTAAATATTAGCGCTCGGCACAGAATACAATGCATAGGGTTAGTGCTTTAACAAACAAGGGTTTCAAATGTCTAATTTGATGTTTTGTAGACTCTCAGTGAGGTTGAACCCTCCATTCTTAAAGTGAACACACAGTCAGAAGCCAGAGACGTACAAAAGGTATTGTTTTTTTCTTTCTGGAAATCAAATGGTTATGGCCATATGTTTAGAGTTTTAACTATCTGCATAATTACCATGTTAAAATGTCAACCTCTTTTAAATGTCCAAGTCACTTCTGTAACCCATGAATTACTTTGCCCACTAATATAACCCAGTGGTTGAAAATGTGCCATTGTGGCTAAATTTTTTCTGGCATCATTAGCCAGCTTTTGCTTCAGTGCTTCATTCATAATGTTTGCTTGTTTTCATTTCATGTTTTTAGTTGAATGTAGTCAGTGATCAATCACTGTTAATGGACTCAAGTTTCTGTGCATCCACTGAAGGACTGGAAAAAGTCTGTCTGTGATTCTGCTTTATTTGGATAATCTCTGAATCCTCTCTGTAGAAGTGTTAAGTGTTTTTTCCTTGCTTCCAGGTGACTCCTGAGAAGGACATATTATCATTTAAGGGTCAAGACTGTGTTGAGAAGGTAATAAAAAGAGCATTGCATCATTTGAGGAAATATTAGTTTGTTCTAGTATGTCTTCTCCAGATTAAACTTGTTTTTTTCATTATGTTTTCAGATGACACCTGTCAAAAAGCACTTGTTCAACGAGGAGCAGAGCTTTTGTGCACCTACTGAACAAGTCAATGAGGTATTTACATGTTTTAGTTTAATGGGAAAACCTGTGTAAATAATTAATTTTATTCTGCTGGCCCACAACCGTCTAAACTGTCCTACCCCAGTTTAAACCGAATGAACCAAAAAAAGGTTTTATATAACATAAAATGTCTTTGACATTGTGTTCTGTGCCATTGCTTACGCCTGGGCCACACATACTCCGTGTGTAGAACTTGTGTTGCGTATTGTAGTACGTATGCGTTGCGCAAGCGATATTTGCCATACGGTGGCGATCTGTGGTTTCTGTGACCCACAAGTTCAACAAATGTCACACAGTTTCACTTTCAGCAGAAAAGCCCCTCCTCTAAATGCTTTTTTTGAAAAGTGTGTAGTGTCTTTAACATGAAAATATACTTTCAGATTTACAGTTTTACCGGATTATGTGTTTTCTGCAATCCTGGTAAGAGTTGAGCTTTATCTAGCTTTATCTCGAAATCAAATCAACATGATGACTGTGAAAATGAGTGGCTCACTTTAATTACATGCATGTATGGTGAAATCCCATCTCAATCTGTGTGATTTTAAGCACAATACGCGTCCTGTCACTTTTAAATCTGTCCGTAGTGTACAGCGAAAACAGACTCAATGCATAAACGCTCGCTGCACTGACAGAACGTAACGCATCTGCAACGGAACAACGGACGGACCGCAACGCAAACGCAAGCTGTGTGAAGAATATCATCTGTTAACATAAAAAAATGCAACGCACTGCATACGGAGTATGTGTGGCCCAGGCGTTAGGCAATGTTTTACATGTCTCAGGAAAATGTGAAGTTAATATATTTGCACAGCAGGACATTTAGTTACCAAAAATGTATGTTAAGAACGATCCGATTTGGGAATCGGATCAGATCGTTAAGTATCTTAAGATTCCCACAGAGAAATGTATTACAATCTTAGGGATAGTTCTAATAATAAATCTAAAAGTATTATTGTTTGTCTTAAATTTGGACTCTAAAAATAGGTTGGAGCTCTTAGTTTTGCTCTCAAAGTGGACCAGTTTTAAACTTTAAAATGATCAATATCTTCTTCAAGGATGCATGATTAAAAATTGTAGTTTTACATGTATGTTTAAGAATATTCCTTTTTTGACACTGACACATTCACAAATCTTTTTCTTTTCAGGTCTGTAAGCATGACGTGGTCTCTTCAGTAATATCAAGCATGGACAGATGTGCTAAATGTGTGGGACCTGTTGCGGCACTAAAGTGGATTGGCCTGAGATGTAAATGTTAGTATATTGTCTATTTTGCAGCATGACATATCTTCATTTATTTTAGTACCATTCATTTAAGATCAAAGTTGTTTAACTGTTGAAGCAGCTTATTATCAAGTTATTAGTTAGGCTAGTAGTTTTTGCTGTGATATAGAGTTACTTGAAATGTGCTTAAAGTAATACATAAAAATAGTAACATTTGCATCCCCCCCCCTTTCATTTTTGCTAATCTGAAAATGATCCAATCCATTAACAAAAGAACATATATGATCCAAACCTTGAGTTTTGTGATCTATTAAACCACTAAAAACATAAATTGCAATAAGGGGGTAATTTTAACATGAGATACTATACCTAAACGCAATACAAATGACAACAGCTGAACATGTCCTGATACATGATGATTTCTCCAATAGTGTGCTCCAGTTTTTGGCACAAGTCCTGTTATTTAAAGTTTCACGAATGGACTGGAAAACGGTCATCACTGGTAAGAGAGTGTTTGATTTATATATGTTTGTTCTTTAGTTTTATGAATTAAAACTTTCTATTATTACTGTAAATTAATCATACCTATATTGACAATAGGATGTAAGTTCAGAGGAAGATGAGTTGTCAGATGAGGAATACATACCACAGTCTGAGTCAGACAGTCAGTCAGACAGTTTAGATGAACTGACAACAAAACCAGCAAGATATGATCAATCTAAACTCCTCTCAGATATGCATGGAGCGGCATCCTCTAAGTTTAGTGAACCTCTGAGATCCAATGTTACACCCCTGAATTTATCTAAAGACAAAGGAAAACCAATCTTAAAGGCCATGGAAGCAGCATGTGTTTATGAAGAGTCTGGCTTGCTTTGTCAGGAGGAGCAGTTGACTGATGTTGAGATAGACAGTGAATCGGACAGGTCTGGTGAATGCAACCTTCCCAGTAAGCAAGATTCAGAGGTATGCAGGTCAACAGATGTTATATCATCACCGCCATCACAAAACAGAGAGGAGAGTATTGAGAAGCTTTTGAATGCAGAAAAGGCAGCGACATTGAGAGAGGAAGGGAGGGAAAGCAGCATTGGTGAAGCAGATCAGTGTGTGGAATCAGCAAACATTTCTTGTTCAGCAAATAGTAAGAACTATTGTTACATCTGCGGGAAGCCTCAGTCCAAGTTGGCGCGCCATTTGAAAACTCATATGGCTGATGTTGAAGTTGGGCAGGCCTTGTCACTCCCTGTGCACTCAAAAGAACGCAAAGCAATGCTGCAAAAACTCAGGAACAAGGGCAACTATCAGCATAACACAGATGTTTTAAAGTTTGGAGAGGGGGCCCTTAAAATAAAACGGGCACCAAAAAAAGAACGTGACTCAAAGCATTTTGTGCATTGCATGTACTGCAAAGGGATGTTTGTACGTAGAGATCTATGGCGTCATTTGAAACGATGTCCCTCAAAACCAGTGTCTGACAGTGAAAACCAAGGGAGAACCAGGGTTTTGGGTCTGGCAACTATGGCAGAGTCTTCATTCAGTCAGCAGATATCGCAAGGAGTGTGGAAGCTCTTAAGTGTGATGAAGCAGGATGACATTTCTGCTGTTGTAAAAAATGACCTGAGTATTCTTCAACTTGCACAGTCTTTCTATAACAAACATGGACATGACCCTACCAAGTTTGAGTACATTCGTCAAAAACTCAGAGAAATTGGAAGATTGTTGTTGACTTTGCGTAGAGAGTTTTCAATATACAGTCTAGAAGAAGCTGTAAAACCTGCCAATTTTTACAGACTCATTGGAGCAGTCCAGAGAGTGTCTGGCTATGACGACGAGAGTCACTGCTACCAATGTCCAAGCCTTGCACTGAAACTGGGGCATTCTTTGAATAAGATTTGTGAAATCGTTCACTGCAGAGCACTGATGTCCGAGGACAAGGAACTGATCACGTCGACAGAGACATTTAAAAAGCTCTACTCCTCAAAGTGGTCTGAGATGATCTCGCACACAGCTTTGGTCACGCTGAATGAGGCGAAATTTAACAAGCCATTAACCCTGCCTTTCACTCAGGACGTACAGTGCCTTCATCAGTTTTTAGAGAAGACTGCACAAACAGCATTTCTGAACCTAAAAGAGACTGCCTCTCCTCAAAGCTATGCAGAACTAGCCAAAACAACGCTTGCCAGAATGATTGTTTTCAACCGTAGACGTGCAGGAGAGGTCTCTAAAATGCCACTCCGAGGTTTCAAAGAAAGGGACAGCACTTCTCTCCATGATGATGTTGCCATGGGCCTGAGCAAGTTTGAACAGAAACTCTGCAGCCACTTTAGTCGAGTTGAGATCAGGGGGAAAAGGGGAAGAAAGGTTGCGGTTCTTCTCTCACCTGATATGGTTGATGCCCTGACACTGCTGGTTACAAAGAGAAGTGAATGTGGAGTGCTGGACACTAATGAATTCTTGTTTGCCAGACCCAACTGCCAGAGTCATTACAGAGGTCCGGACTCTCTTAGGGTTTATGCAAGTGAATGTGGAGCTCAAAATCCAGAGTTTCTCAGATCAACTCATCTCCGCAAACATGTAGCTACTCTCTCCCAAATCCTAAACCTGAAAAACAATGAACTGGATCAGGTCGCAGATTTCCTGGGACATGATATTCGCGTCCATCGCGATTATTACAGGCTGCCTGAAGCCACTACTCAGCTGGCTAAAATATCCAAGTTACTGCTAGCCATGGAAAAGGGCCGTCTTCCTAATCTTCAAGGCAAATCACTTGATGACATTGAGATTGAAGGTATGTCCATCCTACTGTAGGCAGTACAGTGGAGTTTTACACTCATAGGGAGGTTTAAGGAAACTGAATTATGTGATGTACCTTGCATCTATTGAGTACACACTAGGGTGTAGTCTAATGGTCAGTCATGTTTCAAAAATGACTTCTGAATACAGGTTAAACATGTAGATGTTTCTCATGTTCTAAAGTTCACTTTTTCTTCAAGATGAAATCAGTCTGACAGATTCTGAAGCCAGTGATCCTGATGAAAGAGAGTCTGAGGACGATGCTCCTGCTGGAGGTGCAGGTGTCTCCAGTGATTTTGGTAAGTTGACAAGTAAACATGTTTTTGAATATGTTATTATTATTTTAACCCAGCATTTTAATTAGATTATTTGCATAAATAAAATGCATAGATACAGTTTTATTGCTTATTGTGCCTATAGTGCAACTTTTCTAATGGAATATTATTAAATTTAGGGATGCTCCAACATTTTAATTATGTCTGATACCAAGAAGTTGGTCATTTTCATGTTTGCCAAAACTGATAAATGACAGATGAACACAAGTCTTAAAAAGCAGCTGTTCAACAGGCTGAAGATTTCACTTCTAGAATAATATTTGAAGTTAAGGCTATAATAATAAGTTCATCCAAATTTCCTGATCAGTGTATAAATGATTTCTTGCAGATGTTCATAAGATGCCAATTGAGAGAACCACTGAAGTTTCCCAAGGTACCTGGGGGTTTAAATCAGAATACCATCATCATTGTAAGTACATGAGCTCTCATATAGTTAGAGCTTACTAACATATAAATTATTCTGTACAGAGAATGAGAGTGAGGCAGAAACTGAAAAACCACGTAAAGGCCAAAAGGTGTGCTGGTCGAATGCAGAAGTTAGCGCTGTGATGAAACATTTTAAGTCACACATAATCAAAGGGAAACTGGCCACACTGTCTGAATCCCAGCAGTGTAAGTCCGCTGAAAATCATGTTTTGTCAAGGCGAAGTGCACAAAACATCAGAGATTTCGTGCGAAATCGCGGAATTAGTTTAAAAAGGAAAGCACAACTCAAGTAAAGTTGGATCATGTCTTATTTGATGTTGTTCTATTTTGATTATTACTTGTTTGTTTTTGTTAATAATAATGGCAGCAGTAATTTGTTAAAAAAAAAGTAATACTGTCAGCGTTTCATCACCCTCATGTTGTTTCAAGCCTGCATGACTTTCTATCTTCAGTGGAATGCAAAAGGAGATGTTTAGCAGAATGTTAGGGCCAACCTCAGCCTCAGACGTTCATTGTATGGGAAAGAAGGTGCAATGAACGTCACTGGAGGCTGAGGCTGAGGTTGGCCCTAACATTCTACTAAACATCTCCTTTTGCATTCCACTGAAGATCGAAAGTCATGCAGGCTTGAAACAACATGAGGTTTTTTTTTAAGTTTCTCATGTTGTAGAATTCATTGCATGTTCAGCAAATGAATCTTACTCATTTCAATGTATGTTTAATAAAATCTAACAAATTGGCTTGTTTCAAAGCAGTCTGTTTTGTCTGTTTATTAGTTTTTTTTTGTTTTGAATGATTAAAATCTGGAAAAACTCAATTTTGTTATTAAATATCCATTCCGCGTTATCATCAAAATTACATTCAAACATGGTAACATTACACACTGCATTTAAAGTAAGTAGTCTGCCGAGTTGTAAATCCGAAGGTGAACGAATAACTAAAATATGAGCTTGTTCATGTGATTCAGCGTTGACTCCCTTTTTTTTTTACAAGTCCTCACCACAGTCTGCTACCAAACGCAGTGAATCCACAGATCTAGTCCCCGCCTGCCCGCTAAGAGTTGAACACACGCGCTAAACCTATCAGCAGACGACACTATCTGATCAATCACATTAGTGAGTCAGTCAAGCAGTAAAGTAAGTAAAACTGCTTATAAGTATTAAATAATACCTGTTGTTTGACACTCCATTTACCAATATACTCACAAAAATCATGCAGAACCTGCTCTTTAATGTGTAAACACTTTGGTCCCTGTAATGTTGTAATTTATTTTGTGTATCCGGTCCTCTTAAATCACATTAGTCTTGGTAATACACCGTGTTGTTTGTGTATTGTGTGTGTGGGCATGTACCATTAAACACACTTGTCCTTATAATGTTGGATTGTGCAGTTGTGTATTGTGTTTAAGATCAAGTCCTCTTAAATCACATTAGTCTTTGTAATACACCGTGTTGTGTGTGTAGTCATGTGCCTGTAACACACACTGGTCCCTGTAATCCACTGAAATGACATATTTTGTGTATTGTAAAACGAGCGCCCTCATATGCAGGTTGGGCCCCAAAAATCATAATTATGTCATAGGCGGGAACATTTCAGTATGGGCGGGAATGTCCTTGTGTACCACCAAAATATCGTATTGTTATATTTTCCATTCTGAAGTGTGTATCTAATATTTAAAGTCAGATTTGTGATCTGCATATTAAAACAATTTTTTTGATAGTTTTATCATCACTCTAAGGCATTGGGAAAGGTGTGTCCCCATTTACCACCACCAAACTGGTTTGACCGTCAAAGTCCTACTATACCACAAAAACAAGTGTGTGTGTGTGTGTGTGTGTGTGTGTGTGTGTGTGTGTGTGTGTGTGTGTGTGTGTGTGTGTGTGTGTGTGTGTGTGTGTGTGTGTGTGTGTGTGTGTGTGTGTGTGTGTGTGTGTGTGTGTGTGTGTGTGTGTGTGTGTGTGTGTGTGTGTGTGTGTGTGTGTGTGTGTGTGTGTGTGTGTGTGTGTGTGTGTGTGTGTGTGTGTGTGTGTGTGTGTGTGTGTGTGTGTGTGTGTGTGTGTGTGTGTGTGTGTGTGTGTGTGTGTGTGTGTGTGTGTGTGTGTGTGTGTGTGTGTGTGTGTGTGTGTGTGTGTGTGTGTGTGTGTGTGTGTGTGTGTGTGTGTGTGTGTGTGTGTGTGTGTGTGTGTGTGTGTGTGTGTGTGTGTGTGTGTGTGTGTGTGTGTGTGTGTGTGTGTGTGTGTGTGTGTGTGTGTGTGTGTGTGTGTGTGTGTGTGTGTGTGTGTGTGTGTGTGTGTGTGTGTGTGTGTGTGTGTGTGTGTGTGTGTGTGTGTGTGTGTGTGTGTGTGTGTGTGTGTGTGTGTGTGTGTGTGTGTGTGTGTGTGTGTGTGTGTGTGTGTGTGTGTGTGTGTGTGTGTGTGTGTGTGTGTGTGTGTGTGTGTGTGTGTGTGTGTGTGTGTGTGTGTGTGTGTGTGTGTGTGTGTGTGTGTGTGTGTGTGTGTGTGTGTGTGTGTGTGTGTGTGTGTGTGTGTGTGTGTGTGTGTGTGTGTGTGTGTGTGTGTGTGTGTGTGTGTGTGTGTGTGTGTGTGTGTGTGTGTGTGTGTGTGTGTGTGTGTGTGTGTGTGTGTGTGTGTGTGTGTGTGTGTGTGTGTGTGTGTGTGTGTGTGTGTGTGTGTGTGTGTGTGTGTGTGTGTGTGTGTGTGTGTGTGTGTGTGTGTGTGTGTGTGTGTGTGTGTGTCTATATATATAATATTTAAAGATTATATTTCCGTCTGTGTCCGAGAAAAACATCAGGATTCATGAATCGTCACAGGTTTAATACGCAAAGTTGCTTTGGAGAACATCGTCTTCCATAATCGTCAATGTAAATGCACTGTCATTAACATCCGACAGGCGGAGCACCGAGATCTTCCGAGACATCCACACAAGGGGAGGGTATAGTCACCTAAAACCTCCTCTCATCCACCGTCGTCTTATCGCAGGGTATCTGACTGACCTGCAGAAAGAGGAGCGCGCCGTACATCAGCAGGAGCCGCGGACCGCGGAGCACCATCACCATGAATCCTTCTCCGGACACCAGGACTTGAGACCTTCGGTCTATGTCTTTCGATCTTGTTTTATTACAGTGTTCCTTCCCCTTCCCCTGGTTACCTTATTATTTACGTTTTAAATACGCCTAAGCTTTCTTCACTTGGAAATACACTAGAACTGATCATGTTGTGGAAAACGGGACTGATCTTCTTGTGCTGGGGCTTGACGTCCGGGGCGCTTCAGGAGAGTCAGTCCGGCGCTCCCGCTGCTCCAGCGAGGACAACTTTGGATTTCGGCTTCGTCCCCTCCGGAGTTTATGACACCGTCGCCTATTACGACCCCGGGGCCATTGGGATCTTATTTAACATGATGCACGCGTTCCTCTTCGTGGTTCAGCCTAACCCGTTTCCTGAAGGTGAGCTCAACCCATGGTGTTTTTTAACTTCTTTGCACACGTGCCAGGTGTTTCTTTCACAGTCTTATTTGTTTGTATCAAATGATTCATCACTGTCTATCACGAGCTGGCAGGTTTAATGTGTGAGAGGTGGTGACACCTGTGTTGTCTCCATATTAAATCGGTCTAGTCTGTCTCACTGTCCATCCCCACTGTGTCCATCATTAATTGGTAAATCTTGAGATTAGGATCCTGACCCGTTGAGTCACCCTCCTAACCAGATTTAACACTAATCTGGATGCCCATATGTTGCTGTGCTTTTATTTTCCAGCCTGCCACAGGTGGACATTGTATAATCAACAACTAAGAAATGTGCCAAATACATGTGTAGTGTTCTTTTTATAGGATTTTGTACTATTTTCATGGTACATTCCTGTCGCTCGGTTGGTAGAGCATCGTGTTAGCGGTGCAAAGGTTGTGGGTTTGATTCCAAGGGATGCACTGTAAATGTGGATACAAACATAAGCCAAATGCATTTCCTTTTTTTCTGATAGCCACAGCTGTAGTCTTTTGGCAAAATAATGACTAAAGCTCTCTGACAGGGTTCCAGTATGTTAATTCAGTGCACATTCAGTGCACCGTGCAGACAGACGTACAGCAGATGCAGAGACCGAACAGCTCATCACAACTCTGTTAACTGTCCTTGAATAAATATGTTTGTGGAAATTATTTCTTGGCATTTGGTTTAGCTTTATGGTGAGGCCTGGTGAAACATCCATCCTCATATCCTTTGATCCTCAGATTTAAATGGAAGGACAGAAGAATGTGATGATAACAAGATTATGATTAATCATTCTGATCTAAGCAGTATTTATCTAATGCTTGCTCCTGTGTATGTGGGATTTGGTGAATGCCCTAATAGACTGAACTTTATCCCTGTCTACTTTCAGATGGAACGGTTAATGTCTTTAGATGTAGAAAATAGCTCATTGAGATGAAAGCCTGCTGGGAAAGATGGCCCAGTAATGACCTATTATTACACAGTTTAAAACATTAAGTTTCAGTCATATTGCCTGGAAATAAACTTTAGGGTTTCTTTGTTCTCAGCTGCTGTCCTGACGGCAACCTTTACTGTTGCTCTCTGTTCTCTGAATCTTCTTCTTGGTCGCATTTTGCTCCTCAAAACCATTTCTTCGGGTTTCTTTAAAACCATTTGATTCTGATATGATTTGCAAAGGCAAAGCATGTCACCATAAGGAAATGCAAAAATGTATATTAGACACATCTGCCTTTTAACAAAAGTAATCTCCCAGGATTTGCCAGAATAAAGCTATGTATTTCTCTGATAATCGAATAATTCCAAAAGTGCCACTGCAGTGTGAACTTCCTTATATCTGAAGTTATAATACAAGGAATTCAAAACTAATACAGGTGAAGGGCCTGACTCCATCTGTCTGAGGGAGATCAACATTACAGTATTCTAGTGACTGTGAGTTTCTCCTATTGGCCTACATATGTCTGAATGCTGTAGTGTAGACGAGATGTGAATAGCGAATGCATTCAGATAGAAATGCATCGCTTTACTAGACTTTAATAGGACACCGTTAAACAAAACGTTATTAAACAGGTTTTTAATTCCTTTACAGGCGGTTTCTCTTTGTCAGTGTGTTGTCTAGTGTTGAAGAGAGAATGTATGTTTGTATTGCTTTAACAGGTGTGTGTCTTTATGGGCGATAGATGATATTGCAAATATGTGTGGGGTTTTGTTTTTCATATTTTCGTAATTGTATTTATTATTCATGATTATTGCCGTCTGTTTATTATTATTTGGATTCCCAGTAGCTCTGTCCAGTAGCATTGCTAGTCTTCCTGGGGTCCGTCCAACACTTAAAATCCATTCATCATTGGTCATTCCATACATAAAACAAAAGCTTAAATACTGTAACATTTTTCACATTCCATTACATCCTGACACATTACTTTTCTTCCTAGGGTCTACGCAACACTTACAATCCATACATTCAAATTAACTTTAAACATTCCTTCAACCTTTTAGTATATAACAACACCAGGTCGTTCAATTGATTTCTATTCGTAACGTCAGTGTGTAGTCTGTGTGTAATACTTCACCCAAAAATGAAAATTCTGTCATCATTTATAGGTCATTTATTTAGAGGGTGAACATATTGTCATTTCAAACCTGTGTGACTTTCTTTCTTCCGCACAACACAAAATAAAATATTTTGAAGGGAGTGTTAATCGGCACCCATTCACTTGCATTGGTTTTCTGTCCATACAACAGAAGTGAATGGTTGCCGGCACTGTTAGCTTACCAACTTTCTTGAAAAATCTTCTTTTGTGTTCTGCGGAAGAAAGTAAAATATGTAAATTATGAGAATTTTCATTTTTGGGTTAACTATCGATTTGGAGGACCAAAAACTACACTCAAGTTATAATACTCCATAAAAAATATTTGTGTATCCTCACTGCTACAAGTTTGTCGCCCAATGTCCATGCCAAAGTTCAGTATGTTCATGCCAGCTGGGTATCTAACGGATGGCACACTAGCATTCACCACAGATGGCATCCTTAGTCGCATGTCTTTTGACCGCCAGCTTGGTGTAGCTCTTCTGTGCCCCCTCTCTGTCTCTAGAGGCACATTGAGGGAATGTGAGAACTTCTCCTCACTCTGTTGTACTTTTTTCTATTCAGGTTAGATCAGTTATCTTGTTCTTCTTGGCTTTCTTTCTTCTCCTGTCTGTACCATACTGTACATATTCATGTCCAAAGAAATGTTTTATGATATTTTTATTTTCTCAATGCATTATCTGCACACAGGCCTTCATCAGGGCTAAACTGTTACATGTGTATAGGTGTATATCGCATATTCATGTCCAAAACATCTCAAATGAGTCGGTTTTAAAGCAGTTGCTCTCATTTTGAGCAATGGACAGTTTTTCATAGGAATATCGGATGCAGATGCACTATATCTTTTTATTAAATAGAGTATGTTCAGTTTTTTTTTCACTTTCGCATGTCCTTCCACATCTATATGGTGTTTTGTTCTGTGGAACACACAAGGAATATATTTGAAGAAGTGTCAAACTCTTTGATATTTTTCCTTTAATGAAAAAGCAGCATGTGTGGATAAATGATATACTGTCCTTATCATGGAGAGATTATCAAAATAATGTCAAAATCTTCAATAAATCGTCTCCATGCTGCACATCATAGATGCACAGTGACTGTTTCCATTATTGTATGCAAATCTGTACAATTTCACATATTTAAATTGATTAAGCAATATTGATGTCTGCGAAGGAATTCACATGCTGTGAGTGTTGGATACAGTATGTCCCTCTGTGGCAGTCACATGTTTTCATGTCTCCCGTCAGTGTGAGTGTGGTGCACCTAAGGGCTAAAGCACGTCACAACCCCACATGAGTACACTGACTGGGCCCAGTGCCCTACTGACAGCATCAGTAATAGAAACTCACATCTGACCGATATGTACATTTTGGACGAACGATAACCGATACTTCTTTGACATTGGAATCCGATTACCATATATTGCCGATGTAGAGTATCTAAATATTCATATAAAATTCCTATGAGTGAATCAAAAGGCAAATAGTGGACCAAGCTTCCTTTACACTCTTTACCGATTCTTTAACTTTCACACTTTTCTGGTATGTTTTATAAACAAATTTAAACAAGAAAATTTTGTTTAACAGGACTCAGGACAGAAGCATATATGTCAAACAATATGCTTTTGTTCCTATAATTTACACATTCATAAATACTGTATCTACATACTGTACCTACTTCAACAATGTTTTGCTAATAGCAGAATGTGAAAGAACATGACAGAAAGCGTGCAGCTGAAGAAGTTTAACCAGAGGAAACGATTTATCGGCCTAAATTTAATTTCCTATGACATTAAAAATGACCATTTATCGGGCGATACCGGTATGGCGATAATTTATCGTGGATTGCCTTTAATTTATCTTTTAATCGCATTGATGAAATAAACAGCTAATAATTAATAAATAAATAATAAATAAATAATTTTTAGTTGCATTTTCAAAAGTATCATCTGCCAAATGCATGAATGCAAATAGAGACTACTCCCCCCTCATCTGTAAGTCTGTGCAAGCTTATGGCTTAAAAATTCTAGTCTTGGTTTAGCTGTTTAAAGTATGTTGCCACAGAAGTGTCATTTACAGCATGTAGTCGACTCATAGGCTATTATCTTTAAGTTGGACACAGCTGCTTATGTGTTGCTCTCTAGAAGTGCTTGCCCTAATTCCTGCCTGGCCAGTGCCCACACCAGACAGTAGACACACACACCCTCGATCCCCTATGGTGTGATTTACCTGCGGTTTTGGTTGGCAGCCAGTTCACACGAATGCTTTAGGAGGATTTTGAATGAACTTGTCTGGTGCCCTTGAGAGACATTGAGGGTGGTGTATAAAGAACTGTGGTGTTTGAATCTTAAAGATGGATTACATATCCAAGACCAAACTAACATTAATGCATTTGGCAGACGCTTTTTTCCGACTTACATAGCATTACACTATATATTTGTTTCTGAGTATGGAGTATGTGCAGTCCAGTCCCTGGGATCGAACCCATGACCTTGGCTAGTGCCATGCTCTAATCTCGTCGCTTATTGACGGTTTAAAGGGACAACAAAAAACTAACATTACTGCGCATGCCCACGTTCGTGGACTGTCCTTAACGTCCGGCACACATTTGCAAACAATGCTTGTAGTTGCAAAAGAAGCTGAGGAGAACCGTTATTTGGCTAAACTTATCTCTCCATTATTTTGAATTTAAATTGCAATACCAAGCTCAATCGCTAGATGTCAATGTACCGTACGGTTTCTTAACTATTTCACTCTTTTCAAATGTAAATGTCCTTAACAATGTTTATTAAAAGCAGTGAGTTTAAATATTCAAAATGGGGGAATGTTAGTTAAAACCATACTAAATACTTTGAAGGTCTAATAATACACCTGCAGTAGCTTTTCGTTTAAATTGTAATTTTTTCTCTTTTAGAATAGTCCAATTGTAGCGTTTATGTTTTTTGATGGTAAGCCTCTCTTCCCGAGCTGTACAGCTTATGTCACATTTAGACGGTCGCATTTACATTCAAACTCCACTGAGCGTTTTCCTCCACCACTGCGTCTAAGCATGGCATTATGGGATGTTCGACAGCAAACCTTCAGGTGTTCTGTTCTGCCAGTTGGGTGGAAAGAAAGGTTACTATAGCATCTGAATGAAATACTTATTTTTAGAAGAGGTGCTCACTCACTTCCTGACACATAGATGCTTTCTCAAACAACATGTTGTGTGGGTAGGATGAGAAAACAAAAGCCTAAACAGAGAATGAGAGAATGCAACGGATGAGTGGTAGTGATCGCTATACAGTCCTTGATTATACAACGGCTTCTCGCAGGACTATTTAGCCTTCGGATGTATTTGTGTGTCTAATATAGGGATGCTCCGATCCACCTTTTTTGCTTCCGATACCGATTCCGATACCTGAGATTCAGTATTGGCCGATACAGAGTACCGATCCGATACTAAGGTAAAAAATTTACAATTGCACAATTACTTAATAAACTATGTGCATTGCTGTGCAAGACATCAGGATCGACTTAACATAAATTTCCTGACCCCGTAAAACAAAATAACAAACTAATGATTCACAAATTTAGTAATAAAGTTTATTAAACCAGCACCGGTGCAAAACAAATGAAAATAAAACAAAAGTGTTCACTATCTTTGGACAAAAGACATTCAAAATTAAAGTGCAAATTAAGCAGCTGAATATAACAATAGCTTCACTAGCTTGATAAACGGGTATAAATAAATGGAAACAAAATCTCTTAATAATTTTTAAGAAAGTGCAAAAATAATTTAAAAATCAATTCGCAATAAAGCAGCTGAAATTGAGCAAAAAAATAATAGCTTTACTGCTTTAGATATTCAAAATAACATGAATCAGATTTTTTTTAATGCTTTAGTCACTAAAGCAAAGTCCACTTAACTAAACTAAAGTTTAGTGAAAATAAAATTTAACATCCAACACAGAAACAGATGAATAAAACACTAGCTTCCCTAGCTTAGTAAAACTGCAAATGTTTGTTGCATTTAACGTGGCATCTTGTGGCACAAAATTCTCATTCAACCAGTGTGTGGTTAAACTTAAAAGCGACACGGGGGACACGTCGCAGCTCCAGATATCTGTTGTAAAACTCACCGCATTGACATCTTTAATTTTTTCGGATATGTGTTTGCAGACTTTTCGGTACAGTTTAAGGTAGAGATAAATATCAGATAAATATTTACGCTTCGGCGTGTCGTACTGCGGCTCCAGGTGGTTTATAAGGAGTCTGAAGCCATTATTCGCAACGACGGACAGCGGTTGCCCATCCATAACAATGAAAGCGGTGGAACTTATTGGCGTAGCTGTTGTAAAATAACTCCAAATGACAAATATTTTGGCTCGCTCCATGCTGTTCGCTGCTATATGTTCACTTGTTCACGTGCACTACGTACAGAGCACGTTGCTAGCGTATGATGTCGCACGTTGCTAGCGTATGATGTCACACGTTGCGCAAAGCACAGCCGCCCACGAGAGAGTTTAAGCGCCGGTGTCTCCATGAAATTTTACATCGTCTAGCACAAATTTTATGTCAGATCGGGTATCGGTGACAAATTGCACCGATACCCGATCTAGAATTTTATTCAGTATCGACGCCGATACCCGATACAAATATCGGATCGGAGCATCCCTAGTCTAATAATTAATAGAAACCAAATAAACAACATTAAAGGTCCAGTGTGTAAGTTTTTGGAAGATCTATTGACATAAATACAATACAATAACGGACATAACTATGTCTTGAGGGGCTTTGAAAGGAAGTGGGGGTTGTGGATTTAGCTTTTGTTTGCTATTTACAACCTCACCATAAGGTGCCGCTAAAATCTCCACATTGCTCCTTTAAAGGTCAAGTTGACCCAAACCTGTATGACTTTAACTTGTAAATGTCTAAGACCTTTTGTTAATGTATCTTGACGTCAGAAATGCAGGGAATTCCCATGTTCCTGCAGCTTACTTTCAGTAAATGATCTTTTTGGACAAGGAGGACGTTTAGAGTTAGCTACAGTATGTACATTGAAGTCCTTTATCCTAAAAGATCAAGGGTAATTTGATTCTTCACATTATGACCCCTTTAGTAAAACCGAAGCAGAAACCTTCTTACGAGGTGAAGTCTGTAAAGTGACCGGTTAAATTAGAGTATGTATACGGAGACATTTCCACGAAACAATAGAATGTCATGGTCATGAGGTTGTGGAGTTATTGACCTGTTGAAAGGTTGAGAGCGTGTCCAGGCTGGAACTGAAGAAGGCGATTCTATACTTTACTACGTAAAACCATCACAGCTGGGAAAACCAGAGGGGTTCAGTGAGAAGCAAGAACATCAGAAGCCAGAGATTATACGTGGGAGTGATAGTCTCAGATCCAGACCTGCGTGTAAGGATGAGGAAGAAAGGCTTAAATGAGCAAAGGTGAGATTAAAAGAAGGGAGACATGAAAGAGAATGTAAAATAAGGAAAAGGACGTGTGTGAGAGAAAGAGACTCAGGAGGGATGTGAGATTGATGTTCGAGTATGATGTATGAGTAGCTTATCAGGCTCAGCAACTAGTGTGTTATTCTCATCTGTAATGGCAGATGTGGCTCTTTGAAATGTTATTAGGATTGCACACACTTTTAACCTTTACACTGGCTTTGTTTTAGAATTCGCGCAGCCTGAAACGATCATCAAGTGTTTTTATTATTATTAGCTCAATTTCATGTCATTAGTGACAGAATTGTCATTTTTTGGTTAACTGTTTCCTTAAGAAACTTTAAGAACAGTATAATGTACAAAACTAAAGGCATGCAGATGTTTCCTTATTAAAATGTTGTGTGATTTTTTTATTTCCTGTTTGTATATTCACAACGCATGTAATTGTAATCTCACATGACACACTTTACAGCATTCATCGCTTTCAGGCAGATTGAGAGCTATATGTGGAATATCGCTCTTCATCTGGGTTATGATAGGCTATACAGTATCTATGGTCTCTTTTTGTATGAAAATCTTCAAGAAGAGGATTTATGTTTCTTGAATGTTAGTTAGAATCAACTAATTGGAAAATCAAAAAGTGTTTATGTCTTACCAGCGTCATGTATTTGGTTCTTACAGTTCTTACACTGTTTGTATTACCGCCCTGTTGATTTAAATACACAAAGACATTTTAAGAGTGCAGGGCATCTCTGTTTCTCTCATCGGGTTGTTTTTTTTGGTTTACGCGTGTGCTGTGAGAGCACGGTGTTTCTTTTATAAATAAACCCTTCTTTGAACATTTAATATATGATAATATACAGTACATGTATAACCAATGCAATACAGTTGTAATGGCAGTAAATGCCAACGTAGACATTCTTCACATATAGACAGACACATACTAATCCTTATTAATCAGGGATATAATCTCAATGACCTCTATTGTATCTTTATATCAGATTAATGATGAGTAAGCTATTAACCAGGGATTGTGTTAAGCTGTTTTGCAGTAAATGCATCTACTTAAAACTCTCTGTTTTAGGACCAGTATTATAGATTCACCAGCTATGCTTAAAGGGACAGTTTATCCCAAAATGAAAGTTCTGTCATCATTTACTCGCTCTCCGATGTTCAGTTACCAACCTTCTTTAAAATATCTTCCGCAGAAGAAAGAAACTCATATGGGTTTGTAATGACATTTTTGGGTGATCTATCCCTTTAATATCTTCCCTTGAAAACCTCTTTAAAAAACGGAATGTTATCTGTCTTATTTCATTCGTATTTTTAGATCCGGGACTAATTTTCAATTTCAAGGTTCCTCATTGGCATGATTGCGTGTTCTTACAATATTGCCAAAGCATTGAACATAACAATAAGTACAAACATTTGAGTAAAATTACAATAGTAAGTAAGGCATGAAGAATAAAGAATAAAATATAAAATAAAGTATATTTAAGGAAACAAATGAAATATGGAAATAAAATATCAATATTAAATGTAGATTTGTGTAGATCATCTACATTGTAGTGCTACAAACATTTAGCAGATATACACATTCACAGTCTTTCTCTTCCCTGCAAACTGGGCCGAGAATATTACTGACACTCATGGGTGTATTTTTGGGTGTATTTTCCTCCCACAGTTGCACCAAATTATGATTCGCGGCTCTGATGTAAACCAAAGGCCGCTAGCAAGTAAAAAAATGGGATAAGCCTTTTGATATATCTTACCCCAGCTTTGTGTTTCGAAGGGAAGTACATCAACACAGGGAAAGAAGATTGTGTTCGTGTATTGGCCTTTAAGGCCTAATTAGATGATGATTCATTTGGGGCAGAACAATCTGATTCCTGATTATGTCTCGAATCTAGTGAATGTTAACTAGTGAGATTCACATTCCCTTATTTTTAACAAATGTAGTCGGAAAACATTGGAATCTGTTTTTAAGCTTTTAAAAGAAAGGATGCGCTAGATGAGTCGGAATATGTCTAGCACACTAACACAGTTACTGCAACTTCATTGAACTTAAATGAGGTTCTAAAAATAATACTAATACATTACAAAAACAGGACTTAAGTAGGCCATAGAGCGTGGATCAGGATTTATGTCATAAACCCAAACCACAATATGCAGAAAGTGCGCGGTGATAAAAAATGAGCTTATAAACGTAACCAAAAAGTTATTGGTAACCATTGACTTCCATAGTAGAAAAAATGACAATGGTAGTCAAAAGTGGTACAGAACTGTTTGCTTGTTTGCATTTTTGAAAATATCTTCTTTTGTGTTCAACAGAACAGATAAATTTACACGCACATTTTCCTACTATGGTAGTCAATGGTGGCCAGGAACTGTTCGGTTACAAGCATTTCTCCGAATTTCTTTGGAGACAAAATTGTTCAGAACAAAGAAATGTATACCGATTTGGACAAACTTGTGGTTGAAGAAATGGAGATAGACATTTTTGGATGAACTGATCCTTTAAGTATTTGAAACCACAACAGTCTGTCTGATTCAAAACCAACAAACATTTATTTTCCTCCTGAGCTGTTTCTTTTCTATAACAAAAGAGAGAGTTCACAATGACGCCTGGTTTTAACAAGGTAATCTCTTCATTAGATCAGAGACATTATGTGTAGCTCCTTTTGTGAGCAGGCGTGTTTCTGTTCCAACCAATAGCCATTGTTCTGATGAAAATTCACCATGAGAATGTGGCAATGGAGAACTATGGACGATGACTATCACTGATGTCCCCGAGAGGAGTTGAAATTTTCAGGGAAGTCAGGTAAACAACCAATTTGCTGTAAGCAAGGGTGAACAAAAAAAGGATCTTTGGGAAGTTGACATTACTGTTGTGTTAACCATCCAGGTTTCTTTTTGCAGTGTACTTTTGGTCATTTTGTGAGGTTTCTGGGGTTTTCTGTAATTGTCAGTTAGGCATGGGCTGGTATAAGATTTTGGCGGTATAATAACCTTAATCAAAAATACCACAGTCTCACGGTGTTGCTTTAATAACACTAAAATGTATTGGTCTTCTTTCTCAGTGTATCAAATCTCACCACTGAGATATTACAGATCATGTATTAAACTTAAAGTTTCAATATGAGCATGTAGTAGATGCTGTGAAGAGATTGGCATTCCCACCTGTGAGTTAAATCTTCTCATGCATCCACCACCTTCTTTTCATATCAGTTTTATCGTATCCATCTTTAACTTCTTTCTTCTCGCTGTGTATATGTTTGTGTTCTCCTCTCCCTGGTAACCGCTTCCTTGGTTCTTTTTGCTTTATGTTTGCTGGGATAAACTGTTATTGTTATTGTTCAGGGATAGAGATTGTTTCCCACTGGGACTATCAGCAGTCAGCAGGGATTAGATGAGTTAGGTCATGAGCACTGGATCCATGGCATTAGGGTAGTGAGAAGTGACACACACGTTCGGTTATGTTTGATAGACAGTGGGTGACTTTGTTATTGTGTTATAGTGTAAAAAACCTTAAGGCAAATGTCATGCAGCGCTATGAAAGATAAATGTAGTGTTTTTACGTAATGACAAACAGAATGGTTCCTTAAGAGACACTGTAAATGTCCTTGTAATGCCAGTCACAACGGTAACTAGCTCAACAGGTGATGGCAACATAAATCGAAGAAAGAAAAAGGAACAGTTCACACAAAAACAAAAAATGTATTTACTCACCCTCAACTTTTCCAAACTGAGCCTGAGAGAAATAACAGGCATGAATATGAACTCGAAAATGTAACCCATACCAGATTCATTCCTGTTAGTGTTTTTCAAACTTTACTAAAGGTCTTAATGTACAGTGCTCTCACCTTTAAGAAGATATTTATCATCTTTAAAAAAAAATAGTTTTTTTGCAAACATTAGGAAAGATATTTTTAACCAAACAGTTCTGGGACACTATTGACTTCCATACAGAAAACTACTATGGTAGTCAATAGTGCCCCAGCACTGTTTGGGTGAACTATCCCTTTAACACCCAAGCTACTGTGTGACTTCAGAACGCAAGAGCTGCTTTTTAAACAGCTTGCTATCGCTATACAATAAAGTATGGGTTACCTTGAGAACTCAGGATGCAACAATGATGAATGAGATGGCAGAGACAGGACACATACAGTACAAGCAGTATTTTTGCATGCACCAAAAGAGCCACAGGGAGGAAAAAAACAGATCTCAGAAGATATGTCTAAATTGAACTGAATGCATCGTGTTAAGAATTGTAGCTAGCAACATTAGTTGTTTGGTTAACTTATGTAAAGTAAATGTACAGTTTCCTAAAGAGAATATAGTAAAAGACGATATACAGAAGAGGATTGACAACTGCATTTAGCTGCAGAGGGTTGCCACAATGATGCAAATATACTGAAATGTATTATGACTGAAAAACCTTGCATTAAAACTTGTTAAAGAGCAATTTTGTGGGAAAGTGAGACTTTGAGACACAACACTGCCATTAAACAGCCGCATGGGGCTGGAAACTGGGGCTAAGAACCACTTAACATAGAATCAAGTAAGCTTTTTATAGATAGGTTTTATCTGTACTATATCACAGAAGCTATGGTACGAATCCAGGACAGAGAAGTAGCTAGTATTTCTTTACATTTTAATGTATATTAACTTCTCATCATGAAATGAGTTTTCTACTTGTATTTTATTTACAGGATGTTAAGCCATCTTCTGTAGGACTCAGGCTGGTTGCTGAGGACCAGTAGCTTTGGAAGAGATGTATCTGGCAGCTCTCTCCACATTTTCCTGAAGCTTTTGATGTTGTAAACAGGAGACCGGAGCACAATGAAGATCGCTCTCAAAAGTGTATCTGTCTGATTTGCACTTTTTAAAGAATAATCCACTTAATCTGATGTTTTTTTGGATGTTTGTCAGTTTTTTTAACCTGATAATAATATCATTGCTTCTTATGGATATATCCGGATTTGGCAGAGACATGGGTCATTTTTGTAGTTCGCTTGTCAGTTACTTTATAAAAAGATATTCTGAATCTCTCAATAGCTCCTGTTTATTTCTCTCCACAGGAATATTGTTATAAGGCTTGGCCAAAGATTTCATGGTATTTTTGGACAAATTGAGAAAATGTTTTGTAAATAAGTGATGCCATTGTTTTTGGTGCTCATTCAAATAGATATGTTTGCATACTTTTTGTCTTGATGTAAAAACTGTTGGCTGGGGCATTAAAAAGATGGCTGCCAATTGAACTGTCTTACAGGGACTTTGGATTGGCTTACTGCTCCCTTTCCAAATATATTAAATCATATCGAGTCATTTCTAATCACAATGTTCCCACCCAGACAAAGAGAGCACCTGACAGACCTCAAATGTGTTTTTAATCGTTTTCACCTGGATTAATTTAGGACTTTTCTAGCAGCAGGTTGATCTTGATAAGCGTAGCTGGCCATCAGACCGTTCTTTCCATCATTCGAGCTAGTTCATGGCATATTTTAAGACTACCGCCCCGAAAGGGCATTCGTCATCACTTGCTTTCCCTCGACTGATATTACTCGTAAATCTAAATGATGAGATGTAAAACCCCTGAGTGAGTTTCACGTCTCTGCCATGTCGTGAATCTTGATTTTGTGAGGTGATGTGGCTCACAATCGTATTCCAGGCTGCTTATCTCCACAGCCACCTTGGGGAGATCTCATGATGAAATATTTATGAAGATACCGTGGGTTTTTCAACCAAAAAAGTGCCACACTTCTGAATAATTCGCACGCCGAAATGCATCTCAAAAGCAAAGTCGTGGGTGTAAGCGAACGTCCTGCCGAGAGGGTGACAGCGGGAACGGGCACGTGCCGTGTGGGATGGAAACAAATTGGAAGCATCAAAGAGAAGTTTGCCATGATGAAATAATGTGTTGCGTGTTATTACAAGACTAGAATGAATCCACAGTTATGTTGCATGCCAGTGAGAGAAAAAACAGGCATGAAAATGCACTCATATATTTAAGCCATAACACATTCATTCCTGTCAGTGTTTTTCAAACTTAACTAAAGGTCTTTATGTACAGTGTGTATTTGTCCAACCCAAAATCGATCCAAAAACCCATTGAAGTTTTGTAATTGAACTACAAAACAAAACCCCTACAAAAGTCCTCTTTTAGAAGATATTTATCTTAAAAAAACAGTTCAGTGTAACATCATCACCTAAGGGTACCAGAAGTAACCCCCAAAAATGACTTCCTGTGTGGTACCACTGTCCTGAGTTGCTCAACCACCTGTCTTCTGTTTACTGCTGAGCCCAGGAGTCTGTTTAGTTCCCGCTGAATGAATGGAAGCACCAATCCAGGTCAGGAGAGAGAGAAATAGAGAGAGAGAATGAGAATTACTCCCAGAGGACCATGAGAAAATAGATCAGGCCGGAGAAGCTGCCAGCACGCTTTGTTTTGCCTTTATGAAGTTTCTGGACATTGCTTGAGTGTTTCTGCATCATGAATGAGCAGATGAAGTGTTTAATGGAGATTTAGTAAAGAGTTTAAACTGAAGAACAACTTGGTACAATGAAGTAGCTACTCAAAGCTCGCGATTATCAGACTTTTTGAGATTCGCCATGTGATAAGACCTGTCGTTGTTGTTTAATCTAATCGTGTGAGATAAATACTATTGTGCACTCCAATCACATTCCAAATAAGATGTGTGTGCGCCGGTGCGTGTGTATGTGTACTGTATATAAAAAAGTCTGGTGCAGAAGTGAAATGTAAGCGTGGACAAAAGCCACTTTTAGAGAATTGAGGAATATAAATATATACAAACAATTATATTAAATAGAAGAACATTATGTCCTTAATCACATTTATTTATTCATTGATTGTAGCCAAACTAGTCCAGACTCAATAAAAGTCCATTCACATTAATTGTGTTTTAAGCGTCATATATCGCTGGGTCGCTGGACTTCCGGCTGGTACTAAAAATTCTAATACGACTGCGGTGTATAATTACATCAAGCGAATCGCGTGACTTCACATGTATGCATTCTCATTGGTTGTAGCAGTAGTTGCCATATTGCATCTTTTCATATTAGCAACAAAATTACAAGTTGAAGTCTGCTCAGCTTTGATGGATAGTCAACAATCTCAGTTGCTCATGGTGACTTGAGTCACCAGGTCTTCTTCTTCGAGTCTCTTTATCACTGCAAATCGCACCTTAAAATGAAAATTCTTTCATCATTTACTCACTATCAACTTTTATTGTATTAGACACAAAACCAGAAAGACCAATAGGGACCAACGGTTCTCTTTTAGAAACATTCTTCAAAATATCTTCTTTTGTGTTGTGCAGAAGAAAGTCATATAGGTTTGAAAGGTAAAGCGGTGAGTATATGATTAAATCATTTATATTTTTGGGTGAACTATCCTTTTTTTAAATGATGAATTTGCCTTAAGAATGGACAGTCAAGATGTTAATGCTTAGTAACATTGTTCGATTCTCTTATAAGTGTACACCAGCACTTTGTAGAATGAACCTGTGTAGTCTGTGAGAGTAAAATATGTTTGTGTATATTTGTGAGAGCTACAGTATGTGACAGCAAGATTGATCAGTGAAGGATAAGGAGAGACACTTCTCAACCTTGTTTCCCTTCCCCTCTCTTTTGTAATCAACTCATCTTTCCTCTTCACTGCTCCACCTCCCTCCTCTGGCCTGATCTTCTTTTTCTCCACGCTGCTCTCCTTGTCCTTTCTGTCCTCTCTGAAAATTTGAGTTTTCAAGATGCAACAGCTGGAGTACTACGCCCCACTGGATCCTTACCCACAATGCAATCTGTCCACTGAGCCATCTCTCTGTGCCATGAAATTATACTTTTTGTTTGGAAGGTTTTGTTGATATGCTTGACCGACATAAAATAATGAAGTGAATTAGTCATATCACATGCTCAGACTGTGACATTAATGACAAAATTATCTACAAATGCTGAGAGCATAATTATATTGGACCTATATTGTACTGATTGGAAAATTTGAGATAAATAGGAAAAATATTTAAGATTGAATGAAACTGTATGTTTAAGAGGGGAACTGGAATCCCCTGGTTAGGCCTGGCTTCCCTCTGAGTTTTTTTTCTCCTCCAATGGAGATTTGGGTTCCTCTCCACCGTTTGCATACTGTTTTGCAGTGTTTGCCTGGCCGGGGGGGGCTGCTAGAATTTTATAGTTTTATCTAATTAACACTGCATATAGGAATTTATAGTCTGTCTGATATTTGACCTGTGTTTTGACTTGCATAACCTTATACGTTTTGCTTATAGTCAATGTTTTCTTTTACAGCTGCTTTGTAACAATGCAATTGTAAAAAGTGCTATATAAATAAAGCTGACTTGACTTTTGACTTGACTTGACTTGACTTGACTTAAGCCATTGGTTACAGATTAATTCTGTACTGTTGAGAAAGATGCAAAAGTAAGTCAACCGTGTGCTTAAGGATTTTAATGAAGAGATATTTTCTTGAATTAAGGCCATGATGCTAATTAGCAGAAATATAGCAACGCGCCATGTGGTGACTGGTAATGTTTATTCATGGACATACGATTAACTTGCTTTAAAGGTGAGAAGACATTTAAGAATTTGTGGGATGTCTCAGTAGTTCATCTGTGAAGTTTTTCAGATCCTAATTTAGCAAAAAATAAAATAGTTCTCCCCTAGAGGTGCCTGTACGTGATGATTTTTTAGAAGCATTAGTTAAATCAGAGCTCTAAGCAACCCGGTCTTTGAGCACTTCCCCTTAAAGGGTATTTGGTTGTTAGGGGGTGACGTAAGGAATACAGTTTCCGGGTACAAGCATCTATTTATTTCAAAGGGGGAACAGCTGTTCATGAGCACTGTTTACTCGCATCGCCTATTTAAGCTGAGCATTTATTAAGTCACAGTATACACCACAGTCTCCAGGCGAACGGAATCTCCAACATCAATATTTGAATAAATTATGAAAACTGAATCACTGTCTAGCCATGTGGGATTTCGTTATGAAGCTTAAAGGAGATCGTGGTTTTCCTATAGTTTTACAGCTCGCTGCAAGCCATTTTTTGCTGTTTGCCAATAGCATCGTATTAAGCGTTTGAACCCGGAAACAGTGTATGGCGGTGCGTGACGTCAGACTAAACCACCGAATAGCAATCTGCTTATGAATCCAGTGTACACAAAAAACAGAATTATTACATACTGTCTGTTTTCTGGAAAACTGGAACCCCTGCAATGCACCAAGATGATGGAAAAGACATTCAATGTGTCTGTTTCATTTTATGTCCTCGTTTATCCCACTTTTATACTGTAATATTGAGACCTAATATGCATGCATATAACAGCTCCTATTTTCCAATTGAAAGAGGACATCTAACAAAAAAGAATATAATGTTCCTGTAGGCATTTTATATACATAGCAAACTGTTACGTTTGAAACAAAATAAAAAAGTTCATTTTATTTTCTTATTAAAAATATGACATGTATTGCATTGGATTGTTGATATATATATATTACATATATTGTGGTTTTCTGCATGCAGCTTCAGGACATGTGGTGTACTGGGATGTTTGCCATCAGTGCTAATTGGGTTTGTGATGTTGTATCTAGGTGATTTGTGTGGGATCATGATGCTTTGGGAGTGGAAAAGCAAAGCTAAACCTTTCGGCTCTACAGAGAGTAACTGTCCCAAAGCCTCTTGCTGGTACTCTGAAATCCTAATAAGTGTGGGTTTTATTTACTACAGCTCTCAGATTTCATTATTTGGTCTTTCTCTTGCCCTTATAGTCTCTGGTTGAATTTAATCTATGTCCGTGAGTACAAGTTATTGTTTCCCTCATTGCTATTTCCATAATCTTCATGTGATGAGATTTTTACATATCACCACAATCCAAACCTTGTAATAAGTTCACAAATTCACAAAGCAAGCTTAATGTTGCCTGAGGACGCGTGTGATGTCTCTTTGTGTGAGTTCAGCTAATTTTTCATCTCAAGATTATGGTAATCATGAAAGTAGAGGTACCCGGGGGCTGCACACTTTGTTGAAGCTTTTGGAGTTTTTGAACTGCTTGTTTGACAACATTATGTAAACTGCTCTGACGTGAGAGCCCACCGCATGCTGACTTTGTTTTCCTTTGTCATTGCAGATCTCGTCATTGGAGTGGCAAAGGATAAATTTGGGGCCATACAATCTGAGTACCAGAAGGTTAGTGAATGTGACTGTGACTGCTTGAATCTCCATGAGATCACGTGCTCTGCCTCCGCAGTTAAAGTGAAAGTTCACCCTAAAATAAAAATATCATCATTTTAAATAACACTCTTGTGTTGTGAGAACAGTGTCTCTTTTCTAATTCCACAAGGAAATTTCGTTTTTATATCATGAGCTTATTCCGAATGATACGCTTCTTCTATTATAAAGAAGTGTTGTTAAATGATTTTGGCATTAGACCCTGTAGTAAATAGGAAATGAAAGTATTTGTTGTTTTTTAGTAACCGGATTTAATTAAACAACAGCTCTTCCTTTGAAGTTCCAACTATATATAGTAAAATACATATGTGAGACAACTTTATGAACATCCGTTGAGGGGAAATGGTGATGTTTGCTCGGAGATACAGGACAGAGCCTCCCACATTATACAGTGTTTATTCCACAGTAAACTACTTTTCGATTCTGCAAATTAAAAGTGTATTTTGTAATTATTATAATTGTTAAATTCCTATAATTACAATTAAAGTTTATTGTCTTGTAATTGTTGACTAACTTTAAATGCTGATACTTATATCTACAGCATTTACAGTGCACACCAACATAAACACTTTTCACACAATATTTGCCTAAAATGTGTTAAATAATAGCAATATTAGCTGATATATTGGCTCGGTGGTCTATCAATATAATTCTGTATAATCATATGTTTTGTTTTGCTTGTTTCATTTACACAATAATCTGTATGTGACCGTCATTGTTGACCAAATTGTCATTGTAGTTTGGGATTGTCAAATGGGTCTAGTATCCATCGCAGACAATACATCTTCGTTTTATTTGCCATTTGTCTATTTCATTTGATTTTGCCTCTCATCTGTTCTGTTTCTTTCCTTTCTCTTCTTTTTTTTTGCTTTTTTGCATGCCTTCTTCATCTGGCCCCTCCCAGCCAGAAAACATTGTTCTGACGTTACAGGTAAAGTGTGTGTCCAGCCCTTTCAAGAACCAAACCTGACCCAAATCTCACCGTCCTCACGTCTAACATTAACAAAGCCCAGCCCTGCATTCATTCTAAAGTTACATACTAGACTTCAGGCTAGTTTTCCTTTCTAGAGCATGTCATCCATGGAATTTCCCTCACTTTTATGTATTACTAAGCATGTAATATAAAACTCACTGTTTCAACATACTATATTACATTTTTGCAGTTTAAAGTTTTGTAGAGACAAAAGGGACCAAATACATTATGAGGGACTTAAAAACATCTAATATACAAAACACATTAAATGATCACATATCATAATATGAATTGTCCCCAAACAGAAAAGAGAAAAACTCCTGAAACAGTATTTATAGCTTCACTTACGCACTGATAAAACAGGCCCTATGCTTCATGTATGAACCAAAAACTTGTCTTAGCTGGTAAGCTTTCTGCCATCACCAACAAGACGTTCAGCCATTGGCCGCGAGGGGAAATAAGCTTTAGAGAAGCACTTTTCGAGATTTTTAAATATGGAAATGCTCTACCCTTGAGAAAAAGCAAGGGTACTTGTTGACAGACAAAGCCTCTGGTTTAGTCAACGGATTAAGTTTATCCTCAGGCCAGCCTGAAAAAGAGCTCTGTTCATTCAGATGTGTATAATGCCACAGGACTTGTGCAAATGGATTTGAAAGCAGCATATGAAATAAACGTTTCAATAACATTATTTCATCATGTTACACACCATGGATCTTTTTTGTCGATGGTTTATAAAGGAAATTGTTTTTTCTGGAAGGCTTTTGAGACTAAGATGTTAGAGAAAGCACTTGTAAAAAGCTGCCTCTAGTAAACGTTTTTGTTTTGTTTTAATTTGTTCAGTTTATCAGCCCTTGTGTAACTTTTATGACCCATGCAAATATATTGCAGCTCATTAAAATTGGTGCTTTTTTGTTCCTTTATAAAACTGTTGATAGTGACTTTGTATACAGTATAATTGTAGTTCTAGTAGAATTACATTTACAGTAGATTTCATCCCTTTTTACTATAGTTTTACCTACAGTAGAGTATTAAATCTAAATGTTAAACCTTGTTAAACCTAAACTTTATATCCATTTAAACCTAAAGTACATTATTTAAATGGACAGTTTGAATGAAAATTGTGTCATCATACCTCATCATACTTTCCCTCTTCACTATTATGAACATATCGCTGCTGTCCTTCCAAAACCTCTTATGTCCAAATTCACTTTTTAAATAATTCAACGCAGTGTTGTCAAAGTTGACAACCCCTTTTTAATACGTTTTATTTGTTAGATATTTGCCAAAAAAATTGCAAAAAGAAATTAAGTGAGTAATAATAATGATTTATCGCAAGAATCATGCAATATGGAGATACAATGTTTCAGAAGGACAGCTGCGATATGTCATAAATAATGCATGAAGTGAATAGTCCCAATGGTTGTCCCCTTAACCTTTATTGTTTGAAAAAATGATTTGGATAAGGGTCTGGAATATGACAACAGTACTGTCCATATAAATGTAGTGTTCATTTAAAATTCCTTTCTAAAAGAGACCAGACCTAAACTGGGTTCGAGGACCCACTAGCAATAATTCCGCAGTTTGTTTTTTATTTATTTTCATGTCTAACCAGTGTTATTTTGTTGTTTATGCAGGTGATTTATTATGAGATTGGTTTCCTTGTGTGTGCCGCGGTGGGGCTGCTGTTCACTGTCTTGTTGCCGCTGGTCGGTCTGCTCTTCTGCTTGTGCCGCTGCTGCGACAACTGTGGAGGTGAGATGCACCAGAGACAGAGGAAGAATGCAGACTGCCTTCGAGGACTGCTGACCACGCTGTTACTCACCACCACTTTCATCATCACGTAAGTTTAGCTTTTTTAACGTCCGTGTGTACTTACAGTATGTGTGTAATGTGTAAGGCTCTGTCCAATCCCATGTTTCATATGATATTTATGGTTGATATATGGTTGTATCAATATCACATTGTTAGCTTATTCACTTTCAAGCACCAGACACTGTTTGAATCAATCGAGTCTCCTCTGACACAAAATGTTATATTAGAGGCAATAGAAGACCTCAAGTAACTTGCGCAGTTAATCCCCCCAAAGACGCATTCACAGTTTCCAGGGGGACAAGGGTACACTTGAGAAAGAAATACGTCCAGATCGCACAAAGGCAGGAGCTCCAGGGCAGCACCGGCAAACAGAAGAGAGTGTTTGATGTTCCTATGTTTATGGATTCAGCTGGCTCGCTCTTTATTAAAGATTCCATAACACATGCCTGGCTGCCTGGAGACGAGCATCTCTCAGCTCATTTAAACATCTCCTCTCGTGCTTACTGATATTAATGAAGCCACTGTATACACCGATCTCTTCAGGGGGATATTAAAACGTTTCAATCTTGGTTTAAAGAATAAGAAGCACCATGCAGTGTTTTGGTGGAAAGTTTTGAATGAAAATGTTTCAATGGTGGACCCCTCACGGAGAGAAGAGCTGTTTCCTTGATTTTGGAATAGCTCTGGGGTCCGAACAGCTCTTGGGTTAAAGGTTAAGAGTCGAAAAAGGTACTTTAATAATGTGCTTTTTAAAAAATCTGTATTCCTCACGAGGTGAATCCATGGCAGTTTGTGTTATGTTCCGGATTTCCACAGAGCAGTTTGTTTCGCTTTTCCTGGATGTCAAATAGTTATTGTACGTTTGCCTGATAAGCTCTGGCTTTTTCTAAGCTGTGCTGGTTTTTCGTAGAACAGTAAGCATAATTTAGTCGTGATGAATTATTAAAGACGCGACCCAATTATGACAAGAACATTCCTCATTAGTGCCATTTAGCTTTTAAGAGGAAAAGCAGCATTTCATAGGCATGCTGTCAACCCCGTCATGAACACAATGGTGTGATGGTCAGGCAACATGAAAGCTTGAGGCGTGTGTGACTCTTATTTTTCTCATGTATTGCCTCGAACAGTGTGTCAAGCTTGAATCTCTCAGACATTGAATAGATATTTGTGGTTCTTTTACATTTTACATGTTTAGCATGACGTTGTTCAGCATGTAGCATGAATGGTTTGCTACAGTTTGTTCTGCCTTGCATGTTTTGTGTTTTGTGCCTGGCTCACTATGTATATGATGTCAGATCGCCATGTGCTGATGAGCTTAAAATAGACGCACACTATTTCTGTTATTTTCAAATGACTGCTCACACAAGTGTGTGTCTTGTTTTCGGAGAAAAGGTCGCCCTTTAAAACACAATGATACACTGTCATAATACTCCATGCTGTTTCATCATACATTCGTTTCAATCTGTGTTTAAATCTATATTTGATCAGTCCTTAAAAGCACTAGTTTAATGAAACATACATCATGAGTTTGACATTTGCATAGACAAGACATCGGGGTTTACATGATGTTATTATCATAGCTGACGTCATTATCTTAAATCTAATGTCACACATATTTTAGATTCTTCATTGCTGTCTATGAGACACAAGAGTAGAGATCTGGCTGCTGCTCTTAAAGAGTGTGATGCCCAGGGCACTGAAGGTCCGCGGGCTCGCTGCTCTTCTGCCAACCCCAGAGCTCAGTTTGCAGAAGCGGCCTGTCAAATCCAATACAGTGCAAAATGTGAAGCCTCCTGGCATCCATAGTGCAGCTGGGCTTTGCAACGCTCACTCATTTCATTCATTAAGTAACTCCATTTAATCATCGAAAGCCTACATTCATGCAGCATTTATGCTGTCGACTGTAAGACTTGGGCCAGTATTTATCTTTGGACAGATCTTGATTCGGTTTGTGTAACAAGTCGTTCTAGGCAAATACACATGCAGGGTGACTGTATGTCATAGCATGATGATGACCCACCAGCCGTAAATAGACAGATTGCAGTGTAAGCTTTCCACACATTTGTCATATATGACTATTGTTTTATTTTGAAGGCGCTTGGTCTTTTTAGCTTTTTATTGAAGCTTTATTTTGCTGGTATTGCTAGGTTTAAGATTTGTATCACCTACACAGTTAAATAAGTATACAACTTTTAGGGAAATTAAATCTAGCTGACTCGATCCCAGGGATTGCACGTACGGTATAATGCAATGTAAGTCGCTAATCCGTCTGCCAAATGCATACATTTCATAGAGATGTTGACTGTATTTACAGACTTACACATCCAGTTAGCAATTTTGTTTTGTATGTTCATAGCAGCTTTGAAACAAAACCATCTTGACCACTACCATCGGTCCATCGTGCACAAATGAAAATCAGTCTGTTTGGAAGATGAATAGTGTTTAGCAAAAATAAAACCATCCACAGTATTTTAGCGTAACACAGTGAAAAGAGTCATAAAGCTTTGTTTGTGTGGTTAATAATGTGTCCTCCTTCTGTCCTACACATGAATGGAAAAGGGAAATGATTGTCTCACACTTCAATTACCCACCCATTCTGGCCTACTTTCACAGCACACACATGGGGCTCGATGCTTGCGTATGCGCAAATATACTCATAGCTTAGGCGATTTTAAAAGGAACACTCTCGACTTCCTCTGCAATAACAAAATCATTTAGAAACCAACAGTCTTCTTGTTGAAATCTAAAGAGGATTTGTTTTTAACTAACACCATATTACACCTTTATCACATGTCAAGAAAAGTAATCTCATCTCGCCAGTCCATGCTTAGATTAAAGCTGTGAACTTCATGCAGTCTCTCAAAATAACTTTATAAGATGCCAATGTTTTTAAACCAGTCAAAGTTTATGTTTATGTAATATCTATGTAGTTGCATGCAGTCTACAAAACTAATTTCACGTTCATTTTACTAAAATGGTAGTTTAAACAATATTTTCCCATTTAAATTCCTCCTCTCCACCCATCTTTCCAATATAGCACTGACCCTCAGCCTACAGTGGCTCTCTTTGTCTGGGTCAGTAGCTCGACTGTGTCGTGGTGGTGGGCCGATCGTGTTACAGATCTGCTGAGCGCTGGGGAAACATCAGGTACCGGGAACGCCAGCGTCGTGGGGCGAAATCAAACCCGATGGGTCATCTTCTGTTTAAAGAGGCAATCAATGAGGTTCTCACCCCCACCCTGCTCTTCAACCCTCCAAAGAGGCATTTTGAAACAGGGATGCTGTGGGACTAACTGCTGAGTCCAGGCTACCTGAATACAGAGATCATTGTGGAAGTAACTTGACTCTTGCTTCCTTTAGTCTACATGGACATTCTTGAGTGCAATGAAGCAACACAAATAATACAGGACAATTTGACCATCATGCCAACATGAAGATATTATTGAAAGCTAGATGTTCTTAACAAAAAAAGGGGCATTTCTCTGACATTGGCTGCATCTGAAATCAAATACTTTGACAGTACGTACTGAATTTGAATAGGTACCTTCCTATCGGCCTTTAAAACAGTACGTTCTATATAGTATAAGTGGGAATAGTATCAATTCATTTCGGACATACTGCATCCCCCATGTTGTATGATCATGTGACCCATATGCTCTTTGACCTATGACGTATTAACAACAACCTATACGTAAGCGCTGATAAAAACATAATTTAGTCACGAGAAATTCATTAATTGGCACTTACATTAAAAACGGACGACCGCCTTAAAGTTTTCCACTATATTTATTTCATTTACTTTCGAAATTTGACCGTTGCTCAGCTCCTGTGGCATCATGGGATAGATAAGTGCCCATCCGATGCATACTCACAAATCTCTGCAGAAGTAGTAGACCATCCGGGTATATCCGGGTCAATTCTTCAAAAAACATTCACTTTGTGTTCAACGGAACAAAATAAAAGATGCAATAATTGTTCCTACTATGGTAGTCAATGGTGCCCCAAAATTTTTGCTAACATATTCCAAATTATCTTTCTTTGTGTTCAACAGAACAGAGAAATTTATGCAGATTTAGAACAATTTTGGGGGGAGTAATTCATGACAGAATCTTTGGGTGGAGTAGCCTATCCCTTTAAACTCTCATAGTTTTTTTGTGTTTTGAAAAGACACCTGAAATGTGAATTTTTATTCCCTCAAACCCAAACATAATCTCTCAGGTTAAGACAATGTGACAGCTCGACTATTGTACCGTCATGCGTGAGAAATAATTACCACATTTCTCATCCTTGGTCACATTATTATATTGAGGTGTCACTTTCTTAGCTGTTTCAGGCAAGATAGAGACTTCAGTTTTAGTTTTATGTGATTTGAACGTTATTTATAAGGTTGCTGGTTGCTTGATTCTCAATTCTGGTTCATATGAGGTTCCCTAGTGAGAAAGGAAAGTTTCAGGCTTTCTCAGGCTGCCCTCTGTGTGGAATGCACTTTGCCATCCTCAAAGCCTCTTTGTTTACTGCATGCTATGTTTTCCCTGACCTCAGAACAGAGCAGATAGTGCGCTTACCAATAAAGAGAGAGGAGGACATTGTGAGTAAGGGGGAGAGAATGCAAACAACAATGAGGCTTTGTAGAAAGCTATCTGTTTCGGATCTCTAACAGTCTGTTGGTTTCACCCTGTGAGCATTTTATTGTGGCCCCCTTATCTGAATACAAAGCCACGGTGTTTCACTTTGTGTGTATGTATCTATGAAATATTTCAACTTTAAGCACTTTGTCAAAAGATTGATTTTTACAGTTCACCCAAAAATAAGATGTTATCTTTTACTCATCCCAAGTTGTTCCAAGTCTGTATAAGTGTCTTTGTTCTGATGAACAAAGAGAAAGATATTTGGAAGAATGATGACAACAAATCATCTGCGACATTTAAAGGGACAGTTCACTTAAAAATAAGAATTCTGTCATCATTTACTCACCCTCAAGTTGTTCCAAATCTGTATAAATGTTCCAAGAATTGCTTGGAAAAATGCATGTAATGCGAACAGTTCTTGGCCACCATTGACTGCCATAGTAGGAAAAATGACAATGGTTGTCAAAAGTGCCCCAGAACTGTTTGCTTTCCTGAATTCTTCACAATATCTTCTTTTGTGTTAAAGAAATTTACAAAACAATTTTTCTTACTATGGCAGTCAATGGCACAAAAATTCATAGACTATTTCGCAACAGTTTTGTTTCTCGAACAGAACACCATACATGTACACTGTCTAATTTTTGGTCCTTTGTGTTGGCAGCTGTGATGCATCTTATCCTGCAAAGCCATTTATCTAAAACACTTCAAATTCACCCACACTTTCATCTTATTATATTGCTATTACATTCATGCACAATACCAATAAACAGTGATTCACACATTTTGACGCAACAGTACAATATGACTTCCTTGCATAACTTCAATATTGTTGCATAAGTCAATCATGGCTTTTGTCCCATACTGCAGTAGAAGCATGTAGTGTAGGCACGAGCCTAGAGAATGAAGCTCAGTTAGGATGAATGAATCATAAATGTGTTGTAAAATACATTAGGGCTTATATTACTTGTCAGGGTCCTTTCAATCTTGTTTCTACCTTTTTCTTTTTGGGGAAAACTCACCTTTACCCCAATATAGGCCTATTTAAAGTATAGTTCTTAGCCATCTGTGTCAGATGAAAGCACTTATTCACTGCGTTGCATAACACAAGTCTGTATGAACGTGTTCTCTTACTTTATAGAGTAGACCTTCAGCAGTAAGATTTTGCCATTCAATAAAGATTTAGGAGAGTATTCCCCAAACAAGACCAGTTTGGTAGGACAGCATAGTCTGTGTAAGAGCATGTGACTTCTGACTGTGTTAAAGTGCCGCCACCTACTGGCACTCCAAGCTATAGCTTTTATTATCAAGTATCTCGTTTCTGCTGCCAGTGTAACAACACTTTATAACAATAGTTGACTTAATGTTGAGTTTGTAGAAATAATTCTAAAATTTATCCGATTTATTCAGTTTTATTAAAGGATCACCCAAAAATGAATATTCTGTTATCGTTTACTCGCCCTCAAGTTGTTCCAAATCTGTACACATTTCTTTGTTCTTTGTACACAGAGAACGATATTTGGTAGAATGTTTGTAACCAAACAGTTCTTGGTCACTATTCACTACAGCGTTTATTTGCTCTGTTGAACACAAAAGAAGATATTTTGAAGAATGTAGAAAAGCAGACGGTTCTGGGCCACTTTCGACTACCATTGCTATTTTTCCTACTATGGTTGTCAATAGTGGACAAGAATTAACTGTTTGGTTACAAACATTCTTCCAAATATCTTACTCTGTTTCACCAGAACAAAGAAATGAACACAGATTTGGAACAATTTGAGGATGAGTAAATGACAGAATTATCATTTTGGGTTGAACTATTTCCTTTTACTTAAACAATTCTATTGGGTTTACTCAACGGGTTTGTGTGTATATATCTATGGCAGGGGTGGCCAACCCGCGGCTCGCGAGCCTCATGCGGCTCTTTAACTAGTTTCATGCGGCTCTTCAAAGCTTCAAATCTTCAGCGTCCCTTCCGCTCACTCCACCCTAACTGTGTGTTCACACCGGGCGCGAATGAGGCGTCAAACGCCAGTGATTTACATGTTAAGTCAATGTAAAGACGCGCTTGCGGCGCGAATGAGGCAGCGCGAAAGACGCGAATTGCGTTAGTTGAAAAATCTGAACTTTGGCGAAAATTTGCGCCGCGTTAACCAATCAGGAGCCTGCTCTAGTAGTGACGTAGACGACGTAGCCCCTCATATGAAGCGAATTTCACGCGCGAATAGCACGAATGACACAAAATGTTCAAGCGTCCAACTACTCGCGAATAGCGCGTTTTTGACGCCTCATGTGAACACACAGTAACATCGAACAGGAATTTCCAAAAGGGACTGAACTTCGCAAGAACAAGTTAGCACACAATGTTAACTGTTGAAAATTACTGATATTATCATGTTGGTGTGGTTATTTTCATTAGATCTGGCTGAGCAGAGGTCTGTGAATGCGTGCATACATGATTAAAAGATGATGTTAATGTTTACCCATGTGTATGATGTGGCTCTTTGCAGTAACACAGAAAAAAAAGTGGCTCTTAGTCTCTGACTAGTTGGCCACCCCTGATCTATGGTTTATCGTTGTTCGGTTTGTGTTTTTAACATTTCTGTTTTTAATCCATCAGGGCAGGGGTCCTTTGTGCATACGCTGCCAATCAGAACCTGAGTTCTCAGCTGAAGAGCATGAGGAAGCTGGTGAAAAGTAACTTGAAAGACCTGCACACCTTCGCCAATCAGACCCCAGCAGTGAGTACTGACACCCAGACAGACAGGATAGACATGACTGACGGACAATACGTTCACATATAGAATATATAAACCGGGTGCCCTGGACAGTTGTTAATGGTTAACTGCTCTGTCATCTTTCTCAGCAAATCGATTACTTGATCTCTCAGTATGGCACTGTGAAGGAACATGTGCTCTATGACCTTGAGAGTGAGTATGTCATGGGTCATCTTTGAGTTTTGTCTTTTTCTGATGTGAGCGCTGGTGTTGATTCTGTGCTTTTTTTTGCAGATGTAGGTCTGCTCTTGGGTGGAAAGATACACGAGGAGATGGGAAAAGATGTGCAGCCTGCGCTTGATGCTGCGCTCAGCATGTATGCAAGTATGTCACTCGTCTAGATCTTTCTTCCTTCCTTTCATTCTTTCTTTCTTTCTTATTCTGCCTACACCCTAAATGGTACACCTTTTCTTGGATACATATTTATTGTAATATATCAGATTACATTATGCGAATACAATACTGGTAATACTATACAACCCGTTGCTTAGTAGTGTCTTATTTCACTGTTTGTCTTTGATTTGTTAGTCAAAGTGGAGAAAGGCATTAAAGGTAAACCACCTGACTGGTCCTTCCTGTGACTTTTTACCTGTAACGTTGTGAACGGCTCCTCATTCTTTCCCTTCAGCACCTGGCCCAGTTATTTACCCTGTTTGTTGTTGCCTCCTTCCTTGGTGGATCCCGCCCATCTTGTTCCCATTCTGTCATTATGTGCTCACCATCTTGTCATTTCAAAGCTTTATGACTTTCTTTCTTCTGCAGAACACCAAAGAAGATACTTTGAAGAAAGTTGGTACAGCAACAGCACCCATTCGCTTCTATTGTATAGACACAAAACCAATGCAAGTGAATGGGGGCCAGTTAACAACATTCTTCAAAATATCTTCTTTTGTGTTCTGTGGAAGAAAGAAAGTCAAACAGGTTTGAAATGACAAGAAGCTGAGTAAATGATGAAAGAATTAAACTTTTGGGGTGAACTATTCCTTCAAACTAAGATACCTGATCATGGTCATAAAGTATACCAAATGTAACAAAGGCAACAATCTGACCACATTATGGACAACATTGTGTGGAGCATGTTTGGTTATTTGTTCCGCAGACAATACTGAATGTTTTGTTTTTGAATGTTAACTTGCATGGCTGTTTGTCCCATCTCTTAGCAATGCAAGACACCAAGGATACTCTAGAGAACGTGGGTTTGACGTTGGAGACTTTGCAAGAAGGAACAAGCAAACTGCAGGCTAATCTCAGCAGTGTGCGTAGCGGCCTCAACAACGCCCTCAATGATCCTGTCTGCGCAGACATGCGCTCACCTGCAGCCAATGTGTGCCGCAACATACGCAGCACCCTTCCCAGACTAGAAATCTCAGCCAACTACTCATCGGTATTACAATTGCACAGATCTTTTTTTTTTCGTAAAAGTGACACCATTGACAACAATAAAGTTCACACATGCCTCTATTTTGGTAGTTGCCTGATGTAACTGACCAGTTAGACAAAGTGAATGAAGTTCTAAGGACGGATCTCGGGCAAATAGTTGAAAAGGTAATTTTTGACCGATATACAGTATGCTTGCATAGTTTTAAAGGTCCAGTGTGTAACTTTTGGGTGAATCTATTAATAGAAATGCAATATAATATACATAACTTTGTCTTCAGAGGTGTATACATGTTTTTATTACCTTAGATTCTAAGGTAATAGGCTTAGAATGAGCTATAAGGCTTAGAATGAGCTATTTCTATCTACGTACACCGTGGGTCCCTTACATAGAATTCGCCGTGTTGTTTCTACAGTAGCCCTAAACGGACAAACTACTCTACAGAGCGGGTAAATACGTTATCTCCTTTGGCAAAAAACGGAAATGTGACAACATCCTAGCCCTGTTTCAGCCACCGTAGACTAAGGCTTTGAAAGGGGGGATGAGCGGTGAAGTCAGCCGTTGGTTGCAATTTGCAACCTCACCACTAGATGCTGCTAAATTTCATACACTGGACCTTAAGGCTGCATTAAACTGTCTGCCTAGTTGTTGGTTTATGTTAAATACAAAATGTCAGTGCAAGCCATTTTACCTCCATAATATGATTCTTATCTGTATTAAACAGGGATTTACATCTTTCAATGACACGCCCACCATGGTAAAAGACCAAACCCGGAGTATCATTGAAGGTGCATTGTCATAGATTGTTTTACATAGCCAAAGATTCCTATTTAATTTCTTTCTAGTAAACTTTTTTCTTGAAATCTGTAAAACATTTGTAATAACTTTGTCATTGGACCTGCGGTTTCTTCTCTAGGGGTCAGAGGTCTGCTGGACAACATTGGCTCTAACATCTCCAATTTTACCAAGCAATTTCCAGTTCACAGCACTCTGACCAACTTCACAAAAATGATCACTCACACACACTCACAAATAGAGGACATCTACCCACAGATCGATCAGATGGATTTCTACAGGTACGTCTGCATGTCAAAGCCACGCATAAACCAGCAGTAGACCACCATACAAAATGCAAAGTTACAAACTCCTTATGTTCAATCAAAAATGTCTTCAGATGCTCATATAATTCTGGTTCTTTCAGGTGGATTTGTTGCATTACCCTTTGCTGCATGGTGGTGCTAATCCTGGCCTTCAATTTTTTGGGTCTGTTGTGTGGGATTCTGGGATTTGACCGGCACACTTCCCCGACCACACGCGGTTGTGTGTCCAACACGGGAGGAAACTTGCTTATGGCGTGAGTGTGAATATCAAACATTAACTTACAAATCGCAGTGGAAAACAGTTTTGTTTGTGCTGATTTACACACGCTTCCTTTGTGTCTCAGCGGCGTGGGATTCAGCTTCCTGTTCTCTTGGGTGCTCATGGGAGTGATAACCGTTCTGTTCTTGGTTGGGGGAAATCTGGAGAAGCTTGTTTGTGAACCTTTCCAAACCCGACACCTGTTCAAGGCAAGAAAATCGACAGCATCTCATAATACAAAATCAAGGAAACAGTGTTTTTGTCAAATATTTGCAAGGATGGGTTACGTTTTTAAAGTCAGTTCCAACATCCCTCGGATACGGAACTGATAATACCAAACAGTTGAACTAACTTTATTACATAGTTGACCTTCTGAATGTAGGTCAATATTGACTTTTGAGCTTTTAGTTAACTGAAACACGGTATGTATGACAACTTCCCTGTTTGACTCACTCATTCAAAAGCAAAGGGATAATGTTCTCTGTATTTATTGTGTTTAGGTGCTGGATACTCCCAACCTTGTTCAGTCTTCTTGGAAAAACTTCATACCAGGATATCTGTACAATGACCCCGAAATGGATCTTACAGCGGATTCTCTCTACAGGTAGCTCAGGCCTGTAATGCGCATCCTAAAAACCGACACGGTTCAGACCACCAGAGTTGTTTTAAAGTGTTGAGTTTTTGTTTCAAAGCAAGGTTTTTTTTATAACACGATTTCCTGACAGTTATTATATATATTCTGAAACATGGATATATAGTACATATTGTATATAAAATGCTTCCAGAAAGCATGTGGACACTTAAAAAAACAGGTGATAACATTTACCATAGACATGCATAATGACCAGAAAGTGTCCAAAAATTTTCTTCATTTTTATAGGTTATTATATTATAGACTATTTCCCTTTAAGTATCTTTATTTATTTAAAAGTGTCTAAATCAGGGGTGTCAAACTCATTTTAGGGTAAGGGCCGGATGGAGAGAAAAGTGACAATGTGCGGGCCGAATCACCTTTTTTAAACCATATTGCACCAAATTACAAATGAATTAGCAAAAAAACTAGAAAGACATACTGTTCTGTAAAAGGTGCATTTAATAAATCCTCAGAACGGTTCAATAACACTCTTATTCCTCTTTGAAAAACTATTTTGTTTAGGTAAAGGCAATCAAAACCCTTTCCTTTGAATATGAATATTTTTGGTCAGATAGTTTTTAAACTAGTAATGACAAAAATGCAACAGACTCTATTTGTGTACAGACGGTCACATTAAATATGAACCATACAAGCTATACAATATAATTCACTAATAGGAAAAACTGCCTTAACATATTTAACAATTAGTACAGTAGTACAACTTCACTTTGGATATGAACATTAAATATATACTAGAAATTCCCTTTAACAACAAAAGATCTAGATCGCATCTGCATTATGATTTTAATTCCTGACATCTCTTTTCTTCAACCACATCAATCTCATGATGTCATTTATCTGTCTGTTTGTGAGTCGAGAGCGCAGGTTGGACTTGTTAATGTTCATTACCGATTCTTGATGAATTCTCCCTCTGAAAACGGCTTTGATCCCGCTGCGATTTCGTTGGCAATCAAATAGCGTTACAGCTTCATCAGTCTCCGTTCTTTTTGTGAACATTGACTGCTTTTTTCCGAGGCTAAAGTTAAATTATTGACTTTTCGAAGTTGTCCAGTGTATTTATCATATATCTCTGCGTATATCTCATAGTGCCGTTTAATATTGTCCTCGTTTTGCACAGCCACGGCTTGTGAGCAGATTAAACATACCGGCCTACCGTTGAACTCACAGAAGAAATACGTCTTCTTCCGTCAGTTTTCTTTATTTGGACATTTTAAAATCACTAGTCCTTGCCGCACAACTTAGCCGACTTTGTTTTCGAAATGTAGGCGGCGCTTTAGAATGCGCATGCTTGTTAGGGGTTCCGGCAGAAGCCCAATTAAATGATCAATGATAAAATAAAAAAATTAATAAAACAAAACATAATATGGCAGCGAAAACCTGATTGTATAAATAAACTTTAAATTAATTAAAATAATAATAAACTTTTATTTCATATTTGTATAATTTTTCAAATCTTCCCTCGGGCCGTATTGGACGCCTTATCGGGCCGGATACGGCCCGCGGGCCGTATGTTTGACACCCCTGGTCTAAATGCTCAAGGGACTGCTCCGTTTTAGGACAAACTGTCCAGCAGATGGCAGTAACAGCAAAGATTTGAGTTAATGGTGATGGTAACATAGTAAAGACTTGTGAAACATACTGTATGGCCTATAAGCCTTTTTTATTTCAATTAAAATAAAATAATAGAAAATAGTCTAATGAAACAATTCACTTTCTTCCTCTTTCATAGTAACTGCAAGGACAACAGAGGGATTTACACGGCTCTAAACCTGGATAAGATCTTCAATATCGCATCGTTCTTTAACGCCAGTGTTGTGAGTGGATCAAAGGCTTAGTCCATATGTGCACACAGATCACTGCTAAATGTGTACTGACATTCAGAGTCACTCTGGGATTGCTGTTTACACCAGATGGCATTATGAGGGTTGCTTATAAATGTTTAATGACAGCTAACAGACAGCAAATTTCAATGTTCAGACAAATTGTCATTGTTAAATTACAGTTAACTTAATTAAATTAAATGAAACAATTTACACAAAAGTGAAAATGCTTTTTTGATGCTAGACACAATATAATATTCCTCAGTAACGCATTATAACTAAAAAGCTCTTTGCTAAACTGCCAATCTTGCTTTACGGGTCAGTGCGTGCCAGTCTTGTAGCACATGATGAGTTTTTTTTCTTGAAGATTTCAGTCAGCTGAATGTTCGGTGTTTAATGTTTAGTACCTTCATATTCACAAAGCAGTGCAGATATTTTAAATAAGTATGCCGATCACTGTGCCACGTTTACTATAAATCAGTTGCTGATAGTTGAAATGCAACACTTGGTTCTTTCGTAACATTTGTGAACAAGATTTTCCAATACCATGTTGGTTGTTTTTCTCTGTATTCTGGGTTTTGGCAAAATATCTCTAAATGTTTCATGAATGGCAATTTGAATCATTTTATATACCGCATCTATAAATTCCTTCATTTCAGTCATAGAAGAATGAATTTCATTTTCAGTTCAAATCCCTATAAACCTTCTGGATTCAGTGTAACAGTGGGCAGTTTTACAGTGGGGCTCAAAACTCTGAGACCACAAGTCTGTTTTCGTTTAAACATGGAATGTTTAAAGTATAAAAAATTGTTTTACATTTGGGTAACAACCTCACACAAAAGGCAAGATTGCCTTATTTTCATTAAAGCACAAGATGCTCTTAGGAACATTCTCGAATCATGCTGAGATAACTTTAGGTTCAGCACAAGCTAAAAGTCAAATGCATGCTAGCAATAACAAAAAAAACTTATAAAAATTTTAAGATCTACATATAATAGAACATTTTAGATAGAAGTATGTAGGTTCTTCAAGAAAATCTGGATCAACAGTTATAATGTACACCTGATGATCTCTGTTGGTGTAGGACGATCTCGGTCTTATAACATTCACTCTTGTCTTTCAACAGTACTCCAGGGACGTGTCGAGAAAGTTTGAAGGGATGAAGGTGGATCTGCGGGGCATTGTTCTTCTGGAGTCTCAGGGCAAACAGAATCTCATCAGCTTCACCGAAACTGGCATTAATGAGATCAATTTTGCAGCTTATTTGGCAGAGGTACCAAACATATTGATAGAAATATACACAACATTTTAGGTCTATAGCGCTATTTACAAATGTTTAACACAAGACAATATGAAAACAAATTATAGGATTAATATAGGATCTTAGAAAAAAATCTACTGTGGCAAAGAGTGTTAAGGTGAGTCAGGTTCTGTTTTGCGCATCTGTGCTGTATGAGCTGTAGAAGTCATATTATATAATAATATAACATATAATTTACATAACAAATTGTGAAGACAGTTATATATTCATAAGATTTTAACCATGCAATTTTCGCATACTGTTTCAATATTAACAAAAGTGTGTCTCGATATATACATGTATCAGACATGGTTTGGTTTGTTTCGCAGCTTAATAAAGGCGTGACACGCATTGATCTGCTCACGTTTGCCAATGACCTCGATTCTCAAGCCGATCAGTTGGTGAGGTTTATTTTCTTTACAATTACTGTAAATGTCTTAACTATCAAAATCTGTTTTAAAAACGCACAGTATACACACACAGTGATGAATGTAAGTGTAAATAATTCCTTTTGCCTGAACCTATTTTACCAAACTACGAATTTTCCCATTCACTTTGGTATATATATGTTTTATCTCTCTCTTTTGCAGGTAAAAGGAACATTGCAGACTTCATTAAAGGGACATGCTAGCACTGTAAGACAGATCTACAACCAGCAGGTCATCCCTCTGGAGCAATCCATGGTAATTTATCCCTATTTTCATGATCTGTTTTGTATTAAACCTGATAAAGTACATTTGATGACTGTCATTGCTTTTGACAATGTTTATTTTTACTTACTCCACATCTCAAATTAATTCTGATTCAATGTATGGCTTCCAAGAAATATGTGAAAGCAAGGGTAAGCCTGAATCCAACAGTTATTGATACAGTACATAACCTACGACGGTTGTTTTCTCGTTGTGATATCAACCTTGTTTCTTCTGTCATACCATCAGGAAAAAAACATCTTCATTTACAGTCACCTTTGTCTTGAAATGTTTATATAAATTTAAAAAAAACAAGTTTGCCATTACAGTTGACGTAAAAAGTGTCAACTATGGCTTCTTGCTTAGGTCTACTCCCATTGTTTTGTTCACAACTGACATTTCATTATATAGGAAATGTATGTGTAATAAAGGCTATTTGTCCTGTAAATAATAATACCAGAATGCTGAAAGATGCTAACATTTGGAGTTTCCACTGCTGAAATGTCTAAATGAAGTTTACCAAACAATGTATTTTCCCCATGTATCCCGGGATATATCTTAACTTGACATAATGATTGCATGTCATCCATGTGCACCTATAAGCATGCATGCATGGTGTTATGTCACACGGCTGGTTTCCTAAAAACTATAATTTACAGTAAATGTTTTGATCAATGTTCTTTCAGTGTCTCAAATATTTGTATTTTTTTTACTTTTTATTATTTTACTTGAAAATGTAATGTCAATATAAGGTCACAATATTTTGGACACAAGGTGATTTTTGCTGTTTGTGTGTTACAGAGCACGCTTAACCATAGCATCAGATTCCTGGAGAGAACTTCCTCGGATTTGCCTGTACGTTTCTCATATTTCAAATGTTTTTGTCATGCTTATACTTACAACAAGTGCATTACAGAGTTTCTGATAAGCTGTGAATGTACTTTCATGTAGGTCAGAGTTTCAGCCATATTAGCAGCCGTTGATGCTGCCCAGTTTCTAATTTCCAACAATGCAACACTGGTGGTCAATCGGGTATGTGAGCCAGAAGCATGCCAAATACTTCCACAGAAATACAAACTGATTTATGTAATGCAAACTGATGGTGAATGTTCATCGCACCTACAGGAAACTGAGAAATACAAACAGACTCTTATTGGCTATTTCAAACAGTATACGGACTGGATCAAGACATCTGTGAGTATTATTGCATACAAGAATTAACGTTGATATTGATATTAGGTCCGTGGCGATCAGTTTGTAGTGTTAGTGTTAAGTTTATTACTGTTGCTGTCTCATTTTAGCTAGCCATGGAGGTAGCTACCTGTAAACCCTTCAGTAATATCGTGGACACAGTTGAGATCCTGGGCTGCAGTTTTCTGCTGGATTCAATGGTGAGACCAACTATTAGTTTCGTCAAGAATATTGTTAACTGTGCATGAAGTAGTTTTAGTATCAGGTAGTGAAAATAGTATTTACCCCCCAAAATGAAAGCTTTCATGATCATTTACTCATGTGACCCACGTTGCATTGCCAACAATTGCTGACACTCCTGAAAAAAACACTTACAATTTAATTTTTGTATTTCATTGAATAGCATATTGATAAATTTTGTAACGTGCGTTCTAGCATACTGAGGCTTCTGGGTGGTTTCAAGAAATCATGCGTTTATTTGTTGCAGAACACATTCTGGTTCGGACTGGGCTGTTCCACGCTGTTTTTGCTCCCTAGCATTATCCTCTCTGTGAAGCTCTCCAAGTTTTACCGCAGAATGGACACAGAGGATGTCTACGACGAGTAAGTGTCCCAAAACTTTAGCGGGGTACTTAAAGGGATAGTCCACTCAACAATAAAAATTCTGTCATGAATTACTCAAACTCAAATTGTTCCAAACCTGTATACATGTCTTTGCTCTGTTGAACACTAAGAAAGATATTTAGAAAATGTTAGCGAATGAGATTTCTGGGGTGGCAAAAAATGGTAGTCAAAGGTGCCCCAGAACATTTTGTTTTCCTAAATTCTTTGGTGTTTAATAGAACGAACGGAATATACAGTTTGTTTTTACTATAGTAGTCAATGGCGCCCCAGAAATCTCAGTTGCTAACATTATTCCACATATCTTTCATTGTGTTTAACAGAACAAAGAAATTTATACAGCTTTGGAACAACTTGAGATTGAGTAATTCATGACCGAATTTTCATTTTTGGGTGGACTATACCGTTAAAAGAGTAATGAACCATGTAAATTCACATCACTTTGTTTTATAGGAGAGATTGCAATTGACTATGTTGTGTTCTATGCATTAATGAATTTGAAGTATTAAATGTCCAACAGGTAAATATTTACTTCTCTGTGCTTTCCATCTTTTCTTTCTCTCTGCGGCCTCTAGGTCCTCAGTCTCGGGGACTTGGCATTTCACATTATGATAACCATTCTTGCTATTTCCTTCTTCATTCTTTGTGTCTCTCTGTCCAGCACTTTGCACTTTACAAAATATATGTACAGTATATATTAAACAAAGTGTTTTTTCAACATCCATGTGTTTACAGTCGAAAATCATTGCGATTGACTAGTCACCAAGTGTCTTGAGCAGAGAATCCATTTTGACATCTGCGTGATATCTCTGCATCACTCCAGTGTAACATGTTTGCTTGTCTTGCTTGTATCTTTTTAGCATTGAGATTCCTATGAAAACGTAAGCCGTTTTCCGTTACGCTTTTGCTGTCTACTATTTGAAGACATCTCTTTCCTGTTTTGTACATAAATCTTTCTGCTTAATGGTGCTGGTTTAAGCTACACGCCTTGGAATGCTTCCCTGGTGAAGGGCATTGCTCGTGTTGTTGTGTTATCTTCGAAAGCTCCCTTGTTTCACACGAAGGGCTGATAAAACAGAAACCTTAACATCAAAAGTACGACATGTACATTTTATGATAAACTATTACTATTTCTACTTAAACTGTTTCGTACTCTACCTTTCGTGGACGTTTTTCAAAAGCACGTCTTGGAAGTGAGGCTTGTTTCTGGTCGCATGCCATTTTTTTCATGTCATGTTTGTTTATTTATTTTTTGTGTGTAATGTTTTATTTCAGTATGGAAACTGGTAATAATGGTTATTATAATGAACATTTAGAAGGTGTCCAAAACCCTGTAATGAGAAGGTAAACTGAACCATAGCACCGTGCATCCCACGTTTGTCATGCTCATGAATTGCATGCATTGGTGGAGGCGGATTGTTTGAGGTGATAAAAAGGATTATGAACTATGAAAGGTCCGATGCATGCTCGGTTTAAAGTGGCCCTTCCCACAAACAAGCACCTGGGAGTCAGCTCTTTGTTTCTTCTTTGTTTGCTATGCTTGGTGTAAGCATGCTGGCTAATTTAAAGGTGAAGTGTGTCATTTATTGTATTTTAGCAGCACTAAACAGAAAGAAACAAAAATAGCAAACCGTCTACCATCGGTTGGTCAAACAGATAGCCCCAACCCAAACTCACGCCACTGGACCAGTGCTGTTACATGAAAGGAATAGTTCACCTTCAAATGAAAAATTCTGTCATTATTTACTCACCGTATTGTCATTTCAAACCTGTATGACTTTCTTTCTTCTGCAGAACACGAAAGAAGATATTTAGAAAAATGTTGCTAACAGAAAACCGTCGGTTCCCATTGACTTGCATTGGTTTTGTGCCTATACAGTCATGGCCGTAGCCAGGGTTTGAAAGTGAGTGAGGTCCATGGTGAGGTGTCAATAATTATAACTAATTTTACCCATAAATGCTTTAATGAATAGTAAATTAAATGTGTCATTATGGGTATGCAGTGTGGAGATTGCATACGCACGCACTCACTCACAACTCTTTCATTTGGATGACACCACCATCCTCCCGCATCAAGTGAAATTAATCCATCTTTTACCCCACGGAAAAAAACAACTTTGTAAACGGATTAGACTGAATTATACACATGTAACGCAGGCACTCCGAAGGGCTTTAAACTGCTGACTTTTCATTCAGAGATGCACATTTTCTGTGACCTCATAGTTGGCTACGGCCATGCATACAGTAGACGTCAATGGGGACCAACGGCTTTTGGTTTCCAGCATTTTTCAAAACGTCTCTATTAGAATTTTCCATGTTTAAAATGACAATGGGTAAATTATGACAGAATTTTCATTTTGAAGGTGAACTATTCCTTTAAGTCCACTTGAGCCACAGATTTCAATTTATTCTGGTGCTGCCCGTGATACTTAAATAATACATTTCACATTTATTTTGAGACGGTAAAGAATTTGTGCTTTGCACACACATTTGCATGGTATTTCAATTTACACTAACAATGCATGCATTTGCTCATTAAGTTTGCAAAGTAACAGGGTTGAATTTGTGCATGTGCATATTGTTTTGCGTTGCTTCGCTTGGGCATTTTTACACATGACTCTTGAAGATCTAACCAGGCTGTGATTGGTTCATTTCTTCAATCAGTTCATCATCACTAACAGCATGATTCTTAGTTCAAGTTGGTCTGGAACCCACCAGACAAAGGTATTTGAGGATGGTGAGCTTGAATGACACGGAGTCTCTACGTGTAGTTTAAATCTAGCTTGTATAATGAAAATTAAAGGACTAGTTCATCCAAATGTTGGTAACCAAACAACGGCGGTAGCCTTTAACTTGTATTGTATGGACACATAACCAATGCAAGTCAACGGGTACCGCCGTTGTTCGGTTGCCAACATTCTTCAAAATATCGTCTTTTGTTTTCTGCTGCTGCAGAATAAAGAAAGTCAGACAGGTTTTATATGACAAAAGGACGAGTGAATGATGACTTTTCATTTTTGGGTGAACTATCACTTTAAGGCGTTATTAATAAATAGGCCGTAAGTCATTTTTCTTCCCTCTTCGACCCAGATATCCAACGACATATCAGCATGGGTTAGGGTTAGTGATGCATGTCATTGTTCGCAGGTGTAGAGCTCTATGTGTTAAATCAAGCACCCATCCCGCTCCTTAAGATCAATGGGTTAAAGAGGAAGGTGTTGGTGTTGAATGCCCTTCTTGATAGTTTTTATTCTTGTGTCTCAAGCATCCCTGCCTATGATACTATGACTCGATTCCCACGGGCCTCTGCGCCCCCCCGCAATCCTGACTGGTGACTCTGAGGAGACAAGCCTGGTTTTAACCACAGTAAGGTACTACTGAAAGATACAGATGAGGGGAAACGGACGTGACCTTTCTCTCTCCCTAACATGCATGTTTCTTCCTCCTGTCCAGCTAATTTTGCAAACATTTTTGGTTTGCTTTCGTCTGATTTGTTGATTTATCACTAAATATTCACTTCTCTGTGTGCTTACATGGACAGCTCATGTCCATCCTATTTAGTTGTCTTTGATACACTAACATCATGCTTTTTTGTTTTCTTTCCATCTTCAGAATCGTTTTGCCTTGATAACTCACAAAGCTTTGTGTAAAATGTGTTTTTAGGCTCCATCAATAACCACTGGCCCGTATCAGTGTTGTCTGACAATGTTTGACTCAAACATCTATAACCGCTTTGCAAACTGATAGATGGCCAATCTTTGTGTTTGTTTTATTTCTTTGCCTGCCGTATGTCTCATCTCCTTTGTCTTCTTAACATGTTCTTGAAACTGCTCAGTGGGTGTAATTCTGCAATATTTGTTTCTTTTCTCACCCAGAGCTATTGGAAACTGGAATTGAATCTTTGTGGAATGTGAGTTTGAATTGGCCTTTTTTTACACTTACATAGATGAAAAGAGTTCAAACAACAAACATGTCGTGTTTCTCACTGTGAATTTCTTCTCTATCCACAGCTGACCAACAGGCCGAACTGATAGACTGACAACATTTAAGAAGGATACTCCAAAATTAAGCTGAGACCTGCTGTCCGTGCTCCCATATCATCAATTCTTTCGACAAAATTGTTTTTGTTTTGGTCATTTTGTACCCATGATATTTCAGTGCTGTCTTACGGACAGTTTCCTTAAGAGCTAGTCTCTGATGTCACATCCTGTCACAGAATCAGGGAGGCTTCACCGTACATGGCTGTTTTAATAACTACACGTGTCTTTGTTTACAGTCTTCGAGAAATCACGTGACGGCATAACAATGCTACGGCTGCTTGTTTTTGTTTTGTGCTTTTTGTTTTTTAACATTGTGGGGAATTTCATGTGTTGAAGTCGAGTCCACTGAATTTTTACTCTGAACCTCAGATAATGAAGGGGTAGAAACAGAGCGAGCCAGCCACCCACGAGCCACAAATATTACATTGAACTAAAATGTGTGACAATAGGTTTAATAAAGTATGTTTCAAATGCTTACTGTACGAGCTAGTGCTAATAATCTGTGAAGATAGATGTTGTCAAGCCATTTCAAAGGTGAACAGATTGTTGCCTTTCTCTGATTTGTTTAGTTTATGATGCTTTTTAGCTTAGCCATGGTCGAGTGCACACTTTCTGTACCTAGAAAATTAAAGGCAACAAACAGTCAGGTTTTCTATACTTTCTTTTTTAGATTATTGATGATGTTTTTCTCATTGGTTGTTCTCCAACAGATTTGTTTGATAAGTGTTTATGATTTTTTATTTCGGTGATACAACATTTGTGGACATTTCTTGAAAAAAGTGAATGTACCTCATAAACGTTTTTTTGCCTGAACAAAGCGCATATATAGAGGGGGTTAGGATTTCTCCTCGCACTTTACTTGCTGAACAGAGCCTATCTAACACTGTCATAACCATTGACAACTATTTAATCAAATTGTAAGTTGCTGTGCAGGAACATTTGTCAGGTGGTACATATTTTCTCTCAGAACCTTCACGTTGTTGCAGTGCTATGCTGTGTATATGTCAGTGTTATTAGGTCCTCAGGTAAAGTGATTTGTATCCAGAAAGGTCTCTCTCTGTTCACCTCGAAATATCACTGTTTCGCCATATCAAGCTTACAGTAGCATGCGCATTGGTGTTCGATCTTACGCGAGATGTGTAGTTGTGGTGGGACTGGTGGTCAGTGCCGTTAATTTTTAAGTCCATGTGGTTAGGCTGGCTGATACTGTAAAATATTGTGAATAAACTTTCAGATTCAAATAACGTTTACTCTGGTGTTGTATGTTCAAGGTTTAACAACTAAAAAAAAAAAATCTGGGCTAAACAATAACGGATTGATATAATTTGAGATAAAAACAAGGTGCATTCTTGTTCAATTTGAGTGATAACAACAGTGTAGGATATTAAAGAGATAGTTCACCCCAAAATGAAAATTCTGTAATTTTCCTCACACTCTTGTCATTCCAAACCTGTATGACTTACTTTCTTCTGCAAAACACAAAAGAAGATATTTTGAAGAATGTCGGTAAACGAAAAACGTTCCCCATTCACTTCTATTGGATGGACACAAACACAATGAAACTCAATATGGACCAACGTTTTCTGTCACCAACATTTTTCAAAATATCTGTTTTGTTCTGCAGAATAAATAAAGTCATAGGTTGCATGGTTTTATCGTGATTTTATAAAGGTAAACTGGTGTGTTCTGCCTGTTTTCTTTGAATCCCTTTATCAATTACAAGAAGACCTTCTCCCACATAAAATGTTGTGTGTCTTTTGTTGTTTAAATGATGAAAAACATAACATTTAGACCAAATTTACTGTATCGTTAGCAGGTCTATGTGTGGTCAATGATTTATTTCAGGATCGCATTTGGTCATGCAAGGAGATCCACTAAACACTTAATTTAATTATTGCATAATGCAAGACCCCTTAAATTTAATAAGAGAGAGCTCTAAAACAGATTTGTTTAGACATCACAAAAGCATAATATATACTAAAATAAATATATATATAGCTGTGGTGTACTCTTTATAAATTATACAACATATACCAAGTTCCAGAATTGGGTGTGTAAAGAGACACTTGCTTTTTCACTTGTGTCTGACCATTTTTCCCAATTGGTTTCATATGTGTTCCAACTTTTTATTGACAGTCAGAGGGCCAAGAAAACAACACCACCACCCCACAACCGCCCAGGCAGCGAGCCAACATATTGGGCAACTTTCTCTTTTTGTTAGCAAAGTCCTTAAATAGCAGGAATCCATTCCTGCATGTTGTCTACTGTTAAAGTTAGCGTCTCACAACATGTGGAAAATCACAAGCACACTCTTGCTAGCATTCTGTCTCCAGGCTGCTCTAGCACAGGATCGCCAGAGGAGCATTTGGGAAGACCCGGTCCGGTTTGCTACCAAAAGCACCAAAGACGATTGCTACATGAGCGTGACAGGACAAGGAGATCTGACAAAGCTACGCATCCTGTGCAGAGGGCTGGTGCGTTCTTACTGGTGCGAGTACAGAGGCAAGCCAAACGTCTGCCGCAACTACAACAACAATCCACGGCACTATTACAAACAGATCATGTGGGACCTCCGCAAGCTGCAGAATGCCTGCCAGGGCCAGAGCATCATAAAACCGCTGATGTGCAGGAGAGCATCTGATGAGGCCCAAATGGTCTTCACATCCTCATCCTCGACTGATGCCACACCAAAGGACAGGCCCTCCAGACTAAACTTTGATAGACCAGAGCAGATGAAACCACACCAGAGCAGACCGAATCAGAAACAAACGCAAACACAGTTCCCAGCATTCAGCAGCCAACCTGCCAGAACTTCACAAGGCAGGAAAAACCAAACCAAAGCATTCAGGAAAAAGATGACACCCAAGCCAACTGTGCCAAAGCCAGCCGATCCAGTACCAACGAGTGAGGCTAAGAGAATTGCCCAGTATTACTGCTGGCGCTCCTTTCAGGGTGTGTGTTCCTACTTCGTAGGATGGTTCAAAAACTAAAAGAGGTAGGAGTTTTAAAAGCCCTATTCTAACTTAATATGGTTATTTCTTGAACAAATTGTTTAAACAGTTTTCTACCATCTGCCACATATTCACAGACAACAAACCCCACTGAAGATGACTGAGTGTGCAATGTGAAGGGATTTATGAAGAAAACTACGATGGTTGAAAAGACATTAATCATTTAATACCTACATACTAACGTGGACTGATCCGGTACAGCATGGGTCAGTATTTTTCAATGCTGAGGTAATATACGGGTCGTTTGCGATTGTAACATATCCGCACATCTATAAATGGAGATCTTTGTTTGAAAAGAGAAATTTCAGATCAAAAACCTGTCACTATAAATGTTGAATAAATTACATTTTGCCTCTTTAAACTGCATTTTGTGTCGAATTTCGTAGGAATGGCAGCAGGGGGCGCTAATGTATTGAAAATACTTCAAAGCTGTGAACAGCGTCAAATATTTTCGCTGCATACACAATTTTACAATGGAAACCGAGCTAGTTTGGGTCATTACAAACTACTATTATTGTTATATTTTTATTTTAACAACATATTATGTATTAACTGTATTATATATACTTTACAGGCCATTGCACAAATAAAAGGCTACTGTAGCCACCACTGTCATCAAAATAACGTGACAAACTTTCCAAAAGTATGCTATTAAACTGTACCCAAATATTTTAAAATATTTAACTGAGCTAACGTCATATACACTAGTAAATGTTCTGTCTATCTCAGCCAAACACTTCCCTATCTAACATTTAAATTCACATCGAATCAAAGAACCACGCAAGCGTAACGTAAAAACGTGTGAGGCGTGCACGCGCGAGATACGCTATAAATGGCTCGATGCGTAATACAGCTGTTTATTAGCTCTTATGCGTGTTGCCTGTTGACTCACTTAAATCTCAACAGTTGACATGTAAGCGTGATATCCTGCCACGCTTTGTGATTTGAAATATAGCCTACTTCACGCATGATGCGCGTAAAAGACGTCGCTCTCGTTTTGATTTTCGCCTGCGTCGCGCACCTGCTTTTACAGGTAGACAGCGTGAAAGATAAACAGAGACGGGGGAGAGCAAAGCCCGGTAAAGGGGAGAGAAGAAGAGGTCAGAAGAATGCAACCGGTCCCAAAGCATCTGGTGACACAGTGGCCAGGGGGAGATTTTCCACGAAGGACAAAACGCAGTGCACGTTTGTCGCGACAAGTGAGGGCGACAGGTTTCTTTTGGAAGTCACCTGTGCAAACGAGGGAAAGGATTTCGAGTGCAAGTATGTGGCGAAGCCCACCACTTGTCTGCAATACTCATCCAACGCCGAAGCGTACTGGAAGCAGATCGCCCGTTCGCTGAAGAAGCAGAAAGGGTTATGTCAAGACTTGACAACTCCGGTTAAAGCCGTGATGTGCAGGAGAGCACCGGAGGAAGCGCACTTCAGATTGGTGTTCACGGGCTCCTCATCTGGAGTCACGTCACCGCCGCCCGGTTCTCCGCCGTGCCCCGGCCGGGTCGATAAGCTGAAACGGGCCGAGGAATACTGCACCAGCTCCTGGTCTTCACTGTGCACGTTTCTGTTCTTGATGGTTGAGAATGATGAATGCTGTTGAGTTGCAACCTTTTTAATTTCAAAACGTATGACCGAAAAAAGTTACAATGGTTTACTTCAGTTAGAATTGAAAATAACTCAAAATAACCATGGTTATGCCCTAAGTAATCAATGCACCAAAAAATATGGTTACTACACTAGTACCACAAAAAAAAGGTTAATTTTCGTAAGGGGATGGCTGACTGTATGAGATTAAACTTTTTATAATGTTAACAATTTATGTTTTCTGTTAATGTGTTTTAAAATGTTAGTTTGTATAACTTGATTATGTCAACGATAAATGTATGGTTGCTTTTCTTGTCTTCCCTGGACATTTTTAAGACAAGTTTTAAAAAACAAGTCTTTTGGAATTATCATAAGCGCTTGATTTAATACATTTGTGACTGTAATCTTCAGTATGAACTTTTAGAAAATAAAGTGCATGGACATGTTCTCACATGACTTGTTACTGAAACGTAACAAAATGAATAGAGAATTGTTTTTTTAAGTAAATAAATCACTACTTTTTTGTAAGGATGCGTGTTCCTGAAATCAGCTATAAAGAGGACTTCACAAACATGAATGTATTAATGAAAATGTAAAATAAATGTGTTCAGAGATGTTACACAAAGTGAAACACATGCTCGTAACAAATTCAACGAAAGATTATAAGTGTAGAAACTGTCAAGCATGGACCCAGTTTGATTTGTGCTAGTCCTATTGATGGAATGACAGCTAATTGTTTGTGCATCCATTCATAAAATCCGGTTTCTGCCAGGGAAGCTTAAGCTCATGTCAAAATAAATGAGATATGAGCAATTATTTTTGTATGAATTCATATTTTTCAGGAGAAACACTAAATTACTTTGACAGTGTAATTATTCTGCGATCTTTGCATTCCAAAACAAGCCATGTGCTCCTTCGGTCATTACAAGAAAATTATAGGCAACTTGTAGGCTGTTTTGTTCTGTGAATGGTGCTGACTTGAAGCCCTTTTATGTTGAACCAAATGTCTCGAGACATTGCTGGAGCATTGAAATCCCAAATCAGGGTATAGCAAATTCTTGTTACATTAGTTGTTGCTTGTGAGTTAGGCCTATGTTTTATCCTCTCCATTTTCCAACACTGTAAATGTAATTTGTACATTTTAATTTGACTGTTTCATACAATTGACCAAACAATTCTCAAACTGTATTAAGGGTATATTATGTTATATGTCATATGTTATAATAGCAGTAAAATTACTGTTTGAAAACGTATTATCATGTCCCAGTACACAGCTCATTCTACAATGAGTGGTTAGTCATGAAGCAGAACGTTCAAAACCTCTTGTGGTTTTGGTAGCTGTACACATCAAACCAGCCTGTGACAGATGTTGCGACCTCTCAGAAAACAAAATTCCAAGCAAAAAACAACATTCTTAGCAATCGTTCATTCTAAAGTAAAATATGTTTGTTGGCCTTTGTCAGGTCAGGGTGAATTAACCTTAACAAACTTTTTCTGTGATTGTCCATCAATCTCGCCGTCCGAGCTTTGTTGATTATGTAGCCATGAACAATTTACAATATATTTGCAAGAAAATGTACACTTCGAGTCTTAAAATACTGACCCAAAACATTTCTGCAGAAGTGAAAATTGACATAAGCCTCGCTTAAATCTACTGACTTCATTTTAACTTCATATCTTTTAATTGTCTTTGCCTTGCTTAAGTCAGGACTATGCCTTAGTTAAATTACTTATGTTATTATAAATATGTCTTATGAAAACATTATTTTGTATCTTGAGACGAAGCAATGGCCCTGGCATGTTTTAAGATATCTCACTCCAAGTTATTTTCATTGAAGTACAAACTTTCATTTTAGTCTGGGAATAACCTTAAGCCTTTTCTGTGAACTGGGCATGTATGTTTTAGCGTTTAACAGCGTTTAATCCAGTTTCAATATGTGGTAAAAACCACATAATTTTGCCTTTGGAAAGAATCACACCCACAACAGGTATTTACATGAAATATTAAATTGATGTTAATGCTTTCGTGGAGTGTTGTGTGACGTGAAGGAAAGAATTTTGATTCAATGTCAGCTCAATGCTAGAAGCAATGACCTTGGTTATGTAACACTTTTAACTTTTCGTTGTTTTATGAAGGTGTGGTTCATATTTGTGTAACACTAAATTGTCACCTAATATTGTTATAAAATCCCAGACACTGTTTTTATTTCTGCATGAGATTAATTCAAACATGTTCTCATGTAACCCCTCCAGAGACAGGCTACTTTACATCTGGTGAGTCCTGCAGGGTGGAACTCCGTGAATGGTTTCCATGTGGACTGAGGTGGCCTGATTCCACACCCTGACATTCTGTTCTCTGATTGGCTGAAATAATGACCTTAATAAATACCATTGTAGAAATGAAAAGAACTTGGGAACCTCCGTAGGATTTGTGCTGCATGAGACTGCCAGTGTTAGGATTTAGAAAAGAGATTTACACACACAGTCCACACACATAATTAAACAATGTGATATTATGAGTCTTGAAAGCTCTCTCATGCTTCAAGAATTCTATATTTCTATGAAAGAGTTCCCAGTCTTCTAATATAGGAAGATAACAGTATTTGAAACAAACACATTGACCCCTAAAGAAAAGCTTAGTGTTTGGAAAAAAACACTCAATTAAGCAACATGACAGTACATGAGTTTCCCTAGTTTATCTGGGAAAAGAAAAAAATCCAAATACATTATTGACAAATCTAATGAAAAGGGTCTGATTAAAGGAACAGTTCACACAAAAATGAAAATTCTGTCTTTATTAACTCAACCTCATGTTGTTCCAAATCTGTAAAAATGTCTTTGTTCTGGAAAATTGTGTTGTAAATGTCTTTGTTCTGTCGAACACAAAAGAAGATATTTTGAAGAATTTAGGAATAAAAACAATTTTGAGGCACTTTTGACTATATTGTCTTTTCTCCTAATATTGTAGTCAATGGTGGCCGAGAACTGTTTGCATTACAACCATTCTTCCAAATATTGTTCTCACTCTTCAGAGCAAAGAAATGTATTCAGATTGGGAACAACTCGAGGGTTAGTAAATGATGTCCAATTTTTATTTTGGGATGAACTGTCCCTTCAACAAGTATAGTTCATTGGCGTATGCATGTAACATGGATATCTACGTTTTGATAATTATACATACATGTGAAGCAAATTAACTTTACTCTTTATTAATGTGAAACATTTTATATTAACATAGGTTGAAACATGCTAAGAAATTAAAACAATACTGCCATCTAATGGCAGAAGTACGAATATTCTTAGAAGGTGAAACTAAATGTCCTGCCTTTTTTTAAATCAAAAACCTTCACACATTATAGAAACAATATTTTAAAAGAAACAAATTCCATGCCTCAATATAACCTCCAGTTCTCAAACACTGAAAAACCACAAAGCATAAAAGGTAACATTCAGGTACATAGATGCAAAATACTAAACCAAGAAAATGAGAATGTGTATAAGTTAGGAAACAAGATAAGAATTTATATAACAATTACCACAAAGACAAATTATTTTTTTCAAAAAGAAAAATGACTATACTGTATTCTGTATCTAATCATTGCCACCACACAGGTAGAGCAAGGCCTTCTGGTAATCTCCATCAGTGTCTTCCTATAAATTGGGATGAAAAAATTGTATTGGATAAAATTGGATAGTTTTGTAATATTCATGTTTTTAATGAATATTAGAGAGGCTGTGTGTGTGTATAACCAACCTGTAAGGTGCAGTAAAGCGATTCGCCATATTTCTTCTTGTATGCCGCTCTGATGTCCAGCATATCCTGTTCGCTTCTAGACACCATGAGTCTTATGAGCGTCTCGTCGTCAGTGCCAGCACGCTGCGAGTAAACAAACCAACAATGCGTGAAATCACTTTCATAGTCTCAATATTGCTCAGATCCAACACACTAATTTATTAAAAGTTGATTTCATTTTTCCACTTGAAGTGGCTCTGTTTGATCATTTCAATGAGCAGCAAGTTATCAAGTGTACGATTATGAGCAGGTAAAAAAATTGATGAGATTCTTAAACCTCTCATACCCTCATGGACTCTCGAAGGGATTCTGCAAAATAACCGGGCACACTTTTTGCACACTTCACTAAAGTAAGAGAGAGCGAGAACATTTCAGTTTCCACATTTTAATGATAAAAATCATTGAGTCAGGGTTTCATTTCGTACCCACAGCCAGCAGCAGTGCTTCAAGGTTCCCGGTAAACTCATCTGTTATGCTCTCTTCAATGTCACAGCCGGCAATCTTTTTGTATGCATCAAACACTGAAACGGGGATCGGAAGCCATTAAGAAGCCTTTCATTGTTCATTCTGATTATGTGAGAGAGCTTTGAACACACACACGCGCACCTTTTCTCAGGTGTTCTGCGCTCCTGTTGCCTAGTATGTTGATGAACTTCTCCTCGTCCGTGCCTACTTTCTGTTCTCCCGCAGTGAACAGCTCCTGGAACATGATCAACAGACAAACACTTCTAAGGTTTGCAACTTAAACCTGAAGATCCCGTTTCGTTTTTCCATCTTTACATTAACACAGTGTGTAAGCGAGTACTGTACATGAAGATGATTCATTTAAGTGGTAAAACAAATGTATATTTGCAAGGTGTGTATATATTTCTGGAAGTGTCACTGTTCTTTACCTTCGCATCTTTCTCCACTCTGCTCTCATCTACTCCCTCCTCCCTTTTTGCCTGAATGTAGTAACAGATGCACACGACAGATCAGAACATCTGATGCACGACAGCCCTTCTCCACCTTCCACATTTTCCTAGACGAGGCGTGGAATTTCCCTCAAACGGTAAACTCCAATATTGAATTACCCGCACTTTACCCCCGAGAATCATTTAATCTTCTGCACAACATTAACTCAAGAGCTGTTTTAATTACTTAAGGATGACTTCACCTAGCTCATGTTATCAATGCTCTTTTCCATCACTTTGCCTACAGTCTTCTCAACTTTACAGCCTCTTCCATCTCAACTCCAGATTGGTGGTATGAGCAAAGTTACATATCACAAGTAATTTTTTCTGGAGTTTGAAACTGTATCTTCAACAGTATCATAAGTTAATACTTTTTTCCACATTGCACAATACATGGGTACAAATATACCGTAAATCTCTCTTATCCTATCCTATTTTATATTATAAATATTAATAACATCATTGTTTTCGAAATGTTCGCTGTCGTCACACCACAGAACACATCTACTGTATATTTGTATTGAACACATCTACTGTATATATATAAGGGTAGTTTGTCAACCACCCAGATATTGTATGGTCACATGCATGGATTATAGTTTTCCGTGTGCAAATAAACTTTAAAACCATGATTTTGCTTTTACCTGCAGGAGGATAACCAGCATCTTCTGGTAATGTCCAGACGTGTCACCGATTATGTCTTTTTCCAGCTTGCCTCCGTGCTCTGGGCCACATAAGACACATGAGATGGGGTCTATAGATTGTTTACACCTAAAGTGACGACTGCAGCTTAATGGTCTCAACTGACTCTAATTGGAAAGGATCGGTTTTAACAGCGATGCCTTGAAGAAACTTTATGATCAGGGTAAAGTGAGTCTTCTCTCCTTTCAGATATCTGCTTAGATGGCTTTCGGGCATATCCCCACTGTTCTCAATATGGCCTGGCTGCTTGTTTGCAGGAGGACAATGACGCAGTATTGGAGACAGTAAATATGAAGAATTTGGTTCCAAAACGAGATAACACATTTTTATTGTGCATTCCAATTAATATCAATCAAACTAAGGTTGGTTTGTTTTGATTTAAGCCATAATAACAAAAAAATACAGCTAACTTACAGCAATGAAAAACATGATAACAAAATAAGGGTTAATATCTGTTTATACGTTGTTAAAAATCTAGTTTTTATGGAGAAAATCAATGGGATTTCTACTGCTGGAACAATACTTTTACATGCCATTGAGCCATACTATAAAAGATGTATTACTTGAAGGATCCAAAGCATAAATACCATTTTCCTACCTTCTAAGACACGGTTATTCATCAACTTTGCATTGGTGCGAAAATTTTCATAATGTGGATTTAGGAAGACCATAAACACAGTGAACATTACCTTTCTTGTAAGCCTTGATGATATCTTTTATCTCATCACATGTCCTGGAGGACAGGATCTCTATTAAAACTTTATCCTCTGTACCTGCACCCTGTAAGAAAACAAAAAATAAGAGAGCTCCCATTTACACAATTCCAATTCATTTTTCATAAAAATGAGTTTGCTTACTTTTTCATTATAATTAATAGACAATTACTTTATGACATTCATAAAGTATAGACTTTCATAAACTTTGACTTCTTTTATAGTTGACTTTACCTTGATGGCCTTATGGAGTTCATCAGCATCATATATAATGGGTGGAGACATAAGAGCCACAATGAGATCCTCTAGCTTTCCGCCGAGCTCCGATCGCAAGTCTTTTCCTAAATCCTGTAAAAAGCCAAAACAGATAAACAGAGCGAAAAAGAGGAGAGGACACAAGCCAAGAAAGACAAGAAATATATTGTTTATTAGAATGATGATATTAAGCATGGCTTCAGATGGAGATGTCAGTATTAAATTATATCTGCAAAAGCGTGCCAAACAGCGGTACAGCAGCGTAAATAATCGAGACAACAACTATTGATGTGCAGCAGTATTTCTTACTGATTCAATAGTTGTCGAACAAATGAATGAATCAATTTAGTTAATGGAGATTATTCCCTTGGATATACACTCCATTCAATTTTCAATTGATTATTGTAATGTAACACTAGTGTATTAGAATACACAAATACAACACTGACTTACCTTGCCAAAGGCCTTTTTATAGGCTGCTTTTATTTCCTGTCTCTGGTCATTAGAGCGAGATGTCAGCAACATGAGGACGGTATCTTCATCAGTGCCTGAGGACACACAGCATTCACACCAGCTAATAAACACAGGCCATAGGCTGAACCATTGAAAACAATGTCCTTGTTAACAACACTTAGTAACTGCATCTCATCAATGCGTCATTGTGGTCAAATGCATATTGAGAAGGTTCCGAATCTTCTAACTTACTATTCAAAACAAAAAGCATAGATCCCAACAAGACAATTCTAGATTTATATAGAAATTACAATAACCTGTTTGACTTACCAATCCCTTTCATGGCCTTGCGCAAAAGTTCTGCATCTTTCTTTGCATTGAAGTTCACAAAGGGTTTCACGCTGCCTCTGGTTGCCTAAAGAATATATCAATATTGAAGTTATTACACAAGAATGTATGTGATTTTAAAGCAATTGACATACTGTTGTTATGCTTTTAACACTTAAATCCAAATGCAAGATGCACGTGACACAGAAACATTTTTAATATGAATGCTGAGTGTTATTAATGCTTTGCACCATTTATTGGTTGTTTTTCAATATGTCCTTATGTCAGAAAATCAAAATGTTTAGGTGTTGTTTGTTTGAATTTGTTCCTAATTATAGCATTTAATTTACATTGGTGTTACTTAAAGGGACAGTTCACCCACAAATAAAAATTCTGTCATGAATTCCTCACTTTCTGGTTGTTCCAACCCCGTATATATGTATTTGTTTGGTTGAACACAGAGAAAGATATTTGGAAGAATGCTTGTAACCAAACAGTTCTTGGACCTCATTGACTACCATAGTAGGAAAAATGACAATGGTAGTCAATAGTGCCCCAGAACTGTTCTATATTCTTCAAAATATCTTATTTTTCAACAGAACAAAAACCCTTACCTTAAACCTAAAACCTTATCTTATCCTTTACTCCAGCATTAACCTGTGCCTTATCCTGCTCTATCTTTAATCAGATGTGTATGGATACAGATGCTCTTTGTCAGTTTGTTTGGCTGCCCTGCATTTTTATAAAGACTATTTATTATAACATTTAGCTACGTGAAAAGGATAGTTCACCCAAAAAAAATATTCTATCATTATTTACTCGTGTTTGAATTGTTCCAAATCTGTATTCATATCTTTGTGCTGAAGAATGCTTGTAACCAAACAAAAAAACAGTAAAATATACTTTATATTTTTTGTTCTGTTGAAACATAAGATATTTTGAAGAATATAGAACAGTTCTGGGGCACTATTGACTACCATTGTCATTTTTCCTACTATGGTAGTCATTGGGGTCCAAGAATTGTTTGGTTACAAGCATTCTTCAGAACAAAGATATGAATACAGATTTGGAACAACTCGAACACGAGTAAATAATGACAGAATATTTTTTTTGGGGTGAACTATCCTTTTCATTTAGCTAAATGTTATAATAAATAGTCTTTATAATAATGCAGGGCAGCCAAACAAACTGACAAAGAGCATCTGTATCCATACACATCTGATTAAAGATAGAGCAGGATAAGGCACAGGTTAATGCTGGAGTAAAGGATAAGATAAGGTTTTAGGTTTAAGGTAAGGGTTCATGTTCAGGCTAAAGGTCAGGGATCAGTTAACCCTGAAACTTCAATTCAATGCATAAAACAGCATCTTTAAATGTGCATCACACAAAAGAAGATATTTTAAAGAATGAAAGTCGCAGGTCTACATGTTTGACATGGCAAGAATGTTCATTTCTTTGGGTTATCTTTACTTGAGATAAAGATAAATTGAGAAAACAGAACCGATATGCCAGACCGAGTCCAGGCCTATGTCTTATCCTTGAAGACATATTAAATTATAGGGGTGGCTTCTGACTGATAATGGCAAACCAGTGACAGTTCCCTCCGTCTGATCTCTGCGAGATCTCATCTGCGATAATCCAGTCATCCAACACCTTAACCTCCATGACAACGGTCACCATGCCAACACAGGTCCGATAACAAACCTCTCGATCTTTAAACAGAATGTGCAAAACTGGAAACAATACTATCGAGATTATAATGCTACGTTGTTTAGTAGCCTACATGATAGCTGACGTAAACAAGGCTGAAATATGCCTACGCCTATAAGACTACGCATAACAAACAACGCAAGACTAAAGCGTTGTTGCAGGCGATTGATATTGAGACTAGGCTAATGTAATGTTTCCTCTGATACCTTGTCATTTTCGATTCTATTTAGTCACTGAAAATAAATATAACACTGTGTAAAACTGGACGTACATAACACGTTACTTTACGTAGGCTATAAATATTTGCTTAGCGCCATATGCCGGTTCGCATAGAAGTGCATTTACGAAAAACGCGCAAGTTCACTAAACGCTCTGGTTTAAATCCCAATTATAATTTAAACATTTTATATGTTTATGTTTTATGCCTCGTTTCATGAAACATATGCTAAAGTAGACTACAAATGCAATTCAACAAAATAGGGCTTTCTTACCATAAGTGCTGAGGTGTAGACAGCCGAAGATCTGAAAAATGAAGTAGAAAAAGTTAGTCCATTATCAGCCCCATAGGTCATAGAATTGTAAATATATCTGTAGGCGAATGCAGACGTATTTCAGTTTAATTCCTATAATTCATCCATTAATGTAATACTACATAATTCCACTCTATGGATGATATGCGGCAGAGAGCGCACCTGTGTAATATATTCTGACACCTGTAGATTTGATCTAGCTTGTGGCGCGTGCCGACAGTCTCTAAAAGAAGTAGGTGACTGTAGGCCACGCCTCCTCCCAAAACACCTGTATATATTGACTGGCAGAGAACTTTACTGACACAGGCCAAGTGTTTTAAATGCGTGAGTGTGTGTGTTTGTGTGTCTGTGTGCATGCATGCCTGCGTGTGTGTGTGTACAATTGTGACAACCTGCCCCAGTCAGGGTTATAGGAAAATATAAGGATCAATATTGATAATAAATACATTTTCTGAGAGTTTGCATTTTAAAGTTTTTACTGCAAATGTTAAATCCATGACACTCGATGTCCAAAATGTGTGTTTTTTGGCAACAGCTTTACACATAATCATTGATTTAAAAATCACTCATTATGCCCACATCAGACTCGGACAGAAGCAATAACCAGAGCTCTGAGCAACAGCTTTATCTGATCAGTGACTGGCAATATTTCAGATTTATTGGGCCATATTATGCATCTGTCAGTGGCTTTTAAATTAGATGCTTCGTGAAGTAAATTTCCTGTAGGCCTAAGATTTATTCGTTACCTCAAAGGAGTTCAATAAACCTATAGCAACCTGCCAAGCAAATAGAGAGCCAGGAATATTAATAAACAATTTTAACGCTTCAGTGACTGATATGCTTTTATACCTTACATAGAGCCACATAGAGCCACAGGATTTCCACAGCGTCTGTTTCTCATGTGAACAGAGGACATGTAAATATCCCCTGTCACATAAAAGCACCCTGCTGTTTGTCTGGCTAAGTTGCTCAAGTGCATATGCAGTGTGGTGTGAATAAAATTTTCTCACTTGACACACACACATAGACACACGTGTCCTGCCTCGTGAACAAGGGAATTAAAGTGAGTTGACTTCATTGGGATTCTGAATCAAGATGATTTTAATAGCCTGCTGATGAGATCATTACAATAACACTGTTGCGTGGGATCTTATGATGAATTAACCATCCACACACATATATATGTAAATACAGGTTTAGGCCGTGGCACACAGGTACAACAAGTTCTTAGTAAATGTTACTGTAAGTTGCTCTGGATAAAATAAACTTCCGAATGTTATTGGCTTTCATAATTGTATTCATGTGAAAATTATGAAAAGCAGTATGAAGTTGATTTTGTTTTTTCATTAACAGTATTCCTTAATTTCTCCAGAAATATTTGCGTTTTAAGTATAAAAGATTATGGATCATTTACTTTCACAAACTCTATCAGCACTTATAAGAACAAAGGACCACTGAAAGCTTTATGAGACAAAGAAAGTGTTTGTTTACCTCACAATGCTATTTTATGTTTTAACATTAATCATTGCTGAGTACCGAATGTGAACAGCTCCCTATCGTTTATAAACAATCCCAAAGCATTCAGGGCTGTGTTATGAGAAATACTTTTAATGTTACACTTAATGTGCAGGGAATTGAATAGAGGCTTATTCATGGAAAAGACAAACAAGCAGATGTTTCTTACCCAAAAACTATTCAACAGACTAAATTTGTGCAGAAACTTGATTCTTTTTTTAGTTTATATATTGGGGTTTCTACAGACTAGATAAATAGATTTAATAGCTTTAATAGAACCATCAAATTGACCTCAAACAAATAACATTCTCATAAGGTTGAGATGATGTCAGTCAAACATTTTTGTATTTTAACTCTATAGTGATATGGGAAAAATATGTAATTATATTTGTTGCATATTATGAAGCATCTGTCATAGATTAATAAATGTACATCTCAGTCTTACATGTCTTTTGCGATGTTGTAGTTTTTCATAAAAAGTCCCTAATGCAGTTTTGAAAGTGCATGCTCAGCAGCACACTTCTGGCACTTGACTTTAGACGGATATCTCATGGTCCATCTTGCAAAGCGTCTTTCTCCAATAAGACTCTTTATAGCATAAAAAAATCTTTCCCTCAAAGCACAAATCTTCTGCAGGAACCCAGATGGGGCCGAAGGTTACTACTTCCCACAGAGTTTCTGAGCTGTGTCAGCAGCATCCACAAAAGAAGTCCCATCAGCACCATGAGGACAGTGAAGAGCCCCACATACACACTTAGATTCCAGCCCCATCCCACCGAAAGAGGCAAAGAGGTGGATGCCACCAGGAACCTCCTTGGTGAGGGCATCAGTTGTGGTCCAAATATATGAAACTACTGCAGTTCTTTAATGAACCTTCTGATAAGCCACTTTAATGTATAAGTTGGTCCTCCTGTATAAGATATATCCATGACAGGTTTCGTTTAGTCTCTCTTACATTAAATCTTGTGTAATCCTTGAGGAAGCATGCTGCGTCTCTTTGGAGTTGTGCAAAATGAAAATGATGCTCGTCCTTTCTGCAGCTGTGTCCCCACCTACTGTTGCAGAGAAACATCCACACCCCTTCATCCACACATCTGTACATGTGTGTGTGCTTCGGTCAGGTCAAAATGTTCCCATAAGGATAATAAAACCCAAAAATAACATTGTGGTGAACAGTCAATGGCTCCATAAGGAAAACGCTGTTATGAACAAACTAAATCTTAATTAAAATATAATGGTACAACAAAGGTTTGTATGGTGGGTGGGTTTGTATAAAGGTTATAGAAAATAGAAAATATAGCTAGCTCAGTTGAAATAAAATATAGATTTTTTTTGTAAAACTGAACTAATTAGAGTAGAATAACATATGTTAATTGTGTTATTTCAATAAATAGAAAAACATAGCACTCCTAAAGTAAGCAAGAAAAAATCTACTCACGTAATCCATGTCATTATTATTCATCAGATAAAATGTATTATGATATTTTAGGCGCTTTTATGTGTTTTTAACGAACGTCATTACGCCTGCTGCTACCATGGTAACCTGCGATAGTTTGAGATCTTGACAACATGGCGCTGCAGAGGAAGCGTGCTTGCTAAAGATAAATATACAAACGCATTCGCGCTATTGTGCTTCGGTCAGATTACAATACTTCACGAATCTAAAAATACGCTTTGAATGGACGTGTATGAACCTATCGATATAGGTTTATTTACATATCAACATCTTTACGAGGCGTGAAACATCTTGTAAAGAGGAGAATGGGAGCCAGCTAACGTTAGCCAGGTTATCTGCAGGGAATCATGCACTAGCTAATCCCCAGATAATCCAGTCACTGACGACGAATTTTTGTCGATTAGGAATGCTTGAAATATCTATATTTATGTCTCGTTAAATCGAAACATTGACGTGGGGCATGAAAACAAAAGGCTACAAGGGAGCATCTATAAACGGGACCAAAGCTCAACAGAAAGCAGAGATTACGAGAATTTAAGGCACATTTCTTGCGACATTCGAAATGGAGTTGAATTTAAACCATGTGGATTATCTCCAGGTAGGATCCCAACATCGCTATAAATCCATTGGTTGTGATTAATAGTGATGGCAAACTGCTTTTAATGGTCTTGTATAACATATAACAAGGATAACCAACTAATGGTCGTGACGAATTTTCAGGTTGGAGTGACATCTCAGAAAACCATGAAACTCCTCCCTACTGTTGGAAGGAAAGCAACTCAAAAGGTAAAATCTGCATTGATATTTTAGGGATAGTTACATACACACCCTCTTGTCATTTAAAACCTTTATGGCTTTCTTTCTGATATTTTGAAAAATTTTAGTAAACAACAGCGGTACCCATTCGCTTATTTTGTGTGGACACAAGTCAATGGGATCAGTAAAATGATCAAACATCTGAGAAACTAACAAACCACACACACACACACACACCAACTGAAATACATCTCAAAAGTTTATCTGTTATTGACAGCATGCCAGTGTCTATAAAAACCTGAAGGCTTAATAAAATGGCGTTGGTGATTTCTTTATTTCAGGTGACGGTTGCAGATCATGATGGCGTAGTGACCTGTTTTGGGATGAAAAAAGGCGAGGCTGTTGTATGTATCAGATGTGCATGCTTCTTTGTTGAGTGTTGAAAAAGCATTGCTCAAATTTAATGTCTGTCTGTTTTGCCAGCCTGTATTCAAATCACTCCCAGGACAGAAGATCTCCAGACTTGAGCTTGGAGGGGCATTGGGGACCCCACAGGAAAAGATCTTTGTGTGCTCAGGCTCAGAAGTGAAGGGATATACTAAAAAGGGCAAACAGTTCCTTACGTTCGAGGCCAACCTAACAGAGAGCATTAATGCCATGTGAGTTTTTGCATCTTTAAAACTTTACTGCTGAGTGAAATCGCTACACAGAGTCAAACATTACCGGTTTTAAGGACTCTATTCTTACTTACACATATTTTCCCACAGGCATGTTTCAGGGGCAGATCTTTTTGTCTGTGCCAGTTACATTTATAACCATTACTGTGACTGCAAAGACCAGGACTACTACCTGTCAGGAGACAAGATCAATGACGTCCTGTGTTTACCTGTCGAGACGGTGGGCCGGATTGTGCCCATTCTGGCCTCCCAGGACAGGGTGCTTAGAGTACTACAGGTACTTAAGCATAATGACAAGTGTTATAGTTGTTACAGATAAAATATGGAATTGTGAAACAGCAATCTGTTCATTGGTGAGACGTGCCTGTCCAGATTGTTTGTTACTTAGTTGGCAATTTTAATTTGTTATTATTTTGGTTATTTCAGTAAAGGGATATTTACTGTTTTTTGATGCTCATGCTCAGTTAACCTTTGCTCCATCAGGGATCTAATCTTTTGTACGATGTAGAGGTGTCTGGACCGCCAACTGTTCTTGAACTTCACAACAGAGATGGAGGTATGTGTTAAAATGCGTGTTTTATTTAAAGAGCAAATTGAGGTTCAAAAATATGATTATGCATTAGACTGTGGTCCTCAGGAAAGGAAGGCGAAGAGGTTCTTTATGGAACAGCTGATGGGAAATTGGGTCTTGTGCGGATTACAAAATCTGGAGCCATCAGTAGTTGGGAACTGGATAATGAGAAGAAAAAAGGAGGTAGGACACTTTGGTTGGTGTAGACAAACAAATAGTCCCTTTACAGACACTTACTATTAGTTAAGCCAATGTTGTTATGTCATTTAGTTGCTGTCCAAACAAACGTTTAAAGCGGTGGCACAGAAAACACACAATTCGCACTTAAGTAAAGACAAGTGTTGTCATGTTAGTTTGTTTTATCTTTTTTCCAAAGGTGTGCTGTGTATTGATGCTTTTGACATTGTTGGTGATGGTGTGAAGGACATCCTAGTGGGGAGGGATGATGGGACTGTAGAGGTCTATGGGTTGGACAGCTCAAATGAACCAACTCTGCGCTTTGAGAATGTGAGTCACATCTGTTTCTGGTATAAGAGATACAAGAATCTAAGAGACTGCAACCCCAGAAGCACTGCAGTTGCGCTAATCGTTATTTTTGTATTTATAAGGTTTTGTCTGAGAGTGTTACATCGATTCAAGGGGGATGTGTCGGAAAAGATATGCACGATGAAGTTCTCACAACAACTTACACAGGTTAACATCATCTTATAGATAAAAGCTTTGTATGCTATTTTCCTTTTTCCCCCACAATGTTTTAGATCAACACGGAAAACGATTGTGGGTGTGATATCTGTGCCTGTATAGTTATATCTTTCGTTCACCTTGTTCGTTTTAGAGCTTATAACCTGTATATGTTTCATGTTTCTGCCATCCAGGATGGGTGTCAGGTCTCACTACAGAGCCCCAGCAGATGGTAGCAGGCCCGGGGGATGAGATCAAGATGAGCCGAGAGACCCAGGGGAAGGTGGCTGCACTCAGGTACTACACAACCAACCTGTGTTTATGTCATATCTCTTGTCTTAAGGCTTGCAAACATGGTTTTCATGTTTCACATAGGGCTGAGTTGGAGCAACTCCAGTTGAAAGTATTGCAGGGCAGAGAAAAATACCAGCAAAGCTCTCAGTCCAGCACTGCTGTGTCTGCTGTGCCGGTCTTTAGCATCAATGACAAGTTCACATTGTGCCAGGACGATGCTAGTTACAGCCTCACACTTGAGGTACAGACTGCCATTGACAACCTGCTGCTACAGGTAAGAACAAGATTTACTATGACTGTGTTTTTATTTATTTCTTCTTTGACTTAAGCAATAAGAGTTTGTTGCCAAGTTTTTACATTCGCCTACATTTACTTGACAGAGTGATGTTCCCATTGACCTGCTGGACGTTGATAAGAATTCGGCTGTTGTTAGTTTCAGTGAATGTGATTCAGAGGTAATACATCTCTGTATGTCATGTGCATCACATCATTAGACTTAAAGAATGATCAGATCACATATGTATGCAAAAACTTTTGTTTGCTCACCCTCCCCAACAGTCAAATGGGAACTTTCTCCTCGCCACCTACAGATGCCAAGCAAATACCACAAGGCTGGAACTGAAGGTGATTAATCTCAAATAATAAACATGTTTTCAAGAAACAATTCCTTTAAGTGCTGTAACAATAATAATACTATTAATACGCCTTTTCATCCATCCTTTTGTCTTTCAGGTGAGGTCTATTGAGGGTCAGTATGGCACACTGCAGGCTTATGTGACGCCAAGACTTCAACCCAAAACCTGTCAAGTTCGACAATACCAGATCAAGCCACTCTCCCTCCACCAGCGAACACACACAATCGACCAGAAACGGTGATCTCAGCTCAGAAACGTTCTGCTTTTTCTTCCTGCTTTTTCTGTTTGTTGTGCTTTTTCTGTTAACTAAATCCTGTCATCACGGTTAGGCCTATGAACACCTTAAGATTGATGGGACAGTTCAGTTTTGCAGAGATCCATTCTTGGGTTGTGTTCTGTCTGCCTGAGGTTCCAGAGAAAACACCAGCAGGAGAAAGCATCACGTTTTACTTCCAGAACACTTTCTTGGGCACACAACTTGAAGCCACTTATTGGTGAGGTTTACTATTTGAATATCAAAATTGATCTTTGTAAACTTCATTCATAAATATGACTGTATCCTTTACAGGGGTGTCAAACATACGGCCCGCGGGCCGTATCCGGCCCGATAAGGCGTCCAATACGGCCCGAGGGAAGATTTGAAAAATAATACAAATATGAAAAAAGTTTATTATTATTTTAATTAATTTAAAGTTTATTAATACAATCAGGTTTTCGCTGCCATATTATGTTTTGTTTCATTAAATTTTTTATTTTATCATTGATCATTTAATTGGGCTTCTGCCGGAACCCCTAACAAGCATGCGCATTCTAAAGCGCCGCCTACATTTCGAAAACAAAGTCGGCTAAGTTGTGCGGCAAGGACTAGTGATTTTAAAATGTCCAAATAAAGAAAACTGACGGAAGAAGACGTATTTCTTCTGTGAGTTCAACGGTAGGCCGGTATGTTTAATCTGCTCACAAGCCGTGGCTGTGCAAAACGAGTACAATATTAAACGGCAATATGAGATATACGCAGAGAAATATGATAAATACACTGGACAACTTCGAAAAGTCAATAATTTAACTTTAGCCTCGGAAAAAAGCAGTCAATGTTCACAAAAAGAACAGAGACTGATGAAGCTGTAACGCTATTTGATTGCCAACGAAATCGCAGCGGGATCAAAGCCGTTTTCAGAGGGAGAATTCATCAAGAATCGGTAATGAACATTAACAAGTCCAACCTGCGCTCTCGACTCACAAACAGACAGATAAATGACATCATGAGATTGATGTGGTTGAAGAAAAGAGATGTCAGGAATTAAAATCATAATGCAGATGCGATCTAGATCTTTTGTTGTTAAAGGAAATTTCTAGTATATATTTAATGTTCATATCCAAAGTGAAGTTGTACTACTGTACTAATTGTTAAATATGTTAAGGCAGTTTTTCCTATTAGTGAATTATATTGTATAGCTTGTATGGTTCATATTTAATGTGACCGTCTGTACACAAATAGAGTCTGTTGCATTTTTGTCATTACTAGTTTAAAAAGTGTCTGACAAAAAATATTCATATTCAAAGGAAAGGGTTTTGATTGCCTTTACCTAAACAAAATAGTTTTTTCAAAGAGGAATAAGAGTGTTATTGAACCGTTCTGAGGATTTATTAAATGCACCTTTTACAGAACAGTATGTCTTTCTAGTTTTTTTGCTAATTCATTTGTAATTTGGTGCAATATGGTTTAAAAAAGGTGATTCGGCCCGCACATTGTCACTTTTCTCTCCATCCGGCCCTTACCCTAAAATGAGTTTGACACCCCTGCTTTAGCATATTTCAAATAAAACTGTGGACACAATCTCAAACTAAGCAAGTTAATTTAAAATATGTAACCCCCTTTTTGTCATGTAATGTGTATAAAATGTAATACGAATAACAGCTTTAACAATATTTTAGGATCAGTTTTGTAATGAATGATTATTGTTTGTTTCCAGCAAAGGTGATGCAAACTTCAAATCAGACAACATTTCTACCATATCAATATTAAAGGATGTCCTATCCAAGGAAGCAACTAAACGAAAAATCAATCTGAATACATCATACGGTAAGCTCACGAACATTCTCAGTACACCTATCATCGATATGAAGTGACAACTGAAGTATTAAATGATATGTATTCACAAAATTTGAAACGAGTGGGCGCTGCTAGAGAAACATTTGAAATACTGGGTGATAACGGTAGTCTGCCTTAGCTTGGTCGAATCACCCGAGATGGATGTTATAGGACTAAGAATTATGCTTGAGGTTTTTGAAATCAAATATTTTTTGTTCTCAAAATTCTTCAGATATCAGTTATGAGTGTTTTATAAGTTATGCGTGTTTGTTGTCATTGTTATGTTGACTTCAGAGGTGAACGAAGACTCTGTCAACCACACACTTCAGATGATCCATCCCAAACTGGAGTATCAGCTAATTTTGGCCAAAAAGGTTCAGCTTATTGATGCTCTAAAGGTAACATCAGCACGACCACAGGCCTGATAAGAAAATTAAGCATATCACCCTAATGCATGTCTGTCATTGCAGGAGCTTCAGGTACATGAGGGAAATGCTGATTTTCTAATTCCGGAGTATCGCAGTATACTGGATGAGTCTGCTAAGCTCCTAGAAGAATATAAAAAACAACCAGCTCACTTAGAAAGACTCTATGGTAAATTAGCCTGAGATAAATGAGGAGAAATTATTGAATTATGTTGTTAAATTAAATGTTCAATTATTTCCATGTAGATGCTTTAAAGATTGATGTCTGGTACATATAACCTCTGTATATTGTGATAATTACCTACTGTATGCAGGCCATCTAAGGAATGAAACTAACTGGACTTATTTTTTGTTTTCTTCCAGGTATGATCACTGACCTTTTCATCGATAAGTTCAAATTTAAAGGACAGAACGTTAAAACAAAAGTTTCACAGCTGCTTGCCATTTTGAACAACTATGAACTTAATTCATTGATGGATTTTTTCAATGAAGCTTAATGAAGACAATTAATGGAACAATTTTTGATAAAGTGTTTTTGCAATAAAATAGAATGTAATATAAGCAAATGAAAATCTTAGCATACGCCTTAAATACAAATATTCACTGTAAAGACTATGTAATCTGTGTGTGACTTCAGAGGTTTTGATATATTTTTAGAACACTTGTCCATTGTTTAGATGCATTTATACAGAACAACATTTTTCATGAAAACTAGTGCTTTGTGTGTATTTTGTGTACTAATTTTATGTAATAAATATACAACTTTATAGAATAAGTTTATTCTAGAGATGAATTTCAAATATCTGGGTGTGGAACAAGCCAAGAACAAACTGGCCAATTAAACCCTGCACTTAAACTTACAAATGTTGTGTCTGTTATCATTATTATGTTTTATTAACGTGCCATCTTCTTCGATCTATTATTTACATTATTGAACCGTTTCATTTTATTTGAAGCAACGAATAGTTCGCTTGACATGCGCGAAATTAATTTTGGCCTCTCCGAGCTCCCGTAGAATCAGTGACGTTGGCGTTTGATTCATTCTGATTGGTCCGTTTCAATAGTCGCGGGCTACTTGAACTGAGATAGCGACAATACGAAAAGCAGGCAGCTCAGCAAAGCAAGAAGACGCAGTTTGGCTTATCAACGCAGCTGTCGTGTGTTGTCCGAGGCCTCTTGAAGCGTTTCTTACACCAGCATGGCGCGTTTTTTGTAGCACATTGTTGTTGCATGGTTTGTTTTTGAATTTCGGTTTTGTAAGACGCCGCATGCAACTGTTTTACTCCGGATTTTAACAGCTCCCCTCTGCCAGTTCCCGCTGGTTAGTGCATTTTGGTTCTCGCTTGGTTTTGCTGGCTTTCATGTGATCGGATAACGTTTTTCATTTGTTAACGGAAAGGTTTTCTTGTTTTAAAGTGATTTTAAACCACCGATCGCTCTTGCTGGACGAACCTGTCGATCTGTTGTTGGAAGGATGTCATCTCTCGGTCAAACACAAGGAAGCGCGCTTCATGGTTCAGAGGCAGACGTTAAAAACCAAGAAAACGTGCTTTCACGACTACGCGGTGCTGCCAAGAACAGGGTGGAAAATCAGGAAAATGTCAACCCCAAACCGGCCAACAGGACTGTGCTGGGCGCCTTGGAGAACAATCAGCGGAGACAGCCTGTACTGCGCGCCGCTAAACAGGTTCGATCATGCATGGCACGTTACGTTATGACAATGAAGTGAGCTTTTATGGAAATCAAATTCCAAATGATCAAATCAAGGGATGCGCGTTCATGTTACTACATGCGTGCTTGGGATTATTTCGTTTTGGTTAACATCATACGATGAATATTGATCACTGTTATGCATGTTGAAGGCATTGCTGCAGTCGACCCACTTGTGCCTTGTAGGCGTCCTGAATCACAAAAATGGGGCTTGAGGTTTTGTTCCCCATTTTCTGTGTCACAAAAGCCGTATGGCGCCACAGGTTGAATGTAATGCGGTGTTAAATGCCCGCTGCTCATTCCCTCCCGATACGCATACCGCCATTTTATAAACTCCCTCCCTCCAACCATTATAAACCACTCCATACACAATCTATTATGCAGTGTGTGTGCTTGTAATTGTTTTATTGTTGAATTTATGAAGATGCTACAGTTGGTGCCTATTATCTGTATCACATGTGTAGTGTGTGTGCCATTGACTTATAACATGGTTTATTTGAAATCTAAGCCTAATTTTGTTTTATAAGGTCTCTGGGCCCCAGACAATTGCCTGCAAGTCTGAAGAAAATGGCAGAAGCTTTGGAGAGAAGCCCTCCACCAGGCCACCTGCTTTCCAGATTCATGTGGATGAACCTGATGGGGCATGCGCTAAGAAACTGTCCAGTCAAAGGGCAGCCATGGATTGCTCTCCCCTCACACTAAATCCCACTGTGACCCGTCTGAGACAGCCTCTTGCCACTATTGAGCTGCCTATGGAGTCCAGTTTTGGTAGGCAATGTTGTTTTACTAACTGTACATCTTGCAACCTCTTGGTTATGGATAACTGGACGGACTCTATTGGAAATTTTCAGCCTTCATTATTGGACAAAGTCATTATGTTTTTTTCCTGTTTTCTCAGATTCTCCTATGGATATGTCAGTAGTCGAAAGTGAGGAGAGGCCAAAAAATGTCAACGAAGTCACAGATTATGCTGTAGAAATACACACACACTTGCGGGAAATGGAGGTTAGTATGTGGTGCTTTTTGTTTAATAGTCAGAATTAACTTTATCATTAGGTAATGTCTGGTTATTCATTAAAACAAATTCTTGCTTTCAGCTGAAATCAAGGCCAAAAGCAGGTTACATGAGGAAACAGCCTGACATCACAAACAGCATGCGTGCCATCCTGGTGGACTGGCTTGTGGAAGTGGGAGAGGAGTACAAGCTCCAGAATGAGACGCTCTATTTGGCTGTGAACTACATCGATCGCTTTCTGTCCTCTATGTCTGTCCTGAGAGGAAAACTGCAGTTGGTGGGCACCGCTGCCATGCTTTTGGCTTCGTAAGTCCTCTTTTCTCTGTCCATTTAAGCCTCGAACTGGTTCGTGAACATCACCTTTGCTCACATGTCTCTTTGTGACTGTAGGAAGTTTGAGGAGATCTACCCTCCAGAGGTGGCAGAATTTGTTTACATCACTGATGACACTTACACAAAGAAACAAGTGTTAAGGATGGAGCATCTGGTGTTGACGGTTCTCTCTTTTGATCTTGCTGCGCCAACGATCAATCAGTTTCTCACCCAGTATTTCTTACACCAGCCTGTGAGCAGCAAAGTAGAAAGCTTATCAATGGTGAGAATTTTCCCATTCTTTGTTTCCAGTATTGTGGCTTGGTTTTTACATACAAAAAAAATCTCTCCTCAGTTCCTTGGGGAGTTGAGTTTGATCGATTGTGACCCCTTCCTGAAATACCTCCCGTCTCAAACTGCTGCTGCAGCATTCGTTCTGGCCAACCACACGCTAGCAGGTGGCTCATGGGTAAGCATGTGCAGACAGAAATTTAAAACTGAAGGCTTTTAGATGTTTGAGGCTGTCCCTCATCTGAAGTGCTTTGTGTCTCACAGTTTTACATGTGAATTTGTTCATCCGCTTTTTGCAGTTAAAGGCACTTGTTGAGATGACTGGCTACACGTTAGAGGACCTTATGCCGTGTATTCAGGACTTGCATCAGACCTACCTCGGTGCAACTCAGCACGCACAGCAGGCTGTCAAAGAAAAGTACAAAAGTTCAAAGTAAGTCCCTTTAACAAACCAGCTCTATAACAGAGATATAACATTTGAAATACATTTTAGACATGTCTAACACTGCATTTATTTTTCCAGGTACCACGAAGTCTCTCTCATCGAGCCTCCAGAGAAGCTGCTGCTGAACTAACATCCTTATTGACATTATATATCCATGTTAACTGCTTCCATACTTAATGGGACTTGTGCACAATATTTTTGTCTTATTTCCCTAACTCAAATAACTGAAGCCATAGCCTCGTTTGGGTAAATGGTGAGATTAGTGATATGTACATTTTTATAAGTCCTTAAGGATTGTGGCTTTTATATGCTTGATGCAACCATATTTTTGTACATTAGGTAATCAAGCATTGTTTTAATATTTCAATGTTTGTATTCTATTTTTTATGAGACTCCAGTGGTGCACTTTATTCTTTTACACCTAAGGTGAACTTGCCTTTACATCTAAATAAAGTGCTGCTGGCCTTTAACGTAGTGCTTTGTCTTGTTATTTTGTGTTCTTTTTGGCGCGGGTGATGATTTAAAACTATGTATGCTTTGTATAAGTGCTTTTCCACCAATCTTTTGGAACAATTTTTATCTTGTGTGCAGCTCAAGTGATGGGTAAGTAGTGCTTGGGATAGAATGGCTTTAGTTCATAAATGGATGACCTTGTGAAGTGTCTTGAACTCATTGATATGTGTTAGTATTTTACATTACAAAAGTTCTGTTACTTTAAGTCAATATTTTGATTAGTTCAGTATTGTTGTGCAATATCTAATTCATATATTTAAATGATGGCAACTTAATATTGAGCTATTTAACCCCTAACCTTACGAATAAAAAGTCTTAAATCAATTTATTGAAAACAAATGCCTTTATAAACTAAGGTATTAGAAAAAGGTTAGAGGTGGCTTGGATCCTGTCTCCTGTTCAAATCAGATATTGGTGGGTGGAGCTATTTGGGGCTAATTGTACTGTGTAAATGGACACTTCGCATCAAAATAACTGGCTGAGAATATTTAGACATTAAACTTACAGCAATATTATAAATTACAACCTTAGCAAAATGTCCAAAAATTAAATTGTAAACTTCAAATTAACAAAACTAATTGTCTTCCAAATGTAATACCAAGGGGATTTTGTCTGGAGTAGTTTGACCAGCAGCCAACTTTTCACGCCATGGAAATTAAATGTAGGCAGTAGTCTTTGCAAAGCTGCTATAAAACCATCTTTATTGGGAATGCTGCTACAATACACATGCATCTGAATTGAAAATTAAATTATGTTTGAAAACAAGTTGTCTTTAAAACTATTTACCTGACAGTTTAAATGTTTCTTAAGTACTCATAACTATTCATCTGTGTTTTTAGAAGAGGGTCCTGCACAAAAGCTTTCATAAAGAAACTACAGTGGCACAGTTTAATTATTTACATATTACATTTAGGAGACGATTTTAGATTCGAACAACATAAGGACAATAAAAAGCAAAAGTGCAGTAAAACTGGTTTATATAGCCTACCACAGTAAACAAAGCGAAGGGTTTTTTTAAGGATAAAGTACTATTCGGTCAGGTGTTGACAAGAGATGTTTTCAGCTGAAGATGGCTTCTGAATTTGTTGATCTTGTAGCAGTGGGGCGATCATTCCACAAATGTGGAACAGATCCAGAGAAGGTACATGAGCTGGATCTTTTTCCATTTTGGTTCGTTTGCAGAGCAGAGGGATCTGGCTGGTACATTAGTCTGTACTAGCAAGTGAAGATATGGGGGTGCCAAACCAGTAGTGGTCTTGTAGGCCAAGAGCACAGCTTTGAATTTGAAGAGCGTGATTATAGGGCGCCAATGTAACTTGATTTTAGCGAGCAAAACCGTTTGCTCTCTAACAGGGTTGCAGAAAACCACCGCCACAAAAATTATTTTTGACAAGCCATCACAAATACCAGTTAAATTAATCTTAGATTTTATTAATCTACATAGACCAAAGTTATCAACAGATGCAATAAATAGTGACAACATGCCATGAACAAGCGAATAGTTGACTAATTTTCAAGTTAACTTTTACAACTTGGCCTGGCAATAAACAGCATTGAATGCATAACATAAGAATTGATGCAACAGATGAATGATCACAAGATTTGCAAACTTCTAATATCATCAGCATGTTCACATGAATCAGCAGTGGAACTGGAGCCTCATATTCATTCACATTCAGGTCATTGTCAACTATACAAAAAAGAAACTTGGGGCAAGTTACTTTCAAGGTAATCCAGTACAAGACATAAAATAACAATGCTCAGCAAGAACATATAAAAATGGAATCAAACTGAAGTACAGACACGTATAAATGACAACTGAAATCTCATTAGAAAGACAAACTATTAAAAATCATCTATTTACCCTAAAAGTTAAGATATCTCAAGGGCCCATCTTTTACCCCACCGAATACGTATCAATATAAATGCTCTAATAAACCAATAAAACAATTAACACCCTTACAAACAACTGCGCACAGAGATGCATCATCTGGCGGGCTTGTTTTTGGGATGCAGTCTGTGAGATTGATAGTCTCTCCCAACAACATCTCGAATGCCTTCAGTGCAGAGGAGGACGTCCATTTCTGAGCAATCATCTATGACGTCCATCTTAAAACGGTTCCAACCTCTGAACTGTTACAGGACTTGTGTATGTGTGCTGAAGCATGTGTAGTGCGCGTATGAGTGTGTGGGAGTTCAGTGAAAGCAGTTAGACCCCAGTGGGGGCAAGGCGGCTAATGAAGGCAATGCTGTTTAGGCACATCCTTCTGAAGAAGGCGGGGCAAATGGGCTTCATCACAAAGTGCTCCAACAAAATCCTCAGCTCAGTGAAAAGAGTCCTGACAGAAGACAAATATTCCCAGAAATCAAACTGTTAATATGCTCAGGACAGAAATCAAACTGCGTATAAGCCCAGGACAGAAATGACAATCATCCTGCCGAACAATTACACTATTCCAACATTCTGTTTGATATAATATGAAAATTCTGCAATTTACTTACTATAATGCAGATAATTCAAATGTATTTGATATTTAGTTGATATCAAAGTTTTGATAAGGTTAATAACTTTGTGATCCAGTAATTGTTGAATGGTGCTAGATAACTTACTAACTGCTCTTAATATTTTCATTTTTGACACAGTCTGTGAAAACCCAGATGAAGTCATTTTTTGTGATATACAATTTCCTACATACATTTTCTACAAAATGCAAAAAACATTCTGTGAAAATAAACTTGATATCTTAAATTTTAGTATGATTTACATTTTTTATACAGTCTTACTCCGAAAATGAAACTTTGTTATTCGTTATCTCAAAATTAGATTTTTAGGCTTTCATTTGGTTTTCACAGACTGGGACACATTTTATTAGAAATATGAACTGTGACAGTAATTCTTACCTGCAATATGGATTGCGTCTTGAGGTATAACGCAGAGTGAGAAATCGATAATAGATGAATGGCTGAAGCAAGCTGCCTTGGCCACTGTGAACCACATAGCAAACATCATTAAACTCGTAGTAAACTTAGAAAACCTCTAAACCTTTACCAAGCTACTCAAGAGTCAAAATGGGGGTAAAATAGCTAAATTTTAGTCCTCACCTGAAAAGCATGAAGACTGTTGCAGGCATCAAGAAAATCTCATTGCATGCAATAAACTTGAGAATGTTTTGCTGATTGGCTGTGAGCTTGTTCAGAAAGTTCCTCACAAACATAATGCTGTTGGGTCCCACAGTCTAAGAAAATAAGTAATTACAGACATAAATGTCAGAATGGAATTTTGACCATCATAAATCATGAAGGCAAAGGATGCAAGAAAAAAAATAAACTTACATCGAGAACTTTTTTGGTGTAGGTGGTGGCATGGAGAAGTGAGAAGAGGAACACCGGAAATATACTCACTGAGAATCAAAGTCAAGGTCACAAAGACAAATAATACTAAAACAATTCAGTCACTTGCTCCCAATTACATGCAAGTAGTATTACTTGTGATAATTAGAAAGGATACTTGTGATAGGGTAGGAGTTGACAAAGATGAGAGAGTAAAGGAGATAGTGGCAGCTGTCCTCCTGTAAGGCCAGTGCCAGGAAGGCTCTGCTCAGCTGAAAGTGAGGAAGTCTCTGGTGTAGACGCAGAGCGCTGGTCAGGGCGTTTGCCAGCAATGCCCTCTGGTAGAAATTAGCAGCTGCTTGAGGCCTTTTCAGAAAAGCAAAATGTCACAATGTCTAAAATGGGTAAAATCATCACTCATCTCCTGGTTGGGATTTAATGGATTACATAGTAATATCCATATGTAATGGAACGTGACTTACCCAAGCAAGGGAAGAATGAACATGATGGAACAGTAGACGGTAAAGAGTCTTGACAGCCACATAGCCGTTTCCAGCTTGTTACTCAACAGGAATTGCTGTAACACATCCATTTAAATCACAATCAAACATTCTCATATGAACTGGATTTTTTTAACTGGCCATATTCAGAAAATAACACTTGACAATAAGATTAAAGTACTTTCACTTACCATAGGCCCTGTTTGAGGGGGAGGGGGTCTTTGCTCTGTGTCTGCCATCTTTCAGATATTGTGAGACACCAATTCTGAGAGAAATCAACATATAGCAAAAATGTCAAGATCGTGCGCCAAGGTTGTTTTTTAACGCTGAGGATAAACAAAAGAAACACGACTCTTTAGCAGGAACGCTTGTATTTTTTGTGTACTCTGTGGGGATGGGCGAAGACACCTCAACAAGGTCCATTCTGGATTAAGGCTAAGCAATACTGCTAATTAATACAATAATTATTTTCTCGATTTTAAAGAATTCATTAAAAATGTTAACGCCTATCTGTGACAGAGCACACAGAAATCATTTCTAAACATCCACCAAGACCGGAGAATTACACTTTCCGTCAATCATGGACAAATTGCTGACTATCCATTGAAACGAAAAAAAAATTCACCCGGATAACGTTACATGTACCGATATTTAAAAACTGAGCGTCGTAACGTGTATCCTTACATTTAAAGACAAAAGTAGAAGAGACGGTTTGTATTAATTTAATTCGGGTAAGCTACACTGGAAAAATCGAGAAGACTTCATTACCCGGGGGAGCTAACGATGTAGCCCACATGCTAACTCATCACACAGGCTAACTAGAACCATTGGCAAGCCTAAAATACCTCAGATTTATTTATATTTAGACAGATGACAATATGATCACTATTCGTCAATACCTGTTTTATTTAGTTGGTTGTCAGTGTCGCAGGAAGATGACAAACTAGCTTTATTTCCACCGCTCGAAGCGCACACGCTCTACTCCGGAATAAGCACAAGAGGTTGGTCAGCTGCTGAGCCGACCTCGCGACCTCTGTGGATTGCCACAATCTCGCGATATTTCATACCAGCTTGTTATTGCATGTCGGGCTTGTCAATCAACAAAGTTGTCAGTATGTTGTCACCTTTTTTTTCTTTATTGAACAATATTCATGTGCAAACAATATGGCAATAATAACAGCTCATACCAATAAAACGTACAAAACGGGTGCAGGTGTATAACATACACACGCACAAAATACAAAATTAATAATAATAATGATAATAGTAATAAAGTACAATAATAAATAATTAAAAAAATAAATTAAAAAAATAATATATATATATATATATATATATATATATAAGGGGCTAGGGTTTTTCTTTTAAATAATATTCTTCTATTGTAGACAAAAGACTAATTGCATTTTTCTTCTTGATCGCTGTTAAGGGCTTTTGTAAATGAAACAAATTCACCATGAAATGCATAGAACCTTGGTATCACCTTTAGGTATTTAGATTAATGCGCAAAAAATCTCCCAAGCATGAGGATATTGTTAACCAGCTGTCATCGTCATTTCCCATTAAACGTCCATATATAATGTCCTTTGCTGTGATGTCTTCGAGGTGAGGTATCTTTGGATAAAGCCAGTCATAAATATCAGACCATAAGGCCTCTACATACATACAATGAAAAAACAAATGCTCTGAGGTTTCAATATCGTCACAAAATAAACATTTATTTGAGTCAAAACCAAATCTAATTCGTAAAAATTCACTCGATGGATATATCCCATTTAGAATTTTGAAATGAACTTCTTTAACTTTGGGGGGCAAAGGAAATCTTAAATATTTGGTTCGAAGTCTGAGAATGGTAAGTGTGTTGGTACCTACAATGCACATTCATTTATTTGAGTTCATTACCAAATTTAGTTTTTAAATCCAATGTTACCTCACGTTACCAAAAATAAAAAAAAATTATCGTATTTTATTCTAAATGTGTCACATTTTCTAATATTTATAAAGTTAGAAAATGTTTGATATGTTTCTTGGCACCACGCTTATATGCGAAACACCTTAGCAACGCAAAGGCGTTTTTTCAGACGATGCTTATATTTCTGACCCTCTTTAAGACTCGCTCAGTGGAACAGGATGTGCAGAGACACTACCGCGTTTAAAAACTTCATAATCAGACCGTTACAAGGCGCTAATGTGCGCAAACCTGTAACGTTAGAGCTCCAGGAGTTCGTAAGATTCACGCGCGAAGATTCTTAAAACCCACTCATCTCCACACATAAGACGGGACAAATTTGGACGATCTGCTTATGTTACGTTTTATTTATGTTACATTTTACGTCACAACGGAACACTACAGTACAAGACGTCGAAAAGGTCAGCTGTTTTAGTTTTGTTCGCTAAAATAGTTTTGACATCGCTAACTATCGTTACCTAATACGCTCTAATTAGCCTGGTGCTAATTTCATATTTTCATCTTTGACTTAAGTTATCGAATATAATTAAATATGAATTGTTTTATTGTTGCTGCGTGGAAAGTTAAAGATGCTAACAAATAGAACGTTTGCAAATCTCGTGAGATCTCTGTCTAAACCATGTGCTCAGAAGCGTGCCAAGTAAATCTACACATCTGCATCGTGTTAAAAGGGCCGTGCGACGCGAATGTTTGACTTTTGTGTCTGTGTGTTTTAGGATGTTGACGTTCGAGTCACTTCTCGTGAAAGAGTTGCAGAAACAACAGAGCAGGGCAGAGTTCTGTGACATTGTGCTGCATACTCAAGGTGAATAAAACCGACACTATTCACAACATATCTACAATTATTTCTCATATTTAAACTGTGTGGTAGTAGAAAACGTAAAGATTTAACTAAACTCCTCACTTATCTATTTTGTGTAGAATAAGAATTGACATAAAGGATGACTAAATATGAATATACTTTTTATTTAGATTTACATTTTGAGAATGGGGTAAAATGTAGTGTTTTTCAGCTGTCACTCTGTTTCTCTCTCTCTCTCTCTCTCTCTGCCCCTGTCCAGGTGTATCTGTGCCAGTGCACAGCTGTGTGTTGTCTGCCTTTAGCCCTTGGCTCCATGGCACTCTGTCAACCATGCCATCATCTGGGCAAAAGCGGCTGATTGAGGTCCAGGCCAAGGAAGCTTGCACATTGCTCAGTCTGGTCACCCTGCTGTACTCGGGTCAGCTTAATGAGGACAAAGACAAAGTCCTCTCAGTCGCTTGCAAACTAGGCATCAACATACCTCAGCAGGACACTACAGAAGAAAGCAAAAGTCACGTTGGTAAAGCAGAGAGTGCGAGTCAGACTGGAACCCAGACGGAGCAAACAAAAGAATCAGTGGAGAGAGAGTGTCAGACCGAGATTCTCTGCACAGCGACTCTGACGCTGCCCTCTGAATGTCCTAAGGAGACTGTTGAAACTGTTAATGTGATTGACCTGTCATCGTGGAGATCAGACCAAGGGCTCGACCCATACTCCACTCTGTCTGATATCACCCTGACAGCACTTGTCCAGGGTGTTTCAGAGAAGTTGCCTTTTTGCCAAGTCATGGATGGGGTCCCCGAAACCTCTATGTATCCCACAGTGAGTGCACCTGCCTGTGCGCCACAGGGTTACGCAAGCCAGCCTGAAAGCTGGTCTGCCCCACTGCCACCCCAAACTTATCCTTGTTATGGTATACTGCCATCGGTCAGTCAGGGCCAGTCAACATTGGAGGGGATTTTGCAGGGTGAGAAATATGATTTGGGAGGATTAGAAGACTTTGAGAACAATATCCCTGGTTTTATCAACTGTTTCCTGAAAGCCAACAGTATTCGGGGTACACGGCAAACAGGGCAAAGTCAGGGAGGGATGAGAGGAGACGTCAAAACTGGGGGAACGGCAAGGCGGGCGAGACGGGGAAAGCCGACAGGAAATTGTCCTTTTAAAAGTGAGGGTTGGAATATTACAAAAATAGAAAAACACTTGCATAGGGTTGGAAGAGTGGCATGTTCGCTCGGGATTGGTCACGGGGGAGGTAGAGTTGGCAGGATGTTAGACACAAGACATGTACTGAAGCATCAAGGGAGACTTAACCGGAGACAAGGCAGAGGAGCGATTTATGAAGTGGAAGGAAAGACAGGCAGGCCTTCAACAAGAGGCAGAGCCAAAAAGAGACAGGCAGAGAGCAAATTCGTAGAGCCAGAGGGTCAGGTAGGTGCCTCACCACATCAGAACAGGAGGTATGATATTAATATTAAAGATAATGTGATTTTGATTTACTGTTTAAATAAATGCCTTAAAATGGGTCATATAATTGAAAAAAAACTAATATTTATTGATCTTTGGAGAGTAAACCCTTAGGAAACAAAATTATATGGGAATATACAGGAGAATATAATGCAACATATTAATGAAATTTCTTATGCATTATTCAATAAATTGTAACATATTAACAATGTATTATTATATATATTTTCAAATAAATATTAAGTAACTTAATGTTACTGCATTATCAATAAATCTATTTGCCTAAAGGAAGAAAGTCATTATTTTCAGAACTCAAAATTTCTTCCGCACTTCAAAAACAATTGGAAATTGTCATCCGATATAGACTAACCGTTTGCCATAACTGTTAATAAAGGGAAACAAGTTGCATTGACTTTATTAGATGCTTTTATTAATCCATTAATACCATGCTTTTTACATATGCAAGAGCATTTATTATTTTGTCCAATTATAATATAATAAAGCAATACAATATAATAAGTAAAACAATAAAATGCTGTCTACAATTTGTTTTCTACATGTAGTATCAGAGTTGAAATTAAATAACATTAGCTTTAGATGAAATAATGTTTGATGTGACTTCTTTTAATTACAAAACTTTTTAATTTTTCCAATAGGATGAAGCTCCACCTATCAAGCGACAAAGAGGTCGACCCCGCAAATTTCCCTTGTCTCAAAACTCAGCTCAACGTAAAATGTCCTCATCTGAGCAGATGGTTTCAAACCCTCCAGCTTCATCCCTGATGCACACAGCTGCTCTCCCAGCAGCCAATCACACGGGCCTCCCTCAGCCACTGGATTGGCTTATCGATGATGTCATTGCACAGCTTCCTTTTATGCCCCCCATCACCTCTGGAACTCAGGAGGGATCCATGAGTACAGATTCCCAACCAAGAAAACAAACCTCAACAAAGATTACTGATCTCGGTGTGGTTCAACCGCAACCTGAAGGTGAGCTTACCGACATTCTTGGCAGTTTTCTGAGAACATTTGATCAACACATTGTTGCATGTGACTCAGATGTCCGGGATGGGATAGCAGACGGGTCACAAAGCAATATAACAGATGCATATGAACATTCTGCTCGAAACTGCGCAGCACATTGGACATCATGTTCACACAAAAGAAATGAAAGAGACCTTTTCAGGGCTTCCTCTGTGAATACAACAACACCACAAGGCCCAACAGCATCATCCCAGAAACGGCGAAGAGTCTATTCTTACAGACCATCATCTTCCTGTGCGGCCCCTGGTGTGAACGTAAAGAAACTGAAAGGACAACAAAGTGAGAAGTCTGAAAATCGCAGGATGACCAGAAGCCAGAGTCAAAAGAGGGAGCTGGAATACACTGAAGAAAGAAGAGAAGAGCTTCCAGCGAAAAAGAGAAGGCGAGCAAAGAAAGAAAGATTCGAAAAGCAGAGCATTGAAACATCACTGTTAAATGAGAAGAAAAAGCAACTTAGTGAGATGTGCAGTGAGAGAAGATCCAGCAGCCGCAAGATCGACTCAAAGTGCAATGTCACGAACGCATTGAGGAAAGTCGCGAGAATCCCTAGTGCCTGCAGTCTGAGACAAAAAAAGAATCTGTCGCAATCCTCTGAGTCGAGTGGTCACAAAGCATTTGCTCTTGTAAATAAACATGCTAAGACAAACAGAGCCAAAAAGCGTAGTAAGATGACAAACACGTTCACTGACTCCCATCCTGAGACAGATCTTTCTGCTTTAGAATTGGTGAAAAACATCTTTGAGAACCAAAGAAACAAAGAACAACAAAACCAAGATGATCACAGAAGTTGGAATGCAGAAAGACAGATAGAAAGGGGAAAAGACCAAGAAGGTAAGAGCTCAGAGTGACCTGCTTTAAAGGAACAGTGTTCAGAAAATTCTCTCAAATGTGTATGTTCAGACTAACATAGTTTGTTCTTCCAGTATCTTTTATTTTTGTTGGCTCTTAAAGGTATAATTTACCCCAAAATGAAACTTCTTTCATTATTTACTCACACGCGTGTCATTCCAAACCTGTATGGTTTTCTTTCTACAGCAGAATACAAGATATTTTTCTTTAGTCTTTCACAGGAGTCTTATACAGGTTTTGAATGATATGAGGATAATACATTTGATTATGAGTCACTAAATAAACAAAAATGGATGAGTGTATGATTTTAGTTGGGTGTTCTTTAAATCTCTCAAATACTTTATTAATTGTGTACTCTCTCCGAACCTTTAGGCAGCAGTCATGCCACGGTCTGCAATCCAGAAGAAGTTACGCTTACAAACGTTACACCCATGCCTTCTGCCTCACCTGCAATGGACCCTGCATTGCCACCTGAGGAACCCGGACACACACAAAGCTTCACAGACAGTTCAGAAGACGATGTGGATGTTGTTGAGATTTCCAGCTCCTTGTTCGAGTCTTCCGTCGTGCAGTCGCTGGTTGCCGATATTGTGCTTAGTACAGAGGAGGAGGATGAAGAAGGTGCAGAGATTGATGTAGATTAGATTCTAATTAGTGTGTTCTCATTTTCCGTCTATTTAGTACTGTTTAGCTTTCTGAATTTCTGTTTAGAGTTCTGAATAAATGTTTATCGACATATTTGATATGCAAATTTCTAATTCTGAAAGACAGGTGGTACTTGGTACCGTTGCCTGTATATTATTTGACTTAGGGGTTCGTATTTGCTGTTTTGACATTGGTGGCTTCAGTTTCAGGAATGAGAATTTTGACAAGTTTGAGTTGTTGTTTTTTAAGTTTTTTTAATCAAGCCACATTTTCTTATTGCTCATCTTAAGTCTATTTTGCAACCATGGTCAGAAATAAAAGACATGGATCCAACCACTAATGTTCTTGTGTGTAAACCAGCATGTTCAAAACGAATATGGGGAAAGAGTAAGTGAAAACAATATTTTATGTGTAGCTAAACAATACAAAACACTAGGGGGTGGTTTCCCGAAAAAGCGGTGAGGTGGCGAATTGCAACCAATGGCTCACTCCACCCCTCACTTTCAAAGCACTATGGTGGCTGACACAGCACGTCATGATGTCATCAGGTTGTTGTTTCTTTGCCGAATATTATGTATTTATGAAATGCACTCTGTAGAACAGTTTGTCCGTTTAGGGCTGTTTTAGAAACAACATGGCGAATTCCATACAAGGGGACCCGCGACACATGTAGATAGAAATAGCTCATTCTAAGGTAATAAACATAATGCTTTATTATGTATTATACACCTCTGAAGACAGTTATTTATATTATATTGAATTTCTGTCAATAGATCCTCACACATTCCACACAGCACCTTTTACCAAGACTGGCGGCACCACCACACAAGCAATGAATCCACACAGCCATTGAAGTAAACATAAGTTTATTTATTTGTTTGTGATGTTCTTATCCTTCTACACAAAACACCTGAGCTGCTCTCAGTAAATCCCCTCATGGAGAAATTGCTTAACGTAGCTTATATTGCATTGTCAGGGTGTGTTGTTTAGCACCTGACATTAGCCATTAACTGCTGTCTGTACCTGATTGACACCCTCGTGTACGACAGAATGGTATGTATAGAGTTTGACGTGTGTTGTGTTCCTAGCAATAATAAGAGACTCGTAAGGTAAAATAGTGTGAGTGTGCGTATGATGCATTTGTCGGGCGGCAGGGTGATCGGTGTGGTGATGCTGGGCTCTTAGTGCTGGATTCTGCGAATGGACTGGATCTGAGGGGTCTGGCTGTGGGAACCCCAGTTTTTCCAGTGCTGATAGTCTCCGCTGTGCCTGTCACACTCCATAATGTACTGCCTGCCCCTGTAGCCTGCAAACTCGTAACACACAAAACTACACACAGGTAGAGCAGAGAATCACAAGATTTTGTAATGGTGGGGTATCAAATGGTGTTTAGGTATAGCCAGACAAACAATCCTGTTTATTTTGCTTGTTGCAGTATCATAAACTGTATTATTAGTCTTTCACTTTGTCTAATGTCTAGAAAAAATATAATCGTTGCAACATTTACATTTCTTTCATTACAATAAAAACTATTTTTAGTTTACTGTTATTCTAAAATGTTGGAGAAAGCATACACTTTGAACAGTACTGTAAATAAAAAATTAATTGTGAAAAAATAATATAAATAAATAGATATAGAATCATTTCTATTAAAAGGTAATAGAAAATAAAATGGTGAAAGTAAGGGTACACTTACGCGCCACACTGCACATGCATGGAGCCCACTTCAGGGCGACACCATCCCATAGCCTGCAGAGAGGGGTAGTCGTCACACAGCTCAGCACTGCGGCCCAGGAAGTTCTCCTTCTCAAACATGATCATACGACTGCTCTGGTGAGACTGAAGAGAGAAAAAGAGAGAAATTGTACAAATAAACACACACACACATATTACAAATTTTAAGATGAAAATCATTCTCACAGCGCAGTAGATGGGTCTGAAAGACATGAGTCTCTCCACGTGGTAGGACAGGTTTCCACAATAAGCATCCCAGTGGGGGTATTCTCCTCTCTCCAGGATGAACTGCTGGCCCTGGAAGTCATGGTGCTCATAACCCACCCAGCTGTGAAATGAAGAACATCCAGTCATACGGTATGACTCGTACCACATACACTGATGATCCCTCAACGCATCTTCTGTGCAAGCACAGTGTTAACTCACGCTCCGCTCTCCACACGAATGGAACGGATGTTGTCGAAGCCACACTGCTGAATGTTGCAGCACTCTGAGGTGAACTCTTGACATTTGCCCTGGAAGTGTTCCTGCTCGAACACGGTCACCTGAGGCAGAAGCACACGATTTTGAGAGTCCATGTTGTAATATGTAGTTCAATGTATTTTACATTGACATAGTTTACCTTGAAGAAAGGAGCCATTCCCATGCCAGAACTGATCATGGGCTGCATCATGCGGGATCTGGTGAACCTATACATCTTATTATCTAAAAAAAAGATTTATATAAAAAATCTGACATTTTAAAACAAAGCAAGTTCATTTGTTAAAACATGCACATATTAATCTAAATTGTTATATTATTTACGTTACTTAAATATGCACGGATATGTTATCATAAACAATGGAAACTTTTGTACACAATTTTTGCATCAAAATGTTAAAACCTCAATAATAAATCAAACTGTGAATAATTTTTAGTAAATTAGATGTGAAGTACCCATTCATGTTATATTTGTTTCAACTGTTTAAATCCCATGAAATTCTATTAGGCATCTTACCGTTTTAGTCACTAGGCTTGGGAGTGGCACGGGCCTGAACGCTTGTTTTGCGTAGAGCTTTGAGAGAACCTGGCGCTTCGGTTTTATATGGGCCGGCCCGTGCGCGCTCCCCATCGCATCTCTTCTGTGGGACAGGCCACAGGGTCGCCAGCTCAGCACATACTATAGAAGTGCCACATGGTGGCTGGCAAGTGCGATGCGTTTGGGATGAAAGGAGGGGACACAAAGGTTTAGCTCCAGTATGTTCGTGCAGGTCAGCAGTCCTGCGCTGGAATCACAATGAGCCCAAAATACAGGGATTAGTTGTGCTTGCTCCAGCTGAGTGTCGATTTGGGAAAAAAGTTTAACTGAGAGGTCCTGTGGTGGCAGTAAAGTTCATCCAAGTTTCAGTTTTTCATCAAAGTCTGCTTGCATATCCACATCTAGATGAATTAATAAATGATGGCACAAGATAATAGTCAAATATGTGGATACACAACACATTTTAAAATAAATCCACATTACAGTAATGGTGAAGTCATTGTGAAACATTACAAACAAAAACATGGGATATTTGTAGTAAATCGTGAATTAATGTGGAAATTATAAAAAAATTTCTAATATCTAGAATATTTTTGTCGTTTTTAACCAATTTATAAGGTTGAACAAGGGATGTTTATTTGCAACATATCACATGTACACTGGGCACTCGCTGGCTATCCAGTGTTACTCGTTTACAACAAATATGTAAATACATTCAGATGTAGCACTGTAAAAAGAATTCCATATAAAATGTAAATTTAAGGCATGAATATGATCAGTTTTGACTGTATGCATTGTGAATACATAAGATGCTTATTTTCAATGCATAAGTTGTGAACAAAATATAAATACATCAAATGAGGCAAATCTTTGTTTATTTTATTTTTTTAATTTTATTAAAATTGTTTATGATAAGATGAATTATAGTTATATCCTCTTTATCAATACACGCCCAAGATGAACAAATGTACAGTTTATGCTGATGTGTAAAGCATTGGTAAATCTATACTATCACATGAGAAAATCTGTGTGATATAACTGTGTGAACTGTGTTTCTCACTCTGTGCTGATGATGTGGGGCTTTTCTGTAAACATGCTGAATACGACATGTTTTGTTGTTTCAGTGTAATCCATATAGACTCAGCGCCAGGGTATAAGAGCTCCAGGCATAGCCAGACGCAAACACTCTCAGAGTGAACCTTGGGTACGGACACACGCACTCAACACACAGGTAAGACAGCAGAATATCTACTCACACATACACATGCAATTTATATTTTAAGGTACAGTTCACCCAAACACACCTGCAAGTCCTCAGAAAGTCTCTGGTTTTCCTGAATATTCAATCTGCTCTTTTCCGTACAATAAAAATGATGGTCTCCATCATCTTATTTCAATCTATAAAAAAGCGGTCTGGATATAATGCTAAAATGATTCTTAGTAAGTTATGACGATTAGTTTTTCCCCAAAGATCTTTTACAAATCTCCCTGCAACTCAAGCACTCTCTTGAACCTTCTCCGTCCGAGCACATACATGTCCCATGCTTACTTCTTTATAACTTCTCAAGTTCATTTCTTATTTTTTCATAACTCATGAGCTCATTATTTTACTCCAGGCATCATGTCTTCCAGTGGAGAAAAAAAGACTGCCTCCCAGACCGACGGCAAGGCAGCCCAGACCAAGAAGTCCGAGATGGGCATGATGTCCTACAAGGTAAAACTATTAAGTGAACGTGTATTTGGAAAAATGTAAACATGCATAACTCTCTTGCACTTGGATTTATCATTGTTTTCTCTTCTGTTAGATGTATGTGTTTGACCAGGAGAACTTCCAGGGACGTATGATTGAAATCAGCAACGAGTGCATGAACGTTTGCGATATGGGCATGGATAAAGTTCGCTCACTACGTGTGGAGTGCGGCCCGTATGTAACCCCATACACTCTTTGTTTTTTATTCTATATTATTTAGAAAGATTCCCTTATTTTATATGTCCCCTGCAGTTTTGTGGGCTTTGAGCAGATGAACTTCTGCGGAGAGATGTACATCCTGGAAAAGGGCGAGTATCCTCGTTGGGATTCCTGGAGCAACTGCCAAAAGAACGACTACCTGCTTTCTTTCAGACCCGTCAGAATGGTGCGTAACCGCACATGCTTCCACTTTCTCCCAGAGTTTACATTTATTTTTCAAACAAAACACTTTTATCACTTTTCTATCAAAGGACCCTGAGAAGCACAAGATCTGCCTGTACGAGGTGGGTGAGTACAAGGGTCGCAAAATGGAGATCATGGACGATGACGTTCCCAGTCTGTTCTCTTACGGATTCACCGACAGAGTTGGCAGCATCCTCGTCAGCTGTGGAACGTGAGTGAGCAGAATCCGCGACCCCCGATATAAATAATCAATGTTAAGAACGTATAAACTAAACTATGAACTCTTGTCTTCACAGCTGGGTGGGATATCAGTACCCCGGATACCGTGGCAGCCAGTTCCTGCTGGAAAAGGGCGAATACAGACACTTTAACGAGTACGGCGCTCGCTTCCCTCAGTTCCAGTCTGTGAGACGCATCCGGGACATGCAGTGGCACCCGTTTGGCTGTTACACCATGGCCAGCAAGTGAGGGCCGGACCAGGAGAGGAAGAGGAGGGCTGGAGGACAGGGAGAGGGCTGCAAGAGGAAGGAGAGGAGAAAAGATATCTGAGAGGATGCATCTTCACCGTGCTGCCAGTACAAGGGGTGTGAATGCTAAATGAATGACAGATGGGTCACCGTGTGATCTGTGTCTGTCGAAAACCTTTTAAATCCCAGCAGGTTTTGTATCTCTCAGGTCTCTATGCGTTCCCCATAAACACGGATCCTTCTTCCTCGCCAGTTCCTCTCTTTCTCTCTTGCGTCATGACTTATCTTTCCTTCCATAATTTAGTTTCTTTATTGTCACCTGTTCTTTCCCCTGCCTACATCACCCTTTCTTCAGGAGAATGGAAAGAAGGAGAGAGAGATGAAGGGATGAAGAGAGGGATGCTCCTGTGCCCTGTATATCTCCCTTTGCCTGCTGTACAGAATCCTGGTCACCTTTTCAATAAAAGCCTAAAAGCGTGATACCGAAGTTTTGTCTTTGTGAATCTATAATTTCATGCATTGTATTGATCGCAACATAAAAGTAATACACTTTGAGTAAAGGACTAGATATTTTAGGGGAATACATTTTTAATTCATATTTTTAACCTTTGATCTCTTTAAATCAAAACTGAAAATTTACATTTCAGGAGAATAAAGTTTCTTTAGTCCTATACCATTAACTCCATACATCAAGTCTCCCACATTGATAAATACTGTAGTATGCTTTCGTTTTCTGAGGTATATTGGGGGCTTCGAACTTGGTTGTGTACAATGGGGAGCTTTGAATCCTTAAAGTTATATATACATTGAAAAAGTGTAATAAATTGTGTAATTTGCTTTACTGTTTACAACAGTCAGGTTCGTATACTCTAAAGTACTGTTGCCTATAGGCCTACTAGAGTCTTTTTCACGTAGGCTGAAAAGCGTTTTAGTATTTTTAACACCTAGTCAGCAGATGTCGCTATTGTTGTGCTTTGTCTGCAGTGAATGAGAGCATCCATTAGAAGAAATCGGTAGAATGGAAAACAGTATGAGTCTAGTTTACTATGAGTTTAGAGTAGTTTTAAATAGTTAATCACGTTTTTCTCCAACTGTAATGATTTGACTAAATCGTTAAGTTGTTAAAATGTCCACAAAATACATACTTGCAGGAAAGCCCACATTTCCAGAATGTTTCATGCATTTGTCTCCGGCCTTTCCTGTGATCTCAATAGGGATGAGATTCAGAATACCCACTACCCTCTGGTGTTTCATTTGGGATGAGGACAGAATTAACTAAAATAAAATGCCATACAAACATTAAGTTAGGTAGTCTTTACAATAAAGTGTTAAAGTTTTGGTGTCTGCTTGCTTAATAACTTATAGTTATCTGATGACACAACAAAAGACATGATCAGGTCATTAGAAAAACCTTGTTAACAAATAGATTTATTAAAAAACTAAATTAAACACACTTTATAAATGGAAATCACTCATAATCAGACAAATACTACCAAAATACTTCAACAATAAATACATCCTTCTCTTAGGATAAAAGACACTTATTTTGTTTTGTTTAAATAATGCTTATAAATTTAGCGCTCATTTACAAATAGTGTTCATCTCAAGAGCCCTTGCTACAATTGTTGCACTGTCCCCATTGTTGTCCCAAGATGGAAATGAAGTGTAAAATATCTTTGTGGCTTCAATCAGCGTGACATCATCCTCACAAACTCTGAGGGTTTAATGAGATGGGAAGCAGAAGAAAAAATAGCAATTTGAGATACTAGCAAAGTAAAAATGTGAAAATATTTGTCAAACATTTGTTATCATGTTTATGTCTAACATGGTCTCACCTTCAAAGTCAACCAGTCCGTCACCATTGAGGTCTGCATCATGGAGAATCTCGTCAATGTCTCTGGAATTCAGCTGTTGTCCCATCAGTTTTTTCATTGCTTCTCTCAGTTCTGTGACGCTGATTTGCCCGTCACCGTTGGAGTCAAACTACAAACCAGTTACAAGCTGATAAAGGCCCCGATGTCTGCAAAAAGCATTGTGTTATGTATGTGAGTATGTGTACCTCTTTGAAAGCATCTCTTAACTCTTTGACTCCGATCATGTCTGCTGTCTCTGCCAACATTTTTGGGCCCATGAGCTCCACAAAGTCTTCAAAGTCGATTTTACCTCCACCTTTAAAAAAAAAAAAGAGTCAAACAAAACTATTCATACACAGTGTAGTGCAAATATAAATGTACGTCTTATGTCTCATTCCTTCCCATCTTATCGCAATATACACAATTCAATAAAAAGTTACATTGAAAAATTCGATCACAGAATGTCTTAGTACTCTATGTAGCTGTTTTGCTTTATGCTTTTGACCTATATGGTTTCCACAAGATTATTAAAAAAAACAAATGATGCAAAAATAACATAAGGTAATCTTAAAGTTAAATAGTGCTTAAAAAGTTCAAATATGCTAACATTAAATGAAAGGGTCTTGAACAGGTAGTGCAAACACTTATTGTATATTCTTATGGTATAGCTTATTTCTTTCAATTATTATCTTTTTATAAGCCTTTTAACAATTTAATTTAAATAGCACACTTGAGTAAAAATGGTGTGATGATGTCACTTACCAATTTGTTGACTCAATTCAATGAGTTCCATCTCTGTCGGCATGTATCCCATAGTTCGCATACATTCACCAAGGTCCCTGCAGTTAATGTAACCTTTGTTCTTATCAAACTCTTTGAAGGCTTCCCTTAGTTCTTTAGAAACATGTGAGAAAGAGTGTAAATACATAGAAACTGATTCTTGAAACTGATTTTTGGGTGAGGTGGTGTGCAATGTGTCTTTGAATACCTTCTATTTCTTCTGGACGCAGTTCTCGGTCCTGTTTGATCAAGGCAAAAAACATTATTATACAACATGTTAAACATCATGCATTCAATGCCTCTATTCAATCTCTCTCTGAATCATTGAATACACATAGGTCGGTATGTAGAAATGAAAAACTAGGACAAAAAGGAAAGCTTGGGAAAGTAAAGATTAGAGTAGGTGGGTTCTATTGTATAATGATGCGGTGACATGGTATATGACATTAAAGTTGCCAGGCAACAGACGTAGTTTAGGAGATTTTGAAGGTTTTTAAAGTGTCTGTAATCCATTGTGACATTTAATAAATTTCTTTTAATGTCCTAAACTGTCTTTTACAACAATTTACATCATCACTGGATGGGGTGAAAGGAAGCAGATGATCCACAAGGACGAAGATAACGTTGTGCTGAAAAGGATGACGAGATATTTTATATGAATACAGGTAAAAAATTTAGATGCTGAGACACCACATGCTTGGTTTTTACATACGAGCTGTGACTTTGCGAAGCCCTGTCTTAGGAAGATGCAAGCTGGTCCAACGATGTTATGTAGCATGGTGCAGTTTTGCACTAGAGCATTCAGAGGCTCCTTAAACTCAGATGGTACTTCCTTCTCTCCATCTGCTTCTGTGGTTGGGCGGGGCTTCGCTGCCACCGCCCTGGGCCCTTTATCCGCAGCCGCACCCTTATGGTGGGGCCAAATTTTACTTGAGACATAATCTAATTGAGCACAATTTAGTCAATTTGCTTGACAAGTCCTTAAACTACTGAACTATAATATGAACATCGAGATTACCTCAAAGAACTCTTTAAGGAACTTTTCAGTTTTAAACTGATTTAACATAGGCCTCAATCTTCAAATGTATTTATTTGTCTTACCTTCTTCATTTTGTTCATTGTTCGTTTGGTGCAGTTTCCCATGCCTTAGTATTCTGTGAAAGGATGACTCTGTACACTTTTCTTCTTACGGTCTCCTTTGATCTTTTTTATATTCTTAATTTCTGCCGTTGAACGACGACATGACACTCACACTCTTCCATAATCAGATCATGAAATAAACTTTACAGTTTCTTAAAATCCACCGAACCAACGTAACACATGTAGATTCAAACCTTTGCCTCGTTTCTTCATGTAATTCTCCAATGAAGCAAAAATAAGCACAGACAATTCAAACATATTCAGCGTTTCATAGAATGAACCAACGTCTGCCTCAATCTATACATTTTTACTTCTATTCCATGTCCATTTCTCGCTTCCCTCAGACTGAAGCAAATGATTTCATGTGCAAGCTGAGAGAGAAACAGAGATTGGAGGAGGCAGGGTGGGTGAGAATTATATGAGAAAACGAGAAGCTCTTTTAATCCTCCATCTCAGATTAAAGACGCAGAGACACGGGATGATGTAGCTGGAGGAAAAGAGAACGCAAAGAGATTTGAGGAAATGAAGAGGTGTGGTACAAATATAAAGAAGTGAGTAAATCAATTAAGTGCCAATGATAAGTTATTTTACATTACCTGTTGTCTACATAGATATAGTTTTGGCCAAAGAAACCGAAATAAGGGCATAAATGTTAGACCGTAATTGTGTCTTTTACACTTGACTCAATAGTGTGTGTGGGTCTGTGCGTGTGATAATCCCATTCTAATCACAAACACACCCTTGGTCAAATGAGCAGAGAACTACTCTTGTTAATCCACTCTCACATTTTAGTCAAACCCTGCAGCATACAAGTCTACTTGAATCCTAATCTATTCTAATCCCCACACACGCATTACTGTACATTGCAGTAATATTAAAGTGTGTTTCTGTGTCACCATGATAGTTTGCAAAAATGTAGATTGTTTCGCATTTTAGGAAATAGGAGAATGTTGCTCTTTATTGCATAACAGTGAAAGGAATAACAAATTATGTGTGGTGTGTGTTGGTGTATGTGTTGTAAACTGACGGATTTGCTGAGTCATCTGAGGTTACTGCATGAGCGGCTGGGATTGGGGATTTTCACATATGTGTGTGCTGACCAGATCTTATCAAGACTGCAAACAGTATGAATATTACAAATAATGCTCTGTGCGTGCAGCACAAAATGAATGACAAGACAGAAAAACTATGTTTTGTTTTTGAAATCCACAGGCCCCTGATGGAAAATATGGTTATTGTCCCCCATGCAGGTATCCTTTAGTGTATGTGGGATTAAAGGAACAGTTCATCCAAAAATGAAAATGATGTCAAGAATTATTCACTCTCGAGACGTTCCAGTACACATTTCTTTGTTCGGTTGAACACAGAGAAAGATATTTAGACGAATACTTAAAACCAAACAGTTCTTGGACCCCATTGACTACCATAGTAGGAAAATTACACTGGTAGTCAAAAGTGCCCCAGAATGGTTTGCTTTCCTACATTCTTCAAAATACCTTGTTTTGTGTTCAACCGAACGAAATAAACGTTATTTTGACTACTACAATGGTAGTGGAAAGGGTCCAAGAACTGTTTGGTGATAAGCATTCTTCCAAATATATTTCTCTGTGTTCATCAGAACAAAGAAATTCATAAAAATTTGGAACAGTGCGAAGGTGAGTAAATGAAGGCAGAATAATTATTTTTGGGTGAACTGCCCCTTTGATAGATTTAAATTATTATTACAAATGTTTGAGAAATGAAACACCCTCTTTTGCTTGTTCTCTTCTTTAAGGCACTCTTGTATCTGGCTGAAGTCCTCTGCTTTATTTATTTACCGATAATCAGATGTCAGACTAGCCAACCTAATTAATCAGCCGTTCTCCGGTGACTTGAACGAATAGATAAAGTTTCAACGAACACTTAAGTGGCAATAACTATATGACCCAAAATATAATAAAATATAAAAAATATATATATTAGTTTTAACACATAGGGTTACATAAAGGTACAAAGCAAGTATTGACTATGAATCTAAACTAGTGTGCCACGTCTCCAAGTCAATTAAATAATGATGAAAATAGCAAACGATGATCCCTCTTCCAGAAAGGTGAGTGGGCAAGATTGGGTTTCTGGTGTGTGGAGAGCTGGTGATCCAAGCTCAATATCAAGTGATTACCACTGGAGCAAGATTATCCTAATGTAGGAATGCAACACCAAATGGCCAAGATCAGGTCATCAGAAGCTGAACCATGAGGAGATAGACTTGTTTGCTTGTTAGTACAGCTCCTTAACCTGTCATTTTGTGTCTGGCAGCTACTACTTAACTAGTAATGAAGTCTATACTGTAGTTTGGCCCCTTCATGGCAATTGCTTTCGCACAGAATTGTATTAATTATAAATATTTTTTATAATTAATACAATTCTGTGCAAAAGCAACACAAAACTAAATGTGAACATTTGAATAGAACAGATAGTACAAGTAATAAGTACTGTAAGTTGAAGACAGAAGGTTTGAAGCATGGCCTGCAAGGCGGTGTGTTATGTGGTCTTACCTGGCCGAAAACAGATGCAACCATAGGAACAAGATCACTTTCCTCTTTTTCATTTGGTTCCTCTGTCTCGTCATGCTCCTCTGCATCTTCTTCCTCACCACCATCAGGTCTTTTGTTAGACTGAATGGGCTTATTCCTTTTCTGTCTGCCTTTAGGTCTTGCATTACTATTGAATGCCTCCACCACGCCCATTTCAACTTGTTTCTTCTGTTTCTCCACTTTTTTCTTAATTGCGGCCTGCACCTGTCAGAACGCACATGGAGGTTAGAGATGCGATAACTAATTGACGTAGAATGACCGTAACTTCTAATTAGCATTGCTGAGATTATAAATTACCGAATGGGCATCAAAAATACATTTTACTAAAGCAGTGAAGATTTTTTAAACCAATCAAATTGGACTTTACATTTTTGTCATACAGTAGGGCCCTATGTAAAAAATCCAAAGACCAACTAAAGATTTTCCAGTGATTAACATTTTTCAATTGGCTCAGTTGAGGTTTGCATAAATGTATAACTTGTGTACAGTTTACTTTAACTGTGATGTACACTTTGCTCTGTGAAATACACAAAACACTCTTCTTGTCTTCCATTAGTTGAACAAACAGATCGCCCTGTCTGAAAATCATGCCATTGGTTAAGCAAGTTAAGGAGGAGAACAGCGATGCCACTGTATTTAGACTTATGAAATTTCAACAGATCAATAATCTACTTAGGCCAACAATTGACTGTATTTTAACATACAACATGTTCAATCTATACATTTTATTCAGAAAGCATCAAATGAGGTTCGAACCCATGACCTTGACATCAGCATCAAACACTACCAGCTGAATAACACAAAGGCAGAACACTTATATAAAGTGAGCTGAATATAAGAATAAACATACTATCACCCAAAATTATACACATAATTACTAACGCGTACAAATAAACACAATATAGAGGTATACCTGTTTTGCTGTTCTCTCCTGTGGAGTGGACATTCCGTTGGTAACTGCCCCGCCCGCTGATCCTTCTCGAATAATCATGAACATCGCTGCAACAATGACACGCTCTCTCCTTCTCTTACCCTTCTTTCTCTCTCTTACACACAGTAAGACAACACCTGTTTACCCCTCCCAGTACGGGCCTACTGTATCTGAAGTTTATTGTATCTGAAGTAATTTGCAATTACAACTCCTGTGTATTTCCAAGAATTCTATTCTGCAACTCAAGTCGCTTTTGGAAAGGCCTGGCAAACGTTTTTCAGCAAACAATGTCGTCTTCAAAAATCCAAAGAAATAGATTTAAACCTTATTTTAAATTCTATATGCATGGCAAAATCTGTGTGTCTCTCTGTCTCTCACTAACTTCCTGTTGAAGCTCTCTAGCGTTCTCCTCATTTGTCTCTGCTTCGCTCTTAAGACACAGTGAGAGTGCGTTTGGTCCAGCAGGGGAAAGACAGACTGTAGTATAGAATGTCTTAATTTGGCCTTCTTACATTCAGGTGACACTCTATCCATCTGATATCTCTGTCTCCTTATCTTTCGTTCGCCCTCTATGTCTGTTTCCGTAGAGCTGAAGGCTGTATTCTGCTGTGCATTGAACTGTTAAACAACATTTATTCCAGGTAAATTATAGCTGTGGTAAAACACAACAAAGGATTTAGATCTCACACATAGCCTCATGTGCCTCATAACTAGAAAAGCACACGTTCACACAAAAAAGTAACTTTAGGCAACATTGGGGGTCCTTTAAATGCACTCTGACAGAACCCTGATGTGTATACAAATAAATATATTTTTATAAAACGGTCAGTGCTGGTCCTTGATTCTGATTGGCTGAGCCGAGTTCTAAGCTATTATAAAAACCACGATTGATAATGGCTGACCGCATTACATAGACTAAATATCCTTTTATTTATTTTATTTTATGAAACCTTGACATGCATATGGAATAACCGTTTTATAAAAGCAATAAGCCCCGCGAAGCAGTGGTTTACAATGCATTTTATAACAACAAAGGGGGTTGTAAGCACTACGCTTCACTTCGTGCCACAACACCCTGTTATGAAATGCACTGTAACCCACTGCTTTGCCGGGCTTATTGTTTTAATTTACAATGCTTTAGAGAGCATTAACAGTCATCACACTAGTCACCACGCCATGGATTTCATACCAAATGTAAAATATTGTAAAAACAAAACACTTTGACACTATGACCATTTTTTTAATGGCTTTAAAATAAACTCACAGCAGATTTTTAGGAATATAAAACATTGTGATCTCATCATACACAGCCAGCTTCTTCTATTTGTTATTCCTGCCTCACTTCCACATCAATCGTTTTGACCTTTGAAATGCATTTCCCACCTCTATTCTGTTTAGAACACCCGGCTTAAACCAGGACTATGATTTAGGTCGATTAGGATATTTAAGTGTTAAAATGCCATAGAAAGAAAAACATGTTGGTGTGCATCATGAGACAATGGCAATGACATATTTTGGGCAGCAATATGTTTGGGCAATTTATTTTCAGTTAAGACAACTCAAAATTTCTAATTTATTCAAGGACTGGTCTTAAGCCTTGTCTGTGAAACCGGGCATTGGCCCTGTATACAGTATTTAATGAGAGGTAATGAACACAGCATGAAATCTCTCTTTCCGACTGCTTCATTCAATGTATAATTGATAAAGATAAAGAGCTACAGTCCCGGTAACAGAGAATGAAAGAGGAGATAAAAAGGAGTCACATTTGCACGTCAGAAGTGGTGGACTCAGAAATTCACAATGAGTGGAAAGTGGGGGGGGGGGGTGCGATTGACGACAGCGCAGGTTGACAATGACATGATTGAAACATAAATCTGCAGGATTAGGTAACAACACTTTCTGTTTAGTTTCCTAAAATATTTAATTTCTGTGCATCAATTGTTTGAGACACCATGGGGCAGAAATAGCAAGGTAAAAGAAAGAATTGTAATGCTCAAAAAAAAAAAATCCAATGGTTTCCATTGCAAATATCATCATAAACCATCAACTGTTTACTCTTAAAACCATTTTAAAATGTATTTGGTCTCATTCTAATGATCTAATGGTGTTCTATTGGTTCCCACCAGATAACATCCCAATAGAACCCAACACATAGTAAAGTATAAAGTACTAGTAAAGACCTTTAAAACCCATACAGTTCCCATTATAACCATTAAATCCATTAGAATTTGTGTGATGGTTTCTATTCTCGTTTTTTCAGCGGGGATAAAATAATGCCAAATAAAGCAAATGAGTATAAACAAAATTAAAGCAATTATATATTGAAAAGAAATCGACTTCTTAAAGCATTAAGGGAAACCCGAATTTAAACTGGGAATCTCTTTGTCTGCATGATCTGTACCCCCAAAGAAGACATTTCAATTAAAAATAACAAAAACAGCTCAATTGTTTTAAGCTTAGAACAATGAATTGCCATTGAAATGTCCCAGTAAATATATTTCATACTTCTGAGTTTTTAAATCTCATACATTTTTTGCAAAAGAAACTAATAGTAGAAAGATAATACATGTTTAATGTACTCATTACTTCTTGTAGTGTGTTTGGTAATAGATTGCGACGTATATCTGTTTGATCATATACATACATTTATATTAATTTAGCCACACAACCGTATGGAAAGGCTTACTGTGTGCACACTCATTGGACCTTTTGTGTCAAACTCAGGTATAGAGATTATATCTTGACCCAGACATGCTTGACAGGTGTACCGTCTCGTCGAGATGAATTAAACATCAGAGGGAAAAGAGCACCCTTGACTTTCTCAAGATTACCCGGACTTCCTCATTTCAGATTCACAACAATGAGAACGGCAAACAGTAAAAATGCTTACACTAATGCCAATGTTTTATACTTCAAATAATTCCAGACTATTTGTGCACTAGTGTTTACATTCAGGTTTATACACACATTTTCAAAATTCATCATCACACTCAAAAATAGCAATTCCCTCACTCCTGCACACTATCACATTCACATTGTGCCCGCCCAGTCCGACACCCAGCGTGCAATACTCTTAAAAAAATATTATTGTTTATAAAAGATTATTTTTGTCTAAATGGCTCCATAAAGAACCTTCAACATTTGAAGAACCTTTCTGTTCCACAAAAGGTTATTCGTAGAGAAATTGTTTTCTTCAAATTAAAAAAAGGTAGGAAAGAGATAGTTCTTTAAAGATCCTTTGACTGAATTATGGTCCTATGGCATCACTGTGAAGAACTTTGAAGCACCTTTATTTTTATAATACTTAACTCTATAATACTTAACAGAACGCAGCAGAATATCACCACACATGTTACAAACCAATTGTTTCCTGGAATTCACTGGGCCCGATCCCTGTGCTCTGCAATTGAACATGTCTTGTGGTGCAGTCCCACAAAGGGGAAAAAATCACTCTCAAGCACTTTTCCAGATGTGTTCTGGACTCTGGAACGATCTTGCCACAAGATCATCAGATTCTATACATGTCATAATTGAATCGGCTAAAGACACATCTCTTCCATCAACATCTGACCCATTTGTACAGTCTTCTACTTCTATTTTACTTTCCTACCCTCCAAAAAAAGGATATTCTTAGCTTCATATACTGTGGTAGGATAGCTAACTGAGACCAGTTTTACTGCTCCTGTGCAACTCCGTTCTTTTTTACACATATTGCTTGTTTGTATGCATTTATAATTATTTTTAATTAATCAGCAATAAATTTGGCATGATGTTTTCTAGACCAGTGTTGTTTAAGTCTTCCAAAACGGTCTACATAATATTAAATTACTAAACCGTTTTTAACAGGTTTTTTTGTCTTTTATGCCCTCCTAGGAGAAAAGTCAAGTGCGTTACAGTATTGCAATACCAATACTGGCCACGTAGGGGGCATACATTTTGTTGATTTAAAAAATACAGACTGACTGTATAATCAAACAAACTCCAAAGTCATTTTTTGCAATGGTCGTTTTGTCTTGAAAGTTTGATAACTGTTGATCTTGGTTCTGCTTGTGCTCAATGACTATCAAACTGTTGTTCTTTATAGAAAATCTAAATATTTGAGCAAAATTATTGGTACGATTCAATTGGTGAGGATCCGGTTAACCTCAATGGTCTGCAGGCACACCATATAGTTGTAAAACAACACGTCTTCAGGTAAACCACAACACTAGTTCTATTAGTTCTCAGTAATGCCAATGAAAGGATTAGGACATACAGGTATCATGTCATATTTTGTGATGACCCCTAATGTTCAGTTTAGACCCTATATAATTTACACAATAACTGCTTGAACTTTACGTCGGTTCCTGATCATCCTGACAGGATTTAATATGTTATAATGAAATTAACATTACAAAACATATCTTTTAAAGCAGGTTATGTTGGGAAACGAGTGTTACATTTTGAGGAACTTAGGAAATCGCAGTAACTCCTCTTTGAGCCAATGCAACACATTTAAAACAGATCTCAGCAGCACCTACATCTGTAATTCAAAGGGTATGTGATGTGACAGGTCAGATACTGACTTTAAATGTCACTAAAATAATACAGATTTGATGGTTTTTACAATTTCACAACAGAGTGCAGCAAGTAGGTCAGGGTCATCGCTGATCACTGTGTCACACCACACCTTTAAATGATTTAAACATAAATTTGTAGAAAGATTAACCCAATGTACTACTGCTTCCATTGAAACCAACTGTCCATGGACAAAGACAAATAAGAAAAAAAACATATACAAAAGAAATCACACTCTTCGTTTAAGTCTTATTTGAAAAACAAAAATGAAGATATATAAGAAAAAACTAAAGCTGTGGCCAATGTAAACTATTGCGCAAGGTCTTCGGTTACATTTTACTGACTATAATGATGTAATCATTGATGTGAGAGGGCGTGTTTGGAGTGTATATATACTGGTCATGTCTCATTTCATTCACTAAACAAATAACCCTTGACTGAGGAAGTTCTTTTGATTTCATCTTACGGTAAATGAAATTACATCAGTACTTTTTAATCATTAATTTTTATTAAATTATTGTGAAATTATAATGAAATACTTCTTTAAGACATTTAAATATGAATTAACAAAATGTAATGCTGAATTGAAATGACGAATAGGAATTTGCTACTTTTGCTTGTGTCTGAAAAATATATCCAGCAGTGAATCAATGGCACAACAAAATGTTGAATGTGTCAGTGTTTCTATTAAATAGAAATGATGTGAATCTTTAGTGTATATGGTGTCCCTTCCTTGTTGATCTCATAGTGTATCCCAGACTCACTGTTGTGTACATTAAAATAGCATTTACATTTGTTTTTGCAGCTGTTATTCAAAACGACTGGGCGTTCAACATTTTGAAAGAGGGGAAATTAATAAACAATTGAAAATATTTGTTTACATTATTGATTTTATAAGTTGTTATACCTATATGTGTGGTAGGATTTATGCAGTGTATAGGCTGTCTAGGTGGGTTCAAGTTCTGGGCAAAATATATCAAATTCTCAGCAAATGTCTTGATTTCTCTATTTTTGGTGTAAAAGGTTATGTAGCCTATATTAAAAAGCCATAATTTAAAACATAATATATCTTTCTTATGTATGCTAAGCCTAACCAAGAATGTTTCTTTTAAAAAGCTATTTATGAGACTACCTGTTGGTTATTTCAGACTTGTATCGTTAGGGTCGTTTGAAAATATGCCCCTAAATTTATTAAGAATTGTCCCGTCCACACCACATCTTTAAACAAATCATCAGCGCTCTTTGACCGTCCGCGTATACGTTTACAGGGTCAAATAATTCAGGGAAGTGCACAACAGGAACATCATCAAGACACTTTGTCATCATTTTAGACAAACTGAAAGAAAAATGTCGTATCTTCGATTCGTTTGTTCGCAGTTTTAGAATAAACAGCCACCAATTGTGAGGTCTTCATATATTACGCAATTCAGTATTGTGTGTTCTGGAAGACACTAACGGGAATTCCATCATGACGCATTTTGCCTTTATTACGCGTGTTGCAATGCTCATGCTTAGTTCCAGAGAACTTGGAATTAGGATAATTTTACCCTAGACTAGTAATTTATATGCAACAATAATTATATTAAATAAATACCTTTAACACGAATAAATCCACGCGTTTTTTAAAGGTTTGATGTGGAAAATATCCGAGGTGTCTGAAAAAGTATTTTGAAACTAAACAGCAAAAGTAAAACCTATCGAACGCTTAAGTATCCAATCATTATCATTACTACCAAACAATAGAATAAATCTGTCTCAAAACTCTTTACAGTTTTAAAGAATGGTTCAGGATGTGAAGACACTGATGCTTTTCTGCATGCTCATTGGATGCTCACAGGCTTTCCCTTCCCTTGGTGCAGCTGAAGATGCTGGTAGTACAGAAACACGAGATATTTGGCATGTAAGTATGACATCTTTCTGTTCTGGTGTATGCAGATATACAAATGTGTTTACTTTAAAGTAAAAAAACAGTTGAAATCGAACGTTTACATCCCCCTATGCAGACTTTTCAGAGGTTTACACCCACCTGATTGTAATTGTGTATGAGTCTCTTGGTTGACCTTAATGTAAACGGATGCATCTCAACATCATACAGTTACTGTTGGGTCAAATATTCAAAAATGCTGAAAAAGCAAAGATTTTCTGAAGATCAATGGACAGTTAAATGACTCAGGACAAACAAGAAACCCTTTACACAACTATGACAAAACATGTCATTGATTGTGCAGGTGATAACATACAGTATTAATAATCAGGGAGGATGTAAACTTTTGACCTGGGATAGTTTTAGAAATTATAAGATTCCTTGGTGGGAACTCAAAGTACTAAATTAACATTTCTAGGCTTTTCCTTGGCTAAGTAATTGAATAAAATACTGTTTATCTGATGATTTTTCTGTGCTACCACAGGTCTTGGATGTTACTCCACCAATGTGCAATGTGTTAAATGAGAGTTTGTTTTGTCCTTTATCTTGTGGAAATGCAACTTGGCAAGTGAGTTATATCCTGTCAGATGGCAGTGGCTCAGGAATCGATTATCCTTCTTTCACCACCACCGGCTCTGGTGAAATTAATATTACACTTGATATAACTAAAGACGAAAATGGATACAATGCAACCCTCGTCTCATACAGTGGCTCCTGCTGCCTCAGAGATGTGGAGATTACGGTGTTGGACAAGGCAGGAAACAAAGGGAAATGTCCCTTTAATATGCGTTACCCTTTAACCACAGTCATTCCAATGACTACATCCAGTAGCTCCATCACAACCATCTCGGTTGGGTCAATTTTATTACTGTTGGCATTAAAATCTATGCTGCTGTAAGATATACAGTAAACACGCTTTTAAACTCCACAAATTTCAATGAAATAATGCACTTGGTTATGTTGATGACTTTCATATTTATATAGCAGTTGTTATTGTGTAGCTAGAAATAAGACAAATGTCTAACTACGCATACTTTTTTTCTATTTGTGAGTTTATTATATAATTATTGCATTTAATAAAGAAAAATGAATTTATCCACTGTTGTTGATGCATTAAAGTATATTAACTACATACAGCACATTTGCATACATGTGTTTTTGGTATTTCCTACAAAAGAATATAAGACACAAACATTTTTATTTGATCTACATAATTAGAAAATAGAAAAAAATGCTTGGTGTATTTAGTATAAGAGGGAAACTGATAGAAGAGTTAAAATACAATAATTTTTGCTAGTGAAGTTTGATGTCCAGATATTCATGCAAGAACGACTGAATGATTCCAAGTGTAGCCATCAAGGTTAAGAAAAATAAAACACAAATCACCATGTAAAACCCTGGCAACCTTGAAACAAAAAACAAGACAAAGCTATAATGTATTATCACTTAGCAGAATGTCGGAGAATACCAATTTTATACATATATATTAATAATTACCTTTGCTTTGATTCATTTATATAGCCAGTAAAATAGATCTCTCTTGCCACAATATACAGAAGTCCACCAAGTGCTGCAATTACTTTAAAAAAGAAGAAAAAATATTATAGGCTAAAAGGCTGTACACAGTTTCTTTACATTTAGATTACAGTCATGTGATGGTGTAAAATACCTTCATTGCAAAAAATACCAGAGATCCACAACACCACCAAGAAGATGGGGTAAAACTCTAGACCAGGGCTATTCAATTACAAATTCAGTTGGGCCAGATTTTCAAACCGAGAAAGGTTAGTTGGGCCACTCATAGCAGCGGCGAAGCAGCTCGTAATGACACATTTTAAAACCAACACAAACAAATTTATTGAAAAACATGTAAGGTTTATTCATTGTTTCTCTTTTAACTTTGGTCAGTTTGCACAGCAAAAGGTGCATAGAAAACAATAAAAGAGCTAACTGAACAGAATCTGAGGTAGCTCCTACTTTTTCCACTTACAAAAGAAAAGAAACTGACCTAGGCACCTCTTGCCTAGGCCTACCTAGGCTACATATCTGACCTGTCTGATCACAAAGTGCATAAAACAAAATAGTGCACAGTAGGCAATTCGCAATAACATTAAGTTTCCTTTTGAAATAAAATAAACATCTTGCTCATATTTGACCCATGCAGGAACATCTCAAAGTGCATAAAAATAAAAAATGCACAGTATTCACAACTATAACTAACTACACAAAGTGTAGGCTACTACTGCACATTGAGGGAACATATTTTAAATCACCACCATGTGTGATTATACATGCCTTTTGTTCCCACATTATATTGATGTAGGTAGGCTACGTTTACCCTGCTGACTTAGTGGGAGAAGTGACATTTTTTGTTTTGAACGAGAGCAGTGACTTTAGGCTCGTAAGTTGTCAATGCAATCCGAAGACATTGGTGGAGAGTACGGTCAGTCAGGGCGCAACGAGAGTTGCTTTTTATGGAGTTCATGTGTGAAAAACTTGACTCACATGTGTACGTTGATCCAAACATACTGAGCATGACGATCGCTACTTTCTTAATGTTAGGGAACTGATGTACGTTGACATCAGTCCAAAACATTACAGGCCCGTTAGTGCAAAGCTCCTGTGCCATGGTTACAGATGACTGCATGTCAACAAGTTCGAGTGTGAATTTCCCCTCGTCAATGGAAGGGACCACTTCCTTTGCTCTGGCGGATAAGTCCCCTTCTATTGCAACAGTGAACGGGTCTCTGGCAAAAACGGCCACCTCTGTGGGCAGAACAAGTGCATCCAATCGACCAGCAAAGTTCTTTTTCAGGCTCGCAATGAAATCTGTCATCACATCCGGGATTTGTGCAGGGGATGAGATGCATTTGCGGAGTGTCGGAAAATGCAGCATTCGGCCAGTGCTCAAATCAGTTGCGAAAAGGTCCAGTTTAACTTGGAATGCGCGCATCTGTCCCACAAGGTCGATGACAGTTTTGTCTCTGCCTTGTAGTCCCAAATTAAGATCATTCAGGTGTTTGAATATGTCGCTCAGAAAGCAAGCATCAGCCATGATGTTGTCGTCCAGTATGCGACTCAAGTGCGTTTCTGCCTTTTTTTGCTTGCTGCTGCTGCGGAGGAAAGTTATGATCTCCTCTCTGAGACCACAGAAACGCTCCAGTGCTTTGCCTTTGGACAGCCACCTCACGTCATTATGCAAAAGCAGGTCTTGGTGCTCAGCAGACATTTCTGACAGCAGCATGCGGAATAAGCGGTGTTGGAGGCTTGATGTGGAGCGAATAAAATTAATTGTAGCCATCACGCTGTCCATTGTCGTTTTGAGCGCCCCACTTAGTTTTGCGCACAACACCGCCTGATGCACAATGCAGTGTAAGGAGATCAACTGAGGTGCTACAGCGGACCAACGTGCTGCCAAACCATTCACTTTCCCTGTCATGGAGGGAGCCCCATCTGTCACAAGCATGCACACACGCTTCATATCCAGACCATTGTCTTTAAAAAAAGCAGAAATTTTCCCAAAGACTATATCGCCAGTTGTGTGTCCTTCTAACGGCAGTAGGGTGAGCAGCTCCTCTCGGAAGCATTTGCCGTCAAAAAAACGGACATATATGCACAACTGAGCAGTATCAGTTTTGTCTGTGGACTCATCTACTGCTATAGACATAGTGTCAGCTTTCCTCAGGTCTCCTAACATCGTTTCATACACATCTGCAGCAAGAATTTCAACTCTCCGACTGTTGGAAGTATCTGACAGGGGTAAGTTTTTTATAGCAGATGCCACGCTCGTTTTAATTTTATCGTCATTTATCACCTCATCCACGATGGCCAGCATACAGTCCTTCACGGTTTCAGAGTCTGTGAATGGCCTTTTCTTTTTTGCCAATATCCAGGAAACACGAAGGGATGCTGCGGTAGCTCTCTCTTGGGCTGTAAATGACCGTACCATGGTAACACTGCTCCGGTTGTAAGATGCAATCAAACTCTGCACTTTTGCAGCCCTCTCTTGAGATCCCTCAGGAAAATTGCTGCGGAAAGTCTGGTGTTTCTCAATGTGGTGCCGCCGCAGATTGTAATCTTTAAGTACTGCAACGCACTCATTACAAATTAAACACATCGGTTTGGCATTTGGATGTGGCGGTAAAATAAACAAGTATTTGTCAGTCCAGGCAGGGTTAAACTGACGGTTTTCATTCTCAATTTTACGTTTCAGTGTTGAGAAAGACATATTGATAGTAATGTAGGCTACTACCGGCACAGCACGCTCTGCATTGTTTACATGTTGGTAGTTTTGGCGAGACGCAAAATTACCAATCCCACTATGGCCACGCCAAGACCCGCCCTACGAAGCAGCTCGATTGGTTGGGGTTAGGCATTTCACATGGACACCTGGCCAATAGTAGTGTGTGAATGCTATTGAAGGGCGGGTCTTGGCGTGGCCATAGTGGGGGGAAAAATATCGCTGACGGGACCCTATTTTCTCTTTTATACTTTCTATTGCGGGACCACGGGCTGGGCCACTCTGAGGTTGCTTCTGGGCCGCATGTGGCCCGCGGGCCGCCAAATGAATAGCCCTGCTCTAGACCATTCTGTCTACAAACAGAGAAACGGCATAGTTGGGATTTTATTGCTTAATCTAACTATCGAATAAAATGTTCTTACTTGGATAGAGCTAGTTTTTTGCATTTGATAAAATAAAATAAAAAAGTCAGAAAAGACCTTAAGTATAAAAATCATAACCGTATCAAAAACTCATTGATCTTACTGGGCACGAAATGTCCTTTCAAACTCAGCGGGTCCAGTAACAGAAGGTGGTATTACTTTATGCTTCATCCTAGACCAGCCCACACGTCGTGCCTGATAACCTAAAGAAAATCCACCACTCTTATTCTGCATGATAGTTAACTAATTGAGTAAATTCAAGAGTCCTATCATATTGGATGGGACAGTCTTGAAAGGTTAGAGAGTCTGACTCAAGACCAGAAGGTTGCCGGTTCGATCCTCGGGGCAGGCGGGTAATGACTGAGGTGCCCTTGTGCAAGGCACCCTGCTACAGTGATAGCTGCCCAATGCTCCGGGTATACATGCGTTTATGACTCTCTGGATGGGTTAAATGCAGAGGTCACCACAACTGACAAATAGGTCACTTTCATACATTTAAATTAGGTTACAAGGCTGTTTTTTTAGGGAATACTTTAAAGGCACCTTTTGAATACATTACCTATGATCCATGTGTTCTCAACTAATTGTAAGTGATTCAAGTCTACATTTGGATGGTTTTTCGCAAGGTTTATCAAAAGGGGAGACAAATTCGGGATACAAACATCAAAGGTGCTTTAGCATTTTGATATACGTACACTGACAAAGACTTTGAACTTACCCATATGAAGAGCAGACAGTAACGACACTGCTGCGAGTATAACTGGCTGATCGGAAGTCATGTTTCGTCAAGTTCCAGTGCAATTCTCACCACACAAATTGTTAAAATACGTCAGTATTATAAAGACCAGCCAGAATGACAAGTGAGGTCCTGTTGCTGAGATAAGAAAATACCGGATCAAAAACCGGAACACTGCAGCCACACAGTATTAAAACCTGTTTAAACAGACGTGTTCAACTTCATGTTGCGATGCGCAGACCATCCGCGTATGACATTAAAGTATCGCGAGAGCGATTTGAAGGCATACTGGAGTAGGCTGTTGTTAACTCTCGCGGTTATTCGATGCAACACGCCCACCGTATTGAGCAACGCTTTACATAGTCGAACAAACCTGTTTGTGACTAAACATTAGGCTTGTTTGAGATGCGCCTCGCCTCGCCTGAAATGTAGGTGAGAGTAGGCGCCTGCAGTAAGGGGAGGGGTCAAAAAAGACCTTTGAAGTCGGACACTTCGTGAATCTCGCTGTTTTGTCGCTTGCAAACGTGAACAGTGGAGGAGATCGCGAAATACCACTGTTTTTACATGAAGACGGTTACAATAATAATCACTGAATGTACTGTCAAATAATGTACAAATAAACAGCTCACACAACAACATGTAACACATTTTCAAGGATTGTATAAACAAATGGTAAATGAAGTAAATAGCAAGTTGCTTTTGAGAGACAGAGGTCATAACAAATGTTTATCATATTTAATAACAAGGAGGTTTCTGCCACCATTTCACGTCCATAGTATTTTTTCCATACCATGCAAGTCAAAGCTGTATTGTAGCAAATATTCTTCAGAATTTCTTCCCTTGTTTTAAGACCCAGACACTTCTCAGATGAAACCACACAAAGATGAGGCATAATGACTAAACAGTCCATTTAGATATGTATTGATTTATTAATTCACACAAACATACAATAGAATAAAGTGAAAATTAAAACAAGGAAGAATTCTAATGAAGAGAAATATAAAATAAACGCATGTCCCAATTCTTAACTTCACTAGGCGTGTTTTGTTTTTGTTTAGTTTGCATGTAAATATAAATTAACAGATGCGTAATCTAATTCTTAGAATGAAGAGAAAATGTATCAGTTGACATTCTCAGCCAATGAGCTTGAAGCTGTGTCGTCAGTCAGTCGTTTCCCATCATGCTTTTGAGTAGCGCAGTCGGAGGAGAGCAACTGCGCTCGACTGCTCAATCCGACACAGCCGCCTCGACGTCGCGAGAGTTTTTTGGCACACGTCAGTATGACATCAGAGCAAGCGGACATAACTCGGACACTTTTCTAACCGGCATGCAGCTCGCGGTGATCACCGGTGATCGGTTCTGCGCAGATTTTGCTCATCTCAAACAATCCTAAATTGCTTATGCTAACGCTTACCCCAACCCTAAACCTAACTTTACAATAATAATAAAAGTCTTTAACTTAATTAATGTTTATGGATTCAAAGCGACAGGGGTACTTTTATTTTGAATACTGTTGCTTGAAATCAGTCTATTTAAATTCACCAAACTAATTATATAAATTACAGATATGAGCAATAGTATTTAACTAATTATTAATATAAAAACATCAAAAGATTTAGCAAGTTTTGAAATAATATTTTAACGAGAATCAAAAACGAACGAACTTGGTGAATCGCTGTTTTAGAACAAGCCCATTGAAGCGATCATTCAAACGAACCGATTCCCTGATATATTTTTTAATGACTCCCTAATAATATACCAACGTTAGAGCAAGGGGGCCTAAATAAAAATCCGTGAGTGTCTTGATGATGTCAGAGACTGTGCGCCGGAGTCTTCAGATCTGCGCAAAGCATCTGAGACACAACTGCCCTCAAGTACACGAAAAAAGCAAAGCGCAAAAATGGACAGCGATGATGACAACTTGGAGGTGGTGGAAGGTACGACAAGCGTATTCACAAACGATACAGTGTGCGTAAGTTTGTTTTTGTCTCTGTCAGACTCAACTTTTATGCAGTCTCATTCCGTTGAGGACTACAGACAGCACTTTTTCTTACCACGTGAGCTGCCAAACATGCGAGGCCCTTTAGGTTTGGATTTCTCAAATCCCTTTGATGGTGAAAAGCATTATTTGGGCTTTGGATTTGGTGATAAAATAAATATGTCTGAAATGATTGATATGGTGCTAGTATAACGTAATTATAGTCATATTTTATTAAATCCACGTGGTAACAGAAATAGTTGTCATAAGATTTCGCCTCTGTCATGTACATTTACATTTTGTCATTTAGCAGACGCTTTTATCCAAAGCGACTTAGAGAGAGTTCATGGAGCACTATTTGTCATACAGGAGCAATAATACAATAGGTGCTTGTACAACGTTACTTGTTTCAACAAAAGCCAGAACAATACCTGTTGAGAGAAAGAGAGCGGGTTCGTTTTTTTCTCATTTGTCATGGATATGTCTATATGCTGTGAATAAAAACTTAATTAAGTGCTAAAATAACATTTCACGTTTCAGATACCTTTTTCAACACAGAGTACAAAGGAAAACGTGTTCCATAATATGACATAATTCCAGTCATGCACATTGCTATAGCTAGAACAAAACCACACCATGAGAGCCATGAGAAGCTGTGCCATAATTTGGGTTAAAGCACAAATGATGCCTGAATAGCTGATAGTTGTGTTTTGCATTTATTATGCATCAGTTGTGATTACAATGTACTTCTTTTATAGGGCCGCTGGATGAGGATGACCAGCCTCACGGTTTCTGTACTGTAACCTACTCATCCAGCGACAGATTTGAGGGACTCTTTGTTCACGGGGAGAAGAATGGAAAAGGCAAATTCTTCTTTTTTGATGGGAGGTATGAGACTTGTGTGTGAAAGTCTATTATTGATTTAAAACTGGTAATTGAGTAATTGTCCGTTAGTCACTGTGAGTCAGAATCATTCAAATGCTGATGCAGATACCGGCATCAGTTACCAGCAGCCCTGGATATAGATATCTTGTTCAATTTCTTCATTCCCTCTCGTCTCTCTTTCTCTGTTTTTCTTATGGGCACACACCTCTTTTGATGTCCTATTTTTTCTTCACACAAAAAACCCTGATGTCAGAGCTGCAGCCTTCTGATCAGGTGCTCATAAGTGTGTCCCCCCTTGAGGTCCTTTACTGAATTCTTCCTATATGTACTCAACTGTCCTGTCTAACAAAAACAAAAAAATGCCCACGTAAATAACTTATAACGGCTTATACTGATAGTCCAAATATTTAAGGAATCTGTCAGCGTTTGCCTCCATGGTGTTTCCTTTGAGATCTGGTCCTCATGTAATACAATTTCTCACATATGTCATTATCTCTGTAGTACGCTGGAGGGTTTCTATGTGGACGATGCTTTGCAGGGCCAGGCTATTTACACATATGAGGATGGAGGTGCTTTACATGGGACTTATGTAGACGGGGACCTCAACGGACCTGCTCAGGAGTTTGATCCAGATAGTCACCTTGTCTTTAGAGGCCAGTACAAGGACAACATCCGCTGTGGCATGTGCTGGAGCTACTATCCGGTGGGATTTGCTTGACTTGGCAATTTAATGAATGTTACGAAAACTCTTACTTTGATCATGGACATTATGATAGGAGTACCAAACTTTTCTTAAACCGGTAATAATAAACGTTTTTATTCTCCACTTGTCGTTGCAAAGGATGGTGGCTGTGTGGTGGGGAACGTGAATGAGGATGGAGAGATGACAGGAAATGCTGTGGCCTATCTCTATCCTGATGGGTCTACTGCACTATATGGCACCTTCGTAGACGGAGAACTCATTGAGGCTCGACTTGCCACTCTTACCATGCAAGAGAGTGCCAGACCACACTTCACGGTTAATCCAGATGGTTAGTTGATATTGTTTCCAATACTTTTCTAACTTTAACATTTAAACACTGCATCATTTCATATTATTATATTTAATTTAATTTTACACAATAGAGATGAATAGTAATCTCAATGTTCATTTTTTTTTTACTCTTGTTTAGGTACTGTTTATTGCTATGATAAATCGACTTCTACCTGTATCGCTGGTCATAGACTGTTCCCTGACCCCTACGAAAGTCAACGGTTGGTGCAAGCTGTGATCAACCATGTAAACCTCAATCCATCAAATTTTGCTTTGAAAAAATACTCCCTCTTCACCAATGTCTTATATCATTGGGGAGGTTCTGTTGGTTCCCCACATTAAATGTAATATTGACATACAGTATTGAAAGTTGCTGACTTAAACTAAAAGCCAATGGTCTTTTTGTTTGTCTGACAGTGTTTATGTGGGACAATCACTTATCTCTGGAGCTGGAAAAGGACTTTTTGCAAAAACTGAAGTCGAGGCCAATACTGTGATGGCTTTTTATAATGGTGTCCGCATCACACATTCAGAGGTGTGTAAATTGTTTACTTTTTTTTTTTAAACGCAGCATTTCAATACTAAATATAAAAACACATCCTGATTGTTTTCTAATAATATTAAACTTACAGGTGGACAGTCGTGACTGGTCTCTGAATGGTAACACCATTTCATTGGATGAGGACACAGTGATTGATGTTCCTGAACCTTTCAATCTGACTGAGAATTATTGTGCATCTCTGGGGCACAAGGCCAATCACTCCTTCACCCCCAACTGCAAATATGACCCGTTAGTGTTGATTTATGTTTTATAAATATACAGAGGAGTTATTCTTTACTATGAATTTGTGGATTGTGTGTATGCATTAGATATGCATTCATATGTAATCACAATGTTGACATATTTTTAACCACATCTGTTTGTACTGTTTTCTTTTTAGGTTCATCCACCCTCGGTTTGGGCAGATAAAATGCATCCGAACAATCTGTGCTATACAGAAGGATGAGGAACTCACTGTTGCTTATGGTTATGACCATGAATCATCGGGAAAATCTGGTCCAGAGGCACCCGAATGGTACACAAAGCAGTTGCAGGAGTTTCAGCAAAGAGAATTAGGAAAAGAGGCTAAAGAAACCTGCTAGGATCCTTCTCACCTCCAAAACATCATCCCTTCCAACCTGCACTTCCATCAGAGACTAATTCTATCCTTTTGACTTTCTAATAGTGTGCAAACACTAACAAATTACATTTGAGGTATTCTGTTACAATTTCCTCTTTCTGAATATATCCTGGTCTGTTTACAAGCATTGTAACTGTGAAAATAACCGCTCAGATCATTGAGTAAGCTGCAAAATTCTATGGTACTACACTGGAAGGACTAGTATGTGTTCGTTGGCCACTGTTGGTTGCACAATGAGAATATTAATTGGAAATGGGCAAGTGATTGATAAGGCATTTTGCTGTGGAGTGGGAATGTTTACTGTAATCTTCCTTGTCTATTCCTTGGGATATTCCACCTCTTTACCACAACTTGTGATAACTATTCAGTATTAAACCAGTGGCTTTTGCTGCTCTTCTGTTGTGTTCTCCTAAATTAAAAATACTTTGAGACTTTTATATATTAAGCTGTTGGTAACGCCAATAATTTCACAGTTTTGATATTCAATAACTATCGACAAAGGTTTTATCAATAAATACAGCACAAAACTCATCAGAGTTCATCGAGTCTTTTTTGACATGAATAAATAATGATAATATAAACGCAAAAATGATTTTAAACGCAAGAAACACTCGTGTGCACGGACGTGGGCGTGGTCATGGCGCAGCACCTGCGCGCGCTCCAGGTAAATAAGTGACATGCGCGGGGCTTGTGGCTAAAAAAAGCGGTCCGGAAGTGATAAAAGGAAATCGTTTCAGGTAAATGCGTACCGGCACTTTACACGTTTTAATACTAGAATACATTCGTGATATTAGTAGTTCATTGGGTTAAAATCAACATACGTGGCTCCGTAGCTTCAAAATCGACCCAAAAACTTGGTAAGCTATATGAGAGTATAAAGTCAGTCCAACGATACGTTTATTGAGAATAACGTTAAGGGTAAAACATCAAATTAGTATTGGGGTGTTGCTCTTTTTAAGTAGCAAAAACAAGATGGAAAAAAACCTTAACTTGTTTAAAGCTTATAGTTCTCTCTCCGCTGAAGGCCTAAGATGGCCCGTTACAGGTATTTCATCTTCAATCAGAAGAGTGTGCTGGTGCTCGGCATCCTTCAGGTTGCGTGTGCCGGGCTATGCGTGGTGTGCGGCTTCATCGACGCAGTCTTCCGCAAAAACACAACTTTGAGTGAAACTAGAGCACCACTTTGGGCTGGATTGGTAAGAAACCCTTAATGTATTCTGTTTGTGAGTATTACACACCGAGAAAGGGCTCCCCCTGTTAGTATAAACCTGGAAACATCAACTCAAGGAAAACTTGAGAAATAATATTTTTAATAGATAATAAAAATGTAGCTACCTGTGTGTTCAGTTATTTTGTTCTTGTGTGTTTTACAAAGTTTTAAAGTAACATTTAAACGCATCTTTGATATGTATGTTCACATTTTTATAAAATATACAGACGTGCTCAAATTTGTTGGTCCCCTTACAGCTCAATGAAATAATGCTTCTGGCATTCTGGATAGAGTTGTCTGAGGAGCTCAGAAAGAAAATAATAAACCAGCATGGTAAAGCTAAAGGCTACAAGACCATCTCCAAGCAGCTTGATATTCCTGTGACAACAGTATCTAATATTATTAAGAAGTTTAGGGTCCATGGAATTGTAGCCAACCTGCCTGGGCGTGGCTGCAAGAGGAAAATCGACCCCAGATTGAACAGAAGGATAGTGCGAATGGTGGAAAAAGAACCAAGGAAACTGGCCTTCTATGAGTCCTGATCTGAATCCTATCGAACATCTATGGAAAGAGCAGAAACTTGCAGTCTGGAGAAAGCACACATAAAACCTGAGACAGCTGGAGCGGTTTGCTCAGGAAGAGTTCGCCAAACTACCTGTTAACAGGTGCCGAAGTCTCATTGAGAGCTACAGAAAACGTGTTGTGCATTGATTGCCTCTAAAGGTTGTGCAACAAAATATTAGGTTGGGGTCCCATAATCTTTGTCCATTTAAGAGAAAATTGTGCATTCTTCGTTTTTTGTGGAGGGGTACCAACAAATTTGAGCACGTCTGTATGTGCATAGACGTGTGTTGTATTGTGTGTGTATATCGATATGTTTGTGTTCAAATTATTTTAGATTATGGCTGTCCCAGGAGTGCTTTCTCTTTTTGCATCCCAAAAGAAAAATCCTGTTCTGGTAATTTCTGCTTTTTTTTTTTATTTGTCTAGCACAGAGTAATTTGCAATGTAATTCTGCATCCCAATTCTTTTTTGACTGTCGGTGTCTTTTTACCAATTGGTTATATTACACCCCCCTTTATCTTAAACTTTCAGGTAAACGTCATGATGGTGTCCGCTGTGATGTCTTTTGTTGCTGTTGTTATTGTGTTTGTTTACTCTTGCGTCACTCTCAGTTATGGAGAGGAGGATGACGAGATCTTCCATGCCCATCCTGTCCCTGAAGTGGTACACTACATATATTAAATTGTATTAATAGGATAAACCCCTTGAGATGTACAATCTCATTTTTGAGGGGGTCCTTTGCATATTTTATATACAGTATTTAAGTCTGTCTTTGCTATCTTTATTTACAAATATTGATATAATTGATTTAGCTGTGTCTTATTTAGAGATTTGTCCTTAGTCGGATGGTAAAAGGCGCGAATGTCGCACTTCTGGTGGCTTGCACGGGTTCCCTGCTTTTCTCCTCTCTTATTGCATTTGCTGGCTGCCGCAGCCTCCCGCTCTGCGGCTGCTACGATTCAGTAAATGGCATGGTAAGTAAAATCTGAGTATCTTGTTTAATATGAGCAGTTCATGAAAACATATGTAATGTAGACTAAAATTATATTCATTTCTTTTTAGATACAATGTTGAGTTTTCATATTTTAAAATCCAGTTGTTACTAATCCAATGCATCTTGGTTTGGTGTATAGGGTCATTTTAAAAGCATTACCTTATAAATGGGATTTATATGTTGTATGTTTATTTTGCAGGTGTTGCTTGTTCCACAGAATGACTCTAGTGCTCCAACAGAACTGATATGCGCTTTGCAGGGTAAGAGAGATATGTGGAAGAAGTGGGTTGGAACATAGTAATGATACTGATTATGTTAGTAAGGATGTGGCCAACAGATGGTATTTTGCTTCATGCAGGTGGAGATAAGCGAATCTTTAACTCTCCTGTGTCCTTCATGGATCAGTGTCCAGATCAAGAACAGCGAGAGGTCTCCACACTTCCGCCTTACAGCAGACTAGCATAAGAATTGCTATGACTTTTAAATGTGTGTCCGTAGCTGTAAGCCGTTTTTAAGCGCTTGCAAGGTGATTAATTCATTTAATTGTGCCCAGTTTGTAAAGGGATATGGTGATAAAACCTAGTTATGCATTTGTTTTTATGAGTTGTCTATTTATTATCAGTGTCATATAAATGTATATGATCTTAGTATTTTACATTTAATAAATTGCAGCTACAAGACTATGTTTTATACATACAGACCTGTGTTTTACAATAAAAAAGCACTTTTTTATAAAAGTTGTACTTAATGAATGCCTATAATAAATTAATCGATTATGATATGAATTCACCTATATTCAATTTGTTAAACTTGGTTCTAGTTTGTAATTAGATGGTTTCCGATATCTATGTGTTTAGCATACTAAGCCATTTAAAACTTGAACCATGGATAAACTAATATCAGCTCCAAATGAAAACCGGCTACAAAGATTTCAGATTTTCCAAAATGGTACAGACAAATCCAGAGACAATTCAAAGACGAGAGCTTTATTTCTTAATAAACCATTAAAACTTTTGAAACCGCAACCGATATGATTTTTTTGTATGCATTTGATTTGTAGCACATTGATTGTGGATGTAGTTTTTCCCTTACAACTATCACTTCAACTCATGACCAGCAGGCATGTTTTAGTCTAGATACATGCTTGATTTATTTTTTGGCATGGTACTATTTTTTGTAACCCTGATATCATGAATTGGCTCATACATTTGCGAATAGCATAACGAAAACCAAAACCGTCAAAAATGTACAATAATTAAAAAATGTAATACATAATGTAGCACTCTTTTAATTTAAGTGCCATATAACAGTATGTTTTTCAACTGTTTTGTGGCTTTCTGAGAACAATTTTTTAATTCATTTGTTAAAGACAAAGAAAATCACATAGAATTTGAGTCTGAAGGACACTTAAAATGTAAAAACCAGAGACTAATGCATAAATGCAATGGCAAAAGCATGTTGACACGCAAAACCAAGCCATCTTGTGATTCCAAAAAAAACGTAAACACTCATGGTCAAAACATTTTGCACAAATAGACTCTAGTATGTAAGAACTCAGCACTTTGCACTTTTTTCGAGGGCCATCACTAACCATGCAAATTTCTTCAACCAATCACATGCTGCTAATACTGGACCTCCAAACAATTTAATGTTCAAGCTAATCAGCCCCTTAACCAACCCCTACTTCAAATAGATCATTGGAATTATATGCAAAACAGTTTATAGACAAAAATGATAGTGGGGCATGCTGCTTTGATGCACTCCACAGGGCCTGCTGTGGTTACATTCAAGAAGACATGAATGAATATTCTCTGTAATGGATTGAACAAGGACTACAATGAACACCAGCAAAGAAAATGTAGTCATTATCAAGTCTGAGGTACTGTATACTTGTCCTGATAGATTACAGGGAAATATAAAGACTGATTTAAGAACTGTTCTCAGAGCATGCACAAAGCAGATACCATGTATAATATGCATATGAATTTGCTAGATAATCTGTGGTAGACATTAAAGATATTTTTTAATAAAAAAAAAGTGGAGAAGGACTGGCTTTAAAAATATATTCAGTAATGAAAGGCTATCAGTTTTACTTTCGTTTTAAATTCATCTCTTGTTTCTCTGAAACCTATGAGCAGCACTAATGCTAAATATTTTCCCTTGAGACAACAGACAACTGTATTTGTGTGGTGGGTGAGGTAAGAGGGTGAAAACAAACCACAAATGCACAGATTAACGCAGATTTGCCGTTTCACCTGGGAGGCAAATTATTTTACTGACCCCTTTATCTAATTTTGGCAGGAAAAGTGCTTCAGAGCTATGATATACATCATATACATCATGTGTAGGACGGTTACCAGAGTGAAACCCCACTGAATATTAAATCTAGTAGGTATGTTTATTTATCTTGCTAGAATGTGTGGCAGTGGAGGTGTACAAGTCAGAGGCTGACATACAGTGACTGAAGCTAGGATGTGTAAAACAGGCTGGCCTACATGCAACATGTCAAGGCCTCTACAGAGAAACCATTTCCTAGTGTCTTTTTCCCTTCAAAATGAGGCCATTTTGCACATCGAGTACAAAAATGACTAAGTTTTTATTTGATAAAACGTTCACGGATATAATCTCCTAATCTCCCTTTGTAAAGTTTTGCTTTAGTTGCCTCCATGCTAAATGGTGACCCATAATTTGATTTGAACAGAGCGATCAGGTGTTTCCCTTTATTAGCTCTTCCAGCAGCCACAGCCCCAGTTTCCCCTGTCCTCTTCCTCCTGCCTCCTAAGAGTGACGGTATCTCCAGATCCACTAGGTGGTTGGCTTAACATCAGCGGCTTCTGGGATTTTAGCTTGTGCGCAACCGTCATAAAAATGGCCTCAACGTGGTCACTATTATTCCGACTGCCATCCTCGTTTCCGTAGGGATTCTTGGCAGAGGTCTCGAACAGAGGCATTGAGTGGGCATCGGCGAACTGCTGCGCTACATCAGTGCTTACTTGAGCTGCGTGCCTCAGGTCACACTTGTTCCCGACCAGGATTCTGGGCACCTCCTGACCCAGGGCGTGCTGACGGCACTCCTCGATCCATGCCGGAAGACTGCGGAAACTAGCAGCGTTGGTGACATCGTAGACGAACACCACAGCATGGACGTTACGGTAGTAATGCTGCACCATACTCTTTCGGAAACGCTCCTGGCCTGCTGTGTCCCATAGTTGGACCTAGAAGAGACGAAAGAGAGAGGAGAAACTAAAATCGTAAATCAGAGCTTATCGGCTGTGCACTTTGCATGGTATTTGTCCTACAACGGAGAAAAGAATGCAGGGCATCTTTATGCATAAACAAAATACATCAAGTAATGCATGTGTATGATGCAGAGGATGGATTATAGACGGTATATAAATGGAGCTCTTTATTGTGACAGCTTGACACATCAAAGAGGAAAGAAACAAAACGTTAACTCCTTCTGAAAACATACAAACTAACCTTGATTTGCTCGCCGTCTATTTCGACAATCTTCTCCCGAAAATCCACCCCGATGGTGGCCTCAGTCTTGTCAGGAAACTTGCCCGCACAGAATCTGTAGGTGAGGCAGGTCTTGCCGACCCCAGAGTCTCCGATCACGATGATCTTAAAGATTCGAGTCCTCGGAGGAGGCAGCGAGGAACTTGTCAAAGACGAGCTAAATTCAAAAGAGGACTCGATATCTGCCATGCTGTTTGCCTATAGACAAACCAGTGCCAGAGACGTGTCACCTTACAGGATGGCACAGTGCAAATGCACCGATGCTAACGACTTAAATGTTGATTTAAAAAGCAAACTTAGCTTAACCCTTGTGCCTTCACCATAAACTTCATTAGCAAAAACCAAATATTCAAATATCAGAGAGTTTGTTAAACGTGTTGGCATGCAAGACTCGGCATTTTGCTGATGCATTCCTGGCAGAGTCCTCTTACACTGTTTGGGTCTGAAGCCACGTATGACGTTACGTGACATAACTGAAATCTCGCGAGAACTCACAAGGCGCTATAAAAGCATTTTATTTTTACAATAAAACTACAAGCATAACATACTGTAAACAATTGAACAATCAATTTGTATTATTTAACATTTTCTTAATTTTGTTGCTGTGTCTTGTTTGTTTATTCGGTAGGTATACTGAAAGTTTTTAAATACGTTTTTAACTACTAAAACATTTTTCTGATTATAAATCTATAAATAGACCAAATTCATAACAATGATAATCAAATCTATATTGTAATTAATTAGGCCTACATACTGTGGTGATAAAGACTAAAACTTTTAACTTTGATAGTCAGAATTTGATAGTACCTTTTGGATATATGCTATAAATATATGATATAAATAAAAACGTATAGCGATAAAGAAATAAAGGCTTTGGGGCCACTTTAGTCACGTGTGGTTTTAAGTCAAACATTGCAATGACACCTACCAAAGTCCAACTCTAGATATACTGGACAACTGCTGAAAATGTTGGTAAGTTCTTATAAATTGTTATTGTTTTAAAACAGTAATGTCTTACTAATTAAAGTGATCAACATGTATATGTAGAATTTGAAGTACAGAAATATCCTCGTCACTATACTGATAAATTTGAGCAGGTTTGTGTCTGTTACTTTTACTGCTGTATGGAGAGTGTTATAGAGACACTAACAGTTTAATGTGCTGATAAAAGGTGAATGAAAGTGTTGAGCTGGAAACGCCTCCACCAGGACTTGAGGAAGAGTTTCACACTCTCTTCAGCGCTGATGCACTGACATTTCTGTCTGAACTCATCTCTACCTTCCAGCCTGGCGTTGACAAGGTCTTTAAATCTTTACACTGTCTCATCTTTTTAAAGGTTACATCATGCCTGACAGCGATTCTTGAGCTTCAAACTTTGATACTATAGTTCAATTAAGAATGACTATAAATAGAGCTACAATGATATTGTTGTTGTTAATATTTATTTAAGACGAGAAACTATATAGTGTACGGAAGATGTTTGTACTTTTTTGGGTGGGTGTTCAAATATCTTTTTTGCCTGTTAGGTCCTTAAGTTGAGGGTCCGAAGGAAAGTTCAGCTGGATCTGACTGGAGAGCTGCCAGGCTTTCCGAAGGACACGGCTCACATACGAAATGATCCCGGCTGGAGTGTTAGTCCTGTTCCACACAGATTACACTGCAGACATGTGGATGTCGGTGACCTTTCACCCTGTGATACACAACGCTTTAAACAGGGACTCAAATCCACCGCACAAGGGTTACAAGTAAGACATAAATTGCTGGTTTGGTAGACACATGATAAAAAGTAGAACCTATCTTTTATCAGAATACAAGCACTACTTTTTGTAGGGGATATCCACTAAATTAAAACAGTACTGTGTGTATTACAAAACATATTGCACATAAAAGCTATACTAAATACATACTTATAATTAGGTATAATTCTTCCCATTATTCAATCTTAGTATCCTTTTGTTCTATTGCAGATTGATTTTGATGATGGCAACTGCCCAACGTACCATAATCAAATCAAAGGGATTTATAATGTTTACAAGGCTGTGCACAACCAGTTTCAAGGTAAGTTTTACTACTCTGACGATCTATTCCTGGATGTCCATTAATAATTATTTGTCCTAAACAGATGTGCCGCCCATCGCTCAGGCTCCAGTGCTGATGCTCCGCCCTCGAGCATGGAACATGGTGGAGCACAACATGATGGTACAGATCATTTTTAAGCTTTTGCCGTATGTTGTTTGGTAAGAATCTGTAAGCGAGTGAGAATCTCTGTGTAGGTGTATGGTCGAGAAGTTCCAGGTCCATTGTTTGACTTTGGTCTACTGATGTTTCATAATGCAAAGTTACTTCTTCAGAATCAGAGTGGACCCTTTTTCTACTTATCCAAGGTCAGTGTTGAACGATTTGATTCAGTTTAACAGGACATCACTTCAGTAGAACAAACACTTCCTGGAACATTTGTCTTTTTGTTCTGCTTTGCAGGTTGAGAGTTACATGGAGGCCAGATTGTGGAGTCAGATTTTCTTTTGGACTGAGAAAAAGGTAGAGGTTTTTTATAAATTATTTTAATTTTTATATTATTTTATTTAGTTTTAAAGCTGGGGTTGATTGTTTGGTGTCGATAAAAGGAATAGTTAACCCAAAAATGTAAATTGAATCACCTTAAAGTTGTTTCAAACCCGTATAAATGTAATTGTGATAATTGTGATCCTAAACACAAAGAAAAACTGTTTGTTTTCCCACATTCCTCAAAATGTCTTCTTTTCAGTTCAACAGACCAAATAAATGTATATACTGTAGGTTTGAAAACTTCAGGTAGAGTAAATGATGACATAAATAAAATTTTTGGTTGAATTGTTACTTTACAATTAATATTTTCCATATTTTGAATCGTAGTAAACTCCCTGTAACTATGTCTATAACTTATGTAATAATTTGTTGTTTTTCAGCTTGGTCTGCCAGCAGGTTCTATAAAGGCCACCGTGCTTATTGAGTGTGTCCTTGCTTCTTTTGAAATGGAGGAGATTTTGTATGAGCTCAAGGAGCACTCCGCCGGTTTAAACTGTGGCATCTGGGACTATTCTGCTTCCTTCGTGAACAAATTCGGTCAGTTTATACAGCTTGAGAGCCTTTTAAATGAAGAACATTCACAGTAAGTGTCAATGCTTTCTAGGTCATCGAGCTGATTTCCTCCTCCCTGACCGCAGTAAGTATGTGGATATGGAGAAGCGTTTCTTGCACAGCTACATGGATCTGCTGGTGCAGACTTGTCACCGCAGGGGTGCCCTAGCAACAGGTGGCATGGCAGCATTGTTGTTGCCTAGTGACAAAGGGAGTGACCTGTGCAAGACTGTACTTCAGACTGTCACCAGGCAAGATGCAGATACCACTGAACCCGAACAAATATCCACACTATGATCATAGTCACAATCTCAATTCGCATTCCAGTGCTCAATACTTCTGAATCCTAACATGATACTTCTAAAGTGTGCAAATCAAACCATAACTGTTAATGGCAAAACATTAATCAATATCTAGCGATCTGGGAAAAACGAATAAGTTCAGTACATCCAGCTTCAGTCACATTAGTTCTTTATAACAATGAACATTGTGTTGTGTTTTCCCGCAGACTTAAATTGCTAGAGATCAAAGCTGGAGTTGACGGCTTCATGGTCTATGACATGGACCTGATTGAGCCCATGCAAAAAGTAAATCACCAACTTTTTTTTGTCCTCTCTCAGCTTTGGCATAAACTCATATAACAAGTCTATTAGTGACTTTGATTATTATCTCACAGCTGTTCCAGCTTCACTCTCCGGATCAGAACCAGCTGCTACAGCTGCGCGATGACATCACCGTGACCCCAGAGGACTTGCTAGTGATGCCAGCGGTCAGCTAAACTCTCAGACCAAATCATGCCATAACATGTTGATTATTATGTGGTTTGAATGTGATTATGGTAAAATATTTAATTATATTCATTTTTGTAGGGTGGTGTTACATTGTATGGATTGAGGTATAATATTGCTGTAGGAGTCCTCTTCATTGAAGCCTGGCTTTCAGGTGGCATACCTTCCACCTATGGCTTTCAAAATGACAGTTTAATGCACAAAATGTAGTTTTTATGGATGTTTATGATGTAATAGGCAGAGGACATTTCTTTTATCTGGGAAAGGTTGAGGATTCAGCGACAGCAGAGATATCCAGGTCTCAGGTTGGTTCGCAAAGAGTGTAACGTACATGGTACAACATACACAACTAAGAGTTTCTAAGAGTTTGCATTTATAAGGTCAATCTAAGAGTTTGCATTTATCAGGTGTGGCAGTGGATCCGGCATCAGGTGAGACTGGAGGATAACGGCACACTTGTGACGAGAGCTCTAGTCCATAGCTTGGCTAAAGATCTGACGAGAGATCTGAAATCAGCCATATATTGTCAAACAAGCAGGTGAATCTTGGCTCGCGTTTAATAAAATGATACATTAACAGATCTTTAAATTCTGATTCAGATTGTTTGTGTGAATTATAGAGCTAAGCTATTGTTGCTTAAAAGCTCACTGAGAAGTAATCCATTATTTCTCTTTCTATTTTTGAGGGATGAACAGAGGTTGATGACTGCTGTGTCCATGTTTCTAGAAATCGTGCAGAAGAATGATTTCCCTGAATTCCTCACTTCTTACCTGTACCTGGACCACACCTTCCTTAGCTTTCAGAACCAACATGAGAGTAAAGCACCTAAAGCCAGACTCTAACTTTCATCTAAACTACACGAAATTAGTAAATAGTTGATCTGTTAACGGCAAGCCTAAATATCACGGTTAAATATGTAATAAGGAGTACCTTGTATTTACTTATAACAATCATTTTAAGCGATTTCCTGATTATCCTGAAATTACCAAATGTCTATAATAATTATTCTTTACTCAATATAACAATCCAAGAAAATGTCAACTTATTTTTCAGTCAGAAATGTTTGTTTGCTTCAGCTTCAATCCTTGCACTTCTACATTACACACACAATTTTGGAAAATTAAAAACAAAAGAGAAGTATACGCAGTACTGTAATTTTGTTTTATTTATAACTGCGTGAGCGTGAAATGACAAAACATGTTCTCAGAATACAGACAGTGGTATCTTTGAGTCTTGTGTTATGGGGAAAAAATCAAACAGAAAGGTTGAAAGCAGCATGAGAAAACCCAAACAGTGAGTGGGGGGAAATAAAATAAGCCAAACTAACCCAAAAGAAACGGTCACAGTACATGTCCTACAGGCTCAAAAAACACTCCGCCACCGAGACATTCACTGATTAACCTAAAGGCAGCAGAGGATGAAAGAGAAACATAGAGATGCATGTCTGCCTCTGCTCGGCATGCCGGGTGACCTTACAGTCAACTCTGTTATCAGTTTATTGGTCGAGCATCATCATTTCCCCCGAAAACCATTGGGCTTTGACTGCTGGCCCCCCCTGTGGCTGATCCTGGAACTGCGTTGTGCCCAGCGACACATCACATTTATTCATTGCCACACTCACCCTGACCACCCCTCCCCCCCAGTACCCTCAACAACAGGTGCCGTTATCTGCATCTAAAGCGTCGCCCCACAGGTTTGGCACACGACCACGCAAGACAAACCCGGACCAGAAGTATTGCTCCTCTTGATATTATTCTGCTCTCTTTAATATTCTTTTATATAAATTACTCTTAAAAACATGAAACAATGCCGGTCTCAAACATTAGTTAGCTCCAATGAGTTCGCAATTCATTGTGACCGCCATTATCAATCATTCACTTTCTCTGTAATACCCTTTGTTTTGTTCTAGCGTAAGAACCGCCGTTGGCTGTATTTATAAAAAAAAGAAAAAGGAGTAAAACAGGTTTTAACCCCTATTGCTCGTTCGCTCCTGTGAGTTGGAAGCTAAAGCGGAAGGTTACTGGTCTCAATAGTGCAGTAGAATCTCAACCTCCGTGGGGCGTCTGGTCTCAAAATGCTGATGGCCATAAAACGGCCTCCCTGCTCCGTCCTGAAATGCTCACATCTCATTGGGCATGTCCTCGTGGTCGCAGGATGACACGTCTCCATTTGTGGTCACCACGGAGTTGTCCTGATAACCAGGGGGCATGAAGGCCAGGGCGTAGGGGTAGAAACCGTAGCAGGACGCACGGTATGATTCGATAACTTTCTCCGGCTGTGAGCCCAGACCGTTGTCCCTTAAAGCCTGGAGCAGCTCTGTGCACATCTAATAACAGATATCAGAGATGAAGCGTAATGTAGTACACATTGAGTAATGCAAATATAAGTCTGTTCTCTTTAGTTACAGTACCTGAACGGTTCTGCCTGTTAAGGACTCATTTAGAGAGGTAGCCAGCTCAGCAGCTTTATCCTCAGAGGAAGGGTCCAGATAGACCATCATCTTAGCAGCTGCATACAGGCATGAAAAAAGACAATTGAGGGCACAGAACAGCACTCAAAACACATACGCTTAAATGTATCTCTACCTTACTTTATAATGCGACAAGTTTCAAGTTTAATATCGACAGCGTGAAAGTACCTGCAACTCTGTGTGGTATAGAGTTGACATGCTTGCTCAGGAAGTTTTGGTTGAAGGTTTTTGGGTCACTCTCTCCGAAATGCTTTGTGATCTCCTGTTTTAGAACCTTCTGCACAGCCTCCGGCATGTCCTTATTGTCTGAAACTGAAAACAGACCGCAACATCTCATTGTACTTGTATGCAAAAATGTAAGGTCTTACGATATCTGTTTTAGCGGCTTTATGGATTTTTAAGCACACGCGCACAATGTACCTCCTTTGAAGAATCGCACTAAGCACTGGTGAAGCCAGGGGTGATCAGGGTCCAATGAGTGAGCTCTCTTGACCGACTGCAGCATCAAAAGATACTTTTCTACAAACACAAGATTTTAACAATTGATGACTAATGCATTATGAATCATGATGAGTCAGTCAGTCAGTATGGTCACCTTTTCTGAGGTAGATCTCGAAGGCCAGCAGGTGTGTGTCTATTTTATTCTTTACTAAATTCTTCAGGGGAGTCAAGAACTTCACTGCTTCCTCCAGCGGATTCTCAACCTGAACAGAAGATCATGATGATCAAACAATTTAATAATAATAATTCATTATATTTATATAGCATTTTTCTAGGCACTCAAAGCGCTTAACATTGATGTGGGAATCTCCTCAACCACCACTAATGTGCAGCATCCACCTGGATGATGCGACGGCAGCCATATTGCCCCAGAATGCCCACCACACACCAGCTCATTGGTGGAGAGGAGACAGTGTTAAAAAGCCAATTACACATGGGGATGATACTCTTATTCGAAGGACATGCTGGGAATTTAGAGAAAAACAACCAGTATCTACACTTCCTCTGAAGAACTAGAGCAGTCATATTTAATTGGCAGACCGCGGGCCGGATTCGTACCTTTGCTTCGTTCATACCGGACCGCAAGACATAGCCTAATAAAACATTTTACTGAGCCGCTTGTCTACACAACGGAGAATCACATGCCAAAGATGCTTTGTTTTAACCCTTTCTGGTCTATGTGCGCTGCTTCTCTACCGCCAAAGATGTGCCGCATGACGAGCAGCAGACACATGCTTATTTTTACAACAGTAGTGCATACACGCAGAGCAGGTAAATGGACACACAACAGTACTATAACAAACTGCTGAAATATTGAAGTATTTGTATAAGTCAGTCTGTTTACTGTTTGCTATATGTCTCCAACCTTTCAAACAGATTTGAGATACTTTAAGAATCATAACGTTTTTATCTACTTTTAGCATTAGCATTATTGATCAGCATGTAAACATTTGTGAACCTGTGAAAACCCAGGCTAACATCTCATAATCAAATTATTAGATAACAAACATCAAAGAATAATTTCAAGCATTGATTTAAATCTTTAAAATGGCATTATTCAGTTTATATTAACATATTGTTGATATATTTTCACTGAATATTCTGTAGGATGATTTTATAAAACAGTAAAATACTTTTGCTGGGTTTTCACAAGCAGGGTCACGTTTTGTAATGAACAACGTTCTAATTGGGAAATTATTTAAAGATAGAAGTAGTTCATATGGAAAGGCTAATTTAGTACAAACTTGTTTTCTGCTTATGATGAGAGCATTTTAATTGTTACATTACACTTGCTGTTTGTATGTTGTCAGTAGTTTTTTTTATTTATTTACAAATATTAATTATCAGACTTCTATTAAGAGGGCATTCCCCTAAAGCCACAGAGCCTACAATACATACATACTGTGGATATCAAAATATATAGGATACCTCCAGGAACTTTAATTGAATACCCCTGAACTAGAGGTTTTAAATGTGTGGGTTAGCACCTTTGCCAGCTTATCTGGTACGAGTTCCTCTTTAGGTCCACCGATTTCTTCCTCGTCTTCTTCCTTTTTCTTCTTTTGGTTCTTTAGCTGTTTCTCCTTCTCAGCGTTCTTCTTTTCCTCCTCTAACTGGGCTTTCTTCTGGGCACGTCTCTGCTTGTTACGCAACTTCTTCAGCTCCTTGTCCGTCAGATTTGCTAAAGCAAATAAACAATAGTTTACCCAAATCTGACCTAATATACAAAGAAGGTTTCTCTGATGAATAATTGCTTGTTGTGAAAAAGATGGTACCATTGTCAGCTTGAGACTCCTTGTTGTCATCGGAGAGCGGGTTATCGTGAAGGCTGAGGTAGATCTCAATGGCCGTGCGGGCTGCCTTGAAGTAGAAAGGGTGCACACGCAACACGTCCTCCAGTTTGAGCAGATCCACGTAGGAGCGCAGCGTCATCTTTCTCATACAGTATGTGTGGAAATCAAACTGGTCGTCTGTTATCTCCACAAAATGCTGTAAACAAGAAAGAAAGAAAGAACATTAGGGGTGTAGAACTCATTCTAAATCACAGTGACTTATTAAACCAATTTCTTCCTGAACTCTTAAAATTAGCTTTTTGCTTAAATGAAAAAATTATTAGATCACCAAAATGTACATCTGGGATAGAAGTAAATCATGAGAAATTCATGTTTGGGTGAACTATTTCTTTAACGTTTGGCCGAGAAGATAAACTAAACATCCGAGAATAAATAAAGTAGTGTGTGAAGGTGTGTGGTACTCACTCTTTCAATTTCATGGCACTTTTTCAGTGCCTCTCCGTATTTGTTTAGAGACTTGTAGGCCAGTGCACATTCAGTCTGGAACCACATACACTGCATCTCGTTCAGATTCTCTACTGCAGAGGTGCCTTCCTGCAGACATCAACAAAGATTAAAAACACTTTAATATTAAATGCATTCAAAAGGCGGCAAAAGAAAAATCACGTTCCCGCAACCCCAAAACGTTCAACACACTAACCCGTGTAAACTTGGAACACATCTCCTCTGCCTCTTTGATAAGACCGGCCTTGAGCAGATACTTGGCACACTTTGAGTTGATGAAGCGGTCAGCAGTGTCGAGACCCTGGGCCTCGTCCATCCAGCGAGCAGCTTCACGGATGTTACCCGCGTGCTAAACCGGAAAAAAAACAAGTCAATCTCACTTCACTATAAAAATAATAGTTCTCAACTTCAGTGTTTTTTACCTTGTAGATCTTCGCCTTGATGAGGAAGAGCTCTATGAGGGTGGGGGTGCTTTCGATGGCTGCGTTAATGTTTTCAAGAGCAAGGGTCTGTTTGCTGATATGGTTAAAATGTTGGGCCAGGAAATACTGAACCCAGAGTAGGGAAGTTGGAGGCTCCGTTTTCCCATCATCTACAAATCACATGGAGCATCAGTTGTTAACCGTCAGAAGGATAAATGCTTGGGCCCCAGCTGCCAATGCTGTAGGATAACTACTATACTTCTATATCCCTCTGAGTATTACTGGAATCAGTTGAATCAAAAGTTACTATACTGAAGCATGCTGTATGGCACATGCACAAGACAATTGAGCTGGATAATAAAATTATTTATGTACAAAATACAATGTATAAGCAAATAAACCATCAATACAAAGACATGAAATTAATTTGCTATATTGCCCAGCTTCACATGTTGTTCAATGGCACATTTACTCACCATTTTGGTTGAACATTCTACAGGTCTTCAAACTTTTTTCATAGCCCAAAACTAATTCCTCAATTATTGCCACCTGTACAGAATGAGACGAGACGTTAATCCAAAAATTATACTCTCTATTTTGGTTTCTCTTCTCTGATAAATCATAAACCCTCCTGTCCATCTTACCTTGTCTTTGTGAGGGTACAGTGATTTAAGCGTGGTAAAAACAGGCGGGCATCCCTTGCTTAAGTTAATTCTCAGGTACCGATCCAAACACTCTCTGAACTTCTCACCTGCCGGAACCATATGCAGTCATTCACACACATGCATTACCAGATCAGAACGGCTCTATTGATTTAACAGCACTAAGACTTACCAGTGAGGAAGCTGAGAGGAAGTCTTCTTGGCACCAGGCCCTTAGGATACTTAACCCAAGCATCTTCATAGATTTTCTGCCTCTCCTCTACACTCTCTGAAAAAAACAGGGCAAATAATAAGAGGCTAAAGACAACAAAAACATCTAGGCTTTACAACATTCAATGTTATAAGATGATAATGGAAAAATGTGCATGCGTGTACTTGTTTTGAATGCTTTCTCCAGCCCCTGATAGTAGCTCCAGTTCTCAGGGTTTCTCTCCAGCAGTCGGTGATAGACCTCCGTAGCTTCCCCAGCCTGATCCAATCTCAAAAGCAGTTCGCCTACACACATACCACAAAGTTGTAACCAATGTAACCCTTTTTTCGTTATAAATAAACAAAAACTGGTTACAGAGCAACTACATGAAAGAATCATAATAATACTGGAATTTGAGCTGTTGGGTACAATATCGCAGGAAATGTCAGTAATTTGACTTCAACTCATGTGATGGTTTTTAAAGGAGACTGCAATTTTATGTTTCAAAGAGAGATCGCAATTTTGAGGCAACAATTAGAGAGAGCACCTTTAAATAAGATTATTTTGCTTAAAACTAGGCTCCGACACTAAGCTCATGTACTCATACTCATAAAAATTCACCGATACCTCATGTGACATAACTGAGAGAAATTTGCTTTGAAAGTTTGTGAAAAGCACATAAAATTCTTTATAATAAATAAGCAGTGTTATTTTTATAGGTCTCACGGAACAGGTATCGGTACAGGCATCGGTATCAATGAGTACCAATAAACAATATAGGTACTTTAAAAAAAGCATTTCAATTTTTTGTAAAAGACGCACCTCGCATCTCTTCTACAGCCAGTTTGTCACAGATTTGTTTCTCATAGTTGGTGAGGTGATCGAGAGCTTTTTTGAAAAGTCCGGCTTCCCTCAACAGCTGATTCTGATACAGCAAGAGCTCGCTGTACTCATAATCCACCTTATCTGGAGATGTCTAAAACACAAGTCCACAAAAACACACACATGAGTGACATCCAAAATCAAAAGCTGAATGATTATTCTGAAAATCTATAATCAAAGTGTGGTCACTGCTTGTGGATGATTTAACTGACAGAAAAAGGTTAAAACGGCACCTGTTGTGTTTTGCGGAACTCTTCAACAATCTTAGCTGCCATTTCGTAATCCTCCAGAAGGTGATACGCAATGGCATAACCAATCCAGGACGCTCTCTGAGCTGGCCGCAACTGCAGTAACTGGTACCTGGTCTCCTGTGAAAAGCGGAGAAAAGATATTTAATTTTATATTTTATAATACGTTCAAATACAATACATATAATACATACAAATTTCTTTACCACATTGCCTTTTCTAGGTGTTACATGCAAGTGTGTTAATACAACCTTGACGGACAAATTACTTGATTGTTTCCTGACCCCTACCAAAGTGCTCACTGTTCAAGTGCTCACTTACCCTATAACCTTCGAGGTCTCTCATTTGGATCTGCAGCAGGGAGAGATCTCTGAGGATTTGCAGATTGTCTTTGTCCCATTTAAGAGCATTCCTGTAGCACTTGATGGCCTCATCATACTTCTTATCGGAGCGCTGAAGCAAACCGTACACGTGCCAACCTGTGGAGGAGTTAAGGACAGAAAACAACACAACACCCCTTCCATAAATTGCGCTTATCCGTGGCAGTCAATTAGACGAAGTCAAAAGAGCCACCCGCTTTCATTGTGAAAAGGCAGGGAAGGGCATTTTCACGACCCTGCTGACGAAAAAATAGGTTTTAGGATACAGACATGACTCTTCAGATCGTTTCGTAAACCTCTTCGGACTAGGTCATATGCCTCCTCCTTTCGTCCTAAACAGTTTAGGGTCAGTCCCTTCATTGCTAGGGTCTCTGCAGAGAAAAAAGTCAGAAAAGGACTGTAAACAGTCATGTTCTAGTGCTCAATCTATAAGTGACGAATGTCACCTACAAATAATTTAAACTGGAAAAAAGCCTTACCTCCATGTTCGGCATACTTTGGGTTGGACAGGATCTGTTTGCAAAACTTGAGCCCATTTCTGTACTGCTTGTGTTCATAGCATCTCTAAAAGACAAAAATTAGGATGCGAATTAAAATCATTTTCATATCAGACCTAATGTAAATAGGGTTGGTGATATCTTGTTTGCATTCCATAAACAAATCCATCAAACCAAAACCGTAGAGAAATTGTTTGTATAACACATAACCACCAGAGCAACTAGAACGTCAGAAGGCTCATTATGACAGCGGTATGAATCACGCTGGAACCTTGCAGTGGAGACATCACTTCACAAAGGCTAAAAAAAGTTTGAAAGCACAGACGTCGACTCTTGCAAAGACATGCACTGGAAAGTCAAGACACTGGTGCCAAAAAAATGATTTGAGCCCCACCTACTGCTCTTTTCAAGATTTGCTTACTGATCCCTGTTATGTAGATAATTTTATGTGGTTTATAAGGCTGGTATCTCTATGCAGAATGAGACTTTGATTTCAAATATTTATATCTACAATTGTCAGTGTAACAGCTTGGAGGTCTAAAAGGACTGCCAGTCAAAAGAAAACAAGCAAGAATGCCTCCACACTGTCTGCATTGTTGCATGTGTAACCCAAGAAAATGTTAACTCTCACGTATGTTACGTTCTGGAAAAACAGGTGAATGTCTTATAATATGATAAAACAAGCACGTGGTCTGTTTATATGTTGGTTATTTTACATATTGTTACGAATTTAAAACAATGACTTGTCAACCTGCTGACTCTGAGTGGTACAAAACAACTTAACGCACAAGGGTTTTGAAGTTTTTGATTTAACACCATGCAAAACAGTAACTTTGGTGTATGAGGTACACAGAAATTGACATTATTTAAGGATTAAATGGCTACCAGAGGAATGCTTATTGGTGTTATTTATATGTTTTTCTTGATGACTAATCAAGTGGTTACTAATGCCTGGTTTGTTAATGTGATAGCAGTTTTGGTGCTTGGCTTCACATACGAACAAAAGTGCCAATAAACTGCACTTCGATAGTAGCCATTTTACAAAAAAACCTGTGCAAAATAATATGTGTTGTAGACAACGCACAAAAAAAAAAAACATTACCATTCATCTTTCAAATCTTACGAACGCTTTTAATCCGCTGTGGTCAAACAGGTTTATAAATGGCTGAAGTTTAAAAGATAGCATGCACGTAGACTGGTCATCAAATTAATTCAACGGGAAACTGTTCAATCGCACATGCTCGTGTTCAAATAGTTTGACTTTTTGCACCAATAATGTTTATTCCGAACACACAATTAAACCGATCCGGGCTAAACGTGCTAAGGTAGTTAGCTGCGCCGTACTAGGCAAGTTCATCTGCTCTCAAAGTGAGTGAATGTGCATGAACTAATTGTCGTGTATTAAAGATATGCCAATGCCCACTCATTGCCTCCGCAACTACCCAACGAGGCTGCAAAAAAACTCGTAGGGAGGTTTCTCGTGGGGTCAGCGAAGTCCTGGCTAAAATAGGAAGGCGAATGACACACGCTTGCTTTCTATTATTAACGATCCAGCGCTCCTTTGCAGCTACATTTCCCCCAACTTACCAATATTCTCTTAAAGAGAGCGTTCTCTTTCGGCGGCAGAGTTATCGAGGGCATTGTTCTTATTGAGTGGTGATCGCCGCGACTTTCCTCTGTTCATGAACCGGAATCCGTTATCCTCTAGCCGGATTGTCCGCCGTATCGCAAAAGCCCCCCGAACTTCGCTGTCTGGGGCTCCTCGCCTTCACGTGGTGACAGCAGGCCCCCCTTCAGAACCAAAATGGCGGCGCTCCTTCTCTCCGGGTCAAATGGTGAACCGGGCATGCGCCGAGTGTGTAGCGTTTCCGAGACGGGGGTGAATCCGTGATTTTTTTTTTATAATATGAAAAGAAACGAAACCTGAATGTTGATTATGTTATAGTGTTATCACAAACAAAGGATAAACATTGCAATAACTGTGTACTATAACGTGCGTATTTTAATCAATAGATGGCACTATGTGCAGTAAGCGTAAAAAAATTAACATAACATAATTGTTAGTACAATAAGTTAGGACTTAAAGAACAATGAGTTTGACACGTTTTGAGGCGCTAACAGCATACAAAATGGTAACTTTGATATATGTTACATACTTACGTTTGCATTATTAATAGAATAAAAAAACGACTACCAGAGGTTTATTAGTGCAGTTGTTTAACGGACTACAAGTACATGTAATGTTTTTTGCGTATGATAAACTAATGCACGATTTCTGGAGTTTGAATCGTGATTGATTAGTCTACGTGCCACTAGCTTGGTCTATCAAGTCGACCGGACGTGAACGCGAAGGAAAGATAATCGAACAAGGATTGAATCGAACAACGTTGCATTTGGGGGATAAACGCTGTTAAAATGCCTGTCGCTCGGTTATTGCTGCGAACGTCGACAATCAATAAGAGTAAGTCCCAAACATGTTATATAAGATATTCGGCGTACATGTCTGAATCCCAGGACGTTTCTTTAGTTGTGTTTACTCGACCCTTTTAGCAAAGCACAGTGGGCTGACCTTGCTTAGCTTAGCAACTAGCGGCGCAGTAGTATAACATTGCAGTTGTTTGGTTTAAAGCTTATACATATTGGAAAAACTTGTATAACAGGTACCACATGTGTACATTACTTCAGCCACAGCAAGTATATCAGATATAAATGTGATTGATTAAATGTTTCAATTTCCTTCTTTCAGTGGTCAGCAGAAATGCTTTCACCTCCTCCAAACCTGATCATTCAAAGCCAAACATGCTTAGAGTAGGGCTGGCATTTGGAAGCACAGCTTTCCTCTGGGGATTGGTAACTCATCCATTTAAATTATCCCTCAAACTTTAGTTTTAATGTCATTTCAGTATGTGTTTACACACAATCTCTTTCCTCCCACAAGCTCGTCAAACAACACAGCACTGATGTGAGGGAATACAAAATAAGGAATGGGCTAGAGTAAATTATGGGGTAAGTTAAACCATTACATCTACTTTTCTGTAATAAACATGTATAAAATATGTCAATTTACAGTGTGGCGCAAGATTTTACCTTAATTTCTCCAAAGTTAATGTATGACTATAGACACCATAGTTTGCTGAGACTGTGGCTTAAAGTGCATGACATGATTATGTATTTATTTTTTATTCCCCTTTTCCTTGTAAGGTGCCGAGTGCTGTTCATTGGTTATCTGGTCTCTGCCATTTAAATGCTCCTCTGCGATGAAAATATGTACAAAAATGTTTAATAAAAATGTGTATTTGTAAACTCCAAGAAATCACGTTGGTTGTTGTTGCTTTGCTTATAAATTGTATCATTACTCTGAATAACAAAGTCAGTGTTGATTGTTTCTTAGGGATACTACAGCATTCAAAAACCATAGTGACATAAGTTTAATAGAGTGTAATAAATTATTTTTTAGATAAATTAGTTTATTTGTCACATACAACCAACCTGTAGTAACATGTTAATCTAGAATGTGCAAACGACATTTCTTACCAAGAAATAAGAACTGTATACTTTAAAACTGAGACTAAATATATAAGTAAGCAAATATTTTGTTGTTTTAATCAAAAATTCGAATCTTGAAGAGAGAGAGACAAAAACAACTGGGGGGAATGACCTTTTTATTGTACAGTAAAGTGCATGCACAGACCAAATTAATTACTGTCAGTATATTCGGTGTAATTGTATTCTTGTGTGATTGTCCAGACACTACATTAATTATTATAAAATATAGTGCTCTGGACAGCGTCCTGTCTTTTCAACACAGATCAGCGAAGCAATACACAGTATATACACATAGTTCTGAACAGAACACCATAAAGAAACCTTCAATGCAGATTAAAGTAGTCTAGAAGTCGTTTATTTAAGCAAGTACTATATCAAAACATGAAAACACACATTAAACAATAACGAATAATTGATGTCACCCAAATACTTGTACTGACCTCAGTGCTGTCGGATAGAGGATTTAGACATGTGGTAGATGAGAGTTTTCCCCTCCTCTCGTGCACACTCCTCCCACTTCAACTGTCCCCACACACTCGCAGTCATTCATTGAGCCTCCGTTGTACTGAGGACTCGCACCCAGATTACCTTCCGTGGCTGTCAGGATAATGTTTTCGTGCAGAGCGGCATTGCAGAGGTGTGGGCCTCTGACGCGACAGTCACTTTACCGGGCACACATCTGCAGGGATGGTGGGGTCCATTTTTTTTCTCTCTGATAGTTTCTTTTTTCTATGTTAAAACTGTTAGCAATTTTTGGAAGTGTGCTAAGACTGAAAATGTGCTTGAGTTAGACATTTGCCGTAATATTTCACAACATTCACACGGATATAATTTTATGGTAAACTTAATTTAGGGTTAAGGAGAAATGAAGGTCAGTTACAACACCGAAGCGTGCTGGTGCTTGCAAGTTTAAATGACTTGAAAGTAATGATCGTGTTTTTAGAGGCTGTCGGAGTATACACGCCTACTATACTTACACATGCGTCGTTTGACGGGAACACGGTGTACAGATCGAATAAAACACAGCTGGCTGAATGTTGCCATCTTGGAAAGGCAAACGTATACTATTATTATAGTCCAGTGTCTCGGTGGTTGCAGTATGGCGTTAGCTACGCTAAGGTCATGGGTTCGATCTCAGGGATTGTCAGAAACAAATGTATAGTACAATGTAAGTCGCTTTGGATAAAAGCGTCTGCTAAATACTTAAATGTTTGTCCATATTTTTGTTGGTACTAATTTGGTCATTGAATAGACTTTATAAACTATGAACGTGGTTCATTAATGTTTGCGCCATCAAATGCATTCTCTCTTTACTTAATGGATTATGAAACGCGAACTTGCGTTATAGGGAAATCGGTCACGATTAAATGATTGACGTTATTCGTGGGGCACTTATTTGTGACCTTCAGTATTGCAAGGGTACCATAGCAGTACGTATCCACGTGGTTGTTACGTATACGTGTGACGTGGGTAGGAAGTCGATGTTCTAGCGTTTGTTTTTTGATTAGCATACAAATATATCCAGAACGATAAATTAACAGGTTACGCATAGCTATAATAATAAATCTCCCATTAAAAGCGCGGTGCGCTCGTAAAACGAATAAAAGCATAATTTAAGACGATCACTTTATTATATGAACAAGGTTCGAGTGAAGGGCACCAAAATGTAATAAATCTAATCATACTAGCTGTATATAGGAAAATAGCCGAGAGATACAGGCTTGCTTTAAACCTTTCATTCATTCTTGCATGGTCTGATCAACTGTTCCAGTTTCAAGCTGTGAAAAATCTATTTACAGATGTATTTACCAGTGGTTACATAACTACTATGTAAGAAAGGTGTCATGATCACAGGTAGGGGTTCTCAACCTTTGTCTTCAGGGCTCCCTTTATCTATAAAAATAGTTAAAGATCCTTGTCCGCTCACAATTTATACCCAGTGAAATATTTTATAGCTTGAAATAACTATATAGAAAGATGTATGTTCCATGTAAAAATTAATAAAAAACGCTAAGAAACCCCACAGTAAATTAATTTCTGGCATTTTTAAATGCTTATTTTGTCATATTTTAAGTAACACCCTTTGGAGTTTGTTTAGGCCCACACTAGTCTAAGGTAATGTCAGAGCGGACTAATATATTGATCAGGCCGATCAATCAATAGGAGATTATTAGAAATAACCTTTAACCCAACCTGCTTTGGCCAATTAACAGAATTGACAGTTCCCTCTTCTGTGTTTTAAATTGTAGTTATTTTTCTGTAAAATACATTTTATTCCAAGTATTATTATTTATTATTTGTTCATCACTAAATTGCATTATGTGAATATACTGTATGCATTTATTTATTTAGGTTGATGACAACCTGCTCTCTAAATATAGTTATCGGTCTCAGTCAAGCAAAGCATTTCTCACTTTCTGTTGGTCTCATCCTTTGGCTTTTGAGATAGATTACCAGATTAGCTGGTATAAATAACACAGAGGTGTCTTAAACCCATTTACTCAAGACTAAACGACTGGGTTATTTTAATGAGAATATTGCAAATGCTCTGACCAAATCTCCTACTGCGCTATGCTAATGTTGGACTCATTGTGGTCCAGACATAGTTTGACTGAACTGATATTAGAGGGCACCAGGCAACTTTTTATTTAAGAAGAGTTTTGATAGCGGTCCATCCTGAAGCATATATATCAAGATATATTTGCATTCAATAGGTTTAATAGATTTGGATAATCTAGTAGTAAAATTAGTCTGAAAAATGTACATTTAGAAATATATTCTACGCTCATTAAGATTTTTATGGATTAATTGTACACATAATTTGAGTGTGGGACAGACAGGAATACAAAGGTTAATAGCAAGATGAATGCAGACGGGTATATTTATAGGAACGTAAAGCCATTGTCCAGTATCAAATCTGACAGCTCACAACCTTCCTGGGATTACCTTCGAGGTCCATCTCTGTGCCATTCACTCTTAAGATTTAAGGGGGACGAAAGTACTTTAAGCTATGTAGTCAGAATCCTTGTCATTGCTTTAAAAAAATCTTCCTTGCGATATAACATATAACCTTCACTAAAATAGCATTCAAACTCACAATTTTGTCTCTTTGCAGTCGTTCCTCGGAGGCTTATGTCGTCAGGTCGGGGTGGCTCAAGTGAAAATGTCCTTTATGCAGTTCTCTGTGGTGGAGCGTTTGCAGGATCCTTAGCATATGTAAGTTCTGTCAGAACCCAGAAAGTCATTTCAAACTATTCTAAAATTCATCATGCAAAAAAAAACAATTTTCAACAAAGATTTCTTTGGTAGGATGAGTCTATTTGATGTTGTGTAAACAGAGCAAGATTTTACTGTACATTTTGTTTGATAAAATAATAACAAATTAGAGTTTTAATGCATTGCTGAAGGTGCTAAATGAATACTCTTTTGTTGTCTTTATTAAAAATCCAATATACTGCATGTAACTCATCAGACAAATACATTTAAATAAACATGTGAAATCTGTGACAGGTCTACAGAACAATCACGACAGACCGTGACCGTTACATTGACCGCATTTCAGAAATTGAGGCTCGTCCCAAGTCTGAGTGGAAGCCCAAATCATGGCCACCCAAGAGTAAGTCTTGCTTATGGTCTAAACATATTTTACGTTCAGTATTGTTACTTGGTCCATGTAATTGTTAAGAATTACATGAGCAGTTTTAATGGTTAGTTAAGGTTTTCTAGGTTGCATCAGTAGAAATCTTTGTGTATTCAGGATGCTTACCGGCTGAACTCAATTGCCATTTTACACAACAAACTAATGCTGTTCTAATCCAGATGCCACTGAAATATGATATTGCTAGTTTAAGCATAGCTCAAATACAACAACAACAACAACATGATGTAATAATACATTATTAAAACCTGCACCTGCTCAAGTGTCTCTGGGTCAGTGCAGTAGTGTCAAACAGCTAAAAGTTTGCACCTTAGTGCACTGTCACAGTTCAGACAAATAAACTTCCAGTATAATAAATTACTTGTATCGTTTCCTGGCCTCTCTAGCATGGCTGCATAAGCCAAAATAAACACTCACTTAATGACAACAGTATTTAAATACTTTCTCATTGATATTGTCATATGAATTTAGGTACTGTTTGACCATGGATAAATGTTGGAGTGCAAGCATAATACAAAGCTTCAGTACATTCATTGACAAATTTCAAATAATAAATAAAAAACATTTTGTTTTTAGGTGGGAATGATGGTGATGGTGAGTAAAAAAATTCAACAATTTTTACATGATTACGTTTAATGTACATAATGAATTTAAATGTATGCTGTTGCTGTGTACGTAAGGCCAGATAAGATAAGATACAGTTTTCACTTAACTTTCTCTTTTGTGATATTTTCAACAAACTAAGTGTCTGTAATTTAAACATCTATGTTAAGCATGTTACTTGTCCCAAATGTAAAACCATTTGGTGAGCTTTAATAAGCATGGTCTGAAATGCAGAATGATGAATTGAGTTAAGGTGTTAATTATGATTATTTGCTCTGTTGATGTAAAGAAAACTTAACCTAAAATAGACTAGTGGGTGGAATATATTTCTGCTTGTATTTAGGAAACATGCAATGTTAAATCCCTACACTATGATTATAAAGATCTCGAGCTGGAGTAAAAAAATATACGAAAAGTGTGAAACTTATCTATAGATTTTATAAGAATTGCTGCATTTATTTATTGGTGTGGTTGGGATTGTCATGTTTAGTGAATAGCTGCCCTCATGTCCAATCATTCAAAAACCCAAGTGTTAATCAAAACTGGGTGTTACTTCTCTGGCACTGGATCACAATCGCACTCCTTTTGTATTAACATTAAAAATATTCTGTCTGCACCCCTCTGCATTTCTATTCTTTTCCAAACGTCTCTACCTGATGTCTATTTTTACTCGCTGCAGTCCAGAAAGATCTTTCCCTAGAAAGTACCACAAACTAAGAAGAAACTTACTAGTCAACTAAAATTCAAGCATCTCTTTCCTTTCTTTTCTAACCATCTGTTTGTTCTACCTCTTTCCAGTTTAACTAAATTGGACAGTCGGGCTGGTCATCTATAGTCGTCAGTTTTGGACCACTCACTCCTGAGCTACTGTGTTTATGACCCCCCTATGTGTCCCGCTTTCTTAGTTCATATTTCGGACCAAATTTCTTTTTTCCTCTATTGACTTATTTAAAATGCTGAGTTTACTGTGGTGTATTATAGTTAAAATTGTTAGTATGTTATGTAAACATTAGTTAAAGCCAGCTTTGGTAAACATATTAACAGTTCACAATGAAGCCACTTGGTGGTTATTCTGTGTTACTGGACTGTTCAGAGATGCTGTGACTGCTAACTTTGATCGGATGGTAAGGCTTGACCATCTTTGTATTTCCTCACCTGCCCATTCCTCCGTTTTGTTCCTGTTTTATTTCTCTGTTATCTTCACCCCTCCTCATCATTGGGTTTTGCATGCTGTCTGCAGTGATTTAGATTTTTGGTTCTTGTACACCCCTCTAATGGGGATTTTTATGGGGAGGTAAGATGAGCAGTGTTGTGTTTTAAAATGTGCATGTAGACATTTTATTTGGAACCGCCCATGTTTTCAGCTGTCCTGAAGTCCTGTTAGTTAGTTGCAGTGCTAGGCAGATTTTTCATTCATAATGTCACATGGGTTTGACCAAAATTGTACTATAGTGTAGTCATTTTGAATAATGGCAATTGTATTTCAAATGCTATGGTTATTTGCTAGTTAGGGCCTAGGAAAAAACTTTGTTGTTTAGACAAATGTTTTTAGACTTTAATAGCAATGGTTGATTTGGTGTTTTATATTTTAATGTTATAAATTTTAGCATAATCCATTTAATTAAATCCTTTTCAAGATCTTTTTTATCTCTCATCATCTTATCAGAATGTTTGCTGGAATATGGAAGCATAGCTTGCTGAGTGGTTTTCTGTTATCTGTTGTTTAGAAGCCAGTGAGGCAGAGGAAGCAGAGGCAACAGAAACTGCAGAAAGTGCATCTGAGGAACCTGTGGCTGCTGCTGCGAATGAAAATGAGGCAGAGACTGAGGTGTTGATGGAAACAGCCCAGGTCAGCAAAAAACATGCTGAGTCTCTGGAGCCTGTTGTGGAAAAGGTTGCCGAGATGGTCGCAGAGACTGCAGAGGTGATCGCCGAGGTGGCGGAGGTTGTTGCAGAGACCGCGGAGGAGGTAGGGACGGTGGCACAGGAAGTGGAAAAGGTCGCACAGGAAGTTGAGGCTGCAGCAGAGGCAATTGTAGCTCCGGTCATCCAAGCTGAAGAGCCTGCATCAGAGAGCAATGGTACGCCACCGGCCTCCCAAGATGAGGCAATAACTGATGCCTGAGAGGCCCATGGGTACACAAACACGCACATACAATTCATGACTCTAATGTTTCATATAGAACAATTTACAGTCATCCCTCAAGTGATTAAAAAAATTCAGATGACACAACAATTTATTACTGTAAAAGAAGGTTCAGAGAGTCTATACTTAGATTCTTAAATTCCAAATACTTTAAGGAGCTCAGCAGGTTTTAATCCTTGATGCTTGAATCTTGAATAAAGTCATTTTACTAAATGGCAGAAACCCTATTATGTACGTATATGGGTATGTTTCTGTAATATAATGGGTATTGGCAGAACATTTAAAAAGGAATAGATATTGTCTTGGTCGTGCAATTTATAAGGTTATATTAATAACTTTTATCCAGTGTAGATATTTAAATATTAAACTACTGTGAGAATCTAAAGTTGCTGCCTTTTCCGAAATATGACCAAACATTCCACCACATATGCTTTTCCTCTTCACAATCAAATTCTGTTTATTCATTACTTGCATTGTTTTCAATCATGATCTTATCAACCGTTTATAAACCTCTTGTAACTTTTACCTCTGGTTTGCCTTACCTGTTTAAACAATGACCGTTTTATTCTGTGCTTCTCTGCCAGATATCACTTGGATGGTACACACCAATTGATGTTGTGAAATCTCATACTTTAAATCTAACTGTGAGTCTTTTGCACCCTAGTTACTATGACAGATATATTACTTTAGTAGTTTTCCCTTTGTAGTCCTCAGTATGAACAAACTTGCATGTGTATGTAATCAACCAAAGTGTTCATTTACTTGGAAAATTGCAACTGTGTAATTTAATTGATTAAAAAAAGAATGAGAGATTTTTGAAGCCATCTAATAAAATTATTGATAAGTATCAAAGATATTCTGTCTTCCTTTTTTTTAACAGTTCTGCTCTTGCAAAATGTAATAATACCTAATCAACAATGTTAAAAATGCCTAATTTAGTTTTTGATCATTCCTACTGAAATATCATCATGGCACAGTAGTATCTTTAAAGTATGTGGTATGTCCCTTTCTAAGTGATATTTGGCAGTAAAGCCTCTATGTATAATCTAAATAATGGTAAACTTAAAACACTCACATTCCTTCACGGTGTTATTTTTCGTGATGATGGATTTTTTAAGTACATTAAGTCTTATTTTTCATCTTTTAATATGTATGTTTGTGTCCTGAAATCTATCTAGGATTTAAAACAAAATTCACACACTTTATGTGCCTCTATCTATACAGATAAGAAAGTTAAAAACCTCTGCATGTATATAATTAATTTAATATTCCATTAATTTAAGCTCTTTGGGTGGCGTTGTGTTTTGCAGTTGCACAGTCAAGCCCAGTAACCCCAGAAATATTGGAGATGGCTGCTGCCTCTGTGCTTGAGGTAATTCCTGTGGAATATGTGTCAGTGGAGGACGTGAGTGCTGGTGCAGAGACTCCAGTGCAAACTGAAACCGCACTAGAGAAGCCCACTCAGGTCTCTGTTACTGGTTCACTCTGTAACTCATTTGCTGCAGAGGTCACATCTGTTGAAACACCAGTATCGCCACAAGAGCCACTAGTTGCAGAGGAGGTATCTGTTGCCTTGGTTGCAGAGGAAGCACCTGTTTCCCCAATGATAGAAGAGATCTTAGCAGCAGAGAAGGATGTGTCAGGTGATTTACCAGTAGACTCCGAAGAGGCGCCAGGTTCCCCAGAAGCAGAGATATCAATTACCCCAGTGACAGAAGAGACACCAGTTGATGCACCAGTAGCTGAGGAGGCACAAGTTAATGCCCAAGTAGCAGAGGAGGCACAAGTTAATGCCCGAGTAGCAGAGGAGGCACCAGTTGCCCCGGTAGTAGAGGAGGCACCAATGACCCCATTAGCAGAAGAGGCACCAGTTGCCCAAGTAGTAGAGGAGACACCAGTAGCAGAGGAGGCGCCAGTTGCCCCAGTAGCAGAGGAGGCACTAGTAGCAGAGGAGACACCAGTAGCAGAGGAGACACCAGTTGCCCCAGTAGTAGAGGAGACACCAGTTGCCCCAGTAGTAGAGGAGGCACCAGTAGCAGAGGAGGCACCAGTTGCCCCAGTAGCAGAGGAGGCGCCAGTTGCCCCAGTAGTAGAGGAGCCGCCGGTTGCACCAGTAGCAGAGGAGGCACCAGTTGCCCCAGTAGTAGAGGAGGCACCAGAAGCAGAGGAGGCACCAGTTGCCCCAGCAGCAGAGGAGCCGCCAGTTGCACCAGTAGCAGAGGAGGCACCAGTTGCCCCAGTAGCAGAGGAGGCGCCAGTTGCCCCAGTAGTAGAGGAGCCGCCGGTTGCACCAGTAGCAGAGGAGGCACCAGTTGCCCCAGTAGTAGAGGAGGCACCAGAAGCAGAGGAGGCACCAGTTGCCCCAGCAGCAGAGGAGCCGCCAGTTGCACCAGTAGCAGAGGAGGCACCAGTTGCCCCAGTAGCAGAGGAGGCGCCAGTTGCCCCAGTAGTAGAGGAGGCACCGGTTGCCCCAGCAGCAGAGGAAGTACCAGTTTCACCAGTATCGGAAGAGGCACCAGAAGAAGCTCCACTTCTTGCAGTAGTTAAAGAAGTCATTGCTGAAAGTCCAGTTGTGGAAGTCACAGAAAGTGTGGTTGAACCAGCTGTTGTAAGTGAAGTGGTGGTAGAGACATCAAGTGGACCTGATGGTTTGAAAGAGTCTGTTTCTGCTGAATCGAAGCAAGATTACATAGTGGTTATCTTGGAAGGAGCTCCCAAGACAGAAAAGAAGCCCAAGGTCCTAGGTATATCCCCCATGACTGGCAAGATCATCCCAGCCCCTGAAGATGAAGTGGAGGCTTTGGGTCAGGTAACATGTAATCTACATTAAAAAGGGTGTCATTATTCACTGAATTAATGATGTTTGTAAATTTAAAGCTGGATTTACAAAATGGCGTAGAAATTGTCAGAATAGTAATTCATAAGAGAAAGGTGAATTTGTATTAGAGTGAATAATGGATTTATCAGAGACGATGGTGAACAGAATGAAGAAATAGAAAGGAGTCTCATTTATTTATTTATGTACTAATTTTTAAATGTATTATTTAAGCTTGCCTGATGCTTTAAACAAGATCTATAATATGTTTTATCATCTATAGGGCAAGTACAGATACATTCATAAAGCTGAGGAGCTTAAGGTAAAAGCATTTTGGTTACAATTTCATTTCATTTTTATATTTGTTTCTTTTTGGGTGGTGGATTTTATCTTTGTTCTCAAACAAATACATTTTTTGATAACTTTAGTGTGTAATACCTTATTTAAAATATGCTGTATACTGATATAGTCATATTTTCTGTTTTGCAATGTCTTTATTGCAGTTGTGAGAGGACAGATATCCTGGGATTGTAAACTGGTTCCTTGAAGAAGAATGAAAAAATAGTAATGTGCCTTCCCTGTTACCTTCCTCCTTTTACTTTGAGCTCACCTTCAATGTGGCACTATGTATTTAATGCATTTTCAGCTTTGATCCAAACACTAGGCCCAGACTGTCTTTCAACGATACCTCCACTGACACTGAAACAATTGCATCACTCATACAGGTTTCTTTAACATTATCTATGAAAAAATGTGATCGATTCTGACGTACATTTAGACATTTTAAGTGATACTCCACCCTTTTCCTAGTAAGTTGCTGAGCCTATTATAATCTAGTTAACTCTACCTCAAACCTCACACTAGTAGGACAGGTTTCTAATTGCCATGTCAGTAGTTACTATACCAGCAGGGTAGCAATTTCCAAACAAAGACACTGCCTTACCTGCATGATAGTCACTTACACTTCCTTTTATGCTATTTTGGGTTAAAGTTATTTATACATTTTCAGTATTTTTTTATACCTCTACCTCAGTTTGAACAATGTCCAATTTACAAACTCTGTTTAAATGCAATAACAGTATTTCATCAAAAATACATTTTTCACTTCCAAAATCAGTATTGAGGTACCAATGAAATTGTGACACAACAATGTGAAAATGTGACGTGTTGCAAATGTTAATATTATTAATAAATTACAATATTATCTTGTAACAAATTGCATTTTAACATTAATTTCAAATGTCAGGAATTACAACATGATCTAAACACTGTGCTGCTGCTACTTCTTCCTCTTGTGTTCCTGTTCTCTTTCAGGTGGTTCATTAATTGTCATCACATCAGTACTAAGATTTCTGTGGTTATATAATATCTTGTTACACAAGTCAGTTTTTCTTTATAGCATGAAGAAACACCAAAGTTACATTTTGATACCATCTTGATCCAAATTTGCAGCTTATGTAACAGCCGAGGCAATATTCTGATTTGATTTCTGATTTGATAGTGTATGGCTATTTAATGAACAGTTTCATCTCCACTTATTTCGATTCTAATAAACATGTTTAAATATATGAGGGGAAATTAAGGTCAAATAATAATTAAAAGATAAAACATTATATAATACAGACAATTAGCCTAATACATTTTCATACATGTTTTAAAAGGGACCTTTACACAAATAATGTGAAGTTTAAATATCACTTTTAGTGTTGTTATTTTATGGCTCGAGGGATGTGATGTGTTATGTTTGTTACTTTCACTCTAGACTGTATGCCTGGATCTGTGACTAAAATGTGAATCTGTATCTGAGAAAATAAAGAAAACAAATGAATGAATTCTTTTTAAAATCATTATCATTTCCATGTACTTAAAGTGATAGTTCATCCAAAAATATAAATTCTGTCATCATTTACTCGCCCCTTTCTCATTTCAAATATGTATGACTTTATTTCTAGATTACTAGATATTTTGTAAAATGTTGTTAACTGGACCCCATTCACTTGCATTGGGTTTTGTGTCCATACAATAAAAGTCAATGGGGTCCAGTGCTGTTCGGTTACCAACTTTCTTCAAAATATCTTATTTTGTGTTGTGCGGAAGGAAGAAAATCATGGTAGTTTGAAATGACAAATGATGACAGAACTTTTATTTTCTCTTTTCTCCCACTTTAATATACTGTGTGCGCGTGCACGCATTTTATCTTGCACTTATTAAACGTATTTTTCTTTGACTTTGATACTATTCGTACTGCGATATCAAAAATAGTAGATGTATGTAATTATCATGGTACATTTTAATTATATTAATTCTTTGAGCTTATTGAAATTTGAGCGCGCGCGCGCACTTTGGACGGGCGTGTGACGTCACGGGTGGTTGCTGCGCAGTTCGTCAGTCCGATCCTGTTAACTGGAGGCCAAAAACCAGCGACGCAAAACATTGCAAACGAAACCAAAGCAGCCTGCAAACTCGCATCTTTCCTTTAAATGTTAGATTACTTAAATAGACGTATATCTATTTCATGCATGCTTGCGCTTCATTGGTGAGTATCCTGCGCAATTTGAGCAGCTTTAGCGTTATCCATTCCATCTGTCATTAGCATGATTAGCATGCTAACCGTATGACAGAGTGCATTCAACCGGCCTAAATTGGTCCAAACGACAAGAAACAACGATTAACGGTAAGATATTGTGACTTATCCCACCAAACCAATCATTCGTATTTAAAGAAATTTCATTTCGACCATTATAAGCTGTGTAGGTTGTTTTGGCGGTTTATGTTTATTAGGTTTGACGCAGCTGTCTGATCCATACTTGGTTTTAGATAACGTTAGTATTTGTAAAAGTGCATTCGTTTGTGTTGTTTTTCTGCACACGGGTCATTAACTTTGGAAATGCAGATGAATGCGTTGGATATATACAATCATTCTGCGAGAGAACAACTGGGTTGTTGAAAGGAGAAGTTGAATAATAACAGACCCTACTCGGTACAATGTTTATGCAAGCAATGTTTTATTATTTTAAATACGAATTGTGACACAAAAAAAGGTGAAACGAGCCATATACGGACGTATTATTAAAAACGTTTAGTTGTTCACTAAAAATGGCCTCTGACCCCTTTGCAGCTGTATTCCATGATTCTAAAATCTATATCCTGTACTGATGTGTTTGCAGGACGGAATGTCAAAATATAATTCAAGGCCAAAAAACTCAAACATCATATTTTGTCTTCGAGTTATAAAATGTTTTGGTGTCAATGATTTAGCTGTCTGTTCAAGTGGAGGTGTTAACTACATGGTTAATGTTCTTATCTGGTATAAATGACGGAGGGAAACACATCTGCAGGGCACAACTCGCTTTATTCTTCTTAAAAAAAAGACTTTGACATTCCGTTTGTATGGCTGTTTCCCCAACAGGATACACACTTCTTCAGTTTTCTTGTTTTGTTTTCTGCATTTGTGGATTTATTGCCTAAAGATCTGCCCGTGAACATAATGAGCATCTCCGAGTAGCTGCTTCCTATATAAATACGATATCCCACCCAAATCTCTTTCTTATACAAAATACTTTTCGTATGCTTATGTGTGGTTTCAGTGTTCCAATGTGATACTTCCATTAAAAATTACAAGCATTGTAACTGATCCCTGCCCTCAACCACAAAACAAACATGTTACATTTGTGAATATTATTGCAGCATATCCCAATAAATGTATAAGAAAAAAACCCATATCAAACTGGCTTTCCCAATAAAAGATTAAAAAATTACTTGCCATAGTTTTATCGATAGTAGGAGCCAATAAATTAAGGTTACATATTAAGTATATTTTTTTCTTCTCAGGCTGTGACATCACTCAAGGTCATCAGCAGGGACCAGTGAATATTTGCAGTTTTGACACAGAGGAATGAGTCATGACCTCAGTGGTGATTGTAGATGGAGGAGGGAATATACTGGAGTATGTTGCTGGAGATGAGGAGGCACAGCAGGTGACATTTGCACTACAAACACACAAGGGCTAAATAATGACCATGTATTGAAATAGCCGTTCATATGTAATCGTGAACCGTAAGCACGCACGTAATGTGAATATAAGAAAACACTAATTTTAAACAAGTGCAAAATCCTTAATTGAAAGATTTCTGTTTCATTGCCAGGAGGTTTGTCCTGAAGGGGTAGAGACTGATGGAGAGAATGAGTGTCCTGCCGTGATAGTGGAGCAGGTGAATAGTGCAGAAGTGGAGCAGTGCTATGCTGCTCAGGTATTGGTCTATGATGATCAGAATACCTATATGGTCCAAGATGTGGCTGAAGAACAAGTTGTGGAGACGGAGTTGCAAGAGATGGAAGCAGGTGAGCAATAATTCTACAGCCTTCAAGAACATGTACAGCTGGATGTATTAGTGTACATATGATTTGTGTGTTGTGTCTGGTTGGATAGCCAGTCAGAGTATAAACGGATGTGCCTCTGTTTTTGAGTGTTTGTAGATTTGTATGATCTAATCTGATGTGTAATTATTTGGAAAATAAAAAGAGCCCTCTATCACTTTGCAGTTTCAAGTTAACTGCAAAGGTTTTGTAATGATGAACATCTTTCACACAACCAAAACTGTATAAGAAATATGACTCTAGGGAGGGATAGGAGATACCAACATAAACAGCTAAAGAGAGACATCTTGTGGCCTTTAGCGGAAATTGGAGAAGATCGAGAAGGAAAAAGTATATGTACATTGAGAATATTTAGTACTTGTGTATTGTATTATTGTTTTTGTAGTTGAGAAGAAAACCGCCTGGCGTTTTTAATAACTTGTATTCTAAGATAGAAAATATGTCATTGGAAACGCATACTTGAATCTTGTAAACGCTAAAACGTATTAAAAACAATATAGTTAAACATGATGAATCACGTGATTTGGGGTAAAGAGCGCTTGCCTCATGTAGAGGTAAATGATGCAAAAACGCTTGAGTGAGAAACCAGGAAGTGAAAAGCTGTCGTGGATCCGCTGCGCCAAATTCAAGTAACATTAAATAATTGATATCCAGTTAGTTTTAACGACATAGTTATTTTGCATTTGTAAAATAATCATCGTTTTTGTATTTCATTTTTGTTTTGTTTGCTACGGTATGTTTGTTTTATGTTGTTCATTCTAGCGGATGGATGCTAGTGACTGTCGGAAACCAGGAAGTGTGTTTGTTTTCTTTTTCGCTTCTCGGGCACGTTGTTCGCTATAGTGTTTGTAACTTAATTCGCAGAAATATTGTGTTTCATGGTTGACAATTGTGAAAAAAATGTTTTAAATAAGCAGTTTATTTTCTTTACGATATGATTGTCCGTCCCTATTACCTAACGGTTCTGTTTTTCATTGATGACATTCGAGATTAACCAAAGTTATGCACGAATTTACTTTTGCGAATTGTTTTAGTATTGCATTGTGCTCGAAGCAAGTCTACAGTAAAAAGCAAATCATATTTGTTATCGATGTCGAGAAATATAATTGTAAACCTTGCTTTGTGCAATATTTGATTTGTTTATTAATAAGAAATTCCCTTTTGTTTGTGTTCAGTTCAGGGCGGAAGTGTTTTATGGGCGTTGAGTGACAGCTTACCTGACCAGTCGTTGCTACTGCTCTTTCGCTAGCTACAGTTTAGCCAATGAACGAAGAGCTATGAAAATTTGGATACTAGATGAACAAAATAAGCACATAAATGCAAATAAACATTCTATTTCATTATTTAGGCTAGCTTTCTATCAAAACAATTCATAATAATAAGCATTACTTGTTAAGCTTATGTTCCACAGTTAGTAAAACTTTTCTGAATGTGTTGTTATTAGTGTCAAGAAGAACTTTTTTTCTCGTTCATAGTGGAGGACTCGGTACATGACAAAACGATTGAAGCAGCCGAAGCACTGCTGCACATGGATTCACCAGCCAGTCTGCAGGGGGATCGCAGCGCAGGTGTGTGATTACACGCAGGCCTAAAATGTACTGCATATCCTGTTGTGGCACTCCTGTTGCTTTACTTGAATAAAAACAAGCATAGTTAGTAAGTAATAATCAAGTTCTTATCTCTGCAGAGGAGCTTTTATCTGAGGTGGAAGTGGAGGTGAGAACTGAGGATATAGGACCTGCTACAAATGACATTGTTGTTCTGCAGCAGACAGAATTACTGAAGAAGAAAAGAGGTAAACAATAGAGATTTTTAAGCATAAGTTGGATGGTTTTTTTCATCGATCCTACTCAAGTATATACATTTTTTTTACATCAACCCCGCTGCAAAATGGGCACTTTTAGCTTTGTTTTTTTCTCAGATTTCATTTCTAAATGATTTTAATTTCCCAATGGTAATTAATTCATAAAATGTAATTAATAAAACATGTAATATGTGCAATGTTCTCCATCAGGACGAAAACCTAGAACTCCCCGAAATTGCGCCGATGGTTCACTGGATCTGGTCTATAAGAGGAAATCAAAGGATAGCAAGGGTAAATGTTTCTGTTTACTTGTATGTGTAAGATAATCTTTTCCAGGGTGCAAAAATCCTAACGTGTGTTTTCTAGGCTCGACTACTTATCTATGGGAGTTCCTGTTGGACCTCCTGCAGGATAAGGAAACTTGTCCAAAATACATAAAGTGGACTCAGAAAGAGAAGGGCATTTTCAAGCTTGTCGATTCCAAAGCAGTGTCTAAATTATGGGGCAGACATAAGAATAAACCTGACATGAACTATGAAACAATGGGGAGAGCACTCAGGTAATGTTTCGTCTGTTGTTTCAGATACCTAGATTTACTTTCTTGAAATGATACCAGTGGAATTAACATACTGCTTTATATAGGTATTACTACCAGCGGGGCATTTTAGCAAAAGTAGAAGGCCAAAGACTCGTGTACCAGTTTAAGGAGATGCCGAAAGATATTGTCTTCATAGATAACGACGACGATGACAGCATTGATGAAGGCCAGAAAGAAACTCCAGCTGGAGTTAATCGCAACAATCAGAAGGGGAAAGTGGAGGTGGTCTCCTCTACTGCTGTGCCTAAAATCTTCAATCTAACCTCAGGACAAGATGCATTTATTACCCTGCAGCAGTCGACAGCCAACACAGCGACAGCCCCCGGGTATGATATTAAGATATGTTATTATTTATCTAGGTGTCTTCATTACAAAATCAATTTTGTTTTTGAGAACAAAAATAAGTAATTTAACTTCGATATTTAATTTCGGCAATGATCATCTTAATTGTTTGATTTCCTAGTTCTAGATGAAGTGTTTGATCCTTTGTTCTTCATTATTTTGTAGGACGGTACGTTTTGCCATGCAAGTCCCTTTTCTCATGACATCACAGGGTCAGAAAGTCTCCACTGTAGCTGTCAACTCTCCCACTGTTCGCCCTCAATTCCTCCCTGCTTCCAGCTCACTCATGGGAGGCAAAGTGCTTCTCCAGGCTGTGCCGACACTAGTACCAGCGCAGGGCCAAAGCGGCGAGAGAATCACCTTGCAGCTCATCACCCTTCCCACTGTACCAGGCAAGGCTGGCACTCCCATTACACTGAGCACGCTTTCCCCTGTGACCGTGCCAACCACCAACACCCACGTTCTGAAGCTTGCTGTCCCCTCTAACATGGCCGCACCTGGAACCTCGGCTCCAGTTACTATGGTGACCACACAGCCAGCTGTGACTGTGGTGCCGAACAAACAGCCTGCAATGTCTCTACAGGATGTAACTATTGTAAAGGTCGAGACTTCTGAAGTTACTGTTGACAGTTCTGCAGGGACCACTGCAGTAACACAGACAATCCCCACAAACACACAGAGCTGAGTAAACATTGACTTCCTGCGAAATATACACAGGAACCAATAACAGCACTTGTAATGCAGATACTGATAGTGAAAGTTGTAATAAATAAGGGTCTTGGAATGGTGGCTGTGTCTCGTGTGAAATGGATGATCCAGCACTACAGCTCAGACACTCCCCAACACTATAACCACCGTGCATAGCATCAAACCTGGGCTTTTTTCTTTCTTTCCTTGCGTTAATCTATTCAAGTCTTGCTTTATTATAGCAAAGTGTCTGTGCTGTGATGCTGTAGGAATGAACTTCAATTGGTGCTAAAGATTGTAAATCACATGGGTGAAAAGAGGCTGCCAGCTGAGTTGCTTGTGCTCACCTGGAGTATGTGAGAATCTGTGCATATACATACATCGCTGTGGTAGTGAATGATAAAAACAACAAGCCGCCTTAGGTCACCTTTCTCCTTCTCATTATAATTTTTTTCTGTAAATATGAGATTTTTTATATTTTATACCAGGAAGTGTTTTTCACAGTTCAAAGAGAACTGTTTTCCGAAGGACATTACATTTTTGTGTTTGTTTAATTTCAATCTTTCAAAATAATTTTCTCATGTTTCTCCACTGTGTCTTTTTTGTGTACCATGCATCCGTGGCTTTGTACATTGCGAATCATTTTTGTTCATCATACATGTACAGAAAAGGAAAGAAAATGTCTGAAATACAGTCAATTGAATATTCAATATATGAAGCATATATTTTGTTGTATTCTTATGCTAAAACGTATCCAAGTAGATTTAAATATAGAAAACAAATTATGCAAAAAAAAATTACCAGCTTTGTTTTTGTTTCATTTTGTGTGCAAAAAGTAATTTTGTTAACTGATCTTCATGACCTTATAAAGTTGACCATCTTTTTCAGGTCATATGACCTATATTAGTATTGTCATGAGTGTGATCATAAATATATTTTGTTGGACCTTTGGTAATAAAGTCACTTCAGTACTATTGTTTTGTTGAAACTATTGAAACACCAAGTCTGTTAGCATCCATTTCTGAATATAACTGTCCCTAAATATACAGCTTAATGTTCATTTGAGAGACTTTATTATCTGTGACTTATGTAATATTTGCCAGAGCTCTGTTAGTGTTTGCGGTGATGTAGAGCAAAGCCTTTCGCAGAGTTTTAGCAATCCGATTGGCTCAGATGTAGACCAGAATAGAATAATTTGCCATTGTCTTTAGGACAGTCTTAGAAAACAGCGAGACGTTTCCAAGAAAGAACGAAATTGTTACATTCAGCAAGTCAAATCACTGTCGTGTGTTTTCTCTGTTTAAGATGTTATAATTTATGCTCATATAGGAATAGCTTTGAACCGCTTGCCACTGTACTTGAAGGAATATGGCAGGGGACTTTCATAACTCTTATATGACCGCATCAGGGTGATCTAGTTTGCAGGGTAGCATTGCATTCAATACTCTCATTATAGTGGAGTGAGCTGAATCTAATAAGAGATCCTTTTCTTCAAATTCTCTCAGGCACAAGTTTTGTATGCAACTTTTTGCCAAACTTTATTCGTCACTTATATGAATGTGTCCTATAAGAAAAATATATCCCATTACATCTTCAACTAAATGCATTCCCTCAGGAGGATTTGTTAAGTAAATTTGTCTGAACATTCTATCTGTATGCATTTAAAATAAATTACACTTTTCTGAACTCTTACTGTCTATCAATACAGATGGAAAATCCCACCTAACTGTTCCAAACAGCTTTAAAAATAAAAAGAGACCACATCCATTCAAAATGTGTTACACTTTTATATTATTTTCCATTTGCAAACATATTGGTGATTACAATAATTTAAAGGAGAAACAGTCATATAAATATAAACTTCTTTTCATGTGTGCTACTGTTTCAAGAAATGTGTGTCTTCCTGAGATCATGATATCATTCAGCACATAATAAATGACAGACTATTGCACAACCTCTGTATTACAAACAATAAAAGCATCAGTAATGTCCATCCAGGAAAATAAATGCATTTACATCAGTCCATCAGAAGTGTATTAAGACCTTTTTCAGCAGGTACACATAAGGGTTATGTGAATGACATAATATACATTCTAATACAAATGTAATGCATTCAGACAAACACTCACACATGCTCTAGGAATGTCTCTGGAAAACTATTGAATAGCACTAATGATTGACAGCTACATAAGCCTATGAGGCTGCTCATTGAAGCTGAGGTCACACACCAGAGACAGATGGTCAGAGGGGTAATGGTAAGAGGGAAGCCGGTCTGGCCCAATCTGCTCTTCACTGGGTATCTTCAGCACAGCATCCACACGGAACGCTCTTTCCGTGTACCAAATGTAGTCCAACGTGGAGCAGCTCTCTCCGCTAGGACGGATCTTCCAACTAGTATAAGGCGGTTCTGTAGTCCCGTCCTCACTAAGACACTTGTACGCACTGTCCAGTCCCAGTGGGGACGTCATGAAGCGTCTATACACTTCCTCGCTTGGCTCAGCGTTGAAATCTCCACATACCACCAATGGAATTCCTTCCTCCTGGTCCATCTCTGGACAAGACTGAGTGGTGATGTTACAGAGCTGCTGGAGGAGATGAGCCCCTTGTGCACTCCGAAATGCCTCCCACCCGCTCCGGGCTTTCAGATGAGTTACTGCCACACAGAAGACTTGTCCCGTGAGCCTACAGCGAAGCGTAGCCACAATGGCCACCTGGTTGGTCTTGTGCATCATTGCGGACAGTCTGAGGTGGTTGGTTTGGAGCAGCTGGAAACGTTGGCGGTTGAAGAACAGAGCGCATCCATCTGGACCATTGTTGTTGTGAACATCCAAGCAGGGGGAGCACGGCTTGGGGCAGAAGCTGCTTTGATAGCCCAAGCTGGCTAATACAGGCTGGAAAGTGTCAAAGTAGTGATCCACCTCCTGCAGGCACAGCACGTCTGGTCTGTATGTAAGGATCTCTTCTAAAATAAGATATTTTCTCTCAGACCAGTTTAAGGCTTCCATCGGACAACGCACAAAACCGTCCTTTCCTTCACCTAAAGCTGTAGACATATAACAATGAAAATTATTTATTAAGATCACATTTAAAGCAACAAAGATGGAGCTAAACATTCATTCAAATACATAAGGAGTCAAAATATGTACCTTGCGCTAAAATGTTCCACTGCATAATGCGAATGGGTTCATTCTGCAGCGAGCTGGCTCGGATCTTCATAATGTCCCGGTGCAGGCGAGGAGGACGATTCCTCAAAACCTCTTCGCATTCACGCAAGAGGGCATCCCGGTCAGCCTGCTCGTATTCGTAGTCGTCGCTATCCACATGTGGGTCTGCCAGCGGAGCACTGCTCAGAGTCTGAGCCAGAGAACTGAAGAGTCTACTACTGCTGCTGCTGCTGCTTCCCATCTGACACGCTACAGAAACACATACAAACAATATAACACCTTACATACGCACAATTTACATACAAATCTAGTGTGTTGAAATTGTGACCCGACAACCTTTCGTAGTACACTAGTCTTAGTAGTAGTGATGATAGCATAAACCAAACACTAAAATCATTTGAAAACATTCTTGCCTTATCCCCGTTTGTGGTTCACACAGTCAAATCAAACATTTAGGTCTAATATTTGTCTTAAACACACATCTCAACACTACCTCTTGTTATCTTCTTTTCCTCCTAATGTCTTTGTTCTCAGATGCAAGCAAACTAATAATGTCGTGTCTTTGATTACAAGAAAATCCAGTCAATGCGATCCAATGGTGATCCAATGCCAGAGAGAGAACATCAGCATCCTCCCATTCAGCTTAAATCACTGTCTTCTGGCATGTGCGAAGATTCTGGGGTTGCGGATATGACTGTGTGTCTGTGTGTGAGCGTGCTACACAAAGAGGTTCCTGAACGAACCAGCAGCGTGCCTGTCCTTCCCCCACAATTCATTCCGAACAATGACTCATTTGAAAACCACGAGAGGGACCTGATGCATGCCTGCATAATAAGCGCACGCTAATGCTGGATTCACACGGTACGCGGCAGTCGCGTCTCTCCAGTTCGTTTTCAGAGGGAAACACGCGGTATGCGGGGAAACGCGGCTCGCAAGCGGTGCTCGTGCATTCAAACCCGGGCGTCTTCCACGGGCAAGGGTCTTGCTGCGCGCGCAGCTGAAGATACAAATATTTTGTTCTTGTGAACGGCAGCAAATATCGGATTAAAGGCGAATTCCACTCCAGCATTAGAGAACATATCTTACTTCATCTATAGATTAAAGAGTACGTCTCAGTGTAGAATTTCATTCAATAAACTCATATCACCTCAATAAATTGACCTGTTATGTATATGGAAGAGAAGGGTTCATATTTGCTTACCCAGCATGACCTGCGTGCGTACCTTTTTTTAAGCCAACCTTTGCTGCTTTGGTGATGTAACATTTGGCACGTCAAGAGATTATATCACTCTTCGATGTTTAGTATGCACAGCCTGAAACCATTGCCGTGCGAACATTAGGAGACGCTATCTGGACGCTACACTGACCTTTAGCACTGACTATCAAGTTACCTAGAAAGTACACTTGGAATAGATCCTAGTACAGAACAACAAACAAACAGTTCTTTCAGGTTGAAAATGACTATGAATGCACGGGGACATTGTTTATAAAACATTTACTGAATTAATCACATCTATTAGCTATGCATGAATAAGTAAAGCAGAGGCAATAGATAATGGGATATAATTAAACCAATTCATTTGAATACATTTCGAATGATCTGTTTGTATCTATCCCCCTTACAGGGTAAGTCATTACTTTCCAGCTCGTTTGACTACCTGACGTATTACGTTACATGAGTCACCTGCTATCGGCATTCAGGGCAGGACGAGACAGTGTGAGGAAAGAAAATGAATACAGTCCTAAAATTATGACATTTCTACTTAAATTCCGTTTGTTTAGACCGGAATGTGTAACCAATGTTCTGACATTGCGTCGAATAAAACATGAATTCCTTACCTAAAGTGCGAGCAATCTCACAATACGGAAACGTAAGTCAAACCCGTATCTACTAACCAAATTGTATAAGTAAGTACACACAAGCATGTAACAATCTTTTATAGTGCATTACCTTGTAGAACAGGAGACGAGTTTGACCTCTGTGGAGGAAGATGAGCACTTTGATGACAGTGTCGTGAATTCTTCAGCGTGACGTTTGCGGATTTATTTCGATGTGTCCCCAGTGATGAGAGACACAGGGCGGTCAGGTCTCGGTGAAGAAGCGACGAACAGCGTCGAGCCGGATGCATTCTTTCTTCGATTGACAGTCCGTAGTTTAAAGCGGTTCGACTGTTTTAAAGTTTGACTAAACCAAAAATACGTTTACTTATCTCCATGAAAATAACGTGTGAGTTGTCTCAGCCATTTAGAGACAATTTCTTGAAGCGTTAAGTTGTCTTTTTAGTGTATGGAAAAAGCCGGTATGATGTTTCATGACTTAAGAGCGACACATCGTCTATCTTTAGATAGGTGACTCCCATAGAATGATTTTTCAAATAGTGTTAATATAACTTATGAAATTAGAGTATTTCTCTGTTTGTAACATACATACTTCTATTATAATTTATATTTTTGAACAAAAATCTAAATATTTGTGTGATAAGAATATAATTATATATTGTGGTACGGTTCAACCCTACATAACTCCAAATGGTTCAGTCCTACGGCCAAGGGACAACCCGTGCTTTTAGCGAAGCAAGCCATATTAGGAGGAACGTACGCGTGTACGGCCAATCAGAATGCAGAATATGCCGAGACGTATTGGTACGCGAGTACGTAATCATCACTGACGTACACTGCACGGTTCGCGCGACCGGCCGCATATTCCAAGGAAGTTTGATGCAGGGAAGAGATGCTTATATTTTTGTCATAGCAAACTTATTGATGTATACAGTTATAAACAGCCCATTAGAAATACAAGTAGTCTTATTTGCAAAAAAAGGTAAAATATGTCATTTATATACACGGACTGCCAATCCAATCGGAGGCTCTTAACTATTTGCTCTTTCTTTGGACGGGCAGTGTTTTATATAGCCTATCATTTCATGTTCTTTTTGCGGTGGGACAAAAAGTGTACGGATTCTGCATGACACACATATGCTGACATGAATGTCTAATACATAACATCATATTTGAACGGCAGTTTGCCTAGACCCCAATAGGCCTATTGATCAAATGCTTGTATCTGCATGTTTGGACACAAATACATGTTCCAAAGATAGAAGGTCATAGTCATTTTTAACTATAGCAGAAATAACGCATTGATTCTTCCGTAGAAAATTTGATTCTATTACTAGACAATAAAAACATGAAATGTCCTCTGAAATGATGTATTTACTGTAAAAACCTAACTATTTCAACTTGAGTTCCAAAGCTCCTGTAAATTTTAAGTTTCATTAAACTGGCTTACATGTGAATTTAAATAATATTACATTGACTTAAACATTTAGTTGCAGTTTTTATAATTGTTTTTATAAATGTATAAAAAGGTATAAAAACCCAAAAATGAAAATTCTGTCATCATTTACTCTACCATATAGTAGAAATTGTTTTTAATGGTTGTCAAAGGTACCCCAGAACTGTGTGTTTTCCTAAAAACTTTCGAATATTTCATTTTATATTTAACAGAACAAATAAATTATATGTATTTTGTACTATGGGAGTCAATGGTGCCCCATAAATCTTTGTTGCTAACATTTGCCAAAATATCTTTCTTTGTGTTCAACAGAACAAAAAAATGTATGGTTTGGAACAGGTCGAGTAACTATAGACAGAATTGTCATTTTTTGGGTGAATTATCCCTTAAAATTATTTTGATGAGTTACAATAATGTGTTAACACATCATTCTTTACAGTGAATAAACTATAAGTAAAAACAAATACATCATTAATAAAAAAAACAAAGAATTGCCATACATTTTTGCTTTTTAAAAGTTTTCATTGAATGACAACAATCCAGTCGTTTCATAATATAACTACTGTCTTGAAAAAGCAAAAATAATGTTGGTGATGATATGGCACAAATGTCACTTCTTTGTTTTTTACCTTTGTGGTGTTTTGTAATCTGTTTGTCTTTTAAGTCTCCTCCTCAGTTAGGTCCAATTTTCTGTATTGATTTTAGTAAAGTGAATCTGGAAACACAGAGGGCAATTTGCTAATGTGAAAAAAACAATACGTACACAAACAAGAGAAAGTCAAGATGATCCTGAATTTGTCATCGCATTCACTTCACCTGGAGCAACCTGATCAGCATAAATGAGAAAACCTGTGAAGACACTATCAGTCCAGAATGGATCAAAGAATAGTCCATTTTGTTCTGAATAGAAGATCTGAAGCCAAACCTGATCTCTTTTCTGCAGTCGGAGTACTGTTGAACCTGAAGCTACATCATAGTTTCCTGTGTTGCCATCAAATGTTCTGATCTTGTACTGGCCGTTGTGGACCAGCCCGATTGCCAGGTGCTTGTTAGCCAACGTGATGTCATATGTAAAGTAATACACACCAGGTATGGCACAGTTAAACTTGCCACTGGAAGCATTGTAATGGCCACCCTCGTTCATTAAAATTCGGTTGAAGCGGATTGGCGTGCGTTCCTTTGGGTAACTCTTGGTTACCGCTACTGAGAACGCAGAACGCGCATCTGTTCCACAATCACACCCTCCAGGTGAACCGGTCTCTCCTACATCTCCCATCGCTCCTTTTGTCCCATTAGCTCCAGACACACCAGGTGCTCCTCGCACTCCCTTCAGGCCCCTAGGCCCTGCCTTTCCAATAATTCCTGGACGTCCTAGTGGTCCATGTTTACCAGGATTGCCTGGACGACCCTGTTCACCTGATATTCCGGAATAAACAAATCTCAAATGTCTAGATGATAGGAAAACACACTAATATAAATGTTAAAACCTGTTACCTTTCTCTCCCGTGTGACCTTTGTCACCATCTTTGCCATCCTGACCATCGACACCTGGCATGCCCATCTTGCCTGCATTGCCGCTGGGACCTGGTAAACCTGGACTCCCTGGAGGACCCTGAGGGCCTGGCAGACTGCAGCTGAGCTGAGATGAATGAATTGTGTAGTTGCGTCCTTTCTTGATGGCGGCGTTCACAGTCAGCTGAGAGAAGAGAGACAGCAGGCACACGGCCAGCGGAAACTGATACATGATGCAGCTGTGCCTGCGAACAGAACAGATGAGGGTGAGGCCAAACTTTCTTGGGGAATTTCCATTCCTTGAAAGTGAACATTTAGCTAAGAATGGATAACATTAAGTGACGAAATAAAGCAAATACACACCACAATAAAAGCAAGGCTCAACTTTGTTATAAAGAACAAGTGCACTTAGGCTACATAGGCCTAAAACATCTCCATTCATTTGATATGAAATTATCGGAAATTTAAAATAGTAATAAAGCATGCATTGGCACAAGCCCTCACCAGTGGAATGATAGATACACAGCAAAACCAAGTAAAAAGATCCAGCTTCGCTTGTCGCCAAGAAAAAAATAAACAAGTTTTGTGAATGGATTTGTTAAGACTTGTTTTTCTGACAACTCTGCAAGCATCCACCCAGTTTAAGTACTGACGTGCTTTGCCAGATAGTTCACACATGAGGCAATTGAACACATTGGGGGAGGGGATTCAATGAGTTTGTTATATCATAATACTGCAACTTGCAAATCAATAAAAATGAGAATAAATGTATAACGTCAGTGTAGAGTAGAATGGCAGCAGAGTGCTGTGTGCTTGTTATACACAAGTATTGGGGAATTTCTTGAGATTCATGATGACAAAAACATGAGAAACTAAATAGACGACTTTATAATGTAAACCTCTGGTCAGTTTATTTTTATTATTCAATTTGAAAACCTTCGGGAGGATATTTGTTAAATAAAGAGAAAATCCCACAAACATGACCCATTTGTGATTTATTGCGCAATTTATATTTACAAGACTAATGACACAATACTTTGTCACATACTGTCAAAAAAGAAATTTCTGAAAACTTTCAGAAGATTACTTGTGACTGACCAAAATTCTTACAAGGTAAGCTTCCACAGTTTTATACAACATTTTAAAAAACAGGAAAGATTTACAAGTCTCTAATAGAGTATAACATATTCCCATATTTACTTTAAAACAATGGTCTATATGTTAATGACAGACAGAAGAAACTGAAGCTTCTGCGGTTCAGTACAAGACACATTTGAGTCATGTTTTTATTCACTGTCCGAGGAAAGAAGCCATGGGGTCATCAGCTCTGTAACGTTTCATGCGGAAGGCTTCCATCTCCTCCTCTGTGGGTTCAACGACTTCCTTTATGCTGTTGTACGGCCGCTTCCTCTCGTCCAGCAGCATAATTTCAGCCACCTGTTTCAGTCTCTGCTCCTCCGCACTCAATGCCTGCACAAAAACATACATTCAATTCTTTTAAAATGGGAACATTTTACAAACAGAAGCATCTTAACTGTGAAGATGTGTGTGTGTGTGGCAGTAAGAAGGAGGGGACACTCACCTTCTTCAGCTTCTCTTTCTTCTTTGCTTCATCATCCTCATCACTGCTATCTGAATCTTTGCTACTGTGTTTCTTGCTCTTTTTTTTCTTTTTCTTTTCCTTCATCTTTTCCTGGTGCATCTGCAACGACACATTTCAGTTAAATTGAAATCAATCAACTTCCAGACGTGCTTGGTTTGGAAAATGTTAAGGTACCTGTAAAAGAGTCTTTGGCTCTTCGTTCTGTTGAGCCTCCTCCTCCACATCCTCTTCAAACGGAACACAAGAATTGTTCTGAAAAAAGGAGAAAAATGTTATACCCCAAATTATACTGACACTTAGTGGCATGGGTTGCATCATCATGCAAATATTTAAAGATGTAGACCACTATTTATTAGCATCATTAAGTGCAGACAATTATGTAGATAAGAACTGCATATGACACTCACCGTTACTTTCTTGCCAGCATCCCCTGTACAGTAACTCTGCTTCACCATCGAGTAGCAACATTTGTAGCCCCAATAGCCATCTCTCCAAAAAGATCCCCAGATACACTGCAGAAACCAAAATGCAAAATCTCTTTACATCCATAAAACAAAATACATAACTTGTGCATTCCCAACCGTGCCGGATAACCAGACTTACCATGTGGTTATTAAGAAGCACATCCTCCTCATATTTAGAGCGGGCCACAGCCTTTTCCTGTCCTTTCAGCACAGCCCCGTGACGAGAATACTCAACATACTCTTCCGTCTGAGCAAGCAACAGCTCTCGAGGAGGGGCGTCTAAGTGTTCCTCCCCACCATACTGCAGAGAGGTACAACACAAACCCATCAACACACCCAGCAGAGAACAGGGGAATTTTTTAGATTTGGAAAGTAGGAAGATTCTACACTGTACCTTCTCCAAGATGGTCTCTTTCTGTTTCTCCTTGAAATCATCCTTTTTGACTTTGTAGGACTGATGGAGCAACTCCAGTTTGGTTGGATCTGCTTGGAGGTGAACTTCAGATCCCTTCTCATAGGCTTCCCAAGCAAAGACTGCAGACAGGACACGCAAAACAATGCTGGAACATTATTCTCCAGTTGAATTAAATGTTTGGTTAAAATATTGGAGCTCATATTAAAGATCAGGTAGAAAAACTAGATCACTCACGCTGCGTTTGGGCCATAGTGATGGTGTCCCCAGAGTAGCGGACGAAGTTGTCTCCAGCATAGCCCACCCTGCCAAATCAAACACAACACTTTGAGAACAAGCTGAAAAAAACTACAGGAACAAACACACTGAAAACAGTAAATAAGTGTGTGCTCCAAAAACTTCAAGTTTGTCGTTACATATTTGTTAGATTTTACATCTCTCTAGCAGGTGAGGTGGCTATAGGTTTCAAGCAATCATTCGAAAAATGAACTTACTCTTCTGGATTCTTGCCAGTGGTCGAATAAGGGTTCTCCCTCATGGCTCGAGTCTTGGGATCGTAGTAGGCTGAATTTGGATCCAAATTTCTGAGGTACTGTAAAATAAAGACAGCATTAGCTGAGAAAACATACTGTGATAACAACCGACTGGCTGTACATTACTTTACTTAACACTCAACTGTGTCAAATTAATTTACCTTAGCAGTGTCCTCACGGATTCTCAAGTTCCTCACTGTAATACGTCTCTTGGAGTCAAAGTTTTGACCGGGCATGTCGAAGTCATCAACATATTTGTCCTCATCCTCATCTTCACTGCTGTGCTCCTGATTGAGACAAATCAAATGCTGAAAGCAGTGACAAGACAACTCGATAGGCATTATTAAGAAATCTCACCAGACTATATTTTTTAAATAAAGTAAAACAGATTGCAATATCTAAAGTTGGTCTGATTCTATAGAGCTCTCATAGAAAGTGAGCGGTCTTTTCATTTATAGTGTGGTATCTATTCATTCCTTTTCCCCTTAGGCAGACGCATTAAAACAATTAAAACAAAGTCTGCACGTTTCTTGAATACTATAGTAATGTCCTAAACTCATCTGATTTTGTTTGATCTGCATTTCACCTTGCATAATGGTGTAGAAATAATTTATGCATGTAGAATATGTGCTTTTGTTGTTAGTTGTTTTAGTGAATTAATTGTGGTTGAGCACACCAAGAAAATTCCAGATATACTTTGTTATTTGGCAATAAATAAATAGGTGTTCATATGATTATGTAGTCCTTTACAGCTTTAAGGGAATGTAAAATGTACCTGTGCATCATCATCGTGTTTTCTTGAGTTCTAAATCAAACAAACAAAAAAAAGAGACAAAAGAAAAGTTTACAAGAACAAAAGTAAACAATTTTACATCATCAAATTCACATACAGCTCTCACTCACAAGAAGTAATATTAAGGCTAAAAAGTTAAAAGATTGAAATGTACATAAAAACGTGTGAATACTTACAGCTTGATCTATTAGTTTACCAGATGCCAACTCTTCTTGTAGTTTCTGAGCTTTCAGAGTACGCTTGGCCTATCAGAAGGAATCAAACAAGACATGAGCATCATCATGGCTTGTGCGCTGTGTAGAAGCAGACCATATCATTGCAAATATAACAAAAAAAATAACACAAGGAAAATGAAAGAAACAACAACACTTACCAGGTCAACTTTACCGTATTCCTCCACAATTCGTGTGTGATCTTCAGGGTTATATCCATTCCATCTGTCTCTCTTCCCATCATAATCCAAATCCAGTTGAATCTGGCTGTGCTCATCTGGGGCAATGCTTGTGCCGGAAAACTTTGCTCCAACCTTCCTGGGCCTCTGTTAAAAGCATTACATCATCCTCTTAAAATCGTAATTCGATATCGAAATATTGTGCAACTATAACAGCTAACATAGCATCACGCAATTTACCTCCAAACAGTCCTTTTTCTTATGTGTCATGGCACCACAGTTTTCACAAGCTCCTTTTCTGAATTTTGTGCTGATTGATTTCTAGTTTACATGGAGGGAAAGAAAAAAAATCTTACTCAAGTTATAACTAATTAATAAATGATGTCTCTTAGTTGTGGTAAATTTGTGCTTACTTCTTGTACACCTCTCTTGTACCATTCCCCGATGGGTGTAAACTCTTTCTCATTCTCGGTCTGAGGTCTCTGGTGCTTAAGAGTGGGTCTCTTTGAGGGGTCAACGTACCAAGGGACAGATGAGATGTACTGAGGAATATGAGGGTTGATATCCCTGGAAACAAAGAAGTATGTAGCGATGACGTTTTGACAAAATCAAGCTTCTTCACAGATTTCCTTAATACATTTCATATGACTCACTTATATGGATTTTAAATGATATGCAGAAGTGTTGTGTTTATCATCTCAACATACTTTCCCTCCTCGTCCACCTCAGCTGGAGCATTTCCAAGTTTTCTCTGCTCTTCCAGCTCTTTCTTCTTCCGCCAGTCTTCTCGGGTCATTTTCTTCGGTTCCTCGAGATCCACGGCCCCCTCTGGGGTTTTACTTTCCTCCATGACCTTCCTACGCAAGACAATATGAAGAGATATTGAGAAATTCCTGCTTCAAGTTAAAGGCAACGTCATCATCCGTATATAGTAAATCAGTAAACCAAGATTAAATGTCTTCGGTATTAACGTTATGTCTGAAGTTATTGTTCAGTATCACTTACAAGATCTCTTTTGGGAGTTAGTCGGTTAATATATGGCACGATTATTGACAGAATAACTCGGAAGGAACTGTATTTAGAAAGTTTTACGGTCGACAATCATAAGCCAAATCATACTGCATGTAAACCATATAAAGCATGACACTGCAACAACGTTAATTTAGTGGAATTAGCCTCGATGGACACATCGTGGGTTATACATTTTAATAAAGTTAACGTTACCACTATACTATTTCCGAGTCACGGTTTAAAAGTATTTTAACATATTTACCTGAAGACGTTTATAATACAAAAATAGATTTAAAACGGTTACTCTATAACTGATTGAGTGGTGGCTAGTTGTTTACAGGCGTGTAACGTTTGCTTCCGGATGCCGATTTCCGGTCTTCCTCGCTGTGACTTGAAGCGTGTGTAAAGATGACTTGTCGCCCTCAGCTGGTCTGAAGTGTTATTACGCTCGAAAATTACAGTATCCACATACACTTAGCATTGGGTTTAGTGGTGTTTTTTGGAGGACGTTTTTACACAGTTTTTACGTTACGTAAGTTATTACGTTAAATTAAAACGTTATCCTTTTATAAAAACCTTTTTTTATATATATGGATGTTGCTTTGTATAAAAGCGTGTGCCAAATACACACATTTGTCCTGGTCACTTTCAATTGTCTCATATAGCTCTTCTTGGTTTAAAAGTGTGTTAAAATGAAGTGAACACTTTCCCAACCTATTTAAAAACACACCTAAACCATTTAACTAAGGTTTTCAAGATGTCTTTAAAATTACAGACAAATGCATCTGATCAAACTCTGCAGGACAATGACTCTAAGTATTTCCAATGTGTGCCTTTAAAATAACGTTTGTACAGTTATACTGTTCTGGATACTGAGAATTAGCAATGCTGTGAAAGTCATTTGAAAAACACTGCAGAGATGACATTTTGTTAACCTATTGAATAAAAACCAAGCTCTCCAAGGCGTGACTGAATCTAAAAATAACAATGACAGAGACAATGATATAACACTGTTAACTGGAACTCTGTTGTACAAAGATAAGACATTCTGCAATGAAGAGCGCATGCCAATTAACCTTAGCCTGGTAGCACATGATAGACTGTGGTTTCCTGAGCTGTTACACAAATTAGATAATACTGACAATAATACAGACACACTTCTAAGAAATGCATTCGATGAATAATGACTAACTACATTTAGATTATTTCAGAACATTATACCCTTTAAATTATTCCTTTTATATATAGGCACAAAGTATATAGTTGGATGAGAAGTTAATACACCCCATAATGACTAAACGCATGAAAAACACACAGGTTTCATTTGCCATATACAGGTACTCAAAATGTTTCTATTTAAATCATAGATCACTAATGTACACTCGTTGTTTAAAACATGTAAAATGAAGGGTGCAGTTGCAGTCCCGTCCTAACACTTCTTATCTGTTTCCTTCAGTTGTGGCTTTAGTCTTTTTTTCTCTGTAAGCTGTTCCTTTGTGCTCAGAGAGCATCGTGACCTCCAGTGAGTTTGTGGAAGAGTTCTTCATTCAGCGTATCGCTTTGCTCTCGAGAACGTGTGGACATGAAGATGTATCCTCCGATGTACTCGTGCACAATCTTACAGTCTGCGTTCACACAGCTGAACGCTATGTTAATGTTTCCGTCGAATTCAATGGCCACCTTGTGAAGACAGCCATGTTTTAAGTACAGAACACTAGCAAGTGTATTACATGAGATGTGTCATTTTAAAACATTTGAATTGATCACGTATTACAGTAACCTACCTGTTTAATATCCCAATTAACATTCCACTGTCTCATGTTATTATAGCGCCACGTCTTAACCACATCTCCAACTCCCAGATCTATACGGATCAGACGGTTGTTAGCGATGCCCAGGACTTCATCCTTACGACTGCCTTTGAACCTGAGGAAAGATGGGAATAAAATGCTGCATCATCTTAACTTTCACACCCTTATGTCATTCCATAACTGTATGACTTTCTTTCTTCCTCACAAATGGGGATGTTTTGAATAACGTTGGTAACCAAACAACATTGGCACCCATCGACTTCAATGGTATGGAAACAAAACCACAGAAACATTTCTGAAAACATCATCTTCATATTTGGTTTCGAACGACATGAGGGTGAATAAATGATGACAGAATTTGTATATTTGGGTGAACTATCCTTTCAATTCAGACTGAATGTGTCCGTATTTGTTTATATTCTGAAACTGCATTTCCATATTGTTCATTGTCAAATAACAATGTTTTTTTGGATAAAATCCACAGTCTACTCACCTGACCATAAAGTAGGATATTCCAAAATCAGGCAGAGCTTGCCAGATCTGCTGAAACTTTAACATGGCAGACGTCAAGGAAAGCTGGGCAACATTTTGATAAGCCTCCAGAATACGAGGGGTTAACTGTAGAGAAAATAAAGAAATTAGATTCCGGTGATTATCTTCAGAGGAAAAATCATAACTAGATAATCAGGATTAATCATAAGTATTATTCAAAATCAAAGATTATTTTAACGCTAAACCAATACAGTACAATGAAGTGAAAGAAACATGGCAGCACTGAGCTCAAATGAAATTGCTAAGGGGACTGGAAACTGGAACTGGATTTTTCATTATCTCCGCACCTGTTTGGGCTTGTATTTCTTGTGGTATCTTGGTGAGACAAGACTGTGTGTATTGATGCTCTCGTCTGTTTGCGCAGAGGCAGCTGCGGAATTGGAGCGTTGCATGGAGAGAAAAGACTGGATGTTATTCACTTCACTTTGATAAGAGCTGTCCAACAGGGTCAGACCTTTGGAGGCCAGTTTGCAAGCTGCCATCCACTGAGAATACTGCTTCTCCTGGTCAAGGGAGGTGGAGATACAATCAATAAATTATTCATACGTTTAAAAAAAACAAGACCTAATTTAAAGCTGATTTTGTAATAGACATAGTTTTAACTATTGCTTAATGGTTGCTTACATTTTCACATCGCAGATAGATTTCATTCATGCCTTCTGGTGCAGGAATGAGGAGTTTGATGCAGAACTTCTGACCTGCAACATTTACTTCAGGCGCCGCCTCACAACCTTCCGAAACGCAGAACTGTTACTAATCACGTGCACTTTTTATATTACCATGCATTTCTGCTGTTGTCTCATCGCCCACAAAGGTGTGAAAGCACATGCTGCACACTGCAAATGTGGCTCCAGTAAAAAGTGTTTGTCATTTATTAAAATACTAAATACATCTTTCTTCTTTTCCTAAAACAAGGGGATTTATGGAAAATTGTTAATTCTATTTGCACGGCTTTGTTTGGTCAATCTAGAAGATCTTCAAGTTTTTCAATAAAAGTTCTGTCATAGGTTACTTCCTCTCAAGTTGTATATATTTTGTTCCGATGTGCACAGCGAAAGAAATGCTTGTACCCAAACAGTTCTTGGTCACCATTGACCACCATAGTAAGAAAAATGGCACTGGTAGTCAAAAGGTCCCCCGAACTGTTTGCTTTCCTATATTCTTCAAAATATCTGAATATGTTTCTCTCTTTTTATCAGAACAAAGAAATGTATACGGATTTGGAACAACTCGAGGGTGAGTAAATGAAGACAGAATCTTCATTTTAGGGTGAACTTGTCCTTTAAAATAGACAACGTCTACTTGTGGCATTAGACAGTGAGGTAGTAAGAGGCACCTTTCAGTTCGAGTTGTTGTATTGGCTCTCCATAGCGATCCTCTTTACTCTTATAATAGCAGATCGCTGTGTTCTGAAATTTGCACCAGAACTGCTTGTAACCCTTAAGAGTTAGCTTCTTAGGCCTAAAGGGTAAAAATAAGTGAGATATGGCACAGATATTTACTCAAGACAAGAGTACAATGTAACAAAAATGAGCCTTACCGAAATATTTTCAAATAGTCGGTAAGTTCTGGAGCAGTCATGTTATCCTGCAGAAAATAAGAAGGCAATACTTTTAGTTTTATGAGGCACCTCTGAATGTTCTCTAAACTCCTCTTCTCTGTTAATTACATTCATTGGAACGTTCCACAGACTAACAGTCACTCACCAGCATGTCCGTGCTGTTACTCTCTCCCACCATCTTGACTTCCAAAGATTTCAGAGCAGAGTCCAGGTCATCCATCCCTTGAGAGGAAGACACCTCGCCCTGAGTCAAGGACAGTTTTCCTATGTGATACTGAAAAAGAAAAATTTAGAGAGACAGATATTAGAAAGTATCATGTTTTGTGAATGTTCTTTGGATGCTATTGCAATGCTTTTGACTAATATAGTTGTTGTGCCATTACACTTTTCTCCATTAGGAACTATAGTTTTTCATCCATAAAATGTGTCTCTTAGGTGTTACCTGTAGGGCTCCAAACAGCATCATTTCTTCCTCTGTGCAGTCTATATCCTCGAGGAGAATAGCCCATCGAGCTTGTTCATACAGCTGCGTCAAACGCACTGCATCAAACTACAATGAAAACAGAACTGACTTCATATAAAATAAACAATTCCGAAACTATTTGTGATATTTTCTGTCCTATAGTTGAGCACTCATCGCACACATCTTTGTAAAGAGACTCATACCTTGGGATCCACATCATGGAAAGTGTAGTATTTAAAACGAAGACAAACTTTGTCATTTTCTTTTATTCCCTGTTGCATTAGTGAGCGAGATGAATCCAACCACCTCGAGGGAACCGAAAAAGCATTAATAAAAAAAAGAAACAATGAGAGATATTTGTAAAGCTTGCATCTCAATTGTACCTGCTGTGAATGTGTGTTTTGTCCACCACACTGGCTGGCCGATAGAGTTTCGCCATGGCTTCAGGTGGAGGGGAGGGTTGACTAACAGACAGCATTTTATATGCATCCTCAGTTTTTGGAGATTCAGCAAAATGGGCCGGCATTCCATTACACAGAATATGACCAGAACCTGTTTCCAAATACAGTCCAGTTTTAAATTACTTTTTTGAAACTGATGAATAAATATCACTGTTTCAGCAGGTTATGTTTTATATTTGATATATATATAGTTGCACTGTAAGTTCTTTTATGAGTCATTTTGTGCACCTGCGGATAGAGGCAGATGTGTAATGTCATACTCCTCTCCTGAGGAATCTTTATCTTTCTTTTTCTTTTTTTCTTCAACAGGACGGAGCAAGGAGAGCTCCTCTGGCCGACGAATATCTGAAAGCGATAAATATGAGATAAAGGATTTTTATACATAACACCTACTTACATGATAAATGAGAAGTAGAACACATGCCAGCTCAAGTCAGTTTTTATCCTACATTTATTCTTCTCAGAGCTAACTTACTGAGAATTCTGCAGATTCCAATTACAGTCCGAAACACAGGACTGGAAAAACACGCCCGCATTTTCAGCGTCACCCCGTTCGGCAGGCCCAACCGAACTGGCTTGTGTTGTTGGGTGAAAATGAGGCGAGCGTCTGCATGCACCCCACATTTATCCAGGGTCCAGTTCGTCCGAAGCAGCCACTGCTGCTTCTGCTCCCACCACAAGGCGTGATCGGACCAGTCCTTCGTCAGCTCTACACATGTGGGCACAGGAATATCTCAATGACAAGTACAGAAACCTCCATAACATTGCTGCTGAAATTACAACTTCTTAATCCTAAAAAGAATTGAAGAGATTCGTCTGCAGTCTGTAAAATATCTCAAACACAGGGTGACCTTTATCTAAAGTGTAACTCACGGGTTTTCTCTACTAGTTTGAGAAAAACTCCACCAATGTGTAAGTCAGAGGTCACGCTGATTTTGATGGGCGGAGCATCAGGACCAAGATCCTCCACGGTGACTGATAGGTCCCACGTTGCCATTCTGCAAATGACAAGATTTTCATACAAATGCTATTGGAGACTTGATATGTAAGAGAATATCTAGAATACTAAGGATGGACAACCAAAATGTGACTTTAAAAAGTCAAAAGCATGATGATAATCACATGATTAGCATGAACACACATCACCAGCACTCGTGTGTGTTTTTTTCTACCCTGTGAGCACGATCATGCTGTTTGACTCCTAGTCAAGTTCACCATGGGAAATACTTCCCGTTTATACACAAATCACATAGAACCCCCGTTCCTCTTTTTGTAGCATCTAACCGGGTGTGTTGGTGTGTGTCTGTGTGTGGGTGGGTGATTGTGAAGTTTTTTAAATTTAGCTGATCGAATGTATGTAAACCGAAATAGGCCAAGCATCATACATCAAACACATGTGTGATGGAAATCTTCATATGTATCTTTTTAATCTGTAGCATAAATGTTTGACCTTTAAATTGTGAAATAAAGTCTTTACACACAGACACAATGCCATGACAATATATGAAATGCTATGGAAACATGCCTAATAACATTAAGATATTATATATAAACAAAATCAACTTTTAGGTTGACATTCATCACCTTAAAATATAAATGCCAGAGAGTTAACGGTCACGGCTACCAAGACAGAAAAATGTTCAAGACTGGCTGCATTATGATGTGAATTAAACTTTACTATTTATATTTCTAAATAAATATATAACTCAAAGTTAATAAATGTTGTTACCTTTACTCTGGATTTGTTGAAACTGCCTCCTGTCCTTATAGTCAACGTCAATGTTTATTGGTTAACCGAACATACAGGCCTACTCATACACACTTGTGCGCACAAGATGTCTCTGCTGCAGTATGTTAAAATCAGTTGTGGTTTTTCGTGGTATGTCAGAGCTTACTGAAAAGGATGTTCCTCTTTCCTCAACTTCCGTGTAACGGAACTGTGTATGGCCATGTTTCTTTTCATTGGGTGTGCTCTTATACAGCTACTTCAGACTGTTATATAGCCATGAAAGTCTCACAGAGACAACTGAATCAGGAAATGTGTTGTGGTGTTATCACAGTTTAAGATGGTGCCACTCAAATATATGACATCCCCAAAGAATTGTATGAAAAAAGAGATGAAAAAGTTTAAAAAGATGTAACATTGTTTAAAATGGGCAACAACATAAAATAAGATGTAAATAGTGTATGTAAATAAATGGTTGAACGACATTTCAGCAACTAAAATTTCTAGTTTTCGTAAAATTAGATATACAATACTTGAATTTAACCAATATTTACCACACTAGACAGATGAGTGAACGGCAAAACAAAACCTACAAAATGGATAAATTGGTTAAAAAATAAATATGAAAATATATAATAAGCAGTTACAGCACCCAACATTTTGATGTTCATTTAACAACCTTAAAAAAACTAAAACACCCGACTGCAACCAGTAGACAAAAGCGCTGCACTTCCACGTTACTGCCGCTAGATGTCACTACAGTACACACGATGTGACCCGGAACAGTCTAAATAACCAAGCCCGCTTTTTATAAGAACTGACGGACCCTATATATTGGTATCGTCCAAATTGCATGAACTGTTGCAGACTATTTACTTTCGATATCAGTAGTATTGACTTCAAAACCGAGTATCGTTTATTATAGCTGATTGCAGTTTAAAACAAGGACAAAGGATTCGTTCGAGCTTATTAAATTCATATTTCGACAGCTGACAATATAACGTTACAAGGCTATGGCGTTTCAGATGTCACAACTCGCTTCTCTCTTTACACTCTCAAAAAGCGGCGGATTAATATCTAATAATGTTAAATTCCTCAGCAAATTCGCACATGGCTTAGCCGAGCGCTCCTTCTACACAGCAGGTAAACAGTCCGCAAATATCAAAGTACCGCAGGCTCGGGGGGTCGTACATAAAACTGAGAGGTGGGAGAAGGTTTCTACAACCTCAAAGTCACTCCACAGTCAGAGTGGGAGGGCTGTTGTTAAGATTGCCCTCGGCGCTGTGGGGGTATCGGCTGCCGTGATAGCGACCCTGCGCACGAGCACGCTGCACGCCATGAACGCGCGGCCCGACCTCAACCTCGATTCTGACATCACTGACTGGAGAGAGGCAAAGAGTGAGTTTAAAGATGTGCTCCGAGACTGTACATCAATTCACCAACACACATCTGACTGAAACATATATCGTTTTTTGTAGCACTATATGTAGCACACATTTAGTTTAAGACTATACACACTATAGCAAGCTCTATCATTTCATTGAAGCACTATTATTTAACCGTAGCACTATATACACTATAGTAAGCACTATATTATTTATTTGTAGCACTATGTACTATATACACTATAGCAAACATGAAATTTAGTTGTAGCACTGCATTCACTACAGCAAGCACTATATTCTGTATGCATTGTAGCAAGTACTACTATAGTAAGCATTAGCTTTATACTGTATACACTATAGGATGCACTTTGAACTGTATATATTCGATCAAACACTATATACTGTAAACCCTAGAGCAAACATTATATACTTGTACACTAGCAAATACTATATACTGCATACACTATAGGAAGCACTTTGAACTGTATATATTCGATCAAACACTATATACTGTAAACCCTAGAGCAAACATAATATACTGTACACTAGCAAATACTATATACTGCATACACTATAGGAAGCACTTTGAACTGTATATATTCGATCAAACACTATATACTGTAAACCCTAGAGCAAACATTATATACTGTACACTAGCAAATACTATATACTGCATACACTATAGGAAGCACTTTGAACTGTATATATTCGATCGAACACTATATACTGTAAACCCTAGAGCAAACATAATATACTGTACACTAGCAAATACTATATACTGCATACACTATAGGAAGCACTTTGAACTGTATATATTCGATCGAACACTATATACTGTAAACCCTAGAGCAAACATAATATACTGTACACTAGCAAATACTATATACTGCATACACTATAGGAAGCACTTTGAACTGTATATATTCGATCAAACACTATATACTGTAAACCCTAGAGCAAACATTATATACTGTACACTAGCAAATACTATATACTGCATACACTATAGGAAGCACTTTGAACTGTATATATTCGAACAAACACTATATACTGTAAACCCTAGAGCAAACATTATATACTGTACACTAGCAAATACAATATACTGCATACACTATAGGAAGCACTTTGAACTGTATATATTCGAACAAACACTATATACTGTAAACCCTAGAGCAAACATTATATACTGTACACTAGCAAATACTATATACTGCATACACTAAAGGAAGCACTTTGAACTGTATATATTCGATCAAACACTATATACTGTAAACCATAGAGCAAACATTATATACTGTACACTAGCAAATACTATATACTGCATACACTATAGGAAGCACTTTGAACTGTATATATTCGATCAAACACTATATACTGTAAACCCTAGAGCAAACATTATATACTGTACACTAGCAAATACTATATACTGCATACACTATAGGAAGCACTTTGAACTGTATATATTCGAACAAACACTATATACTGTAAACCCTAGAGCAAACATTATATACTGTACACTAGCAAATACTATATACTGTATACACTATAGGAAGCACTTTGGACTGTATATATTCGATCAAACACTATATACTGTAAACCCTAGAGCAAACGTTATATACTGTACACTAGCAAATACTATATACTGTATACACTATAGGAAGCACTTTGAACTGTATATATTCGATCGAACACTATATACTGTAAACCCTAGAGCAAACGTTGTATACTGTACACTAGCAAATACTATATACTGTATACACTATAGGAAGCACTTTGAACTGTATATATTCGATCGAACACTATATACTGTAAACCCTAGAGCAAACGTTGTATACTGTACACTAGCAAATACTATATACTGTATACACTAGAGGAAGCACTTTGAACTGTATATATTCGATCAAACACTATATACTGTAAACCCTAGAGCAAACATTATATACTGCACACTAGCAAATACTATATACTGCATACACTATAGGAAGCACTTTGAACTGTATATATTCGATCAAACACTATATACTGTAAACCCTAGAGCAAACGTTATATACTGTACACTAGCAAATACTATATACTGCATACACTATAGGAAGCACTTTGAACTATTATATCAAGCACCATATAGTAAACACTAACAAACATTATATACTATGAACACTAGCACTATATACGTATAACGCAAACACTAAATAATTTACTTGTAGCACTATATACGGTTTACTATGAAGTACATAATTTAATTGTACAGTAGAACTATATACCATAAAGCAAGCACTACATAATTTATTATTCATAACTAGTTAATTATAATTAATTATTATTTCCTTTTTGTTTTTTATTCGTGTGTTTGTCTTTGATAGATAAGCTCTGCTCCATGGATACAGAGACAAGGAGGACAATTTACAGGGTTGGCTTTATTCCTCTGGAGCACATTCCTATTTGGAAATCGACAGGTGAACTAAACACACAGTTTCTCACATTAGGACTAGGCCTTGGTTATATAGGGATAAGATGTTTTTACAAACATGGCATACAAAAAAATTACTTTTCTGCATTTGCGTCTGCCAAAAAGGAATAAATGTAAAATTTTAGACAAAACAATGGCACTGGTGTATTTTAGGAAATGCCAATGCAAGTTGTTTTCAGTTTAGACAGCTCTAACATTTACTGTAGTCTAGGACTAGTCCTAAACCCTGTACGAGAAACCACCCCATTATATACCATTGTAGTTTTTATCTGAATTATTCTACTAAATGAAAAATGTTTGAGCTAGTTTGGAGTCCGGAAAGTGTTTGAAGCATGACTTGATGTTATTATTGGGGTTATATTGTTTGGAAATATTTTAATATTGCTGATATTATAAATCGTTTTTTTTAATCAAATAAATAAACTGTTTAAATGTCTTAGGTAACTCCTCTTGTAAGCCTCTGTACAAGAGCAACGAAAAGCTGAATATGAAAATATCCCTCTTCAGTGGTGACATCACAAAACTGGAGATAGATGCTATTGCCAACGCAGGTGAGAGTCAGTGTGCAGAAAAATCCATAGTCTACATTTACCTGCTTGGGTTTGTTAGCCAGGAGATATTTTATTGTTTCCCGAGAACGCTGGCCATACATCATACACGTCAAGCACTGATTCAGCAGTTTATTGTTAAGAGTTTTTTGTACGAAGACTCTTGGTTATTTTTTATTATACGTGATCCATTATAAACTCCTTTTTTGCTATAAATTTCACATTGTGCAGGGGGTAGATTTGGCATATTTGATCTTGATCTTGCTTGGGGCCTTGTTCTGTCCACATGAACAGACATGACCTACATATTAAAGCATTGAACCTTTGACCTCATCGGACTGCGGAACAGAGGATTTCCATTTGAGTTTAGAGAGCGTGTGCATTCAATTAGACAAAATAAAAATCTCCTCTTCGTAGCTCTGTTTATTCAACCCCATTTAAAAAGTGTTGAATCATATAGCAGAAATTGTCCTCTCCAAGAGATCATGTGTCACTAGGTGGAGGTAGAGCTACTGTCTGCGTAGACACACCTGAAAGTATTACTCACCTGCACTGTGTGTTCTCAGCAGGTGCAGAACAAAGTGATTCACAAGAAAAACAACATTTGCACTTTTTTCAACAGCATCCATAAATGGGTAAGGAAACAAGCCAAGGATAAGATTACACTGCGTACTGTCACTGCAAGCTCTCTTTATAAGACAGAGATAAGACGGAATATTCTGTGGACCGTAACTTCAAAGTGCATTTATTGTAAGTCAGAAAGCAATGGTAAACATTTCCAGAATGAATAATAACACAACTATGAGATTCAGTTCACTGTAGTTACTTGGCATATTGACACAGCTATAGATACAGCTTTCTCGAAGTGAACAGGGCTTTTTATTTTCTTAATCATCACCTCTAAGCTGCCATAAAGCAAAGCTATGGCTGTTTAATGTTTTAGGTATTACCACAAGATGTTACGTTTACTGCAGGGCGGCCTAATGGAGCTTATTGTTCAGGCTCATTGAAACAGGTGTATAGAGAATTTTTCAGATCAGATGCTGCGTGCGAAGCAAAAATCTTACGGGTGGAGAAAATGCGAACAATGGCGCAAAATGAAATGGCAAAGGATTAAAATAGAGAAAGAGAGTGAGAGTGTTTTTTTGCGACAGGACATTGATTCATCTCTCCCAGTTGACACATTGATCGTCTGGCTGTAGGTCTCTCTGTAAAAGCGTGAGGATTAACAGACTGTCCTGAGGTCATTAATTTGGAGGTTGGAATGGACTTCCGAGACTGCTAACCATGCATGTTGCTCGCCAAAGGTCTCAAGCGATCACAAACACATGGTTTTAAACTTTTTGGTTGAGCAGGTTGAAAACTGTTAAGTGAGAACTGTCTTATCTGCCAATTATTAAAGTATGTACCGGTAAGCTTATAATAATGATCTACATTGGATATATGTAGATTTTGAAGTCATATATGTTGGATATAATTTCGCTCCAGTTTGATCTCACAACTTATTCATTTTACATTTCAAACAGTGATGGCAATAGAGGGAAAAGTGACAGATATAGCTATAAAGTATGTTGCACCTTAGTAGTCTAAAGCAATAGTTCATCCAAAAATGAAAATTCTGTCTTCATTTACTCACACTCTTGTCATTTCAAACACGTATTGCTTTCCTCTGCAGAACACAAAAGAAGATATTGTGAATTTGAAGAATGTACCCATTGACTCGGTTAACAATAGCTAACATTAACTAACAAATAACAATCCTTCTTCAGCATTTTTACATTTTAGTTTGTTAATTTCACTATTAACTGATATTTTATTTTCATCAAAAGTTGTCACTGGCATCATGAAATAACATGAACTGTAGGATTGACATTGACATTAACATTAACATTAACGAAGATGAATACATGCTGGGAAACTATTGCTCATTGTTCATGTTAGTTAATGCATCTACTAACAAATACAACCTTGATCTAAAGTGATGATTCTTACCTTTAACTTCTCACACTACAAATAAAAATAGATTTTAATGTAGTAACATCATACAGTTATATCAGATTATATGATGTATTAATGGAATAGTTCACCCAAAATTCTGTATTCATTTACTCTCAGATTGTTCCAAACCTGTAAAAATGTGTTTGTTTTGTTGAACACAGAAAGATATTTGGAAGAATGCCTGTAACCAAACCTATCTCATCCTCCATGGACTCCTTTAGTATTTATTTCCCCCACTGTGGCAGTAAAGGGGGGATGAGATCTGCTTGGTTACTGACATCCTTTCAAATAGCTTGTGTTTGTGCTTGTGTTTAGCAGATCTTGCTAAATGTATACAGATTTGGAACAACCCGAGTGTAAATGATGACAGAATTTTCCTTTTTTTGGATGAACTTTCCCTCTTAGCAAAATAAAATGTATTGCAAATAGACACTCATTTTCTTACCTTCGAGATTGCATTTACATTATTCATTGCATATCGTGCAAACGTCTGTATTTCTTTGTGTTGCTTTTCTGTATTGTTATTATTTATGGTAAAGCACTGTGGGTTGTCGCAGCCATACATATGCTTTGGAAATGTTTAGATGCCAATAGTAAGATAGGATAGTTGTTAAGGTAGGTGAAAAACAGGAAACCAACAGAAACTCTCTCTGGCATCAGTATATTGGTCTGTGTATTTTACAGATTGAATATCAGAATGTAGATACAGTACATTATAAGCAAGGTCAGAGTTGTATAGCATTAGAACTCAGCCAAAACAAACAAATATAGCTTGTTTAAAGCTTGCAGAGGTCTAAATCAATCAGTAGCGAGGGGGTGATGGAGAGGTGGGCTGGAGCGAGCACGACAGTTTGTCTGTCGTTCTCAATAAAGATTGGATTTACAATAACATTGCCTCCACCCCCTGTCCTCATTCTCCTCCCTCTCACAACATTTTACAGCTCTTGGCTCCTGAATCTGCCTTATAAAACACAGTAAACATAAAATCCACAAGCACTTAGTAACTGTCCTTCCGAGAGCAGAGGTGGAGGGAGGGGTAAACACCCTTTTTACGCCACCATCCATCCATCCCCCTGTCAATCCACCCATCCATCTAGTTAGTGGGAGAGGATATACTGTCCCGTGTTTGGTTTATTAGGATGCATTACACTGTGAATAGTCTGTGGCGATTAAGTGTGCAGAAGGACAACCACATGCTCTTGTTTTTCATATGAATACAAATAATTTATTATTATTTTAAGGAGAAGGTAAGGTGATGATGATGATTATATTCAAAACAGAATGACAATGCTTCTTAAAGTCAATGTTCATCCAAAAAAGAAACATAATTTTTTTTACTCACCTTCATGTTGTATTAAAGCTGTATGATTTTCTTTCTTCTGCGGAAGACAAACCTTTTTTGTGAATGTTCGGAAACATCTGTAGACACAAAACCACTGAGACGTTTCTCAAAATATCTTCTCTTGTGTCGTGCAGAAATATTTTTTTTATTTAAGGTGAACCATTCCTTTAATAAAGATTATATGAAGTGTTATGGAGCAATTTCTTTAGCTTAGTCTCCATGTTGTTTTGTATTCTGATGGGAATTAAATGACCGTCGGTTTTGTCTCACACACACAGCCTGATTTCACAGGATTGCGTAACTGTTTATGAGTTTACTAATTTGTAAGAATTTGTATGATATGAGATACCAAAATGTTCAATTATTAGTAAAAAACTATTAGGTTTTATGGTCACTGGTGCAGAAACCGATTGTACTGAAACATGCAAATTCATGCGAATTAACCACCTTGTGAAATAGTAAAAGAAATTTTTGATTGTTTGGCTTAACCAATATTACAGACATCAAAAGTCAACAAAAACGAATCTCAGGAGTGACACCATACAGTAGTGAAAGACAAGAGCTGGTGAATTGTTTATAAAATACAATTATCAAGCGCGTCAAGAAGTTGTGGCTGTTGCTTTTACTGGTCTAGACGTTTCTACTTAAATTCTAATTTCTGCTTTTGATTGACAGCAGAATAATTTATAAAAGCCCCAAGATATGTAGCGCGGAAGTATATCTCAACCCTCAGCCAGCAAAACAGCCACACAGATTGGGGAGAAGCGGCTGTGATGGGGAATGAGCATGAAGCGTAGTGCTGCGTTTTGCATGTGCCGTTCTAGCTTTCTCTGCCTGGTAAGATGGTATGCATAATTCACACTGATATGTCTTCCTTTCACTGAGTGCCTGTGATATTCACACAGCTTTAGCAAGGAGTGTGGATAGCGCCGCACAGGCGTATGTAAAATGTGTAGACATCTCTAAATAGGTCTGAAAAAACGCAGCTTATTTGTCAAAGAGCATAAGCCATTAAATCTGTTATCTGTTGCAAATGAAGCTCAGCATCCTTAGCTGGTGGTTCAGACCCCTCTCACCAGCGTAGGCGAATTTAAAATGAGTTCACACTGAGAAATCTCACATCTCTCAGCATATGCCACATTGTTGCTAATTGGAAACCAAGCATGTTGGAGGAAAATGGTTATCACACACACAACCTTAATAAATTCTTATGAAATTGCATTTAGTGACAATCGTGTCTTGCTGCGTTTTAGCCAAATTTCGTGTTTTTTATATTCCAAGATTTGAGTTGCTTAGTAGCAAAAGAAAAAGAGAATTATGAAAATGGGCTCTATGCATGCGTGACTTACATGTTCAGAACCCTCGGCAGTTTCCAGTTGGGTTAAAGCAGAGAGAAAATTGAATTTTTTTAAATAGATGATGTACATTGCGGCACACAGCAGTGGTATAAAGAAGTGCTGTTCTACCGTGTTTGAATGTTATAACTAAATGTTAATTTATGAAAGTATAATTTAAAATACAGTAGGACAGCACTTCTATATACCACTGCTGTGTGCCGCAATGTACAGCATCTGCTAAATTTAACTACTTTCTAATTTTCTCTCTGCTTTAAGTCTACCCAACCGGAAACTGCCGAGGGTTCTGAATGTGAAACGCGGAAGTCACGCATGGATTTAGACCGTTGTGAGCAAATTAATGTTCAGTACGGTACTTTTATTTTATAGTTTGTATTAATACCATTTGCAACATCCCGATTTTTTAAAAAGTGCTTCAAATGCTAGTTCATGCCCATGGCGTATCACTTGCGAAACCTTTTTACGATATGAATGATGTGTTCGATCGGGGAAGAAATGAGCGTGTTTGCAAAATGGCAGCCCTACGGCAATTATTTCAAGTCTGGTTAAAAGCCTCCCACCTATACCATTCTCTCACAATCAATCGGCACTTTAGCTCCAATGAAGGAATGTGAAATTGTTGGTCTCCTCTCAGTCTAATTAGCTTAATTGAGCCGATGTGGTAAATGCAGGGGAAGGAGGCATGCGGTTCATTAGGGGCGACTTCTGAGAGTTTCTACTTGTTTGGCTAGGTGCAATTGTTCGCCGTAATTGTAGTTCTCGGTTTGGTTTCACATGGTACCACACAAGAGCCAATGCGAAGCCCTTAGGTGTAGCTTCTTGGGAGTTTGATTTATACAAATTATGAGTAAATTGTTGGGTTTTGTGAAATTGGCCTTTTAGCTAGTAATTTTAGGGACTGCACTACGATCAGGGTCACTCCTGTCCACCCACATACAGTACGTACTGGTAGTACCATCACGAGGACTTTCCATTTCATTAGTTTTTTTTATTCTGAGTTAATGATATTTTCTATCCTTACACAAACCTTCCTGCCTTAGTACATTAAGACCCCATTTGTGATGTTCATTAAGGAGTTTGAATAGCAGAGACATTTGGGATGTACGCAGTGTAGCAAATGTCAAGTTTTCCTGCATTGCGAGAATATTTTTGTCCCTAATGTAGCTGAAAGTCGTGCATGTTTTACTGCACGTTTCAAGGAAAATACTTATGGATGACACATCTATGACTTCCACCATATGTTGGTGTCTGCAACTGTCTTCAGTGTTTAACACCAGTCGTACACTTATTAATGAGTAAAAAGTTGCTGTGAATTGTAAACGGATGTGAAAAAAGCTTTTTCAAATTATCTAGAATTACAATCCTTTGAGAAATGGAATGGGAGAGTGCAAATATCTTTGCAGAACGGCACACCATGTCCTTCTTTGGCAATTGGCTTGTGTTAAAACCATTATTTTTCTTGGGTAGTCTATGCTTTACCCTCTCATTATATTGATCTCTGCATTGCTTACACAGGCATTAGCACATCTCTCAAGACTGGAGACTTGTCTGCTCTTGAACAAACACAAACACATTCTTAATTCACTCTACCAACAGTTGTGTGTGTCATATACAATGCAACCGTTTACATTTTCTATGAATCGTTATTTCGTAGCTCAGTTGGCAGGACATTGCGTTATAAGCGCATAGGCTGTGGGTTTGAGTCCCAGGGAACACACTGGAATTCACTGTAAATCGCTTTAGAGCATCTGCCAAATCCATAAATGCAAGTTCATAATGTCTTTATAACCTGATAAAGAGATTTGACATTAATCTCAGATTATATATTATATATTCCACATCTCATTTCATTAACTAGGTACACATCAATAATGCGTTTCATCACAACTTTTAATCGTACATATATCAATGAAAAAGATAACAAGCTTTATTTACTATCCATCATGATGGTATTCCATATCTAGAACCAGAGAAAGAAGTAATTTACATGTACTATTTCTTTGAATAGTTCACTTTTAAAATGCATCAGAAAAGGCTGGAAAATCTCAGATCCGGTACAGATATTCTTTCAGCGTTCCTACTTTTCAACTCTCCAGGCTAATGCGTCACAGAGTCAGGGCGTGATGAAAAAAGTGGATTGTCTTTAATCGGTTAAAGACCTTTGTTCTCTCTCTCCCTTTATGGGCCACGCATAAAATGCAGAGGTTCACAGTGTTCAATTTTTATTAATCCCTGATTTCTGTTTTCCTGCACCTCAGGGGTATAGACACGTGCAGTGCTTCACACACAAACATTGTAATGAGCTGACACATATATGTGTAATGTGACCGTTTGTGACCTACTTTGATGAATCCGGTGCTCATGATATTCCCCAAAAGACTGTGATGTGTTCTGTTTTAAACCCTTCACCTTTACCCTGCTTTTCTTCAGTGCTAAATGGACTGTTATCTATGTTGGCCTGTCGGTTTGGATTGTTTCATCATTTAGATGTTCCCCCTTATGATTGTCTTTAAGTCCGGCTTTCTATTTTGTGTAATGACGCAATATATATTTTTGGTCGTAACTTGCTTGCTGGAAACATCATCATTTAAATGCGGTTGTCTGTTGTTGGGGTGAACCTACATAGCTTTGTAAATTGTTTGGTTGTTTTTGATACCTCCTCCATGTGATGAATGGAATATGTTTTTTTTACAGACAAGATTTTCAAAGTTATTCTTTTATGAACATGAAACCTTTCTCTCTGCCTTCATCTCCTACTCTTACTTTTGTCTCCCCCACTTTTCTCACTCTCATTAAAAGAAAAGAAACCCAGTAGCAATTTGAGGCCTTTCATTGTCAAAACCATTATCACCACTGTCAGCTCCCTGGGTCAGGAACAAAGTCCTCGTGCTGCGTGCAAAAGAAATAGAGAGAATAAAGGGAAAGCTCAAAAAACGAGGAGACTGAACTGAAATGTTGAATTTGAATAACACCCTTCAGAAAAGACTTCTTACCGTCAGTATCCCTAATAACGGAAAGGCATGAGATTTCCCCAGTGCATATATACACGATACAATTCACATAGTAAAACTATACCTATGTTGACCAGGTCCCAAATCTCATCGCCATGCCACCCCTTATATGAGCTAGTTTTAGGAAACTCATAATAATTGGTACCAAGATGCATGAACAGCTTCAATTATCAGAAGAATATTGGTTAACTTCAACACCAAGACTTGTATCCCTGGCACTTTCTGACTATTATAGATGTTTACGGGTCTCACCCTTGAACAAGGTTTTGAAAAAAGAGTGAAGGAGGCACAAAAGGGTACTTTGGAATAGGGGTGTGCCGAATGAAAACCTGCTTCATTCACAATAAGATGACTTCACAGGTGTCTTTTTCTCAACCCTTTTTAAGGTCAACCATGTTAGCGTTTTGTGCAATGAATTTTTTGTGTCTGTAGTATGATTCCATCCATATACTGCATTTAAAAATTAATTATGAGACTTTTTGTAGACTGGCGTTTTATTTTTTCTTTAAAATTTTAAATTAGATCCTTTTATCTGGAATGATTTTTGCTGATGTTTATTCTGTGGCATACATTTTACAATTAAAGTGACTAAATCCAGATTGTATTGTTACACCAATCCTTCAATGGTATAATTAATAACTATGCTATGTTAACTATAGGTATTTAGATAAAAAACAAACTACTTAAATTCCACTATACAGTAATAACATTATGAGTGTGATAGGTAAAGAAAGTCCCCACAAAATCGGCACACCCCTACTTTGGAACCTAGGGAAAACGAACCCTCACCAAACTGCATTACCCGAAGACAGGAACACAATAGGCAGGGGGTTATAAAAAGGCTATCACGTGTATGAGTAATCTATGTCTGGTATTCCCCCTTCTCTATACCCTCTGTTTGTTCCATAACCTGGATTTCCAGTGTGGTTGAGAGTGCTCCTATAAAGAGTTGTATTATTAGAGGGAAAAATTGTATGGATGTATGTCATATCCTCAACTTTTGCCTTGGGCTGCAAAGGCTGTTGGGCAGACATCGGTGTCATTTGAAAACCATGTGCCCTGATCTCCAATATTGAAGTGTCTTTTATAGTTCCAGATTCTACATAGTCATCGTAATGTTTGCCGGCACCTCGCGATGCCACAACGTCCCTTCCATATATGGAATGGTCACCTGGCGCAAGGTACCCTGCGCGGTGTCCATACCAACAGAAGATGCCAAAAATTAAGAACAAAGAGACCAATGCTGTTGCACCTCCTATAATCCCAGCAAGCGGTAAAGCTGATAATTGGTCAGCTCCTCGTTCGCTTTCCTGGTCGGAAATAGGCTGTTCCAGTGGATCTGTTTCTGTTTTGGCACAAGCCGGATGCTCGTGTTCTGAGTTTGTGTTTAGGCCTCCTGCTGCTGTGAAGGGGGTTCTTTTACCTTCGTTTGCAGAAAGAGGCACCAAGCAAACGATATAAGTTGATTGGGGATGCAATTGCGTGAGTAAATACTCCCGTCGATCCCCTGGCACAAGGGTCTCTGTGATTGACCCCATCGCAGGACTGTTGCCTAGTCGCAGCCAGGAAAGCCTGAAGGAGGGAACAACGTGTGCAGCCTGCCAGGTAACGTGCACTGTCTCTGGTGTGAGAGGTTTCACACTTATTAATAATGATTTAGCCACTGAGCCACTTCCGCCAAGACTATCCTGTCCCATATCAGAATACTTGTGTCCCGGCCGTCTGGACCTGAGGGTGAAAAGAGACCCTTGGGGAAGTGGGAGCGTTGTCGTTGCTGGTGCTTGTGTTGGAAAACTGCCTGTGTCTTTTTTTGCTGCATCATTTCCAACCATCCCTCCAGCGTTGTCTGCGCTGATCTCACATTCGTCCAAATGACTGCTAAGGTCCCGTAGTGCCATGCCTCTTACTCTCTCTGGTCCATGACAGGTTAAACCTCTCACAGTCACTGACGTACCTCGCTCATACAACCAGTCATAAAGCCAACGGAGGTTACAGCCACAGTACCAAGGGTTCCCTCGAACAAGTAACTGCGAAAGGCTGTCCAGGTCTTTGAACAAACCTTTTGGAAGAGTTGTTAAATTGTTGCCTGATATATCCAGTTTCTGTAGTCTTCGCATGCCATCCAGGGCACCTCGTGGCATGTGGGCTATGGCGTTGTCTTGTAGATAGAGACGAAGAAGATGCATGCTCGGAAGGTTTAAGGGCGGGGCCTGAAGTGAGTTACGAACCAGAGAGAGCTCAGTTAGGTTGGACAGCCGTGAGAACGTGTCATCTGCAATTCGTTGATTTGCCAACAGATTTCCATCAAGGAAAAGACGTCTTAGAGAGGAGAGTCCTCGAAATGCATGCGTTGGGATAGTTGAAATTCGATTGTCATCCAGCCTTAGTTCCTCAAGTGATGCTGGCAGCCCCGATGGTATACTAGAGAGGTGATTACGTGACAAGAAAAGAAGTCGCAGCCTTGGATTGTTGGCGAATGCTTTGTCTTCTATGCTTACGGTGGAAACTGAATTGTCGTCCATGTGAAGCTTCTCCAGCAAGGGGAGACGTGCAAGAGCAGAGCGAGGTAAAGTTCGTATGTTGTTGTCCTGTAGGTGGAGTTCCCGTAACGATGGAGGCAGATGTGTTGGAAAATCGTCAAGTTCATTATCATAAAGGTAGACTACTCTGACGGTCAGTCGTCGCTCTAAAGATGTTGGTAGCCCAGCGTTGTCTATTCGGTTGTTTTGCAAATAGAGCACAGCTGCAGTTAATGGTAATGGGGGGATGATACTCAAGCCTCGGTCATTGCAGTAAATGAAGCCATCATCACACCTGCAGGCGGAGGGACATTGCACTTCCCCCTGAAGCTCAGCCTCTCCGAGAGCTGCCTCGGCGGCAGCCGCCGTTGCTGCGGCAAACTCAAGGACTTCCACCAATAAAGTCAGACACAGGAGAAGTAGGAACAACCAATCGCGAAGTTCAATAAGGCTCTCTGTGGCCATTCTGGCGTTCCAGGCAGTCAATTTAAATGAATTTTCAAAAAATACAGTAATGGGGGAACACAGGTCTTTTCTTGTCCTTTTTGCTTCCAGTCACAAGCTCTGTGGAAACAAATAAAAAAAGCGTATGAGAGATTTTGGATAAGAGACGTAAGTAAATTGGTTTAGGGTCATGATGTGCTGTAATATTGTATACTGCTTAAATTTGACAATATCAGAAGTTATAGGTAATCTGAGACATTTGTAAGTTAATTCAGAATCAAGAAAGTCAGACTGAATGGCTTACTGTAAACACAGGGTGCATTAGGCTGAGACACTAGAATATAAAAGGCCTGAAAATAAAGGCAAATGGATGGAGGTTAATAGGTGTGTAGAAAAGGTGTGTCTTCAATAGGTGTGTAGAAAAGATAAAGAGGTAAATGTAACTATTACATTGCTGCATTAAACATTGAAAACTGCAGGTGTGAGGTGGTCTCTCTGAATATATTAAATATGACTGACATTTAAGAAACAATTACAGATTTATTTCTGGATTGACATTAAGTCATGTTAGAATTCATGTGATTCAGGGAAAAGAGTTTGAATAAATCACTGGTTTAATTTTAGCCCAGGTTTTAAAAGGGTTCACAGAAGGGTGAGCTGGAGCTCTCATTTTCTGTCTGATTTGCAATTGAGATTTTGATGAAAAGCACAGACATTTACAACAAATTGACATGCATAATGGATGCTGTTTCTAGCTTGTTATTGTTTTCAAAATAGCATGAATTATTCAGAAAAACTACATGAAATGCCCAACAGAGATTTCAATGTTTAACCAGTCATTGACTAGAAAGCCTATAGAATTGTGTGTTTATGTATTCTCAGTGACTTTTATCAATGTAAAATAGTGGAAGGAAGAAAATGAATATTTTAATTGTATTTTAGCTGAGAATCTGTCTCAGGTTTTAAGTGTACCAAAGAGGAAATGAATGCATTCACCATCTGATTTTTAAATAGCTTGTCAAATATAATCTTATTTTTACAATGTGTCATTTCGCATTTCCTAAAATACCCTTTTTTACGGAAAGGGAAATATTATATCATCATTCTTTGTGTTATAAAATTAGTGTACAATTACAACACTATCTCACTAAACCAATGCCTCGTTTTGCTTTGCAAGTGTTTGTGTATGATGGGTGTATATGCGTATCTCTCTGCTGGGGCCCTTTCTTTTTTTTGTGCTGTCTGTCATCCCATGGGATTGGACTCAAGGTTGTTTGTGTTGCAGGCCAGGCCAGATGGGAGTTCATTGCCTGCCCCTTGGTTACAAACGTTTTTACCTTAGGCAGCGACTACATGCAAAACAAACCCTTAAACAGAAAGCTTGTGCTTATGCAAATCTGATTGATATGGCTCAATTTCTAAATTTGTTTTTATTCTTAATGAAATTATTCGCTTGTGTCTTTTTATGCTTCGACAACAGGCAACATTATATCAAAAACGATGTGCAAAACCAATGTAATACATTTTTTGTGTTTTTAAAAATCTGATATCATTGTTGCCACTTTGACTTTCTCCTTATCTGGCTGTCTTTTTAAATGAGGTAAGTTGAAAATGGGAGCAATTTAAATGTCATATTTAATGGCTCTCCCAGTGTGTATACATTTTGATATATTTAGAAAAAATCAGCTATCTCTCAGGCCTGCCAGTGTATTCTCACAAAGGAGAGAGAAAAAATGAAAATGGCAAAAAGCCACTCTTTTGAATATCTAATATAATGTTCCTTTATGCAACGGCCATTTCTTTTCATCATAATCCATTTAGCTGACAGCAGTGTGTGTGTGTGTTATGTGAATGTGCATTTTATTTGGTATGTGTGTGGGACTGTAGAAAGTAATATTTATGAAAGGAAAGGATGTGTTGTGTAAAACAACTTGTACGCAGGTTTGCTTTTAGAAGGCAGACTGGGAGTGAGACGCTGTCTGTCTCTAACTTGCAGCATAGTTTGAATGACAAAAATTTGTATGTAGACAGGATAGCATTACATTTTCTCGGTTCTACAGCTCTGGTCTATTTCCATCTCACTGGCTCTTTCACTCAAATGCTTCTCAGCACCGAAGGATGTTTTCATCCTGGTCATCTCCATAACCACCCACTGTGCGTCTGTAATCTCTCATAATCTGTTCTTATACTCTTCTTTAATCGTACTATTTTTTTTATTTTCCTCTATATCCTGCTGATCCTTCTGTATAAATCCTGAATTTTCATTCAGCCTAAATCTGCTTTTATCCTCCTTAAGGCTTTATTTCCATTCTTTTCTGTGTTTTGGTGTGTACTTCAGTTCAGAAGTTGAATTTCAGCTGCACCATCCACTTTCATCTGTCGGCACAAAACTCTATCTCTTATTTTTTTATTAAGACAGAGGCAAACAGCATCATAGTAGAAGGGGACTTCTGTTATTGAAGCACTGCAAAATACACCAAGCAATTTTGTTTTGGTTTGGTTTGTTTTACAACATAACTTAATAACTGTTCTTACCATCTAGTGAGTATACCACATTGTCCTTCGCCTTGTTGTGTAGGTGTGAGCAGTCTGATTTTGATACGTTTCACTTGCTCTCCTGATTCTGGAAAATTCTATGTCCTTTGGTGTTAGTAACCGATAGAAATTGCAGCTTTTTATGGTAAGATTCCCATGAGTTGTAGGCACTGAAACAAGCATTACATCTGCCAGAAGAACCTTGGGAATCTTTCCAGTCTCAGTCAACAAAGGCAACCAGCACCGCTCCCTTAAATCTACAGTATATCCGAGCTGATGATGTGTATTCAAGCTGTAGTGTGTCTATCAGAGTTGACATCATGTTGATTGTGTTTTCTCGATCGGCAGAACACAGGAATGCTTTTCCCCCTCATCTTTGAGACCATGTCACCTGTGAAGAAAACCAAGGTAACATTTTTAGTGAATAGGAGTCATGGCCAGGAAAAAATACTTTTATATTCAGTGTGTCATTACTCTTTAAACTTGGACCGACCTAAAGAGAACTGTATTTCAAAGAATGTCAGCTCTGAAAATGGTGAAGTCGAAAGTTCAGTGTGCAGAATTAAGTGGAAAATCTCTTTTACTGACTGCTTCAAGCCTTAGCCCAAACAAAAATGAAGGCTTGCACACACAGATTGTTGCAAAGTGGGTCACGTTGACAAGACTGAGAAAGAGCAACAAATGATGGCATCCACCTCCGTTCATTCCGCTGTATTGTATTAGTTTTTTTAGACAGACCAATAATCTTTTTATGCAAACGTATACTTGATTTTTGGGTGAATTTGAAATTGTGTTCAGTATATTTTTATATGTTTACAATTTCCTATTGAGTATTTGTTGTTTATGTTTACCAGCAACTGTTAACTCTCTTTGTATCATAGTGCGCTGAATCTGTTTAAATTCCCATGCCTGACATGGTTGATTTGTGTTTGTGAAGTTGAAAGTCTCCTCTGGGTCCCACTGACTCCCAGTCTAATTGCTTTTTCACAGTCCAGTCAGATATTGGGAGTGATCAAAAACATTATTGCAGAAATTTAATGCACTATGTGGATGCAGCAGCCTGGTGAAGATGGATCAGCAGAGAGTCATAGTAGCATGTGTGTGAGGAGACGGGGAGCATTTCCAAGGCGCACGGCTAATGTAAAGGGAATCGAGCAGAGGAGGAGTAATAAGGACAAAGAAGGCTAATTAAAATCAATGGACATGTAGGGGAATTTCTGCAAATCAATACTTGCAGATAATAAAAAACAAAACGGCTATTTAGACAGATGCATTAAATGTCTGGTCAGTATAAAAACCAAAAACCGCACGACCCGTTGCCCTTCACTGGTCACCTTTCTCACCCTGCCTTCTCTCTTGAGTGGTGTAATGGGACATTCACATTAGGGAAGAGATTATGATGGAAGATGATAAGCGGTTATATCTGTGCTTCTGGCATGCTCACACTGACCCCCATCACTACCAAGCTTGCTTGAGTAAATGCTGAAAACAGACAGTAATAATGTTTGCCAGGAGTGAGGTACAGTGCAAATCCACTGCTCCCGGTTTGTTAATATTGCTGATGGTACAGATGCCTCCATATTAAAATGGCAACTGGGTGACACATCTGTCGCTCTGTGTGCGCATCAGTGCCCCACACGCATGTCCCTGCATATATATCTAAGTGTAAACATGTTGTATGTGTGTGCGTATGCATATGCGTGTGTGAGCCTGTGTCGAACATTTTACCATCCTGTGCACGTAACCTACCCATCTCTGCTTTTCAAATTCTCATTTGCTGAGCGAGGGAGAGAGAATGGAAAAGAGAGAGAGAGGCAGATGGAGGAGTGGAAGAAAGAAGGAAGATTGATGAACCAATTGGAATCAAATTTGGAGGCAGAAATGACTGTCAGGCCAAGTAGGGTTTAAATCCACAATAACATGAATTCACAGCACTGATATAAAGACGGACACATAAACCCACTCTCGCTGAGCTTTTGTCTTAGGATCATGAAGGAGCATAAAATCTTAATGGTCTATCTCGTCCCTCATACAGCTTTGTCATAAAATATTACTCAAGTACATCATGAAATAATTATTTCCTAGCAAATCCAGTTCATTATTAATTCACGACAGGCATTGATGAATAGTGTTGTTGTATTGGCTGGCTAACAATATAAATAAATGTGGAGCTTTTTGTAACTGTCTGATGGCTTGCACATAAGAGCGGTAACTTCGGTTAATATGACATGATTGTTACTGAACCCTCGAGAATTGTGGTGTTTTACTGAACTGCGCGCACGTACATGATACTTACATTAGGGCTACAAAGCTAGGCGTCGTAATAGCAGAGCATTGGCCGCGGGGCAAACTTGTGTGTCAGGATATTTTTCAGCTCCCATATCAGCACATGCCTGTGAAACTAGTGCTCAAGGCCTGCAGGCTACAATGTGGTACTGATAGTCTGCAGTCCAGTTCTATTTCAAAATAGTTTCATCAGTGTAACTGTGCATTCAAGGAGTGTGAGTCTTCTAGAATAGTCTATGAATGTTCAACGGTTGCTGTGTTCACGAAACGACAGACCCGTCTTGCGCTAATGATGCTTCAAAGCTTCTTTTCGGGAAGCAGTCTAATTCATTGCACAGTCTACTCGTAATTACGTACTATTCAGAAACGCAACAAAAAAATATATAATTGCTACACATAGATGTTTTGACATAGAAGTACAAACACCTTGATGAGATGTGCCTATAAAGGTACAGATCACGGTCCAGTGATGTCTCAGATCTTCTACCGTCAGTGTCTATGTCGTGCTGAATAGTAATGTGTGTGTGTTTCACTCTCTAAGATCTGATGATAATTAGCTAAAGGTAATCAGGGGTAATTCAGCAACGGGAGCGAAAATGGCAAGAGACGCAGGGATGTGACCGGCCTCTCAACACACACCCACACACTGCAGCCTTTTAGTATGAACAAGCAGGAGCAAAGAGAAGAAGCGGGGATAAGGGGAAAGTGTGACAGGGATGCATGGATGAGGAAAGCAGGAAAACATCATGTTTCTCTATATTTTCCCATGAGCTTATTTCTCTTGTTTCTATGTGCTCTCTATATTTTGGCTTCTATCCTCTTGGATGTTCACCAGTGCATTTACTGTAATCTGTGAACCATTAATGCATAAATGCCTATACTGATTTATGTGCTTATTATATTCAGTGTTGGTGCACTGAACAAAGCCAGTGGCTTGTGAATGTGATAAAGATGCACTAAAGGTGCTTGGGAATAGAGAGGCCTATTGCATTGAGGTTACTAAGATTCCTTCAATGTATGTGATACAAAACCTGTTCAGTGCGACATATATGTCTGTGCTAAGAATAAATGTAATAGTGTAGCACGCATGCAATACAGTTTTAAACGTGCAGTAGACAGAGCCGCTTGTTTGTGTAAAGTGCCTTTGTCGTTGTGCTTGTTTGTGTTTGAGGTTAAATAATAGCGCACCACTATTTATTTTCGTTTATATTTATATTTTGCGATTAAAACTTGTTTTCCGGCTGCATTGAGTAAATTGTTCTAGTGCCATGATCTGCGCGATGTGGAAAACGTGGAAGGAATCGCTTAAGCGAAATTCTACCAGGCCTATTTGAATATGTCATCTCCTTGTACTGAGTGTGTACGAGTGAATGAGGTGCACACTTTAACATGTTACAAGCGTGACAGTCGTGGCTTTGTCTGTATCTCACAATACGAGGACCTGAACACATTAATTTCATCCATAGAGCTGTTCTGAGTTTATTTTACTAGTATTTCACTGTATGACTGAAACCACCGTCAAACACACACTTGACCCTCAAGCATCTTTGCAACGACCAGCCAAAATATTTTTTTCTTGTAATAAATTTATAAACTGCAGTAAACACTAAAGTAAACTGTAATATTTACTATACTAAGGTTAAACAATACTGTAGTACCCAATAATTCTTTTACCTGTGCTACAACTATTTGACCTGTGCTGCAAAACTTTAAGCCTCTGTAGCACCGGTGCTATGTGAAAAAAACTTAACGTACATCCCTGCTCTTAGGAATAAATGTGACTAGGATGAATGGAAAAAAGATGTAGCTTGAGATGAATGCACAAGAGCATTTATTTTATCTTGACATACAAGGGCATAAAATGTAATACTGTTCTGTTGCTGGTTTTAATGTAACATAAAAACAGCAAGATATTCCTCTGTGCGATTCAGATGTCTCTTTGAATTTGTAGTGATGCTTTTTGAGTGACATGTATTAACTATGAAACAGCATGAAGGTATTTAAGAGGTTCCAGGAATACATGAATGGATTAAAGAAAGGACTAAATGGAGAATGTGTGTGGTTTATTTACCTTTTCTTAATCGTGATAGAGCTAAATGTTACTGCATGGTGAAACCATTTCGCAGTGTCTTCTGATTTGTACAACTGCACCTGCAACATGCTAATCAAACGCTATACAGCTCATATAAACTGAGTCTCAGTACACGTTTTATAGACAGATGTGCGGCTAAGCAGTCATCTCCTATAAAATCATTTTAATAGACAAGAATGAATGTGCTTGACACTGAGGTTTAATAGACCATTTTGGTTTGATGATAAGTATACACTTGCATTCAGTTTGTTTTTCAGCATTGCCTGAATGAAGCAAATTGAATGTTTATGATTCCAGTCACCTCATCGATTAAACACATTTAGACGTAGCCAGGAATAATTTCCAGTCGGTTGTCTGTCTGTCTGTGGTTCAAACTGCCTCTTATTTTTGCAAAACACTACTACATAAAAACAGACCATAAAATTTTGCCACTGATATAATTTATGCTTTTTCACTTTGTGCCTGAATTCTGCCACTCTTACGCTCATGTCCCTAATGAACAGGTAAATGCTAAACTACATTTTATTCTACCAGTCCTGTTTCATTTATTTCCTCATTTTTTAATTAATGTTCTAGAGGCAAAAATATATAATATAAAATACTATAAAAATATAGAATCTTTAACAGTTACTTGGACTATTGAATGACATGATGACCTGACTTTGCCGAAATTCAACATGTCCAAGGACTTGTGGAGCTTGCTGAGCTACTGATATTGTCTGGTATTGTTTACGTCCAGTGAGGTGATTATCTCATCTGTGTTATAAATGTATGACAGAAATGTGTCACTGTTACTACCTCCAGCCATGTTGCTTCTTCATATTTTGTCTCGTAATCTATTTTATTCTCATTTGTGTATTTTATTTGTTTATTCTGCTTTTCCCATCTCCATCTCGTTTGTGGTTTCAATAAAAAAAAATATATATTTGTGCCAGCGAACAATTACCCTAGAGGCTGAATGAGATGGGCTTTTATAAGAATTATGCATGAACTCTGACATACCTAAATCACTGTCTGCTGGAGTCACATTGATGTATTTTAACTAGCTCCCATTCGCCTTCAAATAATATTCCTCTCTTGCGTGACTATTTTCCCCTTTTGCTCCCTTCTTCTCTTTCACTCATACCCCTAGTATCTCTGTAAATGATGCCGTCACTGCAGTAAGCAGACAATTTAAGTGTTGGGTACTTCACCGCTCTCCCTTTCTGTCTTTAAGCGTGCAAACACACAAAACAAACCAATCAAACCTCTTGCCATCCCTCAGTCTGTGCTTGTGAACATCAAACACAAGCCCTCCACAAGCGTCTGCGCTAGAAGAAATAATTTGGTTTGTGTGAATTTGGCTTAATGTGGGTACATTTCTCTTATCAGCCTTTTACATTTGGGAGAGCAAACAAATATCATAATAAGCAACTCCCACTGTGTGCTATACAGAAAGTTGCACTTTTTATATAAAGACTATTCATGCATTTAGGTCAGTGAACAAAGTTGCCCACATGTTCAGCAAATGCAATCACAAAGCGGGGAGAGAAACGAACCATGTTTTGAAGAGATCTCTGCTAAGCTGAACTGTCTTTGGTGTCCTATGGGAGGCCTGTGCATTTGTTTTTTATAGCTCATTTAGAGCCAAGCTGCAAGGAATTGTGCACGCGCGCATGCATTTGTGCATTCTTTCCAAGGAACACAGTATCACTTTGATTATAAAGTAACAGCATAAATATAAAAAGTTGGAACTGTGCTTGAATGGGTCTCTCTGCGTGTATATCATAAATGAGTTGTAACGATTTAACAGGCATGGGTTTGATAAGCTATGTAATTTGAATGCATTCTGCAGGCTCTAAATGTACATGCTTTTAATCAAAGTGTGGGCCACATACGTGCACGTCATTTGTGAAAACGCACAAGTGATGTGTGGTATTGTATGCCAGGATTCACTTAATTAACCTCTCAGCTCAAGCTGCCACATGCTAAAATTAAGCTGAACTTCTAAACTAGTCGCATTATCAAAGCCAAGTTCACAAGTGAGAAATAGGAACTGGTTTTGCATTGAATAAAAAATACAGTTATTCAGGCAGCTTTCAGACCATGTCAATTATCCAGTGCCACATTCACTTAGTTCATATCGCCTCCATTTTATTGATTTTTAGAGCAATATAGGCAACTCTTTGAGACCCATTTACCTATAAACTCTGTCTGCCCCAGACTCAATTTCCTCTATCATACTTTCTCAGACAACGCTGTCTTTTCTTGACTGTTTCATGGCAGACTAGTCACATCTAGATATCTCTGTCTAACAGTAGCGTGTTTTATTCCAGTGAAATAAAAAATTACTTTGTGTCAATGACCACAAAACGGCCACATTGATTAATGAACGGCACTGACGTAGGTCTTGTGTCTATGACAACCCTGGCCTGGCAGAGGATAAGACAAAAACACTCATTGTTGTGTGAGAGCTGTACCCTTTTTAGCCAGCAAGACGAATCTGTCTGCATTTCCGACTATAAAAAAGGACATTAGGAGCTCAGTGCTTTCTCCATTTGAGAATCATTCATGTAATCAAACAATAATTTACAGGTACGTAATTCAGTTTGAGTCGATTACATAACTAGATTCAAAGAAAAAATTATACAAATAAACCTTGTTAAATTTTTGGTTTTCCAGAAGTACTTTGGTTGTGGTCACTGATGTTTTGTAAACAATTACTTTCTGCCACTGTGCTGCAGAATTTAAATCTGCTGTTATAAAATGAAAATGTTTAACAGTGCGATATGTTTGTCGCATTTTCAATCATGCTACTCATGATTAAAAAAGACTGAGGGGTAATTTTAAATGTGAAACACTTATATACCGGTTATAGTACATTACAGAGTTATTAAAACAGATCTAATGCTCCAAATGATTAAAACTATAATATTTAGCTGAGTCAGATCATCTTTATGGATGTATTTTTATGTTGCAAGCCGCAATGATTTTCAACTGCAAGGCAGTTGCCATCTTGTTTGAGAGTACTGAGATAAAAACTCCAGATTACAAATGTTTGGTAATGCTAGGGAGACTGGAAAATCAAATGTGGGATTATTGCAGCTGCTGGCTGAAAAACATCAGCAAACACTGTGTTATTGGGTTTTAGACGTACTTGAATATTGAACGGACATTCTAATGCCATACTTTATGAGTGATTGTTCTGAATATCCACTTTTTTCTTGACGTCTCCATGGAGGGCGCCATTACCGCGAGTGACTTCCTGTTTGATGCTTCGCACTTCTGTTTTGTATTTGTTACTATGTTAGAGGACATTTCTGTTAATGGTTCAAAATAAAGTTTCTCTAATATTTTCTGTGACACAACAAGATCGTAAAGTAAATAACATTTAAAGACAGCTTGGCCTAAACTCTGACTACTACAATCTGCCCCTTTCAAAAACACCACCACATATTGTTAAATTCATTATTTACTTTATTGTTATTGCATAGTACATCACTATTGAAGCATAAATCCAGGGCTAAGTGACATCATAATGATTTGTTAATTATTTAGTTTAATATTATAGTTGCGCTGAATTCATAAGATGATATATCAAATGTGCCTGCTGGCTGGAGTTTAATGTCATCATCCCAGTAGATGTCACTGTCCAATTTCTTATGGTGAGGTTTTTACGGTCTAGGTTAAAAAACTCATGCCCATGCGGCCCCTGTGAAATAATTGAAACCCTGCTATTTGACATTATGCTGTTTTAAATTACATAAAGGAATTATAACAGCTTTTTATATCAATTTAGCTTTTAAACAGACAACTAATGGGATCAAGCGGCAAACCGGAAGTCTTAAGCATCAGCCATATGCGCATACGCAATGCATAATGGCTAATTTCGCGCATCACGAAAAAGGTGGATAGTGCTAGAGTATAAAGAATATGACTTATCAATTATTTGTATGTGATGTTTGCCATAGTTGGTAATAGATTATGGTATTCTAGCATCTATTGTCAATAGTTAGATCATGATATGCTTAATGTCTGGCAGGCACATATCACTCATCAGAAACTGGAATCGCTCACATTTTTCTTTTCGTGTGACTTTATCAAAAAAATCCTTAAATCAAAGTTAATAATAAATAGTAAACTGTGTTGTAATATATAATGGTTGTAGGTTTGGGATACGGTCGAATTTTGTTGATTCCAATTCCAAATCTGTTTATTGATTTTGATTCTTATCGATTACCAGTTTCGATTTCACAGTTAAAGTAAAACATTAAGATATCAACCTGTGACTTGTTTGCTATATATATATATATATACACACATATATATGTATATATATATATATATATATATATATATATATATATATATATATATATATATATATATACACACACACATATATATATATATATATTTATTTATGAGCACCGTTTTGTGTCTATATACACATTTAACTATTTTTTTTGATTTATTAAAATTTGTATTACCATAGTTGAACTACATCATGGTTAAACTGTTGTACACTCAAAAATTTTATCTGTACAAATAGGGCACAATATACTGTATTAGTATGAAATAATTTTCCGTATTCATTTTTTACAGTTGCTTTACCTGTATTTTACATTTTGCACGGCATTGAATAAAATTTTAGCATTAACAGAAAAGTATTTTTAATAAAAGAAAATGTACCGGTAATTTTCTTTACAGTGTTTTTTAATCCTTTTCTTTACAGTGTTTTTTTTTCAGTGTAACTATAATTAAATTATGGTTAATTTGTGGTTCTTGTGATTTTAAATGCAAACACTATAGTAAAAATATTGTTAATTTTCATAAGTGCTTTTTTGAGATATCAGCAGATCACGCAACGAGTTTACTTTTCTGTGAATATCCACGCAGGAATTGATAAGAGGAATTCATTTTAATCTCAAGTATACGATTCCTATTCCTTTTGTTTCCGATCCGGTTACTAGCCTTTCCAAATTGGAATTGATTTTCGATTCCCAAACATAAATGGTTGTCTTTTTTTCATTTATATATATCTCAGTACGTTTGTGTCTTGCAACTGAGGATCTTTTCAGTGTACTGTAAATTATCTGTATGAGCAATAGTTTACCTATATCAGCCTAGTGCTCTTGTGTCTTTAAATTATATTTTACAAGGACGCTGAACATAGTAGTCATTTATGCTGTAGTAATGGTTTATTTTTATAAGTAATTACTTTTATGCATTTTTTATCATGCACCCCACTGCAGAGTGACTCCACTGACAAATGCCACTCTCAAAGACCATACTGTAAATTATAGAATGTCTGGAGCTGCTGCCTACTGATCTCCCAAAACCCTGTATGCAGATACAGCTTAAAGTATATCTGTGAAAACAAATGTCTGGGCCTAGGAAATATAGATCATTTAAATTTCCAAAACTTTGTATTCGATTTCTTAAAGGGGTCATATATGTGTGTTATAACTTGCCCATGCATGTATTAAACATGTAAACTTGCAAAAATTAAAGTGTCGGAACAAAAGATGCATTTTATCTAAAAGCGAATGCTCACCCATATCAGCCTGAAACGCCTCGTGTAACAACACCCCTAAAAATCTACGTCAGTTCGTGGTATGATTTGACTAAGGCCAAAAGGCGTTACATTTCCATTACATGCTTGCAGTATACTGGTTAACTGGCCAATCATAGCACACCTCGCTTTTCAGAGCGATGAGCTTCGTAAAAAATCTGCACGTTTTAGAGAGGCGGGGCAAAGAGAAGAAACAAACATGCACGTTAAGTGAAGAATACAGCATTTTTTAACCTTATATCGTGTATACACATTGTATTACATCTAAAACAAACGACAATATTCATTTTAGCCGCGTCATATTACCCCTTTAGATGGATATTTCAGAGGCAAAATTTGAAATTACCCCTTTAAAGGGTAAGTAAATCATGATGTAAATTTATTTTGCCTCTGAAATATCCCTTTAAGATGGATGACATTTGTATTTCAGTAAAATGAATGCTAAAATTTCAGTATTATGCTCATTAAATTCAAATGTTGCAATTTCCTTTAGTTGTTATGTTAATGTTCAATTTAGCAGGGGCTATTTGCAGTAGAAATGGCATATTTACTCTTTCAAATAAAGTTGGCAGTAGCCATATTTAATCTCTTGTGAATTTACTCTTCCCGAGCTGTGTTGCTCTCAGCCTTCTGCTCTTTTCTCTTTCTCTCATCCCTCATCTGCATTTGACCACCATGTTAATCTGTGTTAGAGTTGATGTATTCTCAGTCTGTGTAATCTGCTGCACAGAGAGGAGTTGGGTCTGAAGTACTGTGCTAATTCCAGATGTCTCATTCTACATGATGTGCGTGGCCACAAGATGGACTGTGGTAGATATATATACTGTATATATATGTGTGTGTGTGTGATTTTGCTCGTATGTAATTAAAGTATTAATGTTAAATGTTAAAGAAAACAAGTGTGAGTTGAGCTGTTGGTTCTCTGTTGCAGTCCCAAATTAGACATTGGGTAGCTGGGCCTGTGTTCAAAAGGAGTCTGTGTGTGTGTGTATGCGCATGTGTGCATGATGTAGGCCTTACTGTACATGATTCATGCAGTGTAAAGCGTGTTTGTAACATACAGGCCCCACTGTATATTGGCTTGACTATGGACTCATGCTGGTGACTCTACAAACCCCCACTGTTTCTTGGCTGTCACCAACAGTGCCGGGAAAAGATGTAAAATAAGGAAATGTGATCAAATATAAAAGGGTTACCACCATGTTAACATGCGCACACACATTTTCTCTCTTTCTCTCTACACTTACTACACTTTCAGAAATCAAGATTATTTCCCTTAAGACTTTCGGAGGAGCGCTTTTGGATTTTATAAATAAGCTTCAACCCAAAACTGCAAATCCCTCCTTGCCTCTGTCTTTCTTTACCCAGATGTTGGTCTCTTCTTGTTCCAAAAATGTACCAAGTCGTTAAAAAGGGGAACATTCCAGAAACATAATTAATGCAACAAACAACAACAAAGAAACAATCGAAGAAAACAAAGATAAATTAAATAGAAAAGTATGTAAAAAGACAAATATCACAATATCATCCTGTTCTTTGCAGTCCACGATACATTTTCAATTGTGCTTTTTAGTTTTTTTAGAGCGTGTTTATAATCTGTGCCATAAAAAGCAACTTTTATTACCCAATGATTTAGGTTCCTACTGTAGATTCTGTACAGTAGGCAGCTGTGCTATCCCGTTTATTTGTCCGCTTTTGGACAATTTTAGTGAGTTATAGTACAGTGCGAATAGAAGCGCAAAAAAACTGATGCACTAACGTCACAGAGCTAAAGCCCAAGCCATGCACCAGGTTTGAAAGTACAAAATAAATGCAAATCTTTACCAGATTATATAGCTTTCATTATTTAAATAGTCAATACGAACGAACAAGCTCATTTTGACAGTACACACATTGACGCGGCTATAATCACACATCATTAAAATAAATGACTTGAGACTCCCAATCCGGTGGCTTAATTCAAAGCGCCTGCATTTAAATCGTATGTGAGACATATTAAACAGGCTGTTAAAAGCAGATACATGAGAGGAACACGCAGTCGGACGAAATGTCTTAATCGACAGCGATTATAGTGTATACTAAAAACATAAACACACCTTATCAAATCTGAGTTGCCGGTGACCAGACCATAACATAAATGTACCTCAGCCGTCTCCGGCTGACCGTTTGTAACAAGTAGCTCACATTAAGAACTGTGTAGACCAACGTACCTCAGTCCGGGAAAACGGCATCCTCGTTAAAATAGAGAAAAATGTTTATTTTCTTCTTTTCTGAAACGCGATTTTCAACGGTTTTATTCGTCCGTTCTCTGTATTTTAACCGCCTCAATCTTCAGTCAGTCAGGCGCGCTGTGACTGTCGCGCGCGCTCAGACTCTCTCGCGCTCGCTCTCTCTCTCCCTCTCTCTCTTTCTCCTGTCACTCAGAGCGATGCGTCTCGCGCGCTCTCTCTTAGCGCCACTCCACCCCTTCATCTCGTCACCGTGCTAAAGGATTTTAACCTGGACCACTTTCGGTCGAAGTAGTATTAAAACATTATAGCGTTACCTTGATGGATACAATTTTAAGTGGGTTTATAGCGAAGACATGGTGTGTGTATCAGGATGAAGATGAATGCATAAATAATCATTAAATAAACTCTCTGTCTTTGTAATAGCTGTAACATAAATATAATATAACTTAACTGTGGTTTATATATAGAAAAACAATGCTTTTAAACAATTTGCTTCACCAAAATACAGTAACCGCACTTAAACTGTGGTTATACAAATAATGCATAGATCCACCAATTCTATATTTTTAAAGTAGGCCTAAGACTATGGTACATTTTTCGAAAAGTTGCTTGTTTGTGTTTTATTTGTATGTTAAATATGGATGAATGTGATTGTTTACAGCATTGTAAGAGTTGTTTTTTATTCGTTCTTATGTCATATTAAATTTTAAAGCATGGCATGTTGTTTGCTCTAAGGACCAGCCTCTAGTAGTGCACGTGACGCAGTGTGTACAGAATGCATGTCCGCAACTGTCAGTGCACTGAACTGTGGAGAGAATTGATTTTGACCTACATGTCATTCGGGCCGGCATATATAATATATACAGAATGCGGATTAAATGTTTATGAAGCCATCTTTGCCATAAGTATGTGGAACGGTGCATACGTGTGTATGAATGCGGTTGTATGTAGCAGCCAAGGTGTCTGCAGGGTTCTGGAGTGTCAGACATTAAGGACATCTGTTCAGACACACACCCGACATCTCTCTCACTCTCCGTGGGTCTCACCCTCTCTCCCCGGTGACAGGCTATTTCAGAAACACAGACTTCCGTTCCAAATTCTTGACCATCACCTCTGCTGAACAAGCTTACTTTCGAATGATTTATTTCTGATGTGTTTTCAAACTAATCGAATTTCCAGCAGATTTGTGAAAAGTTTAAATTATGTCGGAAAAGGGTAATGCTTTTCAGGTTTATGTTGACAAATTATTCGTGTTAATTTTAAGGCAGTTACAAATGCAAAATTTCGAAGGTTAAGGACTGTAGTTTTCCTAGCGGGAACTTTCCTCTGCTATTTTGATAGATAATTTATAAATACAGTATGAATCTCCTTCAGTTTCTCTGTCTTATTTTTGTGTGTGTGTGTAAACTCATGCTGTGTTCTTTCTTTTTAGGGAAAAAATTAGTTTTTTCCAATCTCTCCAGTTTTAGTGTTTTTGTGCATCCAAGAAAAATACTGTTTTCTTGTTTCTGCTGTGCCTTCTTTCCTCTCTTGATCTCCTTTTATTTTCTACCTCCCTGCATATTTATTTTTCTCTCCCTCCGCCTCACTTTTCTTTCTTACTCTCACCCACAGCGTTCTCTCTTTCTGTTCCTCCCTCTGTTTTTCTTTTTCTAATCCTTTGATCTTAATCCTGACATGATTTTGCTGTTGGTGTATATTGCGTCTGTGATTTTGAAGAATCCAATTGACACAAAGAATCGGCTCAAGAGGCTTTTTTTGTTTATATTCCTAACCTTGGTATTGATCTTCATGGACACTGTTTTCCCTACGGATCCATTTCATCTGCCTGAAGGGAATTCTTAGAGTTCTGAATAAGATTTTTTGAATGCTTTTTCAAATACAATGTGATCATGTCAATACACCTTACAGCTATTTGTGTATGCGTGTGTGTGTTTGTGTGTGTAACCATCATTATCATCTCTGTGGTACTAGAGATGACATTGCACACAGAGTTTAGGCAGATGGCAAATCTCTCTCCACAGGGTATTATCAACTTACAGTCTTCACTCATTTTGTCCCCCACTATTTCTGTTCATGTTCTTCCTCATGAATATCTGATCATCTTACTACTAGTATTTTTTTCTATGACAGATGGAAGAAAAAAAGAGCCGTCACTTGCAAATTACATCTCTTTTCTGCTCCTTTCTCCCCATTTCGTCTGTTTCCATCTTTCCCCCTTTGCCCTCCCTATGTAATTAACTAGGTTTCAGTAACAAACCTTTGGGCTTTGGGGTTGCTATGGTAACCTCGCTCTCCATACTGTTTTCTGTTCGTCAGTCTGTCTCTTGCAAATGTGTGTGTCGTGCTTTTTTTTTGTGGTTGTGTGTGTATTCAAAATTGTGTTTGTCTGAGCTTGTATTGCCTCCATCTGGTAAATTATTTGCGGGCTCATAAGCGCATCACTCATCATGCGGTTTAATGTCCATGTGCAGAGGTGTAATGAATTTTAAATGGGAAAAATAATCAGCAATCTTATTGCTCATTTGTGTTGTAGCTCCGCTGTCTGATCATGAAACAATACTGTCTGTTTTACCCTGCAATGGTCTCAACTCAGACTCAAGACACTATTTGCAACAAATATATTTTTTTTTATTGACTTTAAACTGAAAACATTTATGTGAATTAATTATTAATCAGGTCTTTGCAATTTGAGTAAAAGTTATTTTGACAAGTATAATTTGTGAAATTGGATAAAGGCATATGTTTCACCCGTGACTTCAAGACCTTGCTTTTTACTGCATCGATGCGAAAGTCAATCACACATTGGATGACCAGTCTCAAGAATATTTATTTTTCACAGTCTATTAAGGCAGAAAACCATATAAGTCATCATGTGTTTCTGTACTTTGGTTCCGAGTAACCATTGTCTGATCAAGTATAGCACATTCAAAGCCCTCATACAATCAGGAATCAAATTCTCCTTGATCTTCCAGTATAACATTTCTGTTTAATATAAAATGTATTGAAAATGTTATAGCTTAGGATTCTCTGAACTTAAAATTAATGATTGAGCGTTCTGTAAATGTTTGGCTTGTGTTGTTTCTTTTTGTAAGCCTTAATAGCCTTTACTGTATGTCCTTTTTTAAAGTTGTGCAGAGGCAGTATCTGCCAATCTCATATTAATCCTGAGTGCCTAAACAGTAGTATTGCATACGTCATATCTTTGAAGAGTATTTAGTTTGATCAAATTTATAAAAGAGAGATACAGCTGTACGATTATTTCTGGAAAAACACGAGCTGCTAGAGGTGGGACTAGTGGGGCGAGTGGGACTACAGCACAAGCAAGCTACACATCATAACATCAATACCTTCGTGTTTTGTACATTATGCTTTGTATTTGTATTTGCATTATGTTTTGTACACGCCAATTGCCAACAAAACACAGACATATGACTTAGTTTGACTTACCGCGTGCAGTTCATGTCTGGCATCTTTTAGCACTGGGACCGCGCCATCTATCAGTTTCAAACGATCTCCAAATCCAGCATTATATCCACCGTTTATATAACATCCATCATTGAAATGCAGTGAACAAACAGACACACCTAAACTTCACTATCGCAAGAGTAACAAGCTGCAGCGGAGCCATTCTTGACGCAGCGCATATAATCTTGATGGTAAGGGGGTCTCGCTTGATGGTTCTTTCGCCTTGCCGCTGTTTTCCAGGAGAATGGCCAATAAAAGGAATTGGATCCCTGTGACGACACAGGGATCCAGAATGATAAAAACTATCCGAAACAAGTTGGAGTGCTGGGGGAGTGTATAAAGTACAGAAATACTACCTCATGCATCCATTTTTTACAAGTTGAACATGTTAAGCATGAGAAGCCAGCACGTTTAACAGTGTAAAGAAATCAGAATGCATGACATAAGATGATACCTGTCACAGAACGCACAACAACGCCTCCTCCTGGTGTCAATACCCGATCTTTAAGGACAAAAAGGGCAGCACAAGCTATAATGAACGTGCCAGCAAACCTTAACCTGCACGAAAGAGCTGTTTCTGATTTCACATGCAAACCGGGTGTTTACATAAATGTTTACATAGAGGAACACAGCAGCAAAAAATGACCCATTTAATTTGTCTATCTGTCTGTCTATTCATCTAATTGTTTAAAATTGTGCACAATTGTCATCAATGAGTGTTTTAAAAATATTAACAGACTACAGATAGAATAGATACAACGGAATAGAGAACATTTCATTGGTTTTCTGAATCAGAATATTAAACAGACTACTCTGCCAATTACTTGTTATCCTTGACCTTTTCCTTTCTGACTGTATTTGCTTTGTCAGTCACAAAGTTATTAGCAAAGTTTCTGTTTACATTTTTTGCATTAAATGTCTCTGACATATTCTCTGAACCGTTTTCTGTTTTCTCTTTCTGTCGTTTCAGCTAACAAGACACTGCTGGGTGGAGGAGGAGGTGAGTCGATTTTCTTTCCCTCTCTCTCAAAGGTTGAATGAGAAACGCGGGCACTACATTCATGCTCAAGAGGGGAAAGACATTAGAGGAGAGAAACAGTAGAGAAGTGAGAGGAATTAGAAGGTGGAAGAGAGCAAGTGAGAATCAGCAGGTGGAAGCTAAGGTGAGACAGTGAGAAAGTGTGTGTGATGGGAGCTGTTATCAGCCTGAGGGTTTACACATTTCTGAATTTAAACAGCCGATCTCTGATCGCCTCGTGAGTGAGAACAGAAGCTCTATTTGAGGAGCAAAAGAGCGATTAGAGACCCAGCGAGATGAAACGAGCGCTAAATTCTTAAACCATCTCTGATAGAGCTACAAGCCTTCTCCTCCCGACACGCACACATACCCACAAACATCGACAAGAGAAAAACAATTCATCAGCAGATTCTGAATAAAACGGCGGAATTATGGCGAGACGGTGCTTTTTCGAAAACGTTTGCTCACTGTGATGTATTAAAAAGTCCTTTGATCTGACAAGACGGTAGATCTTCCCTGAAATACAGTAAAACCTTCAGATTCCTGCCTTCTGTCTGTATGTACATATATTCATCACACAGCCAATGGCATTAAGGTTAATTCTAAACTAATGCTGTTAATCAAATGAAAATGTTTATATGAATGTGCAGATTACTTAATCACATTACATTCAAATCACTCCACTTAAAGATATTTCAGTGACATTATAATTGTGATATTTTGTCAAATTAAGCATTCATTACAAGTCAATAAATTTCTCTGAGGTAGCTATTTACACAGTCTATAATACTTTTTGTACACATGCGAACGGCCTTTTTTAATTATTGCATAGTGTCTCTGTTTTCCGTTGTGTTGCACCATGAGCACCACATGGATACCATGTTTAAGATATAGTTTTAGATCGTGAGAATGTACCCTGTATGAACATCCCCTTATGGGTAGTTGACAAATATACCATTTGTGTCCAATGATGTGACATAGCAAAAACAAACTTTTAATAATGTATTATTTTATATTATTCATATTTATGACATAAAATAGCATAAGAGAGATTTTATCTAAGCTGTCACACCATTTATGGTTTATTTCATTTCAACCCATACACAGCTGCAAATAAAGTAAGAAACAAATCCAAATTTTCATTTAATCAGCATTTCTAGATGTATTGGGGCCATTCCAGTCCAGTGTTTTTTGAATTTCACAATTTTGTATTGAAATTTGGGAGAAATAGTGTTAGTAGTTCACAGAATAAAACAAAAATAATAATTTGACCTAAACACATACCTATAGATAGTACATTTAGAAAATAATTGTATTTTAAATGATTTCTTAATATTTTCTGCGGTAAGAGATTGCAAAAGATTGATCAGTTAAATTGTTTTCTGGTAGTATAATATGGTAAAGAATTTACTCTTTGGCTCGATTCATTTGTTTTGTTTATATTCGCCAGTCTGGCAATTTAGCTAATTTTAAAGAACTGAACATTACCATTTCATTACAGTTGATAACATATCAATACCACATGTATTTGTATAGGAAGACAGGTAAATATTGTAATTGCTTTACATTTAACATATAAACTACAATTCATCAACTTACTGGTATTCTCCAGAGGATGTAAAAACATGTGTACAATTACCGAGTGCTGCTCTTTTAGTCATTAGTTAGGGGCTCACGATTCTCTGGTCTTGGGAGAATCTAAATACCCATTGTGTAACATTCAGCAACTGTTTTGTTGTTTAGCTTAGAATATCCACTAAACCCTAACAATAAAACTTGATTCTGATGCTTACCAACATTTATCTGGGTTTTGTCTAAGGGATACAGCTACCTTCACTGGGCATCCACACTTCAATACTGCATCATTTTTGTCACGTTGACAACAGTCGTATTATTGTAAGGTTAGGTTTTGGGTTGGGGTAGGTGTAGGAATTAGCCAATGCAATTTATTGTAATTATATGGCAAGATTTTGCCACTCTTCCAGCCATAGCTGTATCCCTTCTAGCCACAACCATTATTCGGGAAAATGATCTCTATGGAAACAACTGTGCCCAGTTTGCCTTAGCATATTTTAAATTGGAGAACAAACTTTAATGTACATCTATCTGTGTGGCAGGTGCATACGTCTTTTAAAATGTATTGCAAGACCTTATGAACATAATTTATGATAGTAAAGTGCTATGCAAATCAACAGAAATGTCCAACTTGTTGACTCAGTATTTTTGTGTACGTGGATGCACGCGTGTGTGTTATTGTAAGCATGTGCCGCTCCTGCTCTCTGCCTGTGTTAAGTGCCTATCCGTTAAAGAATCAATACTTGTGATAAATCTGCACTTGAGATTCCTGGTCATCAGAACTGCGTCTCGCGCACAAACGCAAATCCAGAAGTCCGCACTGCTGTATATTGAGCTGGGTTTTTATGCAGTTCCTCAAACACAAATGGCAAATGGGATTGATTTAGGCCTGACCTTCACCTTCATTTTCAACCGAACTGTCAGTCCGTGCTTATGCATGTATTCTCTCACTCTCTCTCATTTGCTGTTTTGCTCTTCTGTCTCTCTGCTCTTCCCCATCACCTCTTGTCTTCACTCCCTAACACTCCAACACTTCTGTTCTCTCTATTTCTGTCACGGGTATGCAAACACACCAGCTTCCTCGCACTTGCACTCTCACTCTCTCCTTCTCTTTTGTTGGCTTCACTCCTGAGGTTTGTTAAGGCAAACCTGGGTGATAATTAGGCAGGGACAAACGATACATCAGGGAGGACACAGCCTCAGAGCGTTGCATGCAGAGAGAGAGAAATATGAGGGAGAGTCTTTGCCTGTTGGTGTTTAAGGCAGGAAAAGCACTAAAGCTGAGAGAGCAAAAAAAGGAGAATGTGTTAAAATGATAGAAGAGAGTATAAAGAACGCTTGGGATGCTGTGTGTGGTGCTGTAAAGAGATATATATGTTTTGTTTTGCATAATGTTTCTGAGACACTTTTATGCATTTACAGTGAGCGGAGAAAGACTTCACTGCAAAATATAGCTTTGTTTATTATCCAGTATAATATTCTTAAAGCGATAGTTCACCCAAAAATTCAAATTCTGTCATTAACACAAAGTATATTTTGAAGAATGTTGGTAACCGCACAATGACCGTTTCACTTCTATTATATGGACACAAAATCAATGCAAGTCAATGGGTATTACCGTTGTTTATCAACATTCTTCAAAATATCTTATTTTTGTTCTGCCGAAGAAAGAGAGTCATACAGGTTTGAAAGATGTTTATTTTCTTAAACTGTAAAACAAGACTAAAAGAAATACACTACAAGGTGTTACAAAAGGTTCTTCACAGCGATGCCATAGAACAAACATTTTTGTTTCACCATAAAACCATTCAGTAGAAGGTTCTTATAAGATTTTAACTTTTTTATATTCTAAAGAACACCCTTCCATCACAAATAACCTTTTGCGAAACAGAAAGATTATTTGGATGTTAAAGGTTGTTTATGCAACCATTAAGCCAAAATGTTTCTTTTATGGTATCGCGTAGAAATTCCAATTTACTTCTCTGGAAGACATCAGTCAGATCAGTCCTGATGCTCAGAGCTCCAGATTGCACCGTGACATTAAAATCTCATTGGGATTGCTGTTGTGTTTGTGGCGTAAAGTTGCGTTTTGGCATATGGCTGTTAACTCATTAAAGTGGATTTCTGGTACTGATTTTACCTACTTAGAAAGCCACACGTGCAGTATTGATTGTGTGTGTTCCTCCGGGAGGGAGCGGTTTGTTGGTATTCTGCTTGAAAACCCTAGACGCCGGGCAAGTGTTTAGAGAGAGATAGTGCTTTGGTGTCGAGGGATTTGTGACATCGGCAAGCAGATATGCCAGATCCAATCAAATGCTCTTACTAATGGCTGCCATGGTGACCAGCTCAGCCAATAAGCGAAGGCCTTTCGGGTACACTTGTTAGTGCTGCCCAGGCCAAACTGATTTAAAATTGAGAACAACTGCCAATGAACGCTTTTGTTTACGTATTCTGTCTGTGCTTTGATCAATGTTTATGTGTATCGATCGCATGGGGTTGCACGCAAGAAGCAAATATGATGCAAAATTAGATATGTTTATCATATGTTTTTTCCATGTCACAAACCTCCTGTCAGGTAAGCAGAAAGCCAATTAGCACCTGCTAACAAGATGTCTGTGTTTAATGTAAAAGCGTGTGTGCAGGTTGCAATTACACAGGAAGCCAAGCTATTCCCAACAGCCATACTTCATCACTGCTTTTGCATCTTTTCTCTTATTCCTTCCTCTCGTGCTACTGTTCCCCGTTCCAAACCCCTAAGTACATCCTCCCATTTTCCATCGTTCTCTCCACTTCCCTCTATGGTGTTCCTGCATTCCCTGTGTGTATTATTCTCTGTCTGCCTTTCTTGTTATCACTCAATCCCCCTCGTACAAATTCTGAGCACATATATGAAAAAAAAGTGTCAGGGTGCTGAAAACCCTTGAGTAAAACTGTAATGGCCCTCAAATCTCTGCCGACAGTACTGTGAGAAATCAGAATTTTTTGGGTACTCAAGAAATGAGAAATAGGGGGTTGGGCTTTTTAAAAGCCCTGGCATTAAAGTGTTTTGCATTTAAAGTACATCACAAGTGCCTAACCTCCGCTAGTCTCAGGCTCAGACATCACGCCCAGAGATTCCACCCACAAATCTGTTCACTGTCTGATGCATATTGCAAACAAAACCGCAAATCGTTTTTTGTCTAGCAAGTTTTAATCAGATTGGATAATTCTGTGTTACTTTCAAAAGTGTGCAAATTTAAATTAGTTCAAGTTTGTTTCTTTGCATGTTGTTTCAATTCTGTACTCACTGTGTAATATTCTCTGATAGATTACTGTCAAATCTTTGCAATTTTATTGTTTTTTATTAAATTTTTTCAGTAGATGGGGCCATTCATCGTGGGGCTGGTCCTCTGTTGATGAAGGAATGCGCCACCCTGAACGGCTGTGAGACGGGGGAGGCAAAGATTACCGGAGCTTACGGCCTGCCTGCAAGATGTAAGTCGCTCATGAAGCGCAGCGCTCTTCGTGCAAGATAATCATGCAAATGCCAGATAAACAGCAGTCTGAAATGTTTTGAGCTTTTTAATACACAACAATGAATTCAAAATCAGTTGTTGAAATCAAATCCAAGCATTTTTTTCGGTATCCTGGATAGATGAGACGGAGAATACCATTAGACTTGTGTTTACACTTGATTACATCAAAGTCAGAGTGGCGCTTTTACAAAACTAAATTAGACTTTATAAATGTCACAAAGTGCATTTTTTTTCTCAGATTTTCAATTCCTGTCTTTAGATTGTTAGCAGGTGTTGTGCAACCTCTCCAGCGAAATGTCAAAAGCTAGCGTACATGTCGCACGTTGCCATATGAATAAACCATCCATGCGAACCTTTCTGCCGATCACTCTCCCTCCCACCCGCTATCTATCTATCTCTACCACCCCCCCCCCCCCTCTCTCTCTCTCTCTCTCTCTCTCTCTCTCTCTCTGTTCCAGAAAGTGTTCAGTAATTATGTAGTCAGACAGTGTTTACAGAAGCAAGCGCACTTTAATTTATTCGCACACTTAGCAGTAATTTCCTTGTCTAATTTATGATCCCCCCCACCACCGTACCTAGCTGTTCGGAGAAAGAGATTGCACACGCTGCTGATTCTCCAGCTATACCCCCTTCACACACGCAAACACACACATGCAGATAAACATCACTGATTTGCCTCACCCTTCATATCCCCTAACACACACATTCACTCCAGGCCAAAATCTCTGTTAGGTTTTACTTGGACTTTACTTGATTTTTCTCTCTATCTTGCTGTTGTTCTTTCTTATCCCTTGTGTGTACTGTACTGCACTAGAGGGATTAGAAGAGTAAATATCAGCAGTAATTGTGGGAGTGAAATTAGTGTTTGTGTATGACTGAGATAAGTACACATTACTTCTATAACCACTTATTATACATTTTTTAAATTTATGAGTGTTACTTTTTCTTTTTCAGTGTTTTACAGTATTTTTTTGCGAGTTAAAAATTGTTTACTTAAAAAAACGTACATTCGAAGTCACATTCATGTGCATAGCATAGAAATCAATTTCCAAACTTTAAGACCGCGTATGTGCAATACTAGAAGTATGCAAGCAGCACTTATTAAGGGAAGTTAAATTCAGTCTTACGAATTCAAAATGAGATTGGAGTGTTTGTGTAAAGCATTGTCATGTTTTGACTGCCTCCGTTGAAGTTTACCCACGTGCCCTCGCATCTGCCGCTTGTTGGATGAGGATAGGGGAGTGTGTGTTTGTGTATTCTAGTAAAGCAGTAGTATAGTAATAATATATAGTCTGCCAGAGTTGAAGGGACGAGTTAGAAACCCAGCGGATCTCATTGCTGTGTGTGAACGGTAAAATCTGCAGCTTCTGTCAGTCCCTTAGTCCACCTGTGTACCAATACAGGCTTGACTAGGGACGCAACCATACAAATAACAACCATTGCTAGGGGGGAGAAAGAGAGCGAGAGGAGTGTATATCAATGCACACACACACTCGTATACTGTCTCTGAGCCCTCTTTTCCCTCTGTGGCCAATTAACACTAATTAAAATCCACACAGGCCAATCGAACGCCCACTCTTCTCTCCTGTTATTTAACTAATCCCTCTCTCTCTCTCCATTCCTCTATCGCTCAGAATAGATGAATAACAAGGTTCAATTACTTAATTATATTTATTTAACAATCCAATGAAATACATTGTACACTTACAATGGCCTCAAATATCACACTGTTATCTCAAATTATATTAGTTCGCAGCCGTCTTAAAATCACAGCCCTTTCTTGTCGAAACCAGCCAAGGTGAAAGACGGGGAATCTATTGTGCGGCCCATCGTGCTTGATCGGGCCAGTCGCTACGGGTGCATTTTAACATGTCTGTCAAGCAAATTTGAATTCGAGAGAGAGAAGCGAAGAATGGGGGCAGCGCCCCTGAAGTCAAACACTTTAAGACTTTTCAGATGATAAGCAGTTCTCTTGCCCTCCTCTGTTTGGCCGTTTTAGATGTTTGACTTTAAATCGACGCACCTGCTCATCTACCAGAGCGGAATGAGTTTGGAGCAGGGTGTCTTTTTCTCCGGGGGGTTGGTGGGTGAGGCCAGGGCCTCCCTTTGTGCAGGAGACAGGAGCCTTGGGCTCGGTCTGCCTGAGTGAACAGACCTTTAACGGGAAAGGAGGGAGAATAGGAGAGGAGGAGAGAGGGGAGCCGGAGGGAGGAGGGATTGGGAGACAAACGTAGGAGTGATTTAGAGGTTGATAATAGCAAGTTTGGAGTGGATTCGTCGATTCATTATGGAAGTTGTCAGGGTTTGGTGAGTAGTTTGGGGGCTGCGTAACAATAGCTTTTCCCAGAGCGGATCTAGAAGCTGGGTGTTATACTAAAATAGAAAGGTTTATTAAAATGCCAGCAAAATTACCACACATTTAGGAATGTTTTGGGTTTAATTCAAGTTCAACTCTATTGAGAACATATGTTCGCTGTCCTTTTGAATCGTCAGATGTCCAAATTTGTAGTTTTTTTTTAGATTAGATTCAACTTTATTGTCATTACACATATACAAGTACAGTGTAACGAAATGTAGAGGAATTTTTAGGAAATACACAGTTTTTTTAAATAATTAAATCCTGTGTTGTCAAAGTTGAAAAGCATGTTTAACAATTTATCGGATAGGTATTTGCAAAACCCATTGTCAAACATTAAGGGTGACTACTAGTAATGATTTATGGGCAAAAACTTAAATCACGAAAAATGGAGAGACAAGGTTTCAGAAGGACAGCAGTGATATGTTGATTGATGTCTATTATCAGTAAAGAAGCACAGCAAGGCTTCAATATTTGACTAAAGAAAAACTAAAATTGCATGCTAACCTGCAAGAATAAATGGACATTCTGAAGGTGGGAGAGCATTTAAGATCTGATGTCTTTTGAAATAACATTGACAGTGAGTCACTAATAATAATGATTTAATCTCAAAATGAAAAATCACAAAATATGGAGATAATAGGTTTCAGAAGGTCAGCAACGATATTTACAATTATTCATTTGGCAGACGCTTTATCCAAAGGGACTTACGAGAAGGAAAGCATATAAACATTTTGACAACACGCTAAACAGTACCGTGAGTTTACAAAGCCTTGCTACTAGGAGGATTAAATCTGAAGTAAGCAAAGAACAGAATGAATAACAAGATTTTCTTTTTTTAGACACAAGATAGAATGCTTAGAAGGATAGAAGGATAGAAGGATGCTGCAGTTCGGGTGGTGGCTGGCAGCTCATTCCACCAAAGGGGAACCCAATGAGTAAATGTTTTTGCAAGCGATTTGGTGCCTGTATAACCAGGAATTCTGTCTTGGAGAGGTTGATATACAGGTGAATTTTGAGGGTGAATCCATTATAAAATAATTTTAATCTTAGCTATCTCTTTAATAAAACAGGACGATTTGGTTTGTTTACGATATTATTATATTATTATTATAGCATACCTGCATTTACACTTAAATAAGAGCACTTAATGATGCTGAACAAAATCTGGAATTTCAAGTAAACATATTAATTTGATTAACAAACAACTGCAGAAAACTGTTCTGCATTGTTCCAGCTTAACTTAACTCATGGATATGACATAACCATCTGCACAGGAATAATGAAGGTAATGCATAACCAGAAGGTCATCTGCCAAGAGTAGAACAATATTACAGCCTTATAAAGGGACAACAACAGCGCAAATAGCAAACATTTATTTATAAAGCTGATTGAACAAAAATGCAAGCCTTCCAGGGCATGTCTAGTCCCATTGATTTATATTGAAAGTGCATTATTGCGCATGCAGTTATTGTCATGTATTCCGCATGTTTGCTAACCACTAGGCCACAGCTTCCACAGCATGTTTTGAACCTTTCAAACTACTAACACCGAACAGTAAAATGTGTTTATTCCTCCAGCACACTGTTCTAAAGTTACTTGTGTGTGTTTGTTTCACAAAAATGCAGAGAAAGCGGAGCAGCGTGACTTCTAAACCTCCCGGCTGTTTTCTTTAGTTTGCTTTAACCCCCAGCAGCACCTGTGTGTCTGCGGTGATTATGTCATCTTCCTCTCCCTCGACACCCGCTTTACAGATCATGTTGTGCCACAGACGTAACACACTTTCTGTGACACTGTACTTCCAGTGAAACACATGCCCGCTTTTCCCTGTTCATCAGTCTGTTGTTGTCTTTTGCACTTTGTGTGTGTGCATGTACGTGTGTGAGTAATGTCTCTGCCCGGGTTGATGTATGATGGTGCTGCTGTACTAAACAAACAGAGGTGGATCGATGCTGTAAACACTGCAGAGTGCAACGGTAAATAAACGCAGCCGGACAGCAGAGAGGTGTCAGGGAGAGGGGGGCGGGTGGATTGGGTCGGCGAATGAGAGAGTGTCACAGTCACTGCCGGCGGACGGCTGGAAATCCGAAGGACGAACAGGGCAAAGGGGAGAGATTGAGGAAGTGACACATGAGGACATGAGCTTTGCAGAGGACAGATGGGTGAATGTTTTAGACAGAAGCTAGAAAGGGAAACAGACACATTAGCTACGTTCTGACTCACATGGTCCTTACGCAGCAGTCAGTGCTCCCAAGTCTTGCAGTGTCATGAAACACAACGCTTAGGTCAATTCAAACATGATGATGTAACATATTTATTTACCCTTGTATGCTGTTGATGTTTTTGTTATTCGGATAATGTTTGCAGGTCTGGTGGACCCTAAATATGATTTGTTTGTTTTTTAAATCAATACAGCCATAACAATGTATAAAAATACTAAACACGGACAAAAAGGATGTGTAAATTGTTATCACACTGTTAGTGTTATGGCTTTTAACACATTATGTGTCATTTTAACACATTTTGTGTCATTTTAACAAATGTTTTGTCATTTATATATTACAACATATTAAATATACAATTTTTAACATTTTATATTTAATAAAAGGGACTAAACAAGTTGAAGTAAGCAACGCAAAGATGTGTAACAGAGATGTTTTGTAACACAAAGAAATGTGTTTTTAGTACGGATGTTTATTTTAACCCAAATAGAGGAAACAAGGATGGTTCTTGATATGGTTAATAATTTATGGTTTGTCATTTACCTATCAAATTTTTGAGAAAAAGTGCTAAATAAAGACAAATCTATGTATTGATCTTCAATAAATATTAATGCCTGAGGTAAACGTTTTTATAATTTATCTAGTAAACACAAGGGTTAAGTGTTTATTTAAATAAAATGAACATACTTCCTTGCATATAATTGTGAATAACATGCATCCAGAAGTACTTCAGAAAAAACGTATACAGTATATTGACATAAATAGTGTAATGTCATTCTTAAACCCTTAAATATAGCGATAAATGACATTTGCGCTGTAAGGAGTATAGACTTTGAAATATTGAAATATTTTCTCCTGCAGCTTAATGTCAAAAGGGTCCGTAAGCAATTTTGGGGTTTATATCTTTCCACATTCTGTGAACTGATTTATTGAGCCAAACTTGTTTCCTATGCGGTTTGCAGTCCCGTTCAGATTGAGCATATATAGTATGTTTTGTATGATTTAGAATGACACTCAAAACGGCCAAATGCCCTTTGAAGTCCACTTCGCAGGTCACTATCGGGCGATCTGAACGTGCCTGCTGTTTAGCTGTGTGTAAATGAGAGGAGGAAAGAGGAAATTGGGATGGAGGAGACAGGATGGAGACAAGTGGGGCTTCACTAATTGAGAAACAGATGGCAGAGACGAGAACAACAAACAGTGGAGAAGCTTTAGTGAATAGAGAAGAGCGAATCAAAAGTCTGTTGCTTTCTTTAAGTCTTTCTATTAAAAATGTTATCCTTGAATAAAAACCAAGGATACCAGAAAAAAAACCGAGGTTATGAAAAACATTTCTCATATTTTCTGGTTTCTAAGTATGTTTTTGTTGCATGCTTTTCACTTTCACAGATGTAATTCACACTGTGGGGCCGATAGTCCACGGTTCAGTGGGGGAGAGAGAAAAGGACGCCCTTAGAAACTGTTATTATAACTGCCTACAAACAGCGACTGAGAACAACCTGCGGACTGTGGTGAGAGTCTGATCAAACACAAACACAAATGCTTTGCTAAGATACAGCTCATTTGATCTAATCTGATTGAATATTTATGCAAAATAGAAGCGCGAGGACTTCCTTTTCGAAAACAGATGAACAGTGAATCTGTATGTGAAACTGTAAATGTTAGATACTGAATTTTACACGCTCCATGCTAAATGTATCCTTCTCCCATATGAATACACATAAACCCGTACATTTCATTATCATGTAAAACTCTCACCCTGGATTACTCACATCTCATATCTGCTTCACAGTTTAAAATTTTAAATGCCATCACTCCAGTCATAACACAGTACATAACTCGCGCTCATCCGGTGCCCTTACAATTTTATATGAATGTACTAAAACAGTCAAGAGCTGTTTCAGTTTATTTCTTTCAGCGATTGATTTATTTGATGACAGGTTACTGCATATATAAAATATTTCAACACAGTGCCCGGGTTAGGATACATATAGGATATAGGACAGCTGAGGTTTCTTTTTAAGTTGTTTTTGCTTATGTGAATAGAGTTTTTTGTGAGAGATTGTTGTCTTTAACAAAGTGAGATAATGTTTTAAAAGTTAACCTCTTAAATCTTTTACCTTCAGTCACCATCGTGTTAAAACCCCTAAATTTCTGTCGTCTTTGGAACATTGAATTAATTATTTTACTGAGCGTTTTAGTCACTCTTTTTCCTAACAAATTTGATTATATTTACTTTTGACTTTCTTATTCACTTTCATTCCATGGCAAAAAAAGATCAAGGACGTTGAACTGTAAATAGTACCAGTTGAAGTACCATTCAAGTGGTACCGTAACAGCCAATACCTTTAAAAGCAGCGTCAGCGACTGGCTGTGTCTCACTTCATTTGTTTTAAAGTAAAGCTTTTGTTTTTAAGACCTTAAGTTCTGAGTTGCAAGTAGCCCAGTGTCATTAGTAATGGATTGTATCTTTAATGGGTTGTAATTTATCAATTTACATTCACTTTCCCTTGTAAAAGCTATTGTTGTTGTTTTGTATAAATAGGAACAACCCTAAGTGCTTTGTAAACCATTTAACATTTTTATTATAATAGCACACATTTATTTTGGGGAAACATTTAGGAGTCAATAAATAATAAATGTTACATAATTAAAAGTGTGAAAAGTTGTTTTAATTAAGTATACGTTTTATGTCTCTTTGTTGTTTCTGTCTAGGCTTTTCCATGTATCTCTACTGGAGTATACGGTGGGCATGATGTTTTATGATTTTCTAAACAATTTATGTTTTGCCTGTTCTGTTTTGTCTTTAATCACGAAGTTGTTTATATTCTTTACATTCTGTAAATAATTTTATTAATTGATCAAAGATTTATTTAGTTTTCTACAGACTCATTTATGATTAAACCTTCTGATAATTCATTAACAGGCCGAGCTTTTTGCTTATACTGTACTTTTATTCGTGGCTGATGTTTGTAGTAGAAACCTTATTTTAGTGAATCAGTGAGTGGATATCACTTGCAGTAGCATGAGGGATTTTCAGATTAAGGGTGGGATTAGACAGTCAGATTAGGAGAGATTAGGAGCAAGAGCATGTCACTGTGATTATAATCCCTCTCCTTAACTATACGTGTCAAGATTAAACACAAAAATGAACCCAGCCAACAGCTTCAGTTCTTCAAAAACAACCAGTTTTTTTTCTTAAATGTCTTTAAGACATTTTTCGGCAATACTGAGAAGTGCTAACAAGGTGTGAACATGTTGATCTCTGACACCTCTTAGTCAATCATAATTACAGCACAGTTGAAGCAATGTGCGTGTTTGTATCCGTAATAATAAAGGGCCGTTCTGTTATTTTTTCGTGTGTAATTTAGTATGGATTAATAGGAAGCTGACGTGAAGTTGACAGTTTGAAAATGAAATGGTTTTAGCTGTAAAAGTACAGCTGTGGAAAAAATAAAGAGACCATTTCAAAATTCCATTTAATCAGCATTTCTAGATGTATTGTGTCCATTCCAGTCCAGTGTCTGTTGAATTTGAACCTGTGACATAAAGTCGTGACAGGACACATGAAAACTGTGATAAAAGTCGAGGTTATCATATAAAAAGTTTTTTTTACTTTTCCTAATTACACGTACAAATATTGCTGTTGTATTGCTTAAAAGTTAATATGAACTTGTTTTCTTTGCAGTATTTGAAATCTGAAAAAATACAGAGCATCTTTTCTGTTATTTTGACCTCTTTCTCCAGTTTTCATTTTCTGCAAATAAATGCAAGTGTAAACAATCATTTTATTTGAAATTTGGCAGAAAAATTGTTTGTGGATCACAGAATTCAACGAAAATTATAATTCAAACATATACTGTACCTAATTTAATTTTGAAATTGTCTCATATCTTTTCCGCAGCTGTATTTTAAAAAGCATTATGCTGATTCGTTTTATTAATAAAATGTGTATTTAGATTTTAGGCTCTCATACGAGTTGAGGATTAATAGTACTCACATAAAGAAAAGTTCAGAAGAAATTGTGACCAGTTACACCATCAGAAGAAAAAACAATCTTGATGGTATAAACAAAAAACCATGAACAATGGACAAACCAAAAATAGTTTTTCGTATTAAATGTTTGTCTTGTTTCCCAGTAAAATATCGAAAAGCAAAAATGAAAAGGATACTATATAAACACTTATATATCTTCAAGGTATTGAGTGTATTCTTCTTGTCCCATTAGCAAATTGTTTTTCTTGCTTTGTGAATAAATCTCACAAAATGGGTTATGAACAACAATTTGCCAGTGGGATAAGAAAAATGTAACCTAATAGAAGATATATTCCCTGAAAGCAGTCTAGCAGTATTACAGTATCTTACGCAACTCTTTCTCCAGTAAATTCATCCCTTTTAAGGAAGGTTATAGTTTTGCTGTTCAAGATGGAAAAAGCGATTATGAGGATTATTTTTGTAATGCGTCTGTCGTGTTTGGTGACGTGTCATGCAGGATATCCTCCCGATCAAGCCGTCGATGTTGCCCTGAGAACAGTGAGAGAATACCTGGAGGAAAACCATGAGAAGGTGTGTACACTTGTATAGTATGTGGCTCTTTCCTATTGGTTATCTTTTTTTGCCATTGTTGTTGTTTTGCTATGAGGTACAAGCCATGGCAGATGGTGGCTGCATAGGGACTTTGTTTTCTGACTCAGCACACACACACACGCACACGCACACACACACACACACACACACACAGACATACATATATATATATATATATATATATATATATATAACCTCAGTTTTAATTGGTTCCTAACGGGGCTTGTATAGGCTGCACAGAACATAACATATACAAAAGAAATCCACAAACACATTGACACAATCTCTGGCCCCCAATGCGTTAATGTGAGTCAAGAGAAGATTTAACAGGAAATGAGCCGTCAGGACATCTTCAGCAAACGTTCTGCATACCCCACGCTGCAGCCACGCTCCCTTTATTTTCCCTTAGCACATCTGTGATCTTTTTTTTCTCACGTCTACTCGCTGATCTGTCTCTCCTGTCCTGTGCTTTCCTCTCACTCTGAGCTGCGTGCTTAGTTGCTCTTTCCTTCTTTTACTCTACAGACATGCAAAATGACAGAGACACTCTAATTACAGAGCACTAATTAACCAGCGCTTTACTGCAAAAGAACCCCACTGCTCCTCTAACCCACAGAGAAAGATAGAGCGAGAGATATCAGACAGAATGAGAGAGAGAGGAAGAATTATACGTCTTTGTTAATGTGTGCATATAAGGATGATCTATACCACTTTTTTATATTTAGTGTTTTTCTGCCTTTAAAGACAATATTGCCAATATCGATATGGTTAATACAATAAAGCCTTAACGGCAAATTATCAGACTTCTGTTATTGTTTATCATATATTAAGGTCATAATTAATTTAACCCCATGTCATTTAACACCTGTATGACTGTTTTTCTGGAGAGCACAAAAGAAGATATTTTAAAGAAAGTTGTTAACTGGCACCTATTAACTTGCATTGGTTTCGTATCTATACAATAAAAGTGAATGAGTGCCGGCGCTGTTCCTTTACCAACAGCCTTCAAAATGTTTTCTTATGTGTTCATGTGCAAAAAAACATACAGGGTAATTAATTTATTTGATCATTTTTGAGTGAACTGTCCCTTTAATATCAATTACAGAGCATGATCAATTATCTGCAAATAAGGATTAAAAAACTATCCTTCACACCTGTTTTTAATTTGAAACTTATGGTATACATTTTCATACTAAATAAATAAAACTTTTTTTAATAAATATTATACCTGAGGATCTATCTTTCTTGTACCACATCAGTTTGCGGGTATGGATATTTCAAGATCGATCGGCTCAGCTCTATTTTTTACCGTGCCAATAAAGCTTCCCGAATTTGAATCTGAATCAGACAGACAAAGCAAGACAGGATGTGTGCGAGTGAGAAAGAAAGCGTCGTTTTGGCAAAAGAAAAGGAAAATGGAAAAGAAAATAACAATGCTAGACAAGACAGAGAGAGAAATGACAGAGAGAGGGAGAGAGAATTCAGTGGCAGAGGAGGAGTGCTGGCTGGATGCAATGATGTGTTACAAGAACATGATTAGAAGCAGGAACAGCCCACCTGCCCTCGCCACTGTTGTCATGGAGATGGAGGTTCTAGGATGCTGGCACAGATCTCAATGTATTCTTTTTATGTTGTTTTTTCACCACAAAGCATTTGGGACTGTTGCTGGTGTTGTGTCAAGGACAGTTAGGTCATTGGCACAGCGCCTCTCCGGCTAGAAGGCCCAGACATTTGAATATGCTTACCAATTGTACCCGAGTGATCTTTTCTAGTGGACCACCCTTTCACAGGGGAGATCATATGACTGAAAAAGTCTGTACATTGAAAATGTTAAAACAGGGTAAATGAATATAATTTTGCCAAATACATTAGTTTGTTGATCCCCAAAATATGAAAATAATTTAATTTACTCACCCTCTTGACATTTCAAACCTCTCTGACTTCCCTGAAGATTATATTTTAAACAATGTTATTAACCAAACAGCAACGACACCCGTTCACTAGCATTGGTTTTGTCTCCATACAATAGAAGTGAATGGATACAGTTGCTGTTCGGCTACCAACTGTCTTCATGATATTTTCTTTTGTGTTCTGCAAAAGAAAGAAAGTCATACAGGTTTGAAATGACATGAGGGTGAGTAAATGATGATATTTTTGGAGCTTTCACTTTAAGGCAGGCTTACTTCATTACTTAATGTAAACTTACTACCATGAATTCTTCTTTATATTCATCTTAATTCATTTCACCATTTGTACAAATACATTCAAAATCAAGTTGATTAAAATTTATTGATTCACCCTGTTGTTATTCAAAATCAATATGAATCTCTTTCGTCTGTGAAACACAAAGAAGATACTTTGAGAAATGTCTCAGTCGCTTTGTGTCCATTCAGTGGAAGTCAATGGTTGTTTGGTTATCAACGTTCTTCAAGATATCTTATTTTATGTTGTTCAGAAGTTTTTTTCAAAAAGACATTTTCGGGTGATTTATCCCCTTAACAATGATTAATACATGCTGTAAACATACATTTCCATTATTAGTTCATGCATTAACTACCCTATTGTAAAAAGGTATAAACAAACAAAACTGCAGGTGCAACGGAAGTCTTAAATTTTGCATCCGTCATGTTTGTTTTTTACAAACTGAAGAAACAACTGGAAATGATTTTCCTGTTGTTTGTGGAATTGCATCATTATGCTTACGAGTATTGCCTAAAGTGTGTGTGTGTGGTGCTCTCTGTTTCTGTTGTAAAATCACAGCTTGAGCTATTCAGTCTTCATTCATTATTTATTTCTCTCTTTCTTGTTTCGTCTGCTGTCAGTTGGACCGGGTCATCGTCTGTGTGTTTCTGAAGTCTGACAAAGAGCTGTATGAAACCAGACTGTCTGCCTACTTTCCACGAGGTGTGTGACTGACTCACACACACACACACACACACACATTTTACAGTGACTTGTATCTATACTAACATTATTTGAATCAAATTTAACGTGAATTAAATATGTGTTTATTAGGGCACTTTTTTGTACATTTTCTGTTTTCAACATTTTACACAACATTCACCACTAACCTATCTGTCGAATGCCATTATTATTTAGCTTAAACTATTTCATAGTCCCCCTTGGAAACAAAATGTACCCAGTGGTTCTATCCTGTCATCACATTACTAAAATATTCGTTTCAAAGCCTCCTGGCCAGACTGAGACGTTCATGTAGAGGAACGGATGATTGGTGGTTTGGACTCTGATGTCAGTTGTGTTTTGAGACAGAGGGCACAAACTAATGGAAGTTATTCTTTCAGCTCAGCTGTCATGCGACAGCTACGCATGCTGCTCGTGCAGCTAACAAACTAACACCGACTGCATTAGCATTTTAATGAGATGCAGTGTTAACATTGTTAAAGGAAATTAATTCAAGAGCACCACACTGACTAATTTAAAATGTTATAGTACTAAATTTTATGACTATATGAAATACTCACAAACGTGCCGAAAGCTGAAACTGTGATGACACACATTTGTTTCATTGTAACATCTTGCATAGCCAAACCTCCAATCTGTAGTATTCACAGATATTTTACATGGCAGTGGCATCAGTGTTCATGTCTGTATACAGTGGTTATTGCTAATGTATGTGTGCACTTTCAGCTCTATTAGACCTGTTTTTCACCTGCAGATTCTCCACCAAAGAGCAAATTATGAGAGGATGTCATAGTTGCTGTGGAAACGCCACACAAGTTCAAGCCTCTTTCTGCCACATCAGTGCATCTCGCTACCTGATGTAGTCTGACAAACAGCAATAATAGCTGCCCGACACTTCCTGATTCATACGCATCACCCAAACATTGCTACGCGTAATTCAGTTTCTGGATAAATTCATGTTGCTTTGAAGTTGTGTCAAATGTTTTTCCACTGTGTTGAAATGATATAAGGTGTTCTGTGTGAGTATTGTTTGTATAGACTTAATTAATTAAATTGTGAATTAAATCTAAGGAAATCAAAAGTGCACGTCAATGCTTGTAACGCTTAACCTATAATGAAAGTGCACTATTTCTACTTCTTCAGTGTACTTCCTGTCTTCCAGTATGATAAAAGACTCTCATTAAAGTCAACTCCTCTCTCTGAACTAATGGCTCGGGCCGCTCTTAATGCAACTTTCATTAATTACACCGTAAGCCTTTGAGTTAATAGTATAATGTCAGCAAATGGATTTAGAACAGATGAAATATCTTAATATATTGATGCGTATTGATTTTGTTTCCGTGTCGAACTAATTCCCCTGTCAGATGGCAAGAACTCCCAATTGTTACGTGATTTATTTCTTTCCTGCGGTTTGAACATCTCGTATAGCCGTTTCCAACGAGATGAGCCTCCTTTCATCTCAGCATGCCGCTCTATCTGTGAAGAAGGGAGAGAGATGAGTTTAATAAACTCATCTGAAGCAATTTTCATTTTTTAATAAGCGACAGCCAACTCAGATACTGTCATCAGGCGAGCGTCTCCAAATAATGAGAGCGGAGGGGGGAACGAAGGCGAGCGGATGAGAGAGGACGCGAGGCAGCGTTCTGCAGAGTAATTATCCTAAATCCAGTCTTCATCACCGTCCCATCAGCACTTAGCTCTTCCTTTCCTCCCTCTTTCAATCCGGCTCTCCGGCCCTCTCTAGCCCTCTTAGTAAAGTGTTATTTAATTTGCTGTATTGGCACAGTGAAAGCAGCCAGTGTGGGGCTGTTGCTGAAATAGGAACCCTTCAGTGAAGATGACGCTGGAGTGCATCCTATAGGCTAGCGGTAGAACGGCAGCGAGAGATGAGAGCTTGCCGTCTCTCGTTTTTTGCCGCGCACTCCCCCTTATCTGTCTCGCCCGTGCCCATCGGTGCTCTCATTTTCAACGATCTTATCAGCACGCTTCTGTCTCTCCCTCCAGCTGCGCTTCGTGTGTATTGTCAGGCGCGGAACATCTGATTCTGTCAGTCAAACCGAGCTATACCTCTCGGCCCTGTCGTTTTATCCTCGTGTTGTGGACACAGATTGTCTGTGTTTAAATGTGGTTTGATCTTGTAGAACCGGAAGCGTCGTGTTCTGGTACCTCTGGTTGGTGGAGGATTGCGCGAGTGCAGCAAAGGTTGTAAACTGGATTCCAAGGGAACACAGATACAACACACACATGAATTAAAAATGCGCAGTAAGTTTATTTTGAAAAAAGCGTCTGTAAAGGAATTACACATTCACACGTCTTAGTCGAACACAAAAGGGGCTGTTATGAACATTTATCATAACAGTTTCCTCACAATGAAAATGTCTAGTAATCACTGGTTGTCAAGTTTAGTTGGAATTTAGTTTGCTTTATTTGCCTAATTCAGAAACTTTTCTTGCAAAAAAATACTATGCAAGCTTATTATTCTGGATATTACTTATTTATACAACTGTGAGGCAATGTAGCGCTATATGGCCTCGTGATCTGTGCTACCTTATTCATTACAAAAGAGCACCCATGCTTATAAAAACATCACACCCATGGGGAGAACAGAAAGATCTGAGCGAGCAAGTGAAAGAGTGTAAGAGAAAAAAAGCTTGAAGGAGTTATGGGTCACCAAGTGTTGAGTGGGGTGCTGATGTTTATGGATGCTGGAGAAGACGCTGGCGGGGGTGGAGGGGCTGCTTGTGAAATGAAAATGGATCTTTAGCAGAACCCAGGACACTCGGCTGTCCCTCAAGATCAATTCACTGATTTACTAGTTGAAAGCCTGTCAGAGCCGGAAACACCAACATTGAAGGGGGTAAAGGGTAAACCGGAGGTGCGAGGGGGGTGGTTTGGAATGAGATGTTGAACTTAAAGGGATAGTTCACACAAAAACAATAATTGTATTTAGTTAGATTTGACTCTTTCTTCTGTGGAACGCAAAAGATATTTTGAAAAATGTCTTGGTGGTCTTGTGTCCATACAAACTAAATGGGGGCCAATGAAGTTTGGTTACCAACATTCTTCAAAATATCTTTTGTGTTCTGTAGAAGAAAGTCATACAGGTTTAGAGTAAGAAGATGGTGGAAAGAAGATGGTGGAAAAAAAAATTTTGTGAACTATCCTTATGTATGAGGAAAATGTTTATCAGAAAATGTTGTGTAACATTTTTTTTCTCAGACTTTTCTCCTTGTGAGAGCAGAGTTGAAGGTTCCAGTCGAAAACTCATCTGTGTGTCTTTACAATTCCTTTAATTAAATACGCAGTTTACTTTTGTTCTCCAGTAAACTGCAGCAGCAGAACACGTCGTGAGAGAATTATTTTTAGTGAAGTTAAGCTGCATCTCCTGCAGAGCTCTGTGGCATCTCTACCTATGTGTGTGCGTATACGTGTGTTTTCTTTTTGTTGGTGTCTAGGCTACTGAAATATTTAAGATGTTTGCTTACTGTATTGTATGAGAGTGGTATCATGTCTGTCTGACAAAACTGTAGCGTAAATCTAATATTACTAATCTAATATTTAACAATTGCAGGAATCCCAAAGCACATGGAGGCAGTTAAAATAAGATTATAGTTTGTTTACCACATTACTCTGTTGCAGTATGACATTGAAAGTGTTTGTTCAGAATATTCATCAAAGATTGAGCATTAAGAATTAAAAATGGAAAAATGTATCCATGCAACCAATTACAAACAAGTTAAAGCACAAAGATAACAGTATAATAGATTTGCATCAATAAAACATTGCTGTCTGAGTTGTGCACAAGCCCTAAATGCAGTATTTGCAATAAAAACTACACGGTATGAGCGCGCTTGCTGCGATAATGGAACACTGGGTCATTTGTGAGCAACGCATTTTGACCACGAATGCATGACTCCATGTCTCTCTATTATTAAATGGTATGTTGTATCTCTGTCTTGTTTCATTATATGTTTGTCATCCATCTTCAGGTCTTTGCGAAATGCTAAGCCCACGACACTGAGTGCAATGACTTTGATGGATCTTTTCAATGATCTTAACACACATTGTATTTTCAAGAATCTTGCGTCACTTTGTTTTCTTTAGCTTGTGATGTGTATGTCACTTTGACAATTTGCAAATTATACTGTATGTTTGTATGAAAATGTATAAAGCGTCTGCTAAGTTGACTTGAATTTTGTTCATTTTAAGAAAATTTGAGTGATGCATGGCTGTCGAGAGTCCACCTTACTTAACGTTTTTAAACTTTCATTGTTTTGGGGACACACACGTATATCATTTTCAAATCTTATCGTCTGCAGGGTGAAACCCGTATGTCTATTCTCTAGAATAAATATTACAAATGCTGGAGGAATAATAAGTATGGTAAGTAATAATACTGACGCAAGCTAATTCATGTAAATCTCCACAATTCAGAGTGTGCAAATATGTGTTCGATTTGAACAGAACCAGTGTGATTTAATGCATTTACATATTTAAATAAGGTGAAATTGTATATAATTAAACCTTAAAAACTTTTTTTGGTGTTAAATGTTTCCTAGCACGTGTGTTTATCCAAATGTGATTGAAACGGTATGTGTGTGTGTAAGTGGATAGTGTCTGAGTGCTCTCCTCTCACCCACCTCGGTTTTATTTTATTTTTATTTTGAATGTTTAATGTATTAAAAGTGGCTGGGGTAATGAATTATAATCTTTAATGCAGAGAGCGATCGATACCTCCACAAAATAAATCAGCTTTTTACTGAGAGCGTCTAAGCCTTTTATACACTGGAGGAGAAACAAGTATGGGAGGGAGAATTTGGGGGGGTGGAACGGTGGCGCACCAAGCTGTTAATGAAAGGAATAAGAGAACGAATGGGGTTAGATAGGAGTGCTTCTGATAGATATCCCTATGAAAACATACTGTGGTATTACTTTGGTATCTGATAGTTATACATAGACTTTTTACCATGTAGCATGGTATTTATGTGGTACTCCGTTGTACCTCCAAAAAAGCTGAGCATGGTACTTTTTAGTACTTATTTGTAAATAACTAGTGATCATATTTCATAGATGTCAAAGATGTACAGATAAACATTGTGGTTTCTTTGTTCCGATAGCCCTATCTGAGAAGCAATCAGGCTTGAGATCTCAAATAATAATCATTCTCCTCTCAACCTAATGAAGGCTACCCTCAGGGGTCCTCTAATTTTAGCCTTGATCATGCCAACTTCACCACCCTTTTTGTTAGTTCAACACATCAGCCTGAAAATGTGTTTTTGTGCATTTGGCTTATCTCCTGACGAAAAATCGATTTACAGAGTTTAGTCCTAATCTTTTGAATGCAGCGTCTTTATGTCATTGTTTAAAATGTGGTGTACTGAGTGACAGTCTCTGATCTCTCTGAATCATCGTGCTCAGTATATCATCAATTCATCGACAAAATGGTGTGCAGACTGACGCATTTTGATTAATGTTGCCATGACAACTGCATAATTCATGAATTGTATTAGCGTTCCATTTGTCGTTTTTGAGTTATGATTCACCCCAGCCAAGGAATGTAAAAAAAACGTTCTTTGCCTGCACCCTCGTTGTTTTAAGACCCCCATCATCATCATCTCCCTCCTTTCTAAATGTCAGAGTATGTTAAGTGTCAGCTTCTTTCCAATGAGACAGCATGAATTCATCTGCTCTCATAAATATCTTGTTAGCATCACTTTGTTTGGACTCTCTCGTAACCATACTGATGAAAACACCACTGGCATTCTACCCCGGTTCAATTTCAAAACAAGAAAAACTGATTTCGAAATGGTCTCTTAATTTTTGTAGATTTATATATTTTCATACTTGAGACACCATGAATATTTGATAAAAATGTCATTTTTTATTGTTTTAACAATATATATCTTTGTGTTTATTGTTTTTACATATTGTAAGAGCACATAATTTGATTTATGAAAGTAATAAAACATTTTTTTAAAATAATGTTTAAATTTGGATTGTTTTTACTCTTTGTGCTCTGCGTCATGTGGCTTGTCAAAACTGGAGTGAAAGTCTAAAGGAGAGAGACAGAAATATTTAGTGTTTTTAACATATTAGAAGATGTCAAAACATGTTTATTAAATATATTTTATATATAAAAATATATAACCAACCTTCTGTTCCTGATGACACACGACTAACATCTGAATGTTCAGGTGAGATATTTTCTTCGCTCTCAACTAAAACAAATACAGATATTATTCTCAAAACAAACATTCAGAAATGTCTTTAAAAAAATCTGATACTGTATATCTTTACAGTTTTTGTAAAAACCTTCCCAATTTTTTTTTCTCTTTAGGAATTTCTAAAGAAAAAGTTAACAGGGAAAATGTTTTGCACCTGTACCATCATCACCCCATCTTCTCTCTTCATCTATATCTTTATAGTCCCCCTCACCTCTCCCCTCCTCACTGTCCTGGCTGGGTGTGGGGCTGCCGTCGTGTTCCCAGATGGCTGTGGAAGCTGTTTGGGACGAGCGCAGGCGGATGCGAGGTTGTGCGTGCTGGTCACCAGGACTGAAGGACTGGGAGACTCCTCCTCTGCCCCTGCCGAGAGCCCAGCCGTGCCTGGAGCCCAACTTACGCCGACCAGACCGCAGATTCATCTTCGGCTGGTCTTCAGATTCAGCCTGGGATGAGGCTCTCCTGAGTACACTTGGAGAGACTGGAGCACTGATGGGGTCCCGCTCATGAACTAAAGGGTGATATAGTCAAAGGTGTATTTTTGATAACAATAAATCTTTAGAACAAGATTTTGTTTAAAAGGAAAAGGTGAATGATATTTTGGTCAATCTTGTCTAGCTTGTTTTTCACTCCTAAATTGTAAAAATGTAAATTATATTTTTCCTTTAAGAAGAATATTAGATCAAATAAGATTTTTTACATTGTGACACTGCTGTATAGGACAATGAAGTCCCCAAAACTCTCTGTCATGCAAAATTACACAGTGTAAGATAATTATTCATTACACAGTACATATTAAAATATTCTGTAATAAATGTTATAGTGCAAAAAATCTTGATGGTATTATTATGGTAATATTGTGGGGTGAAATATGATGATGAATTACACAAAATATAAAATTTCATTGACTTGCCTAAAATCTCACTGTTGTGAAAACAAGTTATGTCCATGACACGTAACATGTAATGCATAAGCTCTGTTAGTAAAAGCACTCTCTTAAGTATTTATACCCCTGTAAAAATGTATAGCATCTTCACTCTGTTGTACATAACCAGCACAATGATCATCTGATCTCCGAATTCCATGCTATTGCTCCCTCACATCAACACAGAATTACTTTGTCTGGTTGTGATCCAAGAAAGAAAAGGCGTAATGTGGTAGGATAACAGCATCATTCATTGTTATGGGCTTTGGGGGACCTTTTTGTGTTTTACAGAGTCCAGGGAACCCTGCAGTCTTAACTTATTGCACTCTCTTCTACTCTGTGGTGTTATACGTCTAATGTTTTCACACAAGCACAGCTCTGCGGTTCTCACCGGGCACCGTGTCTGAAGAACCGGGCGCGCCGTCCACGGCATCTGCAAGGTTCTCTATACTGCCGGCGGCAATAAAAAGAGCACGTCCTTCTTTGCTTCCACCTTTCGGCTTGATAAGCTTCTTCATGCGGTCCGCTATCCAGTTCGACTTCCTGCGGCCACAAGACAGTTAAGTTGATTTGGGGGTTGTACATTATACAAAGGTAAGACAACAGTCAGTTGCAATGTTTGAAAGTAGATAATAGAAAAAAATGCATTAAAAAAAGAAGTATGTTTATATACTGTAATGTCATATTTACAGTTCCTGTTGTGCAGTTATGTATTTGTTTAAAATATTCAAAGTGACTAGGTGGGCCAAAACAGGACCTAGGGGGTCTTGCCTTCCCTGTAATTTAAACACTGAGTAAAGGCATGAGTGCATAGCGGGAAGGTCTGCTAGAGACAGATGTTAAAGGATGACTAACTTTGGCTGTTTGGGTGGACACATGCCGGGCAGACCCGGCTCCAGAACTCGATATTGATCCATTATCTTCTCCACCAGCTTCTGCTTCTCCCTGCGCAGCTCGCTGAGCTTGTCACTGGGGTGGAGAGAGAGATGGACAGATGAGTGCGAAAAGATGAAGGCTATTCACAGATGCAGGTGGTCCACTGCTGGAAGCCAATGTTTCACTATAAATAATCATTATTGTAAAATAGGACTGCATAAAGATATTGAATATACAGTAGCCATTGGTGTGCTATGTGCAAATGTATTTTTTTTCCTGTAAGTAGAATCATCCAGCTGGTTTTGGTACATGTGGAAGTGTGTGCGTTTACAGGTATTCTCTCTGCTGGTTGTGGTGCTGGTCTTTGCTCTCCAGACTGCTCTCCAGCAGAGCTTTGTTTTCTTTGGCTAGATTGTGGTTCTGTTCTACTAAATGTCGGTTCTCCTCTTCCATGTTCCCTTTCAATTGGGTAAGGAGCTGTAACACACATACATACATAATAGGGCCGTGATTATCCAATTATTCACAGTAAAGTTAATGCAGTTTATATTTTTCACTGTTCAAATTATTTGTCTTTTTATTGATTATATAAACCAAGGTCCAGAAGCTTTAACCTTGCATATTTATTTAATCATTATTTTCGTCGCTGTCCTTTCAAAGTTTCCAAATTTACAGTTTTTCAGGAAATAAAAAAAAAAACACTTCAATTTTCAAATGATAAAATACTGTATTATCAAAGTTGATACGTTTGATCAATACATTTAATTGGTTAGATATTAGCAAAAATACTGTGACAAACAAAAAGGGTAACTTATAGCGATCACGAAATATGAAGATATGGAAAAGGTCTCGGAAGGACAGCAGCAATTTGTTGTCAAAATATATATGTAGGAAAAACTGCTTGAGATTGAGAATTTTGTTTGAACTTTTGCTTTTATAACAGTATGAACTCAAGATGGTTTGAGTGAAACCCAGCAGAATATGAGAATGCTCAAAATAACATCTCGTGTGTTTCAGAGGAAGCAAAGAAATCGGACATTTTGTAAAAGACGGGTTTGTAGTTAATGTCACACATTTAATTAGTGACCTTGAAATAGTGAAGAATCTTATGTTCATTTAACATCAAAATCACTTTTCAGTGTTTTCAAGAAAAACTCTCTGAATTGAAGACCTCGCTCTATAACTTTGCGATGCTGCGAAAATGTGTTTAAATGTTCTCAGACCTGGTACTGGCTGCTGAGACGAACGTAGTTAAGATCCATATGTTGGTTCTGTTCTTTAAGGGAATTGAGTTCTCCCTCCAGTTTGGTCCGTTCAAGCTGTGCCGCACTCATATCTGCCCGCAGAACTGAACTCTGAGCCAGCAGATCGGACTGAACCTGAATCCACTCCTTCTGCAGGCTCTGGTATCTACAGGTAATCAATAGAGTCGATCAGTCAATCAATGGGGGAATCTCACAAAGACCGTCAAAAACATATCCGGGTCAAAATCAATAATAAATATCAAAATAATAATAAAAAACTAAATACTGCATTGCTTGGGCTCATTTGTAAGTCTTAGTGATTCAATTGGGCCGATCTTATTTTCATTATGCGAACATGTTTGGGGGAGTAAAATACAGATGTGTTTTTGTGAGCTTCACCATTACAATCTCTCAATGCAACCATTCATCCATAAAGCTTATCGTCTAAACAACATCTGATCAAAGCACCAATCTAACTAACACACAGCTATCCAACAAACTTCACATGCCAAATAAATGTGTTCTGCCTCCTACCGAGCCTGTTATGTAAAATCCTTCCTTTCATCCTGCTTACAAATTAACAAGCTTTACAAACATACTTTTACACCATGGCAACGACTGATAGAAACTGCGGCTGTGACTCATGCTGAGGCGAAACTTTGGTGGGCACTTGACATCACTTCCTCTTTTCTTTGAATCTGCTTGACTGTAACTTCAGCTCGGTGTTGCGGTCACTTCAGTAACGACTTCTCACCTTTCATTGTCCATTCTCAGTCTCTCCAGCTCCTTCTCACTCTCCAACTGGCCATGTGTCACTCTCTCCATTTTCTCTCGCTCCATACGCATAGATTCTTCTGCCTCCTCCAGCTGAGCTTTTTGATCTAATAGTTCCTTGTATCTAGACGGGCACAGTATTAAGAGTATTTTACAAGACTGGAATAAAAGGTCATTTGCTATATAATAAAGTAATAGATAATTTACTGTATGTACAAAGTGTATAACTGACATAATGTGATTAATAGTGTATAATTTTATGGATGCTCCGTCCTTATACATAAATTAGATTATTTTATCCAAAATGATTTACAGTGCATTGAAAATAAAAGAATTGAATCCATATTTGTTAAAATTTTAATGAACCTTTTGAAATGATATGCTTAAATATTACAAATATACATTTGTAGTGTTTTTTTGTATTTTTAGTATTTAGGCCTACTGTTTTCATGTTTGTCTTTTTTTTTAAGAATCATTTTTGTTTTATTCTGTGAACTATAAGGTAATACTAACTAACTAAGAGGAATGTCTCCCAAAATTCAAATAAAAATATTGATTTTATTTGCCTTTATTTGCAGAAAATGAAATCTGGAGAAACAGGTCAAAAAACTGAAAGATGCCCTGTATTTTCAGACCACAAATACTCCAAAGCAAATAATAGTATATTCACTTTTTAGCAGTTCAACAGTTATATATTTACTGTATAACAATAAAAAATGTATTAATGTACATACAGTATATATTACATACAGATATATCGATCTACAAAATAAGCTGGCTTCTCATGCCTTTTGCTCTTCATCCTCTTACGTGCATCATTTATGTACCCGTACCTGACCTCGATGTCTTTATAGTGAGCTTCCAGACTGCGATTGCTGCTTTTCAGCTGACGATGTTTAGCCAACAACTCTTCTAGCTCCGCCTCCTGCCTCTGCTGTAGAGCTGTCAGTCTCTCGTGGTCCCGCCTTAAAGCATCCAGACGCATCACTGACTCCTCCTTCTCCTTTAGCCACACCCTCGTTTCAGCCTCGAGAGCCGCGCAGCGACGTTCGCTCTCGTTGCAACGTGCCAGCACCGACGCATGGTCGGAGCTCAGAGTGGCCTGTTCCACCTGAGGAAAAGGAAATGATATAATGAAAGAGCGTGGCCAGTAAAATGTTAATAACGAATCTTTAAAGCCCGTATCATTTCGAGTGAAACGGTGTAATTGAAATCCACCCACTATAAAACTAATTCGGATTTAAACAAATGTCAGCTTTGAAAATACATTGCCCTTTAGTTCAGCGTCAAGGGTCCATTTCCAGACAAGCAACCCACACTCAATCACGCTCTTACCTGTAGTTTGGTGTTGAGGGCCTGTAATTTACTGCAGTTTTCTTGCAGCGAGATGGAATGGCGCTGCAGGGTCTCCAACTGCTCCCTGAGCTGAGCGCAGCCTGACTGAGACAGAGTCAGCTGAGCCGATAATACGTCCCGTTCATGCTGCAGCACGGCATTCTGGGATACAAGCAGATGCATAGAATTCAGCACATGTTATCACTATCCCTGAACAGCATTAACAAGTTTAATCAAAGACGGCGTCAGGTGCCCCTGTGGGTCCACAAATGTAATGACATTTAACAGAGCATTGTTGTTTGCGTATTATCTCACCTCCCTCTCTGTATTTATCAGTCTCTGACTCAAAGCCTCCTGGCTTCCCAGCGTTGTACGAGCTTGCTTGTTCTCTGCATTTTCTGAGTCTTCTGTTGCCCAGGGGGAGTCTGTGTACCCGGAGTCCTGGTTGTGGTTAACCTTATCTACAGTTCTAACAGGGGTCTCCTGGGGGTCTGCTGTCAGCTGCAGAGCCTCCGTGTTTGATAGAGAAGTTTCTATCCTCTGTGCGTGTGAGGGTGATAAAGTGGCCTCCGAAGTAGATTCTTGGTGTTGTGTAGCTGCCATTTCAAGTTTGCTCTTCATCTCCTCAAGTGTGTGGTTGAGTAGTGTTACCTGACTGGATAACTCTTGAGACTGTGTTTTCTCGTTAGACAGTTCCTGGTTGTAAGAAAGGTTATTAAAGTTAGACATTATCAAAATATTAAACTTGGTTTTTGAACCCACAAGATCATCTCTTTTGGATGTAGCGATCATAACTGTCATATCAAATCATAAATAAGCCAGTTCCTATAATCATCAATCCAAGGATTTTTGCATCTTAGTTTTAGAGGGATAGTCCACCCAAAAATGGAAATTCCGTCATCATTTACTCACCCTCTTGTCATTTCAAACCTGTATGACTTCCTTTCTTCCGCAAAACAAAAAATAAGATATTTTGAGGAAGATTGGTAACCTATCTGCGCCGGCACCCATTCACTTCTATTGTATGGACACAAAATCAAGGCAAGTGAATGGGGTCCAGTTAAAAACATTATTCAGAATATCCTCTTTTTTGTTTTGATGAAGAAAGAAAGTTATTCATGGTTTGACATGACAAAAGGGTAAGTAAATGATGACAGAATTTTCCTTTTTGGGTGAACTATCACTTTAATAAATGGCTTTGAGATTTTACACAGTCATGGTGTGTTTTATAGTACAATGAACTCCATTACTTGAAATAAGATCACAGAAAATCTATTTGTTATAATATGACCCCTTTAAAATTCACGATTGTACAAAACGCTTAATGCTGGGGCCAAACCAAAAGATAATCGGGCCGATTTCTTCCCTTCCGACAAACCTAGGTAAAGTCCCAATGATCTTAAACAGCTCTTAAAATAATCTTATCAGATTTCCTTGTGGTGTGATGTGTGAATGTGATCAGAAGAACATTGGAGCCGCCCCGATCGCGAATCTTAAATATGTTAAATATTTACAATCAGAAATCCTGATGTGTGGGGGAAACCCTGAAGACAAACGCACAAGAACTCGTCACATAGAACACAACAATACCCAATCAGAAAGCCAGCTGACAGAAGTATAACAACCGTAGTTATCACTTCAGCAAACCCTTTTCTTTATTCTGTCAATTTTCTGTCAAAAGCATTACAAACACTATCATCGCAATTACGAATAATTTCAATTAAAACCAGGCTATGTGCAAGTGACGGTAGTGGTTAGAGTCCGAGTGTGCGGATGCTTTAAGGTGGAACAGAAAAAATAGAGCTAGTGGAGCCAGTAGACTCTTTCGGGTGATAATGTCAGCAGCTTTTTTTACATAACTGTATTAATATTAGTTTTAACTGTGAAGACATAAATACCACAATATTTGAGTTTCAATAAAATGATTTCTAGTGCTGTGCCACCTTAAATGCTTTAGACGACGCTGCTTGAGCCATTTCTCAACGATGAATAATATCTTTTAAATGACATAAAAGGTTATATGTACACATTTATATTGAACACATATATAATAAACAAAGCTTACAGTGCAATAATAAAACACTCATTCCGAAGTCTCGAGATAATTTGCGAGATTTCCTGTGATCACAGTCAGCACTCTGTTTGAAAATCTGTTTGTTATAGGAGCAAAATGATTAAATCTAGGAATTTTTCTCCTCATGTTTGTGGTCTCTCACCATTTAAAACTCCTTTAAGATTTACAAAAATCTTTTGGTGTGAGCCCAGCATTTGAGTTGAGGATTTTTGGATTAGAAAGCAACTCGAAAAACAATTGCTGGTGGGAAAAAAAAGAGACACCAGATCTCTACTGGAAATTTAACAGATCTCCACTCGATGGGACCTAAAGAAAGCCTGTGGTGAATTGTGGAGCTCTAAAGGATTAATTTAAAGACAACACATTCACATAGTTATTATAGTTTTGTATTTAGTTTTACTTTAGTTCTATTCATATTTTAAACTAGCTTTATTTTTATATTTTTAGTTTTATATATATTTTATTATCGATTTATTGCTATGTAATGTAAGTTCAATTAATTTCCATTTTAGTTTTAATTTATCGTGTTTTATTTTCTGTAAATAATTTTAGTTTTCAGATTGAACTTTATTGCTTTATAGGGGAAGTTTATTGCTGAGGGAACGTTTCTCATTTTTATGTAAATAATACCTAGGCTAATATTTGATTTGATTTCAATCAACAGAGTTGTTTTAATAGTTTGAGGAACACCGACCTTTGTAAGAGACTCAATCTGGGCCTTGAATTCAGCGTTGATTATACTGAGCTTCTGATTTTCCTTCTGTATCTCCTCTAACTGTGCACATGTATCTTTAAAATGAGAAATCTCCTGACACATCCGTCTGTGGGCAGATGATAGATGTGAGTGATTTAAATGTAATTCTCATGCTTGTTTTTTCACAAGATCAAAAAAAACAATGTGTGTAATGTTCTGTAATAAAAGTTTGGAAATCAGGGTGAGCACAAGACACAGTTAGGGTCCTTCTGCAGTCCATCTGTTTGTCTTTACCTGTTTTGTGCTTCCAAACTGCAGGCTCTTTGGTTACTGTGCTCTAGAGCAGACGTCGTGCTTTCCAGCTGCTGTCTGAGTCTGGCCACATCTCTTTCTTTTTGTCTTTGCTCACGCCGTTGGCCGTCCAGCTCCGCCTGACACGCCTCTTTCTCCTGCTCCAATCGTGTGACTTCCAACAGAGCTTCTTCCCGGCCTCTAGACAGAGAGTCCGCCTCCAGGCCAGAATCTCTGAGTTCAGCTTCCATCTCTTCCTCACGACGCCTTGCCGACTCCAAAGTTCTCCCTTGCCTTTCAAGTTCTGCCTTTAGGTTTTGGATAGTGAGCTCTACCTGATCACCCTATGGGAAAACAGTTTGGTCAACAATTAAAAATAACCCATATTGAGTCCAACTGTCATTAAACCTTTACAAAGAATGTACTGTATATACTTTAGTTATTTTTTACACTTCTACCCAACAATCCATAAGCTGTTGAATATTAAAATCACCTTATTTTAATATTCACTCATTGTAACGGCATATTTTTAAGGCAGGCACCATTAATCACAACCTCTCGCCAGACATTCAATTCAGATCATGTGTTTTACAGAAAGCCCAACAAGGAACCTGGCTCACTTTGCGTACTGCAGCTCTGAGCGAGTCTATAGTGGCTTTGAGTGTCTCTCGCTCTCTTTCCAGCGCGGCTCTGTCTCCCTCTAATTGAGCAATCACGGCAGCCTCCATCTTCTGAAACTCCACCTGTCTGCGCAGACGCATTAGTTCCTCCTCCTGCTGCATAGACTCCCCCTGCAGCACCTGACAAATAAACACAGTAGGCAGTCATGTAGCAGATGCCTTTATCCAAAGCAGTTCACACTGCAACAATCTCGGATTAAGAGCCACGCTCAAGGGTACAATGCTGACAGTTTGTTTCTTGTGGGAATCGACCCAGCAACCTTACAGTCAGAAGTGTGCATAGATCTGTGCTGGGACAGGGGTGGGAGGTCCAAAAGGGTCCTCAATCTATTACTTTAACAAGGTGATTTATTTTAAGTACTCCTCTGTGTATGTTTACAACGGTTCAACTATCAAAATGACTTCAGCTGTAGACGCTTAGACACAGGTGCTGTGGAGTTTAGAAAGCAAAACAGTCCCAAATGATATCATCATCGCCCAGTATGACATCATCACTCATTATGTACAATCGTTAGGTGTGTTTTACTTTAGACTTCGTGTTTGACTTCAATCATTCTGCGTGTGACATCACAGCAGTCTTGACTACGTACTGTGATGTCACACATAGTTCAGGCTGCATGAAGTCAACAAATGCTTATTATGACATCACCAGTGACATTCATAATGCCATCATTTATTATGACATCATCACCCATTACGATATCATCACAGTACACTTATTTTGGCTATACCCATTATGATATCATCGCTTGGTGTGGCATTGGTGGAAACGTGTTGTTATTTACAATAACTATATATTTTTTTTACTATGACCAAATGGGCATATTACATTTTGAAGAAATAGTGCTTAGCATTTTTGCTTTTATTGAAGTAGTGAAGCACATTTTAAGTTCCAGCCTTAGTACAGTATTTCAGATTGCTCATGTATGATGGTTTGGATGCTTTTTTAACCTATTTAGGCAGTAGAGGGTTGTAGTAAGAATACTGGATGTTCTTGTTAATTGCTAATGGCATGTAGCCTCTGTTTTATTTGGTGAGTTGCCATTATCGACTGGACCATTATCTGTTTTTGAATGGATAGTGAAAGAGTTTTCACTGTGCTGTAATGAAGTAATTCAGGTTTTTTCGTGACAACATGTGGCACATTACCTCTATTTGTTTTCTGGCCTCCGTTAGGGTTTCCGACGCCTTCTTCAACCTCTGTTTTTCAGCCTCAAGGAAAACCATCTTGTGCTCGGCCTCCAAGACCTTCTTGCTTTGCTCTGCCAGTCTGGAGCGGAGATCTTGGGCTAGCGTTGCCTGTCTGTCAACCTCTTCCAAAGCCTGCTGAAGTTGGTTATGCAGGTCAAGGGTGTCCTGGGAGAATTTCTCTTCCCCTGTCTCCATCTGTGTGATTGTCTGGGTGTCAGCGCTGTGCTGGGATATCTCCTCTCTCATGTCTTTCTTCTGAATTTCCTTCTCACCCTCAGCCTCTCCTCTCTCTCTGCTTTTCATTTCATCTCTAACCTTCTTTTTTCTCTCACTGAGGATTACGTCGCCTCCCTCTCCCCCCTCTCCATCCTCTCTGAGGGTTTTTATTATTTCTCGTTCTCTTTCTTCTTTTCTGTCCAGTCTCTCTTTTCTTGTGTCTTTTCCTTCACATTCTCCTCTTGGGATTATTAGCTTTCTCTCTTCGTTTCCCTCCGAGAGTCTTCCGTCTTCCTCTAGGTCCTCCTGTTTCTGTTTTGTCCTCAGCTCTTCCAGACTTAACTTCAAGTCGGTATTTTCATTCTTCAGATGCTTCAGCTAACAGTTGAAAGAGAATTGAAAAAGCCTGATTCAAAAGTTGAGATGAGGACAAAGAAAAAAGCAGACAAAACACTTACGATAACCATGTTTAAAATCCTCTTCTCTGCCTCAAGTGGCTTACCTCTTTGATTGTGCTCTGAAGCTCTTGGGAGAGTTGATCTGTCCGTTTCTGGAGATCCTCCTTCACCTCAGGGGAGTTCCTGTGTTGAGCCTAACATGAGGAACATGAGAGTTTAATCATCGGTCTGTATGTATGAGATGATGAAACTGCGGAAACACCCTTGACCACTGACCTCTTGTTCTGCCTGCAGGTGCTCTAGTCGTCTTCTCAGTTCAGCGTTCTCATTTTCAGCTCCCAGAAGCCTCAGCGAGGAAGCCTCGGTTACCTCTTCACTCAGAGGTTTAAGATCTAAATCACATGAGGTAGACACATGTGAGCACATACAGTACAAACCAAAGGATAAATCACTCACTAAAGATGATGTCATCTGTACTCACTATGGGGTTTTACCCACATTGAAAACAACTCTGTATACTAACAGTATATATATACTATATATTTACCATAGTATAGTATACTGTAGTAGTATTTTATCTATATTAAAGTATTTGTAGTATTAACTGTAGATAATTGCTAAACAGTATACTGTATTATACTTTACTATGGTATGTTTCAAAAACACTACAGTATCCGATAATTTTACCACAGATTACTATAGTAAATACTAAAGTACACCACAATATTTTTTCATATGGTAAACCCAAAAATAAAAAACTGAATGGGGACAAAACAGTAGTCTTCTAGATTTGAAGTAGTACATAACACAAGGTTTTGCGTTCTAAAATATTTGAGAAGATATTTATTGAGTATTTAAGTTTTCCATTTAGTTTTTTATGCTTAGCATGCACTCCCATTCATTTAAATTGTAAAATATTTTTTTGTTGAATTGTTCTTTAAGAGTGAATGTTAAAGAAACAGTTCACCCAAAAATTATATCATTATTTACTCGACCTCGAGTTGATTCAAATCTGTATACATTAATTTTTTCCAATGAACACAGAGAAAGATATTTGGAAGAATGCATATAATCAAACGGTTCTTGGCCACCATTGATCATCGAAACATTTAAATGGTAGTTAAAAGTTCCCCAGAACTATTTTCCTTGATAAATTCTTTCAAATATCTTCTTTTGTGTTAAACCGAACAAAGAAATTTTTATTCAATAGAACAATGGAAATCATACAATCATTTTTCTACTATGGTAGACAATGGTGCCTCAGAAATCTTAGTTGCTAACTTTCTTCCAAATATCTTTCTTTGTGTTCAACCAAACAAATACATTTTTACAGGTTTGGAACAACTTCAGGATGAGTAAATAAATAATTTTGTTTAGTGAACTATCCATTTAAGGCCTGTTCACTCTGAAAATGATGAGTATATAGATAACAATGGTTGTAGTGTGGACTTTGCTATTCTCTTAAAAGTAGATTTTCAAACTTCATAGTTATTGGTGTAAACAAGCCTTCAAAGATGGGGCAAGGTATACGTATTCTTAAATATCTACTGAGGTCAAATGACAGCAGGAATTACAGTTACATGACTTAACTATTGAATCCAACGATCTACCAATAGCTATTCATAATATCAAATCATGTTCGAATTATTCATACCGATCTCAGGAATGTTCATCTCCTGAACTTCATCGTCAGACTCCAGCTCGGATTGGAGGAAATGCTGATGAGTCATACTCTGGGTGACACCCACAGAATGAGCCTGACACTTCAGATCCACCTGCAGACTCATATTCATCTCCAACAGCTCGTCCACCCTCTGTCTCTCTACATCTCGCTCCTACACACATACAATTATACAGCATAACAGCATTGTCCTTAATATGTGAAATGTTACTTTTTATGTGGTGAAAGGATTTAAGAGCTCTTTTTTAACCCAACACACGATAAATATAGTTACATACACTCTCCATATCTCCAAGTTTCTGCCTAAGTAGAAGATTTTCCTTCTCGAGTTCCCGCAGAGCCGTGGAGCGTGCGCGAGCATCTGCAAGCTGCTCCTCCAGGAGAACTTTGTTTTCTTGGAGCGAGGCACAGTACTGCTGCTGCTCCTGAAGTGGACCAAGTTAAGAGAATGGTTCACTTAAAAATATCCATCACCCAATAAATTCGACATTGACTCACCCTCATTTCATTCAAACCTGTGATATACTATATTTCAGCATGATGTATATTGCTATACTACCTTCAGCTGCGTGCGGTACAGCTCCATGCTGCGCAGTCGATGTGTGGAGTTTTTCAGGTCCGCCTGCAGCTGCTCTACTCTAGCTGCGCGCTCCCGCAGACAGTCCAACTCATCCTTCAGGCCACGATTCACACGTGCATCCACCTGTAGCGCTCGGTTCTGTCAAACCCCAACACACACAACATGTCATTGATATTCATACATTATGAGGGTCTGTTCAATGTCTATGTGTTTAACTACACAAAGCATTTAATTCATTTAATAATGATATACAATGTTTACCATCAATGCAGCCTATTTACCTCTTTCTGTAGTTTCTTAATCTCTTCCTCAATAGTTTGCATTTCTTGCTTGCAGTCCAAGAGTTGATCACATCTGTCCTCCCTATTAAGGATTTTTATTTAAAAGTATTAAAAACATCTTCACACATCAATTTGAATAATAATGGTGGAAAATATCTATTCTTACAGTTCCTGTTTGAGTCTTCGTAGTTTGGCCTTGCTGTCTGCCAGCTGCACAGCCAGTCCTTCCGGAGCTCCATCACCAAACCCGCTGGACGTGGTTATATGGGTTGTAGATGATTGCTGTTCTTGATAAAGCTGTGCTATCCTCTACACATCAAACAGAAAAATCCCAAAGCTAATGAATACCTTTATCTTAATTTTATTCTGCCTGACCTACTTGCACCGAATCATGAATTCATAGAAATATATATATCTCGCAGTCTTTTTATCACCTCCAAGTGTGTGTCTCGTTGTGCGTGCAGGCTCTGAATTTGTCTGGCCATGGAGCAAAAGAGACTCTGCAGCTCTGCTCCGCTGAGGCCACAGATGTCTCCAAACTCCAGAGGCAGCACTGCACGCGGGTCCTGGGTTACCTAAAACAATGCGGATTACCAGGTTAGTAGTTTAGGGTGATGTGTGTGACTGTCATTAAACAAGAAAATTAAGAAATTGAATTATAAAATAAATTAAAAATACTTACTCTTCCAGTTTAAAAAGATAAACCCTTCAGCCTTAACGTAAAACCTTTACATAATTCTTGCACTGACCTCTTGTATGCAAAGGGCAATCTCTGCCTGTGTGTCAATGTCCAAGCATTGAATTTGCTGAATGAAAGTCTCCTTCCTTTCACACTGGTAGCAATGAATGAGTTTGAAAGAAATGAAAAGAAAATGTACAGGTTGTGCATCACTGTATTTTCTAAGGAAACTGAAGCTGAAACTTTGTTAAAGATGTATACCTGTACAGCACACCCCAGCAATAACAGTAACAGTCTTCTGAGCTCCCCAACAGCACCCTCTGTTGACAAAAAAAATCACCATGACACAATACAATGTTTAACAATTTTCACTTTCAATTTTTTACATTTTTTTCTCTAGGTAGTTATTGGAGAAGAAAAACATCCCTGTTTTAAATTGATGACAGAAACACACCTGTCAGAGGATCTCGACCCAAAACAGCAACATTTGGCAGAGGCATCAGCAACAGCTGTTGTAGATTCTCCTGAAAGAGAAAATTACATGAAAGCTGTGACAAGCAATATAACCTTACTGTCATTCCTGCCAGAAATCAGAGAATAATGTAATGCTGTCATACATAGCTATTATGACCAAATATGTGCTAATACAGCCTACTGTTCCTATCATATTACCATGTAATAATGGCACTTTTATATGTAATTGTATGTCAAAAACATTATGTTATTAACATGGTATATTTTAAACAAATAAAACATGGTAACAAAGTCACAAGTGGTCACACTCACTTATGTTACTTCCTCATACATGTCGGCAATTCACAGTTAAAATACACATACACTGTATTACTTTCTTGAGTTTGAAACACACACTTTTTTTGTGACCCGCTCCATCAGTTTCAGTCTCACTGACCCAGAAATGCATTAACAGTTTAATGCATTAAAGTAAAAAGCCAACATTTAAACTATTATAACACATCAACAGTTTGGAAGAGGAAAACATGAATTAAACCATTAAAAATATATTTTCCTTTTTACTTTAGTGCTTACAACTTAAACTGTTTATGGGTCAAAGTGAGGGCGCTATTAAAGCTATTCTCAAAAACCAAATAATGCAGGTCAATACCATAATTACAAAAGTCAAAATTTGCAAATGACTATGTTTTTTGTAAGACGGGCCTTGGCGTGATGGTTAGGATTTTGAATCTAATGCATTTAAATAATGTCCTTAAGTTGCCCCACTCCCAAACAATACATGCGTGTGCAGACTAAGCATTGTATTGTATACATGTCATATAAAAATTATAATACATTTGTTTTCTTAGCTCTTATTCTAATAATCTTGTCCGCTGCATATGCCAAATTGAGAACGAAGCAGATATTTTAACTTGCTTTGAATTAAAACAACAGTGAGAAAACATGTCCATAGTCAGGACATTTGAAACAAGAAGTGAAACCACAGTAACAGAAAAAAAGCTGTTCTACAGTTAGCTCCTTAAGTAAATTACTCTGATGTCCATTCATATGAGCGGACATCTGGATCCATAAGAAATACAACAATATAACACATTTGTGGAATTGACTTACAAATCATAATGGACAGATTGATATGACACAATTGACACTTTTGCATTTGGCAGACGCTTGTATTTTAAGCACATAAAAGTGCCTTAACTTAACAGTGTGTGTTCCCTAGGAGTTCACCCATGAACTTTCTGAATTTTAGCATGGTGCTCTATCAGCTGAGCTACAAGAACAATGACATGCTGGAATACGCATGACGTGATGTACTTCAATACCTGATAGTATGATCTCAGGTGTCGATTGAGGATGGAAAAGTTTTGGACTCTCCGAATATTGTCGTCACCCACATTGTGGTAAATTTGCTCTACCTTTGGATTGGGATCGCTGAATAAAAACAACAAACAAACATCAAAAGCTGCCATGAGCTGAGTCATTGTTGAAACAGCTACATTGAATCGTTCAAATAAACATGTTTGATTAAGCAACAATGCAAATACTTGAATTCTTTCAACTTTGAGAATGCTCATCATACATGATTCTCAGGACTTCATTGAGGTAGACTCCATTGGTAAGCTTCAGGTACTGCCTCAATGTATCCTGGGAGTTGGAGTTTACTTCCATGTACTGTTGAGAGAACGGTCCATTCTCCTCCTCACCGACAATACCCTCAAAAAGATGCACCTTGCGGAAAATTAAATGTAGATATAAAATGTAGAGGGGCGAATTGTTGATCTTATCTAGATAAATAACTAAAATAAATGACTACCTAATAACTAACTAAAAAAATAAATGACTGCCATGTTGAATCGGATTATAACAATACGGAACATAAATTGGTTACAACCTTTCTGAACATGATTCATAACTACAATATACTGAACGGATTTTTAAACTTTAAAAGGTTTTTGTTATTCAAAATCTTTCATTTAAATTGACCGAAAACACCTACCCAAGTAACAAGTGCGCTTCCCACAAACTCTTCTAATATTTCCGTAAAGTTTGCGTCCATCTTCCTTGTACCTGATCACTTGTATCTGTTACAACACTAATTACACCTTAAATAATACACTTTCTTAAAGAGATCATCCATGATTATCATGTTCTCAAGACAATACGGCTCAACTGTTTAACTGTTAACAAAGTTTGTTCTGTGCATTTCCCTTCCTTCTGTCATATTAGTCACACTTCGAAACCACACCGGAATTTAAAGTTGCGTTGCATGAAGTCTGTTCCCCTCTGTGCGTCCTCGTGTCAGGGTGACGTGCGTGTTTCTACACAGCAAGACCGCATTTCCAGCTCCAAACAAATGTAGTTGCCCACATAAACAACAGGGTTTTGGGCAGTTTTTCGTGCACTGAATTTGTGTGCATCGCAATTGCGCTAAACAAACCCTGATGATGCACGGACAGGGCCTAGTACCCTGTCTTAGTTTTGACAGCTTGTTAGGATTTGAGACACAGGCTAGGGTGGGCAAGATACATACATTTGGCAACGATAAAGGTTACAATACTCCTGGAAAATACAATTAATATAAAATATAAAAGACAAAGAAATGAATGTGTTTGGTTCACTGATTTGCGGTTTTTATTATATTTGATTTGCTTTCTTGGATTATGTTGAAGTTCTATCGAAGATATGTTAGAAACAATACTGCATGTGCATTAGATTTATTCATCTGTTAAATGAAAAATACCACAATAATGGGCGTTTAGTGTCATCTGGTGGTTCAACGGTGTATAACACCGGAAAATCTGTGTTTATCGATCGAACTCGATCACATGATCACCTTCTTTTATAACAACTATACGTTGTTAGGTGGAGGTATTTGTCGTGTTTCTGTCATGTTTGGTTTTGTGTTCAAATGCTTTGCCGACAGTATTAACTATCATCATAGGGATAAAGAGATTTCAGGCCAATGATATGACCTGTCGCATAATCCTGTTCATCTCACACACAGTTAAACACAGTCAGAAAGCTGTTAGGTGTCCATATTGAAAGAAATTGCCATATAAGTGTAAAAATGTAAATGTCTTCTCGAACAGTTAATGAGAAATGTAGTTAATGACCCAAGAGACAAAATGATCATGATACTCCACAGATCAGTTAAAAACTTACATCTTTATTTGTGGCATATGTGCAATTTCAGCCTTCTACAATTGTTTATGAAAGCAAGCATAAAGCATCTACAAACAGAACAGCATGTGGTGCAATGTACAATTCAATTGTACAATATATAAATTTAACGCCCTGTGGGATTTTTAACTTTTTAATTGTCAGAGGGGAAATGAGGGGTTTACCGGAGATTAAAGCTGAGGACATTACTTTAACATTAAATATTTGGGTAAATGTAATATAGTGAGAATGTGTTTTATGCCCTTGCTGGATGATGAAGGACGAGGGACAGTTATAAAGGTGTCAGCACCTCTGATGCCCAGTTTTACACATTATTTAGTTGCAGGGCCAGGAGCTGCAGCCGCCTCAGGATCTGCCCCCGGGGTCGTAGCAGATGCATCGCCCACCTGAGCGAACTCAAAGATTTTCATCACCTTCTCCTTGGTCTCCAACAATGTCTCCTTTACTCCCTTCTCCAGGATGTATCCCTCTGTTTCGATCTCCAAATTCTCCTGTCCCATGACACCCTCCATTGAGGTCTGCAGATAGCGCAGACTCACCAGCACAGTCATCTATAGATCAAATGGAGATCAGAGGTCAGATAACATTTTGTTCTTTTATTTCTTTTTAAAATGTAAACTGGTTTTATCTAAATCATATTTTATTGTTGTAAATGTATTTTTTTATTTTCATTGTAGTTGACAAAAAGTGTCACATGGTCATTTCCAGCTCTCTTTGTATGGAGTAAAGAAAACTTTTGTTTATTAACAGCTAATATTTAGCGAATTGATGACTTATACTATGTTAATTTCATCGATCAAATGCAAACCAAGAGCTAGTTGACATTAGCTGATCTTGTCCGTTAACAAAGTGTGAGATAAGATGTGTCATGTAGTCACTGTTACAAAAGCTGAAGGCCAAACTGTTGTAAAAGCCGAGAGCGTGGTGTGGGTTTTGGGTGCAAGTTATTTTAATGCTTAAATAATGAATATTGACACCTCTGAGTTCAGTGCTGTACTGTCAGCCAATCCTGAAGCATGTCAATATTTACTGAGTGTCGAGTGTGTGAATGGTTCGATGTGTGGAGAGCATTAGATAACACAGCGTGTTTTTCGAGGCTGAAGTGTGATGATGTAGCAAACAGAGGTCCACAAAAGGTCCGTATTTCTTTATTGACAGACATTTACTATCACAAGGCATACACTAATGTTCAAAGGTTTAAGATAACTTGCTCATTTTTTTATCTTTTAGAATACTAGTTAATTATTTAATTACATTTATTTACTAGTTAGTTTCTATCTATGCTGGGCTCGAATGGTCTGAATTTTATTCATGATTTGCGTCAAGTCAGCCATTTCAAAAAAAACTTTTTAAATATAAAACTATAGTTTTGTAATGAAACAAATTCCAAAAACGTACATCAGATTAAACGTTTGTGAGAAATATTTCAGTCACTGTGTTTTGTGTCATGTATTTCATATGTCAGCTCATACCTGAAGAAGGAAAACAGAAAGAACACCAGGGCCAATTGTGTTCATTAAACCCATGTAGTAGTTGACCAGAGCCTGTCTGCAGCCTCGGTTGTGCAGGTTCAGCTCCTCACTCTGGTACTCGTAATTATAATGGGCAGCGTTGTCCAGGAGGCTGTACTGGATGCAGGGCCGAGGGGAGGCGGGGTTACAGCAGCTGAATGGAACCCCGTCCAGCAGATATCGCCCATCCACATTGCTCCTCACACGACTGCATTGGACAGAGGGCAATCAGAATTTTGCTTCAAACATATTAAAAAATATACGCTTAATTTTAGACTAGTTTAATTTCAGAGCTTGAGTGCAACACTTGATTTTTTTTGTCTTGTATTGACTTTGTGTTTAACGTGTCCATCTTGTTTTTTTACTCACTCTTTCACTTCTTTGGATGTAAAGTCCAGGTAGCGGTTGCTGATCCACTGAACCTCAAACCAGTCCCTGAAGTTAGTATTGCCACAGCACTGAAACTCAGTCTGCAAGCGATCAATAGTCTCCTTCTGGAAGCAACGGCCTGGTGTGTCTGTATCCTGAAAGAAATTCATATCGTTAAATAGTTGTTTGTTCCCATGATTTTTTTGTGTTTCCCTAACACAAACCTTGTAGAAACGGATGCCGTTCTTCAGCCCAATTTTCAGAGACTCCTCCAGGCTGGGTTGCAGGGCGTAGCTCAGAATCATGGCCACCAACAGCAAAGAGGCCAAAAAGACAGACATGCAGAAGAATGGAGGAAGAAACGTCTTCCAGCGCGGGAACCGTGAGGGGTCCAGTGAGTCCTGGCAGACTTTACCAGCACAGATGTTGATGCCCACTGATGCTAACCCCACTGCCATCAGCAAATTTGGCACAATATGGATGTCCATATTGTGCATCACCTGTATAGAGGTTAAGTGTTTTTATACTCAGTTATAGGTGTATTTTAAGCAGTAGACAAACATTTTCTTTATTTTAACACATGTGATTTTTGCCAAGTCAGATGCTGTTGTCAAGAACCTTAAAGGAGCAATGTGGAGATTTTAGCGACAACGGCTCACTCACCCCTTCCCTCGGCTTCTTTGCCGAGGGAGATAAGATATTTATGAAATGCAGTTCAGTTAAGGGCTAACAACACAGTGAATTCAATTCAAGGGGACCCACGGTGTATGTAGATAGAAACAGCTCATTCTAAGATAATATAAACATAACACTTCTTTATGTGAGGTCTTTAAACACCTCTAACGACACAGTTATGTATATATTATATTGCATTTCTGTTGATAGATCCTCCAAAAATACACATTATACCTTCAAACCAAAATTGATTTATCATCTGCACATATAGATATCACAAGTACCATGAGACCAAGCAGCCCGATTTGCACTATACACTGTATATTGTTTGTCATATCCTTTTTCCCAACATGCTCTTCTCAGTGGTTTCATTGAACTTCATTGGCTTTATTATGGATACTATACTAGCTCAGTTATTGGTACTCACCGGAGACCTTATCTGAGTGTCAATCCATAGGATTATGTCAGATTATTCCTCTTGACAAGACAAAGCTTAGGCCATGTTACATGTGTTGACAGTGTAATGGATAAATAACAGTATCTGCAGTAATTATTATTCAACATTTAAACAATATTTAGTACATTTAGGAAAATGTGACTTAATGTGTTATAAGTAGTCTTACACACTCTTTAGAGCAGTGAGAAATATCTTTAAATACAGCGAATTATAATGATAAAAAGCTAAACCAACCCCCTCATATTGACTCACATACACACAGAATAAATAATGTATTTCTTATTTTCCCCCACAGTTACAGTAATGATTACGAAAAATATGGATCATTAATGGAACATTACACAGCGTCACAGTGGATATCACAACAGCGTGGTATCACATAATGTTAAGACTTTGGAGCATTAGCCTTATCACAAACAAAATCAAAACTTTTTAATATTTCAAAAAATGATAATGCCTGACACACTATACATAGCAATTCATTATGAATACATGTTTTTCAATAAAATACCTCTGATCTGCGATGTAGCTCAGTTTTGAGGAAGACTCCCACGGCAAAGGTGATTGCTCCAGAGAACACAGCTACCCAAGAAAGCAGCCAGAGACCCTGGGCCAGACGGACCCTCTTTTGGAAGGGGAACTTCAGTTTCAACAACGCCATACTGCTTAGAAAATGTATATTATTCATTATATAGAAAGGTAGATAAAGAGAGGAATTATAGATCACTGTGAGAGATTTAATAAAGGACTTCAATTAAATTCAATTTCTAGCATTTCTTTACATAGTTATCTGTGATTTCTAAACATCAGGATCAATCTTGTGAGACTAGATTTTAATAAACGTGTCAACAAAAAATACGAATGCAAATAATACCGTCACATGAACTACACTACAAGAGTAGTTTGAGTTTAACAATGAATTACCTTCGAGAATTTTGAGTGCACTTTCAAACCGCGAGCCTTCAATATGCTTCCTACAGTTTGGCAGCCATGTTGGGCTAGGGCTTAAAAATATGATATAGAGTATTATGTCTTGAGTGTCATAATCTTCTGTCCTCGTGTCTGATCCTATTAGACCAACTCCAATGAGAATCTAGGCCAGTGTCCTCTAAACAAACCTGCCCTTGGTTAACAAGTCCAGAGGAAGTTACAGAGGGAGGGGTTTCACTATGCAATGAACTGTAACAGGTAAAAACACAATTTAATGTGACACCCATTTCAACCAATAAGCCTGGGTTTCCAGCAGATGCACAGTTCCAAAAATAAAATTTCTGTTATTATTTGAACCCCCTAGTTGTTCCAAAACAACAGCTGAACACACAAAATAGATATTTAGAAGAATGTTTGTATCCAAATAATTATGTGGCACTATTGACTTCCATAATAGGGAAAAACTACTATGGTAGTCAATGGTGCCCCAGAACTGTTTAGTTTCCCATATTCTTCAAACTATCTTCTTTTGTGTTTAAAAAACAAAGTTTTATACCGTTTAACTACAATTTATACAGTTTTAGAACAATGTGAGCATGAGTAAATGGTGACAGAATTTAATTTTGGGGTGAACTATCCCTTAAAGCAGGTAAAATGGCTAATAGTGATTACAAAATGTTGCCTTTTTACAAAGCTTTTCTGACATATACACTTGTATATCATGAATATGATGCATATAAACAATTGCCAAATGTGGAACAGATTTGCATTGAATACTTTATATATACAGTTTTAGTCATGAAATTTATATAATATATTCTTTAATCAAAATTACACGGTAGAGCACTTTTCTCAATTATAAAGAGACTGTCCTCCTACTTGCATTGTGACCGACAATAGGAGAACTGGCACATATAGTGTAAAGTAAAACATATAGATAAAAAGTAAATGTTAATGTATACCATTAAGTGAGATATTAAAGGTACAGTTCACTCAAATATGAACATTTATTTACTCACCCTCAGGTGGTTTCAAACTATCCTGATGAACACAGAGAAATGTATTTGGAAGAATGTTAACAATTTTTAATTCTAGGACATCGTCCACTTCCATAGTAAGGAAAACATCTTTTTTGTTCTGTTGAACACAAAATTTGATATTTTGATGAATTTGGGAAAACAAATAGTTCTTTGACTATAATAAAATGTTTCTTAAGTCAATTCAAATCAGCTTTATTTATATAGCTTTATTAATTTGTATTGTTACCAAGCAGCTGTACAAGAAAAAATTAACTATAAGCAAAACATAAGGTTATGGAAGTCAAAACACAGGTCAAATATCAGACAGACTATAAATTCCTATATGCCGTGTTAATTAAATTAAACTACAAAATTCTAGCAGCCCCCCCGGCCAGGCAAACAATGCAAAACAGTATGCAAACGGTGGCGAGGAACCCAAAAGTCCATTGGAGGAGAAAAAAGCCTCAGAGGCAACCAGGCCTAAGGGGATTTCCTCTGGCAAAAGCTAGGACTATCTTGCATTATTACTGCAAGATAATTCCCTGAGTTGGAGCCTTAATTTACATATTTTCCAAATGTTTGAATCACCCACTTTTGACAGACAAAACTCTTTAATTTAAGATGACATGAATCTTTGAGACTTACATTATACAGGGGATACTTTTTCCACAATTGTGTTGAACTACAAATGAAAGCAGAAAACTAAATGAATGTATATTTTACAAAGTCACATGGTGTACACGTATAAAGCAACAAAAAAACACAACTATCTAAACAGATGCCATATGTAGAGGAGACGTCACAATTATTATTTGGGTCCCAAGAAGTTAAATCTGTGGCGGGAATTATTAAACATTAAATTACTTTCAAACTATTCTGACATTTACCACTCATTGTTGTTTATGTTTACTGAAAAATAACCTAATAATCCATGTCTCTAATTTCCTTCTTTTTTTTCTCTTGCCCACATTACTGCCTCCAGCCTATCTTTCTCCTTTCCATCAAGTGCTGGGGGAGGAATTTGGCTAAAAAAATCTTCTAGCATCCTCTGTGCTGTAAGATAGTTGAAATAATTGGGGTCTTTTTCTACTGTGACAGGACCCTCATCTCTTAAATCTCCACCTGTCTCTCTGTAGGGTCTCATCTCCTTTAAATTAAATGGATTTGGGGGAAGATCAACACAGCTGTGGGTTGGTATGGCAACACTGTGAAACTCTGTGTTCTTGCCAAATGGATGAGCTTGATGAGTTGATGACTTTGCATATGCCATTGCTTTGTAAATAGGCACATCATCAGTAACTGAAAAATGAAGTGAGTCACTCCCTTTAACCTCATGAGGATCAGGATCAGGCCCAGCCCACGGATCATGATCATGTTTCCATGGCAAAAAGGCTGTGGCAGGCTGTTTACTGGAACGCTGTCCAGTTCCAGGCCATTCAAAAACACTCTCTTCCCCCGTTTCAGCTAATGATTGGCTGTCCTTGAACTCTTGAGCTCTGTTTGATTGGTCGGTGACAAATTGGGTCGGTAAAGTTTGAGGATTTGAAAGGTGTTCCAGTACATTCCTGGAGTCAAAAGGCTTTTTTAATAACTCTCTAATCAATGAGGGTACCTAAAAAGAAATACATGAATCCTTTTATAACATAATTATAATAATATAACATTTTAAAGAAGACAATATTCAAGTTTACTATTTAACTATTTATGTTGTATATTCTACTTGTTGCACTTACGTTGATGTTTTCCAGAGAGCTGATGGTCTTCTGAGCTGTCTCCAGCTGATTGGTCAGATCCACAACCTTCTGTAGGAGGAACTTCCTTTCTGAGTCCAAGCTGTCCACCTATAAAAACAGAACAAAAACCTAAATATACTTTCTGGGTGTAACACAAGTGATGGTTTGTCTGTAGATGTTACATACATTTTCAGCTAATTTCGTTAATTAAAATCACATTAAAATCATGTAGAATGTGTTAGCACTGTTTCGTAGATATTTCTTTTCTACAGCTTATTAGTGTTAACATTACCATAGATTTGAATTTTTGCTCCAGGACACTGTTTGCCTGCTGTGAAGCAGAATAGTTCTCCTGAAGCCTGTGGATGACATGTTAGACAATGAAGGAGATAAGTTGGTAAGGTGTTTTTCATGATACCATCATGTCTATAAAATATTGTTTTTACATATAATAGCCTACATTCTTTCTTATACCACAATATATTTATTCTAATTTTCTTTATTTTGGTATGCAAATGTTGATCCAATTAAATTGATACCGTCAAACTGTTATACAAAGTCATTTTTTTTATTATAACTTAACAACCCTACTTCAACTCTGAAGTCCCTGCATTGATGCCAACCTTTTGTATTTCTCTTTAAAGCTGACTAGTTCTGTTTTGGTACACTGCAGTTCTGCCTCCATATTCTCAATGCATGACACCATCTGCAGCAGGTTCTCGTGCAACTCTTTATTGTACTGCTCCAGTAACCTGCATTGCATTAGAAACATGTGTGTTTATCTATCTCCAGCAGAAGAAAATCATATTAGTAATCAAACTCAATATTATAAAGCAGTGATATAAATAAGGCACTGTCAATGTGCTGTTCTGGTTGTGTGCACTCAATATAGGGATGAGGCAGGATGGCAGATTTGGGGGAAATAGAGCAGAGTGAAATAAGGGAGAGCTTTGGAACCAGAGCAAAATCAATACTGTGAAATAACCATCCAGAGAAAAGGGTGGAAATACTTACTGAACTGTGTCCACAGCACTGGCAGAATCCTATAGGGTCAGGAATGACAGATAGTTGAAACGGTAAACAGGGGAGGGGGTGACAAGAACAGAATAGAAAATTGATTTTTAAAGTTATACGCTGCAGGAAGGACTATTTATTGATCGCTCATCCGGTTCGATAGACTAGAACAACAGATATGACACGATGCTGCCTGTAGAGGTTATCCATTATTATTATCTTATTATTAAAAAGATTGTAAACTTGTACTTTGTTTAATTTTATAAAATCATAATGGTATATTTTAAAAATGAGTCAAAAGTGCCCCAGAATTGTTTGCTGCACTACATTCTTCAAAAACATTGTGTTGTTTAACAGGACAAAAAATATATAAAGTAATTTTTCCTACCATGGTAGTAAATTGGGCCCAAGAACTGTTTGATTATAAGCATTCTTCCAAATATCTTTCTCTATGTTTATCAGAACAACATTTTATTGGATAAATCTTAAGGCTAAAGATAAATGATGACAGAATTGTTATTTTTGGGTAAACTATCCCTTTAAAATGCAACTTTAGATGTTACAGGGGATTACCTCTATCTAAATCAAATTAACCTACATGAAAAATAACCTACCTTAAATGATAAAAAGAATTAGAATTCTCTAATTCCTCTTTTGATGAACTCACCCTGTGTGTTCTGGAGTGTCCCATGTGTTTGGCCTTGTCACTTTTCTCTGAGCTGGCACCAGTGGATGACCCTGGGGTTTGGACAGGGAGAAGACAAGACCTGTTGTGCTCCTGCTTGGTATGAAGCTGACGCGCTGGGTTGTGAGCACTTTGGCGTTCTTTGTGTTTTGGGATCGGCTCTGGGCTGATGCTGTTCCCATCAGTAAGTAGTTGAGAATATTGCCTGTGAGAGTATTTATCTGAGGTGGTCCCTTGTCTTTCAGTTTTGGGTCTGGGGCGGTGTGGTGGGGTCGGAAGACCGGTAGGATTTCTGTCGTGGTAATAGTCCTGGTGCTGCCTTCCTTTCTCTTGCGAACGAGAGCATGTGCTTGAATCTGTAGCCGTTCTTCCCGAATCAGGTCTCTTGGGCTGCTGTTTTGGTGGTGGCGCAGTGCTCTCGTGCTTAAGCTTGTTCGCAAACTGCTTGAGTTCTTCATTGGGAGATTTTGGGGAGGTTAAACCGAGGGAGCTAAGGATGGAGGGACTCATAACTTGTTTGGTGATCTCATCCAAAAACGCAGAGAACTGAAGCTTCCCTTTCACAACGTTATGTCTTGCCACTTCAGTGTAGCTCTGCTTGGATGTTTTTGTAACCTGCTCGGATGTTTTGGTAACCTGCACCCTGGTGGAAAGCACTTCCATAGATTTGGACTTCCTGAAGTTACCTTTATTTTGTCCTTCATCTTTGTTTTTTAAAATACCTTTGCTGGGTAACTGAATAGATGATACAGCCTTCTTAGATGTCTTAGATAGGTTTGCACCAAGAGCAAGGCTGTGTCCTAGGCTTGCGGTCTTATACAATGCACCATGCTCCATCGGGTGGGATTCCTCAGAATCTCTGTGCCTATTTTGCTGGAGGCCCTCCTCGCTTTTGCTGTGACCCCGGCAGAGTTTTGGTGCTCTATGTCCATGTTGAGAACTGGCGAGCAGTTGGTCAGAGTGTTCCATGCTGTGACGCTGCCTCTGATTTTGTCCATGCAACGGATCTCTATGATCAAAGTCCTCACAAATTTTTCGTTGAACTTCTGAGATGTTGGAGCAGGACAGGGAATGTTGGGGTTTGTTGTACGTGAGATACGTCTCATCATCAAGGCTGGGCTCGGAGGCAGATGAAGTTGGGCAAGAGGAAGAAGACAGGCTGGAAGATGATGTTTTGGTAAAGTCATGGTTGGGTCCAGCAACTTTGGGGTGCTTGTGATGATAAAGGTGATGTCGGTTGTCAACGTGGTGGTGATCGTGGTTATCGCTGTTTTTCTCATGACTGCTTGAAGAGCTGTGACTGGTGTAAGAAGTGTAATATAAGGATTACTGTAATGAAATCCATTGTATATATTCACTCATTAACACAGAAGTAGGCTAGTAATCTTTTTTTGTTACGAAAGCCATTATTAGTTGTCGATTCCCTAAAAACAAATGCTATAGGAAACATATACTGTAAAAGAGGACAGAAGTGTAATGATTTTCTGTTACACACCACACATAATTTTTAACACTATTTTAAGTGCAGTACGAAAAAATAATGAAAAAATAAAATTAACAAAGATAAATTCAGAATGTAGTAAACAATTAATATAAACTTGAATTTCTTCTGAAAGAGTTCAGGCACATACCTGTGTGATCCATGGTGATGATATTGGTTGTGGTGGTAATGGTAATTGTGCGGATGTTGATGAGGTATGGGTTGGTAATGTTTTTGAATTTTGGCGTCTTCCTCAGAGGATCCTTCCACTGGTGTAAAGAATCTTTCCATAACTTATAACTGTGAAATCCAAAGCCTCTCAGTAATGTGTTGCTGGCTATAATGTTAATACTTTGCTCTGCTAATTTCCTATAATACTATCATCAGCTCTTGAGCATGTAACCTTTAAGTTGTCTAGAAGTTTAGCTGTTCTAGAGTCTTCTTGTGAATAAAATGTGGATGTGTTTAAAATGCATCCAGATGTTTCTTTGCTAGACTAGATGAGCAGAAGTGAAATGTTGCTAGAGCATTCCATCACCCAATATCCATCTGATTCTGATATAATCAGTCTGCATTGAACTGAATGAAAGCACGCCCTCATGGAGAGAGAACAGGTCGAAAATAATTGATCAGGCTTTGGTGAAAGGACATTGCCTGACATGGTCTACACGTAACACACACAAAATGGAAGTGAATGAATGACAGGGCTCATCACCACTAGGGTAAATGTATTTTTGTAACTTTTTTTTATCACGTTACATTTTCATCAGAAAATAAGAATGTATTTAAGCAGTTTCTAAGTAGTTCTGTTGATAATGTACAGTATAAAACGTGTCAATCATTTGACATTGATTCTTTTATATTCAACTTTTATTAAACTCTACATGGCACAAAGAACAGCAAACTTTTAGACAAAAACTGCATTTTGTAAATAAATCATTACTTGATGAAAGTATCTGTGGACACAGTATAATTCTTATGCATTAAATTATTTTAACTTATAGAGTTACGTTTAATATGCACTGTCTCACACACCCGTCTTCGCAATTCCAATCACACTTACAAAACTGCTTTTGAAGTGACACTTCTGAATGCTTGCTGATTTACATTACATTTACATTTATGAATTTGGCAGACGCTTTTATCCAAAGCGACTTACATTGCATTGTCCTATACATTTTTTGATTCCAAGTATGTTGCTGATTAAGTGGAAACTTGCGCATCTTGATTAATCGAGAACTGTTTGTTTATTCATATGTAGTAGGCCTAACAGCATGGCGCTTTTTGGAACAATCAGCGGAACGGAAATGTAAGATTGGTGCCATCTTGCGGGTTACTAAATGAAATGCAGGTCCCACAGACATCTAACTTCCAGAACAGTCCCGATCTTTCCAAACTTTTTCTATTCGTTACCAAAAAAAACAGTCCTCAAGCTTAACTGAGCATTTGTTGCGACACAATGTGGTTGATGTCCAATAAAATTAATTGACGAAATAATTTTGGTGATAACGAATCTGCTAACTCTATTCGTAGGTTGAATAAGCAAACACGTGAGCAGATTGTTTGGGACAGCTGATAAAAAAGAATTACTGCATTGTCAAAGTCTTGAATCTTAAAATTGTTTTTAATTGTCATTAAACAATAAGTGGAGGCTATTATAAAAACCAGTATGATCACAATCCTAAATTAATTTAGTGTGAGGCAGTTTACAAGGAATTCCATTTTAATGCATTCGTTACCATACGTGTTTTAACAGGCGAGTAACATTATGACAACTCACAATCGTTAAACATCGTTACTGTATTAAAATAAAGTTTATTTCAGTTTTGCCCATCCCCCCACACAAACAACAGTCTTGTTCGGAGGGGGACGTCAGCACAAATACCAGAGGAGACGTGCTAGAGGTCTCGTTTCACTCACCCCTCACCCACCACTTTCAACGTGGCCAAACATGTTCAGTTCCAGTTCACATTTAAAATTTAGTTGAAATTGGTTTTTAGGTTATTCTCCAATGAAGTTGTAAAAGCCACATTCATCTCTGGGAAAGTATAGCACGGATGATGTGTCACACCAAAGCTTATGTATAACGTGATTTGATTAGTCATCGTGAGTCTGTTTAATAAAGATATATGTATGTTTCTTGACCCCGTGCCTTTTAACAAAACGCTTATTTCTGTCTGGAATAAACTAGAACATTCTGGTATTTCTTCTAGTCGGTCCAATGTATTTTTTAATGTATGAAACTAATACGCATGCGCATTTGGACACTGCAGTAAAAAGCAAAGTAGATCCGAACCGTAAAACCGGTTTGGGCCGGATCGAAAGAGGGGTTTTTGCGCCTGCTTTGTATTCCTCCGCACTGCGCTGCTGACGTCATCGGTGTTTTTGTTTGAAAATGACATACTGTGTGCTATTAATCATCATGCCTTTTGGGTGACTTGACCAATGATATGAATGTGTCAGAAATAAAAAAATATTAAGTGGTAACTCACACACACTTGTTATATGTTTTGAATGCTTTGAATGACATGTTACATGTTCCCATCGGGTGTTTAAACAACATTTGGTCAAATCTATTGTTAGCCATTGTTGAAATAATCACATCACACAACCATTCTTTTGGTTTTCCTTTACACACGTAAATTAGACTGACGTGGCATCTTATTTTGTTACCAACCGAAACTGTGTTCTTTTGAGCGGAACTACTTGTTTTAGAGCGGAAGAAGCTGACAGTGACCGCCTCACTGCAGTCTATAAAAATGTGGGGAACGCCTAAGTTCGTCACAACGGGGTGAGGCGCTTAGGAAGGCTGAGGTTTTGCGGCGGTCTGGTGATGTGTTTTCGTATTTCTTTTTGTTAGCCGTTCCTGTTGTTTGACGACGATTTAGTCTCAATCTCTTTCTTTTAAAGTCTTAATTTTGTGCTTTGTTTTTGAGTATTGTACAGTTCCAATTCTTTGGCGTGAAGATTTAATGAGATTTTGTTTCCAAGTGAACATGCTTAAATGGCTTACTACAGATCTAACTAGAATTTTTGTTTATTCGTACCGCTAAACTTTGTTTTACAAAATCGTATTAAAGTATATTATACTAAATTCACGTTGACTTACTACGTTTATCCAGCGGATAAAGAGCCTTGTAACGCAACGCTTTTATAACGAAGACTCTTAACAGATTTAACGAAGCTACTGCTGAAAATACTGTTATTTAATATAAGTTTTTTCATAACTTGACAAAATAGCTCACTTGAGCGTTTTATTTCGAATCTTAACAAGCTTTCAACGACGCCTTGACAAAATGGCGGCGGGCAGTTTTACAGCAAGGGTCAGCACGAGCCAAATATAAAATGGCTTCAGCCTCTGTTATTTTTGTTTGATAGCCTTAAGTAGAGTCGAAGCAGAAGATAACATTGCATTTAAATGGCTAGCTGTAAGGAAAATACAGAGATAGAATTATACCGCAATATTATTTATTTTTAAAGGACGTATGCGAGGAAATCGACACAAGCGAATGTCAATATTATTCATCAGGCATTTAAAGTTTTAAATCAACCCAACTGCCGGAAACCTTGAGGCGTCTGCTTATTTTTTTTCTTTACAAAGTAGTGTTTTTTAATCGTTTGTTTGGACGAACCATATCTTCATTTGATACTGCACTACTGGTACACGCGACCTGCTTGATCACGTTAAAATGAAGTATATCAACAAGTCGAGTCATTTCATGAATCAGAAGAATGTAAACAGTTCTACGATGAAGCAGCTAAGCAATCACTTATGGACTGAGTCGTACTATGTAACCATTCAACATGGCAGCATAGCATTTTTTTATGTTCTAAAAGTATTTCAGAAGATCAAGTCTGGAGGAAAGGGAAAATGGACTGAGTTTATTTAATCCAGTGAAGTGCTTAGATGTATCTACGGATGGAAGAAATCTACAAAAGAGGGCGAGGACCAGAGGGGAACCAGGGTGATTCAGAGCCGTACAGGACCAGAGGGGAACCAGGGTCATTCAGAGCCGAGCAGGACCAGGGTGATTCAGAGCTGTGCAGGACCAGAGGGGGACCGGGGTATTCAGAGCCGAGCAGGACCAGGGTGATTCAGAGCCGTGCAGGACCAGGGAGGATCAGAGGGCACAGGACGGGGTGCAGAGGGAAGCTGAGAAGAAAAGCGTTATCCAAAGGGGAGTGAGATCCACAAGGCAGGGTAGCGTCAGAGCATCTTTCGCCACCAGGGGGAGCTCAGCTGATCTAGATAAAAGCAAGCCGAAGATGGGTGTCCAGGAGCAGAGAAAGAGGGCTCACAAGCAGGTTATCAGGGGTCGTCGTCATAGCATCTTAAGTCAGGAGGAAGCTTTTGGTTTGTATGGGTAGAGGTATTCTGTGCAATTTTGAATTTAAACGATTTCAGCGGTGTAACTTGAGAACACATTTGCTCGCGAAGCTCTGTTCTTTCCTTTTCAGGCGTGGTGAGTGACAATGTTTGAAATTCCGATGCGTCATCTGTCCTCTTGTTGGCCAAGTCTGATTGCAACTGATGAATGCTGTTAGTGTGCCATGGAGATGATCGTCCTTATGCAACCCCCCACCGCATTTCGGCTGTTGGCTCTCAGAAAAGTCGTCTTCGTATCCGCTTTAAATCCATTAGGTCTGTCCCGAGGAGCGATCCACGTATGATGGGTATTTCGTCGTTGGCATTCCCCTGCGTTCCTACATGAAACGGCCACCTCTACTTCCACATCCGCTGCGTCAGTCCAACATTTGGTGCCAGGACAGCTACATGCTGTCTGCGGGTAAAATTTTGGCGAGATTATGCATGGCCTTTTAAAAAGGAACAACTGTTCCTGTTAAGTAAATGCATTGTTCTATGTAGCGAAATTGTTAAAAGTAATTTCAATATTAATGTAATATTGTTGATACAACACATACTACAGCGATTTGCAAAATCTAAAATGTATTTGCATAGTGTCTGGTTCTTTGGGTTGGGGAGGGGCAAACACGTTTCTCGAGTTCTCTTTCCCACAGGCCCGGGTCACGTTAAAGGTGATAGAACCAAAGGGATTCCAAGCTGTTGTGTGGACCCTTTAGAGTGAAATTGTTGACCGCTCTGAACAGATTCTTTTAAAGCTACAAGGAAAGCCTTTGCTTTGATGGGATTTAGGAAGGTACCTCGTTGGATTTGTATTAATAGCAATGTGTACTCTTGTACTCAACATGTACTCATATTTTTCTTCAAAATTGAATGTCGGGGTTGTCATGGGCAGTAGGGGTGGGGTGTGGGCAGTTAACCCAAATCTTTTCCTAGACTTTGCAGCTTGTGAAAGCAGCTTTAAAGTTGGCAATGGCTTGAATATTGCTCTATGGGGGAAGGATCCACCAGTATGTCTGCCAGTGGAAGAGTGGCCCTGTTGCAAGCTTTCCATGGCAGCTAGACCTGCAATTACATCTTTGGTAACATGGCATGGAATCAAAAGCTTCACGTTATTGTAACGCATCATCGTGGCATAATGTTGTCTCCATATTGAATATGTTGATATTGGTTGTATGGATATTGTCCTTGGGGTTTGTGGATCTGGGGGGGATTTTTAATTGTGACTCTTACAGATTAACCAAACCCTCAAAGAACAGGGCTGGTGGTCCAACCAATATCTGCTCCCCCTCTCCCCCACTTTCGGAGCAAAGCTACTTCAATTAAGGCCTGGGTGCTTTTAACGTTTTCTAATGGCAAGTAATGGGTAATCATGTTAATGGCAATCATTTGCTTTTGTCTGTCATTGTGTTGTACTTAAATACAATTTTATAGCTAAGTTTATTAGCAGTAATTGTATTAGCCTCTCATTGTTTGGTTAATTGTATTTGGAAAAGGGATGTGTGTAGGCTTTTTTTCCTCCCTTTTGCATTTTTCAGTGTGCGGTGTCCCTGAATGCTTTCAACTGAAGATGTCATCCTAACATTTGTATGTAAAGATTTGTTTTCGCATCAATCAACTTCAGCCTCTTAAGTCACATAAGGTCACTAAACAAGCCCATTTGTTGCTAACGTTTTTCATTAAAAGTCTGTTGTATGCTGCTGGATGAGCACTGCCATTACAAATTAGATGTAATTTGTATTGAGTGTACGTTCTGTATGTGTTGACATAAGTTAATAAATGCATAGCCTATTGTGATTGAAATATTTTGGTATGCATTTGTTTCTTTTGGTATGTGTCGGGCTTTCTTTGGTATTTCTCTATGCTTTTTCAGGTGTGAATGTTAAGCTTGGTGCTTTTTGTAAAGCTTGGATGCCAGGGCTTGGTCAACTCTTTTCAAGGTCGCAAGGCAGATAAGTCCAGTCCTACAGCTGTGCACGGTGCAAAGGAGGAAAGGCAAACTATACATATTTTAAAGTGATGATGCTTTATGCATAAATCTAGTTAAAGAACACATCTTAGATTTGCTTTGAACATAGTTTGTTGTTCTGGGGTTGGGTGTAGGGGTCTTGCTTTTTGCCATTTTTGATCTTGCAGAATCTTACAAAGCCGTATGAGGAGTACCACCTTTCAGAAGAAGTTGTGCACTGAAATCCCTGGGTCGACCGAACGCTTCGTCAGGCAGGAGACTTGGTTGTAGTAAAACTACATATATTTAAAGTTTAGAACCCAGTCACTATGCCCTGCGCAACTGTGCAGGGTGCGTAAAGTTGCTTTACAAATGTATAGCAATCGTCTCTTCAGCTGTTGCACAACTGTGCTCCAGAGTCTAAATTTAAAGTGGCTGGGAAAAGCTGGGCAACTGCACTGCTTTATTTGGAATTTACAGCTGTAAAATTGCTGGAAAACGATGTCTGGGTGGGAGGGGCTTTGCATTTTCTCTTCTGCAGAATCTCATCTGTCAGCTGTGGTGAAAGTGTGTGATGTTCGTCCTGTGGAGTCAGTAGTAACCAGGTGTCTTAACCTTTAAGTCTAATTATACAATCATCCATGAAACGTCAATAACATCAATCACCAACGCTTCAGAAGCTACTCTTATTTTATGCCTTCATGTACCTAAAGTTTCCCTGCATTTCTTAACCCTTTAGTTGAGTCACAGTTGGTATTGCTATCGGTGTGGTGGAAGTGTTTGTGTGTAGAAGCTCTTTGTTTCAGATCACTCGTCTGTCCACTGCCGCCTCAACTGCATCTGAATGAAAAGCTGTCTGTGAGAGCAGTTACCTGGTGAATGTCTTCACTTGAATGAATGGCTGTCCGAATCCCCCTTCCGTACGCTTGAGAGCTTTGTCCAAACCCCGGAAACAACTTCCTGTTTGCCTGCGCGTCTTCTGTTTTGTTCCCCCATTCTTCAATTTTAGGTTCGTTTCACTTAGAGAGCAAATTTGTCTTGTCTTCTGGGAGATGCCTAACCACCTAATGGAACACTGGGGAAATCCAGTCGCTCTGATCAACACTCAGGCTTATTTTGCTGCTAATTGAGCATCCCTCTGCTGCTATCTGCTATGAGTTAAGTACATATAGTTGATCTCGATCTTCTGTATGGATAGAAGCCGTACTGCTCTAAATATGCATGTACATAACCCTTGCACTAAAATTTAAAAATCTATTGTTAGTATTACAATATCAGTATTTGGAAGCTTTGGGAAGGGGCGGGGCAACACTTTCTCTTTTTTTCAGGTATGCCGTTGTGATTTCTTCTAAAATTGAGCCCTAGCGTGGGAGTGGACGGATGTGCTTGCGTCGACGCAATTCTAAGTAACTCGTTTTTGCATTTGCGAATGAGTGAGGTTTTTTATTGCATTGGGATGGGGAGGGGGATTGGGGCTTGTAAACTTCTCTTTCTCATTGCAGCTGTAGCCTTACTAATCCTTTGTACTCAACTTCGAAGAGTTGGTGCAAAACCCAACTGGCTTGAGATAAGTCGACGTTCTTTTAAATGCTCATGAGAATAGAATTTGGGGTCTTGGGGTGGGTCCGAAAACTCTGCAAGCTTCTCTTTAGTTACAGGACCTGTGATTTGCAACGATGGCCGTTTTGTACTGCTGTGTTCGTGGGATTTCGAGACGCAGGTGATTTCGTTGTGGTAAATGAGAATTACACCATCTGGACATGACATTGTATTGGGGTGGGTGGGGGGGCTCTAACTCTTCTCTTTGTGTTTCAGCTTTTACATAGGGTGTGTCGTCTCTGAACACAAGCTCAGCCTTTATCAAGACCTTGCTGGTCAGATATGTGTAAACATTTAAACTTGTTTCGAGATCTTAATTACTTAATGCCATATATGGCCGTTTAAATAGATTGTCTGGGTTTTGGGGGAAATCTGCAGTCTTCTGTCTAGTTTCAGGCTGGTGAAGATGAGCCATTCAAGAGTATTGTAGAGCAGTTGGTTTGGGGTTTTCTTTTCCTGAGGGAACAATCTTGGATTGTTTCCTCAGGTTTTGCTTTTAACCTCATAACAAAAAAGCAAAAGACTCTGGTGGTGGCACTCCTGATTTCTTGGGATGGGGTTCGATTCCCTGCGGTGTCTTTGCATTTGTAGGACCTCTGCTCAAATAATACTCATTCGTAGATGACTAAAAACAAGTCTTCATTGTATGCACTTGTCAAATTTTCAGACTGTTAAAAATGCATGGATGACTCTATGCTGTGTGTACTGTGTTGTGCTTGAAATAAGGAAAATCCTGTTGTTTTTTTACAGGTTTCAAGTTTATTCTAAATACCTGGCAATAGTTCTGTTGCTTAATATTCTGTAGGTGTTACAGTATCTTTGGGAAACTAGCATTTAATCAACCATTTTTGAAGTATTTCAAAAATTTCTGAACTTTATGCATTACATAAAACCGTTTTAAACACAACATTGTCAAGTTTATAGCTGATGTAACAGGTGCAAGCTAGTGAAGAGCTGTGCAGTGTGTAAACCTCACTCCCCGACCAACAGAGACAGACGCTAGAGACTGCGGTCTTTAGCCTCCTCGTTAGAGCGCCTGTCTCCCATTCAGACATACGTTGTTTTGAAGCCCGCGCTTCGTAGTTCATAGTTTATTTTGCTTTTACTTATGCAAGTTTTATTTCTGTAATACTAGGTTATGTATTAAAGCTTACCCAGCAATGAAAATGAGTAGATTGTAAATTGACAAAATAAAACTCAAATAATTTGCATAATCACATGTTCTCTCAATGTTTTTTTGTCATCAACTTTATTTCAACGGAAAGCTCGTACATACTGATAGTCTGGACTCTCATCAGGGGTTTAGTAAAATAGAAACTGATGATTCAATATTGATAATGTAGACATTCTCAGAGAATTTACAGGTCATACTTTATTTAAATGCTAAATATAATAATACACCATGTATTTCTTGAGTAGAGTGATCATTTATCTTTTAATACATTTTGTCTCCTGGCAACGTGACAAAGTTTGTAATGTAATTTCTGATTTATTTGTATCGATTGCAATCGATGTCGTAGGCAGCGAAGAGTGCAGGTGTCGACTGCAAGTGACGTCAATTGCACAGGAAGCGAAGGTGTCAGTGTACAAGTGCAGTTCTGCAGCCAGATGTTATTTCACCGCAGGCGGTGGAAAAGACGCAAAATGTTATGCACTCTTACCCAGTAGTACATGCTATATAACTACAGTTATGTACTACCCAATCTTCAGACCCTAATCAAATAAACTTGTGGGGTGACAACCAGAAATGTGGCGAAACCAAGAGGAATTATGGTCTGTAGCCAAAAGTTGGTCGACTCAATGCAACACGGATGTGAAGAAAATCTCAAAGACAGAGGCTATTCCACTAAATATAACTTCAGCGTTTCACAAGAACGCTAAATCTTGAAGCATTTTTCATTTAATACAGTAAATGTTTGATTTTGTAAAGCAAAATACAGAAGCTGCAATTTCTTTGAAGAGCCTAAAATTTCATTTTCTTCACTTTCTGTTGAGTAGGCCTAATAACAAATTTGATACCTTCATGTTTTGATTTAGAATAGAATGTGTAGTGTTCCCAATGCAGTTGTGTATTGAAATAAAATGATTTTTACTCACTTTTTTAAACCCACTGCAATTTTTTTGAACAAATGCAGCCATAGCTACAGGAGTCTTGGGGTCTGAGTCTCTGAGTCTCAGTATTAATACATGTTAATTGTGGATTTCTGCGTGTGTTTTTAATCTATCGTAATAACCGTTTTTGTGATGGCAAATAAAGCAATATTCAACACTAGTACAGTCAGTGTAAATGTCTAATGCATATATTACACAAGTGATCTCTTATTCAATTACACATTACTTTAAAATGATATTTTTAGCCTATGATTATATACTTTGCTAACTGCATGATGCTTTTTAGTTAAAAAAAGAACTTTAAACCTTTATTGCATGTACCCGAGTGACTCAAAATTGCTAATTAATTATAAATGCATAACACTTATAACATCATTAAACGTTATGGGGTCATTTGATTATTTGTGATTCGGATGTTTGAATCTTGTTCAGCAAAATGAACGAATCTTTTTTCGAGTCATTTCGTTCATCTGAGGAAAACGTTGCAGGTTTATAACCAACTTACTCCATAACGTTTATTTATGCTTTTTGACCAGATTTATAATAAGAAATAACTTGTATTGCAGTTAGGGACAAGTTATGAAAAACAGTAATCTAATTATTTCCAGACAGCCGTATAAACTCTGCAATCTGTACAAGAAACAAAAATGATTCGTCTATAGCTCATCTCGAGACTTCACGCCCGAGTCATTCGTTATTTGATATAGTCTGCATTTACAGAAAAATCCAAAATTATTAGTTAATGAACTTCCCATCATTTAAATCATAGAGATGTCGATTCGCACAGGACTAATACTATTAATAATGCAGCTGGGCCGATTGCTATCGGGCCGGAATCGGGCAGTGAGTATTTATGCATCCGGCGCGATTACAGCAAACGGAGGTGGGCCGATGGGTATGGCTCTGGCAGGTAGGAATGTAAACGCAACCGGCCCGATTGTTTTTTGCTAACTGGGTTCAGTGTTCGGTGATATATGGCAGGTAATTTGCGGGTCTGTACAAATAACAATAATTTAAAGACATTTAAGAACTAAAATCTCTCCACAGCAAATATAAAATACGCTATACAAAAAGATATCAGTTATTTTTTCGTCTTATCAATATACATTTTTTTCTTATATTTGAATGTCAATACAGTAGAAAGGTAGTTGCGCCCTCTAGCGGATTGCTGTCCGACCAACAGCAACACTGTGGGCAGGATTGACGGGGAAGGATGTGGTCCTTTTTCTCTCGGGATCCTATCAAAGACTTTAACTATGACATTTTACCAGAAAACCAAGAAAGGTCAGGGATCTGGACCCTTAGTCGTGGCCGGCGCAAGGTAAAAATCAAACACATTAACATAAAATATATATTTTATCAAAGCAGGCCCCTGAGGCCCCGGGCTAAAGTTTAGCTGCGTCTTGCTTAGCATTGTGCTATAGCGACCACTGCAGCGAAGCATAATCGGGCTTAAAACTCACGTGTTTCTTTTAAATGTTATATATTTTTTTAGAATGGGGTAGTATATTTGCGGGCCATTACATTACTGTTTAGACTACAAACGCCGGTATTGTCGAGGACATATTTTTGTCATCTTTCCTCAAGGATAGCCACGTAATGTTGTTGATGTGGCCACGTCAACATATAACTGCACCAGTCATATAAGACTGTGCTGAATTAAGTCAGCCTTTATTTGCTTCCTTGTGTCTATGTGTCAGTTATTGTATGTTCTATTAGTTGTCATCACTCATGTATTTATTTGTAACTTAATGGCTGAGAAAAGCTGCGGATGTTATTGTTTACTGTATCCGTGTCCAGATAGGCCATGTTGACAGGTATCTATTATGATCATTTACAAAGATTACCGACAGTTATCAATAACCGTATCTGATTCTCATTTACAAAGAGTACTGACAGGTATCATATTGACAGGTCAAGCTAAATAAATCATAAAAAAAATTTGTAATAATTAGTTAATAAGAAAATTCCAAATATCTTTGCACTACATGTTTCATATGGGAGAATTATAACTTAACCTAACTTCTATGTTCTTTTTTTGTTCAGACGACCGGTGAACCAGTATCAGTCTTCATGTATGATGTGTCCCAGGGAACAGAGGAGCAGACACAATTGGCTAAAGCAGCTTTCAAACGCACAAAAACACTCAGACATCCCAATATCCTTTCCTACGTAGATGGGTTGGAGGTGAGGATCCATGTATTGTCATATTGATGAAGTGACAGTGCGAAGTATAGTGTGATGGTGAAACAAAAAGGCGTTTCTTGAAACAAAGCACTCTTTCGTTTGCTCTCATTTCCTCTTGATCATTTACGTTGAGCTGAGCTTAAAGAATAACCCACAGTTTTAATAGGCTCCTGTTCGAAGACGGGATAATAATTCGTAATTGACAGTGTCACATTTCGTTGTTATCTTACTAATAATAAGTAATAATGACAAAAATGGCTTTTCAGACAGAGAAGAGCTTATACATCGTCACAGAACCGGTGACCCCTTTGACTGCACACCTAAAGGTACAGGCGGATAAAGGTGGCAGTAGAGACTTAGAGGTGTCATGGGGCCTTCACCAAATTGTGGTAAGACATAGACAGCAATCCATAATCACTTTTACACAATGTGTTCATTTAATCATACATTATTTCATACTTACAAATAATATTTTGTTTTCACTCCTCCCCCATCAGAAAGCCCTGAGCTTCTTGGTGAATGACTGTCACCTCCTTCATAATAACGTGGGCATGTGGGCCATTTTTGTGGACCGTGCCGGTGAATGGAAACTTGGAGGGTTGGATCATGTGACCTCTGACCAGGGAGACTCCACCTTACCACCGCCTAAAGTGATCAACCCAGATTTGGAGAAATATGACCCTCCTGATACCCCCGGCAGTGAAGGAGAAAAGTGGTAACAGATATTGTGGCAGAAAAACATGTTGTTGAAATCTAGTCTTTGGTATTTATTTTCACTTAATTTATTTAATCCAGTATTAGTTTGAAAAGTAAAATCTGTCCTCTGTAGTTTATGTAAATTATTTCAGTTTCTGCTGAAGACCTAAAATATCTGCTTATTTGATAAATCTATAAATATGTTGATTTTTTGCAGGGCAGGGGATGTGTGGCGTCTTGGTTGTCTCATTTGGGAAGTATTTAATGGACCTTTACCACGTGTCTCCTCATTACGATCTCTTGGCAAGGTACCAAATCTTTTTAAACCTTTGTGAAGTGTTTGTATTCTGAATTTTTTTTTTACAACAGATACATACTATAAGGTTTATTTTGAGAACCTTGTAAACAAACATCTTACAGATTCCAAAGCAGTTAGTGCCACATTACTGTGAGTTGGTGGGAGCAAACCCAAAGATTCGTCCCAACCCTGCAAAATTCCTGCTGAACTGCAGATCTCCAGGAGGCTTCATGAAAAACAGCTTTGTGGAGAGCTGTCTGTTTCTGGAAGAGATACAGGTATTTAAGATTTGTTTGTTTTACGTGTGTCTTTTTGAACCTGGTCAATCAAATGAGACACTAAAATGCTTGTGTGTGTAGATCAAAGAGCCCGCAGAGAAGCAGCAGTTCTTCCAGGACCTGAGTGAGAATCTCGACTCTTTCCCTGAGGATTTTTGCAAGCACAAAGTGTTGCCCCAACTCCTCACAGCCTTCGAGTTTGGCAATGCTGGTGCTGTAGTCCTCACACCACTTTTTAAGGTAACAAACTTTTTTGATTTTGTTCATAGCAACACTTAAAACACCTGACTGATGCGTACTCACTTCTATTTATTTTCTACTCTTTCTATCCTTAAAAAAACCCTTCTACTTCTATTGTTTACCTCATTTGTAAGTCGCTTTGGATAGCTTTTGTGTGTTTTCTGTGTTAGGTGGGGAAGTATTTGTCAGCTGAAGAGTACCAGCAGAAAATAATCCCAGTCATAGTAAAGATGTTCTCGTCTACTGATCGAGCGATGAGGATACGACTTCTACAACAGGTATAAACAAGCAGCCTTTGTTTAACTTAAATTCCTCCTTACATTATGCACCATCTTAGCATTTTCTCTGCTTTAATTGCTTGTCTTCTTATGACTATCAGATGGAACAGTTTATTCAGTACTTGAATGAAGCAGCAGTAAACTCCCAGATCTTTCCGCATGTGGTACATGGTTTCACAGACACAAACCCTGCCATTCGAGAGCAGACTGTGAAGGTATGTGTAAGCTCCATTTGAAATGGAAGTGTATCAAATATCATTTTGTTTTTCATTTATGTGGATGCTATGTGTCTTTTCTCCGTTCCTTTAGTCCATGCTCCTCTTGGCCCCTAAACTGAATGAGACCAATTTAAACCAGGAGTTGATGCGTCACTTTGCACGACTCCAGGCTCGGGATGACCAGGGACCCATCCGCTGCAACACCACTGTTTGCCTGGGAAAAATCGCCCCCTACCTCAATGCTGGGGTAATTAGTTCTATAATCCTTTGTTTTTTACATCCATGACCTTTGGCTTCTCTTAATGACAGACAGCCCTGTGTCTCTTACATACAATTTTTTAGATGCGGCAGCGTGTTTTAATCTCTGCATTCTCACGTGCAACTAAAGACCCGTTTCCTGCCTCACGTGCAGCTGGTGTGCTCGGGTTCGCTGCCACTCATCAGTACTACAGTGTGACTGAGAGCGCTGCTCGCATTCTTCCCACACTCTGCACACTGACTGTAGATCCAGATAAAAACGTCAGAGATCAGGTATATACAAATAGAGTTGACACTAGGGGTGTAACAGTACGCATATTCATACCGAACCGCCATGAGCCTGAAAATGGAGAAAATTCCAAATAAAGTAATCAGTAATTCCTATGCCCTACTCCCTTCGAAGGGCAGAGCCCTTGAAGTTTATTATTTGGGTTCAGGCCATTATGATGACGTTTGGAATGCACTTGGCAAAGGAAGAGATGAAATTTCCTCATTATCTTCAGCTGGAATGTTCTTGCAACAACGAAGCATAGTGTCCGCCAGCAGATGTCGCTGTTTTAATGGCATAGCTTAAGAATTAAACCGTTTGCAAATAAAAATTCATTTTATATATTAAAAATGTTTAAAAATAAGCTATATAATATATAAACACTTTTTACTAACACTAATATATATATATATATATATATAAAACTTTTCAAAATGTAGAAGGTTTTATGCTGAAGATAATGAGGAAATGATGTCGCTTCATTTGCCAAGTGCATTCCAAAGGTCTTCATATTGGCACGTAAATGCCGTGTTCACTCCAAAGTCTTAACTCCAAGGGGTCCGCCCTTTGAAGTAGTAAAGCATAGGAATGATGACTTTATTTAGAATGTTGCCTGTGACGGTTCGGTACGAATACACGTACCGTTACACCCCTAGGTGAAACACATTTGTCTATTATACAAAGTATTGTAGAGGTACATGTTTGGGTGTGTTATCTGTTGTTTTTCACATTCCTGATGTGCTTTTTTTTCGGTAGGCATTTAAAGCCATAAAAAGTTTCCTCAGTAAGCTGGAGACCGTTTCGGAAGACCCTACTAAACTAGTTGAATTGGGTATGATGATTATTAGCACATGTTTTATAATCATAGATGACTGATAAGGTTGTGAAAAATTCATGGAAATGTATTGGTCAGAAAACCTGTGAATACATTAATATTTTATTCCATTGTTTCCCCTCAGAGAAGGAGGTGACTGCTTCAGCTCAGACAGGAGGGTCTGCTGCCACGTGGGCAGGGTGGGCTGTAACAGGCGTCTCATCACTCACCTCCAAACTTATACGTAATGCTCCTGCTGGTTCGGAGGCACCACCTGCTGAAAACAGCCAAGCCCCCCAACCTACAGCCGGACAAGTAACCAAAACTTCCTCAAGCAAAGGTGTGAACCAAGATTATGTTAACTAAAGGAAATGGTATAAAGATAACCAGAAACTATTGAATGGCAGCTAGAACAATAAGACAACCATTTGGCACTAATGCAAATCATACCTTACCTTAGTTTCCATAATGATACATTTACCTACCAAACATAATGCAAAGCAGTATATAAGACTAGAAAAATAATGAGATCAAAAGTAAAGTTGTTATCTCATCAGCTTCCTCCTATCCTTATTTTAGGTCCAGAGTTGAAAACACAGTCGGACAGCGCCTGTGGTACACATGCCATCCCATCAGAAACGTCAAATGAGGAGACGGCAGAGCCTGAAGGAGATCGATGGGATGATGAGGATTGGGGAAGTCTTGAGGTGAATAAGGTTTATTCAAAATGTTGGGAATCTCTGGTGTTTTTAACAGTTCAATCTTTTTATATTGTGGGAAGGAAGCTGATGTTGAAATACTGAATTGTTCCGTTTTCCCACAGGACCCTGAGAAAGTTCAGACGGACCCAGACGATTTGCATTCAGATTGGTCGGCCATGTCATCAACACAGAAGAAAAGCAATGTAGGTCATTTGCATGAGTGTAACTTCTAATTTGCTGTCTTTGTCAATCTGCTCAAATAGTTTACCGTACCCTTTTAACTCTAGGTTGGTCGGAAGTCATCTCAGGCGGTTAAGAAGCAGAGTTCTGATTGGAGCTCCGGCTGGGATGCCGATGACAGCTGGTCCAATGAGAAAGATGCTGATGGTCAGGGTCAAAGTTCACCTGGTGATGAGGGCTGGGGTAACGATTGGGAGGAAGATGGGGGTCTGACTGAAAGTTTCACCCCGACTCCACAAAATAAAGCTGCATCCTCAAACGTCGTTCCAAAGAGTGGACAGGAAGGAGTACGACTGGCCAGCGATTATAATTGGGATGTAGGAAAATCAACAACATCTGATCTGTTGTCCGGTGTGTCACAAAGGACATATAACGCTGCTGCTACTATGGTAAGAGAGATTGATACACTGGGAAGACTAAATCAAAACCAGCTCTCTTCCAGATCATTTAAACTCAGCTAACCCCCATCTGTCATGGAATAACAAGGGAATGAATGTGGGAATATATGGTATGTGTTTTTGTCATAGAAGTCTGATGGCTGGGAAGCAGAAAATACCGGGGACTGGGGAACAGAGGAAAACTGGGAGTCATTGGATGGAGATCAGGGTCAGTATTTACTTTGTTTTATAACCAAGTTTTTAAATACTGCTGAGTTTTTAAACCGAGGATATTTTAGCATTTTCAAAAAACTGAGGTAATAAATACTCTTCTGTTCGATTTGGTCCTCAGGTTTAAGTAAAGCAGAATTGGCAAGGAAAAAGCGAGACGAAAGAAGGAAGGAGTTAGAGGCCAAACGGGCAGAACGCAAAGCAGCTAAGGGTCCTCTCAAACTTGGCGCACGCAAGCTGGACTGAGTTTAAAAGTAAACACTGATGTTGCAGTATAATCCAAGCTCTGATCAGTCATGAACTATTTAAAGAGACTCCAGTCGGTGTGACATTTTAAAGAAACATTCCTGAGAGGAGGAACCTCAAAGCTGTCTGACTTTTTGGCTTTGCAGAAGTGTGTCCATCTGCCACGTCTGCAAAGCAACTGCTTACACACCAGAAACTATGATATTCCCTAATTTCCAGTACCATGTTTTTATTGATATGTAAAATAATATCATAGTTTACTGAGTGAGCATGAACCCACGTTTAAGAAAGATAAGTGTCAAAGCAAGTTTTAAAAACTATAATCCTAGACATCTGTGTATGTATTCTGATTATACATTTTCATTCTGTTTTCTTGCGAACGTGGACTTTAAGGACTTAGTGAATGACATAAAGAAACATGCCTCTCCACACTTTGACTGTCAGAAATCTAGTCATGTTTAAACACAGACAGGTGTTTTCAAAACAGTGGAATCACAGGACAAGGTTTATATTACAGCTCATGCGAGGTGTTTTGATTTCACCATATGTCAATGTTCCTATTTTTGGTTTGTGCCTTCATTTTTCGTCTTGATTGGCAGGACTGTGTACAATAAACAAATCAATAGATGTTTTTTTAAGTTAAGGAGATCTGGTGCAATATTTTAACAAGGAATTTTCATGTACCGTATACACATGTGAAAGCTTATTTAATATGTACAATAATAAAGAGAAACAGACTCTTTTGTTAGGGACTGTACAGAATCTTGGATGCTCAGTTGCTATGCATTTACACTGCCCCCCGATAATGACAGCAAATTTATCAAACACAAAGCTGCTTTTTTCCTCATGGATGATTAGCAAAAGCAAGTCAACTGCCTTATCAGTATGCATGCATATGTAAGTAGAAACTTTCATGTCATTTCACTCATATTTCAACATGAAGTTGGGGAGAATTGTGCAACAGCAAGGCTGTTTAATAAATATTAAATGTATGTTTTTAGGCAAATACGAAGTTTCCAACTCTGGGTTTGTGATAGACATTGGGCTCAAATAATCAATGATGTAAATTATATTGTTATAACATTAAGTTGGATAATTTGTTGTTTCACAATCTTGTACTGTTGAAAGAGTTTCATCTAGCAAATGGGAACAAAGGTCTCTGTGAACTATTGTAACATAGGCCAGCGTACTCCAATTTGACCTCTAAAAATACATAAAAGAAAACCACACCTAGCTTGTCTTGTATACGTAACTCTTGAAAGTGATGATGGCTTTACTAATCGACAGTATGCGATGTATTTCACATGGTAATCCTTGCTCAAATACCGTCTCCCACTGCTTTGCTATTGCAAAATTTTGAAACAAAGGTTTAATGGAACCGTGTAATACAATTCAACGTCATTGTGCTGTTGCAAAATAACTACACCCCCTCTCATTTCCCGTGGTTCAATTGCACCCTGGTGGTACAGAATTACCAAACAAAAAACTCAAACATGGCAGTATATCAACTCCGCAAAGGTGTTTTATTCGAATATTTCCCTGCTGTCCTGTAACTGGTTGCGGCTTTGCGTTAGCTGCTTAAAAGTCAATCCAGGGAACACACACTAATTAGTATACAGATTGAATGCATATAAGTCACTTTGGTTAAAGCATCTGTCAAATACATGTTTCGTAAATGTAATAAAAATAACAATGATACGTATAAAACACTGTACATGCTTATTCAACACAAAAACTGAGACATGGCAGTTTTGGGATGCATATTTGTTCAAATATTAAACCATATTTGATTATAGAGATAATAACATGATTTAAAAAGTTATAAATGTATGGTATTGAAACATTTCACCCATTAGAGATTTAACATTGAAATACATTAATGTATATCTCATTTTATGTGCTTGTAAAACTATTACATTGTGTGTGATTATTTTCTTTTGTGCTTATAAAACTTAGATAAACGTTTTAAATGTTTGGGTTTTCTATCAAATGCATATATACGGATTAATGAACCGACATTACATTTCGACATTTATTTTGTCTGCTTCTCTTTGTCTTTTGAACCAAAAAGGGCTGCAGCAAGAGCGAAAACTCCAACGCCAACCATTGCTGCAACACCAACTGCGACACCAATCTCCAATGCTTTTCTCACCTGTTAAAAGAAATAAATGTGAATATCAATTCACTGTAATAAATGAAGTGCTCCCAGAAGCAGCTATACCATGTGATTTAAACCTAATCCTCAAGTAATGTCAATATTTACCACAACAGCTCAATAATTCAGATTTTATAAAAAATATAACACCACTATAACTGATTTATATACATATTTACAACCAGCTTCTCTACCTGTCTTGACTCTGGCTTTCCATATCTCAGCTCTGTGACAAAGTGCTCACAATTCTTTCTGAGCACACAATATGGAAGTTTATTTCCCACAAGGCTCTCTGCTTCCCTTATTATATCGCTGATATCTCGAGGCTCATATTTGTCATCTAGAAGGTTGTTGATATGGTACTCGTCTGAGCCCACAACATCCCAGATTTCTTCCTTCTTCACCAAGGCTCTGTCACACGCGACTGACATCATGCTGTATGCACCAGCGTCGGCACGCTCAGCTATAAATGTAAGGGACATCATTTTAAAAAGGCTAAGCCATTATGTTTTACAATGTAATGTTTTACTATTATCAGATAACTCACAAGGGGGGGCCAGGTGAATCACAAAACCATTACCCACATAGATAACCCAGTGCTGGTATCCACCCCTGCTGATTTCAATGAGGTCTCCTGGTTCTGGCTTTAAATCATTCTAGGACAAAATAACATCGGGTCACATTAGTTACAGTTTATTGAGGAATAGTAAACGCCGTCTGCCTTGTCGACGCTTGTGGTAGCTTATCAGAAGAAGAGACAGAAAGTAAAAGTGTTGAGGGTGCTCTCTCAAAATACATTGTAAGCAAAGACATCCGCTCTTTATGCTTTTTTTGTTTCTTTTTTGTTGCCGAAAGTTTGCTTTGTCTTTGATGTTGAACCTTAAACCAAAAGTGCAATAATTACAAACAAGTAGAAACAACGCCAGAATATTCGTCTCCTTGTTTGTAATTTTATCTTAATTATTCAAACTCCGTAAGGCCAGTATATACATTTACCTTAGTCGATGCCATAGCAACCTTATCAAGCTCCTCTTCTGGTTTTGACACTAATCCTATACGAACAAATAAAAGACATCGGTGTTTCTACTGTATTAGTTTGTTTGTCAAGCATACACAAAACACAGCGCCGTTATTTTTCAGGCTTTTGAGTGAGATCTTTGATTTACAATTACGATTTGATCATAAAACGTCGATTAAACAAAATATGGAAGATATACCTACAATCTTGCGTATTTGATGGATATTACCACCGGCAAACGTGTCGCAGTAAATAACATCACAGATGAAGAATCATCTAATCGCCAGCTAAACTACCGACCAATCAGCGCGCAGAGAAAAAAAAATCGATTGATCTCATTGGAGAACGCCCTTAAAGGGCTCTTACGGCTTTTCTACTGGAAATGTTTTGTTTTTGTTTAATAAATATACACGCTACATGTACATTTGCTGGAATTCTTCGCACAAGCATGTTAAATGATGACAGGCTTGTAAACAAACATTTAGCTTAGTGCAAATGAATGCAAGATGAAGACAAAGCGATACAAAGAGGAAGAACCTTAAAGCCGTCTGCAAACACCAGAAAAACTATATTTACTGTATCGTGATTTATTAATGTAAAAAAACTGAATGGATGTGAACTCGCAAATTATAGCGAGTGTCATTAAGTGGTACCAAAACCAAAATAGAAACAGGTCAAAAGGTAAATAGAAAAAAAATCCTTTATTAATGTCGAAATACATTATTATAAATAGTTCTGTTTGTTGAAAATCAATTAGTTTTAAATTACATTCATAACAAACACATTTACTGATATGAAATTGTAAAGGCCTTGGTTGTGCATGTCGAAGCGTTTATTTTGTCTGCTTCTCTTTCTCTCTTGAGCCAAATAAGCCAACAGCATAAGCAAATGCTCCAAGGGCAGCCACTGTAAGACCAGCTGCAACACCGATCTCCACCACTGTTCGTACCTGTGAGAATGGACAGGAATTAAGCATATCAGTTCACTTTGAGATAACCTTGATGCAACACCCGTACCTGGCGGGACTCTGGCTTTCCATATCTCAGCTCTGTGACAAAGTGCTCACAATTACACGTGACTACACAGTATGGATGCATTCTGCCCAAAAGCCTCTGTGCATCCCGTAGAATATCTTTGACATCTCGGGGCTCATATTTGTCATCGAGAAGGTTGTTGATACGGTACTCGTCTGAGCCTACAACATCCCAGATTTCTTCCTTCTTCACCAAGGCTCTGTCACACGTGACTGACATCATACTGTATGCACCAGCGCTAGCATACTCTGCTGCAAATAAAAAAGAAAAAGAGACAAAACGTTATCGGTAAAATCATTAGTCATGTTCAAAATAAAATATTTCTTAAACTTGTCTATGAGATACTTCATTGTACTGTAATGTTTGTTATATTATATCTATTATTCTTATGACTCACAAGGTGGGGCCAGGTGAATCACAAAACCATTACCAACATAGATAACCCAGTGCTGGTATCCACCTCTGAAGATTTCAATGAGGTCTCCTGGTTCTGGCTTCTCATCATACTGGGAGACAATCATTTCAGGTGTTATTTAGCTACACTTTGGGGAGAGATTGAGACACACCGCTTTATAGACAAAAAAAGTACAAAGTAAAAGGGTTGTGGCTGTTGTAAAAGACATCCGCTTATTGTTTTCAGCTTTCTGATACGGAAACTTTAAGAGTCCGGGCAGCAGTAAACCATAATATCACCAAAAACAACTGAAGTAAAAACAACGCCAAAAACAGTCGTATTTTCATTCTTTACAATCTTACAATTTACCTTTCTAACCGGTGCCATGGAAACCTACAAGCTGAATCCGTTTTGACACTGATCCTAGGACATGCACAGAATTGAATATAGGCTACATGTTATTCTGTATATTTATAGTGTACACATAATGCATGTTTTACTAAATAATAAACAAAACAGACTTTTCCAGGCTTTGAGTGAATCGAATACATACGATGTGATCTCAAATTAATAAGCAAACGTGTTTCGATAAAATAACTGCTATTACATACTTACAGTGGTGGTGTGTTTGTGAGTACGATCACTATCCATGCAGTTTTCGTTGTGCAGAACCAGCTGGTGATTATATAGAGTTGAGGGAGTTATCTATATCTTCACCTGACCAATCAGCATGCAGAGAACGAAATAGCTTGATCACAATGGCTTTTTCTTTTTTCGTTTGCTGCTGCAATGGTTGGAATACACTCCAGCCGGTTGAACCAGCTTTGCGTAAATTACAATTTAGCATAGTCTTGACGTAACCCAAGTCTATTTTACACCACTTCATTGTTGATCACAAACTTCCAAGATACGGAAGACGGCCATCGTTAGAATAACTTTCATGCAGTTGTGTATTTACGATGCACCAGTTTAGTCATTTGCATAAAACACACCCAGTCAATCTCCATATTAGGGCTTTGCGCCTGACCTTTCCTTTACCACCTGTCACCTGCGCGTAATTATTTAAAATATATAAAATATACAACTATTATCCTGAGATGACATGCATTGTCATTTGTCTTAGTGAGAGAGCGAAGTAAAGAAAGTGACATGGGGCCGGTTGCACCAGCTGTGTAGTTACAATTTAGCCTAATTTTGAGTTAAACGGGCACTAAGTTACAACTAACGCACTACTAAATATTTTTGTGTTTCACCGTTCAACTTAGTTGAAGCGTAACGTTACGTATAAACTAAATGTACGGAAGCGAGAAACTTCCGAAATAACGTCCGAATGGCTGGTGCTACCCTACCCAGGACTTTTAAAATCGTTTTATTGATTCAATGCATGGCTCATTTATTTATTGTTTGTGTTTGGTACGTTACTTTAAGGCACTTAACAAAAAGTTCCTCTCGTAACCTCGGTTCTCTAAAACAAAGAGTGAAGAGATCCAGATGTGAACAGCATCTGTACCTGACCTCCGCAGAAGCATCCAATTGCATGCTTCTGCAGAGGTCAGGTACGAATGCCCTTCCCATAGGTGGATCTTGAACACGAGATGATGGAAGAGAACCTGGTACCTTCCAGGTGTTCCATGGGACTGCAAGTGCCATTTCCTTGTTCTCTTCATCCACTCTGCCAATGCTTTGAAAAAGTTGCATTGTTAAAGGCTGCAGCAGTTTGTACACCGTTGCATTTGTTTTCTCTCTTAGAATTGTTGTATGTCTCTACAATGGATTAAATGAAAAATGCATAACACATAGGCTATACTCTCTATAAGTAACTAACAGGAGCCCTTTACATCTTGTTTTTTCATTACAGGAAGAAAAACTCCCACTATTTTGGGACTACAATGTAACTCTTTGTGTTTATTATTTCTGTTGCAATTACAAAATATAGGCCTACTATAAATCTATTTAAATAAAAAAATAAGTTCTGTTTTAAAATATTTTCTTGTTGAAATGTTTGTTCACATGTTTGTTCGAGACATAACTTTCTATTTAAATTCTGAAAAATATTTTTTATTTGACATTAAAAGTCTATACTTTGTGCATAAGGGTTTGTTTAAAAATGAACAGGCCCCCCTAGCTATACGTGAATATTGAACTTAATATCTACGTCCAAGAGGGGTCGTTGTCCGACGTCCAGATACTGACCAGATATGCACGTCGTGTAGACGTACAGATATGGTCCAGGACAGACCGACTTAATATAGACATGATCTGCACGTCTGGCAGACGTCACCTGTTTGTTGGGGATATAGATTATGTAGATATTACGAATATTAAGTAAATAATATATCTAAAAGCACTATGCAAATAATAATTACATAAACATGTAGGGGTATATATTTTCTAGCGTTTTCAGATATTGTACTTAAAAGTCACACAAATCTATGAGAACATAACAACATAAGCTACAAAAACTGTTGGTAGCACCATCTGCGCTAAACTATATATGGTTCGCCTTTATTTCCGGCCTGAGACTGGTGTGTGTCCTGAAACGATATATCTCTCATCTGCATTTGTGGAGAAGTGCACAAAATCTCTCCCAAACTGCAGAGGGCGATACGTATGGCCAAACGTTATATTCCATATGCCGAAAAAATGTTCGTGCATGTCCGGTGTATGCTCCGTCATTCATTGAAGCTTAGTTAAAATCGTTAAAAGTTGTATAAACGTCCCCTCTCTTAATTATTTATAACTGTCATTTTCACGTAAATAAAATACTGTGAATGGAGAATTGTGCCTGAGCACCTAAACGATGTCTGCCATGTTCGAGGGGAATGCCTTGTCAGCCATGCAGACTTCTCACTGCCACACTCTAAACAATTACAGGTGAGCAAAATAATCTTAAAGGTTGTTCAAAAACTACCCTTACAAGTTGATCAATAATAGGACAGTTTCAATCGGTCGGAATTTACAGTTAGGGTGTATCTGCATTAAAATGTATTAATCATACGTAACAACACCACCACGCCTTTGTTCTTCCTTTGCTGTCAATATGGTTAAGATGGAATATTTATAAACATTGAATAGTAGGTTAATTCATGTTTATGCTAATGTTTTGTACGTTTTACTGTTAAATGTTATCTACTAACATGCCTGTCATTTTTTGGCTGAGAGTTTGCTATACTTCTTTTCAGATTCAGGACATTTATTGCAATAGTTTAAACATCAATAAACATTATATATTTTTGATACTACCATGTAAAATATATCCGGGCATTTTAACAGGGTTTGATAGGGTGAAGTTGAATTGGAGGTTATTTAAATAATGTATAGGGGTAGGTGGTATGAACCATAAGGTTTTTTAAACAAAAAAATCAACCGAGTCAGTGTTATAAATGTTATTTCATATATTTTTTGTATGTCAAAGATAGATAACTTTACACCGCCTGCTCTTGTGTAAAGCATGTCATACAGTTACTACTGTTAAATGTATACTGTCTTTATATGTAGTAGTAATAACGAATATGTGAATAGATGTTTGTAGTTCTTTAATGTGCGTGCTAAATTTATAAAATAAAAGTTTCTACATACACTAACAGTGCTTTTTTCCTCTCTATTAGCCCTCAAGAGCTGGCTTTAGAAATCAAGGCTTTCATCAGCGGTGTTGACCAGACGCAGGGACGTAAACTTAACGTTCGCGATCATGCCCGATGTGCAGTGCGCCTCCTTCGAACGGTACCGGCCTGTCGCGGAGCCGTCCTAGAGCACTTAAGGGGAGTGTATGATGAATATGTTGCTGCTTTCCTTCAAGATCTGGAGGCAGAAGGTGAAAATGGAGGCAACGGTACGAGTGCAGCAAGCAACACCAGCGTTTCCAATCTAGAGGATGTCATTAAAGAGGTTCATGCAGTCCTCTCAGAATTCATCAAGCTTAGTCCTAAAGCTTGGGCACCACTTGTGTCCACATGGGCCATAGATCTTCTTGGTCAGCTTAGCAGCAAGCACGCAGGACGAAGGGCAGCTCCTCACTCCTCCAGCCTGAATGAGCTGCTGCAGCTTTGGATGTCGTGTGCAGCCACACGCTCACTTATGGAGTGCTACTCTCAGTGTCTGGCAGCCATGTTGGCATGGTGTCCCGATGCCTGTGTGGATGCTTTGCTGGACACCTCGGTTCAGCACTCGCCTCATTTTGACTGGGTCGTTGCCCACATTGGCTCTGCTTTCCCTGGTACTATCATCAGCAGGGTGCTGGTTTGTGGACTCAAAGATTTTTATGCACATGGATATTCCTCCGCTGAGAAGATGAGTCAACAGCAGGCAATAGACAAGAGCAGTAGGGTCCCCAAAATAGGCTCAGTGGTTGGTATCCTAGGACACCTGGCCTCCAGACATTCAGATAGCATCAAGAAAGAGCTTCTCAGGATGTTCCAAGACAGTTTGTCCTCTCCGTCTCAAAACGTACCGCCACATTCATCTGGGGCAGGTGGGTGGGAGAACTCCCCTCATCTCCGTAGGGCCACCGTGCCCTTTTTGCTTCAGCTGGCTGCTCTTTCACCTACACTCCTGGGTGCTGTTTCTGCAGAGCTGGTGGAGTTTCTCCGACCACCTGTACTACTTCAACTGCAGGCTCAGTTTCAGGCTTTGCCCCTGGAGGAGCTTGAGAACATGCTAGGTCTAGCTGTGCATCTCATTAGCCAAAGCCCTTCGGGCGGAGCAAGGGTGTTTAAGTTCCTCGCTGACACTGCCACACCATCTTCTGTGATCATATCAGGTCCTACACCCTCTCCACATGACAGTATTCGAGAAGCCTGTGATCGCTTACTGCAAATGCTCCTGCTACATCTTCACAAGCTTGTTCACAACTGTTCGGAGGGTAACGAACCCTACCAACGCCATTCAACTGCCTCTGGTTCAGCAATGCCTCAAGTGATTCCATTTCTAGATGAGCTCCAGGGCCACATTGGAAAACTTTGTGCCGAAACACTCAGGCTCGAGCGGAAAAGGCACCTTTGGTTGCATCAGCTTCTTTGTCTGTTATCTGTATATGGTGGCGCGAGTATGGCCACTGAAGCTTTGTGTCAGTTCTTCACCCAAGCCCGCAATACAGAAGAGCTTGCCCTGGCATCGCAGCTGTACACCCCACTCTCCACTTCTCTTTCTGGCTTGCTTCCTTCAACAGTAGCTCGCTGCGTTGCACAGATCCAAACCCAGAACCTTAACAACAAAGAAATGGCTCAGCTCCTGAACAACCTAGCTACAGCCGTACAGAGCAAAGAGGAGGATCGTAAAAATGGAGCGGGGAGTTCAACTCAGTCGTCTATGTCTGCACAAGTCAGGATCGCTGTTTCCAACCACCTTCATGATTTCTGCCCCTTGCTTCTTTATGGTGACACGACGGTATCTCGAGCTACTGCCCGTCTGCTGTCATGTAGCCAGCTTCCCCGAGCATGTCCTCCAGCTCATCTATTACTGATATGTCGAGCGGCAGTCTCGCACTTCTTTGTGTCTGTACGACAGCGAGGGGAGGGCCTTGAGGTAGGATCGCAGGCAGGAGAAGAGGAAGTTGGCCACTCCATACGTCTCTTGTCACGTCTGGCAGGCTACTCCCCTTTGACACTTAAAGCTGTGCTGCAACAACTGGTGGAAGGTGCCTTACACAAAGGAAACAGAGATTTGTTTGGAGGTCTGCAGGGAAGTCCAGGTGATGACATGACGCAACCACCCAACCACCTGGGTGTCTCACTTTTGGGCATCAACTGTAAATTCGGCACCTCTGTTAACTTCTCTGGTAGCGTATGGTCTGTGTTCCATTCTGGTGTTATTGGAAAGGGTTTAAAGCCTCCCCATACTCTCTCACAACCAGATCCAGACAGAGTCATTCATAATATACAGACTTTACTTGCAGTGACTGTTCAGTGTTGTAGTTCAGGTGGAGGAAGCACTACTGGCAACGCTAGAAACGGCTCTGCTGCAGGTGCCGCAAATGGCCGCTACCCTAATGCCAAAGAAACTCTTGTTTCAGAGGACCTTCCCCCCATTAATGCAGAAGCTGCAAAGGTCATCGCGGTAACCCTGGTTGAGAACATCTGCCCAGATGTAGCAAACGGAGAACTGTCATGGCCACCAGAGGAACATGCAAAAACTACAGTTGAGCGAGACATACACATTCGCCGTTGTTTTGAAGGAAACGCTGTGTTGTTCCATTTTCTTTGTGTGGTCGCAGCTGGACGTCCAGCTTTGTGCTACTGTTCGGTTGTTTTAAGGGGCCTACTTTCAACATTATTGGCTCATTGGGAAGCATCAAGAGAACAATTGGTATCAGACTCCCCCTGGCATCTTCAGGCCTCCTGTTTGCTTGTATCATGTATGGGTGAGGGACAGCTTCTACCACCAGTACTGAGCAACATCCATGAGGTTTTCCCTCACATCTCACCATTTGAGGTTAGGCTCCTCATGTTGGGTGTATGGGAGTACATGCGAGGCAACAGCCCTATGCCACAGAAGTTCAGTTTCTGTGCTGATCAGGGACTTTTCTTCCGGGACTTTTCACGGGATGGTGATGTTGCACGCTATATTGCACCCATCCACAGTGTTCTGCATAAGAACATTGACCGTCTGGGACACCTTTGCTGGAGATTTCAAGTTTAAGTTTTGTAACATACTGTTACAGATAGTAGTGCTTAGATTTAAATGTGATGCTTCTAGAGAACATGTTGAGGTGTGAAATATAGGGAAAGAACTCTGTATATTTTTGTCAAACGTAATTACTGTTCTGCTAACCATCACCTCTGTTTTTGTAGGAGTAAATATGTTAAGCAAATATTTTTGTAGATTTTTTAAGCACTGAAAATGTTTATGCATACATTGGAATGTAATCCACTTTCTATTTGCATTTGTTGTTTGGAAACCAGTAAAGATCTTACAAATTGTTGATGTCTCTTTTTTTTGTCTTGACCATTATTAACAAAAATTACTTTAGAAAATATTTATTCACCTCAAATAAAAAGTGAAGTATACCCTTAGAAAAAAGAACCATGCTTTTATTATACTAAAAGTGAGTAACAATGTTTTTATTTATTGTTACTGTACTTATAATATAGCCGACTATTTTTATTAACTGTCTTTTACTATAGATATCATGGTTAACCTATAAGAACTGTTGTAGATGTAGTAAAACCATTGTTAGTTTGACTATGGGTAGGCCTGTACACAGTTGTGCTGTTTTAATGTGTATATCATAACTGCTTAATGATGACTGTATAAGTGCAGTATAATGCCATTTCATCATACAGTTATCGTGGATAAACAACCAGACATGTAAGATTTGGATTCGTTGCCATGGGAAGTCTGATCTATAGGGGCCTGTTGTTACCCAATGGTATCCCAGCTAGCACACTCAACTAGCCAACCGACCTCCGGGAGTCTTGACTAGAAGGGATACAGCTACCTCAATGGGCATGTGAATTTCAATACTGCATAATTTTTGTCACGCTAGAAACAGTTGATTAATATATATATTTTGGGTTGGGGTAGACGTAAGCTGATGTAATTAATTGTGATTAAAGTGATATGGCGAGATTTTGCACCACTTCCGGCCGTAGCTGTATCCCTTCAAGCAACAACCGGGAGGCTGGGCTTAACGCTGCGTCCAAGATGGCGGTTATCTCCATTGAAAGGTAAAACAAAGACTTTAAGCTGTCATGTCAGTCCATCACCGTGTTATTTCCACCGAGTTTTATATGCATTACTTTTAGGCTAACCGTTTACCGGTACGCGTGATAGCTGGTCTGTAAATGGCTGCTTGTTTTTTGAAGAATCGGATGAATGCGTGTCACTAGCATCGGTGGCATTATGACGAGTCACGTTAAACTAGGACGATTGTGTCTTTATACACCGTTTTAACCTCATATTATATATCAAATATATTACTTTGATCATTTGCGCGTGTATTGCATCGTGGTCTTTATCTGTTTGTAGATTTAATCAGCAGAACGAATACTTCGTGAATATAACCTTTACGTATAATCTAAAGAGTAACGTTAAACAGATGATAAGTCTTTACATTTCTACATCTTTACATCTACGAGTCTTGGAGGGTCGCTGTCTTTAAATAGTTCAACGTAATTGCAACCTGACCTCGTGGGGACAAAGTTTAGCTTTAGTGATTAGCAGTGTTTAATGTTTAGCATAACGTTAGTTAACCAAATGTTTAATGTCCTAAGTAAAACAACACATTATCTTCGATTTTTTTTAATCTAAACATTTCAATGAGCTCAGATTGCAGTCACATGTCCATCACAGAAAAGAAACTGATGTGTTTTATGAGGAAGTACATGACCGTTGTACTGTTCATTCTCTTTCTGTAACCCAAGTAAACACCACCCTGTTATTCCAACATGATCCATTGTAATGAACTAATCCTGATTCCAACTTTCCTCCTTGTTGTTTCAGGATGGGGCTGCTGTCTGTGGTCTGTGTGTGTCTGCTTTTTAGCAGTGCCTTTGCCGTGGACCGGGGAAACTTTAAAACATGTGATCAGAGTGCTTTTTGCAAGTATGTCATACTATATAGTCAATCTGTACCTCACCTGTGACCTCTGCAATACAATATACAACTTGATTTTCGTAGTTCACTTAAAGATCACAGATTACCACTACTGAAATATGCAGATTTGAAGTGATAGTTCACCCCAAAATGAAAATTCTATCATTAGTTACTGATCCTCTAGTCATTTCAAACCTGTATGACTTTGTCCAGAACACAAAATAAAATATTTTAAAGAATGTCTGTAACCAAACATTGGCAGTACCCACTGTGTTCTTCACAATATATGTTGTGTTCTGCAAAAGAAAGTCATACAGGTTTGAAATAACAAGGCGAGTAAAGGATGACAACATTTTAATTTTAGGTAATCTATCCCTTTAAATAACACATTATATGTGATACCCTGATAAATAGTTGGTATGTAGATTTCTAGAGTGTAGTCTAGAAAATATTTGATTGATATTTTTTTGCATGGGCTTAAGAGAACTAATGATTCCTATGTCTCTTAAGACGTCAACGGGCGCTCAAACAGGGCCAGTCCCCGTACCGGGCTCTTTTGGACACTTTGGAGCTTAGTGACTCCAGAATGACTCTCCAGCTCATCAATGACAACAACAAGGTCTGTTTCATATTTAATTAACACTTTTAAAATTTCAATTTAGGTTGGTTGCATAAGTGAACGCATAAATCGCCTCCCCACCCCAGGCCCAATATAGTAGGCAGTATTTTTGTAACAGATCCTAGGTTTCTTCTTGTCCCTTCTTGACAAGATCTGTGTTTGGCTCACGGTCTAATGTCTTGCTATTTGCAGGTGCATTTGTTGCTGGAGCTCTACAGGCTGCAGGGGAACATGACTCGGGTGAAGATAAATGAGCTGAAACCTCTGAAGCCTCGCTTTGAGGTGCCAGATGTGCTCATAGCAGACCCCCCTACTGAGGCGTGAGTGTCCCTCTGATCTGAGATTACACCATGAAATTGAACAGTCTAGCACATGCATGATTTATTCTGCTCTTATGAATAACCTTTTCCTCTCTTCTCCGGCCATCTCTCATTTTGTCCTCCTCCTCTCCAGTCTCTCAGTGTTGTCTAAGGATGAAAACGGTGTTGTGTTGTCTCTGGGAGCAGAGAGCCAGAGGTTGATTGTCAGTGCACGTCCCTTCAGACTGGACATTATGGAGGGACCTGAAGTGCTCTTGTCACTCAACTCTCGTGGTCTGCTGGCCTTTGAACACCTGCGGGTGCGCAAGGACACGTGAGCATTTGCCTTTTCTATTTCCCAAGCAATTTTCATTTTACCACAAAACATCAATAAATCTGGTCAGTGAGTCCCTAAGCAAAGACTCAGTAGCTAATAAATGGTGGTTCTCATGTCTGTTTTGGTTAATGGCCATTAGGGTGGAAAAAAGTCAATGCATTGAATAAAATGAACTGACCTGCTTTTGATGCATGGTTAATATAGAAAAATAAACAAGTTTACTAACCCCTAAAGGAGCAGCAAGTCTCCATGGTAGTGTTTTTTTATTCAGTGTACATTTAGGCATATAGGCAGATGCTTTTATCTGTTGGACTTTGTACAAATGTTTTTGTAACTAGTGGTGTTTTATCAAAGGCAAGCACAACCTGATGTTGCAGAAGTTAAAGACAATGTAGATGAGGCTCAACAGCAAGAGGAAGGAGACAAGGTCAGTATACAAGCTTTGTTCATTTGTGGGTGTGTTCGGGTAAACGCTATAGTTTAGTGTCGTCATGCCACGTCTTCTGTTTGACTGAAGCTCATCCAGTTACTGCTCCCAATCTGGTTTTACAACTTTATGTAGCCGTTATGTAACGCAAGCATCTGTGTGAAACTGTGGGATGTCATTTTTCACAATGGAGCCTCTTTTTCTCAACAGGAGGAAGAGGGTGAGAGTGATAAAGAGGAATCCGGCCTGTGGGAGGAAACATTTAAATCTCACACAGATACTAAACCAAATGGTATGTTTATAGTCGAGTTAAAGACCATGTGAATTCTATTGTGAGTACAGCTTGCTTCCTGTTTTAAAATGTTTTTGCTTATATTCATTGTCTTCAACTTTTAAATGTATACTTGCATATAGATTGCTTAATAGACATGGACGAAATTCCACAAAAACAGTTTTGATTTTACAGGGTCTTCAGATTCACACTATAGACTCTGCTGTCATGTTGAAATCTAAACAAGGCAGACTACAATGGTTTGGACAACCATCGGGTGTCTGTGACATGAATAAACAAATGATGCGTTTAAAAACAACGTTAGAGTAGCTGTGTGTGCGAGCGAATGAAACCTGTTTATGGCAGTTTAAATAGTCACTAATATTTGATCGCACGACTTAAGTGGAAAAGTAAAACAATCCACACTATGCTTATATTTTCAGATCATAAATCGTTTCTTTTCACCGCTTCTCACTTTTGATATTAACTTGGCGGTGGCGTGAAATCAGTCGATAATATTGCATTACAGTTTCGGTTCTGAAGTTGTACATGGATATTATTAAATCATCATCTGTTGGTTTTAAATTCTTTCTTAGGCCCCACATCCATAAGTTTAGACTTTTCCTTGCCTGGCGTAGAACATGTATATGGAATTCCAGAGCATGCTGACAGCCTAAAACTAAAGACTACGGAGTGAGTAGACGCATTCATTTAGAGATAAACGTCTTTCCAGTAACACTTACATTTACAGTTGGTGTTTTCTTTTATCTAAAGCACATTAAAGACTAACGAAATTGGTATTGTTAGCCCCATGCCTCGCCAATTGAGCCTTATAACTTATTCAAAATATTTTCCCTTTTATGTTATAAACAATCATTAACGTACAAATGTTTTTCTCTTTCTAGCGGTGGTGACCCATATAGGCTATATAACCTAGATGTGTTTCAGTATGAGCTCTATAATCCAATGGCCTTATACGGATCAGTGCCTGTCATGCTGGCCCATAATGCACAGAGAACTATGGGTATTTTCTGGCTTAATGCAGCTGAGACATGGGTAGACATAAGCTCTAACACAGCTGGAAAGGTAAGAGGTTGTAAAGGTCCCTAAGATATCTGAAGAGCTTTTTTAGGGTGCTCTATTGATCCAGACGCATCTCTTCTTCTCCATCCAGACTGTTTTTGGTAAGATGCTAGACTTTGTTCAAGGTTCCAGCGAGACTCCACAGACTGACGTTCGCTGGATCTCTGAGAGTGGCATCATTGACGTCTTCATCATGCTTGGTCCTAAACCCGCAGATGTCTTCTCACAGTACGCTTCCCTCACAGGTATATACCGTAACATTGACAAAAACCCTGTTAGATCTATAATAAACAATATAACTAAATAAGATTGTTTATAAAAATATGACCAGAATATATGTGTTTGTTCTCTAGGCACCCAGTCTTTTCCTCCTCTTGCCAGTCTGGCCTATCACCAGTGCCGCTGGAATTATAATGACCAGGATGATGTGCGCTCAGTGGACCAGGGCTTTGACCAACATGACATCCCATATGACTTCATATGGCTTGACATCGAGCATACTGATGGCAAGAGATACTTCACCTGGGACCCCCACAAGTTCCCTCAGCCAAAAGAAATGCTACAGGGGATATTGGACAAGAAACGGAAGGTTAGACCATGTTGTTTGCAAACTTATTTTTGAATATAATATGGTATACTAAAGCTGCATTTCTAATATTCACAATTCTAACATTTTGTTTATAGATGGTGGCTATTGTAGACCCCCACATCAAAGTTGATAGTGGCTACAAAATCCACAATGAGATTACATCTAAAGACCTTTACACTAAAAACAAAGAAGGTGTGAATTATGAAGGCTGGTGCTGGCCAGGTGAGAATATGATGTACTTTTTTTGCATTTGCTTTGTTTTAGCTGTGATTTTGAACTCCCTGTGTTTTGTAATAAGATAGGTAATATTATGTTTGTTATACTGCAATGCATTTTCAAGGCTTTTGTTTTTCTCTCTCTCACAGGAAACTCTGGTTACCCAGACTTCACAAATCCAGAGATGCAAGCCTGGTGGGCCAGTATGTTTGCCTACGATCAGTATGAGGTAAAGTCTAATACTTTTTTGAAGAGGCAGCACTGAAATGGTTAAGATCCGAATTCCTATGATAAGTAAGAATGTTAGAACTGTTTTCTGTTTATTTAATACTTGAGTCAGCATTGTAGTTGCATATACATTGAAGGAGATACATTTGTCTCACCCAGTCAGGATGTGGTGTAGCTCTTCTACCTTATTTCCCTTGTGTAGTGAAAGCCACAAAAATCTGTTTGCAAATATAACTTAGAAGCATCTTACTGCAGATTAAGCACAAATGGATGTTTCAGGAAGGAAGAAGAGCAAAGCTGTTATGCTAAGATATATATTAAATCAGCAAAGAAATCCATTGCCGGGTTTCATTTCAGGGCTCAATGGAGAACCTCTTTACTTGGAATGACATGAATGAGCCTTCTGTGTTCAATGGACCGGAGGTCACCATGCACAAAGATGCTCTCCATGGAACGTGGGAGCACAGAGACATACACAATCTCTATGGACTATATGTGGTGAGGATTTTATTGAGGGGCATTAGAGGGACACGTTAACACAACAATACAAATTCTGACATCATTTACTCACCCTAGAGTTGTTCTAAATTTGTATACTTTTCTTTGTTCTGATTAAAATAGAGAAAGATATTTGGGAGAATGTAACCAAACAGTTCTTGGCCCCCATTGACTACCATAGAATGAAAAATTACTATGGTATTCAAAAGTGCCCCTGGACTGTTTGCTTTTCTACTTTCTTCAAAATATCTTATTTTGTGTATACATATTTAGAAGGGGGTGAGTAAATGAAGACAGAATTTTCATTTTTTGCTGAACTGTTCCTTTAATAACATCGTAACACTTTATAATACTATACCTCCTTCAGTGAAGGCTTAGTGTATATTGTCCTTTAAAATAAATGCTAAGTTTTTTCCCCTAATTTATTTAAATCTTTGCAGCACATGGCCACTACTGAGGGTCAGATTCAGCGATCTGGTGGAGTTGAGAGGCCGTTTGTGCTGACCAGAGCTTTCTTTGCTGGCTCTCAGAGATATGGTGAATTTATTATGTTTGTAAATGTAAAGCACATGACATAAGCTTTTGTTAATTTTCTTTTGTAAATGCAAATGCACATTGTGAGTTTGGTTATTTTCGTCAGGTGCTGTCTGGACTGGTGATAATGCAGCTGAATGGGACCATCTCAAGATTTCTATTCCCATGTGTCTCAGCCTTGGACTCGTTGGCATCTCTTTTTGTGGAGGTCAGTCATGATTCCAGATATTCTGTTTAAACGTGTGTAATGTTTAATATTTTCTTGGTTTAATTTCCATGGAATTTCTAAACACGTTTCTGTTTGAGCATAACATGTTTAACCCACTGTGGTTCAGTCAGTCATGCAGTTTGTGTGGTCATATTGCCTGCCTGCGTTAAAATTTCCATTGTTTATTTCTCACACAGCTGACGTCGGTGGCTTTTTTAAGAATCCCAGCACTGAGTTGTTGGTTCGCTGGTACCAGACGGGGGCATATCAGCCGTTTTTCCGCGCTCACGCCCATCTAGACACACCACGCAGGGAACCTTGGCTCTTTGGCCCAGAAAACATGGCTCTCATCCGAGAGGCAATCCGTCAGCGTTATGCCCTGCTGCCATACTGGTACCAGCTCTTCTACCATGCTCACACAACCGGAACTCCAGTTATGAGGTGAGTTAGATCCACTTGGATGTTTCTGTCAATGATACTTTGTAATTCTATTCCACATTGTTTTCTCTTTCCTGTCTGTTCTTAGACCACTGTGGGTTGAGTATCCCATGGACACTGCTACTTTTACCATTGATGATCAGTTCCTTCTTGGTAAGAGATTAGAGCGTATTCTCTTATCTTATTTCAAAAATATGAAATTTTACTTTTTTTTAAGAAGAATTGCTTTTTTCGAGCTGCTTGTATTTTTTTTTCAGGGAGAGATTTGTTGGTTCACCCAGTCACCGACGAAGGGGCTCGTGGAGTTACAGCCTACCTGCCTGAAGCAGGAGAAGTAAGATATGATTTTGCATTTGGAACTGCTCCTGTGTTCTGTGATATTGTTTCATTTGTAAAATTACAATAAACCTGACTTAATATTATAATTCCTTAAGTAAATTAAATTACTTTCTCTTTCATGTTTAGGTTTGGTACGATGTGCACACTTTCCAGAAGCACAATGGTGCTCAAAATCTCTACATACCAATTACTCTTAGCTCTGTAAGAACTGTGGTCATTCAAGTATCAAGCATTTGTTATATAACGTAGTTTTCACATTAAGTGGTTTATTTGGGTTTTTATGTCTTGTTTAGATTCCAGTGTTCCAGCGTGGTGGTTCTATCATTCCTCGGAAGGAAAGAGTTCGAAGGTCATCTGTATGCATGGAAAATGACCCATACACTTTGTATGTGGCTCTTAATCCTCAGGTAAGGAACTCCGTTCAGTCTCTTCACTTGCCAGATGAGATGCATAGTTTATGTATCAGACAAACTAAAAGATTTTAGTTTAATTTTAGAAATTTGCTGAAGGAAAACTCTACATTGATGATGGCCATACTTTTAACTATGAAAAAAAGAAAGAATTCATTCACCGGAGTCTCACTTTTGCCAAAAATGTTCTCACGTCTAGGTATTTATATATCTCCACCCTTTTTCTTTTTTCTAAACATTGAATTATATTGTAATTTTGACTAAAATAATTTCCTTACTCTTCTCAGGAACCTGTGTCCAGATTGTAACTTCTCAACTCCTTCCTGGATTGAGAACATTTTAATTTTGGGGGCCAGCAAGCCCAACAAGGTTCTTCTTAAAGTGAATGGTAAGATCATCAATTTATGTTGTCTTTGAAATGGCCTTCATGCTGAAGATGATATAAGTTGCCATCTCCTTCCTCTTGATCCGCTTGTCATTTTCTCACCCAGGCAAAGAAAGCTCTGTAGAGTTTGAATTTGATACCTCCATGTCAGTGTTAACCCTTCGTAAACCTGGCATGAACGCTGGAGCCGACTGGACCATTCTGCTGCAGTAACTCCGCGGATCTCCACAGCAGCCAGGACCTGATGACTTGGAGGCACTTGGAATAGTAAAGCACCCTAAAAAACTAAAACTGAATTTTACTAATAATTCATAAACACAAAATTAGGGACCAAAATTCAAGAAATGTTGTTCTGAGTCCAAGAAGAATTCTCAGTCATAAAAAAGTGGCAGGGTCAGACAGTAAATGTCTTCCTATTTTAAATGTCATACAATTTACCAGACAAATGTTTTGTTAATATTTTGATGTAGTGATTGTGGAGTTAATTTAATTGAAGCATTGTGCAAGCTATAAATCTATTTTGTCTTTGACAAATCCTTTTTCAACCACAAGGTGACACATCAGCTTTAAAAATCATTGCTGTATGTCCTGTGTTTTTATTCCATTAAAGCTCCAGTGTTTGCACATCAAGGGTTTTAAATTTCTGTTTCAAATTAACAAGGCGCTCACTGGAGAATAAGTAGCTGTAGATTCTAATGGTTTAGCAGAGTGAAAGACTTTTGGGTTAATATGGGAATATTGTCCAGGGTAAATATACCACTGAATGTGTGGAATGGATTTTTTCATGTTTAGATTTTGTATTTTTTTTTCAGTGCACTTGTGTTGGGTTTGGGGAGGGATACACAAAATATTGAAACAGTCCAGCACTTATAATTATTCCAGCCTGTGATACTACAGACGATATTTTAAGTGAATCATTGTTATCCACTGTAAGAGTATGAATCTCATCCAAATGATCACAATTGCAGTAAATGTTTTAAACCAAGCCTTTGACCACTGAGGTCTCTGTGTACATTCCTGATCAATTTCATGTCACTTATATGTTGCTAATACTTTCATTTATACTTTGATTTTGTTTGTGAAGTGAGACCCTGGAAGTTCTGAGACAATTGAGACAATTAATTGTTAGTTAATTGAAGTATTGATAAATGGGTGTTTAAATGAGTATAATAAAGATCAACTGTACATTCCCAACTGCATTCATTTTCTTTTTACTTTTCATTACTTAAATATCCTTAATATAAAAAAATTCCACTTTCTATTATTACAAAACTGTACGAGTAGTGCCGCCTTGGTGAAAGTTTTTGCACAACACAAATACTACATGCTGCATGAAAGCAAAAACAAATATTGCTTATCTTTAATAATTCAGTTATTCTAAATTACGTTTTACAAATGAGTACATGCACATATTCGAGTCCAAGGTATCGAAAAAAGCAAGAAAAAAAGCAATTTAAAACAACAAAAAGCTTTACATAAAAAGCTTGTTTTTATTAAATAGTTGTCCTTGCTTTAAAATTTGTACTTCGTATTGTTTCCAAATATATTTTAACTTCATGCTCAAAGTTGGGTGTTTTTTCACACCATTTGACTATGAATATGAAAACGCGCAATTTTAGTAATCAATATCATCTTCCAATTGAAAACATTAAAGCAAAATATCAGATTCCACAAGTTTTAATTTCTAGTCAATAATTGAAGTCTGTCCAGAATACGTTTGTATATTTTTGTTTCAGGACACTCCCGATTAAATGATTAATAGTCTCAGTCTTTCAAAACACACAGAGGTCCATATCCACTTTAAAACGTATTATCACCAATGATTTAACTGGACAGACTCGATGTAAAATTGTATTTGACACTTCTTTGATGCAATATTTATCAGGTGTCTTTCAAATTTTACTCAAAAAATGTTTAGAATATAGCGTTCCATTGAGTAGTGACGTAATTAGAAAGCATCCAAAACCGCCTGCTCTCGCGGTAATTCGATGTCATATCCCTTACGGTCTGCGCAGCTGGTGAACAGAAGTCGCACATTATGAGCGTCATTTATTTAGTGTTGCCAGATTGGTCGGATTCCCACCCTCCTCTTGAACGGGTTAGACCGGAGAAAAATACATCGGGCGGGTCGACACAATGTGGACTGCTCGTGAAATTACCCCCCCCCCCCCGAGCAGCTTGCCTTTTCCTTGCTTGTATGTAGTCAAGTTATTTCAAAACGTTCGAAAATAATGTGTAGTGCAGTCATATAAACACATTATTCCACAGCCCCTATTAGTTAATTTTAACCAATCAGGTCAATCTACCTACCATTGAGGTGACTTGTGAGTGACGGGGGTTTCGGCGCGATAAAAGACCAGATTTTGTAACCTGAAGCGATCGCAATGCCAAAGAGGCCCAAATATATGTTGCTTGGTAATGACAGTCTCTCAACTCATCTACACATGTGGTGACAGACGACTCGAAGACTTTGTAACTAATTCAGATCATAAATTGAACGGTTGCATACAAATCTAATTGAATACGGAATTACTTATGGTCATCACCAGCACACCTTTAAACTGTACAGACTGTGCTCTGGTATACTCGCCCTTGACAGGTGCTGGACTGAACACTTTATGTTCTGAAATATACTTCACGAAAGACGTCAGATGTAAAGGCAACTCTCAAAGGTAAGCGCATTGTTGCTGTTATGTTTTTGTTCGGTTATATTAATCCGCTTAGTGATGCGTGTGTTGTTTAGTGTTGAAGTCATTACATTTTATTTCCTTACTCTCTTTTTGCTGTTTGATCCTGTTTTCCTGGTTTTTATTATATTTTGTCATCTTGTCACACCCCGTTTAAGGGAGATAAAATGGTCACTATCGTCGTTGATTGACACAGCAATACATTTCTATCTCCTTATTTTGGCAGTGAACATTTGGGCTGGTTTTTGTCGGAGTGAGCCTTTGAGCAGGAATTTGTCCTCCCAATCTGGCAACACTAGCGTGGTCAGTAATGGCGGCGGAAGGCACAGAGGACCCGAGTAACAACGGAGAGCTTACAAATCCTTTAGGTATTTCGATCTTAAAATGAACTACTAACATATTAATTTGCAAGCTTACGTACGGTTAAGAGTTTTATATGTTTGTTTTTTGAAAGGCGTCATTAACCACACAAATGCGCCTCAAAATACAGCTAGCGAGCTAACTCGTAGCCAAATATTCACTGAATAATTTAGTGGACTTTAGTATTTTATTCCGTAAGAATGTGTCAGTTTTTTTACTATTCGTTTCACCAACACAACTCTCTTAAATAAATGTACCATTTACACACTGTTTATTGAATCTGTTTGCAGGGTTGCATGAGCTTGAAATTGCAGAACCTCCCAAACCAGATGTTGAGCTGTCGGCGGAGTCTGCTGGGAATGGAGAAGATTTGGGCGTCCCGGCAGCACCTAACACGGCAGAAGGGCATGAGGAGGAAGAGATGCCTGCTGAATTTGACAAACTTTGGAAGCTGACCAGTGAGAATCCTTTAGATTTTAACACCTGGACAGATCTTCTGCAGTATTGTGAACAAGAGGTGACTAACGGAAATGTAATGACTTGTATAGATCTGATTGAATTGTACATTTAATTGCATAATTTTTTACAGGGCCACCTGAGGGCTTCCTGCCAAGCTCTCAATGCCTTTCTGGCGAGGTACCCTTTGTGCTATGGTTACTGGAAAAAGTTTGCAGATATGGAGAGACGAGCTGGTCATAACATCAAGGCTGAGGAGGTAAGAGTAATATCCAGCACAAATAGAGATGAATATTAATATCGTTTGGAAACGCAACAAAAGGACAAACTTCCATTTGCTGTGACAGGTGTGCGAACAAGGTTTGAAGGTCATTCCTCTAAGTGTTGATCTCTGGATTCACTACATCAACCTGCTGCTGGGAACAGTCAACATGAATTTGCCTGAGTCAGCACATCGCATCCGCTGGTACCTCAAAGATATTTTCTTCTTTAGCCTTTTAGCTTATTTTTTGTGTTTTTCATTTGTGTATAGCTGGTCATTTTGTGAAGTTTGAATCTCGTTGATGTTTAAGAAAAAAACTAGTATGAAGATAAAGATTGGGACCCCCTTGAGAATATGTTGATTCATCTCAAGGGGCTGTCTTTGCAATAAATTCAAGTGTAAAGGCCATTGCCATCGAGTCAGAAATTTCCGTACATTAAAAAATTAATACGACCTCACGTTGTGTCAATCACATTTACACACTGCCTCCGATATTTTAGTCAGTCATTAAAAAAATTCGGACTGGGTTCAATTTTCTGCATTTTCCACATCCGTAGCAAGTATTTTCAGAGGTCTTTTTTTAACAATTCAGAGACACTGTACAAATGAGTGGCAAAAAGAAAAAAAAACGCAGACGAGAATTTCGGACTGTATGTGCACAGATCTTCATGGTCTCCTCCCTCTCTGGTTTCTCTCCTCAGTGTGTTTGAGGAGGCAGTCGCGTCCGCTGGCTGGGACTTCCATTCAGACCGGTTATGGGATCTCTATGCTGAATGGGAGAAGGAGCAGGGAAACCTGAAGGCTATGACCGCTATTTATGATAGAGTACTAAGGGTTCCCACACAGCTCTACAACACGCACTATGAGAAGTATGTTGTGCTTACAATCGTTACAATAAGCGTGTTAATTTATTTTTTACCTTGCACATCTCCTCAGATATGAGACATACGATCCACGTACCACACACACGCATGGATTTGTGAGAATTTGTTACCATTTCGTCTCACGCTCATACTTTGATCTCTTTCCCCCTTTATATTTAGATGCAGCTGAATGCATCAACAAAAGCCTAATTGGTAAACTGTCATTGGTAAACACCTGCAGCAAAGCACTTCAAATCCAGATCACCAAAATATCACAAATTCTTTTGCTTTCAGAGTCCATAAATCACTATAACCCTTATGTTTCACATAGCTGATGTTTGTTTTGAATTTCTGTCTCATCAGACTGAAAGCTCACCTAACCTCCCACCCGCCTCTGGATGTCCTTTCACCAGAAGAGTACAGTATGGTGAGAGAAGAGTATAAACAAAGCCAAACACAAGCGAAAAAAGAGAGATCTGATATTGCTGCCAATGAAGAGGAGAGACCGCCGGGTGAGGAAGAGCCTGCAGATGACGGCAAGGACTCTGTAAACACGCTTTGTTTCTATCGTACATGACATTTTAAAGATGTTTTCACCTTTTGAGTGTCTTATCTCTCATCTTTTATTACAGGAAGAGGCAGTGCAAAAGATGCAAGAGCTCATTTTGGCCAGTAGAGAGGAAGTATACCAACAAAATGAGGCAGAAGTCAGGAAGAGATGGAATTTCGAGGATGCTGTAAGCTTTCTGTAAAAGTGAACTAATGAAATATATGATCTATCTTAACTAATTCACATTTCTAATTCACATTCTTTTCCTTCAGATTAAAAGGCCTTATTTCCATGTAAAGCCTATGGACAGAACCCAACTGAAGGCTTGGCACAGTTATCTGGACTGGGAGATGGCAGAGGCTAAGATGCCATCGATGAATGCTGAAGGGATGACTGTGGAAGGCAGTGAAGGGTCAAAAAAAGACTATGTGGCTGGCCATGGGAGAGTGCTGGTTCTGTTTGAGCGCTGTCTCATTGCTTGCGCACTCTATGAAGAATTCTGGGTTAAAGTAAGTGGGGGAAAAAGGTTAGATAATCTCGAATTATGTATCTGGTTTTCTAATGTAATGCAGTTTGAAATGTATTTGTGTTTTACAGTATATACATTACCTGGAACCACGTGGTGTGGAAGACGTGCGTAATGTGTATCGCAGAGCTTGTGGAATCCACTTGCCATACAAACATGGCATCCACCTTCAATGGTCTGCATTTGAGGAAAAGCATGGTGAGAAAGTCGACGTGGCACAGAAAATGCATAAAATAATATTCATGTTCTGTACATATTGCATTAAATTATGTAATGTTAATAATACATTTTAATATATTTGTACTTATTTTATCTAGTTGAAATTGCTTTAATTGCATATTTTTTCCTCTTCACATCCTTAGGTAATGCTTCAGAGGCACAGCGTATATTGGAGTCTTTAGAGATGGTATTGCCTGGTTTGTCTGTGGTGCGTTTGAGGAGAGTAGGTCTAGAGAGGAGAGCAGGTCGTCTGGATGTAGCGGAGTCACTGCTGAAAGAGTCTGTACAACAGAGTAAAGACAATCCTTCACTCCACGCCTTCTACTCCATCAAACTGGCCCGGTTCATCCTCAAGCTGTATAGGAACCCATCCAGGGCCCGCACAGTTCTACAGGAGGCCATAGAGATCAGTCAGGTATAGAAGTAGTGACTCAAAGTCACTTGTTTTTTATTTTGCATTAAATTCTGTTTTATGTTTCACCCTTTACGTAGTTTATGTTAGAAGATGAAGTAATCCCACAAGTTAGCCATTTACATTCTGTGATTCTTCTCAGGATAATGGTCGGCTTTATCAAAACCTTTTGGAGCTGGAGATATCTGGTGATGTGCGGGCAAATGAAGGTGCGTTTCATCAGTGTGTGGCCAAAGCTCTTGCTGCTCCGCTCTCCCCAAAGACCAAAATCTTTTTCTCCCAACGTGGTCTGCAGTTTGCTGAGGATTTTGGAACCACAGTACAGAGGTCAGACGACTTTTGGACTATTTTGTAGACTAAGATATAATTTAAAATCAGAAACCGTATATTGCAAATTTTGGTTATAGTTATTCAGCTTTAATTTGACATTTTTCATATTCTTTAGTCTGTTGAGTAAATACGAGGAGCACCAGAAGCTGCTGAAGGAACATGATGGAAAGAGAGGAGCAGAGAACGGGTAAGCTAGATGAGATAAATTAAAAAATCTGTAAGATTTAGCTTTCCCTAAAATGTGTTTTAAATGTACTTCTGTTTATTATTTAAGGGACAATGATGACCCAGAGAAAATGAGTAAAATGGATGATGGATCTGCCACGGGGGTACAGACTGCTCCTCCCACTATGCCTCACATGCCAATGACAACACCACCTCCCACTATGATCAGCGGAGACATGAGTGGGTCATATGGAGGTTATGGCAGCTGGTACCAGGTACAGTAAAAAAAGATTTGCACAAATGTAGTTCAACCAGAGCTACATATAAAATGTGTTGAATGCATTTCATCTCTCAACAGCAGCAGTATGGGGGATACGGGAGCTACCAAAACCCTTGGAACCAGTACTATCCTCCAAGCTAAATTAGTTCGGAATGGACATATTTAGTTGTTTCATGTACTTTAGTTTTCTCCTTAAGGGAAACCATGGAAGGGTATGTCATTGCACCTCTGGGTTTAAAACATTGGTATGGATATATACTGGTTAATGCTTGGTTTTTAAGCAATTGATCTGTGAATTGATTCTAGTTTAATAGTGAATCCCTGAAATGTTTTATGTGAACATGATCTCATTGACTATTTTGTACTTTGTTTTAAGAAAGTTGATTTTATTAAGTGCTGCCAATTGTCTTGTCATTTAAATAAAATCTAAAAGAATTTTGTAATGAAGCTTGATATTTTACAGAGATGCACTGTTAAAGATGCTGTTTCATTGTCAATTGTATTTTTCATTTGTAAAAAAGGTACAGTATTTAAAAAGATAATCCCTTATGTGATGTGCAAGTATTTTCCATCCTTTAACACAAGCATATTTCAGATCATGTACATGCTACTGACTCATTAATCATGCATTGTCTGATTGTCTTGTGTTGAAAATGTAGGACAGATTTTTCAGTGGGACAAAACAAAAAGACCACAATGTTCAGTATTGTGAAAACTCACACAACCTTTTATTGAGCGAAAACTGTAAGATAAATGAAGTTATTGATCAAGTTACGTGTATATTTGGCGCATGTTTTGAAGTGAAATCATTGTAGCAGTTCACTGAATCATAGTCTTCATAGAGAAATCCATTTGATCTTGTATGGATGTGTGGAAGAACAGCTTGTTTTCAATTTGTTTCAATTCATTTCTTGGTAACCACAAGGACAGCAGAAGGCACCAGACCTGTAAAAAACCCACATGCCATACCTTAGAATCCCATTATTTTTATATAGAAATACTTAATTCCATCAGTATGTTTTTTAAGTTTAGGCTCATGCTAATTCTCTTACCCAGCTCACACAAGGGTTTTTCCATGTCAAGATCTGTGAAGACGCGTCTGGGGTATGGAGTAATGAGGTTGAAATCCTGTCCGTTTGCCCCATTCATCTGTACGTAGACTCTCACAGCAGCAAGCGGTTCCTGAGCTTTAAAAACTGCACTCAAGGTGGAACCATCTATGAGACGCACCTAAAGAGATAAAGAAATATGCGATTTATTTCTGGAATTCCTAATCCTGTGATTCAGTTACAATTCTTATAATTTCACTCAGTTCAACCAGTCATTTCCAAAAATATAGACTTTCTAATAAATGTTTTGGCACATTAATTCGTGTTGTTAAAGAAATGAGGTGGTGCTAAAGAAATTCTGTAGCAGTACCTGAATCCGACATTCATCGTAATCTTTCTTTGCTGGAGGAGCACCTTGGCTTTCAGGGGAAGACAGTTGAGGGACTTCAGAGGGGGGAGATGACAGAGTTGTGCTTGATGAACCACCTCCAAACTGCATAGAGATAAAGCGGTATGTGTTAGCTGATTGTCCCCACACTGCTATAGTGTTGCGAGAGGTTTCTTTGGGTCTAAACGTAGCCTTAGCTTTTTTTATTTTTGGCTTATTTAGAACAATGAGAAATTACAATAGTGAAGTTTAGCATATGTAAATGTATCTACACATAACAGTGATGCAAAACCAAAAGCCTGTTATGCATAGCTATCCTAGAAAAATAATAAGTTATACCTTTTGTGCTCTTTCCTCTCTGTCTCGTGCAATCTTGTCTTTAACCCGCTGCCTAGGAAAAGATCGCAATCAAAAGGTTCATACTTGAAAGATTATGTACCTACAGCAGTATATCACCTACAGCCACATCATCAGTGTCTGTCTTACTTGGCAAGTCTGTCTTCCATCTTCTCCCTCCTGCGCAGTTCAGCAAGCTTCTTCATCTCGTCATCCTGAAGCTTTTGTTTAACCTGCAGAATCTCTTGGCCTTGTTTCCTCCTCTGCTTTTCTCTATCTATCTCCTCCTGACGCTCCCTTTCTCTTCTCTCCTCCTGTCTCAACTTCATTAACTCCTCTAATCTGTGGGAAAGAGAAAAAGCTTGTTTTGGTCACATTTTACAGGTGTATTTTTAAGGTTATCTACGCAAAGCACACACCTTTTCACTTGTTCTTTCTTCTCTTCATCTGTCATAACCCGTTTGGAATCTTCCTGTAGTTCCTGTAGTTCACGTAGTTCACTTTCAGTCGCTGCTGTTGTTTTGGATTGCAAAACCATTCCGTGTGTGAGAATTACGACCACAATGTTAAAATAATGTACATTGAAGGGCGCAAGAGATTTACAGACATTTCCCGTCCTTAATTCTGTGTTTAAACCTGACAAGTTCAATGTTTTAATGTCATACAGATAAGGTAGGATTGCTACTCGAAAAAAACATACATTCAGTGGTTCCTGGAGGAGACTGAGGTGAGCTGCTTTGTTCTACTGTTGACCCGAGAACATTCTCAGAAGGTGGAACGTAAGGTTCGTCTATGTCTGGGTCATTCTCATGTTCCATTAACCTGTTACAATAAAACAACATTTGAAAACCTACAGCACATGCAAACATATTAGTTATTTATGTGTGTAAGAAATAAAAGTATTGAGTACAATTGTATCGATTATAAATATCTGTTCATCTTCTCGTGTTAATATTGTGTAGACATTATTCCTCATATCTAGTTAGGGATTTATGTCACGTTCTTCTTTATGACTTGTGTCTTTCATGCATGCTTATCAAAAAGTCCTTCAGCATGATGCTCTTTGCATCTGCTCAAATTCATCCCTGACTGTGAACACGTAACTCACCAGTCCATTGCTCTCTCAATGCCCTGGTTTTCAGTATGTGCTACAGCCTTCTCCCTACAAAACAACCAACGAGTAAATGAAGTACTGAATTATTGTGTAAACAACGTCAATGTGGAAACAATACTCACGCTCTGTTTCTGTCGAAGCCCATTTCCAGCAGGCTTTCTAAAGTAGTGTATTCTGCCATCACGCTGAAATGACATTTCTATCAAAGTCATACCTTGATGTGAACAGTTAAATCTATAGTCAAAGGAGCTTTCTCCCCAAACAGGTCGATGAACATATTGGAGTGGGCTGCAAATACGTTTAAAATATAATCCAGAAAAGTGTTTATCTTTATTTAAAATATAAAGCGACGTTGTTAGCTAAAGTAAGTGGCTCTGGTGTTTGCTGTCTGATGCTATGAATCTCTAACTTGACTGATCAAAATAAAACGGCAAAAATAACTAAAATCATTAGAAAGAGTTAAAGCAGCTAGCATTCATATTTAAATTCGGCTAGCTGAAGCTAACACTGATCAGCCCTCAGCAACAGCAAACTGTTTTGTTATTGTCTATAGAGCCGATCCGATTTCCTATAGCGTAAAAGCATTACGATATATTAGGTATAACATTTTGACACAATTTCATCGTTAATTTGTCTGGAATGTCGCCCCGCAGCTACTTACATTTGTTGTCAGGAGCACTGTGTCGCTTCCACACACATCTACGGGAAGCCGTTGGGGTCAATTCACAAAGCTGTTGGAAAAACTCGCATTTCTCTGCTTTAGTTAGAAACTGATTTACAGCGTATACAGTAGTGCCTATAAATGAAAGAGGATTTTTGTAGGTTTTCTAACTTTTTTATTTTTTTAATACATTTAGTACATCTCTGGAAGATTTGTCTTCATAATGCGTATTTTGCATTATGTTTGGAAATGGCTGGATGAAACCTTGTAGACATTTATTCATTTTACATTTTACATTTCATTTTACATCATACATCTCTTAAAGAATACTGGGGATTGTTCTTATAGGTGAGCATGTTGTTGTGGTGAATAATGTTTATTAAATAATAATGCAATTACTTTGATAGAGAAACCAGGATGATTAACACAGTAATAATTCATTCGCTCATTTATTTTCACTTTAGGTTTTTAAAGTGAAGACGTAACTGTATCTGTAGCATATGCAGCCGATTGTACACATACTCCAATATGTGATGGGCCTCATTGCTTGTTACTTATTGAATTTATGTGTAATAATTAATCTGCCAACTACTTACTCTCTGCCATTCTTACTGACACAAACAAAAGCTCATGCATGCTAGACTTACTCCATGTTTTCTGTTTCTCTCTTTTTATCCCTCTCTTGACAGTTTTTTGTATTCCTGTTGATTTTCTATTTATCCTCATGCTAATCATTTTAACCTTAATTTCCTTTTATTTGAAACAGAGTAAACAACAAGATGCAGAAAGGTGAGTTCTTTTAAAAAGTTATTATTTTTACATTACTACTACTTTTAGTGTTTATGTTACTATATATGCAAAGTTTAATTTATATAGTATAGATAGAAATAGAAAATGGTTTAAAATAGACAAAAGGAAGATTACATTGAAACAAATGTGCCTTTATGACTGTTTCTATCAACAGTTGAGGTGTAAAATGGGTAAAGTTCAAAATGTCAAAGTCCTTGGAATTCTAAGATGGAAGGAGTTGGTGAGGAAACAATGCAAATAGGTTAACTGTGCAGAATTTAATAAACATGTTGCAGATAAAATGATATCGAATAGATATATTAAAATTGTATTATTTTTCCTTGTGGAGTTTTTCTATCCTTATGTCTCATATATGTTTTTTCTATCTTAGAACATTTTGTAAACAAGTATAACAAGATGAGGTGATAAGAGCTGGTGCTCACTGGGTGTAACAGCCACTTCATGTGGAAAACAATTGAAATGCCAGTGGAGAAGCTGTTACCTGCAGAGAGTCACATGTGACAGACACTGGAAGTGCTTTGCCCATTCTACAATGCCAAAGAAAAACATCTGCTAAGTCTGCAATAACTAGTAGTGTCCGCATGGGTTCACTGTTGTCTTAGTGTACTCTGTCCATGTTGCAAAATAAAAAATTGAGTGATTGTGTATTTGATTGGGTTTTTATTTAAAAGCAAAATAACGAGCATTTGTAGTAAGTTTAGTCATAAACACACTTAAAAAGTTACATTTCAATTCATATAACTGATGTTATGATTATCTTGATTTTTTTCGATAAAACCATTAAACAAATACAGTCAGATTTGTCCCGACCTAACCCACAAAATGTAAAACTGAAATCTGACTTAGTGAGAATTTATGAAAACACACATGCGTAGTTACTACAACACATTGTGTGTGTGTGGTGTATGCAAATCAATATCACAGCTTCACCCTGTTCATAAAGAGCCACGTATTCACAGTGCTGCCTGAGCCTTTACGTGTGCTCGACCTCATGCGGTGCCTGCGCAGATTGATCGATGAACAACACAACGTATCGCGAGAGCGACTTGAATGCGCTGCTTTCGAACACCTCTCGCGGTATTTTAATATTAAACTCTGATTACTATGCGCAGCACAAAGCAGTGGATTTGATTGTCCGTCTCTGTTCTTAACGCTCCTCTTTTTAATATCAAGAATGTATTTTATTAACTCTGCCTCCATCTGCACGATACAGCAATAATCTCCCACAACAATGCCTTTTGAAACGAAACATGACAACAATCGTGTCAAATCAAGGCTTTTATTATGAAGCACGCAACAGGGTTCCGAATCCGCATGCGACACACAGTCAGTCAGTCAGTCTAGGTACGAGAAGTTTCTAAGGAGCCCGTCAGCCCCATAAGATTAAAACTGGTGCAGTTTTGCTCCCGGCCGAGAAATACAGTCATCTGAGTGTTGTAATAACCTCAGATGTACGCGCTGTGTACTTCAGCGACTTGCCAGAAGGAAGTGCTGGTCTAGCAAATTAGCTGCGTTCATTATAAAGCAGAGGTGGTTAGAGGGGTGGGACCGTCAAAGTTTCGACGACACGCCGCTTGGTTGGTGGCGAATATTTGAACGAAAGGGGTATCGTATCTTTTCTCTTCGAGCGAGGGCCGTCGCGCAACGATCATCATGTTTAGTTGGTCCAATAAAGAAGGGAAGAAAGACCCAGAACTTTTCCAGAACGTGTCGGAGGGACTGAAGCGCCTCTACCGCACCAAACTCTTTCCTTTAGAGGACACCTATCATTTCCACGACTTCCATTCGCCGGCTTTAGAAGATGCTGATTTTGATAACAAGCCCATGGTGCTGTTGGTGGGTCAGTACTCGACCGGGAAGACCACCTTCATCAGGCACCTAATGGAACAGGATTTTCCCGGTATGAGAATAGGCCCCGAACCTACGACGGATTCCTTCATAGCGGTAATGCACGGCGAACAGGAAGGGGTGATACCTGGTAATGCGCTTGTTGTTGATCCAAAAAAGCCTTTCCGTAAACTCAATGCCTTTGGAAACGCTTTTCTCAATAGGTAAGTTAACGCATTTATTCAATATCAAATTATTCCCACATTTGTGAATGGGAAATGCACTGTACCATGGTCATGTCTGTCAAGGTTAGGTTAATGGGAGGTGGCTATGAAACAGGAGATTAAGGAAAACTGAAAGTACGTTGGATCTTGCAAATTCTGGAAATTTTACGTTTTTTATCAGTGGAAAGTACTTCTAGAGACACCCCATGACTTAAAGATACTTTTGAGAAAGGGTTCTCTGGGTTCACTTTATCCATTTGGTTTTAATTATGACCTCACTGTTGTACAGTACAACCGTCATTATTCACGTTCTAGAAATGTGTGGATCTTTGTTTTCACGTGATATGCTTGTGTCATCATGGCACAGCAGGTGTCACAGTCTGTCAACTTGAACCTGAATTTGTCTTGTGCTTAGTTTATTTGTTTTCCAAACTATCAGGACACAGTTACTTCTGATCTAAAGGTACAACAGGACATTTAAGCACCCAAAGTAAATGTGTTATAATTTCTTTTTTTTAATGATGTTGTCTTACTAAAGGGGTCCAGAGTCTGTGCTAAAAAACGGGAACAGATTTCTGGGTGGTGTCATATGTTTGGTCTGCACAAGCGGATTGTAACAGGCTGGGATTACCAGTGCTTTGCCATATGTTTGGTTAAATAAAAAAGGTTTCCAAACATAAAACCTCAAACCTCAGAATGTAATACCAGTGGTGTCTTGGGTTTAAGATATTTCCCATTTTTCCACTCTCTGTGTTAGTCATCATGGGTCTATTTGCGGTCATCATGAAATAGATGACAGGCAGTAAAAGTTAGTTCCATGTTTTGGACTTTCAAATATTACAAAATTCAAGAGTTCAATTCCTTTGTTTTGAAGAACAACGGACGTAGTTAAAAAGTTTCGTTTTTACTTAATTTCTCAAAATGTGTTTACGATATACTATCACTTTGTCAACATACATTCAATAAAATTATCAACTCTTTTTTTCATAACAGGTATACTAAGTCATTTATCAGGCAAATGCAATAATTCTTCTCAAAACCTCCATTCTTTGATACTGCTTTAAATTATATAGACAGTGAATAATATTGTTCTTTATCTCTTTTGTCAAATTCTAATACTCTTAAGTTTTCCTAGAAGAAACAGAAGATCATTGTCACCCGAAATAATGAATGTTTTTGTCAAAAGGAAGCAACAGTTTTGTAGGCCGATGTCACAGCCAGCATAAATTTTTCCTAACAGAAACTATCACAAAGGTCTTGGTTTTTATAAATGACAAAAAACATCTTGTTATTATAAACGGACATAAGGGAAAGATTTATTTTCGACTGATGGATTTTTGTAGTTTTGGAAGCATCATCCTGTATTGTTTAGCTCAAAATTTCACTTGGACAGGCCTAATAAATTTTATGCTTGTATGCTAGTTTGAGTCATGTGACAGAATTGCATATGCTTTGACTATCATTCTTGAGCAAGCGGCTGTGACGTAGGCTCATAAGTAGAGACTGTAAATTACAGTAATGATTCAGACTCTTGTGCTGCCACAGTTTATTTTGTTTTAATATAGCGTGAGACGGATGACTTTTGAGATTTTAACCTCAGTCTTGACTGATTATAATTTTTGTTTTAAATGCATTCATATTACACTAACCCTGGTTTCACAGACAAGACGTATAGCTAATCCTAGACTAAAATGAATTTTGAGCTGTCTTAATTTATATTTTAAAATATGTCAGTGCCATTGTTTTGTCTGAAGATGCACATCAGTAATGTTTTTTCTAATGCATTTTAATAAAAGCGACTATAGCCCATCTAGTCCTGGCTTAGGCTAAGCCTTGTCCTTGTAAACAGACCAAAAGGTCTCCCTGTATATAAAATGTATAATGACTGTGGATAATATTAGCTTTCCATTGTATATTTGCACAATAAGAAAGTGGGAAATAAGATGAGTTCAGTGTTGTGGCTTTAGACAATCTCACCAAACCTGTTACATTCGGTTTTGCACTGTCTTTGCTTGTCAGACTTTCAATCTCTCACTCTCTCCATGCAGGTTTGTCTGTGCTCAGTTAAACAACCCTGTCCTGGAAAGCATCAGTATCATCGATACCCCAGGCATCCTGTCAGGGGAGAAACAGAGGATAAGCAGAGGTCAGCAGCCTTTTGCCTTTTTGTTTTATTTTAAGATTTCAAAATAAAAAAATTCTGATCCGATAGATTTAACTACAAAACTCTTTAGCTGCTTTAAACCTGCTTCCCTACAGCTGTATATTGAATGAGTTACCTTGGCTTGCATTTCTCATTTGTAAGTCGCTTTGTATAAAAACGTCTTATAACCAAACAGTTGTAAATGGCAGATACATGCTATATAATCTCTCCTAGACTACTGTAAATCTCTATACACAGACATTTTCATGATTGTCTGTCTGGTCTGTAGTTCGTTCAAAGTGCGACTGACAGGTACAAGGACAAGAGAAAGTATTACACCAGTCCTGGCATTTCTCCACTGCTTTTCAATTCTATACAGTTCAAGGTGCTGTTGTTTATTTTAAGGTTTATATCCACAGTACATTGCTGATCTTTTATTTCCATCACACCACCAGGCCTTTGAGATCCTGCATTTACTGTACATCCATCATTTTGCAGGAGCTTTTAGCCAAAGCAGCTTTGACAAATGAGGAACCTCAGATGCAATTTGTCAAGCAAGAGCTACAGTATCTGTTCTATAACACTGCCAAGTTTCAGCCAGAGTAGTAAAGAAGGAATGCTTAAAGTAGGTGAGAGAGAACAGTTTTTCAAAAACCAAACACACACACACACACATACGTCCAGTTTGAGGATCAGAAGGAAAAGGTTTTTCTGGTGTTTTTCATTCTTTTTAACCACATATTATCTCAAATTCCCTTATAGCCTCACATAATCTTTGGCTTTTATCATATGTCTTGTTAATCTTGTTAATAGCATGGAGTATGTTCCTCCCAAGATGGTGGCGCCACTGCTACATGCAACATAGGGCGTGATGTCAGCTTCACATTTTCTATTAGTACACATACCACAGCTTGATAACCACTGCTCTATATTATTGAATCATTCCTACTTTTATTATTTCATATCTTCCCCTTAATAATCTATAATTCTGGTCCTTTAGCCAAATGCTTGTAAATCTGAAAAACCTTAACTCTGTAAACCCAGCATTTGTTTGTTTGGGAAGAGAAGCAAGACGGACCAGTCTGACTTCCTTTTTTGCACGCTCTGACATGTCACAGCTTCAGTGGATTTCCGTGTTAAGAGCTTATTTATATATTTTCCCCTTCATATTAGTCATGTCCTTTATTCTGTGACTTAATAAGAAACAGGATGTTTGAGCTGTTCAGGCTTGTGTATATTATAATTTGCATAAACCTGGATAATGAAAGCAGTCAAACCTCTGGCTTCGTGTTAGTCTTGGTAGGAAAAGAGCTACAGTTGCAAAATATTCCCAACTGGAAATATTTCTGTATTCCATGCAGTCATTATTTGTGAACTCCCTTTAGAGTGTGTTGTGCAGAGGAAGAATAAAAAGGAAATGCTGAGTTGGCCCATGTCAACTCTCTGAAGACTGTAGATACATGAAGCATGATAACCAACATTTTGGCACAAAGAAATAACTGTTATGAAAACAGAAACCTGCCTTTGTGACTGGATATGTGTCAAGAGAGTCATGTGAAGAGTCATGTGACACTATTGTTCCTTCTGAGGCCAGTGGAGCCAGTAACCAGAGACCAAGGTTCCCCTATATACCATAGACACCCAGCAGTCCTTCCACTGACCCTAAGGGGCAACACCAGTCACAGCAGAGACGAAACCGACTGTGGAGCAGTTGTGCCTGTGGATTAAGCATGGATTAAGCATGAATGGGCGTTTGTGCATTCCCATCCAGCTACTGCTCAAATAGCCTTTGTGTTTCATTGTTCCCGTGAGTTACTATTATAAGATGTCACTGTGTCATGTTTTTTTTTGTCTGTGTGGGAACGATTTTTTTTTACATCGAATTACTGGAAATAGGGTCATTTCATGTCTCATAGAAAGTTTATAGGATGTGGAACTAAACGTGTGGTGCACCACCATGGGAGATTGTGCACAAAAATGTCACTGGTTTTGCCTAGAGCATCTGTACTAAACTCTCACTAAACAGCTTTTCAGATTTTTTTAAATTCATGAGCTTTTTCATAATTTTGTTTGCATATATTTTATGTCCTACCTACAGTAGTTTAGTGATAGAATGCTTCTGAAAGCAGCTTGAAAGAAATTATATAATTTAAATGAAGATCATTGATAGTGGTAAGACTTGCTATAAGGTTGTATTTGTTGACGTTAGTTAATGTATTCGCTAACATTAACTAACAATAAACAATATTTTTACAAAGTGTTCACTTAATATTCACAAATATTAAGATCGTTTAAAATTTCGAATGGCCAACTCTATGTGGTAGAAATCCCAAATTCTCCCTCTTTCCTGTTTGGTCATCATTTTTTAATGTTACTATTCAAAAACGCTGACACAAGGGATTTTTCAGGGAGCGGATCTTTCTCTGAATACATGGCATTATAGTTGCGGTTTATTAACAAACAAACTGATTGAGATCAGATGACACTGCTGCTAAAAAAATCGAAATCACTTTCCCAACGTCATTTTATTCATAAATCCTGTTTCATGCAGCCCTGCTGGCCGTAGCTTTGATTCAGAAGTATATAATAGTCATCTGATGAAGCCTTTCTTATCCTCTCTCAATTGCAGGCTATGACTTTGCAGCGGTTCTCGAGTGGTTTGCTGAACGAGTTGACAGAATCATTCTGCTCTTTGACGCCCATAAGCTGGACATTTCTGATGAGTTCTCAGAGGTTATCAAGGCCCTGAAGAACCATGAGGACAAGATGCGTGTGGTTCTGAATAAAGCTGACCAGATCAGCACCCAGCAGCTGATGCGGGTGTACGGTGCCCTCATGTGGTCACTGGGGAAGATCATCAACACCCCTGAGGTAGTCAGAGTGTATATCGGGTCATTTTGGGCTCAGCCGCTTCTGATCGCAGACAACAGGAAGCTGTTTGAAGCAGAGGAGCAGGATCTTTTCAAAGACATTCAAAGTCTTCCACGGAACGCGGCTCTACGGAAGCTCAATGATCTGATCAAAAGAGCTCGTCTTGCTAAGGTAAAACTTCCGTCAAAATCTTAATATCTGTAACAATTCATCTTGTAGATAGATTTTGAAACCAGACATTTATGAACTTTCATCTCCACTGATTGTGTACAGGAATCTGATCAAACAGATGAACCTACACTTATTATAACTAAAACCAAATTAAATTTGGACCCTTTTGAGCTTGGTTACTTTATTTTATGCAACTGGCAAGATTTGTGGTGATGATGTGAATTGTTTTTTTGAAAACTACAGTTCTGACAAATTTGTGTTTAAGTTGATTGAATATCTTCCTTTAAGGTCCATGCTTACATCATAAGTGCTTTGAAGAAAGAGATGCCAAGTGTGTTTGGGAAAGACTCAAAGAAAAAAGAGCTTATCAACAACCTGGGCTTGATATATGAAAAAATTCAGAAAGAGCACAACATATCACCGGGAGACTTTCCTAACGTAAAGAAAATGCAGGTACGAAGCTTTTGTATTTCACCCATCTTGATTTCACTTCACCTAGAAAAGAGGAACAGAGGTTTGAAAAGTGAATCGATAATTTATGTCACTAACGTTCTTGACAAAGAGAAGTGAAAAACAATACATTAATTCATTCTGTAAAAAGCTACCTTTTTATATAAAAACAAAACACAATCTTGCTTTGCAGGAGTTGCTGACTGTTCATGACTTCACGAAATTTCCAGCTTTCAAACCAAAGTTGCTGGAGTCGGTGGAAGACATGCTGGGTAGTGACATCGCTAAGCTCATGATACAAGTCCGAAAGGAGGAGGCCTCCATGCCAAGCCAAGTAGTCAAGGGCGGTGCGTTTGAAGGAACCATGAATGGGCCGTTCGGTCACGGATATGGAGAAGGTGCAGGCGAGGGCATTGATGAGCTGGAATGGATCGTGGCCCGTGATAAGCCAACTTATGATGAAATATTCTACACCCTCTCTCCCATTAATGGGAAAGTATCAGGGGCCACAGCTAAGAAAGAGTTGGTGAAGTCCAAATTGCCAAACACAGTGCTTGGAAAGATTTGGAGCCTGGCAGATGTGGACAAAGATGGTTACCTAGACGATGAGGAGTTTGCGCTCGCAAATCACCTGATCAAAGTCAAGCTGGAGGGACATGAGCTGCCTGCCAAATTGCCTGTTCACCTTGTGCCACCTTCCAAACGGCAAGAGCAGAATTGAACAGTTGGCTTGAGTTTGTAAGATCGGTTTCATGGTACCCAAGCCATATTTTGACCATTCAGCTAGTCTTCATACCTCGATTCTGTCTTTAGTTTGAATTTTTTCTTTTTTGTAGAAGGGGTTAGGATTGAATGTTCTGCGCTATAAATGACAGGACTGAAAAGACCAACCAAAAAGAGGTTAAGTGCCAGTGACAGACTTTGTACAGCTCTAAAATGGAGAAACCACTATGGACAATAGAACACATTTAAATTGATTACCAAACTTCCATGGTACTTGGGAACATTGGGAGTTGTTGGAGTGAAGATGCATTGTGATTTGAATGAGAATATTGTTTAAGAAGGCTCCTAAAAAAACTAAAATGTGAAAAATATAAAAAAATATTATATTACTCCAAAAATGATTACTGTTATGATAACTTATTCTTGTTCTTTAGAGTTATTTTATCTGTATTTTGTATCTATATTTTCAATTTTGAATGTTGATTATTGAATGTTTTCTTTTGATTTAATTTCCCTTAACGATATATAAAGTTATGCATTCATATGTATTCTGTAATTTTTAGGGTGTCTTTTTCCTCTGGGATCTCATGTTCGGAAGTCTTTGCCTTCCGTTGAATGCAGAAAATACATTGACCAATAAAAAATATATTTGTAAGCCACACTGCTTGAGTTTTTATTCAGGCACATTTTTCAGTGATTTGTAGTGATGTGAAGACCTTTGGAAAAAAACAACAGCAAATATTGACAGATTTGAACCTGTAAACCACATATATCCGTCGTCTGTTTTTATGACTTGTTAGTTCATGTCAGAAAAAAGAATGATCTGACCATGGTTTTCCTCTCTTCAACTCTCCAGAAGTTATGTTGGGACATGTTAGGGTGCTTTACTCTAGCGTCTTGTTTGCTGGTCTTGGCTGCTGTTAAAGAAAGTAATTTTTTCTTCCCATGCATCTTGATTACCCAGTTTTTATTGAAAGGTGATTCCTCTTGCAACACCGTTTTGCTTGACAACTAAAAGCTTGTCCATTGAATTCTTGTTTAACTCTTGCTATGAACAGGGTAGTGTACAACATTTTTTTCTGGCAACAATATAAGCAAAAAAGGTTTTGTGGCCCAAACTTAACTTCTGGCAGACTTCTGCAAAGAATCAATAACTCTATAGTAGTTTTAAATTAATTTATTATAATTATACCGTAAAATATGAAAACAAAATAATATTAATTTAAATTCAATATAAAATAAATTCTTATATTACAGCCAAACATAGAAGTTAACTACTGGCCAGGCTTGTGACCGATGAAACAGTCTATGTGCATAAGGATAATTTGCATTGGCATTATTCATGCTTTTTTATTTGCTCTACACGTTTAACTTTATATTTGCTAGTTGAAGCATTTTCTGTTGGATAAAGACGCTTGTTTACCTTTATCTGACCTTTGTCTTTGCCATTTCTCAGTTAATGCATTCTGGCTTCAGAAACACTTTACAAGAGGGCGCTAAGATTCTCAGTAGTATACTAAGTGAGAATAAGAACACAGATGTAAGTCATGCTCTCTCAAAATAAATTAAAATGTACTGTACTAGTTTAACGGGAAAGTATTAATGCACTGTAAAAAAAAAGCTGCTCTGATATTTTAATCTATTGCATTGTACATGATTTGACTACACCCATTTTGCTCAACCCCACGTGACTCCTTACTGACACACTAACCGAAACAATACTATTAGAGATGGCAGTTAGACAACAGCCATGTGTGAGAAGGTGATGCTAAAAAGTACATACTGTTCTCCACTGAGAGATGCTTCATCAGATTAAATGATGACTCCGCATACTATTTTTAAAGTTGCTGCCGATTAGAAATAATCAAATGCAACTGAAAGAAAGGACTGGTGGACATTTATTTCTTATTGCCTCATAAAATAGCACAGATTATAAAATGAACACAGATTTCCTATAATGAAAGATAACCAGACATAACATAACAGAACTTGATTTATTGAGGATTTTCACAGTTAAAGCCAAGTAAAACTGTCTGTTATTTTTCTTTTTTGTTCTTCCACTGATGTGCAGACACAAGAAAGAGCAAGGAGAGGAAACTACTGTCCAACAAACCCTCTCCCTCTCTCTTTTTGAGGGACATGATGTCCCTTTTGTGTCCTGTGAGTCTCAAGGAAGTGGCATCCCTTGTCACTTTGCAGGGCTCAGTGTAACTTGTGTAGTGTTCTTCAAAGCTAGCACAAATGACAGGAAGTGATGTCTTGTCTCTGTAACCGTTGGTATGCGTGGTTTTGCAGTTCTTGCAGCAATATTGAGTTATGTTCTCAGAAATGCAGCAGTCTGGAGGTTTGTGAGGCAAGATCTGTGTCCGATTTTGGAGGTCTTTTTCACCCAAACATGTCCTGCGAAGCGTAGGTTATGTAAAGGAAGCCATCAGGGTCTCTGTACTGTGAATAAACCTCCCCCAGGCTGGCTGACAAACAAGACATGTTCTTTCCAGAGATCATCAGGTATAAAGCTTGAGAGGCCTCCAGCACTATTTTACTTCTGAAAGAGAAGCTGACATTAGTGCTGTTCCTCATGCAGAACGCCTATAAGTAACATCCAAGTTTTTCACTGCTAAAATATTTAGTCATAGGCTGATTCATTCCCTATTATGCTGCAGAAACTGACACAACAGTACACTCATATTATGCATGTCGTGTGCGATACAGATGCATCTTTATTATTCTGAAAAAAATGAATGTACCTGAGCAGACTGAGGAACTGTCCTAGTGTGAGCTCATGTGGGACGAGAAATTTGGTTTTGTCCAGAAGAGGAAGTTTTTTCTCCCGAATGAATCTCTCTACGATTACCTAAGATAATATTATTACAAATAAATAAACAATTTCATTCTCTTTTAACAACTCATTAAATATTTGCATCTTACCGGTAATTTGTTGGGGAACTTGGACCGAATAGTGCAGACTTCATCTTTTCTTGTTTCTGAAATTACAAACGTATTCATTTTTCTAAATCTTATTATAAAACAAAAAAGACGAGTGAAAAGTATGGTCATGAGTACAAATGTTGATCTAACCACTTGAAAAAGTATTGTACAGTATTGCGTTAGCAACCCAAAGGTCATGGGGTTGATCCCCAAGGAAACACATACTGATAAAAACATGTAGGCCGTATAAATTGAATGCACTGTACCTTTGGATAAAACTGTCTGCCAAATGGTTAAATGTAACTGTAGGCTATGTAATAGCAGATACTTAAATGAAAGAATGTGAATTGAGAATCGTGACCTACCTAAACACTTCCTCTGTTTGAAAGGCATACATTCCATTGATTTCTCGTAAGGAGGCATTCCGAGGCAGACGTGTACGGTGGTATGGTGGGAGGCTGAGTCCGGGCTGACGAGTGGTCCCCTCGGGTGAAAGCTCTGCCTCAGTCAAGACTGAAGGGCTCGGCCTTTATACGAGCTGGAGCTGCGTGTAGGGGAGGGGAAATGGAGGTGTGAAAAGAGGAGAACTGCTTACGCATTATTAAACACCCAACGATGATTTTAGAAGCTGGTTTTGGACCAGTCTCAACTGGCCAGATGCAGATATTAGCAGTTTCTTAAGCCTTTTAAAAAATTCAGGGATCAGGGATCAATAATAATGCATCCATTGCACCAGTTTTTTGTAGTTTACCTCCTATATTTTTATATTTCGTTTTTTAGAAACGTTAGGGTCATGCCACATCTCTTAATGGATAGCCCATGGCACGCATTACATTTTAATTGTAAATTGTTACTTTACCTAATTGCCTAGGCTATATTTTGGGTTTGTGGTGAGCGTTATAAAGCCCGCATCGTAATAGCGGGAGAGAATCCAAGAGGCAAGACCCTTAGAGTTTGGATCTAAATCTTTCCCCCTTTCCCTAAGGCTCATCCTCACAATTTCAAAGTAGGTCATTGATAACATTGTAACCTACATGATGTGCCTGATGGACGAATATGGTGCATCACAATCGGCGATGTAATGTCGTAAGGCTACTTGAAAACAGAGCACATGCTCGTCCCGTTATTTGAGTTCAATGAACTCTAAAGCAACATTCCCACGTTTGTCACGTCAGTTGTGGAGCGCGTTCTTTCACAAACTGTCGTGGTTTATTAAACAATTATCAATAAGTAATACGTCGACCTCGAATCTTACTCGACGTGTTTTTCTTATCATAACATGGGAAAAGTTGCTTTAAAACGGATCGTTTTAATTGATTTAGCCAGTTGCTGCAACGTTTGACATTTCAGCACAAAGTTCAGCAGTTCACCAAGCTTCTCACAAATCTTCAACCAATATCTGTTCTAGTCTTATATTATGAGAGTGATTAAATCGCATTACTGATGGGAACATATTTAGGTTTATTAATGCATTATTTGGATTGGCAGAGACTGTCACCTGCTGGTTAAAAGCGGACTCTGCTCTCTTTTTTCTTTTCTTTTAATGGACGCGCTCGTTACATATCAGCAGGTCATTCTGCTATTTGATACCAACGAAACCAATCGGATATTGGGTCATTGAAAGTGTACACCGTAATAAAATACCATCACTTTAAATTTGCTTCGTCGCATTTTTCCTTTTCGCGTTTAGAGTTCTTTTTTTAATACACTCCAAGTTTGATTAAAACAATCTTATTTTATTGTTTTATTTGCGTTAATGGACAAGTAAATCAGCAAGCAACCCTAAAAAAACGTCAACCTTATTACGTGATTTACACTCCTCGTCTTCAAACTTGTCAATTCTGTTCGAAAACTTCGCCAGCCAATCAGCAACTATCTCGGGGGTCTAAGCCCCTCCCCGTTCATACTCTCTTCTTCGCAGCAGTGGGCTGTGTGCACGCATACGGGGTGTCGCATACTACTTGAATCCATACAATCATCGTCATCATGAACGGAACGATAGCTGACGTGACGGGTAAATCATTTCAAAATGGTTAGGCGGGGAAGAATCATTGATCGATGATCGTTTCGTCCACATCTGCGGTTTGAGACCTTGAAAATAACGTTATGCCTTTGTTACATGTGCGAAAGTTAGCGCTCGAGTTCTCTCGGTACTGCGTTTTCTAGATCCGGAGTCATACATTACACGGGTTCTGTGAGCATCGCCTCTGGTTACACAGCGTGCCCAAGTCGCACAGCGCTAATGCTGCATTGACAGTCGGCGCTCTCGCTTGGCGTAAAAGTGAACAGCAATCTAACGTTCAACGGGCGAAAGGCGATTTTTGCGCGCACAATGGCCGGGCGCCGCGGTTGCGTGAATTCTCTGTGGTCAGGGAGCGAGCGGGTTCGTATCGGGGAGCGACTGAAAGCCACTCTGGCTGGCATCATGGAGCTGGACCTCCTCAGAGGACGACAGCTGGAGATGCTGGATGCGGTGCTGGAACGGGAGACTGCCGCCGAGGATGGCGCCGCAACCTCCCGCGGGCAACAGGTCAGTGGGGACGTGGGAAAATACCAAAAGAACATTTTGTTCCTTTTATATATGTAACTTAGATCTGAGGAATCCTGCTGGTGCCACCTGCTTAACGTTTTGTCGGCGGGAGAGGTGACCCCGGCAGCCGATCTCACGTTGCACGACCTAACGTTATACAGGACGCTGCTGCTGTGTTTACATTTCAGAATTGTGCACACCTTTTTCCCTTCAACGTCAAGGTTGAGTTTTATTAGGCTGCTATTCTTGGCCACTGTGTGCACACTGCGTGTGGATTGCGCAATACCAGCCGATTGGGCACAAGTGCACCATTCCATAGAACCTGTTTTTTTATGTGGAAAGTATATATGTGAATAAATCATATAATGTGGATTTTGTATTGACTGTAACCAAATGTTGATTCGGTGATGTGGCAGGGCTCTAGACCAGGTATTGATGACACATGACAGGTGCAATTCAGGTGTGTGCGCTTGTGTAATTGGAGAAGGAGGAGAGTATATGTGTAAGTTGAAAATAGAAGCACCATTGTGTGTTTTTATAAGGTGGGCAGTGTGGATGTGAACTCAAGTGAGGTCACATCTGACCTGTAGTATACATTCAATAAATGTAACTATATCTCTCCACATAACATAAAAAGTGTTTGCTCAATTATTTATTTAATCAAATATTTATATAAAAGGCTTTTAAATGATTATCCAGGATCTCATTGAAAAGAACATTTTCCTTTTGCAACGTACAAACGTTTCAATTGCACAAGCATTTAAAGCCAACTATTTGGCCCGCTAAAATATGTGCATGAAAAACAGTAATGTATCATGAGACAAAAAGTATTAGTCATCATAGGGCAATGTTGTTGCCTCTCCACCTACGCAACTTCTATTTGCATAAACACTACATGGAGAAATGTTTGTGTTGTCGGCGTCACAAATATCACCTCTCCTGTGTTGCCTGCTGTGGGAGAGAGAAAGGAGAGAGATGGTCAGAGAGATGGGGAGTGTGCCATGTTTGTTAACCCATCACTAGGATGAGCTACTGCACTGTGGTAAATGCTGTATTGGATTTCATGAGTACCTAATATGTATATCGTGTTTCGTTTAACTGACATTGATTTATTACACTATGATATGATTTCTCAGTCTATAAGAATTGATTGTTGTGTCGCGTCAGTATTTAAAACTCATCTCACAGCTGCCTCCCACAAGATTCACCTTGTTATCTTATGACGCTAATCCATTTCCTGTGTCAGTGATACAGCTGCTGGGGCGGACTATAGATGTTCACCTTATTTTTATTATTGCATGTCATTTGGATCTCTAGCCTTATATAGTTCAGTTTCCGTGTGCCAGAGCACTTCGTCATGATTTGAGCGGTAGTTGGAAAATGGCCATCAGTCCGTAAGACTGTATCAGGTTTCCCCCATTGAGCAAATACTCCTTATCAACCCCCTATGAAATTAAATAAAACACAGCTATATTTGGGGGGGGGGGGTAAAACATCATCGATTAAAGATCGGTAATGTCTAGATGTTTAGTATAAATGTGTGTGCACGTGTTGTGTGGGTGTACAGGGACGAATTAGATATTTTCATCCTTGTTTGGTGGTGAAGTCTGTTTTGTTTGTTTATTTCTTTCACAGTGCATATTGTTTTAGAGGGATCGTTCACCCATTTTCATCATCAAAAGTAGATATTTTAAAGAACGTTGGTAACCAAACAACCTTAGGACCCATTGACTTCCATAGCATAGACACAGAACCAGACATTTCTCAAAATATCTTCTTTTGTGTTCCACATGAGTCAAATACAGGTTTGACTAACGTGAGGGTGGATAAGTAAATATAGTTAGCCAGAGGTGACTGTCTGTCGCAAGGATAAATTACGCCAACGTGTCTTATACCGAAATGTTTGTGGGATTTTAGTTGGGCTGTGCAATTAATTGAATATTGATTGTAATCGTCAATTTTGGTCTTCGTCAATTGGCCTTCGTTCTTTCGATTTGTTTTTCAGTTGAATTCAGAGTTTAAAAGCCAAGTTTTTTTTTGTTTCCATGTTGTTTTAAAGATTAATGAGTAATCGTGTTAAATAATCGGGATCTCAATATAGGCCAAAATAATCGCGATTATGCTTTTCGCATTCCTAGATTTTAGGCAACAATAAGTGCATTTTCGTCGAATCTCGAATGCATGTTTCAGTGCTCATATCATTTCATGTTCCACCAGCAAAGAGGGAGTTAAAGTATTGCTGCTAAATCGGATGTGTGGGCGAGGAGAAGAGAAGCAGAGAAAGCGAACTAGAGAGAGGGCAGGATAAGACGAGAGGCCTGACAGTTCTCTGAAGTGAAACGGGGGAGGCAGTTATATCCAGGTCCAGTGTTGGTGGTTGGGGGGTTGTATGTTAGAGATGCCTCTGTCATGCTGTTCGTCTCGCTAGGCAACCCATCCCCCGTGCTCCTTACTTTATCCCAAACTCCCTTCTTTTCTTTCTTCGCCATCAATCTTTAGCTGTCCCCCTTCGTGAGTTTTCAACGTTCGTATCTTCCAAATTCTTTAAAATCTCACTCAAGCTTTCTCACACTTTAATGCTCGTTTTTTGTCCTCTATGTATTTTTAGAGTGTGAGAATTGAATTGTGGGTAAACTGCTGGGGCAGAGATAAGCCTGGTCAAAGTCCCCCTTTCAATACCCATCATCCCCCTTTCTTTTCTTCTGTCCCTCCTTTGTTTTATCATCTGTCTTTCTCCGCTCTCCGGTTATTAACCTCCCACCCCCGACTTTTTCATTTCGGCAATGCATCACCTGCATTGTCTGTGTAAAGGTCCGACAGAAGGTTGATCGGACTTAACAGGAGAATGCACAATAGTCATTTGTTTAATGGGACTCTAGAGGAGATTCTTTTGGACTGGGGGAGGCTGGTGATCACAAACAGCTTTCTTAAGTAAACCATCCATTCTTAAAACTTCAGAAGTGAACTTTATCCAGTGCATTCCATTCATGCTGCGTAACAGACCGCAGTTAATATTTTAATAATAGTGCCTTGTCTCGCAGGTGTACTGTTTTGTAAACATTAACATCACAGATGCGTGACTTTGTGTGTCATCACCCTGAGCTTGTAGTAACATGAGTCCACCATCTGTTTCAGAGTCTGTCCCCAGCACACCCTGATCTGCCTTATCCGAGCACAACAGGAGAGGGGATCAGCTCACGCTGGTCCACCTTGTCTTGGGACGTCCCGTCTGATCTGCTGTCCTCTCCCACCCCGGAACTCCAAGGCACCACAGCACTTGATTGCGACTCCAGACCCAGCTCAGGTGCGGATGATAAAAATTATAATTTGTTTAAAAGCACTACAGCTTTTACAGGTTTCTATGGATATTTATTCAAAGGCACATGCCGAGGTGCCCTTTTTAAAGCTCTCTTCATTCCCCGACAGTCTGCGTGAGTGATTAATCGTTGTTCCAGAGTATTGTTTCTCTTTTTAGTGTTTGACATTTGAAGCATTATGTAATTTCGTAAGAGCTGGCTATTTTTGGCATGGCATGTTATTCAGCACAGCTGGTCGAAACCTATGAAAGAATGACTGGTATGAACCTTTTACTTTACTTTAGCACATTACTTTGAAAAAAGTTACATTTTAACAAAAATTTATAAATAAATGTAACAAATTATAATAATGTAATTTTATGGAGTTTTGTATTATATTATGTAGTCATAAATACTAAGAACGATTCAATTGATAAAAGTAGTCATGAAATCTAGGAATGAGGTACATTTGTGAGGTCCAAGAGCAACTTTAAAAGTGTTTAAATACTTAAAAGGAGAACAATCTTAAAATAGTTAAGTTGAAAGCGACATGGGTAGTTGACACTTCTATTGTTTGACAGGAAAAATTTGACAGAAAAATATAAACGAAGATAAATCTCCCTTAAACTATACTAATATATTATAAAAAAATGTTTTGCTATGTAACAATATAGGACACATGCATGGTTAATTTATCAACTACCCACATTTAGCTGGGAAAGGAGAACACATTTTAATATCGAACAAATGAAACAATGTTTCAACATAACATACATTCTGTGTTTTGGTAGTTTGCTTTTAATTGTGCAAACATTAACTAAAGACATTTCAAGGCATCCCATAACTTATATCATCTGTCAACCCAGAAACGCTACCCCTGCAACACTCTTATCTACATCTGTCATTTTCTTTACAACAGGCTTTTACTCGGTCAGTGGGAGTTCTCTGTCAGACTCTTGTTATTCAGTGTCCAGTGAGGCAGCTCCTGGAGGGGCAGTGAAAGTGAGCTGTAGGCCTCGCTCGCTGGATCATAGCGCCACCCACTGGAGGGAGGCTGAATCTCAGCGTGTGGATTGTCCTGATAAGACACTGGAGAAACAGGACAAAAGGCCTTTTTCTACTGGTATGACTTAAGTCTTGGGGTTGTCATGTGATTTTTTTTAACCAAAATGTAAAATTTAAATGAGATAATGTAAAGTAAGTAAGAACTTTATTGTCACTGTGTATGTACAGTACATGTACAATGAACCTTTGGAGGAGCAACCTCCAGGTGCCATCTTTTTACATATACTGTATATACAGACTATTATACATATAATATACAATTTACATTGCGTTGTTAACGCAATCCCCTTACCACTGAGCTACAGGAAAGCTTATTTATTTCTGCAATATATGTTATGTGCAAGTAACCAGGAAGTGACAAGTACTGAGTTTGAAGTTTATGTGTAGGATGATGAAGAGCATTATTTTAATGACAATTGTATCCCCCATTTGTACTACCATAATGTCAAAACTATCCTGTAATGCAATGTGATTACAATATTTAGCAAAGTTTATTGCAATATGTTTGAAAGAAAAAAGAAAGACACAATAATGGCAATTATTTAAAAAATAACAATGCAGAATTGATTGATTTATATTGTAAATTGATATTAAAAAAAACGATTCAGCCATGTTTGGTATATTATACAGAAATGTGTGAATTTAAATAGTTATGGTTCATATTACATTCATTCATTTACAGGAGATTTGGAGATCAACAGCCTCATGTTCCTTACAGACCTCTGTTCCAATTTAGGAGGAATACATCCCGGCTCTTTTCTGCCCTCTTCCAACTCCAGTCCTCAGCTTCAGCTGGACCCCAAATTTTGCTCAGACCTAGTGTCTCGAAAGACAAAAGAGGTCTACCCTTACCCCAGTCCACTTCATGCTGTGGCCCTCCAGAGCCCCCTGTTCACCTCCTGTCAGGAGCCTTCCCCCACACGCCTCTCTCCAAGCCCAGAGAGTGAGCAACCTGTAGAGCCAGCGCTCGAAGAACCTCCCATGAAGAGCCAACCCCCACCCTCTCCATCCTTTACTCAACTGGAGCAATACATCAACAGATTAGTCCATCAGTATCACAGCAGGGTGGCAGCTGAAACCGCCAGTCGTGGTCGTGGACACCAAAGACACCTCGCTGGTTACGAGGGGCTTCATCCGAGAAGTGCTTCTTCATCTAGCCTGTCTGGAGGTAGCGTGACTCCATGTAAGTCCATACTGGGAAATTCGTCTAGAGTCAGTCTGAGCAGCATTGGGAAACGTGCAAGTCGCAATTCCATCAATCTTGGAAACTTGCCCTCTGTGACAGGAGAGGATTTTAACATCAGCTTCCATGTAAATCTCAATCTGAACCTGAATCCAAACCTGAACAAGACATTGAGTTTTGATGCTAAAAGTGTGAAAGAGGAGGTATCAGGATCGTGTGGACATCTCTCCACCAGTATAGTTACTCCAGCTGCTTCCCCTTCCTCTTCTACATCCACTATCACCAGCACTCCAAACTGGAGCAGGAGACCACGAATCTCCACCTGCCCTTCTTCAGTGAACCACCGTGGGTCTCTGGAGATAACTGGAAAGACTTTTACCCCCATGGGTTTCTCTAAGTCACTAGATTGGAGCGGAGCAGCAAGGGAAGAGGCAGAGGGTTGTCCTCCAACAAAAGCTTCGGATAGCCCTCCTAAACTCAACGAAGACTCTGCAGTTGTGTGTGAAATCTCTCGCGTATCTGGGCTGCCAAGATCTGTCGTTATTGGTTTGATGGAGGAGGGGGTAGAGTTGGACACGGAATGTTTTAGAAGTGAAAGAGAAAGAGGTGTGGGGTCTGCCTCTCCAAATGTCACCACACTGAACTCTAACTGGTCTTCATTTCAACTTCCTTTTGGATTAGATCGAACTAATCTGACCCCGTCATCAAACACTTGGACAGGTCAGGACTACTTATCCCATCAGCACCGCCTGCAGGTTTCCCACTCAGATTGCCATTCGGCACTTACGTCACAGTCAAGTAGCCCCCGTTCTGACAATTCGGGTCTCACGCCAACTAGGTCCTCTCCCATCCTCCCCCTCCCACATTATCAATCAGACCCTGCCTCCTCTCCTGGCTCCTCCCACACCAGAGTCCATTCCCCTCCTCGGCTACTTTCTAATTCCCCTTTCACCCCTGCACAACTGTCAGTATTTCGCCGTGACTCGCCATCCCAATGCTCTCTCCCACGCTTTCACCCATCTAGTTCTCCTCTTGAAGGGCTCAATCGACCACGTGGAGGTTCCCTCAGGCAAAATGCAGGGGCTGGATGGAGGCCTGAGGACAGAAGCTGGCGAAGAAGTGGAGATGGAGAAAGGCTGTACCAGGGCAAACATGCTTCTAGAGAGCTTATCCGAGCTGCCACAGTGAGTAGTTACTCGGGCAGAGACTACAGTGTCGGATGGGAAGATGAAATGAGCACTCAGACACCTAAAAAGGGTGGAAAGTTCTGGAAGGGCTTTGAAGCTCGACTTTGGGGAAGAGAAGAGGAGGATGAGAGAGACGAGACGGCTGGGGGATTCAGCTGGAGGCACACTTCTTTGAAAGAAACCCAATCCAGTAGGCAGGAACAAAGGGGCAACAACTCGAAAAAGAAAGGGACGAGTTGGGATGGGCGGAGTTCTAGCCTCCGCTTGTCCAGACGAGCATTATTTCGAAGCGAGTCTCAGGGAATACTCGAGCCACATTCTCAAAAGCGGGATTGCAATCAGTGGCGTTCCTCTTTTGAAATCAGCCGAGCCGGACGGGGCTCTGAGCGTAGTCGCAATCTTGTAAGAATGGAAGAGAAACTTCATTCTTCAACTGCCAGTCTTTTTCATCTCTCTCGATCGCAGAGTCTAGAGGGAAGCAGTCACTCGCTCTCACCTCTTTCTTCCCCTTCCCTCTCTCCCTCTCCACCACCATCAGCCCCTCTCACCCGTTCCAGATCATTCCGTGACCTTGGAAGAAAGGTTTTTGGCTCTATGAGGTCCCTCAGTTTCAATAAAAACCCGAAATCTAAAAAGAAAGATTAGTATTTATAGTTTAAGAACTTTCAACACGGGCGAAACAATGCTGCCAGTTTTTTCAAACTTTAAACATGTTCTGCCTGTTTATGTGCTTCTGCATGCCATTTTGTGATGTGTATATGTGCACTGTTATGGTCATAGTGCTGCTGGTGTTGTTTTTAATATGGACATATTATGCTTGAAGCACTCTATAAAGTATACGCTGACCAAATAAAAAAATATGTTGTATGAACTCTGTGCTCAGGACTTTATGAAGAAACGTTATTTGATATTTGAAAAGTGCTCAACTGTGGATAAATATCAATAAAAGTATTTCAAACTTAATGTAATTCTTTTTTTGCTTGAAAAAGCATGATATATAGAGAAAATGCAATATGACACATTTTTTTATTAATTAGAGGATAGTGGAGAGAGAGGAAGTGATTGGAAGGAGAGATGGGGAGTAGGATTGGAAAAGGACGCCAAGCTCAGACTGAAACACGGGTCTCTCAGGGCACAGTTGCACCATATGTCTGGACCACTGTCCACACAGCCGCAGTCTTCGACAATATGCCATACATTATATTTAATATTATATATTGAAATAAATTTAGCAACATCAACTTTTTATTTTCTCTAAAATGTTACAAATAATCAGACAGTGAATGATGCTTTCTTTTCTTAAAGTATTTGTATGAAAAAAAGTTTTGTTCATTCATTGCAAATGGTTGTGCTTTGTATATCGCAATATATATCGCAGCCTGGCATGTATTTGTTTTATTGTTTTACTACATGAAATAAGAAAAGGTTGAGCATTATTATGTACAATAAGATTACATAAGCAGATCTTAGTTCCCACACGATTTTAATTAATATTTCCATAATCGTATTATCTTGATCCACTCCCACTTTAACAACAGCTTTATTCAGTGTCAAACCCAAAGCAAAAACATAGGAGTACTTTCAAAAATATTTATTTAGATGAACAAAAACAGCAGGTAAGGACTTTAATCTGAGGGGAAGAAATAAGCAAGTGACTAAAATACTTTTAGTTTTAAGTGCACATAACTGTCTTCCAAGCTGCCACTTTGCACCAGATTTCAGCCATACCACATCAGTCCTGGCATGTGAACGTCAATCCCACTTGGGTAAATGCCATTTGTGGCAAATCCTCTGTATCCTAAAGCAAAACTTCCCAAGAGCCCATGTCTTTCAGGAAACCATCAGCTCTGTTTTAAGGCGTTTTATACATGTGCCTTCTGACTATTTTTGGCTTTTCTCATCGACCAGCGGCTCTTCTGCTTGTTTCTGTTTACTAAACATGCCTTTGTAGAGGGCCTTTTCATTCTGGTAGTCTTTGCCGAGTCTCTCCTCCACTCGCTGAAGCTGTTTCTTCACATTTGCATCTGAGAAATTCAGAAAATGGATGAAATGAAGGTGCCTGCTTTATGTTCAGATTTAAAAAATCTACTGACGCTATTAAAGTCTGCAAAGCACAGATACTTGATCTCACAAAGTTAACCGACATTAAGCGCAGCATTGTTACATAATCTCAATATCTAACAGCTATATCACCTGCAAACAGACCCTGCAGCTGAAAATCTTTGTAAATTAAATTATAAATATGTGATGTGGCTAATTTTACCATTGGGTGTGCTCTTGCTGGCTTGTAAAAGGTACTGCCGAGCAGTCTGAGCATCACCAAGTTGTAATGATGCCACCCCAGCTCTGTACAGGGCTTTAGTGTTACCTGCCCTCCAATGGAGCACTTTCAGACTGTACTGTAACACACGAGCATAGTCCACCACATCTCGCTGTAGCAAACATGCTGCAAAACAGACAAATAAATTGCAAGTCGTCAAATAAGAATCATACTTCTGAATGTATACTTTACACAGTCACAGTGAAAACTACGTTACCTGCCAAATTGTTATAACAATCTACTTGGGTGTTTCTTAACAGCTCCTCCTGTTCTGGGTTCAGTTTAGGCACCTGACTACCAAACCCTTGAAGGGCAGAGGTCACCTCAGCGTCCAGGCCACGGAGAAAGAGCAAGGCACGGTGATAACGTCCTATGGCTGCGCGCACGTTTTTCTCCTTGTAAAATGCGTTACCCTCCGCCTTTAACCGAACAGCATCCTGCAGCTGCGAGTCAACACGGGAACCAGATGATACTCCGGTGGCCCCCAAACATGACCCAACATCCCCTCCGTTAGGATCAAACGCCTGTCACACAGTAACGTATGTAAGTTAACGTACTGCATTACTGATACTACATGCATTCAATCAGACCAACATGCAGTCAACAAATGATCTCATGCGCTGCATGCCTACATAGACAGCCATCAAAGGCGCCTACAAGACCCAAAATTGTCTAGGTAGGCATGTTTAATTACCAGTGATCACTATTATGTTCATGACATACGCCCTTAGGCCTATATTTAAACAAAAACGCAAACAGTTTATAAAGCCCTTCAAAACAGGTAGACATACACGTAATATAAAAAGTAATAGCTTCTCGTTACTCAAAAAAGAAACCAGCAAAGCATGCAGTAGTAAATCGCCTTTCGCAATCACATAAAATTTAGCACGTACAAGTATTTTTTATTTTACCTTTTCGTCCATGGTGTTAAAGTTTCAATCTTTAAAATGGTTGCAATCCTCTTAAAGCGCAATTTTAATGCAAGAAATAGTATTAGAAGCGCTAAAGAAATAAATCTTTTACGTTCTTCTTCTTGTTCTGCGTTGTTATAGCATGCGGCAGTACTGCCACCTCTTGGTAGAAGAATAAAGGCGCAACATCACATGATTTCCATTATCCACTGATATGCTTTTAAATGTATACTTCATCCAAAAATGAAAATGTATTAATTCAGGTCAATCATTTACTCACCTCCGAGTCGTTCCAACTTTGTATACATTTCTTTATTCTCATTAACACAGAGAAATATATTTGGAAGAATGCTTATAACCAGACATATTTAGCTCCCCATTGACAACCATAGTAGGGAAACATACAATGGCTGTCAAAAGTGCCCCAGAACTCCACAACATGTCGTGACACTTCTACGAAATGATCTTTCCTTCCTGCTTTTGTAACTTTTTCTCATGTAGTAACAGACTGAGTGCGCACATGAATTAGTTTGTATACCGAACTATAAGTGCTTTGCTTGTCATTATAGAATGGACACCATAAACGTCATTGAACACAGTGACAGATGATGTCATGCTTTTCTACGGGACGTATTAGAATGATGCTGCTTTACGTAAAACAAAACCATAAAAGTAGATCTGACATTTCTTTAAATGAAACCCGCCTATCAGTATATATTGCTATCTGAAATATAATTTCTTGATTGCAATGTTTGATCAAACATGCCTGGCTATTAACAGCCTCCAATGGTGACCCACTTTTCTTTTGGGGGGGTGTCATGGTGTTTTACATAATACAGCGTTTGCTCCACTGCCCGAGATAAGGTTTGGGCAGTGTTATTTGCATGCATTGTTGATTTAAATGATTGAATGCAATGTAACACCTCATTGCAATATATATTATATTATAGTGATGCGTACGTGCAAATCGTGTTCCAGTGCGTCACAGCCGTCTGATACCAGCGCTGATCCGTTGTGTAACGGCGTTTGACCTGCAGCCGAAGGGGAGGAGTCCGACTCTGTGTTGTGTTGTGGTAAAATTCCACGTTTTATCTATGCTTTACATTCCCGTGCACACCATCGACACACATACAGCTTCGGCAGCTAAACATCACTATTAGCGAACGGAAACTAATTCTGAAGTATGGAGCTGGATCGGCGACTCTTGTCGGCTCACTGCGCCGCCCACACCCTCTCCGTTATCGCCGGACTTCTGGTGGTAGTACCGCTCGCACTTAACGGATCCGCTTTTAAGGGGAGGTGTGCGTTGTTTAGCCAAGGGTTCTGGCGGACTGAGAACCTCACGGTAGGCGAAGGGGAATCTAGAGAAGTCAGTCATCTAGTAGTGCAACAATGGGGTCCCCCGGCAGCCTGCCAGTTCGCCACATTTGTCGGTGTGTTCACTGTGTTGTACGGCGCAGTTCAAGGCTGGAGGAGCCTGTTTTATCTGCACCGCCGGCATGACGAGTGAGTTTTAATAATGATAATAATGCATTTATTGTTTGTTTCATCTATGTGTAATGTGTAGAGTTAAATTAAATGATGTTCATGTTTCGCGCAGCACGCTATTCACCTCCTTCCTCACACTGCTGTTGAGTCTGTGCGTGCTTTTCCTCTCTGGAGGCGCCAGTGTCACTCTCACCCTCGGCCTTGTGTCCTGGTGCAACACTGTCACGGATCTCAACACTCGACCCTACAGGTACACACGCTTTCAATCCACGTCCCGATCTTGAGTCAGTTTACATATTGTTTAGAGCAGTGGTCCCCAACAGGTCCCGTGGGCACCTGGTAGCCCGCATGAACTCTGTAAGGTGCCCTCTAAACAGGGCTCACTAATAAGACAGTTGACAAATCTGACTATACAAATCACTCAAGTGCTACATCGTCATGAAAGTTTATTATTAGCACGTGCTATAAGCTTTAATATATTCAAGTGCAAAAATATCTGAAAGAAAACTGAATTTGGTTCTGTGAGGGTAAAAATAAGGCATCACATGTTTAAAGTTTGAAAGTATGTTAGAGGATTTTACATATTTTGGTTGCCCTCGCTTACAAAAAGGTTGGAGACCCCTGGTTTAGAGGTAGACTTAATATTTCCTTCATGGTGATCAGTAAGAAAGCCCTACAATGCCATTAAACGATATGACATGTATTACTTTAGTCATGGGTTTGTTGGTGTGTTAATAAGAATACATTTATTAAAAATTTGAAATGAAGTTGTAATTGAAGTATGCAAGGAGACTTGTTAGGGTTGTCCAATCATGATAGATTTTAATGATGGTCTTCAAATTTAACAAAAAACTATATATGCTGTTTTCATATTTAATGAATACATTTTTATAAGTTGGCACAACTTGACTTGAGCTTGGAGTGCTGGCTGGGGCTGAAAAGTGAGTGGCAATGTGGGATGATTTTGAGGTGGTAACGTGATAGTTAAAGGTCTGTGTGGGGATTCGATAGGGGGCTGGGGTAGATTTGTAGACTTATATAAAGGGCTTATGAATAAAATAACTGCTCCTTCATCTTCTCTTATCCTCTATAGTTGTGCCGAGTCACAGTCTCTTCCTCTTTATCTGGATGTTGAGACGTCCTCGTTCTACTACGAGCTCAATTGTGCCCAGGTAAAGTTTGGGACCTGTGTCCACTCAGTTACTTAACATTAATATTTAACATTTATTGTTCATGCATTATTCTCTTTGTAGATTTCTCTGTGGTTCGTAACAGCTCTTTGGTTGGCTCAAGCTATCTTGTCCTTCCTGAGGCTCTACAATTCTCACAGTCAGCAGATCGGGCCATGTCTACCCTGCGAGAAGGAACTTCTCCTGGGCCAAACTCATGTGGACTGCCCTCACCATCATCCGCATCCACACGCGCACCCCTCACACAGTGTTTTCATTTAGCCATATAGTGTTCACAGAGTATCTTTTATGGATTTATTGTCATTTTCATTTTAGAGAATCACCATATTGCTCATGCATGAATAAGAATAACCTCATTTCAGTGTTTAGTTTATATGCACTTACCGAAAAGTTTATCTTGTAGTGCTTTTACAATTGTGACATTAGTTTGCCATAAACTCCTTGACTTAATACAGTTTACATAAGGTCAACGGATTCCAAAAATATGATACACATTGCACTATTGCATCTGCAAGAATTTGTATGTTTAATCGTATAATGTGAATTTTAAGTGAATGGGAAGGAAAGGCTATAGCACTTGCTCAAGTCAGACCCATGCTTGTTTTGTACTGTGAATGCATACGAAATACTGTGACTTTCTGCAGTCACTCAAACCAGACATTCTCTTTCTTACCCTATGAAGGTTTTATATGAAGCTGTTTGTGTTGATGCAACCTCCTGGTAAAACATCCACATTTGTTGGCCATAGCAGTGTTTGTGTATGTGAAGAAACAGAGACAAGGAAAGCTGGAAAAACATCGTGGAATGTAAACAATGGTTTTCATCCCTCTTGAACCCTTTGACCTGGAGGATTGTTGTGAAATACAAACAGCTGAATGAAAAACAGAGAGAAATGATAGAGATGTTCATTAAGGGTTTGAAAATATTATTATTGCTACTGCTGTTGTTTTATAATGCTGTTTTTATGTATGTATTATGTTCTATTTATACGCCTTCATTAAAGGTAATCAAACATGTCTTGCTATAAATCAAACTGTTTTTGTTGGACCATGCAGTGCAAATAATAAAACGTGACAAAGTGTGGTAGCGGAAAAAAACATTTTTTTATTTTATTTACATTATTAAACACGTAAATGTTAATGCTAACATTTGTTAATGTTAACAAGTGAAAATAAGTAGAAGTACAGTAGTCTTAAAATACTACTATTTCTGTTATAAAACATCAGAACTATGTACACATTTAAAGAAAGTTTAGAGGTTTTACATACGACATGCAAGTAAATACCTTAAATACTATTAAAGTGCATTCGCTGAGCATAATAACAGAATTACTTTTAAAGCTGTGCTTGCGTTTTTTTCAACATTGCCTAACATTCGTTATTATAAAAGGTAATTAAACGTAAGACCTTTAACTGTAATCTGTAAAAATATTAAATACTGCAATTATGAATTAATAGTTCTGTAAAATCTGATGAATGGCTCAAAAGGTGAGGAAAGGGTTAGCTGGTTACTATTGCTCAGTACGCATTTTTTCTCCTTAATACTGTTTGCACCTCTTGTGCTACTGTTGTGTCCTTGGCATCTCTCAGACAACTGATAAAACAGAGAATCTCTTCCTCTTTGCTTTTCTTTCGCACTCTTCCACCTTCCATCACTCTTTCATCACAATCCCTTGTTGTAAGTCAGCACCTTGCAATCTGTTGCCATGGCAATTTCTGGCTCAAGGTGAGATGCTTCGATCTGTGAGGAGTAAAAAATGATTAACAACAAGCAATTCCCAGCTATAATATTATTCATAGGACACATACGTGCAAAGATTTATGACAGGTCAATGGACAAAATTAAAGCTGCACCAAGTGTTTGCTGGAGAGAGGATATAGCTCTTCTCTTCATCTCTCCTACATGCTGTGGCGGGAATTACAAAAGTACCTGTGACATTTGTGGGAAAAGGCTGATGGCCAATGGCAAGGACAGACCAAAGACAGCCAGACACACTAAGCTGTGCACAGGAAGCATCATTCGACGATGGGCTTGCATCAGAGGGAGCCTGGCATAAGACAATAAACGGACTCTTAAAGCTGTATTTGCATTTTGGTTTAACTAGGTCATTTCACACATAAGTTACTGGTCATATTCATCCTAAACTTGTCAAAATGTTTCATAAGTAGATCAGGCATGTGTTAGTTCATACTTTTCCAAGAAAGCCATGATGATTGGTGGAAGGACAAAGATAGGCAGTGGCAGAGCCACTCGCGTTACTGCAGTCTCTATCAGAGCCTGATAGAAAAAAAAATTGGGAAAAATAAAATAAAGCAAAATCTTTCCTAAATTATGATGGTTTGTTTTATTTTGTGACATTCTTTGTAATGCACAATTTTTTATACATAATAAAAAGTATATATTTTCATTATTTTTGTAAAGCTTATTTGATACATTGTAAAATGCACTATTAATATACGCACATGTTTTGCAGCTATTCGTGAGGATCCCACAACATTTCCATTGCTGTCCAATACATCTATTCCCTCAGACAGTTCATTGTGTCTCATCAGAGCCACGTTACAGATGTTTGCACTTGCTGAAAAAATATGCAGACCTTTAAGATAAATATCGATGCTAAACAAAACCGTGGTATTCTCATCAATGGGAAATCTCATCATCTTAATATACAAGTTTGCATTGGATGGATAGGTGAAAATAACCTGATGTAAATCGCATGATTATTTGTAGAATAATCTGAAGTGCACCAATGAGTAGTGTCTGATTTGTGTGTCATGACTACATATTAACAGCAGAGGGAGTTTTATAGTACAAAGATTAGAGGATACTCTGGTGAATGGATCTGTTGTAGTAAGCAATACACTGTACAGCATCTGTATATGAACATACCTACAGCGGGGAATGGGATAAACCTCTGTATGAACAGTCTGGTGGCTGGATTAAATTTGCTGGATTTTTGAATAAGTACATTTAAACCCACCTAAAAACAGAGTTTACAAAATGTTCAAGATTTGAAAGACTGTGTTAAAAGTATGAACATTATATGTCTTTATACTTGAAGGCTTCATTTATCTTTAGCTGTGTTATGTGTAATGTTTTCTTACAGAATTTGCCTTGAATTAAAGTACGGTTAATCCAAACATTTTCTGCTCAACACAATGAAATATATTTAAGGGAATGTTCGCAACTAAACAGCTATGGGGCAGTATTAACTACCACAGACTAGAAAAAGTACTTTGAATGGCCAACATTCTTCAAAATATCTTTTTATATAGCTTTCCCGTGGCTCGGAGTTTAGAGCATGGCCCTCGCAACGCCAAGGTCATGTGTTCGATCCCAGGGGATTGCACATAGTCAGAAACAAAATGTACAGGTCTATAGTACAATACTATATAGTACAATGCAATGTAAGTCGCTTTGGATGAAAGCGTCTGCCAAATGCATAAATGTAATCTTCTTTTATGTTCAAAGAACAAAGTAATTTATAGAGGTTTGGAAATAGTATAAAATAGTGTACAAGAATTCCGAAAATGTTTTCACTAAATGTCTATTTATTTATACACTATTCATACTTTGAAGTAACATTTTAGCTGAAGAATAATCTTAAAGTACTTTAAATGTACAAAACACAGATGTTCAAACATCATCCACTTACCGCTATAGAAACAGCACTGGTGACAGCTCCCAGGTATCCCTGAATAAATTTTGAGGTTGGTGTAGGCTAAAGAGAAAAAAACATCAACATCTGTTGCAGATGATGTACAACAGACTCTGCAGTGCAATGCAAAAGCACAGAGGCCTATGGAGGTCAAGAGCCTCAGATGCAGAACAGACGTGTGGCCCTCAGGAAAACATGACCATTCAGATGGAATTGAGAAAGGGAAACGCTTCGCTGAACGACCATCTGCAACTACATTTCAATCTTTGGACATTAAAAGGCTGACCTGAATAAAAAGAACATTTTAAACCCGTACCTTTGTGGCGTTACGGTTGGCGTAGTTCACGCAGGCATTGTGACTCTGGTTGAGCCACTGTAGGAGAGAAATTCAGCATTAGCTTGACACAAACACACGCAGATGAACATTATAAGTATTGTCTTTTTATAACTGCGAGGCCAGCTTCTGGGGAAAGTAGAATATATACCGAAAATTGAATTAATTTCGAACTACATCAAACAAGTTCTTTCCAAGCTGCTGAGATACTGTTATACTGCAGAGTCAGCTTGTAATAATATTGTTGTCTACTTTATGCTTCCTGGAATTGAGGGGCTCAAATGATGAGAACAAGTCATGTACCTGCCAGAACACAGTAGAGGCCAAAGTTTGGTTTGGAAGGAGAAGACCGACAACCTGCAAGTTAAGAGGGGAAGGATCATCACCTCTGATAACAATTTAATTATTTACCCGAGTTTACAGCACCATGTTGATTGCCATGCCAATAATTTACAAATATCTACAACAACAGATGTTTATTCCAGATTTATATTAAATCTCTCATGCTAAAAATATTTAATATTTCAACACTGGTGAATAATAATGACATACATAATGATTTGCAATTTCCCTCTCTCTCTCTCGCGCTCATATTTTTGCTCCTTTTGAGGTCTTTTATTTTGAACTTTGACCTTTTTCAAGCAAACAGAAAACTTACGATTGGTGTTCCAAATGGCACATAGCCTGTGAAAGACAAAAACGACAAGATCAACAAATCATAACTGAAAAATAACTTTGACTGTATGGTTGTCATCAGTTATTGTATTTTTCGGAATATTTCAAATAATGTATGCCGCACGTATGGCAATGCTGCTCCCATACATAAATCATCACTGCTGTTGAGCGTATGCACAAACACCATCTGCTCCTATTCGTATTTTTTTTGTTGAAGTTTTGCCCTTTCAATCTGTCAGGTTTCTAACGAGTTTTTCAAGAATCTCAACAAGAGCAGTTCATCAATTCAAATTATTTTAATGACTAACACCATGCAGATTAAGGTTAACAACATATTGTCTTTATATATTTACCACAACGGCATTTTCTTTTCATAAATGCAGAAATTAATAGTAATTCTCCAGATAGCTTTTTCTCTCTATATCTGTCTCACGTTTTGTACTCCTACCTGACATGCGAAAAGGCATGAAGATCTTTTCACCGGTGTCAGGGTGAATGATGGCCTGAAAGCAGATGAGTCAGTCAGTTTATTTCCAACCACCATTAACAAGTGACCGTAGGAGTCTTACCTGCTTCACCTTCTGAGCCTCCCAGAGCTAGACAGAGGTGAAAAACACAAGTCACAAGCTTTTAAAAAACACATCTACTGATTCTGAAAACACCTACGTAAATGTTTTATTTGTAGACATTTCACCTGATGGTTTGTTATTCCTGGAGGAAGATTGCCTCGCTTAAAATCATCCAGGAGATTGAGGCATTCCTTTAAGCGACTCTATAAAGATTAACAATTATTTTGTTAATAAAGAAGGAATACTTTTTTACAGCTAGAACTAAAAGGTATATATCACCGAAAAATGATCTTTCATCATGCTCAAATTTTTCTATCAATTTATTTATTCATACCGGTGATCAAAAACATTTACACTACAAAATCGTATGAGTTTGGAGAATAATTAATGATGACAGAATTTTAATTTCCTGGGTGAACGGTTCCTTTAATTACAGTATATGAATGATTGGTAGGCTGCGAGAATATTAACTAATCATTCGACTCAATTCTAAATAATAAAACAAAATTAAATTATATTTTTGTACCTCTGTCACAAAAAGAGTGGAAGGATCAATGATGTCAATGAAGTGTCTCAACCTGCCAGGAAATGTGCTCTGAGGGAGAAAAGCAATGCATTATTACATGCCTGCATTGCCAAGCTAAAAAATGAACAAGGCAACTTTTTGTGTAAGGTCTTAAATAATCAAGATTCCTATTAATTTTAGCATTACTGAAATATTAAAAATAATGACATTGAACCGAAACCATTTGTATAAAGCTTCAGAACTGAAAGGAGGAGTCTTCAACCTGTCAATGACTGCCTACAACATTTCCACTCTCTCTCTTTTACACTTCTTTGGGCAGCGACACAAGCGGTTTATTGAGAGCCAACTGTTTTGGAGGCCCAATGATGGGGCATGCCAAGGGTTTATTTGGCCAGGAACGCACAGTGAAAGCAGCTTCAATCTACCACATCTAAATGATTTATCTAGCAAAAATATGTTGTGTGTCTCATCTCACAGGTCCTTGTAGTCTGGATCGCTTTTATCTTACACTATAGCAAAAAATCTGCTGAGCTCACTCATCTAGGCTACTAATGTTATTTCTGGTCTACAGACACCTGCTTCAAAGCTGTTGCAGAGAGCTAAGTGAGCGCATGTCTGCAGGAGAAGTCTTGTTAATTATGTATGTGTTTCTGCTCCCTAGAGAATATCCAACACTGTTCGGGAGCAGGAGGAAAAAATACACCGTTACCCTTCAGCTCCATTGATTTCAGCTAAAATCAGGAGCAATAAAAAATAAAAACGGGTGAATGCGAGTTAGTCCGATACACATGAGCTGGTTTTTGGCCATTCAAAAACAAATTTTTAATATAATCTACTAGCAGAAAATTCTTGGGTCCTAATAATAAGCATTGCCCCAATGACCTCCTCACTGAAATAAAAACAAATCCTGATTAATATTCAGGTTTCTTTTGGTTTCTTGGAACATCGACCAAAATGTCACTTGCCCCTTTGACAAGCCGGTCCAAGCAGTTTTCCCTGCAGACTCACGCAAAGTTAATTATTCATTCAAGTGGCATATGGTGTGATAATCAGATGCATATTTTGATAGCATACAATTGAATTGAGACCCGGCTATCTATACACACATCCTCAGAGCATAATAACAAACGGAAGGTAGTTTTTGCTCCATCGCCCAGTCCTTCACTAGATGCAATGCAAAGGTAACGATCTCTACCCCCAACCCTAAATATTATATTGCATTTCATCATGCGTTGCAATATCAGTGTGAACTTGCATCTGACAACCCCGAGCTCAGTACTGATGACTGACATGTGCGGATTTCAGAGAGGACGACCGTGGCGTTTCCATGGAGGCAACGGGACTTAAATAGACGGTCATTCATTTGACCGAAATGAGCGCGTGAGATCTCAATGAATTAACAATTGATGAGACAATTATTTAAATTCGTTGCGCAGAAGTTGCCTCTATTTCATTACACAAAACTTGAATATTTAATGAATAATGGGGGGTTCATCATGTGCATGTTAAATGTATTATTTTCCAAGGAAAAGAAACCACGCATGACATGCAGTCTTCGGATTTTCTAATAAGAAATATTAAACTTAATGTAAATTACTCCCAATAGGCTGTGCATGTAAACAATAAACTGACCGGTGCATTTGTATTCAACGCGCCTGTTTTGAAACAAGCATCTCTGTGATTTGCATATAAAAAGAAGTGCCACTGACATTCATTTGATGTTTAAGGTGTTACAACACAACGGTGTAATAAAACCCCATAGAAAAAAACGCTTATCGCAAACATCTGCACCCGCAAAACCCATGCAACGAACCAATGAACAGAAGACACCACGCAATGCACGAAAACCGACGACTTTCGCAACATGGTGTTGGAGCAAATCTGCACAGATATGTTGTTTATCAACGCCCATCAAAGATGCCCAGACAAAGATGCACTTTAATATGACTGTAAACTCTTTACCTGGTCATAGCGCGGTTTTCCCAGTTGAAACACCGGGCAGGACGCTGGTTCTGGCATCTCTGCAGCGGCTGAGTGATGTTAAATAATAAAAAGGTCCATGAGACGGAATTGTTGAAGTGTAGTCAACTCGGGTGCGAAACTAGTGAAGCAATAGTGCGCAAAGGTTCATGGGAACTGAAGTTTCCTATTGGACTCGAGCCGAAGAGCACATTTCACGCTCTGGTTCTGGTCTATTATAATTCACAAAGCCTGACATTCTGTTAATTGAAAAAAAAGATTAATTCTGAGGTTAAATAAGAATTGTGTTGTATGTAATGATATCTGTGGGTCTGGTAATGGGTTGGGATCTTATTTGTTGAATGTTGCCCAAAACATATTACTTAAAAGGTAAAAACAGTTTAGTTGATGAACAGATTATTTGTTATGGAAACCATTAGAAATGTTTTTTTTCAGGAGGGCACAGTTTCACAAAATACCATTGTTACAAACGTAAAACTGCACTGTATTATTTCATAAAATAAAGACTCTGGTTGAGTAATCTAAATACAAAAACTTCAAGTAGTCACATCAAAAGCTCCTCAGCGCCATCTAGTTGGAATCAAAAGTATTACCGCTGTTACCAGTACTGTAATGTGTTTCATTTATGTCATTAAAACCAAACAAAGCAAAGACCCTCCACAGAAATTACTTTATAGCTTTATTTAAATAACTTTGAAAATGAGACTGCTTGAAATTATTAGCAATAAATAAAACAGAAAGAAAAATACAAATGTGAATGTAGCATGTAAATAAATCCACAAACACGTTGATCATTTAAGACAAAAGAAGAGAATAGTAACATCACAATCCAAAATCACAGTGTAACATCGTTCTCTCCTGAAACCCACTGGAATACTAAAACTAGAAAACTGAGATTTTCATTTTGGATGCACTTGTGGGTGAAATACTTTACACAGGTTAACACTCGGTGAGTTAACAACAATCTTCACGACATTAATTGTAACCCTGTACTTTCTCAAGCTCCAACAATGAAACTTAGAACCTCACATAATTTTCATCAGCAGAAACACAGGATAAACGTAAAACTTTGGAACCACTTAAAATATAAAACACTTTCTGAATAAAAAAAAAAATAGCCACACTAATATAAAGTAGGTACACTTTCAAAAAACATGAGACATACATTTTAAAACACAACACTTTTTAAAGCTTTGTTTGGGCTTTTGTGGTTTAGCTGGTCACTAAATCTGCTACTTTAGCAATGATTTATGAATGCTGCAATGCTAAGGCTTCATAAATATATTTGTGTAGTATATTTTAACTTAAGCTACAGCTTGCAAGTGTGTGGTTGCATAGCTTACATGTTTTCAAGACTATATTTACTTTAGTGCGTGTGCTTGATGGCCGTGGGCATGCACTGACATCTGTAATATCATTGAGGCAAAGCTGACTAGGTCAAGAACTATGGATTTTGCATACTGCGTATTATAAGGTGCTTTTCAAAGCTATCAAGAATGATTTATTTACAGGTTTATTTACAAATAATATTATTTAAAGTAATATTTTACATCAACTTTGACACAATGTGTTGCATTTTATGTATTAAATATTACGGACGTTTCAAAACTTACTGGAAGTATTAGTGTTAATAACAGGTGAACTTAATTTAATAAGTCTGAAACAAAAATTGAAAATTTTCTGAGAATAGATCGACTGTTTCAGAGGATTTATAGCATATCAGTATTTCCCAAATACTTTACTTTTAATAATGAGGAAATAACAAATTTCAAGTGTTATAGTGACCATCTATAGAAGTCAGTTTATACAGGCAGTGTGTTTACTCGCATTTACATTTTTTTGCAATTTAAGAGACATTTTGTTCAGCGTTATGATACATTGAAGTAAAGATCCCAGAAATATTAGAAAATGATCTAAGTATTAACCGGAGGTATGTGCCTTCCATTTACAACTACATACATGTTTTTATGTAACTGTCCACTGCCTTGTGCTTTTAGCTTGACTAGCAGTTGCTATACTAAACTTTAACTGATTGTGGATATGGAAGCATGCAAAGCTGTATCGTGTCTACAAGATCTTGGCAGTTTTTACATTTAATGGAGCATCACAAATGGCTTTAGTTCAGCATGAGGCGTTTCTGGCACAATGGGTCACTCTGGTCATTTGGGTCTAGCACGTACCTGCAGCAAGGTGGGCGTCTGTTCCATGATTCGCACTAACAGCTTGTCAATATAGTCCTCCAGGTCTTTGACCTGAACCTTCATCTTCTTCAATTCAGCCTCACGCTTCTCCAGCAGGGCCACCTGCACCTCGGTTTCAGCGCGCTGCTTTTTCATGTCCATTTCCTGCTGAAGCAGCAGAGCTATCAACTCCATGTTGGTCATGTTCTGGTACTGAGCACGAGCCTCCATCAGAGCCAAGGACAATAAAAACAGACAGACAGAGTAAAAGACATGTTTGTGAGAAAAAGACAATACTACTGTGAGCATCTACGTTTTCTGTTTTGTTGCTGAATACACTTTTTTAGTACCTGCATGGGTTCCAAATACTTAAAGAGACCGCTCACCAATTTCTGATTTCTCACTCACAAAAAGTTTAAAAATGTCATAATTTACCCACCCCGGTGTTGTTCTAAAGCTGTATGTTTTTGGAACACAAAGGAATACATTAATCTTTTATGTCATGCCGTCAGTACCTGATTTTTCTCCTCCTCAGTAGGTGTCAGTGGCACAGATCGTCCTGGGTTGATGGTGGACTTGAGTTTCTCCAGCACCGAGCGGCTTTCTGATTTCTTCTCTCCTTGCAAAGTGTTGGTCAAAGGCTTCACTGGGTGAGGGCTGTACAGCAGAAGTAAAACACAAATAAGTACCATAGGAATCTACTTGTACATGGCTGAAGTAATCCTGTGTCAGCATTGACCTACTTTTTAAACTTTATTGTTATCTTACTAAAGAGTATAGTACAAGCAACAGGAAAAAGCCATGACAAAGTATTGAATCGATACAACAAAAATAAATATTGTCAGATGACAATTGTCCAAGAATCATGTGCTTATTCATTATGTTATTGAATTGAATTATTATAGCTGATCATGGAAAAAAATAGGTTTGCAATGTCAGAGGAAAAAACATCAAGTGGTTTTATTGCTTTATGTTAAAATCATATTTAAAAAATAAGTAAAACTAAGAATAATTGAGAATAAGAATAATTATATGAAGAATATTGTATAAGATTATTATAAAATGTATTATTTATACAATTAAATTTTATTCACAACAAACATAAATAATGTAATAGTATATAAGACACCACAGCTACACATATATACGATATAATGAAAAATTATTTTCATAATCATTTCATTTTAATGGCAGACATCTTAACAATATCTGTGCTCAAATTTACTTCAACTCTAGGGCAAGATACTATGATTCACATGGCACTAGTCTACATATCACACAAAACCTCTTAAACATCAAACCTTTTATCACACTGAATATACTGCTTTCTAGACCTTTTGTTTTATTACCTCCACTAAAGAGGATGTGTTGTGGTATGCCTACCCAAACAGACGCATAAAGCAACAGAAAAGATGAAAAACAAATGAACTGAAGGAAACACAGACCAAAAGCAGACCAGAAGAAAACGTAAAGTGTAAGGAGAGCTGGTGCTGGAGAAAATGTGTTACACATTTGTCCAAATTATAGCAAGCTGTGAGCAAAAGAAGTTTGTATATATATTTATAAGCCTACCCTAGTGCATTTGTAGGAAAATGAGGTCATTTTCTCAGGTGAGTGAAGAGAAGAGGGCGTAAGTGTGTTTTCGAAGGCAGTGAGGTCTCACCTGCTCTCCTCAAGGGGCAGGAGGACGCTGGCTGGCTGTGTCTCCTCAGGTGAGAGGGGGAGCGGTACATCAACCTGGGGCTGGGATTTGGTGGAGGAAGTGGAACCCATGCTAGGCATCTCATTCAGGGGGTTCATAGGAAGGGCAGGGTGAGGATGGAGACAGGCATTGGTACAAGCTAATGGGAAGGGTGAGGGAGAGGTATCATGCAGAATGAGATCTGATGCAAGATTCGGAGATTCGGCATCCATGATGGTTCTGGGTGAGCCCGTGGTGGACCGTGGTCTGATGCGGGCTGACTTCACATCGGTTTTATATAGGCTTCTTGAGCCTTTTGGAGCTACTTTTGCATGCAAGTCCTCGAAGCTGATTCGTTCATCACAAGTCAAACTGAAGTCCTCGGTTTCACTGGCGTTCGAGGTTTGGTTAACATCCTCAGATTCTGCTGAAGGACAAGTCTGTTTAAGCATGTCTACATCATCGTGTGTAGTGAGTATGACATCATTGTTTTCTGCTTCCCCACGTTCTTCCATCTGAGTCACAAAGTCATCGGTGGCACGTGCCGAGTGTGTTTGTGTGGTCACAGAGATGTCTTTGTTTTGGAGAACGTCAACCTCACGAGACTCACAGTTTACATTTGAAGCTGTGCATTCGCACGATTTGGCTTCTTGTTCTTCAAATGATCTCTGAAAAAGTGACGAATCATCCAAATCGTTATGATTCTGTGAGTCATTAATATGTGACGTGTCCGTGATAAACGTCGTCTTTGGTGAAAACCTACTTAGCTCTGACGCTATCCTGCACAATAAATCCTCAGACAACCCCGGTGAACATCTAGGTGGTGACATTTCGTTCCCAGAAGAGTTCAAAATGCAATACTCATTCAACTCTTTTGAAGGTTTAATGTCTTTATTCAATTCAAGCGGCAGCTCAGACGCAGAACTTCCTGAATCAATAAACGCTAACTCTGAAGTACTATCTGTGTTGTTGTTTGAATCTCTATGGGGGAGGACAAGCAAACAAATGTCATTTGCAGTTTTAGAAGTTTGTTTTTGCTTTGGATTAATTTCACAGGACAATTCAGAGTCGTGTTTTGGTTGGGTCCGAGGGGAACTGCAAAGCGATTCAGTCACTGTGGTGTCAAAGTCAGACGGGAAACACAGCGTTTCTGGTTCTGAATGATGGGAATGGAGTGCATCCTCACCGAAACCATTGGGAGAACTGTGGGGAATGTTGTTTGAAGTAAAATCAGACGCAGGACCTAAATTAGGAGGTTGACCCCTCTCTGGCACGAGTCTTTCTTCCTTAAATTCTAGCAAGCCACTTCGTAACTCTGTTTCTAATGAAGGATGCATCTTGTCAAGCTCAAGTGAGGAAATGTGGTCCGTGTTAAACTCTTTATTTAAACATGAAATTTGAGAGTTCCTCTTCATATCTCCTTCTCTCACATGCTGCAGAGAAGCAAAGTCAGTCTGAGAGAGGAAGCAGGCCTCTTTCTGTACAGCCAACTCCTGTGCTCGATCTAACCAGCTGTCGGAGAATCTCTCCCTGCCTGCGACTTGGTTCCTCACGGGTCTACGAGGCGGCAAAGGAGGGAGATCCCATGGCTTAGGAACATCCATATCAACTTCATCAACTCTCAAACGGTTGTCTGGTCTATTATTTACAAATACCACCTGGCTCACATCTGGTACACATGATGTTGTTGGGGTTCCCGTTGGTGATTTCAAGCGGCTGGTGGCGAACGCCTCAAAGTCATCGTCTTCCCTGGCCCTCTCAGACTGAGAAAAGTTCAAGTTAGCGTTCGAGTTACCCGAGGTGTCTGGTGTTTCAGACATAATGGTTGGAAGAGACCTCTGCCTGGCCATACTCCTAGGTCTCTCTCGCTTTATCACAGGCATTTTGTTACGAAAGGGGCTGAGAAGGGCTGGGTGAGAATTGGGAGAACAGTAAACAGGAGATTTCAGTGCTTCTTCGGCAATAAGATCCTCGAAAAATGGATTCTGCTGTAGTCGAGTGAGGAAAGGGTTGGAGGGGGAGATGGAAGGTGGTGTTGGGGATGAGCAGGTGAATGGGTTGGAGTGATCCCCACTAGGGGGAGACATTGAACCGGTAGTACAACTGATAGGGAGAGTGCATGGGGGCTGACTGGGGGGGTAAGAGAGGGGGGGAGAAGGGTTTATGTCTGAGCTGCTCTCTACCTTAGGAGAAACTCCCAGCCTGTGGAGGGAAGGCATAAGTAGTCCTCTTTAGTCATACTGTGTAATGGGCCATAACATCAAGCTATAGGTGGGGAGGGACAGTTCTTCTCTGTTATAGAAACATGTTAATAAATAAAAAACAGTCTCTCTTCATGTTTTGCTCTGATGCTATATCAGACAGGGAAGTGTGACCAGCTTGCAATCTGTGTTCATAAATCAATACTGTTGTATAGCTGGAACTAAGAAAGCTCTGATTTAAAAAAAAAAAAAAAGAAATGAGAAAAATCTATATTTTGTCATCTTAAAAACTCAGAATAATCCAAATAAATCAGATTAAACAACAAAATGGCTGTATGTGAGCAAAAATGCTGCTGAACAAACAAATGAGATATTGAAAAGTAAGGTATATAAAAATGATTTTTATGCTTCGACAAATTTATGGAACGTAATTCTTATGAGATCTTAGAAAAATATCTACCCATGTTCTGCAGATCATGCGCAGTTCAAAGGAATGGGATGGAAAACGCTACTGCAATACTGCTGCATCAGAGTCAGGCTTGCATATAAAACCACTCCCTTAAAGAAATTTTTTCCTTTGGAAAAATGTTGGTTGTAAAGGTCACGGGGAACAGCTATTTGTGAGAGACACTAGCGCTAGCATACATTCTTTATTTTCTGGACTGTAAGACAAAACCTCATGGCCTTGCTTGGCCTTCACTCACCTTGGCTTGTTTTGCGACTCACCGGAGCCAAACCATCCCCTACGTCTGCCTTCAAACGGAACGGAAACCTGGCTCTGCTCTGGCTTGGCTGGAAAAGACTCACTCCTCCCACTAGAAAAAAAAGTCTTCCTCAGTTTTCTCCTTTTGTCCACCACTTCCATGACCCCAGAAGATGCCGTCGGAGGGCCAGCGGCCTGTGCTGGCTTCCCCTCTGAGGTGGTCTGACAAATAGATCCATCTGCCTCACCGTCTTCCTTCTTGCTCTTTTCAATCGACCAGCGTCTTCCATCGCTCTTCTGCGAATCCTCGCCACGTCGGGTGAGGTTCTGGAGAGAGCGAGAAAGGGGTGCGCATTTCTCCAACAGCGAACGCTTGGCTGGGATAGAGCTTGGGCTTTTGGGGCTGACAGGCTCAGATGAGTAGATATGGCTGCCGTTGATGCAGATGGTGGATTGGGATAGCCCCGTGCTCTGACCTTTTAGGGTTTCCACAGCGGGACTGGGCCGGGGAACACCGGTGATCTTTCTGGCTTCATCGCTGTGTGCACGCTTGTGGGTCAGCACTGAAGGAGAAGACGACAAAGGGTTACGAAGTAGAGAAAGAGTTAAGCCGTGATCATTTTGCTCAAACAGACATTTGAGAAATGCTTAAGCATTTGTAGGATCTCTTATTGTAAACATTCACGCTTTCAGAATTTCTACCAAATTAAGCCATAAGACAAGGTTTACAATGTATGCAGGACATGTCTGCATACATCATCTGCATATCCTCATCTGTAAGTCGCTTTGGATAAAAGCGTCTGCTAAATGACTAAATGTAAATGTACATGTTTGATATTGTCATATCGTAATAAATTCACAATCACATCTGTAAATTCCTGACCTTTAATCCCTCTTTCGCTGTCCACGTGGAAGGGCTCCATTACTCTACAGCTGTATATGGGAGTTTTGGACAGCTCTTTCGGAACAAATGGATCCCCGGCGGATGACGCCATGCTACTGTCCGACGCCAAGGAAGAACAAGAGCGTGTGTCAGAATTCTTACGCAGTTTCCCCTTCAGGAAGAAATCTTTCATCTTGCTCCTGTGTTCATCAAACCCCTCCTCTTCACCCGGTTCATCCGGTCCACCATCAACTGCAAAGGGTGGACCCACAGACCCAGACAGAGCAGCGTAGCGGCCGGGTAAAATGGCAGAAGAGGATTCTACGTCCCCTCTCTTTTTCCCTGTGACACGGTCCTTGAGCTTACCAAAAGCTGAACGAGGCTTTTCCTTTATGGTGAGATCGTACATGCTAGCAGTCATGTTGTTGCGAGTGAACTGAACGGTCACCTGCAGCTCTCCTCGCTCTTTCTCTTTTCGACCAACCTTGGAGTGCAGCTTAAGCCACCTGAAATACAGACAGAAATAAAAGAGATAAAAGCATATTTAAGTTTTTTATAAATACAAAAGGTGTTGTTTTTTTAGGACCAAACACAATTTGAAAAAAAAGAAAGTATATTGCTTTTGAGTATCCAAGATTTTTTGGATCGACACATTTCTTTAAATCTGTTTGAAACATTAAATTGCAGGCTTCTTTAAACACTTATCTTTACTTTGATTGATGTCAAAATGAGCTGTGAATAAAACGCCCAACAGCTTATAAAACATTACTATTAATAATTTGTTGCACAAGGGACTAAGGGAAAAACTTGATTTTCTGTACGTGCTTATTTTATTTATTTTTCAACCAAAAAGTTACAGATTGCAGCTCAATTGTCTTTAAGGTCCTCCATAAACGTTCACCTATATGCACAATACAAGTTTGTAAATATGATTAATATAATTATATTTCTCCTGATTTTGGAAAGATGCAAGACCCAGATGTTAGATTACTCTTAAATTGATGTTCTCACTCTTTTAAAACACTGGTTTACAATGTTCTGCATAACAATGAACCGAATATCTCAAAGGCTAAAAATGACCAACACTGGAGTGACTCTTGAGCGAATGTTATTCCCTGTGAATGGTCCCACCCCTTTGTCTCTGTGAAATCCAGTGGTGAAACCATTTCCTCCATTTCCGGTACAACACGAAGCACCTCATGTGTGCACACATGCAGAGAGCCAAGACAAACATCTTAAACTGTGAGAGGGTAGAAAAGAGAGACACAAAGGGTGAGAGAGAAAGAAAGAGAGAGAGGTGCAATGTTTTTGTTCAATTAAAGCCAGATGTGCAGAATGGCCACACGCCTACAATGACATTTAATGAGTTAGTAGGGATTTCTCCATGTGATTTAAAGAACAGAGAACTGGACGCAAGAAAAAACTTCAACCAGAAAATGTGTTCAAACAAATGTTGAGTGAGTGGTTGATAGGAAGTTGCTTAGGTGTTCCGGCTGGTTACTGGGATGTTGCTTGAACAGTTGCTAGGGTGTCCTGAGTCTCAGCCCAAGATGTCACGCCCACGATCCGTTGGCTGAACGTCTGATGCATATGGCACACTTTTTTGGAAACATTTTAGCAGGTTCGAAGTAGTCATCTGGTTAAATTGGATTTCTGGTAGACATGCTTGTCGCGTTCTTTAACGGACCACCTGGAAACAACACAAAGCCGTCTGATCTAAGTAGTAAGCTGTCGTGTTAACAACAATTCATCACGATCGACTTAACGCTTAATTCTTAAAAGTATAATTATAATAATTTTGTTGCTGTTCATTTTTGAAACGTTCGTGAATTTACACCAGTCGGTTACTGCGGGGACACTTCCACGCCTCTAAACTTTTACATGGCTCAAGACGAAACGTGATTGGTTGCTTTACCTGTCAGTCATATGGCTGAAGGACTGGCTACAGGAAACTACGGTGTCCTTAGTGGTTGCTAGGTATGGTCTGGATGATTGTTTTTAGTTTTGTTCTTAAACACAATCTGTGCATTTGCTAATTTAATTTTGCAAGTTGTATACTACACTTCCGAGTTAAACACAGACGTGGGAATAAAGGACGGCGTTTCAAATATGACGATAACAATGTTATTGTTGCTCAGCATGCCTCACTGACTTCCTTTCTCACTTGTTTATAGAGGCTTCGGCCAAAAGGCCCCCGCCAGACTCATCTCTGTCCTCCACTTCCATGAAATGATTCACTCGCCCTAATAACAGTCTCAATGAGCCGTACTGAATTTAATTTCTTATTTGGTCTACAAATACAAAATAGCGCAAGATTCACATATTTATTTCTGTTAAAACGCAGTAAAGCATGTATTTATGGTGCTTCAGTTTAGATTCTTGAGTATTGTGTAACACGCTGGTACTGCCCTGAGGAGGCACGGTTCTGTGCCAGCCAGGACTATGCAAGCATACTGACAAGAACTAGACGCGGCATGCCTTTGGAAGTATGCTGCTGTTGTTGTCCATAGAAAAAAGATATCCCATCACTGTGGCATTCTTGGATTTACACTTCCCAAGAAATGCTTGCGTGGCTTCTGCGGCCTGGCATTACCTTAAAATGTACATTCAATACCAATATAGAAGAGTTATTTGCAATTTGAGGGTTGGCCAAATAATCTTCCTGTAATTCTGTTATGCGAATGTCTGCTCAACTGTGAAACGAGTGCCCAGAAATCCTTCCTCCCCGAACCATCGCAACCAGTTTTGGCATGCTTGTGTGAAATATCTCATGACCATATCAACTGAAAAACAAGGAAGGCTTATATGACTTTGCTTATATGATTATACTTAAAAGTTTTATTGTTACTATTAGAAAAAAATCCATTGATTTTATTATAGTTAAAGTGCATGAGCCATATCTTCTGGTGAAATTGCAATTTGTTTAACCACAGTTTTACTACAAATATCCTGCTTAAACTATGGTTGTTTGCAAAACACATGGTTAAAAAAGCATGGTTAGTTTGCAGTTATTGTACTACAAATAAAACCTAAAAACATGGCTACTTAAGTAAAACAAGGGTTCATTTTGTAAGGGATGGCACATGACAATCATTTTATACCATGAAATCGACTGTATGAAAGAACCACAGTACTACCATGGTACAGTCATACTACTTTTTGTGTGAAGGCCCTGGATGAATAGCCCACTAGGGCCTATTTTTAGCACTAATACTCACTCGTTTATGGGACACATTCCCTCCTGGAAAACTTTGTCCAACGGAACAATAGTCTGACCGAGAAACACGTCCAGACCGATGAGCACTCGATGCATGACGGTGAACACCAGGTTGCTGCTCCCGGGCGGGTACGCGCTCGTCCCTGCAGCCTCCAGCAAACCGGGCGCCAGCTCGAACGAGCTCTCCTCGTTCCACTGCGGCTCCTCCGCCTTCTCCACCAGGCCGGTGTTGTACTTCTCCTTACCCACCTGGATGATAGTGTAAACATATCGACTGCCTTGCTTGCCCTTCGTCCGCAGACCCCTCGCCCGCAGGACGGTCACGTTGACGTGCGTAGGGACCCATCTCTGATCGTCGTCGTCCAGGCTGATCAGAGGCATCCCTGCGGTCGGAGACGCAGTTGTTTGGGATTATCCACGCAGAGTGACACTTGCGCAGTGGATAACTATGCGCTTCCCGCGCCCTTGCGCCTATTCGCCGCTTGAAGTTGCAGTGAGTGCGCGCTCACGCCACCACCAAATCTCTGCATTATCCTCTAGGTAAAACGACCCATGCGGAAGATGAAGCAGGCTTAACGCTTATAAAAACGGGATGAACTTCACGACAGGTTACTGTAATGGAGGTTGTGGACCACCGCGACAGATTTTTGACAACTCACTGCGTTACTGCTGCGCGAGCGTGACCCGCCCTCTAACATTTTGTGGGGACTCCGCAATAAAGTCTCCTGCGGAATTAAAGAGAAAGGCAGCCCGTAATCATGCTGCGATTTACTATCAGCGTTTTATTCACACACAACTTTACGATAGTGGGATTATCAAGCAGATGAAAACAATCTAAGCCCCTGCGAAACGTGGAGTGGGCTGGAAATGAGAGTGGGACAAACTTTTCCACGCTGGACGCAGTCGCGGTGCGGTGCAGTGATGATGATGATGATGGGACTGTGCGTGTTTAGGGGTGGGGCCTACAGCACAACACGCGATCATGTCTGTTTGGTCTCTCATGAGAAAAATACAGAATCATGTGGTTAATGTTTTTTGAACCGCTGATATATGTTGCGCAATCCCTGACGCCTGCAATGTAACATAAACTGAGGATGTAAATATACGTAAGGAGTGTCATAAAATACGCCTGTATATGTCTGTATTATCGTTTTTATTTTTTTTAAGACTATTGACGTTATAAGAAAACTACAAAAGCAACGTGGCGAATCTTCTGCACATACTAGTTAGGCCTATATATATATATATATATATATACACAGCACGAGCACTCATAGGGAATTATTCAACCTTAAGTGAATTTGACAGCCTTTGAACTGGTTTCACGAGACTTTGTTATGGCTGTGTTGTTGTCTGCTGCCATCTATTGTTAAATGGCTGGAATAAATAGACAAGTCTGTATTAAATCAGAACACAGATGACATTGTTGAATCAATTCATTGCCTTTTGCCATTTGTGTCCACATTACATAAATGCATCTTCTGTTCGAAGGGCAAACAGAAGTTTGTTGGCGCGGCAGAAACAGTCTTAATACATTTGACGGGATTCACAGTGTTGACCTTTGAATAGATCAGAAGACAATTTCCAATCACTATGGATTCGTACAATCACAACAGGTTACAACAGAGACTTTTGTCTGGTGGTCAGAGCCAACTGCAACATGGGACTGCGACAACTTTCCTGTAGCTCGGTGGTTAGAGCATGGCACTAGAAATGCCAAGGTCGTGGGTTCGATCCAAGTGGATTGCACATAACTAGAAACAAACAATGTATAGCATAATGCAATGTGAGTCGCTTTGGTTAAAAGCGTCTGCCAAATGCATAAATGGGAAGAAATTATTTAAAAGACATTATAGTACTTCCATCAACATTCTTATAACTGGGGAACCCTGGCATTTAAACCGGAACCCAAGAATGAAAACTTAGTTGACTCAGTGGGGGCAAAGTTGGCATTATTAGTTGCAGATGCATGGTGCTGCAGATCTTTAGATATGAAACTCCCACATCAATAGGGAGTTTTTTTCTCATTAGGGAGAGACTCAATCATAAATGCCGGGGTTTTCCCACCACCAGAAAACTTAAATTTAGTTGAAATGTATTGTTGCTTTTGACTGATTTCCACCAGACATTCTACATTGACCGGAACAGTTTGAACAGACAGAGACATTCTGCTATAGCATATCTTAACCTCTCTAAGGCATTTAAAGAAAATACTCTCAGTTTTCAAACCAACAAACAGCATGAGGCCATTGATTTAGCAGGAATACCAAGAGAGTATCAACAGTCTGAATTGGCAGTATTTGTAGTGGTTCCTCTTTTTAAGGCATTTAATTTATGCAAACAGAATTGAACCAATTGGGCATATCTCACAGCCCCACAAAATAGAATAAATTGTATAGGCTTGATTCTTGACAAACTTGAATTGACACAGATTACAAACAACATTGCTTCCTTTTCTGTATAGTCAGAGTAAACATTAGGAAGCCACCCAACAAACAATACATTACAGATTTATCTCCACAGTCACAAATGCGGACAAGTTGATCATCCAGTGTTCTATCCTGCAGCCACTATGATACTGTGTCACAGTTTTTTATAAACATCACAGATAATTCAACGTCATATGATTAAATAAGGGGTGGCACTTTAAATGTAATACATACTAGAAAATAACAGAACGTTATAATAGCACCTCATTTCTATGAACATCAAATCCGATGGAAGCTCTCCTTATTTACAATGAAGTAAAATAACTGAATACATTCATTTTGCTATAACGAATGACATTCTCAATCACATTCATTGAAACAAATTAGAAAACAGATATTAAATGGAGCACACAATAAACCTGATTTTTGTAAAATGAAGCCATTGTCCCCTGCTTAACACACAGTCAAACAAAACATCACGGAAGAGTCCCACACATGATTCAAAAACAGTGGGTAGGTGTGAACTCCCTGGAATTTTACTGCTGAATCTGAAAATCACAGGAAGGAATAAGGATTATATTCAGCCACACATTCAAAAAAAGACCTTAACCATCACGTAAGTGCTGTACTCTCTCTCTATGCATCGTGAACTATAGAGGGAACTGAAAGCTGAAGGCTAAACCGAAGATGCTTTTCAATCCCCCAGTCCGTTCTGTGAGCCTTTCAGATAGAGCTCATCTTGAGACAGCTGCCCGTCATAGCTCTCCATGTATAAACTGCCACTGCTGCTGCTCCCACTGCCCCCGTTGCCCAGGAAAGTGCCAACAGCCCGGCCCTGCCGCGCGTGCCCCACCGCATCGCTGAAGACTTTGTTTATCTGCTCCTCGGATGGCATCCACCAGTCGGGATTAGAAGCGCAGTGCATCCGGATGAACTCTGAGAGACGCAGAGGAAAAAAGAAGGATGAATGAGAAAGATTGATGGAATGTGTGTTTTGTGTGAACACACAAACACAAGGCAGGAGGCAAACTAATTTAAGATGCTAAATTAAGTTTCCACAATTATAACATCGATAATGTTAATCTAATACCCTTAGGAAAAATAACAAACATTAGATATTTATAATGTCTTTTATCTTGTTTTTTGTAGACAGTAATGAGATTAAATATGATTCTCCGGTGTTTTAGAAGACGTCTTTAACTGTGCTCAGATATACCAAGATAGCAAAGTCTGCAAATGAAAGTCAGAGATTTAAAGGGATACTCCACCCAAAATTGAAAATGTTATCCATATTAATTTAAGAGCCAATCCATGTCAACAATTGCATTATTTCTTTATTTATTTTTACATATTTTTCTACATATAATTTGAAGTCAGTGCTTTTAGTCTGCTACCTCTTAGACAGGTGACCTTGACGGGATTCAGAGGTCGTCTCTCTGGTCCGGTTTCCCCGGTGTGCACTGAACGTTTCCTCTTCCCTAAACCACACGAGTATTTCAGCTCATCTGTCGTGAACACAAACCGGATTAGGTAACGCAGGAGCCGTCGGCCATCTTTCTTTGAGGAGTTGACTGCCTCGTCCCACTGTTTATTGGTGATGAAGAGAGGGTAGTTCCCCAGAAGCTGCTTACTGCCCTATTTAAGAATGAGATTATAAAATCATAACGGATAAAAGGATAAAGGATAAAAAGGATAAAAGCATGTGTAATGCTGTCTTTAGCACAACAATAACTATATCAATGTAAGCTATAAAAGGATACTGCATGAACTGTTGTGCCACAAGACAATTCTTTAGATGCTCAAATTATGGCAAACTGAACAATACTAGAATAATAAAGGATTATGCGGTTTAGTTTTATGTAACAGTGCGTCAAAACGTTATTTTCAGATCCTCAGATTAGTCTTTAATTTGAATGACAGTTTCACTTCATGTTCCACTGGTTACAGTTTTTAGCATAAACCAACATCTTTGTGGTTTTGTGCTGTGACAGCACTTCTTAAGATATGCCTGTTCATCTCTTACCTCAGTGAGCTGCTCTTCAGGTTGGGGCTGAACATATTGGTTGTAGTGCTGAAGAACAGTCTTAAAGAATTCAAGAACATTCTGACAAGGAGCTGTGCAAGAGAAGGCAACATACTGTAACAACAAGTAACTTCATTTCAACCAACACTTTTAGCACAGTAAAACTTGAATAATCTTTCAAAATTTAATTCCTAAAGGATACTAAAAATAAGTGGCTGGGCCGGTCACTGTAGCTCACAGCACGCAGTACTTTTACAGATTAATTATAATAACCCACTCTGGATTTTGTATCAAAAAGGACACAAATTTAACCATCATGTTCATCATCCCCTTTTACAAATTTGAATTACAAAACATTTTTCACTACAAAATTTCAATCGCTATTAGATTATTAATGATAATCTTAGATCTAATTTGATTTATTTTGCCTTGTAATGCAAGCACTGTCGAGCTTGTGCAGAGGCTGCAGCTTTTGCCAGAGGGGAACTGGAATCCCCTGGTTAGGCCTGGTTGCCCTCTGAGGTTTTTTTCTCATCCAATGGAGATTTGGGTTCCTCGCCGCCGTTTGCATACCGTTTTGCACTGTTTGCCTGGCCGGGGGGGGCTGCTAGAATTTTATAGTTTTATTTAATTAACACTGCATATAGGAATTTATAGTCTATTTATATGATATTTGACCTGTCTTGTGACTTGCATAACCTTATATGTTATGCTTATAGTCGATATGTTTTCTTTTCCATCTGCTTTGTAACATTGATAATTGTAAAAAGCGCTATATAACAAACATTAACATTATAAAAATATAATTTTATACTCTAAATATCATAAATTATGCACTCTAAAAATATTTGGTTATTTCAACCCAGTATTGGGTCAAAAATAGACTAAGCCATCCGTTGGGTTATACATGAGCTTATGCTGGGTTGTTTGACTCCAAAATGCTGGGTTATTTTAACCCATTGTGGAGTTAAATATAAAAAAATTCTGGGCTGGGTTGAAATAACCCAAATATTTATGGAGAGTATGAACTAATTCTAAATTAATACCTGGTACGCTGTCCAGTTTATGTCTCAGTTCTTCATTCTCCTGCTGTAGACTAAGAACTTCCTGCTCCAGCTCTATACATCGAGGACAACAACCTTCCTCCTCCTCATCTTCCTCAGGCAGTGTGGATGAAGGGTGTCCGTATGACTCTGATGGAGAAGGTGATGCCCAGCCACATAAATTCTGTCGCGGGGACCCTGACGCTGCTAGTTCAGCATCTACCGGACGGCACCGCTCGCCGTCCGACGACTGAGGTCCAGACAGCAGGTAGTTCTGAAGCGACTCTGTGAAAATTTGAAGGAAAGCTGACGTTTGCTGTCGGTTCCAGTGGTTCCCACGTTGCGTCTCCTCACCTGCGTTCTCCACAGACGAATCCTCTAACCTGGGCTTGACACTGAGTCTTTCTCCTGAAGACAGGCAGCTATCCTCTTGTTTGATAAGAGCGGAGATGGAAGAGGATGGAGGGACGAGGGAAGGCTGGGGCTCTAGGAGCCGTCCGTTGCTGTTAAGAAGACCGAGAACTCGACTGCACTGCTGAGCGAAAGCGTCCAGTATGAGGCGGTTTTCTGTGAGGGGAAATCACAAACATTGATGTCTGTTTTTCTTAATTTCATGACCATTGCTTATTGCTTGCAGGCAAAAATGTATCTTTCTTTGGCGATGTAATTCTCTCTCGCAATACATTTACATTTAGTCATTTAGCAGACGATTTTATCCAAAACGACTTACAAAGAGTTCTGGGAGCAATAGAGAATACTTCAAAATTCTGGCCATGCATAGATGCCAAAAGATGCCAATGCCAAAAAGTATAAATAAAGTATTAACTAGACAACAGCTAGGACTTATTGGCTGGCCTTAGAGAAAAACTGTACACTACAATGTAAACATTTTTGCTCTAGTTATGCAGCTAGTTGCCAGTAACTGGCTGTAGATTTATATGTATCTAATTTATTGGCAACAGTTTGTTCAAAGATAAATTAACATTAAACATGAACAAATCTTTATTGTTACAGAAAAGAAACGATAAAATAAAATAACAGCCTCATGCGAAGCATTCTAGGAATACACATAAACCAAATCAAATCAAAGCAAACTTTCAAGGATTTCAAATAAATGGCTTTAAAAAATGTATTTGTATTATAAGTACACTTTGCTTTATAAGCTACTTTGGATTCAAATAAAAGCTATCTGTGAGTTTGTTGTTTTACATCTTCTACCCTGCTTCCTCTTTCCTTTATTTTTATCTTAAAATCAGAAACTACGTCCTGCAAGATTTAACACATATTCTAATATAAACTATTGATATCTTCCAAATCATTCCAAATGATGAGAACTAGAAAGATTATTCACATTAAAACGTAGACTGACCAACCAATCATCCATATAGAATTACTTTCTCACCACAGCGTTGTGGCCGCGCCCAAATGCAGAATCTAATGCGTGTCTCGAAGGATGATTATGAATGTGCCACCCTCACACAAAGACACAGGGCAGACAATTATCAGCTCAGGCACTGGCTGTAGGACCCGTATGACTGGCGCGTGTGAATATCTGCTGTCGCCGAGATGTGTCTATCAGGCTTAAGCAGATGTGGCCATTTATTAACATGCGCAGCATCTCTGCTTACCCCAGCGAGATGGATTTGATATTTATCTGATATCTATCTTTCCCTCTCTCCTCCTCTCCAGCTTTCGATTCCTCTTCTTCCTCTCTCTCTCCAATCCCTCCCTCCCTTTTTTCCTCAGTCTGACACGCAGAGCGAGCCTCATGAAATTTCATTAAACACAACATGTGCCGCAGAGGCAAATTTATGAGCCACATTTGTTTTAATCACAATCCCTTTGGAGGAGCTTTTAAATGCAATTTGGATTATTGCACTGATCTCAGACCGACGTCCTTGTCTTTTCCGGGACTAGAAAGATGAAACCATTAGTATTGTCTGATTGACCCTCAAAATCCCACATCTATTCTTTTTTCGATGAATATTCAACAAGAAACCCAAGAGCTCTGTGTGAAAGTGGAATGCACTGTTTACAAACAGGCATCCGAAACCTTTTTGTTGAAAAGATTGTCGACAGCCATTGTTTAATGAATGAAATAAACATTAAGCAAACAGCTTGGAGCCCCCGGGCTGCAGGTAAATGTCAAAACATTTTGCATGTTAAACAAATCATTACCAAGAAATACGCATATATAAATAACTAAACATTATGTGTCTAAGTCACTTATGATAAACATATTGTTTAGTCGTAAGTGACAGTATTTGCAAGTAGTAACATCTGTATGTTTGTTGACACTGACAGAAGCTGTTGAGTGATAATAACTCCGCTTCTTGACTTGACACTGCCAGAGGCTTCAAAGAGTGAAAGGCTTCTGGCAAGCTTATGATAAACAGTTTCCACTGAAGTCGACCAGTTTGGTAAAACCATTTTGTAGGTGGGAAAGACATTTTCCATAAATGCTGTTACAGTAACATGTAAATAGATTTGATGGACAGTATTGGATGAAACAATAGCTAAGACTTTCATTGTTATTTTTTCATCAGCCAATTGTTTTTAACAAATTGTTTTAAGCTTCTATTGCAAACCATTAATAGTCACAGTGTACAGCAGATTGTATGTAGAGATGTTTGTAAAACAACTAAAATTTTTCCCTGACATAGTGACAGAAAAAGTACCTAAAAAAAGAAACAATAGTACCAAAACAGCACGGTGAAACATGTAATGAAGTCAAAGTTTGTGTTGAATTTTTTTTAAAGACCTCTCCTGAAGGCAACAACTTTTCCCTGGCCAAATAAAAGTATTTTCTGATGTTACAAGAATCCAGAAGTTGTAGTGCCTTCATTAGAAATTCATTCACAATACTTAATGTCCACTATTTTAGGAGTCTGTCTACCTAACACATTAAACATACAGGAACCTGTATGACGTTTTATTTAATAGTGCAGGACAATTATGGAATTATTAGGTTGCCGTTGCTCTCAATCATCCCTGATGTGAAATTTAACATGTGGAGAGCAGTCAGCTTGAATGAATAAATGAGTCGCATCATTTGGGCGTGGGCCACCAAAGTATGTAAGTATTTACGTCTAATGATGAAAAAGAAACGCGTGCCCACAAAAGCGGAATTGAAAAATCGCTGTTGTTAAAACAGGACACGTTGCCTTTAACATCAGCTTCATGATGAATTCATAACTTAACTTTCTTAGGGGAAACTTTAAACAGTTACCTGAGCTTATTCCATAGGTGCAGTCTGGAGACTGATGGCGACTCGCCGGGTATTTGCTGGTGTCCTGGCTGGCGACCCTCCTCTGGCTGCCAAATGATGCTGATGCTGCTGCCGTCGTGGCGCTCCCCGCTGATGATGCTGCGCTGGATGTCGCGACTCTGCTGCTGGGCCTGATCTCGCAGGAGAGACGGTGATGCGACTGGTGACTGCTACTGATGGAAATGGAGGTTTGTTGAAGCGGCATGCGCTGTGAATACTGCTGGTGATGTTGATTGAGGTGATGCTCTCCTAGCTGCGGGATGTCCACCATTGTGGGTCTGTCATATCTCACCCTGCCCGCCGCGCGCTTGCTCGGGAAGGTCTTGAGAGAGCTGTACGGGCTCCGCTGCTGCCTGCAGATTTTGGGCGCAGAGAGACCTTCGTCTGCCGGGAGCATCTCCTCTTCCATTCTGACTTTCTCACGTCGCTTCAGGTATCTTTCTGACCGGTCTGGTTAAACCGGTGATCCCCGAGTCTCGCCGTCTTCCTATGGCTCTCAAACACTTCTAACTGTCTGAGATACTCAGAGGGTGGGTGACTTTACTGACAAGTCATTGCTCCAATCCCCTGGCGGTAACAGCACGCGCTGGCTTTATTCTACCAACAGGGGAATACCGGCGGCGGCGGCGGCGGCAGTAGCGCGTGCGGCGAGTGTGTGGCTTCTGCTCTCATCAATGGGAGTGTCAGATAAGAGAGGTGCAAGATTATATAAAGATGTGTGCGTGATCCATCCAAAGCATTATCATGTTTATTTCGGGTTTGTTTATCTTTTGCACTTTTGGGGCTAATTGTTCTGAAATGAAAGTACAGAGCCAAAGGGGAATTAAACGACAGTAAGTTATGTTAGTGCATTTGTAATCACATTAAAGAATGTTACACAAACATCTAATTATAAGTTAATAAAATGGGTAAAATGTTTTAACAATGTAAATGTAAATAAATCTAACAAATTGAGCAAAAATAAACAAAAATAACCCACATTAAGTAGAAAAAGTATAGTCCAACAGGCTACAGTGACAGCAAAAACGAAAATAGCCCAAATCCAAAATGTATTTCAAAGTGTTGTAATAAAAAGAACAAACTATCATCATGACGTCAACTATTTTTCTCAATTGTTAGGAGAATAAAACATTAGGCTACAAAATAAGAGAATAACGAACTGAGAGCCCACGTCCAAGCCACTGTTGTGCAAGTTTTATAAAAAGCGAAACAGACAGAAGAGGGCGCTATCATAACACGGATTTAACGCCAACCGTTTGTTACCGAGTCCTCAATTCTTTATCGATTGAAGAAACAAACAATTCTAAACAAAAGAAAATATAACATTTTAAACTATTTGATTTAAAACATCACTTTAAATCCTACATGAAATACAATAAAACAGTTTGAGCCGATCAAAAAGAAATGAACACACAATTAAGGAAATCAGAAACGCTTTTATCTTTACGCACTAATAAGAAAGAAAATAGATTTTAATAAGGATGAAATACCTATGCCCGCGTTCTCAGGGTAACAGGACGCGACATTATCACCTACATGAATGCGCACGTCCAGCCAGGCAGCTGTGTGCGCGTCATAGAATTGGAGTGAACGCATGAGTGAGCATCTCCGGATAAACTCACAAGTGCGGCACATTCAGAGGAGATGCGCGAGCTGCGGACATCTCTCTGCTTCAACCAATACACGATCGCTGGCAAACCGCGAAACTAATTGGAGAACAATTGCACGTTTTACGAGTCTTTTAGGTATTTAAAACTTGTAACTGACAGTGTAATATTGTTAACAATTGATGCATTGCAAAAATGCCAGTAAACAACAGCGATAGAACGGCGGATAAATGTTTTTTTTTATTTTAAAGCTTAAATCTCCGCTGGATGGCTACTTTCATCTAACTTTGGACAGGTTCAGGCTCCGAATGTTGGATTTGGATAACGGTCCTTGGAATTGACTCCAGTCTTGTTTAAAATGACTGCATTCAATGTTACTGGATTACTTTTCCAAATCACCGTTACTTGATTGAAATCCTAAATCTTATTAGGATACCGAGACGCGCGTTTGTGGTGCGCACTCCTTTTTAAGAATAGACTCTACATCTTGCCGGTATGGTGCGCCTGTTGAACTGCCTCTTGTTGGGGTATCTGACGTGGAATCTACGGATATCGGATGCCCAGGGAGAGTACTGCCACGGCTGGCTGGACACCAGTGGGAATTACCACGAGGGTTTTCAGTGTCCGGAGGACTTTGATACAATGGACGCGACTGTGTGCTGCGGGAGCTGCGCGCTGCGCTACTGCTGCGCGGCCGTGGATGCGCGCCTGGATCAGGGGATCTGCACGAATGACAGAGAAGTGGACAATAACACTCAATACGCTGCGCGTAAGGGAACATTTTTACTCGTATGTTTAGAGCACCAATTACAAATAAAAATGTGCATCTGGATTTGTTCATGATAAAGAGATGATCATTTTGAATCTTAACTCCGAATTACTATGATAATTGCAATATTAAATAGTTTAAAATTGTAATTTAGAAATTAATTGTGATAATTCACAACATTTTATTTCCCAAAAATTGTCAAAGGGATTGTGGAAGCTGTTTTCTTTTGAAAACAACAAAACCCTGTTGTTATTTTAGAACGCCATGAAATAACACGGAACATTGTAATGCGTTTACATGCTTGTGTAGTCTAGAACAGGGTAATATTTATAGGGTAATGATACATAATTACATCGGATTGGATTACTTCTAAACTAGTTGAAAGCAAAATTGTAGAAATACACAAGGACATGTGAAAGACCGGAATTGTGGCTCTTTAGAAAGAATTATGTCTTAATTTTTATTTATTTAGATAAAATACAAACAGTCTGGATTTAAGAATATCGAATTGCAGTCGCACCTGTTGAAATGCTTGACAGATTAACTGGAGGTTGAACCGGACACACCCTCACTATTTCCAAACATTCCGCAAGAGAAAACAGGATATAACATATTGCTTTAACTTTAAGAGAAGCACATAGGCTCATTAAAATGACAATATAGTAATTATAATTAAATATTGAGGACGGTGCCAGAAAAATGACCCCGAGCTACTATTGTACATTGTAAAACGGTTTATAAAAAGTGTATTCTCATAAAGGCCACATCAATTGTTTAAATGAGAATCCAGGCTCACGATCTTCTCAAAATGTGAAACTTCTCAAACACCCTTCAAAGCAAAATCTAGATAATAAAATCATATCATCATTCCCCTCTCAACATCTTACAGCAATGAACCACATTATTTATCTAGGTTTGTAGGAGACAAATCTTTATTGGACCTGGAAAAAACGCATGTGATGCTATAATCCACATAATTCACCAGTGAGTGAGTGAGTATAGCAATAATAATGTTTATTAATATTTATGCTGTTGTCTGATCCCCTCCCCTATCAACTTAAAACTACATCAGACACCAGATAGGAGTAGGCTAATATGACAAAACATGTGAAATACCTTATTATGCTCTTCTTGGTACTTTTGAATAAATATTTACTAACAAATAGAGTAGTTGTGTGACAGATTTTGTTCTGTTTAAATTCTATTATTGCTAAGCACATTAACTCGTAAACGAAGAACAGTTCTAATATTTTTATTGAAAATTATAATGCGAGAAAGCTTGCTATTGAATGGACCTGTTCAGAATAATCATTAGCAAACTGCCTTTAAGTGTCTCTAACCGCATGTTCTCTTTCACTTTGACAGAGCCCATCTATGTGCCCTTTCTTATGGTGGGCTCCATCTTCGTGGCCTTCGTGGTTGTCGGTTCTCTGGTGGCCGTGTATTGTTGCACCTGCCTGCGACCCAAACAGCCCACCCAGCAGCCGATCCGCTTCTCACTGCGCAGTCAGGGCGAAACCATTCCCATGATCCTCACCACAGCTCCGCCCAGCCTCCGGACACCATCCCGGCAGTCCAGCACAGCCACCACTAGCTCCAGCTCAGCGGGGGGCGGGAGCTCTCTCCGTCGGTTCTCTCTGGGCCGGATCGATGGGCAGTGTTCTCAACAGCAGCAGCTCTTAGTGGTCTCATCATCCTCATCCTCGACTCCAGTTTCAGTGGCTCCAACCCAAGCCCTGCTCCCCCCACCACCACCACCCTACAACTCCCAACAGGGCATGCAGGGCAGTAACTCTCTCCAGCACCAACACTGCCACGGTCAGTTACAGCTGCACCACCAGAGCCTACACCAGGCACAGAGCTCAGGGTTCCTCTTGCCACAACAGTACTTCTTTTCCCTACCCCAAGATCCGTTTTCTGGGAACAAGGGCTTTGCGGACTTCAGCCAGAGTTGACCTGGGGCTTGTTGGTTGCTGGGAAATGCATAAACGGAGATGGACACCAAAGAGCCAGTCTTTTACAATGGGGTTGTTGTAGACTCATATTACAGACCGATGCATCTTTCAGCGAGCGAGATTGGCACTTGTGGGACTGCAACTGGAATTTAAGAGAGCTGTGTGGGTGCTCGAGGCTGCTATGACTGGCTAGATAGTCGAGCATGAGGTATGGCTTTGCAGTTAGCAAAGAACAAAATGTTGGCTGGAAGTCTTGGATAGCAGAGCATACGATACTAGAACACGGATGCTTATTTCAAAGCTCATACATCTTCTATTCATCATATCTCTTATGCACCTCCGTCAGATTACGCGATAAAGAGTTCTCTTATGTTGGAAAATTCTAGTGTTATGTGACAGCTTGCTGGATCAGCAATACACAATAAGGAATTGTGAAAAGAAATTTCTCGACAATCTCAACCCCATTTTAGGGGTAGGGCACACAAACAAAGCCTTCTTGGAAATAGTGGATTTCTAGGAATGCTTGTTTTTTGTATTTTCTCTTAGGATCAGATTAAAGATTTAATTACAAGACAAGGATTATTTTGTTTTAGGGAAACATGCAAAGTGCTTTTTTATTATATTTGCTTCATAAATGGGCACAATGCACCACTTCACATTCTGAACTTAACTTGAAATGAATGAAATGCACAGCTATCGCTGGGACAGTTTCTATTTTCAATGATCTGGTGAAAGCTTCAATTTTGTATAATTTGTAACAATCTGATAGCCATTATTGACTCAGTTTCAGATTACATTGGCAAAACATTTTGTATTTGTTATATTTTATGGGCGAGGTTTTGTAAATGGCCGTGTGTTTATAAATGTACAGACCACCTGGAATGACATCATGTGATAGCAGAGGGGCCTTTAACTAAGTATTCAATTCTCTAACCAACAGTGTTTTCAAATTAAATTAAAAAAAAATTTCCCTTTGACCTGTGTTTTTTTTTTGACTAATCGCTCCGTTTCCCAATATCCCGAAAAGGATGTAGATGACACATTTAAAGAAACAGCCTTAATGAAATCACTTAAATGAAATTTACATTCCATACATTTGGAATGTACATTCTTACATATGGAGTCTTGAATATGTCTAGGCACACAGACTCTGGATATAGTTACAAATAGCCAACATATTGTAAACAAGACATCAAGGTTAATTGTAATAGCTTTTAAAGAGTTTAACCATTATTAAAAATAATAATGTAATGACAACAAATAAGTGCTCTCTTAACACCTTCTTATAAGTGAAAAACACATATAGCAGATATTTTCCCACATAGAAAAGGTTTAAGAATAATATAACGCTTTTGCAATTAATGTTCGCCATGCATTGGTCTAGACAGGAAATAAGCGTTCGTGGTACGGAAACGGTAGAGATTATTGCCAAACCTTGTGTTCAATGAATCCCTGTTGGAGAGTCAGTTGATCTGTACTGGGAATATCTTGTTAACATAAAATCAGTAATTTGACTTCTGGCACATTATTGTTTCAATAATACTATAACTTGAATATCTAAAAAAGTAAGAAGAGCTTCAGTCGCAAAGTTTATTTCAGTAGTCCTTTATGGCAGTTAAAGACAACACTTAAAGTTTGCAGTTCCAACATGCTAAACAATCGTTGAACAAAAACACATAAAAGAAAGATTTAAAAGCAAAACAAAACACCCAATAGAGAATTCAAACCAAAGTGCATTTTCATTCTTTAAAGTGACCGACACTAGAGGCTCACAATTAACATTTAGGCTTAAGTGAAGAATGATTTTCCATTCATGCATTACTTTGACAGACGACATTTCAGAAAGCAACAGTCCGAGCCTCTGCGTCACGTCATACATACGTTACATCAGAGAGCCACAAATTCAGCGTTAGAACCAGTGAGATGACCCACAACAAAATTCACATAACCATAAATGTAGCCTACTATTCTTGTTGCGTAAATAAAGACATATCGGCTTGAAGAAGAAGAGTTGCACTGAGATTGGAAACTAAATACCAAACATATACATCCATCCAACATAAATAATACTGCAACTGATAATTAAGTCGATAGAAGATATTATTCACATAAACTATAAAAGAGTGCACTGTGCAACATCTCCAGTCAAGCTTTAGAAGAGGTTCATACGAACAGAGATACATAAAGAGACTCACACACGTACACCTGCACACACACCTGTTAACATACAGGGCCATGCATCGGCATATAGCTCACCTTAGTATACCTGGTGTCGTGCAGACAAACAAAACAAGCAGCACCACACAATCAGGACCTCACACATTCTCAAACATTTCGAGTCTCTCAAGCAAACAGGGTGATTCACCAAGAGTGCAACCTTAAAACAATAAACGGACATGCATACCGACGGGATCGAGACATATGCTCGCACTGCCACACGTAACGTTACACAAACACGCATCCTCAGCTCACATGCACATGCAGACGACACACAGACACGCAGACACGCTGAACAAAACGTGCTCTCCCACGGGGAGAAGGAAACTAACGCACAAACTCCACCATCAAATAAAGAAGCATCAATAAGACAGTTGTAGTCACAGGCAAAGCTCATGAACCACCACCGGTTTGTGAAGAGGAGCCACAAAAGAGGGACAGGGTTTCATTACAAAGCAGGTCGGTCCAAAAAGTCACACTTAAGTCCAATATAAAAATACAAATTCACAAAATAACTATAGAGACAGTTGTATCGATACGGGTGTGGCGAAATCCTCCGTTCTTCTATGCTAATGGCACTTGCGTTTGAAGGATTAAAACTGTGATGTGGGAATTGTTGAATAAAGTTACGGCGGACAACACATTATCAAACAGGACCATAAACTGTTCAATGTGAGGCTTAAAAATATCTCCTAACACTCCCATAGCAGCCTGATACAACATGGACAACATATTATGAGATGGGCGATGTTGTTTTTTGGTCTAACTTAAAGGGAGACTTAACCCAAAAATTTTAATTCTCTCATCCATATCTGTATAAATGTCTTTGTTCTGATGAACACAGAGAAAGATATTTGGAAGAATGCTTATAACCAGACAGATTGTGCCCCCCATTGACTCCAATAGTAGGAAAAATTACTTCACGATTTTTTTTTTTGTTAAACACCAAAGACATTTTGAAGAATGTAGGACAGCAAACAGTTCTGTGACACTTTTAACTACCAAGTCAATGGGGGGCAAAATCTGTCTGGTTATAAGCATTTTTCCAAATATATTTCTCTGTGTCCATCAGAACAAAGAATTGTATACAGATCTGGAACAACTGGAAGGTGAGTAAATGATTTCAGACTTTTCATTTTTGGGTGAAGTTTCTCTTTAAGCGTGCTATTCTGCTACCTAATCTCTAAAATACTGTCTCACTGGGGAAAAACAGTTCCTGTTAGGCACCTTTGTGATCATTGCAGCCGTGTAAGATGTGGATTGCAGAGAATTGTTCAAGAGAGCCGTTGAAATGATGCCTATTTTATAAAATGACAGATACCTGCGAGCTGAAAGAAATCTGAACGAATCAGGCACGATAAACTGACTGACGAGAAAAACCCACAAATATCTCACAACAAAATAAACAAAGAAAACAACATCCAGTTTTGGTAGAAGGCAACAACACATGTAAGGCCTTATAATATTCGATTTAACTTGAAAATAAAAAGTTGGGTGTAAAGTGGTCACATTAGTGCAAAAAGCATTTAACAAGTGTAAAGGACCACATAACAATTGTTTCCTATGATTTCTTTAAAACATGGACTGCATTCATATTGTTCCTTGGAACGTGAAACTTTATATGCAAATAAAAACATCTATACGCTAAAAAAACTAAAAGGGAACATTCTGACCAACAGATGTGGCATTAATAAACAGGACGTCACAGTTGAAGAGCACACAAACGTTTTCTCAACACCTTCATCGTCACATTTTTGGCTGCAACACTCAGAGCCGAAGGAATGGTGGAGGAGAGGAGAGTCAGTTCTTCACGTTTGCTCTCCTCCACTTGACAAATCATAAATGTATACTGACCGCACACTGGGCAAAAAGTATTTTAGCACAGAGCTTGTGTCCGCTGTTCAACAGACAAACCCTTAAATCTTTGTTTCCTTTCAAAGCCCGATATGAGAATATCTCTCCCCTACCCTAACATGTTCTTCATATCCGTTGTTGCCCAGGGTGCCCCAGGCTGGCCAAAGATAAACCAACTGGCTGTCAGCCTTTAAAAGAAGAGTAGCCGCGGAGGGGGGGGGGGGGGGGGGAGGGCTGGGGGTCACCATCGAGCCGGATCTCACCACTCATTGGTCCGCTGCTTGGTGGTGTCGTAGGCTCTGATGACCTCAGACTGGGACAGCACTCCGTTCTCATCTTGAGAGAATGCGTAGCCATCTGTAAACAGGTTGGGGATAACATGCGTAAGACAAACATACTGACACTAATGTTCTGCTGGAAAACATCCAAACTTCAAACTTCAGGCAAGATGATACAAACGAAATCATTAAAACATGAGATAAGCAAAACAAGTTTGAAAGAAATTATAAAACAAAAAAGCTTGAAAGCAAAGAGCTGTTGGTTTAATCAAACACAACACTGGGATGTCTTTTGTTATCTATAAACTTGAAAAGGTGATCAATGGCCTGATTCTAGATTTTGCGGGTTGGTTTACAGCGCTAAAGGGATAGTTCATCCAAAAATAAATATTCTGACTTAATTTATTCACTCTCATGTCATTCTAAACCTGTATATGAATAGATCTTCTGTGGAACACAAAAGAAGGTATTTTGAGAAATGTCTGAGTGGTTTTGTGTCCATACAATAGAAGTCAATGTGGCCCCATGTTGTTTGGTTACTAACGTTCATCAAAATATATTCATACAGTCATACAGGTTTGGAATGACATAAGGATGAGTAAATGATGAAAGATTTAAATTTATTTGTTAACTATTCCTTTAAATGATGAGGATTCGTGTTAATACCATTGCTTGTTGGCCCATCATTGCAACCCATGCATCTGAATTGGCTGTTTAAAATGTAACACGTACATAATATCAAATTTTGCGTGCTTAAACACTGCACTGAAGTATTTCAAAATGTGTAATTCCCACCCCTGTAAGAACTGAGAGTCTAGTAAACCCTGGCAATGACCTACATACACCAATGAGCCCAAAATGACTGAATATAGTTGCATTGGTCAAATTAAAGGAGGTCAGTTGTCTGCAGGGAGAAATCAGTATGCACGACATCCTGACTGCTTGCTTCCAGAAATAAACAACAAAATTCAGATCGGTCTCACAGGGGACCTCTAGAAACCGGCAATGGCACTGTGGGTGGGCTGGCAGAGATGATCCGATTGGTCAATAGTAATTATCTTGGCAGAGTCCAAATGGAAGTTAGGAAATAAGACACTATGAATGTTGGAATGTCAGATTATTGATTCTACTTAACCGAGTACCTTTAAAAACAAAACAAGAACCGTCTCATTTGAACAAAACGGGCTATTTGAAGTCTCTAAAGCAAACTACCATTTGGACTCAAACTAGTCAAGTATTCCACATTCGCAATTTCACTCTCACTAGTGCTATGGTCTCTACAGCACTGCACACTGGGACTAGACGTTTGATGTATGAATGACTCACCTTACGTCTCATTTGGCTCAACCTCTACCTGCTGGCCTGGGGGGCACATGCAAGAGGCCGAGGAGGGCAACGCATTGTGTAAATGATAGCGGGACATTGAAATGATTAAACATGACACAGCAGCACATGCTTAGGTGGGGAATGAGAGGGATGTTAAGGAAAGCGCAGGCTATGATGCTAAAATGCATTTCAACAGGTTACTGTAATGCTTTGCGGTGTGAGCTAAGGGTAAGAATGCATCTAAGGACATTAGACTATCAATGAACATCCCTCATCCTCACCTAAAAGCAAAACACAAAGAATAGTCAAATAAAGAAAGTTAATGAACAGAAATGTAATCTAAAACTAAAATGCAAAGAAATAAAGCCGTGGTTCTCAACTGGTTTTGGCTCCAAACCCAAACTGGCAGTGAAAGGTATTTTGTTTTGCGCAGTTCTTTTTTTCTCTGCAAACATGTGACTGTGTCTCGCAACCCACCAGTTGAAAACCACTAAAATAAAGTGTGTAAAAACCCAAAATGTAGTTTACAAGCACCTCAGGAGAGAAAATGTTAGTCTGTTCATAAGCCAGTGTGTTTGTGTCAATCCTTTGTCACTACATATATTTCAACCTCATAAATCTGTAGGTGTTTTAATTAACAGTCGCTTTAGGACTGTGATGTCCTTACAATTCTCCAGATTCGACTTTTAAGCTCTCATGTCAAGTCTCCCGGACCCAAAGAAGCTGCCCGGTGGCACCTAACCCTCCGACATGAGCTTTGTTAGCGCAGCTGTCGCATTAGAGTGATATTACAGCTATTAGCTATTATCTGCAGTTATTGAGAACAACCGTCTTCACCTAATTCTAAGGGGTTTTGATTCAGGTTTGTATATTTGAGATTCTGAAGCTGTGCATCCATGACCCCCCGCGTGTGAGCGTGAACCTGCATTTGGATGCTGCAGATGGGTATGGTGGAGTGTGTGTGAATCAGTGATTCCGAATTAGGCTGTCTGTGGAGTCTCCACTGTGGAGAGCGTGTGGGTGTGTCTGCGTCTGCCCGCGTGTGCATGGCGGTGCACATGTGTGACGCTGACGTACGGAGGATGTTCTGCTGCATGGAGTCGGATCGGTACAGACTGACGGTGCTCTTCTTGAACACGTTCTTCAGAAGCTGGGCCCTCTCAGTCAAACTGCAAAAGAACAGGAAACGTTTGTGAGACGCAGACATCATACATATCCACATAAAGAGGGTCATGGCGGTCTCTACAGATCAACTAAAACACAAACTTCACGATTTGTCTCCGGCGAGGGGTTGAGGAGACAGAATGAGACACGCACAGGGTGGGAGAGCAGCCATTGCGATCATTTATACTTGGAGGCGATTCCTGGTGATCCGCTCGTTTTGCATTTTCAGTTTTATTATGAATAGATGAGAAACGGCCCTCACCTCTTGCCATGCACCACGGCTCCAGGGTCTTTAGACAGCGCCTCCAACTCCTGCACCTCATCCACCAGGGTCTTGAAACACACCTTCTTCATGCTGATATGCAAAAAAAAGTCAAATGTACAAATACAGAACACCAGATTTATTACATATGCAATAGGAAACAAAAAAGTGAGACAATGAAATATATTTGTAATTACTTTTAAAGATATAACAGACAGCAGCTGTTTTATTAGTACATGGTACTAGAGTAACGGTAGTTTTGGCATTCCATTCTTGCCACGAAAATGAACAGGGATCATTTTACACTCAGGATAATGTTTAACCGAATGACGCCATATTGGCTAAACTATCAAAATATACAAACTGAAGAAGACGAGAAGAACATGGAAACCCTAAACTACTGCAGTAAATCAGACGGTGACCACATAAGAAGATGAATCGACGTGTGGTTGGCTGGTACTGAAGAAACTCACACTTTGTATGCCACATCAAACACCAGAGAGGTGATGGGAATAAAGATCAGGCCCATCCAGAAGACTCCTGAACTGAACATCATCTCTGCCTGCAAAACACAACCAGTGAGATGAGAAGGAGCACACAAGAGAATCTGCGGCTGGCTTGTAACATACTTCAGCCACCAACTTGACCAAACCTTTAAATCCAGTTAACTGGAGGACTGGAATCGGATATATTTTAAATTTACATTTGGCAGACGCTTCTATCCAAAGGGAATTACATAACACCATTATCCTTTTAGCATTATCCTATACATTTGTTAAGTATGTGCAATCCCTGGGATCGAACCCACAACCTTGGCGTTGTTAGCATCACGCTCTTACCACTGAGCTACAGGAAACCTGCGAGTGTACACATTGCTAAAACGTGGAGAGATGGTTAACCTTGACCTGTTGTTGCCAGATTGACTTTATCATATGACACAGTGCATGTGTGCAAATGTCCAAGTATGCAAATAAGAGGGTTCTTTCATTCGCTTTTGGACTTAGTAAAATAAATGCAATAAACAACAACGCAAATGGGTTTTCCAAATTCTTCCGTGTAACATTTTATCCTGAGCTGGGATGTTAGGGAGATAACAAAAGCATTATTTTCATCATATTTTAAAACATACAAACTAAGGTATGCGCAGACAGCACAATCCGTTTTCACGGATGTTACCGTCAGCGCCCCGACAGCACAGCATGGTACTAGGTGCAAAACTAACACACATAAGTCTTAATTAAGCAGTTTGAAGCGGCAGATGGATAAATGTTCGAATTGGATCCGAATGAACTTATCTCAGAAAACTAGTTCAACCAAAACAAACGGCCAATGCATTTTTCAAAGAGAGCCCGAGCAAAGCCAGTATCTGAACGTTCGTCTGCCAAAATACACCCGGGAATTAAATAAACAAGCTGAGGAGATTTTCATGAGTCTTGGACTGGGTGGGATTGAGACAAACACATCAGTAATGAAGTAATAACATTAAGGTCTTATAAATCTCTCTCGATAATTACAACGCCCAGAATAAAGACTTTTCCCACGTAAAGCGTATATTGCATTAGCCACAGCCAATACCGAACAGTGTGAAACTGTCTGCCGTCTGTGTAGAAGCTTGAAAATACGAGAGAGAGAGACAGTAAGAGAGAAAGAAAGGGTACTCTGTGGTTTCAGCGGGCCTGATTCAGGAGACAGGGATACTCTGGCGTAGGCTGCGAGATCCAGTCGCCTATTTTCTTTGGCCCAGATGTGCTGAAAAAACCTGTCATTAAATGTCAAAGAGCACTGATCCGCCCCTCGCCTCGCTATTCACCGTACGTGCTTGTGCCACTTGTCTAAACTCGGCGCTCCCAGAAAAATCAACTTCCTGTAATCCAAACCAGCACAAAGTCACACCTGCCAGCTCCGATCTACCGACCGACGGTCTCAGGTGTTCGCAAATTAGCTAATCTGTTCGCCATTACAAGAAAACAGACTTTGATGTCTGACAAAACATCACGGAGGCCGGAAACCCCAAATGACTGGATATCAAAATGGCTTCCTCTCCTCCTGTCACTGACCCTGAATGAACAAACGTGTTCTGTGTATCCAAGAGGTATAGAAGAAAATTGGGCACGGGTGAGGGGATTTTCATGTCGTGGGGAAATGTGACTGCTCTATAATTTTCTCTTTGATAATAGCGGTTTAATAATTTTCGTTGTAAGAATAACATACTTAACAATCAGCCCGGCCAGAGGGGCTCTAAAACATAGGTATGAATGAGACCCCTGTTGGGAATGTTTGATTATATTTCAATTACAACATTAATGTTTCCTGCTATGTTGTATTCGAAACATGTAGCGAAGATTGGCATTTTTTTTCAATGTATGACATGGCAAAGATATTTATTTTACATTTTTTGACATCATTATTTATAACCTCCATATAAATAAAGATACACCAAATATGCAGGCTGCTGGTGTACGTTTAAAACAGAATAATAAACTGACGTATTCTCGTCTCTGCTCGTCTATTCTCGGGCAGTCAAGCTTGTCAGCATCAACAGCGACAACTGTTTTGACAGAACATCAAGTCTCTGTGTTTCTTCTGGACACACATTCTCAAACACACACAATCAAATGCCGTCATTCTTCCAATGTCAGTTTTTCCAGTTTCTGCATTCAAACTAGTAAAACTTTGTTTGAAGAAAGAGAGAAAATTTCAGGTCATTTTAGTCTTTTTGTGCAGCTCGACAGATGTGGTCACTATGCAGTCATTTTCTATATTTTGACCGTTTACACTTTTTTGTATTTCATGAAACGTAATATTGTAAGAGTTCATTTTTTGGAAAACTCTTTCCGTAAAAAACACATACCGTTAAAACTGCATAAATGCACTATATCATGTTTACAAGAACATCGAGAAGCAGCCCCTAAGTGTGTTTGGTTCAGTATTTGAAGGTTGCTTCCCCAAAGCGATTCAACTACGGTTAGACTCTCAAATGACACTGGAATTGGCCACACTTTAAGTTCAGCTAAGACTAAATGTGACACAACATGGAAACAAATTTGTAAACCACCGCAAAATTGGCGCACACAACCCTTCATGCACAAATGGTCGTCTATCAAAACTGTCAGCCGCACAGCAACGGACAATTTGATCGAGTCTTTCAAAACGTCAAAATCCAACGTTGACAGATTCTATTAGCACATAAAACAGAAAAATCAGGTTTGAGCGTTTATCATTCAACCCTACGTGGTGACGTCCTCCAGTGATTGACAGGCTGGATTAAATGTGCCTGGCCGCACTAACCAGTAGTTCGACTGCTCATGCCTGCCAGTGATAACGCTGGCCCAAGAATGTTAATGTGATGGTAAATATGAGATGAGAACAATTTAGACATGGATGTTCACCCTTTGGCATACAAGTAGCCAAGCTGACTTTCTCCATCCTCACATACACACACATGGAGTCAAATGCAAAACCATATGTCCCACTTGCAGCTCATTCAAATCTGCTTTTATTATAAGCCAAAACGATCATTCGAAATGCATATCGTCCACTTGTATATATACAGCCTGACCATTTGTCATTTGTTTTACAGAAGGGAAAGTTGCGAGTTTTCAGATACTCTCATAACAAGACATGAGGGAGAGATGACCACAATGCCCTAAAGTGAGAAAACAATGAAAACAAAAAGATTTCCCATCTTCCCCCTTTTCTATTATTAAAAAATAATTTTTATATTTTATATCATATATTTTGAAGGCCTCCATTAACTTCCATTGTATTGACACAAAACCACTAGGGCATTTCTCAAAATATCTTCTTTTGTATTTCATGGTATAAAGAGTCATATACAGTTTTTGAACGACCTGAGGGTAAATGATGAATTTTTATTTTTGGGACGACTATCCCTGATGCCCCGCTCAGACCACCCGCGACACCCAGCGACAATGTAATTCATTTAAACGGAGAGACGGCGCACTGAACGCACCTTTAGACACGAGAAGCTCAAACTAGTGCTGACATTGTGTGAACATGTACACTGGTGAATCCGTAAAAATTTTTTGTATGCAACACCAAAATCAGTTATACTGTCAAACAGAAATATGGAAAACTTCACAATTGTTAAAGCCTGTACCATTTAGACAGGAATTTCTTGACAGGTTGTGTTAAAAAAGGTTTGAAATAGAGCAGATCAACTCTCTCTCTCACATACACTTGCATTTTCCAGTAAGTTACAAGATGAGTGTCAGGCAGCAGTTTTATCTCCTGATAAGTAGAGTGAACCGCTAAAGGTGACATCTTGTACATCAAAGAGAATGCAACAAGATGAATGGCCTCTCTCTCACACATACACGCACACACAGATACCAGGTGCGCTTCAATAAAGCAGACCTGACTGTTGCATTCAATGGAAGAACGAGAACCAATGTGATGCAGAATCAACTTCAATGCAGCTGGAATCTCAGTGTTGCGTCACTTTTCTGACCTCTGAAGAACTTACACATGCCGTTTTATTGCTCATGTTGTCAACCGTTATTTTCATTACAGAGTTACCTTAACTTTACATGCTTCTGGATGGCAAATGAAAGACACATGATGTGAAGCGTGCATGTTGTGGATTAATGACACGACTTTGTGCATATGAGATTAGGAATGTGTGATTGTGTTTGTTTGCAGAACTTGACTGGTGTAATGGCGTGGTGACGGTTGAAAAAGCAAACAACATTTGATGTTTAGCTATCATCCACTATGACAGACTCTATATCATTGATTAAAAGTAGTTGCTGGTACTTAAAATACCATGGTAAATACTAAAGTAAAGCCATTATATTTTTATGGATCTGTTCTCCAAGAACACTTGTTCTCTCCCAAGACCCCAGGCAGCCATGACGGCACAGTCAGAGGTCCATGTGAGGTGGCCCAGAGTTTAGGTGTGCCCTCTCTCACGTGTCTCACCCCCCTGTCCCTGATCTCCGATGTAGTGCCGTTGCCATGGTTCCCCACGGCATTGGGTTACCCCCGGCCTCTGGGGTATGATCAACTCTACCGTCGTACATGTACCAGATAAAAGATCGCACTCGACTGGCCATTCAGGATGGGTGTACAGGACATGTGAGGTTGCTGGTACAAGCCAGATCCTGGGATGCGAACCCATGGAAGCCCATGAGAACTATTAAACTATTAAACACAGACCGGTGTGACAACAAAGCGTCTCCCATTGAAGTCTAGACATTATATCAATAAACAGCACATATAAAATGAACTTGGACTACCTTCAAAGAAAACAACACAAAGGTATTATAAATACACAAGTTTTTGGTTTGTCTGGACTCTGCAGGAACAAGCTGATGTATGGTTTCAAACAGCTCTTCCTCACAGGTGACACAAATATGGGCTATTATGTTCCATTAGGAGATTATGAGGTGAGAAAAGAGCCGAGACCTTCTGTGCCCCAAGGCCTCATGGAGGTGTAGAGTTTCCGGCTCCCGCTCAGTCTAATGAACGCAGAGAAAACTCTTAATGCTCAGATTATTGCACAGATAGTGTAGTGCCCGAAGCCAGAGAGAGAGGGTGGTCTGAGTGTGCATTATATCACCTGACACATCCACAACCCCAGGCATGACGATGGGTTGTGTGTGAGAACAAAATCTGCAAAAGAATGCCATCTCAAATTTGACAAAAACTTATAAAACATGAGTAATCTTTTTTTAACCTAATACGTTTAATACAAATTTTGTGTATTTACTAGGGCTGTCATACGATTAATCGCCCATCCAGAATAAAAGTTTGTGTTCTGTGCATATTCATTTTGTATTTATAAACACATACAAATACAAGCACATATTCATTTTTTTAAACGTTTATATTTAATTGTAATTATTGCTAAATATAAATAAAGTCATCGAAATATTTCCTAAATATACACGTATGTGTATGTTGTTTATGTGTTTATAAATAGAAAATGAATTTGCACAGTACACAAGACACATATTATGTAAACACAAACTTTTATTCTGTATGCGATTAATCACGATTAACCACTTGACAGCCAATGTACACAGGGAGCCGAGGAGAATACGTCTTTTTTTTGTAAGCAAAACCCGGAAGCGAGTTAGCATTTTAGGACTTCCGGTACCATCTCTCCAAAGTCTATGGGTTTTTGGTAGTTCGCCTGAAATAAGGTCCGTGGTTAACAAAACCTTGCACATTTTATTCTATGACATAAAACACACCAATGTGATTTTTTAAAGTCTTATTGTGTCTTAAAAATGGCTAAAAAGTTGCTAAAAGCAACAACTTCCTTTGGGAGAGACGTCAGATGTCATCGCGCATATAAAGCTCACAAATAATCCAACATGGGCAAAAGTCTTTTAAAACGCAGATGCGGATTCATTCATAGAGTAATTACTTTCCAGGGAACACCTTTTTTCATAAAGATTGAAAGAGTTGTCGGAGGCTTGGTGGTGGTGACGTCGATATCGAGCGACCTTACGTATAGTCTGTTTATAGCATCGTGTTAGCTTTTTACTTCTGCCAATTGCATTTCGGTTTCAAAGGTAACAAATGTTATGTTAATTGGTCAAGATTATCTAGATAGACAAAACGTGTCAACATCATAAACCTTTGTTAATCACACAGTTTATGTTTTGCGATCTCCCAAAAGTCTATACTTCTAGGTTAGCCTACAAAAATACATCATCTCTGAGGTACTGGATAGCTGGAAAAATGTGTGGTTCATTTCATAGATTTAATCATGTTCGCGGAATCATGTGTTGCCCCAATTTTTTTTGGAAGAAAACGGTGTATTGTTGTTTATTACCTCTCCTGACATATCCGGAGCCAATGGGATCAGTGGCCATAAAGAAGAGTAGATGCCAAAGAAGACTATCCACAATCCAATGCTGCCCCAGATGGCAATGTGACTGAACTGTGAGGTAGAGGGCATCAGAAAAAACTCATTAAGTTAAAAAGAGACTTTATGCTATTCCAAACACCAAACTAATGTAATATATTACAGCTGAATAATAGATTTACATTTTTATGATAAGAGTATAACAAGTAACAATAAAACCTACAATGGAATTTTGTGTGTGACCACGAATCAGCATGTTAAATGAATGTAACGACAAATCAAAATAACCACTGAAGCTCACTGGAAACATCAGGAGCACAAATGTTCCCAAATCTCACAAAAATCCCATGACTGTGATAGTTACACTTGTGAAATCATGCGCAGCATGTGTGGAAACAGTGAAACGGATATTCAAACCCTCACCATGGTCCAAGACGACGTCTCTAACCCGGCTTTCAAACAGACCGTGATCACCACAAACTGCAAGACACAATTTCTTCTTTTCATTTGCATATACATATAAACATTACACTGAATATACATATAACATTACACCCAGATGACCTAATATATGAGGTTTGGTCAACAGAGAGGAATTACCAAACAGGTTATGTTTGAAGTATCGTTTGAAATGAAGCAGATCTGCTTTATTTTTTTATTTCATTGCATAAAAAGTTGGCAAAAAAGAGAACCCGGTGCGTCCAGACTGATTTCCAGAAGGAACATTCACAGCGGGATGACCGGTACAAAGTGGCCAGGATACAGAGATGCTTTTGTGAGGATTCAGAAGTCTTTTCTGGAGACGCACAGATAATGGAGGGTCTGAAGGCGTAACACTTACTGTGTAAACCATGTTGCCTAAGAGTAGATAGTCTGGTGTCTTTCCATTTCCAAAGACAGTGTCTGTGAAGAGAAATCAACAAGAAAGCTTTTAGATGGGAGGTTTGCATGCTAATGCACACACAGACATGTACATACAAACAGGTCTGCGGTAAAGTGTATAGACAATATTACATTATTTGACTGAATTCAAGAGAGGTCTAATGGTCAGGTCTAAACAGAGAGGCCAATGTATACTTGTGTACTAGGCTTTACTGATGAGTTAAGATGCGACGCTGGACTGTGAGCTTAACAGCTCTTCAAATCTGTATTACTGAAACTCCATTAGCAGTAAAACAATAACACTGTTGATTTGTGTGGGCTTGTAAAAGTGGAAACTTTTGAATCTCCAATAAATATACAATCCTTATTGAGAAAGTACATAAAAATAAAACTAGTGTTCAAAACTTATCCCATAGCCTCATACTGGTAAGCTTATAAAAAACTATTTATCATTTCAGCTGTTGGGTAGGATTTTGTGTTACATTTCTAAAATAACCAGAATTTCTTTTAAAAACAGAGATGTGATAAAAAGGAAAAGTTACACATTGTAACTTTGAAGGAATAGTCCGGACAAATATGAAGTTCTCTTATAATTTCCTCATGCTAACGCCATATAAGTCGCCAAATAAGCACAAAATATGAATATCTATCTCTCACATACCTATTGTTTGGCTTCAGTAATTATTTATGAACTTTACAGATGGATGTGCTCTTTTGAGGTTCACAATTTTTAACCCCGGATGTGAAGAAAACAAGATAACATTTTAATATAAAATGATGTGTTTGTGTTCAGCTAAAGTATACATCTGGGATTGCATAAGGGTAGTACATTATGTGAGAATTGAAATATTTATAGAAATATTCCATAAAGAAACCTTCTGAAAGGAATGTTCTGGTTTCAATAGAATGCTATATTGTCAGCATAAATGTTTTCTTCAAAAAAAAGAAAAGAGAGAAACCTTGCAAAATAACAATTTAGTTTACATTGTTGTAACTCCTCTAATATAACTATTTTGGTATGTTATCACAACAGTGCAAATCGACCATTGAATTAGACTCAACAAACATACTGGCTAATTCCCCTTTCATGACACACCTTCTCTTTATGGGTCATGTAAATAAAAAATAACTCCAGCTGTATGACAGTCGTGTAGAGATGCTAACATGATAGATCTGCCCAAATCTTTGAGGAATAATAAAACATAGAGACAAACTCCATTTCCTACAGTCAAGTACGATCATAATTGTCTCAACATAATTGCTATGGTTAGTAGTTTAGTGCAATGCTTCAATTTAGGATAAGAATGCTTCTAACATGGGTTAATGTGGCTGTATTAGTCATACTCTGATCATCCAAAAGCATCAATAATTTGACAGAGCAAAACACAATGAACACAGCATGTGGATCAGGAAGATGTGTGTGTGTAGTGCTGAAAGGTTGTCAGTCAGAGAGGGCAATCTCTTCTTTGTTTAAAGAACAGGTCTGAGTCTGTGTGGTCCTGTAGTCAGCCAGCTAAAGCACATGCATCTGTTCACACACTTACCACACTCATTTAAACATGCTTACTTTTATAAAAACATGTATAAAAAAATATAACAATTGAAATTGAAAACATATATGTTTTTATGAGGAAATTCTGTAAAAAAGTGTGGTTGGGCGCGTGGGGGTGTGCGCGCCTATGAGTGGTTGACTTTGAGTTATTCATGGTGGCCAATGAGAAGCTATTAAGTTGAAGCAAGACCAGGCCTGTCTTTCACTTCGACACCCAGTGACCTCAACAAAACAAAACCTAAAGCAGCGCGGGAGCGTATGTGCGCTTACCGTGCTGGAAGGCCTTGAGGGGGAACCAGAAGAGAATGACGGAGTGAAACAGGCCGTTCAGACAATGTGCCCAGAAGACCTGCAGAACAGTGGAGGAGGGGAGAAGAAATAAGAGAGAGGAACGAAAACCACGAGAAAGACTGTGGCCACCCTAACCCTTCCGCTGACCCCTGACCCCAGGCCTTTGTGGGCTCTAAGCACCGGGGTAAGTGGAAGGTTTGTTAGGCCTCCACGCTCAATGGCTACCCCGCTGACAGACACTTTGTATATCCTGCGAGTGTGGTGAGAGGCAGGCACTGCAACGAACTGCAAGAGTTTTTCCTTAATTCTTTTATTTTTCAAGTTAGTCGCCCGATCAAATTTCTCCAATCGTTCCTTTGTGAGTTGGGAAAAAAACACAGAAACTTTTAATACAAACACAGACGCAGAAGTTCAAGAAATGAAGATGTATTAGTCTGTCGCTACAGCAAGCGGTAATTTGGGAGCGTGGAAAAACTATCGCTTTCACAGGTAAAGCATAAAGCCTTTGAGTGTCTGTGTGTGTATATACAAGGGCGTGTGGTTTTTGGATGTGCCGTTTAAACAAATATCCTCCTCCAAAACCGCCTTGTTTTGAATTTACATTATGCACGGATGTGGCCAAACAAAACACTAATGGGCGATGTAGCATGAAACAGCCGTGAAATGAAATCAGGCCCGTCAGAGGTGGAGTTTCCAAACCCGGTTTCTTCCAGCGCTGCTCTTTTCAGACTGTCCGCTGCTCGCAGACACAAAACATTACTCCCACATGAAATAAAACGGCAAAATATTAATGTATCATTCTATATCATTAAATATCAATTGCATTACAAACTTAAATGCATATACATTAAAAAAACTTTTCTTCAGATTAAAGAGATAGTTCACCCAAAATTGAAAAGTAAAATTCATACAGTGTTAAAAGGGATCGATTGTTTCATTCGCTATTCACCCTAATGTCAAACCAAATACAGATTACCTTCCCGTTGCTAGTACCTGACAGAAGCGGTCTGGCTCACACTAAAACAGTTTCTTCACATGTCTTTCACCAACATTGTCACAATTTATTAAACCTTGTGGTGGCCAAGAATATTTGAGGGGGTTGGGATGAGAGGAGAGAGAAATAGCCTGAGATTGTCTTGTTCTGTGTTGTTTCATAGAGGCCCTCTGTGACCTCTTGACCTCTATACCCTAACCCTGTCACCTCTGCTATCCTCACAACAAAACAAAGCTCTGGGCTTATCCTACATCCATAAAAAACTCTGATGGTGCCACAACCTGCCGTTTTTTTCTATTAGTCATGCCTTAAAAAACTATTGTGAGACTCCTGCAAGTTTGTGCCACAGACATACTGTAAATGACACCTCGAATGGCTTGAGCAACACAAATAACCAAACACCCTATAAAATGCATTTATAACTCACACAAACTTGCACACATGAAATATATGACCTATTTATAAGACTTTTTTACTATAGCGTACAAGATCGTACTAGTTACAGAATCTGGCCCTCACAAGTAAAGCTAAACCCGTAAACACACACAAACATACATACAGAGAATGCTAATAAAGTCAATAAATGTTCATTATCGTTTGTCACAGGAGGCCCCAGACTCTTCAGTATCAAAAGCAGGTCGCTAAGAATGTAGATGTGAATGGCCGTCTGTAATGTGTGAATTAAGGGCTGCATTCTATGACAGCTTAATTGCTTAAACTAGCATGAAAGGATAAAGAGAGAGAGAGAGATGCAGTTTGTTGAGCGAGTGTAAAAACAGTCATCCTGGGGGTCTATGAAGGGCTTCGGTGTTATTAGGGAGACTTTAGTTTCAAGACTATATATAATTAAAAGTGAAAGAGGGCACAGTGAGCAAAGCACTAAATATTTCCTACCTTTGTTCATCCTCAGACACTTGTTTCTCTCTCTGTGCTTTAGGAGTCTTAATTCTCAATCGGTTCTTTACACAAATGCAGATTTAAGAAGAAAGAGATCTGAGGGATGCAATTGTGACCCTGTTTGTGAAAAAAGCCATTTTTTATTTACTGTTTTCTACATAATGTAAGGAACATTTTGCTAATTATAACCTTTAATACTTATTGAATAATGTCTCATCAAAGATAGAAATCATAGTGAAAGGGTTGAAAACCATGAAATGGTGAGTAGCAAAAGTTTTTAAAACTAATGTTTTGCTTTTGGCATGCGAAAAATCCAGCGTTTGTGTTACAAAGAGCCAGTAAATCTGTCTATCTCTCTCTATCCTGACCCTAGGGGTTGTGTCGTCTATAATCCGTGTCAGTGTTGTAGTAAATGGGTCTCCACGCCTGTGGAGCAGGGCCGCGAGGTGACACCAGCAGACAGCCATGCTGGGGCTGGAGACGAGACAACTTTATTAACACAGAGAGAGGTAAAGCCAACAGTCCGACACCCAGAGAAGATGGAAATATACTTGTCCTATATATACACTACCAATGTACAGTAAAAAAGATTGGTACAATTTGCACAAGGAATATATACTGTCAACATTTACACAGTTTATTAGCTTCTAAAAAAGAGAGTGACCACTCAAGAGACGGGCTGACAGAGAGGGTGTTGTACTAATGACTAAACCAACAAGGTGCTGCTGTCAAGCTGATTTTTTACGGTTTTGAGGTATAACAGGATCTGTTTGTTCAGCGAGGCTTTTAGCCGGAGTGACAAACTGGTCACCAGAAACAATATAGCAAACCGTTCACAGCGTGACCCGTCTATGAGGTCATTATCACCAAAGCAATTATAATAAATCACAAGGTTCTTCTATATATGAAGATTTTGTTTCCAAAATGAGAAATTAAATAGAAAATGAGAAATTAAATTAAAAACATGATTTTTCAAACATGGAGTGGACAATAAAAAAACAAGCTTGAAGATCATGATCAGGATTCGAGTTTGCTACTTAGTGTCATTGTGTGATATGAACCATGCCTCAAAACCACATACTTGTCTGTGGTTGTCTTATTTTGTAATGTTATTGGGGAAACTTGTTTCTTGGTTGTGTGTACAGTATTTACCTTAGTGTTGAAGCCCATTGCATTCTGGGAGGTTTTGTAGAGTTCAGGGTATTTCAGCATGTTCTCTTTCCTGCAGGATCGCTCGAAGATGCCCAGAGTGAGCGGAGGCAGAGCAGTAAAGATCTAAAGCAAATACAAAAGAAAAATAATTACAATCATTTTAAAGCTGATGTAACTTTTCAACATTGGTCAAAAACACTCAACTGTTTATTTTAAATGCGTCCATTCCAGCATGTTATCCAAAGACAACAAAGTATACAAGTTTTAGACTCATTCCATCCAACAAGTGTACACATTGGTGGTGCTCTCAAAATATAGCTCTGTTTGTTTGATCACCCTGACCAGATGGATGGACCAAAATTTTCTCAACATTTACTCACCACCTTATTTTTTTAAACCTGTATGACTTTCTTTCTCCCGCAGACCACAAACAAAGGTATTCTAAAGAGTGTAGGTAAACAAAAACCGTTTGGTTCCCATTGACTTGCGCTGATTTTGTGTTAATACTGTACAATAGAAGTCAATAATGACCATCCATTTTGTTCCCAACATTATTTGAAATATTTTCTTTTGTGTTCTTCAGAAGAAAGTCAGTCATATGAGTAAATAATGATAGAATTTTAGTTTTTGGGCAAACTACTTCTTTATAAGCAAATATGTCAATGTGAAGCTTGTGTGCAAAAGCACATATGCCGAGCACCGCACAGCTTTTCCTTTGCTCGCTGCAAACCCATTGAGCATGCAACTTTGGCATTCATCTTCTATGTCCTCTCCCGCCCCACGTGCAAAAAAATGATTTCAGACGAACATCTGCCACCATGCTTGCATTCTGTCAGCAGACTTCCAACATGCTTTCGTATTCCTGCAGCGCTCTAAGGTTTCTGCGCGCGGCAGCTGTCGAAAGCGAGAGGGGCTGTATAAAAGTCCGGAGGGGGGTGAGAGGTCAGCCCGTAAGTGTCTCTCCCTGGTTCAGCTGGAGCTGCCTGGCTGTGGTTGACGGGCCAGCAGACACGGTCCGCTGGACTTCATTCTCCTCCATTCAAGGGTGGATTTGGCCCGTTGCGTCCAGCAGACCCCCTCTGAAGCTGTGGAATTCCCGCTCTCTCTGATAAAGAGAGAATGTGACTGGCCAAGTTGTTACTGGCATCACAATGCCAATGAACCATTACACAGGGCTGATGAGAAGCCGTGTTCGAATTTAGCTTTTTGTTTGAGCGTAAAAAATTATTTATTGTGACAATTGAGTTGAGGGGGGGTATGGTCTGTTTGCTTGCTGCAAAAGCAAATGCATCTACAAGATTTTGACAATGCCAAATTATATTCCATTACTTTTTAATTCACCATGTGTGTGTATTTAAAAGTGCCTTGATTCAACCTGTTTCTTTATCACCAGCTCTGGCCTTCATAACTCAGATCTTTGGGGCTTGAGCGTATGTTGTTGCAGTACATTCAGGACATAGTTCTGGGCACGCGGGGAATATGGACTTGACAGGCGGCCATAAATAAGAAGGAGATTTTTCAGGACGGTGCTGACACGGGCCGCAGTAAAGGAGCCGTCTGGAGTTCCGCGGCTAATGAGTTTCTTACCCGTGCGCAACAGGGGAGGGATTTTAACACATTTCCTCTTACAGTAATAAAGGGAGGACAGTAAATCACAGACGCACACGTGTGTATGCAAACGCAGTTAGAGCTTACCACATTGTACAGCCCGATGCACCAGCGCTCGAACAGAATCTGACCAGAGAATCCGTTTACGAACGCAAACCAGATCTGAAAGTCAAAAAAACACATGACAGTTCTGACGCAGGAATAAGATCCTTAATTATCATGATTACATTCCAAGTTAAAACAACAAATACTGTCATCCTTTGTGTTTGTCACTGGATTTTTACAAATATCTACAATATACATTAAACAATTAAAAAAGCATTCAAAAGTGCCCGAATTTTTTTTAATGATTAAAGACAGTGTTCCATTTCCTGAAAAATCCTGAAGTGTGACATGATCCGAGGTTTCAGTGAGGATATTTAATATAAAAGAGAAACCACAGAATATGCATTTAGAGAGAGAGAGCGAGAGAGATCTGTCTCATACACTGGATCTTTGCATTCATTCCCAGATCTGTCTTCAGGATTAATACGCCAGGTGTGTGTCTATTTTTCATATAGACAGTGGGGTCCAAAAGTCTGAGGCCACTAGTGAAACACTTCAGGTTTGCGCTTCCTAAAGCTCTCTTATATGAAAGCCCACACGGCTTTCTCAGGTTTGTACAAAACTTGATGATCCTTGTGATACCAGCATGAATTTTTGGATATTCGAAGACCGACATCTTTTTTGCCTTTTTGTGCAAGGGATCTCATGGTCAATGTAAAAATTAAAGGTAATAGTACCAGCTGTGAGATGACATTAAAATCTCACCAGTACAGTTGCACTGAAAGGGTCACATCAAAACAGAGAAGCCTTACTGAATCTCGTGATACAAAACCACAATCTGAAAACCACACATCATCACTCGGCAGACAGCCTTATGTAGAGATGAAGAGAGAGACAGCATGGGATGTTAGTCCTGGCAATAAGACAGAAAGAGTCTGCAACAGTTCCCATGACTTCAGCCAGAGGGGATTAAAACAGTTCGTAAATCAGATGCACCGCTTCCCACCTTCATCAACCCCTAGTGTCCCATAACACAAGCAACCGATCCCAGATCGGCATTTCTAAGAAAATATGTAGTTGGTTCAAAAGTCTCTCGAAAGATTTAAAGATCTTACTGAGCTTAAATGATGAAGACTATGCAGGCAGAAAATCTCAAATGAGACGGAAGATAAGATAACGTCTATCTAAACCATATGCAACAGAGATGACTTCATCACATAATACCTATATTAGTTTAAGTAGACTACCAAAAACTCCAGAAATGTCATGGTTACGACAGCTGCTGTATAATTTCTGTAGTTTTACATGAGCATGACAGGGCAGATGAAATCTGTATATCTGAAATTGGGATGAAACTTCCTGCACGCTGAGAAATATCCTCATGTCTGAGCATTAAATTGACATCGGCTGCATGAACAAATAAGGTGCTGAAAAACATTAGTCTGATGTTGAAGAACGATAAGCAGCTTCAGAATTCAAGATGTTACATTCATTTAAATATAAAGCAGAAGTGAAATAAAAACAAAGAAATACAATGTGTTTCAAAAGTTTTAAAGTCACATACAATTTTTTTACACATTTAAGAATAACAGTAAATGCATCGAAATCTATAGAATAACACATGTGAATTATTTTGCAAAAACTAAACTAAAGTAGTGAGGGATATATAACATACAGAATACTGTCAAAAAGAACCTAAAATTAAATATATCTGTGTGAAAATGACCCTGAATGAGCTTTTGTCTCATTTATTGAATTATCCAATCACACAAGTGCAATATCATGGCACTGCAATTTTTGTACAGATAACTATGAGTGCACGTGTCATGTTGATTTTATACGAAGTTAATTTAATAAGAAATTAAGACATTTTAAGATATATTTGTCTGTTTTCCTAATTTCTCAACAAAACAATATACAAAATATAAAGCCTCAGGAGAAGCGTGGTTTTGTTTCTAAATTAGTTTGTTTCTTGAGCCAATCAATTAATAAGTGGCTCATTCAAAAAGATGAATTTACTGCATTCCTGAACAAATTAATTAATAAGTTCACAAGTACATAGTGATTGGTCGAATACTGCAAGCGTGTAATGGAAATGTGACGCCTCTTACCATATTCGGAACATCAGGTTCCAAAGCAATTGTACTGACAGGTGATAAAATGTCATTGGTACTTCCTTATATCGATTCATCTTTATTTACGAATCTGATCCGGAAAATGAAGATGACCAAGCCGATACATCAACTTTGCCAAAGTTAAAAACTTGTTAAAAATATATGTGTATTATATATATATCAAATATAATATATATATATATCAAATATATCAATGTAATATTATTGCATCTTGAACTTAACTGCAAAAATATGCTTGAAGTATTTTATAAACCCGCTTCTCAAGGAATCAAACCATGATGCTTTTAAAGCTGGGCTCTTTTTGGCATTTTTTTATCGAATTTATAAAAAAAAACTGCTTTTGTAATGAAATAAACATATATCTGATCTCTTGGGAATTCTTAACTATTTCGTATGAATTTGTATGATGAAAATAGTAAAAAAACGTGATTATTAGAAAAAAGCAATGGCGTGATTTTTTTAAAACGTATGAATATGATTGTACGAACTCATACGAATTAGCCACCTTGTAAAGTAGTTACGGATTCCCATGAGAATATCTTGATAGAAATTTTGCCTCAAACCTTCAGATCCAATTGTTTTAAGACCATGAAAAACATTATCACTCTTAAGTTTAGGACACTTAACTGCAGTGTATAGTGATGATGACTGCATCCTAACCAACTCTCTGCATGTGTGAATGTGTGAGAGGTTTGTCGTGTAGTACCAGACGGACATTTGCTCGCTTCATTAAACTCCATTATAAAGGCATGAATTGCTACAAATTTTGGGGTTTTGACGGAACCCCCGACAGCGGCCCCCATGTGACACACCACAGCCCTTCATACTCGCACACACAGCACATCCACAAGCCCCTCTCATTCAATAGTGGCAGCCAATGCGTGAAAATGTTCCCTAAACAAATGTCTGTCACCCCTCCCCTTTAGCCCTGCGGAAAAAGAGAAAGAGGAGGATTGGCCGCGATCCCCCCCAAAACGACCCCCCACGGCAACGCCCACCCGTTCCAACCCCTGTTTTTCTTTCCATCAGGTGCATTCTACCGTGATATTGTTTTTAAATGAAAGCTGCTGCATCTGAATCTGTTTTGCACACACACAGCTACATAAGTGAATGGTTTTATTTGTGTGCTATACCCTCTCCCAACGTTTTTGTTTGTGCATTATTAAACAAAAAATGATTTGTCTAATTTATGGGCTTTTCAAACGTGTGTGCTCCCCGCCTTTTCTCCTCTGTCTGAAGCTGATGTCTCCAAGGTCATTGGTTCCAACCACCCTACCACCTGCCCACTGGATCCCATCCCCACCCATCTCCTCCAGGCCATCTCTCCAACGGTTGTGCCTGCTCTGACACACATCATCAACTCTTCGCTCACCACTGGGACATTTCCCACAGCGTTCAAAGAGGCCCGCATCACACCGCTTCTAAAGAAACCCACCCTGGACCCTACACTGCTAGAAAACTACAGGCCTGTCTCCCTTCTTCCCTTCATCGCCAAAGCCCTTGAGCGAGTTGTGTTCAACCAGCTCTCCTCCTTTCTCATGCAAAACAACCTCCTGGACTGCAATCAGTCTGGGTTCAAGACCGGTCATTCCACAGAGACTGCACTGCTCTCAGTCATCGACGCCCTGAGACTGGCAAAAGCATCATCCATGTCATCTGTGCTCATCCTACTGGATCTGTCTGCTGCCTTTGACACTGTCAATCATCACATCCTCCTGGCTTCTCTCAGTGCTATGGGTGTCTCTGGAATGGCGTTGCAATGGTTTGAGTCCTACCTCTCGGGTAGGTAATTCAAAGTATCCTGGAGAGATGAGGTCTCCGCGTCCCAACAGCTCAACACGGGGGTGCCACAGGGCTCAGTGCTTGGACCGCTACTCCTCTCCATTTACATGACATCCCTCGGCTCGGTCATTCAGAAGCATGGCTTCTCCTATCACTGCTATGCCGACGACACACAACTCTACTTGTCATTTCAACCGGACAATCTGACGGTCGCTGCTCGCATCGCGGCATGCCTGATTGACATCTCGCTTTGAATGAAGGATCATCCCCTGCAGCTAAACCTTGCAAAAACGGAACTGCTTGTGATCCCAGCCAACCCAAAGATTCACCACAACCTTGCCATTCAACTAGGCTCATCAACGATTACACCGTCCAGCACAGCCAGAAACTTGGGAGTGGTAATCAATGATCGGCTTAACCTCACAAGTCATGTTGCCAGCACCACCAGGTCCTGTAGATTCATCCTCTACAACATTAGGAAAATTAGACCTTTCCTATCGGAGCACTCTACGCAAGTCCTAGTCCAGGCTCTTGTCCTGTCCAAACTGGATTATTGCAATGCGCTTTTGGCTGGACTTCCTGCTTGCACAATCAAACCTCTCCAGATGATCCAGAATGCGGCGGCAAGAGTGGTCTTCAATGAAGCGAAGAGAGCGCATGTAACTCCGCTCTTCATCCGGTTACACTGGCTCCCTGTTGCTGCCCGCATAAGTTCAAAGCTATGCTCCTGGCCTACAAGACCAACACCGGGTCTGCACCATCGTATCTCCACTCGCTAATGCAGATCTATGTTCCTGCCAGATCACTTCGGTCTGCAAAGGAACAACGAATAGTGGTACCATCCCAAAAAGGAAAAAAAGTCACTCTCCCTAACCTTCTCTGGATCTGTTCCACATTGGTGGAATGATCTACCAGCTGCTACAAGATCAGCAGACTCGGTTGCCATCTTTAAAAAATGCCTAAAAAATCGCATCTCTTCCGTCAACACGTCGCTGATTGATTTTTCCTAATTTTCTTCCCTTTCCTTCTTTAAAAAAATAAAATAAAATAAAAAAATAAAAAACTTCCTAACCTCACTATTCTTAGCTTTGTATACTGTGCTAGGCTTTAATGGACTAGTTTGATGCACTTATGTATTTTGTTGCCTATGTTGTTATAATTGCTTCCACTGTTTCCTCATCTGTAAGTCGCTTTGGATAAAAGCGTCTGCTAAATGACTAAATGTAAATGTCAAACAGCAAAGACCCCCTTAAAATGACCTCACATTGTTTTTATATATTTCATTAGATGTTTAAGGACATTTATAAAAATTCATGCTTCTATACGAAAAGTATAGCCATGCCTGTGCATACATGCATTTACTAAATTATGAATACCACAAAAAAAGAGTTTCATTGTTTTCCATTTTACTAGCAAATCACATGGTGCGATTACATCCTGGACTTCTGGGAGCCTCTCTCAAACACACAGTTTGACCAAAAGCCACATGACACACGTTGTAGCCAGTGGCATGCTGGTAGTGGAACAGGCGGGTCAGAGAACCGCATGAATGCGAGACTCCCTCATTGACGGGCTACAGGCTGCAGGACATTGTTGTGCTAAGTCAAAATAAAGCCTCTATTCATGGGCAGCAGTACATGCATATGCGAGAGCGTTTTGGCCTGGTCCTCCAGGTCCTGTGAGAGCCTCTCTCTCTTCAATAAGACAGATTCATTGATTTGCTCATTAGGGACCGAGGACACAGTGTGGAGGGCTCTCGCTTTCTTTTCCTTCCCTTCTCATTCAGAGCGGTTCGGCGTGGAGGTGTGACTGCCCTCTACCCTCCGCTGCACAATCTGAAAAAGCGAAGGGTGTGTGTATGTGTGAAAGCCAGATTGTGTGGCCCTGTGAGACTTGCCCAGAAGGGCTCTTGGCATATTATTTAAGGAATTTTAAAATCAGTGATTCCACCCCCGTCCTGTGTTCTAAGATTGGGCGGGAAGGGAAATTTTGCCATTATCATGTGCTACTTGAAAAACAAAAACTAAGAGATTAAGGTGGCAGCTGTATTTTGGAAATGGCACTTGATTGTTCCAAGCTGGTTTAGATGTAGGGACTTGCCTGAGCTGGTAGAACGTCACAGATTGCCTAACATGTTTAAAAAGACAGAAGACAACCTTTTTTTGTTTTATAACAAATTCCTGACAAAATATTTCTCTGTAAAGTTTCTATGGTGGACAAATATAATACACTGTAAAAATAACATGGAAATTTTGCCGCATATGAGGTGACAGAAATATAATGTTAAATAACAGTTTTTCACGTAGAATTACAGTTTTCATGTAAATTTGCAGTCATTTTTCTATAATTTGAAGATTTTTAACTGTATTTTATACAGTATTCTTTCAGAAGAATTGTAAAATTCTGTAAAACCGGCAAGGTAGTTCTTGTCATTGACATTTCTTATTATTTTGAATAATACATATTTTGTGATTTTCATTGTTTTTCATAAATTTGAATTAGAATTTTACAGTGCTTTTTCCATTTCCTGACATGTATCAGTATTCAGAGGTTTCCATGAAAAAAGGTAGTTAGATTTAATAAGGATTCGTTGATTTTATAATAAAGTTTACTATGAAAATATATGCGTAAAAAATGTGTCTTCCTAACTATCCCAGAACAAACTACTGGATGACAAGCAGTTTGGCTTCAAAACAAACCAATCCACTGAGACTGCACTGTTATTGGCCACAGAAGCACTGAGGCTACCCAAGGCGGAATCTAAAGCCTCTGTCCTGATTCTGCTAGACCTATCTGCAGCGTTTGACACTGTCCATCACCAGATACTGATAGCAGCCCTGTCATCTCTAGGGATCTCAACACGATCTCACTATCCAACTTGGCAATACCACAATCACTCTATCCAAAACAGTCAGGAACCTCTGAGTCATATTTGATGAACAGCTGTCCCTCAATGATCATGGTGCAAAGACAACGCGATAATGCCGATATGCCTTTTTCAACATTAGAAAGGTCTCACTGAGCATGCGGCACAACTCCTTGTCCAGGCCCTGGTAATCTCAAGGTTGGACTACTACAATGCTCTCCTTCCTGGTCTTCCTGCAAAGGCTATCAATCTCATCTCTCTCCTCTGGCTACTGGTTGAAGCCAGGCTCAGATTCAAGTCACTGATGTTTGCCTACAGGACTATCACTGGATCTGCACCGGCATACTTTCACATCCTCCAACACCCCATCAAGAACCCTGCGTTCAGCAAATGTGGCGTCTTGTATTGCCTTCTCATAAGGGCACTAAATCGCTTTCCTGTTCATTCTCCTTCACGACTCCTTCCTGGTGGAACATTTTTCCTAACTCGGTCCGGTCAACCACATCTCTCACAACCTTCAAAAAACTACTTAAAACTCAAAAAATGTACAGTCTCTTTCACTCAACAGGTATTGTTCTGGCTTTTGTTGAAACTAGTAACTTTGTATTAGCACTTATTGTATTATTGCTCCTGTATGGCATATCGCTTATTGCTCCCTGAACTCTCTGTAAGTCGCTTTGGATAAAAGCATCTCCTAAATGACAAAATGTAAATATTTTCTTTTCCAGTTTTCAAAAATATCTCCAATAGCTGGCAATTCTCAACTAAATCAGTTTGCATGAGCTGGACTAAGCTGAATTCTCCAACAGAGGGACCCCATTAAAACAACCGAAAACCCTCTCCATATAACATACAAAATGAAGGGCAAAACAATAAAGAAGAGGCATTAAATCCCTGTGTGTGTGACAATGTGTTTTATAATGATGGCACCAGAGAGACTGCAGGGTCGTGGGCCTCCTCTCAGGACTTCAGTCTCTCTCTAATGCTGCTGTGTCTGTGAATGAGGCTCTTGTAATTACTTCAGAAATGCTCCTCATCCGTCAGCCCTGCCGGTGCCTGCTGAAGAGCTGTCAATCAAACTCTTAAGAACCCAGCATGATAATGACAGCCAGCACAGCTATTTGGCTGTAAAAGAGGCTTTTTTCATGTCTCAAGGCGGCTAATCCAGCTAAGTTTCTGAAAAGTTTTTTTCCTCGCTAATTTTTGCACATGTCGAAAGAATGCGAGACAAGATGATGAGGGCTAAACAAACCAGCATGGCAAAATGATAACATCTTCCGCATTCACTTCAAGAGTTAGGCTTCAAATCCAATTGTCTGAAAAACTGTAACTAAAAATGAAAGATCCTGTTTTGCGTTGTGGCTACAGTTGAACAGAGTTCTGTCTGGGAACATGGTAAATAATTCTAGCGCTCGGTTCCAATTTCCTAGAGCGCTCCTTCTTACAGACTTGTTGTAAGATTGTTACCAAGCAAATATATGACTTTTTACAGAACAAAAAACAGATAGCACACAGTATTATGAAAAATAGTTAAAGCTATACAGCCACGAGAAAAATAAGAGAACATTGCAAGTTTTTATTTAATCAGAATTTCTAGATGTATTGTGGCCCTTCCAGTCCAGTAAATATTAGAAATTCAACAACATGAAACCTCAGGAGTGACAGAGTCATTCAACAGCAATGTGAAAGACTGGCAGCATGACAAGACACACGAAAACTGTGATCACAGTTAAAAAAGCGAGGTTATCACGTAATATTTTTGAACTTTTCCTAAATGAACAAATATGACTGTTGTATAGCTTGAAAGTGAATATGAACTTGTTTTTTTTGCAGTATTTGAAAATTCAGAGCATCTTTGTTATTTTGACACGTTTCTCCAGTTTTCATTTTCTGCAAATAAACGCATAAGATACATTATTTGTATTTGAGATTTGGGAGACATATTTTTAGTGGTTATATATCTCCGACTCAAATGATTGAAAAAGTGATTTGATATGGAACTACAGAATTCAAAGAAAAAAAAAAAAGAACTAGAAGTACGCATATATTTTAACAATGCGCCAACCGCAAGTGAAACGGCCCTAACATCCTTATTCCACTTCCTTCAGGTTAAAGAAAAATGAGATGAATAAGCCTTCACAGACTCAAAGGTAAACCTATTAGGACGACAAATGTATCCCTTTAACCGACCCTTGGGAAGCAAGTGTCTTGAATATCAGACCCTTACAAAACCGAGGTGTTTCTGGTGTGAGTCAAGGAAACAGTAAAGCTTTGCCCCATTGTTCTTCCAAAAGCCCCTGACGGAGAGGGGGAGTAAATTTTCTGCCCATAACAAAAGATGGGTTCTGGAGAAGATATATTCTTCCAGGAGCCGAGGTGCACTTTTCAGTTCTCTTGAAGACTCAAAGGAGAGCTTAAAGAGAAAACTACAAAAAAGAAAAGTGTCTAGAAGTATTTAGAGTTTTAGTTTAATGATCGATGAGAAAAGTTTGAAATGTGATCACGGCCAGAAATGTTTGTGTTCAACGTTGAGCTTTCGCTGTGGAACAATTATGAGAAACCAGGGCAAATCTGCTTAAAAAAAATCATGAAAGCTATCCCGCACATCATACCGAAAACGTTTAACATATCAAAATCATTCAACCGCAATTGCTTACAGCTACAAGGTTTTGACAGACTGTAGATTCTCACAGATTGAATCCAAAGAATGTTAAAACAGCAGGGAAAGAAACATCACATATCTGCTGCATTTAGAAAACAATACCACAACTGCTTCCCAAACTCCCACATCTAAACGCAACCAAAGCATGTAAACAGGAAAAGGCTTTGACATGGGCTAAACTAACCCACAAACCCACCCACAACCGAATGAAACAGCACAACACAAAAGAAAGGCTACAGACGAAAATTAACATTCTGTCATGATTTATAATCATGTCATTCCAAACCCACTCAGGAGAATTTTGTATTGAGAATGTATTGACTACTCCTTTCTACAGTAAATAGGAAAATGAAGATCTGGGATATTAGGCTACGAAGCGACAATAAAGCAACAAAAAATGGTCAATATGTCTTTGGCACAATATGCCTAGTCATGGCTTCATTTTTATGGACCTTGACAGTAAAAATAAACATCTATATGATTCACGAAACAGCATTTTTTCCTCTTCAATGAGCACATGCAGGAAAATTGCAGACGTTTGGAATGACATGAGAGCGAGTCAACTACAGAATGTCCTTTCTTTGATGCACCATCCCTTAAAAGAAAATAACATGTGAGAATTCATCTCAACTTCTGTTTCTCTCAGTCTCGAGCAGTCTTGGATGCCAACAATCAGGAATCTGAGGGGCTTTTTGGAGGTTTACCACAGCACATAAAACAAAGTCGAGATGAAGGAAAAAAGGGTTCACAGGTCAAGTGGCACATCAGAGCAGGAGCGCCGAGGAAAAAAAGATGGATTTCTGAAGAGCTCATGTTACTGGTATGGTTGTACGGCTAGTGAGCGCTGGTGTGGTCTGTTGAGCAAGTAGCTCCCTGATGGCCAATATAAAATGATACAGTTCATAATTTCACAATTTTCTTGCTAGTTACAAGCTGGAAAAAGTTACAAACAGAATTTGAATTTCAGATGCAGCTGGAAAAAAATACTGCTCGTCCTTGAGGTATAACATGCTCATCTCCGGACCAAAATGACCGAACGGCCCTTGTGATAAAGCTGGTGCTGATAGCAGCCCTTTAACATGCCAGGTCAGTCTTGGCCAAGTCTCTGAACTTACTATCAGCACCAGGTCTGGAAACTGTCAAATGCCATCTCAGATGGATTGCCTGTGGGCTCCATCTTGACAGACCTACACTCCTCTCGTCTCTCCTCCACCCACACATGCCAGTCAATGAAAGAGTTATTCAATCTTATCAAAAATAAAATACCAATGAGAGGCTTTTATTCCAAAAAGAAAGACAAAGAAAACTTGTTTGCTATTTAATGTTACATGCTCCTTTCCAACTCCTTATATAGTAGTTCACCCAAAACTTTTATTTCTGTCATTATTTTCTCCCTCTCTTGCCATTTCCAACCTTTATGGCTTTCTTTATTCTGCAAAACACAAAAGAAGGCATTTTGAGAGAAGAGAGTTGGTAACCGAACAGCACTGGCCCCCTCCACTTCTATTGTATGGACAAAAAAACAAAGCAAGTGAATGGGTGCCAGTTAACAACATTCCTCAAAATATCTTCTTTTGTGTTCTGCGGAAGAAGAAGTAATGCAGGTTTGAAATGACAAGAGGGTGAGTAAATGATGACAGAATTGTTATTTTTGGATGAACTTTAGGATTACAATTAATTAAATTTGGTGATTAATATATAACTTAAGTTAAACCATTGCCATTGTTGCATAAAGCAACTGTTCAACCCAAGTGTGACTTTCTCTTACCTCTATAATGTAAAGCACAATGTTCTTGTAGAAGCAATACAGGATGCACTTGGCAACACGGTTGTAGTTCCAGGCGCCGTGAACTAGCAGAAGATTCTTCAAGTATTTGAACTGTCAGAGGAGGGAACACAGAGATAAGCTCATTAGAGTCTAACATTTACGCAAGATCTGTTTAACACAAAACTCCAGTTCCCCCGCCAAGAACGTGTTTCTGGATTCTAAAATAAAGGGACAATCTTATCGTTCTTCGGCAACAGGAAGCCCGAAGTTGCAAGGGCAGAACCCCCAACTGTCTCACAAACATTCCATTCACTGCATATTTTGTGAGTTGTTGAAAAGCAGTGGAAGACAGAAAGCACATCCCTGCTCTCCGTGGGCTGAGCTGCAATGCCCTTTGTTCATAATGCCGTACACCGTAAGCTGCCAACATGACCGTTATCAATGAACAAGAAATGCCACTTTTAATTTCCTCATGAGCGCCCTGATTGTGACGACGTTCTAAACCATCATTCCTGTAAAATAAACAGCCGGGTTGCTTTTCTGGGGGCAGAAACAGCAGGGTGGGTTGTAAGGGGTACGGAGCGTGTTTGAGGGGATCGAGGTTGTTTGACCTCTGGATTTGCGCTGACGGAGCTGTTGACAGACAGACTACAGTGGGGTTTGCACACGAGCCCTCGTCTTAAATTCTATCTGGTTTGAGGGTCTAGCGCGAGTCCGAAGCGCAAGATGTTTCGTAAGTTGCCAACACGGCAGAGTTCCTGCATACTGATTTAATACTTTATGTAAACGATATAATCGCACCTTCAAAGGAGACCCTTCAAAGCAAACCTCAAAGCAAACCTCAAAGCCTGGCTTTAACACCAATTTATAAAGAAGTGACAGAGCAGCACAAGCAGTCTGTGCTGATCTGAGATCAGCTCGGGGAGTCATGAATCAAAGTAGTAGACATCATTGATCTTTATGTATAAGAATATACAGATTCACACAAATCCAGTTCCTAAAACTTACATTAACATATCTTTGTTCATCTTTTAATAACAACTGCCCTCTGAAAACCGGACCTTTCTGTATATGTAAGTGTAAACAAAAAATTCAACTAAACTAACCAAAAAAACAAACTTGTTTAGACATCGGACCCATGGGAGAAGAGTCCCACCCATATTGGTTTGACCTAGACCCAATGAATTATAGCAACGATCCTAACTTTACTTCAGTCTATATAATACCATCTACAGAATGCCCACTTCAACACCTAAAGAAAAGCAGCAATGTGAGAAGTTTTAATGGTGTTCTAAACATGACACTGGATTTAAATGATGGATGCATGCAGCTCGACGGTAGCGCCCATTAAAGTTCACCGTTTGATCCAGACCGTTTCACACGAGCCATTTCGCTGCAAGGCAGGTTAGATAACTTTCTGCAAACCGACCCCGCATTCACTAGCATCCACCCACAATACCATGAGGGTACTTAAGACAAGACAAGTTGCTTTCTAAAGTAATCCGATGCATGAGACAACAGACTGCTCGGGCCGCCTGTGGCCTTATTGAACAAGTGTGAAAAGAGATGTTTTCTACGAATTGCACAAAACATGAAATGAATCATGGGACAGAGATGGAGAGCCATGTTGACAGCGATCCGCGACACTTGAGATTTTCTATTGTTCCCTGTACAATAAAGATTACGCTGTATCAAAATCAGAGAATGACAAAACATCTTTTTAATTAAGTTTACATAAGAGGGGAAGGTCTAGTTTCACGATCACCAGGGGTTTGAATGAGAGAACACGCCAGCTATGTACACTAACCTGACCGACCCGTTTTGCTATCTCAGACTGCAGAATCGATGAGCCACAGGTTTTAACCTTTCACCTCAGATACATACAGTAATCTCAATCCAAATTCATTTTCTGGGTGTCACACTGTGGTGACATGAGACAGAAGTGTAGCTTTAGAAAACGTAAATGCTTTAGTGTAGCTACGCTCCTCGAAAAGTAGTTTCAAATGCATTTGAATAATTAATTCAAATTAAAAATATTTCTTGATTTAATAAGACAATATTATAAGATATATTAATATGTCAATGCAAATATTAATGCAAGATCTGTAAATAATTAAAAGAGTAAATAATAAAATAAAAAATAACACATTTACTATATTAATAATGTACAGTTTAGCAAAGCATCATACGGTTTGTGTTAAACTGCACACTCCTATCAGTTCTGTTACTCACTGACTGTAGGGTTCTGTAATCCAATCGTTTCTCACCTGAGCGATGGAGTAATCGGACGAGTTGGCAGCCTGCAGTCCCTCATTGCCAGAGATCCCGACACCCACATGGGCGGTCTGGATCATGCCCACATCATTGGCTCCATCTCCAATAGCCAGAGTGATCACTTTCACCTGCTTCTTCACCATCTCGACCACCTCAGACTTCTGCAAAGGAGAAACCCTGTACAAAGAAAACAGAACATGTGTGGATTGTTTGGAAGGTGATTACCAGACATCTTTTAATTGTTTGGTAGTTCTTTGGTGTGGAAAAGCCTTGTTTAAACATTCTTCTAGGGTTAAAAGTACCTTTTATTTAGGTTTGCGATGAAAAACTAAGTTTTTTTAGCACAATCACACATTCGTGATGGTGCCTTCACAGAGGAAGCATCTTGTCGCTAATTATTGGTGTTGACAAGCACAGGTGTGTTCACTTCTCAACTTGTGATTTAATGAGTTTGTCTCCTTACGGAGACAAAAGATCACTCCAAATCTTTTCCACTCAACTTCTTTATAAAAAAATATAAGAAAGAAGAAGAGAGATAAAGAGCATAGAGTAGCAATATTTAAAGGTGCAGTGTATGAAACTTAGCGGCATCTAGAGTTGAGGTTGCGAATTGCAGTTCTAAAAGGATAACGCTTCATTATGTAATATATCTTTATACACCTCCGGAGACATTGTTCCGTATATTATATTGCATTTCTTTCAATAGATACTCCGATGACATATTGGACCTTTAAGGTATGGCAGTATAAAATGAACAAAAGCAACATCAAGAAAGTCCCAACGAATTACAATCTAATTTACAAAAGCCAAACAAAAAACCTTTAAACACTAAACAGCTTTGCAATTGTGCAGCACTAGCAACAATCTATAAGTCTAAAAGTCTGAAGAGCTGCAAATGTAAGTACCTCACGCACTTCAGTTTTATCCAAAGTGCCTCGCCTCCTACAGGCTTTGCTTTTAATCAATGCGCATTCCCTGGGAATCGAACCCATGACCTTGGCATTGCTGGCACCCTGCTCTACCAATTGATGTAAAGCTCTGCATACCAGCAAAGGGCTGCTGCGCGTTACGGCACTGCGTATGAAATTAAAGTCTCGCCGCCGGTAAAAAAGCTCCGCTGGGGCTTAACCCCGACTCGACGTTCACAGGTCATTCTTTAAGCAAGGAGTGATGTAAGGCTCTCCAGTGAACAGGAGATTGTCCCCGATACGGGAGGAGAGCTCTAGAGTCAATTTAATGTTAATTCAACTAGGATATAAGTGTGGCCCAACATGTGTGCGGTGAGTGTAAACAGACCAGATAGATTACATCAAGGATTGCATAATGGCTTTGGCACCTGTGGTGTGCGTTGTATCTGGAAATCAACATTGATTTCTGGCAGTTCCCTGTCACGCTCAATTGGTTACTCCAGTTTTTTCCTTCTCTATATGTAGTGTTTTTTGGCCTGGTTTATTGCACACGCACACACGCACGCACGCACGCACACACACACACACACACTTGACTCCATCCATATCTGACTGACATTCAGACTACAATCCACTATTATAAAAAATAACACTCATTAGTAAATTGCTGCATTGAGAGCACATATAATTATGTTTATTGGGAAGGTTGTGACCTATAGGGAAGGTAATTTGTTCCTTCAACAGCATGGCGACGTGCCTCGTAATTTTCTGCCAGTCACTTGATGTTTTTTTAAGTGAGGAGAAATGACTAGCGATGGCGTCAGTTCCCCGAGGGCAGAAAAGGTTATTAACTTGCAAAAGACATATTTAACATGCACCTGTGGAACAGTAAACATTTGAGCAGAGCTTGACACAATGTCCTGTATATTTTCAAGGTTTAACAATGGAAAACACATTTAAGCTTCTATGCGCTCACGGTGAAAAATTGCTATAATTCGACTCGGTATTTATTTTTCGAAATGAAAATGTTCAAGCATAGTCTTCTTGTTTTCGCTCTGCCATGCAAAATGTGACCCATTTCTTTTTCAATCCTAGGTTCTAATAAATCAGAAATGGTTACCCAGTTGCTGAATTATTGTTACGGCTATAAAACACTTGGAACACTTTAGACCTTGGGTAAATAGTTTTTTTTCTATATATTTTTACAGCACTCTTACAAATTACAGTTCTCAAGTCTTACCTGCAGCATATCACAGCCTTGCATGAAAGGGCCAGATCCAGGAAGTACTGACGGGCCCCGAAGGTGAGAGCATGCTTCAGCGTCTTTCCGTCAATGATAAGAGCAAAGTCGTTCTCTTTGTGCAGAGCATCTCCCAGTATGCCGCAGTGATGACTAAGGACCTCCCTCGTACCCTGCACAAAACACAGTGTATGGAATAAGAGTTTTGACTTGTGATGTGATATTAATTTCGCTGAACAAACTTTAGTGCAAAAAATTTACTACAAACCAATAATTTGTTTTAAGAATGTCAGGCCCTGTTTGCACTTCAGATGTTCTTTTGAAAATGCCAACTGTGCAAATCGTACAAAATCAATGCCAGACACTACATTTATTATGATGGGAATTTAACTTTATCTAATATGAATCATAAGCGTTTGCAGCTCTCTGATGAGAAACCACATAGCAACACTGGTATAATTTCCCCTTTTCCTAAATGCCAATGTAATCAATCCCAAGAATAACATGAGATTTCAAACACGGGGCACCAGACACTTTTGCACATGTGATTTAACGTCTGTTTATCGTCAATGCACGGGGCATCAAAGTGAGAACGTGCATATGGCACGCTTCATTACGAAGGAGCAGTGGTGAGGCTGGCTGTGATGGTTCGTTTGTTAGAACAAGGCCTTTCAATGGCCGTGACCAGGAAACACAACGGCATGGGAATAGACTCTAGAGCGCTAGCAAAGAGAGTTTGAACAGAATCAGAAAGAGCACACGTCTGGGTTTATGTGTTATTTCGGAGGAATGTCCTGCTCCAGCTGTATGGGCTCAAATTGGAAGCCAGGAATATTTCTGTGTGTTGATTAAAAGCTTGAAGATCTTAATCGACACTGACTAGAACCGAAAAAGAGCAGGATCCCTGACTTGACCTGGCTGTTATTTTATACTAGTTTTAATGGTGAAAACAGCACATTCAGCAGAATATATATCTTGAAGTATGAGGACTGGGCACGTGTTGGAGCAAGGTCCGTGTTTGGATTAGGAATTCTGTTAAAACCCAATATAATTTCCCATAAAAAAGTCTCTCATGTGTTGGAATGATAGGGCCTCATAAATGTGGTCCAAATCCCAGGAGTAGAGGAAACACCTCACAATGGCTCTTGGATCTACAGCGGTGTATAAGTGTAAAATCAGCAGGACACAAGAATGAGTTAGAGATATTAGCGCGACTGTTTCACGTTCTTCAAAGTCAGAGCATTGTCAGTAATCAAACCCTTGCATATTACAATCTGCAAATCCATAGCTGACCACTATGTTTCAGGCTCTACATTTCAAATCCGTGAAGACCAAGATACTGAAGATACACAACACAAGGCATGTTTTCTGTATTCAAGGACTAAAATAATGACTTATAAAATAATTTTTCATCATTCTTTAAATTTTGTCAAAGTGCGCCACAAAGACAGCAAAGTTAGAACTAACATGTTTATCTACTGCAAAGTTTGTGGTGTGTATTAAATTCTTATGTACTGTAATACGTATTGTCCATTATAGCCGGTTTTAGCCAGTATTTAGGTAGCAAGCAAAACTTTGTGAACAATATTAAACACCAAAAATGTATTCAAAGTTGTTAAACCGTCCACATGTATAAAGCAACTAACTGAATAACAAAACATTTGGTTAAATAGCGCAGACATTTCAAGCAAACCAAACAATTCCCAGGGCTCTGAGGTTTGTCACCGCCATTTTAATGCAAGAATGCATGCTAAATATGTAAAACAGAGATGTGCAATATATTAGCCAAACATGCATCTGTGTACTTGTTTTTATGAGTGTGTGCAGAAGAACAAGCATCCGGTGTCTGGTTTGGCTGTAGGAACTCACTACACAATATCTCAACAATACCGTCTGATACACCATAATACTTCAGGGATGTACTTCATTTATTTAATAATGCCGTATCAGCAACGAATGCTATTTATATTGCAAACTCAGACCAACTTATACCAGAGGTTTATAAACTGGGGTCAGGCACCCCGAAGGTTGCAAGGGGTCCTCCAGAAATTTTCCCGGACAAAAAATAAAGCAAAAATCCAGTCCACTGAACTTTATTAAAGTTTCATTTCTAAGTGTTTATATGCTTTTTTCCTACATGCATAGTTTCCACAATTGTTTATTTGTATCTTTCTAGTAAGTTTTTCTTCTTCACAGACTCAAGGTGAAAGTGTTGCCAACTATTTAAGTATGGAAACAATATGTTGTCTTTATAATACCTATTTTCCATTTATCTAACAAATCTAAAAAAGGGTCCCTCACAAAAGGTTCATCTTATTTGGAGAGTCCATTGCATCATAAAGTTTGAAACTTAACAAATATTATCCAAATAAGTCAAGAGTTTTGAAAATCTCTTTACGGATCTACAGTATGAAGCAGACATCACTACAAAGTGCGCAAAAAGACTGAATGCGTCTTTAAACTGTATGTGGGGGTTGTGAGGCTGAGGGTCAGATGCCTAAGGGGTGGGAGATTATACCTTGGGGAGCAACCAACCCTCCGCTGGCATAACAAGGCTCTGAAATCCAAGCTCAAAGGAAATATTTAGAGAGGAGCCATGGGTTTAGAGAGAGGAAGAGAGAAGCCTCGGGTTGCAATGAAAGAGAAAGTGAGAGCACGACAGAGAGAAGTGCAGCTGCAAGAAATTCCCTCAAATGTGGCATCCATCCTCACTCAGGCATCTGTAGGTGTGTGTGTGTCCTCGTCAGTGTATATACGGTACGTGTATAGAAGTAGTGTATAGTTACATTAAATGTACGCGGCAGACACGTAGAGCACCCAACCAGTGGAGGAAGGCATATTTAAAGAAAACGACATTTATAAGCAAAATCATCACGCTTCAGCACCCTCAGCATTTTTTCAACTCCGGCCACAATGTGAGATCAAACAACAATAAAGACCGCTAATGATGACTAATAAGCAGACATATAAACCAAAGTCTACATTTGCTTACAAGATGTCGCCATTTCATCTCAACTTAAAACACTCGGTTTATAGTCTTCCAGACAGGCCTGGGTGTTAGGCGGTTAGCACACTAGATCATGAGGTCTGGAAGAAGGGCAGAAGGCCTCAGTTAGGATACACAGTTCCTCATACCGCCAAGATCCAGCAGATAAGGGGCTGATTTAGGAACGCTTAGGAAATCCTTTTTACCAAGACGCCTGGACTCAAGCATGTGAAAGCTGACTTTATAAACACGGATGGGAAGGACACTGCACGGGTTGTGTGTTATGGAAGGAGGTACTGAAAGATAGCAGACTGCAACTGACTAGACAACTTATAGACATGTATATAAATACACCCAGACGGACGGTTGCTTTTGAGGTGTATTTCTGACTGTCCAGCAACGGAAGTTATTTGTCTGTCTGAATTAAAACTGCTTTCAGACAGAAAGTTCCACAGTTCTCAGTGGAAAACAGGAATGACTTCATGCCTAGCATTTGAAAATAAGAAAACTAAATAAAACTATATATTCTATTTTGTTTTATAACTTTTTAGCCTATTTGGTTACCAACCTTCGTCAAAATATTTTCTTTTGTGTTCTACGGTTATACAGGTTAAACCGGTACGGTCATACAAAGGTTTGAAATGACTAGTGACATTTTCTTGTAAAGAATAACTTTCTGAAAAACTACAGTATTGGTATATTGTTCGTTCTTAATTCATGTTACCCAAAGCATGCATTAATGCTAACAAATACAACTTTATTGTTAAGTGTTTAAAATTTTTACTAACATTGTAAGTGGACACCAAGGGATGAAAATAAAACGCTATAAACATCTCTCTTTAAAGTTAAAATGACTTGAAAATCTCTATTTAGTATCCCACTTCCTTCCTGCTTTGTACTCTTTCACACAATCCCCTCATTCTCTCCTTTCCCTGGGTTGATCAGCACAATATAGCCCTCTTTCATCCACGAGCGACAGAAGGCACTGTACTCTTCTGCATATTTAATGTGATTTTTGAGTCACTGCTCTTTGACCCTTCCCACAGTGTGAGATAATCGCCCGCTCTGACGTCCGGAAAACACTGTAACCCCTCTCCTCTGGGGTGGATGAGAGGGTTCCGTCATCCATCTTATTTTCCTTTATACATTTTCATCTTCGCAAAATCACGAAAGAGACCGATAGGAAGGGAGCCGTATTGTTCCAGCGTTTTTTCCTGCAATGTGAGAGCACAGCAAATCCCACAACTGTCGGACCTCTGAGGGCCGAGCAGCGGGAAGAGAATTTGGCCTCGTTTTCTTTTAGCGTGTTGCACATGCATGGGAGAACGTGCAGTGGCACACAAACAGCAACTGCCTGCTTTTATGGAGTGCACCTCTCTTCTTTTTCTTTCAGCTCCATCTATCATGCTAAACGGCTGTTTGACAGACCTAGAACCGTCCGTCATCACTTAAACCCCACCCCCGTCGCAGCGGGACACCGCCTCACCCAACGGAGGGGTTCCATTGCATGTGAATTGCATGAAATGATTTTTAGAGCCTTTAACTTACACACAAAACTGATGAGAGTTCCCCTGCAGGGGCCAACTGACCTGTAGGTTGTATGTGTGTGTGTGCGTGTTTCAAAAGGGTTTCTTTTCTTTTAAAGCGGATTTAATAGTCAACAGAATAGATTCTCCCATCAGGGAGTTGTTGCCTTGTATTGTGTGTATGAAATAAATCCCAAACCCATGATCCAAGAACACGACCCATTTCTGTCTCGTAGATGGTACCATGTGGAGGAACAACATCCCTCTCTATCCTATAAACCGCAGCTGAACACACAGAGTGGGGTCTGTGTAAATCTGTTAGCAAATATAAAATCTAATTTACATGTGAAAATAAATGAACATTTTCAATTTACATTAAAATAAATGACCATTAAGTGACTCATCAAATAAGTAATTAAAAAATATTTTGCACAAATTCATTGAGGTTCAAGTGCAAACTGTTATTTAAAACAAATAGATGTGATACTGAGCCTAAAACAACACTGTCAAACACTTTTGTATTGTGTGTTATTTATTTTAAGTTTTATTTTTTTAACATTTAATTAGTTAATAATCGAAAATATGTAAATTATATTTATAGCATATTACTAGGGCAGTCAAATGACATCGTCATTAATCGCATCCAGAATGTTTGTGTAAACATAATATTTGTCTGTGTACTGTGCATATTAATTTTGTATTTATAAAAATGTAAACATATTATACATATTTAAAAAAAAAAACATTCACAAAAATGTACGGTACCACGGTACAAAGACACATGTTATGTAAACACGAACTTTATTCTGCATGCGATTAATCACTAAAAATCTTTTGACAGTCCCAAATATTACGAAATAGTTAAAGAACTGCAAAACAGAGGCAGTTAACCTATACTGGTCTCACACTTATACTGTAAAACTTCCTGTTAAAAAAAAAAGAAAGATGGAGAGAGTCAGAGAGAGAGAGAGAGAGAGAGAGAGAGAGAGAGAGAGAGAGAGAATTACAGAAAAAACTATTGAAAAATGAGAAATCAAAAGAAACAAGATACAAGAACAAGAGAGAGAAAGAGAGAGAGAGAGAGAGAGAGAGAGAGAGAGAGAATAAGAGAGAGAACAAGAGACTCCGAAAGAGACCGAGAGAGAACAAGTGATTGATTGAGATTGCGATGACAGAATCAGGCGGTGAGCTCCTTGGATGAAAACCCAAAACGCAATCTGTAACTGCTCCGAAGAGCGGCACCCTGGGAATGATGTCACATTCTCTCGTGTACTGTGGGGCTGATGCGATCTGTCAGCTGCCATGTCATTTCATCTCCTCGCAGAGCTTGTGTTACAAATCGTGAGGTGTAACTGCTTTTACAAATAAACATACACCTCCATCCCGATACTCACATCCAGGGTGTCCTCGTTGATCACCAGCAGGCCCATGTTCTTCGTGAGCAGTTTGCACGAGTGTCCTTCAGAAAAAAAGAGAAAAACGCATTATTTAAACCTCTCGCTTGGCCCCCAAAACATATGGTATGCTTGCAAGGAAACACGCCTCACTCGACATTTACACAAATGATAAATGATTCGCAACAACTTCACGTTTCAGTAATACATCAATATTACACAGACGTGGTGATGTGTAACCACGGCAACGGATGACTGATGTGACAAATTGGCAGAGTGAAATGCATATTTTGTGATGAAAGTTTACAGCAGACCTGACTGTAAACCCCCCCGCACCTCATTGCCTCTTCACTGTTTGTGTGACCTCAACATTGGAAGGCTGACAGCGAGCTCTCTCGGCCTGATAAAAAGCATGACACATCCAATCATCCATCAGGAAGTGTCTAAACAACATAAAGCTCCAAACAAGTCCATCTGCTATTTAATGTGTTTCCGACACCTCAGTATTTGGAGAGCAGCGACCTCTGGGAACATTATGTGTGTGTGTAGAGGTGAATCACAGGAACACTAAAGTTTAATAGGGGGTGAGAGTGGAGGAATTGCCCAGCGGCAGCTGTAAAATTGGATTACGTTGGGTTTTATGTATAAGATACCTGATGCCATGTTCTGGGTGGTTGCTATGGCTTTGTTTGGTGGTTGTTAGGGGTTCTGGGATGCTCCAGGGCAAAAGAGTCCGTTATCATATTCTGCTCTTTAGAAATGGCACAAACTTTTTTTCAATGCAAGCCTGAGGGATTGTTTTCCTTGTTTTTTGTCCAACAAGCAAAAATTGAAATTAAAGTGAAATACAATCATTTTAAAGCAAAACATGATTTGAAAACGTTTAATTTTCAGTAGCTAGGAGTTTCGCAATAACCCAGATGTGTTTGTATGTACGAAACCTTGTATGTCCAAATTTGCTTTTTTTTGGAAATGGACATTTTTTATAAGATTAAAAACTGTTGTCAAAGTTGACCAGCACTTTTGTATATTTTAATTGTATAATTGTATTTTTTTAGCTCAGAAAAAGGTTAATAATACAAATGATTTAAGACAAAAAAATGTAATCACAAAAATGGAGATATGCGATTTCGGAAAGACATCAACTACATAACAACATCCTAAATACTACAAATTCTCAAACCTGATCTCACAGAAATTCTTAACTATTTTATGGGGTGGCTAAAACACAATGTTTCTGAAATACTGAATCCCCTCCCATAAACCCACCCCTAACCACCACTCATGTGAAAGAAAATCATACCAAAACGTACAAATAAGGTTGTACTAAATCATACTTATTCGCCATAAAATAGTCACGAATTTCCATTTCTTTATTGGTAAAAAAATAGGTTAAAATGAATGTAACAAATAGCATTACTTGTTTTTAATGTGAATAGATACATTACACGAATAGTGTTATTGTATATTATTTGGCCACAATAATTGTGTAAATCTGATAGCTTGACTGCACTTTCTGTAGCACAAGCAGATAATTAAAAATATATTGAAAAATATATGACATTTAATGAAATTTGACCTATTTGTCTAATAAGAATAACAGAAATAAAGTCCCTACGAGCAGTTAAGCTTTAAACACCTCCTAAAGTGATACAAAACTGCAGTAAAATTTAACAAGACTGTGTGTGTTTATATTTGTTAGCATGTCGGTGTGTAAATGTGTCCACACGACTCGTTTCTGTCACCGTTGAACTGTTTGTATTGATTTGTATGTCCACCCAAGTTTCCTTACAGTGTGGAAAGCTGTCTGCTTTGCTTTCCTGACCTGGGCCCAAATCTTGACGTATTTTCCCTGCCTCATTCTGACCACTGACAGTCTAACCTCACCGCCTCTTTCCAACCAGGTGCAACAAAAAAAAACTCTTGGCAGACCTGGAGGTCTTACACAGACACCTGCACGATGCATAACGGCCTCATATACATTTTTGGATAGAGACATCAGGGTGCCTTGACACACAGCGGTCGCATTGGCTGCATGCAGCAGCAGGGTGGCTTTTACTTCAGTCTGCTGGCAGAGGCTTTGGGTTTGGAGACGGCATGTTGAGTTGTTTGCGTTGGCCGCATGCTGTTTGTTTGGGCTGTAGTCTCTGAGGCTTTACAGTGGCACCCCGTGGCCAGGAGCAACAAACCCACAGAAGTAGCAGTGGCCTGTCCACGGTCCATGAGGCAGTCAGAGGGCCAGTGTGGAGAGAACTGAAGACGTTTCATGTACTCAGAGCGAGAAGCGGGCAAAGAGCTCTAAGTGCCCGCTAACCCGAAATTAAACCAAGCTTGACTTTACCGATGGGGCTGATAGCTTTTCATGCCATTTTGGAAAGCGCAAGTGTGAGATATGGAGAAAATGTACATTTTGCTATCATATTAGCATTCATGTTCTAAAATAATTTAAAACTTAAAACTCAATTCAGCACAACTTTGCTTATTTAGTCAATTTTAGTGAATTTAATTGAGAATAGTTCACCTCAAAATAAAGATTCTGTTAAAGGAGTAGTACACTATAAAATTTATATTGTGAGGGTGGAGAAAAACAAAACGTTCAAAAGTTCTTGGATGTTGAATGACACTTTATACGTCTTTGTTTCAAGATTATTGTTTAAAATGGTCAGTTTGTGTGCATATCAGGGATGTTTAAATCTTTTGAAATCAACGTCACACACTTTCCAACGTGATTCCGTAATACGCAAGTCGTGGATGTGCATCCTGGAGGACCTCCGAGGCAGAGCAAGCCATATATTTATGTTTAAAAAGTATATAATGTTTTCGTTTTCTTGAAAAAGAACCAATAGTTTTGCCAGGCAACACCCTTATTCATCGGCTGGTGTCGTGTGGAGCCTTTTGAAGCTGCGATGAAACAGAAATTTGGACCTTAACCAACAGCCCCTCGTTTAAGTCCATTATATGGAGAAGAACCCTGGAAGCTTTCTTCAAAAGCCTCAATTTGTTTTCGACAGAAGAAATGAACACGTGTATGACATGTGGGTGAGTGAATTATCATGAAATTTCAATTTTATAGTGAACTACTTTAATATGTACTCATCCTCACATTGTACCAAACCTGTATGACTTTTTCGCTATACAAGAATGAAAACTACTTCACATGTTCCATAAAATGACCACAGCAGATAAAAAAGCAAGACAAATCTGCATAGAGCTAATGGTTATATGGATTTTTCCTTTTTTGAGATTTCTGGAAATGAGGGCGAGTAAATTTGACAGGATTTTGAATTCCTCAACCGCTGCAAAATACACAGCACTTCACCACTTTATGCCATATGGTCCCTTGGCAAAGGATTCTGGGAAACCGATGTTAGTTGGGAGACTCTAATTTCTGTCATCCTCTACCGATTTCCACACATGATGAATTGCAAAACGTAAAAACACAAAGTAAACACAGAAAAGGGCGTCTATATTTTACAGAGCACCACCGCCAAGCGGAGGTACAGTAAAAATCTCTGAGCCTGTACGTTTATAAGCACGACCGCAACCGGCTGGTGGGCACAATGGGCTGATTCAGGATCAGTGCTGGTAGGTGGCCACAGACTACTCTCTTGGAATCTGTTTTTCTGTCAGAGGTTTTTAACGTGAGGCCCGTTTGAAAGCCACATTGGTAGTGGTGCAGCTGTCCTGCTAATGGGGAACGTCACATCACAGGGGAATGGAAGGAGGACACCTGCCTCTTTTGAGAGTCGGTGGTGGTCTACGAAACATATTAGAGCGAGCTGTGGGCACGTGCGTTGAGTCAGTTTTTATAAAGAGGAGGAAAGAAACGAAACACCTGACAGGTGGTCAGAAAGGGGTGTGTTTGTGTTGACTGTAAGAGAGAGGGGTCTGCATAATTGAGCCTGATACCACCCAAAATTGTTTACTGCCATTTTAAGGAACCTTGCTTATTTCATTTGCCGTTCCCTTAACCAAATAAATTAAATTGTTGATCATTGTTTTTACAAATGCATATTCAAAACCAGTTTTACAAAGAAAAATGTCTTGCAAATCCCTCTAGAATGCAAGCCATTTGCAGTAATGATAAGTATAAACTCCTTAAGATGAGGACACCACACAATTTGAGTCCCTACTTTCAATCAAAATGCTTTTGTATACAATTCACTGTCTTTTCTGATCTACACTCACCTATGTTGATGGCGGTCTCCTGTTTGTCCCCGGTGAGGATCCAGATCTTAATGTCAGCTTTCATAAGGGTCTCAATGGTTTCTGGGACTTTATCTTGCAGTTTGTCTTCAATGGCTGTGGCCCCAAGCAGCTGCAGGTTCTGTGCAGAGAAATAACACTTAAGAAAAAACACTTAATCTATAAAATACTAAATATCAGTAAAACAACAGAATAAAATGCTAAATAAATCAAATATGTGGTTGCAATTTTGGTTTGTTAGAAGAAAAAGCTATACGAGTTATTTTATCCACTAACATAACTCTGCTACTAACATAACTTCATTCCAGTAGCAGAATTATCGAATTAAACATGTCACAATGCCAAGAGGACACGTGAACTGCACAACAACAATAACTGCTCCCTTCAGGGATTGTTCCATGTCAAAAGACACTCATTCAGTGTTTTTAAAAAAAAAAGTTCAAATCATTTGGACATTTGTATGGTTATACATTCCATCGTCCATTTCATCTTTAAAATGGATACTTGAATAATATAAATAACGGACACTGAATTCTTTTGGAAACATATCGCATGTTTTCTACACAAATAATCAAATCATTATTTAAAATTCAGAAATATAATGACATTTTCAAGCTTTTTCTACGTACTACTCCATAAATGTAGTTTTAGCTTTGAAGGGAAATATGTCTCGCCCTAGTACAAGATTGTGAAATAAAGTGCCACATCTTCCACCTGCTGGTGGAAAGGTGCTATTACACCTGTCAAACCAGAGGCTATTTATGTGAAATGATTGATAAGGTTTATTTTTTAAGACTTTGGCAGCTTTGTGTCAGCCGGTGATTAATGATGGTCATGTTTGACCAAAATGTCTAGCTCTACATTTTACACAGCTACACTTCTCATGGGTTGTGCCAGATCATTAATACTTCTCAGGTGCCATGGGTGCAAAGTATACCCAGCCTGTTTGTCTAGAAAATTGTTCTGGGACCTGGCAAACTAGACCAACCGAAGAAAGGAATGCTGAATAACCGTCCTTCAAATTTCCCTGGAGTGATGTTGTCCTTCTTTGCACTTGCTTCTTACATTACAGTGTAGTACTCTTTATGAGGGCGAGTTTAGATTTTAAGTCAAATTCAGGTGAACTTAGTGGATGCTTTGCACCTACAGTTACTGTTCTCTTCCACATACAACAGCAAAGGATACAATCTTACCTTTTCAATAAGTTCATAGCTCTCCTCCATCTTGAGGGCTCTGTTTTGAAGAGATGTTGAAGCACGATGGTAAATTTCCAGCCACTGCTGGTAAGACGATTCGGATATGTCCGCCACAGCAAAACACAGTGTGCGCAGGCCTAAACAGAAACAGAATTCATAAGCTTTTCTTCAAACATGCTAATTTCAATATCTTCTCTTCCTCAAAAATCCTTTTATAATCCCCCCAAAAAGCTGTTTTTAGACGTTAGGTGGATTTAAGGTGGATCATTTCCTCTCAGCACGAATTATTCATACAGAATGTTAAAAGGCAAAGAGCTATTGATTGCTTGAGGTATACACTAGGATCTATTTATATTTGTTTTGTTCCCAAGCTTCCACCAGGGGGCAGTAAATGCATGAGCTTCTGAAGTTGGATTTCCCGACATTCATACTGCAGTACGCTGGTTCATTCAAGCACACACCAGTTCATGCCAGCCTCTCATGAAAATTCATCCTTCATTGATCAAGTTAAACAGTGCGACTATGAGAGGATCTGGCAACCGTTAATCTAACCCTACCCTGATTTGATTTGCTTGTATGTGCGGAACGGACCAACATTTGATTATGAACAAATGGATCGCAGACAGTAGACCTGTTTGCGTCTCACCTTCTGTGGCAAACTGTTCCAGGTGTTTCAGGGTAATGTCCTTGTATCTTGAACTGTCAGCTAATCGCTCATAGATCACCGTGTCCTGGGACGCAAAAAGGGATGTTATTCTTCTGCTCTGCATATTGTGTGCTCCGTAACAAAAGCACAGCAAGAAGAGATTGATAACATATGTCGGACTAATTCTTTATTTCCCGTATGAACACATTCATTTATAACATTGTAACATTACAGACGGTTTTGATGCATTACAGAACAGCTCACAGGTTTTTTTAGATGGGAGGAACACATTACCTTCCCATCGTTCTCCAGCCTCTTATAATGTGCGTTTTAAACACGCACAGAACAACACCTTTTCAAAACGTGACATGAAAAGAGCACGCTTAGGCAGCGTGTACATTGTTCAAAAATACTAATACCAAGTTATATTAAAAGCGCACTAGTCAAACGACCAGAAGCTTTATTATTACTTCATTCAATTTCAAAAGATATCTAAATACAGCAGACAAGACGGGTGTGGCTCTGTGCATGTTGTTGTCCGAATTCTCATTGAGAGCCGCAGCTTTGGCAGCGAATGTCTGACGGCTCTCTGTTTCCATAGCGACAGACAGATACTCACGGCTCCTTTGCAATAAAGGCGGATCTTTCCTGATGGAGTACGCATGATGACTGACATCCTCTTTCTGGGACTGTTGGGATGAACAGAAAACAACACCATCAATTTTACCATCACAGTACAACGTTACACCATCATCCCTATGAGGAAAGAGTAAGAGAACACTTTCACTATGGTTATTTTTTATCTCTAGTAGAAAGAATGAATGGGCAGAGCTGAACAACTGAAAACAAGAATAGAAATGAACACGAGGAAATCCTGCTAGTGCTATAACAATTTACCTTGTGAATTCCAAAACGTGCAGCAATTCGTATTTCTCCTCTTCTCCGAACTGTAAGACACGGAGAAATGTTGTTTTGTAGTTATTCTGCTGAAATCTTTGCAAATGACTGGGCAATACATGATGTACAGTATGTGAAGCATATTTAAATTGAACTGATTTTAAAGGGACAGTTCACCCAAAAATTCTGTCATCATTTACTCACCCTCAGGTTGTCCCCATTGACTCCCATAAGTATTCATTTTCCCTACTATGGCAGTAAATGGGACATGAGATCTGTTAGGTTACTGACATTCTTTCAAATATCTTGCTTTGTGTTTAGCAGAACAAAGAACTGTATACAGGCTTGGAACAATCAGAGGGGGAATAAATGATGACACCATTTTTATTTTTTGGGTGAACTATCCCTTTAAGAGAAAATGTCATCTTTGCTCACGAGCCCTTTAATTCTCCATATATTAGTTTTTAGGTCAATTATCACAGGCACAAGTAAAACATTTAATCTATTTAAATATCAGAATACATGACAACATTTGCCTGATCATCAATTCCTAAAGGTTTTCATCTTCAGATATGACCTAAGGGCAAGAGCAGGGGGGAAGTGTTCAGAAACCTGTTTGAAAATCATTATCTTTGCAATTCTATCCAAAGCTTTTCTAGACCAACTTATTGAAGCAAGCGAGTTTAATTATGATGTGGATGTTGTGAAGTCTTGCACTGAAAGGCCCAAATTAGAGTGTTATAAGATGGGGAGAGCAAGATTCAGCCTCCTTCCCTCTTGCTGCCATCAGATTAACCAATTACAGCTGCAATGTGTGACTTCTCGCTCCCAGGCCTTTAAAAACAGCAGTGCTTTCTGTGCCACTAATTCAATTCTCACTAATCTTGGCTCAGTGAGGTTCTATTAAGAGCCGTGTACAGATATCCGAAGCACATCGACTGCATTTCTCACCATCCCTTCCAGTGCTGCAAAAATTCTCGCTTTTGTCTTTGCAACTTTAAAGAGCGAGACACGGAGAGACACTTTGTTGCGTCTGCAACTGTAACACTTCATCACTTGTTCTCTAGTGTTGCTCTTTTGAGACGTTGTGCGTCTTCTGATGCATTTCCTGCGGCTGTGTTTCAGTTAGACTTTTTGCCTACACCACTGCAAAAGGAATATTTTGGATGAACTGCGGAAAACTCAGTTCTTCAACTCAAGCTTAGGGTGGTAATAGCGGCTTGTTTGACCAACAGCAAACTTGGAGAACATTTGATAAAACCTGTTCGAATGCATTCCACCTTTTTGCAATTGATTTACACATTTTACCTGTAGAAACCGTTTTTTGTAATAAATGGTGATCCCGTTAAAAAAGAGTAGGTATGAAGAAAGTTCAGACGAGTAGAGATCATTAAAACAGTTATTCATTTCAGACCAAACAAATGTTTGGTATTCATTGACTCAAGGTACAGTAAATAATGCAGTTACTGCAGGTCTGCAATGGCTTCCTCAGAATCATACATTATAATAAAGAAATAATGGATCTGTTGAGGTGGGACTGCTTCGTACAAATTGCCTGTAATAGTTCTCCAGAGTGTAACGTGTGAGTGAATTATGCAGCATGACAGTCGGTGAGTCATGTTCCCAAAGCAACTCATCATCTATTCCCATGATGTCTCTACTCACCGACTCCACAATAACACAGTCTGGAGTTCTCCCTGAGAACACAAAGCCCAGGTTTTGTGCTGCCCGCACCAGAGCTCCTTCATCTGATGAACAAAAAAGCAAAAGGTTAGGACATGGGATGGTTAAGTTGCATTGCAAAACCTTCGAGATTTATATTTACAAGACTCATTTACATTACAGGTCATTACACTAGACTAGCCTTCCATTCATCTTTGCGGCTCTGACAGAAAATTAAAAAGGGTCACGTAACTTGTCTCGGTGAGCCTCAAAGGCAGCCATAAGTTCTTATAAATGCTAAAAAGATCAATTATGCATGACCACAAGTTGTCAAATAGAAACCGGTCGAGAAAGTGCACCGGCATGAACTCATCTGTTTCTCTGCTTTTATCTGCCATTAACATATGATCTATCTTGTGAGACAACAGGATTAAACGCGTCAGATGCTTTTGGTCTAAGCTCGATTTGATGTCTGATATGGCTTATAAATCTAAACAGGAAATTAAAGACCCACTGAAATGCCTTGAAATGCGCAGCTTTGTTCGATCACGTAATTTCTACTGAAACAGGAAGTTAGGGAGGGATATATTGAATGGCCTTTCCCCCCATTTTAAATTGCCAAAATGTAAAAATTTACCTCATGGCCTACAATGTGAATAAAACCTAAAGTGCATAATAAGTGCAGTCGTAAAAATCTTTGTTGCCTGGAGTGATAGAAATATTAGTATTTTCTAAATGCAAATATTGTCATGTTTGAAGCCGACCTGGAGATGCAGCCTGGTAGGTGATCCTGCCATCCGTGCGTTCGGGTACGGCTGTGTGACAGATAGCCATCATGGTCATAAACTCCATAATGACAGGAGCGGTGGGCTATAGAGAAACAAGAGAGAAAGGAAAAATATGAAGAAAATGCACTAGTTTAAGGGGCTTGGAACAACAAAGGTTGTGTTTTTCTTGAGGTGGCAATGAGACTGGCACTAATTCACAGCAAGTGTGTTCAAAATTGGGCACAGAATTAAAACAAAAGCAATCGTATTTACAGGTGATGAATAAAACCGAAATTATGAGTGCAGGTGTGCCGTGACTCCTTTCTTTCCAAAAATCTACTGAAACAAAAACCGGAGCAACATAACAAGTGAATGTCAGACTCATGATATTGTTCATTTATTATTTCAGTCAGCATTGTTCTAAGCCTTTTGAGGATGATTGCAGTCTTCTTAAGTTTCTACATCCTCGCGTCTCTTTTTGATGAAGCTCTCCTGCGAGAGAACAAAACATTCTGGAGAGGAGAAATCAAAAGCCCTTTGAATGGATGCGCACAAAAGCGAGAGAAGCTCAGGTGGCCGTGAGGACCTCTCTAACTTCAGTCACTCAGGTGACCCTGCATTCAAAATGATGAAAATGATCTTAATATATTTTGAAATATACTGTATTATAGTTGCACTGTATTAGTTTTGTAGTTGGTGTATCTGATTGAGATTTGCATTATACATTCAATTTAATACATTAAATGTTTTTATTATATATACAGCCATGGAAAAATTAAGAGACCACTCCAAATGTTCATTTAAGCATCAGCATTTCTAGATGTATTGTTGCCATTCCAGTCCAGTGTCTGTTAAATTTCAACAAAATTAAAACTGTGAAAGACTGAGAGCATGACAAGACACATAAAAACTGCTGGTTTGTGAGGTTATCAACATTTTTTGTACAAATATTACTGTTGTATTGCTTTAACGTGAATATGAACATCTTTGCTTTGGCGGAAGTCTGAGAAAATACTGAGCGTCTTTTTTATCTTTATTTTGACCCGTTTCTCCAGTTTTCATTTTCTGCAAATAAATGCAAATAGAAACAATATTTTTAGTAGTTTAACAGAAGGAAAAAAAGATCAACTTATCTAAACACGTATATAAATAGTAAATTTATTCCAAAAAGAATTTGTAAATGGCTCTTAATTTTTTCCTCTGCTGTAATTTCACTAATGTAAAATTCATTATATACATGGTAAACAGTAACACAGAAAAACACTGACAGAAGGCCTAATGTAGCTTTGTTAACTATTCTGAGCACATTTCATAAATAGGCCAGGTGTGCAGCATATAGAGATGATGTGAGCAGTACCCCAGCCGTGAGGAGAAACAGGAGGTGTGAGTGTGTGGATATCAGGGCTGTGTGTATATTTCTGGCTGGCTGGGCATGACTGAGCAGCTGTGAGGCCATTACAGTACTTACATGATTGCTTTGGAGGTTTTCCAATAAGCTGGGGTCATTAAATCCAGTTTCCTCTGTGGATTGAGAGCTGTGACTGCGTACAGAGACAGACAGAGAGAAAGACAGATATAAAACGCTTTCATGTATACAGTAACATTGTAATAAAGAAGCCACGTTGGTCTTCCTTTTCTGAAAATCCATTTAATTGATAAAGTTTTAGTATTTATAAAGGAATTTAAACAATTGAGTAATTAAAAAATCATTTGACTTTGAATGTTTGTGTGTTTATGCCGTGCATAAACCACTGGGTGTGTGAGTGGGTTTATGAAGTGTAAAATGTCGGTTCTAGCAAGCCAGCACACAATCTACTTTCGAAAAGTCATTATGCAAACGCTCGAATGCATAAATACATCCAAAATACTCGAGAAACATGTCAAATATTAAATAATGTCTGGCAAATGAATCATCATCAGTTATTTGACAGTAAGCAATCTTTACATTAGCAAGCTGCATTTTAGTAACACTGTGCCAACCCACTTCATTATAAGAATATGAATAAAACAATACTTTAAATTATTTTTGAATTCAAAATTTGTTTGCAAAAACAAAAAACTCAGTCTTCAAAGATGTTTTTGTAATTTTTTTATTGTGGTAGTTACTAGCTGTAATGTTTTTGTTATTATTACTTAATCAAAACATCCCAACTCCAGTTTGATTGATATTAATTGGAATGCACAATAAAAACATGATTTTTTTAACGTTATCTGTATATAGAGTTATAGATTTCTCTTCAATTGTACCATCTATATATTTTCTTAAAAAACAGCCCTGGCGCATCTGCTCCGATGTGATGCATCGAGTCTGGCCTCTCCACTTTGATTCACTTCAAGATCATAGAAGACATGACTGATCCTGGATTATTCATAAAATGTAAATGCAAAATACTGCTCCTAAACAATCTATTTCTAAAAATAATCAAAAAATCTTTTAAATATACATTCATACACAAAAAGAACACGAATATTAGTTTAAAATTGGGAAACTCGAATATAAAAGAAGCACAAGGAATAATTTTAAAGTTGTATATAATTATGCAAAAGAGCCACTGCCCCAGAAGCTATTTGCATAACATTAATAATAATTCCATCACATCCTGACCTTCGAACCCTAATCCCACTTTAACATGGTAATAAAGAGTACCTGTCAATCATGAAGCACAACCAAGCAGAGTAGATACAAACAACATGTGACCAGCCATTGACACTTTCGCCAATAGAGGTCCAATGCAGTGCACTGAATTTACACCCAATTCTATATTTCAGTAAAGGTAATATATACTGTGTGAGACATAATGGCTTTAAGGATCAATCTACAATAAATAAAACACTGTTAGAAGCAAATCTATACTATAGTCATTACAGACCTTCAATAGGTACATTGTGGCAACACAAGAAATTTGTGGCGTATTATTATTGACACCAAAATTTGACTTTTAAAGTAACAGGTAGGGTGGGTGATGGCATTGGGAGTTTGCTAAGCTTATGTTTGTAACAAAAATAGCAGTATTATAGATAGGGCTGGAGGATGAAAATCAAATCCATCACACCAATGGAAGAACATTACGAAGCGGCGCCGGCACCAACAGAATCTAATTTCCTGTCTCTTAGCACCTCGAACAGGGATACATGCAGACATGCTCTTCTCGCTCACACACAGACTTACTGTGATCCAACGCATTAAAATGCATTGGCCGAAGATTTTATTAGTCTGGATGTGCTATAAGCAGAAAACAAAGAGTCTTTGAAACACAACAAGCCACATATTATGCAACACGAAACTGATCATTTCCGTCATGCTGACAGAGCAAATGCTATGGTGGACATTCATGTAGAAACACAACGATACATCTCACATTACACTGTAATATAGGGAAAGATCCATATACATAGAGAAAGAAAGGCTACAGTAGCTTTTTCTGAAAACTGTAATAAAAATGCTAATCATTTAATTTTCCAAGGACCACTGAATTAATCATGAATGCAACATGCTAATGCTATGATGGATATTCATGTCACACGTCACTGTTTAAAATATCTCGTTGTAACACATAACACATGCAAAACGTATTATTTATTATTTAGTACATATTGCACAGCTTGCAGTACACTAGAATCCCCGTCCAAACACAGCCTCTTTTATTTGTGATCCAAAGCCCAGCCGGGCAACCGTCTCCATTGAAACAGACGGTAGTTATCGGACCTTGATGGCTCAATTTTGTCCATTCATCCCTGCAATCTGATGCAGTGTTGAATTATAGTAGTCTAATATTTATTATATCTAACATTCCACACGTTATATATACGTAAACACAATATTTCTCTTCTTCACATATCACATTGGTCAAAACAGAATATCCTGTTACAGCTCCACTGGGAGGCCTTGTGTATGTTTTTAAGAGTGATAAACAAAATAAACAGCAGAGGTGGAGGTGCAGAAGGCACATGTCAGAGTGTAGCTTACACAACTCCCTGAAGACACACAAACACAAAAACACACTTACATTGTTTCCCTACGTGTGGCTTTACCGCTCAAAATGAAGTTACATGCTCATACAAAGAGAGCGACTGCATGCATTTTCAGTGCATTAGTTAAGATGTTATATTCTGAAAAAGCCAGGCTAGGCAAATCGGACAATCTCAGGCAAATAGAATATTATTATGATTTATCATTTTAATATATTTTTGGACAAATGCTGTTTATAATAAAAAAATACTTTGGTTTATAAGACACAGTTTATCTGATAAAGCAGGGCTCCAGACTGCGACTAATTGTTTTTTTGAGACAGCGCAGGCCTTTTTTACAAGTTCTTGTGCATGTGGTACCTGCAAATTCAGAATTTCTTCTAGTTTTTATTTCGAGTAAGACGAGTAACACAAGCCCACCATCAGTGCAGGCCATGTGTGATAGTCAACTGCGCAGGACATTGATGTATCCTGCTGTGGCAGACGCGCACAATCCACGTCGTAATTTACAAGTTTACACACACAACGTGAGCACACACAACGATTTGATATATGAGACATTTAAAAATAAAACGACGTTCAGAAGACGTCATTTCTCTGTGCATTTCTTGAGACAGCGCTGGATCATTTCAAATCCAAGAATGAACGACCGGCGAATTCTCTTGTTAAAAGGACCCTTGGTTATAGAGCGATGTATGGCTTAATATATGAACAATGGCATTGACTTTATAATTGTGAAATAAAAAACTGTGTTACTGTCACAGTATTCATAAACTTAAAAATATATTTAACTTGGTTTTAACGTGATGTCAAATCGTTGCAACCTAAACCTGTTCTCTTTCGTAACAGCGAAGCACACACGTTTTCCATATTTAACATTAAAATATGACACGTGGAACATAAGATCAGATATATAGAAGAACGCGTTCAGTATCACTAAGCATCTGTTCAAGGTAAGTGTGCATTATATCATAGCTTTAAACTACCACCTTTAAGACATTTAGGACATCAGCAGAAATGATATGGGTTATTAATACGCATGTTTGTATTGTTTCTGACAAACAATATTAAAATGTATGAAATAGCGTCTTTATTTTCTTTATTATTTTAGCATTATTTATATATTATCCTACAGAACCTTATATTTACTGAGGAACTGGTTAGTGTGTCTGTGTTTGGCTGCCTAGCTGTGTGTGCAACCAGTTTACTTAAAAGTGTACTTAATATACAACAAAATCATTGTAAGAACGTAACAACACTTGACCTTTCATTTTGCTTTAATGTGTAATACTGTACACAAATAAATGTATACTTTTCGACAAGCAGAATTTCTGTTGGTTCAAATGAATTCAGATTACAGTCTCTCTATTTAGCACCATTCAATAACAAAGCTTCTCTACAGACTCTGCCTCTTTTGAAATAAACAGAACCAAATCTGTCATGATTCTGCCGCATCATGTCATGTTGCCTTGGTCTAGTGGCAGGATCATGACAGAACCTCATGTTTGACGTGGAGGGAGGCGACTATTGTTTATTTGGCTTGCCATATGCTCTCTCCGGTCTCGTCTCTGTTCCCATCGTCTCGTTTCCTTGTTATTGATTCATGCCCTACACCTGTCCCCCCTCTTGATTTGGTCCTTTATTTAATGCCCTTGTGTCTTCTTGGTTCATTGTGGTTGTTGGGTGAGGTCCCATCCCTAGTTTAGTTTAGTTTAGTTAAACTAGTTTAAGTGTAGTTAGTATTAGTCCTGTGTTATTGTTTCCCTCTGTTTTGTTTTGTTACCCCCCCTCGTGGGTGTTTGTTTTGTATTATTTATTAAAGTCTTCTGTTAACCCTTTCCCCGCTGTCTGCACTTTGGTCCTCTGTCCGTGTCTCACCCCCGTGATCATGACACAAATCTGCTGTCATCAAGTAACTTATTTTGCAGTCACAGTAATGCATTTATTTTGCGGGGAAAATGTGAATAATTGCATTGCAGGCTGATTTAAGGTGTGCCCCTAAATCCTAAAATTTTCAGTCAGTGGCAACAGTGCCCCCTAGGAATAAAGTTAGTCTGGAGCCCTACAAAGGTAATAAAGGTAGATTTGACTACTGACATCAGCTGATTTTAGTTCAGAAAAATACACACAAATACAACCAAGAATAAAAGGTCAAACTACATAAAAACAATATAAAAGATGAGTCTTAAATTGAATTCACATTTCACATCCATCTCAGTCTTCATACCAGATTTGGATGACACTGTGCTGCCACTAAACACAACCCCATCACAAGCAAAGGGTTCCAACCACATCTCTCACAAGGCGTCACGACAATAACATGTCACAGACGCAAAAACAAAGCAAAACATCCAACAGTGTTGGTCCTTACCAGTCCTCCTCTGCAAAACTACCATCCTCAACTTCAGCTGCATGACTGTAGGGTGAAGTAAAGAGAGTTACAAAACAGAACAGAACAGAAGGGACCATGTTTACTCTGCGTGTCTGCCATTACAGTGGGAAGCAATTTTTGGATATGTTTGGACCAAATGGACCTGTTTTCGTGTTGATATAAGATAAACTTGAATTTGTAAATGAAATAATAGGTCATTGGAAATAGGTTTAGACGTATTTGTTTAAAAGGCAAACAAGTTGAGGAAACATGGGTGAGGGAAGATTTTAGAAAAGAAAGCTTGTAAAATAGCTCAACTGCTGATCTACAAGAAACAACCATCCAGTCAATAAACATGAATGGGATGAAAAGTAAATGCCCTCCCAGATCAGGACTCTTAATACTTTCATATATGAAATCTGCATATGATACCTGCTGTGTATTCATGGAAATTATCCAGCAATTTAAAAGAATGAAACAAAGTGACAGTTCTGATACATTGATGTGAGGTACAGTTGTGTACTGAAGATGACAATTCTCAATGTCAAAGTGTCATGTGTACAAAAAATCCAACGTATTAACATAGTAAAAACTAAGTAGTAATATTAGAGCCACAAAAGTGTACATGCGCAGTAATGTTTATTTATGTTGTTGCTTTGAAACCATCTATACCATGATACATAAATATGGCACCCATTCAGTAACTATAAAAACAAAAAGCAGGTTCACTGGCCATACACATACTGTATCTACTATTAGCCGCAGGGGAAGAGAACTTTAATACACCGAAAGAGAAAAGAACTGCACTTCAGCAGGGTGAAGTGCATTTATACTAATATAGGCCAACACATGTCCTGCAGGTATGACTACCTCTTCAGCATCCAAACAAAACAGACTTCTGCAGATGGGCATATTTGGTCTTTTAAAACAAACGCTTTAAAAACAACAAAGGCCAGTCAAATTACACCCGTTGGGTTGTAAGTGAACAAAAGAGCTTAGAAATGAGCAGCAAATGCAGAGAGAATAAGAGCAACCTTGTTGTACAGGAGACATTTGCTAGTATAGTCCAGACACTTCAAAGCACTCTCACATATATTTGTTGAAAAAAGATGATGTGATCTTGGATGGCAAGACTGGCAGATAATTCAGTCAAGGGTTGAGGTGCCAAAGTAGACACATGGCCAAACACATTTTTAAGGTCCAGAGTATTAAATTTAGCGCCATCTAGCGATATCAACCAACCGCTCACTCCCCCCTCCCTTTCAAAGCACTATGGTGGCTGACAAAGAACTTAGATGATGTCATGTTTTTGCTTCTTTGCCGAAGGAGATAACGTATTTACAAAACACCCAATAGAGCAGTTTATCCATTTAGGGCTACTGTAGAAACACCAATGGTGAATTCCATGCAAGGGGACCCGCTGTGTATGTAGATAGAAATAGCTTGCTCTAAGGTTATAAAAACATAATGTTATGTAAGGTCTTTAAACACATCTGAAGACATGGTTGTGTGTATAATATTGTCAAAAGTACCTTCAATCTCCCCATAAAAATATCTAAGAAAACGATGAGCATTAAGCAAACAGAAAGAGACATGGCTTCACAACAACAAATCTGCCAAAAACCATCCAGAATTTTCCACCACCAGGTATGTCCAATTTATAAGTGCCGAAGGCTAAGGATGGATATAAAAAGCTCTGAAACTTGTCATCAAGTCTGTATGAGAGAGCACCCGAGCCACATCTCATCAAATTAATTAACATCTTCACCCGAAGGGATTTTCCTCATTCATTACTGTTCAACTTCATAAGTTGGGCATGGTAACACAAGTGAAGGGAGAACAGAGACACAGGGGGGTTGATCACCCCCTCGTGAGGATTTCAAACTTCTCTTAAAGAGACAGCATACAGTGTAGAGACTGAGACTAAAAGCATGTTGTTGTTTTCTCAGTCAAATCAAAGTCAAACACCCAAGCTCTATTTCTCATCAAACCCTCTTGTATAAAATGTCCTACTTACACATATAAGTGTGTGGGCTGCAGAGGAGGAATGCGGCATCAAACGAGACCAAGTTCATTTGAAGCAGATAAAAGACAGCATCCATATTCATGAGACAGCCCAGTTCTCCAGCCTCAAAAACACTCAGATTTAAAAAGGTACTGCGCTGAATGCAACAAATGATAAGCAGTGGGATATCCTTCCTCTATGAAGAAAGCGATGCTTTGGATGTCATAAAAGTAATCTCATTCTACTTTATGAGAAGGGCGGCAGGAAAGATGCTGAATGGCTCTGTCATGGCAACTGACTTTTTGAATTTGTGACAAGGAATCTTTTGTGTAGGGTGTATGACTTGTAATCTCAAACTAAACATTTTAATTAAATCAAAAACATATTCAATTTTTAAATGCTGGAACATCAAATCTTTGGTTGGTGGTCTTATGTTTCTGATGTTTGATTTATGAAACTGTAGTGAGGTAGACGGGACGAGAGCCGGGATCCTCTCGTATCACAGAGGACCGTCAGTGAGAGAGGACCAGGCCTGGCTTTTAGTTATGGTTTGTGTGTGTTGCCGGCAGTCGGCAGTGAGAGGGCTGACTATTTACGTTTTTATTTATTAATTAAAAGTTGTTTTCCTTCCTTTTATTGAACTGTGTTACAGAAACATTTCTATATTTCATGACATGGTACAAATCTGTACCCCACTGGATCCATCTTGGGGCCTCCCAGTTTAAGAACCAGTGCTTAAGGTCCATCTCTGATCCTACAATAGGTTTGCATGAAGCATGAATGTGAATATTTGGTTGTATTTCGTGATGGGTGGCATATCTTTGATGAGAGCTCGAGTTCTGCAACTAGACATCCAATATGCTCGGTTTCGCGACCCTGGCGTGACCTCGTCTGTACAATTCAGCTTGTCTTTTGAAAATGCCTACTATAAACGTCACCATTAACGTGGTGTAAAAGACTGAAGATCTGAAGAGAGAGAGATAAGCACCCGTATGGAAGAGCACTATGCCATCTTACTTCGCATCTGCCACATGGTGATAAAATCACACATGCACTGCACATAAAATCCGACCGACAAACATTAACCATTGTGAAATGCAAAACTTTGTTTCAAAACACACAGCCAAGAAAAACGCCCAAGAAAAATAGGCAATTCAGAAGCAGCGCTCCTATCTGTGCGTGAATAAAGGATGTCTCAGTGAGCAAATCTGTAAGTCTCTGTCTTTTATTTATAGAATGGCTCTGACTGTGCAGGGAGGCAGCGAGGCAGCTGCTAACGGGAGAGCTGAGGATAAGACAGCTAGAGCCAGATGTACACTCTGCTCATTATAAGGCAATGCAGTGTGTGTGTGTGTGTGTGTGTGTGTGTGTGTGTGTGTGTGTGTGTGAAGCACAGCCTTACCCATAGGCCACCCCTGCAATGGTGCACTTCTTAAACTGCATGACGTTGCAGGTCAGGGTGCCCGTCTTGTCTGAAAAGATGTACTTCACCTGGTATCAGGAACGAGAGTAAACACAATAGCTTAAAGCTACAATCCGTAACCTTTTTTGGAAACAAACATTTATTCACAAACTAAATATGAATGTTTTTATTGCTGTAGCTGAAGACTTGAAATACCTGTCCCAGCTCTTCATTCAGGTTCGACGTCCGGGCCTGAGCTGGCGTATTGGTGACTTCATACATCATGTCAGTGTCCTAAAATACATCAGACAGTCACCAGACAGATATCACAACCTATTTTCTTATTGCTATACTTCTCCATCTTAACTCCAAAACATGACCACTTGAAGCTACCAAGAATGTCAAGTCTTGGTATTCTTTGGCAATCTAAAAAGTGAAAAAAATCTACAATCTACAAATCTTTGGAAATCTACATCTCAAAGTGTGCTGTAAGCTCCCTACCCCAAATCCAATTTTATCATCTTCAAATGGGTTATTTTAATAAAGCCCCACTTTCTTTCTGACTGTGAAGTTTTCCAGGAGCAGCCCTGGAGGTTTGGGCAGCCTGCATTTCAAAGACAGTAGATTCATCACGGCAGTCAACGGGCCTGCAACTCACCCAGTTGATGAAGAAAGCTTGGACGAACTTTATAACCTCCAGAGTCACCAGAAGACTGATGGGAATCAGGTTGTTGAAGAGGATGATGAAGGTGAGAAAATTCAGGCCGAAGTTAGCCGCTCCACCATCTGGAAAGAGGAGAGGGGAAAGGAATAGGAAAGAAAGCTTCTAAGGCGACACGGTATAAATATAATGACATGTGGTGGTCTGAGGGTGGGGTTGATGGAAAGACAATAATGGCACAAGCTCATTTTGTCCAATATGCAACATTTCCACAAGGTTCCACAAGTGTGTGAACGTTGTGCAAACTTTATCATCGGAGGGAATAGAACCTTTACATGGACACTGAGTTCTCCAATTATGTACTTATTGAATTTGTTATTTCAAGCTCAAGTCTTTGACTTCATAGCAGCAGCCTTGGCAACATGTGCAAGATTCCAAGCAACGCATTTTCCCACAATGCACTGGGGTGGAGGATCATGATTTCAAGTTTAACACACCAAATTTTTCACAAAGACAGAGGCAGACAGAGAAATTAAAAGTGTTATAATAACAAGACCACAGACACAAGACAAGTAGCTCACACATAGACATAAGGTCAACATGAAACTGCTTTCGCAACCCATTTACTTTCATGTGACATGCGTCCAAGTAAAAAAGGACAAATTTTGAAAATAGACGCACACTATCACATTAATGTTGAACGACAATAAAATACTCAAATTAAACAGTATTGTATCCGTTCAGGTGTAATATCTGGATGAAAGATTACAAACACACACAATCAACGAATCTGAAATATGCGTTAAGAAAGTAAATTGGGTTGGATTGATTGGATATCATGTTGACTTGAAGCATGAATAAAAAGCTTTACCTGGGTGGTCCGCAGAATGCAATAATGCAACAAAGCTCTTTCTGAGCAGTTAGGAAGGAGACTTTTCCTATACAATAACACAGAACTAAAAAGACTGGGCAGTCATAGAGACGACTGCTATTGGCTCATGGAGAGAGGAAGAAGATTTGGCTAGCGGTGGGAAGGAAAACAATCAGTTTGGATGTTTCAATGTAAAGGAGGGAGATTCAGTCCAAAGCACATCATATGGAGCCAGACTGAGAGAGGTGACATTTGGAAATATTAAAAAAGGTAATTCGGAAGAAATGTATTGATTTAACTGCTCAATACACTTTAGTGTCTAATACAAACATATTCTGTAATACTACAGACATTGACAGGCATTTTCTTACTGGAAGGTACAATTTTACAGAAAAGGAAATGATAACCAACCCATTCTGAGAATAGCTGTACACACTATACAAATAATACTACAGAATAAAGCGGGTATCACTACGAGTTACAGTAGCGGAGCCCAGTGACATCAGGGCAGCAAGGAGCTTCACCATGTCAGCACACGTCAGCTTTTATGCTGTAAAAACCTGCTACCTGTTATTTCACGGTCAGGAGCTCAACACTGGTGACTGTAGGTGGCTTGAAAAAATTATTGCAAATCTTCCAGAGAACCATCTGCACAGAGCCACGTGTGGCATTGGATACGTGATGGGACAGAAGCCACAGTAAAATATCACAGGAGTTCAAAGTCAAATGAATTATTTATGATATATAATTACTGGTCTGCACGACGTGCCGTATGATCAGGTTAATGAGTGAATGGTGTGGATTTGTTGCCCTCAGTGTACGCCTGGTTTTGTGCCTCTGTATAAAATCTATGATGTTCCGATCCATCATGAGCAGTGGATACATTTCAACTATATAGTTAGAGTCAGGATTCGACTGTACTCAAGTTGAATTGACTCATTTGGTTGTGTTTCCAGTTTGGGAGCGTGTGATCACAAAAATGTTTAACTGTTTGGTAGGAAATGTGCAACTAAGAAAAAAAAGGATCACTTTTTGATCAAAAGAAAAATAACAGCATAAAAAATAAGTGTAAGCAAAAATTTCAGAATTGTCAAGTTTGGGGGAATTACAACATTAAACTACAGATATTGAAGTGTTTAAACTGGATAGTTCACCCCAAAATTCTGTCATCGTTTGCTCACCCTCTTGTCATTTTAAACCTGTATCACATACTCTCTTCTGCAAAACACAAAAGAAGATAACACAGTGTAAAAAAGTTTTGGTTCACCTGACCTTTTTATAGTTCTTGCACAGTTCTGTGGTCCTAATCATTGTGGTAATTATTTTTTCATGTAGCATCAATGTTTTCGTGTATATTTAGCTCAATCCCATTTTGAGCTTATATCATTAAGTACTGCATATTTGTTCAGTATATTGCAAATAAACTAAATTTTTACATATTTTAAAAATAATTTTTCCAATTGTCACAAAATTCAAGATATGTCTGTGGCACAGGGAAGGTGGGATGAAGCGATGATGGGTGACTACGTCTGGAACTTCATGAGGACAGTATTAGTCATAAAGGACAAAAACGATGTACGCTTCTGACGTTTTGGACCACTTTTTAGTAACTTATGTTAAAGAGCTCCGTGTTATGCCAGTAACTTGTAATTTCTGCGTTTGAGTAATAATACAGAAATGTATCAATGTGATTTTCTTATTCAGCGTGTTAAGCTTAATAAAGAAACAATAAAACTTACGGCGAAATGCAACTTTAAAAAAAAAATGTTACAATGTGTAAACGATCAACGTCAGTACCCATTCACATGCATTGCTTTTGTGTCCATACAACAGAAGTCAATAGGTACGGTCATTGTTCGATCATCACCCTTTTCAAAATATCTCCTTTTGTGTTGAAAATAAGACGTTCAGGTTTGAAATGACAAGATGGTGAATTTGTTTCCTTACATTTTTGGGTGAACTATCCCAAGCAATTCCACGTAAACAACAAATGAATGTCACCTCTCTCATTTACGGTTCCACTCAGAGGAAGAATAAAAGCACAGCAGACCGAGTCTTCCACCTTCATGGAGTAATCAATTTCATGATGAATACCTGCTTTATGACCTCACCGTTCCCTTACATGGAGCACAACGTCAACAGCATTTCCTGGAGGTGAGCAATTGGACATTGAATCTACAATCCATGTTTGTCCTCTGCGTCTTTAAAGACGATCTTTCCATGAACTCGTAGCAAACAGGGAACCGTGCAGGCCATAAAACAAGCTGGGATAAATTCGGAAACCAACATGCCCCTCCTACTAAAATCAAGAATAATGGTGGTGGTGACACGTTAATCAATTTGCAAGTGGCTCCCGGCACAAATCTAATAGATTCTCACCTTTCATATTGTACATTGGTGTGTGGGAATTTTTTTGTGTATTGCAATCCACTGCAATGCCTTAGACATTTGTTCACCTGTTTAATTACTGTTCATTAAAATAAAATGAATGCTAGTTTTAATATCTTATCCGTCTAAACAGTAAACCTATTAACACGGATTTCCTCATCTCCTCCAGAGCAGTTTTTTCCGCCCCGTCTGTCAGCACCGATAAAACAAATACAGCAAAACGAGGAGGAAAAGGAAGTGGAGGAAAGGGGGGCATTTAGAAAATGTCACGATTCGGCCTCCAGGCTTTTTTGCTTCTATGTTAAGATAAGAACATAAAATTCCTCCTCGGAAAGGGCCTTCTGGCTAACTCGCCCATGAGTCTGCCTGCCTGTGCATCTGGGGCTTACTGTCGTACCTCATTTACGAGACACGAGCGAAAGGGCACTAAGGCGGCCGAAGCTGGAGCTTGTGAAGTGTTTAACGTGTCACCCAAACACAGGAAGGGGGAGGCACGTTTTTGACATCAGGCATTAATAGGGTCTACACAGTGTAGATCTGAAGGGGAAAAACCTATCATTGGGTTCCCGCCGTGTGTGTGTGTGTGCGGTCCTCTGCAATTACCCTCTCAAAGTAGGGAAACCTTATAAGTAGCTTCGGTAGCTTAGCAAAAGCTGAGCTTCGGTTAGGGGTTAGTAAGGAGGGGCCATTCACAGATGGTCAAGGGTTTTAAATGGTTGTTACCTGGAGCTGTTAAGAAAATGACAACAACATAGAAACAAAAAAACACAAACCAAACAGAATGTTAGAAAGGAAGCTGATAACAAAACGAACGAAAACAAAAGTACAGCAGCATCTGTGATATTCAACCATTTATACATTCACGTGTCTATGCGTATTAGAACTAAAAGCGAAAGGCTTTCCTTTCCCTTTTCATTGACAAATATTCACATGTGCAATGCATATTTGTTTACATAGAGGGAAGACGAAAATTACTGACATTAACAAAGGTGATAAAAAAAAATGAATAAGCACACATAGACGCGCAAGCCGTCTAGCATGACAGGAAGAAGAGGGGTGTGGTTCTTACAGTTGAGGTCCATGTACCAGGCGTCGTTGCCATACTGGTATTTCCAAATGGTCTGGCCGATGGAGCACACCAGCGAGATGGCCAACAGACAGCCGAAAAGAACAAGGATCTGAAAGTTTGTGATGCGCTCCACGTTGGACAGCTTTAGAGGAGGGCGGGTGGAGTTCTGAAGGAAACAGATCTGATTAAGGACTTGATGACATTCACATACTGCAGGCAATAAAGTTGTGGTTGGATGTGGATTGAGTGTAAAACTAAATTGTGTTGCATGTGCTTATTAACATCATGGCTACAACAACTTTTTGTTCTTTAACCATTTTCACATGTAGATGCTATACTTGTCTCATGACCAACGTGGAGAATACAATTATAAAGAACTCATTGGGTAGACACACCTAAATAAGAGCCTTGTAGACTGAATGTGAGAAGTGAATGTGCACAAGTCCTGATGCTGGATTTCAAGTTTGACCATAGGGTTCGGTAGAAAAACGCATCTCACCTGCATGAGTTTGGTATCATGGCCTGTATAAACCACAATACCATGAATCCACTGTGTGTTCCTGAGCTGAGCTCCTCTCAACAAAATCTGATCTGGACCCAGTGGTACAGTGCTAAGTAAAAAACAAACAAACATGATAAGAATAACAAATCAGTTATTTCTAGTTGAATAAACTATGACAGAATTTGCCTTTTTGGGCAAACTATTTAAACATATTCATTCCCCAAACCACAACTGGTCAAGCGTACAGACCAAATTCTATCAAACTACTATCTACCAACAGCCCAAGCTCATGCCAGGGTTGGGCATGGTTTAGTCTGCATAAGGCCTGTGGTATACTTCTTTTTTTGACGTGTGCGCAAGCGTACGCGTATACTTCCTTCAAATAATAGGCGTTCACACAAAGCGGGCTAGAATGATACGACAATACGCTTAGCAACAGACACCCAATCAAAAACTGAACAGCGCTTACCTCATTTCACAAGCTGTGCACAGTCACAGAAACTCAGAGTGCTATGAAAACAATAGTTTTAGGTTTTTTCGCTTTACGTCTTAGGAGGCTTTAAACAGCCAAAAAGGATTTGTGAGGCGTCGGAACAACAAGGTATATACAATAAAGGGGTGAGCGCCCTCTTGAGGGGGACACTATATCGCAGTTGACATCAGAGGACACAGATCTGCTTCTGTGCTGCACACGTTCCTAAGTCCAAATGCATGAAATCACAGATACAGTACAGATAAGTATATTTGTGGATTGTATATATGCATAAGGATGAGTGCATTTGTAAATAGAGTGCGTGTGGATTGCTGTGTATGTGTGGATCTCTCGCGTGCATTTGTGAATTACAGTGTGTGAATGTGGATTTTACGTGAATTTTGGGGAGTTTTTGATACGGTTTTCACCCCATATTACACTCCTCAATTGAACTGTCTAACAAAGTCAAGTTAAATCAGACACTTCACAGTTTCAACCACTTCTTTCCTCAAGACAAATTTCGCCTTCAAACTTTTTCAGTCTTACTGTTTGTTCACACCAGACGCAAATTAAGCGTTAAGCGCGAGTGATTTACATGTTAAGTAAATGCAAAGACGTGATATACATTCTGCGGTGCGATTCTGCAGCGCGAATTACAAGTTGCGTATTGAACGTTTTACGGGCATAACGCGTGATCCGCGCGGATCGTGCGAGTTTGAAACATTTTTACTTTGGCAGAAATTTGCGCCGCCTTAACCAATCAGGAGATGTTAGTGACGTGATTGTGACGTAGTGAGCGGATGCAGAAATACAAAACAACAATGGATTTTGTACCATTTGTACCCTGTTTGTTTTGCGCAAAGAGACTGGAGCCGCCTAGCAGAAGCCCCTTCCATGACGAGAATTTGCGTCTGTTGTGAAGTGAATTTCAAGCATGAATGAAGTGAATTTCACGTGCGAATGAAAAGAATTTCATGCGCGAATGAAGCGAGTAAACTCAAAAATGTTCAAGCGTACAACTACGCACGAACAGTGCGATTTACCGCGTTTGGTGTGAACGCTCTATTACACTAGCTCTCTCACCTGTGTCCATCCGGGCGAATATTTCCCACAAACTCATACAGGTGTCTGTTGGGACTCTCACATTCCATCCGTCCAGACAGACGCATCAAACTGTCAATGTCTTTAATGTCAGCGGTGATCTGTAGACCCTGAGTATGCAAAAACATTGTCTTACACAAAAGTAATGAGATGATAACATTTAATCGTATGAGTATCAATTACCTTGAAGAACCGCAGGTATGATAAGAAATAATCAATGTAAAATCTTACCTGTCTGATCTTTAGATTTGTCTCTCCGTCCAGATTTGAGGTTTCTATGTAGCACATTCCTTGAGGTTCACTAAGGTAAACAGCACAATTATGAGAATGGAAATTTCAATTTACAATAAAGGTATAGCAGGGGGTTGGCAGAACAATCTACATCTAAACATAGTTATGAAAACTGACAAAAAAGCAGATGGACAAAGCAACAAAAAAATAAAATCTGCATTTTAGGTCGACATGAAATGGGCAACCCATTTTACTTTCATAATGGTACCAAAAGTATATTATAAAAAATAATGTAGTGCTAAACCTGATTTGAGTTTGTTAAAACAAGTCACAGTAGATATTGGCTATTGGTTAACATCATCCAGCAAGTGACATCAATAAAAAGGACAAGGCACAGTTACAAGTTACAGTTACAAGACGACAAACTGTTTTTTCTTTGGAATATCAAGGCCCATTATATTGACAATACTACCAATAAAAGTCCATTAGAAAAGTAAATAGAGTAAATTTCATGTTGACTTTAATTTAATGCAACATCCTACTGTTAACATAGTCTTAGACTAAATAAACCACTCCAAGATTTCTTAGAAAGTAACACACATCATTTAGAATAAGACAAAACCAAACAGCAAAATGAAAGCCACTCAACGAAAGATGCCTTGTTGTGCTTAAACACTACAAAATTATTATTTTCAGTCAAGGCAACAGAGTGCACAGCACATGCTTCAAAAACAGCATCAAGCATCTCAGCTCTAATGGAACTTTCTTAGAGGGGTCATATGGTGCGAATATGTGTTTTTCTGTGTCTTTGGTGTGTTATAAGTTCCCCTTGCATGTATTAGACACGTAAAATGGTAAAGGATAAAGTGTCGGTACAAAATATGCATTCTATCTAAAAGCGAATGCTCACCCAGACCTGCATGAAACGCCTCGTGTAACCACACTCCCTCAAATCTACATCAGTTTGTGGAATGATTTGACTAAGACCGCCCAAATGTATACGCAAGTAAGGTGGGCGTACCTGTCAGTACAATTGCTTTGGAACCTGATGATCACAATCGCTACGCACTGGTTAACTGACCAATCATAGCAAACCTCGCTTTTCAGAGCGATGAGCTTTGTAAAAAATGTGTGCATTTAATAAAGGCGGGGCAAAGAAGAGATACAAACGTGCATGGTATGTGGACAGCATTTTTTAACCTTAAATCGTGTGTACACATTACATTGCTTAAATGAATGTTATCGTTTGTTTTAGATGTAATGCAGTGTCATATGACCCCTTTAAATCCATAATTTTACATGCAGCCAACCGACATCTTTGTTTATGGCTGTGCATTTTGCCGTTTCAATTTTTAGTGACACCCAACAAAGGAAAGATGGAGCACACCAGACAAATTATCTGAGAAGAGCAGAAGCAGGATACCGAGCACACAGGGCCTAAGCTGTTCCACAGTTATCCAATAATGAAAGTGAAATTAAGTTTCCAGCAGAGTGTTCCAGAGTTGAGAGCATTACACAAACGCCTCAACTTTAGTTGATACAAAGCATTTAGTCATGTCCACAACGTAATCCCTTCAAACATCTCAGATTCTCGTGTAGCAAGAGGATTACTAGAAAGGTTAATCACAATACTGTGCATTGTAATAATGCGGTGATATGACAGCATGCAGGTCCTGCTGAAGCCATGCATTGTGATAACAGCCGTGACATTTACAGTATTCAATGGGCCTTTCTCTCCATGAGCGTTAAAGAACGTTTTGTTTTTCTGTGTGACCTAAAGAATCTTCAGTAGTAAACAACACTGACGGCATCTAAAGTTACAGAAAGCAGCTGATCTGTATTTTCAGTTCAGGCCAGTTAACCCATTTTGACATGGCTTACAAAATATTGATTGATTAAAATATTTAAAATTATTTTGCTGAAGATTTTATTTTAAAATATCATTGCAAATTGACACAACATCTGTTATGTTTAAACGTAGAAACATATTTTGAGCTACTTGGTTACATTGTCTGTTTCATCAAGTATTTGGATATTTTTGAAAAAAAAACTGTAAACAAATACCAATATATCTCCCAAATACTAAATCAGAACTATTGAGATATATTTGAAGTCCTAACATCTAGAAATATCAGTCAGAGCACAGCGTTAAAACTAAAAATATATAGCTATGATGTAAATAGCAAACAAACAATCGGCAGGTTAAAAAAAGGAACTGAACTGAAATAACAATGTATTCAAATATTTTCCGCCTGTACATCGCCCCCCTCCCACATGCACACCGGAGGCGTTCCTGACCTGGAGGACAGAATGATGAGGTCGGCCGGGAGGTGATCTCCATTGGCTGCTCGAACTACCTCCCCTACCGACACCTTAATTTACCCAGCAGCCCCGGCGAGACGGGAATGAGTCGAGTGAAGTCAGGAGAAGGTTGTTGATCATGTGAGGTGGGAGGGTGGAGACGAGAGGAGGGAGAGGAAGGAAATGACGGAAGATGAGATGAACAGAAGAGGGCGAGCACACAGACCAAAACAGGGAGAGACACAAACACACACGTTTAATCATTACTGGGGAAAAAACACAATGCCACACCCCTCATCCACTCCTCAAAATCCATCTGAGCCAAACTGTAAACCAAATTAATCAATAGTAGGGGGAAAAATTTGGGGAATAAAATGAATCAATGATGCAAAAGCACAGAGGCATCCAAGCTTAATATCCTTAACTCAAACTTTGGTCAAATTGGTGCATGCCCAATGGATTTTGAAAGTGAAAAGGACCACAGATTCCTCTCATCAGTTTTTATCAGAACAAAGATCCTCAAAAGGAAGTGCTAATTCTGACATTTTGGCGATGGCTAAAACAGGTCTCCACATATTTTTGGCCATGTAGGAAATGCTACAAAATCCTTGCATTTCCTATAGACTCCACTCTACTTTATTGTCATTGATTTTATTTTAAGCATATGAATTATCACTTCCTTTGGGTGTTGAATGTGAGAGAGGAGCATAAGAACAGACAGGGACCCCATAGGTGGAGTTGACTCGTCTACCTGGATGAGAGGAGTATAGAATCTGCTGGTACATAATCTTTGCCATTTATTTTAACTATGTCTCCAACCATAACCTGTAAAACACAAACTAATTATCAATTTTAATGCAATGAATTGATTAACATTGCAATGAAGTGAGAGGAGCCCCTGGTAAGATCAGAGAAATAATATATTCATTGAGGACATCCATTTATATTTAATGTATTAACTATTTAATGTATTTTGGTCTGTATACAACCCTTTGAAACTTACATCAAAATTTGATCTATGTTGTTCTTTGTGAAATTCACAAATAAACAAGAATTTGCATTTGATTATCATATTAGTCGTGATTGGAGGAAGATGCTTCATAGTTATTCTGAATCTACATGGATAGAGACTTTATGATATGCATAAGCTGAAATGCACTTATATTTAGTGGCCTCCACAAGTCTGAGATACTATTGGTTGCTTCTATTTTGCATTTATTTTCATTTAAATACATTCTTAATTATCAATTACAAATTACTGTAACATAATCATATTGTTTCATTGAAAAAAATTATATAACTTTCATATTGAACACACAAAGAATGTGTATGAATTGCAGTATTTTTTCTGGTACAACTGCTTTGATGCTATATGTAAAAAGCGCTATAAAAATACAATTAAATACTTTGCAAGTACATGTTTGTACAAAACATCATCTCAGCATGATAACAGAATTTCTTGTGTGAATCAATTAAAGAAAATCAACTGTAGAAAAGGAGGAAACATAATCTAATATCACAAATGTAATGATGCTCAGATATAAAAAGGGTTCAAGCTGAGTTAGGTTGAGAAAGCATATTAGTGAGTCATCGCCATGACATCACATCCTGTTTTGCGAGGCAGTCAGGGCACAGGATAGCACGCTCTCACAGCTGTGTGTAAATGTAGCAAACAATAATGAGCGTCCAGTCATCTGGTAATTATATCTACAGCCATTTTCCTTATCTTTCACCTCATAATTACCAACCGTGTGATTCTGTTATTGTTATTAACTCTAACACATTTAAAGCTGCTCTTTCTCTGCCCGTATCAGGATCACTATGGCGACCGCAAGCAAGCGGTGGCCTGGTTGGATTCTATTTCTTCATTTGGACCTGAAGTGCAGAAAAACATCAAAGGCCTGCATCTGTTTTCCTATATCAAACCTGCTCTGATTTACACCAGACAGCATCCTTATGCGCAGACACATCTTTCACTCTTTCTAAGAATATGACTTGTTCTCATGTTGCAATCGCCGATGTCAATGAGTATAAGAAATACCATCTGCTGTTGTACCTTCTCCCAGTGTACAATCTCCCAAGCTCCGTTCCGTAATACTGAGAGAGAGAGAGAGAGAGAGAGAGAGAGAGAGAGAGAGAGAGAGAGAGAGAGAGAGAGAGAGAGATCATGGGTGACCACCAAAAGAAATCTGTGAGGGTACAGCAAGAAGATGTGAAAGATGTCTTACCTTGCGTCTTTTTCTTGTTGACGACATTGTCTGCTTTGTGACGTTTCTGGGGAAATAAAAAAACAAATGACATGAGACCGAATGAAAGAAACTATAAATAGCTCGATTCATAAGAGCTCGATTCACATATACATTTGTGCTTCCACTTCCGGCATTCTCCCATTACATCATCATCATAAAAAAACAAATGACATGAGACCGAATGAAAGAAACTATAAATAGCTCGATTCATAAGAGCTCGATTCACATATACATTTGTGCTACATTTTCCGGCATTCTCCCATTACATCATCATCTTCCTGGCTTTAGTTACATGAGACAGACCTTGAGGATGAGTAAATGATGACAGAATTTCATTTTGGGTGAATTATTGCTTCATATGTCCTTTGTGGTCCCAACAGCTTCATGTTCCTAGAATTTAAAGATCTCCTAATCATTACAGGGCACTATTAAATGGACCCTCTCTCACTCTCCTAGTTTCTCTTTTTTCCTCTCTCCCGCCTCCCCCATCTCTCCCAGTTATGTGCTCAACGTTTAAATATGAAAAGCGCCCCCCCTTCGTGTTACCGCAGAGTTTACTGAACGACATCACGTGACCTCTTTTCTGACTCTGCAAGGGCAGAGAAAGTAATACTAGTCTGCAATCCATTCATCATCCACGCCGGCTCTGGTGTCGCATTGGGAAACTTTCTCATTCTCGTTTCTTATCCCTCGCTTTTCCTTCCTTCTGTGGAGACTGAGCTTTGTGTTAAAGTGATGATGTGATTATGCATCTAATCTTAGAACCCTGGGGCAAGGTTACTGCCTGCTTATCTGTAGTGAAAGCAAACACTTTCTTCATAATAAAGAAGCCCTCATGGAAAAAGGAAACAGCTGTTTGGTTTTGGTGATAAGTGCTTACATTAGTGAAGTACAGCGGCCTAGGCAGATGATAAGCAAAGAGCACCAATGCGTCACCTCTTGTCTTTGAAACAGGGATTAAGAGGAATTATGGATTAAGTGCTTCTAAAACCGAGAAAAGAGTACCAAATCAAAACTGTATTTACAAAAACTGTCATGTACTAACCCGGAAAATGAAATATCAAAGTGATAGTTCACCCAAAATGAAAATTCTGTCATCATTTACTCACACCATTGTCGTTTCAAACCTGTATGACTTTCTTCCATCTGCAGAACACAAAAGAAGATATCTTTGTCGAATGTTGTTAACCGGCACCCATTGACTCGCATTGGTTTTGTGTTCATACAATAGAAGTGAATGGGTGCTGTTAAGTTACCAACTTTCTTCCGAATATCTTCTTTTGTGTTCTGCAGAAGAAAGACATCCACGAAACATCACAGACCCATATAAAGTGCTGCACCGGGCGTTCTGACCACATCATCCAGCTCGACGTGATCAGATGGCCGTCCGGAGGGAGACGGGGAGCAGGCTCTGATTTCAGGGCTCACAGCACAATGGTGAATCAAATTGGGTTGGTGGTTTCGTCCCTGCACTCACTCCTTCATGTAAATTTCCGTGTGAATATATTTACAAGCCAAATAAGCTGAAAGTTCTTTTTACCTCCAGACCAGAAAAGCGTATTGACTGGAAAGTCTTTCGGCTAATGGAAGTGAGACGTATACGTGATCTCTTGATTCCGAATTATCAGCAAGAGTAAAAAAGGGTAAACTTGAGCGCAGGCTAAAAACCGACTCGGATAATGTAACAGCTGTGAAGGGCAGAAGAATAAAAGCTACAGAAAGAAGTTTTCTCTTATTACACACTCATTAATACTCATCCTGTCCGGCATCAGTGCAATATATTTACGATCAATTATTTAAAAAAGGAAAAATGTCATTTGTATTTCTTAATGCTTATGTTAACCTTAAAACAAAGAAATAAACACATTAACAGAACGCTGATGTTGTTGTCTAACAGAGCTTCCAGATAAGGTTCAATATCCATGCTTGTGGTCAGCATTTGCATAGATAAAAAAACAAAGTACCAAAGGAGTGCTTACGCTCTTCAAATTGATCTTAATGGTTATATATGCCTGGAATACAATCGATTTTTCCCAGTCAATTTGACATTGATCCAGCTATAATCAGGTACAGACATACGTCAGACGTCTACTCTACACATGCTAATAACATTATAGTGTACCACAGTGGCGATCCGTGACACCTCTTCAGGGGAAGCAGTAATGCGAAGCTCGGCAAAACATGTATTTAGCCTGTCATGTGCATCACCCATCAGGTCAAAATACGTGCCTGCTGCAGACGCGTCAAAAGGGTTTTTAATAAGAGAGACGCTTGCGTTTGCTAGATACTCGCTTAGTCTCATGTGTAACCAGAGTTTTATCATAAACCATTTAGACGAGTCTAGAGCAGGCACGTATTTTGACCTGATGGGTGATGCACATAGGTTCATGTGAAGCGTTGAACACGTATTCTGAAGTCCTGCTTCCCCCGAAGAGGAGACACCGATCGTCACTGGTGTACCACAAGATGCACAGTATGTTGATATGTTTTTATCATGCCGTTGCACCAAAAAATTATTAAAATATTCTAACCAGGTCCTCTATAAACTCTTTCACTGCTGCCACCGCCAGAATGAAAAGTAAGGGCACCAGTGTAGTCCATCGTCCTGTCGGTGAAACATCAGGGATTTGCTGTGGAACAAAAAGACAAAATCAACATGGTTGAAAGCGTACAAAAGTACACAAATGTCATTTTGCTACTGTGATAAACTGCTCTTGTTTTTTTCTCATGGATCATAACACTGGCATGGACAAGAGCCACTGTTTAGCATTTTAACATCCAAATTTCTGATCTTTAAAGCAATGTGAATTGTGAAAGCACTGTTTGAATAAAACTAAAAACACAATTTACACACCAGCACCCAGCATCGTATACAGAGTACTGAGCATTCTTGCTTATCTTAGCAACAGGATTTCACATATTGTTGCTGTCCTTCCGAAACATCGGGTGCCCAAAATTTGCAGTTTTTCACGACAGTTCAAAATCACTGTCCTTTTCCAATGATTAAATAATGTGCTGTCAAAGATAACAAGCATTTTGTAATAACATATTTCTGTTAGTTATTTACAGCCCACACTGACAAACATGAAGGGTGACTGATAACAAAGATTTACAGCAAAAAATTAACATAACAAAATATGAAGATATGTTGCAGAAGGACAGCAGCGATATAATCCTATATAATACTTCAGTTGTGCAGGCATTACAGCCTTATATTTATTTTATAATTCGCGCTACTAGTTCATTAAACTTTTTTTATTTCCCTCTTGATTTTTCACGTAGCTCACAGTGCTTATGTAAAGAACCTGATCACGCTTGGTACGTGTCACAAACAGATAAGCTGCGAGTGGTCTGACGGGTTCAGCGAAAGGCCAGTAATGCAGAGACATACAATAGGAAACATGAAACGGATTCCTTTTAACCTGATGCCTACACCTTCCCTTGTTACTTTACATATCAATTAAACTAGAGAATATGTTCAACGTAAACCACAGCACACAGCAGTCACATAGAAACCCAGAGCGGTTTCTCATACAACCTCATATGAAACATTTTACGCATATTTCAGTCCAAAAATAAGAGAAAAAACAATTAATTGTATTTTCCAAAATAATGCTAATGTAATTTTAGATTTACTGTATAAAGAATAAATAAGTAAAATAAAAATTATATATAGACTGTATGTGTGTGTGTGTGTGTCTGTATATATGTATAAAGAAAAGGAAATATCCATATCTACAGTATATATCTCCGTTATCTATATATATTATTATACTGACAATGCAAAAAAGATTATCTTTTTAATTGATGGTTATGTTTGGCAAACTTGCTCGTACGTCACTATTTTCTAAAATACAATAAAAGACTGTATGCGTGTGTGTGTGTGTGTGTGTGTGTGTGTGTGTGTGTGTGTTTGTCTGTATATATGTATAAAGAAAAGGACATATCCATCTCTACAGTATATATCTCTGTTATCTATATATATTATTATACTGACAATGCGAAAGAGATTGTGGTCCTAAATGTATTGTATGCTCATTTTAATTTTATTTTTATATGGGGTTAAATATGCCCCAGACAGGCTTTTTAACAAACTTCATAAAGTATTCCCAGTCAAGCAAAGTGAATGCCTCGCTGTGCACATCCAAAACACTTTGTAAGTGTGATGGCAATAAGCAGTTTTGATGAAACAGCATTCATAAAGATCAGATGGTTACCTTGGCCCCGGTGTTAAAAACAGTAATCCTGTCCCTGCAGTTTTTCCCTCCCTCAACAAAAAAAAAAAATCTGCTATATCTTTAAAAAACAAGATAGATTTACATACAGCAACCTGTAATCTCTCAAACAACATCAAGCAGATTGTATATATCTATTTAATTGATGGTTATGTTTGGCAACCTTGCTCGTATGTCACTATTTTCTAAAATACAATAAAAGTCTTAAAGCTCTAAGCACAGTGATCCGGGAATCCACAGGCAGATGCTTATCTGTGATCATGAGAGCTGACAGCTCTAATCTCTCCAGCCTGTCATCTGTTCTCCTGCCCCGGGGGTTGAAGAGACAAAGGACTTACCTGCAGCAGAGCAATGAAGAGGAAGAAGGAGTTGGCCGCTCTTCTGAACTGAGAGTGGAGGAACCGAGGCAGGAACGTCAGCACATTGTACTTGGCGGTGCTGAATGAGAGACAGATGCAGATTAAGAGAAGACCATTAGAAAGGGAGTAATAAGGAGACAATGTAAAATAGTCACAATATAACCACAATCATTTTCATGATGGTAAGGATTCTGTCTTACACAGGAAGTAAACAGTAAGAACAGACTCAGCAGTCATATTTCATTTGTTGGTCCTGTTTTTTTACTTCGTCACTGTTAAATCATAAATAGGGATAAAAATGGCACCCGGCACATATAACCACCAGAAACAGCACAAATCATTTTTCCTCTGCCCAGTCCAGACTCCCAGTGCCAGCCTCAGCCACAAACAAACAGTGAATGATGGAGAGAGGCACTAAATGACCATAAAGAACAGCTAAGTTTGAGAAAGAGAGAGAAAGGGAAGGGTTGAAAAGAGCTCAGCGTTTGAGAGAGCTATGGTGTGAGCTTGCCAGAGCCACCGTCTCGTAGTATCCAGACTGATTTATGCTCACATTAGGACAAAGACAGAGAGGCCACTTTAGAACGAGATAAACGCCCCACTCTGAACTCTGACATCTTCATCTTTATCCTCCCACTCACCAATAGAGCAGACCACCGAGAGACACTCATCTCAATGGCCATTTTCATCACCAATGATTTTTTACATGTTATCATCACTCGTGACAATTCTCAGTACATACTTAAAATGGGTGAATTATATGGACAAGTAAAAATTGTGTTAATTTTCACCTCAAAATAATTTAATATTTCTGTTGAGCAAATTAACTTTAAATGCTTCAGTTGGACAATTGTTTTGTATTACACATCTTTATTTTTACCATATGTAATGATAGGTGTTGACTCTGGCGGAAGCAGCAGGAAGCTTTCACACATAACAGAAAATCGTGTGAATTTTAACATCACAGAACACTAAACACATTTATGTCCTTATCTCTCCTTCTGCTTAGAAACACACATACATTTGCACTTTATTTGAACATTTACTGTCTAAATCTAGTCATGAGAGCAAAGCATGCTGGGTACTGAATCCTGATATTCAACACCATGTTATTCTATGCATCCTCGGCTTTTACAAACTACAGACTGTACTCTATATCCGAGAGTAAGGAGAAACATTTGTTTTGAATGATGATATAAATCATAAATTGAATAATATCTTAAATTAATAATTGGTGAAATATGTTAAAATAAGTTATTTAATTTAAGTAAGCATGTTAAAATGTATCAATTTAGGACATCACTCTGATCGTCTAAAACGAAGATTATTGTATGTATTTGGTGTAATACAGTGTGTTTACGCGGTTTACGGTTTCACATACCGTGCGTTACTGTTGGCTCCTCTGTGACCCGCCATTCTGAAACGCCTCTAAACTCATCATTGTGAAAAGCGCCGTGTGCTCTGATTGGCCAGCTACCCAGTGCGTTGTGATTGGCCGAATACCTCAATCATGTGGCGGAAATGTACGTCTTCAAAATATATCGACAGCTGATACTGTCACCGGTCCCATGTGAGTTCAAGCTCGAATATGATCCAGAAAATGCATTTGACCAAGCGGATTAATCAACTTTGCCAGCGAGACTGCCAGCAGAGCGTAATAGATCAGTGTGTTTTTTTTTTTAAAGACTATTAGGTTTACCAATTAGCTAACTATAGCTAACTTCTTGAGCAGCCTTTGATGCTGTGTCTCGACGCAACGCGACAAAGTCAATAAAACATATCATAACGTGGCATTTGTTGCATCGAGCGGGGACATATAACGATTTAAATTGACTTTTTTCATGTAACTTCATGCTGCAGGGGAGAACAGCCAGAGGACACCACAGCGAGAATCAACACGCCTTCTTTCTTTGCGTATATATTTAGGGTGGTGTTTAATTTAGGGTTCAATGCTTCTCACGAATTGACGTGGAAATGAGGGGGCGTGTTTAAACAAGGCGTTTTAGGCAGGTTTGGATGAGCCTCAACTTTAAAATAAAACATCTCTTTTGGTTTGAGCAGAGCCGGACAGTAACGGAGTACATTTACTCGAGTACAGTACTTAAGTACAATTTTGAGGGATCTGTACTTTACTTGAGTATCATTTTTGGGGAGTACTCATGACTTTACTCAAGTAGATTTGAGAGGCAAATATTGTACTCTTTACTCCGCTACATTTCTATCCATAACCGTAAGTACACGTTACTTCTAAAAAGGAAAAAGAAAATCTCGGAAACCACCAATTTGTTTTTTCCCTCTCAAACGTGATTGGATTGTGCAGGCGCCACTTATTGGGCGAGCCTATCAGCAACAATCACTCAGACCTCAGAGCTCTATCATTTGCTGTACACAGCTGTCAATCATCTCACGTCTGCATGACACGTCCTGTGTACACTTCCTCATTCAGGACATCCACGATGAAGCTAAAGTGACATTTCTTCACCAAAACAAGAAGCTAATAAATGCACGATGGAAGAATATGTGTTTTGTGTGTATTTTCATGCGATTTGGGGGTATTTTTATCCGAATAAAGAATAAAGGTAAGGGAAGAGTAGCCAATAGCGTCATATAAAATGCTAAATATAACATGAAATGAACTTGAAAACATCGCGACCGGTCAGCTGATTTTCTTTAATCATTATTATTTTCTCTTCTTTGCTCTATGCTGCGTGTATAACACGGTCAGGTTCAGAGGTGTGTCAGAACATTGCTATATCGCCTTCTTTGCTGTTTTAGGTTTATTGATTTCAGGGGCGGCGTTTGTGTATGGCCCTAGCGTTCAGAAAACATTGTTGAAACAAAGTACGTGTGCGTAATGAGACTGATTAAAGATAATTAAACTACTTTACACTGATGTGTACATGTAGCATAGGCGTCGGAAGCATATTTGAGAATGTATAAACACCGTTAAGTCACATAGCGTCATTGACGTATAGTCGGTAAGACCGAAGATATGTAGTTTTGACGTGACATCATCGTAATGTTGGTTCGAAGCTCTTTTTGGCTAAACTCGTTTGTCTGCATTTTCCACATTTAAGATCATATACAGGCATTTATTTTCAATAAAACAAAGAAACTGCTTACAAAATGCCTAACAGTGGTTTTGGAATCAAGTGTGAGGTTATGGGTAGTGGGGATGGTCTTTATTTTCCCAATTAGTTTGCATCCATTTAATAATTTTAATAAATCGAATAATTTACACTATTGTTATTGTATTTCATTCATAATGTAAAACGCTATCTGTGAAAAATTTTAAAAATATATTGTACGGAAAGACATAGCGCAGTCGCAGTTTAGGCTATTATGTATTTTGCGATTTGCCACTAGCTATGCCAGGATTAGCTTAAAAATGAAAAGAATCAAGGCTTAACAACCCTGCGACAAGGTAAGACATGTTTTATATTTAATCTTGTTTGCTGAATCTGATCAATGGTTGGTTTATATTTTAGTCTCATAGTCGATTAACGTAGTCGTTGGTGGTGGTTATGACAACATCTGGCTGTGGGTTATTTTTTACTACTTTAAGTTTTGTGGTTACATATATGTGGTATCATTTGGTTCGTTTTTGTATGGTCTGAGGAAATTTCGCCATACCCTAGGTTTTGATGAAACGCCACCACTGATTGATGAAAAAACAGAGAAACTCACATGTACACACAATTGTTAGCTGAATTGTATTTTCTAATATTACTCATTAATGTAAGCCGAGTATTTGCTTTGATGTTCTTGAGTATGCGGTGTGTTGTTTAAAACTGTTCGGTTCAAATGTGGGTGCAAAAAATCCATTAAAACTCTAGCAGAGGTGAAAAGAATAAAGCATGGTAAAAAGATTAAAATTACTTTATTTTACTTAAAATTCCTTTAACATTCTCCAAGGTATTAACATTAACATTTTTCATAACTCCATGTAGGACGTTTCTGTACATAAATGTAAGCACTGTGGCAGTAGTAATGCAATATTTAGAAAATGTACTCTTGTACTCTTGATACTCAAGTACTTTTAAAAACATGTACTTCAGTACTTTTACTTAAGTACACATCTGACTGTAGTACTTTTACTTGTACTTGAGTAAAATTTAGCAAGGGGTATCTGTACTTTTACTCAAGTAATGAACCTGTGTACTCTGTCCGCCTCTGGGTTTGAGACTTTCGTTTTTGCAATTTTACGTGTCTAATATATAAATTAACAACTTGTAACACACCAAAGATACAGGATAACACGAAATGGCGTCACATGACTCCTTTAAACATTTAAGTGATTTCTTTTACATTTAGATCGAGGTTGAACAATAAGCACACACGCATGGTGCACAACCTGAGAGACCGTGAAACACTGTAACATTGAAAGTGATCCCTCTTGTCATCAGTGTTTCACTGATAAGACTTCACAGAGATCCTTATCATAGCACAGCGTACTGCTCACGTACCACAGCAATTAGCAGCACCGCATGAGATGGAAAGTTCGGTCAGATGCCTGTTGTTCTCTCTTTCTCCACTTTCTCATCCTGAGATTGCTGATACTTTGCCAGGTGGATGCAACATGCAGCTAGCAGCTGCTTTGAGAGTTTTCGAAATTAAACTGGTGTGTTGCTGGGCAACGAAACTCATGGAGTCAGCTGTGGACTAATGGTTAGAGCGTTGGGCTTGTGGTCAGAAGGTTGCCGGTTCTAATCTCAGTGCCAGCAGGTCATGACTGAAGGGCCCTTGAGCAAGGCACCTTACCCCTGATTGCTCTGCAGTAATGTTCCACTGTATAAAACTACTTGTAAGTCGCTTTGGATAAAAGCGTCTGCCAAATGAATAAATGTAATGTAAAAATGTAATGGAGGATGCTGATAGTCGAAGTGTAGGATCTCAGTCATTGCTCCTCACCTTTTGTCTTAGCACCATCTGTGCTCATACTCATAATCTAACACACACTTTCTTACTTGGCCTGAATTTGTGTATTTTCCTGTGCAAATCAGATTTTGCCAACATTGGGAACAAATGATGTTGGGTGGTATGATATTGGCTAGCAAAACCAACACAATGATATAGCAGCAATGTGCTTATATCCAGTCTGTTTTTTGTCTACCAAATAAAAAAATAAAACAGACTTAAAGTGATAGTTTACCCCATTGTCATTTCAAACCGTTTGACTTTCTTTCTTCCGCAGAACACAAAAGAAGATATTTTGTACTTTTGTATGGACACAAAACCAATGCAAGTCAATGGGTGCCAGTCAACAATAATTCTTCAAAAATATCTTATTTTGAGTTCTGCGAAAGAACGAAAGTCATACTGGTTTAAAATGACATGAGGGTGAGTAAATGATGACAGAATGTACATCTTTGGGAGAACTATCACTTTTAAAAGCAACAAAAAATAATAAATGTATGTATTTGGGAGAAAGAGTTATCCAGAGTGTATCTTCTGATTCTGTTTTTCCTGATTCTCATCACAATGTGAAAGCAGACACGCTCTCTCCAAACAGCGCTGGGAGTTGACCTCCGTCCGTCTCTCTCCTCATTTCCTCAACACGACCTCTGAAATCAGATCGGTTTGCTTCTAGACCTCAGCTGCCTTCTTATGCCCAAGCGTTCTTATCGCTACTCATTTTCATTATGCTTTGAAACAAACATGAACCAGCACACATGTAAAAAGCTTGAGGATGCTGACTCATCAGTATGCCATTGGGCTAACTAACATAACCACTCATCAAAATGCCACCTCGGAATTCATCCGCGTGTTAATAATTTTATGGACAGGAGGTCGTGGCCTTGTTGGTGTTGGCATTTTCCGAAGGCATCAACACATTTGCTCATTGTGTATTCCTAAGGCAATGTGGGATGGAGAGCAACTATTTGTGTTCGTTTATGATAAATGAAACCAGTTGGGTGATATGGTCCTGTTGTCTTTCATGAATAAGCCATTTTTGTTAGAGGTGTGCATCCGTGTAATTTAATACAGCTTTATCTGTTCTATGCTTTCAAAAGTTTGTGTTTGTTTATGTAAAGTGTGTGAGTTTAAGTGAAATGCTATGTGATCGCTCTTCCCCACAGACTGGTTTTTGCTTGTACTACTGGAATGCTATACGGTAGGTAGGTAGTCACCTGATCATCACTGATATGCGATTTATTTTGACAGGATCATGATAGAGAGATCATTTAAACACACAAGGAAACAATACTGTAACACCTAAAGTATGCGTGCTGCTCATTTAAACGAACACGGCCGTGATAACAGGTCACTTAGCCTTTTTTCTTTTGTGACAGTCTAGTGTATTAAAAAAAACAGGCAGCACTCGTGCAGCAGGAATGGAAACATTAACCTGGACTGACAGAGGAGCTGACCGTTTAAAGCTACTGTTTAATCCATAGCATGAGACAAAGAGAGAGACAGTGTGCAGTTATCTACATCAGGCTAAAAACAGAGAAGATTATAAAGGGGCAGGACTATTCAGAGAACAGTATTAATAGAAAGTAGCTGACTCTTTTACTGACTGCAGTCGCTAATATGATCACTAGATGGAACCATCAAATAGATTCTTTACACACTAAAGGTCTGCAGACATGATGGAGAGAGCTCACGTGGATAATGTCGCTCTCACTACAGGCTGGGAGAAAATCACTTCTTACTAACTGCTCGTGTCTGCGGGATAGTGCATGTTAAACTAATCCGATTATGTTATTCACACCTGTGAGGTGACAATTTACGAGTGTAAAAATGCAAATGCATCTGCTTCACAAACACAGATCACTGGGGTGTTTTGATACTGCATCAAATACACGTCGAAGATACAGCAAAGGTGAGAATCCTGAGTGTGAAGCATCAGATGATAAGACTGCAGTATTTTCTCTCACTCTGCATGTTCTCCTCCCATCTGCTGAAAGCTGGAACTTTGCTACAGTCTCAGCAACAATTTGTCTTTTTTTCAGTTACACCGTACACACAATTGCACAAGGACGTGTGTGAACTCACCTGACTCGATTACTGCAGAACTTGGTAAACTGGGGCTGATTGATGAATATTAGCCGGGAGTCATCCTGATCTGCTAGAGAGGTCTTCTCTGAAGCGTCTTCAGTCTTTTCATAACCTGAGTGAGGAGAGAAAGAATAATGTCATACACAAAACAGCAGTAAAAAGGTCATATAAACACTATATGTTTTTGAAAATATTTAAGTTAAGTCTTAAACATACGGATACAACGGTATAAATTTTCTCAGGAGATTTTTCTTATGGTGTAGAAAATGTATTGTAAATGCTCCTGTTAGAAATCATTTCTGAAGCCATTAAATCAGCTATTGCTTGTATCGTTAAAATGAAAGAAACAACACTTGCTTTAACCATAAATTGTTTAATTAATAGTTAATTATTTGTGCCATTAAATCAATGTTGGAGTTCTGGACTGAGGTCTAAGTTGGCATACAGTATCACACCGAAAACTAAGCATACAGTATATACACTTAAAATGTACATTCTCTGCTTTTTTGTAACAACTCTTCTTGCACTAAACAGATATCTGTCCAATCAGAGGCTTCCTAGAATAAAAATGCCCCTCCTTCTTTGGTACCCATAACCAATTAGCATATCATGGGTAATGGTGGGTATGATGTAACAATACCCCCACTTAAACTTCCTGTTTCCATGAAATACATCAATATGGATCATTCTTTAGCTCCTATGGGTCTGGCATATAAGAATTGCCCTATCAACTTTACAACACAAAACAAAACAAACAACTATACGCAGTGTTTCTCATCAAACTTTAGGAGGCCCCAAGACGACTTAAAATTACACAAACAAGCATTAACACAACTTAAAATCAAGATATTTTTAATGTATTTCAGGGCAAATATACAGCTGGTATAGATTGTTAAGGGGGTGCTTAAAAATATTATGGTGGACTGAATTCTAAACTCAACCCATGGTCCCTACAGCACTTAATTCAGATGTCCAGGTGGATTAAGTCATTCGTTTGACTGGAGACAGACAGAGGAAAAAGAAATGTGTGATATTGCAGGCACACTAAACCCAAGGGACCAGATGAGTGAAAGAAGGACAGCTCAAACAGACTCTCCTGCAGGCATCCAAAAACGCACACACACACCATTGACAATACATGCTCTATTGTATTGTATTATAGGCTAATTTAGGTCATGGCATTTTCCATCACTTTTGTATACAACATGGGCTACAAACTTATTAATAACTAAGTTCTAAAAAAGTTTCTAAGCAGGCCTGCTCAAACTGCATAACACCCTGTAACCCGGATGCTGCAAATCATTTTTAGAGGGGCAGTTTGATATTACACAAAATGTACTATAATTATGTCTTTAAATAACATATATGACATTATATTTAGAAATTATAAAATTTGCCTGTTCATGACGTTTGAACGTCAAAACTAGACGGCTTATCCTCACGGAAGGGGTGCATTCGGTAAATATGAGCTAATAAAATATTTTAAATTGAAATGTAAGTCAATTTTTTTTCTCATGTTTCAAGTAGCTGTGTAATAAGCGGGATAATGTACAAGCATCGGCTGTTATCGCGAAATATTGTGTTCTTTGCCAAACTTTTTTGCCCTTGCCAATGCTTTCCTGTCAGTTTTATACCATCCTCCTGTCCCAATAAAAAGTATAAAACCCCTAAAATTATAACTAAAGGAAAATAGGGCATTACTTCCTAGAACTAATTTCAACACATACGTACGTGTGTGTGTATATTCTTTATGTAAAGCAACACCAGTTCAACAGCCAGATGAAACTTAAACTTATTTGTTTTATTATATTTAAACAGTAAAATCTCTCATAATTTTTTATTAAACCGTATATACCACGTACAAAAGGTATCATTAAATATTTCAGACGTGACTCATCCTCATGAAAGCAAGGTGTGTCGACTAAGCTCAATGGACAGCATGGACGTTTCACCTAAACAAAGTAACGTTTAAGTATTAGTATTAGTATTAGAAGTGCTTTCTTTGTAAGGGAGTTTTCCCCAAAGCTTGTTTACTTAAACCGATACAATAGGGCTGTATCTGTGAAATTATAAATGTCTCATACTAGATTCTGGATATTTCATGTAGCAGACTCACAGGCTGATGTTTCCTTGAAATGTAGAAATACAGAAAGGTTTGTGGGTTAAGATTAGGGGTTATGGGGTAGAATACTGTTTGTGCAGTATCAAAATCGTCTATGGAAAGCCCTCATAAAACATGGAAACCCAAGATGTGTGTGTGTGTGCGCGTGCATGTTTGTGTGTGTGTGTGAGACAGAGAGAGTGAAAGAGGTGTAGGCAAAAACACAGAATGAGGTATGTTGTATGTTTTAAATGAGACAGAGACATTAAGGATATAAAGTTTATGTAGAAAATTAAGCTAACAAGAAATTAAGCTAAAGAGAATTTTGGACCACAAAGATCTCACAGTGGATGGTGCTACCTGATAAACTGTAATAACAAAACAGAAACTAAGCAACAAAATGTCCAGTCACTTATCACATGAACCATTTTTTAATAAGGGTTTGGGTCAGCGTGAATCTTTATTTACATTTACATTACATTAAGTCATTTACTAGACGCTTTTATCCAAAGCGAACTACAAATGAGGTAAACAATAGAAGCAATGAGGGCAACAATTCATAAGTGCAATAAAACAGGTCTCAGTTAGCCTACCACATTTATCTTTATTTTAAAGTCCCAGTGAAATAAAAAATGACAACGCCAATTTTTTCATGAAATATCGCTGCATTTATTGTAAATAGTTTATCAATGTGGGTCATTCTCTTTTTAAAATTCGTGTGGACTTTAATCTTCAGATAAAATCAGAAAATGCACTGCCGTCCTGTAATAACTATCCATCTTAAATGACTTATGTTAGACGGCTTTGGTGGAGGATCTGTTAACTCCTCCCCTTCAAATGTCAGTCTGCTGTCAGTAACATTTCAAAATGCAACGGCAGTTTTTATACATCTAATCGTTGAGAAAGACAAAAGCCACGCCCACTATTTTTCTCATTAGAAATTCCATTTCAGTCTGAAATGTGTCAAAATACAGATGTAAAAACAATCGCAACTTCCGGTTCACAGGATTTGAAGCAACAGAAGTCTATTGTATGTCATGATTTCAACAGATGGGGGTGTTTGTGTGTGTAAATGAGAGATTCAGTTGTAGCTTCATCTAGAACAAACAATGTTCTGCTCAGTCTTCATTCATGATATCGCTTAATAAATAATTAATAAATAAATAAATAAATAATTCTTACCGCTCTGATAAATAATTTAAATGGCACACAGTTAATTGGCTGCACTCATCTCATCTCAGTCCCACTATTATTATAACAACAGATGAGAGGGACTGATCGTCCTTTCTGATCAATTGTGCCAATTGCTGACATCATCATTCACACATAAAATTGAAATTGTTTTCCGCAAGATAAGTGTCTACATTTGATTAAGGCTTCGAAATAGACTATGTTAACTCTTCATTCTCCCATGGGGATATTATACAGCCCAATATATACATATTTCTTGCATATTAAATAGACCAGCTTGTAGAAACATTTCTTATACTACAATCCAAAACTTTTGTCTCTCTATTGCCATAACTTAATGAAATATAAAAATGTGGTTTACTTTACGTTGGAGAGCTCAGAGAAACAGTGCAGCTATTCGTGCAGAGGGAGAAATGATAAGGAAATAAAGGAAAACATCTGGAACTGTAAACCATAAGGTAAACACAAAACAAGCTTTTCAGGAACAAAGCATCCCCAAAACCCCTGCAACTGATTCCTGACACCACAGGCGTAACGTCAAGGTTACACAATAGCAATCATCCCATAAACACATAAAAAACAATCACATGACAAACTGAATCCTAATCTACAGTTTGGCTTTGCAACGACAGATTTATGATATAACAGCTCATAATTTTCATTAAACTATGAACTTTGGCTTTAATTCTGCAATGATAGCAGCCATTAGGATAGCGCAAGGGATCTGATCAGAATCAAAGGCACTAGTGTTTTTAACAGGAAACAAACGCCAGGACATCGGAGTCATGGCGACTCCCAAAAAGGCTGTTAAAGGTGGTTACGACACATTTAACCTTGCGTTTATTACAACCATGCAAGATTGACGATTCGCCCATCCGCATGCTATTGCGCAACCCGTGTTGCTTTGCAACTTGAGTCAACAGATACTCTGAGGTTCACATTAACTCCTTCCATTCATCTATCCAGCCGTGACTACAAATAAAAATAATAGAGATAGTGAAGGAGTGAGAGAGAAAAAAATGAAGCGTTATTCAAAGAGCCATGATTCAGAATATGCGTAATGACGTGTCCTTGAGGGCAACAGCTGAAGGGACAAGCTGTAATCAACTCCAAGAGTTTTCAATTAAGCTCAAATACTTATGGGATTATAAACATGAGTAGTCTACGCTTTAGGGCTAAAAGAGTCCAGTTCAAACAGGAGGGATTTCCCAACAGAGATGGAGGGTGCACTCTGTAGGCGTAGAACAGTGGGCAGTGGGGCGGAAAGGATGAAGAGCAGAGGAGATACATGACATAGAGAGTCAGAAAGGAAAACGTGAAAAAGGAATTTCCAGTGGCACGGACACACGTGGCCTTGTATGAGTCAAGGGGGGCAGCCGGTGACCAGGGGATTTGATCTCAATGCTTTATCATGTTGGCAAGATTTTTTTCAGAGTGAAAAACAAAAGAGGCGGCATTTGTCAGAAAAAAGCTACCAACTTATTTAGCCGTCTTAAAAGGATGTGTTCACCTAAAAATAGGTGAACACATCCTCAAATCTCAAATCTGTATAACTTTCTTTGTTCTGATGAATACAGAGAAAGATATTTGGAAGAATGTCATTAAGCAAACAGATTTTGGCCACCACCGGTTCAAATCTCTAGTGACTAAACTGTCACTGATTCTCGTATTACACAAACACAACTTCCAGTAACCACAGCAGTGTGGGTCAGTTGGTACGCAGTTCATTGATGCAATCTGAAGGAAATGTTGAGCAGCTTTCAGATGTTTCATTCTTATACATTTACACACTCCAAGTATTCAATAATAATGCGTTGGATTCAAATTCAAACTAAATACATGTGTGTACGTAGCTGTTCAAAGGGCCAAATATATCCCCAGAAATCTGACCCACAGATCATTTTAAGCCTCTCTGACCGGATGTGGCTCCCCTAGCGAATGAAATACCCAGCGGGCCTGTGTGGAGTAAACATGACCAAGAGGAAGCTCCTTGCTAAAACAGGAAAAGACTTGGCAGAGCCGGGTAATTTAAATGACGAAAAATGCAAACAGTGTAATGAAAAGCTGGCGCACGGAAATAACCCGGTTGTTCTGTGGTGAGACACCTTGACCCACTTCCTCCAAAGACTAAAACTTTGTCATCATTTACTCACCCTCTTGACAAAATTGATAAATGAAAACCGTAGGTCCCCATTGACTTGCATTGGCTTTGTGTCCATACAATAGAAGTCAACGGGGGTTTTTGGTGTCCAACATTCTTCAAAATATAATCTTTGGTGTTTTGCAGAAGAAAGAATGTTATGCAGGTTTAAAATGTCAAGTAAATGATTACAGAATAATTTTTGGGTGGGTGAACTACTCCTTTATTCCTGTGCCTGTGGGTAGTAGAAGAATTAAGAAAATATTTGTGTATAATTTCTTTAAAAACCCTACAGCCATCACATGGCAAAATAAAACAGGTCTGTTAGCAATTTACTCGCACTTCCTTTCACTATTCATCTCTAAATCACAGCACTTATGGTGCTAAAAATAGCCCCACCCCACCTCCATGTTATGATCAACAAGCCACCACACGATCCACGTCTGGCCATCCCAGGCTAGTTACGCAACATGCCAAACCAGATGACGACGCAGGATCAGAGGCTTACTGGATTCCCTAATGCTCAGGAGGAACTTTCCAATGGCACAGGCCGCCCAGCTGGAGCACTGTTAGCTCTCATAAACGTAATCTGGCGTGACACCGGTGCTAATCCAGCAAGTCCTCTAAAGGTGCTGATTATAAGGCATGACTGGCCATTGAACGCAGCAGATGCTAGCATCAACAATGCAAACGTAAACCAACCATGGGAACGAAATAGGACCAAATGACACAGTGTTGCTATTTAGGCCATGGCTAACACTTAGTGTTGCCTAATTCTGCATGCAGGTCTTAAGGCCTTCCCTGGTTCTGGTTCTATACTGGTTATAAATAGGTTGCAGGGTCCAGCGTGGGGTGTAAATTCGTATGTATAAGGTGAAATGCATGGTGTATTTTAGCAGAAGCCCAGCGACCAGGGTCAGGAGCAGAGACAGCTGGCCTGACAAGTATGACAGCAGGAAACAGAGGTTAGAGGAAGGGCATGACTCGGATGGCATGTTGAGGGAAGGTGTTCTTCTTTTCCTAAAGTGAAAATAAATGACGACCAATAAATTACATCATGGGATACCTCACCAAGCTATTCATAACTTATAGCAACAGTAAGCTTCTAAACACTACAAATGCAAAGTATACATAGTAACTACGTAGAAGGTATTTAAGGGATACTATTTCATAACATTTATACAGTCTTACTTTTATGGAAAGGACAATGAAGGTACATAAATACATACATAATTATTACTATAATGTCATTATTGTTATTTGCACTTCTGGTTATGCTAACTGCACGTTTAATCTAAATCTAGGTGATACACACAAACGCAATTTTTATACTACATACCTTACACTAATAAATAAAAAGCAGTTACGAACAGAACTATTTAACTTAAGATACAAAGAGAAAAAATAGCATGACACACGAGAGCTTTATCAAACAATGCAGAGTTATCTCCGCAGATCTGTTTTTTCAACCAGTTCATTGACTTTTCAAACTAAGCTGGAATTCGATCACATTTACCAACTCTACTTGAGTGATAGTGATAGCGAGAGCCACTGTTTCAAACACATCTTATTTAATTCCCACTCGCTCAGATACACAAATCAATGTTACGCAAAAGGGTTTTCTCACGCCACACCTGCAATTGGAGGAAATACTAACTTATGAAGTACACTATTGTTAAAATAACACTACTTAAAAACGAGGAGAAGCTTTTAGCGTTCCTACAATCACCTACTCCCACGCTACACTTACAACAAAAGATCAGTCTCTTTGGAAAAGACTGCATGCTGACGTTGTAACCATTCAAGGCTTATTTTAATTTGCCAATGTCCTGCCAAAGGCAATACTGACATCAGGATTAAGAGTAAAGTTCAACATGCAAGTTTTCAGAATAATAGTTTCCAATAAGATCTGATGTTCTCCTACATCAAGGACAAAACTTGTATATAATAAATGAATGCAGTAGAAATAGAGGGGTCGTAAGCTCAGAAAGTGAGAAGACAGTGACTGATGCACAGACTCTGTGTTTCACACCCCTACTGAGTAACAAACTGGAAAATGAAGCGAAGGGCGATGATGTCACAGTAGCGCTACTAATATAAATCTGAACCTTTGTGCAGCTAATTGCTCAGAAAAATCCGAAAATCTTCTTAAACATGGAAACTTCAGGAGAAGCCCCCCTGCACTCCCCCCACTGCCCATCATGCACAGCACTGTGGCTGCAGTAGAGTCATTAAGGTTCCTGGGCACCACCATGTCTCAGGACCTGAAGTGGGACATTTACATCGACTCTATTCTCAAAAAGACCCAGCAGAGTCTCAACTTCTTTCGCAAGCTGAGGAAGTTCAACCTGCCACTGGACAATTCTACCGGGAAAGCACACCCACGCATTAACCATGGAGATCGGGAAGAGCATGCGCATAAATATAGGCAACATATCATTATTGAACTAAACATTTCATACAATTACATGCAAGAAACAGTAAAACACTATGATCATTCATCTCCCTTTCTTTCAAACCTTAAGTGGTTTTACATTTTACATTGCAGAGAGGCTTTTATTGTACCTGCTTCTTCTAACTCCATTTCACGTCTTTATCCATCCGTAGAGACATTGGTGATAAGACTGTGTCTGACACACATTTCTCTGTGTGATGTTCTCACAGTATTCCCTCGTCGCCGCACTGCCTACCTCTGCACTAATTTCATTAATCGCAGGCTAGTCACGCCTCAAATACACAAACACCAACAAACAGTGAGCCAAACACCAGAACAAGCTCCATATCCGCCTCTTAAAACCTCCTACTCTTCTCCATGTCTCTCTATTTTCATGCATTTCATTATTATTATTAAATATATTTAATAAATTTAGTACTGAAATCTAACCAAAACATGGACACTTGCAAGCAGGTCAGGTGTGGAGGTTACACAGTGTATAAACGGCATGCAAATATCCAAAGGGAAGAGAACAGGTGTGCCGACTGAGAGTCAATGCTCTTAAGAAAAAAAAAACTGAGAGAAACGACAGTAAAGAAGCAAGAGAGGCACAAAACACTTTGTGTGACTGAGTAATCACAAGTGAAAAAAGGAAGTTGGTACGGAAGTAAAAGAAAGAGAGAGAAGTAAGTGTCACTGGAGGGGAAGCCTCTGGGGGCGGGATCAATGGTGGCAGGAGCCGTAATGAGGTTGGATGGAGGCCAGATTTCAGGATTATTGCTTGTGTCAGCCAACAGACAGACAGCCGGAACAATGGCACAGAGGTCACACAATCCAGAGGGGTGCCCGCTGGAGGAAGAGGGCCATAGAGGCCCTATTCTAGACTTGGCACTCAGACTGGGTGTGTGTGTTAGACTGGCCTAATGCAGTGGAAAAGAAAATGGCACAGGGAGGAAAATGTGTGTCATTCTTTTGGTAAATAGAGATTTCCCTTTGAAAGAGATACATTATGTTGGGACGTCATAGGATCTTTTCCGGATGCTTATGCCTTTTTTTTATATCAATCACTCAAGCCAAAGTTTTAAAAACCATATGAAATTCAGAATTTAGATGTCGCCAAGGTTGTCACATAACCCAAAAAGATTTTTTTTTATGCATTTGTTCCTTGAATTAACATGTTTGTGAAAAAATAATTTCATGTACTGAAAAGAACAGTTTATAACAATGTTATGACAATATATAACATCAGGTATATCATGGTGATAAATGACTAAACACATTTTTTAAGCTGAAATATTCTTTGAAGAATTTCGCTGCAATGAAAAACTGCTGAACATAACTGTGGCTAAATGGTAAATGTACGCGTTCCAAACACATCCATCTATGTTACTGCTTCCAGCAGGTACCATTCTGATCAATATAACTGTGAAAACCAACTCCATTTGAAAAGAAGCCCAACTCTCAGTACTACAGGAATAACCTCTAGTGTTTAGGTAGTTCAGGTTCAGGTTTAGGTAGTTCCAGCAATGCAATAGAAAAGGACATCAACCTTAGTTAGTTTAGACAAAGTAGCCTGTAAAGATTATTCACAATAAATCATTATTTCAATCTGCATTCCATATACATGTAGCTTCCAGCTTGCCTTGGTCTCCTTTCTAATATACGAGGGGGTATAGCTGCACTGGCTCATGTCTGTAAAACGATGTCGAGTCAGTGGAGAGGGAGGCTGACTTCTGAAGGATTACAGATGTGTTGCTGTCAACACCAGCGATATTAATTGGATGGATGCTGTGGCATTATGACAAAAACAACAGAAGAGGCTGTTATACCATACATGACTCTAATCACTCAAATCACTCAAAGTGTAAAAAAGACAAATCCTGACAGACTGGGAAGACCACGGGAGGCGGGACAGAATCTGTTGAAATGAATAATATGAGACCATGTTAGATCCCACACATAAACGCACTGTTATAGGACAGGGACATAGCAAATCTGTGATTGATACTGATAGCTCATACTTGGGCAGCATGTTTTGATCGAGCCCTCAAGGGTGATGCTTTCTGTCACTGAAGTCATGGGGGCTTTTGAAACTGAAATTGGGTTGCTATATTCTGAATGCACCCAGAACACCTGTTTTCTTCCAGTAAGGACTACAACGCCTGTAATTATGGTTATCCAACATCGCCACCCTTCAAGATGACAGTCTGGTTGAATGCCTCTCAAAATGTATGACGTCAACAAGGCAGGTGGAGCACGGCAGTTTATTAGTTCAGAATTATTTACACGAAAATCATGCAGGGTTGTGCTGATTCAATAATTATATTGACATATGCTAATATCTTTATGATTATAGTACATAAGAGAATGTCAACATGTTCCTGTTGTGTTCCTGCAGCTCAATTGGCATAACATTGAATTAGCAATGCAAAGGTTGTGGGTTTCATGGTGTACGTTTTATCAGTATGTGTGTTCCCTATGTAAGTTGCTTTGGGTAAAACCATCTATGACTAATGGCTGTAAGACTGCCTTGTCAGTAGAGCAGGGGTCCAGACTAACTTTTTGCTTACTAGGAGCACTGTTGCCCCTGACTGAATTTTTTAGGAGGGTCATACGGAATCTGCAAACGTTTTTGTTAATTCTGTGTTAAAATTTTGGAAAGTTCTGCAGAACAGTTTTAAATGCGTTATCATTTGTACAGAAATGTAAATATGTGTAAATGTGTCAGAAGGCTTCGAAATACAACCTATCAATGCATTTAACTGCATGTGACAGTGGTTTGGTTCAGCTCATCATTTAAAAAGAGGCCGAACCTACAGAGATCCTTTAAGGGTTTAAGTAAAAAGACTGTTTAAACCAGATCAAATTAGTAATGAATTCATTTGAACCAACTGAAAATGTTGCAAAATGCGACAATTTTGTTGCGGTCTGTAGCCCTGCAGTAGAGGATGATTTATTCTCTTTAAAAATGAAGAGAGTGGAATGATGTCATACTGGTCCTGATGAGTGGCGTATAATCTATCCATGTACATTACAAATCTATCTTCTCTCTGTGTAAATAAACAGGTTAAACAATGTATGCATTACTGGGTCACACAGTGCACGTGAGGCGATGAACCATTAATACATTTATACACCCAGTCTAAATATGACGTCTCCAACCATCTGCATTAATATTTTAGCATACACTGTTTAATATGCATTCATGAAGCCACACACTGGTTTTCGGGAGAGGATTTAACCCTTCTAGGACACAAGCAGATAGTAAATCGTCTTTATGTCCACAGCTGGATTGATTAGGGGTAAATGAACATTCAGTTTCCACATCCAGCTTAGACCAATGAGAGGAAGGCGAGAGAATGATTAAGACCCAGAATCCATCTCCCTGCTTGCCCTGTTCCCCTGTGAATGTGATGAAACAAACTAACTAGGACTGTCTGTATGGAATGGGGGAGGGCCAAAACCCGAGGATTAACAGTGTGATTGGCAGAGAGAGAGAGAGACTCTGTTTCATGAATGATGAAACAGATTTCCTGCACCACGTGTATGATCAGCTCAGAAAAACATAGGAAGCTATAAATAGAGTGTCGCTACATCCCGATGTGCCAACCTATTCTGGGAAAGTATATATACATTTAAAGGCGGGGTGTATGATTTCAGAATTACGCTTGTTAAGTGTAGTACCAAAACAACCTTGTAGCCAATCAGCTGTAAGGTACACAGTGCACAGGACGGACATTCGTTGATCCGAGGGCTGACGAAAGCGATCGATGGGGGTAGGGGTGTGTTTCTTTATGTGATTTGAACATCAACAACGGCTAAGAGAAATCGGACACCCAGCCTTTAAGTGAAAAATTTATTCAAGTGCACCTTTCAGCTTTTCTTCTTTCCTTATTTTGTATATTTTTCTAAATTTTTGCGCAGCATTACTTATTTCATTTATTATTCCAGGGAAGTATTACCGAAAATGTAATTTACTCAAATGATTTACTCATTCCAACAAAAACATATATTGTGGAGAATGCTGTAACCCAGGAACGCTTGACCCCATTGATTACTTCCATTCTATGTACACAAATTATGTGACCCCTCAGACATTTCTTCAAAAAAAGCAAGACATACAGGTTTGGAATGACAAATGATTTGACTCTTGCCCCGATGAACAAGGAATTCAACATTTTCTAATTAAAGCGTCATGACACACTAAACAACATTTGTTTAGATGTTAACAGAGCTGGTTGTATTGCACAACCTAGAAAACAATGCTAGCAACTATTGGTTATCACAGTAGAGAAAACGAGTTAGTTTTTTGCACTATTTTTGTCTTCCGGTTTTAAAATCCTCATCTGGCCAACAGGTTGTGACGTGGCAAACCCATAGTACAACAATGACGCATCTGTGTCTCATAATTACTTATACGTGATAAGGAGCAAACGGTTGGGAACCCTGCGACAAACACTAGAGGCTGTGGCCTTTAGCCACCTGGTTAGGGCGGCCATGCCCCATGCTGGACCGATCGCCAGTTTGAGGTCCTCACTCCACACTCATTATATTAAATTTAGTGTTTCTGTAATATCGCTGTTGCTTGTGCGTATGATATGTGTCGTGTAATGATTAATATATTTAATTGTCTCATTGAAATGAAAAATGACAATGCAGATTTCTTCTTTACATATTGCAGCGTTTATTGTAAATAGTTTATCAATGTGGGTCATTCACCTCATAATCTTTAGTTAGAATCTGAAAATGTCCTTCCTTCCTGTAGTGACTATTAGATGGCTTGCTCCCCTTCAACTGTCAGTCTGCTGCCAGTTCCACTTCAAAATTCAACCGTTTTTGTTCATCCAATCATGAGACAGAAAAAAGCGGCGCCCACTATTTTTCTCATTAGAAATTCCATTTCACTTGGAAAATTGTCAAAATACAGAAGTAAAACCGTTCTCAACTTCCTGTTCACAGGGACTTTAAGATATTTCTTCTTTTTACAGCGTTCTCGTCCATTTATGTTGAATTTTTCAAACCAATAGTGAGGTATAGACTGTAGCTAAAAAAGGGGGGTTTCATGACCCTTTAAAGAAAATGACACAGCGCAGTAGGTGGTACAGTTTAACATAAACGATTTCCAAAACACACAGGCTTAATTGTGTCTTTGTGTTTTTAATTACGTCACAGTTCATCAGGCAGTACCAACCCATCTGTGCCCAACGACGATCTAACACTGCATCTACCAGAATCATTTGAATCTCCATTAAGCCATTACATTTTAGACCATGAACCAATAAGTCAGCGATGTGACCATTTTAACACGCATGGCTTTTATTATTGCCAATGTGCTGTGCCTAATTTTGGCCTCTCCGATGACAGATCACTAGAGGTACTGACAGATCTGACACATCCATCTCCAAATGTGTCACAATAAAAATAGCAAAACAGCAGCATCATGATAAAACATTCTGTCTGCAGGGCACTGAGGATGAGACAGTCTAACACTAAAGGCCATTATCTACACACATGATGTGAACACGCAGCCTACTGGTTTAACAACCATGTAAAAAAACATTTAAACAGGATTTTTCAAAGTCAGTGTTAAAATTGAGGACATCAACCTTCAAATGGTTTGCTTCATGTTAACATTAATCTCATAAAACAAATGCATTCCAACATCAAATACAAAATCTAAAAGGTAAAGATGCTTAACTGGAATACACTTGCTGGTTAAAAAAAAACGTTCAGGAGAAAAAACGTTCAGCTGCATTGCAGATACTGGATATAGACTTGGCTAAAACGTCTTGATCAGGACATAATATCTTATATTATCCCATCGGTGTGGGCTTTTCTGACTACCTCAATATATGATCTTTGTCTACACACCCAGAATCATGCCACCTCCGCTTAGGCAGAAAAGGCTGCTTTGGCAACTGTCCCGGCCTGGTGAATGCTCGAACGTACCGAAAGCAAAGAGACACATGGAGGCTGAGGAGGAGGTTGAGGTGGTGTAGGCGGGAGGAATGATGCTGGAGGTTGTTAAAGAGGGCATGAGTGGATTAGGCCCACATTCTGCCAAGGTCCTGCACTGCTCTGCCTCGAGTGGCCTGATGCACTGCAGTGATTAAAAAACCCACCGCACGCACCGTTCGGCACAACAAGGTCTGTTGAGAAAGTGAAAACCGTGCACACTGCAATAAATAATGCATATTAAAAACAGGTCTCGCTTCCATTCAAACCCTTTGCTATCTGGGACAGAATAGGTCATGCCTGATCGGACATGCAGGCATATCGATCGCTTTGTGCTGAAAAGTGCTTGCACCCAACGAACGGGATACTTTTGAGCACAGAAGGTGTGGCGTGCTTCGGAACCAAGGTTAAAACAAGAATAAGATGGAAGTAAGACATTAAGACAGTGGAGGTTCTTCCACACATGCTTGTGAAAAGTGTGATCTTTCCAGACCCTCTTAAATGATGAGTAGTTAGTGTATGGCCTCTTATTCATTTCCTTGGAAACATTGCGATGGCACAAGACTGTTACAAACCCAACATAACAAGATACACATTAGATGATCTCCCAACCTTTGTACTGTTTCACTAACTAACCAGCACGAGGAAATGAAAGCGTTTAGATGTGCAGATATTATTTTCAGCAAACACGGTTTTAGTCTTCGAAGAACAAATGGAACATATCCGAGTCTGTCCTATTGAGGGGTTACTGGAACCATATCATTGATCAAGGGTGAAGACAATCATAGACAAGAGCCTGTCTGATCAATAAACCTCACAGCATGTACACGCACACATCTGTCATGCCACTTCAACATACACAGGAGGAACTATGTGCCACACAAAAACTGGAAGTGAATGAATCCTGGCAACCTGTGGACGATATAATCAGCTTTAAAGACTTTTTTTATCGATGTATTATATATAAATGTCTTCATGTGTGAAAAAGCATCCAAGGACAAGATTTTTCCAAAGCACTAACATCCAGATCAATACCAGGAAGAATTTGTTTCTCACATGACCATGCTTTTATCAACATGTGTATACGCCTGACAGCAGCGTTCCGTTATAAACGACACCTGGCGTTATTAATATTATACAGATAAACAATACATATCACATCATATAATACTAAAATTGCTTTTTAGTTGAGGCACGCCTTGCACTTCATTACTTTAGCATCGTCATAAAGTGTGTCAACAGAAATCCAACTAAAACCGAAAGGAAAAACATCCAAGATCAAATGAATTACACGCAGTAGTTTATAAACTCATTTTAAGCGTATTTACAAATATGCGAAAAGATGACAACAAAAGCTACAAGGCCTTCTTCTACACTTCCTCGCAAAGAACCTGTGTAACAACTTGCGTGCATTCACAGCCAACAGTTTGCCGAGCAGGTAAAAGACTGTGCACATGATTGCGAACAACTCAACATGACAGCCACGAACCGACACAGAGCCGCATTAAAGTCGTGTCTTCTTACCGTCAGCGCGGGACCGGAGGTCCGACACAGTCCTCTGCACCGGCGGCATCGGTCCAAGGTGACGGCGCCTGTCAAACGAACGCCGAAAACTCCGCGTTTCTTTTCTCTCCCGAGAATCTCATGCGCCGCAGACCGTTACCAAAGTAGCTTTCCCCCCTCTCCCACTGCCGGTGACCATTTATTGAGGGTCGGGATTCATGGTCCTATTCACGGACAGCGATAGTTTCGCCCTGAACAATGGGGATACAGCATCAGTGCGCTTGAAGGCCAGATCTGTCCAGCACATGCACGAATCGATATGAGCTTAAAACAGAGAACGTGAGCGAGCGGAGCGCTGGCGCTTCTCAAATTAGAATGTACCAAATAAGAGCGCAGAGGGGGGATGTGTCGAAAAGACTGTATCGGGGAGGGTCGTGTTCGCTCTTTTAATATCAAATATCCCACGGAGGCTACATTTCATCGACACGCATTAAAGCACAGCTCCAAACGTACACCAATACGAGTTTCGAGTTCTTGTTAAAAACGGAACCCAAACAGAGCCCCCTAACGTGACCTGCGTTTGAAAATGTCTCCTGGAGATTCCCTACTGCAGTTACTCATTGTTTCGAGGGAATTGCAGAAACAATGACAGCCCACTATTTCTTTATTTTAGTCCCTGGAGCAATCACGACTCTGCAATTGCTTCCCATATTATACGTCAGCCGGGAATAATTACGACTTTGCGGATGCGAGCCACATGTTGATAAAGTGAAGACTCCGTGGAACCCATTAGAACCATTATATTTTGAAATTGTGTCGCGGATGCGGCGCGACAAGATTACGCCGTGCGCTGTCGCGTTGCGCCGGTCGCGTCTGGTGTGGACAGGGAATCTTCATCGTCTTCTCATTGTCATTGTCACTGTCAATGCAAATATTTCTATAAAAAAAACATATTTATAAAAAAATATATATGTATAAAAAAATGATGATCAAATGCCCCTTATACATTTTGGGATTATATTAATATGTTTTAGGTTATATTAATATGTCTTAGATTATATTAATATGTCTATTTTTACTCAGTTTCAAAGCTTTTTGGGGTGTCAACCTAGTCGGCATTCACACGCAGGAACAGGGATTTGGGTCCATTGCTCCTGTGGTTGCCTAGCAACAGTGACTAGATGCCTGCCTCTTTGATTATGTGTGCAATGGTTTCAGCACATATCAGTCTAAATAATGACTCATCCACATACACGCATGCTCATCCAGTTACAGACAGATAAAAATAGATTAATGTGTTAGACACACATGCATATCCAACCTTCCGTTGCTGCTCAACAAAATGACTAGACAGACGGTTTGCAGCCTAAAATTGCAATATTTTTAGTTGAAAAATAATGCATGTACGTATGCATAAATGCATATAATGTTCCCTTCCAAAACTTGACTTTAACTGTACAATACAGTTTATAAACATTGTTGTGATAATAGATGCTCTAACACATCTTGTCAAAACACCATGACTCAGAAATCTTGATACAGTATAAAGCTAATGTCTCACTCCCTGTTAAATCATCTGCGCTCAAGGCAGTGGTCAGAGGCCGTCTCTTTGATAAACGAGGAAGCCTGCTTCAGCCCGTGAGCTTTCAGAACCCTCTGTTCCTATCGGGCCACACAAGGGTTGCATTTACTGCAGGCTGTAAGTCTAGACTTATTGAAAGATCATGCCTTTAAAGCAGCTCAATTTACGTGCTTGGGACTGCACACGATTCAAAGGAATGTGCCATAGCCGTTCGCGAAGGTATATTATTATTTTAAAGAAATAGATACAATTTTAACGATATGCTTCCATTTTTTTAAAAAGGGTAAGCAACAGACCTGTCAGTCAGTTCACCATCTGTCCTGGACAGCCCTGGCACAGACAAAATACTCAGAAAGGCCCCTTAGAATTAAAAGATCTAACAATAGCTGGGGATTCTGGGATACCTTGGTGAAAGAGGACAGTGCAGATATTGATTTGGGATGCTAATTAAAACATAGACACCATACATCTTTATAAAGTTCACAACCCCTGTCTGAGAGAAGATGGAGGGGTGGATTTGATATGCAGGGTCAGGTGTAGGATTATTGGGTTGAATCAGATGTAGATAGACTGTGGGTGTAAAAAGAAAATGAACTGTGTGGATAGAATATCATATAACCTGTGGATTGTTAGGTTGTTAAGATCCTTCTCTGCCCCCTGGTGGAGTATGGCTTGTAGTAAAAATGTTGTGTTGAATTTTCCTGAGAACACATTTGCAGTTTACAAACAAACAATCAAACTAAAGTTAATAATCCACTCATGAGGGTGAGCTTCATGTTGTGAATTGCAAGTTCATTTATTTTGTTCACTGAACCAACAGGAAATCACATGTAATGCTTAAGCAAAATTAATTCCTGTCAGTGTTAATAACATGTAATTATGCTGTAGTAATCTTCATTGTTTGAGTTAACTCGTATTCTCTTGTTGTTAAAGGGACAGTTCGCCCAAAACTTCTGTCATCATTTATTCACCCTTTTGTCATTTAAAATCTGCATGACTTTCTTCCGTAGAACAAATAAGGAGATATTATAAAGTTGATAACCAAACAGCGCCGGCACCCATCCACACATTGTATGGACACAAAATTACTTTTGGTTGACAAAATTATTCAGGTTATCTTCTTTTGTGTTCTGTAAATCATGCATGTTTGAAATGAGAAGAGAGTAAATGATGAGTGTGAACTATCTATTAATGTGTGAACTATCACTTTAAATCTATGCATTGGTTAGGTCAACATATAACTAATCAGAAAATATGAACTGTAAATTGATTATCTGCATTTACTGTAGATAAAACATTATTTTGCTGATTTGTTGAATGATTCATTGTTTGGAATGAAATGCACTGTAGAGGAATATTAAATATGGCCTCTAAATTATGCTCAGTCTTGAGCTATTTGGTTATTTTCGTGCTACCGTTCGGAAACCGTTGGCTGAATGTTTACCTCAGATAACTCATAAGGGGAGTGACTTGAAGGAACGCCTTTATGACAGACACATGTACAGTAGGCTGATAAAAGCGATGGCATGCAGGAGAGAAACAAAAATGTTTTTTTTAATTGGTTAACTTAAAGGTTGCAATTCGCATCCTCATCACTAAATACCACTATATTTCATACACTGCACCTTTAAAAAGGCACCCCTAAAGCCCGTTTGGTATCATAGTTCCTACGAAATAAAAATCTTGTTGACAAGCAGTCATAGAAGATTTACAAGAACTTCTAGCTGGTCAACAAATCAATGTGTGTACATAAACGAGATATACTTCCAATGTTAGCTTTCAAAAGGACACCCTTTTTTCTTTCAAACTAAAGAGAAAGTGGAAAGTTTTCCAAATAAAGAATATAAGTTGTTATCCATGTGCTGTTCAAAGAAAAAAGAAAGAAAAATCTATGGACTGATAAATTATTAATGACACTATCAGTTTCTTCGTGGTTGGTTTTCTCAGTAACCATGGCAAAGCCACATGCATTATTAACATGTACAGAAACACTGGTGGTGAAGCTGACTGTAACTTACAGATCAAACTCTTTCCGTGGTACTCGATGTGCTTCGGCTGCAGAGAAATCATGTAGTTGTATTGGAGCTTATCATTCTGACCACCAATGAAACCTTAGGATTAAAAACACATTTTCTATTGACCATGTAACCCGGTATAATGGAGGAGGCTGAGTCGACACCGGGGGATGGCAAGAGGCAGAAGAGGGTGAGATTCCGGGTGGCCTCAGGAAACAGCGGGCGTGTTTTGAAAGAGATGTTTAAAGATGACGGGCCGTCAGATTCACTGGACTCAGACTGCACCAGCAGCTCTGAAGCAGAGCGGGCCAGCACCCCATCCACCAGCGGGGAGGTCAACGGCCACCTGTGTGGATTTTTGGGCTCGGAGCTGGATGACAGTGGAAGTGAACCTGATGATTTGCTGAAGTTTGCGGGGAGGAGAGATAAGATTCACGTGTTGAGCACCAAACGTGTGAATATCCTCAGTAAAAATGGAACAGTCCGAGGAGTAAAGAATAAAGTCAACGCTGGACAAATACTCTTTGAAAACTTGGCTACAAACAGTGGGGTAAGTAATTGAAGGAAATGATTTAACGATCACTTTACACATCACTACTGGCTTTAAATAATCTCTAAAAGCCATAACAGTACATGTCAATACAATAAATAGTGCTGACTGTAATGAAAGGTTGAGGTGGGGTCATTTTTATTCCATATTTATAAGAACCAAACCATAGTGTTTCTTTATTATTGGCCGTCTATGAGCTATGCCAAAACAAAAGCTGAAATATTGTTTTTTTCTTCATTTCAATGGCCCAAATGCTTCAAAGTACTGTTTATACCGTTGTCCCTAAAGGGTCAGTCTTTTTCCTCAGCTGCTATTGGTAACAGTCTGTTCTCTTCGACAAGGCTTTGGTCAGACAAACGAGATGTCCCAGTGAGCAAGATCACTGTACAATTAAAGATTAATGATGCATTTCTTTAAGTGTTTTGGCAAAGTTAATCATTTTAATGCATTTTCAAGACCTCCGCTTTTATGTCTGAAAAAATAACAAGTCGCTAATGGCCTTTGAACAAATATAATTGAATTCCCTCTTTAACAGAGGGTTAATAGGGATTAGAAGTTGCAAGGTCATTATTCAAATAACAACAATGTATGCCTAGTGTGTATCTAGAAATAATAAGCACACTTTTCAATTGTAACGACTCCTATTTGCAGAAAACACAGATAAAGATGACTGACCACTGATTTTATGCACATGCTAATAATTTGATACTTAATTTGTTACACTGTTGAAGATTTTTTTGGCATCTAATGCTTAAATGTCAAAGGTTACCTCACCTGATTCCCTGTTGTGAGTCCTCTGTTGTTGTCTTGGTATGCTTACAGAAGACAGGGTTGCTCTGTAATTCGAAATTGACACAATTATGCAAAATACAAACATCACTGTTCACTAATCTCGCATCCCAATTACCTTTACATCAGATAGCTACATCCTCATATCTCACTTTAAAATGTGTGAAGAGTCTATTTTAGTTCCAAGCAAAGAAGAAACACCTTCACACTTCATCGGATCTGCTCTGCTGAGAGCGAGAGGATGCTAGAGGTCAATCTCAACCACAGTGACTCACAGAATCAATTTTTTTTCACTGTAGCCTCATCTTACCTGCAGAACCTGCTGCATACATTTTGTTAGAAAACACAAACTTAGAACGGATTTAAACACAGATTCTCAAATACATTTGACTTATCATTTTCATTTAGTCATTACATCATTTCGTTACAGAAAAACTGAAATATTATTTTTGGCCTATTGCAATGTTGCAAAAAACGTATTAGCAAGAAATGAATTGAAGACAATAGCTTAATATTAGATAGACTGTGTTAACAAGTGAGGTGTCATGATAAACTTTGACAAATAGTTTTTGTTTTCTAATACCAAATTTCATGTTTTCTTTGTCCTTCTCAGCCAGAACTGACACTAGAGTTTGGGCGAATTGTAATCTATACCACCAGTTTTCGAGTGGTCAGGACTACATTTGAGCGATGTGAGCTTGTCCGGAAGATCTTTCAGAACCACAGTATGAGGTTCATCGAGAAGAACATTGCTTTGGACATTGAATATGGGAAGGAACTTGAGATGCGTTGCAAGCGAGTGGGTGAACCTCCCTCACTTCCTGTGGTCTTTATTGATGGACACTACCTGGGGGTCAGTCTGTTAATAAGTGCTCCACTTTTGCTTTCATATTCACACAAATGTACATGTTATATATTTATTATTTATAGAGAAAATACATTGATGATTTAACATAATACCATAAACGCTACAGCCTTTAACATTGATCGAATGACCGTTTTGGTTCCACAAAAGTACATTAACTTCTTAAAAGAGCCGTTTCTTGACTACTTTCTCATAACCTGAAGAACTTTTGTCCACAACAAAAAGCCTATTGCGAAACGCTCTTTGGATGATAAAGGTTCTCTATGGAACCATTGTGATGTGCACCTTTCTTTTTAAGGGTTTATTTCTGTCATTATTTGAGATATACTGTGTTTTATGTATCATGCAAAACTCATAAAATCAAATCTTGTTTTAATATACTGTATCTTGTTTTGCACATTTAGGGTGCCGAGAAAATACTTGAAATGAATGAATTAGGAGAGCTTCAAGACCTCCTGACCAAAATTGAGGTAAATGGTGTTAATATTTTTCAGTAATATAAATTAATAGTGTTCTTACATAAAATTAAACCTAAAAAAATAGTCACGACTAGTTCAAAACCAAGTGGTTCTGTTGTCCTCAAATGATTCTCTTTCTGTTTTCCACTTTAGAGGGTACAGCACCCCAACACGTGCCAGGCATGTGGGGGATTCGCTTTTGTCCCGTGCCCTATGTGCCATGGTAGCAAAATGTCTGTGTTTCGTAACTGCTTTACAGACTCCTTCAAAGCGCTGAAATGCACAGCATGCAATGAGAACGGTCTTCATCCCTGCTCCAGCTGTTCTCACTAAGGTCCCTTTCAAGTGCCTGCCACCCCTTCCCAGCACCATCTCTAACCCCATAAGCCATGTTAAGAACTACATCTCAGAGATGCAAAAACCACATGCTATTTGTTAATAAATTTTTTTTAGAAAATGTAACCATGTCTCCACACAGTTTTTTTTCTACATTTTTAATTTGATGATGCTTATTTTTACAGCAATTTTGTCTTACTCCAACAGATGAAATAACGGGCAACATTATTCATTTTGACAGTATGTCACTGTAAATAAACTAAGCAGATTACAGAACGACTGTCAGGGGCCACGAGTGGGATATCATCTTTCCGAACCCCATGATCCCAGCAAGAAAAGCTTAACAGTTATTCGGCTGACCATACAAAACAAACATAAGATAAGTCCTTAACAAGTGAAGCGTTTCCTTATTTGTCAGCCAGTTAGGCTTACATTTAATTATTCAAACGCATGCAGGAATCAAATTGCCCAGCATTGAAAAAGGATGACCTAATGTCTGTGATCTGCAATTTATCCATCATTTCACTTTGATCTTATTTAAGTGTCCATTAAACAATTATACAAACAACATTTACAACAAGTGCATATAAATGAGGTCTACAGAAACCCTTTTCCAAATAAACAGCAGGGCAGGTCTGGATGAGCGTCTCTGTGCTGTCATAGCCCTGTACAATGCTGCTTGAATTGGAGTCTACAAGGCAGCATTGTAAAGAGGCTCAAAGCACAGAGTAAATGATGTACTGTCTCCTCTTCTGTGAATGGTACAGTTGTAAAAGAAAATCTCAAAATCTAGTGAGCTGCCTACCAAGATACCTAGTAGACAGATTATTGTTTGAGCATCATGCTTGCTTTTTATAAATAATGATTGTAGGCAGGTAAAAATACAAGATTTACGGAACCACGCCATAGTAAGGTAGCATTATCCTTAAGAAAACAAGCAAAATAATTAATAAAAGGCAGAGGACATGGTCATCAAGATATGGTCGAACACGCCCCCTATTGGTTTGTTTGACATTGAAAACACTCATAACAATAGGAAAATTCACATGAATATCGGGTAACGTCATCTACAATCGATAAACGAACAATGATCGTGCGCGCATGCAAACATAAGACATGCATTATAGTTAAATACAAAGAACAAAACCATATCAATACGCTATAAAAAATGAAATTCATCTTGTTTAAATCTTCATATTTTTCACAGACAAATCGCACTTGGTTTATGCGATATTATACGCAATTTAAAACGCGCACGGTGTGCAAAGGCGACATATTTTAGGGAACCGCAAAGCTTCAATTTATCGTGATATATGCATCGATAATGTTAATTTTCCTGCAATACAACGAGTAAATATTCGTTGCAGGCTAATAAAAAGAAAACACGGTATGCTGTGTACCATCGAACGCGACAGCGAGCCCCAAAGAGAGAAGAAATCCGATGCTGAAGCGCGGCGTCTCTCGTTCTTCTCCACGATCAACATCACAGATGCGCCACACGATCCCAGTGTCCTTCTGTGGATGCGACTCAAAACCGAAGCGCGCGCTACATAGACATCGTATTAGTGAGCATCCCAGGGCGAATCACACCTTGCGCGCGTTCCTACGATGCCTCAATAGTGCAGACTTCTTAGGCAGTTCCCCACAATTTGAGACAGACTGTGTCTAATGTTCGTGCATTCTGTACACATCATACGGAAATCACGATTGTCATGGAGCATTTAACATTTGATTTAATATGCATTAAGCGTGATTGACTACTACACTAATCACAGGGTAACGTTGTAAGGAAACGACGCGTTTCATGGAATGTTTTACGGAGACTATCAAAATAATAGTCAGGGTGATTGATTAGTCTGCAGACCCATGGCATTGTTTGTTGAATTTAGATCCTTGCATACCAACTCACGGAATTGGCAAAAAAAATGATAAAAAATATCAGGGACAATAAAACAAGTATGCAGAGGTTTAATAAATAAATTGCAATTTAATCCTCAATTTGCTTTAGTATTATATTTTTTTGCAAAATATTGAACCAAATAGCAATCTGAAACCATCAAATCATATTCAATATAAATATATATTTACTCTCAAAGCCTTGCCCAAAACAAATCTGAATTTCAACCTTCAACTGACCTTGCATATGTTTATCCACCTGCACTATATGTAAGAAATATCTTTTCCCAAAAGGAATGGAGAAACTGAGCAAAAATGACAATTTGAGAACATACAGTATCTACTACGACTACCGTTCAATGTATTCATTGAACAAATTATCCTGAACATGGATCATTTAACTAGATTTCTTTTGATAACCAAATTTCACAGGCATTTGAACAAACAGGAATTATTTACAATAGAAAGAAACCTGGACTAGTGTTCACAAACTAGGTTGAAACATTAACAATAACACTCCAAGATGTGTTTAGGAGGCATCAGGGACACAGATCTGTATCTCTTCAAAGCAGTACTGTAAGCAGATAGGACATGAAGATTTTAAAACGAATTGTGGTTTGATAGGTCTGAGATGGGCCAAAAGATCAGTTAACTAGATCTGTTAAATCTGAAAAATCTTGTTAAAAACAGTTTGTAGTTTTTCTGTGATGAGGGGTATGTAACACGCATACCTTAAAACCGATAAACATACCAATTGCAATACAGAATTATGCTCACTGCTACTTATTTCAACTTACTGAGAAATCTGTTCACTTCATTTATTAGTAGTGGCATCACTTAACCTCACCATTGTCTTTGTCTAGCCAATAAAGTAATATGGGAAAATATATCTTAGATATAAAGCCATTGCCTCAAATGATTACCTTTCAAGTGCACTATTGGCTTAGGTAGCGCAACAAAACAGAGTTTATGCTGCTCTGTAGGGCAAAAGTAAAACGCTAAAAAGATTCTGGTCCTTTTGAATTCATGGACATGATTTCAAAGCTCTGATGATACAAACTATCACAGAAGCAAAGAAAATTATCGCCCATGTCTCTATGCAATTGGAGTCGTCATCTGTAGTTCTTCTAGTTTACCTAACTAATGAAACCATGTACAGGTTAGTGCATGGGTGGGTGATATAAGACTTCAGCTGATTGGCTGGTTGAAGAGAATATTTGAGGTCAATCGAGGTTTGATTTCTTCGCCCTCTAGTTCCTCGTCGTTGTGCCATGTTTTATAATACTATAAAATCTCCAGATCCACATGCCGCACCTCCGGATTGCGTTGCTGTGGAAAATATAGCAGTTTTTAAATCCCTAAAATTAGAAATGACAAATACATTCCACTAATCCAACTCTCCTGCCACAGTTTATATATACATTATATAGTTTACAGCACAACCCAAAAAATACAGTACAGTAAAGCAAAATGTGATTTGTTACTGAAGAGGTGGTCATGTGTGGTGTCTGTCAAGTTACTGATGAGTAAACAGAAAGCTTACATTATGTGTGATGTCAAGGTGGCCTATTTTTACTAAAGAAGTGATACCTTCAGTTCTTTCTCCAGGCGGTCCACCTCTGCTCCTAATGTGTCGATAATGTTCTCTCCGTGTTTCAGCATAAAGTTCTCCAGCTCTTCTGGTGTCTTCACCTGCTGAATTTCCTACAGGACAAATACATCCATGTGATGATTTCAGCTTAAGAAAGGTGCTACAATACCAACAGATCACATTTACCTTTTTAAAATAACCAACACCACACATTTGCAGAATAAGATAAAAATGCACACGGTAAAGTCATGTGAGACGCTCTTGACAAGCTCACATACGTTAAGGATCTGTTCAATGTCTTGCTTCTCCAAGTAGGAGCGCGTGACCACTCGCCCATCAAAGTCCACCTCCGCTTTAAAGCGCACTTTGCTCAGCCCCATATCTGTGGCTTTGACATCATGAATTGCCCTGTGGACAAAAATATCTAAAGTGAGGACCTCAAATCTATCTACTTTAAAATCTATGAGCAATAATAATACAATTTCAACTTCGCAAGCAGCACTAAATATTCAAGCAACACTTATTAAAGCCTTTGAGAAAAGATTTGATTTTGTTTCCTTATTACTGTCCTATTATGCATACTATGGAATCAGGGAGACAAGCAAGGACAGAAGCGACTAACCTGACTGCAGGGTCACTTTCCAGAAACTCTGTGAGCTTCTGCATGTGTTCAGCCTGAATTGAGCGGCCCAGCAGAGCCTCAGTGTTAGTGTAGATAAGGAACGCAGACACCGCCCCTAACAGGGTTCCCACACCCAGAGAACCGAGACAGTCATAGTATGGGTTACCTGAGGAGGGAGGAAAGAGAGCATTGATACATATATATCGTACATAAATATTAAGAAAAAGTAACCAAATTGACTTTGTGAGTGTAGGGAACTGCCTCCAGACAGAGAGGTAGATTAACAGAACTCCAAAGAGCATAGACAGCTCTTTACAACAGGATAAAGCTCAGCCCAAGACCGTTATTAAACCTGCAACCATTTGTGTTCTGCCACTGAGAATCAATCTATACTGTACATATAAGGATGTGTTTTGTCACACTGATTGTGCCTATGAGGTTGTGTTTAATACCTGTAAGTGAGGTGAGCCCCATACATCCAGCAGCCATCAACACCCCCAGCACTGCGGCAGCATCCTCCAACAAGACCACATTAGTGCTGGGGTCTCGACTTTGCATCACTGCCACACACAAACAGGTCCTCATCTTTCAATAGTGTGAAAATGCTAATCCCAATAAATAAACATGCAAAGCAATCCAAAGGTACGTACCGTATTCGTAAAAGGACAGGCCTTGTTGCTTTGCACTCTTCTTGATCTCATTAATGGCCACGACCAGAGTAGCTTTATGGTAAACCAACAGATGAATCATTTTAAAATAATGCAGAAATAATTGGATTGTGAGACATTGGACTGGAAGACTATATGCCGACACAGCCATTTGCCCATAAAACAAGTCAGAGGAAACCACATCTCACCTCCTTCTGAGACCAGAGATCCTGCTAAGATACAGTATGCCTACAACACAAAAACAATATGGATATAACTCCACTGACTAGAACTTGTCCCCTTGATATGCGAAATCAAAATTAAAGCTACTAACCCACAGAAGTGATTCGATTGGCTGAGGGTGCAGTAGTCCCATGATGCCGTGATACCAGGACAAGCCAGCGCCCATCATGAAAATGCCCACTCCACTGATAAGGGAGGCGATGTAACGCATGTTAGAGAAGCCGTACCTTAAAAAAAGATGACAGTACACAGAGAAGTGGCCATTGAGTACATGTACACTGAGAAATTACAGTATACAAGTTACATGCAGGTGATAAAACACTTACGGGTGGCCGGCATCTGGGTTTCGGATAGACTGACTGATGCCTAGTGCAAGAAGAGCCTGTAAGAGAGAGAGTTCAACTAGTTAAAATAAAAGGTGACTATAAAGAAATTAAAAGGTGATAAAAAGGAAGTAAATCTGACCTGATTACAGGTATCAGCTAGCGAATGAATGGCTTCGGAAAACATACTGGCAGATCCTGTGTATACCCACGCTAACAGCTTGAAGAAGAAATTCAGTCCATTTCTGCATATTTCACAAAATCGATATTCAATGCTTGTGATGGGGATAACTTTCAAAACACAATGTGTGTTATAAAAAAACATTGACAATTGAAACATATCTAAATCTTTAAACAAAATAAGTTGTTTATCAGAAGAACTGCATCTCTACTCATAAAAAAAATCAAAGAACTGATGATGAACGGATGATCAGGACAGGGCTGGTGGTCCCTCATGTGAGAGCACGTGCCTTTTAACTCAATCTTTTTAATCTAATATATGGACATGAGGCAGCCTCCTCTAATCACCAAGTTGTAACTACTGTATGTGTAAAAGAGTATTGATGGTGGTGTAATAGGTTTATTAAAGGCTTACATGCATATAGCTACCATCACCACTTTTCCTGGCCCTTGTAGAAATGTCGCCCTCATCCCCGACCGAGGCTATTGAAGAAGATACAATGTCAAAACCCATCACATTTCACTGTTACGGTATAAATGATACAATCACACATGTTCGATTGATAAATAAGTTCTGTTTTGAAATCAGCAGAACTGAAGTAAATTGGCAGACCCAGAGGGATACTAGAGAACGTAGACAAACACGGAGGACATTTTGCTTTTTGACAATTTGCCTACCTCTGCCGAATAGTTAGTGGTTCACAAAAGAGCTTTACATGCAGATCAGCATCAATTTAACTTGCTAAGATTATTGAGTGTGTCAATGCAAAACAAAAAGGTGTGTGTCTAGATGGCCATAACAAGTGAACAAAAAAATAAATAAAAAATATTTTGGGTATTGCAAATCTTAGTAAAAAAACTTCCTACCTTTGTGTTTCCCCAGAAATCTTTGTATTCCCTCAGCAGCTGCTGGTTTCTAAATATGTCTGGTGAGTGAGGAGGAGTGAGACAAGTGGTTATTAGCCAGCAGATCACAAAAACACCACAATGCAGTTTAAGCACTACATGGTAGAGGGAAAGACATACTATCCTGATACTCCCGTTCCACTTCTTTCCTAAGATCCCGCTCACGAGCAAGTGCCTCTTGACTGCCCCATACATCCAGTGCTCTGGATACAGACAGCAAAACATAATCACTAATGCCTAGTATTTAGTTACTGGTACATGGGTAGATTGTTGCACATACTTTGCCTCCACATCTGATCGCAGAAAGACGGTAAAAGCCTCTGTGTCATCATGGGGACTACGCCGGCGGATCTTTCTAAGCTGCTCAAGATCACTTAAAAGTACACAGAAAGACACAGATTTAGATGTAGCTTATGGTAGACAATTTTATTACATTTTGTGATTTTACTAAGAAATAAAAAAGAATCTAAGGACTGATACTGAATTATATGATACCTGAGTTTGAGGCAGAACTCGTTCATAGCTCTCACAGCAGTGATGAAATTATTTTGGGTGTATTTTGTGCCATATTCCCTCTTTTTCAGGACAGCACGAACTGTAAATATAAGGAACAGATACCGATATCTAAAGTCTTGAAAGCGATATACATTCTTACTGTGTTAGTGTAAAAAAACTGGTTAATACCTTTCACCTGAATGTTCTCAGCTTTTGTAAATCCTAAAAGCCAAACGGGGAAAAGACAAATAACCATTAACTGCTAAAGCAAATGTCATTATCATCTTACTTTTGTTGGAAAGGACAACATTAAAAATACAAATGTTACATAAAAGTTAAAAATCCCTGTGAACAAACAAACATAGAAACAGTGACGCATATGAAAGCTACTGAAGATATTACCAGTTGTTTTTGCAGCAGGCTGGGCAGCTTGTGCTTTCTCTGTGGGTTTTGTCCCATTTACGTTCTGTGGAGAACCATCTATACCACTGTTAGATGTGGAACAGTTCTGCACCTGTGTCCATGTCACAGACGTCACTCTGGAGTCCTGAAAGCTAAACCAGAATTTGTGGACTCCTGCGCCACTTTGCCAACCTACAGAATAGCACAAGTCATCCATTCAGAATTCATTCCCAAGCACACACAAACAAATATGTTTTTTTCCCCATAAATAGCTGTAGATTTCCACAACGCATGACACTCTTACCAAAACACGGCTTTGCTATTTTGGGGGGTCTTTGAGATAGAGGGGCTCGTTGTTGCAGGTAGACCCGACAGAGGACTTGCCATGGTCTATAGGCCAGGCAGGGGAACATCCTTATGTTGGCAAGTCCAGGAGACGCACACTGAAACATCATAACAGTTTCATTATTTTGTGTGATACTAAACAACAGACATCCAATCGGAATGTCTAGCCGTGGGATATTTTTTTATAGGTATATGACAAAATCAGAGCAATCTGAACTTCTCTGGGTGATGTCAACAACAATAGTGCCAGCTGCTGCACTTACAACACATTAGGATATCTAGTACACATGATCCCAAAGCCACTTAATAAACCCAATGTGGCACTGGTTGCCAAATCTCCCTTAAAAAACGTTCCCACAGCAAGGACAACATTTTCTTTTAACACGTTTACGATGACTAACTTACATAAACAGCGAGTTTAGAGACTTGTATGAGCGTAGAATTACCACTCGATGAGATAAATATCCGTCTAGATATCCCGTCACTTCGTCGCTGAGCCAAGCAGCAGATGTCTAAACGCGAGACTGTCTACATTTCCAGATTAAGCGAAGACTGTCGCCCATTCATTAGCCTAGCGTGATAGCTGCAACTTAGCAAGATGCTACACCTGCGGAGTAATTATAGACCAATTACAGAGAACAAACAGACGTTGAAATAAAGTCATTTCGTACAGTTTTGTTACCTTTATAAAGTTCAGTCCATTGTGTATTTGTCTGTTAGCTCAACGATGCCAATAACGGTCAGTACCATGAAAACACTGAAAGTACGACAGGCTGAATTCTCGCGAGGTTTTGAATAAGCGAACGTGAGAGCGTTTTTGTCCACCTCGCCGAACGTTCGGGTCTACGGGAGGAGTTCATTACCGATGACAAGAGGTGTGAGGATCTTAAACAATGTTAGTTTTAGTTTACTATGTTTGAGATTTGGTGTATTAATGGCTAGTTTTAAACGAAAATGCAGTCGTTTCATTCATGTGTTATTAAGTTGCGGATTCATGGATGTGAAATTGGTCACTGCAACAACATTGAAACAATTATGATGTGTGAAAATGTACTGTCAATGTATCCAATGCACCAACATATACATTTTACTGTTCGATGTGGCATAAAGTTTTAAATGTATTTATATTAATCTATTCATGGAATACAAATGTAACATACATAGTACTATCTTAAACTGACACTATAAAAAAAACTAATCTTTTCAATGATGACATGAAAAGAACAACAAAAGAGAGCCAGAGAGAGTCAGTCTGAGATCTCAGTCCCATTCAGAAAAGTTTTCAAGCTCTTGCAGCCACTGCTTTTCAACCTACAAAACAAAGACATATAAGAAAATAGTTGTGTTATACAGTTTCTTTTGAGTTGTACTGGAGAATGTAACATCACAATTTATCTGATAATTAAAAAATGCATAAATAAACTAAGCCTCACCTGTTTATTTTTCCGTTTAGTCAGGGAGGGAACTGATGGCATGTCTTGGGTCATTTTGGCATGCTGACTTTGAGGAAGTTGTATAGACGACAGGGGACGTCTCTGAATGTCTGATGCCTCAAAGACGTCTGAACTCATTACATTCATGAAGGTATCTGAAGTTTCAGGGGACTTTGAACACGGTCTCTTCTTAGGGATACTGCATGATGATCCAAGGTCACCCTCATTCCTCTTAGCAAAAAAGTCTGGTGGATTTTCAAAATCTGAAACAAAGGATGTATCAACACAATCTCTTTTAAAATAAGACTGGGATACTTGATGCAGTGAATGATTCAGCTGATTTTCCAGTAGGCTATAACTTACCCTCTTCAAAGCTACTCTGTTCAGAGCTAACAGGTTCAGCCATCTTGGGAGGGCAAAATTGTTTCTGAAAACAATAAATTAAAATGAATCTCATTATGAAAAGGCAACATTAAAAACAAATTAACTAAATAATCTGAAGGAATTAAAAAAATTACATTTTTATTATTACACATGCGCCTGAGAGCAAAGCGGCCATCCGTGACAGTTTGAAGAGATCGTTGTAGAGATACACGAAACTCACAAGTGTTTGTGACCTATAATGTGGAGTTTTACCAGGAGAAACACGGTTAAATTATATCTAAAGTGCGATTCATATTTAACTAGCTTAAACTATATTCAAATATATTACCCTCATGCTGTCATAGCATGTTTTTCGAAACTTTGCATTGCTGCTACTGGCAACTATACTGCTCACTGAGCTCAAGACGGTGGTAAGGGTGGACTGCAACCTCTGCCTGGCCTAAAGTACACAGACACAGTACAGTAGCCTATGCATGGTTCACAATGACCAATGGTGTTCAAAATCACATTTTGTTAAATGTAATAAAAAAAAATAAAAGTAAAATCTTACATATTGTCTTTTCTGGAAACCCTTCAGCGTGCTTTTAAGAGTAGTCTGCAGAGCTGCTCTCACTTGATCCCCATTGTACCAAAGCACTGAATCCAAATGTCTCTCTAAAGCCTCCTCACTGCCTGACATGTTTAACATTCAGAGCAGAACCTCAAATATCAAGACCAATCTCAAGCTGACTATGTGATAAAACAAGTACACCTACTTATGAGGTCGGAAATCTGGGAGTGGAAAGCGTCAGTGTATTGAGTGAAAATGAATAGAGTAAGAATCTGCTCTACAGCATGGCTCCATTCTGGCTCAGACTTCTGCTGTACAGGGCCGCTACATCCCGATACCTCATTCTGATTACAGAAATCTACCGAAAACTTTATTTCAGAACACAGGGAGCCTGTATAGAGAAAAGCAACAATTAAACAATAAAATTTTCTGTATGACTGTCTGGAACAGCAGTTTTGGATGCATGTCTCGATTCCTATTAGCCTAAAGTTATCTGTAGCAAAGTGCCCTTTCAGCTTTGCAGCAAGCCTACCATCCATAAAATTGCAACACAGTGAGTCAATTTGCTCTCAGTTTCCTCAATTTCTTTCCATTTGGCCCTGTCATTTACCCTCAATGGTTTGTGCTTCCATGCAGGAAACTTTAGAAACGGCAAGATCAGCCCAAGCCAGTGATGTATCCAAGTTCTGGAGGAAAGTCATCTGTCTTTGGTGCATTAGAGGCATGCCGCATGGACTGTACACTAGCATGTATACTAAATGTTAAGGAACAAATGATTTCAAGACAATGTATCTCTAATATGAATAATAACCATCGTTTCAACATAAAAGGATATCTGTATGCACGACAGACGAGTCGGCCAGTTGGGGTACTGATCCATACAAGGTGTAAGTGTTGCCATGGTAGCCATCCTCATTTCCCCACACAACCCTTCTGCGATTGCGTCAGTGGTGAGAACACAACCGAATGTGTCTCCTAATACTGGGTGTACTTTGGGACAGGAAAGGAGACACTGTACAGAGAATGGGCTCCTTCACAACAAAATTGCAGATGGAAATAAAACACAAAAGTAAATAGTTGTTCCGATTTTATGAGACTATATTCAAAGTACTTTGATTCTGCTTTCCAATAACTTGCTCTATTTAACAAAAATTGCATGAACTAACTGTCCATATGCAGCACTGTCCAAAGAAATGCTGTGATGATCCATCATTGACACTTTACTTCCTGTCTCTCCCCTATAATGGAAGAGAAAAGGACAATCACATTTACATTTAGTCATTTAGCAGATGCTTTTATCCAAAGCGACTTACAAAGAGTTCGGGAAGCAATAAGCGAAATGTCATACATACAATTACACTCTTGTTCAGATTTAGTTTACAATAAAAATACTGTAAACAAAAAAGGGAGTTTAAGTAAGTACTGTATTAATTATTGCATCACTCGCGTTAAAGTATTAAAAGAGTAATTTTTTGAATAACCTAAAAATAATCTGTTCTTTCTTGGAGTCAGTCCTTATCTCTAACGTCATTCTGACCTGAAACAGATGAATCAGATATTTTATATATTTAAATGAGGAAAATACAGTATTCGTTTAACATATATTTAATACAGTCCCCCGGAACTAAAACAAATATCAGAACTTACAAATAAACAAACATGAAGTTTAACTTTAACATTTCTTAAATATTTAATCAAACTCATTACAAAAGTTGGTTGCTGTGTAAATAGGCGTAAACACTATTTTTACCTGAGCATGTACCACACTGAGTCTATGCAGAAACATTTGAATCTTTGCCTGGTCAGCCTCCATCATTTCACTACTATTTCCTCCCTTACAAAAACAAACAAAAAAACAATAGGTTTCTAGCCCTACGGGCTCGAACCCTAAATATACACAAATTGCGAATACAGATTGATCTTCATTGAATTATTGAAGAGAAACAGATGCACTCACATGAAAAGAATAGGTGAAAAACAAACACCCAAAACGTTCTGCGAACATTTGGAGTTCTTCTTGATGGATGCACTCACAAGGTGGGACACGCGCAGCAAGCCTATCCATAACATCTGAAACAAATGAAAACAGTGTATAATAAATATAAAATATTAAACGATTCAGTGTATATCCGCACCACATCACAAATCACAACAATTATATTAGCATAGACTCACCCTGCAGATCAGATTTATTCACTTTCTTGCACCACCCGCCAGCAGCAGATACTGTAAAAGAGTAGGGCCTCTCGTGATGAATGAATCATCAATACAAAGCATAAAAGCAATTTATCAAACACATGAAGTAAAATATTGATTTGTAAATATGAGTTTAGCTTTTTCCTATTTTACCGGTTAAAGTCACCGGAAGCTCACGCAGCGCTGTCATGGCAACCATCAGACCTCCATGTGACCGTTTTCTTCGACCACACTCTCGATGGATTAAAGTAAACAAAAACCTCATAACCTGCAGTGAATTAAAGTTAAACATGAATGCAATCCACACATTTTAATTTAGAAATTGAAAACACATTTGATGTTACTCGAATGTAAATTCCGAATAGAATGCAACAGAAAACGAATCGAGCACACTTTCAGTAAAACAAACACAGCTTTAACAAAATTGTAAATGTACCTCTCGTAATTTAAAGTACATGTCGTGTAGAGTTGAATGTAAATTCTCGTCAGAGAAACTGCAGTTGCGCTTCCCATCCGCTCCACAAGACGGTGATAAAGCCCGCCGAACGACCGCGTTTGTCACGTATTTATATTGCTTCCCAGTTCCTTCCTACAGTTGTCAGGCATCTGGAGACAGGGAAGTCGATTTAAACTTCAGCAATCTCCTTTAGAGTAAATTATACGAGTTTCAATCGTCAGTATGAGCGCGGAGCAGATGCTGAAAGTGTTCGTCACCAGACGAATTCCGCAAGAGGCCATGAAAACGCTCCAAAAAGCCGCCGGCGTGTACGAAACTTTACATGGTCTTGTATGCAATAATACAAAGTTCTCTAAACGTTATGTGTGATATCCTTGCGATGATCTATATGACATTGTGTATTTGTGTCGTAATCAAGGAGGGCACGGGACAGCACGTGAATTGTCAAGGACCTTTGGTGTCATTTCATTCATATCTGCCAATAAGTTACCCTTTAGAATGCAGTCTTTTAAATGGCAGTATTTACAAAACAACATATGTGACCCTGGACAACAAAACCAGTCTTATGGGTCAATTTTTCGAAATTGAGATTTTTACATCAACTGGTAGCTGAATAGTTAAGCTTTTTTTATATATGGGTTGTTAAGATGGGACAATATCTGGTGGTGATACAAGAGTGTAAAACTCTGTAAGTAAAGGGTGCAAAAAAATCTAAATATTGAGAAAATCGCCTTTGAAGTTGTTAACCCGAGGCACTGTAGCAGGTCATCCACTCACAAAAATAAAGTTTTTATATATTTTGGGTTGAAAATTTACAAAGTATCTTTATGGAACATGATCTTTACTTAATATCCTAATGATTTTTGGCATAAAAGAAAAATCTATCATTTTGACCCACACAATGTATTTTTGGCTTTTACTAAAATGTTCCCGTGCTACTTAAGACTGGTTTTATGATCCAGGGTCACATATGCTTTGGAGTTCGTAGTCTTCAAATGACCTATAGACAGTTTTCCCATCTAACCATATTGTTTGCAGGTGTAATTTGTCAGTGTGGGACTCTGATGAGCCTGTGCCCCGGGCAGAGCTGTTGAAGGGGGTGGCAGGTGCTCACGGGCTTCTCTGTTTACTGTCGGACAAAATCGATATTGAGGTCCTGGATGCAGCTGGTAAAACAAACCTTTGGTTTTGTCAAAGCTATTTGTTAAATTTTGTTTATGTTAGATGTTATCTAACACTGAGATATATAAAACCTCCTACAGTTCCCAATGTAGTATGTGCTTGTAGTTGCAAGTTTATACTGTATTAAATATGATTGACCAATATTGCGTCACCCAGGACCCAACTTGAAAGTGATCAGCACGCTCTCGGTGGGATTTGACCATATTGCCATCGATGAAATAAAGAAAAGGTGACTTAAAGTTCCTGTCTACGTCTATTAGGGTTTTTTTCTGAAGTGCGTTGAGCACAATATGGATGTTCATACACAGAGCAATGAGGTTATCCATCTTTCTTTGTCCTAGAGGGATAAGAGTAGGTTACACTCCTGACGTTTTGACAGATGCTACTGCCGAGCTGACCGTAGCTTTGCTCTTGGCCACTGCTCGACGTCTCCCTGAAGGAGTAGAGGAAGTCAAAAAGTAAGTCATTCACTTTTTTACTGCACCACCTGCTATATATCGCTACTTGAATTTGAACAGATCTAGTGTCACAATACAAACAAAGCAGCTCAAAAATGTTTTATTGTGTAATAAGGAAGTACTTAAATATTTTCTAAGGGGAGAAAACATAATTTATTTTTCTTAACAGTGGTGGCTGGAGCACATGGAAGCCTCTGTGGTTGTGTGGCTATGGGCTGTCTAGCAGTACTGTTGGGGTGATTGGATTGGGACGTATAGGTACAGTAATGCTCATGTACAGTGCCTTAAGGAAACAATTCAAAATCTTTTCACACTTCCATCATTAACATGAACCACCTACTGTATGCATCATCTGTTCTGTTACGTCTGTCTCACCATCTGTTGTTTTACACATTCAGAAGTGTTATTTATTGTGCAAGCGTGTTTAAGACGTAAGCATCTCCTCAAGTTCATTGAAACGTCACTTAATTTGTTGTAATGTGTTGTTAAAACAGAAGGGGAATATTTTAAATAACTTTCAGGCTTCTGTTTTTTATTTTATAGTATTAATTTTATAGTGCCGGAAAAATGACAGATCGGTTTGATGATTTGTAGGTCTGGCGATTGCAAGGCGACTGAAACCATTTGGAGTTAAAAGGTTGCTGTACACAGGCAGGCAACCCAAAGCCCAGGCCCAAGAGGTTGAGGGAGAATATGGTAAACAAGAAGAAATGAGAGAGAATAAAGTGGTCTTCAAAATGTGTTATAATCCCTTGATTCAAAAGTGTTTGGTGTTTTTTTTTATATTTAATTTTAAGCTAATGATCTGCTCTCTTATCCTCCAACACCCCGCTCTCTGTTTCTCAGTGCCATTAGACACTTTGGTGAGTGAGAGTGACTTTGTGGTTGTGTCCTGCTCTTTGACTCCTGAAACTCAAGGCCTTTGTAACCAAACCTTCTTCGGCAAGATGAAGAAAACAGCAATCTTTATAAACACCAGCAGGTACATTACATTACTAGTAAAGCATTACTAGTAAAGCACAAAATAAATCAACACGAGGATGGAACATAAGGTGTATACTGTATGCTTTCCTGTAGCTCAGCTGTAAGAGCATGGTGCTAACAATGCCAAGGTCCTGGGTTTGATCTTATTGTTAGAAACAAATGTATTGGATGACGCTATGCAAGTTGCTTTGGATGAAAGCGTCTGCCAAATGCATAAATGTAAATGTATATTCTTCTAGAGGGGCTGTTGTGAATCAAGAGGACTTGTTTCAGGCCCTCAGTAGTGGACAGATTGCAGCAGCAGGCCTTGATGTCACAACTCCCGAACCCTTGCCCACTGACCACCCACTGCTGACCCTTAAAAACTGTGGTGAGTACACTTTTAATCAGCAACTAAAAATGATAACAACAGCCAGAACAATGTCATTTTGTTTTGCAGTGGTTCTTCCTCATATTGGTAGTGCCACCTATTCCACACGGGGTATCATGGCTGAACTGTCTGCAAACAACTTGCTTACAGGCCTAAGAGGTTCTGAAATGCCCAGTGAGCTAAAGTTGTAGTCTTCTGAATTGTGCCTCACCCAAAATCTGAAGTCAAAATATCAGTGAAAGATTAAACACATGGCATTAACAAAATTAGATTTTAGAGGGCAGGAAATACTGGAATTTCCACTTAATTTCTAGCTAAACATGATCATGATTAACTCTGTTGTGACAACTGCACTGTACAAGATGCTTTTCTAAATATTATGTGAATGACTTAATACACTAATGACAAAAAGTATACTCTATGTAACAACAGATTTATTTTAAGATGGTATTTGGCATCCCATGGAGAAGCACATTTTGTTTACATATAGTTATGCTGTATTTTTTAAATATTAATAAAATGGAATACAATGTGAACGTCATTCAATTGTTTGTTATTTACTATGAAAAGCAAAATATAATCACTTTCACTCTCAATACATTTCAAGACTACTTGAGATTTAGGTTTTAAAATGGGTACTGGTGACTTCCACATTTACCTTCGTAGGACTGTAAAATTATATTATAGATCACTTCTATCTGAGTGCAAGTATATAAGTTTACATTTCAAGATTTCATTGCCCTTTTAGTGCAACTGAGAATGACAAAACAGGTAATTGGCTTAAGTGATAAAATATTTATTGCTTAAACCGTTGTGAACAATGTGAAACACTCTTATTTTACATATATGTAAATGAATAAGAGAAAAAGTAAATTCTTTCAGTTGCATCCAGCAAAAAATAAAATAAATAAAAGAATCATGGTTGACAGGTGACAAGAACTCAGGTCTCTTCAGATATCATCCGGTGTGGCAAGTGGCTCTATGCAGCAACATCCAGGTACCGCATGTTCATCTGTACAGGGAATGTTTTAGTCCATAGTGATGTTTCATATGCTGTCCAGCTTTTTCAAAACATAGGGCGCTGAAACACAGAAAGTCAACAAACATTTATTTCAATTACAACCTTACTTAATTTGGAGACATTTAAAACTCCCAAAATATGTTTTTTTATGACTGAATTTAAGGTTAAGTTATAGAACACCCAGCCGTGGGCCATGCCATACAATTGATCATGCTGAGTGTAGGCGTGAGTTACATCAAAGGTGACCTCTATTTATAGAGACTACAGCAAATTGATGAGACTGTACCAGATCAATTTCTCGCTCTGTGCCTTGAAACCAAGACACCCAGGAAAAGAGATACTAACAGCATTTAAGTTATATGATCAAATAAATGGAGATGCCATGTGATCAAATATACCCCTAGTGTCTATAACCAATGCAATAAGCCGGACACTCACTGACTCGAAGGAGCGCAACATATATCAAAAAGTTGCGAACAGACGTCATAACATCCTCTCGCATTTTTTTCTTCATCTCCTCAGGGTCCATCTTCGGACCGAGTCCCTCGATTTTAAACATCGTGTAGTTGTTATTAATGCTATATGTGACTCAAATGATCGCTGCAAGCCACATTGAACGAAAGAGGCACGTGAAAAGGGAAGTACGTCAGAGAGGATCGGCTTCTAGGACCACCAATATTGGCTTACTTACAAGTGCCTGCTTGTAAATCGAGTATTTTGACCATTTATACATAATAAAAAATAAACAGTGTCTTTCAGATTCTTAACTTTATAACATCTATAAGACGTTTAGTAATCTTTACTAACATTTACCATATGAACGTCTGAAAAAAATGTACTAGCTACTTTTGTAAATAGGCAAAATTATCATTCACACTCCTCCTCACGGCGTATTGTTTTGATTTTTCGTGCGGGCGAGTGTGCAAGTTTCTGAACCAAATGAAAACCACATACATATGCAAATATTCATTTTTTTCCATTTAAATTGTTTTACTAAACAATTTCAGTACTGATTTTTAATGTTGCTCGAGCATCCGGTGGTTCTGGGTGCTTTGTAGAACTTTAAAGAGTGTTAGCTGCATGATCACACTGGTAAAATTAATCAAATCATGGACCCCAATGGATTTCTGTCCAGTAACTCTTGCCAGGTACAGCTGAAGTGGGGTAACGGATTTCTAGAGACGTCGCCCATCTCTGTACCTAGTAAACGTAAACGAAACGAGACGACTGTAAATGTAAACGGAGGAGATTGTTTGAACGCTTTTCCCTCCAAACAGAGTTTGAGGAAACGTAAGTAACGTTAGCACAGACTGTTGCTAGTGTTCTTGACGCTGTCCTTAATTGCAATTGTAAAACCAACTTTTAGAATGTAAGAATCTTTCCTGAATCCCAATTTTAGGTGGCTTTGTCTTAATCGATGGCCAAAGAGGTGTGTACTACTCTGAGAGCTGGCAGCCCAATGGCAGCACTTTGTACATGCCTGTAAATGGCACTTTGTTGGCCAACATTGAAAAATATGATCAGCTCAGCTTTGAGCAGGATGTCTTCTCCATAGGCAATGCAGCCGGTGGATTTCAGCAGAAGGTCCAAGGTAGGTCAAATTTAAAGTAGTTCAAAGAATTTATCTTCATTGCTTGTGTTGTGTGATCCTAAGGACTAGTGGCTTGGGAGTTACATAATAAATAGTCTGCTAACAGATTACATAATTTGAGAATCTATAGTATCAGGTTGCATCCCAAAGGATATTCTCAGCTTTTTAACAAAATTCTGTCTCTATTTGCTCATATAGGTCAAGCGATTCATTGCTGGCGGTATAGCGAACATGATAGAAAGCTTTTTATTGCACTTTCTTACTTGTTCACAAACGTACAAGTGAGTTAATTGTTGATATGTTTGTTATTTATTATAGGATACAAAACTCATACATTCAGAAATTGCAGTTTTTATCTGGTATTCATTGTGTGGCTTTATCTTCTGCCTTCAGGTTTTTCATGAAGTTGTCAGCACTCTTGATTGTCTCTAAGGACGATTGTCGTCTGGGTAAGCAGAGTTGGCCAGTGTTATTTTACCACAAAGCACAAAACAATCAGGGTATTATACATATGATAGTCTTAATTGACCTTTTCTAACTTCTTAACAGAGTAAGACACGCATATGCTTTCAACACGTCACTATACTGTATTTCTGTGTTGTGCTTTGAGATAACAGAGCCTGTTTCTTGTGTAACATTAAACTAGATCCATTGTGACTCAAGTGTATTTAGTTAATGCAGTGCAAGATGTTACAATAGTGCGGTCATTTGTGGTTTTGCATGATAAACACCGTTCTACGTTTCTGAGATAATGGACCAAAATAAACATTAAATAATCAAATTAAAATACTATCTATGAGATGCTTGTCAGGTGGTGCTGGTAATGCCTGTTGCTGATTTTCTTGTTCTCTGCATTTGTATTTTTAAAATGTTTGTACTTCAGCAGTGTTGTATGCTAGTTTTGCTTTTGATTTCTTTATATATATATATATATGTTTTACAATAAAAAAAGCCTATGGAATCTATAGGTGACCTTTTGGACACTACACAAAACAACAATCTTTCTCTTCCCTCTAGTTCTCTCTTTGCTCAATACTTTTCATCTCAGGCTTGTTTTAGAAGCTGTTCACACTCCCCCTCCTCTATTAGTCTCAGCGGGCAGTTTTACATAGATCATTCATTACGTAGGTATTGTGTGAGTCAGAAGCGATCTGACTGGAGTCTGGAGGAAGGCGATGGAGAAACGAGTTATTTTTTACTCCTCATTAGAGGAAAAATATTTAATATCATACTATGTAAGCCTCTATGGGCTAATGTGTTTGATAATGGCATTAACAATAGCAAGGAAAATTATACAGTATGCATGTCCATTGCATATTACAGTTTTATAATGTTCTTTTAACAAAGAAAACCTTTAATGGTAGCAATTTTAAGAGTTACTTTACTTGTGTTAAAAGCAGCTGATCGATGGTGAATATTTCAGTTATTATGACTCACAAAGGAGTTATAAACACAGCTGATAGCCAAGTGAGAGTGAGGCAAGTTGGTGCCAGGAGACCCGATCGGCACCAGGCTGATACTTGTACTTTTACCCAGCTGTCCCTATGAAGTAAAAAAGAAACATTTATTGCTAAATATTAAAATTGACTTTAAATGAGGATATTATAATTCCACATAAAACTGATGACTGTAATGATTGAGAAAACTTTATGGCTGAAAAGTAATTTTGAAATGTGCATGCCAAGGTTTAGAGCTGTTAACAACCTATTTATTTGATAGTGACTATATATAATTTTTAGTGAAAAGTCCTTAAACATGTATTGCCTTGTACTTGGGACACCAGTCCTAGACTTCTGGTTACAAAGGTAAGAATGATTTTTTCCTTGATCTGCCAATCATAATGTCTTTGCAACCAAATAGGACCGCCCTGGCAACCATGTACATCCATAGCATCTTTACAAGGTGTTTTGCAGGAGAAAACAGGAAGTCACGTTTTCAGAAAAAATAGGTGTAGTTCACACCTTTGAACACCAGACTGCAGTGTAACAAAAGCTATCAATGGGAGACGGCACCTAACAAGACATTTCAAAAATCTGGATGTAAAATCTTCAGGATCACACACAGCCGGTCTGTACCATAATAAAAAAAGACACTTAAAGCAGGCTCAAGTATTTTCTCTTATACCCCTGAATAGACACTCTTCAGACACACAGCGCATTGTATCGAATCAGAAAATTCAACCCCATACTGAAACACACCACCAAAGTGTATTTTTGGGGCTGCTAATGTTGCCTCTCAGGTGCAGTAGAATGCAGTGAGGGCACGCTTTTTTAAAGACTGCCGACACCTGTGTACCTCCTGTGAGGATAGAGTATTTAGCTTCCCTCATAGACTGTTGGAATCTTATAGCTGGCAGCAGAGCATTAGACACTCCTAACCTAAAGTTTCTTCCTTTCTAACTGGAAGTCCGATTAAAAGATGCCGAGGTGACTCTGACAGATACTGAGTACCGGTGTGGTGATGAGAAAATGAGCTCTTTATCACCGCCTGAGAGAGCGTGAGTCAGCATGTTAGAGGAGTGAGACTTGCTCATTTTGAAAGCTTCTACGTGGTCAAAGAACAACTCAGATTTTGCCCTTTAACTTACAGGATAAAAAAACATTTGAGACATTTCTGGTAAATGGAAATGTAAATCATGAATGAAACTGCTTCTGTTTAACAGAAAGCAGCTAATCTGCCAATGGAGAGGATATTGCTACTGTAATAATAGCAATTGTTTTAGCAATAGCTTGTGTTTTTATGGCAAGATTGCCGATTTTAGTTTCTCAGACTGCAGGCTCAGATATTGTTAAATTACACACAAGGGAATACTAACAAATTAGGTTTTTCCTTTTCTTGATCTCAGTAATAAAAAGGAGGAAAATACTAAAATTCTCCAGTGGAAATCTACTTATAAAAGTGTTTCTAAACCAGTGCTATTCAAAGTGTGAGTGTGGCTTTACTTTACATTTTAAATGTTACATTAAAACTTTCATACATTTTACTGTAAAAGATTTGACAGTGTCTATGTAGCTTCTGTTACACTCTTTGGTGTCATTTGTAATTAGTTTTGCAGTGTTACGGATTTTTTGTTATATTTACAGTCATATTACCTTCATCAGAATACAATAGCAAAGTTTTGTAGTAGCCCACGTAAAAAAGACTGTATTATACCTTTTACTTTAGACAATTGTAGTATGCTGTACTAGATATTAATTATACTGTAGAATAGCATATTGTTTAGTAATTTGTAGTAAATACTATAACTGTAGTTACCAATATTTACCGTATTAAATCCAAATAGAATTCACTATAGTAAATACTGCAGTATATTGCCAGCACCACCCGGTCCTGTAGATTCATCCTCTACAACATTAGGAAAATTAGACCTTTCCTATCGGAGCACTCTACGCAAGTCCTAGTCCGGGCTCTTGTCCTGTCCAAACTGGATTATTGCAATGCGCTTCTGGCTGGACTACCTGCTTGCACAATCAAACCTCTCCAGATGATCCAGAATGCGGCGGTAAGAGTGGTCTTCAATGAAGCGAAGAGAGCGCATGTAACTCCGCTCTTCATCAGGTTACACTGGCTCCCTGTTGCCGCCCGCATAAAGTTCAAAGCTATGCTCCTGGCCTACAAGACCAACACCGGATCTGCACCATCGTATCTCCACTCGCTGATGCAGATCTATGGTCCTGCCAGATCACTGCGGTCTGCAAAGGAACAACGACTAGTGGTACCATCCCAAAAAGGAAAAAAGCCACTCTCCCGTACCTTCTCTGGAACTGTTCCACATTGGTGGAATGATCTACCAGCTGCTACAAGATCAGCAGACTCGGTTACCATCTTTAAAAAACGCCTAAAAACGCATCTCTTCCGTCAACACGTCGCTGATGGATTTTTCCTAATTCTCTTCCCTTTCCTTCTTTTAAAAAAAAAAAAACCCTTCTAACCTCACTATTCTCAGCTTTTTATACCGTGCTAGACTTTAATGGACTAGTTTTATGCACTTATGTATTTTGTGGCCTATGCTGTTATAATTGCTTCCAATGTTTCCTCATCTGTAAGTCGCTTTGGATAAAAGCGTCTGCTAAATGACTAAATGTAAATGTATATTCACATATAATCTCTACAGATTTTAGAAGCTCAAACAGCAATGTTGTTTACACGTTTGAGGGAAAATCAACCCTATGAATGGTTTATGGAGATTATTTACATTAAACTGGGACTGAAAATCTATTATAACATCCAAAAACTACAGTTTAAATGACAGATTAAATGATTTAATCAGAATCATAACTTTATTACCAAGTATGTTTACACACACAAGGAATTTGACAGGAGCTTCTAGTGCAGAAGAAAATATACACATAGAGCAAACATATGAAAGAGATGCAATGTAACACTAAGATAGAAATCATAACACTAAGATAAAAATAATAATAATAATGCACAATGTGCAAAAGTGAAAAATATAGACAAAAAACAATAACTGTTTAAATTAATTTACAGATGGGTTATTTACAAGTTTATCCTATAGGCAGGGGTCTTAACGCTGCAAACACCACTATGAGTGGTTCAGCGGTCTAACACAGTGTGTCGTGTTTAGCTCGATGAGCCTTATTTAAACATGAATAACTTCAGCCTGTTGATGCTGAAGATTGTTTGCCACCAGGTTAATGCAGAAATTAAAACCACACTGATGCGGAGGCCAGCTGTAAGATCCTCAGCCTGAACTGACATCAGATCAGTGCCGGTGCCTGTAGTCGTAGCCAGCTGTCCTGTGCTATGATTGAATTTACACCGGCATCTCATCAGTGCCAGACTAGCGGTATTTGGCAGTCACCATCAGCAGTTATCCAAAACCTGCAGCTTCACCATGCACTGCTACACAGTGTAGCTGCCATGTGGTGAAAATCCTGTCACAGTCAGAATCTTTTAACCAGTCGCTGCATCAGATGGTTAGAGGTGGTGGAGGATGGGGTGCCTGGACGGGACTAAAGCTGGTGTGTAGTTACTGCAAACTTTTAATCATATCTTTGTAATGTTTATGGAAGCAACTTTGTATTTTTTTAAATTATTTTGTATGTTTTAGCATCTTCAAAGGCACCACCCTTTGACTAGAATCTGCTAAATCCTTCTTTTGGAGTTTTGTAAAGCATTTTCTTGAGGTCTCACCATGGGTAGCTTTTTAAGGGGTATTGAAGAAGTTCCCATCTATTCGGTCACCCATTTCAAAAATATTTTTAAATACGATTTTTGTTTTCTAATGAAATAAAATACTATGTTGGCACAATTTTTTTTTAACAAAACGAATTTACAATTTAGGCATACACCATAATTAGAAAAAATCATAAGAATTTTTAGATAAAAAAAACAGTCCAAATGTTAATTAAATCAGCAATTTAAGATGAATTGTGGCCATTCCAGTCCAGCGTCTGTTGAATTTTTTTACAAAATCAAACCTCAGGAGTGACAAAGTCACCCAACAGCAGTGTGAAAGACAAGACACACGAAAACTGGTATAAAAATCAAGGTTATCACGTAAAAAACTAAATCCATGTACAAATATTACTGCCCTATTGCTTAAAGGGAATATAAACATGCAGTATTTGAGGTCTGAAAAAATACATACACAATCATTTTAATATCAAAAGTGAATTTTTTGCAAATAAATGCATTTGCATTCTATTTAGAAACAATGTTTTTTCTTGACATTTGGGGGAAATATTGTAAGTAGTTCACAGAATGAAACAAAAATGATACATTTACCTAAACAATATAAATAGTAAATAAAAAAAAGAACAAAAACAATTATTTTGAAATGGTCTCTTAATTTTTCCCGCAGCTGTACATTTGAGTGTCCGTGCCTGCGCCTGTCTGTGGGCAAAGTTGGTTTAAATTGGTTTTGCCTCATTCAAAAATCAACTATAAAAAGTCCCCAAGACCTAAAACCGTCAAAACCCATGGGTGTGTTTTGTAAACCTGTTTGTAAAGATGGACTTATATTGTTTGCAGGCATTCTAAAGGTAGTCACATATGATCACAGTTATCACACATATCCGAAGGCTCTCGTCTCCAAAGTGTGTGTGTAAGAGAGTGCATGTGGAAAAGGGGATATTTTCTGCATGATTGTGTGAGCATCCCGCAAAGCCAAATGTGCCCCCAGAAAGGCATTTTCACTCTCAATAAGACATAATTCAGACATTAGGGTCCATTCAGTGATGATAAGAGTATATGTACCATGTCAACGGGGGGTTTAAAGAGCCCGTGGTCACACATTCACCTGGCTCTGTATACATACCCATGCTAGGACAGAATGAAGATAGAGGATGTTGATAACCCGTTGAATCAACGTGGCCTTGTGAGAGAGAGCTGTGAGCCTGCGGACATGGTGCAAAAACATCATCAGAGGAAATAACATGGTGTGACTCGCGTGCGTTGCTCCTCTGTAGGTTAGGGAAAGGTTTTGCCGTGCCCTGTGGCTAACTGTCATATTAAAGCCGTTCCCAAAAGGTTCAAGAAAAGAAAAATCCAGCTCACGCTATGCTTTCTCTTGACAGCTGTGTCGAAGGTTTCCTTTCATTGTGCCACAGGATATTCCATTTGGCACTTACAAAGGATAGTTCCCACAAAATTAAAAATTTGTTATTTTTAAATTTTTTTTAGTCTTATGTTATTCTTAACCCACATGATTTTCCTTTTTTCACGGAACACAAAAGGCAATAATTGTTATTTTTATAATGAAACTCTTTCAAAATGTTCTCTCTTGCAGAGGAAAGAAAATCATATGGCTTTGGTGACAGCAAGAAGGTCAATATGAGCAGGGCTGGGCTGGGAATAGAAATCAACCCTGGATTTTTGGCCCACATTGGCCCTCCACTCCCCTTGCTGCGCATGGTTCATTATGTTGCTGGGGGGGGGGGGGGGGGGGGGCTGCGCAGAAGTGTTTTTTGCATCCATTTGCTTTTATAATACATTCGTCTGAACGGCCTAAACGGGCCCAAAATGATAACGTTAAACACCCGATACGCCAGATGACCAGTCCGTCCCTGAACATGAGTATAGGGTGAAATTACTTTTTTGGGTGAACTGTCTCTTTAAAAGGGAACTGCAACATCACCATCCAGATCCATCATCAACCGAGTTAAACGTGAATACAAGATGGAAATTAGAGAAAACTAAAGAATAGTGACACGCTACATTAAGCGGTACGTCTCGTGATTACACCCATTTCTCTGTGCTACGCCAGCGTCGGCTCTCAGCATTAGCAAAACTGAAAAATCTTTCTGATAAACTCTCTCTCTGTCTCCTTTTGTCATTCACTGTACCAGTTCTCTTCTGAGTGGTAAAACCCAGCGGAGAGATATTAAAGAACTCTTATCAAATTTTTATTACGTTCCATATCAGGCCCCTGGTCAGTGGCTGCGGGATAACAGATTGGGCCGTGTAATATTAGGTCATGGCTCTGGACTGATAGTGGCCTGGGGTTTGATCTGATACACTATAAAGTGATCAGTGTGATGAGGTTAGGATGTAAGATTGGTCACTTATTGGCACAGATGCTGGTTCACCGAGGGTATCACGTCACTGGCAATTACAGTCATTGAAGAATTGTATGTTGCAGTTTTACCCAAGCACGTATGTATCTTCTGCCCTTTTCCTTGTAATATTCTAGAAACTATTGTGTAAATTAACTATACAGTATATATGTATAGCCAGAATGAGTTTTGCTTTATCTGCAATGCTTCGGTGTTTCTGTTTTTGATACTGTATGCACCTTTCAAACAAACTTAAATGATACCCCTTTTAATAACAAAGCAAAACAAAACAGACATTCAGAAATGGATTTCGTACAAATTCTATTGGTTCCCAACAAAACACCAATATTAACCATTATGAACCCTCCTGTCTTTCTGAAATCTTGTATCTCCATATTTTGTGATTTTTTTGCCATAAATCATTATTATTTATCGGCCTTTATGTTTGTCACTGGCTTTTGCAAAAAAAGAGCTGTAAACTTGTAAAAATCTTTGATAATTTTCTAATAACATACAGTGTTTTTTCCATTTCTTAAAAAACAGCGGATTTGGAGATCCGAAGTTCCGGAAGGATTTGGAAGAAAAATATAGTATTGTAGTTCTTCTTTTAGTCAGGTTAAAGGAACAGTTCACCCAAAAAATTTAATAGTTGTTGCAAATCTGTATACATGTATTTGTTCCGATGAACACAAATAAATATATTTGGAAGAAAACTGTTCTTGGGCACTTCTGACTACCATTGTAATTTTTTCTACTATGGTAGTCAAGGGTGGCAAAGAACTGTTGGTTTACAAGCATTTTTCCCAAATATCTTTCTGATCACAGATTAGGAGCGAGTAAATGAAGACATCATTTTAATTTTTGGGAGAATTGTTCCTTTGAGATGACTTGGACCTCAGTCAACTTTTTGTTAAGAAAAAATCATGTCAGTGACAAACTGTTAAACGGTCTCTCATTTGTAAGTAACTTTGATAAAAGCGTCTGATGAATACATTTAAACAAACCGATCAACTTCAGAAATCCTGAAGTGTTTTCTGTATGGTTTGCCTTATGTATCAGACGTTCAGCTTGAAGCTAAACTCTATCGGGGTGAAAGTTTGTTATACTCGTCCTAGACTTTACCTTTTTAATGAGAATGTAAGAAATGACAGAAGATATTTTTTTATAATCTTAGTTTAATTGATTATTTAAACAGCTTTCTTTGGTTTATGCCCCAGAAGTCTTTGTTAAATATAGTCTTTAAGATTAAGAGTTGAAATTCTTATCAAAAACCCAAGACGTTAACATCAGGGAGTTCCGATGACAAATATCATATTTATAGTTTTATTAACGATGATTAAGAAACGGTGTGAAGTTGTTTGATGTCACCTCATTCATTCCAATTACGTTCTTCCACCTCAGACATCTTTGAAATCTTCTTATGAGTCATTGTTATAAAAATACTGTCATGCATGATTCTTCCACAGCGGGCTCGTTGAAAGTCTAAATGACAGACGCACACTTCTCTTACATCGCCATGGTGATGTGCTTATTCAAAAAAAAGTTCTTTGTGCTTAAGCTCATTCATATCGTAGGCATTTCAAACGTTCTTGTTCTACAAAACCTTGGGAAGATTTTTACTTTGCAGATGCCCAAGATGAAGAAGAAGGACCCACAGAAACTAAATGAAATTCAGCTTCTCACTTTTTCCTGATTTGACTGGCTGGCTAACAATACAAATTCATGCTTGTAAATAACAGATGCTGCTTTAGTTAAAGTCACTGTGCTTTGCTTGAGCATATGGATGATGGGGAAAATTGAGTGGCTGTCAGTTACTGTAGATAAGTGCCATGCTGTTAAAGACACTTCTTTTATGCTGCGTTTGCAGCTGTCTTTGTCCACATTCAGGGAGTCAAAATGGTCTTCAATGAATCTTCATGCTTAAAACCTTAAGAACATGATTATATCATTTTGAATGGATTCCACTGGCCTGCAACTACATCGAACAACACTTTACAGTCGAGAAAAATCTCTTTTTACCTAGAAAATCAGAAAGAAGATAACAAATCTTAAAATTGCCCATTATATTTGAGCCAAGAGTGGTGTTGAGATGACGGCTTGTTTTCATCGATCCAGATTAACAAAGTTCTATTGTTGCTCTCCTTTTTACTGGAAAACAGCTCTATTTTTTCATAGCTTTTCTCTCACCTGCTGCTTTATTTTGAAAGCCAACGAAAAGAGCTTTGCCTTTTGACAGAGATGCGTGTTTGTGTGCGCTATAGTTGAGATGCCTTTTGGCTAACATTTAGCAGATTCAAGTTTTATTCAAAAAATCTAAAAGACTTCTGGGAACACATGGTCTTTTGTACCTTATTTTTGGGAGCTGAGGCAATAGGCTTTCAGATTTAATATGAGTTGATGTTGCTCAAAGGAATGTTTCCTGCTTTAAGTGTGAGAGGTCACAATGTTAATCGCATATTTGGTTGCATTTTATTTTGGAAGGGAGTATGTTTAGATTTGAGGTACATTTATGTATTTGGCAGACGTTTTTTCCAAAGCGGATATTTACATTGCAATATAATACACAGTTGTTTCTAAGTATGTGGGGTCATACCCCTGACCTTGGAGTTGTTGACACCATGCTCTAGCCAGCTACAGGAAAGCTGTGAAAAGGGAGTGTGCATCAATGACTGCTGTTACCAAAGCACAGTTCAGTGACCCGGTTCTGCACAGACTTTGCAATGTAACAAATGTGACTCCACCTGTGAAATACCATTTTTTGGTGGTGTGATGTTTTTTACATAAAATCACTCTAGATATTCTAAAGAACAACCTGTGACTATATTATCAAATATAATCTTGATATCTTTTGACTGCGTAAGGCCATGTCAAAGATTGAAATCGTATTGAAATTAATGGTTGAAATCAAACTTTGGTGCTTGTTATCTCAAATGTAGATTCTGAGAAGTTACCCTGCTTTTCATAGACTGGATCACAAATGTTAACATTTTAATGACTTAATGGATAAATGACAGTGAGATAACCTCAGATATCTTACTGCTCTGTTTTCATCTCAAATTGTAAGGGGCTAAAATGAAAATGGGGGGGGGGGGGGGGGTATAGGGGTTGGGGAGAAGTAAAGTGATATAGCAATATGGATTTGACATTTGCATGTATTCAATTTACAGACCACTTGTCCAAAAGCATTTAACATTTTTTAAGTGAGTTAACAATCTGACCACTGTTTTAGCCAATTTCGAAATTAAATTTGTTCCCTTAAATGTAATATTTATAACTGGTAAAGGGATCATTTTGGTTTTATTCTATGATCTACTTACACAATTTCACCCAAATTTCACTTTCTCTTTGCAGAAAACGAAAACTGGAGAACAGATAAAAACAACAGAAAATATGTATGTTTTCAGACCTCAAATACGGCAAAGAAAACAAGTTTATTTAGTTTTAAGCAATACAACAGTAATATTTGTACATGTATTTAGAAAATGTTTGCAAAAAAAGGAAATATTCGATAAACTAAGTTTTCATTTTCATGCTGTCTCTCTTTCATATTGCTGTTGGACTTTGTCACCCCCTGTTTAAGTTCAACAGACACTGTACTGGAATGACCATAAAAACATCTAGAAATGCTGATTAAATGAACATTTGGAATGGGCCCTTAATGTTTTCTGCGCCTGTAAGTACAGTCTACAATTCCATGTTTACATGTTTTGTTAGTCTTAATAGATTAAGTGATGTGTTCTTTGTTACTGAATTGTTTTGTTTTGTTTTTCTCAAACCAGCTTTAGTGTCAGAGCAAGCTCTGTTTCAAAACCTGGTAGCTGCACATGTAGCCAGTATTTTAAGATCACATTCAGATTCGAAAGGGTGCTGCCTGTAGAAGGTACAGCACTAGGTTTGGGAAGAGAACTTGTACTTAATCTCAGGGTGCTGCCTATAGGGCCATCAGTGACATTAGTCATTTGTTTTGTTTCAAAACCATTTCATTTTATTTCATGAAATATAAAATGTAATTTAGTTTGTGTTCTGCCATTAAAGTTGAGCAGAGACAGATGAAGTCTGTCTTTTTTTAAAGAGGTATTTTACCATGTGTATATGTAATTATTAATTCTGCACATCACATTATTCTTCTAAGGTGAATTTCACCCGCTGGTCGATTTCTGGTAAGTCAAATGTACTTATTTATTCACAGGTAAAACAAATTAAAAGCAAATCTATTTCAAAGAGAGCGCGATTATAGATTAACCGTACTGAGGGATATTACTCCAACAAGCAGGAATAAGCATTGCGGCCAGCAGAGCTTTCCCATCATCCCCTCTGCTAAATAAAGGCAGCATCTGCTATGAATTCATTCATACATCATCTGCGTACTTTATTAATGCGTAAAGACTGGCTGGGCGGGCTGTGCACTTCAATATCCAACCTATTTGATTAATGTTTCTTACGAAAACGGAATCGGTTAGGGAGGCCGCTATCTGGTATTTGTCTTTACAAGATCGTATCGACTTTTGTGAGCCCAAGCAGAAAATGAACTGTCATGTACCCAACTGGTCACAGAATGAACACCATTAATACATTTGGACTTGCGTGGACAGACTCGCAGTAGTGTTGGAAAAATAGGACTCGCAAACGAATTGCTAAGATGCTCTTTTGTCTGTCTGGGTCCTGCGATGAGGGAGTGTTGACATCTATTTAGTCTCATCGGAGGAATTGCTGTAATAAGACTCGAAGCACTTTTCTAAGAAAAACATATTAGAATGGGCCTGAAGTGGGGAGACGATACAACAAGCTATTCCAGCGTGTGTTAGAAAAACTAATGGCATTATTATCAGCACAAACGTACGCGACACAGAAACTTCCACCTCACGCAATGACCGCCGGTGTAGGGCTTTATCTGAAACTTAAATTGAAGCCTGATGATAGATCCCTCCAAACAAAGGCATCTGGGGAATTAGATATTAGGGAGCAACATTTTGCTAATGACGCTATAAGGATTTTCTAGATTGAGTTATTGAAGTGTCAGTTTAATATACGGGAGAGCGAGTGTAATTTTATAAATAATTGTTTGTTGACTATTTATTCAGGACATGTTAAGCCTAAAGATTCGAAATTTAGCCTGAAGCATCTTTGGCATTCCAGCTGCTACAATAATAACTTAATTGAGTCTGATACAGTTAAACTGGTTCATGAAGGTTAATGCAAAAATCATAACACTATGTAGCACAGGCTGTATAAAATTAATGAGGTTTTATGGTAATTGTACTGTAACCAGGGCCGGCTCGTGGTGTTGTGGGGCCTTAGGCAAGACCACAAATGTGGGCCCACTAGTGTAAAAATTGTCATTGCACCGCAATTTGACAAGTGAAAATAAAACACACAAAAAGGACAATTTATATATTTACATGTAGAAGTGTTTTTGTAAGTGCAACATATAGACAATGTTTATTTTACTGATTCATATCTACTAAATTATTCTCCTACTGTATCCAAAATCAGGAGATTTGTTGTTTGCTTTCGTAGTGCAGAAAATGTCCTATACATACTGCCGGCTTTACTGCTTTTAACATGCGACGCTTTAAGACGTTTTCCTCTGTACATTTAAAAAAATTCTTGACCACATAATATAATACATTGGAGGTGAAGTTGTTCATGCAGGCTTATGTTGTGATTAATTAACTCATTCACGGTTACGCGTACAAAAAGGTATGAGCATATTAGCCCGGTTCTGTCAACCTTGCACTGGTTACCTTTAAAGCATCGCATAAACTTGAAAATCTTGCTTATTACCTATAAAGCCTTGCATGGTTTAGCTCCTCACTACGTGAGAGAACTTCTCACGTATTATAGTCCATCACGTGCACTATGCTCTCAGGTGTCAGGTCAGTTGGTAATACCTAGGATTTCAAAATCAAGTGCAGGCGGCAGATCCTTTTCCTATCTAGCGCCTAAACTTTGGAACAGTCTTCCCCGCACTGTCTGGGAGGCAGACACACTCTGTCAGTTTAAATCTAGACTAAAGACTCATCTTTTTAATCTTACATACACTACACTATCATAATATATATATTTCAAAGATCTAGGCTGCACTAGTTAGAACAACCGGAACCAGGGACACTTCCAATAACAACTGATGCATTTGTTGCATCAAAGAGTGCAGAACAGTACTCTACTCTCAGCCAGTCTTGTCTCATTGTTCCAAGGTTACTAGAGCGGGCAGGATGCAGTCCAAGGTTACCGGAGCAGGCAGGGCGCAATCCATTCCCAGACCTGACAAATGCTGGACGAAGGACGTGGCGACTCTAATAATCTAATAGCGACTGAAGTTTTGAAGTTTTTAATTTAAAATCGAACTTTTTTTATTTTGCCTTGATGTGCAAGCACTGTCGAGTTTGTGCAGAGGCAGCAGTTTTTGCCAGAGGGGAACTGGAATCCCCTGGTTAGGCCTGGTTTCCCTCTTTGGGTTCCTCGCCACCTTTGCATACTGTTTTGCACTGTTTGCCTGGCCGGGGGGGCTGCTAGAATTTGATAGTCTTATTTAATTGCATATAGGAATTTATTATGTGTCTTGTATTTGACCTGTGTTTTGACTTCCATAACCTTTTATGTTTTACTTATAGTCAATGTTTTTTGAAAATTGTAAAAAGCGCTATATAAATAAAGCTGACTTGACTTGACTTGACTTGACTTGACGGTTGAATGAATAGCCTTTAATGTAAACTCTTCATTAATCTTGGTGCTTGAATCTGTTCCAGTCCTGCATGCTATTTAAGGCACAGACCAAACATGCTCACAAACACAGTTTGACATCTGTATTATCTCAATGACAGGCTATATAGTAATTTCAGGGCAAAACCAATCATACTTTCTGATGGGGCAAAAACATCTTATGAAGATGACAGATCGTGATATATTATGTGTAAAAAAATTAATCTGATCAATCTTTAAAGCATAAGTAACTGCTGTTGTAGCGAACAAACAGACCTCACAATAAAAACAACGTGACCCAAATGGCTTTACGTAATAATACTTTTCTTATTATAAGCTTTCAATTAAAGGAACCCTGTTTTGGCAGCAAAACCTACCCCTGTGATTGAGCTTAATGGACCTCTGACAGCACCGTTCAAGTCTTACGTCTAAAAAAAACAATATCTTTGCATGCATGAGTGACCTCTGTTTAGAAAATAAAACCTAGTTACCTTCTGGCTGAATTCCCCTTACTGAATCTGACACCTTGGTGCACGATCAATGCAAGGGATCAATGTTTGGCTCCTACAGAACCAAACATTTCAGACCGCCTAGACGATAAATCATTTATTTCACTCATGAATTATAGAGATTGGATGAGAGAGACAAAACCAAAATGGACTCCAAGATAAAGACTCTTCCCTTTAAAACAGCAACCGTTGCATCACTTGTAATTTAAATGCGTTGAGAGAACAATTGTATTGTTATATAATAAAAGTATGTCATTAAGCTTCTGTTTTCAAAAGGATGCCTGCTTAGTGCACGTCGTGAACGCATGTCAATTTTTCACCCTGACCGCATGTGTAAACTCGCTCTTTAGTTTTTTAGATCTGTCTTTACAGTGTTGTGAAATCATTTGCATAGCCTCGCAGAAGTGCTTTGTGTCTGAAACTCGACTCGCATGCACTTATAATCGCACCGAAAGATAAGAAGAGATTCACTGCAGCAGAAAAAGAGCATTAGAAGTACACATTTTTAAAATGAGGTTTCTTCCCCGCAATACCTCTGGGGCTCCGAGTCCACTTAACTGCAATATCATTAGTTAGAATTTAAATGAGGGCTTTGTTGTTTTGCCGTGCCATCCGTTTAGACTTTAATTACAAACAGAATGTTTGGTGGCATGAGGGAACAGAAAGCCACATTGCACGCTGGATTCTCATTCTGTTGTGCTAGTGTACGGAGTTTGGTTTAAAACATGATAAAGCTACCAGGTTATATTGATGTAGATGTAAACAATTGAATCCATGGTCGTATAGCCTGCTGATTGGCTGATGGCACGAGAACACGCATGGCTCCAAACCCCTGTTGGCATCAGAGGCAGCAGAAGAGTAAGTCCACTTTAATAATAAAATATTGAATAAATAGAATATCTATCATAAAATAAGTGATAAATATATGTTGCTTGATATAAAGCGTTCTTCTCTACAATACAGATCGTTTTTGTTTTTTATTTGTTACATTTATATAGCGCTTTTCTGGACACTCAAAGAGGGGAACATACATGGAAGGGGGAATCTCCTCAACCACCAAGAAATGTGCAGCATCCACCTGGAGGATGCAACGGCAGCCATATTGTGCCAGAACACCCACCACACACCAGCGTATTGGTGATATTGGTGGAGAGGAGACAGAGTTACGAAGCCAATAACTACATATGACCAGCAACCGTCTGCTTTCAATCCTTCTGAATGTAACTTTTGAACAGGTTTGCTACTGTCTTACATCACTGGGCACTTTAAAACTTCAACACATTCAATCCAACTTCCTATTACTTAGACCTATCTGATCCCTCACTCAACAGCTCCTGTAGCTCAACCACAGCCGCACGGAGTAATCCATCACACAGATAGATATCTGTTCCTCCTTGTTCACCGCTGTGAGCATGGAAAACCAAAGCGAATCAATCGCACCACTCGCTTTTATGCAAATAGTCGTAAAATGGCCACTGTGCCTGTGGATATACGAGGACAAAATTCCATAACAACTCACCCAACGCAATTACCCGAGATATTGTTTGTTTGCTCATGATTACAAATGGCACCGCATTGCTGGCTATACATCATCAAACCCGGCAAAATGGCAAGGTGTTCCGAGCAGAGCTGGAATTCAATAGCGGTCTGCAGAGTGCGGAACAGTGTTAGCAGCTGATAACGTCAGTCAAACGCTAGCTGCTTCTGCTTAATGCAGGCACGCTTGTCTGACGCCCCTGAAATTGCAAAGAGGGATATATTCAACACGATGCCGAGCACACCGCTCTGCTGCATGTAATGAGGGCACCAGAACCAATGTCTTCCAGCAGAGAAAGCCATGTTTAACCCGGCCACTGGAGAGAGCGCATTGTGCAGCTTCATTCTACAACACCGAAAACACTCGAGAGTTATTGTTTTCCTTTTCAGATTGTAAACATTTTATAGGACAAAGAATGTGGCGTGTCCTGTTTTAATTAAAGTAGTTTTTTAGATTTATGAATGTAATTTTTCTGTATAGTGGGGAAGCCTTTTTGTAATAATGGTATTAATTAATTTCTTTGGGAATATTGAAAATAACAACTTCTATGACTGGCTATACAAACGCATGTGGTTGGTTATACAAAACCATGGTTGGGTAAAACAAACCCAAAAATTGGGTTAAATTAACCCAGGAAATGTTTATATTTGACCTAACAATGTAGAAAAACAACCCAGCATTTTGGGTGAAAACAACCCAGCATTTTTTGGAGTGTAAGTTATGATTTTTAAGTTATTTAAATCTGTAAATCACTTCGTAACAGATTTTTGTGTTGTCCAATTCATAGACTACTTCGCCACTGGTCCAGTGTTTTAATTCATTTTATTCTTAAGTCTTACATATATCATATCAAATATATTCGTTCAACAGTTGGATTTATTTTGTTCAAACGTTCGTGTGGTGTTCAAAAACTGGAACTGTTCTTCTGGACCAGTTTCGGATAAGCATTGCTTTTATTCTCCAAAGTGGTCTATATAATGTCAAAAAAGGGCAGCCAGTTTTGTTGAATGATTCATGTCAGAGATAGATTACAAATTTCTACACTAACTAAACCTGATGAGTGAATACAGCATCAGTTATTGACTCTCAGACGGAGCATTCATCATTTCTGCATAATTAGCTGTGTTTAATGAACGGGTGTTTTAAATGAACAGTGAAGGAAAGCACAACAATAGTGCCTAGCAACCTCCTCTTTACTGTGACAATCGATTTAATAACGGATGAATGCGCTGAAATGTACACAGCGAATACGAGTCATTAGTGTGGTGGATTTTATTTCTTTACTGTGGCTAGTCTGCCAGTACATCCATACATTACCTATAGATTCCCTGGTCGTTGTCTGGGGTAAGAAATCAAAGTCGTTGTAGTGGCTGTTTCTACATGCACATGTGTTTAGGACAGTTTATTGCTCAGCGTTTGCTCTTTCACAGTGCGCGATCAATTTGTTTTGGGTTATGTTTAATTTTACTCTGTCAACTTGTTTTTTAAAAGAATCAAAAATTAAAACATGGTATAGAGATATACAATAAATGTAGACAGTATTGCTGAGATATTCTAATGTTGGATTCATTTATTAAATCATAAAATATTATTTAAGTCCATATTGACAACTACAGTTATAGACTTTTGTGGGTACCCCAAAGTTGGCCTCCACTCTGAATGCCGTTCACCCACACACCAGCATTCTTTTATTAAATGTAAATTATAAATGAGATGACGCAGACAATAAAACTATAATAAATAAAAAATGAGCACTGATCTTTTAATTCTTTTAATATTAGTTTGCCGTCTTTGATCCTGCAACCAGATTTGTTTATTTTAGGGTCGTCTGTCTTTCTGGTTAATATTACATTTTTATTATGTTGGAACCGTTCAGTTTGGTTTAACAGACACAGCCGTAATATTGGCAAATATTAGTATAGGCTACTGCACACACATTTCCTGATATGATTACACATATGATCTTTTTCATTTTGTAGTTTTACTTGACTACAATCAAACTGGCTTTACAAGTCATTTCAATTTACAAGTTCCAAAGTTTAAATGTTTTCACAATAGGTAAACTCATCAAAATGTATTCAAATAAAAAGCTATTTGAAACTCTTTTCTGTTGACAGTAACTCTCAACACATTCCAAAATGGAAAAAGAGTGAGTTGAAATGACTTTTAATGGCAGTTTGATTGTACTTACTTAAAAAAAGCAGTGTAAATAGCACCTATTGTACTATTGCTCTTTGTATGACATATCACTTATTGCTCCCCGAACTCTTTGTAAGTCGCTTTGGATAAAAGCGTCTGCTAAATGACTAAATGTAAATACTTTTGTTTGTTACATACCTTTTTCGTGTTCATTACAGCTGCAGAAAAAAAATTCGATTTAATAACAATTTTACTAGGTTCAGGTTAAATGATCAGTTTTGTTTAATTCTGTGAACTACTAACAATATGTCTTCAGAATTTCAAAGAGAATCAGAAAATAAAACTAGATACAAATCAAAGTAACAGAAATTTGTATTTTCACAGACCTCCAATACTGTAAAGAAAACAAGTTCATATTAAACAGTGTTTATATATTAAGTAAACGTTAAAAATATTTGTATCTCTTGTGTCTATTGTGTCTTGTCATGCTGTCAGTCTTTCACATTGCTTTTGAATGACTTTGTCACTACTGAGGTTTGATTTTGTTGAAATTCAACAGACACTGTACTGGAATGGCCAAAATACATCTAGAATTTGTGAATACATTTTTCAGCGGCTCTACGTAAGGCTTGTTTCAAGCTGCTCTACCGAAGAAATCTTCTTCTCCTCAGGGACATCACGAGACTGAAGGTAAAGTCTCCATTTTATCTCATTGCCTTTTAAAAAGATCTCATTTGTAATTTGTCTGTTAATATGTGAACCATGAAGCACCGTCTATATTTGACAGACTGTTTAGGACGTTTTTGTATATTCATTAGCGAGTACCTCAGTAATCAGTGTGAAGGCACTTGTCATTAGCACTTCAAGCAGTTCAGAACTCACTTTTACCTTGTAAGATGCCCCTATACTGTCTCCTGCATCCGCAGTCAGACTTCGACACAGAGTTAATTGGCAGACAGCGATCAGGCTGGTCGAACAGATGCCAGGTACATGCTATAAATAGATAAATAGAGCTCCTCTCTTATGATGCACTCCGAGCCACGCCACCTCGCTTGCATAATGGATTTATGCTAATGTATCTTACCATGAGGGATGCGCTGGTAGGACGCAAGCACTTCGCCTGCCGAAGTCAAAAAATAAATCAAGACGCAAGAAGGCTTTAAAGAATGCAAGCATAATTGATCACACTGGAGTTTTTAATGTCGTCACAGGACTGCGGGAGGCTTCAGCACACGGGATATATGTTTCACCCACTTAGCCCAGACTATGATGAACTGGATGGGATTGTGCAGGCAGGGGGGGTCGTCCTTCAAGCTTTTTCTGCAGCGGAGCTAGGAGAGAAAGTACTGATGATCTGTGTTTCAGTCCACCATTTTTTCAAAGCACGCTATGGTGCTTTGAACTGTTTGTAATTTTTCTAAACATACTTTTCCCAGTTTAGTATGCATAGACAACTTAATGCAAGTCATGTGTAGGTTGATTTCCTGTAAATCTAGCCAGAGGCCAAACATTGCGTACCATATAATAAATAAATGTGCATATTGAAGTCTTAAAAGCACAACTAAAACAGACTGCTTCTCTCAGACTGTCAGATTTGACCTCTCTCTTCACAGCCCTATAGTACCTGTCTGAGGTCTAACACGTCTCCTGGCAGATCCCTGAGCTGAACAACGGTGACATGTCAGATTAAGCCATGACAGTTGTCTTGCAATGCAGTCTCCTGTGTCACATTGGGCTTCTCCTGTATGTGGTCTTGTGTGATATTCCAACACAATCTCATGGCAATGCGTAGCTATTTTATGAGGTGGCTAATTTTTTGAATTTGTATGATATCATTTGTAGTAATATAACAATTTATTTTATATTTAATTTATACTAATATATAGATATAAATTGGGAGAGTCTGTCTGACCCTCAAATAGTATCAGGTAGGCTATTCCAGAGTTAAGGTGCTCCGTATGAGAAAGCTCGACCCCATTTGGTGGATTTAGTTATTCTAGGTGTTATCAAAAGTCCTGAGTTTTGAGATCTACGAGAGCGTGACGGGTTGTAGTGTGATAGAAGCTCTGTTATGTAGGTAGGGGCTAAACCGATTAAGGCTTTATAAGTGATCAAAAGAACTTTAAAGTCAATACGATACTTAATGGGTAGCCAGTGAAGGGTTGATAACATTTGGGTTATGTGATCGTATTTTCTGGACCTGGGTAGAACTCTGGCAGCTGCATTATGAACTAACTGTAGTTTGTTTATTGATGATGCAGGACAACCACTAAGTAGCGCATTACAGTAGTCGAGTCTAGAGGTCACAAATGCATGTCTTCTGTTTGTCTGGTCAGAAAATGGCCCAGAAAGAGATTTCAGAAGACATTTGAATCCAAGATTGCGCATCAAATATATCCCACTACGTTATCCTAGCTGTACAATATTCATAGGATCTATACTCCATACTCTTAATGTGTCAATAATAGTCTGATTGTATCTAGAAACAAATACAAATACAGGGTTTAAATAAATGTGTCCTCTGTTCAAAATACAGCAGACCTAGTGTGTCAACTTCCTTATGTGGGATACGTTTGAATGACCATGAAGATACCGAATAAGAAAAATCGAATGGAATAAAGCGTTTGAGTGGTTTTAGCTTCAAAGTTCATTAATTCTTTCACAATTTATTTCAGCTTAAAGATTTAATTCAAATCCAATGTTGATGTTGGTTTTTGGCTGCTTTGAGATCTATGAGTCTGAATTACTATGAGTCTAAGCTACAATTGTTAGATGTAAGCACTGGCTGGCGTTTCATAAGCATTGTTCACATTAAAAATAATTATGTCCAGTCATTAGTACAAGTATAAAATGTTCTTTAGCAGAGTCAATAGGCCTGAAACAATCTTTCATCTTTCATTAACTGAAATGTAACCAAGACAAATTTATTATGCCATTAGAAAATAAATGCAGTTTGAGGAGCTGATATGCTTGCAAACAGCAGTATGTTTACTATTATTTAATTCAAGCAATCACTTTATTTACTGATGTTGACAACACACGTTTGAATTTGAAGGTCCTTTAATATTTATATATTATTTTTATTTATAAATATATATACGATATATATCGTTGTGTGCCTGAACCAAAATACAATATGGAAAACATTCACTAACACAAAATAATGTCTAACAGCGTTATTCTGTGCACTGTACCCCTCCATTGTACAGCCATCTCATGGTAAAACCGTAACATAGCTAGGTCTGTATTTGTTTAAAAAAAATTATTCGCTTATTGTCTAGAGACTCTGGAAAGGCCAAAAACATTTGGGGAACCCTCCGATAAAAAAATAATTCCGGCCACCCAAGGGGTTCCTAAACACAGCCTTATCTACAGACTTCAATACACACCCAGTAAAGACAGCGAGGGAAACAGGAAATCTGGGCCTCACCCCAAGCTTTGTAATGCTCAGCGCTGGCAGCCAGGAAAGCATTAGCACGGTTATAATGACTGCTCCTCCAGAGCCTGGAATAATTCCTGATGCTGCAGGCACGGGTCAGCCTGGATTACCTGCTGCCAGTGACACAATGCCCTTGTAGCCCCTGAGCTGCAATTGGGCTGGAAAACAGCTCATCTAGCACCCTGCCATCCAATTTCCTCTCAGAATGATCGAGAGGTGTGTTCTCCTTATCCACTGCCCTTCAGATGGCGTTCTGCACGTGCACGCCGACTGCGACTGGCACATTTGAACAGCATCAGGGAGCGATGTAGTATGCGCGCCAGCGGAGAATCGCACCTGTAGTGTCTGTGAACGCCTACGTAAATCCGTCGCGAGTCTATCTGCGCTGCTTATGCATTTGAAGTGAGGCCACATAACGTACCCTTGAAAATCTTCCGATTTGACCTCTCAGCCGACGCTGACGTTTCACACAGCGGGCAAATCGCTGTGCCAAATTATGTTGGCCATGCATAGATGCAAATTTCCTGTGATCCGCCGTCTTCCAGAGTCTGCTATCTGGGCTTGTTTGAAATCATTGAAATTTACAACGTGTATCATGTTAGCCACTCCGGGCATTGCTTAGTGATTGATCTTGAGTGCAAAGATCTGGCGTGCTCAGCTTCCAACCTGGAAAGCAGCCGGCCCCTCACCGATGTCCTCTGTGATTGCTGATGAAAATCTTTGCGTGATTATTATGCAGAATATGTTTGCAGGGGACAGCTAGGTCTCATCGATTGATGCAACTGAACAGGAAGCTTATTTTAGGATCTTGAAATTTCATGGAGGTTACTGGAAATAGAGATAGTTTAGGATGTGATTCGACTGTCTGCACCTGTATGTGTGCCGTTTTTACGGTTCGAATAGATAAAGGGTTCCTGTTTGGTTAGGGGCTCTGAGTTAATGAGTATTTTAGAGGGACTTTTTCTGTGCCCGCTGGTTAAACTTGATGAGGAGCTTTTTCAAGTGTCAGAATCAGAAGCTCTTGTTTATTTTCTCATGGTAGAAGCTCTTTTTTGTCTGCTAGCCTGTATGTCATGCTCTGTGTCAGGACATCTTTGGCTTTTCAGTGTGATGACAGAAGTAATGATTGTGTGCTCGACTACCCCTTTTGCAACCTGCCATCTCACAATGAGCATCACTACAAGCTGTCAATCAAATGACTGATTTAGTACATTTTGGCCTTTTTATAAAATAAAAGTAAAATACTTTGAGAGAAAAATTAGTCAAAGATACATTTATGGTGTTAGTACATCAAATGTGCAACACCGAAGCTTATAACATTATTTTATTATTACTAAATTATTTTAAATTATTCACCAACAAATTCTCCTATTCAAATGTGCTTACCTCTATGTCATTTTAAACCTCTTATTAAATATACATAAAATGTAAAAATATTGTCTGGCATTGATTAATTAAATACTAATCAAACTAATATTTTCAACTGAAGCAAATGTCACATAGTTTTCACATTATAATGATTTATTTAAAGACATTTTTGCTTGTCATAACTGCCTTAGAAATTCTGACCAAGATATTTAATAATACTTTTATGATGCAGGTCATCCATTAATTCCTTCCAAAATTATTGATCCAAAATGATCATCCCTTACATATTTAGATAGAATCAATAAGTCTGTCTCGCAGTTAAGCCAAGCAGGGAAATTATTACCATTTTTCATTTATATTTATATATCCAAATACATATCTGCAGGCAGCCAAGAAAGACCTGACTTGGTCAACTTGCAGTTTGCCTGCCAGTCTCTCTCTCACTCACTGTTTTTGTGTCTGTCTCTCACAGTCTGTCTCACTCTTCAGGGGAAACTGAGGCATGTGAGACCATGTGGTGTTGCAGCATCAAAGCTGGAGCTGTCAAAAGACTGGTAAAGAAAGCAGGAAGTTCTGGAGAAGGAAGGGTTGGAGGCGGGGGAAGACAGGTGGAAAGGGGGTGTTGGAAGAGGATTTACTATACTAGAGTAAAATCAAAGCATGTCATTTTTTTCGATGTTAAAAGATTTTCTCCTACCTTAGCTTAATATGAGGAGACAACTATGAATAAGCCATTCGTAGGTGCTATTTAAAGGGATAGTTCACCCTAAAATGAAAATTCTGATCAACATTTACTCCCCCTCTTGTCATTTTCATACCTGTATGACTTTATTTCTTCTGCAGAACACAAAAAAATATTTTAAAGAATGTTGGTAACCAATCAACGGCAGTACCGATTCATTTCTATTGTACAGACCCAAAACCAATGTCAATGGGTTCCACCATTGTACCCTGATGATGACAAAATAAAAAAAAATTTAAAACATCTGTCTGACAATGTTTTATACATTTTTCATTAAGAGTTAGTAGACAGAAGCACATTAATTCCATTTTTGCATTTGGCAGATGCTATCCAAAGCAACCTATAGTTTCAGAATTTGTGTTCCCTTGTCATCAAATACCTTATCTTTGCACCGCTTATGCATTTCTCTACCAACTGAGTTACATGAACAGTAATTCCAATACCGAAAAACACCTGGGTCAGGCACAGATCTAGCTTAGATGACTATGAACGTTTTTGTTTAAAAGAATATTATATCTGTATGTAATATTGCTGAGTGGCCAGTTGCTATGGACATTAGGTTGTGCTTAATTCACAAAAATTAACATTAACTACAGAATAGTATATTGTACATTCAGTGTCCTTTGAACTGAATGAGAATCAGAGGAATTCTTTGCACTCTTTGTGTTTGAGTGAAACAGCTGGTCTGGGCTTCACACTAGAAATGCCGGCTAGTCATTAAATAATTATTTTAAAAGATATAACAATTTCAAAAACTGCAAATTTATGGTTAAGTGGGCAAAAAAGTAAGAGCCATAACCCCCATGTTGTTCAATTGTAGCTTGTGAGAAATTATAGTACACGCACGTTCAGATTCTTTTGTATTCCCACCTCATTTTCAAGTCCGTCAGGAGTCCAAAGCGTTCTTTATATATACACTGCTGTAACATGTTGCTGTTAATACACTACTCATCCTTTTATCCTATCACTTACAGATTGTATGCCTTCATAGCATATAGCTGATCATCTATTGCCTGCAGCAAAACAGAATCTTGTTATTGAAAGATTGCAGGATTATTCCGAGTTGCAGTACACTCACACTCCTGAAGGGGGAAGTGTTGCCTTTTGCTGTCTGGTGAGGTGTGGACATATGTAGCTTTGTGGAGATTTTGACAGATCACTATGCTTAAATGCTCTTCATTTAAAATGCAGAAATGGCACAGAGTGTTTGAGAATGTTGTATGACAGAGGTTAAGTCCAACTGGAGTTCAAAACACAGTCTCACACACAGAAAGCAGAAGGTCAAAGTGCTATTCACTTGTGCACATATTACACATCTCTTTCTACACTCAAAGTGAACCAGAGAAAGGGAGAATGAAGCGGGTGAGACAGAGTTCAGCTTCTGTTTGCCATTTATTTTGTTTAAGCGCCATTAATATTTTGACTTCTATTTTGTTGTCATATTTTTATTGTTTTACAGGATTTTATCTTCTTTTGTTATTTTTTATTTTTTTGTAATTTTTATGACAATATTAATTGTTTTAATTTTATACATTTAATTTGTAATATTATATATTACATATATAATAATTGTATATATTTTTATATTTTATATTTATATTCATTTTTACTTTTAATTTCTATATTGCTATACACTGTAAAAAGTAATAACTGAATCTACTTAAGAAAGGCTTGTAAATGTAACTGATTTTATAAAAATTTAATTGTTTTACTTGATTATGTTGTGTTGTTTTAGGAGGATTCAATACTAAACAATTTAAGTACACTGTGCTTTAGAGCATCAAGTGAGTCGTAAGGTCTCTCTCATTTATATATATATATATATAAACACACAACTTAGAAAATAATGTAACCTCCACAGACTTTGCTTTTGCAAGTGTTGTTTGCCTGCTATTAGATAGGAATTTTTAAATCATTTTTCAGAAATAATGGCCTTCGACTCCTCCTTGGAGAAGACCCCACTGATTTTTACAAGACATGTTTTGTAAGTAGTTTTGTCTGTTTTGTTCTGTGTATTAAGGCGCTTTCGCAATGCACCACAGCACAGTTTCATGGTTTCATGGGACGATTTGCCGGATGTACCTTTTATTAAAAAAAATTTGTTAGGAGAAAACATTAGCTCCTTCTCTGAGGCAGGGTCTAAACCAGCAGAACACGAACGATCTGTGAAGCAAACGCTGACTGGCCAAACTTGTATTGTTGGTTGTTTGTCGTTGTTCAACGGATGTGGTGAAATGACGTCGCTGTCAAGCGGCTTACGTCACTAAATTGTTATTTTTGCTGTTGTGAATGCAATTGAGGGAAAACTGTGATTGATCCCTATGAACTGTGAAACCATACCCGCTGAACCTTGACGCCACATCCACTGCCATCTTTTTGGAAGGTACAAGTGTAATGGATGGAATCCTCGGCAAGCCAAGTGCCTTCTTTTTGGGCTCCTTTATGCACTGAATTTAGAGTACCCTCCAGTGATGAAGAACTTTTTTTTCATCCAGAGGGTGTTAAGTTTCTATATCCTAAAAATACTATTCCAGAAAAATCTTGTAATGCAATAACGTTTTATGAAATGAGTGAAAAAGATGTTAAAAAAGACATTGATCTTTTATCTTTCCAGAGTGCAATACAGTGTGTGCATTTTATCTCAGAGTTGTTGACTGATTTCAGAAGGACTTGAATTAACATTTTTGTTAATGTTTTATGGAAATAACAAGGTTTGAGTACAACTTGCTTGAGACATTTAAGGTAGTTTAAACACATGTTTCTGGTATTTTGAACTAGTAGACATGTTGAAATAATTTGTTTATTTGAGTTCTCTGTTTTAACCTTAAATTAAATCTGTAATTTATTATGGATATTATTTATGTTCAATTGGGATGGCATGAGGGTTGGTCAATTATGAGAGATTTTCTTTTTTGGGTGAACTTTAGCAGACGATTAACCCTTTGAAAAATATAATTCATCCAGTTCCAGTCCAATTTACAATTAAGTTTTTATAAGACACAGTTGCAGTTGATGTGGCATTACATCAAGGGATATGTATCTTGGGAGTAGGGATTCATTATTTTGGTTGTTACTCATGCTCTAACAACTCCCTTTGTATGTCATGTAATGATGGTTGTCAATGCACAATGTTTGTCTTACCTTTGCTGTATACAGTTAACCATTATGTGTAACAATGGAAAACCTTGAAACTCTGGTAATGATGGTAAGTCAAAGCAAACAGAGCATAATGATAAAACTGCACTTTGAACTATCATTGTGGTGAAAAGAGATCAAGGTTTCATCTGAATTATGTTGGATGGATATGTTGGCGTCACCATGTTGTTAGAAGTAGGCTCTGACTAATAATAGTTTTCTGTTTTATAATAGTTTTCGGTTTTTCTGCGATGTAAAGGTGAATTTTTATACCCATTACACCAGTCTTCAGTGACACATGATGCTGATTTCATTTATTTTGTGCTGCTTAATATTTATTTAATGTGTGATAATTTTTTCTTTGAATAATAAAAACTATTTGTTGTAACTATTCGTCTTTTTAAACAATAAAATCCAGGATTGAATGATGATCACTTAAAATTGTAGTGTATCCGAACTTTTGTTTTTGCAAGCATGTTTACTGTCACGAAATGGTTTTGACAGAACCCAGATGCAGGCAGACGAGGGGTTAAATATAAATGTTTATTAAATCAAACACCCGCAATGGGGAAAAACAAGAACAAAAACACACTAGAAAACAAACACTAGAAACAAAACACTTCACAAAACCGAAACAGGAAACAGGGTAGTCCAACACGACAAGAAACTGTGATACTACCGTGAGACAATAGCCATAAGACAAAAGATAAAGACAATGCACCAACACTGAACAGAGAGAAAACTGAGACCATATAAAGGGAGACACTAACGAGGAGTGATTACATGGGGAGAGTGGTGACAGCTGATGGGAATGAAACCCTAACGAGGTGAATTACAAAACAGACGATGGGAATGAAACCCTAATGAAATTACAGGAGATAGGAGGGTGGGGCTGAGAGACATAACAGGAAGACACGTGGCATTAAGTAACAACATAAAGCCACATGTCTCCACACATAACACAACAGAAACCCGAAAGACGTGGCAATGTCATGACTCTGCCCAGGGAGCTAGAAAGCTCGAGACAGGAAGGACAGAGTCCTAACATTACCCCCGCCCCCAGAAACGCCCCATGGCGTCTCAAGGGAGAAACTTCAGCGGGCCAAAACACCAAAGCACAAAGACAAACACCACAAGCACAACACAGAACAAACTAAGGGGAACATAAGGGAGGCTATGAAGGGGTTCGGGTGGCTCAACAAAAACAACAAACATGGGAGGGGGGGTGGGGGAATGGGAGACCAAACCTTGGGGACACCAGAAAAGGGTGGGACAGGTTGAGGAGACTTGAAACAACCGGACGAGACCGGCGGGGACTTGAAACAACCGGACGAGACCGGCGGGGCTTGAAACAACCGGACGAGACCGGCGGGGGCTTGAAACAACCGGACGAGACCGGCGGGGGCTTGAAACAACCGGACGAGACAGGCGGGGGCTTGAAACAACCGGACGAGACCGGCGGGGACTTGAAACAACCGGACGAGACCGGCGGGGACTTGAAACAACCGGACGAGACCGGCGGGGACTTGAAACAACCGGACGAGACCGGCGGGGACTTGAAAAGGCTAGGGAGAGGTGTGTGTCCAAGGGGGAAAAAAGTTTGAGGTGATGCCGGCCGGAGAACTGGCTGAGGCACCGGCTGGAAGTCCGCCTGCGGAAGGACAGGTCTGGACGCCTGCGGATGGGCAGGTCTGGACGCCTGCTGATGGGCAGGTCCTGAAGCCTGCGGAAGGGCAGGTCCTGAAGCCTGCGGAAGGGCAGGTCCTGAAGCCTGCGGAAGGGCAGGTCCTGATGCCTGCGGAAGGGCAGGTCCTGATGCCTGCGGAAGGGCAGGTCCTGATGCCTGCGGAAGGGCAGGTCCTGATGCCTGCGGAAGGGCAGGTCCTGATGCCTGCGGAAGGGCAGGTCCTGATGCCTGCGGAAGGGCAGGTCCTGATGCCTGCGGAAGGGCAGGTCCTGATGCCTGCTGAAGGGCAGGTCCTGATGCCTGCTGAAGGGCAGGTCCTGATGCCTGCTGAAGGGCAGGTCCTGATGCCTGCTGAAGGGCAGGTCCTGATGCCTGCTGAAGGGCAGGTCCGGCCGCCTGGGGAGAGGCAGGTCCTGACGCCTGGGGAGAGGCAGGTCCTGACGCCTGCGGAAAGGCAGGTCCTGACGCCTGCGGAAAGGCAGGTCCTGACGCCTGCGGAGAGGCAGGTCCTGACGCCTGCGGAGAGGCAGGTCCTGACGCCTGCGGAGAGGCAGGTCCTGACGCCTGCGGAGAGGCAGGTCCTGACGCCTGCGGAGAGGCAGGTCTGGACGCCTGCGGAGAGGCAGGTCTGGACGCCTGCTGGATCGCTGGCTGTGAACCCGGCTGGAGAACCGGCAGGAGCGCCGGCTGGGCTGGGTAACGTGCCCCCCTCCGTTGCCTCTTCCTCTTCTGCCGAGCCAATCTCCTGGTAGTCGGCTGGAGGAAGGAGGTGAAGGACGGGGCTGGCTCCGCGTTGGAGGCCTCCGAAGAGGACCCCCAGGACTCTCTCCTTCCACGCTTGCCCTGAAGACTGGTAGGTGGTGAAGAGGTTGCAGGGTCCGAGGCTGATGGTGCGGTGGTGGTCAACACCCCAAGCTCCAGGGTATGATCCTCTGGGATGGGGCCCAACGGAGAAGACAACCTCGGACAGACGGAGACACTGGGCTCCGGTCGGCTCATGGCGAACTGGAGCACACCCTCGAAGCCAAGCGGTCTCAGCCTCCTCATCTCCGCAGGCGATAGGGGGTCCCTCAGTCCGCTGTTGAATGCCGCCGTCACCTCTTCCTCCCCGAAGAGCTCCTCCACTGCGGCTTCCAGGAACCTGTCCAGGTACTCGTCCCGGTCCAAGTTCCCCTGGCGAATGCTGGAGAGGGGACCAGGCTGGTGAGGCCTTGCAGGGAAAATCGCCGCCTGCTGGGTTCTTATGGGTTGGTGCATTCTGTCACGAAATGGTTTTGACAGAACCCAGATGCAGGCAGACGAGGGGTTAAATATAAATGTTTATTAAATCAAACACCCGCAATGGGGAAAAACAAGAACAAAAACACACTAGAAAACAAACACTAGAAACAAAACACTTCACAAAACCGAAACAGGAAACAGGGTAGTCCAACACGACAAGAAACTGTGATACTACCGTGAGACAATAGCCATAAGACAAAAGATAAAGACAATGCACCAACACTGAACAGAGAGAAAACTGAGACCATATAAAGGGAGACACTAACGAGGAGTGATTACATGGGGAGAGTGGTGACAGCTGATGGGAATGAAACCCTAACGAGGTGAATTACAAAACAGACGATGGGAATGAAACCCTAATGAAATTACAGGAGATAGGAGGGTGGGGCTGAGAGACATAACAGGAAGACACGTGGCATTAAGTAACAACATAAAGCCACATGTCTCCACACATAACACAACAGAAACCCGAAAGACGTGGCAATGTCATGACTCTGCCCAGGGAGCTAGAAAGCTCGAGACAGGAAGGACAGAGTCCTAACAGTTTACCACAACAAAATATTTTAAGTTTTTCAGAATTAAAGTTCTACTTATAATTAAATCAGTCAAAAAATGTATTAATAATGAATACAAAAATTATAATAATCTGTATTATCTTGCATGCATGTCATATTATGACCACACAAAATTAAATAAAAGTTCAAATATAAATATAAGTTTAAATAAAATTCAAAAAATTCTAGATTTGCTAAATTCCTGGCAAATTTCTGCATTATTAAGGTATATTTCCTAAATTCTCCAGAGGAAGTTCCCATGGAAAGTTTCCGGAAATTTACAGGCAATTTTCCGCTAGTTAGAAGCCAATGATTTAATTTTAAAAACAAAATGCTAGATATTTATCATTGCTGAAAAAAACCCTGTCACCGAGTAGGCCTATAGATTTCACTCAATATTTTATTTACTGCATGTTGAATAACGTGTAATCTTTTCACAAAAAATATTAGAAAAAGATGCTGATTGTACATAAAAGATCAATAATTTCAGTGGAGGATCTATCTGTCTATTGACACACTGAACAGCAGTGAAGCGTTGTTCTGGCCAATTACAAAAAACATCACAACCAACGTCATACGCTTTCTGCAAATAGCATCATACTGTGATTTTTCTGTTCAACTTTGATCATAGTGGCAAGTGAGGTTCATTGAATGTAGAAAGAGCTTGTGAAACTGCCACCTGTCCGTGTGATTTACTACCTCTATAGCAAAACCTCAATTGAAAGGGACAGTAAATCCAGTTCAAGTCTTTGACATCAGATATCCATCAACCAGGGAACTGAATTAGTCTTCTATGCAAATCATCATGTGGATTTAAAATTCGCTGGTTTATTAATTCCAGTGATCTACTGACTATGAGATGCCTCTAGCGCCATCGACTCGAAGCTTAAAATTCGAGCTGCGGTATGATCCCCAGCCTTATGCCCTGCCTGTTGTGTTAGCAGCGCAACTTTCGTGCCAGCGATTATACTAAACCTGCCCCCATCAGGTTTCACGTCTTGCATTTAATCGTCTGTGACTACTCTTCCATATCAGACTCTGCAGCCCAAAAAATCAGGCTCTCTAAACACAGACAGCCTCCCTCTCCTCTCCTGGCGGTCGGATCAGTGCGCTCCCAAACACATAATCCCTGTTGTGCTTGACAGAAATGCCAGACTGAAATAGAGTTTGCCTCCAAAAGCGTCCCTGCAAACCCCAAACATATCTTTTATTTAGCCTCACAATTCCGATCAGTCGCCCCCCCCCTGAGCTGAATGGAGAGGGACAGGCCGATACAAAGAAGCTTGCAGAAACATAGAGATTAGGGGTGTTGTCTTTAAACTGAAAGTTGTAATGTGCTACAGTTAGTTTGGCAGAATTGGCACGTTGGCTGAGAGCGGGCAAGCACATCATTTAAGATCTTTTAACATCCAACTGTGTCAGTAATTGAGAGAGAAGGTATGAAATAAGTAAGGTCTGAATTAAAAATAGACACGAGAAGAGACAGGGAATTTTAAAATCTGCAATTTTAGACCGATCCCAGCTGTGTTTATAATGGTGATGTGTGGAGTGCCTGGAACTATCAAATGTCAGACTACTCAATCTTAGCTTTACTAATACACCTAATCCAACTTTAATATACTTAAAAGGTACACCAAGTAATTATTTCCTCACCTCAAGTAGTTTTCTAATAAAAAAAATGAATTTTGTTTCCATGTTAAAATAAATCTGTCAAATTTTATTTTTATTTTTAACGGAGGGTTGAACACCCTTTTGTGGTGATGCAAGAGTTGAACTATGGCAGCTGAAAAGGCCATTCTTTTCGAAGAAAATTCAAAGCCTGATGAAATCCGTATAAATAAGTGTTGAATACTGCAAAATACATGGCTTCTAATATCTTGAATTGTTGTGTATACCGAGCTGCAGCGGACACATTTAAACGACTTTACTTGGACCCATTGTGGGAGTTGTCTCTTTAATACCGCGTGGGTTATATACATGTTGCTACTGATTGGGCTTATATTCTTGACACATTCACAAAACAATAGAAAATGTATCTCAAACCCTGTTGCAAACCGTTTGCCAAGAAACGTGTCGTTCACGAGTCTTCATAGCCAAATAAAGCCCATGCTGGCAAGATCTTTCAAACCGTTAAGTTTAACATTTAAACCAATCAGTGTTGATAACCTTTACCCTTTTTGTTTGTCTTATAAATGTATGATATATATGTCTAAAATAAGTATTTTATAAGCAACTCGAATCTTCTATCGCAGAGACAAACATTTGAAAATGTAAGTAAAACTATTATAATTCAACAAGTGAAAAAGGAAAGTTTTCATTTGATTAACCTGTAACCAAGTGTCAGTCGACGTATTATTACTCTCACCCCTAGACAGCAGGTTATTTTAGCTGTTAGTTTGCCAACAGTTTTACAACGGTAAGCTACTGGGTGTCTCGAGCTTAAAATAGTGACATTTACTTGGCATATCCAAATTTCATCCTGCTGAGAATTAAAACCATTTTAATTGACGTGGGACGCTCCAATTACCAAAGCAGGATTTAAAACATAGATAAACAGCTGGGACTCCCTTTGGTGTTTATGGTCTCGGTTTATAATCACCTCCGGGTTGACAATAAATTAAACAGCTGACAGAAGTACAACAAATTGAAAGTGAAATGTGTGTACTCTATTTTCACCATTATTCAGAGCACTGGCAATCTCATACAGAGCTCTGTTTTCATAATCATATTTCATGTTTTCCTAATAACAGCACTCATTTGAAGAAATAATACATTAACATATTTAAAGATGCGCATTGTTAGCAAAACAGTAAAATAAATCTGAGCGACATCCTTAAAAACATGGCGAGATTTCACAACTCCATCTGTGCTGCGAAGTCTGTTGCATTTGTAATCTGCTCTAGCTCATTTCAACTGGATCCAGGAAGAACACCGCTTTCACCTTCAGCCATGCATCAGGCTTATCACCTTCCTGCATCATCACACTCATTTAAACGCAATATTAACACAGACCTTCCCACGGCGTGCTTAATTATTAAGTGACTCGACTCTCTGGAGAGGTGCTTGAAACTCTTCCCCAACTTGTTATGCACAATGCGCACGACTCAATCCGTCTTGCACCTTTATGGCCACTATTTCAGAGGGACATCTGCAGACGAGGTGTCTGAAATATAAAACCAGCATCTGCCATTTCATAGTGCGCTCACGTAAACCGCGTTTCGATGAAGTGTGATTATATGATAATTTGATGTTTACTCCTTACCTTTGCTCTCCATCACTGCTACTATCTCTCCATTGCTATCTCCCCTTTTCTCTGTACAGACATAACGCTCCCACCACACGCACATTCAATAAAATATCCTGGGAAACAGGCAATATACTTTTGATTGCAGATTTCGAACAGTCACAAACTTACTATACAAAGGACCAATAAAGAGAGAAAGCAAAGAAATGAAATACACTCAGGTATAACCTAGTTGTTGTCACAGTGGATATTTTATTGTTTTGCGAGGTCGGTTATTGAGACTTGCTCGGCAGGAGGCGTCCCACGGGGGTTTTACCATAATGCCGCGAGACCTGTTCCAGACCGGTTGCTACAGACAAAATCTGTGGCGATATTGAATTCCCCCGCGAGACAATTATGATTACCTGCCTGGCCACAGTTGAAATGAGACAGCAATAAGATCTTTAATGTATCCCTTCATTCATACAATCCTTTATTTGTCATGTGGACAGTAATACATTCTGTGTCTTCTGAAAACCTTTCGTCTTAGATTAGCAAACGTAAGTAGCCCGTAAACCCTATTATCTGATCCAGGAAGGTTACAGAAACTCTCACTACAGCAATGAAAACAGGCCGAAGAGGCTCAGCCTGGGCAAATATCATGATATGTTTGCAATGTCCTTTAGATGCTTTAACAGTTCATGCAGGGAACACTCGAGAAACGCAGATAATACAATATAGTTTGATATAATCCAAGGCGATGCAGGAAAAGCACAACACCATATACACGTACAATACCAGTCAAAGAACTAAATTAAGGAGAGAATTTAAGACAGATAAGGAGGTGTAGACAGGTGATGGAATTAACAATTGATGTCCAGATGACGGGGATCAGGTGAGACTGGCGCAAAGGATTATGGGAAGTGTAGTCCAGTGGCGAATGAGGGCAGACAGTGGACCGAGACTAAAGGGGAAAAACTAACATCATACCTTCCTGTGTTCATTTGGTCAAACCTGGGTTGAAAACTAGATTTCACTTCAATTCAATATTTTAAATCAACTCGCAAATGATCTGATTGAAATAAATGAACATTTTTAGCCACGCAGTGAAAGAAATAAGTGAAGATTGAATATCAAAATACCCCCCCAAAAAACGAGATCTTTTGTTGTAGTAATATAAAGACTATAGTTGAAAACGCAAACTTGCGTACACCCATCAAATCCACAGCAATGTTTTATCCTGTAATAATAAAGTCCATTTACTGACCTCTCGCACTCACATTGCAATTGAAATGAGTACGCCGGCTGAACAATGCAAGTGGGCCGTTCCTTGGTGTGATGCAGTGGTGGCAGGTAATGCAGGGGTGAAGGATGAGAGACGCTTCTCAATGGGCGCTTGGTACAGGCATTCAGGCCTGTAGGAATGCAGGATAATAGCAGATGATTGGAGAGGTGAAATTCCCCCTGTTCGCCGAGCAGTCATGTAATTACTGCGCCGACCCCTCAGTCTCTCATCCCTGACGCCCCTCAGACGGCTGAAGTGAACGAGGTCTCATTATGTCCTTTATTCATACCCCTGTGTCTTTTTCTTGCTTTTTCTCTCAATCCCACTGACAAACAAAACATTTAGAGTTCTTAATGCTGTACTATCAGAATACTTGTTTGTTCTTCTTGGCTCATGCTTTTGTCGGTTGGTTTTGAGCTCACATTTATTTACTGAAATATTATCTCATGTAAATCTATAAATCACACCATTTATGTCTTAAGCTTTGATACAATGTAAACATCTTTAATGCTAGACACTATTTATATGTTAAATTTGTCAAAAAGACGGAAGTAATCTGACTACATTAGATTACACCAAGACCAAAGTAATATTTTAGGGTCAATATCAGATAGAAATAACTAAAGGTAACTGTGGTGAGGAAGGCGGGACGAGAGCCGGGAGGAGGGGCCGGTGGCGTGAGTGATAGTTGGAATCAGCTGTGCGCGCACATGTCGGGCATATCTCATGGAGGAGATCGGGAGCTTAGAGGACGAGCGGCCCGATTGTTGACGAGAGAGGACCGGGCCCGGACATTTGTTAAATTTGTGTTTATGTTCTTGTGGCCGCCAGTTTAAGTTCGCTTGAATGTCTGTTCATTTAATTAAAGTTTATTAAAGTGTTTGCCTGTTCCCGCCTCCTTCCTTCCCTTTTATAGAACTTTGTTACAGTAACAATTGCATTTTTTGCAGCATGTGACCAAAAAGTCAATAGTTTTGAAAGCTTGCTGTATGGTCAGCAGGCCAATATCTTGAAAGAAAAGGCAGACAGATAATCAAACTTTAATTTCCCATACATTCTGAATGAGGTTAGGGCGGCCTGAGAAATATTGAGTTGGTTTGTAGACTCCAGCTTTGCAATTTCGCTTTTTCAGAGTCAGAGTCAGTTTATCGTCATTTCTCTCCCGCACAGAATGAGAACAAAATATTGTCCAGATATCTCCGGATAATACAAAGCGTGTTCTAGATATAATAATAACAACCAATACAGACTTCAATGAGAAATGTAAGTCAGTGTTTAGGATGCTGAGCGGTCTTAGATCAGTTTAACTTACATGTAGCTGGAGGTTGGAACACGTGACCTTTAAATACCATCTTTAACACATGCCCCAGGTTAGCCTCATGTAATTGCATGGTGTGTGACACCATGCCTGACTAACATAGCATCAATCTCACTTCCTCTTAGTGTGTGGAGGGACAGTCACAAGAATCTTCATTCCCTCTGTTGATGGAATATGGTGCATGCGGTGATTATCATGATTCATTCAACCACTTAATCATGTGTCCACTCCATATACAATGGCTCGCGAAATGTCTCCCTGGTAAACCTTTAAAAAATGTATCTTCTTGTGTCACGAGTTAACAGTAACACAGTAAAAGGATAGCTCACCCTAAAATAAAAATTATTTAATCTTTTACTCACTCTCACGTCATTTCAAACCTGTTTGACTTTCTTATGCAGAACACAAAATAAGTTATTTTGAAGAATGTTGGTTGCTAAACAACACTGGCCCCCATTGTCTTCAATTGCAAGGACACCAAATCACCAAGAAATATATTCTTTCGTGTGTACAGGTTTTGAATAAATGATGACCACATTTTTGGTGTAACTTCCCTTTAATTAAATCATAGCATCATTATTTATGCATGATACCTTACCAGATGGAAAAATCTAAAAGTTAAAAAATTATTTTTTATTTAGATATAAGGGGATGTGAAAATTCACTGCCTAACAGGAAATACCCCGTTGTGCTGTGATGTCATGACATGTTCTCTTTCACTTAATCAGTAAACACAGAGCGTCTGAGGGGCTGGCTTACTCTTTCTCAGCTTTGATCATTCAGCTGTATTATACGGCATTATCATGCACCTGTAACTGTCGCTCAGCTATCACAACACATTATGTTCAGTACACTACCAAAGGTGACTCAATATTTTAATAATACTACAGCACTTTGGGTTGTCAGTTTGCATACACAGCCAACACAGATGCACCTTGTGGGGATTTACATCCTTTTTCGACCTCTTTATACGACTTGGGCGACAGTTACATACATAACTTATATGCAAAGAGTTTATTCTGTTTGATTTTATTTATGGAAAAGAAATCTCGCAATAGTTTGTCATAGAAATGACATTGATTGAGCAAGCTTCTCCCAAAGGTGCATTCAGAACTTCATTAAATAAATGTAAAGGCATTAAAACTGAAACATATTTAATTTCAAACATTAAGCTGCTGTATAGCATCTCTGTCACGCAAAATTGTCCTTTTCCAGCACAGTGTTAGCACAGTCTTCAAATCTCAATAACAGCAGGAGCACTAATGTCGTGCACAGACAGTGAAATAAAGGGTGATCAAGTGCAAATGGAAAATTATGACTGCCTGGTTAAACTGCCAACACCGTACATCAGTGAACATGATTATGTCAAATAATGTTAAACTCTGACATTTAAAGGTTCTTCCCACTCACCAGAGAAAAAATCTGTTCTGTTAGCTAGGCAAGACAGTCCACACAATAATTTTTCATTTGCTGAAACTTTACATTAAAACATACACACGAAGGAGCAATCATATAGTTTTTCCCCTTCTCAATAAAAGTTAGTCATTTTAAAATAAAAAAGACAAAATAAGAATGGTTAAACAATGGGATTCTTCGATTTATTTAGTTGTGTGCACAATACTTGTCAACCCGAGGCTGCTTGATACTTTGAAATTACAATTAGGGTTGGAGGGTTTTTTAAATGAGTTCCTTCAAAACAATACCGTCTCCTCTCATCCTGTCATTGATGTCTACAGCATGTGAACAAAGCCCTAAACTGAAATTAAAGCATTGCAGCTTTCCCCCCAGTTTCCCCTCAACCAAACACACAATTTCGAAACAACACTCACTTCCTGATATAAAGAGATGGATTTGCTTTCATTTTCATTTGAAGATTTCCAGCAGAAACAAGGGGCCCACGATTTCCTGACGTGAGACCGTCTTGGTCTTTATTATTTAACGGATATGTCAAAATCTATTCATGTTTCTGTTTGTGGTGGGTCACTTTGTGACTTCAATGTAGCATACAGTCTTTATATCCATTTTTACTATCCCTTTTTAAAGTTTCTGTTCTGATACTTAAAGGGGTTTGTTTTCAAGCGATAAACCTTTAAGATTTCCTCAGAGTCTCACATGGGGAAAATGGCATGTTTGAAAAAATGGCAGATGTGAGGAAATGGCCATTGATACAGTATATGTATTTGCCAGATTTGCCTAAATAGTTAATCTGATCAAAGAAGAGTTAAATGCAATTACATGACCTTCACATGAAAAATATATTAAAAATCCTTCAATAATTGTCATATTTTTTCCGGATACCCTTTGCGATACCACCCCTCAAAACCATTTGTCACCTGGGATCCACTATCAGCGTGCAGCAGAATTCTTACAAGAGTACAGTGATGTAGACAATTCACATAAACATATGGGGGATGATAAATAGGCCAATGGAGGAGATTTGATCAGAACACAAACGTAACACATTGGGATTTTTAATGACTACTGAGAGTCACGACCTTGGATTAACATCTCAGCAGAAGTACTGCGCTCTACCAGCATATGTCCCCGTTTCCATACTCGGGAATATGACCCACACAGAATATATGGTAATCTCTCCCTGCTGGCCTTAATATTCACTAATAATTCTTAGCAACAATCCTTGTTATCGCCACAAGGTTCCCCATCCATGAACAAGCCAGGCTCATCTCATAAAACCAGTCAAGAACTCCAGGGTTATACAATCTTTACCATTTTGCATCCGTGTAATACATCATTCTTTTCATTTCCTATAGTTATCATTGTACAACACTGAGTCATTTAATCCTTCCTTCGGTAGACCATGTAGATGTGCCAAACCAGTTGATATGTCTTTGTCAGTGACATAACAAAAGTGGAAAGATGGCTATCTGTATACCCATCCATGGCATCAGTTACACAGTTATTGTGTTACTCCTAAACATCTGAATAGTTTATGGGCTTGTCTATGGATGGCAGCCATGTGAATTTTTCCTATGAAGCATCTCATTGCATTTTTCTCAAGAGATTTTGATCCTTTTATTACGCAATAAATTGCATGTTTGTCAGACCTTGGCAAGTGTGTCTTTGTGTTATTTCAGTCAGTATAGACTGTCTTTCAAAAAGAGGTTTTGGTTACCAGGCAACAAGTGCTTGAACCAATCAGGAGCTCAAATGTAAACACTGATGGTCTCACTCGTCTCTGTCTTTCTCAGCTTTTCACGCGGGTCGCTGATGCATCTATTTGCATTTTGAAAAGCACACGACAAAGCCGTCTTTGTCTTTAAGGATGAATTAAAATCTCAGAGGAATACACTTTAAATATACCACACGAATCACATCTATATCAGCAGGGGCTTATTAAGATCCAAAGTGCATTTTGTTTTGTGACTAGATATATAGGGAAGATATATAGCTAACAGATAGAGAAATTTGGCATATGAGTCTAGAATCAGTATTTACGTTAATCACACTTAGGACTGACTCATCGGCAGAACTTGTGAAATAAATCTTCCCATCCCATCTGTATTGTTCTCTTGAAGCGAGCGGCACATCCTGTGATGTGACTTATTCGTTTAAGAACACGTGCCGTGAGAAATTCACAAAGTGTGATGAGCGTGCAGTCCACCCTTGTAGAAAATCATTACTTTGCTCTATGGGTGCTTTTCCCTGCCTGTTTGTCATTACATCTGTGGATTGATTCTACAGACAGTTTGATTACAACAACAGGAAAGCCCATTAATTAATAATCCTTTTATGCCAAGCCTCACTCGAGTAACACGCCGCATCTCAGCTCTGATAGACTGGATGCGCTGTGGAAGCGATCAGGTATATTGTGCTAAAGCTTTAATGTGTGTCATCACAGGAAGTCTGTTATTATTGTGGACTCAACAAACCATTGGAGCATTAGATCTGAAATTAAAAGCAGGAGAAAGGAAGAGCAAGTTGAGAGAGAAAGAGAGTGACGAATAAAAAGATGCCTGATGTAAATCAATTTTGTGAGCAGGTGTGCAGACTCCAGCAGAAAGTAAACACACCAAGTAGACGGGCCGTTTAATGACGATGGTGCCCTTTGTGTCCTTGTGATCGTAGGTGCAAATAATGACTTGAACAGGAACAGCTGTGATGCTACAGGAATTTTTAACAAACCAACGATTATCTAGTAACTTTAATTGATGTGTTTTAGTCTATCCTTAGGCCTGTTGTGCACTGAAATAAAGGAATATTGATATTTTACTAGCAAATACGCGTAAAGCGAATATATGAGTTTACTTAATTTTTTGTTTATTCAACACTATAAACGTATTCAACACATTCATTCATTCACACTCATTCACTTTCTTCCGCTTATCCGGGGCCGGGTCGCGGGGGCAGCAGTCTAAGCAGAGATGCCCAGACATCCCTCACCCTAGACACTTCCTCCAGCTCTTCCGGGGGGACACCGAGGCGTTCCCAGGCCAGCCGGGAGACATAGTCCCACCAGCATGTCCTAGGTCTTCCCCGGGGTCTCCTCCCGGTCGGACGGGCCTGGAGCACCTTCCGGGGAAGGCGCCCAGTAGGCATCCGTAACAGATGCCCAAGCCACCTCAGCTGACCCCTCTCGATGTGGAGGAGCAGCGGCTCTACTCCGAGCTCCTCCCGGGTGACCGAGCTTCTCACCCTATCTCTAAGGGATCGCCCAGCCACCCTGCGGAGGAAGCTCATTTCAGCCGCCTGTATCCGGGATCTTGTCCTTTCGGTCATGACCCAAAGCTCATGACCATAGGTGAGAGTAGGAACATAGATTGACCGGTAAATTGAGAGCTTCGCCTTGCGGCTCAGCTCTTTCTTCACCACGACGGACCGGTACATCGACCGCATTACTGCAGAAGCTGCACCGATCCGTCTGTCAATCTCCCGTTCCATCCTTCCCTCACTCGTGAACAAGACCCCGAGATACTTAAACTCCTCCACTTGAGGAAGGAACTCTCCACCAACCTGAAGTGGGCAAGCCACCCTTTTCCGACTGAGGACCATGGCCTCGGATTTGGAGGTACTGATTTTCATGCCAGCCGCTTCACACTCTGCTGTAAACCGTCCCAGTGCATGCTGAAGGTCCTGGTTTGAAGGGGCCAACACGACAACATCATCCGCAAATAGCAGAGACGAGATCGTGTGGTCCCCAAACCTGACACCCTCCGGCCCCTGGCTGCGCCTAGAAATTCTGTCCATAAAAATTACGAACAGAACCGGTGACAAAGGGCAGCCCTGCCGGAGTCCGACATGCACTGGGAACAAGTCCGACTTACTGCCGGCAATGCGAACCAAGCTCCTGCTTCGGCCGTACAGGGACCTGACAGCCCTTAGTAAAGGACCACAGACCCCATACTCCCGAAGCACCCTCCACAGGATGCCACGAGGGACACAGTCGAATGCCTTCTCCAAATCCACAAAACACATGTGGATTGGTTGAGCAAACTCCCATGAACCCTCCAGCACCCTGTAGAGGGTGTAGAGCTGGTCCAGCGTTCCACGGCCTGGACGAAAACCACACTGTTCCTCCTGAATCCGAGGTTCTACTATCGGCCGTATTCTCCTCTCCAGTACCCTGGCATAGACTTTCCCGGGAAGGCTGAGAAGTGTGATCCCCCTGTAGTTGGAACACACCCTCCGGTCCCCCTTCTTAAAAAGAGGGACCACCACCCCGGTCTGCCATCCCAGAGGCACTGTCCCCGACCGCCACGCGATGCTGCAGAGGCGTGTCAGCCAAGACAGCCCCACAACATCCAGAGACTTGAGGTACTCAGGGCGAATCTCATCCACCCCCGGTGCCTTGCCACTGAAGAGTTGTATTCAACACAATTTAAGAAAATTCATGTTCAGTCGTCTAACTTAATCCATTCAAGGTGGAACTTCATGAATGATTTGTGTTGTGTTAGAATAGTTAAAACTTGGCAGAGACTTTCTGTTCCCATGCTCCGTGTAAATCTGCATTTGAAAAGAACTTTCAGTAAAGAAAGTGTTTAATGTTCATTTGTCTTTGAGATTTATAACAGTTTGTTTGAACTTTTACATGTAAAAATCATGTTTAACAAACAATGTGTGCAAATTAAACATAGATAAATAAAGTAAAATAACTTTATTATGTACAACCAATGTACACTACGCATATGTTATCATTAAGATTAATATCATTTTGGACCTTAATATTAATGTGAATTGATTTGTTTGAATAAATTATACATTTTGTGTGGCATTATGACATAATACAAATTATTAACACTTTTAAACGGAAACACGAATAACAATAAAATAAAAATAGACAAGCCAACTAGTCTTAGAATGACCCACATAGTCACAACCTAATACCACAGTGATAGAACATCAGGTCATGATCATGTCATTTCTTTTGACATAACTGTACATCACCACTATAAATCCAAAACAGTGTATTTATGTGTATTTAAAGACTCCCTGAACGCAGGAGCTGTGCAAGCAACAACTGTATAGCTCACTACTTCATTTTGAAAGAATAAACAAAAAATAGACCTCCTCATGACTTCTTTTAAACCATGCATAAATGTTCTTAGAACATTAAAAATCTAAGTTGACCTAGACCCAAGGTTTGGTTATTTTTATTAGAAGGTATTAAAAAAATAATGAATTTATCATTTTACTTAAAGAATGTTCTCTTTTCAGATCATTTTCTTGCCTTTCCACTTGTTTTCTGACCTCTCACAAAGCCTTTTATCTTGGGATTTTCACTGGGCTCAAGCATGCTTATGAAAATATGGAAATGTAATTTGTGGAGTGTTCCTTGTGGAAACCATAATCCAATTATGAAGTCATATCAAAGGAAAAGTTCTAGCTGCAGAGAAAGCAAGGGACAGAGTGAGCGAGGGGGGAAATTGGTCATAAAACCTGCACAGAGAAAAAACCTGATCAAAAGAACTGTCTTATACTGAGGAAGAGAAATCTAATTCGGTCAATGGGCTTGTTGGGTGGTATAGACTAGAGGATGTAGGCTGCAAAGGACATCTGTGTCTGAGATATCAATTTGAGTACTTACAAGCCAGTGACTCATTCTTTAAAAGACTTCGAAAGGTTCTGAGACTTCCTTACTAAACTGCACAGTCAATGAATGTTCTTACCAAGGTTGAACGGAGATGTTTTCTTGTACTCTATTGTGTTGATTTTTGAAAGCTTAACCTTGGGTCTGGAGCCATAACTAGGACATTTGTGGAGGTTTAGCATGCCATCAAACATTGTCTTTCATTGTCAGCACCCAGGTGTTGGCTGTTCTGAACACACTGAACATTGTGACAGCCCCAGCATCTTGGTAAACATACCAAGGTGTTTGAGTTTGTGTGGAATGAGGTGCAGATTGTGGTATCATATTAGGTTTAGAGTGTAAATTAAAGAGGCTTTTGACAAGGCCCACGAAGAACTGAGAAACTTGTTGACATGCATGCGGTGTTCTGCATCATTTAATTCATAGCCCATAGTAATTTCCCAGCTTAACCCGCTCTGAGTCTGTAGCCACAGAAAATTTCATTTAGATATTCACGATATGAATTCCTAAAAACTATGCATTAGTTTCAGTTTTTCTTGGAGTGAGTTTGCCCTTTCCCGGAGTGATTACCCTGACTTATATTTTCACTGTGCTAGTGGTTGTACATCCATCAAGTTGATACTAAGCGATGGCAGCGTTGAAAGTTCCTTTCAGCCAATTAGACACCGATTTAAATTGGCCCTGTCAGCTCCAATCACTGTGGGCCTTTCAGTGATTAACATTACTTAAAATTGGAGTGAAGCCGCACTTGGCAGGGGGTGACGACAGACACAATGGGATCACCGGTGACACACCTTGGAGAGTCGTTCATTTGAAACTAAATGACGAATAAACAGAAAGCATCATTTACACGTCTTTGTTTGATGCTTTTATCCAAAATAGAAGATTCAACCCATAGTCTTGACATCCCTAAATACAGTCTCATGTTATGATAGAGGTCAAAGGGCAGGGTCATCAACTTTACAATTGGTTTGCAATCTCCATTTTTGGTGGCCACATTATTCCTCTGTCAGCCACCGTGATGCTTCGAAAGGGAGGGTTGGAGTAAGCCCTTGGTTGCAATTCACAACCTCACTACTAGATACACCTAAATGTCATACACTGGACTTTTGAGGAAGATGTGGTGATATCACTGATATAACGTAGGATGTGTACTGACCCTTCCCGGCCCCAGTGACCGATTGACCCATTACCCCAGTGACCCATTTGTACAAACGACTTATGGAGGATGAATTTATGGCTCGGTATGGCAAACTGAACATATATCACAGCTGTCAGACAGGAGGGCAGTCATGAAATACAATGGATGATTGAACAGTCTTACCGACACACAATAACCCCTATATAAAACCCACAGGCAAGACTCTGTGTCTAACACTCTTTGTGGTCAAACAGGTCACATGCATGTTTTCAACGACATCATTTTGTTTTGGGAGAACTGTCCCTTTAAACAGGTTCTGTAAACAAAATCAACACTGAATTATTCTAAAAGCATCCATGCAGACCATTTTCATTCTATTAAAGTGATGTATTCTTGTTAAATGTAAGATCTCACCAGAGTTCTTCCTAGGTGAATAGACCTCCACTTGGTGAAGAGACCTCCACTAGGTGAAGAGACCACCACTTGGTGAAGAGACCTTAAAAATTTTATTTTCCAGCACCGCAGAGATAACCTACTTCTTAAATGATGCGAAGTTTGCTCTTATCTTTATTTTACAGACAGACTCAAGTTACCAGCACATTTATTTCACCCCAGTGCATTCGAGCTGTCACAACTCCGCTTTTCAAATGAACACTGATATTCATGTTGTTTCAATGCACAAGGTTGCCCTAAACTGAGATAAGGTCTTCTTTACTCTTTAATTTGAAACAGCGGCTGGAGATAAGGTCATAATGCTATATGGTTTTTATCTCTTCAGCGACAAGGGGAGGTAATACCTGAGGGCTCATTGCCTTCATCTTGATTTGCTCCCCGCGTCTTGTATCTTTCTCTGCGGCAGAACTCAGAGTTATTGTGTAAGCTCAGAGATGATCTGCTAAAATATAAATTCTTAGGGAACACTTTACAGAGCAACTTCTAGTCCAATCAAGGGCAGCTGTCATTAATAAGCCGTTGAAGGTGAACTGATAAGTATGCCAGGCGTTTTTATCACGTCTCATACTGATGTATCATCTCTGCTTTTTATGAAGGACAGTTTCTTAGCGTAGCGCAAAATTAGTGCCATTTACATTTTAAGATATTTACATTTACAGATGGCAGGTAACTAAGGTCAAAGTTAGGATAACTTTAAATAGAACTACAGAAAATTAAACAGAACTGCCAACCAACTCTGAAAAACGTCAGCAGATGTTGCCTAGGATTCCTGCTTGGTGAACATGCCATAGGTCTGCTGCAGGGAGCCATGAGGACTGCAGATGTGACCGGAGCAACGGCAATGTCTGTATTGTGAGACACCCGAACTGCAAGGAGATGATTGTCCTAACAATGGAAGAACACTGACTTTAAGAACCATTTCTCCAGAAAAGTGTAAGAACTTGCCAATGCATTGCTAGAAAAATGGGATAACATCTCACAGCAAAACAAAAACAAATACAAATAAAAAAACAAAAGAATTGCAAATTTGGTGCAGTCCACGACTTATTCATTCATACAAATATTTACAAATGGTTACAATTTATGTTTACAAATATATATTTTTAAATGAAGAAAAACATCCGAGTCCTATATATACACTGTATATCTATCTATTATCTATCCATCATCTATCCATCAATCCATCCATCCGTGTTTACTTTAATTATTTACGTTTATTCGCAAGGAATTATGTTCAGAAAAGCTCAATTGAAACAATGTTTTGTGAAAAGCACTCCACAAATAATTTATATATAATAATCACTATAATAATACATTTTTCCACAACATTTGCTGTTAACACCAGTCAAAGCTTTATTGTATCATAGTCATCATTTATTTTAGAAATTTTAGAAGAGCACTAATAAAAAATAAAATAACATAAAAACACAAAGAAATCTATGAAATTATGTTGCCGTATAGAAAACAATTCAAAATAATCAAACTGTATTATATTTTAGCATACTGTATATAAATTTTATCAACCATCATGGTTTTTTATCACAATCATATGCTTCACTCCCAAATTTCACAAAATTCTAAATATATACAAGTGCATTTTATTGCCGTAGCCACCCTCTCTTCACTTATCTTCAGTCCCGTCACCCTTCACATCAGCATGACTTAAACATTCAAAGAGATGTGGTGCGGACGTGGCGCAGGATACAGCTAACAGCATTTGTCCGATGAAAGAAGGGCGACCTGTCAAACGTTTTGTAGATTAATCAGTGATGACACATGGAAAGGGTCAGCAGGAGAAGAAGGTCTCCCTCGGGCTCGACAGCCTTCCTAATCAAGCGCTCTGTCGGCTCTCGAATCGTTTGGTTTTTGACTTTGAGGATGAGGCTGTAATCCAGCCCGAGTTCTCTTCAGAGAGCTGCGCTACACCTGGAATTCAAAACAATTATAATCGACATCCTGCTGAGATCGGATCAGGTTTTCTGCACCCGGTCAGGAATCTAACTGGATTCCCTCCCCACAGGTCTCGGGCAATCAGCTAAGGTATCTCAGGATTTAACACTTTATAGGGAGGGTTGTAGAAAGTGAACAGCATGTATCTTATACTACCTGTCATTTGTGATTGGTGATGCTGTGAATTTGATATCGTGGAAACTAACACTAAAATTGAAAACAAGTCTTGAAGCAAAATGGCGGTGGTTGGTAATGAATGGTAATTGAGTGGCTGGGAATTGTGGGATTGACATTAGAGTGGGATTGACAACATTTTGTTTTTATACTGTAGCTATCGTAGACCATACTGAAGAAAAACAAACTTCCCTCCACAGACACCCCCCCCAAAGTGATCTGGGCAATTTTGTCTGTGCTTGTGGATATGTACTATAAAGCAGCTGTCACAAACAAATTCCCACGATCGCATGGCTTCAAAATAATAGCAGAATTACAATAATAAACAAAGAATGTTCCATACTTTCCTTTACATTCAGGAAACAAGGGAAAGGAAATAAACAAATCATGTGGGTATTATTTGTTTTTTTGCGCCATACCAGCTTCCGTACCGGCGAGAAATTTATATCTATTATATATTGAGATATTATGTCCATTCTCAATGTTCCTTGAACTTGACGGTACAGATATGACATGATGTGAACTTACTGGTAGCTAAAGGAGAGATCTAACATGAAATTGTCCTACCTATGTTTGTGCCTGAACTCCTTCCCTCATAAAACTGAAAATTGATAGTAGATCATTGAAAGATCTACAGCATGTACCATAAAAAATCGCATACCCGCCTACCGATATAGCGTCCTAAATGAAATTAAATTTAAAATGATTTAAAATGATTTAAAATGCAAGTCCCTAAATATATATATATATATATATAATGTGTATTTATGTCTGTATGTATGTGTATATGTCAAAAATTAAGAGACCACTTCAAAACTATTTTCAGTTTTTCTAAATTCACTAATTATAGATTTTTGTTTACTACTAGTAGAATTTCCACATATTTATTTATGTGCATTTATTTGCAAATATGACAAATGGGTCAAAATGACAACAAAGAAACTTGCAATGTCTGCAAATCTTGAATACTTTAAAGCGGAGGTAACATGCTATTTAATGCATTTTGACTTTTTTACACTGCTAGCTCGGTGTCGGTCCTTTGTAAGATATCAGATCTCTTGTAAGACTGAGTCTGAGGCAACCCACCCAACTGTACTTTGAATCTTCTTATCAATAAACTTGAAGATTTTACTTTGACTGGCCTCTCTCCAATTCTGAACACGCAGAACATTGAAGAAATGTTCATCATAAGTCAAGCAAAGTCATGTCTGTGCTTTGTTGGCAATCTGCGTGTATGTGCATAATGTAAACACAAACTTATAGTAAATCAACAGTTATGCAGGGATAATGCGATATGTACTGTATATGTATGTAGTCCCCCCCACGCCTGCAGGAGCTCGTCTTTTTGAATGAATAGATGGAATAAGCACTTTCACATGTCTTTGCATTCTCGTAGTCTTTCTCATTGCTGTTAGGTGACACTGTGTCACTCCTAGGATTTGCCTTGAAATTCAGCAGACTGGAATTGCCACAAAACAGTGAAATTCTGAATCACGGCAAAAGTGGAAAGATCTCAAATTATTCCTGCAGCTTTAAATCATCCATGAAGTCAGGGATTGTATTTGGTAATGTCTTAGCAACTGTTAAAGCATCTTCACCAATGTTTTTTGTCAGAATAAAGATAACATTTAATAGCTTTTGGACTAGTGGCCATGAAAATTGTCATGATTTTTAGTAGACCCAAACCTAAATTTCAAAGAATTGTCACCCAAGCTCACTTCCCATCAGTGTTAAGCTGGCTTGTCATCAGAACTCCAATCTGGGGTAGCGATACAATCTGAACAAGTGCAAGTCAATTTGGATTAGCTCCCTAAATCTTTTTTTTTTGGCTGGAGTGGGGAACCAAACTTCCGTATGAGGTTCAAATTCAGCACAGCCCAGAAACATCACCAGCCCGGGGAAAATGCTGGCCTTGGTTAAGGATGAGCTACAAGTCGAATAATAAAATACAGCACGGTCTATGGCTGCATTACGCATCACAAACTTGTCACTATTTGTCTTTAAATTACTGCATGACTGTAAAAACTCATTTAGGTCTATGCACTCATAAGATAGTAAGTACGATTACAGGACTTTGGTCAGAACAAGGTCAACTGCTTCCAGCAAGGCAATCAGGATTTTTGTCTTTAAAACATAAGCTGTTTTTCTGTCACCATTCATAAACATCAAAAATGTGTTGATGCTGATGGCAATAATTGTAACTGGGGCACTTAGAGGAAGCAAGGTAGGCTTCAAATGCAGTGTTTAATAACAAACAAAACTACAGGAAACAGAAACCATGGGTGCCAAAAGAAAGAACTAAACTAACCTCCTAAACAAAGCACAAAAACAGACAAGACATGAAAAAGAGCACTGGGAATAAGAGGTCCAAATACACAAAACACTCATCAAAATAATGAGGCACAGGTGAAAACAATGAGGAACAGCAGAAACAAGACAAAGAAAAATCCTGCGAGGCAAACTTCCAAATAAAAGCCAAGACACCACAAAAACAGGCAGATTTCAGAAAGCATGTGACAAATGTGTTGATGACAAAACAGTTTAGCTTTTTCTCTCCTCAACCCCCATCTATCGTTAGTATCTTTAGCCATTTTGTGTTTAAATCACCGAAGGCCTTGATTTAAAACACTGTCAGAACTTAAGAATCGTAAGCTTCGTTATAAAAGTCTACCACTCTTAAAGTCCTAAGAACATTTTTAAACTTAGGTCAAGGTTTATGACTACCTTGGAGCATTTTTGAGAAGTTTTCTACATACGGGTTCACAATTTAAAGGTGCTTGTTTCTACAGTAGCTATAAACAGAAAAACTCCTCTACAAAACGTCTTTCGTAAATACATTATCTTTTTTGTCAAAGAAGTGAAAACGAGACAACATCACAGCCCTGTGTCAGCTTCAGGGACCCGTTTCAGAAAGCAGGGTAAGAGCAAACTCAGAGTAAGTTAACCCCAGAAAACCGGATACTCTGGGTTTTCAGTTTCAGAACGCGAGGTATATCAAACCCGCGACCGCGGGGTAAGTCAAGCCCGTTTCAGAAATCGAGGTATCTTATACTTAGAGTGAGTAACCATAGTAACCTACTCTGTGAACCTAACCTGGTCGGGAGCAGGTTTTATTCCACTAACCCGAGGTTTGTTACAATCTCCGCCCCTTTTAGAAGCGCGAGTGGTGTTGAAATTGCCTTCGCTGTTTGTTTTTTCAATCGTTTTCCTTAATCGCGCACAAGTTTATAACACAGACATTAAATGTCCGTTTATTCAGGAACCTGTAGATGAGGAAGCTGCATTCATTTGGAGAGAGTTAAATTTACGTCGGTAGAGAATATATGGTTAAGCCACGCTTGGATGTCATATCCGGAGGATTTGTTATTTGAGCGATACAGTTTTTCTTTACAGTCCATTACATATATCCACAATCTGCTTCATCCTTACATCACAAACCTCAACTCGTGACCGCGCTCTTACATCTGAGCAGATTATTTTTATGGTCACGTTTCTTTGCTAATGGAAGCTTTCTACATAACACCGGGGATGCAGAACATGTTAGCAAGGCAACTGTACGCACAGCAGTAAGAAAAGTGTGCATCGTGGTCTTGCTGCCAACTCTGGAAGTAAGCGAATAATTTATATACCCTTTAGGATTTCCCATTGTGATTGGGTGCACATGTAACCGGTCCCACTCGTGCGGTCTTCGATCTGACGTTGGCCCGAATGAGAGATGGGCGCTCTAACGATGAGCCGTAGAGCGTCTCTGTTGGTCTGGGAGTGCCGCTTACACACTGCACAGCTCTTCACTCCGTTACACACAGCTGGAGCAGGGGCAAGAATGGCCAGTTTTCTGTCTTCTATAGCCACAGTGCTCGGTTCTCATATTCGCATAACTTTCAAAGCCAGTTTTTTAAATATATCAAACATTTCACAGTCAGACATCCTAAAAGCAAGAGCATTTAAACTCACTGAATGATGTTTTTATATTTTATTTTCAGCTGCTGCCATGTTCTTTTTATTGCAGAAGGATGCACCTACATGACAAAAATCGAATATATATATGTATGTATATCTTACATGTAAATGTGTATATATACACACATATATATATATATATATATATATATATATATATATATATATATATATAGTGCCTCCAATTCGACTGCGAGAAATAAACGGAACGCTTTTTGTCACGTGGCGTTGCCATGGTGAATCATGTTATCTTCGCTCAATTGATGATGGCTTTTTAAAGCCGCGATGAACACGCGTAACCTCGAGTAAACTTACTCAGAGTGGATTGAACTCATTGAAACCAGCTGTTCTGAAACAGAAAACTCAGAGTAGCGATTATCTGAGTAAATCAACTCAGAGTTCATATTTTAACTCAGGGTTGCTTGAACCTCCTTATTGAAACGGGTCCCTGTAGTGCTTCGAAAGGGTGTGAGGAGGGATTGAAGTGAGCTGTTGGTGGCAATTCGCAATGTTACCATTAGATGCCTCTTAATTTCATACAATGGACCATTAAAGGAGGAGAACATGATTCTAGGTATTCGAAGAATACTTATATATTTGTAAGATATATATTATTTATAAATTATTTTATTGCTAAATGAATGCAAATTTAAATTTTCTTCATATTTTTTTACATTAAATAATTTTGTGTCTCAAGAATAAAGAGCTAAACTGTGGAGTGTCCATCATAAAATGTTTTCTAAAGAAATTAGAAAACTTTATGTTAAAACATTTTATGTTCATCTAGAGCTATGTCATATCTAACACTAACTGCTTTAATGAGACAATTCTAATGGACACAAAAAAAATCACTTTACTGAGAGCCACTGCCACTTTAATCACAGGATTTAGTCACACATGCCACTCCTCAGATTGACTCTCTTTAAGGCAGAACTAGCCATGCTTGCCTTCCGTGGGGTTTCAGAGCATTTGTGACATCCTCCCACCTCCATTGTCTCTCTAGCCTGAGCTGACAGAACTTTCATTGATCCACTCCAAAGCCATGATAATTGGTCGATTAAGACATCAGAAAGATAGCCATGTAGCATCACAGAGGCTCCAGGCTATAGATATAAGGAACCACATCGAGAATAATCTTATAGTTTAGTTACACGCTATCCTGCCTATTTTCAAGTCATTGTATGGCTTAAGACATTAAATAATTTATATGGCCACTGATCTTTAAATCATAGTTGACCTCTGAAAATAAGCCAGGTGCAACTGAAACACATATAAAAATGTAATGCTTTCTCTCAAGGCAGATTTGCTGTCTGCTTTGTGTTACATGTCTTGTGATGCACTCCTTGTGATATCCTTTGATACTATTTGTCACAATTTATTACTCTGCCACCTGGTTCTCTTCCTATCCCACTGATAAACAATATTTCGTCACCATGCATAATTACAAATCTCCCACTACTTCACTGAGTCAGGGAGTTCCCCAGGGCTCTGTTCTTGGTCCATTACTATTTATAACTTATATCATGCCTCTTGGACATGTAATCTGTCATCACGGTCTTCACTATCACTGTTATGCAGATGATACAGATTTACACTGCTTGCAGACCAGATCCTATGCACCAGATCACATTAATTTCTACATATGTAAGTGAGCTCAGTTTCAATATGAGCAAAACAGAAATATGAATTACTGGCCCCCCTTCACTAACAAAAAATCTATTAAATGCCCTCAGTCTTAACCTTGATGCTACAACAATTTTTCCATCTGCTACTGTCAGAAACTTTACTTTTGATCCAGCACATTTTTAAATCACTAGTCCTCTCTGTAATCCTTTGTCGGTAACTTATGTGCAACTCTGATGTCCCCATGGTTACTTATACTCTTTTATGTATCTTTGTTTACTGTTTACCATGATATGCAACTGCAGTCATGCCATTTCTGAACTGGGCAAATGTATATAATAAATGATCTAAATAAAACATATTATCATTTTTATTATTATTATGTCTTGTGTTTTGAATGACCAATTACTCTTTTCTGACTAACGGACACTAAATTTAAAGCATTGTGTTAATGCAGGTATTTCTCGGAGCATAAAATGTCTCTTAGGGCGTCTTTACTTTTCCACTCCCCATTCACTTGTATTTTACAGACAGGTCTGTGTCCTAGGAGACGAGCCGCTCTGGATTCTAGCAAAGCAGTTTGCTGAGATCCTATTAGTTAGACATTCTTGGATGTGGTGAATTTGAACACTTTCGCTTGTCCAGATAGATCGGTTCACGCCGTCCCTCAGGCATCCATTTTCACAGAGCTAGTTCTGTATTATTTTTTTTCTTTTTTCATTTTCCTGGGTGCTGTTTAATGTCAAAGCCACTCTTATCCACTGGCTTTGCCTCTTTGCTTCGAACAGTAAGTGTCTCTGTTGTCAGCAATCAATGGTTCCTTCTGTAACAAGGCTAGGGGTTTGCAGAAGTAATTTTGCCTGTCAATAAAGGAGATGGTAGACCACATAGATTATAGAATTGGATTTTCTTAAGAACCAAGCTGCTCAATGGTAAGATGAAAACCAAACTGAACTGAATGTACTCCTTCGGATTGCCGATCAGAAATTACATTGGCTCATCTCTTTACTGCTGTTCCATTTTCCCTTTTCTTTACAGGTATTTTATTCAGTGTTCTAGCTGGACAAAATATTATTATACTTTTTAGAATTGGGGTATTAGAGAATATTTTCAGAACTAAGCCCTGCTGAATGCATTTGATCATCATCTGACATTTCTGTTCGTATAAAAACGCTCATTCTAGTCCTTTATTAAACCAATTCAGTCTAGATGTGAAATGAGTAAGATTTATATTATACAAAGAAAAGTGGTGCTGGAGATAAGGTGAAAAAGCTGGGCTGTATGAATAAAATTTCTCGGAAATGCTCTTAAGAGTAGTCTTAAGCTTTGTGCCAAAAAGTGTCAAAACATTATTGGTAAGAAGTAGGACTTTAAGAGTAGGATCATTTTAAAAAAGAAGCTAAAAGCAACTTTCAGTAAAGTTTAAGACTGATTCCTAGGTTCTGACTTAAGTTTTGTGATTTAAGGACCTCAAAATGGCCACCCTTGACCTCACAATCAGCCTGCAACGGTGAAGTCAAAGCAGCATTACTCCATCATTCAAGAAATTACAAATTATTTTTTTCTTAATTTATACATACAGCTACAATCCATAAATAAGTTGGTAAAATAACCAAAAGTTAGCTACAGGGCAAGCACATAAAAATTTGTGTTAAAAAGCTGTTCCCCTGATTTACAATGGTAGTTTATAATAGTGATTAATATATATTGAGCTGTACAATTTTGAGGGAAATTTAACATTGGTTGACTTCAACCCATATGAAGATAAATACATAAGGTAACCTGCAACTTTATTTTTCAAACAGAGATGGCGACAGAGATGCAAAATTTAAAAAATGCAGTTTAAAAATTTATTTTGCATTATGTGCCAAAAATATTACAAATATGTATCCATTTTTGGTTCGGTTTTATATACTTTTAATTGAGTTTTAACAATTAATTTAATTGAGTTTTAACAGTTAATTTAAATAATGAAGCTGCTGAATTACATCCTTCTTCTATATCCTTCTTCTCTCGATCTGCAAATCCTTAGAAAAGGGATTTAACATGTTTTATGTTATTGTATTATTTAATTAACTGCCTGTCCCTTAAATAATTTAGGTCTTAATGAACCACTCTTATTCTTAAGTCTAGTGCTAATGTAAAATAACTTTATTCTTAGAATTTTGACACACAATTAAGACATTTGTACTCTAAAATGCTTTATACACACAGGCCATGAAAGGTTTCTGAAAAAAAATCTCAATTGTAGAAAGCTTAACCAATTTTACATGTATGAATGATATGTACTGTTGTTGGGAAGAATCGGAATTACAGCTCACTGTAAATATGACATTGACAGTCAATAAGGAGCTAATGGAAGCATTATTCCCATTCTGAGAATAAAGCGGAACGAATAGTAATAATACAATAAAGTAGTAGGACTAAAGATATACACTTTTGTTGTGCCCGCACTTCTGCATGACAATTCAAGAAATAGTTTGAAGAACAGCAAAGCTTCAAAAGAGTTAAGTCCCAGATATTTTGCTTTTGTGCTTTTATGAAGCAACAAAATAAATGGAGCAAACTACACGCCCACTGTTTGAAAAATTATGTCTTGTCTGACTTGTAGGCTCGTAAAGTTGCACACGCAGTGACAGACGCACAAACAGCACTTTGTGTTCTATAAATCCGACTCAATCCAGATGGAACCTCTTAAAGACTTTATGGCTTCATCTTTGGGTTTAGATTGCGCTCTGTGTATATTAATCACCTTTTGGATGTAAATGTCAGACTCATGATATGTGCTCATTGTTGTGATTTTGTTGCTGATACACTGCAAATGTTCGGTAACCCCCGGACACCAAAGCTATTGGTTAAAATTACTTTTAATGGGTATTTCTCTGCCTGATTCGAAATTCAACAAAATTGCTTGATGATATGCAGGAAAAAGTCCATTCCAAAATTTTATCGAATCAGCATTTCTAGATCAAGTGTGTCCATTCTAGTCCAGTGTCTGTTGAATTTCAAAAAACTAAATGAAACCTCAGGAGTGACAAAGTCATCCAAGCAATGTGAAAGACTGTCAGCATGACAAGACACATACAAATTTATAAATATTGTGACGGAATTACAAGGCTCCCATTCGATTCCCTCATTGTGCTCGGCTTTACTATTTTACAAAACAATCCATAAAGCCACACAGGTGTAATATAAACATTATGGATATATTATTTTCCCAAATTGTTCACTCATTTTCATTCACTTCTTCCCCATATAGTGGACTATTTAGCATTCGCTATATATCCATCACAATCCCCTAGTGGCATCTCCTAAGCACTTGAGATAATTGGGCGAGTAAGAGTGATGCTTAGCTTTAAGAAATGTGATAACTTGCTTTATATTTAAGTTTGGAAGAAGGAGTACATTTCATGAATTCTCAGCACTTAAAACTAAAATGGCACTTTGAGAAGCTTGATAAATTAAATACGGGCCCAGGCCTCGAAAGATACACAGACTCTAATGCCACTCACCCGAGTTACCTACCCGTTCTTCGCTGAGATTACTACCAAGGATTTTCCAAGTTGTCTTCTGTCTTTTTCAAAGTCTTCCGAGGTTTCCAAGTCATCCAAGTCTTGTCACGCCATCACCCTGCACTCCCCGCATCAAAAGCTTGTCATCCCTGATCTCCTGCAACAGAAAGGACAGTATTATTAGTCAGTTCTCAGTCTCAGGATACTTTTGCTGTACTTACCTGTTTACTTACCCGTGTCTGCAAATAAATATCATTTATTACTGTCGTCTGTCTAGTGGTTCTGTTACAAATATTACTGTTGTATTCAATATTAATACTAAACACATTTGCTTAAAATTCAATATAAATTAGGTTTCTTTGCTGTATTTGAGGTCTGAAAAAACGGAGCATCTTTTCTGTTATTTTGACCTCTTTCTCCAGTTTTCATTTTCTGCAAATAAATGTTTTATTTCTATTTGAAATGTGGGAGAAATACTGTCATTCACAGAATAAAACAAAAATGAGAATTTACCAAAACACATTTATATAAACATTAAATTCAGAAAAACTTAAAATAACTTTGAAAAGGTCTTTTGATCTTTCCACGACTGTATGTCACAAATATATTATCTAACCAAATGTAACTATTCCTCATTCGGTTTTGTGTGGTTAGCTTACAGTTTCAAATCTGTGTGCTGTCAGATATCAAAATGGAGTGCTTTTAATCAGGCATCAAAAAAGGCTACCTAAGGGGGACTGATTCTTTCTTTGTATTGGCCTTGAAATAACTTAAAAGAAGACAATCTTGTGACAAAACTTCGGACAGGTATTAAAATAAAACCTCAATATAGTAATCCAAAAATCTTTTTACTTTTCTGTGCAGGGCTGGCGTTGGTCTAAAAGAAGAGATTGAGCCTGCTGCAGCTTCTGCAAGTGCTGCTTGATACTGTTGCTGTCCTGAGGACCCTGCACCATAAATGCTAAACTTCCAGCATCACAAAGAATTGCGTATCTCTTTTATTTCCTAAGATCCAAAAGGTCATTTGTCTCTCTGATGCATGACAGGAGACTCTCGCCAGTTTTGTAGGAGTGTGATAAAATCGATACAGAAGTTAAAATAAGGGCATAACCCTCTCGCTCTATACGCACTGTTGTAGACGACAGACATGACTTATTAAGGGTTTTTGGGACGTTTCGTAGCCACAGCTTTGCCTTCTCGTTCCAACCCCTTTCAATGGAAACACACAAAGAAGCACAGAGGAGAAAAATAGCACTCATTAAATTCCCATTCAGGGATTTCGTTTCCTATTGGTAACCCAGAACAAGGGCTTTTTTCCCTCTGAATTATTTTACTCACATGGGCCGTCATATTGCACTACCCTCTTTGAATCAGAGCGCTGGACGTGAGTGTCATTCACTACACAAGAAGGGTGATCGTGTCTTGGCCGGCGAGGAAAGGGCCGAGTGCCTGCTTGAGGAAACCTGCCAAGGCTTTTGATATCAGTCAGGAATCAAACGCTCATCACTGCTGTCCAACGGGTTTATTTGGCAGAACTGATGTCTGAGGGAACTTGTGTTCTAACTCAGACCTACGTCATGCAACTGACGTCTAGGAATGAGAACGAAGCAATGAGATGAAAAGGTTTCTTAGTAGTTTTATCTTCCCTGATTCATGTGAGGAGAATTCAGAGTAACTCGGCAGGGATTTGAAGATAAGTAATGTATGTAGGGATGAGAATGGCTGGTTTTTACACAGGGATATGGTGGTCACAACAGCTCTCATATATACCTAAATTTATATTTGTATATCTATATAAATAGACCACTTTGCAAGATGTAAACACTGGTCCATATGCACTTTAGAGTTTTTATTTATATTACATTTTTATTTTTTACAATTTTACATATATTGGACTGGATTCAACTTATTGTCATTACACACATACAAGTACAGTGCAACGAAATGTATTGGGGTATGTCTTAAATGCTCAGAAGCCAAAATACCTTTTTTAAGGTATACATTATAGATATATAACTAAGTCTTAAAGATATTTGTTTAGTATTTATCTAATATCAGATCATTCAATCATACAACTGCATTATTTTATCTATATTATTATTTGTACAAATGTAAAAGTTCAAGGTTGATGATGGGTATCAAATTATTTAATGCCATGATTAAACATAAAGCACAGATATTAACTTTATATTAAAGGGCAAGACTGAAGCAGAAAAAGAAATCTTACTAGAGGTGATGAAAAAAGATGGAAAACAAAATGAAGAAAACAATAATTTAGCAGGCTTCTTTGCGCCGCAGGTAAAGGCACGTAATGAACACATCGAGCAATAAACACAGAAAGCAATACCTGGATTATACGTGGCCTTGCAGGCTGCTGTCCGGTGGTGTTTATTATTTAACAGGCAGGTTAGCAGGCCTAAAGCGGCAGATTAGATTGCATTGCGTGCCGTGCCGTGCAATAAAACAGTGGAGACAGCCGTGGGCCAGTGCTGTGCCGCACGCTCCATCCCATGCAAACATGCGGTTGAGACATGAAGTCATTAGTCAACCTGTTCCTGTATGATTTGCATTTCATTATAGATGAATTTATGGTGCGTGCATGAGAGGATCATGGGAAATGTTGTCATTGGACAATCGAGCAAAGTAGGCCAATCTGTATCTCGAAAAGTTTTCACATGTGTACTTTGTTCCCTGTACTCTTTTAATTATGTTGCATAATGCTCAGTGGTTTCTTATAAATATGCAGTGGCGGTTCTACATTGAATTGCACCCCGGGCGAGACCACCTTTGAGCGACCCCCCCTCGAAAAATTTATGAATAAAAATAATACACACACACAAAATTATGACAAACAGTCATTTTTTTATAACAACATAGGTGAAAGAGAAAATTATATTTCTCAATTGCACAAATCCGTTTTTTTGTGCACCTGATGGCTTTGGCCTTTTCCTGTCCATCTCTGTTTATTTGGCACTCGACAATCAACAGATTTCCCATTCCCCCCAACTCACGAAACTAGTCACAGCCATAATCGTTTTGTATTACTTATTTTTTATTAGCCATTTCACACAATTAAGAAAAACAAAAATGTGCAGGAAATGTAGGTTTGTATTCATTGCATTATGGATAAAATGTGCGTTATTTGGAAGAAAGTCGAGGTGGTGTGTGACTGACTTTAGCGCACTAATTGAATTTGCGTCATGGGAGGGGCTTCTGCCGCTCGCTACGTCATAATAATTTCTTCCAAATAACACACATCTTCGGCGAATACCTGACAGACAAATAAAAATAATAATAAAAAATATAAATAAAACGTAGACTAACACTCTTCTCTCAACAGGTAGCGGTCTCGCTTTTGTTGAACTTATTGCTCCTTGAACTCTTAACATGTAAATCACTCGCGCTTAACGCTTCATTCGTGAATGAATGATATATAATGGAAAACCGCTTCGCGTTCGCGGCGGCCCTGAGTTTTCTTTTACTGCTCGTGCCGCTGCCGCCCCCCATGTGACATGAAAAAATGCCACCCCGGGCTACTGCCCGGTTCACCCGTGCCTAAAACCGCTACTGTAAATATGGATAAGTTAGACACTGAGAACCGTCTGTAACTGCAGATGGCTAAACCTACCCAGAGGCTCTGCAAAATTTAGAGAAATATTTTGCACATGCTTATTAAATTTTAACATGCTTATTTCTGTTGAAAGCTGTCTTGTAAAGTATTTCTGTTATTATAATTGAGGACAGTCTTGTGCTAAATATAATAGGCCGTATGCTTTTTTTGTGTTGAATTTACCATTGCATCTATAAAATACACACTTATATATATTGACATGTGATTGGATAAATAAGCTATTTTTATACTTTTGTTTTATAGAAAAGCTTTTGTATTTCTAAATTGATAATGTTGGATGATTAATTGCTTGTGATATTAAAAGAGGGGACTGCAACAAATACATTGGACATGACAGCAAACTTGCAACCTGTATGTGCAAAACTCATTTCGCATAAATGTATTAAATGCACAGAGGCCAAAATACCTTTTTTAATATACAGCTCAAAGAGAAAACACGGAAAAAAGTCATGAAACCAAAAATTTTTATGCTTTTGTAAAAAAACACTTACAAGTCAACCTCTGGGAATTAAAAATGTGTCCGTTTTAAAATAACTTTGAGCAGTGAAAATACAGTACTGTTGTATTTATAGATTTGTGTCACATAGGTTATATTGCTTTGTTACTTGGATTTCTTGATAAAGGTAAAATTTCAAGAACAACTTTCTCTGCATTTAGCTTAAATTGAAACTGTCTATTGTGTTGAGACCAATTTAAAAAACCACCATACTTTTTTGTGATTGATTATCCTAAGATAAGAGTTAAATGGAAATGGAAGTTAGTAATATCCAGCAAACTTCTCTCAAATCAAACATTGACTGACTGTAAAAGAATGATTGACTGTAAACATTTCCACAACAATAGATTAACACTTGGAAAAAGAAAACAAACGTACAAACATATAATCTTTTGATATTTGATTTGAGTTTAATGTAAGTTTTGTGGTATGCTACTCAAAAAAAAAGTATCTTATAAAACTGTTATATACTGTAGGTTCAATCTATAGAAGCATTTCTGAACTCTAGACACATAACATCCTCTAAAAACGGAAACAATTTGCTAGGTTAAAAGCAGGTACTTGGGTTGTTCCGGACTGTGGTAATTACTTTCCACTGTCATTCTCAGAACTAAAATCAGACACTCTCACTTCTGAGTAGATGGACAAGTGTAAATGCATGTGGTAGGAGAAATCCACTTCCTGCTGGTCTTGCTGTGTTAGACAGTTTTAACAAGACGTTTATCAACTGAAATGTACTTAGTGCTCCCGTGAAAGGTACGCAGACCACTTATTTTGTTCAGAGGAGAATCTACTGTGTAATATAAATGAAGAGTTTGGTCCCAAAATGAGATCATTTCTATTGTGCAGTCCAATTAATATAAATCTGTTTATTTTGTAAAAAAAATTTTACTAACACAAAAAAACATGATTTTTGAAAATAAAAAATCTTATTTTGAAACCAAACTATGTATAAACAGAACAGACTGAATCATTTGCATTTAGGTGTGTATATCTGATTCCTTGTCTTCTACAAAATTAGCTAAGATTTGAGTTAGGAGTATATGGGTTGTCTTAACTACTTCCTATTTCCCACAAACAGAATCACAATAGCGGCTTTGCTTCAAAGCACCTTGGTTTCCATAGCAACCTTTTGGAGACCATTAACTGGTAGCTGATGTGTCAACCTTGTCAACCCTTTGGTGTCAAGTTAGACTTACAGTAATTCATAAGTAGAATTAGTTAAACTTGAATTTAGCACTTAACAATAGGCCTGTTTGTCCTTAATGTCTTAATTATGTCTTTATATTACCAGTTAGCCACTAATAACCAAATTTCAAACTGAATCGGAATATAAATCATGAATACATGTATTTCTTGATCTAAACTGGCATTTTAAAATGGAGAACAGAATTAAATCCTACTGGATATATAAAGTATGTTCATGTGGATTGGAAATAAACTTCAGACTTAAATTAAACTTAAACATTCTGTTTAATATGCAGGATTTCCGAAAACACACTGTAGGGAATTGAACTCTAAATTTACTAGGCGATTATGGGGGTTATACATAAAAGAGAACATTGTGTCGGATGTATCCAGAGTGCTATTTCCATGACCTTGGCAGCACAAGAGTCTTTAAAGATCCACGTAATTGATCTCCACAGCCTGCAGTTCACTTCGACTAATAAATCTATGACCTTAGCTTTAATTATAGAGCAGAATTTTTACCCCCGCTGCAATAAAACCACTCCAGATTGACTCATAAAATGTTGTATATCTTATCCCATTCATTTAATACACATCGCATGATAAAATATTTTAAACTAGCTTGTTGTGTAATTGCTTGCATTATCCACAACAGAATCAATTAATTCTTACATTTGACAGAATGTAAGATTTAATAGATAAGTGAATGACATATTTAACCGGTAAGTTTGTACAGTCCTTGAGCAATGTATTATTTGGCCTGCCTGCCTGCCAACATTTAATTGAAGTGCAAGTTAAACTAGTTATTAAGTTATACTTTAGCTGATAGTTTGTCAAGACCATTTCTTTAGTTTCCGTGATTTGAATCTGGCAGCATTATGGGATGCCTACTTGTTGCACACTTCAGAATTTCAGCAGCTACAATCATATGTAAACCCATATATACCATTCATTTGCATCATGTTCATTTGACATTGTTTCCGCATGCTGTGTAGAAAAGAGCACACATTGGTACACAGGGACCATACCCAACTAAATGAATGAATGAATGAATGAATGAATATCACATGCCAGAGAAATGCGTGTAAAACCCCCACAAAAATAAAACATTTAAAAATAAAGCAGAAGGGAAATGCAGCAATTTCAGCTGCCAGTGCCTCAATCCACCAGCTGTCAGGCCACATTGCCACTCCACAAACCAACTGCTCTCTGACTGAAAATCTTGCCTCAACACAGTTCAGCTGCCACCAATTGTATTAACTTCAAGTCTTCTGATTGGTGAATGAGTGAAGACACACCCAAAGGTATATAGAACACACATGCACACGCCTGGAAAGAGCTATTCATAAGAATTCCCATTTGACTTTTCTCTCAGGCCCAGTCCACATGTACACAGGTAATTTTATAAACTGAGTTTACACAAGCTTTCCTGTAGCTCACTGGTAGAGCATTGCGTTAACAACGCAAGAGGTGTTCAATCCCAGGGGATTGCACATACCTATGTATAAATGTATAGGATAATGCAATGTAAGTCGCTTTGGATGAAAGTGTCTGCCAAATGCATAAATTTATGTAAATCCTTCTTCGTTTAAAATAAAATTGAGACAAAAACACGCTACTGTATGAAGTGCTTTCAAGAGCATGTCAAACCAACAGGTGGTGATATAACCATAAAGCTGCATTGGCCAATTAGCAGCCTGGAATCTGACATGCCAACGTCATGCACTAAATCTCCGGTTTCACTATCTACACACTATAAGCAGAGTTTCTAAAAATCTTCACCCTAGCAGTGTACAAAAACATTCGGATTTAATGACCGGGTACTGCGTTGTGTGTGGACAAATGGCCAAACTGCATTGAAAAAGCTGCAGTTTTGAAAATACCCGTGTGGACAGGGCCTCAGCAAACGGAAAGATGTCCTGACAATACAGATAGGCTGATAACACCACAAGCAAATAAATAAGCAATTTTTAATATTTAACTACTAAGTCAAAATCAAGAAACCTTTTCAATCTTGTCTTTTTATACCTCGGCGAACTGGTTCACACAAAAACACCCAAATTCTTAAGCAGGCTTCAAATCACAGCAACTCATTCATGGTGCATTTTGCACATTTTACACATTTTAAATATTTAATTCAACAAATGGGGTTTATTATAATAAAACCTTACCTGTTTATCCAAGCACAAAGTTTAAATAAAAGCACACACAGGTAAATGCACACATATATTAATTGAGTAAAAGATTTTGATTTTGTTTCAGTTAAATGGTAACGGTTGATCTCTAAGAATGAGGGTTGTATTCTCAAAGTTAACAGTCTTTGTCTTCTAGCTGCTATGTCTAGGCAGCCATAGGTTTCCTTCAGGGCTGCCCGAGTCTTCACATTAACTGACCAATTTTGCTTGCTCATTACATTTTGGTCATGAATATCCTTTTCTCCTCATTTCTCCCAACCTACTGGGGTGCCAGATCCTCAGGGCTGAATTTTCAATAAGTGATGCAAGACCCCACAAATTCTACTGCATGGAGCGCAACAACTCTAGGTCGACAGCATTGAAATCTTCAAAAATGCCTTTTTTTCTTGTCTCACTTATGCAATGAAACGGATGCTTTTAGCACTTATATGCTTTTCAACAAAACTTGTTTTAAACATGAAAGTGATGCTACACATAGTCTCCTGTTATATAGCTTCCACAGTTCAGCATTAAATTGCTTTTAGATTGAAAGCCAACCTCCAGCACTACCTGTGACCCTATGGGAGTATGTATAGATAACATTTCTGAAAGGCCCTGCAACATCTATATTCAAAGCTTATTTCATATAGAAAAAATCTGTCCTTACTGTTGTCCTTTGTTGGAGACTTTATCATTGCTGCCTTGTTCACTGGGGCTTTAGGGTGAAATGTTGTTGCCAAATACATAATTGAAATATGCAGAGCATATACTGAGTTAACACTTGCAAAACATCATTTTACAATGGTTGAATGGTTCATTATTATGTGTGCAATCCAAAACAATTGCATTCAATTTCATGGCAGCTTACCCAGATTCAATGTCATAGAAAAAAAACACACAATTTTGGATTGATTTAATGTATTAATTTCTCTGTTTAATGCAGAAAGTATTTCAGTATAGAGTATTAAATGCACATATATTTACTCAAAGTTTTGTTTGTTCTTCAAACAATAGACTATTTAAAATCTGTTACATGTGGCATGGTGAGCTAAGAAAGACACAGCGGGTGTGAAATGAGTCCCCAGGGAGTATTCTATAAACAAATGCTCACAAATGGGATTAAAGTGTCCATTGGGAAAGGTAGTTGCAAATAAACTTGGGCGTGACATTATGGTCTGCAGACGCCAATTTAGTTGTCTCCCCAACTATAACCGGCTTCACAAGCAGGGTTTTATTTAACCCGGTTTTACAAGCAGCTCCTGTCCTCCTTTTAGAACACTGAGTGTCAAACATATTCCCTCTGTTTATGAATTACTAATATGTGCCCTGAAGACTTTCTCCTTCGGTCTGTAGTCGGCAATGAATATGCCAGCCACAAAACAAATGTGAAAGACGAAAAAATAAACCAAGACAAGAAGCAGCTGACAGATTCACTACGAGCAGTATTGATTAAGTTTTTTCTACACATTTTGTTTTGTTTGCTTGTGGTCAACCAGGAATGTGGTCTGGTTTGTCGATAGATTCAATAGGTGCTTTTATAGAACTTTGCAGTGAAGTCACTCTGAAGTTTTTGAGTTTTATTTGAGCGTTTGAGTAAATACAGTCGTGTTAATCAGACTGTACATCACACTTTTCGGATTATATGAAACCAATTGATTTTCAATGCATTTATCAAACAGAATTGTATAATAACTATATTTATAAATTTTTATTAAGATTAAAAATGATTCTTTGACTTTCAGCCGTCTGGACCTTTCTTTTATCATGGATATGATACGTGGCTTTTAGTTTAGTTCAGTAATGTAAACTTCTAGCCCAGACTAGTCAGACTAGCTGTTTTCATATATTCCTATTGAAGTTGTGTTGTTCTATGTAACATAACCCTCCTCCTCATGTTACTTCACATACTGAAATCTTAAGCTTCCTGTCACACACACTCACTTTGAAATTGTTTTTGTTTACAGAACATTTTAACATTTTCTTTCTGAAGGCCATCAAATATGTGTGAGAAATAATGCATGCAAATAAGTACGCCACGTTCTTCACAACACACGCATTGGGTTTGTGCTGACCTGATTTAACACCTGTCTTACATTCTCCACCTGTTATTGCTGTTCTATGTCGTAACAGCACTGTGACTGAATTACCGTGATGCAAATATCTAGTTCCACACGTAACTAGAACTAGCTAATGAATATATATATATATATAATCTAGGCAGATTATTATCTGCACAGTATACTACAATGCATTTTACATTCACTCTTCATTATGAGGATATTTATGTAATAAATATTTATGGTAATAAACACATGGAAATGTAATTTAATATTAAATAAAAATCAGTGCTCACATAATGTTATATAAAACACAGGACAGGTCATTTCTAATGATTTATTTATGTGAATAAATATGTATTTGTAAGTATGTGATATTATATAATAATGTAATTTTATCGTTGAAAGGCACATTGAACACATATGTACTGTATCTCTCTTTTGGCCCCCAAACATCACATACAATCAAGCCAAGTGTGATTTGACATCCACAGACCCTTCAACTTTCAATAGATGATTCATGAACACTGGCTGAATTAAAGACGCCATGATATCAGAATTGGAAATTTATAGTTTTTATGGTGTATTGTAGTGTTTTTTTATGTGACCTTACAACCTTTAATCAAAATGTTGACCTCACATGAGGAATGGCATGAGGGTGGATTTTTCTTCATGGGAGGGTGCCGATGGTGGGTCGGGTGGGGAATAATACCCCACTATTAACTGTAAACTCGCATTCAAATCTGCCCCTTTCTGTTAACAATGCCATCTTCCAATGATCCAATCAGTTCTCGATGTGGGAAATCAAGCCCCGCCCTACATTTTCTCTTATTTCAGAAGCCGTTTCACTCAGATATGCGTCACTATATAGAAAAGAAAACGATCGTAACTTTGATAGTTTCATTGCAATTTTACGCTACAAGCACACTAAAATAATTATGCTAATGCATACAAAATTTATACCTGATGACACTCAGTGAATACAGGTCCACTTTCAGCTCTGAATTAAATGCAATTATAAATTGATATGCTTCCTTTCCTTGTCTTTTCAAAGGAGGAAATAACACCTAAGTGATGTCTAAAGCTACGAGGTGGACCCATGCTTCACTGCTCTATATTAGATTAGTGTTTAGTCCCAGTACTAAAAATTGTCTTCCCCCTCAAATCTACACATTTGCTATTGTGACGGAGTAGAAAACTGGTAGGTTGTTGTTGAATCTTAATGTGACAGAAGCCGTATTCCTCTGTGTGGTGAAGAGGAAAAACAGAACAGATTCCAGAAGTGGGAACGAGGTAAAGCGTGCCACCGAAAAACACACTGTCGGTTTCTCTTTCATTTAAATAACCGCAAAATTCGCATGTCTGGTTGAATTGAATTGTCTTTGGAGACCTTGAAGGCTGACAGGCACGAGTGTGTAACAAGTTGTAGAGCAATTTGTGTTGCTTGGTTTGAGTTCTCAGTGGTGCGATTACTCCTTCTGACAGGTCCAAATAAAGACAGATTGAATAAACACATCGAGACTCCACCATGTGACCTCAGCCAACCAATCAAATTTCAGCTGCCTGTACAACATTCATTCTACACCTGACAAGAAAAAACTTCACTTGTATGTCAAATATCTTTCTGTGGTATTACTGGTTTCAGACAACCAGCTTGACATTACTGCGCCATTTTCACATATGAGAGGATATCCACTGAAAATAGCAAACATACAATACAAGTTTTTAGTTGTTTGGAAAGTTTTGTCAGCTTTAATAAGCAAAAAGCAGTATCTGTTCAGTATGGTCCCCTCAGCAAGAAAAGCTGTAAAATTGCATTTCAGATCTGACGTTTGAGTGGCACGATAGTAAAATTGCCATTTTATATTACCGCTGGACGAAAGTGTCTCACACAGATTGAAATACAGAATTGTGGCTCTGACCAAATAGGTGTGGAGTTGGATGTGAGACCGTCCCGCTTTTCTTGTCACACCCATCAGCCCTCGGCACCCTTCCCCTCATGCCTCAGCACATCCGTTGACATCTTGCTTTGTGTTGTTTTTCCATCCACAGCTCAGAATCTCCTCAGTCAATATCGTTCCTTTTAACCCCAGACTGGCAATATCAGAGCATCTAAATCAATCGTACGATCATTTGATAAGAATGTAATCAGATCTCTCAGAATTGGGCTTAAAAAAGACAATGTCCTTGAAGAGAGAGTAATTGGAGACGTTTGTCTGCCCGTGCTATGATTGATGCGGGTATTGTGCTTTTGTTGATAACTTGTAGATTGAAGATTAGATAAAAGACAGTGTTGACACTTTTCTTTCAGAGTCGACTGTGTCCCACGTTCCTTATAACAGAACACGGCAGGTTAACTTTTGCTGTAACTTTCTTCAGCTTTTGCAAAACATTGTTCAGCTTTCATTTTGTTCGGGTTTTGTTTCATAAAAAAACACGGCCGGAAAAAAACAACTGGGTCAAATTTTATTCTAGGTCTCTCCAAAGTATGGCTTTTGAGAAAACTCTAATAGGAAATGTGAGGTAAACACTAGGATTTCTACCCAATTACAGGGCTTTGACTAAATAAAACTGTTTTGTGTGGCTTTTATCTTTCTCTTGATGGAGGAAAAGGTTACAGTCTAAGTAACAGTGATGGACAGACATGCTCTGTAATATAAAGCAGACCTGAAACATTCTCTAGTTCACTTTGGCTGGTACATGCTGTATGGTTGTGTTGTATCAGGGGAATAACAGAAAATCTTCATTCACTTGATTCATGTGGTATCCTTATATAACCTATATTGTAGACTACATATTCTGCAAAAACAAACCATCATTCAGTCATCTTCAGATTGGCAGCAGTACCTCTGCGGTTTTTACATTTACATTTACATTTACATTTAGTCATTTAGCAGACGCTTTTATCCAAAGCGACTTACAGATGAGGAAACATTGGAAGCAATTATAACAACATAGGCAACGAAAAATACATAAGTGCATCAAACTAGTCCATTAAAGCCTAGCACAGTATAAAAGCTAAGAATAGCGAGGTTAGTAATCATTTTTTTTTTTTTTTTTTTTTTTTTTTTTTTTTTTTTTTTAAAGAAGGAAAGGGAAGAGAATTAGGAAAAACTCAATCAGCAACGTGTTGACGGAAGAGATGCGTTTTTAGGTGTTTTTTAAAGATGGCAACCGAGTCTGCTGATCTTGTAGCAGCTGGTAGATCATTCCACCAATGTGGAACAGATCCAGTGAAGGTACCGGAGAGTGACTTTTTTCCTTTTTGGGATGGTACCACTAGTCGTTGTTCCTTTGCAGACCGCAGTGATCTGGCAGGAACATAGATCTGCATTAGCGAGTGGAGATACGATGGTGCAGATCCGGTGTTGGTCTTGTAGGCCAGGAGCAAAGCCTTGAACTTTATGCGGGCGGCAACAGGGAGCCAGTGTAACCTGATGAAGAGCGGAGTTACATGCGCTCTCTTCGGTTCATTGAAGACCACTCTTGCCGCCGCATTCTGGATCATCTGGAGAGGTTTGATTGTGCAAGCAGGAAGTCCAGCCAGAAGCGCATTGCAATAATCCAGTTTGGACAGGACAAGAGCCTGGACTAGGACTTGCGTAGAGTGCTCCGATAGGAATGGTCTAATTTTCCTAATGTTGTAGAGGATGAATCTACAGGACCGGGTGGTGCTGGCAACATGACTTGTGAGGTTAAGCCGATCATCGATTACCACTCCCAGGTTTCTGGCTGTGCTGGACGGTGTAATCGTTGATGAGCCTAGTTGAATGGCAAGGTTGTGGTTAATCTTTGGGTTGCCCGGGATCACAAGCAGTTCCGTTTTTGCAAGGTTTAGCTGCAGGTGATGATCCTTCATCCAAAGCGAGATGTCACTAAGGCATGCCGCGATGCGAGCAGCGACCGTCGGATCGTCCGGTTGAAATGACAAGTAGAGTTGTGTGTCGTCCGCATAGCAGTGATAGGAGAAGCCATGCTTCTGAATGACCGAGCCGAGGGATGTCATGTAAATGGAGAAGAGTAGCGGTCCAAGCACTGAGCCCTGTGGCACCCCCGTGTTGAGCTGTTGGGACGCGGAGACCTCATCTCTCCAGGATACTCTGAATGACCTACCCGAGAGGTAGGACTCAAGCCATTGCAACGCCATTCCAGAGACACCCATAGCACTGAGAGAAGCCAGGAGGATGTGATGATTGACAGTGTCAAAGGCAGCAGACAGATCCAGTAGGATGAGCACAGAAGACATGGATGATGCTTTTGCCAGTCTCAGGGCTTCGATGACTGAGAGCAGTGCAGTCTCTGTGGAATGACCGGTCTTGAACCCAGACTGATTGCTGTCCAGGAGGTTGTTTTGCATGAGAAAGGAGGAGAGCTGATTGAACACAACTCGCTCCAGGGCTTTGGCGATGAAGGGAAGAAGGGAGACAGGCCTGTAGTTTTCTAGCAGTGTAGGGTCCAGGGTGGGTTTCTTTAGAAGCGGTGTGATGCGGGCCTCTTTGAAAGCTGTGGGAAATGTCCCAGTGGTGAGCGAAGAGTTGATGATGTGGGTCAGAGCAGGCACAACCGTTGGAGAGATGGCCTGGAGGAGATGGGTAGGGATGGGATCCAGTGGGCAGGTGGTAGGGTGGTTGGAGCCAATGATCTTTGAGACATCAGCCTCAGACAGAGGAGAAAAGGCAGGGAGCACACACGTGTCAGGGATGTGGGCGGGTTCGACAGATGGTGGCGTAGAGAACTGGCTGCTGATGGCAGTAGTTTTCTTTACGAAGAACGATGCAAAATCAGCAGCTGTTAACTCCGATGAAGGTGCGGGAGCAGGCGGACAGAGGAGAGCAGAGAAGGTTTTGAAGAGCGTTCGAGAGTCCGGAGAGTTGCAGATCCTAGAGTGGTAGTAATCTGTTTTTGCAGAGGTGACATCTACAGAGAAAGAAGAGAGAAGAGATTGGTAGAGAGAGAGGTCTGCAGGGTCTTTTGACTTGCGCCATTTTCTCTCAGCTGACCGGAGGGTGGCGCGATGCTCACGCAGTACATCCGATAACCAGGGAGCCGACGGGGATGGACGGGCTGGTCCAGATGCAAGAGGGCATAGGTTGTCCAAGCAGGATGAAAGCGTGGAACACAGAGTGGTTGTGGCATTGTCTGTATTCAAAAGAGAGAGCTCATCAGAGGGGGGGAGTGCAGAGAGGACAGCAGAGGAAAAACAAGAGGGAGGGAGAGACCGCAGGTTGCGCCGGAAGGTGACCATCGGTGAGACATCTGCGATATCCGGAGCAGTGAGGTCGAGGTCAAGGGAGACGAAGAAGTGATCAGACGTGTGCAGCGGGGTGACCTGAGGGTGATGAGTGGAGCAGTACCTTGTGAAGATCAAATCTAGATGGTTTCCAGACTTGTGGGTTGCTGATGTGGAAACCTGCTCGAGGAGAAATGATGCGGTCAGGTTGACGAAGTCAGCAGCCTGTGGCTTTCCAATGTGGATGTTGAAGTCGCCTAGTACCACCAGGGGAGTACCATCCTCAGGGAAGGATGAAAGAAGCACATCCAACTCCTCCAAGAAATGTCCAAGCTGACCTGGGGGACGATATATAACTACAAAATGACTTTTAACAGGGTGGGTGATAGTAACAGCATGAAACTCGAAGGAGCTGTTGTCACACAAGGGTGTTAGCTGATTGAATTTCCAGTCTTTGGGGATGAGTAGACCGGTGCCTCCACCCCTTCCTGTGATGCGAGGGCTGTGGGAGAAAGTGTGGTTATGGGAGAGGGCAGCGGGAGTGGCAGAGTCCTCTGGTTTGATCCATGTTTCTGTAAGTGCTACAATGGAAAGACCAGAATGTTTAACGAAAGCTGTAATGAAATCAGCTTTGTTCACAGCAGATTGGCAGTTCCACAATCCTATTGGGAAAGTAGAAGGGGCAGTTGCTAGCAGTGATACATTGTGAAGGTTATTAGCATTGCGTCGCCTTCGGCATACGGCAGATGATTTACGTGTTGTGATAACAGAAAGGATTTTAAAACACATATTTAAGAGAAGCAGAAAGAAAATAGGGAGAAACATTAAAGATAACAATAAAGGAATAAGTGTTAGTGCAAACAGTAAGACAAAAAGTGCAGGGGTTGATACAAAACAGCAAAATAATAATACAAAAGAAGTGCAATACTCAAGTGCCGTGTCGGTGTCCCGGGCTCGGTGGAGTCGCGCGCAGGTAGAGTCGATGTCTTTACTCTCTTCGGTCTTCACGCGATGAGGGCTGCACGCGACCGCTGCCGCGGTGGGTAGACGCTTTTAAAATACGCGTCTACTTACGTAAATTCAACAGGCCCCGCCCTCAGATAACACGCGCACACAAAGCAACATTTTTGAAACATAGTTATATAGACTTCATAAATAAAACTCAGTCATGCAAAATGTTTTTTCTTTATAAGTCCCTAGAAGATATTTCTTAGACTCAGTACCTCTGTCAAAACCCCACAGGGTGTTTCTGTAATTAAATTTCCTCTCTATTGAACAAGCTGATCTATGTGTTTCTTGACACAGGGCCACATTGTTTTAAAATGGCATAGGATATGTTATCCATTGGAATAAGGGTTCATTAACATTCTGCTTTAGGTTCCTATAACTGTTTAAAGGGATTCTGTCATTAATTACTCCCCCCCACAAGTTGTTCCAAACCTGTATATATTTTGGGTTCTGTTGAAAGATATTTGGAAGTGTTAGCGTCTGACTTTTCTGGGACATCGTTGACCACCATAGTAGGAAACATTGAAATGGTAGTCAAAGGTTGCCAGGAACATTTTGCGAGTTGGACATATTACGTACTATTTCTGTGCTCGAAACACTCCCCCAGTGTTCGTACAGGTTTTGGAAAGTTTTTCAAACATGACAAATCGTTACGTAACAACTTTTCTCAGTCCCTTATTGGACAATTCTCCGGGAAAAGCCCACGCATCAACCACGGAGAGCGTTGAAGGAGCATGCGCACAAGTCACTTTCACTTGTGTGCAGGAGAGAAAGAGAGAGCACTATGTTCGCGAAAGTTCAGCTGTGTTGTTTCGTTACTATATATTCTATGTTGCATGCCAACACACTGCTTTGAACAAGTTGTGTTGAGCAGTGGTGAGAACAAAACATTGGTGAAATACCAATTGGTGACTTGTCAGATTTATCAAGGGGCTAAATCTTGGATTTACATTAAGCAGGAGCATCTATAACCTTAAAAGCCCATATGTTTTGTGTAGCCATTTACATTTACATTCATTCATTTGGCAGACGCTTTTATCCAAAGCGACTTACAAGTAGTTTTACAGTGTCACATTACTGCAGAGCAATCAGGGGTAAGGCGCCTTGCTCAAGAGCACTTCAGTCATGACCTGCTGGCACTGAGATTAGAACCGGCAACCTTCTGATCACAAGACCAACGCTCTAACCATTAGGGCACAACTGACCCTTAGCCTAAGAGTAACAGAATTATATGAAGTGAAAGAATGAGGTTCCCTGCTCTAACCAGTCTTGATGTTAAACTTAAAAAGTTATAAATCTATTGCGAGAAGGTGTGAATCTGTATGAAAGGCAACCATTGGTCTAACACTGTTAAAACTATATCGCCTAATCCCCCTTATATTTAACAACAATTAATATTAAATCTTAAAATGTGTTTTGAAGTCAAATTTTGATGTAATTTGAAAAATAACTTTGTAAGGACTTCTTACGTCACTGATGATTAATTTAGAAACGGCTATTTTTGAAAAGCTTTTCTTCTAGGGTTGAAAACTGCAGCATTTGACCCATTAACCGTAGTCAACCTGATTTTGGTTCTCAGGCGCCAGTTTATCTGTCCTACTTTTGGTCGAGAGCAAAAAGGCCAATGAAACAGTGCAGCAAGTTTTTGCATAAGGTCCTCAGGGCCTGAATGATTAGACAAATCGGAATATTCCTAATCTCGGCCAGTTCAGCCGACAGCGTCTTTTGGGAAATCAATAGAGTTACAACACAGTGTTACAACAAGGTCTCAAATGAGGTTTCCCTTTAAAGCTGTGGGAATTCTGCTTTAATTGGAACCTGACTTTAAGCCAACAGGATGACCATGTTGTGGAATTTAATTTATATGTGACTTTCCTTAGAGAAAGAAATACAGATGAAATAAGAACAACATGTGTTTTTGTGAAGTAAGTAACAATTAGGAAGCAATAAAAACATCTTCTCTTTGTGAATTTGTATAATTAGTTCTATCCTCCACTATGATTTTCATACCCACTGTGTTTGTCATTGTATTGTTCATTGTCATGATGGATGTTGGATAGATGTGGTGTAATGGATGCATCTTGCCTACTCATTTCCCTGACACAGGGTTAACAGCTTTTTTTTTGATTTTCCTTTAGATAACACATGCTTCCCGATGTGCACCACTGGCGAGGTAATACTTGCAGTGTCGTAGTTCAACAGAACTTGGTGTCATCCTCAGATTTATTTCCTCTGTTTGTGGCTCCTTTGGTTCAACCTCAAACTGTAAAATACTGTACTTAAAATGTATTGTAATTGTACCATATAATTATATTGTCTTTCAAATTATATGAAATAAACCAAATATCAAATACAAAGGATTCTGAAACTCAGTGCAGTACATCATCAATGCGAGTCCTAAAGTGATAGTTCACCCCAAAATGAAAGTTTTCAAACTTCCTCATTCCCCAGAACACAAAATATATTTTGAAGAATGTTAGTAACCGAACGAAGGCGGGACACATTAATTTGCATTGGTTTTGTGTTTGTGCAACAGCAGTCAATGGGTTACCAACATCCTTTAAAATATCTTCTTTGGTTTTCTGCAAACAAAAAAAGTTATATAGATTTGAAATAAAAAGAGGGTGAGTGAAATGGTGACAGAATAACATTTTTTGGGGTGAACTATTAGTTAGATTCAGCATCCAGAATATAAATGCAACATCAGAATACAAATCAATATTCTTTATTCCACATACATGTACTTTTTCTTTTACTTTGAACTGTTTACAATCTAAATGATTTAACAACAAAATGAGAAACTACCACAACAAAGTCAGAATTTCCTACTAGGAAGGAAAAAATAATGGTGGCAAAATTTTTTCCAGTCTGAACCGGGTAAGAGGTTAGAATCATTGAATGGAGGGGCACAACCAAAACAGATGATCGTCTGAAATTTATGTGCATACTTACAACAAAATAATAGAAAATGCATGTATTTCAACAATTTAAAAATACTCCCCTTTGTATTATGGAGTTTAAACGTAAAGGCAATTTGTTAATAAATAATCTCTCTTCTTTTTTTCAGGTTATAAACAAATATAATATTCTTCAGATCTGGAGATTAACTTGGGGTAGACAAACGGCACACGCGTTCTTCAGAGTAACATTTCACGCCCACTTAAGCCCTTTGTCCTTTATTCTTAAACAGTTTGAGTAGCGAAACGATGGCTTGGTCATATTTCCTTCAACTCATGGGGTGTACATTTTGGCGGTCACTGCATTCCGTGAATAATGCAACAAAATAAATTGTTTATACATGTTTACATACACATACATAATTGAGCATTACATACATATATGCAGGATGATGAAGGAGCGAACAGATTCCCGTCACTTGGTGGTCGCGGTGAGAAAGCATGTGTGAGCCTCGGCAAATAAGAGTAATACTTGAATTTTACAAATCTGTTCTGTACACAATTCAGAAGTGTTGGTGAAACCCCTTTTCACCAAGAGGGTTTCATACAAATTGTTAGTTATTGACACATAGTATCCTTTTGCGAAGCCCGAAATCTGGACGTAATATTAGGGGCTGTTGAGTTTCCTGGCATTAATTTAAGTGAGTCCTATCCCAGGTTCCATTAATGAAATAAAGATCTGCGTAAACTCCCACTGATATTATCTTAAATGTCTCAAATCATTTTCATGTTAAAGCGCCGCGGCCCAGCGCCTTGTTCTGCCTCCTCACCGGAGGTCCCGTTGGACTTGGAACGTGGCACGTATTCAATATCAATGTTGTTTTTATGTTTGCCTTTACCCCGACTCCACACAAACAGGAGCAGGAAACAGAAGAGAACCACTCCTAGGAATGTGAAACAGCCCATGGCTGTAGAAACCAAGATAGTCTTTAGGTCCAGGCCAAAGGTCACATTGGGAAGGTTGGTACCGTTGGCAGTGGCATTGCTCATATCTGTGTAATGCTGGGTTCTGTTGGCATACAACGACCCCAGGCTTTTCACTGCCAGCGATACCATTAGTGTGTCGTTGCCTGCAGTGTTAGAGGCCACGCACATGTACACGCCATCATCCTGAACCTCTGCTGCCTTGATATCCAAAGAGCCGTTGTTGTGGACCATCACCCTGCCGTGGCTCCTGTTGGTCAGGTGTAGCCGACGCGGTGTGATCCAGGAAATGGTGGGTCGTGGGGTTCCCTCCGCACTGCAGTGCAAACGGGCTGATTGTCCCTCTTCCACAGACACCATCTGCGTCCGATTCTCCCGGATCTTCGGCTTGGTGCAGGTCACGTAGTAGGACAGCAGGGTTTCTTTGAACTCCTTGAAGGGTCGTCCGTGGATGCCCTCCGATGTGCTACACTCAGGCTGGGTGTCTCCGAATGAAATGGAATGACGTCTCTGCAGCAACCACATGAGACGGCAGTCGCACACCAGAGGGTTGTCGTTGATCAACAGCACCTCCAGGGTCTCCGGAGCGTGAAACACTCCCCTCTCCAGGGTATCAAGATGGTTGTGAGAGATGTTTAGCAAGCGGAGCCAGCGGATGCCCTGGAAGGCATACGGTTCGATGGACACCAATTGAGATCCTGCCAACCTTAGCTCGCGCAATCGCACCAGGTCCTGGAGCAGGCCGCCCTCCACCGTACGGATGCGACTGTAGGACAGGTTGAGGTGCGTGAGGTAAGGCAAGTGGCGGAGAGCCTGGTAGGGGAAGGTAGAAAGGTTGGTGTTGGTAACCGTAAGTGTGGTGAGGTTGAGGCCGTGCAGAGAATTTGCGGGGAACACGTCTAGAGATGGCCAATGGTTGATCTCGAGATGGCGGAGGTGAAACAGCTTTTTGAAGGAGTAGGGGTGGAGGGTGCTGATACTGAGGTAGCGCATATGTAGGCTTACCAGGTTGTGCAGGTGCGACAAGGCATCTGTGGGCACCACCGTCAAGTTGCACCTCTCCAACGTCAAGGTCTCCAGCGATAACAGTCCGCTAAAGGCCCGATGGGAGATGTAAACCAGCTCATTGTCTCCGACCTCCAGCGACCTGAGGTTGCGCAGGTCCTGAAACATGTAGTCTACCAGAATGACAACTTTGTTGTCACTGATATCCAATGTAGTCAGGTTGGCGAGTCCAGAGAAGACGCCTAGCGAGAGCAGTTTGATGCGATTGCTCTTTAAGCTCAATGAGTAAAGGCTGTATAGAGAGTTGAAGGCCCCGGGCTCTACGTATGCAATGATATTTCCACTCAGGTCCAGTTCTTCTACATGCGGAAAGACAGCAAAGTCATCGGGGTTGACAGCTTGGATTCGGTTCTTGCTGAGATCAAGGATTCGTGTCTCGATAGGTATTCCATCAGGGATGGCGGTGTAGCGCTTGCGATGGCAGATGACAGAACGGCTCTGGGCGGAGCACTCGCAGCGGGAGGGGCAGGCCAGAGTGGAGCCCATGAACACGGCTACCAGGGCCAGCCCCATCAAAGGCTGCCAGCAGGACACGGCTGTGTGCAGCATGACTCGACTCAAACAGTCCACCATACTGTCATGGCTCTGAAGAGAGGGAGGATGAGAAACAGTTAGAATAAAACAAGGTAGCATCTTAAATGCAAAAAACAAATATTTTATTCACCCTTATGAGGTTGAAAAACTGTATATGACTTTCTTCTGTGGAACACAAAATATATTTTGAGATGGTTCAGTGGTTTTGTGTCCATACAATGGAAGTAAATGGGGGCCAGTTTGGTTTGGTTGCCAACATTCTTCAAAATGTATTTTGTGTTCTGCAGAAGAAAGTCATACAGGTGTACAATGAGGATGAATGTTTTAATAGAATTTTCTCTCCATATCTTCATAGCCTATTGCTAAATGGTGTAAATTGATTCAAAGAAGATTACTGATTTTTTACTGAAAATTTCTAACAAAGGTTCATTCAATAAAACGAATGAAAAATCTGTGTTTGAATTGCCCACGAAGACCTGTTTGGTGTGGCCATGCATGTACAAATGAGCACTGTGAGTGTCCTGGTGTTTTTCTTTGTCAGCCAGTTCAATACATTGGTAAATCTGGTCTTACTGCCACATTTCTGCATAGTTCAGCTGGTTTTCTAATGCCTTTTTTTAAGAAACTCCTTGACAAAGCGCTACAGTAGTTAAAGCTTTCTTAATGCACAAAATTTTTTAATTAAAAGACCATTTATTTATAAACATTTATACAGAACTACACAGTGAACAGGGACAACAGAGCGTCACACAACCTAATTAACTTATATAACAAGGTTCTTGTTTAAAAGCAGATAGCAGCCTGAATTGTTTTGATGTTTGAATGATACTGTTTGTTTGCTTTGTCTAGCGAAAAAGAACTAGGCCTTGAATTTAAAATAGAAAGTTTACTTTTCCTAACATAATCTCCACTGACTTTAAGCAAGTTTACATACACACGCACAATCACACAAGCACATACACACAACATGGTGAACCATGATTTTCAGGAAACAAGATTGAGCCCTGAAACAAATAAATAGAAAAATAGTTGGAGGGCACAATTCGCTGGTGCAAACATTCGAGACGTAATTACTAAGATTATTACAAAAGCTGGAAAGACAAGTAAATGAAGCCTCAGAGGTTAATAAAAGACATTTACTGCTTCTTTAGACATTGACCTTAATAAGCGCTCCACAAAGACAAATCATGGCGGAATCACATCTATTAGGTCCTGATATTCGGAGTAAGAAGCTGATTATGTGTGAGGATGTGTGAGGAAAACAACATCACACATTTAACACATACCATTGAATGTGTGAGGGCTGTTTGAACGTTGCAAGTTTAACTAAAATGGGACACTGCAATGGTACCGTTGTAATATTTTTGCATCTGGGCGAAGGTCATTATAAATTTTGAAATGTGTCAGCGTTAAACCTCTAGGGGGCAGGTTTGCATAATAGGGTGATTCAGAAATGCATTTGCATTTATGCATTTGGCAGACACTTTTATCCAAAGCGACTTACATTGCATTATACTATACGTTGTATCTGAATATGTGGAATCGCCTGGGATCGAACCCATAACCTCAGTGTTGCTAGCGCCATGCTCTAACCACTGAGTTACAGGAAAGACATGTAAGAAATGTAAAGACATGCACTGAATTCAAGCACTATTGTTCATACGATTTACTATAAGTGTTCATTTGTTAGTTTAGACAATAATTCAGATTTTAATGTAATCTCACAAAATACGTTCAAAAAGATTTTAATGTCTAACCTGAGTCCTGTAAATGTTATACAGGTAATATAACACAATAATCCCTACAGCCAAAAAATGGCTTTCTCAAGTTTTTAAAACACATGTGCACACTCTCAGTATACGACATCAAATGCCACACACCAACCAAATCCCTTTTAAAACGGGTGGGTGGGGGTCGAAAGACGTATAAAGGGATGCAAACATTGCATAACGTTCAGTAAAACCGAAACTGAAAAAAAACAATGAGAAAATAATCTCTTAAAAAAATGTAAAGGCTGAACAAAATATTTGTTTATTTACAAAAGATGCATTTTGTGTCTTAAATAAGAATTGTAAAAAGAAGAGAACATCTATTCTTAGATATATATATTAGGCAAGTTACATTTAGTGCAGACTGATCTTCTCCAAACCCAAAATCACCCCTCATAGCAGAACATAGCATACCTATCTTTAGATTTCCCAGAATGAGCAATGATGCAGTAAGCTTTTGTTGACACACGTATTCTGGAAAGCAGGTGCTTGGTGCAAAAGAACGGTTCTGTAAACATGACATCACAATGTCTGAATTAAGAAGCGATAGGAAGACTTATCGGGTGGCAGATGTTCTCCAAGAACGCTATTGACAGACCAGTCTTTACAAATACACATTTAAACGTCCAAAGATGTGTTCCCTACCTCATACTTAACAAAGAATTTGTTCCTAAATTAACCTTTCACTGAGAATATTGCTTATTTCCCCAAGCTATGTGATTAAGAGAATTTAGTGGCTTCTTCGTTTGGCTATTCAGTTCGGTATTGATTGTAACTGTCTGGGGGAGCCATATATAGAGTCAATTGGACTTTATTTTAATCCATACAACATATTTGTACATCATACCTCATGGCATCAACACATTTTCAGTGTAAATCTCATATAGGTTGGAGGAACTAATTGCAGCATTCCAGACAGAGATTTGGGTTTATTGTTTTGTAATGCTATACTTTTCTTATTGTTTTACCTATCCTATGTCAATTTTGAATGCCATTTACAAACCATTTGAATCGTTGATCTATGAAAAACATTTTTACAGTTTGACCCGATCCCAAAAAAAATAACACCCAACACTAAACTATAAAGTTGTTTTGACAGATTTAATGTACCACTGAATCAGATAAGTTAAGATTTCTTTGCTCTTATATGTTGACATGTATGCATGCCCGAAAGAGAACGGGAGATACCCTGGGACATTTATTTTGTCTGGCGTTCAGACCTTGCTGTGATCGGCTTAAACTGTGTGAATGGTCCTCTCCGGCTCTGTCAACTGGACTAGAACCGAACCTAATACTCTTACGTGGGCTCCTCACCATTTTACGCTCTTTGGCCCTGGCAGTTTCAGGCTTTAGATAACAAACTCGCCCCCTGTGCAGTCAAGCAACACAAGCCATTTTCAAAGCAACGCTGTGCTGTATCTTCTCTTGGTTCTTCTGATGTGGGCCCTCTAATGTGATGAGCTTCAGCACCCTGCGTGAGCTCCTTGGTAGATGGCGACATACTTTCTTTATGGCAAGATTGAGATTTTTAAAGCAAACACTGCTCTTGAGATTAAAAACGCTCAATTGCACCGTAGCTTTGAAGGGCCGGCGAACAAGCTCTCCGCAGAGGCTAGAGCGAGGATGGGACGGAATAGAATATAAGCTGTGGAATAATTATACAAAATTAAATATAATCATGCGGAAAGAATGAGGTACAGCGTGCGACACTGCATGGATGGTCACTCTTATATTAGCATTTGAATAGAGACGCCTCACACACAGTTTGTATTTAACATTTAACATAGCATAAGCCAGTTAAGCGTAACTGTTGTATTAATTTGCTGTTACCTTTTCTTGCTGTGTTTTCCAGCATCTGTTAAGCTTTTACGTGCACAAGCATCCCCTGCTAATAGCTACATGATGATATAAGATTGTGGGCCACATGGTTACTCCAGAGCATAGGGTGTTATTTTTTACTGTTCAAATTAACACACACACACGGACACCAGCTGTACGAGAATCTTTGGAGAAACAACTAGTTCACACAAACAGCAGTGTAAGACGTAAACCCTAAAAATAACAAGTATTTTTTTCCTTTCACACTGGCATTGTGTTTCACAGAAGGCACTACTTTACAAACAAGTGTGTGACATTTTATGCAGTGAGATAATCGCTTGTTTCCTTTCGGGTGATGGTGTGCAGCTACGGTAGATGAAGTATGGATCAGCTTCTGGTGACCTTTAAGTTCTGTAGGTTGAAAAATTACTGTAACTAAACGCTCGGGTGTGCCAGGGCTGGTGTCAGCACCAGCTTTGGTGTCTTCATATACCAGACCTTTCCCTCCTCAATGTTCACATCAGGATAATTGTTACATTATTAAATCATTGCTTTATTTTAATGAGTCTCAAATCTTCTAATGATGCCGCCCTGAAGGAAAGATACAATCAACTCGTGGGTTAAAGCACAGGAAGAGTGCATATTTGGCCCTTGATGTTTTATTGGGGCATGTGATATAATCGCAGCCGGTGCCATTGTGATAACAAGTCAAGGAAGAATGCCTTAATACTTCTTTGGAAACAAGATGTGTCTTTATCAAAATGACAGCTACGCTTTCTTATCTTATAGGTTGAAAAGTGTTAGACGCAGAACATTTGCATTTGGCAGGTGTTTTGATGCAAAGCGACATACATGGAATTCAAGGTACTGTATAGGTTAGGTTTTAACATTTCATTCATTTCCTGGGAATCAAATCAATGATTTTGGAATCGCTAGTGCCATCCTTTTCTATTTGAGCTACAGGAACGCAGATGTGCAGTATTAGCATATTATGATGTCTTATCTGTCACCCAGCCTTCAGACACATTCTGAGCTGTCCTAGGCGATCCTATGATTTTAGCATTTGACAATATATGAGGAACCTATCTTCAGGGGTCTATTAAATACCACCTTCACTGGTACATGAACAGGAAACTGGTACATGAACAAAAATAGATTTGTCCGTTATTTACTTGAGTTACAAAGTGACTTTCAACACGTAATACAATGCACTTTCAAAATCCCAATACCAGTTCGACTAATACAGAAATGACAAGCACATTGATTCCTAAACACAACAATCTAATCCTCTGTGACTGACATGGTTTGCGGCAGGTCCTTTCATCCAATATGTCCTCAAAATAAAATAAACAAAATGTGTCGGAACAGTTGTGATGCCGCTCCAAGCTTTGATAGGCTTTGGATTGCATTTGAATTTTTAAACAAAGACGTTGGATTGATTTTCTTTATATTACAAGTTCCAAATTTTGTAGGACATAAGAAAAAAAGCATGCCAATACAATCTGTTAGCTTTTTTTGTGCAGTAACAGTTTAACAGTCTGCTCATTGCTTAATCTATTAGTTGGATGGTAAATCGTTTCATTTTTGATGACTGTGCTTCAGAAAAATTGCCTCTGACCGGGAGCTTGATTTATTTATCTATTTTGCGGGATGAATTTCATAGTGGGTAGCAAAAAGCCCCAAACAACAAATTTACAGTTTCCACCACCCCATGTGAGGGCCCTCGATTGCTGTGGCAGCAAAAACGCTCATCCCCCGCAGAGAAAGAGAGATGGGATCAACATCTCTGACTGCGAGAATCAAAGGCAGAATCTGAAAACCCCACTAATTATGCAGCGACCGACCATAAGCTTCACACAGAGCACATCAGGAGGAACGAGACTGCGGTAATGAGAGATAAAGCAACAGACAGAGAGCGGCTCCTCGTTCCTCTTTATGGCAACCCAGTGTTAAGATTGGAGTGTAAGCCAACTACTGTTTCTCTCATTCTCATTCTCTCAATGTATTACAGTGATTCCTTCAAAAAGTGTTTAATGCAATCACTTTGACAATGAGATATCTATCATTTAGGCTACTCACACTTATGTCATTCAAATCTCTGTCAAACCTGACATACAAAGATGTATAGCAAGAGCAAGCTTTTTCTTGAAGAATAAAGCTCCTCATCGAAATCCATTTTAATGGGCTGTGTAAGCAGATTGTACTAAAAAAGATGAATCGTACAAATTCATACAAATTAACCACCGCTTAAAGAGTTATGAGCTGCCATGAGATTGTGTGGTTGTATGTTGTTTTTCTGAGAATCATTAGACAGTGTAAATAATGAATATTTTGTATTAGTTTTGGACAGGGTGATTTATTCCTATATTTATTTCCTAGTATTTTTATTGCCTAGGAATAGGACCGTCATTTGTATTCTAAGAATACAAGACCAAATCTTTATAGATTCTATAAGCACAAAGGTTACAGAGTAAAACTGCTGTAAAACCTCACATTTTTTGTTTCAGTTTAGCTGAAAAAGATATTTGGAAGAACGCTTGAAACCAAACAGTTCTTGGCCACCATTGACTAGGCCTTCCATAGTAGGAAAATTACAATGGTAGTAAAAGGTGCCCCAGAGCAGTTTGCTTTCCTACATTCTGCAAAATACGTTCTTTTGTAGTCAACAAAACAAAGAATTTTACAAAGAAATTGTTCCTATTGTGGTTTGGTGGCCAAGAACTGTTACAAGCATTTACAAGCATTGTAACTGTTCCCAATAGAACAAATACATTCATAAACATTTAAACAGAACAACTTGAGGCTGAGTAAATGATGACAGAATTTTCCTTTTTGGGTGAACTGTTCCTTTAATATTTTAAGTTTTGGCCACAGCGGTGAGTTGGTCTGGGTTGATGTAATTTAAAAAGTAAGAAATAGCTTTACGTTGTATGACTTTGATGAAGTAATGTAAGCTGAAATGTCCTTTATAAAGCTATGTTGATTGTGCTTAAAAATGTAAGGCTCCAGTGCTCTAGCAAAAATGCTATTTACCGTATGTAGTACTGAAAGACAATGTGTCCTCAATTACACTGACATCTGTCCCAGGAATTTAGGTTACAGTGAACAGATCTAAAAAAAGAAAAAACCTACGTCAAACATACCAATGCGTGTTATAGAACAGTACATTTTCCTTGATTCAGTACACAAGGCTACAAGCCCTCACTGAACAACCTTCATATCTTCTGCAGCTACGAGCTCACTCAGCCTCCGTGTGGGTCGCATATATCTAATCTGATGTGGGGAGACTATTGAACGTATTTACATTGAGGTTCATCATTAATGTGCAAACTTCTCACTATAGTGTATAACACAAAGAGCCCTGCTGCGAGACTCGGCGGCTAAAACAGGTTTGCCTCCCTAGGAAGTCCTTAACAATGAGAATTAATGGCTTCTGGATGCCTTTCGACCACCGCTCAAAGTGATATAGTCACAAGCATATTTTCCTCACGGTTGCTCAAGTTAATATAATTCATCAAGCTAATGTGCAACGTAAAATACTGTTAAAAACACAAGAATAAACACACGAGATGGAAGAGAGGGAGGGAGAGTCAGGACTAGACGCAGAGAGCATTGACTTGAATTAACTTCTAAAGGTAATAGTCAACACTTGAAAGCCAGGCACACCCTGCTCTCTGCCCATCGGCAAATGCATTGTGCAGCAACAATCGGAAGCAGAGGGCTGAACATTTCTGCTGTCATAGAGGTACTTGAGATACAGCGTTTTCAGGATACAGGAAGCAATACAGAAGGTACAATAAAACAAGAGTGATTCCAAAACCTGGCTGACTAAAGCTGTTCGTAATAGCGGACAGGGATGAAGCCATATACGTATGAATCTTCACAAAATCTAAAATTGGAGGGGAAACAGATGCCTTCTGTGCTCAGCGTGAATACATTTGGAGTACCAGCAGGAAGCAGCAACGATCGTGAGTACAGCTCGCGTGGTCTCCGAGAGGCTGGGCCTGTGTGGGAGGCTGAAGTGTGTGTTATCAGGTCGCTGTGTGCGCACTCTACGCTGAAGAGGTTTAGTCATGAACGTGGACCCGTCTATATCTGGAATATCTCAGGGATGTGTGATAACAACAGGAAACTAACATTGTTATGTCCATAAACAAAATAGTACAAAGCTAATTTGGATGCATTTTGTCCTATTTCACACCACACATGGAAGCGTGTATTTCAGGACAGGTTTATGCTTCTACAAAGCTCGCTTAAACAGCACGCTGCAGGGTTGTGTTTTTGCTGTGCAAAGCATGCTGAGCTCAGCTTCCAATGACATGTAGACATCTCAACACAAACACCATTTTCTTTCCAGTATATTTGACCAAATCCTGTTGATTTCAGAAGCACTTTGGTGTCCGGGTTTTGTTCTGTGAAAATTGATTTCAAGCCTGATGTAAATTAGATTTGACATTGGCCAATTTTGTAATAATTATCAATGGCTCCCTATAACCTTTCATAATTTACAGCAGGAAATGAATATCTCTGAGTTATCTAGAAATCATAAAATTTTCTGCATAGATCCACAAGGGAAAGACAATGCAAACCTGGAAAATGTAAGCCTGCATTGCAAAATGCTGGATTGTTGTAATCCCTTGTTGCCTAAAATATGCTTAATTTAACCTATGCTGGGTTGTTGTTACTTAACCAAGAGCATTTTGGGTTAAAACAACCCAGCATAAATTAATCTATAACCCAACTGTTGGTTTTGTGCATATTTGACCCAACCATGGGTTGAAACAACCCTGCATTTTTACCCATATAAACATTCCCACCTTCCCACTAAATGAATAGACTCATGCACACGTGAAAGGCCTATCTTCTCCGCTTTCAAACCACATCTAAATTACACAGCCAACATGTAAAGTAGATGACTCATGGTCTCATACAATATGAAATTAGATTTCCGAAGGGATAACCTGGAAAATAATGTTGGCAGCCACAGCATTGAGTACTTGAGGCATCATGCATTAATGATGTCTAGCGTACAATGTTTCCAAAGCTTGACCTCCCAAAACAACGCACCCACCACATCTCTCTCCCTTACCCACATCCATTACTCAAGAATAAAATGAGAAACAGCCAGCAAGAGATGTCCAATCTCATCCAGCGTTATTACCATCGGCAGTGCAAATATTCAGCAAAGCTTGTGATCAAATGAAAAAAGCGGCGTACCAGCTTTTTACGTTTCTTCATCCTGCCTGTGCGGTGCCTCCAACAAGCTCTCGGTAATCCCAGTTGGAATCCAGCTCAAACACAGACTGGTCTTCCATCTCCATCAGTTAAGACTTTTAACCTCTCCTCACTTCTCTCCACCCCTTTCCTTCCATTATCCCCCCATGCCAAAACGGACCGTTAAACAGCCAATAATAGCGTAACCTTAAACCTTTAATCAATGCAATAATACATCTTTCATGCATAGTGTTGTGAGTCTCTATAATAAGATACGGCGTGTCAAACTTGATTTTCAATGTTTTTGCATGTCACTGGTATAAGACACTCTACATATCAATCACTTTAACAGAGATTAGCATTTCATTTAAGAGCCATTAGCGGTCAAAAAAGTTATGTTAAACGTATTCAATTATAGTCCATCATATCCAGGAGACAGCTGCTTTTTAATGATCCATGAATAATAGATATTAATTGTATCAGTAAGCATAGAAAGTCATAAATACTGTAATTAGATTTAATGCATTAATACGATGTCACGTGTCTACAGCTTTGGAAAACGGCTCCTAATACGAGGGTGTGTTCTCTGTTGAACTCAATGAGACACATTGAACAGGGATTTCAACACTGTGATAACAATTACAAATGGATCTATCTTTCTCTAACGACATCTCACGTAATTCTGGTGCATGATTTTGTTTGCGGTTAATAAGTTACAGCAGATAGATTGCTGTTTTTTGCAAATGAGGTTTACTGGGATAATCAACTTGGATGAACTATTGCAGTATCATGCAGCATAAAAAGGGCTGTCACAGGAGTCTGTTTTCATTAGTTAAATCTGCAATTGCTCAAGATAATTGCAAATACACTTTAGTATCTGTTGATATACATTTACATGACTTCATTTGGCAGACGCTTTTATCCAAAGCGACTTACAAGTTTTTTTACAGTGGCACATTACTGCAGAGCAATCGGGGTAAGGTGCCTTGCTCAAGGGCACTTCAGTCATGACCTACTGGCACTGAGATTTGAACCAGCAACCTTCTGATCACAAGCCCAACGCTCTAACATCAACACAGTAGTATAGAAATTCACCAATGAAAGAATTATAACATGCATTCAGCAAGATTGTACTAAGTAGTACAAGGAAATTATTTGTGTTCCAATGGATTTACTGAAACAATCAACTACTTTGCTATGTTTGCTAAGAACAATGCTTCAACGTTATAAGTCGGTTTAATATAATTTAAGTCCAAGTGACTTATAAGGCCAATTTCTGTTGAATTTAGTTCCAAATCTGACTTGAAATTTAAGTCGAATTCTTTAGAGTAAAACGCTAGAAATACCAAGGTCATATGTTCCAATCTCAGGCAATACACTTACTCATGAATGTTTAACTGTAAATAACACAAAAAAGCATCAATAAAACATTTAAATTACAGTGTTTCTCTGTCAAGAATTCTCACAATATACTCCCTTGTTTTATAATAACTAGATTACAAACAACCACGTATCTCGAAAAGTCCCTGAGTGATAAAACTGAATAAGGTATTCCTCGTGACCCCTGGTCCCCAGGGAGCCCGAAACCCTTAAGATGGACTACTCATTGCTAATTCTCCCTGCGACTTTAAAAACAACGAGTTAATGAACCTATCAGATGTTGAATGCACGATTTTCTCCAATACCTCTCCATATTTTACGTTTCTTTCTTATTAGGTGGTCAGAGGGAACCTCCCCAGGGATCCAGGTCCCATTTGCTGTCCAAGAGATTGATTACTTCTTGATTATCCAACAGTTTGGAGACGAAATGAAAACATATGTGAAAAGAAGATTATGGACCGAATCTCAAGATTGCTGATGCTTGTCTTTGTAACTGTTCAATCAATATGACGATATTCCTAAGTTAATGCACCGTGACAACACGGCGTGGCTGTGATTATGACTGGAAATGGTATCTAAAGCAATAAGCATTCAGATTCAATAGACTGCTGTGAATACAACATTACATTCCCAGAGAACAAAGCCTTATTGTTTTGTTTGCGTTGAATGATGCCCGTGTGATTTAATTGCCCACATCAAGGACATTATTCTATGATGAACTGCAGTCCACACACATACTGTAGCATTTAAAGGGATAGTTCACCCAAAAATTCTGTCATCATTTTCTCACCCTCATTTCATTTCAAACCTGTATTACTTACTTTCCTATGAAGAACACAATAAAAAAAGAATGTTGGTACATAAAACCATGTCATTGTGTCCCACAGTTATTTGGTTACCAACATTCTTCTAAATATTTTCTTGTATGTTCTGCAAAAGAAATAAAGTCATACAGGTTTGAAATGACAAGAGGGAGAGTAAACGCTGACATCATTAACATTTTTGGGTGAACTTTATCTTTTAACATGCAGATTTCTTTCATTCATAAACATCACATGAGTGAGCTGTGGTAGGGATAACCTTGAAATTTAACTTATCTTGTTTAATTTTTCAACATCTCCAAAGCGGCATCAATAATCAAAGGTCACTTGGATCAAGAGAAAAACTGCCAATGCAACGATGAATAAATGATAAAGCTGGCATTTGTTGTAATTTGTAACCGCTTTTACAAATCTGACTCCCATGCTGTAGTTGTCATTCATCTCAGTTAAAACTGGTGAGATGTGCTGATCCAAATACAAATGTACAAATCCAGTTAAACTTTAGTTCAACTAAACTTATCATGAACCTTCCAATACAACACAGTATTAAGGTAGTCTGTATGCTGATAAGCTGATTCATGGAATTATAAAAGCAGAGCAATCTTCTCGGCTGAAACACCTCTTTTATCATTTTCCTTTGCGCTAATCTGTGGGCAATTCTCTCAAAGGTCTCTATTTCTCTTTCTTTAGTCTCCTGTTCCTGCTAAGAAATCATCCCCTAAAATACTATTATTATTTTGCCTGATTCTTTTGCTGTTTCTTAGGTTCTCTTATGTAAGTGAGAAAAAATAAGAAGTCCAATATAAGAATAATAAATCACCAGGAAGTACAAAAAGTACTGAATGGAATGTGAATCTTTAGAGCTCCACAGAGACATAAACAGTGAAATATTAGGTGGTCTTATCTTCCGAATACTGATCACGTCATGAACCATATATCTGTCTGTCAGTGTCCTTGAAAATGGCACACTCGGTGCTTTGAAAATTATTTTCTTTACGCACCCTTTATTCATTTGAACCTGTTAGAAATATTGTTTTGTAGCAAGTGAAATAAGTTTAGCAGAAAGTTTTTTTTGTGAAATTCCACTGAATGGTCACAATGCAGGGCTGGACTGAGACAAAAAAGGGCCCTGGCATTTTTACTCAGACCGGCCCACCACAATGGGTCGGACACAACCAACCTGTACACCATCCTTGCGCTCCCTGTAGATATGCATATCTACTGTTCCATTCCCCCAAAAACCTACAAAGCTGAGAACTAAGTGCCATGGACCAGTGTACCAGTGCAAGTGGACCAGTGTAGGCCTACTCACTCTCTCTTGACTGACTCCCTGGTGATAGACCTACACCTACTTGTGGTGTGATTCGCGCAAATTGAGCGTTAGTAAGGGAAGCCAAACAATCCAATAGTGGGATGAGACAGCGGGGTATTACAGAGCTCGCGCCACGCTGACATGTCATCTGCGCGATTCAATTTCCTATCGCCAACCGATGGACAGCGTGGCACCAACCAATCCGTTGCACTGACCAATTAAAACATATACAATGTTCATTTGGCGCCACTCATTTACATTTTACCCATAAACCTCTGCTATTATTAACATAAATAGTTGAGGTAAAATGGCTAGGCGCAAAACGTACTACAATAATAAAATGAATTACCTGAACATGTAAACTGTCCTATATAATTTCCAGGAGCTTGGCGTGCTCCTCAAGACGACAATATTGGAAGTCATTGAAGTTTCTGCTTTGTACAGGTCTTTCCGTAGCCTCTATAGTATAGAGTCTATACATATGTGCAGTTCTTCAAAGTATCGATGCAAAATACTACCGTTTACTTGTACACTATTAAAGATAATAATAAAAAAATATTATGCATTTCATCCTGATTTCCTTTGTCTTCTGTAGGGACAAACTGATAGACTTGTGTAAATGTAAACAAATGTAAATGTTTTTAAGGAATGAGGGGTTTCTTTATTGTACATTTGAGTGTACGGTTTGCGCTGTTTAAATAACGTGTGCGCTGATGAGGATGGGCGATTGAATCGCGCAGATGACATGTCAGCGCGGCGCGAGCTCTGTAATACCCGCTGTCTCGTCCCACTTTTGGATTATTTGGCTTCCCATAGTTCACGCGAGTTGAAAAATCTGAACTTTGGCGAAAATTCGCGCCGCGTTTACGAACCAGGAGCTTGCTCTAGTAGGGACGTGATTATGACATAGCGAGCGGAGGCAGGAATATTATATTATATCGGCCCCCAAGTGCGTCGGCCCATCGGGCATTTGCCCGGTATGCCAGATTACCAGTCCAGCACTGTTACAATGTAACCAAAATCAATGCCTGAAGCGTGCTATTTCAAGTGTTTTATTGTGGCCATACAAAAACATGCGTAAGACCATAACGAAATTGTTATTGTATGGTTTTACATACTAACTGTATGCCAATTTTAACACTCTTATTCAAAAGCATGTGTAAGATGGATTTAAAGGTCTAATGTGTATTTTTTTAGAGGATATATTGACAGAAATGCAATATAATATACATACTGTTGTCTTCAGAGGTGTTTGAAGACCTTACATAATGAAAGGTTAGGTTTCTATTTACTTACACTGAGCTATTTCTATCTACACACACACTACGGGTCCCATTACATGGAATTCACCATGTTGTTTTTACAGTAGCCCTAAACGGACAAACTGCTCTACAGAGCACGTTTGCTAAATACGTTATCTTCTTCAGTAAAGAAGTGAAAATGTGACGTGACAACATCTTAGTCATGTGCCAGCCAATACTTTCAATTCATTTGTGTAGTAACTATCCCTTTAAGCACAGAGAAGCCGCTGCTCTGCATCCATCTTTATAATACTATATCAAATGGAAAACAACTTTAACTCTCAGCTTTGTTAAAATGGTCACATGCAGAGATTATGGCTCTCAGAGAGTGTACACATGTGAAGTGTCGAGGCGGGTGTTGGATCTGGGGTTGCAAGATAAGGTGGAAAAATGGGCTTTCCCACAAACAGTCCCGTTAACAAGCCTTCTAAAAGTCACTATCTCAGTCATTACCCGTGACACATTAGTGATTTCTCTCTCCCCGGCTGCCTTCTTTTTCTGGCCATGCCTACTTTACTTATTGACTCCTGCATAGCCTTCATTAGATGGATCTGATACAATACAGTCTTCTGAGAAGTGAACTAAATGACAACTTTCAGCTAGCAACAAGGGAAATCATGGATTTTTCAATGAAATGGATAACATTGACGGAAGCGGTAGATCGTATCTAGCCCAGAGAGTAGAACACAATGAGATGAGTGAGGAAGAGATTTCAGCTGACGTTCGCTACTTCACCATTCTTTCTATATATCTTTATTCATTAGGACTGTTGCTACATCGGTGCTTTGTCACAGATCCGCCACTACAGACAAAACTTGCGATGACCTATAAGAACGTTTTCACTTCCATCTTTATTATCAATATCCCTCCTTAGTTATTCTATATTACACCTGGCAGTAACCCAACCTCAGTTTGGGAAATTGCCACAGCAAAGAAAAAGGGTTAACAAAGCTCCCCCTTTTTTTTTCTCCTGGTAATGGGTCCATTCTCTCAATTGTTTTATTTAAATCCCAGAAACATACTCAACACAGTTCTTGTAATGAAAAGGTTCCATCAATGTTACAGTCCATCAAAATAACATCAAATGACACAGTGGAAAAATGTCTGCAGGTCTTTTCCAAAAAAGAATTCTCTGTAGCCATTCCTGTCTGTATGAAACTCATAATTGCCTAGCTTGGGACCCTCTCTGCGACAGGATATGGAACCATAAAGACAAATACACAGAGGCCTGGATATGCCCCGGGGGCCCTTGTTTGTGGATACAGTGTAGCTTTACCCTTGTTTTAGGTAAAAAACTGTCTTACAGAGACTAAGTAAAATTTTTCCTCATTTATTTGCTAGTTTGAAAAAGACTCACACATGCCTTGCCATTTGTGCAACATTCAATTCATTAAAACAGCTCAACCTTAAGTAGTGCTTGAAAGGAATTGCCACGAAAAAACTGAAGGACTCTCTTCAAGTGTGGTGATCAGGGCCGGTCACTTCCCATTTGAGACAATAAATTGCTTTATTAAGGGACCTTAGGGTCCAGTGGCCTAATTACTGTCCAGATGGTTGGTATGCAGAGGGTTGGAGATATCCTACAGCCCAACCCGTACTTATGTTTAATTAATATTCTACTTTGAGGGCAATGGAGGTGTCACGCTGCGTGATGGTACTTTATAAAAGCCATATGGGTGAAGGCAGAATAAACACACAAAATATTTGAAAATAAAAATTGACATACATTATTACAATTATGCCGGTCCTAATTTAAAAGCACTGCCTTTAAAAAAATGAAGATTGGGAAACAGCACAGGCCGAACTCGAAATTGCGCAGCTCTTATATGGTACAAGTGCATACATTTTTACAAAATGCTCTATCCCTGCCCACACAACAGTAATTTTGCGACAAGCCACATCATAATGTAGCAGAATTGGTTGAATAACCCGACCCAATTTTCATATTACTCAAATATTATTTAATGTCAATGGCACACATTATGTTTCAACTTATCATTTTAAAACTTATTAAAATCTTTGGTTATCTTCACATTAACATTCATCATCTTTGTCATTTACTTCCATTAAAGGTCCAGTGTATGACATTTTTAAGATATCTGAAGATATAGTTATTTTATAATATTTTATTGCATTTACGTCAATAGATCCTCCCAAAAATTACACATTAGACTTTTAATTTTTATTATTTATGATTCACTCTTTTTTACTCACTGCTTTCTTGTACGTACTTATAATAAAAAAAATCATCTTTCATTTGAACTAGTTATTGTCTAATAACACATTGCAACGGCTTCTAATTTGCATTACGCACATGATAGAAGGGGATTAGAACAATCTTGGAGGGAGAAACAACACACATTCGACCTGACTAAAAAACCCGCTTGCTTCAGCCACTCACATACTCTGGATTCAAAAAATACTATAAGAAATAAAAAAACAAGAACCCATGTGGGTACAATCAATCAAGTGTTAAACGCCATTCAACAGCATTCAAAGCAAGCAACAGATATCCCATCAGTGTCTACACATACACAAAATGTACAGATTTATAAATGCTGGCCAGGGTAAGCACAGGAAAGGGCCTTTCTTAAATAGGTTTCGGTCTCTTTAGACTTCACATTTGCTGCTCATCAGGATGGAATAGAGCTCCTCTCCTCACAGAGCTATCTGTGGACCCATCTCTCTTTCATCTGAATTGAAAAGAGTGTAGCAAATAGCAGCGAGGGAGAAGGGGTTCTCGACAAACTGCTGAGCGCTCACCGGCACCATGGCACATCAGAGCAGGTGATGGGAACTGAACCATTTCAAGGTTCAGAAATGAAGTTGGCACTGGCAGGGAATTTAATAACTTGCTTGAAGTTCAGATGACAACCACATCATGAACACCCACCAAGCGTCGGCCCCAAACTGTAGCGTGTGCAAAAAGTACCTACGAAAAGATGCAGCTACACAATTCTCATCAACAACAACCATTGCCCAGATCGAGAGCGTGTTTGAGACAAAGATGTGACTGACCTTTATCTACACAATACAGCTTTACCATAAAGGCAATAGTACAGTTTTCCTCACGGTTGTAAATTGAACACACTGTATATAACAACAGTCCCAAGAGCACCTTTACACATCCGAGACATCTAATTATAAAAGCAAGGGACTTCAAACGCAACCCCACTTGACAGTCTCTGTGAGTGATTCATTGTGTAACAGGACTGGGACCTTTCACAAGTTCAGCTTTTTTTTACCTTGAACGCCATCCTAACGGAAAAGATTCCTTGTTGCAGATGGGATTATGGAAATAGACTGCAATTCTGGACAAACAAGAGTGAGAGAAACAGATATGGAATGACATGATTAGATTGTCATGAGTGTGAAATATGCACTACATTCTCAGTCTTAACAAAGCACACGCATAAGGGGATTCCACGCTCCTGTGGAGAGCATTACTTTGAAGCCTCCCATTTCACAAAGATAGAATATGCGGAAATTTATGGTTATAGCTTGTCAAGAATGAGAGGCATGGCTGAAGTTTTGTCCCCTATTGTTACTAGCCAGAAATTGAGGTACATTTTGGGACGGAGAGAGGTTCCGGAAATTATTCCATCCACCAGAGACAAACAGCAGGAGTTTATATTACACCAGAAGCCGTAATGCACTCTAATAGCCATGTAATGACTCCAGGATCTCTTTAACATTGTCTGTGTAGCCACCATTTCCCCTCTCAATGTCACCCTCTTGTTAAGCCCTTTTGGATCCTTCAAATTCATTAGTGGGCTGTCCTACGTCCAAATCGTCTTATTCTTCATATTATTTTGCTGAATGGCTCGACTAGAGTATCATAGTAAAACCAGAGCGCTTGGAAGCCACACCAAGTCTGCATAAAGCAGAAAAAACTGATCACTGAAAGGAAAACAGTTTAACTTCCCAAATGCATGGGCATATGAAAAGAAAATGTGCCCTCTTTGCACCGACCTAAAATACAGCTTTCATTACTTTTTCAAAATATATGCACCCTACTTTTATGGATTAAAAGATATAAAGACGCATGAAAATACATACTTATGAAAACGTAATGCGGCATACATTAAATATGTTTCTAAAAACATTAATATCTTATCCTCCTTTTGTGACAATAAAATGGTGGGTATGGGATTTGCCAATGATATTATTCAGTTTCATGGGGGCTCTCTTTCTCAGACTGCGACTTTTTGCAATGTTGCAACTCATACTATGATAAAATGTCCACTTCAACCTTTCCAAACGTAGTTTATTGCAAGAACAACTGCGCCTTTAGTTTCATACAGTAAGCAGGATGGTGTAAAGGGATCGTTCTTATAAAAGAAGAAATTCTGTCATCATTTAGTCAACCTTGTCATTTCTGGCCAAGACTTTCTTTTGCAGAACACAAAACCAATACAAGTCAATGGGTAATGGCGTTGATTGGTAACCAACATTCTTCAAAATATGTTCTTTTGTCTTTTAGAAAGACAAGAGGGTTTCATTTTTGGGGGAATTATGCATTTAAATATCATCTCAAATTGATATTGTGGTATTTTTTACTCCTGTCAAAATGACATAATTGACATCATAGAAGTGGGTGCCAGACAGAAGGATAATTATATAACCTTCTAGACATAACACTTCGAGAGTAACAGAATCACAAAAGCATTAATAATTTGAAAGATTAGCATCACAAATTACCAGATTTTCACAAGGAATTATGTTCAATTGACAGAACAAGAACTTTTAAACATTGATCAACATCCTTGAGAATGACTTTGAAAGGCGGAAAATGAACATGAGTGTTTCAAATCTACATCTTGTAAGTATTGTGGCTATGAAGTGATTGCTTTGTTTCTAAACCAACCCAGGCACCATGTGCAGTCACTCAAACAAAGTCTCGTCTCGACTCATCAAATTCTCAGGGTGTAGCCAAAAGCAATTATAGGCAAGCTATATAGGAAAGCCTAGTGAAGCCTTCCCCCCACCAAAGCCCCTCCACACTCACCGGTCCTAATAAGGCCTTGCCTTCCAAACAAGATGAATCATGTTCCACTTTTCTCTGCGCCTCAGCACTTTGTGGTGGTCTCGCAATGTAGCTTTGTAGCCTTATTAGCCCCTACATCGTAATAGACGAGCCAATAACGTATGGGTTCTTTAAATTCCACCTGGAAGCAGTGTGAAATATATGGATTGGACAGACGTGGAGCCCTGCAGTGCATTCCCACATCACAGTGTTTGCTAATGCTAGCTTCTAAACTACTTTAAACAGACAAGGATCTAAAGCTACAGAGAATAAAGATTGATTTGCCACTAAAACTATAAATACTTTAAAGCAAACACCTTGTAAGGAACAGTTTAAATGAACCAAATAGTTCATCCAAAATGTCATTGGTTCTTATGTGTCTCATGGCTAGCTGTCACAATATTTATGGGGCGTTTTCCCGGTGGGCTGCTATTGTTTTGGGCCGGTAACGGACGCTTTGGCCGTTTAGACGAACGTATTATAAATGCGAATTCTCTTCCCAGTCCAGCCCTGACTATGTGACAACTTAACTTAAAATTTGCGATCATTTGTGTTTAATTTTAAAAATTCGTATAAATAATATGCAAGGTCTTTATACACATCAGAAGTCATAGTTTTTGCATATTGAATTTCTGTCAATAGATCCTCTGAAAAAGCAAACACTGGACCTTTACGCAATATCACATAGGCAAGACTGCTATTGAACTAAATATCAATACAGCTCAGAATCCTATGCTGATAAAGCTAAATAACCCAAAGCAGTGATTTCGCTTTTAAAAATTACATCTCGCGGTTATCCAATAAAAGTCCCTTTAGATACATGCAGTAGTTCATTTTAATCCAATATTTTATATAAATATTTTACTTTACTACTTCAAAGTAATCCAAAAATCAGTCTGTCTCATATATTTCTTAACTCACTGCATAAATAAAATCCCAAACTGAAAATTTCCAGTCAGCTTTAACATCATTCTCAAAGGATTCGTTCCTGTCAAGGTCGTGCATGTCTGTATTAGGACCTCACGCCCGGGCTGTAATGATGCAATCATATTGACGGCTGATATCTCTGACGCGCCCTAATGAAAGTCAGCTAAAAATATCAGCCCCTCGTCAATATCTCACTTCCTGTGAACGCTGTCAGGAAGTGAGATCTCTGTGACACTGTGACATGCTCAGCCAGGCTGTCCACAACGCTAATGCCAACAGACAACTGCTATTTCATCCCCAGGGTCCGATGTGAGCCTGAGTATCTGCTCGGAGGAGCACCTTCTACGTACCCTTTCATCATCTTTCTGTGTCACATTACATTATACACGGCGGAAGAGAAAATCAGTCAACAGAAAAGTGGTTAGGACCGTCTGCTAACAACTTCAAAATCCTTTCCCCCTGTATCACTCTGCCAGGAAGAAACTTTTAATTAGTTCTTTAAGATTTAGAGCAATGAAGTATACGAAAATGGGCTCCGAATTAGAATTTAAAGAGAACGGAAAAACGTGACAAACATAAAACTTTTTTAATCGCTTCCGAATCTCTTCTCAAACCAAAATACAACTAAATATGGAGATTGTGTTACTTGTTCACAGCCAATGAAACGGTACCTCAAGAGACATTTTGTTTGTTCAGTAGCTGCTACGGTTAGCTTCTTGTGCTCCATCCTTAATGACCGTCGATCTCCATAGGCTAGAAATCTCTCATGCCTCGTCCGACGCACCAACCGCGTCATGATGACCATTTGCAGCTAATCCAGCTCCGCGCATTAGCTCATTGCACATGACCTTTAATCGAGAACTCATTTGATACAGAAGCCTGTGTGCCAGCGTGTAGCTAACATGTTTAGTGGGTTGAATGATTGCAGCTCTAGCAGGTTTTGTTAGTTACTTAGCCAATGCTTGGGTTTGTACCTTTACTGTGTAATGAAGCCCGGGGGGCTGGGCCTGGCTCCACTCCTGATTACAGGCCCTAATAGGTCCACAGGGTTCAATCAAGTCAGACCCACTGAACACTGCACACTGCAGGAAAATGTTGAGGTAAACACTATTGTGCACCACTCCGGGGACAGGCGTCTCAAACCACACAACGCTAATGATGGTGACACATAATGTAAGAGAGCATAGTAAACGCAGACATGTATCTTTGTATGCATGCATACACACACATTTGCATAAATGAATACAGTCAAATGCGTTTAACCTTATGTTAAGGCTAACATAATGGAGAATCTAATGCCTTTACAATTCAGCTGTTGTGCATGGGGGACATATTTATGGTCTTGAGCAGCAATATCCCCATGTGATCTTTTGTTGCATTGGTCGATTACTATTGGACTGTTTTGGCTGTTTTACGAATTTTTTTTGTATCTTTAATGGTACTGGCTTGCTTAAATACTTTCACATCTAAGACACCATCTTAGCTAAACAACAAGATAAGATTTCATATTTATGGTATGCACATGTTTCACAGTCTCTCAAATGGTCAGTGAACAGGTGCTTAACCTTCAGAAAGTGTTGATCGTGCGTCTTCGGAGGTCAAACTAAATATTACGTGAGCCGTGATGTTTTCGATTAATTTTAAATTAGGTGTGCGATTTTTGTAAAGCTGTTACCAAAATTTAAAAAATGACATAATATTAGATCCTGATGACCAATATGCAGACATAAATGTTATATTATTTGTAATGTTTCAGTACATTACAACTGGTAATTTAAAAAATATTTCGCTACAAGGAATTACATACAATCTATTTACAAAAGTACAGAGAAACCAACTTCTATTAAACATGTTTATCTGTTCTAGTAATTCCAATCAAAACAAATACTAATTCTACACCGTACAAAACCATATTAAAAAATCTGTTTCCATCTTTGCTACAGTTCTGGAAGAGCCTAGCCGTTTGTTACTTTTTGTTACTTCCACATGTGTTCTTTAAAATCTTAAACACAGAAAAAACACAGAGACCGGAATGTCCTCAAAGTACACTGAAAGCGCCATGTTTAATAAGGCAAAAGGTTAATAGTAAAATTGAAAATAATGAGCGTATATTGTGGAAAACCAAGACCAACTATGAAGCAAACATGAATTATTGCCCCTGAAAGATCAACAACACCATTCTGGGGTGAAGAGAGCTGTGGGGGTGTGATTGACATGTGGTGTTAAGATGTGAACTATATAGATTTAACCTTACTGAACAGGGTGAAGGAGAGGACGAGATCGGACCCGAATGAACCAGGTTGCTTCTCATCGATTTTACAGGTGTGAGGTTCACAGGAAGGCCAAGAGCACAGGGCTACTGGAACACGCACGCACGCGAGCATGCACGCACACACACACAGACACACAGCCACTTAGATTCCTTTTATATTTATGCGCAAATGTGGATGAGCACTGAAAGCACAAACACACACGCAAACACTCATGCACACAACGGTTTTGTTGACTTTAAGCGGACACCTACTCAGAGAGACAAATTTATAATTATAGTCTTTCCTTTGAACATACCAACACACTCCTTCTGGCAGATATTTACACACACTTATTTTATGCCATTATGCATGCATGCGGACACAAAACAGCCAGCCATCTGCGTACCAATAGTATGAATAATCCCTACCTAAAGATATGGGCATGTCCTAATCCAGATTGCCTGACGACTGCACATATTCTTTGATGTCGTTCGGCATCTATTGTTGAAATGTGCATTTTCACAATAGACGCATATGGTTAAGGTTAACCGGGCTCTTAACGCAAACAGAAACCCAGAGGAGAGAATTCGCTGTTGTACAAATCATGCAAAGTGTGACAATGAAACCTTAATCATTGTTCATTTCTTGAGGCGTGTTAGTATTAGAGTCCGTGAGTTTACCGTGGTGCTGTTCCCGAGACACGTAGAGCAGAACAACAGCCAAACGCGGGGTTTGCACATCACATTAGCAAGAATAATGGCTCTACACATTGTGTATTGGGTGCATGTGTCAAATACTCTAATTTGTACTTTTAAGTCTTTTAATGAGCAAAGGTTATATGGCAGCAAACACATTAACATATGCAAAAAGGCCTCTTTTATGCTTAAGACTACAACTTTTCATTTTTATTCCCTCCCCCAGCTTCTTTTCCATCCCACTGTGATGTTGTCAACTTGAATTCCGAACGAAATAGATGTGTGTTTCCATATGAACTATAGAGAAAGATAAATGGGCCAGATATGATTGTGCTTGCTGCTGCATTTTGCTTTGGTGATACATTTATCAGAGTCGTGCATGTGTGTGTGTGTGTATGTGTGCGTAGAGAGTGGGCTGATAACATTAGGTTTAGTAGAGGCTCTTAAGCACAAACTGTGCAATGAATGCAGCTTTTTACCGCGGTCACCATGCCAAACTGTATATACTGAACTTCACATAATGTGTGGATAATGCGTCTGACAGGCCAATTTGTTAACACTGCGAATACAAACTATCAAACACAGTCCTGAGAAACAGAGAAAAGAGTTGTTGCAAAGGGTACTGATAGCTTTATATTTAAAAGATCCTTTTCCTTTCATTTGAATTCACAAGTCACCTAGGTCTATATATCACTTGCCAAGACTCATATTAATAATAGCTCATACATTTTAATGCCAACATTGTTATGAAAATGTATTCATATACTGACCCGGAGCCAGAATTCTTAACTATTTTATCTTCTTAAAGAGCCTGTGAAATCCAATGTTGTGGCTTAGTCCATGTTTATATTTGTAAGACCATTTATACGCTAGTGTATTCCTAGACAACAAAGTGATCAACACTTACTCATCATCTTGTCATTTCAAACCCCGTATTACTTTCTTTCTTCTGCAGAACATAAAAGAAGATCATTTAAAGAATGTTGATAGCCAAACAACGCAGTACCTATTGCCTTGCATTGGTTTTGTGCCCATACAGTAGTGAATTAGCGTTGTTCGGTTAGCAACATTCTTATTAGGTTATTACAAGACTTTTGAACTTTTGTGACCTAAAAGAAAATAATTTTTTTTTTGAAGAAAATCATTGTAAACAAAGAATATTGACATATAAATTGTAAATATATAATAAGAAGTCAAAAGAAAACAGGACTAAATACTGCTGGTGTCACTTATTTTAGCAATAACAAGGCTCACAGTGAAAATAAACACAAATATATGCCATTTAGATATAATAGAAACTGTAATAAGTTTACGTTCCCCTTCAGTCGGTCTCTCGACGTTGTGAGAGACTGACTGGGGCCTGAAGTCACAACGTCTCGTTCCCTCCATCAGGGAACGGAGGTTACAGACGTAACCGAGACGTTTCCCACTGGATAACTGTATAATGTTATACAAACCTGTGGCAACATTCAATGCATTTATAAATACTATTGCCCTATGTTATAATGCATTAGTAGTAAGAGTATGACTTATTAGACGGATCGCGGCATATGTCTAAAAATGGACACTTTGTGATCAAATATGATCTCACCATTTTTCAGCAACAATGTTCACTAATTTCTTGAAATCCTAGGCAAACACATCTATCTCAATACTAAACACAACTATTCAACCATATAATGTGTGAGTTTCATTAACTTATCATTGTTCGTTTCGATTATATTTACATATTTGTCGGAGTATGTAGGAGCACAGATCCGTGATTCACAAATTCCGGAATTAAGCTTAAAGTTGAAATGCCCCCGGTAACTCCTGATTGGTCACATGTCATGATGTCACTATATGCGATGTAGACTGATCGCTATATTGATTGACTGGGGGTCATCCATGCGCTTACACAAGCGCACGGAGAGGCATGAAAAACTCTGTACCCAATATGGTAACTTGCCTGATAAAGGGTTAACTTACTTATACTACAAAAGATGTCTCAAGCCACCGGCACCAGTCTGTTCCAGGCTTTCAACACACAGATGCCATTTACAAATCTTAGGGACTGACCGCACAGCTCCTGCTCTGTAAAGTAACATGCACACTAAAGCTGATAGCAGCAATCTTCTCCATACCTCTCTATCTCTCTGGTACCCTAACAACCAAGCCTTTGATCCAGTGAGGTATGGACAGAGCCTTGGGGATTACTGTAAACAACCAGGGAGCTGAAGATACACTAAAAGTAAGAATCAGTTATGCTCCCTATCTTTCTAGAAAGATCCAGGGTTTTCAGATTGATCTTTAATGCTCTGGATGGTTTTTGCCAGCGTGTCCTGTGCAATTGGTCAAACGGCCATAACTGGCATGCTTGGTGGAGAAGTGACGATCGTCCTGCGGGGTTTGTTAAATCCCAGCTAATTGAAGCACGCAGCGCTCCTTGGGCCCACGTGTATGTGTTCTGTCAAAAGGATAAGCAGCCGTGATACAGTGCTGGCAGACCCAGCTCAGCCTGCTGGCAGCACCGCCGCGTTAAATTGAACAGAGGTGATGTGAGAGGAGAGGAAATGTAGTAGAGCGGGACCGCGGTGTGAAAGCGTGCTAATGCAATGAATCTGGAGTTAGGCAGACATGCTGTCTGTGTCCCCTTTGCAGTCTCAACATTAATCTGATGATTTCTAGCTCCGTGTCCGGATCACTTGGTGGCGCAGTATCGTCTGAATGTGAATAAGAGGAAATGGGTTCTGACAATATGTTTCAGATGCGATAAACGTGCTTGTCGCTGTCTTCACGGTTATTTTAAAGCAGAGGCTCTCAACTGGTGCGGTCGCAGGTTTGCTTTGAAACTCAACTGGTAAAGCATGACACTGGCAACGACATAGGTTCAAATCCTAAAGAATGAATAGACTGGAAAATGCCAAACACGGCATTAATCATGTTATCCAGCAACAAATGCAAATTGAGTTGATTTTAATTTTGTTTTAGTACAATAAACAATTAAGTATATTAATTATTATTTCATATGTTAAATACATTATAATTTTAATAAATAATCTGAATGCACAATATGCAGTTGTCAATTGCATTTCTCTTGCACTCTCTCTCTCGTTCCTTAAGTCAGTCCTCCTCTTCTCAACAAATATTGAACTTTATTTGGTTCACTTAGGTACACAGACATCCCAAAAAAGGAAGCATAAGTTTTTGTGTTAAATGTGTGATGTCTTACAAAGCAGCACACCCTCAGATGGAGTAGATGATAAAAAAGGAAAACTGTAACATTACAGTACAAATGAAGTATACAATTAATATTGCATCTCATTTCAACTGACGAGTAAACACTGTGCAAAAAATACCCATCCTTTAACATTTTATAAAGACTTCAATGCTAACTCAAGGTTCAAGACCACTGGGATAGTGTTACATCATGTAATTAACATACATAAGACAGACCAATAGGGTCTCCCGTAGGTCCCCAAGGTACTGTACACCCCCTCCTGTTTTTAACCGATCCTATGTCTCTGCTGCATCTGGAGACCTGGTGATATGTTGAGATGACAATAGAGGATAATTTACAGATACATTTGAGAACACCTACACTAACACAAACAGCCAGCAGTCCATCTGTGGCTAATGTTCTGTGTGGTGGTACCAGTTTTGCACGTTGTCCCGGCGGCTTACATTCCAGGACCGAGGACAGCAGAAGACTGTTAAAGCACCTGGGGCTTTCTAGAGGGTAAAGACTGCTGACCTATCACTCTACCTCTGTCTTTCTCCTATACACATATTTACACACCCACACGGCTCAATATAAGCTGTAAAAGTTTTAGAGCAGCTCCTTATTTCTCCCTGACACAGCTTACACTCTTCTACTTTTAACTTGGCTTCATGAAAGTCTGGCAAACTGTACTATAACCACGGTGAAGCCCTGAGGCTGTTATCGCTTGCACTACTTTGAGGTGCTTGTCAGAAAATAGGAGATTAGTATATTTACAGTATGTACAGGTATAAATTTAGGTTTTGCTATATTGCACCACAACACAATGAGTGCATGGCTTTGTCCATTTTATAGACCTTAATGTAGATCGATCCTCTGCCCATAGACAACACAAACACAAACTGATAAAACCGAGAGGATATTGGAAATGAATGTCCAAATTGTTCTGACAATCAATGCTCGACGCAAACCTAACAGTTTAGTTGTTTCATCAATTAGAGATTACTCAAAGCAACAGTTCACACAAGAAAGAAAATACTGTCATCATTTACTCACCCTCGTGTTTTTCAAAACACATTCACTTTCTTTCCACTGTGGCACACAAGAAGAGTTATTTATAGCTGCCCAAGTTTTGCCTACATTGAAAGGTACAGTAATAGTTCCCCCAAAAATGAAAATTCTGGTTCCAAACCTGAATAAATTGAGTTTTTGGATGGATGTTTGTAATCAAACTACCATTGTAGGAAAAACTGCTACTACAGTTGCTAAACACTTCTATGGTAGTCAATTGTGCCTCATAAAGGTTTAGCTTCCCACATTCTTTAAAATGTCTTCATTTGTATTCAACAGAACAAACTTAATCTTATAGAGGTTTGCAACAACTGAGGGTGAGTAAATGATGACAGAACTTAGATTTTTAGGTAACTGTTTCTTTAACCATATGCAGACAGAACAGTGACGCACTTCCGCACTTGTTAAATCCATAGAAAACAATGGTGTTTTCACTTGGTCGCTTCAAAATGCACATAGGATTATGGTCAAGGACACGAGTCAAATTCTCCAAACAGCTACATCCATAAATATGAAGTACGCTTGCACTTACTCAAGGCTTGATAACAGAGGGACTCAACAATGCTCAGCTGTAGCGCTGTCTGTTTGCTGAAATTTGAATGTTTTCTTACCAAATACATCATTAACGCTTGATGAAAAGTCCTTGAAGATATGAAAACGGAAATGGCTGGCTGAGATTTTAGCAGAAACACGTCATCGCCCTGTGTGCATGTACCCCATTCTGAAGACAAGATTTTAATTGAATACACAATAACTTTCAGTTCATAATAAAAATTTCTGTTTGTTAAATTGTTCCTCAATGTTTCACAGAGAACAGTGTGCCGTACAGTTTGGGAAAGCATGATCGTTGTCATGTCATGTTGTCTTGATGAGTAATGATGAGTTTACGTATGCGATTAAATCCTGACGCTAGTAATAATTCTGACAATACAGTCTTTGTTTGGGAAAGACATGATGTCTGTTCTTTTGCAGTCAAATTGCAAATGCCAGTACCGGATCTGTTTCTGAATCTGCATGTAGTCTGCTGCTGTCTATGCTGGTCAATGTGTCTGGATGAATGAAGAGGCAGCAGTACAAGGAAGTGACTATCGCTCCTTATCTCAATGTCTTCAAATTCTTTCTTCACATACTACAAGCACTACAGCTCACATAAGGGAACTGTTTCGTGTGACAGGTGTCCCCCATTTCCATGAAATATGATATTCTGGAGCAATACGGGGAAACAGGGAAACTTACGCACTCCTGGGGCTTCCTGGAGGCGGCTGACCTCTTTCTCGCTTTCTCTCGTATACATCCACACAAATTCGCCAACAAATTATTTAAACATACCATACATACACTGTACAGCCGAACTAACTGTGTTGTCTCACTCTCAACCGTGTGGCCTGAAAACCAAAATGCACTATACTGGTGAGACTACAAGACAGCTTCCTAAGCTCCTACATCTTGAACAACACAACAACAGACAGGGCTGTATTCTGATTGGTTGATCATGCCAATGGATATTTATAAGACAGATGTTGTGTAAAATGCTAATCTCAGCATCTGTGTGGCTACGTCTCTTTTTCTTCCTTTTCGTTTATAAGCGTTCGTGTGAAGCATTAAATATACGTTTGTTGACCAGTTGCTTGCAACTTGATCCAATTTGTAAAGAGTGCAGCATATATGACCATCGCCATAAAAAAATTGTTCCGATGGCTGTTCTGTAATGTTGCTATCTATTGGCTAAAACTAGAAGATTGCATACCTTGAGAATTATTTTCTTCCTGTTGCAGTGCTGAGCCATTGCTCACATTACTTTTGACATTTCTTCCATGCGAGTCACTGTCTTGTTGCAGTTTAGTTAAAATAACATCAACTCCAATCTTTATAAAAATGCTCTCAACTGGCTAGGTTTGACTTTGGTTATCTTTACTAGACATATTTTCAGAATTAGAGTATTCCCCTCTCTCGACACGGTTGAGGTATACAGTATATTATAACCAATACAGCTGAAGATAATCTCAGTCAACACTACAACAAGAATCTCGTAAATGTATAATTTGCAGGACAATTTAAACTCACTTATGTTACTGCATTTCCAACCCTGCAGTTTGAACACCTGTACTTATTATTTTTCATGGTTTGGTGCTCTCTCACTCGCCCAGTATCTCTCTCTCTCTCTCTTTCAGGTGTTGGTCGAGTGCACAGTGAGTGGGTGAAGGTCGTGACTCAGGTCTTGACACCCAAGTCCAGTGGCAAAACACCCCTCCAAAACACTCATACATCATGGGTCATTGGATCTCATCTCTCAAACAATATGTTGCCATTTGTAAAAGGCACACCCAGTTATCCTCTCATATGGCATAGGTTTTCGATTTCCTCCTGCACGCGGCTTTCAAAAATTCTCTAACGGGGATCCAAGTTCCACCCCACCGCGTCCATCCACCTGTTTTCTCTAAGCGAAACAAAAATGAAGTACAGAAGACGTGGAAGTCTTTTTCACACCTCCACAGGCATATACACCTGCTCTGTTGCCCTTATTTTCACCTACGTACCCTTGCTCTTAAGAACTTGGTAACCTTCTAGAGGAGAATCTGAAAATACCGAAAACAGAAAAACAGAAATTTTGATTTCAAAAGTGAAAAGAATTAAGCTATAAAAATATCTTTGTAAACAAACTACTTTTAATGAAACAGTCAATCTTGTTTATGAATCCGGTTCTTGACTCACTGAATCGCTGATTTTTAGAAGAAATATTCATTTTATTTAAAACCGACTGTGTTGTTAGCACAAAGCCATCATTTCTAACCAATAGGAGCCTTACAGTGGCGTCACGCTTCAATCAAATCTATTGCTTGTGCATTATCTCGAAGCGCACACTGGAAAACAATGATGCATACTCCACACTGAAATTTATGGAGCGAGAAATGCTCTCTCTCTCTCTTTCTCTCACCTCCTTTTCTTCTCCTGTTTTCTGCCAATCATCACGTCCTTCATCACTCCTACGCGTATCTTTTTCTTTCCCTTCGCTTTTCTCTCTTATCTCACGTGCTCTCCCGTCCCTCTTTCTGCCTCTCCCTTTCTACACCCTTTTCTCACCCTCATTTTCTCTAGAGGTCCTTTTATTCTATGTTTGCATCCTTGAAGTCTCCACTAGCTTTACGCATTCGCTCTTTCGCTCTCTATCTTCACCATCTCCAAAACAAGCACACACGCAGCAGTCTGAGTTAATGAAACATTAATGGGGAACAGACTGTGCCTCTTCTGCAGTCAAAGTTTGATCCTTGCGCTTCAAAGCAAAGCGCATATACGCTCACATGCAAGTAAAGCGCAATCCTCCGCATTACCAGAACATTGTGTAAAGATAAAAAAAACAGTGCGTCGGCTACTCCAATGTTTTTTGGACATTTCTCTCTGAAGAGGTGATTATATATCCCCTTTCATGTTAAGTTTAAGTTGTGTGAGACCTCTCTGGTATCAACCGGCAACATCAAACACGTTAAAAAACAAAATACAAATGTCTTTCACTCCTTCCATTAAAGAACACTCCTGCCAAGCAGGACTTTCCTGAAGGGGTTTAGTTTCCTGAAGGCTTTCATATTAAAAGTGCATTAAAACAAAGATTGTGCTATTATTTACTCTTCCTAATGCTTTTTCAAACTTGTCAGATTTTCTTTCTTCCATAAAACATTCACGAAGATGTTAAAAAGAATTTTTAATATAAGGATTGGAATGACATAAAAGTGAGCTAATAAAATATGTAAAATGACTTTTTGGTGAACTATTCCTTCAAACCAGTCATTTTGATGGTGTGCTAATTTTGCTTATACTGTAGGGATGTATAGGAAAGAATAAAGGGGATCTTAAAAATACTGGCGTCATAGACAATAATCAAAAGGCCTAGATAAGAGAAATCAATTCACTTATTTTTTCTCCTTCCTTCCTTCCTTCCTTCCTTCCTTCCCTCCCTCTCTCTCATTCTCAGCATTCATACACAACTAACAGTATATGGTATCTGTGCTTTTGACAGTCAAAAGGCCATGTTTCTGTACCTCGACGGGGAGTCTGAAGCTTTCTCTGACACTCACCCTCAAATGCTCCCACTTTAAATCCCTCTCCATCTTTCCTCATATTCTCCACTCGCTGTAAAAATACGGTTTTGAAAAGCTCAAGTCGTGGAGCAAATAAGGCCAGTGGTGGGACACTGTGATACACTAAGCCCCCTGACACAGAGAGATGAAGCCTCTCGCACTGGCTTACTCGATAGAGAGTGGTTGAAAAAGCAAACATCAACAGAAAAACCCCAGGAAGAACATGAACTCAACTCAAACCCTGTGCATGTGGATACATCTAAAACTGGTTGAGCACTGATAAGCAGGTAGATGTATTTGGATGATTTCTAACCTTATATACATTTTGCTTGGTCATTTGAAAGATCTTGACTGCAAGAACAACATGGCCAATCTCACTACCAATCTTCCGATCTTTCTGAAGCTGATGATCACGTTTACAAAGCAGCCCAGAATAGGAAATCATTTTTGACAACACGTCTGCTTTCAGAAAACCTAAGTTTTATGCATTTGTTGCAAACATCAACAATTCGTCTATTCTACACGTGGGTGAATTGCTGGCACCCCAAAGAAAGAAACTGACAAAACAGACAAGGTATAAATATGATATTGTGTCAAAAAGAACAGACAAACAGGTAATGAACTGCTGCAAGTACCTGGAGAAAACTATTACAAATATTTTCATCCAGTATTTAGTGGAATGTATAAATACTACAGTTTGTATTCAGTCTTTGGTAAAGTGTTGACTCCAACATCTGTGTAGATCTGTAAAAACTGACCTGGACTATACATGCCAAAACCATCGAAGCTCTCACACATACACACATTCACATCAACACCCACCCACCCGCACACACCCACACCTCACTCTTAGTCAGTTTATTTATTAATCTTTATATGCAGTGAGTATTAGAGTTGCGGTCCACAAGCATGGTTGCAGTCAGAGGAGAGGGCAGTTTCCATGGCAACTGAAAGACCAGACCCAAGTCTCTGTACCAGAGCTGCCAATCAGACCACAAAAAGAGAAGAGAGACAGAGTGTGCAGCAAGGAAAAAAAGACGAAGGACGAATATCTTTTCATGAAGGTTGAGAAGATTGAAATGCTATCATTCTTTCAGTTCAACACACACATACACACTTTCGCCACCCTATTTAGAGTCAAGTCTGCAGAGTCATTTACATAAGCTGAAATCTAAGTAACGGCACACACATATTTGCACATCCTGAAGAGAAAAATAAATATTAACAATTATATTATGAATTAATAATTTCTATCACTTCTGTGTCTAATGAGATATAAGCAGCACAAACTACATCATTTGTACAAGTGTTAATTTCGTTAACGACTTTTTTCCCAGGTTGAAGATTAGAAAAGTAAGGCCATTAAACGACGACTTATCATCACACAATATCGCTGAAGAAAAATTATGAGACTAAAATGTAGTTATAACATATGACAGGAGTTCAGATCCCCCAAACAGGGATGAAAGGTTAAACAAAGTCACGTTCCCTGCCAGTGGGTGACTTAATTTATGCAATCTGGCAACCGTACGCCAATGCTCTCACTGGGGAAGCGCCATTGAGGATCAATAAACAAGAGTTTAGCGATCTCCAGATGGTCTGTGTTCTCTCATGAGCTGCTCGAGACGCTTTGATCTCAACGGTTTCTGAATAAAGACATCCCACCTTACGAAAACCCATTCGCCACTCCTTCATGATCAGTCGTATTGTTTCCAGGGATTTGTCAATATTTTGCAGGAGAATTTGGATGTCTATGAACAGGCCTATGCACTTCTCAAACCTCTGTGGAAATACTTCTTAGATGTATACAGCATGACGAAAATGTGACTAAGTTTGTATTGACAAAAATAAGATGAAAATGCACAGACCTTTAGTCGACTAAACTTGACTAAACAAAACAGGACAAGGATGACTAAAAGGATACAACTAAAGAGTATATTTGTCGTGGGATAAAAACTAAGACTAAAATAAAAATAGATGAAAAAATGAACACTTATTTGTAAATTATAAGGTAATGCAAAAATGTCTGCAAAAGTATAGCCATTACTCACCTTTTGTTGCCAACGCCATTTTCGCCCGGGCAGGAGCAAAGGGGAGAGAACAGAAAATAGATGAATTCAATTGGAAGTCAGTAATTAAATATACATCAAGTTGGGATAGAAATAGCAGGTATCAGACATGAAGTGTATTTATGTTTTTTACTGTAGCACTTTAAATTCCCTGGCTTGACACCGGAACAATTCAATTGTTCTGCATGCAAATGCGTTTCAATTTTGCCATATGGAAGAATACCTGAGCAAAAAACCATTTACTGGAAATGTGTTTTGAATGACAGTTGTATAATAATGCTTTCTACTCATTGTGAGCAGTCCTTCTAGAGCAACCTTATTCTGAATTCTTTCATTTAAGTGAGAAGTCTTTGCAGATGCACTTCAACAGAACAAAGAGAACTTCTCAGTAATGGAATGATTTTGCATGAATGTGTCTCAACACAAGGTTCTTTGAGTTTTAATACGGATCTAGTGAACAGGTGCAAAACGTTAGACTGGCCTTATTTCAAGGTTACATTTATTGAGGTTAACCGTTTTATACGCTACAGACCTACTCAGATGGGATTACTTTTCCTTGTGGAGGTCAGGTAAGGGTTTCACAGACATACTTTTGCGATATTAATCCTGTCTGAGCGGACCAAGTCTGTGTTTTTTTACATTGTTTGAACAAATTATGGAACAACTTAAGTATTGTTTTTTATAACTTAGGGTCCTCTGAGAAGTCTGATCCCATACCATCACATGTGATCCCATTTTCACATGGGACTCAGATGAAAATATGAACCAGTTTTACATGTTTTCAGATGTGTATTTTCTGCAAGGGTAAAACAACAATTGGTGGTTTATTTGTCTAAATTTATACTTTCTTTTTGTATCATCCCCGACGTCGAAGAGTTTTTCCACTGTTCACTATGGACACAGTGCACACTCCTCTAAGCTATAGCAGTTATGGGACTAAATGTAGTGCTCTCTGTCTCTCTCTCTCCTTCTGTCTGGATGGCTTGACAGTGGGGGAATGGATTTGTTCCCCTGCCCCTGAGGCAGATTGGAAATCTCCGGCCTGTCAGGCAGTGCACTGGAATTATGTGAGCGAGCGGCTCCTTATTTGTAGTTTGCCCGCTGCTGCCAGTTGATGGATGGAAGAGTGGAAACACCAGTCACTATGGCAACTGAACAGATACTGCTTGGGTACCACCCTGGCTCCCATTTTTCTCTCCATAACTCTTTACAGATTTACACCCTTGACTTTAGTCTCTAAGTCCCAAAGCAGACAATGTAATGCCTAGGCCTTGGCTTGACAGCTAGCCCAAAATCCCATGTAAATATGCTAGAACCCTTTACCGCAAGTCAGTCCACTCGGTTGCCATAGCAGTAACATGGCCCATTGGCTGCTTTTTCCAAGCATGCCAGTCCAGCTGGTATGCATTCTCAATTGTACAATTCTACTTCTTTAGCTTGATCGTGAAATTAAAATGTATTTTAAGTATAATCCTGCTAACCTGCATTTACATTATAGGTAAACTAAAAAGCGATCAGCTCTTATGTAAGACAGTATTACAGCTGCTATATTTAAGTTACGAATACTCTCCCACACATTTACTAAATACACAAGTAAGCAGCCTCAGGTTTTACAAAACGCAACATAATTGCTATTTAAACAGCGAATGTGCAATGCACAAGCTTTGAAGACCAGACTGACAAGATAGCAAGATCAAAATGGAAATCAAGAAAACCATCATGGCAGTTCTACAAGATCACCGTGGTTATGCTTAATGGTGCATTATGGAGGATGTGGTTTAAAGTTGTATACAGTAATGCGTGTGTCACAGAACACCAAACGTAAAAGGCCAATGTGGTTTTAGAATAGCTTGAAACTGGATGTTTTATCGGTGGTTTAAGTGTTTTCGAGTGGAATACAGAGCATTTTTGCACTTGGCCATTTTGATCTAGAGCCCAAATGATTTACTCTTTATCTCCTATTTTTATAAATGTCAAAGCAACCACCAATGCTGTATTGTATGGTATACTACAGTGCATTCTCTCTCGATCAGATTATGTGAAGCTGTAGAAGCACAAGCCTCTCCCCTGCCTTCCTACTTGCTCACAGCCAGCAAGACTCCATAAATCACATGTGGATTTACTCGCAATCATTAAAAATATAGGTGGTTCAGATCACATTTTAAAACGGGACGCCTCTTGCAGCGCAGTCTGCCTTTCCTAAATGGCTGATGGGGGGACAGTGAAAAATGACAGCATCATGCTGCTTTGCAACCATAAATCATTCAATATCAATCCTCAGATGCGCAGCAAACTCTATGGGAGGAACTCTGTTTTTGGGCTCCTGGAGTCAGGGATGCAGTGCTTATTGAGACACGCAGATTGCCTGTCATAATTTTAACATTCAAGCCCCAACAGACAAATTCTAGACCGCATCCAAGGGATAGTTGACCCAAATATAAAAATTCTGTCAACATTTATTTAGCCACACCTGTATGACTTTGTTCTGTGGAACACAAAAGTAGATATTTTGAGAATGTCTCAGTGTTTTGTGTCTATACAATGGAAGTCAATAGACAGTCATACAGGTTTGGAATGACATGAGGGTGAGTAAATGATTGATATAATTTTATGTTGGGGTAAGCTATTATTTTAACAGTTTTTAACTAAAGCTCTCACTGATAAGTATTACAATATGGACTAAAAAAAGGAAGAATAAAAGAAAAAAAGAAACAACGAATCCCCAAATTATCGCTGCCTGATAAATTATACATTTCGACACAACCCAGCAGAATTTTGCCTGATTTGAATGAACGTTCAGAATGCTCGGGGTAACTCAGTATGTACTCAAACAATAAACAAATAGCAGAAATGAAGAAGTGATCAAATAAACGTCCCAGGGTGTCCCTACTTCACATCAGCTGTGACTAACCTCTTCACTGCACAAACAGCCCCAAGACAGGGCTGTTTTCCGAGGGTTTAGATTAAAATGATTCATTTGCCTTTTTTATCTCCCCCCTGTGATTCTGCATTTGGTAGTCTTTTATGCTGTCTCTGTCACTGAATAAACAAAGAAAATGCTCTATAAATCTCTGTTTTTCTCTTTCTCAGAAAAAAAACATAATTTTAATTAGGCTAGATTTTTTACAACTTTGAAATGAAATTGGGGTGAGCTTATAAAGATATCAATTAGATAAGCAGCGAAAATGTTAATCACCAATCGTCTTTTTATACTACATACTAAAATAGCCTCTTCGAGGCAGCAGTAATAGACTAGCTAACAAAAATATGTAGTTATCAACCGCTACACAAATTAACTAAGCTAAGACGAAAACTTTTATTTTTATAAAAAATTTAGTTATGCCAAACAAAACAAAAGAAGGTACTTGCTACTTTTAATTTTATATAAAAAGTCTGCTTTATTTGATGTAAACATCGACCAAATATTGTTTGGCCAGATAGGAAGATCTTTTGCTGCTAAGTGTTAATTTGTAATGCTTTCCTGGAGCTCAGTGGTAAGAGCGTGGTGTTAACACAGATCGTGGTTTCGACCCCAGGGGATTGCACATACTTAGAAAGAAATGTATAGGAAAAATCCAATGTAAGTCACTTTGGATAAAAGTATCTGCCAAATGCATGAATGTAAATGTATTGTTATATATGCACATTCATATAATTACTATATGATTTGATAATGAATGTTTATTAATAAATATTATACATAGCAATTACATTTAAATTATATTCATATAACGACAAACCTTAATATATATATATAAAGCATTTTAAAGTAATATTATCTTTGGATCTTATTGTAAGTCCATACAAATAATTTAAATTCAGTTGATTCTGTATTGATATAGTCAGTTTCTGCCTTCTCAAACTTTTACTGCAGTTGTGTTTATTCCTGCCTTGTAAATGTGTTTCAATTCATGACATTTGTTCACAATGATCTCTTCATCTCCGCACGTGTCACAATTTTCAGGTGCACACGCCTCACAAAATCTGAGTTGACAGAGAAACGTTTATACCAAGCGTTGTGCTAACAGCTGAACCAGATCTAAAGCTTTTTTTTTAGCTTAATACTTAAGTAAATGTGTCAAGTTATTGCTTAACAAAAAGTAGATGGACTCTTTTTAAAATATTTTTAAATATATCTGTAAAAATGATTTACCATTATAAAATGAGAATTGAAATAAAATACAATGCAGGGTGTCAAAAAACCAGAGCTATTGCTATGGATTCATAGGGAATCTTAATGAAGCTTTATTTGGTGGTAGAGAACGTTTTGGCTGAAAGAGGCTCTGTGGGATGGATCAGGTCTTAATCACAGCTGAAACATCTGGGAGCAAGCTAGCAGCACGCTAATGAAACGGCTAATAACCATCTCCTTCCTCTCGGCTTGCTCTGCACATGCGACGCAGACATCTCAAGGACGCTAGTCCTTCTGTGGCACACGAGCAGGTTGCTGTTAATTACTGATTTTTACTTGAAGAGGCACGTTTCTCGCATCACTGACAGAACGGAAACCACCATACCTCACCCTCATAGGGAGCGCAGGCAGCCGTAAAAGATGTGTGTGGGCGGCAATAGCTGGGTCTGGCACTTTATGAAATCACACTCTTTTTAGACTGCCAAGACATTTGTTAGGATTTTCGACATTTTAAATAGCAGTAATGGGGTGGGTTAGTGTAGTGGGTCAATAGTTAGTTGTACTCCAGTTTGAATCTAGTAATTATCCGCAAATCAGATGTCATTGTTATACTCATCTATTTAGTGACTTTAAGACTGATATTGAGGCCCAGTCTGGCTTCCACAGAGCAGCGCTTCACACTAAACTACAAACCCGTAAAAAAGCTTCATGCGGTGAAATCAGACTAGGCTAGGAGGAATAGAAGATGGGTATTTTAAAGGATGTGTGAAAATTTTTCAAGGGAAACAAGGGGAAATCTTCCACTATAATCACAAAGAGCAATTTGAAACAGTCTGGGAGCACCATCATATCTGCTGTTTCTTGTCTCAGAGTGAGGTGACAGTGACCGAGTCATCCTCTTGGCTCATTCCAAAAAGGTAATTTTACATGATGTCTAGTTATTTTGTCACACTATGACTTCTAGACCCAACGGGTCAAAAAGCTTTGTAACCAGTGCTCAAAGTGGGCTGGAACGTAATTGCTGCTTTGCTGTTAAGAGTACAGGGAATTATTCTTATAAACAATGACACTCTGTAAGGAATTCATCCCATCCGCCAGGGGGCTCCCTCTCCCCTTATGGACTGTCTCACTCTTCACAGACTTCCTGTTTTGTCTGTATTTAACCCAAAGCATGCAATCTTCAGCTTAAAACGCGTAACGGACAATGCTTAGGAAGGTACCTAGGAAGGTAGACCAGAGGTAGTTTTTTAAGGACTTAAATGGTAGAGAAGCTACACTACACTTAATAAATCGCTTTTGTGAGGAAACTGATGTTCATTTAAGGAATCGACTGCCTGTCCATTAATGTACAACATGTTTCACACCAAACAATACTTTGGTTGGAAACGATATGTAGATTTAACTCTGATAGATTTTTTTAAGAGAAGGCAGAGCAGCGAATGTTGCAACAGGCAAGGCTCACTTACGGCATTATCATATATTTAATATATTGAACGATGGCTTTCGGGTTTCAGCAGTTATGAGAAAACATGAACTTTTAACTGAAATATTTATTGACAATATGAACAAATAAATCCACGTAAACTGTGCAACGTCAACTGTTACCAACTGACGTAAAACTGTACTCTGGCCACTGACATTTTCTGATTGGTTAAGGGTGCCTCACGTGATTCGGGTTAGCTGTTACGCTTTTTCAGTTGCTAAGTATTACAGACCCTTCCATCTCTCTATAAAAGAGTATCTCTGTTTGCTTGTGCCATGTATACTTTGCAAAGTATTATCAGTTTAACTGCGTACCGAGCGTCTCACTGCGATATTTCATGTTCATGTCCACGATTCTTGTTATGACCATTGTGCCTGTTTATTGTATTACTGATTTTAGATTACCCTCTTGTTTTGTCGTTTGGTTGGACTATCTCATGGTTTATGGATTTACCTGCCTGCCCTGCTTGAACCCCATACTTGATTCATATCCACAGTAGCTTGTTTATTGGTACATTGTGATTACAAAAATGTTGTGTGTTTTAAGATTGCTAACACTCAAAAAATTGTTGTGTAGCATACTGCAGATCATGCATACCATGCTATATTACAAGAAACCCCTTAGTTTTAGAATATTTACAGTATAAATATATTTTTTGAATTTCCTGAAAACTTTGCATATTTTTTCACATTATTGTTATAATAAATTACGCTAAAAAATGTGTTTAATTATGCGGTACATTTCAGGTCGTAATCTAAAGCGTAAAATGCACTTGGATTCTCAACTCTCTGCATTGTCTTGTTCCTTACATGCTCTTTCTATCTCTGCTCGACAAGTCTGCCCTGTTATTCACACTAGACAAAGACTGTTAGTCCTACATGCCAAAGTTCTGACTTTACACATCTAATTTGTTGCATATTAATACAGTGTTAACGTAAAATGTGTTTACCCTGTTAGATAAACAATAATATTTATATATTTAAGCCCAATTAGACTATAATATACTTTGACACACACACACACAAGTGAACTACAGGCACTATTAATTTTGTGTAATCTTTTTCTTTTCACCTCCCCTTGTTCTCTCACACCACATAGGCAATCACTCACTCTTTATTAATTTTGATTCATACTGCTTTTACCAAACACATCCTTTACAAATCCTTGAGTGACTGTATGGCAGTGAAGTAAAATGCTTTTCCAGGGGTGTGAATGCACCCTCGAGAGGCTCTCCAGGCAGGCCAGACTTTCCAAATAATACAGCATCCAAGTTTAGCATGACTCTGACACATCAAACTGAATATCTGAGCGGATTATGAGTAATTTGCCTGGCTACTATAGAGGAATTCATCTGAGGCATGTGCCTGGCCCAAAGTTAACTTCCAGTCTGTCTTTTGTTATACTGTAATATAACTTTTATATATTTAATTTATCTTCATATTAATTTAAAATGAACCTAACATTTTACCTAGCGGCATTCATTTAACCGTAAATTTGATTTAAACTACTCAACAGTTATAGACTATTTGCGGAAGTCTACCTGAAGTTAAATTTGGGCCATATAACATTTGTTTATGTTGTTACCTCTGAAACAGTCTATAAGGCTCAACACATCGCGACAAGTTGAGCCATTTAATCAAATATTTAAACATGTTTTTTTTAATGAAACGCTCATTAGATCCCGTTGCTTCACTCTTGCACAAACCTATCTGCACTTCATTAATGTTAAACGCACAGAAGAAGAGCAATAGATGCACATTTTGTACCTATCAAGAGGATTAGCTTCGCAGATTACACATGTACTCGCTCAGGCATGCAGGACGCCACTCGCTTTTTTAATAAGGAGACGATTTGAAGTTCAGAAATCATTTGCAAGGTTGTGGCTGGTCCCCCAGCACTCTGTGTTGAGCTGCCGAAGTGTTCCGGTAAACAAATCTGTAATGATAAGCCTCTGATACATGTCTAATCCCCACTCTAGGAAACAATGACTGATTTATTAGTGATAGGCCGGATGCAACAGTACTCAGTGCAGAATATAAATACGAAGAATATGCTGTAATGAAGCAGGACTGCTTTAATCACTGCGGTGAAGTTAACTAATCTGAATGAAACCGGATCTGCTTCTGTTCCAATGACATTTTCCCGAAGTCGAGTTGACAGTCAAATGTTTGTGTGCTACCCCTGAGAAACAGCCATTTTTGCTGCACCTGTTTCTCTTTCTTTATCCCTTTGTGCCTTTCTTTCATGCATCTAACCTCTGCTGTCACTCTCTCTCACATGAACACAGACACAAGGTTGTATTTAGATTTAGTGTGTGCAGTGGATAATGATGATGATCACTGGCCAGAATCCTCAGGCATAATGACTGATCGCCGCTTTTCTCTTGACAGCTGCCAATGCTGTGTTTGCGCCACCCATATGCTTGTAATATTTTTCTTTAACTGCTTAATAGACGCTCCATTTATAGAACAAGGCAAAGGGCCCAAGTTAGTTCAATGAGAACGGCAAGCAGAGACAATAAACAGTTATAGCTGCCGGATTGTGACATATCGGACAGTCTTGTCTTTCAGTCTTCCCTACCGCCCAGTTGATCATGTTTGGATTGTTAAATTTGAACAAAATGATTTGATATGTCTAAATAGAGCTGTAACTTACTCAATATCAACCTGTTGTTTATAAAACAGTTGCATAAAAGCAATATCACACTCACAAATGTGCTGTTGTGCATATCTGCACTGCTGGTATTTCCTGTAGCCGGCTGAATCGCAGCCGTGCTGATGTGCAACAGCTCTTGCTCATGTCCCTGGAAAGCCACTGCATCACTGCCACGAATATTTTCATATATGAAAACGAGAAATATGCTCTGAGGAAGATAAATTGATCAGATTATTTGAGAAATGAAGCCAGATGTTTCTTTAATTAGAAAACTTTTCCTCTGGTCTTGTATGTAGCTCACTTGACTGTAGGGTATAATGTTGCTGCTTTTCAAACTGTCAATGCAAATAGATTTTTTCCCCCTGGGCAGTTCATGTATCTACTATTTTGTCATGACAAAAATAAAAACATTGTGTCAATAAAACTTTCATACAATAAAAGTAAAGCAAACGAAATGATGCAAATTATCTGTATATTATTTCTTTCTGTCTTCGTTTTTAGTCTAAAGATTTGCATAAAAACCGAGCAAATTGTAATATTACAACAAAGAAAGGCCAGGAATCAGTGCCTACATACCTTTTAGTCAGACAGTTGTTTTACAGTAACTTAAAAAGTAGTGTTGATACGTTACTTCCTTTAACCTCCATTTTCCCTTCTGCCTGTATTCCAGTTTGCCTGCCATTCCTCTTTATCTTTTTCTTTTTGTTCTCTTTGGTTTAGCCTCCTTTTGACTGCTATCTCGAGCAGATAGCGATGACCTGACCGGGGTTGTGTTATTTTTTAAAAGAGCGTTTACTGGTTCAATTATTTGGCTCTGGCACGCACACACAAACACATCTCAAGTGCCTTTCAGGCTGAAGCGTATAGAGTCATTCTGCAGTGGGATGTTGATTTTTTTACCTCTCTCTTCAACATCTCGCTGCTCTGAGAGGATATATTTTCTCTTTGCCTTTTGGTTTGAACACCGCTATGCAAATATTTCCTTTGCTTGTTGAAAATCTCAACATGGAAGACAGCCCGCCTGCTGCTTTTTTACACAGATCTTGTAAGACGAATGTAGGAAATGGTTAGACAGCTTACAACAGTTTACCCTGGCAGTAAAAAGGGTACAGCGAGGGTATTGGATACTGCTAATAACATGGTAGTTTAAGTATAATTTAGGTACTATCCTTAACCCATTTCAAAGAATACTGTAGTAGTAGTCCAATACATTAATACTCACAATATATTATAATTTGCCTCATTGGGAAAAGAAGAGAGAGAGAAACAAAGTTTACCTTTATGAAAGGAAAAGTTTGGTAGCAGAACAAAAGTAAAATGAAAGAGGATCTAAACTTCTGGTTTGTATGGTCTTCTGAATTAAAGTGATGGTGGCTAGATTCTGTCATGTCATCATTTACTCACCCTTAGGTTATTTCGAGCCTGTATACATTTCTTTGTTCTGTTGAACACAAAGAAAGATATTTGGAAGAAAGATTTTTCTGAACAAACCATTATCTACAACTTTTTACCCTATAAACTCTTTTTTGGTTAATAATAGTTAGTACGGTAGTTGTTAGGTTTAGGAATTGGGTAGGATTAGGGCTGTAGAGTATGGTCATCTGAACATGTTCTTTATAAGTACTGATAAACAGCCAATATGCCAATAATAGGCATGCTAATAACAACTAGTTAAAGGTGAGAATTGCTCCCTATACTGAAGTGTTACCTATTATGGTTACATTAGTAACATTACATTTTCTGAGAATTGTGCCAGCAAATGAGTTGCAAAGGTCTAGGTTCTAATAACAAATACAGATTTTACCGATTTCTTATTCTTTAAAAAACTATGAGAAAGGCCATCTGAAGCAATCTGAGGTCATCCTATAGGTACCAGCAGTGCTTAATTCAAATAAATAAAATATTGTAACTAATGCTATTACACTCTGGAATATTGGATTCCGATCGTTTAATGTGCTGTTCCGTCACTCTTCAACAACCACTTCCTGGATGTAAGTGATTTCAGAACGTTCATCCAGGCTACTTTACCGGTGCTCTTTAAATGTTTCACATAATAAAATAATAACTATTTCATCTTAAATCAATATTTCGTCTACAATTTCATACTTATTTGACAAGCAGCCGCGTAATAACCTCGGTTCTGCATCCGGTTCTGATCAGCTGTCAGGGTTTACTTGGCTGTAATGACCGACAGACTGTACATTATCACTTTACATTATAATCGTGCATAACAGAGAGTGAGAAATTGTCTTTCCGGTCTTTAGGAGGACAGAAAAAGCAGATTTGTTTTTGAATCAAATCTGGGTCCTACTGAACAGGGCTGTTTATTTTTGGTCTTCTCTGATTTTACCTTAGAAATCACAAACACACCAGTCTGAGACAATTACAAGTGCATAGAACTAGTTCAGAAGATAACCTGGAGAAAGAGTGTGAAAGAGGTAATCTAATGCAAACACTGAAAATTGTGTCAATATCATGCACAATCTTCAGAAGCATTGAGTTTATTTAAAAAAAAGTTTTTTCTGTAGCTCAATATTAAATATGAATGTTTTGTAGTCTGGGGAGAGCAAATTATATAAAGAGTAATCAAATTCCCCTGCATTATTAAAATAAAGTCGTTTCTCTAAATATTGGAACCTTTTCTTCACATTTGAGTAATGTAGCGGCAGATAGTAAGAAAGGTGCTATGCTTGCCCTAGCTTTGAACTCAATCTAAAAGCTTCAACTGCACCATAAGTTGAGAAATGAAACCACAAAAAGATCACTACCCTGTTTCAGTTGTTCTTCTTTATTCAACACCTGCCTAATAAAGCCAATTACCCTTTAAAATCAGTTCTGGCTCCTCTATCTCTGGTAATGGCTTGAGAGCACCTGTGAAACCGTCACCTGGTTCTCAGACTCTATGCCAGCCCTTTCCATTTTTCACTAACTCTCTCTCTGGGGAGCAGGGACTGCTCATTTCTTCCCTGGAAGCAGTCAGTGATGTGCCAATGGTTCTTCAATTCTTTGGCTCCATTGCCAGGTGCTAAAAGTAATCCCACTCAGAGCCATGCTTGAATTTTTTATGGGTGCTTCTACTAGACAGGTGTCCTTACGTATTTGATAATGCAAAGCTGATGTCAACTTTGCTGTGTGTAAAGAATCCTGTCATAAACTAAATTTCTGTATTAGACGTTTAAGGTGCAGTTCACCAAAAAATATAAATTCTGTCATCATTTTTTCTGTCATACATTATTTAATTTGCTGTTATGCTTGTAAATAGAAGACGATCTGAAAATGACCATCCTTTTCTTTAAAGTAAAAAGCTTATTTAGCCGATTTTTACATTTCTGATCATTCCAACATTTTATTATAGGTAGCTCGTAATGTCAGATTAAACTGTCAACCTTGTTATGGTCAACCCTGTTACCTTCTTGAAGACATAATTATGTTCCATCAATTACTGAAACATATAAATTTAGCACAAATAACACTTAAAACCACATTTATTTAAGAGAAAGTTTAACATCCTATGAAAATGATCAAGTTGTTAAACTGAAAAAGATACCGGTTTAACAGAATGACTCATTTATAGATTCAGTGAAGTCAGTTCCGTTCTAAAAAACAACCTCTGTATCCGGTGCTGTTCTTTCCACCCACGCTGTGGAGAAATCCATTCACCACCGTGAAATATGCATATAGTATTGAGAACGATTCCTGTCACATTCAGCCTGACCCATGTTGTGTTCACAGAAATCTTGCCTGCTTTTTCGTCAGTATCACAGGTGGTTGCTGAGTCTTCAAACTTGCTGGTAAAACGGACGCTTCACACGGTATACACGTAGGTTGATTGTGACAGTGTATTGGCAAATACACCGAGATCTCAACCTCAGCTGTTTGTTCAACTACAAGAAGCACACCAATCACGGTCAACCCTGATTGCCATCACAGAGGCGGACTGGCCCCGGATCAACAACACTATTTGTGCAGGCTGAGCAAGAAACAGCTCAGCCCTCTTACGCTTCACTTTTCATTTATCATCACTTCGGGTCGTTTTTTTTCCAGGTACCATGGTCACACTTCACTGAAGCAGCATTTTTAAAATTAGACATTTTGTCTTCATTTTGGATCCTTGATGTGTTGGTGCGTGTAGACACAATAAATCATCTTCTTATTTCCCCTCACATGAATCTAGTCTGGTAAACTTCAAAAATGTCCCAGCTGATCAGACTTCAGGTCTTAATTGATAAAGCGATTCACAAATAATGGGTTGCTACTTCAAATTCTCTTGTATCGAGCCATAGGCTAAGGTAAATCTGGACACAACGTGATCTAATAAACGGTAGATATATCGAAATCTAGAGAGATACAGTGTTTTTCTTCCAATGTTGCTTTATTGATACTGATATTGGTGAATGGTGACATTGCGGTTTATAGTAGCGAGATACCTAAAGGCAGGTTAGCTGACTGAATAATTAGATGAAGATCTGGATCTTTGTCATTGTTCAACTGAATCAGCTAGTATATCATTGTTCCTAATCTTTTTTAAAGGCATAGTTTAATAACACTACCTGACGCATTACATTCAGTAGTTGATATCGATAACTTTTAACGCAAGTGGCTATTATCACCATTATTCACTCAGCAGGATGCTACTTAACAACTTTTGGGTCAGTTCTATAGTGTTGTATTGTTGTGAATTAAACAAAATCAGGCAAGAAAGAAAACGGCTGTAGACATTTTATATTTGTAACATAACTAATATTTTCAATATATTTCAAATGGAAAATCTTTTTGAAGCTGGTAGCCGTGTTTTAGTACAAGGTAACTGTTTTAACCCTTCAATTTGAAAACAGTTCGTTCATGCAGTTATTAGTATATATTTTTTCATTTATTTGAAAAACAATTATTTCACTTATAAAACTCACTTTAATCTTCATTGCACTGATTAAATAAGTCATTTTTTTGTGACATTTGATGGAATAAAAATAACAATTACATAAAATATCAATATCAGCTATCAATTACATGAAGTATCAATTGTTGAATCAAGTCCAAAATGTTTTTGCATCCAAGTCTTATGGAAAGTCTTATACTGCTTAGTTAAAAATAAGATTTTGGACAAATTTGTCCATAATGTCGTTTTTGGGTTAAGCTGATAGACAGTCTGGAGCAACAAAAAAACAGCTCAAGATGGTCGAGATTAACTTTGAAACATGGTTCTTGGTTGACCAGGTTGGACCAGCTAATGACCACCTTGAACAATGGCCAACTTGAACCAGCTACAGTGTCATGTTAAACTGATTTTCCAGCTGGTTAAAATAAAAATTCAATGTGTTAACATATTTACAAATAAAAATGTACTTCACTATTTTAATCTTTCAACAGCCCTGTTATTTTAAGCCTGTAACTGCAGTTTTATAGGTTCAACAAACGCGAAATCAACATATTTTCCAAAGTACCCCCTGGAACCTGTTTAAATACACTCTGGGGAATCTCGGCTGTACACCATCAGCCCAGTTTATAGCCCACAGAGAATGAATCACTATATGGGTGTTTCGCTCACTTGAAAAATACAACAATAAATAATGACGTGCTAACCAGTAAATACGTGAGCAGAACAAAAAGAGAAGGCAGAGAAAGAGGTACGCTCACTAATTACCCCGAACATTCAGAAGCAGCTAATGCTATTTCTAATAGGGTGCTAAGCAAGAGAAAGAGGATGTGATGAGTTCCCTCGGGCCGGTGTTGCGGAGTGTCCTCTCAAGCCTGAGGGGTAAATCGGCAGTAGGTAATGGTGCTCTGATTAAGGCGGAATGAAGCGTCTTGAACTGGGGAACTCCACTTTGTGCTTAAAAGATACGCTTGTGATAAGGATTTACGCAGAAAGGGGACGCTGTCATCATTAATACCATCTAAAGGGTTAGTCAATCTCAGAGCCATCAGGATCGGTCTCTACTGATTTTGATGAATTACTGATCCGGCACACCTCTGTCCAAGCTACAGTCACAGTTATTGGCTTACAGATACAGTTTAACTCCTCTTGGAGGAATGAAAAGAGGAACTTAATGCATGTTTTTAACAGTCTAAGATGGTAAATTTTAAACCTGGGAGACACTGAACTGACATCAAAAAGAGGTGAAAAGCCCATTCAGTCAACGGTTCTTTAAAGAACCGTATTTTTCTTACCTTTTTAAAATATGAAAAACCTTTTGTTGCCGCAAAGAACCTTTTGTGAAACAGAAAAGTTTTGTGATGTCCAAGGTTCTATATGGAACCTTTTGAGTGTTTAAGAACATAACTTTTATTATTTCATTAAGACTTTGAAACTTAATATACAATGCATAATGGATACAGGTATAAAATAGTGTTCCTCTTAAACTAGCACCCCATCTTTTTCACCCCGTTTTGAGTTGCTTGCGTCAAGTTTGTATTATCTCTTGTTTTCGTTGTTTTAAATTTACTCTCACATCTCAGATTTAATCCAATCATGACAACTCTGTGAAGGAGCCAGAGGGGGGTCCAAGGTAGCACTGAACACCCCTGATATCAAATTGTCCACCCTGGGTGTCACCCCAAAATTTGATTTGCTACTTATTTTGATTGACATCTGATTTCACCTCTCGTTGAACAAAGCTTTTATTTTGACGTTTGGCAGTAGTGCTTGCACGTGACATCATCGCACACGAAAGTCAAGCGAGTCAGCGTTTATCGCTATCTTTACTTTTTCAAAAGGTTTTTGTGCGATTGATTGTAACGTTGCGAAATCAGAGCTTTCTTTTTAAAGACTGACTTATATAGAAAAGAAGCAAATGGATCGCTGCAATTTTTCAAATCAAATGGAATATTAAAAAGTACACGTTTCACCCACTAACAAAAATCACCCACTATATCCCTACATTAGTTCACTAATATTGTCCACTTTAAGAAGCGGGTGAAAACGAGTGAGTAAATTCAGACACTTGGTGGACTGGAAACACTACGGGCACCATCCTCTGCCAAGATGCGGGAATTCATTCACCACAAGCATTAAGATAGATGGCCAGCAGCTAGCCATGAGTTTACATCGGTTGTACACTCGTTATTATGATGCATCATGTGATGTAATGAGTGCACTCAATAACGTCCGTTATGAATTCGGACACCACTAAAAATGTATGTCCCCTCAAATAGTGTACTATATTAGGTTATAGGGGGCTTTTTCAGCCTAGGTGAAAATGAACGAATGTGGATGACAGCAGTATTTTTGCTCTGCCACAGCTTTGAGAATTACACCCATTCAAGTTTATGGTTTTAATATACTGGCCAATCAGAGGCGTTTTAATGATTCACCGGTGAAGAAAACCTGTGCTGAAGTGCTCCATGCTTATAATGTTGACCATTAACAACAGCGTACAGATACGATGTAAAAAAGAGATTAGAGTAGTCAGACTCTTTACTGTATAATCTGAAGCCATTTAGTGTTTTAGTGATGTGGGATGTGCTTTGTTTGTTTTCTATGTATTTCCCGTTTGGAAAACAGATTTTTATGTTCCTCAAAAGAGCAATAAAATAATTCTTAAATGAATCTCAGCTTGAATCGTGTAAAACGATCTATAATCGAAACTAATAATCAAGATTACAACATTAAGGGCAATAATCAGCATAATTGATTTTGTTTTTATCTTCCAGTCCTATGGAATGAGTACATGTCTTATCAGATATAGATACTCTGATCCACGTAGGTTTAAAGACACCTCTGGTGCTGCTTTGGTTCTGTTTAAATTACACAAGTTATCAGGGTTAAACTATGTTTTGAACATTTTCATTATTTATATTTTATAATTTACATAAAACAATTGCACACCGTAATGAGATTAATGTAATTCTAAATTTGTTTACATTTGTGACAAGTAAATCATCACTTGTGCCTCTAATCAGCAATTCTTGGATTTATTTATTTATAATTCGATGCCAGGTCAGGGTCACACACACATTTTCATGTCATGGTCTGTGGACCCCCTGAATAAGCCTTGGTCACCCCATGGTATACCCCATATACAGTATAAAACTCTAGCGCCGCCACTTTGACAACTTTGTTTTTATTCATTTTAGAGAAGACATGGTAAACTCTGGATTTTCAGGAATTTGTCCCACAACGTCCTACGAATACAGCCAGGATGTGTATGAATGAAGACTCACTCTCATGTGCGCTGGGTTCTTGGCTTCTATTTATAGTCGATGTAAAATTATACACAATAACACAATACACAATAAGTTGATGTCACAGTTTCTAGATTTTTTGCACCTTTTTTGTTTGTATTAAAAGTGAGCTTCAACGATTGTTTAGTTCCTTCTTTGTTTCATTGTGTATTGTAGATATAAGCTGTCACAAACACAGCAGAATGCAAAGCAGAGGGATATAAACACACTTACTTTACAGCTGTAAATCTACAGTAATGTCACAGAGAAGTACAACTCTTTTCAGCATTTACTGTAAAATAAAATCATCATGTTGATTATAATTCTGCAAATGGGACCCTTCTTGGTCATCTTTCAATCATGCACATCTAGGTATTTTAGTCTATTCAAGGCTTATATAAAACATTTCTTTAAAGAAAGATCACTTAGATTTGTATGTTTGTATAGTCGAACCTCCCATTCCTCTTGCTCGTATTTGCAGCTTTTTATAATTATCTCAAGCTGTAATTTAAGGTAAATTACATGATTTGAAAGACAGTAGTTCTGCTAAAAGAAGAAAGAAACACTGATGTCTGTTTTCTGTGGTAAAAAGTGTCTGCTCTGATCTGTTTTTATTGTTTTGGTGTCTATAGAGTTGTTCTTCAAAAGCTACAGACTGCTCCTAAATAGTGAAATTACCTAACCAAAATAAATGACAAATTACAAATGCCACTGGCAAAAGACGAGAATATAAATGTTAAACTAAATGCGTTATGACAGACTGCTATGAACTGCTGGGTCTGTACCACACTCTGACTAGAATTTCGAACAATGTCATTTTTTTGTACATCACTGTTTTAGGCATACTGGCTATCCGTTGTTAAGTTTCGTCTGTTCAATTCAATTCAATTTTATTTATATAGCGCTTTTCACAATTTGCATTGTTCCAAAGCAGCTATACAGGGGAAAAACGAAAAACCCAAGAAAGGGTAAAACACCCTACATGGTGTGTTATATAATAAATCCAATTATTCTAGTAAATAATATGTAATGTCAGCATCTCCTGGTGGTTTATTAAGCATATTTGCTTTAAGTGAATGCTTGGCTGAAAAGATGTGTCTTTAATCTAGATTTAAATTGGGCGAGTGTGTCTGATCCTCGAATAGTGTCAGGAAGGCTATTCCAGAGTTTAGGTGCTACGTATGAGAAAGCTCGGCCCCCTTTGGTGGATTTAGATATTCTAGGTATTATCAAAAGTCCTGCATTTTGAGATCTTAGAGAGCGTGATGGCTTGTAGTGTGATAGAAGCTCTGTTAGGTAGGTAGGGGCTCTGTCCCATTCATTTGACCACTTTTCTATTCAGAATATCGATAAATGAGTGATCATACATTATGTGCTTCATGTTTAATTTGTTAAAGATATGGTGTGAGAAGATAACCACTAGCCAGACATAAGACCTGCGAAAAGTCCAGAAATCAGAAAAGACATTAAGTTCTTTATAATGGCAACTTGAATACTGATTCCTGATTTTCATCCATTGAGTCTCTTCCGGCACATTCGCCCAAACAGACGTCATTTAACCTCCCAGGCTATAGATTCAAACGGTCAAATCGATAGCAATTTTAAAGACAACAGAGCTGTCCGCTTCCACTTCATCTAGCTCCAGCGTGAAGGGATGGCAGCGGACAATTTAGTGAGTGTCTCACCAGGAACACCAGGGCAGGGCAACAGGAGGAGCAAAGGCAAGACTAATGGTCTATTCTGTAAACTGATGGAACCTGGAGGGACAACCGCGTTGATGAATGAGTCTCTTTGATTCAGGCTGCTTTAAGTAGCAAAGAGCCACTGCATGTCTCTCTACACTACATCACCTTGATGTTTCAACTTTCAAGCATTTGAAAACATGATATTGACATTTATGAGAAAATGACATTTATTGCCTGATGATAATGAGTCCACGGGGAAGCATAGTGCATATTCAAAACTTACATTTAAAACAGAATAAATGTCTGCTGTGGTAGTACTTCAATTTTGTTCCAGCAGATCACAGTAGAGTATATGGAGGTGGTATTTAGTATCTTTACTTCTGTGGCACTTTGGTGGGATTCTATGGACACAGTAAAGGCCCTTACTGTCAAATCTGAAGACAAAACACTCACAAACATCTATGCAGACACACACACACACACACACACACACACACACACATGCAATTCATCCTGTACTCCACTTTCTAAGGCCAGACTAGATTGCTGCCTGAAATGAAATTACAGTCATTTCAGGCAAAACAGAACAGATATTATCTTCTTAGAATCATAGTATGTTGAATCCACCTCCTTTTCTCTCAACACTAGCGTGTAATTTGCTGATGTCTACGATGAGCTCGGGAAGACAAATGACAGCATACGACAACGCTGTTTTTCTTCTTCCTTTCTTTTTTAATTCAAAAGAGAACACAAGATGAAATGGCAGATCTGTGGGCTTCGCTTGAATATGCTTGGATTTGATAGTACTTTGTTGCACAAGCAGACAAAGTGACATAAAAGGCCAGGGCGGAAAGACAGGCTCGAGTAGTTTTAACCACAAATCACTTTATCCTGTCGGAGGAAGGTCTAAGAAACATGAATTATGGGGATTTTCTTTCCTGGTTATTATCGATCTATTCGAAAACACACACCACTAAAAGATTGTGGCTTACATTTCTAGCGGCTCTTGGAACTGAATAGCCAGTAAATAAAAAAGGCTTCATGTGGAATATTCGTGGACAAATGTAAAAAGCATGAGTGCTTTCTACTAATGCCATGTTTTGGTTGAATTTACTAATATCCAACATAAAATATAAAATAGTTCTAATCCACCCCCCTGTAACATACAAGTATAATTTAGCAATTAAAAAGCCTCTTTGATGATATTTAACCGCCCATACATGATGATTTCTGCTTGATGTTCTGTAACTCTACGGGATGCTAAACAGCTTATTGTTGTTTGCTTTTCTTTATTAACTCTGTGGTGCAATATATTAATTTCAATATAAAAATTCTCTGTAGAAAGTGAATATCTCCAGCTGAGTGAAGACCAGCGCACATATCATATTAGTGCTCATATATTTTAGGGTGGTCTGTGGGTGGGCTTGTATAAGATATGTGCAGATGGAACTCAATAGGAAGTTATCATAACGCTAACCGGACCAGTAAAAAGCCTTCTTGCTTTTAATACGTTCACAGCAGGCATGTAGTGTCTGCATTACAAACTGTTATGAAATGGCACACATGCACGCATATGAAATGGCGAGGCACCGTGACCCCATCATCGTTTATTTTTCAACCTAACTACTGAGGCTGTTCTGCTACATATAACTTCCCACAATTCAGTGTGCTCAGATAACATAAAACAAGGACATCACAAAGTAGTGCAGACCATAGACCCCTAGGACATCTTTCTTTAAAAATAGCATGTGACTCCCTGTGATGTTTAGTGTTCTGCTTGGGGCTGTTTGCATCCCACAGCATGCATTTGCATATAAACATGAGAATGATTACCGCATAGTGGCCTGCAGTAAGAGGGTGGTTGTCGGAAATGTTCCCTATAGAAACCATAAACTTTGAATTCTGCTGGATTAGCCTAACTGCATTATTTCAGCAAAACTTAAAGGTCCAAAAGGTGTGAATTTTTTTGGAGGATCTATTGACAGAAATGCAATCTGATATCCATGTCTTCAGATGTGTCTAAAGACCTCACATAATAAAGCAGTATGTTTTTATTTCCTTTATTACCATTGAATTTTTATCTACATACATCACGGGTCCCCTTACATGGAATTCACCATGTTGTTTCTGCATTATTCCTAAACGGACTAATTGTTGTAGGAAACGCGTTTTGAAAATATGTTATCTCCTTCAGCAAAGAAGCAAAAACGCTGCAACATCTTAATCCTCTGTCAGCCACCGAAGTGCTTCGAAAGGGATGGTTGGAGTGAGCCTTTGGTTGCAATTTGCGACCTCACCACTAGCTAAATTTCATACACTGGACCTTTAACTGTGCCAAACGGTAAGACAATATTTATTAACTTAACTTGGTTAGTTATTTAATGGTTGGCCATCAACATTTTAATATTATCATGGAAGTGAACTTGTGTATAGACCACTTCGCGTTTCATTTTTTATTTTGATTTGTTTATAAATCTTCCATTCCAGTATATTCATACATATGAATATAAATGTTCACTTGGTTGCATTTTTTCAAACGTTTGTGGACCAGCGTTGGACCAGTATTGTTTACTTCTTCCAAACTGGTCTTGACACTGCTTATAGAAAGGGGCGTATCTGTGAAATGACTTGTGTGGCGACGTGTGGGGGAACAAATTCCAGCTCCCTCCTCTGATGCGGGAGACACATTAATTAACACATGCTTTCATTTCAGGGCTCATTTCAGTGATCTAGCTTGGACTCACTGAACCTGCTCCTTATAATTTGTTCACATTCTTATGCTACGGTCACATATTGCTTATGAAATAATGCACTTTGCATCTGCTAATAGCTCTGGGATGGGCTGAGGGGATATGAAGATAATTTCGTAACCACCTGAATGCTTGTATGCATCTCTGTTCGTAAGTGGTGGCATTATACAAATACAACTATACAAATTCAACAAGCACATGTTATATGAATTTAATGCACATTTGTTCGCCTTCACTTACATCTTGTTTTCAGCTCCAACTAACGCATACCTCATGCACTTACTTGAGTTTTTTATCTGTATGGTAAGTGACATTTTAGAGCATCGTTTTAAGTGCATACAAGCATTTGAATATCAAACGGTGGGTGGAATTGTACACTTAAAACTAACATTTTGTGGAAAATGCATTTCGAAAAACAGCTCTTGAGTTATTGGTCTCAGGTTGAATGGCGCTTGTTCACTTGTGTGTCTATGAAAATACACATCTGCATTATAAACAGATCTAAAACATGAACAACAAAAGTAAGCAGATATAACACATAGAGAAAAAATAGAAGAATGGTGAAATATTAAAGGCTTTCCGAGGTGTTGACATGTAGCGACCTGCCGTAACCTCTTCTGTTCAAGCTGTGACACTGAATAAAAACTTGTGCCATCTCTTAAATATTAACCATGTCAATTGTTCCATTGTCTCTTATGGCACTGCATGACACTCAGATTTCCCAAAGACCACCTACACAAGGCACAGACAGAGTCTCTGAATACTTAACACCCACACGTGTCACAAGACAGAATCCTTGCTAGTGCTGCAAAGGCTTCTGGGTAACTCGTGGAGGAAATTATCACTTTGTACAGCTTTGCAATGTGTCGTTAATGCGAATCACTGTGTTTGAGCTCTGATGTTGAGATGTTAACATGGCATAAAGGAGGAGTGTTTTGTGTATATCAGTAGCGAACCCTCAGGGCCCTCTGTGATGACTTAAACTATCGTGAAAAATAACATTTAAAACTTGTAAATATTATTTTCAATAAAGGTCGGACGATTTTTCCTATTAGATATGCATATTTGACTTCCTGGATCGATGTGGAGAGTAATTCAAGATCACGGAGCAGTCGCAGTTCTGCGGTGTCATACGCTGTCTGCGCAGCCTGCGCATGCTGCAAGAAGTCCAATGTGTGCTTACGTCGGATGGGTTGCGCCTGCTTAGAGTGGCCAAGGCTCAAACGTTAGTGTTTATACAGTGTATTAGCCCTGATTTTATAAACAGACACGTGAACAACTGTAGTTTGGGGAATTTATTTTCGCACGGCAAATTACACTGTGTCAATGCAAATTGAATATCACCCGCACAGTGATTTATCACATCTAAGAGTCATTTTGGAAACGTCTTTTAGCATGTGTAAATTAAAACAGTATGACTGAAAAACATTATGTCAATACTGCAAGACAGAGCAAAAAAACTGAGAGATGTGTGTTTGGGATGGGGCGCTAGCCATATAATTACAGCTTACTGTATGCATTATATAAGAAGTTAGTACATTATTTGGGATGACAGAAAAACGGGGTTAACCGTGTAGTGAATCAAATTAGACTATTTATTCCTAGCAAACTGTGTATGTTGATAAAGAGCAGTTCATCCAAAATACCTTGTTGAACATCAAATAGGACAGGGAGTACCACAAAAGTCTTTGTTTTGTTATATGTAGGTGTCAATGACGGATAAGGATTTTCGACACGCCAATTTAAAAATACAATAAATAATAATATCAATTGCAGTTTTTCAAACAGTAAGAATGAGGCGTATACATATGCAGATTAAAAATGTATATCAAGTGATTTTAGGGGTTGGGCATAGTCTTTTGATTTATCTTAAAATAAATGTATTTCCTTGACATGCTCACAATTTGATTTAACAAATCAAAGTGTTTAGAAACAAAATATTTCCATTGCTTTGAGTTTTGGTGAGTAATCATCTAATATTTTTCTATAATTTTTTAATTAACAAACACTTTCATGAAATCACATACTGATATAAATGTTTAGATGTTTTTAAAATACCATTCACATTCATTCTCAGAGAATCACATTTCAGCCACAAAAAACTATCGATATTATTGGTGGCACCACATGATAAGTTGTCGTTAAATGTCATTGACCCATGCAAAGATGTTGTGTACTAATGTACTAACTTTATGGTACTTACGTATTTTTTTATTTCTTTTAGCCCCATTCACTGCATCAACATCCTGCTAAACATCTGCTTTGTGGTCTACGGGAGAAAACAAATCACACAGGGAAAATTTGGAACAACATGTTGATACGTAAATGAATTTTTCGATCTTACAAAAGAACCAACTTCTCATTTCTTTTTCTCTAACACATGCAAACTTAGGCTGTTAAACTAAGCACCCAGCATGAGAGACATGCTGCATTGACTTTTTAATTTAACAAATCCAAAATTGTTGCAAAACAACTAATATGGCCTCATCCATCTTTATCACACAACTTTACACAACTAAACAGCTGCCAACTTAATGACTGTTGATAATACCGCTGGTCGTCATGATTATGAAAATCAAAAAAAGCTCTTTAAAAAAAATGAATGGCTTCAACAGAAATACTTATCACCTATTACGGTGGTGAAGTAGTTGTTCTGAATGCTGCATATTTAAAAGATTTATGTGGAGCAAAGCACGCGCACACACATCTTTAGGCTTTTTCATCAGACTGCTGTTCTCTCTCTCTCTACTCCTTCGTGAAATAATTGTCTCTCACTTTCTCCTCTTGGCCAGAATTGTCTGACACTGGAGAACGATGAGGTATGACAGTCTAAAATGACGTTTTTTGCCTTGTACCTGTGAGACCGAAGTCACTGTTGCTTTGCGGTCGCTGTAAGATCTAATTCAATCCTTCAATCACGGAGCCTTGGACATTTTTATGGGCGGTCCCCTCTCCTCCAGGTCCAATGTACTGGGCCACAAAGTTAACAGCATAAATGCACCCGAAAACTGTGCTGAGCGCAGTTTGCACTGTGCAGTTCATTCTGTACTTTCAGCGTCACCTTGAAACGTCTCTAAAAATGATACAAAAATCCACTCATCTACAATGAGATATGTGCTGGATATATATTTCACCCATATTTTGATGAATAACTGCTGCTATGATCAATAGAAAATGTAAATAAACATCTCACTTTAATAAAATACCATTTACCGTCTGCTTCCACAGGTGGCAAAACACGTTTTGTGAGTGGGCAATGGTGCAATCTAGTTAAATTGTTCTTTACTGAAGTTAAAATGCCGATCGTGGAACATTTATTTCAGAGGATGCAACACAGAGAGAATGAAATGAAAAAATGGGATGAATTCAAGACGGTTAAAGATATTGTATAGATAACGGTGACAAATGTATCTCACAAAGCCACATGCAGAGTGGTTGTGCCAGGATTTTAAAAAAATACAGAGATATGTACGATCTGTTAAATTTATGAAGTATCAGTATTCATTTCTTTTCCCTTTCTCCTTTCATTTCTCCATACTGTGATAAGACCAAGAGACAGACATTTATGGTAAAGCAGAAGCGCTGTAGAGAGTTCAGATGAGTCAGGTTGGAAAATGTCAAGATAAAAAATGGAATATCCTGAGGTCCAGTGGTTTCTCCCGCTCTCAAACACACACCTTCTCTCTCTCTCACTGTCACTTTCCCAATCTCTCTCTCTCATGCACATACACACAGGGAAAGTGGTAGAAATAATCTAAAATAGGCTGGCTGCGAGCACACACGCACAAACTGGCATGCTTGCTATACCCCTGAGTAGAGCTGACGAGATCAAACTGGACTTCAGAGAGTTTCATTCTCTCTTTTAAAGCTCGGTTCCCTCACTCTTCCTGTCTCGCTCATCCAACCCTGCCCTTATAACAAGTCTCCGCAGCACTGTTTTTTAGAAGAAAGCAAAGCAATTGTACCCTGACAAACACTCGTCTATCTTGTCTCCAGCAAAAAATAAAAAGAGAGCGAGAGTGTTTATAGTGAAACACAGAGTGACCCCAGTCATGAGTGCTGTTTATGAAAGGACTGGCACTTGAAGAAACATCATGCTTTTTCATGCATCGGTTAATGGATGTTAAGTGGTAAATCACATCACCGCAGAGTATGTTCTTTGCATTATATATTAACATGTCTCATGCTCTTTGGAAAAATTACAGAGTTTAATGACCTCAATGGTGGTGAAAGAGATGTTACCAATTATTGCTCCCAAATTGGACATTGCCCTTTTTTCCATAGATGGTTTCAAAATGACAACATAAACGTCACTGCTAGGGATGTACCGATGTTTCAGCCACCGATATTAATCGGCCAATATTTGATTAATTTAACACATCAGAATATCCATTATTAATTAACTGCATGGAGGCAATGAGTTGCATGTCTGAATAAAACGTAGCAACAGTACAGACTTTATATAAGTTCATTAAAGACATGTTCAATGTAAAGTCAAATATGAGTTAAATCACTTTTTGTCTAATTGTATTTTTTATCTTGATTTGTGCCTCCTTTAAAATGTTAAATGGATCCAATTCACGTTCAGTAAAATGTATTTAATGCAGAAAAAACTAGCTAGTATGCAATTGACAAATATCGTAATTAGATGATAGTTGTTAGTTAATATTGGTATCGACCGTTACTTAGCTAAACGTGTCTCTCCAATATTTTGAATTTAGACTACGAAATGTCCTGTACGGGCATTTAAATGCGACAAACTACATGTCCTATTCAATACATTTTTATTTAGTAAAATGAAAATACAACAACATTTATCAAATTGTTTATTTAATACAAATATTATACTATAAAATAATAATTAATATTAACATAAATGTTATTTCATTAGAAATAGCCAAACACAAACAAAAAAATGAACGACAATCCAGATGTGCGTGTCCAATGAAACGGTCTATAGATGGTAAATTAAAAAAAATTACTATGGAAAGTCAATGGGGAATATTTTCAGGTGAACTATACCTTTAACACAGGGTCACTCTATAAAATGATCAGGCTATTTTTATTAACCCATGATTAGGTCAATAGGTTGGGTTACCTTATTTGGTCATGACTTCGAACCACCCATTATAGCTTATCTGTCCTTTTTCAACCAAATGACATGTAACAGGTTAAAAAAAACAGCAATTTTTAGAGCTCTGATCATCCATCATTACTAGAGTACATCAGTGAAGTGAGTATTGGTCCGCACCTGTCATAATCCATCATAATTGTCTGTGATGACATAGCAATAATGAGACATCAGTGCTTAACTGCCGTCATTAGGAAATGTGTTGTGCCGCACACCTGAAACCTGCACTGACTTAACAAATGCAGTTTTGCATCTTACCCGCAATGCCATGTTTCTGAAAACTGCTCGAGTTTCTAATCATCTAGAGTTGCATAATCATCACTTTACACTGAGGTCTCTTTGCTGGAAATCCACTCATTACAGGATACACACACAGCTGACAATCCGATAAAAATGATTTTTCAAGCACCGCTGCTCATTGACCATTTTGCTTGCAGAGCCCACAGATGGCCTGTCATTTTAAATGCGTCAATTATGATGTGATTTCCCATAACATCCAGCTACAAAAGTATCTTTAAATAAGTCACGCAGATGTTGGAAATGCAAATTGAAGCAGGTGTTTACATTCAGAATGACTTTTCATTCCGTATCTGGTGAAAAGAAGGCAGTTGCTTTTGGAAAAGTGGGTTATAGAGAAAGACATTTTAAGTTTGTCAGTGCTTTCTCCCATGTACATTTTATTTCACAGCGTGAATTTGATCCTGCGACTGTTACGAATAACCACCAGGGGCAGTGTGAGAGTTGAGATAAATAAAATCTAGAATTGCTTTGTCACCGCTTTCTATTACATTGTACGTTACACCGTGCATATCCGCCGTTACCTCAGGGGACAAACCACAGATACGTTATCCAGACATGAATCATAAACTTCTACATTATTATGCATTTATATTCCATTCAGAGCCCGTAAGGAATACCCTTTACACTTGCCTTCCGTTTTTTTCTATAGCCTGAGTGATTGTGGTGGATTTTAATGGAGCATTTCAGATTGCAGGAAGAATTGGGTGATTTAGGCTTCATGTTCAAAAAGACACTGGCCTCTTTTTCACACATCTTTAAGCTACCACAGCCACAAAAGCTTGAGAGAAGCCAAGGGAAAAAGACTAAATAAAAGAATGGAATACAGAGCAAAAAAAAACAATGGTAAAGTCTTAAATAATACTGAAGAGAAATTATGGAAAACTACCTTTTTTCATTCTTTAAATGATGGATATTCTAAACACAGAAAACAAAGGCAAATGTTTGTTTATGGGGCCATTTAATGCGGTCATTACTTGATCACTGCCTAAGGTCCAATGGCAAAAAACCAAAGGACCATGAAATGTGAAAGTTTTGTCCTATTGAAGCATAAAGTGCATTCGCCTCCGGTTTAATGATTCACAAGCACTATTATAGGGCCTGAATTTGATTCTCAAGTTGATGAGTGGATGCATATGAAAAAAAGCTAATCTTTAAATCTATTATTATTAAAAATGACAGTTAGTTTAGTGTATATTTGTGTACCGGAACACTTTTGACCTCAAAACCATTCGAAAAAAATTATAATTTGTGAACCGTGAAACTGTAAGAGCGCGTTCCTGACGCACTGAATATCAGTATAACAGTGAGGATGAAAAGCCAAGCTTTAAATTGGCTATCTATTCAAGCAAAGCCATACATGCAGCAAAGGACTAGGAATTATTATAATTTGAAATTATAATAGAGCCGTGCATTGAAAATCAATGAAAAATGTGAAATTATTAAATTCAGACAGATGCATGGGTGCATTTCAACAAGAGATGTGGTCTTGAATATTCTCTCTAAAAGGAGAGCCCGTGTCTCTAATGTGGTAGCAGTTGAGGTTTGGAATAACAGTAAATTGTGCTGGTGCTTTTCCGGTAACTGGATTGGAAATTGAATGTAATATAATCACTGTTCCTCTATGTACCATGTGCTGCAAGTGCTTTTACTGTACACTGAAACAGTTTTTTTCTCAAATTACTCTGTACTTCTGTACTTTGAAGTCTTTCCAAGGCAAGTCTCAGCACTCCCCTTTGTTCAAGAAAAAATACATTTTGCCTTCTGAGGAAATGAGGACAAGGTTTTGTAACTGGCATAAGTTACAAAACCTTGCCATAACTTATGCAGTCAAATTTTATATGCACGAAATGTGGTTGGTAATTTAATTTTCCATTAAAAATGCATTCAGATATTGCATTGATTTGATAAATTAATACAACATTCCAAGTCTGACAAAACCTTGTCAAGTTCTATCATTCTTGCAGACAAACATTTTCAATGTAGGCTATGTTGTGGGTGTAAATTCTGTTTCCCACCAGATGGCTGTAGTGATATAACAACACCCTTTAAATAGCTGACACTCAAAGGGTGCTGCTAAAAATAAAATGAATGAAAAATATAAATATCAGTAAGCAGTCTGTGTAAATATGTTCACTCTCAAAATGGATGTTTAATAATTACACATTTTGTTTTGTGTTACAGAATGTGTACACATTGTGAGTCATTCTGTGTAAATACCATGTAAATAGAACAACACAAGATTTGAGAGTTAAAAGTAACGTATGACTTTCTCACGTAGAACCCAAAACAAGTTATTTTGAAGAAATATCATCTTTCGTGTTCCGTGATATAGTGTTATATAAGAGATTTTTTGAGTTTTCATACTTTTCCATTCTAACTCTCATTAATGTCATATTCTGACTGAGGCACACTTTATGTTGCTTACATTGTACGCAGAGGCTACATCTATCCATCTGGTAAAGTTCCAAGTAGAGATTATAATATCTGTGGGTGATCTGCAGTGACAGATGCTTCATGCTGCGGTCGGACAGTATTTTGACACACACATATGCAAAGAGGATTATTCGGAAAAACATTTGCATACCGTAGGCCTATATACAGAACAATGCACACTCCTCGTTGCTCTTCTCAAGGATACATGCTGCAGTGCTTTAATTGGAAAAATAGATGGCGGTGTACAGTGTGTGTTTACATAAATGATAGAGCGAAGCTAAAGCTGCAGGCAGCACGCTCGCTGCCACCTGAAATATTGGCAAGTCACATAGAAACACAATATTGCTGGAGCATGTTAATGTGGGGAGACATTGATTACAAGCTTTTATACAATAAATAATTTAAAGTGTATAAAACAACTTTTTCAAGCTTGTAATTCTCAAATCTACTCCCAAAGTCTTGTACATTACGAAAAAATGCCTCCATTGAAACATCATAAATTCAGCCTTGCCCTCACTCAAGGGAGTTTTAAGTGCTGGTATTGTCACTGAAGAAAGGAGGCTGATCTACATTTGACCGTCCCACAGTCAGGTAAAGTTCTGCCTCTGTGGGCGCAAGACGCATTGGCAGACGACATTACAATGCTATTTCAGTGCTGGAGCACGTACTATAGCTACAGCCAACTCGACTGCCACCCCTCCAGGGCCCTGGAACTTTTTAATATAATTAAAACAGGCTGAGAGACGATTTGAAAGATAAGGTCGCCACGGGGAAACGGAGGAAGTGCTTTGCCAATGTGGAACTCGTCCTCAGCGTTCGCAGCATTATCAGCCACTAAGCACATGCGTGCAGCGGAGGGACAGAGCCACCAATCGTCTGACATCTTTGGAGAGCGGATGGGACTCGCTGTCGGTGGTTGAGGTGTCGTGACTGACAGGGTAATTAATCACAGCGTTTGGACAGACAGAACCACAAGAAGGCAACTTCTTCAGTCTTTAGCAGTAAACTGTTTGTTTGACAAAAAGGGGGCTGCCAACATATAGAAAACAATGTTGGCACTACATTTGTGAACGGTGTACATTTGTAAATCCAATTTTACATGTATTATCAAAGAACTTTGTGCATCTGTTCCGAATTTAGAGAGCCAAGCTGTTTTGTTTCGCTCTACCCTGCTGAAAAGACCCGTTTGAACTCGATCCAAGCCTCAGCAGTTCATGCTGGTATCCACATTGGTCACCAGCAAAAAATTACCATCAACCAGCATTGCCTTAATAAAGATGGTTGGTTGGCCCGGGTAACTAGTTAAGAAGCATGCAAGGGACACAATGACATCATCATCCAATGCTGGAGACCTACATCCAAAACATGTAACATACATCCAACATACTGTAAAATCAAAAGATCTGAACATTTTATTTCTTTGCATCTCATTTTCCTCTTAAAGTGTTTTAATGAGGCTGTGGTAAGCCGTTCATTTATGTGGACATTACTTGTCCCATTTTATTCCAGGACTCTATCAGAGAACAAAGTATTACATCAGTTCCAGCTCCAACTGGCTTGAGTCCACAAGTGTAGCCATGTGCTTAAAATGTTTTATTCTTTCCTCCAAGAACTGATAGAACATCATATTCTGTGAGCTAGAGGAATCATTATTGTTTACTGGGCTTCAAGCAAGGCTTATCCATTAACTATTCTGTAAAAACAATATGGTCCAACAAAAGAATGACCATAACAGAATACAGTCGTGGCTTACGATGAATGAAATGAATAAATACAATCTCCTGTCTTCAAACTACTTTCTGTGAATCTACATAAAGAAAAGCTTTTTGTGTCAGTGTGTTTTGTTTGTTTCTTGAGATAGATCACTTGTAACTGTCGATGATCATGTCTTTCTATACTGTATACACACTGAATATGTACATACAGCCATGGAAAAAAATGAAAAGACCTCAGCAGTTTTGCCATTATTCCGTATTTCTGTATTCTTGCAATTCCAGTCTAGTGTCTGTTGAATTTCCAAAGAAACAAACCTCAGGAATGACAAAGTCACCAAACAGGAACATGAAGAGTGAGAGAATACAAAGACGCATGAAAGTTATGAAAAAATATCTGGCTTAGCATTATATATACATTTTGTACTGATCTTAACATACATGTCAAAACCTTAGTATTTTCATTTTGCTATTTTGAAATAGTTTGTCACATTTAAATTGTCTGCAAATAAATGGAAATAAAACAAAACTTTCATTGGAAATTTGGGAGAAATGTTGTCGCTAATTCACAGAATTAAATTAGTAATTTTACTTAAAGGTCCAGTGTTTGAAATTCAGCGGCATCTAGCAGTGAAGTGGGGAATTGCAACCACGGGCTCAGCCCATCCCTCTTTTGCAAAGCACTATGGCAGCTGACAAAGGACAGCTGCACATAGTATGTGCGTGTTGACATTGTGATATGGTTTGTGCTATTCCACAAACTCATGCCCAGATGACAATGACATCCAGTCACAAATATCTCTGAGGCGAGAGACATCACAGAATATTCAGTGACAATGAGAACACTGCGAAAAAAGGTAATAGTGTGCTGTGAGAGGAAGGGCTTTATAACCCTGTGCTGTTTCCTTTCGAGAGGACGTCAGGAGGCACATCGGTCTAAAAAGCTGCTGCAAAGTTTCCTGTGTGGTGGATGCACCCAGCAGGCTTTTATTTATCCTATTTTTCCTGTTAACAGAACTATACAGCTAACAAAGATGAATCCTATAGTGAAACTGATGTTTCTGATGTTTTAGTATAGTGTGTGTATACGCAACTGCATATAGTGTAGCATAAATATATAATGCATTCAAGCTCTAATATGGCAATACTGTTAATATATTTTTTATAGACTGGCATGAAAGAAAGCCGGCGGAGGATCTTTTGGGATTTTTAAAATGCAGCGAAGGCTCTGAAGACAGAGATGGCGATGCTATGAGATTTCAATAGACATGATCGCTTTACATTTTAGGGTTGTTGGAGGTATCAAAGCACTCATATTGTATACACAAACCAAGCGAATCAAGAATGAGATGAGCAGCTACATTCACCATAAATTTAAGCTGAAGCTTAAGAGTTAATTGCTATATGGTTTAGAATAACCAAATTTCTGCTTTTTTATTAACTGAAAGAGACCTATAAAAGCTTGACATTCGTGCAATAGTTATGTCAACAGTTCATGAATGAAGACAGAATCATATTTAACACTCCAAACAGTACTGACAACCGTATTCATGTTCACAATCTGAAACACCAAACTATCAGGCAACAATGATCATCTTCATGTGTAAAATCCACTTATCATTGTTTTTTATGTTACCATCATGTGCTACCCGGTCATCCTCTGTGGTCATTTCTAAACTAAATACCATTACACTGCTATCAAGTTGGTTTCTTTTAATGTTAAATATGCATACACGCAAATCCCCAGAGTATATACGCGACTATTTGTGTGTGTGCACGCCCTGTCACTTCTCAAATGAATGGTACTCATAACAGAAGAGTCATAACCAATTCTCCTCCACTTGCTTGTCGGGTGAAGAAATTGCTGATGCTCCAGATTTCCAAGGTAAAGAGAAGATTAATTGTGGTCTGCTGGCGTGTCCCGCTCCATACAGATTTAAGCCGAAGATAAAGCAGCGCTTTGTTCACGTCAGATTTAGTTCTATGTGACAAACACAAGATAAGCCATAAATGGCAGATCAGCGTTATGAAGGTTTCAACCTTTGGGATGTTTTTAGTTGTCAAAGTGAGAGGATTTATTGGGGCTCTGCCCCAGGTTTAGATATTTGTCTCAAGGATACACATCACAATAAATAAAAGCTAACTTCATCTTCATCAGCTTTATTGGAGGTAATAGTATCTTCGACCATTATGGGCCAAAGGCATAGATGGCATAATATATATACAATGGTTCTCGGTTCATGAATTTACAAATATTTCACGCTGAAATTAAATTGGTTTGTGTTTCATGAGTGAAAAAAAATAGAACATTCAAAGTTTAGAAAATGATTGTGTCATGTTTATGTATTTTTTATAAACCTATTCCAAACAGACTAATTTCCTCTTTTAAGAAGACAGAACTGCAGTAAGCTTTAGAATTTCAAAACAAAGAACAAACATTCACTGAAATAAACACTTGATTGATAATCTCACATTTTTGGGAAAGCAAATGCTGACCCTGCAGGCACTTTCACTCAGCACACTATTGATTTACAAAGTTTTCAACGCATAAACTGCAGCGTGTACTTTTGGTGATCATTATAAATCTGCTCAGATACAGAGAGCCGTAGGTCAGATGTGCTGTTCCGCACAATTACGTCAAACAAGTAGAGCCTCACAAAACCAAACTATCAATGTGCATTAAAATCTAAAATGTTCAACATAACATCCGGCAAATGGTCAGTTAAAGGTTTTTCTTATGGTCACATGCTTAGGTGAGGATTTTTGTGTGTGTCAATTAAATCCTCAATTCAGTAGCTGGCAGAATGTAGAGAATGTAGGACGCATGTGCCGAAGTTAACTTCTGGTCTGTCATGGTTAAAATATAATAATTATTCTTTTTATTTATATAAATATTTGATTGTATATTAAATGTATTATAAAATTAAAAACTACTCAAAAATAATTGATTTGGGCTACATGACATTTGTTTATTTTGTTAGCTCTGAAACCATCTATAGACCACTTTAAAATATGTAAACATAGCTGGTCCAAAGCTGGAGAAGAACACAGAACTTCTTGTTTTAGTTCTTTAACCCTACATAAATGTTTAAACAAAAAACAAGCAACAGAACATTTCTAACCGAAACAAAATGTTAAACAAATATTTTTAAGATTTAACTTTATTTGTAATATTTAATAAATGAAACCTGGGTGCTTCTGTACCAGTGTTTACATCTTGCAAAGTGGTCTATATAAGACCATAAGTATAAGCAGTTGCCTGGATGTTTGTCCACGGAGGGAGACACTGAGTTTGATTGATGAGGTTTTCTCTCTTCCCCTGGCTACTTAATTACCCAACCCACAGTCAAACACGGTGTGCGATGACTCTACTCCACACGGTCAAAATAATAGAAAACCCGGTCATGAAAATCTGATGGCATACTCAAGGCGTAAGAACAAACTCACAATCTTAAGACAATAAACACTTCAGTAGTACATCAAATCACTACAAGACACACCACGACTAAATTAACAAGTCTGATTTACGTCACCCTTCAATCTCATTTCTTATGGTCACAGACGTCCTATTTTTGTGGTTTCTGCATACAGATGACACGCTGAAATCGCTAGCTTTAGCCCCGAGCTTGAGTTTGTTAGCGGCACGGATGATTTCCGCTACACTTTTAGGTGCAGTTGGCAGGGCATCTTCCCCTTTGCATTCGATTAATGTTGCCATACGATTTAAATGCTGACCTTATCCAAACTGACAAATGGGCAATTCCCCCCTCCCCAATCACACGCGCATACACTGGCTAGATTCTTATTTACTGCCTATTTTCCAAATGCCACATTTGTTTCTGTTTTCACCAAGGACTGACGCCATCAGCTGTGAAACATTTTTCAGATGGGCTTCACCCCCGAGTGAGTCGCGGCGGGCGTACACGGCCCCATTTTCACGTTTATCTTTGTGGGTCAGATCTGACGTTCGCCAGCTTTCCTTTTTCATCATGCCGGTTTAGCGCTGAAGAGATGAGGAAAAATTAAACCCTCAAACACTGGGAGAGTTATAGGGTCATTTTCGGCTTCTCTCTCCCTCTCTGGCCCAAATTTGACCCTAAGACATCATAGTCCTAATCGGAACCTGTCCCAAATGATGCATTTGATGTGAACTTATGGTCTCGAGATCTCGCAACAGTCACTGTGAGTGTGATGTCCATGAGAGCGTAGACCATCTTATTTTTTCACTTTATGATTCAGGAGGGTGCTTACGAGCACTGCTTGTGTGCTTCTTTAAAGTTTCTTTTTGCCAAGCAAAAACTGATGCAGACACCGGACTACTAACCCAGCAGGACTCTTCTGCAAAGTAACATGACAAATTCAAAACAGCCTCTGCTGCTAAAAATACATTTTTGAGAAATGTCTTTACAAATTTATCTAGAGAAAAAAAATATCAAAATGTTAACGTAAGATATAACAAGATGTAACACAAGATATATTAACCTGAAAACAAAAATATATATCTTACCTCCCTGAAAAAAACAACTGAAGGCAAGACTAATTTAATGTCAGCTCTCATTTCCCTGGGATACATTTTGATAAATATTGAAATATGATGTAACTTATAATAAATGTTATGTGGTTTACAAAGTTAATCTGTTAATAATACTGGAGCTGAACCTAAACCGTCAAAGTGAATAAACTAAAATGTCACTATGAATAATGTAAGTGTATCTAGTTTTAAAGGTCCAATGTGTCATTATTTGGAGGATCTACAGTATTTACATAAATGCAATATGATATACATAACCACGTCTTCACAGGTGTATAAAGACCTTACATTATGAAGTGTTATGTTTTTATTACCTTAGAATGAGCTATTTTTATCTACATCACGGGTCCCCTTGCATGGAATTCGCCAATGATGATTCTACAGTAGCCCTAAACTGACAAACGATGATTAGTAAATACATTATTTCCTTCTGCAAAGAACCGAAAACGTGACGGCATCCTAATTCTGTGTCAGCCACCATAATGCATCGAAAGGGAGGGGTGGAGTGTGCCGTTGTTGCAATTCGCAACCTCACTGCTACATGCGGCACAGAATTACATAAGCATAAGAACATAAGCATATACGTATCTGTTCCTGTCGTATCGTATCGTATTCGTGTTGCATTTTGTATTGGAGTTAAATCTCTGTATTAAAGCGTATTAAAGTGTATTACACTATACAATATGCTGTGGACTTCATGAAAGCAAAAGACTTCTGCCCTCGTCCTCCACCTCCACACTGTATCTTCACCTCTCCCCGGAGCTACAGGGAGTTTAGTCCTCCTCAGGCCTCTGAACTAACCATTCTCTGCTCCACAGACTTCAAAAGGTCAAGCCTGAGTCTCCCACGGTGTATGTGTGCTTTTCTGACCCTTTGCATGTGTGTGTAGCATTACTCTCTCAGGATTCCATGGGCAGTTCTGGGGTCAGTAAATATGCAGGGCTTAGCAGTGACGCCTGTGAATGCATGCTGTTTTTTGCGGATTATACGTTTTGGTCAAATATTACAATGTGATGCAGTTTATAAGAAATGTTGTGTTGTGAGTCATGTTTTACAGTAAGTAAATCTATTCTAATCTAAGTGTTACTCAAGCTGAAACTTACCCTCGTATATGGTCAATGTTCAGAAACGGTTCTTTGTAAAAATAAAATAATAATAATAAATAACTTTTCATCTGATTCCCACTATATGAACGTTTCGTGTCATTGAGGTTTTTAAGTTTGTTTAGAAGTTAGCAGGAAACAATATAGTTATGAATATAGCTTTAGAGTCGCCACATATGTCTATGGCCCAAAACTGATGTTTTTCATCCGTACTGAAAAAAAACCAGCAGGTCCATGAAGGGGTTCACCCAAAAATGAAAATTCTGTCATGATTTACTCAACCTTTCAAACCTATATGACTTTCTTTCTTTCTGCAAAACACAAAAGAAGATGTTTTGGGTGAAGGTGGTAACCAAACCTCACCGGCAACCATTGAACTGTATTGTATGGACACAAAACCAGTACAAGTGAATGGGTGCCAGTTAACAACATTCTTCCAAATATCTTCTTTTGAGTTCTGCAGAATAAAGAAAATCATATAGGTATATATAAAGGACAGAAATTTGACTGTCAATTTAATCTCTTCAGACTAGAATACAGTTTTATTAATTCAAGTTTTTACTTTGTGTCAGGATAAGTTAAACAGCTAAACATGCTTCTATTGGAACACTAATTCATTTCTGCTGTTAGACAAAAGTCTGACACATCTTCATTATAAAACATAACTGCACATATAATCGGATGCCCTAAGCAGGAATGAAAACACAGAGGTAAAGAAAATATCATGAAACAAACTATTATTCTGAGGTTAAGCCCAGGAAACTCAACCCGTGCATGCTTCCCTTGATCAGCGAGTGTAAAGCCATCTCAAAACCTCCCTCTCCCAACTCCAACATGGGACCATACACTGTAAAATTCCATGAAATTTGAATTTATCTGCGCTTTATTTTTGCTCCCTCTCGTGCAGTCTGGTATTCACACACTGTGATCCAGCCAGTGTTGCTGAGACTGAGAGCTCACGGTGGGCTGCGCCCTCTATCCAGTGTGTCCCGTGATATTTGAAGTGACTGACTGTGTGCTAAAAGGGTGAGACTAAAAGGAACCAAGAGATTCTGTCCCGCTGCTACACAAGCTGCCGCCACAGAGCATTGGATCTGCATTTCCACGTCCCTCCCCATGCATAGAGATACAGTATAAGCCACCTGTCGTAGCACTGACATCTTTATTTGCTGCGAGGGAGGGAGAGAGAGAGAGAGAGAGAACCAGAAAAAAAGTGCACGCCTGCAGTCCGCACACAGTTATAATCACTAAAATGCAGTTAATGTATGTATGAGTGACAGTATAGTTATAGTTTCATAACCAGACTTTTGATTTAAAGAAAAAGAGAAAATAAAAATGCATTATTTACTCACCCTCATGACTTGACCACTTTAGTTGAACACAAACAAACAATTTAAAAATGATCTTCTTATATTGCATTGGAAATATTGAAGCTCAAGAAATACATCCATTCATATAACAGCAATCCAAATTATGTATTTTTAAGCAAAACAACACATTTGTGGGAGACAATGATAACTAGTTTGAGCTTATTTATTGAACTGAGATGTAAATACATTGGGTGGCATGTGGATAACAATCTCATTGGTTCTCACATGTCTTGTGATATGTGTGTCATATGTGTCTGGGATAGAATGAGGGTGAGTAAACTATGAGACACTCTCACAACGGTGGTACCCATTGACTTCTATTGTACAGAAACAAAATGCAAGTCAAAGGGAACCGCCGTTTTTCGGTTACCAACATTCTTCAAAATATCTTCTTTTGTGTTCTGCAGAAGAAAAAGTCATCCAGGTTTGAAATGATAAGAGGGTGAGAAAATGATGACAGCATTTTCATTTTGTGGTGAAATATCCCTTTAAGCACGCATGTTTGCCTGCACTGATAATGTATTACACAAGCCCAGTAAAAACCTGACCCAGTTCCATCCAACACAATGCTGTCTCTTCTTCCAACACACAGCGCAGACACTCGCACACACCACTACATCAATAAATCATAAACAAGAAATAAATAAAACATTAATTCCAAGCTTGCGGAGAGCCGCTCACAGTTGGCCAACAGGAGCCTCTCTCGCTCTGACTCCTATCTGCCTGGGCTTAATTAGGATTCTCATATTTCCACTGAACAAACAAAGGAAGGGAAACGTAGCAGGAGTAAAGCAGCAGGAGAACAGGACACTCTTAGTAGGTTACACCTCCCCTCGTGGGTCAAACTTCCACAGTTTAGAGTCCTAATAGCAAACTGGTGCAGGGAAGAAAGGAAAATAAAGGAGGAACAGAAATATTTCAACAAGCCCTGCTAACACTTCTTAAAGCTAAAAATCTGTAACCCCAGGCAACACTCTAATATCAGTATTCCTGTCTGTTGAGGCCAAAATATTTGGAGCATTATTGTCAATGTCAGGGGCCGGTTTGACATGTTTGTTATAAGTAACATATTTGAATAATATTAGTAAAAAGTGTAGTAAAATTTAAGCTGTCTTTACTTGGCAGTTTAAAGGGACAGTTAACCCAAAAATGAAAATTCTGTCATCATTTATTCACCCTTATGTAATTTCATACTTGTATAAATTACTTTGATACGATGAACAAAGAGAACGATTTTTGGATGAATGTTAGAAATGTTCAGTTGCGGAACATCATTGACTACCATGTTAGGAATAATTGAATGGTAGCCAAAGGTTCGCAAGAACTATTTGTTTTCCAAACTCTTCAAAAGATATCATTTAAATGTGTTCAACAGAACAAAAAAATACATGTATTTTTACCTACTATGGCAGTGGGTGAAGTCAAAGAACTGAAAATTGCTTCATTCTTCCGAATATCATTCCCTGTGTTCATTTGAACAAATACATTTTTACAGGTTTGAAACAACCTGAGGGTGAGTAAATGATGACAGATTTTTCACATCGATGAACTGTCCCTTTAAGGACATATATTCTCACTAGTTGCATGCAGTAGCAACACACTTATGATTCTGTGTTTTCTTCTGGTCCTCTAAAAGACATTGTTTTCATCGATTTAAGTGAAATCCTTCAATAAACAAATTGGCTTTCAAAATGCACATATCAAAATCACTCAATGACTGAATAAACTAACGCAGCATATATCTCCTGTGGAAACATTAGACTATAAACCAATAAGATTTTTTTACATGATTTAAAGGGAAAGTCCACCCAAAAATGACAATTCTATCACAAATGACTCATCCCCAAGTGGTTCTTAACCTATATACATGTTCTAGTTTGGTTGAACACAAAGAAACAAATTTGAAAAAATGTTAACAACTGAGATTTCTGGGCCACAATTGACTACAATAGTAGAATTTTAGTAGATCATTTGAAGAATTTAAGAAAATAAATCGTTTTGGGGTACTTTTGATTACAATTTTTTGACTATTCCAGAAATCTCAGTTGCTAACATTCTTTTAAATATTATTCTTTGTGTTCAACAGACCAAATCAATTTCAACAGGTTTGGAACAACTTGAGGGTGAATAATTCATGACAGAATTTAGTGTTTTTGGTCGAGTATCCCTTCAATTTAACTCCTGATCAGATGTCTTGGTTGTTAATCTGTACACTATTATGAAGAAAAACTGTTACGCAGCCATGTAGTCAATCGCTTGCGTCAAGCAAAGCTTAAATTATTCACAAGGCTCTGTTGAAACTGACATCTCGCATCACAGAGCCCGAATGTCAAAAAGAATGTCAACTATTTCATCCTGGACATAGAATTAGAAGTAATCTGGTCTGTCTGGTCTCATGTAATCTTTTAATAGCAATTAACTGAAGACAGCAAAACAACCCAAGCAAAACAAGTCACGGCTGCATACAATACAGCTCGCATTTCTTTTAATTAAAAGTGTGCAAGATGGTGGCTGACATTTTGGCTGTCCCCGATGAATGAGTGTTTGGCTGAACAGGACTCATCTGGTCTAATTAAATTGCAACAGAAGCCTCAGACTGCGCGGAGAGTGTTGTTGACTGCTGTCGAGAGGTGGTGTTGACACTTTGCTGTATTAAAGTACAATAGGAGCGGTGGATGATACGCTCCTCTTTACGTCCTCTGAAGTCTTCCGAAATCTCTCACTTATTTTTTTACTCTCTCAGAAGAACTAACAACTTAATATTCCCTGCATGTCCATTTACACGGAATCTCTCCCCTATTTCTCACTCATTTACATGTGCGGTACATGCTATACCAAATGATACTGGAAAAGACCCAGTTTCAATGCTTATGACTATCTAAATAACTCATGTTCTACCCTTGTAGTGACTTAACACTTGAGAAACTTACAAACTATACCTTCTCATTTTGAATAACTACATGCCTGTGAATTGCCTGAGACATTTGTTTCACACTGTTTTGCTGACAGGATCACGCGTTTCATATTAATTACATGCGAGTGATGTCACGAAAATGCTTCCCTTGTCCTGCGCCAGAAAGTCTTCCTTTAACTTGATGACTTAAATGTAAAACTGTATACATTTATTTGTTCTGATAAACACAGAGAAAGATATTGGAAGAATGATGGATACCAAATCCAATGGTTGTCAAAAATGCCCCAGGACTGTTTGCTTTCCTACATTCTCAAACAGAACAAAGACATGTATAAAGCAGTTTTTCTACTATGGTAGTCAATGCATTCTTCCAAATATCTTTCGCTGAATATTTCAGTAATGTTGTATGCAAAGGTGAAGAGAGCATTACTGCATCGAAGTGGGTTCAAGTGATATTCAGCATGAGTCCATTTTTGATCTTCAACAGAAAGTCTAGAATGGAAGATGTGTGATGTACTCAAACGATAAAATTGATCGTAAATGTAAGCCGCACGATAGCCGAAGGGATATTTGATGCTCATTATATCCTGTTCAAAGCACTACATTTCGTTCCAAAACAGACACATTGTTTTACCTCTCCACATTTAATATCCAATGGTCACAAAATTAGTAGACCGCTATATTCTCCCTCTGCTCTGTCGATTAAACATTAAGTAAAGCTGATTTGTGTTAAATGTGACAAATGGCTGTGATATTTAGAAATGCATCTCTGTTTGTGTTTATGCAAATGTTATACATGTGGATACACGTATCACACAGACATATTGTATCTACTCACGCTCTGGATTCAGCATCACACGCATGCACTAATGCACGCACACACGTACACACACACACAACGTTAGGCACAGAGTTATATATGGGTCACAGATGAAAAAGGGTTTAAGGATATAAATAATAAGTGTAATTCTGCTTTAAATTGTTGTTGTTCAAAAAAAGAGAAAGGTTTCTGTTTAATTGAATTGCATTGTTTTCCCTGATTTACAGAAGACGCCCACATAAATGTCATTCAGTGTAACAATCTTGTCAGGCATATTTATAATAAAAATCAATTTATGACATATTAAACGAGTTATTCATTTCACCCCAAATGCTAATTAGTTGTAATTTTACATTTCTTTTACATTTGCCACCATCCTAGACGACAATAAAATGTAATTTGCGCCATTTTTCTTTAATTTATTTTAATAAATACAAGTCAGAATAAGCTTGTTGTTTGAATTTGTACAATAATATTGTGTTAAACTGAATGAAAATGTTTTTTCAACCAAATTTTGACAACCAAAAGCTTAGCTGGAACCATAAAGTAGGCATTTTACCTACATTAAATGTGCTTTCTATGGACATAAAATCACTTTTGTAAATGTATTTTGATGTGGGCATCTCAATGTTTTTGCTAAATATGAACATTGCATAGATTTCTACTAAATAACATCTTCTATATTTTGAGATTGAGGATTACAGGGAAAGACATTATTCCTAATTTCTATTAATCATCAAAGCCCATAATTGACATTCGGTTCACATGAGAACACTGCTGGTGTTAGAAGAGCCCTTATTAAGTTCTGGACCACATAAAAAGATAGAAAGAAAAAAGAAAGAAAGAAATGGTCAATTGTTCCTTCTCTGATGCAACATATTGTAACTTCAGCACCAAGATGAAAGTGTAGATTGTGAATAGGAAAGAAAGTATGACACACAGCAACACATCCCATATGTAACAAAAATATCTCCTCAAATAGACAAATTAAATATTACATCAGCAAATAAAAATGCCTCCATTGTGGGACACTGGGATAGCAATAATGCCACACATTAGCAGAATGTTCAAGTGAGAAGAAAATGTTCCAGGGTGAGGTAAAAAAAAGAGTAATCACATGTAGAGTTTTTAACTCAGACGATTGGTGCATAACTATCCTACATTTATTTGTGTGTGTTTCCCCTAACTCCAATGCTCTACTGTTACGCAGGCCCCTCCATGTGCTACTGCAACTGACCCCTGCTGGCACTGACAAATTTATGCCCGACCACCGCACGTGTCCTTTCCTGACCCCACCCGTTACAAAATACAACACGAACGTGGAAACAACATAAGGTTGGATCTTATTATGAATATCACTCATCAAAACACACAGGAAGGTCAAATAGATGTGGACCCAAACAATGTGAATCACAGCAAATTTTGTTCTTTTACCCCGCAGGCTGCATGCTGAATGGTTTTGAGGCATGAGCGAAAGTGAAAACTAACCAGACCACGCTCAAAACACGAGGGATATATAGTGACACTTAAAGAAAAGGAAAGTCTGTGTAGTAGCATGCTGTCCAGGGATGACCACATCTTCAACCCTTGTTCTCTCAAATCTAAAGAGGTATAGTTTGAGGAAGTTCATCCAGCATTCGGATTTAATCGTCTCATACATTATGTTTAGTGGCATGTTGATTTGTTTGTATAGTATAAGTATAGTGATTGTTTATATCACTTATAAATAAAAAAAAAGAAGTCTTTCACTTTGCTTCAGGTTCTCCGGGCATAATAGATCCAACAATTTGTCTCTCCATTATTTGTGCATGAAGAGAAATGATGGTGTGTTAGAGCAGGTAGTGTGATAATCAATATTTTCACCCAGATTCTGACCGTTATTGCTGCACCTCGCAAGAACCCATTACAGAGACCTAATGCATCTTGAGGGCCCCGGACCTGCTTTGATGCATGACTCCTTATTTTAACTGTTCCTGAATTATTATCCTGCTTTCCTATGCTTTTGGAAGCATTTGGGTAAATAAATCTACATCAACTCTGTGTCATACAAGCATGCGTCTGTATATTTATGCATGTGTGTACGCAGGGCTTATGGACGGCAAATATACATCTTTGAACATCAGTCCGCCGAGACTTCAAACGCTTTAAAATGGAAATGCTGTTTAAATATAGATAGATTAGTTTGTTTGTGCATGTTCCGAATAAATTCTACGTGCTTATTTCATTTATCTGAGCTATGCAGAAAAAACCATCCGATGTACTCACCACATGTAGAAGGGATCTTCCCATTGGCCATGTTTTTTCCTTTTCTACACGAGGGCCTTCTCCTCAGGGTTTGGCGTTTAAATCTGCAAGAAAGGACAAAACAAGACAATTAAATCCAGAACAGAGACAAAGCAGACAAAAAACAACCTGTAATTAGGGAGTAAACAAAACAAACATGCAGTCAATTACCTGGAGAACCTCACTAAACATCCTTATACATGTGAACCAGTAACCATGCAACCCAGTATGTTATTAGTTTCAATGCCGTCCGCGAGCTCTGGGTTTACCCGTAATCTCTAGAGCTCGGGTTTCATATGCTCTTCCAGCAAACTATGGCTCAAACCACAATGAAACTTTGGCAGAATCAATATCATGTAATATGTACAAAGCCTGACATGAAAAAAGAGGCTTTACCTTTTCACTTCCTCTATCCACCCTTGCACTATGCAGAATGCCCCTCGATGACATATGACATTGTTCTTTTTACTTATAACCCCACGAGCTCACAGCGAGGATTCGGAATGTCTATATCCCAATCCCGCTCGACTCCTGCTCTCCGCCTTGTGGAAATCACTTTATTCTGACAGTATTTCCCCCTCTCTCTCTTTCTTTTTCTGTCTGTAAAGGACACTAATGAGTGTCTCTATACAGGCCTGGCAGTAGACAGAGGCAAGGTAATTATGCAAACACCAGTCCTGAATTGCTAATGAAAGCTGTGGAACACGAAGAAGGCGACTCCAGTAATGGGAAAAAAGAAAGCGGGAGAAAGTTTGTTTCTGGACTCTCTTGTAAAATCAGTCTTGACACTGAGTGCTATTAGTAGCCCATTAAGCAGTTCAAGGACAATAGCTATCCTCCTGTTTGATCATTTATCCCCGGATCCTGTCGTTATGCTCGGTGCCTGAGATCAAGACGACCAGAGAATATCAATGGCTTTGCTATGGAAGACGGGGAACTGGGTGAAATGATTCCTCAAGGTTCTGCGTATCGCCTTTGATTATCTCATAGGGCCGTCTTGTTTATGCTCTCCATACATAATGGCATATGAAAAGATTTCTAAAGCAGAACCCGAGAAACCCTCCATATTGATTCATGCCTGGTGGTGTTACGATAAAGTAGGACAGCTCAACCTGCATAAGGAGCAATGACAATGCGTGCTTTCCCTCTCCTGTTCCCTTAAGCTTCCTGTCTATCCGTCCATTTAAAGGACCACAGACGGAGGAAGACCAAATTTAAACCCTCCTCATACGCATCATCAGTGATAATACATTAGTGTAATAAATCTAGTATTGTTATCCTGGGCGCTCCGGCATGAAATGGTTTCTCCTGAAAACAAGAAAATGATGTTTTTATATGGGAGATGCTTGGTTGAGAGTGTGCAACTTTTAAGAGTTTACATTCATCACCGTTCGGAAAGGTTGTCTTAGACGTTATCTGGTTCGTCATGCAACCACTTAGCTTTATCCTTGATAGATGGAGTTTTTCTTTTTTTCAGCTATTCAAAAGAAAGCATTGAGAAGCGTTCACAAAGGCACCTGGGTACATTCTCTGAATGAACTTACTGGAAAGACTGAACTTAATTTCTTTATATATATGCTCTAATATGATTAAGGGCCAGATTTACTAAACAGAATGGCGTGAGGGCATCATTAAAAAAATTGCAGATGGGAGTGAACATTTTACGTGGTGATTTACTAACAGGGTGCTCATTAAAAAACACAGGCGCAATATCTCATTCTCATGATGACCAACGTAATCTACTGAGGGCAGCGCACATGGTTTTTTTTGGGCCATAAATAAAGCCGCAAATACTAGTACAAAGCGAACCTTTGTAAAATCTTGTTGCGAGATTCATTTAAATACTCTCCTTCCAAACAGTTTGCAAAAACTTCTGTGTCCACCAGCGCTAATTTTCCCTGCTTGTCTTTAGTAACTTCGTCCGTAAGTGTCATTTTCTCATCTTCTTTAACAAAACAAAGTTTAAAATCAGTGTTTTTCTGTTTAGGTTTTGCATACTTTTCAACATACTCGTAGCAAAGACTAGGACCACAGCACTAGAGAGGTTTATGAAAGGCATGGACGCTGGTATCTGTTAAACACTGGTCTGTCCTCTCATTGACCAATGGCCACAGTGTTATCCATCTCATCCAATTATTCTACCCAGATGGACATGTTGCTAAATCCTTTTCAATCTCATCTGCTTGATTAGTCTTCAGTTCATGTTTGATTTACCCTTTGCTGTGAATCAACCTGGGGCCTCTTGGATAACAACACACCAATTAATCTCATCATTGTGCCAATTAGTAGATCGAGTGCTCTGATACGAATGTGAATTCCAATGGGTGCCAGGGGTGACAGAGGATGGGCAGGGTGTAGCGGACGGATGCTCCCAACAGCCAAATACAAACAAAGGGTTAAACACTTAAATCGGGTGTTTAATATAAACGGCTCTGATATAATGTGACATTTTTAAAAAGGGAGATTCCGTCCTCTTGAGTTTAATCACATTTTATTAGCATGGCTACAGTAGTTACCGAGTGTCAAATGAGATTCTAGTGGAATAAAGTGTGGCCTGGAGTAGCTTTTGTTAGCATGTAGGATATATCTCGCAGCTGGAGTCGAGGCTCAATGTCATATTGCTCCTGAGGGGGTCTGGATTACATAAAGTTAAAGAAAAGCATTTAGCATAACATCTAGAAAAAGGTCCTTGCTCGTGACCTTTGCTTTTATTTTTCCCCAATTCAAAAACAATGCAAATAAGAGTATATGCATAATGTAAAATTGTTAAAAAGGTTTGGATGAGTTATTGAGGTTTCATATAGAGGTACACATGTTATTGAATGAATATTAAAATAATTAAAGACACACTAAATTATAAGCACTTATGGGAAAGAATGATGTTATCTTGCTTGTTTTTTTCTTTTTTTAGCTCTAGCGTTGTGCATAAATCTCTCTCCCACTCTCTCTGTCTTTTGCCTTTTCACTGTTTCTACGCTCATTCAGCGTGCACACCTTTCATCTTATGTTTTCAGTGTTTCATCTTTCATTTTAAGACCCTGGCCGTCTTATCCAATTTCTCTCCGCTTTTCCCTTCCTCTGCTTTTTTCTGGTTTGCCAGGCTCATGTTGGGTAAATGAGAAATGGCAACGCACACAGACACATGTACTGTGTCTGTTCTCATTATCTCATAGAGCGCTGTCTTACCCCTCGGCCCCAGTGCAGCATAGCCCAAGACAACAAGATCTTAAGGCACTAAAAGCACTCATCAAACCAGTGCACCCACAATCAAACAAACAAAGAAAAAATGTCTTACCCAAAAACAAAGGATGGAAAGAAAAGAGAGAAACAGCCATAGATTTTAGCATAACACTTGCATGGTATGGTTCTGCGAATCGAATCTAAATTGAAAACGTGGCTTTGTGCGATTCTTAAGACTGGTTTCACTTAAACTAGTCTTCGTGTGCTTTCTGCTTGAAAGTGAGCTGTTCTGTTGTCTATACACACTGATGGGGCTTATTATACTGTTTACAGTGATCACGTGGTTCACGGTACAGTATGACCCGCACAAACTATGTGGTCAGTTCATTAAATCCACACTGCGGTACACTAATAATGATAATAGTATTAATTGATAACACTAAGTTCTCGTTCAAATATGAAAATGAAGTTAATCATAAATATGTTTAATGTAATGTATAATGTACATTGTATAATCCATCAAATCTGAAGTAATGCAAAAGCAGTTGGGTTTTGTGGACAAAGTAGCCTGCAGTATTACAATAAACTAGGTAGGGTATAACATAATTCTGACATTAAAACAGAATAAAGTATTGTTGACTTGACTTGGTTCCTCACTATGTCTAAACCTCACTGTTTCTGCCGGCAGCAGAGCAAAACATGACTTCATTAAGAATCAAAGAGAAATAGCGTGCTTGTATGTATTGTGTTGCACACCATGTTGAATATAAGAGCTGCTATATTTTTGTACTTTAAGCCTCAAAGTCTAAGCAGCAACATTAAGGTGTTCAATGTGCATCTCAGTCCAATTCACAAATTAGTTTTTATTAAAAAACGAAATCTGAGCAAGTTTATATGCTTTAAGATATATCAAACTATTCTTTGAGATGTCAGGGCTGTTTCCCTTTTAGAGAGGTCATCGCATGAGCATAATGAGCTTGTTAAGGATGAGTTTAGCCATGGGATGAGATACAGAGCATTGGTGTCTTTGCTGTGGACTAATTAGGATCAAATCCCTGTACTGAGCCATATCAACATGTCACCTTTGTCTCCATCCTCTCCGTTAGCGATTCGTAAATTGTAAGACACATGTTCCTCTTCGCAGACCAAAATAACTACAAACCGTTCATTATAAACTACTGCATACTTTAACAGGAAAGAACATGAGACATGAGGTCATTCTGTGTAAGTATAGATTCACTAAGATGGAAAGTGCATAAATCACCTCCACGTTTAAGTCCGATAATGACAGTTTAATTTGTTTGCATAATACAACAGTGGGAAGCAATTGAACGAATTTGTTGAAAAAGTGACATTTGGCCTCAACTAAGATTGATCGGGAACATTTATTGATGTTATTAGTGTAAAGCTCTGAAATATGTAGTGCTCGCTGGTCTTCATCTGCCTGTTAAAAACTTCTCTCTTATTGATCTGGTGGTTATTGATCAAGTTTTCTTAGATTGGCTTTTAGGGCCTTTTTACATCAATACCAGAGCTCATATAACAGTTGTTGGTTATATACAACATTGCTTTTCACAAACCTTAATGTTTACATGCTATCTTAAATGCTGAAGATGCACAAAAGAAGATATTTCGAAGAATATTGGTAACCAAACAAAGGCAGTACACATTGACTTGCATTGGCTTTGTGGCTCTTCAATAGAAGTAAGTGTGCACCGCCGTTGTTTGGTTACCAACATTCTGTTTTGTTCTGCAGAAGAGAGAAAGTCATTAAGGTTTGAAAAGACAAAAGGGTGAGACAGAATTTTCATTTTTGGGTAAACTATCAGTCAAGTCAATGTGTATACTGTAGATCCTAAGTTTAGTTTTTGCAACATTTTGTGAATGTAACTATTTCAGCTTAAAACATGTTGATTCTTTAAAAGTTAAAAATAAAAGACGAATTATTTAGTGTCATATTGTCAGGATATGTGTAGATATTGAATCAAAAAACTAAAACAAATTTGCTTTCAATATAAAAATGTCCTTGCCATTAGAAAACTAACCCCATTTGTAAATATAGTGAGTTAGCCAGTCAGTCATTGTCAGTCAGCCTCATTTGAATGTGTGTCATACTCAGACTGTAATCTTCTCACCTCTACAGAACGGCAGTATTGCTTTCCTCTTTCCTTTTCTCTCTTTCTCACTCATGAGACTGAGGCAGCCGTGAAATATGGTCACCGGGAAATTGAGATTCATCAGGCAGCCTGTCTGGCTCACTTGAATCTATATTCAATTCTGGAGCATCTGTTATAGCTGGGGCAGTTCATGACACACTAGTATTGTAGGGGTGAAATTGTGCTTGGATAAATAAACTTATAGGTTTAATAAAATCAAATGAAAATATATCCAACCTCAATAACAGGTTGCAATGTGAGAATCTCGAATTAGACTGGAAGTGAATGCAAATAAACAAAGACTTCATTCATAGCTTTTAGTAGGCTACAGTCAAGTCAAGTGGTATATTTCAAGATTAATAACAATGATAACAATGACGGTATTTCGTTGTCGAACCTGATGTTGTTTTACTGTAGTTTGCTATACAGGCAACTGTTCATTCTCTGGAGGGCTCATCAAAGATTGAGATAAACCTCCACCTTGGGGAAGTTGAACTAAATGAGCACACATACTGCTTAGCTAAGCACAAAAATGGCAGGTTAAAAATCATGGGTGGCAGCTATGTCATTGCTAAGAGAATAGCCTCAGCTATCCTGAAGGCCGAAGGCTTATTCAGCAGAACGCAGGCTATTAAACAAATCCCCCTCTGTAAAGCTGGATCGCGTATCTAGCTATAGACATCCACAATCTTTATTTAAATGCAAGGGGAGATTTTATAGATGTTTTTACAAATTATCGACATGCCAAGATGTGACAGGTGAGGCTGTGACACAGAGCAGAAAAACACAAAGCAACGCGAAAAGAAACAAAAAAAGGCCAGGTGCCAAGATCTGACAAAAAAATCAAGAGAAGAGCAAATGACGAAGGCAAATTCAGATCACATTTGAAAGCTTTCTTGTAATTCAGATGTGACCTTGTTTGTAGAATGCCCCTGCCTTTTGTATGCATATATCACCTCGCTCTCTCTGTACGTCTCGCACGATACCTGATGCCAAAATGTCAAATATATTCAACACTGCATCCATAAAAAATTCCATGTTCACACTGAAAAGTTTATGCTCCCTGTGCCCTTCAAACGCATGCTAACAGATGTCTACATTTGCTTTTAACTAAATTCACATTTTAGCCTAATTTGCTCACCACATCTTCTAATGTGCGTGTGTGTGGTTTTTTTAGCTTGTACAAGAACGAAGATTTCCGTATTCACATCACACTGGATTCTTAATGTAATTTCACAATGAGCTTTTGTAACTGACAAGTAAATGCTGAGTTCAGAAAGCCTACAGTGACAATGGTCAGTAAAATGACAATCAATAACCACACTTCATTTAGTTTGTTCATCTTTTTATATCTTCTCACAACGGGCACTTAAAAGAGATTTGTTAGCATACTAAGCCCCGCAGACCTCCTCCTTATTATATTAGCATCACACCTGACTGAATACTCCGAGTTGGAAAAATGGACTATGAAATAAAACGGGGATGGAGAACATGCAGTGGTAGGAGGACTGACACGATTCTATTCGATAGAGATAAACGTCTCAGCATTCGTCATGAGCTTTGGTTGAGTGCTTTCAGTCGCTTTGACAAGACTTCATGTCAGATGTTCAAGAAGAATGGGATGTCATTCTATGTTTGAAACCAAAATAGAAAGCGTTGGAGGCAAGATATACTGTAAGTGTTTTTGCACGGAGGGCTTTAAAACAGCTTGTAAACATGTTCTGGCCATAACACAGGTAAATGAAAAATGCAAAAATAAATTAAAGTAGTTTTTTGAGACAACCAAATTGTAGATACAACCAAACTTGCCCCAGAGATGCGGTGCACACAAACTTATACTGATTGATACACCCTATGAGAAAGATATGTATTTATTTATTGATATTTAAATTTAAGGATTTATTGGATTTTACATGCACTACAGCTCAAAAGTTTACAATCACTTAACAGAAGTCATTTCATCTAAAGCCATTTGCTTATAGCCTACAAATAAACCACACATGTGTCCTTTGGTGTGACTTAGCTAAATAATTAAAAAAACAAAACAATGATAAATCTCTCTTATGCTACTTTATGTTATACAAAATGATATTAATCATCTAAAATAATATACAATGTACAGTTTGTTTCCCAAAATTTTGTTTTGTTTTCAATAAAATTATGAACATTTTATTTAATAAAATGCCAATTCTGCAAATTCAAGGTAAATGTAGCCACTAAAACACCAAAGACACACACATATAACATGGCATCTTCACATTATTGTTCTCAAAATATGAAACAAATATTAATAATGAATAAACAAGTGATTCTAGACTTTTGAACTTCATTTCATAATTCTCATGTGACCTATGATTTATTTTTCCTTATTTCTATAATTTCTTCATTCTTGTGTGTCTACTGCCTGAACTAATATGCATTAACTGTAAAGCTGTTTTGCAACAATGCAATATTGTGAAAGGTTCTTCGGTAATATATTGAACTAAATACTATATAACAAACAGATAGCATGTCTACAGCTCTAAAAATCATGCTCCATTATAATTTGTGAGAGACATTGTAATATCAGGTGTCTGAACAAGGTGACCTGTTTGCTGTGCTAGTCAGAGACCAGAATCTGATCGGCATGCCATCTGCATAATCACTGCATATACTGAGTGTCAGTGGGACATCCAGCGCTGGATTCCATCATTTCACTCGGCCTGTCGACGTATACGGCGCAATCAAGCCTAAGATTAAAGGCCCTACAGGTATCAATCTTACCTCTGCTTATAGAAACCAATAGCTATACTCTGATATTTGATGTGTGGGCTGATGCAGAAGAAAGAATTGGCAAAAAATACACAGCCTGTTCAGTACAAAATTTGATTTTATTTTTAAGCTCAAAAAGATCGAGCCATCACACTGTGTGCTGGTGAATTTCATGTATTTTCTGACCTCCAGTTTAGATGGATATATGGCAAAATCTACATGTGATTGTTTTCAATGTAATATTCATATGCTTTTGCAATATTTTGGCCAATACGCAAATTTATCAAGAGCTTTGTGTAAGCAGGCTAACAGAATCTGTGTAGAATTACCAAGTAACAAAGCAATATTAATTTATACATTTATATAATTCTACATTAGTGTGTCGGTAAGAAACCCAATGATTTCCAAATATTGCTTGTTATGTCATAATTAAGTGACATTTGTTTCTTTATTGTCTTAATCACAGCAAACCATAAGACGGGATCTGTTAAAAAGTGTTGCACGCATCACTGTCAGATAGAGGCTAAAACAGTGTCTTTCTTTCATTCTAGGTATAGATGTGCACATTTACAGCTCATAAAACTGGCTAAAAGCAGGTGCTAGTTCAATAACACAAAAACTGATGAAAGACTAAAACAAGCTTTAACCAGAGGCTGGTGACACACCATTATAATACAGTACCCAAGGTACATAAAGAACTCTGAACGCTTGTTTCTGACCAACTCACTAAAGTTTCAAGGCAACGATTGATTTTTAGGGCTATGAAGTAAAGCCAGGTTAACTGCATAACAGTTCGATAATGAATTATTAAAACATTCAACAAAACAATCTCCTATAGCATGAGAACTAGAAAAATATAAAATAACAAAGGGAAACCGCATGTTTTACTTTAAACTATACAAACTAACAGATTTAGAGGGATTTGCATCTGAACACTTCATAGACACTAGTAGAAACAAACATACTCTATTTCTTTCTATCACGCACACACACAAACACACAGGATCTTATTGCTACAGTGGCTGCTTTTAAATAGCCCAAGCCGGTCTTGGTAGTTTGAAAGTGACACTTTCGGACTAGTAAAGACAGATTGGATGAAACTTTTAAACCATTAAGGGTAGCTTGGTCTGTTTCTAAGCAGGATACTGAATCAAGGCTATAAGAAAGTAGTAAGGACTTAGAGTACAATAAGATCATTGCAGAAAACTAGGCTTCAGACCATCACACTATTGAAAAGCAATGCACACCCGAGGTGTACTGCATTACCACTTGGGTTCATTTTCAACAATTCAATGGTTCGTTGTCAATGATTTCTTACATAATACACATCTTTTATCATGAAATCATGCCAAACAAGACTCGCATGAAACAGAAATCCATAGATGAGCGTGATTTCAGCGTGGTTACATTGTTGACATTAATCACTAAGCAGTGAATGATGACAGAGATTGCAACAACATGCACATGACATGATTCCCAATGATTCCAAATCTGAAAGGTCACTCCTCAAAGAGAAAAGCTCACCGGAGACAACCTCATAGCCCCACGCCTCCCATTCAGAGGCCCGCCGTGTGGGTCCCATTCAGAGGTCCAGCGGTGTGGGGTTACACAAACATATTAACTTCCCAATCTTGAGCGTATCAGATCGCTCTCAGAGGTCAATGCTAGTGATAATGCACAACATGCTCTGTTGCACAGAAACAAGAGGCCATGATTCAGCATGATCAATGATAAATACACCACGGGCAACGCATATCTCAGTGACCTTGTACAAACTGAGATTAAATTTAACAACTATTCTGCTCTTTTAACAAAAGAACATGTACATTTAAGCTACAAGCAGTAGCTTTTGACTGTGTATCCCCATCTATGTTTGTAATACACAATTGCAGGTTGCTTTATGTAAACTGAAACTGTAACCAAGAACTTATAAATCATGAAAGGGGTAGCTCACCCCAAAATGAAAATTCTGTCATGAATTACTAACCCTCAGGTTGTTCCAAACCTGTATACATTTTGTTGTTTGTTTGAACACAAAGAAAGATATTCTGAAGATTTCGGTGGCACCATTAAATACCAAAGCATAAATAATTATTGTATAAATATTTTCTGTTCAACAGCCTTCAAATGGCCTTCAACAGCCATTTAAATGGTAGTCAATGGTGCCCAAGGAATCTCTGTTTCTAACATTCTTATATGTATATCTTTCTTTGTGTTCAAAGGTTTGGAACAACTTAAGGTTGAGTACATTTCATTTTTGGGTGAACTATCCCTTTAAGGGGTGTTTTTGGAATTTGTCAGTTGCATTTCAGGTAAACCTGCGGGAACCAGCTAAGACCAGCAAATCCTCCAAGGCTGATTAAAGGCTAAAAACGTCAAATTGAGACATTTCTTATAAAAGCCACATCGGAGCTTTCTTTCTTCATATAGTATGATCTAGTTGGTTCCTCATAAAAAGAGCTCTCTAATAGGTGACTAATAGAATCATTTTTGACATCTAAAATGCACTGAATGAAATCTTGGCACTCATGAAACTTTCTAAATAGAAAAGATCTTTCTGTGCCCTAGTCTGTCGTTGCATAATAATTCTCTCTTCTTCCATTTGTCCCTGCTATTAAAGTGCTATTAAAGTTCAAGTTTGATGATGAGCATCTGACATTTTTAAGCTGATTCATAAGTCTCAGTAGAGCAGGTGTGAAATAATACCCAGCATTATTTACATACTGTAGATGGTACGACATAAACAGAAGAGTTGCACCAGTTTTGCATCAGCTCACCGACATTGTGTTGTTAATAGTTTAGAACCGGAATCTAAAATAAATGAATTTTATTCAAGTTTGTGCGTTTGTCTGTTGTGTCATTTTGCAAGCTTTAGCGTTCATTAGTTAACACATGTTAGTGTGCTGATAAACCGATTTAAAACATGTTGTTGGCGAAGAGGCTTAACTCAGATTAATAGATTTAAGATGGCTGTTTGCACCGATTAGATTCTCATTACTGCCCAGACCTGTTGGTCAATTAACATCATCTGTGTCACTCTGGCAAGCACGCGCGCACGCGCGCACACAGAGTTTCCATGTTTTAATAGGACTTGGATATAATGACTTTCATACTGTAAAACTGTACATTTATCCCATACACCTATCCCCTCCATAAAACAAAGCATTTTTAAACATTTGCCCCCACAAGGTTAAAAATGAATAGTATATCCGATCAACCTGCGGTGGGCCTCCCTTGGCTGAGGGTGTCTTGTGATAAAGGGCCGAAAAACCCAATGAGGCTGAGGTGCCCAACTGACGACATAGGCATCTTTCACCCAGGATAATGGGTGATGAAAGTGGGATAAGACACACAATTTTAGCAAGAAAAGGTAAGTATAAATATGCTATGTATTTCTATAATCATATATCCCCCAAACACAGAGGATTCCTTGGACCTCCTTTCCTCTAGACATATTTTTGCTTCCCCTGTCATGCATAAGGTGTTAGAAATATCCTATTGGGCAATTAAACTGTGCTGAAATAGTGGGATTATAACACCTAGTCCTATTATGCGAATTTGCTTACAACACATGGTATACCATATTTTTTGTGCTCATCATGAAAATCTCAAACATTTGGTTTATATTATGTTACTCACATTTTCTATTCCCTGACCCTACCTCTTAAAGGATAGTTCCCCCCAAATTGAAATTTATGTCATCATTTCAAACCTTTATGACTCTTCTGTAGAACACAAAAGTTGGTAACCAAACAACCCATTTACTCCTATTGTATGGACACAAAACCAAGTCAATGGAAACCACTGTGGTTCATTTACCAAAATTCTCCTAAATATATATTTGTTTATGTTCTGCATAAAGATGTAAATGATGACAGAATTATCATTTTGGGGTAAACTATCACTTTAACAACAAACCTATTCACAATATCAGAGTCAAGTTGAAATGAAACATAACTCATCTGATAAAAACCTGTAAAGACACATCTTTCAGTTTAGATCCAGCTACGAGTAAAAGGTAAACATATATTTTTATGTTTGGTAACAAAAAATGGTAATAATGTGAAACATGTATCGTTACATTGAAAGAAGGAGAGAGAAGGACAGAAAGAAACAGAAAGCTCCAGCTTCTTCAAGTTTGTCAGCAAATGGTGTCAAAAGGTTAATGTTGATTTAATAAGCAATTAATTTTAAGCTGGTACCTTGGAAATTGGCAAGAGCGAGGATGATGAAAGATAAGAATCAGCTGTGGAGTCTAAAAAGCAGAGCACTGAGCTCTAGGTAAATTGCATTTCCGCAATACAAAGCTGGGCTTGTTTGTTCACAGTTTGGCGAGGAGTCAGGCTGGTGCTTAATTGGTGCAGTTCTCAGGGGCATACGTTGATGATGTCATAATAACATGTATTTGAAGACCTTGATGAGGTCTGATTGGTTGTGTGATGTAGAATGCTAGGCTTGCTTTCTCTTGGCCGGGAAACCGAAAGCGTCCTACTTTTATTAAATAAAGGCCAGATGGCCAGTGTATTAGCAAGGTAGAGCCATTGAGTGGCACAGTGTGATGGGTGGTGTCAGGGCTACAGAACCCTTATTTCCTATTTATTTAATCAGGTTCACATCTGTACTATGTGTGTCATGATTCTGCCTTCTCTTGTCTTGATTTTCTGGTCTAGGGGCAGAATCATGACAGACCCACGTTTTTTATGTGGAGAGAAACATATTATTGTCAATCAGGACATAATATGCGTTCTCTCCAGTCTCGTCATTTAGCCTCGCACCTCTCGTTCCTAGTATAGCTTTCCTCCTGTGTCTCATTACCCACACCTGCCCATCGTTATCTCCGTTGTTAGTCTCCCTATATAATGCCCTCTTGACTATTGTCTTGTGCTCGTTCGTTGTACATGTTTCCTGCCCTGAATGTAGAGTTCCTTGTTCATGTTCTGGGCCACTGTATGTATTTGTTAAATTACCCAGTGTTTTGTGTTTGGTTATTTTTGCCCCCCATGTGGGAAGTGGTTGTTTTCGGTTTTGATATTTAGTTTGGATAGTGTTTTTCCCCATCGTGGGTGTTTTTGTTCTTGTTTATTAAAGTCTATTTGTTAACCCCTTCATCCCTGCTGCCTTGCACTTTGGTTCTTCCACACGCGTTCCACGATCACAACAATATGTGCATGAGAGAAGACCTTTCCCTTAAACCCTATAAACTGGAAAAAGATGTAACAAGCATGACTGAAAGGGACAGCTTAAGCCTATTCTGTCATCACGGTTGAGTTGTTTCAAATCGGTATTAATTTCAGTGTTATGTTGAACACAGAGAATGATATTTGGAAAAATGCTTGTAACCAAAACGGTTCTTGGCCACCATTGACTACCATTGTTGGAAAAGTGACAATGGTAGTCAAAAGTGCCCCAGAACTCTTTGTTTCCTTAATTTCCTACAAAATATCTTATTTTTTGTTCAACAGAACAGTGAAATCTACAAATATTATTTTCCTACTATGGTAGTCAAGGGTGCCCAAGATTCGTCTAAGCATCTTCCTCTGTGTTCATTAGAACAAAAATTATACAGATGTAGAACAACTGCAGGCAAATGGGTGAATTTAGCATTTTTGAATAAACTGTTCCTTTAAAGCGATACTATGTAACATTGGCTTACGGTGGTTGATAAGCACAATTGTCTGTTACCAGTATCGTACTGTTGCTGTATAAGCTTCCCTGTTTGCAGCGCAATAAACGTGAATTTGCTGACCAAGCTGGCACATTTGCATTTACCTAAAACAAAACGCATGGACGTGAATATGTTTGGTAATCTCCATTAATAATTATTTTCTGTAGTTATTATCGGAAGTTACGAAACACTCGTGACAAGGCGTTTTGTTTTTGTGTAATAGCATGGAAGCTTGCCTAGGATGCTAACTACAAATACTGATAACATTAGCCTACTCAACGACAGAACTTCTCAACAATTATGTGGATTACGTGCATGAACTAAGGAATCTGCAATTTTTCACCATAAAACATTTATTGTGGTTTGAAGTGGTTTGAAGAACACATTCATGACGAGGCACGACATGCTAGTTATCGAAACTGGCAACATTAACTTATCTCACTGCTACCTTATGGTTATAAATTGTGAGTCAGTAGTGCACCAATGAACAACCTGAACTCAGTCTAATAACAAATAAGATCAAAATTACAGGACAGTAAGACCAAAATTATACATAAGACTTATCAATCCAGTAGCCGGACAGCTAGGTCTTCATTCATTTTGCAACCTGCTGCTTCTTTCTGCTCGTTTTAGTCCGATATTTATTATTGTTCAGGCTTGTGTCTGATCACTCTTTCTTTCTTTTCTTCGCTTCCTCCGACCAATACTCTCTTTGGTTTCTTTGCTGTCTCTGGCATGGCGTTGGTTTTAAGACTTGCATATTAGTTAGTTTCGTCTTACAGTTAGCTGTTGGCTAACTTCACCCAGGCTTCGAATAAAATATGTGACGTATGCTGGAAAGCATGTCACACTCTTACGAATGGCAGGGGATGGGCTGGGCTGTGTGTACCGGCCCGAATGTGAAAGTTACAGAGTGTGGTTTTAGCCACTAGGAGGCTGCTCAGGTAGCAGTGGCAGTAGAATTCGTCCGGTATAGAGTTGCTCTACCACTGAACTCATTTAGGAGACATTATTTTAAGGTCGAAAAACTACATAGTGTTGCTTTAAACCTTATTGCACCAAAATGATTCTCAATGATACGTTTTCTGGGTTTTGAAATGGTTATATTTAAATATCTGAGTAAACGTAATCCTGGATTATCCTTCAAATTAATACTCCTTTTGTACGTTACTTTGGGGGTTTTCCAAACTGCCCTTATTTTACCAAAGTTACTACCCTCTTAATAAGACAAGATTTTGTTTCATCGGCACAAGAGTTCAATTTCAAGTCGAATTCATATGAGCCTGCCATCACTGAAGATGAAACTACACATACTTCATCAACGTCAAGCATGCCTCAAAGGTACCGACTGAACCTGCTCTGGTGAAACCATTCATCATTTGAATTATTAATTAATCTCTTCTATTAATTTTGAATACGATAGATTTAAACAATGGTCTCTGTTAGGCACCTACCTCTACAGACACTCTTGACCTTTGACCTGTCTTATCTCTTTAAAACACTTGTTTTCTACAAAAACAACACGATTACGCAACAGCCAAAACCACAAACTAATCAGCCATACATTGACCGCACTATACTCTCCACCCTGAACTCCTTTCTAAATGCAGTGACCCAGACAGAGCCGGCTGTATCAGGTGACCTACCTCTAAAGTATCCATGAGGTTAATCCTGTTCCTGACCTCTCAACAGGTCAATCATGGCGGGTCAATCACTGCCAATAAAAAACACTGTAATCCAAGAGATAGGGCCAGGCTCTGATCTCTTTGCAATGCAACAAAAGTAAAAAAAACTAAAAGATGCAATTTAAAGCACTTCTGATTGATTGCTTGATCTTGCTCATTTCCATTAGCAAGTTCTGGACAACATCCGGACTGGTCTCTCTACACTCTGCACCCGATCACCTCTCGCTTCATTCAAGTTTGTCCTGGTTCTTTTCTTAATGTGTTCGCAGCAGGAGCACATTAGAAAATAATCAATTTGTCCGCCTGTAGAAAGAAGGGAAGGGGCAGGGGTGTGTGGTCAGGAGAGAGAGTGCGTGTGTGTAAGTTGGTGTATGGTGTATATCATGCTTCCCTCTTCATATCAGATGTCCCCGCTTTCTGCAGCCTTAAAAGAGCCTGTGACGTGAGCTGGTGGCTCATGTGCAAATTAAATGGATAGACAGAAAAATGCATTATTGATGCTGGAGGAGGCTGAAGTGTCTCGCTTACAGAATCAGCTCCGGTTCCCACACGGGGTAATTAATCCACAATCCGGAGCCAGCCATGAATGGACCGTAGGACGACCATCTCTTTCCTTCACTCCTCATCCACTAGAGCACTCTCTTCACCGGCTGCAGAAAAATAGGTCACCTGCCTGGGGCCAGCCGGTGAGCGTGTGCGTACGTGAGTGTGTGAGTGCATGACGCACCGAAGGGACTGCTTAAAACAGAGCACATTTTTCTGCCAAATTTGCAGTGCAGGTTAATGTTGACGGTTCCTGCATGTTGTTCAGGTACCAAATATTTCTGAATAACAACACAACCCAGTTATATCGCAAGGGCACCCAACAGGGCTGAAGAAATATTTTTCAGATATGGTGGAATATGTTTTGGTTATAAATTATAAAAAATAAGCATTCAAATGGAAACCCTATGGACTCTATGCACGATGTTGTCAGAGGTCGGGATATCATTTTCTAAAACAACATAACATAACTAAATAACGATAGAGGAAAACCAAAAATATTTTTTTCCCACAGACTTTTGGAAGACCGCAAAAAATAAAGAAGTAGTCACTTTTACCAACTTGTTAGCAACCGCCATTTTAAAGATTTAAAAAATCACAAGCGGGTTACAACTGGTGTGTTTTTGGTAAAAGATTAAAACGTGATAATATTTAGAGGTTTTGTAAGCCACAGACCTTTTTTCAGGCGAAAAACCCATTAAAAAACTCCATAGACTTTGGGGACGATGGAACCGGAAGTCTTAAATTGCTAACTTGCTTCCAGGTTTGCATACAAAAATACAGCATCTCTACGGTACTCAATAGCTAAAAAACCAACAACAGTGAATTACATGTGAAAAATACAACTTTGTGGGAGTTGCACACATGAGTGGGTGGTGCATTTACACTTCACACAACATCAGTACTCCACGAGTGTTTATGAAAGGCTTTCATTTTTCTCTCTTTATCAAAAACAGACGCAGTTTACCCTACAAAGGAATATTTGTTTTTGTAGCTCTCACATTACAATTCAAGTATATTGAAGAAATAGTGCATTCGTTTCCTAAGCTTCCCTTTTTACTACATCAGTACACAGCAACACACTCAAGTTTCGAGTGATGTGTAGTCACTAAATCGAAGATCCTTCACTCAAAATCTCAACACAAGTGGTGAGATGCATTTGACACTTAAAGTAAATTATTTCCTGAAAGTTGCCTCGACTGATAGCCCAAGATCTTAACCAAATCCGTCCCCATACTAATGCACACAAAATATATAACATGTCAAGAAATATGTGTGATACAAATAGCGGCCCATGCAAGATTACAAAATGGTTAGAGAGTAACTTTCGCTGGGTATACCACACACATACATAAGTGTCTCTTGTGTTTGATAACCCCCAACTACCATCACAACATTCCTAGCGCTGTTTTGTTCTGGTTCATCCATCTTTTGACCTGTCACCCAATTAGGTGCATACTTCTGATGAACTGAGCCAATTAAGTCGCATGTGTTAGTGTGGCCAGGAACGCATCATATAATGGCACAGTGCGGTTTTCCTGAGCTGAACACGCTTCGTTTCTCATGCATTTATTAGCGCTTGCCGATTACCCATCACTCACTTGAGTTCCCCGCTATACTGCAACATCAGCACGGTCCACATGAGGAATCATTATGAGTGCAAATTGCTCAAATCACCCTACCGCAATGGCGGTATTTTGACTTTATCTTATTTTCATAAATCATCATTGTAGTGCCTGATTTACTAAACTATGCAAATTAGCTTATGCCATACATGTTTGGCCTTGCGCTGGCGTAAAAATGAGAGAGAGAAAGAGTACAGATGATGTAATTGACTAAGATCAATTACAAGTGTGTTTTATTCACACTTCAGACTTCATTAACACCTGGTGATGTAAACTTCTCCTGATTTAGAAAATCAGTTGTGAAGGGCAGGTTGATTTTGATTAGGTTTTACGTAGGAAAGATTCAAGTGTACCGCATCCTCTAGAACAGTAAAAACCACTGTTGCTTCATGGCATATTGTTATTTACATAAGGTAAACACTGACATGCTCACAATTTAAGTCAACATATTCTGGACAACTAGTTGACTAGAAAAAAACAAGTCACTGGCATAACGTACAAGTCGCTTTTTACATATTTGCATGTTGTTTGTCATTATTTTATATACACATGTAGGTCTAAGCACTGATAAACATGTTTACCGTATGCTTCCCTCTGAATATTAATTGTATTTGCACAGAAAGTCTCCCGATAGAACTGTTTACACTTGTGAATAAACAGAGCTCGCCAAAGATATGCCCGATTATGCACAATGGCTCATATAATTTTAATATCATAGTTAAATAATTCAGATATTAACTTGGATTCGTGTTTGTAAGTATTCAGAGATCAACATTTAATTTAGATTCTGCTTTTTACTTCCAATTTAATGTCTGACTAAATTTGGAAATTCTAAATCTTAATAATAGCGGTGTAAAAATATTCTCACGAACCTAAAGATCCCCTCCTTAAGGGCCCTTGGTGTACACGGGAGACCTCTCACTGTGTTCTGAGCCAATAGTAGCCTATGGTTAAATAATACACCTCCGTCAAGAGCTGTACTGAATAACATCTGAAGGTGATGAAGGTGTTAAATCTGTGCTCCTATTTAGAAAATAATCCACCAGTTTCTCAATCTTCTATTGAAGGCTCTCCTGGGCTCCTCCAAATCATCACCTCTCCAAAACTGCAGACTGCAGAGCTGCCGAGTCATCTGTTCTCCCGATGGCATGACACTTCACTCAGGTTTCCTTCATTTGTCCATTCATTTCATGCTCTCTCCCTCTCTCTCTCTCTCTCTCTCTCTCTCTCTCTCTCTCTGGAGAGATACACAGACACAGATGGATGAAAGTCAAATGTGCCTTTTAACTAGGGGCATTTTACCAATAATTCATCCAAGTTTCCAAAATATATAAATCATCTAAAATAAATCTTAACGGCTCAAATGTCTTTTTAGTGTGCATATAGCTCATTGAGTGCTATCCAGAATTTGTTCCCCCCAATTAACTAACTTTTATTTATTTTAACTTATTTTGGCGTTGTTGAGAGAATAAATGCATCTAGTATGCTATCACTAATTCCAAGTCAGTCCCCATGAGCATTGACTGTTCGAGATTTTTGCTTTTTTATTTCACTGCTGTTCATTTCTGACACGAAAAACATCACATGACATGTAATAGAGACCATTTAGCAAAACGTAAATGAAACCACTTCCTATTTCAGGTTTTTCTTTTAGATATTTTTATTTCACATACAGTATGTAATTAAATGGTCAAGATATTCATTTGACATTACAATTCAGATCTTAATGTTGGTTGGTTGTATCACGTTCTGATGTTTGTGCAATGGTAACACAACTGAAACACGAAGTATTTCGGCAGGTGTTTACATCGGGACAAAACGCCTATTCGCTGCTGTTGTGATTAACAAGGTGAACCCATTGTGTATGAATGAGATTTATTGTGCACGGCAGACAGGTTTGTATATTGTTTGGGACATCTCATGAGAGGTCACAACTCTGAATGCAGACAGTCACACAAGCTTGTAGGCAATGGGATCATCAGAATACAACCCAAATTAAAATTATTAATTCAAATAGCTTGATCGGTGTTTCTAAAATTATTAAAATTGTTATTTGAATAATTGTTATTAATATTAATAATAGCAGCATTTTATTATTAATAATATATTATATAATAAACCATTCCTGAAAATTATTCTTAATGATAAATAATTATTATTTGTTTTGTGGTTAATAATAATAATAATACTTTTTATAGTAATACTATTTTGCATTTTTAACTTTCAATTACTCTCATCTTACTGACATCCATATTTGTTGTTGCTGTGGTTATGGCTATTCAATAAAACATGGAGAATGTGACTATGCCAGGGTGCTGTGAATAAAAGCAAGTTAGCAATTGTTCTATTGTGTTTTGGTTGGTTGCCTATACTTTTAATGTCGTCCCTTCCCCCACCAGATGGCAGGACGGTGACAGATTATTTAACATACACATTTGGCTGCTCATCAATCCAGACTGATTGCTTGCATGTTAATGGGTTGTGCATGGCTTAATTTCTCCCTAATGAGAGTGTCCTTGAGAGGTGAAGCATTAGCGAGAGTTACAAAGATTGCAAGAGGATGTTATCTCTGGCTACACTTCCTTGAATTCATCACACTCTTCTTTCTGCGATGCTGTTAAAAAATCAGAGATGCAGTTCACTTGCCCTCTGAGATAAGTTCTCGATGACTGGTTTACACCTGAAGAGAGTCTGCTTATCTAAGCTTGACAGCACAGGATGATTGACTGATTATTGCTTTGATCTGAGAGGGATCTCTGATTTTGCTCACGCAGGAAGAAAAGTAGAGTCTCTGGATCTCTTTCATACTTAGAAAGCCAAAGGTCTGAATGGAGACGAAAACTTGATCAAAGACAAACCTGCATAAAATGTCAGTAGATAGTTTCAAGAAGATTTACTGTAAAAAACAGGGAAGCCAGTCAATGACACGTATGTATTATATCACTCGCATTACAGCTACATATGGACTTCATGCAAGATACTGGCATGCAAACATGGATGCCATGTATACATTGCAGGCAATAACATAGCTTTGCTTATTAGCTTAGAGCAGCTGTACGTCTGACAAACTGGCTCCCATTAAACATGTAAAGTTCTGTCAGCCAAAACCCATGCGTCTGGGCACATCTGTGCATTAACATCTGGAAAACCTCCAGTCGATAATGAGTCAACATTTTTTAGAAGATACAATAGAGATATATTTCTGTGGACATGATCACATGCAGCCAAGTTAAAAAAGACCAATACGTTGTGAAAGTACATGTAAGGTGTAATTATATTTTACTGTACTGTATGTTCCACATAATTACACAGGGAAATTATGAGTCACTGCACTTTTGAGACGCGCCCTTTACATTAATCTCCAGCATGGGTGGTTTCACAACTCTGCATGTGATTCATGCTGTTGGGAAACGCCTTCACTTCCCCCCAATCATTTTTAACGGTTTAAGAGGCCTGTTTGCAACTTCATCATCAGCGGTATTAAAGGAAATCTTCACCTTTTGAATTTCTCTCTAATCAGCTATGCAAATACATGCAATTACCGCATATAGATGGTGACCCATGGCCTTCTATGCTACCGCAACTGGAGAGCCGAGGAAGCGGTCTGAATTTCTCCATCTCTTTAGTTTCTTAACACAGAAACAGCAAAAGGCTCAGGCTGTTCCTTTCTTAGATCCGCACAGACTGATGGGCCTTAGAGCAAAGCTTGTTTAACACGGGTTAACAAAGCACGGCTAAGCACTGATCCCCTGCATTTTCTGTAAGAAGCTGGGACTCAGGCTCGCCTCAAGCTACTTAATGAATCAATAAGCTTAGCAACAGCCTTGGTCAGTGTCTGACAAACCAGAGATGTGTTTAACCACTAGGGTGCCATTACAATCGTAAAGACACTGTAATACATACGACACTGTGTAGTCTAAAGTGGCCTGAGATGGTATAGTCGAAGAATATATTCGTGCATGCATGGTTTTCCATATAACATTACATTCCCTGTGGAATCCTTATAGATCACCTTCTATCACATGTCTGAGTTTGCTGAGTAATAGATTGGTGGGTCAAAATCTCACAAGTGCCATCAACTGGGAACAAATGGAGGATTTTCCCATTTGCTATTTTTCCCTGTGCTATGCATAGTGTGAGCCCCAAAAGCATTTTCTCCAAGCACTGAATGTCTCTGACATTTCTAGATTTCCCAATGAGCAGCTGTAGCAATTACTTTTACATTACCCAAATAATCACACAGAAATGAATGACATAGACGTCCCTAGACAAACCCACACACACATTCATCCCCTTTCAGATTTTCATAATGTTCCCTCATCACACAGCTGTTTATATTTTGTCTTATTTTCAAAATTAAAGCTTATTGCACATGACCCCAATTTTTTCCAGGGCAACTTCATTATTCAGTTTAAAGAATGCCCTTTTTCTCCCGGGCATGCGCAGATCTACGCTTAGGACTCACCACATCATGTTCAAAAGCCCACAGGAGTCTGTAGAGTACTAAGCACTTTAAGAACAAACAGCATCTACAAAATCTAAAGGCAGCTCTTCTAAAAAAATGAGCGTAATTTAAAATAAATATTTTACTATTCATATTCTTCTATGTTGGTATTTAGTGACGAGTGAAATAAAACATTTTAACCAAGGTAAATATATGACTATTGTGCATTATTCACAATCAGGTTGTATTATTGACAAATGCTAAATGTTTGGAAATATTATTTGTATTTTTTTTTATGCATACACGGTTACAGTATCTTTGTGATGGCCATTAGCAGAGTGAAAGAAGTCTTGTTCCCAAAATATTTTAACTAAAGTCATATTAAAGAAAATTAAACACTACACAGGTATGTATTTTATGTAAAAGATATCAAACAAATATATGAGAAGTGGTGGAAATGGTTATGATTTTCAGTAAAGAAAAATGCTGAAAAAGTCCTTTTTGAACCATCTGCTATTTTCCACCAATACAAAGTCTTTCTTCATCTGCACTTTATTTTATAAAATATGTTATATATGAAACAACACACCATTTTCTGTGCAGTCATTCTTACGCATTTTTCAATCTGTCACGTTAAAGAGCACTTCTGGCCTGCTGAGATGATCATTCAAGCCACCGTCGACATCGCCATGGCAACAGTCAGAAAGTTTGACCATGAAAGCGCTACAATGGAAGGCATAACAAAGAGGTATCACTGAAGGACTTTCAGGAAGCAACTGCATTTGCCCAATGGAGTGTAGCTGATGGTATTACATGACAAACTTTATCATTTAGAGGCTGAATAGATATCTACATCAAGGGCAGACGCATTTAAATAAAAAAAATGTCTTTGAAGACAAGCATTCAGGGAAAAAAATGTTCGGCGAAGTCAAGGACTACTGTTAAGAGCTTATGTTGGGACGATGTCATTAAAAAAGATGTTTGTAAAAAAGATATGTGTCCCTGCTAATCTCAAAGCGCTCTTAATTCAGTTTCTGCTGAAGTGCGCGTAGGTCAAACAGGTCCAAGTCAGCAAATAAATAATGGATGGAAGGACAGTAATTAAGTACACAGATCAGATGAGGTCTAGAGAAGTCTGGCTGATGACCATGTTCTTCTGTTGCTTAAATAAAGCCTAAAACTGCTTGCGTTCTGTTTATTTTCCTCCTTCTCTGGACACCAGCCTGGAGCAAGGACTCTGGGAACATTCCAGAATGAATCTATCGTAGCCTATTAGAATATGGCAACAATATTAAAAAAGTGTTTATTTTGCTCAAGGCTCTAGTGAACCAATGCTATTTTTGTATCTATCTAGGGCTGGGCATATGATAGTGTATACAGTGCAACTGTAGAAATGTGACAACCAGAAGAGATTTTGTTAAAACGTTAACAGCGCGGAATGCATCCGCTGAGATTCTGAAGTGTGCAATGAGTGCAAATTCTGCTATCCACGGGAGCTGAGGAGCTGTCAGATCACAAAAGTTGAAAAGTTGAAAAATGTGAGCTTGTGTGCAACATTTGCCAAAAAAGTTGCTCCTCGTGGTTGAATTGTACATTTGTTACCGGTTATAAATATGGATAAATGGTTATAGAATCGATGATATAGATCACTCTGCCTGTCTGCATGTCTGTCTCTGCAACCAGGTCAAAGCTGAAGTAAACATTTTCTGCAGTCAGAATGGGAAAATCATGAATAATAATGAAGTCAAATGAAATAGAATGGAAGGTCTGTGGACAGATCTGAGCAGCTAATTGATCCCAGAGCTTCACCTTGACACTAACAGAGCACTCGCCTGAGATTCAGCCCTGAATAAATAGAATTCACACATACAACGCTTTCTTGAAAACACACTATTACTGATGCTTTCACTGACTGTATTTGTTCTAAGAATCGAAGACTGGCAAGATGGTGTGTAAGTTAAAACCAGAGTGCAGAAAAGGATACAGGCTGGTGACTCTCTAGCCAGTACAGAGCACATTATGGAGCGCCCATTAATATGGGCAGCCTCTGAAAACATATAAAACAGCACAAGAGTCCAATACGTGTCCACTGCTTGGACACGCTGTAGGAAGCATTGCAAAACAAAAAGAAATCAAGGAAAGATATTATACAAGAATGCCAATGGGAGAGTTACAGTATAAAAATGATTTGTAACGTGATCTGTTGTTTTAAAACCAAGCAGATAAAGCTCCGACAGTGTTGTTTGTTTGTTTGTTTTCAAACATCTGAAACATCTGGATCCCTGTATGACATGCTTCAAAATGATCTCCCAGTATTCCAGGCCGCCTTATGGAAGTCAGCACAAGCCAATGCTCTGCGATAGCATTAGCTTGTTGGGCAGAGGTGCTTTCTGGCATTTTTCCTGTGCATTAAGCACAAAAATCTGCACTTGAGTTGTTCTCCCAGCTCAGTAAACACTCTACTCATTTGGTTAGCAGATTGTACCACATTAGTGAATTGAAAATACAGGCAAATTGCACAGCAAATTTGGCACTGGGTGTTGAAAGTTAAATGCGATGCATTAATACTGTTCAATGTCAAAACTCATCACGCTGTCTCTCTTTCTGCACCACTCTTAGTGCACTGATGGATTGTTTCTGCACTGCGGCTTTTGTCTCTGATGCTGTATGTAATTACATAAACAGCGGCGTTAGAGATGCTTAATTGCTTTTGCTGCCATTAATCTTACAGACGCCGATGGTTTGATAGTTATATCATTCAGTGTCCCAATTCAGTTTTATTTTCATGCATGTTATTCAGAAAACATGACAAAACACTTAAGTGCTAATGTCAAGCACGACGGTAGATTATTTATAATATAAATAATAGTAATCTTATATAGTATATAAGTGAAATAGTTACAATAATTAAAATATTAAAATGTATAAAAAAACGACTTGTAAGTCGCTTTGGATAAAAGCGTCTGCCAAATGAATAAATGTAAATGTAAAAAGTGATAATAACAGTATTATTCATATTAATTAATAACACAATTAGTAATAACAATAACTTAACAACAATTTCATATCATTCTATACTATACTATACTGTACTGTACTGTACTGTACTGTACTGTACTGTACTGTACTGTACTGTACTGTACTGTACTGTACTGTACTGTACTGTACTGTACTGTACTGTACTGTACTGTACTGTACTGTACTACATACAATAATAAAGAAGTTTAAAAAATAATATAATTGGTACACTTTCAATAATCATTGATTATAGTATTCTTACAATAATATTGAATAAAATAATACTATTGTAACATCATATTATTGTCACAGGATTTGGCGTGTATAGCGCATGGCGAAAGCGTGGAATTTTAAATGTCTTTAATAAAACAACCAGGAGAAATAAACGTAACATTCAAATATAACCGGACAATGAACACTGGTAAACACAGGGCTTAAATACTATGGAGAACATAATTTGGGAGAACTGAAACGAAATCTAAACAGAACATAATAGAATGTAACTGAGACAATTATATTATATATCAATTTATAATGTAATGTAATGTAATAATATTTTTTTGCTACACTTGCAATAGTTTTGGATGATATCATTCTTTCCCTATTGTGTCCTCAACATTTGCCTTCCACGATTAAACCATGTATGTTAGTATATCATTTCTTTAATCCATAGTAGAATCTCAATAAACCTCAATTGTTAATTAAAAAAATAGCAATTAAAAATGAACTCCCAATTGTTTCATAATTGTCAAAGCATTTCAGACTTGATATCCTGTGACCTGAGGTTGCAATGCCAGAAGCTTAGGGAAGAGTAATTTAGATACTCTGAGACATTTCACCTCCAGCGCAACCGAAGGGGACCTTCTGATTACACTTTCCTAAGGAAACACTCTCAGCATGCGAGCAACCATGTTCAGAAACAGGGATCTGCTCGTGTCTACCAGACAGTATGTGCTGGCAGTCCTTTGTCACAGTAAAAGCCTTTGTCACAGTCATTTGTATTTAAATAAACCCAACAGTAGTCAGTGCCTGTTTGTAGTCGTCATCTTTTTTTGTAACACTGCTCATAAGTGAAGGTCATCCAGAAGATGTATAGAATGTTGGTAGGCGACACATGTGAAACTGACTAGAGGGCTTTTTTTCAGTCCCATTCAGTGTAAACCGGTGCTTTAGATGAATCAGCGACTCAAATTGTAGCAATGTCCTCATCCAAGGACTGTCTTTTTGTAAATAAGGAATTCAATAATTAAGACAAGCTGTTTTTTTCAGAACATACCTTCATACCTTGTTTGACCGACACATATCTTCATTGTAAAACTTTGCTGTAGTTTTGCAGCAGGTTTGCCAATAACTTACTGTAGATCTAATTTACAATTTAGTTTTAAACATTAACTTGCAGTATATAGTTCTTATATTTTTTCATAAAACAAGGCTACATATCTTAGGTCATTTTTCTTGTTATGTAAATGTATTTAAGACGTTTTCATTTTTTTTACCAGTATGAATGTATGAAGGTATGTTCTGAAACGAACGGCTTGCTAATACCAGCAATGAGCATCTCTTCCTGCTCATTTTGAATCTCAAAAGTCAAAGTGTTTTAATTCTGATTCAAGTAAAGTTTAACTCAAATTGAAAACAGTACTAGAAAAGTAGGATTACGTAGTAATTAAATCTACAGTAAGTTACCGGTAAACCTGCTGCAAAACTACAGCAAAGTTGTACAGTGTTAATTATCTTTCATTACATCTTTTATTATCCAGGTCCACAGATATATTATGTTTCTCAAGAAAAGGAGTTTTAGCCTTCCCCAAATAACAAAATGCATTAATACGTAGTCTTTTGCACAGGTTAACAATTTCGTTGCACAGGTTGGAGCAAGAACCAATGTAACATTCCTTCACATCCCTACAGTAATGCTGTATACATAAAAAGAAAACTTTAAAGATTCGCAATAAAAAAACACTAAGGTTAGCATTGCATTTGATTAGCCTGCATCCTTGACCGTCACACTTGGTGGGGTGGGCAAACTTATTACCTCGAGGGCCACATCAAGTTTTTGAATCGTTGTTAAGGACCGCATATTATTCTTTTTTTTATTTATTCCATACTGAAATTGGATAACTACTGTAGTGTCTGTACATGAAATTCCCTCTACCCTGTCTTTTATAAACACTTTTATATTGACAAAGCTGGCAAAATGTTTGCACTTTTTTGCACATCTCCCCTTTGTGCATAACACTTGTTATATTGTTAATGTGAAGTCCGATGTGTAATATACAGTTCTAAAAATAAATCATTGTAACATTACAATACGTGTTAAACATTTGGCATTGCAAACAGCTCTCAATTTAATTTATATCCATTGTGAGCCATATTTTCATTTACTCTGGTTCTCGATTCTGATTGGCTGAGAAACGTGCCATATTTCGCCAGTATCTGTAACTGCGAGAACTATACGAAGAGTTTGGTTCCAAACTGAGATAACTCTGTTTTTTTCAAAAATCATGTTTTTTTAAATGTTATAATGATTTTATTGTATTGATGAATTGCTTGGGGGCCTGGATGTGTAGTTTGCCCACCTCTGGGCTAGATCATATAAAATATAGGTCTTCCTGCTTCTCACGCCCCAAGACACAGAGCATAGAGAACTTTCCAGAAAACAGCCTAATGTTAGAGTTAATGCCATAAAGAACCCATTGAGATTTCCATCTTGGAGACAAAGGCAGTAACCACCCCTGGTCTTGCCCGGAGTATCGAATGCACGCCAGGTCCTGTTCTGTTGGGGACTATAAAAGTGCCGATTTGAGTAAAGCATTAGCACAGCAGGACGAGGCAGTGGAGGAAAATAGGAATGCCGGACAGAAGAGAGTCATAAAGACAAAAAAAAAACCAGAATAGCATGTGAATCGTTTTTGCAATCATCTGCAAAAAGCAAGTCCAGATGAATCTGTGTAACAAAAACTTAAAAACTGATTGAGACGAATTCTTTAAACAGTGTAAATAAGTGGCACAGTTTTAATGGTGCTCGAGCATTGATTTCAAGGTTGTACATGCAAATGGCGAGTTTAAGCAAAAGTTATATTGAAAGCAATTGATTTTTCTCTCTTGGCTCTGGTTTTTTACTGTGTTGTTCGATGGAAAAGGATCATCGCAGGTGCAACGACTCTCACACTAAGATGCAAGGTGCCCCGGTGCCCTACCCTGCACGTGTGCCAGGTGGATAATGATGGTGACAAGCAGCTCACCGAAGCCTTCCTCAAGCAGCTTGTCTGTATCGGCACACTGCACCATCCATGCTCACAGCCATTCCGATTTATTCAGCACACAAAACTTTCGGTTCCATTTCACATGCATGAGATTTAGTGCGTGTTGCACGCCAGTTTGTCGCCTACTTTTTCTTCGCCTCCTGTATCTCATTTACTGCCCTTCTGCTCGCCATTTATTTTTGCTTTTTTGTCATTCTGGCTGACTATGACGATCTTTGGTTGCCACGCTTGCGTAGGCGCAGTCATTTTACATAAACTGCCATGCGGACTGGAATGTGAAACGGGCTTTTGTTGCTGGAAGCAAGAAACACATTAAGAGAAATGTCACTAATTTAGTGAGTGAATCACTGCAATCAGAAAGAATTGTGAGCGAGGCTTGAAGCGTTGCACATTGGATGTCGCATTGGCTCCAACATGATAATGAATGCCTGTGTAACCAGCGCAAACAAAAGCGCAGCTTAACTGGGAGTGCTGGGGTTTGGGATTGTGGGGGCTCATTACCACAGGATTACAGCCCTCACTTCATGCCCTGGAGGGGAATTCCAGCAAAATCCTGCAGGCAGTAATGAAGTGTTCTTTTATTACTTCATAAATGTTATGCAACGGATGCACTATATAAATTCTTGCAGTTATTAAAGTTGTTGTTATTGAAGGATGCAGAGACACAACCTTTCATCCATTTTCTCAAAAGGGGTGTTCAATCGATAACAAAAGTGTCTATAAGAAGGGGAAATTTGATTTGTCTGGATGACAAGGTGAGGCTGTCACATTGGTTGACTTTGATAATGCTGTGACCGTCTTTATCCTCAAGTGAAATTGAAAAGATCCTCCTCTGAAAGCTTTACTGCTTATTTGGATCAATAACTTATTCGACTCAAAACGCCCCGGCACATACATCACAAATAACAGGCTTTTTGTTTTTAGACTATTATTTTAAAGGGGTGACCAGGTGAGAATGGCATAAAAAAGATGGCTGAAGCATGCCTAAACGCTATCTAAAATAATTCCTGTCATTTGAAAATCATTGTCTTATCTACTTGCAGTGAACACTATAGCAGAGTCATCCTCAATAGTAGGGCTGCGGTCCAGATTGGGACCTTTGCTTTGTTCCATCCGGACCACCAGACACAGCCTAATAAACCATTTCAAACTTTTGACTATTTTGGTTGTATAAATTGAGCCGTGCTTTTAGCGTCCAACTGGGCTAAATTGATAAAGACTGGACCTCTTGGAACTTTAATTGAATACCCCTGCTATAACATATAAAACATGCACATGAAGCATGTTGAAAAACACATTTTGACAAAAGAGAAAATACAACAACAAAAATAATAACTATACATAAGAATAATCACATAAACAACTACTAAGATTAAAAACAATAACTCAAATCAATTGTGTAAGAATAATAACTATAAAGGACATATGACACCAAAAACTATTATTTTTGTTGTTGTTTTTATTACTTATCGATTCAAAAATGCAAAAGGCTAAACATTTCTAAATATATTACAAAATGTATTTATTTGTAAAGGACAAAATGTTCTGAAACCAAGGGTAATTCAAAGCAAAATACACAAAAGCAGTGACTGGACACAAGTGGTATGTCTGCTTTCTTGGATTGCAATCTATGCAGTAATTGTCGGAATCCTTTGGTTTCCGACAGACTTTAACTTATTCGATGTAAAGATTCATCTTAGAAGTTGACTGACACAATGACGGATGTGTGCTTTTAAATATCATACCTGAATTTACAACAGGCCATTCATCAAAAGCAGCTAGACATTAATAGAAATATCACAACATGTTTCCCTGTTGTGTTGTAGATTCAGCTGATATACAAATTACTTTACTGCTGATGAATGACACTTTATGTAAATATGAAAAATGGCATTTCTGAGCCACTGTGATTTTGGTTAAAATGTTGCCGCTTGGAGAAAGTTTTAAATAATGAAATCTATATGATCACTTTTTAAAAAAGATGAAAAACCTAGTTGCACAAAACATTTTGACGTGTAGTAAGAATGATTTAATTATTGGATCTATTGCACTTCATTCACTGCAAGCCTTCTATCTACATCTTTATATTATAAAATGATCATTGAAAGTATTCATATATAGACAGAAAAAAAGTGACAAAATGAGTTTTTTGCTGACAGCTGATTTTCATGCTATGCATTTCAAGCAGATGACTTTTAAAGAAATGAAAGGTTTAACCTTGAAGGTGAAGGTAGTTTCTGCACTAGCACTAACCCGAATCAGTATTCAAGCAGGCTTCCAAATCACAAATTAACCTAAGAATGGTTTACATACAGTTGACTCTCCCCATTAAGAAAGGACCAAACATTATCACAGTGGCTAGAAATAATGTATGTCCTTCAAAGAATAACCGTATGGTTATCCTTGAGACATTATGCAAACATGATTACAGTCATGTTTAGTTAACTTGCCATTTGTCCTTGATTTAGACGGAGAATCAATAATTCCTCTCTTCTCCCTCCCTGATTTATTTTACTCCCACTCTTCAAACTCACAGCCTACGGTGCAAACATGCCGAGATGTTTTGGACGGCCCATTTTGAGCTCTGCTGCTCCGGGCTTCAGTGTGAGTGTTTTTGCTCGAGCAGATTCATCTGCTCTATTAACTGTGTGTCAAATACAACTACAGCAGATGCCATCTGTCTGAAAGCAGAGACAGAGCAATCACAGGAAAAGCACACAAGTGCCAAAAATTGACTAAAGTACAAATTATTAAGGAGTTTTTTCAAAGAACGGGATGCATAGTATGAGACAGCCATACATATAAAAGAGCTGAAATGCTCAGAACAGTACAAGAATTTATCACAAACATGAAACAATGTTGCTTTAACATTCCAAAATATTGTGGGAGGAGTTTCGCGAGACTGGACTGCAGTAACAATACATAACTGTTTATGTTATGTTTGTCTGACTATGCATTTGTTTAACGTTTCAATTTCATTCAAATATGCATGATGTAAATACAATGTGTTGAGGTGTTCTTGGAAGACGGCATTCCAAGTATTTAAAAAAATGCATGAAGACAGCTATCACTTGGAGAAACCATAAGAAGATGCTTTTTCAGTTTTTAAACTTGGGTAACATTGTTATTTATGCCCTTGGCTTTATGGATCTACATATTTGGCATCTTAAAAGAAACATTGAATAGTTCGGTATGTGTATTTACAATTGCGTTTGTATTGTTAATAATGTTCATGAAATTGTTGTAAAATGAGCATTAATAAATGGCTACAACAGTATAACTCAAAGTTACTATAAATTACAATATTATTTACTCTCTAAAATGTAATTTAAATAATTGATTTGTTTTGCTTTATTTATTTTTTCTAATATTAAAACAGGTTGTACCAGTAGGCATTACCAATTTTATTAGATAACTCAAATTAGAGCATTATTCCGCTCTCGCGAGGGTGTGTTTTTGATCGTGGAACTGTTCTGCACTTGTGGTTTTCATGTGCATGAGTTTAGGGTCTGAATAAACGCCATACTAATGTCCGGTTCTTGCCTCCACACCAAATAATCTGTTGTGTTTTACAATTGCTTTATACGTAACTAGGGAGCACCAAAGCACATTTTCTTAAATGTGAAACAAATATGTAGAAGTAGTGTTCCAACACTTGACCTGTAAATAAAAGACAGAAAAAACTAGAGGTGTCAAATACTAATGAATTCCATTTATTGATATCTTTGTATATTTGCAGTTTATTCACCTGAAGAATTATGGAGCTAATGATGCAAACACACCCAAACAAGCAGTATTGAACACAATTCACACAGCATTATTCACTGAATGTTGCAGATCAGTTCTTGCAGATAAGTTGCATAGGGTGCATCAGCTTACTGTGATCTGTCATACTTTACCAGGACCATAAAGCATTGCTCTGCCGCTGTGAAGCAAGCATCTGAATCAGCTCTTTAAAATGCAAAAAGTGTGCTTGTCTACACCGCGCATCCATATATGCCCGGCTGTAACGCTGCTCTCCATCATTTGATAACCAGCTGATGAATTACTGCTGCCTAGAATCCGTACAGAAACACCTTTATAAAACTAAATTCAGTGTGCCACCTGCTTTCTGCGGGTGGAAATGGCGCAACGTTAATTACAGCAGGCAAATGTAAATAAGTGACTTATGTAAATAAGGCACAATTTATAATAAACCTAATTTACACAGAAAGTAAGCATTTTTAACCCGAAGAGAATGGCAATGCGTTCATTTAAATATGCATGGTGTGAAGCTCTAAGAGATTGGACTCCAGGTGATAAGTGATGCACACAAAATTGCTGGAACTGTTTAACGAATTTGTCTCAGAGTGCTGTGTAAAGGCCGGTCGCAGATGAAAAAAACCCTGTTCCTGTCGGAGCCTCCCTGATAACAAGCTGTCAAACAGGAAATACAGACATCCTACTGATTGACATTTTATAGATAAAAATGCTTTTTCAAAGGCATAAGCCATGGCAGCACTAAAATATGAGAAATGGTAAACGACGTTCTATGACCTCTACCGTTTTTCGGTGTGATGGATGGACACCACTTACCCTCTCTCCATCTCTCTAGCTCCCCCAAAGGACAGGACAGTGCAGTCTGCTCTCAGATTCTTATATTAAGTAAGAATACCTAGTTTCAGCCAGTTTGAGCAAACAAAGGCCAATGTGGAAAGGTCCTATGGCCCCTGAACAAACACGTTATTAGAGAACGAGATATGAGAATAGAGAATGACAGAAGAAAAAGGACAGGAAGGCTCCAAACGGCCCTGCAGTGGTAGACATTTACAGTGGTAGACTCCTTGACATTTATACCTCCGTGTATCTGGTTGGGGCTGCAGCAAGAAATTGGGGAGTCATGAAAAAATGAAAGACAATGAAGTCCAATATTTACCCTTTTCTGACTGAATATCTAGCATTTACTGTTTCTTTCAGTTCATCTAACACAGGATGGGAAAAAATGCATTCAAGAAAAACAATTGTCTGATTTCAACTGTGATTTAATATTTGGTACATTGTTTTATTGAGGTCTTGTCATGAGGTGGGGTGCTGACCTTTCACAAACCTGTGGGGAGTCTAAAAGAGGGTGGAAGAGGTGTTAGGAACTTTTTTCGCCAGCACAGCGTAGGCGGTGACCACAATACTGCACAGTGAGCAGTCTAAACGACCACAAAGAGGCAAATATCAGAGATTGAATGGGACATAGCGGGTATATACCGCAGGAAAAACACAACAGATGTCATTTAACAGCCACGTCTCAGGTCTGCCACTGGACTAGAGCCGGACCCCCTCCCCATTCTCAGTATTTCACTGCAGGCAGGAAACAGGCAGCTAATCCAGCCAAAAATGAACACAGGCGACAGGGCACACACACCGCCGCCCAGCAAGTCTGTGGACAAACGCAAACAACCAAAAGCGAGCCGGTTGTAAATTGTGTATGACAACAAATAAATGGACAAATCTGCAAGGAAAAGCCTGGTGCTTCCACAAAAATTCAAGTGAACTTCAAACACAGGCCATGCAGAAGGGAATTAAACATTTTATTTTTCGATTTGTTGTTTAGACTACAGTTGTGGAAAACAATAAGAGACAAACCAAAATAATCTTCAGTTTTCTCCATTAAGGTGTATAAGTAAAATTATAATTTTTGTTTCATTCTGTGAACTAATGACAAAAATTCTTGTTTTATTTTTGCATTTATTTGCATAAAATTTAAACAGTAGGCTGCAAACTGGTCGGAATAACAACATAGTGTACATTTAACTAAAGAGTTTATAAAAAACTTTTAGTAAAACTGAACAGTTGTGTTATCACTGCCCACACAAAGCAGATGGTAAATGAAATTCATTTAACAGAAATGTTTGGATATTGTCTATTAATCATGGCAGCCATAAATCCTCAAATGCTAGAGATGAGCATTATAATGGGGCACGACATATCCAATTATGCAGTGTAGTTAAGCACACTTTTGGCAGTTTATAGACTATATCACTCTGCCAGGGCATTCAAACCAGCTCTGCAAAATGGGCAAGTGTGCCACACAATTTGAGTTCAGCACATTTTTGGCATGTCTGCATTGTATTCTGATTTGCATAATTCCTTTAACTAAATTCCTTTAGTTAGCTAAAACAACACAAATAGTACATTTAAATAAACAAAATTATTCGTGAACCACAGTTCATCCCTCAATCACCTCAAATTATACTAGAAAAGTATATTATGTTAAAGCACAAACAAACAGGGTGGACTCAAGGGTCGCTCCTGGAAGTGGGGAATTCAGTGTGTTGTTGCCATGACGATTTTTCTGCCTCCGATTTGGTCATTTTTTGTGATATGGGTTGATGATTGTTTCTATGCAAGTGACTAAAACACAACACGCAATCCTCTCCCGTAACCTTAGAAGTTCAGCTCTCGACCTCTTTGGAGTAAATCACCATTTGTTTCTGTAATGGACAGTACTGCAGCAGTCTTCAAAACATTTTTCCCTCATTCATCACTGCTGTCTCTGTGTAGTTTGCCCGAGGCAAAAGCTAAAACCACATGTAGGTGAGTTCTTTTCCACTCATACACAGAATATTTGTTAAAACCCATACAATTCCTGCCACTCGTACCTGGCGATCAAATAAAATGATATAACAAAGTCTGATGAAGACTTTACGGTAAAGCTGTGAGGTACAGTATGACAGCTCACCATTGACTACTTTTGTTGGGGCATTCAATAAATCAGTTAGATCCATAAAAACAAACAAAGAAAAAGACTGTGACTAGACCGATCCTTTGAGAAGGGATTCCCTTCCGGCAGTTAAGAAAGTTTTGAATTTGAGTGACATTCAAGCTAACATTAACTTAGCCTAGCTGTTATTTGGAGATGTATCACTTTGGATTTTTCAAATCCATATGAACATTCATCAAGCTGGAATACCTTTATGGGATAGACCAAGTGTTCCCTGGCTAGCCATTAATAAAAAATGCATGAATATGTAAGGAATAAATCCAGACAGCTGTTTAGTAGACAAAACGCCCTGTTCCCCGAAAGCAATCTTTGCTCAAAGCACTTGCCCTCAATCTTACTTAACAGGCAGTAGCTCACGTTGAACTACGGCACCCATGCTCTTATCGGAGCACAGTGTACTGCTAAATGGATGCTTCCACATCCATCGCCGGTGCCGCGAGGGCCAAACTATGGAAATAATGTCAGCAAAATCACATTTCTAAAGAGAGAGTTGAGATAAATGGTGTGGATACTTCTAACTCAAGACATTTTAGAAATAAATCTGTATGAAAAGGCTTGTTCTTTCAGGAGAACTTATATGCACGTGCCACGTTTTTTTATTACACAGCTTGGTGAAATATGTCAATTTAATAACCATATCTAAAGTGGATATACAGAAACTAACCCCAAACTCTAACCGTGACTAAGAGTGCAGTTTATAGCCAGACTCCACTGAAAAACACAGAGCCCCACCCCTGTGAAAGCCCACAATGATAGATAAGAGCCGAGGATTGAGTTATCAAGCAGGAGGGTTTTAAATTTAAGCCCCTACCGAACATTAAAACACAGAGTGAAGAAAGACACTGAGGGTGAACAGTGTTTCATTACTAAAGCATCATTACTGAGTCCTTTTGCTCCCACAGACACAAAGCCATTAAACCTTCAAGTGCTGGTCACAGCAGCAACTTAAGAAAGTACAAGCCCAGCTTTTAACCACTTACTGTTAATTCAAGTCCAATAAATTTGATTAAGAAAAAGAATTAGTTCAATTTTGCACGTTCTTTTTTACTGAGAATTATTTTAATTTACTTTGTCATTCTGACAATATTTAAAAATATATATTATATATTATTATATATATTGCTGGTTCAAATCTCAGTGCCAGGTCATGACTGAAGTGTCCTTGAGCAAGGCACCTTACCCCATGATTGCTCTGCAGTAATGTGCCAATGTAACAAATAATAAAAAAATAAATGTGCCACTGTAAAAAAAAATACTTGTAAGTCGCTTTGGATAAAAGCGTCTGCCAAATGAATAAATGTAAATGTAAATGTATTACTTGCTCAAACTGGTCCATAACACAAATAATACTACACCAGTTAAGATTTTAGACTGACAAGTGTTGGAATGTATAACTGTCATCATCTGTCAATCTCACAATATGTCACTACATTCCTCACACTGTTGTAATAATAGCATGATTACAATTGGACACTTTAGCAAATCAAAAATAACATTTAATTTTGAGACTAAACTCTTATGCACACTTTAATAAACTGTGATGTATTTTGTTGAAGGCAATTAACAGTGTCTTAACTTTGGCTCACCTGGTAAATATAGACGTGTGTGTTCGTGTATGTGTGTGTGAGAGAGAGAGAGAAAGAAAAGTGCATAGTCCTCTGGGGTTCTGTCTTGCCCAGTATGTGATAATGGGGCCTATAATGCACTTCTTACTAATGGAAACAAAGAGAGCCTGGCAGCACTGAAAAATGAGACATGCTAAAAGCAGAGGGCAAAAAAGAAATATACAATTACCTGCTCAATTCACAGTTGTCAAAAAATGGCTATCATGTGTGAGAATGTATTCTGACGCAAATATAAGCATGTAAAGAGTAAAAATAAACAAAGAACGAAGAAGGAAGTAAATAATGTCATATGATAAGTCTCATGTGTTTGGTTTACTCTTGTACTGCCTTTGTTTAAAACATGGCCACGCCCAAACCATTTCCTTATAAGGGCCTACACCTCTTCCTGTGCCGCCATTTCTGTCTCTCTAAAGATCTGGCCCTTCCTGAGAGCACACACCGAACGGTGGCGGCAAACCATTATCTTCTATTGTATGGACACAAAACCAATGCAAGTCAATGGGGCCGTCGCTGTAAGGTTACCAAAATTTTTCAAAATATCTTGTTTTGTGTTCTGCATATGAAAGAAAGTCATACAGGTTTGAAAGGACAAAAGAGTGAGTTAATGATGACAGAATTTTCATTTTTGGGTGAATTGACCCCCTTTAAGACAAGTCAAGTCTGCTACTGTAAAAGCACAATAAATAGATTTTATGTGCAAAATCAATCCCATGTCATTTTGGTTACTCTAGAAAAAATTAGACCTTTAATTAACCTAGTAATTATATTCCAGACATGTTTGATATTTTTAATATTTTTGATTTAATTTACGAATCATTTTGACCATATTACAATTTACTGATAATTTACAACTTGTGTAGACAGGAATATAACCAAAAAAGGAGAACATTTGAGGCACAGACTGGACATTTGTGCTCTGATGAATACAATAATTTGTACATTTTACTAATCCTCACTCAAGGCTAGTCTGGTCCAATGACTTGAAAAGGTCTGACAATGACAAGCTCAACACTGTGTTAATGTTTTGAGATGTTCATGAGCGAATGAGCCCTGCAGTGCATCCTCTCAGTCAAAACTAGCATTACACAGCAACATTATCTTTTACCTTTTAATTTGTGGAATTATTTTATCGCAATTACTGGCACGAATAAAAGGAAACATAACTGCAGACATGTAAGTTTCATTAGAAATTCCCCTTAAGAAAATGGAAGTATTAAATATGCATAGCACCGATTAAATGAGCCAATTGTGGTTTATGTCAGGATGTAAAGTTCGCCCTCCGGTTAACAATGTGACATGACCTCATCTATCAGCAAGGCTGACGGCGTCATGAACTTCAGCTCTCGATGAGATTTATGACACACATGACGCAATGTCCCTGCCGCACCGTACGAGCAAATTAACTGCATATGGCCTTTTTGTCAGCTTATCAGTCTGTGTTCATTTTTTTTATTTTTATTTTGCTTTTGTAATTACATATCTGAAGCCATTACGCCATTCTCATAACCAGAATGAAACCCACGGTAACACAGTATGCCAGACTACATAAACGAAAAAAGGGAAATAGTAATTTACTCAGGATGAAGGGTTTCAAGTACAGAGCGGGGACTCGTGGACATTAACAGTGAGTTCAGTGTGAGTACAACTTATCTGCCTCGCAAATGACCCATTCTAATAAATGCATTATCATAAAAAGTAAGTGATAATACCATCGATTGTGAAGTCGTGGAAATGGCAGACCTCAGCTTGTCACACAAAAATCACCCCGCTATAACTGTTTCAAAGTGGGCAGGTACATTTATTGTCAAGCAAGTGCACTTATGCTGAGATTCTCATAGAGGACCTCATCCTGCAGGACTGTTACATAACTCTGGCTGCAGAATACATACAGCAGTGCATCATACAAATAAATATATATAGCTACAAACTGAATATGAAATGTGTCTTCTCATCTTATGTTTTTCTTAAAAGATAAAACTTTTTTCAAGTGTAGGAAAGTTCCCAGAGCCTATGAATGGCTTCTAACATTTTAAACTTGACCGCTTTGCAGCACTTGCACTTAAACACTTGGGGGCGGTTTCCCAGACAGAGTTTAAGACTACTCTTAGATTAAAATAAATGCCAGAGCTTTCTAAACAAAAAGAGTTAGCAGTGACGAATCTTAAAATACATAAGTGCCATTATTTTGTCTCAAAATGAACACAAGTAATGTTTTTATCTGTAAGGCATGTTTGTAAAAGCTACTTAAATGTGATGGTTTATGCTAATCCCTGTCTGGAAAACCGCCCCTTGCAGTGTACCTCAAAATAAAAAAATACATATATTTAAAATTTACAGATGTTAAATGATAGAGAGAGAGGGAGAGAGCGTCAAAAATGTTTTCAGGACTCTGGACAGCTCCCGTTGTTTGCTATAGCATGGCTCTTGAACTGTGTGTTGGCTTGCTAACCTTTATGTTCCCTACAGAGGGGGGCATGAAAATAGCTGTAACTTTAAACCTGATAAACAGTGTGAACACTCAACTTGATTCTCAGTGCTGCTAGCAGTTGTTATCCAACTAAAAGTTGAACTGGTGGCACGATGCCCACTGTTTCCAATTTAAGTTAAATTTAGCTTTGCAGTCTGCTGCATTCTCAGCAGGAAGTGTGTCTGCATAGTGTTCAGGTAAACACAATCTCTCTTTCTCTGTAGTCTTCTTGTTTTTCTAACTGTGGTCCTACACCACTTTAAGCTTCTGTCCCCTCCGCATTGCATGGAATGCATTTGCATCCTTAGTTATTTTTATTTTTAACACACCAATAGGCCCTTTTCACATGATGTCACTCATCTTCCGTTCTGCCGTGAAGCAGTGTATCATTACTTCCGCTAGCGCCTAAGAAAAGAGTTTACCACCTTGCATTGCTACCACAAATACGGCTAGATGACAAGTTGCTAACGTCAAGATCAAAAGCTAGATAAATTATACAAATTCTTCGTAGAACAGTTCCTGTTTGATTATAAAGGTAAGTATTTTCTTTTTGTGTTAGCGAAGGTGCTAGGATAAGTATTCGAATAAGTGTTCTGTCAGTCAATAACGTTACGAAATATTAACATGCCTGATACTAAACACAATAATAATCTTACCGATGTCTTGACCACTCATATTTTCTGTCACGGTTGTTAAATTCTTGTGTGTCGGCAAACGGAAGTTATGATGCACATCTTTGCGGAAGTTGAATGGCGTCATTGTGAAAAGGGCCTATTGAAGGTTTGATTCCACAATGACCTTCCTATTTGGCCATACCAGAAGATTACAGAACATGAAACCAACTTGAAACAAAACATCAATTCTAAGAATATTAGGGAGAAACATTGACAGTGTAATTTATCAGAACAAATACTCTCACATTCCTGTTCAGACATCAGCCAATGTTAATGAGTTTCTCATATAACCTTCACATCAGGTAGTTTCTGTGAGAATTATTTAGTTTTTTTTGCTCTAAAGTTGAGATTTGGTTTTCAAACAGCTCTCAACGATGCTTTTCTTTCTCTTTCTCTTCCCCTACAGAATTTTTTGTGGGGATTTGAAGGACAAAGTTCTTTAATCTAGCCATCAGCTGCTTGTTCTGTTAAGCTATGGCTACCCGTCAGCCTGCTAGACGGGGCCTTGATTGTAAAGAAGCTAAAGTTTCTAAGCCACTCTTTGTGAACTGTGAAGAATCATCAGTGATCATCTCCGTCACCCACTAAAATAATCTTGCTTTGACTCACACAAACACTTGGAAATCTGTCATCTGAAGGGTGGGATGTAGGTCCCCTATGATTTCTTATAAAACCCCACAAAAATGTATTATGCACCTTGTGAAAAGCACAAATCAGCATAAATACGAGCCATCACGCCCCACACGGTGAATAATCACAGGCAAACTGGCCTCCGCTATCCCTGACATAAGCGTTCTGATTGCAGGAGGGGAGCTGAATGGAGCTGCAGTGAGGGAGTGTGAGATTAGCTTTCAGGTGCAGAGGGAGGTGAAGACGGTCAATTTATAGCTCACTAAGCGACTCCTTGTTCTCTTCTGCACACGGAGTATCAGCCAGAACTTCCCTCTCGCAGCCTGCAATCCATCTCACAGACCGGACTTAATTAAAACGTCAAATCGCCTACCACAGAATGCAGCCTCTCCAAATTAAAAAGAAATTAGAATGGCAGATGTGTCTTTAATGGCTTAATCATACCTCCATATTGGACCCATTAAAACATACAGGATGTAATATTTTAAAAAAATTATTTTGCCACTGGTGTGCATGCGCGGGTCAAAAAAAGGGATGAGGGTTAGGAAGAATCATGAACGGATAATTTAGCATGCAAATATGAAGCTAGTTAGTACTAAAAGTGGTTCTTTGCTCGTAATCATAGGGGAACCACTTTTAGTGCTATATAGCACCATATCTTGGTGCTTCAGTGGTTCTTCGGAGTTCTTCAGTTTCTGTATAAAAAACTTGTTAAGCCCCTGTATAGTTCTTCAGTGGTTCTATATAGCACCTCAGTCGTCCCAAAGAACCGCTGAAGAACCACTGAAGCACCAAAATATGGTTCTATATAGCACTAAAAGTGGTTCCCCTATGATTACGATCCAAGAACCACTTTTAGTGCAATATAGTACTATTTCTTTTAGAGTGTATCCTCAGTGCCTCATATAAAGTATGCTCAGTGCCTCATCGGTTGAAAAGTAAAGAGAACACATATCTGAAGGAGGAGCTTGGAAATGTTATAAAATCTTAAATCAAGATAGATAACGTTGAACAATTGAAAACTATTTAAATGTCAATAGAAGTAACAATTTGCATATAACTCTATGTATCATGTAGTTAAAGGGATAGCGTACTCAAAATTGCAAATCCTCTTATCCTTTACTCACCCTCTTGTCATTTCCAGACTGTATGACTTTCTTTTTTCTGCAAAACACAAAAGAAGATATATTGAAGAATGTCGGTGAGCAAAAAAAGTTGGTCCCCATTTACTTCTATTGTATGGACACAAACCCAATGCAAGTCAATGAGGACCAACAGTTTTCTGTTACCAACATTCTTCAAAATATATTATTTTCTGTTCTGCAGAAGAAAGAAAGCCATACAGGTTTGAAATTACTTGAGGGCGAGTAAATGTTAACAGATTTTCCATTTTGGGGTGAACAATCTCTTTCAAGATCACACCAAGTTCACACCAGGAACGATAACTATAAATAACTAAAACAATACATATTTTAGCATCCACATCAATGGATGATGATGTTGTTTACTCTAAAAAAGTTCTCTGCATTTTTTACATTTTAAATGTCTAAGCCATTTCAAATAAAATGTATTTTGACTGGCTGCCAAGCTTGATTGTTCATCAGCTGAAGAAAATTTACTTCGAAAGTGATCCCAATGATATCATTGCAATATAGCAGGGGGATTCAATTTCAAAAAGTTCTAAGAGGTCCGGTCTTTATATTTTCTTCCAAACGGAGGTCCGGACAATATGTTTTTTGAGAATAAGTAAAATTTTTATCAATTTAGCCCAGTATAAAATATATGATATAGGCTGTGTGGTTTAAGGGGAATGCCCTCTTAATAGAAGTCTGATAATTACTGACAACTAGAAATAGCCACGCAAACTGTTGCCTGCATGTTTCCAAAAGTTCCACAGACACCTCTCACTAAGTACAGTATGGGGTAGATGATGTTTCCAAACGTGGTAAAGTGAGCAATGACAGTTTCTATCCCTGTCTTCAACTACAGCGGTGCCGGTGACATCCCGACATCGCAAGATCGCGAGCGCTTCACCTTCTTCAGCGAGTCTTCTCACGCTGAGGTGTGAGGGCCGCCGCCCATCTTCACACCCCGGGGCCCATCCAACTCTGTAACACCAGCAAACAGTTTTGTTTGTTTTCTTAGTCAGAATCCATGTAGATTTAATATTGACACTCACTCAGAAAAGTGTAAACGTACGCACACAAACACAGGAGGTGACTGCTTAAAGTCTTGCTCTCTACAACTGCCTTTTCTCATTTAGGCATGCGTGTAATTGTAGCGAGACTGAATTAGGAGGCAAAATTTTGAGTGCCGGCACTCCACTGAGAAGCCCGTGAGAGGGGAGGGTGAGAGCTCTCAGCGTCAACTACATTAGGAAACAAATGAAAGGATGAAACAGATGAGAGAGCAGGAAAGGCTCAGGAAGGGATCAGATGGTGTAAATGTGAGGAAAGCGCTATCTAATGTCTCATCTTTTTAAAATGTGCCTCAAGGTAATGAGTTTTCCCCCTTTAATTTTGTTTTCATGGGGAAACAGAAACAACCGTAAAAATAAAACAAGCCTATTTTTCTTCATCCGACGTATGACTGTGCGCATACTTTAAGTTTTCAGAGCCCCTGCAGAATCTGCAAGTTTCTTCAACTTTTTCTTAATAATTTGCAACGGGAAAGTTGCAGTTTTTATTTTACATAAATATTAACATATATTCCACAAACAGATTTTATTCAGATGATTTGAGTTATAGCTACCCGAAGCATCAATGACTGTTTGTACTGTAGCCCTTTCGGGTATAGGTTAGTCAAAAACCCTAAAAACATTAGTCTGTCCTGAGCAGTGAAGATGTTTTGACAAAAAACATCCACTGTACTGTACTGTACGGTTTCCCAGCATGCTCTGCACATATCACTACTTCCCCACTGTAGCAATAAATGTTTTTTTTATGTTGACCTGCACAGTTTTGCCACTTGTGGGACTCACACACAGCTATCACAAAAGGCTGGGAGCAGTCATTGATGCTCACATGACATTAAGAATGAAGGGGACATGAAAACTTACAAGTACAGCTGAAACTTATACCATTTCTTTCCAACACATTCACAGTCTTCGGAGTATCTCTGCTCTTCGCCGCAAGTTTCCGGCTAAACCCCATAGCAGAAACGTGACAGGAAACGCAAGTGCCCCGCACCATGCTCCACTAGCGGGTGCTGGCATTTGAAACTGGGCATTTAAACATGCAAAGATGACATGTTTGACACCTTGGAGTAATTTCATCTTGCGTGTGCCCTTTGGGGAGAAAATGTCATTCTGACACAGTGGATCAGGAGGAAGGAGAACAGAAGAGAAACAAGACTTCATATAAAGAATAAGAAGGTTACGCATTAAGCTGCAATCCTCTTGTCACATTTACAACGGCGTTCTCACTCTTATTAGCTGCAGGCTAAAGTGACAACAGGCATCTACTTCTATAGAAAATAATATTGTTTATATTATTTTAAGTGTTTAAAATTCTCCATTAAACAACATAAATAAGCTCTTCTGCCCATCCATGGAACTTCATAGTAATGAAAACGTATCTTACCTGTCAGCCCTTCTGAATGCAGGTGCCAGTGGGGTGATTTTTTTTCTTTTCAATTCTTAGTTGTTACGCGAAGACCGCTGCACCAGCAGAATTCTCACAGTGGGATCTGCAAATAAGATAAACGACAGAAGCTTTTTAGCTTAGTATGCTTGAATGTAACAAGCAGATATACGTGCACCATCTGAAACATCCGGTTTACAAACGGTGGTGTTAGCTGACTTGAGAAGGTCTTGAACAATGGGGAGACATCTGACCATATGTACTGCTCTCGGTCTCAACCCACACTGACTATGCCGACTAATGGCATTCCTGGGCAAACTACTGTCTCCTGCTGTTTCATTAATCGCTTGTGTCTTCCAGGCCTGCAAATGAGCTATACTGTTATGCCACGTGACCAAGGGATGCTGTCTTGGAAGCAATCCTAAACCACAGTATTTATTTTGTTCAGTATTTGTCTTGTCTATATAAAAGAAACAGTGACTGCTGGTCCAACAGCATCTTTCGCTTGTGTCTAATTTTACTGGCCATGCGATGAGCTGTTTTAAAGTATAAAAGAAGATGAGGCTGATTGTCTGGAAATGTAGTCATGTTTTATGGAGGTCGTATAGATAAAGAGGTGTTTTCAGTATATCCATGCAAGACTTTTAGGAGGAGTCATACATTACTGTTTATTTTCACCACAAATTGCAAAACAGATAATTGTGGGAAAAAGAAATGTATTACATTTTAAATGAATCACATACATTTAAGTGTTAACCTCACATATATGCATATATGCAAATTAACACCATTTCACAAGTCTAACTAACCAGCCTTCCCACCACCCTACAGTAAATCTTGTGTGATTGTGTTGGGTGGTCTATGTGCACCGCTTGCCGTTTGAGGCAAGAATATGAAATGAGATCATTACGGAGAGAAACAACTCCATGGCAAATATTTATTTCAATCAGCAGCTGAATGCGGAGGTTATCGATCAAAAGCCACCATCATGCCTACCGCTAACTTCCAATTGTGTGCCATTTTCCTGCATAGGGCAGGAAATGAATTTATGGGGCAACGCTTGGTTATGGATTAGAAGTATTTCTCAAACCTCAGGATTATGAAGATTAAAGCGCAATGCAATGAAAGAGACATTCAATCGCACGCCAGCAATCCCACTCGATAGGAAAGATTGATGGTTTCCTTCTGTGCTGGGATTTACATATCCTATATTTAAGAGTAATGGACTTATTTTACCATGAACTAGAACTGCTTGCATTAAAATTTGATGAAGAGTGGAGTTACAGCCATAAACTCAGCGTCCATTCACTACCCACCCAAGCAACTGACAATGACAAAGAAAGACAACATACAGTTTAGGAAAAAGACTACAATGACAAAAGATTACAACCTCTTTAATATATCCTTTGCTGTGGTTTATATGACATGTTTTGATGTCTAAAACCATACTCATATTTTCCAGTTTACAATTAAAATTAAAAAGTCACAACTGTTTTAAAACTCAAAGTCTAAATTATATAGCGGCACCCACTGCTTATTGGATGACCACAAAGGTCACGACACGGTGCCATCCACAGTAGAAAAAATAAGAAACAGGTTTCTTCCTTTTTTCAAATTTCATGCATTTATATCTTAAATATGACATATGCAATTATATTGTAAAATACTTGCTACTGTACGTTAATATAGCATACAGTACTGTATTACAGGGATTGTAGTCTGTGTGTGAGTTTAAAACAATGTTTATAATTTGTGGGATATGTTATTGTTAAAATTCTATTCTAGTAGCTCGATACTCTTACTATACAATTTCTGGCTGTTTCTTATTCCAGAATTAGGAGTTAGGATGTATTAGGATTCCTTCTTAAAGAAAACATAACTGAGAGCTCTATTAAGTCTCTTATGCTGCAAAAGAGCAACACCTGAGCAATAAATCATTTCTCTGGACAAGCCCTGAAAATCCAGGCACCGTTTCATTGTGGAAAAACATTTGTGTTATTGGGATGATGTGAAAGAGATACATCTTCTCTGAAAGCTTGTCTGAAGGACAAATAGAAATGGGAGTATGCCAGCGATAGAGAGAAGACCAGAGGAAGTGCAAGAGAGAATCTCTCTCTCTGGAGCTGTGAAGTTGATGGCCATCTCTGGAAGCTGTGAGCAGGTCTTCAGCACCAGGATCTCTGTGGCTTAAAGACCTTGAGAGGGATTTGGAGACAAACTGGAAACACCTGATGGATTCTCTACAAAAAAAACATGCCCACCACTGGTGGATAAAAGGGAGTCAGAGGGGAGACCCATAAGCCCACTACGCTCAGAAGAGGATACTCTCCCTCTTAACCACCCTACAGTATATATTCCTCCTCTGAACGAATCCTCTGACCATCAAATACTGCAGGACATGGCTGATGTTGATCTCCTGCCTTTGGTGTCTTGTGTGAACGGGTAATGAAAATGTCTCGCCTTTGAGAATTTTACAATTCCCGACAAGGGAGGTGGGCGTCAGAAACCAAATGTGCCTCTTGTAAATGACTTGTGAACGGTTCTTTCTTTCCTTTTGTCATACTTTCCTACTTCTCACCCACAAGCACGAGTAATCCACCATGTGTGGATTTGCAGGGCCGGGAGAGAGAGAGAAAGAGCGAGCTGCATGGAAATCAAGCAGGATTAATTGGAGCAGAGACCTAATGAGAATCCTCACAGGACCACACAATACCGGAGGAGCAAATGCTTTTAGCTACCTTACAAAAGAAGGTAGCAAGAAATTGGATAAAAAGAGAGGAAAACAAGAGCAAAAAAGAGAGTGAGTAGAAGGAAGAAAGTAAACAAAAAGGGGGTAGATGACCTCCTAAGTTTATGCTTTGGTTTCGATGCCTGAAAATGCTAACAGACAGCTTTCTCCAGGGCACTTAGACTATCTCTTTGTTCTGTATATTTAACATTTTGCTTCTATGTTTCAACATGACGCAAGGCTTCTTTTTCAGAGTACCGATTTCAGATGTCATTTGACATTTGTCAAACTATCATTTACCAAATAAACAAGTTCTTTCTTTGCTTCTCTGTCGCTTAAATCTTTTCCATCGCCAAGTTACTTTTGTTTACAGCACTAAAAAAAATGTTTTATCTCATGAAAGCTGAGTAACATTTGTGTTCTGTTAGTAAACAATAGACGTGCCCCCTCAATCTGTCTGCTTGAGAATTCTGTGTGTCTGCAGGCACGACTGCGATTGATTAAGAAAATTATCATCGAAAAGCATCAGGATTGAGGATTTGTGTTTCATTTTGGTTGTTAAGGCATTGTTGGTGAAAGCTTACACTAGCAGTCAGCTAAAAGATTAAGGGAGTTTGAAGGCAGTTAATGGAATTGTCTGCAGAGGCCTTTTTTTATATACATCTGAACTGCATTAGTAACATGAGAGCAACATTGTGGTGAGTCTAACTCCATTTGCTGTGAAATGCAAGGCACGCTTTTAGTCCAAGTAAGCAGAATGGTACACCTATGTTGTGTCTTTTATTTACAGGGTAATAGTTCTTGTTTGATGTAAATAGGCATTATTGTATTGGGTTCTGATGTGCTGCTGCGTGAGAGACAACAAACAGTGATTTTACACATATCTGTAAAAACTGACCGAATACAGTATGAGTTTCCCTAAAGGTAAATTAAGCTTGACCGTGTGAAACAGAAATATAAACTGACCATTAACTGGTGGTTAGTATGAAATGAGATAATAATATTGCAGTGGGTTCTTTAATGAATGTTAATCAGGCTTAATATTTTTTGGTGCATGTTTTGCTCAATTTAGAAGTAAACAAGAGATACGAGCAAAAAAAGAGGCTTGTTTACCTGGAGGCATGTCCATTGGAGCATGCAACAAAGTAAACAGCAGCGCGCACTTCATGGATAGTGCAACACGAAAGATTTAATAGAAAAACAACCTGCTAGACTTGAAACATTTGACAGTAAAGAAATAGTAGCAGAAAACTGGAGCTGTCCAGCAAATAATGTACATGCAAATAATGTATATACATTTATACATTATATACATACATTCAAGCTTATATTGATACAAAATGATTTAGATATCAAATAGTCCTATCACATTTGCAGCTGTAACGAGTGAGATACTGAAGAGATTATAGAATCCAAGTGCAGGTTGTTTATTAATAACCAAGCAGCAAACAATTCAAAGACAGCAGGCAAAACGGGGTCAAGGGCAGGAAGGTAAATCTGTAGACCATGAGACAGTCCAAAATATGACAAAACAATAGGGTGATCCAAAAGCAGTAATCCTATAAACAGGCAAATGGCCATAACAAGAAACATGGACATGAACATGGAACAATGGCTATAAACACTGGAACGCACAGTACACAGTAGAATAAATACATGCAATACTTCGCACCGCTATGCTGCAAACACATGACTTAAATACAAGGTGCATCCCAAATTGTGCACTTATGCACTATTATACGCCATTTTGTAGTAAGAATAGTGTGTGTAGTGCGTTCACATTGAAAATTGTCGAGAAACAAGTGCACTTTAATTGCCCGGTTGATGCACTTTTTCAACCGAAAATAAGAAGTGTGGAACCATGGACACTTCACGCACTCAACGGTCACAGTGCCATAGCTGTTTCCCAAATGACATACTATGCACTATGCACTCAACCATGCCGTGAATGAATTTTAGAAGGGTAGTGTCGTCCAAAATGGAATAACGTTACGAAACGGTTTTATTCTAACCGGAAGTATACCAGTTTCCCAGAGGAGCACAAATGACGCTGATAGCACGGCACAATGTGTGCGAGTATAAATCAATGTAGTTTTCATCTGTTTTGCCCAGCATTACTTTAGTCATCATCAGATTGAAGATTTGTAACTCTGCAGGAGAGTTTTGCTCGAGCTGCGTCTGATAGCCCTGTCTCCCTTTAGCGAAGTAAGCGAAACTGCAACCGTTAGGTGCGTGAAGTTCACAGTTCAACGTGAACGTAACACACATGTGTGCATACAGTAAGTGCATGATTTGGGAGCCACATACATTCATTTGGGACACAGCTATGGTTCAACAGGAAGCAGCAATGGAGCAAGTGACAGAACGTCCATTGTCCATAAGGGGAGAGGGGGAAGATGGGCAAATGCCAATTCCTTACAGCAGCACTGTTTAATAGTCCAAAGCATATTGGCTATTTTACCAAAAAACGGGTGAGTATAAAATATTAATATAGATTTACAAAACAATATTGCCACAGCTGTTTACCATTATATGACTAGACCAAAATGCATAAGTACTGTGGCAAAATCTCCAAGATGTTTGGAATAACCTGTAAAGCTATCGTACCATAAAAACTTTGAAGAGGACCGAGGACAAAAGCAATTTTAAAGGCAAAGGTTGATTTGATACAGTTGGAAGTTAATAGGTAAACCAAATATTTTTATGGCATTGTATTGGAATACATCCCCACTTTACGGTCCGATTTTTTCACAGTACAGTCCATGGTAAATTGCTCCAAGCATCTTGTAGATGCTACCCTATATAGATTTTATTTGTTCTAAATCCATTTGAACGTATATTAGTTTTACACATGTATTTGTTTTAACACAGGACAGACCTTTCTATACAAACACATAAAGTGTGTTATGTCTAATTAAATGGTTGCCAGGTTCTCTTGGCAACAGAACTGGGTATTAATGTTTCATGACATTAGTAATATTGTGTCAGAAGACATAACGGTAAAGATGATAAGTATTTGTTTGCATTTTGCCGGCTCCTTTTTTTTCCCAGTGGATTTGTACTACCTCCTGTCCTGTCAGATGCATGGAATTTCTTCATTAAGTAATGCTGGTGCTTCACCTCAAAGCTGTTTAAAAACTGTGTCTCTCCTTTTTGCATATTTTTCTCACGCTACACACATTAATAAAATGGACATTCTTAGAATCAATCCCTTCTCATATTCCCACGTTGTTGGCGGTTCGTGCTTTCACGCGTCAAGCAGCTGCATTGCACCAAGCTCTCTCCCTAACTGCCTAGATCTGTGCGGCTGTAACTTCAGAGACTGCATGTTTCAACATTTTCATTCTGTTTGCAGTGTATTACAGACAGGCTGATCCACACCATCATTGACTCGGTTGACTCATGCATACATGCTCAAATAATGCATACAAACCGACACAGGTGATCTCTGCTGACACACGCGTGGGGATGCTTTAGCACTGGAGCATTCATGGATAGCAACCCCCACCTATATATAGCACCGGTAAACTAATATCTGACATTAGAAAGCAAGGGTAGTAATTAGAAAACTCAGGTAATGACAAAGTGCACACATTCCCAGAAGAGCCAATCGTATCTCTGTCAGGCAAAGAAAGATCAGACGGTCATTTTGCTTGAAGCTTGTGACATCTGAATTCAAAATGTCACAAGCCTCTGCAGGGAGTTTTTATCTCTGAATCAGGGCTGTACACAGGGTCAGTTGAGTCCCTTAAAAACACCAGTCCACACAAAGTCAGACCCATACACATACTGTGCGCATAAAACAATCAATAAGAGAAAAAGGTGAACAAATATTTAGTTACTCAACTGACTGACATTCTTTAATAAATCCAGATAGCTCAAGTATTTGAGATTAAGTGTGATTTTCCAAATAACATCAACACACAGGAGATGTAAATAAGCCAGTAAAGGTTTATTCAGTTTTTAATCCTCCTGCTGTGTATGTTCTGTATGCTTTTTACTTGCAGCTGGTCCAATTAGTTTGAATATCAGATTTGCACATCATTATATGTGACATATAATGAACGCTTCCGGATTAAAACAACACCACGGCTGCAAGGTTAGAAATGCAACTCCAAAGAAATTGTTACAAATAACACACAATGCTTCCGATTTGCACCGAACATTTGCTAGATTTAGATGTTTTATATTAGATTATTCCCTACTTACTACATGCAGTCCCTCTGGAACCACATAATGTAAAATGTCTCGCTCAAAGCAAAACAGTGATGGATTTTTCAGCATAAAACTCTTCTTCACCACCTGCAATTCAGTTTAACCAAATGTAGAGTGTAATGTGAGTATTTATCAGCAGGCGCAATTCAATTTTAGAAAATTCCCCGGTGTAGGTTTTTAATATTGTTTAGACATAAAACAAGTTTATTTGTCTTGTTGTTCGAGCTCTTGAACTCTTACATGTGATATTTTTGTCCGACCCATGCATCCTTCTTCCCGTGGAATAATGTCGTCTCACAGTCCATGTGTGGGCAAGAGCTTGACCCAAGGGATCTTTCTGAAATCCATAACAGATTTTGTGATTATATTTTGAGCTCTGAATTGACCCACGGCAGCTCCGTTGAGTAACTCTGAGTTCCCCAGATGCTCTTTGTCTATCTATTGAAGACAATGAGGTTAACTGGAGGCTCTTGGTGTCTATCCAGCCATGTTTGAATGCAATGGAGAGTAAAATGTGAATAGTATTTTTTATTTAGTGCCTTAATGACCAATTTACTGGATTACACATTATTAAAGTGTCTCACAAACATCGCCAAACAGAAGTCCAAAAATAATGATGATTTGTCAAGATGCATGTCTAAGATGTAAAAGGTCAACAAATCCAGAGGTAGTTTACTAAACGGAATTTATTGTTGTAATAAAAAAAATTCTTAACCATCTGCAGTATTTGCTTTCAGCTTGCAATGTATTGGAACATCTGTTACGTGGTGAAGTAATCCTTAATGTTCGTAATGTCAGAAAAGGGAGGTCACGTCTACTAAAAGCTGAACTCTGAACAATCGTTCAGGTATACTAACAGCCTGCTTGTTTGTCAAGACAGTCACCACAAGCAGAGAGCCCAATACACTTGTTCAGGGAACAGCCATCACTCGAGAACTGGTGAAAGTGAGAGAGGTTCTTTCTCTTTTCCACTTTGAGTTTTTCATTCTAATCTGATCTAATCTTCATCAACATGCTGTCTTTCTACACAATGACAAGATCAATTTGTAGCATCAATTTTAAAACAAGTATGCAACAATATTGTGTTATATATTTATTGTAGATAAAATTGTTATGTTACATTGTTGCTCTTTATGAAAAGCAACATGATAGCTTACAATTGACAATTACTTACCGACTAAGACTGAATGCATTTCAAAGAGGATACGCTATGGTTATCAGAGGTATTTTTCGTTGGAAGCACTTTATTTATTTATTTTATATAAATTATGAAAATAAATAACTTTAATACTGCATAACTATATTTAAAAAACACAAAATTACAATCCATATTGAATTTCTTTTTTTTACCTTTTTATGTATATTATGATAAAATAATATATACTAGTATATTATGATATTTATTTCTGATACTTATCATAAAAAACTAAGTTAATATGCACAAAATAAATCTAAACACCAATCGAAAATAATATTTTATTTTAATTCATTCATTCATATTATTCAATATGTATTTATCTGTTTATTTGATTTTATTATAAAGAATTTATTGTTCCATTTTTTATTTTATTTTCATATCCCAATATGTATCCCCTATGTGCTTTATGGTTGCGGTTCATGCACAGTTCTTGAATAACATTTTGAACCTCATGTCAAAGAATCCCGAAAAATTCGCTTAGACTGCTCAGATCCTGTCGATGACTCAGTCCATCCTTATCCCAGGCAGGATAAGAAGAATGTTACTTCACTCCTGAAGCATTTGCATTTGACTGTGGTTTTGACACAATGACAGACAAGCACTCTGCCGCTCAACAGCTGATTGAATCTTCACTGCTCGTCACATACAACGTGTGTTGTTAGATCAATGACTGCTGACAGATAAGTGCAGACTGATTCATTGATTTCTTTCAAAGGCTGGGCATCCATCTTGAAGGTATAAATCTGTGAACCTTTCTTTAGATGGTACTTGCTGTGGAGATAGGCTGATTGAGAATATGTTTGGTGCATACATCACCCTGACAAATTTTTAAAGCAGTGTCTCTAAAATTGTTATCTGTGGAGGATTTCAAATGGATTTTGGAGATAACTGGGTGATATAAAAGATTTAAATAAATCCATAAAATAATTTTAATTGACCAAACGAATTCTGATGAATTCTTAAGTCTAAACGAATTGATATTTCAAAAGATAAAATATAAACTTCAGGCAATTGACTTTGGTTTTTTGGAAATTTCCCCCAAATTTGACATCTTAGGTGGTCTGCAAATCTTTGTTTTGTATTTGGAGTGGCTGGTATAAACTGGTATAAAGTGGTGCTGAAGTCCATCTAGCACAAAGCATATTTATATTCACTACCTTAACCACACAAGACAGGCCGACAGGACAACAGACTCCCTGAGCCAGTAGTCATGTTCTAGCCCTTTGGCCTTTAGTCTTCTTCTGTTTTGGTTCCCATAATTCCACCTTCAGCTTCATGCTATGTAGTCCATCTGACAATTATGCAAATTGCGAGGAAAACCAGGCAAAAAGAACTGAGGAATCCATAATCGGGGGGATTTTATCTGCCTGTGTGCAGGAAAGACCAGGCAGGTGATAATGATGATTAAGGCCGCGCCTCACCCGGCCCGCCGAACCTGTGGTGGAACTTAATGGGGTGAAAAGCTTACTTTGGGGCCGGAGCAAATTACGGGCCTGACAATCAATAGGGTTAGTGAATGAAACCTAATGGCCTCTGCCTCACTTCTTATAATAAAAGTGAAGAAATGCATCGATTTGCCCCCTCACAGGTGTTTTTTTCCTCCTCTTATTGATTTCAATTAACAGACCATTTGCTGAAACTTGAAAGGGCAAAACGTGTTGTATACATGCCAATTCCGCACTGCTCGAGAGAGAGTTTTAGTAGCGGTGTATTACATTGTTAGCAAAAGTTCTGATTTCTATTTGCTGTCATGCAAAGCATGATGAGTGTAGTCCCAGAGGAAAATTGAATTGCTCAGCGGTTGCTCTTGAATAGCTTAAGAGACCTCATAGAGTTCTCAGTTATGTTTTATAAAAATATTGGATGCTGTATCACTGAGGTGCTGCGTTTTAAATCCGCTATGATAAAGCGTCATTAGGCTAATAAAATTGTTCTAAAGTCAAAGGCTGTCACAAACAAACTCGACACATTTTTCTGTTGTTTGATCTATTAGTGCACATGACACTTTCAGTTGGCTGTAAAGTTTGGTTTGTCCACACTTTAGGCGCATCTTTGCCGCATTGAGATGAAAAAATATAGTTTGAGGCGCACTTCCGCGCAAGTTGAAAATGTAATTTTTTTTGCATTAGGCTACTCATGCGAAAATAACATACTTTTCCCGCCAGTAATAAAGAGCGTGGAACACGATTGCCAGCATTATTTATTTTCGTGTGAGTGACGCGAAAACTCTTTGGGCGGATTCATAGCTCTAGTTGTACATTTTCAACCTGCACGGAAGAACTCCTCAAACTCCGTTTCGTGTCATTCGCACTGCCTGCCACAAGTTGGCGTCTATGCGCGTCCTTGCATTGACTTTGTATGTAACACAGTTCAAGGGTGCTGTAGAGTTCCACCTGCTGCTCTTTAACTGCTCCGCTACCACGGACCTCACGCTTTAAAAATGAAAACTGTTTATTTGTATTTAGATACTATATATTTAGACGCTATTTTGCGGCAGTCCTGCAATTCTCCCACAGTGTCTTACTTCCCTATACACCCATCAAATCTTGTTACAAAACGTTTCCTAGCTTTTATTTTATGTATTAATAACGTCACCGAGCAGTCAAAGCGACTTTTGTCACATAATAGACGACCTCAAAAATCTAAGGGCGTTCAACCGCTATGCAACCTGAACTAAAAAGAAAACTTGCCCATTTCACAAGGTTGCAATTTTGAATGAATTCATATGATGTAAATTGTACAAAAATGTAAAATACTTATAAATACAGAACTATTTAGTGAACTAACGCCAAATCTGGTTTGTGTTACAACAAATGTCAAAACAATATAATCGTACTTGCATATAAAAGCTACAGAATAAAGAATATTAGCTTAGCATAAATAATAACAATAATTTCAATCTGTGCGTTTTTGACAAGACGCCATTGGATTTCTTCACAGGGGCTTCGGTTGTTCAGGTTTATTTCATGCATGTGTCATGTCACTCTCCATCAAGCTACACAGCCGGTGGAAAAACAGACCTCATGTGACAACCTCCGTCCATCTTATTATGACATAATCAAAGCAAAACGAAGCTAAATGAATGGACATGCTACCAAACAAGAAGAGACTGTTCCTGTCCCTCAAATTCCATCTAAAGTCTATGAGAGGCTTATAGACGTAACCTACACTAAAAACCAGTTTTACTGAGTGACACATTATGGAGTGTTTGGAATGTATTTAAAAATACATTAGAGCGGGATTCATGTGTCTGGAGACAGGCCAGCGGGAGCAGACAGAGAGAGGGCCTGAGCCGTTACATTAAATGTAATTTTCCTTATTTGCAAATACAATGGTTCATGCCTCACTTTCAACGCACTTTACTGCTTCCTCTACCCATTGTCTTAATAATGGTTTTGGAACAATTCATGTGAGCTTTCCCATATATTTCCATCTCTTTCTTCAAAACATTTATTTTCAACAGCCCATCACTCCTATTGTAGAACTCCATTTTAAATGTTTTTTTAGTCTGCAATGTATTTTCAAGGATTTAGACAGAATGGTTCACTTGGCAGTGCCAACAACCATAAACAATGGCCTCCTACTGTGCCAGGCTCTGGGCGACAACAGATAATAACACACGTTCAGAATATTTGGATGTCTGAGCAGCAGTCGTACTGACATAAAAGAGAACAACAGCAGACAATCGCTCTGAATGTAAGGAACCTGAAATTCTTGATCGAGAAGAAGTAATTAAACTCTCTCTCTCTTATTAAGCACAGGGAGGGGGTGTGGGACACACAGCGAGCAGAAACTGTAATCGTCAAATCCACAGACTCCCCAGAGGTAAGGTCATCCTGTTTGGGCCCTGAAGACAGCGTGGGTTTAAAAGGCTTTCCTGCTGTGACCTTACTGCAAAGAAAGATGGCTGCCACAAAAGGCTCCGAGATGGGAGAGGGACTTCAAATCTCTTGAAGTTCAAGAGATAGCAGGAAGCTTTTCAAAGCCACAAGTGCACACAAACAAACACACGCCTCTCTTTACATTTAGGCATTCATTCAACGTATTGTAAATCACTGTGGTATGCTTGGAAAAAACAACACCCACATATCTGGAAAGTGAGTTGATGAAGTAAGTTATGCACATATAAGATGCTCTTTAGACCTTTTAATCGTATTTTACTTGGCAATAAACACGTGCACAATTCCACTCTGTGAACGCTAGAATGAATTAAAGCACACATAAGAGGAAACATCTAAATGTTTGTAATATTTGCAATAGAGGTCTTCACGGAGGCCAGACCCGGGACCCATACGGTTCGGGTCTATATTTTAACTGGTTAGCCGGGTCTGGTCCAAATCCTCGATTGGCTCTTTTATTTAGAAGGCGGGACTTATTCCACCATTGCACGCATTTCAATTTATCCCATTCCATGTTTATATTGATATAAATTAAGCGTCTTGTTATATCTTACATTGTTGTTCAGACTCGGCTCAAATAGAGCAAATAGAAAATAGCAAAGTAATGCTGCTCGTTTTATCAGCAAGAATGGAATAACATGGATACCAAATAAGCAATGAGGATGCATCACAATCCGGTACGAGGGAGTAAGGTATGTAGGTAAGACAAAAAGGTTTTTTTTTTTTTGTTGCAAAACAGATGGAAAATGTTTCTATCAGCCACAAGATATGACAAAACAGATTTGATTTGTGGCCAAGTAGTTTTAAAAGAGATGTGCTCATTAACCTGTCCAGCTTCTGTTTATTTTTTTGAATCGGGGAAAGGAAGGCTGGTACCATTCAATTTAGCAAGTTAAATGAAAACAATGAAAATGAATGTATAGAGAAATGTGTATGTCTAGTTAGATGTAGATTCCTTAACATTTCCTGGAGGGCTCTTTACAGTCTTACAAATATCGTCCCCATGAAATAAAAACTGCAATTTTACACTTTTAGTATGAATTTGTTCCAAAACACTGAAAGAATTAGCTTTTTATATACACGCTATAAATGCTGGGATGTTTTAACCCATTGATGGGTCAAATCTAATCAATCTAATAGGCTGGTTTGTCCCTTTTTGACCCAGCGCTGGGATGAAAGTAACCGTGCGTTTCTTTTTAGAGTGATATGCATACAAACTTACAGTATTTCACTTCCATCAATATAGATCAACGATTTTAATGACATCACTGTGCAGATCAGCTTCTTGAAGAAAATGACAGGCTGTGAGGTAAACGAAATGGGGATAAATCCAGCTATAGGTCAATCACAGACAAAATTTACTGACCCAACAATGGGTTACAACAACCCAGCATTTTAGGTTAAAACCCAACGGTTGTGTTCTTCCCTTTTCACACCATGCTGGGTTTAAAATAACCCAGCAAATTTTAGAGTGCATTTCAATGGAAATGATGTCACTTCTTCAAAAAATCAGAGCATTTCAAGCGACTTCGGTGTGTCTTTAAAAACCTTATTGGTTGGTAGTCAACAAAACAATTTAGCCCTCGGATGATCAGCTCCTAAATTGACAACAAAAGCGTGCACAAGCAATTTTATCCCAATTATTGCATTTACTTAATTTAGTCTCAAACCACGAAAAACCACCAAAGAAATCATCAATGTTTGAAACCGTTGGGATTAGAAATGTATGTTACCAAGGCTAGCAATCGATCAACCTAATAAGGTGGCTAGCAATTGTATACGGTTCTTGACGGTTTCAAGCGTTTCCAAACAAGGCGATCATGTGTGGCTGCAACTGTATAAAACTGCATTTTGTTTGTTTTTACATTCAGAATTGTGGCTTGTCAAAGAATCACCCCCTCATAGGATCTCTCTTAACGGTTAATGTAAGGGTTCCCACTGGGCCTGTCAAGACATATATTGATTTAGCCCTAAAGTTGTTTTAACCACCACAACAACCATTACTGTAGCACAGCGTTGTGTTTGCCCAATCTGATCTCTTAGGAAAACAAAACTTTTTACGAAATTGTGATGTTGCATGAATCTGTACAAAGTAAAACATACTTTGACTGAAAAATGTTTGACTATTAGAAAAAAAGCTAAACCTAATGTAACCGGGTGAAAAGTAGATTAAAGATAAAATGCACAAATATGATCTTACAAATTTGTATGAATTTGCCATGTCGTAAATAGGTTTGCCATTTTTTGTTTGTTTTGTAAATTGTCATGAGATTGTGTTGGTCTGCCTTACAAAAAAGACCAGAATAAATCAGCCTGCAACAGTGTGAATGTTTGACAGCTTTAAGATGGATAATTTAGCAGGGTTGCTAAAATTAAATTCAGATTTTAAAATGCTTCTGACTTTATGATCAAATTAAATGCTGGTACCTTTCTGGACCTTCTTTAAACTGAAAATCTGAAGCATGAAAAGAATAGACAGAGACTAAGCTTGCATAAATGTAATTACAATGAATCACAATGCACCCAAAATTTGAATGTTGATGCTCTTCACAGCCTGCAGAAAACAATTCATGAGCAGATTGACAGTGGCAGTATATACAAAACTAGATTGATTATTTTTAAATGACAGAAATCTATAAAAATTAAAAGAATACCACTGATCACAAAAATAAGTTGAATAAAATGAAGGAAAGAGAGTGCCAGTCTGGGCAAAATAACACTTTGTTTCAGCAACACCTTTTCACCTCCACTTCATTACTTTCATGACTTTTGATGTCACCTCTTGTGGGTGAGGCCTCGTCTCTTGTTGCAAAGATAGCAATGCATGCCATTTCTTATGTCATCTTAATTCAATTCTATACCAAGAATTAAATACCAGGACTGCGATTTAATATGAGGTAAACATCTGTGCCCAAAGTGGCTGACCTGCATCCCCCCGCCCTTCTCTCAGCCAAAAGAACTGCATCTTGGATGAAAGAAAGCACCTTTAACCTTGTAAGCGAAACAAGCACCCTGTCTTGTTGGGCACAAATTGGGCTCTGATGCGACCTGTTTAAGGTTGTAGGTATTCTCTACTGTCACAACCTTATGACCCGGCCTTTTGCAGCGATGATGGCTGCCGCAGAATCCAAATCTGCTCAGGCTGATGCCGTCTTCAGGGGACTTTATGCAGTTTAAAGCGAGAGCAGTTTATAGGATTAGTCCCCCTAAAAGCAATTAGCGAGATTGATCTGGGATGAGCATGCTTCAAGGGAAGAGAACTGCACACACTGTGCACGGAGGAGAGCTAATTATTTCTAAATTATGGACAGACTCAACATGGATGACTTGAATGGCACTCTGGTGGAAAAAAGAATTTACACCCGTGCTGACCCTGTAGTGACCCCGATGTGTTTACTTTTATTGAAAAGAAATGAGAGAGAAGGAGGGAGGGAGGCGGCAGGCAACGATGAACCTGGCAGGTAATTGCTGTTGGTGATCAGGGATGCGTAGAGACGGCAGGTGCCCTTTGGCATTCCAACTGTGCCGGTCGAGTTCAGCAGTCAAACACTCAGCGAGTGTGAAGACGAAGTCAAACTAATTACTTCAGCTCGCTTGGCCTTGCACATAAATGAACATGTGCATACCATGAACACACACACAACCCAATATCAGACATCACGAAAACCAGGTTTAAGTGAGCATAACCCCATTGCGTAAAATGAATGTTCCATGCTTATACAAATTATTTTATAATAAACCCACGTTGCAAAATATTCCCTGGTGTTCACTAGCTTACCCTTTACACTTTACTGTATACAAAGTTATTTTGCTGCTGTGACCAGAATGTTATTTCCTTAATTACCTTATCAAAACATCACACGTGTAAAATGTGATGTTTTTTCAGTCCGGCTCAGTCGTCAACAAGACGGTGCCTGAAGGCCTGGGGAATTATGGGTAATATGCAATGCTGAGACAATTTCATTACAGCAGCTCTCTCATCCATAACAGTGCTGGAATAAATGGATCAAACGCTGCGATCCTCACTGTCAACTACAACTAGGCTGCCATGACAAATTATATGTGTTCCAGATGCATGTATCAAAGTCACATGGCTGGAACATCATGTTATTCTGAATAACAATTAGGACGCAAACAATCATGTTTGTGTATTGTTTCATGAGAGTTGTGTTTTGTGTTGTTCTTTCACGTTCTATTTCTAGGGACGTTGCTCTGTGGTTACGCAATATGCATGACGGACGTTGGAGGCAAACGTGTTTGTCATATTTTGACACTGTTAACATTAGCCATCCTCAAAATTGAGAGATACGTTTTTATACTTTGCTCCCTTACTGCCTAGAAAAAAAAGAGTTATAAAAATCCCAGCTCTATCAGCCACTAAGCTTTATTCTGGTTACTATGTATGTAACATTTTGTAAGTAAGTTGGTTACTAATGGGAGGTGTTTGGATGTCTCAGGGAGGAGTCTTTTCTTCAAAACACCAGGTTAACCACCCCCCCACCCCCACCAACAACATCCCTGCGAGTCACATCAATACAGAAGCCAATGAGACATGGAATAATGGCTGTCTGTTTGAGCAAGCAGACAGCTGCCTGCGATGACCATATGTCTTGTTTAAAACACCATGCTCGGTGCCCTCTGAGTTAATCGAAGGCGCTGCCTCTTGCTTTCTCTCCTGTCAACAAGAACGTGAGCGTGTGGCCCACTAGGTAGTTACAGATACATCAGTCTAAACGTCTATAAATACTGGACATTTTCATGTCGCATGGAATCACTATTGCCGTGGGAACCACGTGTTGGTCAATACTGGTTTGGATCATAATGTTGCAATGTTGTGTGTTTGTTTTCGCTAAATGAATTGTTGTCACTCTAAACAGAAACAAATGAGGCAACGACAATTACATTGAATAGAATGTTGGGCATTTTTAGTAATTAAATGTTCTACAGGAGTTTTCACAGTTTACATAGATGATCTTAGCATATAAAGACAGAATGAAGTTAATTAAAAAAATATTAAAAGGGAAACTGACAAAAACTGAAATACTAAACAAAGATATATCAATATAATTTTTGTGGTGTTGGAACACTTTCTACTTTGCCCAGAATCACTAATCATAATAATAATATTTTTCAAGTCTTCTAATAAAATCACTATTTATTTATTTATTCATTAGTTTATTTATAAAATTAACACAAATACTAAAACAGAGGTAAAAACAAACTAAGGTATATCATTGTAAAACCATCAGAAGAAAGTTAAAACTAAAAATCTCTTTCTTAAGGCATCCCAACACAGCAATTTTCTTTTATCTCATGTTTATGCAAGGTGAGTCCCTGTCAACAAGAGTCATGGCCAAAAAGAATGTTTTAAGTTTGCTGACTGCGGTTAATTTTAATTCTGGGTAAATATGTATTAACCTCTGCAGAATTTGTTATAGACTCACTGAGACTCCCTCCACCTTCAAACGGATATCTCTGCTTTGCCAGCAATGAACTCTTACACAAACACAATTAGGTTCCAGTTTTCCCTACTCTATCAGTAACCCAAGACCGACGCCATGTAGCCATGAAAAGATGCATTAGTGCTTATCATGTTGAAAATTCTGATCCTTTCCCTACCCTTCCCCATGAACTTGGACCTGTCAATCAAACATTGAGTGCATTACATGTTTTTATTACCATCCCAACAAACTGATATTTGAAAGTGGAGGGGTGCTCAAGAGAGAAGAGCTGTACAGAGAAAGAGTGACAATTCAACAAAGAGAGAGTTTAACTTTGACGTTTCTAAGGGAAAGAAATTCTGAAAATAAGTCATTATTGGTTAGCTTCAACTACTAGTTTAATAAATAAACAGCGTGAGACAGTGATAACTCAGAGATATAAGTCACCTGGGTTCTTGTACACAGCAGGTCGCAATTTATCCCATCACAATCTTCATAGTAAACATCAAAATTACTTAATTCGCGAATGGAAGCATGTCAGAACACGGATATTGATAGAATCTGCAAGCAGATTCTAGTGTGACATTTGATTCTTGGCCTCTCACGGTACGCACAGCCACATGTTGACCATCGGATTCAATTGATGGTCTGTGAGATGAATGTACATAGTCAGTAGCGGTTTAAGGCACGAACCGGGCGGCATTTTTTCATGTCACATGGGGGGCGGCACCGGCACGAGCAGTAAAAAATAAAACTCTGGGCCGCCGCGAAGCGGTTTTCTATTATCTATCATTCATTCATTGTGTGGGGAATTGGCAAATTTGCGCCCCCGTGTGTGTGAAGGGGAAAGGGGAGGGGCGCACGCAGGGGATAGTTCACCTCTAGGTGTTCACACCGAACGCCAATGAAGCGTTAAGCGCGAGTGATTTACATGTTAAGTCAATTCAAAGACGCAATGACCTTGTGGTGTGATTCGCACAAATGAGGCGATTGAGTGTTCGCGTGATTCGCGCGAGTTGAAAAATCTGAACTTTGGTGAAAATTCGCGCTGCCCATCAGGAGCTTTCTCTAGTTGGGCCGTGATTATTTACATATACATTTAGTCATTTAGCAGACGCGCTTTTATCCAAAGCGACTTACAAAGAGTTTGAGGAGCAATAAGCGATAGCCTGTCAGTTTCAACAAAAGCTACACCACTACCTGTTGAGAGAAGAGTGTTAATGTACGTTTTTTTTATTTATTTTTATTTGTCTGTCAGGTATTCGCCGAAGATGTGTGTTATTTGGAAGAAATTATTATGATTAAGCGAGCTCAGAAGCCCCTCCCATGACGCAAATTCAATTAGTGGGCTAAAGTCGGTCACACACCACCTCGACTTTCTTCCAAATAACGCACATTTTATCCATAATGCAATGAATACAGGCCTATAGTTCCTGCACATTTTTGTTTTTCTTAATTGTGTGAAATGGCTAATAAAAAATAAGTAATACAAAACGATTATGGCCGTGACCTGTTTCCTGAGTGACAGTGTTTGGGGACAGGGGACATCTATTGATTGTCGAGTGCCAAATAAACGGAGATGGACAGGAGAAGGTCAAAGCCATCAGGTGAACAAAAAAAGGATTTGTGCAATTGAGAAATATAATTTTCTCTTTCACTTATGTTTTTATAAAAAATATGACGGTTTGTCATCATTTTATGTGTGTGTTTTATTTTTATTTATACATTTTTCGGGGGGGGGGGCTGGGGTTGCTCAAAGGTGGTCTCGCCCGGGGTGCAATTCAATGTAGAACCGCCACTGTATATAGTAGATTATATAAGGATCATATATAATAAACGGTTATGTAAAATCAATTTTGACGTATTACTCTGTCAGCAAGTGCCATCAATCGCCACCTTCATCTCTTACATCTTCTAGAGAAGAAATGTTCCCGTTCCCCTGTGAGCTTTCCCTTTAAACCCGAGCCATCAGACAAATGTATTTAATAAAGGAAGGAGTTCATTATAATCATCATTTTTTTGTTGCTTCTCATAAATTTCTTGTTCAGGGTAAAGTATCAGCTCTCTCTCAGAGTTTGAGGGAAGAAAAGGGTTTAAACCCAGATTTAGATGTTCATGCATGTTCATAAATAATATAGCATGAGAAGCATATGAGATGGGAAGAACTGCGAAAATGACCGGCAAAGCTCCCTTAATTTCGCTGTCTTTCAATGCATAGGGGTACACTGGGTGCCCCCTACTATATCTATGCTTATTGATTTCAAGCATTACCGTCCACTCTTATCTCTAAAGCCCAAGAGGATCACTTACAAAAGCCTGGCTTCTTACGCCTTTTATGTACACTTACACAAGGCAAATCATACTCTCTTCCGCCCTGTTGACATGATATCCAAGATTATATGAGCTCGGGACAATAGATGGAAACCAAAGCAATCTCTGTAATGCAATGTTCTCTAGCACAGTTTTTTACTCTCTCTCTTCTGCTTTTGCACATTTTTATTTAAGGAAGCGCTTGCACATACACACCATGGCTTTGCATGTAATTTTTAGATTTTTTCTCTCTCTCTCCATTAGGGTTCGGATGATGCACAAAAAATAAATACGTAAACATTATAATCATAAATGCAGGGAATCACCAGTTTTGATTGCCAGCTCAAAATGTTTCGTTCTCTTTATACAGTTGGGTCCAAAGATTTACACTTAAAATACTATATTTTTATTAAGATTAAATAGGAAATAGTTTGTGTATTTTGAAAAGTTTTAAAAAAAAGAAATGAATGGGAAATGCCATGAAGTAGAAATCAGGTCACTAATCAGTTGTCTACAAACAAGCTTATTCGCTTTTTTAAGGTTTCTATTGGAAGCCATATACAGTAAAAAAATTATTATACAATTTGTGATGGAAAAACATATGGAAAAACACACATACCCTTTTTATTTTTAATACCTAATACTTTCGACCCCTGCCAGTGCATCTATAGAAAACATATGTAACTGTCAACACAGACATGATACAATGAGACACTGGAATTCACTCCGCCCTGCATTTCTTTACCATCCATCTATCTAATCCAGCAAACTGTCATCTGGATCCTCCACCCTGCCTGCTTCAACAACATTCAGAATGATGTGAATGCTGGAGGTTGTGAGAAACTTAATGCACATCTTTTTCCTCTCTCACACTTCTGCTGACAGTTTTGCAGTTGGCGTGTTGATGCTCTGGTCCCCGGGGTAAATACTGAGGGCCTGACAAGGTGATGTTCACACAAACACAGAGAATACACACACACACCCCAGTGCAGACATTCACTTTGGGGCTAGTGTCAATAACCTCATTTCTGGAAGATGGTTTTTACACTTCTGTGTCAATTTTTATTATTAAGGATTGAGGGATGCGGTGATTACATAAATAGGATATTATCCAAATCTGTAAAATAAGCATTCTCTACATATGACTGGCACTTTGTTCTGTAGCAAGAGATAGTTGTTTTTTATGCTGTTTGGTCTCTGAAGTTAGATTTCACAAATACTATAAGTAGCGGAATTAAATTCACTGAAGCCAGAAGAAAAAAAATGCAACGTATTCCGCACGTCAATAGACTGTGTTTGCTCGACTGGCTGTGTTAACTGACATGCTTCAATAGTTGCCGTAGCCTGTCTCGAATTGGGTTGTGAAGTCTCTTTGAAGTAACCCAGCTTTTATCTGTGGTCTTTCCAGACTTTCTCAGAGCAACTGAATGTTCACCTATGATTTATTTTTATTCTTTATTTCTGTCTGTTTTTAATTGCATCTGAAAACAGAACCAGAACTTCAGTTCACCTCATAAATCCTTCTAACTTTCTCACTAGCAGCTGATCTTGCATCGGTTTCTATTTTCAGTTGAACTGCTACCATTGAAAGCTGCATGTCCACGTTTAATTCAATGCAATCAGAGCCGATCCTCTCTAAACGCAGACTATGCAGGTTGCGTAGGGCCTCTGCACAACCAGGGGGCCCCCTTGAGTACCGAATCAAAAACACTGTACGCAATTTTTTAACTTGTGAATTCAACTTTACAGTAATCTTTTGTAAATGTCATTTTAATACTTCATTTATTTAGTTACTTTGACATACTCAATCTCGGACATTTTGTAGTCAAGTGCGCAGCAGGTGATGACATGCGCGTGATGTGATGAAGCACGTTATATGACCATGGCTATTAAACAGAGCTATCCATCTGTAGCGGGGGAAACGCCCAAAACATGAAGCAAAAGAACAAGAAGGCATGTGTTGTGCTATTTTCAAAGTATTCTTTAGTTTTGCCAAATTATCCAAGTACAGATTTACAAATCCAGTATGTATGTACTAGCATAGAATTGGTTTGACGTTCGATAGTCTGAATTTAGGACTGTCTTAAACTTAATTGTTCTGACTGTCAATTTAATGTTTTTTTGTTAATAGATTTATAATTTGTATTTCTTATAATTTAAAGTTATGTTTATCTTAATTTAACTATGACAAGGATCCCCACAAGGTTTGCTTTGGACCCCAGACGTCTAGAATCGGCACTGACTGCATGCGCAACAATTCTTTACAGGCATGGAAACAACGAAGAAGGCTTGAACATGCCTGTCATTCCCTTTTGGTGAAATACCTTGATTTTGGTTATGATATACAGTATATGTGTTGTAAAATGAAATGTATAAAAGAAAATGTGTGTAATTTATTGGTTTTGAACTAGTACAATTTGATTTAAATTGGCTGGTGGGCCGCTCAACAATGGAGCCTCAGTCTTCCAGCAAACATACTTTTTATTCACAGTAACCCTGCCAATGTAATTCTTGTGTCTGCTGTAAAATAAGAAAAAAAAACAGTGCAAGAAAAAACAGTAGGAAATAACAATAAATAAAATATAAGGCAACTGCCTCAATACACAATGTAAAAATGTCCCCATAACTTAAGTAAAACAACATATTTTTTCCACCTAACTTGTTTTCAACTTGTTTTGGGTTTTGCCTTTAATTTTCTTTAGCGATAATTGGTGCCAAACTTACTATTGTTAAACAAAGCAATAAATATAGTAAGTGCATAAGGCAAAGGATTTTGAGAAAACTTTTGGGACTTGAGTGAGACGGCAAACTTTCCTAATGACAAGTAAAGCTTGATCTTTTAATATATAAGTTAGCTCATTCTGTCAGGCTCCAAATACAGTTGTTAAATGTTAAGAATATGTATTTTTTTATTATTTGTAGCTATGAGAACAAACTCTGCATATAATACACAAAAATGTATGTAACAAGATTCAATAAGAGGAAGGAAGGAGGCGGGAACCGGCGAACGTCACAACTTTTTAATAAAATAAACAAACAACAATACAAGCTTAAAATGATAACACAAACATCATAAAACACACCATAAAGTCCAGGCCTGGTCCTCTCTCGTCGTACTCTCCTGTTGCTCATCCTTTTATGCTTCCGGAGCTTCTCCGTGAGAGATGCGAGACCGGTGCACGCACAGCTGACACTCATCATCACTCGCGTCACCGGCCTTGGCCGTTCCCTCACGGCTCTCCCCCACCTTGCTTTTTACAATGTACTTTTCAATTAAGCTTTGTCTTCCTCAGACCCCATTATACCCTCACCAGACTCACTGACAGATGATAACATTATGTTTTTTGTACTCCTTAGAGAACATACCTGAATGACATACTTGAACTGCAAGGCAACAAATAAACTAGGTGCAACTTTTTTGCAATGTATATTGCTTACAAAACCTCGATAAAGTTCTAATACATTCAAACGATACACCGCTGTTTACGATATTCTAATTATACATTGCATTTTTTAAATAGTTAATTTATAAATACACATTTTACACATCTGCTCCAACACTAATAATTGACAAAAGTCTGATTCCATTGTGGCAGGTGTTTAGATTTTTTCACCGAGTTCAGGAAGCACTGTAAATCCACTTTGATGAAAAGCTGTTTTTCTTCCCTCAGATTACAAGCGGAGTCCAGCCTGTCTAAATCTTATTGCTAGCACTTTACTCAGCCCTGCAGCGGCATTAAAGCTGTCTCACGCTTAAAATGGACAGCCTCACTCTTTATCCTGCAAAAAGCGGACGGCATGAGAAACGCTATTCACAGGGAAAAAGAATTGAAACTTTTATCATGAAATAGGTTGGGGCTCCAACAGCACACGGTATTTATCCTGACAGATCATAGGGGTGCGCAATGAAAAAGAGTGCGAGAGAAAAATAAATCTATCTGGGGTAGAGTGGCTGAATAGGTCCCCAGAAGAGTCCTGCGCTCAATGCTGCAGTCCTCATCAAAGGCCATCTTCAAACAGCACTGCTCAGCTGGAGCGTGCCAATTTGATTACTTTAGAACATGCGGCCCACTCACCGCTAGTTTTCAAATGCCTTGTCAACATTGATTAGCCCGCTGTGAGAGAGAGAGATCTTTGCTCCTGCGAGAGACACAGCTGCTTACTTCGGGAAGAAATGTCATTCCTCTTATGTTCCAAAGCACTGGACAAGTTATTACACAATGTCTCTTATCCTACTCTTCCTCTCCCTCTCCCTCGCTTCGCTCACCTTTTCTCTCCTTATTCCCGATCATCAGCCCATAATGTGCAGCACTGTAAAAACAACCAAATGACCCCACAACCGCAAAGCCCCTACATTTCAATTGGAGGAAATAATCCTTGCCCAATTAATGCGGGCAGACATGTAACGTGACTATCGGCAGAAGGTATATAATTCCATCTGCCCAGTCTGTGTTGTCTGATCCCAGCCAAGGAAGGAAAAGGGACATATGGCCAGTACTCTTTTTCTAGCCACACAGCTGGAGCCTGCAATGACAGATCAACACCATCTCACATCTGGAAAGGGCCAGGAGCCAACAATTATCTATTGCCAGTCTGCCACGCAGCCATCATGTAGGTTGAGAACAGATGATCATGCATGTCCAGCACAGGTGTTAATGAGAGCCAATCAATTTATCAATTTACAATGGCCTTGTGATTAAACTAAAATGTTCTCCAACAGACATCAACCATAAGAATGTGATTGTGTATAGGTAAAGGATTGAGAGATCTCCACAGTTAAATACTCAGATTTAAAATGTGATTAATTGCCTAGAGCTGCTGCACCGTGGGCAATATTACAAAAAAGGTCATGAAAAAAGAGAAAAAGGCAGTAAGATTTACTGTTCAATTACAATCGTCTAGTCGAATTTCGGCCCGTATCGCCCTCTACTTCACAAGAGTAACCAAAATAATACCTTCGGGGAAGAGATATCCACACAGCATTTGACAATAAAAAAGGAAGGGGTGGAAGGTTATTAAAAAAACAAGTCTTTCACAAATTTAGAGAGAAACAGCATATCTCTGGAGAGTACGGAGAGAGCCACTTGCAGCTTTTTATCTCTGTACAGATGAGGATGTGGGCAGAGGAAACTGTGAGAAGTTTTCCTGTCATAAACGTATATGAGTGCTCAGAGTGCTTTTAGAAGGGCACTGTACATTCTAAATCAACATTGCTGAGGTACAGCTTGCTTTGCAGAAAAATCCAATGTGTGTGTGTGTGTGTACATCGTTATATTGAATGCGGATACACTGTTTTCAGAGCATATACACACACAGACTTAAATATACATGATAAATTTAAGCATACTAATGGTCATCGCCTCAATGTATTTGATCTTGGTGGAACTAGATCTGCGCATGTCGTCGATTTGGAATTAAAAGGTTCTATCGGCGTTCTGAGCAGTTTTGAGATAACAAGCTTTAAAGCTTTTGTATGTATTATATAACGTAAAAAAATAACATCACATAAAAAAACACATACATAACAAGTTTTGACATAAATTGTCAAATAGAACCTTATTATTCCAAGGGGACGATGTATATACATGACAATACGTGTATAAGGACATATTTATTCAGTTTGGGACAGGGGCAATGATGGACAGATTGGTTTGTTTGTTTTTGAGTTTACACAGGAGACTACGCTTTGCTATGAATCATCTGACAAGTCTTATCTTGTGCTTGTTGTATTATATTTGGCTTGTGTGTGTATTTGATTGAGAGCAGTTAAAAATAGAAATGTGAGGGAGTTGCCATGACTTTTCAGAATGTTTTGATTAATTGGGACTAGATCAAAAAAAGCGATGTGATACAAGAGTAGAAATGGTTGCTTTCGAAAGTTCAGAGGAGAAAATGAATACAAAACATTGCATTTGTCAGTGTTTTGCAACTGACTTATGAAATTTGCTGTTGTTCAGTTTTGCCAGGCTTCAGATGAAACGCTGTCCAAGGTCCTGAAGTTAACTGTTTTTCGCTCTCAGAAGCTCTGTCTGTTGCTCACTGCCAGATCACAGCTACACTAGTTCATCGAAGTTACAAAATATTTAGAGTCCGGTGATCCATCAATGTTGGGGAACATTACATATCTGACCTTAATGCACTTTGTGCATGTGTCGGTGTAGGGTGTCCACTGCTTCTGACTGCTTCTAAAATACATTAGCTACATTAGCTCTTAATTAACACTGGAAAAAAGGCTCAGATTTCCCTCGCTGCTCTGTCTTCCAAGACTAGGCGTGTTGAGTGGAGTGATCGGAGCAGGCATGCGCACGCACACACACATTTCCATTATCTACGCAAACTCTACTGGGCCTGCCCCTGCCTCCTCAAACATGCATGGATAATGCACTGCAGGTTATGCACTGTAATTGTGTGAAGTGAAACGGCTGACATGCATCGATGGGGGAACCTGAGACAGACTTAATAGGAGCCAGAGTACTGAGAGAGAGACCAGAATGGAGGGGAAAGATTGAAGTGGAGAAAACAGACAGACAGACAAATGAAAGGGGAACATGTTACTTTTAACAGTTTCGATAGAAAACAATGCAACACAGCCAGAGCACTGTCACAGTTATCTTCAGTTTAGTTTTTTCTTGTGTTCTTTAATAGTAAATTAGTCCCTCACCTGATTTTGTTTTACCTGATTATGTTCTCATTGTGTATGCCTTTCTGTTCCTTAGTTCTTTGTCTGCCTTCGTTTATGTTTGCGCGTGGTTCCTGTGTTTTCTTGCCTGTGGATTATCATTAAATACCTTTGTGGAATACTTTTCCTTGTCGTCTGCTTCTATATCTAGCCAACACGTTACAGAAAGGCAGACTTAAATCGTAAGATTTAAGCTGTTTTCTTTTCTTTTTTTTTTTTCGGTCCAGGTCATCCGCCTGGAGCAGGGAGACCTGTCGTCCACCACTTCCAAGTCCCCGCTGGTCCCCTCCAGCTCATCCAAGTCTCTGCTGGTACGATCCAGCTCTACCATGCCCCCCCTGGTGCCGTCCTGCTCTTCCAGTTCCCCGCAAAATCCCTTTGTGGAATTCTTCTTGTTGTGCGCTTCTATATCTAGCGAACACGTAACAAGCACTCTATACTGAAATGTGCTCCATACCAGATCTCACAGCTAACTCGATGTTTTCTTCAAGCACATTATTGTTAGTTCACACTGACACTTATCAAGACATAATGTTTTTTCGACTTTAGATTTTGCACTTTTTCATTTCAATATCACACATTTCAAGACAAATTGTGAGAGGAAATGTTTCTATACATGCTAGTGAAATCATCCGGAGACCACCTGCACCGTCCTCGTGCTCTTTACATCTCCAGCCCCTCCAGTCAAGTGTGTCGAAATCATGACACATTCTTTCACAGGCCGCTGGCTTGCTCAAGGATGGAACATGTTTACACATATCTGTGCATCTGTCTGATTAGTGTTTTGAAGAAGTGTGTCCCTCACATCATTCACCTGCTCTCAAAAGTAAAGTAATTCAGACAGGCATATAGTCACCCTGGGGCTATAGGCAGACATGATCTGCGTTTCAACCATTTTTAGAATTGTATTTTTAATTTTTTTGCTCAATTTCAGCAATAAGCATTTAGATTAATATCAACAAATAATAATAGTAGGCCTATTACTAATAGATTTAATTGAATTTTCTAATAAAAATGTTTACAAAACAATATTTATTTAGAATTCAATTGGATTTTTGTTCAGTTTTGTACAATTCTTAGGCATTTGGATTACCACTTTTTCTGTTTTTAAATTTAGGTCTTGAAACAAAACCATTTGGGGAGCACTATTATGCACCGCTATCTATTTACAACTGGTGTAACATAAGAGTGGTTATTTAAACAACCTAATGGCCTTCAACTTACTAAATGTTATTTGAGCACTTTCAAAAGACAACGTGCTATGCTGTTACAGAATTAGAAAAGTCCAATGATAATATAAAACAACTTGTAGTATTGGGTTGAGTTAACATACCGAGTAATATAAAGCAAAGAGACGGTAAGGTTGTGAATGTATTATCTCATCAAAGCGCACACGGACAGTGATTTTCTTTTGCTTTCTTTCGCAATAACACTTTAACCTTAGTGTTTGCAGCCATGCATCAAATTTCAAAGCACACTTAAAAACAAGATAAAACTGCTCACTGACAACATCATTTCACAAACTTAAAATGTATTTCCTGTGATCATGATGACTGATAAGACAAAAAATAACATTTGGTGGTGCAGATGGCTTTTCTGGGGAATGTTCCAGTAGACTAGTTTAAAGCATATTTGATTATCCCATCTACGTATATATTTGCAATACAGGATGATAAATGTGAATTACCATTGGAACAAAATGTTAAATGTTAATGTTTCCGAGTAAAACTACAACACAAATGTCACATTTATTTCTACTGCACAAAAATGTTAAAAATAGCTGTTTGGGCATTTAACAAGTGTTATAGAATAAATGCAGTATAGGATTCTCTGTGTGTATGAATACGCTTGCCAAATACTTTGAACAACAAAGGGGATACCAATGACAACCACAGAATACACAAATTGAACCTGATAATGTATTTTAGTTTGCCATATAGCAATGCGTTTGACACCTCGTCCTGACATTCACCAAAAAAGCGCCTGTTTAAACATTGTCCGTTTTTTATCGAGAGCTGTCTACAAACTCAGCACAATAGAGGAGTCCTCTCACCTGAAATATAGCATAGGCACCGGAGTACAGACAGACAGTAGAATGAAATAATAAATAACTGCCAAGACCTTTTGTCACCTCTCGGCGAAAAGACACATTATCTGTCTGGGTTTGTATGGATCTGTGAAGAGCTAAGAGGCTTTCCTACAGCACCTCCTCTCTCATAGCACAGAGGAGAGGGGCCTTGGAAAGTCTTACAGCAAAAGCTGCATGGGAAGTTTTCCCGTTTTTTTACCTCATGATGTTCAGAGCATGATCCTGCCCCTTTAAGATGTCTCAACGCATTGTGGGTAACTTAGAGGACCACAGTCTGCAGCGGTAGGGGTAAATCCATGTATTCCCCTGTGAAAGGTATGTTGGTACAAAGAGTGAAAAATAAAGCCTATTTGATTAGGGACACTGAACCACCTGATTAGTGTCTCATTGTAAAAGGGATTATCTCTGCATGAATTTATTATCTACAATGAAATTTACAATAATAACAGTCATCCTGAGAATACACCAGCATGTGGGATTAAAAGCTTTTAACACAAACACTGTGCCACACGAGTGCCTGTAATGGTCCACGTCCTTCGGTTAAGAGGATAAGAGAACATTCTTGTTAAAAAGGTAAAAAAAATATTTTATTCCCTTGAGGTCCACTTAGAATGTTAGGAAAGTTTTTATGAATCATATTGTAGTTGGTAGTTGTAGTATAAGGGCGGGCCATTCACCCAATCAGATCACCCAAGCATCAATAAGTACACAGGGCTATCTCTGCCATTAAATAAATATTTGTCTCATATCATGCCAAACATGCACAAAAAAGTTTTTAAACAACATGAAGGTGAATAAATGATGACAGATTTGGCTGTCCCTTTAAAGGCACATGTAAATTTACAAGGTGAATGGTTTCATCCCATGTAGACCAATTACTTTCCGACTGATACACATATATAAGGGAAATAAATGGGCAGCTCACTCAAAAGTGAAAATTCTGTCATCATTTTCTCACCCTCATTTTATGCAGAGCACAAATGGAGATATTTTGAGAAATGTTGGAAACCAATAACCATCATACACTTGCATTGGATACCATGCAATAGAAGTCAATGGGGACCAACTGTTTTGGTTACCAACATTTCTCAAAATATCTTCTTTTGAGTGAAATGACAAGAGGGTGAGTAAATGATGACAGAATATTTGTTTTGGGGGAACTATCCCTTCAAAGAAACAGAAGCCATAACAGGACCATAACAAGCATAATTTTTTCTATTCTGCATTTATACCATTTATGACTGGATAGAAAATAATAACAAGAGATTTTACTATTTAAATTCTGGCAAGAAATCTGCCTAGAAAAAAACAGCATGAAAAACACAAGCCTTACATTTCTGTCACAATACTTTCCTTTTATAAACCGAGTATGTGTTTATTGTTATTATGGCAGCTTTGCTCATTTCAGCAGGAAAAACGCATTTGCAAGTATTCATCCGAATTTGTCTTCATGGCGTACTCACATGTACAAGTTCCTTTGTACAGACACAGTTCAAAACTGTAAATCAAAACGCTTTGTGCGCAATGCAGGCACAAAGTTATCGACGTTATTTTAATCACCCTGTACTATTTTAAATTGTACACTTCTGCACAGACAGCTCACAATGCATAAGAATTGAAAATGATCTAAAAAAAAAAGAAAGAAATGTTTAAAGAAAACAAAGTGGTATCTTGGCTACATTAAGGCTGGTGCTCACTAATGCCTCGGCCAATATATCCCAGCATGCACCCCGACAGAGCGCTGGCGGCGTTTCTTCTATTTTCTCTTATCTGCTGATACACAATGGCTTGGAAAAGTCTCAGCTTCGACTTTGTCCAATGTCTATCAGCCATCAGCCGCAGGTTTTTCCTATCAATTGGACGAGCTTGACATGTCAGAACATGATGTAACACGCTCAGCCAAGCCAAACGTTGCTCAGGTGGCAAACAGGAGATGTGTCCTCGTGAGGTGAAACAGAGTTATATTAGTTGTCAAGATGAAATGATAACATATTCTGCAGCTAATCATCGCCCGGGTCTAATGCATTACAAACACACGCATTTGTTGTCTGGTTGCATCATTTTATGACCTTGTGTGTATGTGAACATTAGACAGCTCAAGGCTGATGAGGGTGGAGATGTGATTTGGGGATGCTGTGAAAACGCATTTGCTTTATTGCACTTAAATAAATAACCTTTGGCCCAGTGGCATAATTCATCTTCATTTTCTGACATAAATAAGGAACGCAATGATGGGGAGACTGAAATTCATTCCTGTTTTGCCTTTGAGCGAATGTCTGTGCGTTTTCATCTGATCTCTTATTGGAGTCTAATTGTGTGTGTATCTGTGTAGTGGGACTACAAAGAATAAGTTAAATTGGCTTGTCTTTTCCCACAAACACCCAAAGACTTCACGAGACAACAATGCATTGTTTAAAGATTTGACAAGAAGCAAAAAAAAGAGATGTTCAAAGAAATTCAAAGTGTGATATAGTTATGAGTCTTGAGCTGTCACTGAAAATATTGACAACCAAATAAACCTGCACACCTTTTTGTCACCTTGTCATTTGAAATAAAAAAAATCTAAGCATGTTTCAGAGCTCTGTAATGTGAAATCATGTCACATTGCTCACAAGGTAGAAAAACACAGCCGAGTCACACGATCCTCTGTTTTATAGAAGCCACATAATTCACATACTGATGTCAAATGTAAGCAAATTAATGAGCAGATATGTGACCCTGGACCACAAAACCAATCTCAGGATTTGACAATATTTGGCCTGAAGCTATTTGAAAATCTGGAATATGAGAATATGAAATCTAAATTTGAGAAAATGGCTCTCTATTGGCATACCACTGTAATGACATTGTGGGGTGTAGATGAACCCAAAAGTTGAAATTCTAAGCTTTAGATACTTGACAAACTTGAATGGGTAATTTCCAAAGAGTGGGCAGCAGCGAGGGAAGTTTGTAGGTATGTTTCTGGCCCTTTTTGTTCACAGTTTTGCTGCATCCACTCACAAAAAGTACGTTTTGATATATTTACGGTGGGAAATGTATAAAATATTATGAAACATGATCTTTACTTGTTACCCTAATGATTATTGTCATTAAAGTCAAATCGATTATGTTGACCCAAACAATGTACTGTTGACAAATGTACCCGTGATACTTATGACTGGTTTTGTGGTCCAGGGACACATGTGACATTAATACAGCTTGAGTATGAAGAGATGCGAATGACACAAGCCGAGTGACTTTAAGAACTACACTGAGACAAACTTTAACGAAGCATTTATCTGTTTTGGAAGTAATACCAGATTTCTTTTTCTATTCGTTTCAGTATTATAATCACAACAGGTCAGTCTAGCATATACTGTACATGTGCCCTTTACTTCCCACAGGGCACATCAGGCACAGTTCCCATAGACATGTAAGAGTAACTTACCAAATAAAAACAGAACAGTTCATCATGCCCAGCCTGGAGGAAAGAGATGAAACATCCATCGCCTAAGAGAGAAACAGAATGAACATTCAGAATTAACTTTATTACCAATGGATTACCTCAATAAAAACACTGTTAGTGTCCTTCTCATTTCACAGTTGTGAATTCTAACACATGAGAAACAAATGGTGATATGTACATATGGGGTATTAAGTGCACTAGTTTTCTAGAGAGAGTAACATTGATAGAGAAAGGAAACCATTAAAGTAGAAAAACAACATAAAACATCTCCCCAATCAATGGGTGCCATTACAGAGAAGATTCTGAATGTCGGGATGTCCATATTTTGCAGTAGCCTACTCTGATATGCTTATTTAAAATGCTTGGACAGGGTACAAATAACAGATCTTGGTTCTGTGTTACTAGAAAAAAATAAACAAATTAATACAACTGAAATTTGAACTCTACCCTGGTTAAATATGTCCCCAGAGGGAGTTCTGGGGTATGCTCTACATAAAAGCATAGTGGTAGAAAAAGCGTATAAAATATTGTACGTAATGATGTGACCAATATCTAATTAAAAGTCCTAAAGCGAATAACCGGCCCGCTCAAAAGAGGACATAAATGCAACCAATTTATTCCTTAAAATATTCATTACATTATTGTTGGTGGTGAACTTTAAATGTTTGCATCCGAGTCTTTAGCCTATGTTTTAGCACTTGTAAACCTCCAATAAAAGTTTCAGCTCAAGTATCTCATCACATTGCTGATTTTGCACTAGTTTTATGTTTTCAGCCTCATGTCAAGTACTTTTCCCCAAGCATATATCAAAATACGTTCCAGTGTCTCATTAAAGGTAAACCACTTTAAACATGACAGACCGGCCTGTTAGTTTTCAATAAAAGCAGATGGCATGCTTGCTCTATACGTGCACAGAAACACAGAATGTCTCTGTAGTTAAATTTAAAATCAAGAAAATAAAATGAAGTGTAAGGAAGCGAGACTTTCTGTTCACACTATAAAGCACATATGTATTATGATGACAGTGCTACAACAGAATGAACATCTTTCGTGTTCAGGAGAAGTGTGTTGGACACAAGAACTTGACTTGTGCTCTCAAAATTTGAGACGGAATATATGGGAGTGAGGGGCTGCGTGTTTCTTACTGAGCTGGAAATTGTATTTGGGTATCAGAGCAGATGGAATTATTAGGAGGAAAAGAGAGAGTGATTGGTATGCAATTGTCTCTTCAAACAACTTGCTTTAAACTATGAATTGTGTCAAATATGCGCATTGTTTTAAAAAAAACGTAGATTCGATTTTTCCTATAGTTTTCTAGAGAGCATGTTTGTTAATACGTTACCTTCATCGGCAAACTCTCTATCTATCTGCTAGATGTAGTATATGTTGAATATGTAAAGATGGCAATTTGTCAAGCATTTAAACCAGTATGTAAAAGCATATCATTCGTTGTTCCAGAAGCTTTCAACTCTAGCCGTCTTCTTTTGCTGCTCTCCCACAACCCATCAGGTTGAACCTTTACCGGGACAACACTCAAAGGCCAACGTAACTTCTGAACTGAGCTGAACTCTTTAACCTGCCAAATTATTAATGTACTCTTGTTACACCGTTAGCCTCTATTCTGTAACCTCTGCAAAAGATCCTGCACTTTACACATGCTTTAGATTATCTGAGTTTAATGCACAGAGACAACTAGAGTAGCCATTCGGAGGTTGACGTTACCGTCTGTAAAACACTTGTGTAAGAGATTCCCCGTGTCAAATGGATGGTATTAGTCTAAATAAAAAATAAATATGACCAAACTAAAGGCGAGGAGAATAGGGCGGAGAAAACAACGTTTTAAGAGTAAGAGGATTTATTTTACATGTCCATGTTTTGTCCTACCATTGGCCTAAAACACTGAGGTGTTGGTTCATCTTGAAATAAAAACTGGCTGCCTTAAATTTTTAGTTAAGTCACTTAAAAATATATGAATAGTTTTAAGTTGAATCGACTTAATTTTAATGCAAACAGGTAACACATTTTTTTTAATTCAACCCAACAAAAATCGACCAACAAAAATATTTCAGTGAAATTATTTTAACATTTCTTTTGAGTAAAGAAAACATGCAACTCGAATAAGAACAATACATGTTTAATTCCTGTTCTATAAATATACATTATAAAATAATAATATTACGTTTTATTATTATTAGGGTTGTTGTTATAAATATTTCCTGCCTGTTTGTTCCACAATGTGTTTTCTGTCCAGCTGAAATGTTAATTGTGAAAAGCACTATAGAAATAAAATTGAATTATAACTTATTTTTAAGTTTACTAAATACAATTCACATTCAATTTCTGTTATATAATTAGATGTTTTTTATAATTTCTTCTTATTATTATTGTAATTATTATTATTATTTCTATATATATTTTCTGTTTATTCCTGCTTGTGTGTTTTCTCTACAGCTGCTTTGGCAACAATGCAAGACTGTGAAAAGTACAATAGAAATAAAATTGAATTATAACTTATTTTTAAGTTTACTAAATACAATCCATATTCAATTTCTGTTATATAATTAGATGTTATTTATAATTTCTTCTTCTTATTATTGTAATTATTATTATTATTTATATATTTATTTTCTGTTTATTCCTGCTTGTGTGTTTTCTCTACAGCTGCTTTGGCAACAATGCAAGACTGTGAAAAGCACAATAGAAATAAAATAGAAAAGCTAATTGAATATTTACAAAATATATACAAACAATACACACGTGTACAAACATGATAAGTTGATATTGCATTTTCCCTATTATAGTGTGATAAAAGTCTTGGTATGTGTCACTGGTTTATTCTGAAAAAAAAGGCTGTTTAGTATGAGCGTGTACATTATAACTTATCCATTGATCAATTTGTTAATGCTTTGGAAAGCCGGGAGAAAAACTCAAGGCTAGAATTTCCCTCTTGTTGCCAGTGATAGTCACGTTTCAAAATGTCCCTCTGAAGACAGACTGCACGTCTCCAAACAGAATTGTGTATCTCCAGGTTCCAAAAATAAGCCAGATGCTCTATTTGGCTTTTGTCACCCTGCTCACATCCCTTTCGTCGCTAATCAGAAAAAGTCAATACTCTATCAGACTTCCTCTCTGAAACCTGAGACGTGCGCAGTGCAAATGCTCTCGTCCGCTCTTCACCTCTGGTCTCAGGGGCCATAAAGTAAAATGATTTATGATATTTATTCTCATAAAAGCCCTGCCCGCTCTCTAGCAGCCGGAGATCCGCTCGCTCAAGAACGCAGTCGGCGATCAAGCAGCAGTAAGTAAACACGAGGCACGGCGACAGCTAGCATTAGCATGAAGCGCTACCGTCCGCCATCGATCAGTTCTGCAGACGCAAATCAGGATGCAAATTTTCAGTTGAATCTCGGGAGCAGCCGACATCAAAGCGCCGTTCAAATGCACCATGCGTGCCAGTGATGGAGATAACGTTTGATTGAACTTCATTGGCCTAGGATGAAAAACAACAGGATCCATCAACCATGCATTAATGCCGTTCCACATCGACTTGCCATCGTTTCCACGGCAGGTTCAGCGATCCGTTGAGCATGCTGTGGGCTCGAATAGAAAACACTGCCAATCAAAACGTACAACAGGATTTTCAATACATCACTCTCATATCCAAAGACATTTGGGCGAGTATAAGATGTGATGGAGATTACTGTACCATTTGCAGTTAAAAGACTATCAAATTATAATGGATAAGATGCTTGGTTACAGATGAATTTGCGCGGTGGAACCATTTCTCAAATAGGCAAACGTTTCCACAATTGCAAAACATAAACGATTTCTTTCCTGCTGAGACCCAACTCACAGTTTGAATAGTTTGAAAACACCTAAAACAGAGGCCTCGATTCACATGTTAAGAACTTTAATTGAGTCATCTGTTAGTTCTCAATAAACCATCCTGTGTGATTTAGTAAACAGTGTCATATTTTCCCAATGGATGTAACTGACACATTTTAGTTCATCTGAAATATAGGCCACTGCATGCGAAACATGATTTTCCCACTCCTTTTTTGCTTTCTTCTCCTCTTTGTGTAGAGCACACAACACAGATCTTAAGCACCAATATACATTTTTTTTCTAAAATGAACAGAACAGGCTGCAAAATGTCTAAAAGAAAAGGCTCCACAGTCAAGGAAAGTGTGGATTTTGTGAAAAAGATTAGATTAATGAAAGCTTTTTCGATAGTTACAGGTTTTAAAACAAGCAATTAGTATAAAACTTGTCTGACTCAGATTGGTAACCTGTTAACCAAAGCTACAAACAGAATGCAAAACCTTGAAAGCAATGCTAGTTTTGTCTTTCCATCATAGTTCATCTATTTCATGGATAAAGCCTACAGATTGCTCTAACGGTAATGAAGAAGACTAAGTAGCTCCAGTGGAATCGGTGATGTTCCATAATTCATTCCAGCAAACATCATTAGTAATTTATGACGAGGCAGCGATGTGGATATAGCTCTTAGCAAGAGGAATGCACCAACTTACAGGTCATATTTGCATATATTTTACAGTTTGTCCAGGAAAAAGCGACGCCATTTTGCACTTTTTAACCTGTGAATGTCCTGAAGGCCCGATGAAAATGTTAACCGATATGCCAAAATACGCACTTAACAGAACTCTTTCCAATCAAATACTCTAGAAGGAAAAATCTTTATGTAATCACATGCTAAATATGTGTGGCTTTTCTGCAAGGGACCAAAAATATGCTGAATATAAAACGATAATGCCTGCTTTTGTCTCGATATACATTTTCATACAGTATCCGTACAAATGGCTTTTCCTGAAGAATATTACTTGTGAGGAAAATCCCTTAAGATGAGATAAGGTTTTCTAATACCTCACATAAACTGCTCCCTTTAGCAGATAAGTTTCAATTACATAAAGCATGTCAACTTAATGTAATACTGTCTATGTACGCGTGCATATTTTATTTCCAAGTAAAACAATGACTTTCATATCAGTCTAAATCAGTTCAGTGTCGGAGCCACTGCGCGCACGACTTATGTGTCAAACATCCAATTTAATGTGATAATATCACTATAAACCTCGTAAAGTAATTCAAGACCTGCGTTACAACCCATTCTACCTTTCTCTTGAGAGGTGGAAAGAGAAGACTGCTATCGCTGTCAGAAAAATAATAGCATTTATAATAATAGCACAGACGCAATTAAAGTGGGTATGATTGAGTCTGGATGGGGGGGAGACCCCGGTTCAGATGGGACTTGTTGGATTTTCACTTTACATGCAAATGCAGCAAGCGTTAGACCAGCAACAAAAACATTTATTCTTTGTTTCTTTGCTTTTTGCAATTAAAATAATTCCTCTCTTTCACTCGCTGGGTCTTTCCTTCTATCCTGCCTGTCAGTGGTTGAATGTGTGAGGTGGCACCAAAAATGCTCAGACAAATTAAAATAAAAAATGCAAACCGCGAAGTGAAAAGAAATATATTTATGTCAGTTGACCAAAACAGCTGAGATCTGATCTCACCGCCATCCAGTCAGCCTGGGATTTTATTAAAAGATTTGCCATATAATAACTCCAAGTCATCTATAAAATGTTTGACAGGTGAGAATATAAAGTTATCATGCAGTATACTCTTACTCTTATATAGTATACTATATTTATATAGTATATAAATATAAAGAACACTAATAATTCTCCTGTTGTGATATTTCTTCACTGCTGAGCTTAGTCATCTCACTATCATTGGGCTCATGACAGACGTGTCACTAATGATCTGCAAATTAGCAAACAGTACAAGATGAAAAATACTGGGGACACTCCTGTCATAACACGCTGTGCATGCGTCCACATGTCACGGTTTGATTAAAGGACAAAGCAAACATCCTACTGAAAACAGAAAAGTAGCAGTAATATTTATTTGCTTCATTCAGTATCTCTGATAATATGGTAAACAAATATTTGAACTATAGTAAATTAGATTTACATAATAATGCAAAGTAAATATTAATCACTGTAAATGTACAAATAGTATTTAAATATTCAAATTATTATAAAAACATAATTATTAAATATTATTTATTTATATTATATCATATTATATATTCCATATTGTTTATAGTAATATTATTTATAAATATAAATAAATAAATTGTTTGTATACTAATCACTTCTGAAATTGAAATCTACTTTTTTATCTCTATTACTTGTTTATTTCTTCATTTCATTCAACATAACAAAAAACATAATCAGAGGTATCTGTTTTTGCACATAACCTCTTCATACGTATATAACTCTGTATGTGACGAATAAAGTCTTAAATCTTGAAAGTATGTACATAACAGATTAAGGAAACAATGTGGTACGTCTTTAAACTGGAGGAAAGAAAAGGGGTGTCAAGCTACATTAAATAAATAAAAACTTTCAAAAATTATTCCAAACTAAACTGGGACCACTGACAGCGCAGGTTATTTTCACCTGCTTTCTGTGCTGTTTAAGCGCCAGAGCAACTAAAGGAATTATAGAAATCAGGTACGGCCCAAACGCGCCCACGAAATCTGCGCCGAGTGCAATTTACGCGGTGCGTTCCCAGATTGCGTGGGTTTGGTTCAGAGATAGTTTGTGGAGGACTACTGCGATTTGGCATACTTTGCTGGGACTGTACATCGCTCCACCACCGAGACCCAGGCAGCCAAGGCGCTTCTGCTGAAAGCTTGCTCAACTTAACGGATATATGCTCTGTTATAATGCTCTTTTCTTTGATTTGATCATCATTTGATGATTCACTGCTATCACGATCCATAACACTTTAAATGAACTTTACTCGGATTTCTGTGGTCTGCAATAGCGTGATGTTAATTGTACAAATAGGAGTGAGTTCTGTATATACCATATGATTTATTATGAGCCTATTATGAAAGTTGAAAAGAATGACAATGCCTTCAATGAATTAAATACTTGTCTCACAGCCCTTTACAAGCAGCATACAATGGTAGAGGTCAATATTTCTGTTTAAAGATGACAATTGCAATGTACAATATTTTACAGCAAACATCCGTTAAAACGTAATATTTCCGTTGCGATGATTCTTCGTGATAAGCTTTTCAGTTTGTGCTGTAAGACCAACACACCATTACGCATGTCTCAGACGGCCTCATCACAGACATAATCTGTCAAGCGGAGGACGAAGCAGTGTCTCGATATGACATAGGAAGATATGGGGCTTTAAACAGGCAATAAATCACAGCAACAGCAACAAAATACAAGAAACAAACTCATGAATCATTCTCAAGACCCTGGGCTGATCCTTTTTCAACCACAGACACCACGTGTTAGCATATCGCTAGTCCATACTCGCACACATCCGGCTCAAATGCAAAAGCCATTTATAAAGCATACATTTTTCAGCCGTCGGATATCTTCACTATTTCATCCGCAAGCTTGTGAGTGTCCTCACAATTCACATTTGATCAAATCAAACTCATGATTCAGTTATCTGGTCCAAGAATATCTAATCAACTGTCTTTATTTTGTTTGTGTTTGTGTGAGTTTGAGGAGGCATTTCTTACCGGATAAGCATTAATGAATTATTAAAGAAGCTGAGCTTTTTTTCGTGGAGGAAGTGGAGCCAGAGAGGAAGCTTATGGGTCGTTTCCTGGAATGGAGTGCACCCACAGCAAGCCGACAATCTGCCTGCATAAGCACATTAGCGTACAGACACTGTCAAAGCCATTGGAAATGTATTGCTTTTTGATTTGTGCAATAAAATTGACTTTTTATATCCAAGAGCGTTTCCAAACAGACACACGCACAGGTGCACACAGAGTACACCCACCATTTGTTGCAAGCGATAAATGTTGTAACTATAGTCCCACATAATTTTCATTGCATAGATTTACATCTTTAAAATGTCACAATATCTGCTCAAGAAATGGAGTCTGTATGAAATGGTAAAGTGCTCCTGTACACTTCAGTTCATTTTCTAGAAACCACAAACCCGATTACAATTGCATTAGTGTTTACAGATACTGTTGTGTTGGGAAAAATGATCCATCTAATTCAATGTGTCAGGTACATATTGTTCTCAAAACACATCATAAAACAGTACAATTTCCTCATACAAATTCAATATACAGCCGTGGAAAACATCAGGAGACCACTCAATTATTTTCATAATCTATGATTTACTGGTGCATGTTTAAGTAAGATGATAATTTTTGCTTCATTCTCTGAACCAATGACAACATTTCCCCCAAAATCCAAATTAAAATGTTGTTTTTTATTTGCATTTATATGCAGAACATTTGAAGGGGACAAACTGGTCAAAACTAATGTTTGCAGATCTTGAATACTGCAAATACGTTTATATTTTTGTTAAAACAACACAGTACTAAAGTTTAAGATGTACTTTAAGACGTCCAAAAAAAGGCATTTATGATAGAAAAGGCATGATTTTTTCAAAAAATTGCCTTTTTTCACATTGCCTTTGGGTGACTTTTTGTCATCCCTGAGGTTTGTTTCAGATAAAGTTCAACAGACACTGGAGTGGAACAGCCACAATACATACAGAAATGCTAATTTCTGTCTATTATTTTTTCCACGGCAGTACAATTTCTGACTTTTATGTTATACAAAATCATGCATGATTTCTCAAAATAAGAAATAACATAGACAACTAAGGCACACCCTTGTTCTCCAACGATAATTTCATGTGGTCAAAAAGCATCAATGATGACTGATGGGTTAATAATGCACACAACACATTATGTGTAAGTTACTATAATGTTCAAACAACTTTAGGCTTTGCTAAGACGTAAAGGTCTTGACGTTGAAACCCAAAGAACAGAAATGCTGAACACCTTGGAGAAAAGTAAGAAATAAGGAGTTAAATCAAGAAAAAGAGCTAGCAGAAATGGAGGTGTAGGACTGAGTAAAGATGAAGCAGGAACAACCCCGAGCAAAGGTCTTCTCGTGGTATGTAACACTGCCCAACTCCACCATGCAGCACTAAAACTAAGTGCTTAACCGCCCACATTAAGTGATGGAGCACTTTCCATAGTACTCTCAATTTCCAAATTCGTTCGTGGAGTTCTTCTCCTTCTGGAGTTGGAAAGTGTTAGACTACAACACTAGTAAAAAAACTTTGCAAAGAAATGAAATTTTAAACTTTAAATAAACTGCAGAGAATTTAGGCATATGTGTGCCAAGTGTGGCTTTAACATGCACAATAACCTTAGATGTAAAGCTTATATTTACAATTTTAAATATTATGTGGTCTGGATGAAAGTGTCTAGGCAGACAGAAATGAGAGGTTTGATGAATAGGTGAATTCAGATGTGAAGTTGCATTCATAAGCATTTGGTTTACAATGTTCAACACTCACACGCGCGCGCACATACACACACACAAAACACATGAATGATAGTCCTGCAAAATCCCCTTTTTAGGCCCATTCTAAGATGTTGGGTGTTCATTCTTTGAGAAATTAAGAATGAAGCACAGCATGACAGTTCTGTCTCACAGTTATAGGTTAATCTGTTCTACCCAGAGGCATTCACGTTCCAGGATTACACGTTCCCAGACCCAATCCAGGGAGAGCAAGACAGGTGACGCGAATGCCAATCATGTTGGCGAAGTGGAAAGATGTGATTCGCCTCACAATGAGATCTGCATGAAATGTGGAAAGCTGTAAAATGGGAGCTGATAAGACACAGGTGAAGCGATAAGCAATCTCTCACTCACTTTTCTCCTGCTTATCATTCTTGTTTCCTCTCTTCATTCACATTTGCCTTTCAAAAGGGCCAATTGGGAATCACCAGATGCCTAAACCTCAGAGCTACCCATGATTCCTGCATTTCTGCATTATCCAAAATACATTGCCAATAGTCCCATAGGGCAAATAATAGCTTTATTTTGGTAGGCATAGGCACCTGCAATCATTGCTTTCTTGAATGAAACGTTCCTGCCTCCGCTATCATGTTTGGACCTATTTTAGTCAGTCACCCAAAAACAAACAGAGCAAAGAAAGCATAATGGAAGCAATGACATTCATGTGTGCACTTAAGGCCTCCTGTGTACTTTTATACGGGTTTCTGAATGATACATGAGCTAAATCCTGGTGTTAGGGTACAGCTTCTTACCTGCTGTTCCTCATAAGCACCGCTACACAGCTCCATGTGTACATTCATCCTTCTGTGCTTCCGAAACGTGCCCTTGCAATTCCTGCCAGATAAAAGCCACATTCCTCTGCAGGGACATGGAGTGTTATAAAAGCTTTCGAAAGGACAGAGAACAGAGTACGTTTCAGCAGATTCAGGCGCGCTTTGGCTGGTGGCACAGGTGTTGCAGTTGTGTTACAGTTATTAGCTACAGTGTGCAGCTGTTGTGTTTTTTAGCTATTTAATTATGCACTTCATTAGAAATACAGTATGTGACCCTGGCCGTGAAAAGCAGGCTAAAGTATCATAATCGTATTATGAAATCACAAGAATCAAAGAAAGAAAGAGAGAAAGACAATTTTAACAGCCTAAACATTTCTCAGATGTCATTTAATTCTACATCCATATTCATGCAATACACAAAATGTGAGATATGTTGATCCCTCCTGACACAGCAAGCTTTCACTAGTTCTGGAAATAATTGTGCTTTGCTTCCTTATTTATAATCAATGTTTATTCATTCGTAGATTTGACATTCGTCATTTACTGCCAGCTTGAGCATTCCCATGAATCAGTCAGGTGCACTTTATGTGGCTGAGTTAGTACCAATGCTCTCAGGTCTAATGCAAACAGATTCATTCTGAAGCATTCCAGTTCCCCAAGAATGTGTCGGAGCTACTGTCTAACACACCTGCATCCTTTGAATTATCCAGAGAGCCCTTATGAGCTGAATCAGAGGTCTTTGTGTAGGGCAGGACGAAAACACACTTATTCAATTTCTCCCTACAGGGAGGACAAGTCACCCCGTGCTCTTTTACTTGCCTCTGAGTGAGATAACAGATGATGTGGAAGTCTGAAGAAAGTATGGTTTCTCTCGTTCTTTTCACTGATCGTGGGATATCGGGATAAGACAGAAATAAGCAAAAGGCTTGGAGAATGATGGTCAATGCTGAGGAGATGAAGGTTTGACTTCTCCTGTTATCAGAACATTGAGAACGTTGGCTTGTGTTAGTTTCGCTCATCATGTTGTTTATACAAACCTCATCTACGAATGCTCGTTTAGCAAGAGCCTTGAAGAAATAGCAAAGAGGTAATAGAGAACACATTTCCCTAAGCCACTTTCGCCTGGAAGAAAAAACAACTAATTTTAAAAATATTTTCCTTTACACCTTTCCCACAGCTGTAGCTTATCTCCGTTCTGCAGTATTTGCCTTTTTGTTCTCCAATGTCATGCTACGATTCTCCACAATCCCCCTCTCTGTTCTCTAACAACAAATGGCTGTGCACCTCTTTTTGTTTTAGCGAGAGCAAAACTGTCCGCCTCTTATTGAAGCTCTCAGCCTCTTTCCCGCACTATTGTCTCTGGTTTCCTATTGTTCGATGGCTGTCTGCCTCCCATTATTTACGGTTGGGCAGAATAGCAGGAGCAAAGTCCAATAACCCGCTGCTTGGCCGTTCTTGCCACTGTTACCAAGTTTAGATTACGTTCCAGACTCGCCATTAGCTGTAAAACTTTGAAGACCCTTTTATCCTCTTCACCAGACCTTCCTAAATCACACAGGACAAACCAGCATGTATCTGCAACATTGAACATGGAGAAGAAGTCAAGATGGATCTCAAGAATTTGGCTGTATTGTAATCTACCACAGATTCTCTACAAAGCGTCTTCGTAATGTGAGAACAAAAAGCTTGTTAAACTTGTAATTCTGGATCTACCTTCCTTAAGTGATTAAATAACCAATTTAGGAATTAAGTAAAAGGATTAGACAGCAGGGACCGGGTTCTCATTATTTTCAAACTCCCCCAACACAGAACTTAAGAACATTCTGCTAGACCCACATCGGCGTCTACATTTAAAATTCACATCGCCTGCCACGCTGTTGTTTTTTCAGGCTGTCTTCGATGAGTTCTCACAAGCCTGTTTTCAGATTACCCAACGTGAGACCGCGTCTAGACTCGAATGAGTATTTGCTGTCATACTGTCAGGCGCTCGGTATGTAACTCTATGGCATGTCTGCAGTGTAGCTGGAGAGAACTGATCTTCAGAGCTTATTGGCTGTGTGCTATCGATTCCCTTCAGGTGCAGAATGACCATGCCAGGGAAGTGCTCGCCGACCTCTCCACCCTCTCAAGGTCATGTGGCCTAAAGAGGATATTAGAGCCATGTGAAAGAATATCTCTGCTGTCACTTTCATAGGGAACCTATAGCTTATAATATTGAACACAAGGATGAGAGGATGGCTTGTTACTACAGACACAAGTTGCTATAAAAAGAAACAAGAACTGTAATGTATCTGTTTGGTCACCAAAGTCGAGATTTTTACACATTTGTATAACGCTAGGTTAACGCTATGAAAACAATCATCAGTTCTAATATTCCATGCATAATGAAAGCATTTTTTAACATATTTTATAAGAAAATTCTGACAAAAACGTTGCCTTTTCTTGTATTATTTCTTAATGACTGAACCTCTAAACCTTCTGTCCTGTCTCTCTCAAATACAGCCCATGACTCATAACACTCAATGTCCTCTATACTTCATCCTCCACCTCTCCTCTTCCTACACCAGCTCTTATTTCTCTCCCATCTTCTCTTTCGATCTCCTTTGCTCTCCTCTTCCTCCTCCTCTGTCCACACCCCCTCTACCCAGTACCCACTCCACCTTTTACACCCCCACCTCTTCTTCTTTGTTCTTCCTCAATGAACCCTTTTTACACAGTCACGATAACTGAGTGAATGTTAAATTCTAGTCTGGTGGGTGTAATAATAACCCAAAATATGCCAATACAATGACATTTGATACAGTGTATTGCTTTTTAGTTGTTGAAAACTCAAAATCGATTAAATTAATAAAAACGCAACGTGGCCTCATATAAAATTTTATCACAGGCACTTGACAACTACAATAAGTAAGCATATATTGCAGAATTGTTATTTTTGATAGGCTATGTTTTCGTAGCACAAATTTTCAGCTGTGAGGATTCCCTGACTGGCATACATATGACCAGATGGAAGAAAAAGGAAACCAGTATTATAGGTTAGCTGTCCGGGCTGCCAACATTGGCTCCCTCCTTCAACGCTGGGCCCATTTCCCGAAGCCTCTCTAAAAGACCACAGATGTTGATTTCCTAGGGCATTACCCAAACCGCTCTCTCGGTCCATTTCAATCCTAGCCTCTATGGCTGCCCCTCTCTCTCTCCCTCACCACATTCGCTCTCTCCTAATTTCCCCTCAGAGTAGCTCGGAGTGTTGGTGAGTCAGCTTTACGACGTATTACACCTGCAAAACCGGCGCTGTGTTCTGTTTTTGTCTTTCCCCTCTTGTTACACTGTCCTGAGAGAGTGCTGACCAAACCTGTGCGCCTGGTGATATAAATAAACTCTCTGTCTGGTGTGTAGCCCATGGAAATCTAGTGACCAAAAGGAAGCTGCTTTAATATTCATTCCGGGTGCAGATGAGAGGATGCGGGAATGGATGGTGTCTATAATCCATAATAAGGGCTCTGTAGGGCTCCACCTGCCAAAGCTGAGGCATCAAGTGATCAGTCATTCTCAATGACCCATTAGGATTGCCCTGCAATCCAACACAAAGCCCCTTATTGAGCCGCTGCCCTGATTTCCAGCTAATTGGACAGTTCCTGTTTTTCCTTGTTGGTTTGGAGTAGGTGGTTAAAAGACTGCGCACATTTTTTATTCTTCATTTTACAAGCTTGACGTCTTTGCACCTATTCCTGGCCCTCATAACTGTCAAGGACGCCTATGAAATGCAAAGAAAACCAGAATTATTGACTATTCTTATTCTGTGACAACTTATACATAACGTGATGTTTTTGCTTTGTATTGTGTACATTGAGCTTTTGTTTAGAAAACAAGTCATCTGGAATGCCAAAACTTTGAAGCTCAATATATCAAAACTGCTCAGAATGCAGATAGAATCTTAGAATTCTAATGTGGCGAATTTTGTCAACACCTTAATTTCTTTCATTATAATTTTTTATTTATTTATTATCTATCTATTTTTTTATAATTTTGTTGACACAAAACTACATTCATTTCTTAATAATGTAATAACATAAAATAAATAGAGGAATCAATTAAAATCAAAATAATTAACAAAACGGTATAAATATGAAAATAACTTGATTAAACAATTATAATTTGTTTTAAAAAAAATATTCTATCATTTAAAAATTTTTTATTTTCATCTTAATACATGTATTTCTTTATAATAGTTTTTTTGGCTTTCAGATTTTTGTTACATCACAATATAATCCTTATATTTGCAATGTTACATAAATTTAATGATTTTCCCATTAATCTAAAATTTGGAAAGAAATAACAATAACAAATGCCCAAAACCCTTTAACAAAATTGAACTGGTGTTGCATCATTTAGAAAACCCACAAAATATATATTTGAATGTATGCATACACAAACACACAGTTCTGCATGTATCACCCTTAAAGTTCATAGAACCTCTGTTCTCCTCAAGCAAAGGTGCTGTTACTAAACGCAGGAACTAGACGGTGCTAATTCATTCCCTGTGATACGTATCAACACAGAAAGCTACGGCGCCTGCCGGCTGCAGTTATCAGAGCACATGTGGCAGCAGTGCTCTACATGCTTCAGCACAAAGGTCGCATTATGAAGACCTCTGTCGCCTCGAAACCTCAGGGACGGTCTTCTGATGTGGTACAGCACAAAAGATGTCCTTGTCGGAGATCACCAGGGAAACGGCAGTCGAGGGAGGGTGCCCAAGAGAGAGGTGCCATACGCAGGGCATCAAATAACCTCTAAATCGAGTGTTAACAGGGGACCGGTCCGCACATGCACATGCACCGAATTTCCATATGTCATTGGTCTCATGAATACAGCATTAGGACAGGTTTTGATGAATTACTGTCGCCGGCGGTTGGCAGCACGTCTCATAGGGTGCATCATAAACCCTTATATGGCCATGTGATATGACACTGAGATTGGATAGCCATGGCGGCGGGGGGATAATCTAGCAGGGACGATTGCATTATTTGAGTGGCTGAGTGAAACTAATCATGTCTGAGGGCTCCGCTCATCTCTAAACCAGACGCCCATTATAAAGGCCATGTTTTGCTGTCGAAATGCACGCTAACTGAAAGTGTCTTCGTGGATAGTACCGCTCCATGTCATTTGGAGCAACTTGGTGATATTTAATAACATTCACGAATGATCTCGAATCGGTCTACAGAACAAATGCAACACGTTTTAATAATTTGGGTAGAAACAGATCTCTCTTATCAACTTCTACTTAGTTCCTCCCTTCATTTCTAACCAGGTGTGGTTGGACAGCCATATGGTGAGCATTCCCCCACTTTGTAAAGTCAATTTCACTGATAGAATGTGTGTGAATTTGTTGTGAGAGGGAGCCTAGAGACTCAGGGAAAAAGAGAGAACTTAAAAATCAGCCCATCTGCTCCATGCATCATTAAATTCATTCTCAATATAAAAATGAGAAGGGCTTATCATGGGGAAATCACTGCCATCCTACTTATAATCAAAGCCGTTGTAGCAGCGAAACGTCTATGGATTTGATGAATTTCAGATGCACTTGTTCTACGGCGTGAGTTTATAAAAACCTTCTTAAACTTAATTAGCTGGGAATAAAAAAAGGATGTAATGATGAATATTGCCAAACTGCTTTAAATTCATGAAAATGTAGATTCTCCTTTATATTTAAACACTGAAATGATATCTGCTTCATTAAGAGCCATCAAAACTATTAGCATACACGGTGAAGAGACTTGCAAGAATCTTTAATATCATGATATATTACACAGTGAACGTGCAGATTTGACGAGAGGGGTGGAATATTTCCTAGTGGAAAATAATGAGGAATGGTAATACGCTGTATTCAATTCTGTCTTTTGAATTCATGAGATTTATGTTCTAATTCATCGTTTTAGAGGCAAAATGGAAAGCGCAGTTATGTGTGCCCATGTTTTATGAGATAGGTCATTCGTATTCTCTCACAGAAATTGGCTCGGAGACATAAACTCTTCTGATTGATTCTGTTGGCCTATTTAAAAGTTACAATTTTATACAAATTCAGGCTTCAGGAACAGGAAAAACAAGTCAGGTCCACAAATACGGAATAAATAAATGCAAAAAAGATCAAGAAACCACACTCTCTGAGATATACACTATAGTGCGCAATAAAGGCAGCCCACACTTGTAGTATTAAAATGATTTGGAATACAAAAAGGCCTCATTTATCTTTTCTGGCCCCTGGAACTTAAAGCCCCCCATAATGCTAATTATTTAGCACTTTCCATAACAGGTTTCATGCCTGCTTGGATTGGACCAGTCATCAAGATACATGGTTGGCCCATTTTTCGTAACCAAGGACAGAAAAGGGGATTTTTATGTCTCGGTCTCTCTATTTCTGTCTGGACATGGTCAAGCTCCAGGAGATGAAAAATAACCCAATTTTATGTTCTTTAAACACACAGTCGTACGTCAGGTCCGCACATAAAGAAGTGTGAAGTGATGATGAGCGCAACGGTATTCTGATGAGATTCCCACTGCACAAGAGCACGTCTCTCGTCCCTTATTAAAAAGCCCCTCTAACCCGTCCCCTCTAAAGCCATTTAAATAATTTATGTGCCTCAATTTTAAGGTTCTTGCCTTTTGTGGCCCACTTAATTTGCAGAACCATGTTACATTAGTCGGGCACACAAACTTGGTGGGGGTTAAACTTCTAAAAGCATAGTCAGTGTAAACAGTAGGCATCACATTCTCTACCTTGTTGCGAGTTCTTGAATGCCCCTTTGTACTTTGTGTCTGAGAATTCTGTTGGACTATGCCGAGACGCTCTCGAAAAGAGCCATCTCGTGACCTTTGCTCGTGATGAATACATTTCATAACAGTGCCCGCCTTTCAATGCAGTAAAAGTAAACAGACAGATGCTGCAGTGGATGAAAAATGGTGTAGGGCTGAGAATGTGATGCAACCCTCTGTTATGTCCGTCAGACTGAAAATATCAAGTAGAGACTGTTGAGGAGGTGCCTATGTATAGTACAGAAATACTTTCTCAGTTGCAATTATGTTATTTCTATCTAGCAACCAGCACAGCATCTAGTTTTTCTAATGAGGAGGAGAGTAACTTGTTCTGTTGAAGGGGATGATGGGATACTGAGCAAGATTGCATCACAGAAACTGACTTTTTGACTAATGCTTTAAGGGCAGTATTGTTCAGTACATCTGACATCCTCTGGTTTCATTTTCACGCAGGTTTATTTGCATGTAATGAGGGTAACTAGTTGTATATCACAGAGGAATTTGGAAGGTTCTTAGGTGCTGTGGTCCTCTGAGACAGCTCAGATCAGCGGACGGTGCCGATGTTGTACAAGCAAATGTGCATCGATGCATCTATCGACATGGGAAAAGACAAAGCAGGCATTTTGATATAAAAAGGAAATGTGTTTCCCAGCACATGTTTACAATTCAGTCCTGTTGTTTTGACATTCTGGAGCTTTGATGCAAACTAGAGACAAAGGCCATGTTCAAAATTGACTTTTCTGACAAGAAAAAGTTGACAATGGCCCTTTTTTGGGGAAATAATAAAAGCTTGCAGGGTTGTGGTTACAAATAGCAGCCAGCAATGTATGGAGGCAGCTCAGAGAGACAGGCTAACAGAATTCTATGTGAATTATAAATAGAAAGCATCTTTGCAATAACTAGTCACATATTTAAAAAGTACAATAGTCATTTCTCGCTGGAAGTGCAATCAAAAGTTATTGAAAGTGAAAATGAAACGTACATTTATATAAACTATGCTCCAACAGGCGTTTCGGCTGCAACTTTTTTAACTCGACCAATCACCTTCCTCGCATGTTTTAATGGAAACGGCACGTCCCTGTCATTGGTTAGCTGTGAAAATGTCTTTTCTTTTTTAAATGTTAAAAAATGTTCACGTCAAAAGACGCTCTGAGCTGCAGAAAAAGATGCCGGCACATGCGTTTTAAAAAAGCGCTCAGGACTCTTTCTTTTGAAACACGGTTTACTCCATAGGACTATAATGTAAAACAGACAAAGTGCAAAGTTTGTATTTAGCATAATAACACATTGCGTTTTTACTTTTCAGCTGTAGGAACTGGTTAAATCAAAACGTTCTAACAGGATCTTGCATGCATGTGCATCCTCGTGACAAAATACGCAACACAAACGTGTTAATCCAAAGTGTGGATGTTATAAATAAACTTACTTGATTGAAAAGGAAAAAATCAAAAACCAGAGATGGAATAGTACAGTATCAATTATCCAGTGAGTCATAACATCTACAAGTAAAACGCCTACACAATCCTGCTGCCATGTTGTGACTGCAAGTGGTTTGTATGGGTGTAAATATATTATGTTTGCATACCGCATGCATGCATTTGTACGCGTTCAGTACTCATGACTTTAACCTTTACTGAGCTGCTATTTGAGAGGCTCAGGCTGTAATTCTTGCTATAATGAGCCCATGTGGTTAACAGACTTGCTGAATGTCCACCGGCCTGAGCAAAAACCTGTTCCAAACAGTTGGCTGAGATGTTGCGTAATGCAGCTGCCCGGTTCAGCGCAGTTCTTTCTGTTCACTTAGTGACCTAACACTGTCAGATGACTGTGTGATGCCTGATATGTTGTTCCTGTACTGAAAGTCTATTTGTCTTCCTGTGACAGGCGAGGTGCCAGAGTTCTTCACAAGCATGTGGAAGAGGTGCAGGCACGGTTATTTTTCTGCTGTGAATGAGGCCATTAGCATCTAATGTAGACTTGCCACTTCCCTCAAATGGTCCATCTAGGAGAACTTGTTCGTATGGATCCCACTATAATTTAACTGCTACAGTAAAAAGACCTCTTTGCATTTGACTTCTGAAGCACAGTGTGGCGTTTCTTTGACTACGTGCACTTTTATGTCCCAGGGGTTTGTTATATGAAGGTCAGACGCACAAAACTATTCTGGAAACTTTTTGCTACGTTTTATCTACACGACCGGTCAAAAGTTTGGGATCACTTAAACGTTCTTTGTATTTTAGAACAAAAGTAAACCTGTCAAAACCATTGAGAAAGACAATTGTAACTGGGATTATGTTGTGACTAAAAGCTTCTAAAATTATTGAACTCTGTTATATTTTAGCATCTTCAAAGTACTCACCTACTTTTACTAGAATTAGCAAAATTGTTTGCATTTTGAGGTCTTAACCTGGAAAGCTTTTTTAACAGTATTGAAGTGATTTCCGCCTATGCTGGACTCTTATTGGCTGATTTTTATACTTTATTTGGTAATTAATTAAAAACAATTTAGTAAATAAAAATGTCAATTTCCAACGAAAGAAATTACAAATCTACACAAATAATTTTAAACATTGAAACAAACACCTGTGAGATTGAGAGATTTTTAACATCATAAGAAACATTGTTGTCAAGTGATCCCAAACTTATGACCCGTGTATACTGTATAATTGTAGTGTATATATTGTATATGTAGGTTTAAACGTTTCCAATATTGTGACATTCAATAATAAAATCCATCCATGTATATCTATACATTTACATTATGTTTAAATACATAAATAACAAACATACAATATTTATTTTTCATTCAAATTTTGACTTTCTGCTGCGCCTCATTTCCATTATAACAAATAATTTTGCTATTTAATTAAAGGTTAGTGTACGGTACGTCTTTACCAAGGAGACGAATGTGTCAACAAATCACGTGCTCGAACTGAAATTTAAGACATTATGCATTTATATACAAGATGTAATTACGAAATTATACATTGTATAAAAAATATTATTTAAGATACATAAAGTGCTACCTAGCCTTAATGTAAATGAGTCTGCCATTTCATTACAATAATGTTTAAAATGTCATCACTGTCAATTCCCCGAAGAATGCTATTAAACACAACACAACAATTGTAGAGAAGTGGAAATTATATTGTGGAAACATTCATCCACTTACCAAAAATCACTGTGTAATGGAATCTGCTAAGCTTCTGGATAACTTGTGTCTTTAGGACGACATCCAAAAACAAGATGCCTGTGAATCCAATTTTGATTGGGCTTGCCATAGTTTAGCACTGTTCCACCATAGTGCAAGACGTTTTCCCCCAAATTAGCTGGACTTACTTACAAAAACCACTGCGCTACAAATTCAATTAGAGCCCAGTTTCAATCACAATGGCTTTTTGCCAGGGCTGTTATAATATTAAGCCAAGCTATTGCTTTCTGTGGCATATTATAAACTATTAAAAACACAACAACAGCAATCATACTAACTTTGTTGATGACGTTTTTGTGCATGCAAAAAGAGAAGGTCACTTTCTCAACCCCACACTCCGGTAAGCGGTGTGCCTTGTTATGCTCCCATTTTGCACAAAAGTGATGATGCAAAACAAAAGGGTGATTTAGGTTCCTCTTTTGTAACAAATTCTTTTGTAAGGTAAAAGGTTTATCTGAGGGATAAATTCTTGAGAGGGAGCCAAGGTAACCCAGAGGTCTTATCAGCATGGGGAGAGATAAGAAGTGGGATTCTGTGGACAGCATAGTCTGTCATCTTAGGTGTGAAACTGAAACACTGATAAAACCACGCAATGAGCACATCCGCTCCTCGTACCATATTTGTGAAACAAGGTCTTTTGGAATTTAGGCTCTAGCTCTTGAAGATCAAATACAGTATATCACTGGTTTAGTGATTATGACTGACCTCTTCATAACCAAGAAGAGATGCTACTGGGCTCTGGGCTGATACACATTGGAACTATGATTCGTTGGTTTGTAATATGACTCAAAAGCACAGTTCATTTCATATATCTGACATTGTACTGTATAAATGCAGATGCTACTTGATCTAGAACAAAAAATAAAGGAAACTACACACTTCTGTCTCCGTGCAAATAAAGACCATTTTAGTAGTGGTCATTACAATAAGCTGGGCTAGCAACAGCATCAATTTAAGTCTGATTAGTCCTAACTAATTGCTAGTCAGTGAGACTAGTTGTAATTTAGCCGCTAAGTTTATGCAATTGGGCCCTGAATAAATTTTACGCAAAACCAAGGAGTTGTCATGAGAGAGATGTTATTCGCACGTGATAATCAGTGAGCGGATGCAACCCCAGTAAGGGTGAGAAATAGAGAAGCATGCGGAGGCGCAGTGCCTAGTGAGAACATCTTATATGGCAGTAATCTGCAAATGTTACATAATTTGTGGTTATTTTCAGTAAGCGAAAAATTGTAGCGTTGAAAATTGATCTTTGACCAAAAATGATTATTTAAAAGTCAAGATAGGACAATATTGCAGAAGCAGGATTTTTAATCGATGCACAGAGTAAATGAATGAATCGTTACCCCAGAAATACGCACCCACATAAGTGGATTTCGCAGTCCCTAGTGAAATCAGTGTATTGAAAGATGTGTTCATACATTGTACATGCATTTGTTCATACACACATTTAAGCTCTTGCATATTTAAGAATGTTTGCATATTACAAATTAGTTTATTGCCAATTTGTGTAACTTTTTTTACAGTTTTTCCTCTGCTGCTTTTATATCTTCAAGCAGGTTTTAACAAAATAACAAATAACTTTTTAAAAAAGGAACTTATTTGACTTTACCAAGCTCGCAGAGAAAATGAAAATACTGTCATCATTCAGTCCGCCTCTTGTCATTTCAAACCTGTATGCCTTTCTTTCTTCTGTAGAACAAAACATATTTTGAAGAATTGTTTTGTTCACCAAACAAAGATACCCATTTACTTGCATGGTATAGACGGAAAACCAATGCGAGTCAATGGATTCCGCCATTGTTTGGTTACCAATTCTTCAAATTATCTTCTTTAGTGATTCTTTAGGTGTCCATTGAAAAAAAGGGTAAGGTCATTACAGCCATATCTACCTCCTTCTCTGCTTGGATCTCAACCTGACCCAGTTCACGGCTAATAACAGTATTTTCCCCTTTCCTCCTCCATCACACGGCTACTTCCAAAGTTACCTGACCTAAGCGTATTTGAGTGGTTTGGGCCACAGCCAACCATGAAAAACACACTTCAAACAAGAAACAAAAAAACCAGGGTCAGTGCCACCGAAAACACGACTGGCCTAAAACATGGGCATTTGTTTACAGAACTGGAGGGATAAATTAAGTATCTGTCATAAACGTTTCCTGTAATGACATAGATGGCGATTCCTTGGCCTGACTCTGGTCGAGTTAAAAGTCTGCCAGTATGTTTCAATGAGAGCTCATTCTATCATGCTAGGGTTTTTATCCTCGTCCTGCTGAATGACAGCCGGGGAGAGACATATGCCAAGAACTTGATGTTTCAATTAACCATGGTGAACACCCCATCCTCCCCCTCCTAATGAGGCAGCAAAGATGGCTTTTCTTTGGCTCCTAATTGTCCTCCCTGGGTTAATGCTTGTTTGGCCATCTCAATACATGACTAGATGGAAAGCTGCTACCTCAAAGCTATAGTGTAGCTTTAGTGTACAACAACTGTTCAAAAATTAAATAAATGCATAAATGTTGCCATTGTCCAAAGAAAATTAAACCCAACAGTGTTGCATCAACTAGATTATTTAGTCAAACATTAATTATTTCTTATTAGTAACAGCATAAAAATACTTTAAATAACCTAATAATAAAACACTTGAATAAGCACCATGACAATGTGTGCCAACCACTACAATGACTACAGCTCCAATTATTCTACATAGACGACATTTCAGCATTCAATCCCAGCATAATTTCTCAAACACCTCATTTAAATATGTTGTCAACAACAGCAGCACACATTGCTCTGTCGTGGTTTTTAATTGGTATTTGCAAATACCCCTAAATGTTTATAGCTAACAACCAGTGTGTATGCAAATCTGAATGGTATAAATGTAAATAATTATGCATATTCACCTGCCAGATCACATTGTTTAATCTTTCTAATTCTGAAAATGGATGAGCTGACTCATCTCTCTGTCGCCTTTAGATCTAAATTTAGCTGTCCCGTCTTGCCCTTCAACCACACCCATCAATTCCACTCGCAGTTGGACTTCAAAGCTGTGCCAATCAACAGCGCCACCTCTGCCAAATGAACGAGCCTTGGAACCTTCTAAAAAAGCAACACAGTGAGAGGAGAATGAGGCTTCTTTTCCCAAGCAAGTCTTGGGCGTCTGCCCTGGCCATCTGGGGCCGCGAGAATGAAGAGGAAACAGCCCGAGTCTGAGGAGGAGAACAGCAATCTGTGCTTTTTCCGGAGAAGAACGGTCCTGCTGTTAGTTCGAGCTCACCGGGGCCAAAATGTACGCCGTTCTCCCAGACTACATCTGAAACATATATTTTTCCATTTTTACATTAGGACATGAACAGCGTGGGTTGGCGTGGTTCTTATTTCAGAGTCGATCTCAAACGTACAGGCTGAATACAGAAAATGATCTTCTGAGCTCTCAGAGATTGCTGACTTACAGGCTTTTAAGACGTTAAAAGCATAAATTATGCCTGGGGAACGAGCATCTGAGTTCAAATTTTGGTGAGTCTAGCGAAATCTGTCAAGAGCACGTCCTGGATGTGTTTTACCCCAAAACTAAAAGAAATGAAATCAGAAACACTGTATTATCAACAGAAAAATTCCTATTTTAGGACCATTAGGAGTGTTATTGTTAAAAAGCTGTTATTTAAATGGCAACATGTGCACATAATGGTATATTCATATTTGTTATAGTGCCTTTAATTTACATGAATTCCAATGAATATACAGCCACTGTAAATAATAGCATTTATTGATGTTTCGGATGTGATCTGGACCTGGTTTTTGTCTATAATTTAAGGATTTTTGTATTGTATATAAGATTTCCACCAATCTTTTCTGGGTGAGTCATAACACATTTGTTGCCGCAAGTCAACGTGCCAAATGAAGCAGTGGAAAGATCAAATGCGTGATCACTTCACTGAATCTTTTAAGCCCCATCTAATATGATCAGGGTGCAGGCCGCTTGTATTGTCATGCATGACTTTCTGGCAAGCCCTAGTAGAGCAGACAAATACTTATCCCAAACCCAACTCACACTCTCTCTCGCCCTACTAATACTCCTAATAAGAATGTACCAACATCTGTCTAAAATCATGGTTCATCAAATATTTCCACCCTTTTCCAACTTTAAGATTGCCTCACCCTTGTTCTTTCAACAGAATCGGTTGGAGATAATGAAGTCTCTTTGGGCACAACAGAAAGAGTGCAGCTTGGAAGTGATAAAATATGGCCCAGAGCCAAATGCCTTTTTAAATGTTTTTTAGGTTTCTATTGATCTGAGGGTGGGCACATTAAAGGAATTAATAAATGAAGGTCTGCTTTAGGTGGGTAGAGTTTCTCATAAACAGAAAGTGGATTTTTTTAAAGATAAAACTGAGGCAGACATGGCAATCCCATAACCTTTCGCAAAATACCACAGAACACCTGTTACAGTATATAGTCACTACAATTCTTGCTAAGGAATGCATGTTATTCAAAGATATGTTTATATTGAATATGCAGCATATAGAACCCTCCCTGTAAGTAATGGATGGCGTCTTATTTTATTGGTCATATTTCTCTACGTGCCGATCCATATTGCCCCATAAATCAGTGACTGGTTCCTTTGGGACTTGTGTAGGAGCATTTGTGCATCAAACAAATACAGCTTGATGCAGTTTGCCATCTCAGGTTAGAGATCGGGATATTTTGAGCTGTGTTGTAACAGGTACAGTAAGGAATACATGTTCTGCACAGCGCCTGCAGTAGTGGAGCACAGCCAGTATGTGCCGTGACAATATGAATCAGGGTGACTCAGAATTTGGCTGTGGTTTTGGGATAATAAATATTCAAGGGCAAGATCGACTGTGTGCTTGCAACATTCAACCTTATTGTTTTACACTGTTACAAATATCCCTTTAAAAGTGCATGAGGTTAAATGGAGTCGAAATGGAAAACCATTCTCTTGGATAACACTAGAGGTACTGTAGCAAAAAGACAAAGTGGTGATTAAAGTTTTAAAAGGACTGGGAACATTTACAGAAGATTAAATTATAAAGAGAAGCTGATATGTAATAGATAAAAGAACAAATAAACATATATATATATATATATATATATATATTTATTGTATATAAATACATATATGTGCATTTAAAACCTCAGGAGTGACAAAGTCATCCAACAGCAATGTAAAAGACACAGGAAAACTGGGATAAAAATCTAGGTTATCACATAAAATTTTCCTATACACTAATATTAATGTAATATCGCTTAAAACTGAATATAAACTTGTTTTCTTTGCCGTATTTGAGGTCTGAGAAAATACAGAGCATGTTTTCTGTTATTGTCACCCGTTTGTCCAGTTTTCATTTTCTGAAAATACATTTGAATTTTAACTTTGGGAGAATATTGTTAGTAGTTCAGAGAATTAATACTAATACACAGGCTAATACAGGGGCTAATAAAACTCCACAAGTAAACTAAAGAGCCTTCCTGTGACACTGAGAAAGTTAGTTCGAGTAAATTGTGACACTGTCTGTAACATACAGGCTTCAGAACATCAATATATAAAGATATCAAGGTTACATTTCCAAAGAAGAGTTTTAACATTCATGCTTTTTATGTGGAATGATGTGACGTATGTAGGAAACAGTTCATCACATAAAATAGCTTTAAGTGGGTTTTCAAAGACAGGGTCCCAATACATGTTTGCACGAGTAGTTTGTAGTTTGAATGGTATTAATATTACAGTAGCTCAAGGTTGTGTCTGTGTAAAGCTGTACAAATAATAACTCCCTGTAGACTTACACAAACCTTACACAACAGAAAATACCTTTCATACTAACACATCTTGCTCTGGCTCATCTACTATAAACAACTATTATAATATAATTCATTTTATCATGAAAATATGTTTTGATCGACTACGAATGAAGAAATGTACTTTTTGCTTCCAAAATAGTGGACACTCTTAAAAAGCCAATAAAACAAGAAACCTAAAATATGAAGAACCTTTATGCACAACAAAACCATCCTTGGAAAACTGATTTTAGTTTTATGACATTATGAAGTGTAGTTTTGGCATTTCCCCTTAGGGACTAACCATGCTAACTAGTCAGACCTTGACCCCTCAGGACAATCATTTTAAAGTCAAGTCAAATTTATTTGTATAGCGCTTTTTAAAATGATCATTGTTAGAAAGCAGCTGTACAAGAAAACATATTGACTATAAGCAAAACATTTAAGGTTATGCAAGTCAAAACAAAAAAGGTGAAAACACAGAAGACAGACACATACACACAGATTCAGACACACAAAACACTCCACACAACAACACACAAACACGCACACAAACAGACACACACGAAAGCACACCTAGAACCACACACCCAAGATAAGGAGAGAGAAACAAACCTATATATCTTTTAAAAAAATGTGATGTGTACAAACACCAAAGACACACACAGACTCACACAACACAACAAATGTCTGCTCTCTGTCTGCAAGAGTTCGATAAGAACCTCTTTCTTTCCATCTCACCTCCTGCCAGCAACAGACCGCAGCTTTGTGGGCCGGACACAACAGCGGCATCCCCAGGAACTCTCTGCTCGCCACATTCCCCCACATCCCCTTCCGCCCAAACCCTTCATCGCCCATTATTCCATCCCCAGCTAACCCCAGGGGCGCGGGAATCCTCAGTAATGCAGTCTCATTGATTTATAATTCCGTGCTGCGTTGGCATCCAAGGGTAGAAATTACACATGTTGACAATGTAGGGACTGCTTGTTCGAACTGAGGTAAAGGTCATCATTTAGATGCTGCGGCTTTGTTCCAGAGCCTCTCGAAGGCCGTATTAACAGTCACAGTACATCCAATCCAGTAAATTATAACACAGCAAGAATCTTTCATAATGAAAAAGGCAGTGCACTTTGATAATGCGGTACACAGTTGCATACCACCAATCTCTGTGGCAGAGGTGATGAACAGTATCCTGTATGCAAAAGGATGTAAATTGCCATTCATTTATTTAAAAGAATATTTCTACTGACACAGCCTTTGGCAAAAATAACAACAAATTCAGTCAAATACAGGGTTGGCAAATATTAAAGCAAGGGGCTTTGGAAGAAAGTGCTCGAGGAATACTCATGACCTCTCTCAAAAAAGCTTTTCTCCTCAATAACAAGCCGTTTTTCAGATTTTACACACTACTCTCCACCCTAGTAAAATATCTCTCAGCAGAGCATCGCATGTGAAGTGCCTACGTGAACTTTACGCCTCGCATAACTGAACAGACAGAGGAAGCACTTGCTGATTAAACAGATTTCATTGAGTTTAATTAGATTTTAAAAGCTAGACACACGGCATTAAACAACACTATGGAGATATGCAATGATTCTGAGTCGCTTTCAACCAGAAAAGCACGTTGAATTTAATGTACTGCGGTTAAAAAAGAAACTTGCAGCTTTTAAATGTTACTACTTTTATTTTTGTGAGATAACATTGACCGTGAAATAAATATATGTGATTAATTGCCGCCAGAATAATATGTTTACATTACATTTATGCATTTGGCAGACGCTTTTATCCAAAGAGACTAACATTGCATTGTACTATACATGTGTTTACATAATATGCTGTTTGTCTGTATACTGTGCATATTCATTTTCATTCATTTCATCTTGAACACAAAAACAAACAGATACATGTTTTTATATTTAGGAAATATTTAGATGTGTTTATTTATATTTACGAATAATAATTATTTAGTTGACTTGAGGTTGAGTAAATGATGACAGAACTTTCATTTTTCAGAGATCTACCTCTTTAAACATATTTTAAACCATTTCAGTGGCAGTTGCTTGGATCATAGAGGAACCCCAGAAAGTGTCTGATTTAGCTTTTCTTGCAAACAGAGATGGGATGATGGCACAACAATATTAATAAATAAATAAATTGAATGCTTTTAAGAACATTCCAGAAATTAACTAGGTACTGTTAAAACTAGTATACATATTTTATGCATTACATAAAAAAGTACTATAAAGAGTTCACAGTTTATTTTGAACAACAATGAATGGAAAAATATGTTTATTGCCACCGGCTGTTGCCACATACTGTAGTTGTGCAAATGGAACCACTGGATTACACTAAAAGTAATATCTAAAAAATTCAAAATTTTTACTAAACTCTTTGGTCTGAATTATTGGTAGAAAAAGGTACACACCAAACATTTCATGTTTTCAGGATTCACCGTTGTATACGCTTTAGCCCGGTAGGTGAATGACCATGTCAAAACCCCAATTGCCATCGTTTGTTTCAAATGATTAGTGTCAATAATTACATGCCTATTAATGAAATGCATCTACCATCCAAACAACATCATTATGGATTGGTTAATTGGATGAGTTTAGGCATATTAGCAAATATCACATCAAAGCATGGAGGGGTGCTGCTTTATGGTCCAACTAATTGCATTGTGGGCCCTTGTAACAAGCATCATGAATGCGGTTCTGCAATGAGACTCTCTCTCGCTCTCGCTTTCTCTGGATCGATGTATTGTAAAGATACAATTACCTGAATACTGTGAAGGTGTAGACAGCTGTTCCCATGTGCAACTAACTAACCATTAAGAACAGCATTCACAAAGCATGTTTGGACAGAAGGTAAAAATATTAACAGCACTTTCTGTAAATGCTGTACCTTTTAACACAGATTTGGCCAGCGGCACTTATATGTATATATGCTAAAAATATTTATCAGTAAATTTACTTAAAGCTGCAAATTCTAACTGAGAAAATCTATTATGGAGCAATCATAAACATAATTGTTCTTATAAATGATTTGTAATCTGAATTTCTCAACAAATGGAAACATTTTCTTATTTATTTAATTTAAAAAAGACTTTTTTTAAGTTTTATATTAAGTTACTGTATGCTTCAGATAATAATGATAAAGAGGCAAAAGTTGAGCCGAGTAAACATTTCCAATAAAGTTTACAAAATACTAATGTGTTAAGATGCTGTAACTACTTCTATATAGCTGACTCTGAGCGCTTTTAAACACATAATTGTAATTTTTAAAACATGTTTAATATATTTATATGTAGATGTAGATTATTTGTACATAAACAAACCATTGACCATTGCTGTATTTTTGGAAAAAATATCTGTGAAAGCAATTCTTCATGCGCTTATCTGTAATGGCAGGGATGCAGAATACAAAATGGTGGAGGAACGAGTGGACAGTGTCTGCTTCCTTATCGTCTCTCCTGACCAACCCTGTACATAACATCTCCTACACAACACTATGGAAACTTGAAACACTTGGAAACATTGATGCAGAATGAAACAAAATGCGAGAGACCTTGAATGAAAGTCAGACCAGAATCCGCTCCAACCCGAGGCACGCTGACCTTCTCTTGAAGTATACTCTATCCCCCTCTCCTCACTCACAGCTAAAAACCCCTCTCATTTCTCAGCTCTTCTCCATCGCGTCACCCATGTGACCTTTGTTAATGCTCTGTGTCAACCTGCACTCAAGTACCACTGTAGTTCGAGGTGGCCGGCGTACACCAGATTAGATGGCTCGGCTACGGCAGGTCGACCGCAAAGGTGACGTGGGTGTCAGGGTCACTGTCAGCTGCTGTTGGTCCTAATCCATCCCCACAAAGCCAGAGCTATCCATGAGCTCACCGGAGTGCATGTCCTCCACCCTTAGCTACCCCCTTCTCACGCTGCATAAGAAACATCAGACTCGTCACGCCATGCCAACCATGCCATTCCCCCAGGCAGCCTACACATCATAGGGCTTGGGCGGAAAGAGGATGGAAAGCTTAAGATGGCTCTTAAGTTAGTATTGCAATGGGCTACGTCTCAGTTTGGAACTGACCTAAAAACACATGGCATACCTTGTCTATTAATTGAAACGCTTTGATTTTTCTGGAAAAAGAATCACAGGTCACCTTTTCTTGTGAGGAGAATTACAAAAACAATTAAACAATTCATCCACGTGAATAGAAGCACTAGTACTTCACATGCAGGGCCTGAAATTATTATATTGACATCATCTCTGCCGTGTACAGCTCAGCAAGGAGGTCATGAGAATTATATTTTAAACCGTTTTCAGCATTTGTAAGAACTTTAATAGCATTGTGTGCTTGTTGCCAGCTTGTTTTCCACCAGACATCTAAGACCCTTGAGGTTTAGATCTACCATCTGTCTGTATACCATCCAGATGCGTTAAATGAATATATTGATAAATATGTTTTTGACGGAACGCAGAGTGCTGTAAGCGTTACGATCAAAGAAGACACTTTGAGTGCTTTCCACCATCGCGCCGAACCATTCTAAGCACAGTCTGAAACGGTTATAGTTATGTTTCCACGTGAGCCTGGTTCAACACGGCACGATTACAAACTGTTCTCAGCTCGGAACTTTGAATGCGTGCTAATGAATGTGTGCAGAGGCGTATAGCTCAGTCGCTTGTGTTACCAAGGCTGCACGTGACGATTTTGTGTTTACATTCTAAACATTTTCGTCATCAGCCCTGCGGTGGAAATGAAACCATTTACGTACCGATTGGCATGGATTGGCACGGAGTGGAATGATTAAGCAACGAGAACGATTCGGCACGATGGTGGAAAAACGCTCTTTGATTGTGGCTAAAATTAGTCCACGTGCATTACATCTCTGTCATTATAGTCTACACTTGCCTCAGGGATCAAATCAACAAACACCGGAAGAAGGCAGATGGGGCCAGTGCCCAATTTAGAGCTTTCTTCTGTTATTTAGCCTTGCGGCAAGGAGGGCATGACTGTTTTTGTGGTGGCCGTGCCAACACAGCATCACCCTGATGTGCACTAATGATCTGAAAGCCAAACCCTGTGACAGACTCATCCAAGCACTCTTGCGAGACGAAGGAGTCGCTCAGCTAAAGGTCACCGTCTTCAAAAAACAAAAATAAATGTTGATGGAACAATGAGCATTGATTTTTTCTCTTAATGGACTCGCTAAAAACATAGTCACAAATGTTGAATCATACAGTCTGTTGCGGGTAGAAGGAGCACCTGATCTGTACAGAATGCTATGTTTAAGCGCTTGGTTCTCTTTATCTAACACTAATAAAATAACATTAAGTTACACTTGTAGCGTCAAATATTTGTTTTAGACTCAAATCATGTTCAATTTAAAGCAATGTAAGTTTGTGTACTCAGCATCTAAGCTGCAGGGCACTATTGCGCCATTGCTTCTCTGCAATGTTATTGGTGCATCATCGTTTCTTTTTCTCACTTCCTTTTATTGCGTCTTAGCTCCACCCCTTAGGATCCAAGGAAAAGATGCAAGGACTGAGCAATGGAAGCAGATTCAAGTCACTCGTGTTTGTCTACAGGACTATCACTGGATCTGCCCTGGCATACTTTCACACCCTACCACACTCCTACACCCCATCAAGAACCCTCTGTTCAGCAAACAAACGGCGCCTTGTAATGCCTTCTCATAAGGGCACTAAATCCCTTTCGCGCTCATTCTCCTTCACAACTCATTCCTGGTGGAACATTCTTCCTTATGCGGTCCGGCCAACCACATCTCTCACAACCTTCAAAAAATAACTTTAAACACACCTTTTCGGCGAATACTTGACAGTCAAATAAAAAAAAAATAACACTAACCCTCTTCTCTCAACAGGTAGTGGTCTAGCTCGTGTTGAAACTAGTAACTTTGTATTAGCACCTAATGTACTATTGCGCTTTTATGACATATCGCTTATTGCTCCCTGAACTCTGTGTAAGTCGCTTTGGATAAAAGCGTCTGCTAAATGACTAAATGTAAATGTATATGTAGTTAAAATGGAATATCCGCACTTGCTATATAGGATTCACTCTGTATTTTCAAATATCAAAGCATTAAAGATATATATATATTTTTTTTACAACTTCTGATATGCATAACAACACTATATATTCACAACAGTACGACGCAATGTGCTGGCCAAGCTGCCACATCTCCACTTGCATACTTACCATATTTGTAATGAAGGTCGACGGCAAAGCTTGTTTATGAGAGCACCGAACAGAATACCTTTAGGTTTTCATTACTTTGTGTAATTCACTGTGCGATTCACGTGCATCCAGAGCCAAGCAGCACGCCTTTGGTTTAAAATTACAATAGAAAGAAAATCAATGAAGTACATGATCAAAGCATTTACAATGCATTGCAGTGACCTTCACCCCCACATTCCGCTTCACGGGACATCTGTAAATCTTTTCTGCCATCAAACCACTCATTTAACATACCAAGCCATGGAGATGGCCATGAGAGCGCTTTTAGCCATGGCTGAGTTACAGTTTCAATACAGTGGCAAAGCTTTTCACATCCCCATGTGCGTTGATGCATCTGGCTGTGGTCACCCAGACTCAGAACAACCAGTTCTGGCAAGGCATTTAAAGGCTTTTTTTCTGCGGCTGCATCTGCCGGTTGATTCTCATTTCCATCCAAGACCCTCCAAGGCCCGTTTCATAACACGCACAGCAGGCAGGCTACGCTACTGCTGTCGCATAGCAATTACTCTCTATTTATACATTCATCGTGTATGTTTTGCAAAATCATATTTAATGATTGTTTGAACGTAGAAAGCAAATGATCTGAAAAGTTCAAAAAATGGTTTTATAAATAAGAGCAAGTCAAGTATTCCAAACTAGTGTAAGAATATCATCGCCACAAGACAACACGCACACACAGAGATCTGCAGGGATCAGTAGTTATGAGCTAAAAAGACACGCGACTGTAAATCAAGCAGTCCTCTTAAATTCAGAGCCGCCTCTTCAAACACAAACCAGCGGACCCAGAGACTGCGCAGTCGGTCTGCCCAGTTAGCGCTCAATAAAACATCAAAGACACAGAACACACAGACATCATCATTACTCCCTCTTTTTTCTCCGTTGGTCTGCCTCTCTCTCGAATCATTGAATTCAGCAATTTATTACTGACAATAGAGAGAGCTCACGACGCTGCCAGAGCATTTGGATAATAAGACTGTAGCGTGAAAATCTCTGCCTCTCTCTTTCGCTCTTATTTTCCATATTTGCATGATCACACAAACATATACTGAGAAAAAGACTTTGACTTATATACAATCGCATTATTGTACTCTTTTAATTCTTGCTGTGTACACTCCTCATATGAACAGTCTCCAGCGCTTTATAATCAGACTGGTCACACGAGCAGATATCACCATGGACAGAGGATAACAGAGGGGTCAACTTCTACAGCGAGCTTTATTTATTATTCAATTATTTTAAATATTTCAGGGCAGACAGGATGTGCGTGCGGTCATGAATATTTTAGTCCCTCCTCCGTGTGGGGGGGCACCTGTCCACAACCGACGGGAGAAGAGGGGGTGCACGCACTCCTCGACGGAGCTCTGGGACATTCACGCCCAAACCCAACGCCTGTCTTTCACTTTGCAAAAAGATTAATATTCCGTTCCTTCTAAATCCGGCCTCGCTTTCGTGAGAAGGCAGTGAAGATAGGCTGTCAAACCGCCTCTATCACGCTTTCAATCTGCGCTTTTTCAAACGTGGTCAGAGGCAGAGAGAGACGGTCAACAAATCGCTTCACATGAAGGTGCCATGACAAAACTCAAGGGAGAACTGACATCAAAAGGAATTAAGTCGTGTGAGGGAGCGTATGACAGGGAAGAAAAAACGTATAGACTTTTCATGTTGATGGCCAACTCGGAAAGTTGGGATTTTAATGTCAAACAGCAGGTTAAGCATTCAAACCCCTGATGTTTAATGAATGAGAGATCCTGTCTGAAAGAAAACCATTTCAGATTGTAATTGCACGCTTTGTCTTCTCCTTCCCAGCAGATGGGTAATATCCACCAAGGTGCGGAGACTAAATTGCTTTGTCCGTTGTGTTTTTATATGTCAGACCTATGCATAGATTAAATCATTAAATCAAGTCTGGCCCTCATAATCTCTGTATGCACAGCACTGTGAACTGTGAATGACATTTCAGCATCATCTAATCTAACTTCGATTAAACCGTACAAATTATATTCAAAACCACACATAAAAAGACAACTTTGACTTACATTTTCTCCACTTCTGCTTTTCAGCTGTCATTGCAGTAAACTAATCTCAGCTCTATCAAACCTCGCTCGCACATACGATACATCCAACTTGACTAACATCTTACCTTGAAATGCTATTTGTGATCCTATACTCCACAGGCTGGCTGAAGGAAAGCAATGCACGACCCAAATCTATATGCCACAAAACACAGCCTGAGATGCGTATACTTTTTCTTAAATGTCCTCGCTTTAGATTCCCTTGATAGCTTCCTTAGTAATTCCCGTCCTTTTCGGCTCCGTTATTTTTTCCCCCTTGTATGTCTCCAGTTTCAACCCCGAGACTCAAGGAAGCTGCTTATCTTTGCGAGACAGAAAAGAGAGAGAGGGAGAACGGAGCCAGTTCTCCTCGCAAGCAGGGTCCTCCCGTCAGTGGCTACAGGCAGCAGATGCTCTCCAACCCGTCATGCGCGCTCTCCTTAGCTCATTCTCCACAGTGCTCGCATCCCCGAGAAGTTTCAGACCGGCAATCCGCTCTCAGGCAGCCACGTCCACTGCGAATCTTAAGGGGAAACACAAACCAGCAAATATCTTCTGTTTTGTTTAATCCTTGTGTCAGTTTTTGCAGATTCTGAGTTTAATTGACTCTTGAATTTCTCCCACACGGCATAATGTCGGAGACACTAGAGGCTGAGGATCGGTCTATTGAACATCTCGTGCTCTCCTCGCTCTCTCTCTCAGACACAGTCACACGAACAAGTGCAATTGCTCGCACATATGCACACACACACGGCGCCCTCCCTCTCTCGGTTCTTTCCACCCCCTCCATCCATTCTCCGCTTCCCTCCCTCTTTCTCACACTCTCCCGCATCCCAGTCTAACAATCAATGTGTTTGTACTCAGAGTTACGGCAAAGGATCCTAACATACAAATAAGACACAGCCGCAAGACCAAGAAATATCATATGAACTTCAAGCCTGTAATTTGAACGGTTGGGTTATGTTCTTCACATGTTCTCCGCCCCACATCAAGGAGAAAATCCACTAACACCAGTGAAAGGGTCACCATTCAGTGTTGGCCAACTGTCAAGTGTGATTGAGGAGGTAGATGAAAATAGAAGTAGCAGGCACATCGGAGCGCTACCGGAAAGCAAGGACAATGCACATTGAACGGCAACCGTGGAATCAGATAATTAGCGGCAAAGACAAAATCGCCAAGTCCCTTATCGCCTCGACACACATATGCATGCAGAAAAGCCTCCGGGGGGCTAGTGAATGAGAAGCAGCGGCAGAACTAATAAAAAACAAAAGAGAATTTGCCCGAACAATAGTATGAAGAGGAACATCCAAGCTGTATCTCGACCTAACCAGCAGACACAAACGAACAAGATAGTTTGGAATGGGGATGACACATTTGGCCTACTAACTACAGCAAGTGAATGCAAGTCTTTAACTCCTTATAACAGTGATTCTGCATACCCTGTAATTCTGAAGGATACAAGGCAAATAGCTTATTAGCTCTTTGTTATATTAGATAGTTAAACTGGTGTTTTATACTAGCTTATTAAACAGAGACAATTTCAAGAAATACATGGATTAATTTCTAAAACGCAATGTGCAAACGAAATGGCTTTTTTTAAAATACTGGCTCGGTTGTACGAGCCTTCTGGCAAGTCTGACATAGCAACACTGGATCTCGGTGTAACTAATGGTTGAAAAAGCAATGTTGATGGAAACCTTTATGCAACCTTTACATTTAAACACCTGGCAGATCTTTGTATCCAAGAATAATAGGGCTGTAAAGCGATAAATCGTGATTAATCCCACCAAGTATAAAAAGTTTACATAATACAGTACATGTCTGTGTACTGCGCAAATTATTTTGTATTTATAAACACAAAAACAGACACATACATGTATGTATATTTAGATGTATATATTTATATTTATCAATAATTTAAATGAAATATAAACATTTATTTATTTTTATTTATACGCACTTATTCTTAAATATATGCATGAATGTGTTCTGTATGTGTTTATAAATGCAAAATAATTTGCACAGTAAACAAACATAAATAATGTCAACACAAACTTTTATTCTGGATGCAATCAATTGTTTGACATCCCTAGACTAAAACATAATGAATGCAATGTAATAGCAAATTGGGGGTTTGCACCTGTGTTCCTGTTGATCAATTGGTGGAGCATTGCATACACAGCAAAGTATGGGTTCAAATCCCAGGAAACACACCTGGGTGTGTATGGTGTAACATAGCAAAATGTAGAAAAACTAAAAATAACGTTATGCAACAATGTGGTTATGCTTTTTCATTTTATAAATATTAATATTTGTCACACCATAGGACACATGGTACGGTTTGTTTGTCAACTACCTGCAAACACATACCACACATACCTTTAATGCATTATACTGTAGATTGCTTTGGATAAAAGTATCTGCCAAATAAATATAAATTTGAAGAAAAAGTATTTCAATGCTTTTAGCCGAAACTTCATGGACTAGCATTGCTGTTGTGCTGCAGGTCAGGTTATTTATAAATGGATAACAAAATGAAATTTCCCAGAACCTTTTCAAGAACACACACAGAAAAAAAACATTTACAGATCGAAAAGCATTATGATTTTCAGGCAATGCTATTTATAGACAAAACTGGGAAAAACTACCTTATCAAGCATGTCTGTTTCTTAAATATTATGCTGAGTACGGATACTAAACAGCTTTATTATGTCTCCAAATATTTACGGCTTGTTGAAGTAGCGTGTTGATTTGTATGATAACTGCTCATGTCCTATGAGAATATAAACATCACCACCAAAGCCTTCAAGTTCACTTGGTTTAATTATTGACCATCTGGCACCAGGCATCAATAACCCACCAGAATACCATCCATCTCAGCTATGTCACAGCACAAAGATATAACAATCGCCTCTCAACACTGCCAGCTGAATAATTATGGTTTAGTCATCTAAAGCCATCTTTTCTGATGGTCTGGATGTTTTTCTATTGGAGCCAAAACAACATAAATTGTCTGTTACTGTTCTAATTATTCAACATAAATCCAAACAATGTTGACATTATACAGTCTGTCACATCATCTTCGAAATTAAGGTAAATCATGCACTAGAATCAACACATGTTTTTTGGTTGCAACACAGTTGTCACTGTAAACCTGTTTGAAACATCACTAACCAAATAAATCACTCCTTGAGATCAATGAGCCGGCAACCATAGAGTACTTAAAACCTCAACAATCAACTCAACAGTAGTTTACCTCTGACAGAGAACCTCAAAAGGCCTGATTTTCCCCTCCTGGGGTGCTGATAATAAAGGGAAAGGCATCTTCTCTGATCCACGCTTTTGCCTTTCTTACAAATGATACAGAAGAAAAACACATCAACCATAAAAGAGAGTGTTTAGTCATTCCGATCCATGCTTATTCTAAGAAAAAACCTCCAAGTGTGCCAAACCGTCACGCATCAAACCATAAATGACTGTGATTGAGAGGATCTGGTGGCCAGCAGCGAGATGCAGAGAAGACTATAAATTACTCCTGATAATGCTGATGTCAAAGCGGTTTGGCCACAAACACCTCCTCCTGTTGAAAAGCCATTAACTGACAATTAAAGCAACAGTTTGGACAAAAATGAAAATATTGGATCAAACAAGTAAATGAATCATCATGTTTTATTTTAAAGTGTGTTGCGAGAAGTAGTGGCTACGACAATATTATCAAACCTGACATCTTTAGTTTAAATATGTGCATACACAAATTAGATTTGTGAGCTGTAACAGTGTAAGCCAAAACTGTCGATAAATACATTCATAATCAATGAATATTAAACAATATCTTGTTGAAATGACCTAGGGCTACGTAAACATGTCAAATGTGTATTATTTGAGTAAACTATTCCGTTAATATAATATTGATATGTATTGTGGCATCAGGAGAGAGACAGAATGCCACATGATGTATAGTCTTACGCATATAAATACAGCCACAGAAATAAATTCCAGTTCAGTGTCTGTTAAATTCCAACAAAATCAGACCTCAGGATTGACAACGTCATCCAACGGCAATGTGGCGGACTGACAGCATGACAAGACACATGCAAACTGTGATAAAAATCAAGGCTATCACAGGTTTGTTTTTACTTTACCTAAATGCACGTACCAATATTGCAATGCTTTAAAGTGAATAGGAATGTTTTTTCTTTGTATCTTCTCTGCTATTTTGACCTGTTTCTCCAGTTTTCATTTTCTGCAAATAAATGCAAATAGAAAAAATATTTTATCTGAAATTAGGAAAAATATTGTCAGTAGGTCACTGAATAAACATATCCGTTGCTGTATATGCTTAAATACCTCCCTAACATAAGCATTAAAAGATTCCTTTATGGATCTACACTGTATAGACCAAAACATAGGGCACAATATTCTGTGTGAATATAAAGACATTTTCCATATTCATATTTCCAGTCTCATCTGTATTAAAATTTTTGCTCTAACCGAAATTGCCAGAATATTTTCCTTGTATATATATATATTTTACAATATAAGGTTTCTCATTTCTCATTTATTGTACCATTTTCGCCCCCATGGTCGTGCTGAAAATCTTTTCGGCCTGTTAGAAGCCACCACAGGCACTGGGTCAACCTTGTTCCACTCATTGTGGTAGCTTTAATACAGTAAGGTGTAGAAAATGTGAAACTCTCCTTATGCAGTGCATCCCGTAGATAAGCAAGGCTAAGCCTTCTAGCGGATACCATGACACGGTCAGTACACAATCCCATTTTCCAGGTCCTGCTATTCACCAAAGATCTAGTCATGCTACTTAGTGCTGTATGCGGAGTTACCTGTGGGTGCTAACCCATCAATCTCACTGCGGTTACAAGGTAATCATTTGGCTGCCAGTTGTACGACGATGTCTGAGAACTGTTGTGCTTAAACTGGTTCATTGACACATGTTCGTATTCTGATCCCCTACACTGTTTTGTTTATCTCACATGTACTGTACAAATAAAGGCAAACTGCCCATTAATAAAAAAGTAACACATAGAAATTATTAAGAAATGGAATATGACTTCAAATGATAGTTAGAATTCTGTCATCATTTACTTAACCTCTTGTCGTATGACATTCTTTCTTCCGCAGAACAGCACTGGCCCACATTCACTTCTATTGTATGGACACAAAACCCATGCCAGCGAATGGGGGCCAGTAAAACAACCTTCTTAAAAATATCTTCTTTTGTGCCCCACGGATGAAAGAAAGAAAGTGAAGAAAACTATCACTTTAAAAATGATTGAAATAATTCTGCTTATTGTCGGACTACTGTGTTGTTTCGCATGAGCAAAAATAAATTACAGCAATACTGGAATAGGTATTTCCCACCAGCTACGTCTAAGTGAGAATGTTATTTCAAGAACTACGCTGTGCCTTATGTAGCGAGTCTCATGGGAGAGCTTTCGATTCCGTGTGGGGAATGTTGGCCCCTGAATGCGAGATCAGGCTTCTTACACGTTGTATTTAAACCTTTTCGGGTTTCTCTATTGCTCTGAGGAGAAACTGGAGATTGAAATGGCACAGAATGTTCGGTTCCAAATCTAACGTTAAAGACGGATCTGTGCAAACACAACTTACCCTCAAGACTTTAAACAAAAAGGTCCTTAATGATGCAATGCAAAATTACGTTCTGTAATCTACCTTAGGGAAAAAAAAACAACAGTTTGCAAGAAAAATGCTTTTTGTTCAGCATTAATAACCAAAGTCAAATAAATGATTTTACACTTTCCACCATTCTGTTCAAGTCCTTTCAATCACAATGTTCACCTGAATTGAAAGGTTTAATATTCAGCTGAGCATTTCTAACCTCCACTTACTGCTGTTAGCTCTCGATAAAAATGAGTTATCGGTTTGATGACCTGAAGGGGTAATTTAATTGAGAAATGTGATGATGTAATTGAGGTTCCCCTTCAGTCGGTCTCTCGACGTTGTGAGAGACTGACTGGGGTTTGATTTTGAGAACCTACCTTCTCCGAGATAATTAATTATAAAACGCCAATGGGCTTGGCGAATGGCACGCGCACGCCAGTCTCCGCCCCGTACATACGGGTATAAAGGAAGATGGCGGCGGTCATTCACTTATCCTTTGTTCTTCGGAACCTGTGTGTTTGCTGATGCTACACGCGATACTCGACTTCGAGAAAACTTTTAACCTGCTGGATTTATGACGCGGAGCAGCGGACTTCCCCTTTCGGTGTACTTCCCCTGGGCGGTTCGGCAGAAGGCTACAGACCTTAAGAGGTAAGTCCCTCCGGCTACGAGCATGCCTCGTAGCTGTATCCTTGGGTGCGACAGACTCGTCCCGGAATCTGACGGCCATGATACCCGTGTCACTTGCTTGGGGCTCAAGCATGCTGAGGCAGGTTTCACTGATGCGGTATGTCCCGTGTGTGCGGACATAACAATCAGGGTGTTGCGGTCACGGTTGGCTACGTTCTTTCGAGCGCTGCCACCACCCCTTCTGTTTCCCAGGAGTGTTCAGCTGCCCTTTGGTGAGCGGCGGGGGTGATTTGGGGACTTCAATAGATGTTGCTCCGTCAGCTTCATGCTCGCGGACCATCTATACCCCTTCACGCTCACCTGGTTCGTCCCCTACGAGCGGCAGACGGCTGTCTCATAGTGGTAAGACTTCGCACACGGATGATGACGCTATCCCTGTCGCTGCGTCGGACAGCTGCCTGCTGGCATCGGATGCGGAAGACTCCTCTGATCTCCTGTCGTCAGGCAGTCGAGCTCCGGAGGAGACTGATGCTGAGATGTCGGCCATGCTTTCCCGGGCAGCCGCGTGCTTCGGGTTGCTGGGTGTAGATGTGCGGTTTCAGGGGCGTGGTCAGAAGTCACGCCCGCTCCGTCTTGGAATGCGCCCCTTTTTGGCGCATTTCAGGCAGGAGGGCTCGGTGGCTGTGACTTCCCTGGTTAGTGGGGCGGCTAGAGGCTATGTTGACGTCCCCCGTGTGGAGCGTGCAGTCGCGGGCCACTTGTGCCCGCAGACGGCTGCCACTTGGGGGCGTCGACCTAGACTCCCGTCCAGAGCATGTAAGCTCTCTTCGACACTCGTGTCGTCGGCTTGCAATGCTGCTGGACGAACCGCCTCCGCTCTCCACGCCATGGCGGTCCTCCAGGTTTTTCAGGCGAAAGTGCTGAAGGATTTGGACGGTGGGAAGTCCGACCCAACTCGTATGAGTGAGCTGCATACTGCCACAGACCTCGCGCTACGAGTGACGAAGGCCACGGCACGTGCCCTGGGTCGGTCGATGTCCACAATGGTGGTCCAAGAGAGGTATCTGTGGCTTAGTCTTGGCCCGCCTTCTGGATGCGTCCGTCTCGCAAGCAGGGCTGCTTGATGATACCGTGGAGGATGGCAGTTCTCCGCGGTCTGGAAGCAGACTGAGGCAATCGAACAGATCCTGCCACGCCGCAACGTGGCTGCCAACAGGTCGGCATGGTCTCGGGCGCAGCCTGGTTCCCAGCAGCCCTGCCCTCCTGCGGCGGCCCTCCGGTTCCAGGAACCTCCCAGAGGACGACCCACCAGAGACGTAGACCCCCGCGGAAGAGGGCATCTGTTCCCCGTCAGCAGCCCGCAAAGAGATCCTCTAAGCGGCCCTGACGGGACGAACCAGGGGGTGATTTGACTGGGCCCGATCCCAGCCTTTCCAACGCCGGATCGGAGAAGGACGCTGCCTGCCGTGTGTCCATCGAGTCTGGGCCCTTTTCAGGGTCCGGTGCCCACATACTCACAAAGAGACAAATCTCCCGTGGGTTTTCCTCCACAGCACTCTCGTCCAGACGGTGTCTTGGATGGACCGGGCCGCCGACTGCAATCTGCCCCGGACGTTGCGTCAGGCAGCCGGAAGCAGGTAAACATACAGAGCTGTCAAACTCGCTGGGGGTCCCCCCTGTGCGAGGTGACCGCACTGTCAGCCACCGAACCAGCCTCCCCCGGCATGGTGAAGCAGATTGTCCCTCTGGTCCCGCTGTCGTGGTTCTTGGGCGCTTGGCAGCGCACCAGCCTGTCACACTGGATGGAGAGGACAATCCGTCTCGGTTACTCGATCCAGTTCCCCAGGCACCTCCCCAAGTTTTGCGGCATTCTGTTCACCTCGGTGCGAGGAGAGAATGCCTCCGTACTTCGGCAGGAGGTTGCCGCCCTTCTGGCGAAGGGTGCGGTCGAGCCCGTCCCTATAACCGAGATGTCGTCCGGGTTTAACAGCCCGTACTTCATCGTGCCCAAAAAGGGCGGGGGGTTGCGTCCCATTTTGGATCTGCGACGCCTGAAAAAGCCCCTACACAAGCTGCCGTTCAGGATGCTGACGCAGAAGCGCATCCTGAGTTCGGTATGTCACCAGGATTGGTTCGTGGCAATCGACCTGAAGGACGCGTACTTTCACGTCTCTATTTTCCCCCTACACTGGCCGTTCCTACGGTTCGCGTTCAAGGGAAGGGCGTATCAGTACTGCCATTCGGTCTGGCCCTGTCTCCACTGGTTTTTTCCAAACTAGTGTAGGCTGCCTTAGCTCCTGTCAGGGAGCAAGGCGTGCGAGTGCTAAACTATCTCGTCGGCTGGCTTATCTTGGCACACTCGCAAGATGTGTTGTGCACGTACAGGGACCTTGTGCTTCGGCACCTAGACCGTTTAGGCCTTCGGGTCAACCAGGAGAAGAGCAAGCTCTCCCCCGTGCAGAGCACCTCTTACCTCGCTATGGAACTAGACTCTGTCCGTATGTCAGCACGTCTCACCAACGAGCGTGCACAGTCAGTGCTGCGCTGTCTGAGGTTGATCAGACAGAATCCCTCGACGCCGCTGAAGAGCTTTCAGAGGCTCCTGGGGCACATGGCATCCTCAACAGGGGTTATCCCTCTCGGGTTGATGCACATGCGGCCGCTTCAGCACTGGCTACAGAGTCGGGTTCCCTGGCGGATTACGGTAACGCCTTAGTTCCTTCGCACTCTCTCACCCTTGTTTCTCCGAGCGGGGGTTCCTATGCCCAGTACCTTCACGAGGTTTTACAATCTCCACGTGGAACCAGTTGCAGCACATGCCCTTAACGCCGCCAACATTTAGGTTGGGCTCCTGGTTTGGGTGTACGCCTGCGAAAGCGCCTTCTCCCCTCCTCAGGTGAGATTAGTGCGCTATTTTAGCCTCCCTACTTTCCCCTCTCGTGGCGAAGTATATGCATTCCATCCATCACTAAGCATTTGCACTTGGTAACAGACTGAGCGGAGCCGTCTGTTGGAACCAGGTCCGGTATAGGTAGAGTCATCCCTGCTCAGGTAGACCCCTGTACTAGGACTAGTGCCCCATACGTAGTGACTCTCCTCTGGGTAGTCCCGTGTGTTGAATTCCTCACTCATGATTTCCCAATTGGTGAATCTGTGACCTCCCCTCCGGTGGTAATCGCACCTGAATTTGTCCCCCTACTCGGGCTGACACCTTTTTTGCGCATGTTGTTCTCCCCGCCGGTGAGACCATGTTAGTGTCTCCACATGTAACCTCCCCTCCCTTCTAAGAGGAGAGCAGTGTTTCCCCAGTGTTCGGCTCCGGACAGCTCCTCGCTACTATAGGCGTACGCCACTGTCCGTGAGGCCTTCAGTACAGGCTTCTCAGTATGACCAATACTATGTGACTGGAAGATTACGTCTTGCGGTAGCACTCTTGTGACTCGCTAGCCTAGTCAGGGTCGCTCCGCTAGAGGTTGTGATGTCGGTGCAAGCGCTGTGGCGTTTAAGATAGATCCCCAGTCGGTCTCTCACAACGTCGAGAGACCGACTGAAGGGGAACGTCTCGGTTACGTCTGTAACCTCCGTTCCCTGATGGAGGGAACGAGACGTTGTGACTTCATGCCACAACGCTAAACCGAATCACTGCAGTGAACGGGAGTGCCCTCTCAGGTTCCTCAGTACAAAGGGTAAGTGAATGACCGCCGCCATCTTCCTTTATAGCCGTATGTACGGGGCGGAGACTGCCGTGCGCGTGCCATTCGCCAAGCCCATTGGCGTTTTATAATTAATTATCTCGGAGAAGGTAGGTTCTCAAGATCAAACCCCAGTCAGTCTCTCACAACGTCTCGTTCCCTTCATCAGGGAAGGAGGTTACAGACGTAACCGAGACGTTATTCAGTATAAGGTGAAGTGGGTGGGGGAGGTACAGACTTTTTTTCTGAAGAAGACATTGCTACTTGCACACAGCACTGACTTTGTTGTTTGTTGCTGCTAAGTAACCACCTTGAGTTATTATCTGTTTGCACATTCCTGCTTAAGTAAATATTTACTGTTTATCATTGACCATATATATACCTTTAACTTAATATTATTTATATTTTCCTTTTGTGTTGTATTTTTATAATAATGACCTGAACTACATTTCACCTCTTGTTGTCTATATAACTGTGTATGTGAAAAATAAAAATCTTGAATCTTAAAGAAACTAAAACTGTTAAGTTGTAATTATGGTCGAATGGGCACGCATGTGAAAGTAACAGCTTCGCCGTTTTTAAATTTAAGACATTTAGAAAATAGCAACTAGAAAACCTACAAAGTAAAAGGTCAGATAATGCAGACTGTGATGTTTTGATTCGACGTCATGACACTTTCTCCGCTTATCATCACTGACTCAAAATGTATCACTAATAACTGATTAGTCTCTTGAGTTTTCCTTAAAAACACGTCTTGCTCTTCAACGTTCTTATAATGACTTCACCAGTCCATTGATCAACAAAGGGACTTGTATAGCATGTCTAAGCATATCTAATTAGGATAATATGGCTCATTAGTCCTAATTAAAAGCAGAATGGTGACAGCTTGTCCTAACCCACTCCCCCTAACTTCTGTGGGTTCAATATTAATGATTAGGTAAGTTAACTGGATTTATGTCATTCCTGTGGTAAATTAAGCTTGTACAGAAACTCCTTTTGAAATCAGCACTTATGAAACTTGGCAAATGCAATAAGGACTTTCCAAGAATAGTCCATGAAACCAAAACCATGTTTAAAAAACCCTGAAAAAACTTTCACAAGTTTGCACATGATCATACTATGTCAACAACATGTCACCACGTTTCACGTGTAATCCAATGAGTTTCATGTGAGAATTTGGATTTTCACATTTTTGTCTATAAGGAAAAACCACATCTCTCACAACCTTCAAAAACCCTTCTGTGAATACTTGACAAACAAATGAAAAAATAACAAAATAACCCTCTCAACAGGTAGGGGTCTAGCTTTGTTGAAACTAGTAACTTTGTATTAGCACCTATCGTTCTATTGCTCTTTAATGACATATCGCTTATTGCTCCCGGAACTCTTTGTTAGTCGCTTTGGATAAAAGCGTCTGCTAAATGACTAAATATAAATGTAAACGTCAAAAAACTCTGAAAATCGTATAGAGCTCATTTGTTCAAACAGACTCTCTTGTAAGACCTAGTGAGCTCCCTAGGTAGGAGGCAATATAAAGGTTCAGTATATGAAATTTAGCGGCATCTTGTTGTGATGCTGCGAAACACCGCCATACTCCACCCCTCCCTGTTGACGCACTGCGTTGGCTGACACAAGACTAAGATGTTTTCAAGTTTTCGCTTCTTTGTCGAAGGCATATTTATGAAATGCACTCTGTAGAGCAGTTTGTCCATCCAGGGCTAGTGTAGAAACAACATGGCGAATTTCATGCAAGGGGACCCGCGGCATATGTAGATAGAAATACTTCAGGTAATAAAAACATAACTCCTGTGATATTTGAGACGTTTAAAACGAAATGATTTGCGGAGAAGTTCAGGGAATGTATTTGCTAAAAGACACCGCTGTATCAATTCAAATCCGTTCACAGCTAGAATGAACGACAGGCGAATTATCTTAAGTTTTATTTGAAGCTTTATTTACCTTGTGAACATGGGGAAAAGTGTAATTACTACAAACCAAAATCAACAAAATAACGGTCCAGGCTTTTCCTTTTTCTGACAGTTTAATAAATAAATATGGTCTTGACATGCACTTTTTCTGTTGGTTCAAAGGAATTCAGAGTAATTTGGTCTGGAGGTTAATCAGTCTTAGCAATGATCAATAACACTTCTCTGCCTCTTTTTAAATAAGCAGAACCAAATCTATTGTCATCTGCATTTAAATGCATAGACAGGCAGCATTCGAAGACTATTTGAACACATTTAAAACTATTCTCTGGAATTCTGATGATGTTTCCCAAATTTCAGGGTGTAATTGACAAAAAAGTCTGCAGATTCCGGTTGACCCTGCGTATGAGGGAAAACAACTTGACAGAAAAACGTTATGTGAGCAAAACCTATTAGAGGCAAGATTTTGCCTACACACAACAGGATAACTAAAAGTATGTGAATAAAAATGTAAGTTCATGTAATGTGGGTCTTAAAAAATCATTCAGCGCCTGCTTTTTTCCACTATAATGTAACCTTTTAATTCTTTTTGTCTGGAGCCCTGCCTCTAAAGAAATAGTTGTGAATATTATATTGAATATCTGTCAGGTATTGAATATCTGTAAAATATTGAAACAATAGCAATATTTAAGGTTGTCAGAATGACATGTTCTGGATAAACTCTCGGCCTATCCATTCCCCCACCTGGGAAACCAGAAGAGTTTATGATGCGTATCAGGATTAAATTAAAAGGATCTGACAAATTCAGGCAGATACGGAGGAGCAAAGCAAGGCAAATAGGACACAGTCTAGTATGTGTGGTATGACTATCGGTTAACGTTGATTAGCTGCCCCTGATGTGATCGGTTGATGCAAGCTGGACTCACGTGACCCGTCAGAACTGACCCTACACTTGATTTTTGTCAATAGATCCTCAAAAAAACTACACACAGCACCTTTAACGCATTTATAAATAAGTATAGATACTTGGCCAAACTCATACATATCATTAGCAGAGAAAGGAATCCCATAACTCAGGGTCACCCCTACACTGCACATTTTGGATATCTGCCTCATTTAACACACAAATGAACTCAGCAAGAATACTCCATGACCCAAACTGGATGTGTTAAATAAGAGAGACCAACAAAATGTTAAGTGGTGGAGTAAGTGCAAATGATGATATGAAAAAATAGTATCATTTTACATACCATGATTAATACAGTTTATGCACGTAAAAGTCTGAACTGAATAAAAATGAGCGGGCACAATGAACTAGAGAGAGAAACCTGTGTTTGGGTATGACAGCCTGCTGACCATATGCTACTGCTGAGCCCACCCATGAAGCAGCCACTGAGGGTCCTGCCACCAGCCCCAGTCAACAGACCTGCCAGTGGGGAACTGATGACTGCTAACAACTTCAAAACTTCACTTCCTTCGCCTTATATCGCTAGCAACAAGCCTTTCGTTTTCAAAACATCTCTTCTATCTCCCCACAGTCACTCATTTTTCCATGTTCCGGGTCTTATCTCAGTCAGCAGCCACAAATGATAGACAGCTTGTATTGTACTAGATTTATTATATTTGCAGGACCTGTTGCGGTGAGAACGACTGCCAAAAATAACTCAGAATCCTCGAAATCCAAATGGATGTGAAGTTTAATTTGGTAGATGTTTTGACTTGTCTAAATAGACAACAAAAATAAACAACAAAAAAAATGATCATACTATGTCAACAACATGTCACCACGTTTCACGTGTAATCCAATGAGTTTCATGTGAGAATTTGGATTTTCACATTTTTGTCTATAAGGAAAAACCACATCTCTCACAACCTTCAAAAAATAAATTGGCTTTCTTTTTTCCTGGCCAATCCCTAAGTAACACAAGTTAATATTAAATTTAAAATATATTTATTAAATATAAAAAAACTTGAAGCCATGAAGCTGTATGTCACACTGACATGCAAGAAAGTAAACTGCAATAACATATATATAATCATATAGAAAATACGCTGAGACAACCTTGCTGGCATTTCCATTTTACAATGCAGAATAATAGCGAGGATAAAACAACAAAAGAACAGCGAAACTCCCTCTGGAGCAAGTAAAGGTCTGTTTAAGTGTGAATGCTTCCCCTCCGGGAGTTCAGTTTCCTATTTATTTCAGGTGCACAGATTGTTTTGGTCAAAATGGGTCTGTCTGAGCAGTCGACTGTAAGGCTTGGTAGCAAAACATAGTTGCAGTCTCTGTTGGTGTCATTGCACCATATCCGAGTTCAAAGACCACTTTGAAGGACTTCTGAGTAGAAGTATAATGATCCACCTGCATTTACAACATGATTTCAGTACATGAGTATTAGAGGGATATACTTGGCTAAAAAATTATTGAAAATGCAGAATGGCTATTTAAAATTTAGCAAATATACAGTATACAGTATTGAAATATCATATAATACCCAAGAGTTACCCAGAAAGGCTAATTCTATTATCATGTAACCTCATCTTTTAAAACTGTATGGTAGCACTGTTGAAAATAATGAATATGATACATACATCTCAAAGACTTCTGAAGCCAACTGTGCTCATCATGTACCTCCATTGAACAGTAAAGAGCATCCTGGACATAAATAATACTTTTTTGAAAGACATGAGGGCGCGAGTAAATAAAACAATTTCTTTATGGGGAAAATGTTCTGTTAAAAAAAGAGGAAATCATTTCCGATGTTTTCACGTCATCTGTGTAAATCCACATGCTTAGAAAATGTATACCCACTATCAAGACATTTTCATATAAACCATTATGTGTTAAATGATCAGAAGTAATATTGTGAATGGGCTGAAAATTGAACAACGTAAATGACTTATGATCTTTTTTTGGAATTGGTCACTTTTGTTGCATAAGCCTCGGGTATGGACATGTCTTTGTTTGGACACAAATGGCATCTGAGATCTCAGAGTAAAAAAGTGGAAAGGTTTTGTGCAAGATAAGATTGGTGCATCATCCGTAATGCTATAATGACAAAACAGATTTTCCATCTAAATGCACGTCTGCCATAATAAGATCCTGATGTTTACTGTACGTGTAAGACTCCAACACCATTTATTAACCCATCTTCACAGACTGAGTGACAACTTGCTACGTATGTCATGACTCTTGCCGCCCACTTGCAGGAAACAAAAGGTCAGACTGACACGCAAGGGACAAATACATGAGTATATGTGGCAAGAAGTCAAGAAAGAGACTTGATTTATGCAGGCAAATGTCAGACAACTTGAATATAGAGTGTGAAAGAGCCGCTTTGCGTTCTGAAGCATCGGAGGCAGACTTTGTCAGACCTGACGTCGTTTGACAAATAATTTTCTATTGAAAACACCAGTTTTAAGATATTGCTTGTCCATTTCATCAGTATGTTTTTATATAGATTTGTTCATACAGTTCATTGACAATTGAAGGTACATAAATAATTATGCATACATTTAAAGTGCAATATAAATTCAGAGTGGATAAAACATAAGCCCTTATACAGTATCAACAACTTCAGAAACATCCAAATTACGTTTTAATGTTGTGTGATAAAAGGTGCTGTGTGTTATATTTAGGTATCTATTGACATAAATGCGAAATAAAATACACAAGTATCTTTAGAGGTGAATAAAGGCCTTACGTAATGACGTGTTATGTTTGTATTACCTTAGAATGAGCTATTTCAATCTGCACACACCTTAGAATTCACCAGTTGTTTCTACATTGGCCTAAACTGACAAACTTCTCTACAGAGTGCTCCATCGGCAAAGAAGCGAAAACATGATCACATCTTAGTTATGTGTCCATAGTCGAAAGGTAAGGGGAGCGGTCAAGTGAGCTGTTGCAATTAGCAACTTCACCACTAGATGCTGCTACATTTCACAAGCTGGACCTTTGAAACAGATATTGGTTCAGAACGATTATTAAAATTACAAAGTATTTCAAATTTCTCTTTCCTTTGTCTCAAAAATCCCTTATGATGCTTAATAAATCAAGGACCGTGACGTCGCACGGTACGGCCCGGGGTCGGTGCTCATATGCTGCCGGGCTCAACCCGAAGGAGCGACGTGGGGCCGCCTTCCCGTGGGCTCACCACGTGCGGGAGGGACCATAGGGGGTCGGTGCATAGTGGATCGGGTGGCAGTCGAAGGAGAGTACCTCGACAGCCCGATCCCTGGACACGGAAGCTAGTTCTAGGGACGTGGAACGTCACCTCGCTGGTGGATGAGATTCGCCCTGAGTACATCAAGTCTCTGGATGTTGTGGGGCTGTCTTGGCTGACACACCTCTGCAGCATCGCGTGGCGGTCAGGGACAGTGCCTCTGGGATGGCAAACCGGGGTGGTGGTCCCTCTTTTTAAGAAGGGGGACCGGAGGGTGTGTTCCAACTACAGGGGGATCACACTTCTCAGCCTCCCCGGGAAAGTCTATGCCAGGGTACTGGAAAGGAGAATACGGCCGAAAGTAGAACCTCGGATTCAGGAGGAACAGTGTGGTTTTCGTCCGGGCCGTGGAACGCTGGACCAGCTCTATACCCTCTACAGAGTGCTGGAGGGTTCATGGGAGTTTGCCCAACCAATCCACATGTGTTTTGTGGATTTGGAGAAGACATTCGACTGTGTCCCTCCCGTCATCCTGTGGAGGGTGCTTCGGGAGTATGGGGACGGTGGTCCTTTGCTAAGGGTTGTCAGGTCCCTGTACGACCGAAGCAGGTGCTTGGTCCGCATTGCCGGCAGTAAGTCGGACTCCGGCAGGGCTGCCCTTTGTCACCGGTTCTGTTCGTAATTTTTATGGACAGAATTTCTAGGCGCAGCCTGGGGCCGGAGGGTGTCAGGTTTGGGGACCAAACGATTTCGTCTCTGCTATTTGCGGATGATGTTGTCGTCTTGGCCCCTTCAAGCCAGGACCTTCAGCATGCACTGGGACGGTTTACAGCCGAGTGTGAAGCGGCTGGAATGAAAATCAGTACCTCCAAATCCGAGGCAATGGTCCTCAGTCGGAAAAGGAAAACTTCAGGTTGGTGAAGAGTTCCTGCCTCAAGTGGAGGAGTTTAAGTATCTTGGGGGAAGACCTAGGACACGCTGGTGGGACTATGTCTCCCGGCTGGCCTGTGAACGCCTCGGTGTCCCCCCGGAAGAGCTAGAGGAAGTGTCTAGGGTGAGGGATGTCTGGGCATCTCTACTAAGACTGCTGCCCCTGCGACCCGGCCCCGGATAAACCGGAAGAAAATGGATGGATGGATGGATGGATTTTTGTCTCAAAGCTCAGTAAATTTAGGAACTGACTGTTTCAAGAAGTGATATTTGAGAATAGTGCCAACTGAAGAAGATGCAACATCACTAGAAAATATTGAGGTCAGTAATTTAAGTCATGAAAAGTAATTTGAAGGTGGTAGGACACTCCTTAATATCTCCAAAATGTGTATCTTATGTTCAGGAAGTTACGTTGTGTGATGTTATGTATGATTATGTTGTGATGTATGCTATTGCTTTAGTTTCTAATTTTGGTTTCCTCTGTTTGCAATTTTATGTTGTTTTTAATCTTCAGAGTAATGCTGTAACCATTCCTTTTACAATGTGCTGTGCTAAAAGACCGGGGATATTAATCTAATAAATCTCCTGTAACTTTCACGATTCTTGGCATCCATTGAATGCCACGGCGTGGTCTCTCTCTCCAGCATATAATATCTGACCGATTTCAAAGCGCTACAAAAGTCAACGAAATTAAGTCATCATCTGTATCATGTTGACCTTTCATTGAACCTAAATGACAACTATTAACTTGAGAAAATATCTTAAAGGTTACCTGTAGGAAAAGAACACAATCGACTGACAGTCTCCAATAAAATGACCAAGCCAAGCTACTTCAACACTACAGATACATAAAGCCTTAATCTTTAAATCAATATAATGTGAATTCCAGCCACCCACTCTCTCCATCTTTCTCTTTGTTCCATCTCTGAACACCCGAGTGCTTGGCTGTGACCAGAACTACAACATTTATCACATTCCGTGTCCAAGTCCCTTTCGGGCCTGGAGTAATTGGAAATGGCGCATAGACTATGCATCAAGATAATGACTTAAAATGGGACAGAGCTAGTACAAACACAATGATCATGGGTTAGATTTTCAGACAACATGCATACTGATAAAATTTAACAGTAAATCGCTTTGGATGAAAGCATCTGCCAAATATATAAATGTAATGAATCTGACTTTTGTTCCTGTTTTACACCTGTGACATTCACTTGATTGCTACGGATAAACAAATGTCATACTAACACTGTGTTACAGATTCAAATGAACACTGTGTAACCGTTAATTACGATGTGACGGCTGAAGAGAGTGAGAAATCAGACACGCTGTGAAGAAGTGGGAGGGGCCAAGTGTCCAGCGTTCAACTGGAGCCATGGACCTTATTTTATCATAATTAACCAGCGAGATGACTAACAGAAGCAGAGTCCTTCATTCCACAGCTAGCTCTGCCGGTGTGCTCTGTCATTTGCATACTGTAATGAATCTCTATAAACAAAGGAGGGTTTTAAGTATCATTATCTTCATATTGTAATGCAGCTTAAATGTAGTTCCGAAGCATTTTTCAAAGCAAGGACTAAGGTTCTATGTGGAACCATCCAGCCGGACATAGAACCTTTAAGTACGCTTTTTTTCAGAGAGTGATTTTATCAATAATCTCCCTTCATGATGAAGTCCACGACTCACTTTTAATTTTCGAACTCTCTCACCTGAAATCCCTCTTTAGAAACGGTTGAATTCTGAGAGTACTCGAGAGCCGAGTCTCAGATGACCCTAAAATAACAGTTCTGAGAATGATGTACATGTTGTGCCAGGGAGGTTTATTGAATAGGCAATGTATCTCCCTGGAAGGTAAACTTACATGAGTGCTTCTGCATCGGCTTGATTGATGTCGACTGTGCTAATGGAACGATTTTAATGTATGTGACTGAGGCTTCTGAATCAAAGCTAATGCAAAACATCAATCAACACTGAATCAACCTGTTTTCAAATGTCCAAATTGAGCAAGATTTGAATCTCTGATTGTATCTTTCGGTAAATTTAATGCTGCACAAGTTTTTCTTGTGACATTAACGGAGGATGTAGAGATATTCCACTTTGTTTAAAGGCACTTAGCAGGAAGTAAACTATATAACTGTATTTTATGCTTGTTTTCTTTTTTGTCTGTGAAATAGACTTTTTTGTCCCGTATATAAAGGCTTAATTCACCCAGAAATAACAATCATTTGAAACCTGCATCTGAATCTTTCTTCTGTTGAACACGAATTAAGATATTCTGAGAAATGTCTAATGGTTTTGTGGCTATACAATAGGGGCCAAAGGGGTCCAATGTTGTTTGGTTATCAACGTTCTTCAAAATATCTTCTTTTATGTTCTGCTGAAAAAAGAAAGTCTTACAGGAATGAAATGACACGAGGGTGAGTAAATGATACGAGATTTTCTTAGGTGAGCAATCCCTTTAAGAGTCTTCATACATTTCTGTGCATGGTTGTCTGCTAAATCATTTTTACTCTATTATTCCCAATGTCAAAATTCTCTCCTAAAAACCTCGTAAACAATGAATCAAGCTTATTTATTACTTTACATGTCAGTCGGAGAGCTCTTCCTGTCTACAGTAAGTGGACCAGAAACACTACCAATGTGCACCAGTCAAAGATCTGGCAACATTAAACTAGTCCCAGCTGCAACTTCAGGCAGCCATTCTTATTAATCAGAAGGCACAGAATGAAAAAAGCGCAATCCATTGAAGAAGAGCTTGTTGCCTTCAAAGATAGCTGCTTTGGAATTCAATGCAGGGGTTATAAGACTCGGCTATTATTTATGCATTATATTACACAGTCATTAAAAGAGTACACCTTTTATCAATTCTTGCAAAGGGTCAACACAGCAATCAAATCAATTATTTGGGAGAAAACACAGCGCATACATCTGCTGGCTGTAATGCACTGTAACAAAGCACAAATTGAAACATCACATCCTCCGTCCAGGTGTTAACTGACTGTCTTGTACAACATCCCCGGAGACCTCTTCACAATACCCAGAGAAATGATCTCAACAGTGTCAGAATGGAGGATCCTGGCTAAATCCTCATGCGATAGGAGGGTACCCGACAGCTATGCAAATTCCCCTCTCTTTTATGCAAGTGGGGTAATTAGGCATAGCAAATTGTTCTGGATGTAAGAGAGAACAAAACAGAGAAAGAGCCTCAGTTGCGAGAAGTTGTGTTTGTGGTCTCCTCCCCTATTTTCTTTCACCCACCCTCATTCTGCAATCAAAATACACACCTGCTTAGTAGCTGTTGCGCTAGACTGGCATCCACTCTGCATGTTTAATGAGTCTGATAGAGAAAGCTGATTACATGTGGCTTATGATTGCAAATATACCAAAGAATTAGTGCTGGATTGTGCGGCAATGGCTGTTTGCAGGAACAACAGTTTAGTTTATGGGAATTAAGCACTAGCGCTATGGCATGAAGCACCAGGGTCATCATATACTGTAGTCAATACATGCATTAAATAAAAAAAATAAACTGTAACCAAAAGAAAATATTTTGAAGGACGTAACCAAACCACATTTGTCCCCATTGACTTCCAATGTATGGACACAAAACCACTAAGACATTTCTCAAAATATCTTCATTTGAAATAATCATATACAGGTTGATGACATCATTTTTGTTCTTCACAAATGGTGTCTGTCCATTTCTGCTTTTCCTAATGTTTCTGCGCATATGCAAAGGGGACAGAAGCAACGGACTCCCCACCTGACAGAAATCCCCCCATTTACTCTTCTCTACAGCCCGTCAGCAGATTCACCTGCTACAGACTCGCTCTTCTGTCAAGACTGCAGGCTCTGTAAAGCTGACTCGTCTCATTTCCATATCACATACCGTCTTTGCTGAAATTTTGGTTCATAATTAACCATCCCCTTGTTGACTCAGCAGAAGAATCCGTATTTAGCATAATGATGCATATGGCATGGAGCTTTGTATTTAATGTTTACTCGCATGAGCATAATTTATGAATTCCACTCAGAAGAAATAAAATGACATCGCTTTAATTTGTTTGGTTATAAAAATAAGGAAGACCTTACATGACACCAGACACGGGCCAATATCAAAGATGCAAGATTTGCTAGAGGGGAAGTGACACATCCACTGTTGTGTTTCAAAGGAGAGTTCATCATAACAATGCCAGAGGATCAACATTTTAATTTGTGTCCTTGGCACAACAGACAGCAGACATGTGACTGACAACAATGCCGTGAGCACAGCAGAACAGATTAATTAAAGAAACATGGAGGAGGAATTGTGTCGGGGACAGATGAGGGTAAATAGATTTTTAAGTGTAAATAGATTTATTGCTTTTTTATTTCCTTTTTTAAAGCTTCACCGGCTTCTATGGCTATGTGCATGGTGAGAGTCGTGTTTCATTATTAAGAATAAAACTAAAAAAGTTCTGTAAGATTAAGATTTTCTACAAACTATAAAACTACATTTGGATTAATTTAGTTTCAAACTTTTTTCAAAAGAATCAACAGAATAAAATGAGAAGAACTAAAACAGTCCAGTAGAATATATTTTGTGGATATTGGAATCTGAAAAACATTATTGTTTTATATTTATTAAAATAAAATAAATATTTATTAAAACAATGTAATAAATATAAATTATTTGTAATATTTAATGGAATTTGTATTGTTTATGTCTGTTTGTCTTGGGATGTTGGGAGGTTCTTAACATTTTCTGTAACGGTCAGTAAGAAATTCCTCTTTTGTAATATTCCATATATTCAAATAATCCTAAATTGTTACCCATCCACAGATTAGATTTTTTATTTATTTAATTCTCACAATACACAAAACAATAAATAATTCCTATTTTCTATTTGTTATAACCTGCTTTGTTAGTGGGTCGGGTTGTGACAGACAGCCCCACTCAATGTAGTCAATACAGTAGAGTTTGACTAACTTGCGAAGTTAAATGTGTATATAAACAAACAGTCTAAGATATATAGCGTACAAACAATGAAGCACAAACTGTTATAGCACTCCCTGATCTCTTCTACTGTAACACACTTTGTCAAGACAACTAAAACACTTTTCAGCCGGGTTGAGGGATGAGCTCGCTGATGTCTTCTGGGATCAATGAACTGGTAAATTGTGCTATATTGATGACCTTCGCAATCAACTCCCCAGCATTTCATCTCAAGCCGGAGAATCTCAAAGGCCTGATTTTCCTTCCCTCCTGCAGTGCTGATAATGGATGAGAAAATAGATTTGCCAGATCCACTTCTAAAAAGTTATTTTGGCCCTCAATGTCAAATGATTGAGAATAAGCACATTAACAATGACAAACAGAAAGTGTTTAGTAATTCTAATCAATGCTTATTCTAAGAAGAAAAAAAACTCAAAGTGCGAGTGTGCCAAACCGTCACGCATCCACCCATAAATGACTGTGATTGAGAGGATCTGCTGGCCAGCAGTTAGTTGCAGAGAAGACTATAAATTACTCCAGATAACGGGGATGTCAAAGCGGTTTGGCAACAACAAAAACAAACTCCTCCTGCTAACTCTCAAAAGCCATTAGCTAGCAATTAATATCCATTTGATAAATAGCCTTGGATCGTAGCATCCTCTTTTCGCTGAAAGCACATTGTTCTGTAATGTAATCTTGCCTGGTATGTTTATTCATGAACTGAATGATTATTTCTGTACATTCATTTAATAATAAATTACCTCATTCAGCTCATCAGAATGTGTACAAAACGTGTTGCTCTATCAAATAACACATGTCTGGCTAGACTATGAAAAGTACAATATTGAAACATTACTTTAGAAAATTACAAATCCATCAAGGTTTGAAAAATATTTGACTAATAGGTTCATTTTATTGGATTTACATTCAACATGTTTATCAATGTTTATCTAAATTGACAGTGAGGCAGAGAACATACGCGCACGCACACACAAGATTCTTTTAAAAAAACAGCTCAACTTTTCAACTCCTGCTTATATACATCATTAAAACATCATAACAATAAGTATTTGTCATAGATTAATGTTCAGCCTATTCACTGTTATAGGATCTGTAAATAATTGCAAGTTTCTGCATGCAATCTCAACACTCAGGATTCAATAACTGTGGATTGAAAAAGATCTAGTCTGAGATTAAGAAAAGATCACAGATGATTTGGGGGAAACGCTTGTTTCTTCTTGTTGCCCGGCAACAAATAAGGCCGTCCTCCATTTAATGCACCATTGCCGAGCAGCTCATCATCTACAGTTTAACATCATGACACGACCAGCCTAATTCGCAACTTTCTAATAATTTAGAAAAAATATAAAGAGTCGAATGCATAAAAAATCCAATATTCAAAACGCTAACAGGGATGGAACACAGGAGCGCATACATAAACAAAGCTTGATGAACAAGTGACAAAGTTAAAGAGGTTCTAAAGTTGTTTTTAAAGTTCTTATTGTGTCATAATTAGTGATATGAAATAAGCTTAAGAATATTTCATATATTTCCCTACAACATACAATAGGTGTAAAGCTAACAGATTTAGGGTTAATAAAGAGCTTCTCCCGATCCATGGATTAAGGAGGAGCAGTGGTTTAGCTTGTAATCACAGAAAAAGTCAAATTTGCAGTTTAGTCCAGTACAGACTCATTTAAAAACAACATTTGCTGGAATTAAACCTGTGTTCATTCCAGCTAACCAAGGTAATAATATGAAAGCCTGTAGTGAGCTTTGATCAAGATAACAAGGCACAATATCGACAGCTTTAGAAGCAATATAGTTATACAAATTGAAAGAATTACGTATTAAAGAATAAACATATTAATAACTGAACCTCTGAGAGCCTGCGATACAGTAGTTTTATTGTTATTATTATTATATTAACTGAAACAAGGAATTTAAAGAAGTTCTGACATGTAGTGTTTGCCTCATGTGTGATGCAGCAATACTTACATTTTCTACTCTGAGCAGACTCCATTATTGTCGCACCAAATGACGCAAAGACTTCTAATGAAGGTCCATGTGCCTACGTAAAAACACACACACAAAACCACCCATGTTCCACAAAAAATGAGGAGCAGGTATTAAGCTCTTCGCACTGAAACTGATCTGGGGCAGCCGAGAAAAATGAAAGGAGGCTGAAAATGAAATCCGCTGAATTTGGTGGGACTTTTAGGGTACGTGCCACTAATGGGGTGCATTGCTGGCGTAATAACCTGAAAATGGACAGACTGTTCAGGCCAATTTGTTTTTTTTTGTATCTGATAATAGTAAAGCATGACGAATCCCATTGTCTGGGCGTGAAGCAGAATAGTCAAATCCAATAATGAGTGTCATCCCATTTATTATTGAAACAGAGGCACAATAGCCGAGTGACTAAATGATTGAAGATAACAGTTATTAGGCTATTCGATATGAATGTAGTATCGCGTGAGATGCCTGTTAATTGGCCCGTGGTGTTACCAATCTCACGGTGGGGAATCAAACAGGGTGCTTTTTTAACCAGCTGTGGCATGAGCGTTTTTAACAGCTGTAATGATCTCATGAATTTTGCATCCAAACAGCGGAGAACTCACAGGAATGTAACAATGTTATTTTACTGACATGTACAACAGCCCGACCGTAGTCGGATGAGCTCTGGATCATTCTGTGTGTCGGATTTGTATTAGGCTTGTACACGAATGCGTTGAATATGTAGGGAGGTGAAGGTGCGCTGACTGAAAGGGATTTTGCATTAACTTCCTTTTTATGCACTCTGACTCGAGCCTCAGGAGATCTTTAATTGGCTGAAGTGAATGTGAGGATGCCTGCAGCCTTAGGGATTGCGATTTAGACTAGATGAGTTCGGTTGACAATCTAATAAAGTTATTCCGAGAGAAAACAATATTTGCTTTTAAGAAATATTGGAGTATAGGCAAGTTGCGTTCCATCAATAAAAGAAGGTTTATATATAAATAAGATTTTTTTTGCATTTGCCAGTCAAATGGATCTGATGACCCACCACGAGTAAAGTTCTGTGATCCCCAGATTTGCCTAATGTTACAAACGTAATGACAAAGGATGTCGAGTGAATGGTATATGTCTAGATTGCTTATATGGAAAATCTAAAGTGCTTGGTCCCCTAGCGGAGCAGAATTCTGATGAGCCAGCTGAGTGTATGCAGAATCGCAGGTTATTATAAGCCTCCGCTGCGATGCCAAGTGGGTGTTATTCAGCCCAGCATGCTTTTTATCTACAGATGCATCACAATGCAATCTCGCTCATACATTCACACGTGCGCACACTGTACAGCTCCTTTGAGGTAACTCAAAGCAATCCTCGGGCAGACGATCATTCCCAGTAACTAACAACTCAAATTTCTATTTGAGGATAATAGAGACACAACAGCTCCCGTCAGTTTCATTTAAATGACATAAATGAAAACCTATTCCCTTATCAGAAAGGCATCGCTCTTGTTACACAGCCGAGTGTTGTACTGTACTTGCAGGGAAACAAATCAAAACATCCACGTTTTTAAGACAATACGGATGTTTCTATTTGCGTATAGTACTGTAGTGTCGCCAAATTTTTTTTCTTATTTATTTACAGCCACAGCCCAATTGGCATAGCTTTTTTTCCGAAATGTGAACAGAAATGTGCTCATTTTAATTCCAATTATACAAGATTAAATGTATTTAATATTATTGAAGTCACTTAGTCTTTAATTATATTCCGTTTAATTGGTTTAACATAGCAATATCGCCATCTCTCCAAGTACCCCACTGAAACCTGTTGAGTACGCCCTTGAGTACCCCTGGCTGAGAATCACTGATGTGGAGAACATGCACGCACACACACACACACACACACACACACACGCACACACACACACACACACACACACACACACACACACACACACACACACAGTAACTCTATCTTCTAGAGTTAGTATGGTCTTCCCACCAATCAGCACAATGAAATCGCAAACCTCAGCACTCAAGGTCCATGTCTCTCCCCGACCCCCTCCACGTAAGGTGCTTCAGACATCACCTCCTGAAGTTATCACATTTTCCCATTTCTGTGTACTCCACGGTCTGTTTGATGTTATTCATGAGCCCCAACAGAAGCAGCCGCAGAGCCGAGAGACCGCCTAAAATCAAAACGCTTTGACATTTTTTTAGAACAGCGCTCTGTGTAACGTCTGGAGTTCGTAATGACATTCAATTACCCACGGCTCCTCTCATGTTCCCCTGCTAAGTTAGCCACGAGGAGCAGAAAAGAACAGGTTTGTCTGTGAACTACAACCATTGATAAGGTGTTTCCCATTGATGTTAAAAGTGGCATCCGTGTTTGGCGGATCTGCTGCCGTTGGAGGACAATACTCGCCGCGGGCTACAGGCTGGGTACGTCTCATTAATTTCTCATTGGCGCCACTGATGGACTCAGCAGGTGGGGGCAGCATGGTGATATTTAGTGAGCTATGGTGAAAGTACGAGAATGAAATGCTAAATATGCATGTTTTGGATTCAGACAGACACCAGACACGTATTGAATGCAAATCAGCAGTCTAAGAATGAGGCATGCATGTTTCCTCTATAAGAAAGTCTCATTTTACTCATTAGGAAACAAAGAAAGAGACCATTATCGGAGGTCTCGGTATGGTTGTCAAAATTAACTTTCCATTGTGTCCTTGAAGAGCATCCGCTGAATAATCCGTCCAGTAACTTGTGATTCTGGAGCGCGGAAGGAAATTGATTGGAAATTAAATCATTTTTTGTAAGCGAAGCAGAGAGAATGATCAGTTGATGAATTGGACTGAAAATTATGCCAACTTTAAAATGACCAAAGTGAACGCTTTCGTGATTTCTTATTACAACAATAATACATTTTTGCCACTTTTTATTTTTACAGCGACCGAGAAGAAATGATGAAGAACCAAGGAGAGAGGGAAGAAATGGGATGGGATGGGAATGTGAAGTGAACTGATCTCTAATGGGAATCAAAAGCCTATACAATAACCACTAGGACTGACAAACGACTATTCCCATCCAGAATAAAAGTTTGTTTACACATTTATTTGTGTACTTTGCATAATAATTTTGCTTTTAGAAACACACACACAAACATGCATATATTTAAGAAAAATACAATAAAAATGAATAAATGATTAAATATAATTTCAATGATGCTATATTTAATTTCAATCACTGGTAAATATAAATGAATACACCTAAACATTTCCTAAATATGTATATACATAAATAAATACAAAATTCATATGCACAGTACACAGACATATATTATGTAAACATAAACTTTCATTCTGGATGAGATTAATCGTAACAGCTATTGTGATATGTTTAAGAACACACCAGAATAAGTTGCATTGTTAAGCTGCCCATGACAAACACTACATAGGAATTCAGTATAAAAACAACGTACTAAAATTTTAAATTAAATACATTTTTCTTGGGGTCTATGCACCTTCTAGGAAGGGATCTTGTTCAAGGCACGTTTTACACCTAAGTGAAAATGCGCTCGTGTGACTAACAATCTGAATCCGTAAATATAACCATAGCTGTGATGCAGACGCCCTGTGTCAGAGCAGAAATGCATGGCTGCCGTTCACACGCTGACTGGTGTGCGGGTGGAGAGCGGGCCTGCCTTCCTCACATCCCCTGCCAGGTTTGTGTCTACGAGCTCGCCGCCTCTCGTCTCTGCACGCCTGCCCACAAACCTCTCCATTTCATTTACCACTCTTCATTTCTCCTTCTCCCACATAGCTGGTTTGTTTTATTCACGTGACCATTAGAGGGCACTCTACCAACTAACTGAATTTACATTTACATTTACATTTAGTCATTTAGCAGACGCTTTTATCCAAAGCGACTTACAGATGAGGAAACATTGGAAGCAATTATAACAACATAGGCAACAAAATACATAAGTGCATCAAACTAGTCCATTAAAGCCTAGCACAGTATAAAAAGCTAAGAATAGTGAGGTTAGTAATTATTTATTTATTTTTTTTTATAAAGAAGGAAAGGGAAAAGAATTAGGAAAAATCAATCAGCGACGTGTTGACAGAAGAGATGCGTTTTTAGGCGTTTTTTTAAAGATGGCAACCGAGTCTGCTGATCTTGTAGCAGCTGGTAGATCATTCCACCAATGTGGAACAGTTCCAGAGAAGGTACGGGAGAGTGACTTTTTTCATTTTTGGGATGGTACCACTAGTCGTTGTTCCTTTGCAGACCGCAGTGATCTGGCAGGAACATAGATCTGCATTAGCGAGTGGAGATACGATGGTGCAGACCCGGTGTTGGTCTTGTAGGCCAGGAGCAAAGCTTTGAACTTTATGCGGGGAGCCAGTGTAACCTGATGAAGAGCGAAGTTACATACGCTCTCTTCGGTTCATTGAAGACCACTCTTGCCGCCGCATTCTGGATCATCTGGAGAGGTTTGATTGTGCAAGCAGGAAGTCCCGAGATGTGGCCCCCGAGATGTAACACAGTAATGTGCTCGGTCCCCTCAGTCTTGGGCATTGCAGCAATAAGAACTTGAGACACTTGCTGTTGACAAATTATCGAAGCAAAGCTTCTTATCAATCTCCGAAGATTAATTGTGGCTGGACAGCCAAACACCTTAAGGCGGGTATGTTGTTGTCTCTTTTGCTATGGTAGCTGGGGGCTCAGGGGCTTGACTTTAGCAAGGACTGTGCACTTGTAACTCCTCTGCCGTGTCCCTAAACAAAGTATAATTGCTCAGGACTTTATAAGATGCCATTGTGAATAAGGGGGTCACTGAATAAAGGGGGTTTGGCAAATCGTTTGGTGCCAATCGAGCTAGGGGGTTGTACTTTTGGAACCTAGATTTAGAGCTTTGGACCCAATTGAAATAATAACACATCAAAGGCCCAACAAAACAAGTGTCTCAGTGGTCTCATAAGCCAACGCACCAACTATGAATCATTTGTGACACCCAATCAGAAGTGTTTGCCTTTCCCCTGTGCTTTGTGGGATGTTGTGTCATTGTCACCGGCTGCGAGATGAATAATTGGTTGATTAACCCAGAGGACTCACTGTGTTTATTTAATAAGTCAGTTTCCCTTGTCTGTCCGGACAGATACACAAGCATAAATGTTAGGGAGAGGAATTAAACAGTTGCACGTGAAATGAAAGCCTGGCTGTTCGCTGATTTCTTTAATTCTGCTTGTCTCATACACAGACAATATTTAACTTTCTCTCTCACCCACACGCATATACGTGCTCGAATATCAGGTTTAGACGAGGAATAAGATAATAAAAGATGAAGAAAGCACAACTCAGCCTGACAAGGTTATGGGTAACAGCAAATAATGAGAAAGAGAGGAGTGCAATTTATCATTTATCACTACAGAGAGTACCCCTGTCTCTTTCTCAACTTTTCTGTCTTTAAAAGCACTATTTCTCTCATGCAAAGCTAAACCCAGCATTTCTTGCCGACCCTTTCTGAAAATGTTACAGCATCCAGGATGTTCAAAGACTCTGTCAGTGGCTCTGCTCAATTAGAGATTCAATGTTAAAGCTAATTCAATGTTTAAAAGTTTTTTACACAAGACCTACATATTAAAATGACCCGTGAAGCTGCTTTTTAATCACGTTGCGTAACTGGTAATTAATATCAACAAAGAGCCCTTTCTAGGTTGTTTGAACGGTGAGACTGCTACACATCTGATCTCAGAGAGGTTTGTAGATGAAGGTGTTATCGGAAACCTCTTGATGTGCTATGACCTTCTTTCATTTGGTAACCTTGACGATAGAAATTAGATATAGTAGCATACACGTTTTGCAGCAGAGTGGTAACATGTTTTTAAGAGGTAGCTTTTAAAAAAAATTGCACTTAGGGTAAAACAATGCATCGTTCTATCTACCTCCACAGATGTGACACAACATTGAACCGCTTTCGAAAAGGTATCGTGTTATTCTAACCAGCCACACAGGCAATGCTTGGCAATCTGTAATGTATTCTATATACGAAAAAGTTTTTTGCCAAGAAAAAAGCACAATAACATATCAAGGTACAATACGAGCATCAAATTGTAAAGAGAGAACATGAAAAACTACAAAAAAATACAAAAAAATACAAAAAAATACAAATAAAATAAACATTATAATAATATTTTAAAACTTTAAAAAGAAATCAATTACGATAAAGCAAATCAGAAAAAATTAACTTAATCACAGTAAAATATGCACAACAATTTTATTTTTTTCAGTAAAAAAAGGAGCAGTGCTGCATTGCATGTCTGTATTGTGAACACTGCAACAGACAAGGACCAAAAAAACTCCTTTTATAGAATCAATTGCAGCTTGCCATGTATCACTTGTGTGGTCGATTAGGACCATAACTATAAATAACATGGAATTGATACTTTTTTAATGTGTTGCAATGTCGCATTGTGTCTGTTCAGGAAATCGCATATAGATTGATGGTTCCAGCTGTAAATGCATTATAAATATCACGCTTCCCTTTCTGCAGAATCACTGTTAAAATTAAGACATGAGTTTATATAAGCTTCAAAGGGTTAATGAAAACAAACTGCAGCAGTATCCAGTTAAAATCTTATATATATATATATATATATACATGGAAGAGTAGATATAAATAATGTTTTTATAGATAGAGAGACATCCTTCCTCTTACACCGCTGGTAAACGCAGACTTACAGAGGAGGGCACTTGGGAGGGGCTCACGCGAAAGGCCGACAAGACAGGTTCTTGACTCTCGCACAACCTTGGACGGCAGATAAGTCCAATCAGTAAGAATGTCAGACCCCCGTTGGCTCGACTAACCCCTGGAGTCAAGACCTTGTCCATCACACAAAAGAACTACCCAATAGCGGCCGCCAAGCGGAATCCAATAAGCAAAGACAAAGCCCAATTAATTTCACTCACACCATCTTTGAAGGGAAGCAGAATCACAGTTACCATCTGGTTTTGTCTCTTTTTTACATCACGCTTTTGTTCTGTTATTCTAGCGAGTCAAATGTATGCACATACATCGCTCACATGTATGTTAATCATTTGATCATAATGACAGCCGCCTCTTATCAGCGAACGCGCTGTAGCGTCAGCCATATAAGACCATCAGACTGAAAATCCATATTCGATTTGCTTGATTCTGATCATGCTGGCTCCTAGCCATCCACGGATCTGTCCTTTGTAAGAGCCGAGCAGGACTTGGAAATGTGTTTATCTCAACCCAGTGGTGCAGCAAACACAGAGAAGAGTTTTCTCATTGCAGCGGTGGCCCCCAGTCGCTCAGTCTATGACCACTGTCAGATCTGTCTCTGTGATGTCCTTTAGAGTCAGAAAAACATGACCTTTGTGTGGGAGCATCTTTATTTGTTAGCAGTCTTTCAATACCAACAAGAAAGGTCAGAGCGGAGGGGTTTAAAGGCGCGTATACGTTGCAGGAAGCCCGGGTGGGAGGTTTGAGGGTCTTCGTAATTTATAACCCCTATCGGTACATTTGATCATATAAATGACACTTCAAGAATTCGTGATTAGGCCTCAGTCGCCATTTGCTTTCACTGTATAGAAGAATAATATCAGTGAATTGGAGTTGTCACTTCTGCCCTTTGTGTTTAATGGATAAACGAAGATTATACGGGTTGGGGACATCACAAGGACAGCATTTTGATCTTATTAAAAGCACATCAGACGTTAGGGCAATGTTAACTTGTCTTTAGCTATAAAGAGCATGGCTCAGTAGGCTATTCACATTTACATTTATGCATTTGGCAGATGCTTTTATCTATGGCAACTTTAAGGGTACACATTATCAGCACACGCTCTGTCTTGGAATCAGACCAATGACCTTGGTGTGGGTATGTTCTAGCAGCTACAGGAAGTCAGCGCTTTCTAAGTTTGCAGCAGGTGAAACTTGTAAGGATTTATCCAGTAGCATCCCTCCAACTGCATTTTGAGGTTTTCTAAAGTAGCAGCTAATTGTAAAACTGCACAGTGTATTATTTTGTAAAGGGCAAATTCTGAGTTGCATTAAAGAGCCAGACGAAATAAGAGCAATAACAACAACTATCAGCAAAAGCATTACTGCTGAAAAGAAAAAAAAATGCCACAACAAACAAAATAAAACCATTCTTCTTTCTAGCCATTCTTGCGTACCATGTTTTCCAAAGCAATATCAACCGAATGCATGAATGTCGATACTTATACATAATGTTCGTAATATCACTTTGGATAAAGGCTTTTGCCAAATACATAAATGTACCATTTTAGTTGTACATAGTTAAAGTCATTAAAACAATTATTACTTTATATACGTTTATTGATATTATTTATATTTAATTACATAAAGAGGCATATAGTGACAAATAACACTTTGATTTAACTAAACACAATTAAATGTTGAATGGACCGTGAAAAATTAAGCTGAACTTAACTTGACCTGTTCTTGATCTGTTAATAATTTGTATGAAACAATCATTTCTGGACCCCTCAAGTACTCTTAAAGTTTTGATCTGCTTCATAATCACAGAATTCATGTTACAAGGGATGTGCTCTCGTCTATTATGACTCTCTACATGTTAAATGTTCCTTTAAAATCCCTGAAATCCGTTTCAAGGTTGGATCCATAGCAGAAATCATCATGTAGCTTTTATTGCCCCCCGGGGAACATCTGGTAACTGGAAACCAGACCTCAGAGAACAGAGACAGAAATTAATGACTGCCATTGATCAACAATGAATTTGTCCCACGTGTGTGTGAAATGAGCCTGCCAGACAACTACTCTTATTATAAAAAATCCTGTACTTAAAATAAAGGTACTGATTCTGGACAATAAACAGTGACATGATTTGTTCACACAAATGCACATTGTGAATCATATTTTACTTTATATAGCACTTGTATTATGTTAATTATTTTATTAAAATGACAAATGGTAGAGTAACAATAACACAGATTTACTGTATTATATGAATGACATTTATATTTAAATGCTTTTGAGACTTTTATCCAAAATGTCTGGTATATGAAAAGTCACTATTCAGGTCAAAGGTTGGCATTGCATGAATTGCTCACATGTATAGGCCTTGACCTAAGTCGATTTGAATAAGAGTGTCCGCATTAATGTAAATGGGAATGACTGGAATGAATTTATTAGGATCATCACACTAGCATTTACAGCAAAAGCAATACTTCAAAGCAGCCTGGTTTCTGGCACGGGTGGCCTAAATAGATTTTGCACATCTCGGTTGCTGACAGGTGGATACCTTCACATTTTAAGAGCCTCTCCTCATTAATTGCTGGTCATTTAAACAAATAGAGAGGTCTAGTTTCCCGCTGGGCACACTAGGCAGTGGTTTCATCATTAAGAAATGATTATGAATCTAATAACCCTTATGTCTTTAAAGCTTTTATTGAGGCAGAGGGCAATTAAAATTACCCCCTACCTCTTGAGGACTTCGGAATCGGAGGATCTCTGTGCACGTTGTAAAGAAAGATTACTGTACTATGCTACCCTTAATAATCCATTCATTGTATCAACCATCTTGACACATTCCTTATTAAAAGCCATGCAGGGTAAGCTGCTTCCCGGTAATCAGATATTTGGAACCCCAGAAGCCACTTTGATTTGTCTGAGTCTGTCTAGGACGAAAAAGACAAGTCCAATTTGGAGATAATGTCAAAAGGGAAACCGAAGCTGGAGTAAACACTACATTTACTTTTTTTATTTATTTCCACAGTTGCTGGTGAGAGCGATCATTAATAGCCAAGATGTCAACTGGACAGAACTGGGCTCTCAATGCCCACGCTAGTCGATATATGGTCTTAAAGGAACAGTTTACCAAAAAAATTGTTGTTATTTACTCACCATCATTGCATTTCAAAAATGACAAATTACAAAAAAAGACATTATTATTATTTTGTGGAAATATGGAAATGTGTTGGATAGGGCTGAGATTATCAAGCTATAAAAGCAAACAGCAGTACCAAAACACTACATTTTGAAGCGGAAATGTCTCAGTCCCCATTCATTAAAATAACATGAAAAAAACAAACCATGACAGATCTAAAGTGATACCGAAAGTGAAAAATATCCAAAAGAAGCTATTTTGAAAAATGTTGATAACCAGCACCCATTCACTTTCTTGTTCTGCAGAAGAAAGAAAGTTAAACAGGTTTAAAATGATGAGAGGGGTTTTTATTTTGGGTTTGCTATCACTTTAAAGTAATGTGGTCATGATGAGCAGAAAATAATAACTCGATGAACTGTTCCTTTTAACATTGCTCGAACTTTCGAGATGTGCAAAATTTTATTCACTGTCCGTAAGACCTCATCCAATTCCCAGTAAATTGTCAAACTTTCCCGGCTCAAGTTTTGCTCTGCCCTTGACATTTATTGTTCGGACCAGATTATTATGGCTGTTTTTAAACTCTTAAATGTTTTAAGCCTGCAGTCAAGGTCATAATCTTAGTCTTACCGAGTGCATTTAAACCAAAGCATAAAGCTTGAGAAGGTTCAGATCAAATTTAGCAGTTAAGCTGCTTGAGGGTTTAGAAGTGGGGCTGCATTATTATATTCCAGGCTGTCAATCACCGATCGTTGGCAATTGACTGTCACAGGTGGAAAGCAAATAAGAATTTTATTTTTACTTTGTCTGTATGCTGCCAGACAGTGAGTGACAAGTAAGGACAGAAAACATGCAGCAGAAACATGTTTCCAAGCTTAAAAAACTTTTTTTGAGATAAGGAAGTTTACATTTACAGCAAATACAATATTAAATGTACACACATCAAACATGCATTTGTATGCAAAATAGCGTTCCAAGACCTGGAGTTAGTGTATAAACATTTTAAACACGACAGTATTTTAGATCAACTAATGTGAAATACAACAAGTTTCTCCACCATGCCCGGAATGTATGTGCATTTACATCGACTGTTTTAATATTTTATCTACCCACAGAAGCAGAAGTCTACCCACACACTGCCAGAATCCAACTGTATACTGTAGGTCCATCCACCCGTATTCCCTATTTTGTACATTAGGACCAGGTATGAGTCAATTGAGGGCAGAATCCAAACTGGAAATGTGAATTTATTCTGCCAATTAGGAGAATATAGAAACACAGAAGCTAAACAATCGCGAACAAATAAAAGCACACTACATGCCTTGTGTCCAAAGTCATCGTTGTACAAAAGATGACTCACAGGGAAAATAACGAAGATTAGTGTGTCTCTTTTACTGTATGTGATCTATTTTCAGACGTTCATTCTGCCGCGGACAAGTCCATACATTTTTAATACAGACAAGCCAAAGAGAGACGCATTATTACATACAGTACATTCTCAAGGCAATACCTGGGAACTGTCATTAGATATGCTAGTAGCAGAAATGCCCTACTAACAATCAAAAAAAGTCCTCCATTAGTACAGTTTGTTCAAAACCAAACTGATACCTCAAGACCTCAGTCTGTGCCAGAGCAGATGGCAGATATGTCATTGATGTAATCATCAGTCAGTGTTGCCAAATGAAGCAATTATGATAAATCACCTTGAATGGACCTCTGAGGTAATATGTGGTGGCGTACACACATTACAAACATTTCTTGAAGAATCCTGTTGTTTGCCCAAGTCACATTTGTCTGTGACATTATGCATTTTTACTTAAGACTAAAAGTTTAACCAAACTTCAATGCATGTACATAAACAACTACATGTACTGAAAGGCGGAGAAAGCTATTTATTTTGTGGGCACACATTTCTGAGTTGCCATAAGCACAATGCGCCTGCTGTTTCTCTTTTTCATTTGTGTGGTCAGATTCCGCACATAAGAGAGTTTCTGCCGCGCGCTAAAGGGCTGTAAAACTCCATAGGGGACCTCAATTATACATTCATCCAGAGAAACCAGTGTCTCACTGATGCCAAAGACATCTACTTCTTCCACTTCCAGAAATGACATGACAGGCGCAAGTCTCGCAACTCTATGGGATGCCTGACAAGGATTCAACTGGCATCCAGTCTGCCAAAGACGAGCTTCATTTGCAATTAAAGGGGGTGAAGTCAGACACTAGTTTCCAGTGACACTAAAACACTAATATGTATCTACTTTTGTGTCTCTGGTGAAAGAAAATAAAACAGCAATTAGCATAAAAATATTTTTTAATCAAACAAACAGATAGGCCCTAGCCCCACATGCAAACTATTGGTTGGATCAAAGTAATTGTGCCCAAAGTAGCGTCAACTCCATTGACTTCAATGGAACAGTTTTTTCACAACAATGGCGGCTCATGTAGCCTCTCAATAGTTCCCATAAGTTAGTAATGCATGGAGCTGTGGCTGAACAGACCAATTGATGTAAACTTTGAACGCATTTAAAGACGCAAGTCGTTTAATAACTAAGGAATTGAAGAAATAAAGAAAAAAGATAACTTCCTGGAACTATCTGAAGGGATATCAACGTCACCACCACCAAGTCTCCGACAACTCTTTTAAACTTACATTAAAAACGTGGTAAGTAATTACTTTGTGAATAAATCCCCATCCATGTTTTTTAACATTCGTGCCCATGATGCATTATTTGTGAAACTTTTATGTGATGAGTGATCGTCTGTCATAGATTAAAATAATATTTTATTGGTTTTGTTAACCAGGCCGTATTTCAGGAATTGAACCAAAAACCCATTCAAATAACCATTGACTTGGGGCAATGGAACCGGAAATGTTAAAATGCTAACTCTCTTCCGGGTTTTGCATATAACAATACATCATCACTGCAGTACTCTTTGGCTGTGTCCCAATTCAAAGTCTGCAACCTTCTAAGCCTCAAAGGCAGTTTCAGCGGGCTGACTAGGCTACAAAAAATGGATCCTTAACAGCATTGGCTATCCCGAGATTCATTACGTGCCTGTACCGGCTGAATATTGACTACTGATTACATACAGCAGTGATGATGTATTATATATTTAAAAACAAGGTCTCGGTCTTCAAAGCAGAAGCCCTGAAGTCCACGAGGCGAAAGGAAATGGTCTAGCCTTATGTAGGAATTCCATGTTTGACGTTTCACGTGGTGATAGCAGCAGGACACAGCAGAAACATTTCTGATCTTTTTAATCTACATTTTATGTAGATTAAAACAGCCCAACAGTATATCAAATTAACCAACCTTAGAAATGTACATATGAAAAACACAATAATGCATTATTAATATGAATGAACAGCATTGTGTATAATATAAAACAACAGACAGGAACAGTTTTCTGCAGATTACATATTTAAATTTAACTAAAGTTTAGAATTTATATTTAACAATATGCAGCTGGTACAGGAACGCAATGAATCTCGGGAAAGTCGATGCTGTTAAGGATCCATTCGTTGTAGCTTTGTCAGTCCGCGGAAACAAGGTTGCATTTTGAGGCTGCCTTTGAAGCAGCCTTACCAGCCTTCAGATGCTCTGCTGTAATGCAAACAGTCTTGAAATGCATATTGGGACATAGCTTATGACACACATCACCTTTCATCACTTCTGATAAAAAGTATTACCATTAAAGCAAAAAGCTCTTCCTACAATATTATCCTATGAAAATCCCATACCAGGCCATCATCTCTCATAATAAAGTACCTTTATTGTTCTGCTTTTTACTCTTTTTTTATTGCTTTTACAAAGAAAGTTGAATGACAAAAACAACTCACGTCACTTTATAATTCTCATGTTCATAAAGGGCATAAGCCTGAACTTTCCTAAGCAGGTTGAAATCACAGATCTTTTTATGAGAAAAGCGTGCAGTGGAATTATTAAAACAGTCTCACTCTTGTTGACTGAGGCTTGCGGTTTCTGCTGACGGCGGTGAAGCGCACCGCTTTAAATGTTCAGAAGTGCTTCATCGACTCTTTCTGATCACCGGCAGTGTTAGCATAGCTCCAGTACGCCGGCGTTTCCTTTGAAATTCCGTAGAGTGGATGTCACTACAAGGTGCACAACCTCGATTTGCTGTTTTTCAGTCTCTGCATCCCTCTGAGGAGTGGACCTCTGTAAAAATATATAACAGTTCCTTCAAGCTGCACCTGAATACGTGCCCTACATTTTACGACCATCCTAAAAAAACAGCTATTAAGTAACAGAAGGTACATAAGGTGCGCTCGCATACTCCTGGGAAATGGGTTTGTCTTTTATCCTCCTCAAACGCACCATATGGTTGTATACAGCAATGTGGAAACAAATCGATTGCTGATGTGCATTTATTTAGATTAGACCATCAAATATGTATGTACTTTTTTCAAGTGACCATGGGAAGTGGAAGTGTTAATGGAGCTCTAAAGGTTTTAATCATTTGCCAGTTTCTGTTTTCTACCCTTAGGCCAGAATAGGTAGGTGCTTAAGAATGCTTAAGGTCAATGCAATGAGTAAGGCAGAACAAAGAACTGAAGGGTTTCAATTCAGACTTGAGCTAAATTACATATTTGAAAGTGTTCCGAGTCAATTTATTTAAATGAGCTTTGGAGCAATCAATGGTTTCTGATACAGGTCAGAAGAAAGTCACAGCTAGTTCACAACACAACTGCACTATTACAAGCCTTTGCTGATTCATCTGAAATGAATGCATATGGCATCATTGAAAAAGAAGAAAGCGTTAGAAAATATGGCGAGCCATAAAACTGCCCCTGAGCAAAAAGCGATTTTTGTTTAATCGTCTGTCCAGCTCACTTACACTGGATCCGATGATTACTTTGTTTTGCGGGGGTGTCTTAGAACTTGCTCTCTCAAGGAAATAATTAAAGATCAATTATTTCTCTTGGCAGGTATAATGAAATAATACCACTGCAATGGTGATCGCTCTCTGCATCTCTGCATAGGCCAGTTCAGTCGATCGTGCAAACTTTGACCCAATTAATCAACCTCAGTCGGTATTACTCCCTTCGATTTTGAAACTCTGCATCAGGTAAGGACGTATCTGCGAGGGCCAGGGTTCAGCTTAAGTTGGAACTAATGTCTAAACCACAAACATTCTGACATACTATGATATAAAACGACATCACATAGCAATTCATTACTGTTTTTCGCAATCATTTGTCTAAATGTGCTTTTTTAGCTTAAGGGGGTTGGCTTCATTCTTGCTTTTTTCCAATAATCGTACGTTTTTGTATGATTAACATCTCACACCCTTTCAATGCAATAAAAGTTAGTTTATTCAAGATCAGAAATGGTTTACCCAAAAATGAAAATGCTGTCTTTCTTTACTCACCCTCAAATTGTTCCAAATCTGTATTAATGTCTTTGTTCTGATGAATACAGAGAAAGGAAGAATGCTTGTAACCAAACAGTTCTTGGCCACCATGACTACCATAGTAGGAAAAATTGCTTTATAAATGTCACTGTTCTGTTGAGCACAAAAGAAGATATTTTGAAGAATTTTGAAAAGCAAATAGTTCTGGGAAACTTTTGACTACCACTGTCAAATGGTATTCAATGGTGGCCAAGAAGTGTTTGGTTACCAGCATTCTTTCAGATACATTTCTCTTTGTTGATCAGAACAAATCAATTTATACAGATGTTGAACTCGAGGGTGAGTAAATTATGACATAAGTTTTATTTTTAGGTGAACTGTACCTTTAAGTTTCTGGCAAATTGGTCGCCGGCCTTAGTTGTATTTCGCTACTCTTAATATACAATTTTTCACATATTCAACAACAAACTCGAAATCGCTGGCTTTTAAAATAGTTATGTTTCTCCCCTAGGATCAAGTTGGGTTGGAATAAACTACTAGTTTGCTATGTATGTACTATGTGCCTCATCTACAGTAAGTAGTATATGTGAAGTACAGAACATTAGGAAACAATAAAGTAAATTGCATTGTGTAGATTACATTACAGAGCCCTGTTTCCATGCTTGCTTTTTATGGTAAGCAACGATCTATCAATGTAAAGGTACAACCCATGCTTTTGAAAAAACACACTATTGCATTGAAGGCTTTCCTTGTTTTTTCAATCAGTGTTTGCGGAGCTGTTTTGTGGACGGCTGTGACGTGCAGCAGATGAATGAACCTTAAACAAACAGGTCTGTTAATTTTTTCTTTCTCCCTTCTGACTCTCAGATCATAATGAAATTGACTAAGCACGCAACGAAGCATGCTGAAAATTACACGTTGTTTTCCTTGTTTCCCCTCTCATGATTTCTGAGCGGAGGTTTCAATAGTTTTACCCAGGATGCACAGGCGTGGCTAACATGCCGAATTAAGGAGTTGTCTTGTTCGTAACTGTGCTAGCAAAGAAAATAAAGGCTCTTGCGAACGGCTCCGGTTCCCGTTTTCCGTATCTGTTGTGCTTCCCGCTGGGCTCCATTGATCTGCATGGCACAAGATAAAATGCATGTTCCCCGCAAGCTCAATCCACTACTCGAAACCCTATTTTCTTGTGTTCAATCAGGATTTATCTTAGCAGGCTAGAGTTTTTTTATAATGACATACTCATACATTTCACAAAACAAAGGCATTTTGTTTTGAGATCCAATTTAACTTTCACTTTGCGGTGGTGTAATATATTGCAGAGTTGTTGGAGATGTGTATTCATACAGCAGGCTAATATCTATGCACCTTGGTTAATGTAAAGAGACCATTGAGGTGATTTAATACGAGGGAGCAGATGCGCAATCCTCATTGGCTGTACTGCCATAGTCTGGGTATCATGTTTAAACTGTTTTGTGACAAAGCAAAAGAACTTTTCGACGAATGCCTATATTTCAGGGACCAAACTTTAACATTTCACCAACATGGAAGAAATTTACTTGAACTATCCTCACATATAGAGTATGGTATGGCATGGTATCAGAAGGCATTGTAACAATTACCCATGGTTAGTTACTTGCTGTTGAAATATGCCTCCGCTTTTAGTAAAGAAAAGCATGCACTCTGTTTACACCCTGTGAAGGCAAACAATATCATTAAGTCTTTCGCTAATTGGTTTGCCATAGGTTTGTTTACCTCCTCTGAATATTTGATTTTTCATAAATTTGAATACATTTCACTACATGAATGATGTTCATTCACTACAATAATGAACTCTGGGCTTTTTGAAATGCTCCATCTGTGCTTGGTCAGATCTTGATCAAGACCTGCAGGCTTTTTATGAAAAAGTGCAATAAAATATGGGAAGAAACTCCATGGCATAGCTACTAACTACATACTACCATCAAACCGGCTCCCCACGAGATCGACAAAAACAACACAAGACACAGAGCCACGACAGGACTAGGATCAAGACAGTTACATCCATGCATTAATAAAAATATATAAATACAATATACAGTGCCCTCCACTATTATTGGCACCCTTGGTAAATATGAGCAACGAAGGCTGTAAAACAAATCTGCATTGTTTCTCATTTTGATCTTTTTTATTTAAAAAGTCTACAAAATCCCAACATTTCATTGAAGGAAAACAATTTGAAGCAGGGGGAATATCTTCATACATGTTGGCAACAATTATTGAGACCATTGGGTGCTCTCTTTTCTTCAGTTCATTCCACTCCTTTTCTATAGTGTTTAGGTCAGGGAACTCGGATTGCTATGGCAGGATCTTGATTTTTTGTTCAGTGACCCACTTTTTGTTTTGAAGAAATATGTTGCTGGAAGATCTCACCATGACCCGTTATAATATTTCTATAAGAGCAAGTCAGGTTTTTAATTTGATATCTGTTGGTTTTTTATATAATACATGATGTCATGTATCTGAACAAGATACCTCTGGTATACAAGTGGGTTCACATCAATAAAGATGTGGTGGTATATTTAACTGTGGACATGGTGCATTTTTTTATTCCTGTGTGCACCAAACCGTGCACCAAACCTCTTTTGTGTTATTTCTGCCCAAAAAAAACTTTTAGTTTCATATGGCCGTAGACCACAGTCCTGCTTGAAGTTCCAGTATGGCAGATTAATATGGTGGAGTTTGTTTTTGCATGAGAGCAGAAGATTTGATTCTTGAGCAGTGTCCCAAATAACTTATGGTGATGGAGATGCAGTTTTCCTTTATTTTTATTAAATGCTTTCTGACCGCAAAATTGCAATTTTCCATCTGTGCTCTTTGAAGAGTCATTGGCCACAAAAATTATTCTCCTCACTGTGCAAGACAATATAGACACACATCCTGTTTCAAGATGATTTTGAACATATCCAGTCCATTGAAGGGGTCATATTGCACGAATACATGTTTTTCTGTGTCTTTGGTGTGTTATAAGTTGCCCATGTATGTATGACACGTAAAATTGCAAAAATGAAAGTGTCGGAACAAAATGCATTCTTATCTAAAAGCGAATGCTCACCCAGACCTGCCTGAAACGCCTCGTGTAACCACGCCCCCACAAATCTACGTCAGTATGATTTGACCTAGACCGCCCAAATGTATACGCAAGTAAGGTGGGTGTCCCTGTCAGTACAATTGCTTTGGAACCTGATGTTCCAAATATGGTAAGATGTGATCAGAAGGTTGCTGATTCAAATCTCAGTGCCAGCAGGTCATGACTGAAGTGACCTTGAGCAAGGCACCTTCCCCCTTATCACACTGCAGTAATGTGCCACTGTAAATAAACTACTTGAAAGTCGCTTTGGATAAAAGCGTCTGCCAAATGAATAAATGTAAATGTAAATGTAAGAGGCGTTACATTTCCGTCACATGCTTGCAGTATTCGACCAATCACTACACACTGATTTACTGGTCAAGCATAGCACACCTCGCTTTTCAAAACGATGAGCTTTGTAAAAAATATGCGTGTTTCAGAGAGGCGGGACAAACAGACGTGCACAGTATGTTGAAAATAGGGAACCTTAAACTGTGTATGCACATTGCATTACATTGATTATATTTGTTTTAGAATGTCATATGACCCCTTTAAAACATCAGGATCATTGCTCTGATGTTGGAAATTAGATTTGTTTATTGTTTTAAGTATTTCCATAAAGCCATTTTGTATTTTATCCATTGTGACAAATGATAATGATACAGTACTTAATATTATTCTCCTGTAAAAACAAAAAGTCATGACTGGACAACATCATATTTCTAGTCACCTTGGTGTGCTCAGAAAACATTTATATTCATGGGAATATACTTGGGAGATATTTATGTAGGTATTTCGGGGTGCCAATAATCATGTTTAAGAGCGAATGCTCAAGGTATTTTAGAAAAATAAATGTTTTTCACAATGTGATATTTCCCCCACTTCAGATTGTTTTACCTGAATGAAATGTTGGAATTTTATAGATTTTTAAATTAAAGATCAAAAGGAGAAACTATGCAGATTTATTTTTTCAGCCTTCTTTGCTCATATTTACCAAGGGTAGGAATGGTAGTGGAGGGCACTGTATATGTTCAATTATGGCCACAGTTCAGATACAGATTATATACAACTACTAAACAATTTGTTTACCAAAACCTGAGAAAAACACAAGTCGAAGAGGAAAAATTAAATGTAGCAAGTTTCTAAAACAGTGACAATAAAGGCAATTAAAACTTACCCTAAACTTAACTTGAAAGGTAAGTTTGGATCACAACGAACAATGAACATTAAAGATTAACAAGTCTTTATCTTTACATAAAGAAAACTATAAAATAACAGCCTCATGCAAAGCACTCAGAAATCCTCATCAGAACCAGAAATCCTCATCAACCTTTTTCATTTTTTTTCTAATTTTGCTTCCCAGAATGCTTTGCATGAGGCTGTTATTTTATAGTTTTTTTTCTGTAGATAAAGACCTTGAAAAACTGTTGCAAGTAAATCTACATAAAGTTACCGGAACTACTATACCACACCGCACAGCGATTGATCTTCCTGTTGGCTCTTTTTAAAAAAGACCGGCCGGTCAATACGCTTTAGTCAGATAAGGCCTGATGAAGAGTGATCTGTCTTGAGTTTCAAAGCCATAGATATTCCTTCACTCAGTGTTGAGGAGTTTCTGCTCTTCTCTGAGGTTTTTTATTTATAATTCCCTTATAAATGTCTGTGTTCTGTTGAACACAAAAGAACATATTTTGAAGTATGCAGGAAAGCAAACAGTTTTAAAGCACTGCCATTGCTTTTTCCTATGCTTGTGGCTTCAACTCGATGGTGAGTAAATAATGACAAATATTTAATTTTTGGGTGAACTGATGGATATTCGGGTATTATAGTGCACTTTTTTCACCTGGGACGTTCCTTTAAAAACAAAAACTATGATTGGTTGCTTAACATGTCAATCAGACAAGAAAGGTACATAATCGACCCTGTGACTTTATTACACTCATAAATAAACTCAGAATACAAAACACTAGACACAGACTGCATCAAGCTATCACAGGGATACACTGTTGTCCTAGATCTGTTCCTCCGTTATTTTCTTCTCATTTCCGTTTCTCCTCCTGCTTTCATTTTTATCTATATTTTCTCTCACCCTGCACAACATGTTCATCATCAGGGACGCCTCTCTGAAATCACATTGTACATTTTCAATACACGTAAGGTACATGTTTAAGATTACATTAGCTAATGCTGCCAGATGATGTATTGTATCACCTTCTAAGACTGGCGTGTATTTTCGACCAGTGTAAATGGCTCTGCACTAAGCTAATTATGAAAATAGGACTCGGCTCAGAAACACACTGTACCACCATAGCCGAGTGACACACAGCCACAAACCTTGAGATGACATGTCTACTTTTTAATAAGCTCAATGCTATCTGCTCTAATGGAAAAGGCCATGAGCCAAGGCCCATAAACCATTTTTTATCATTCTCTTTGAACTATTATAGACCTCCACTCTGCGTAGGTTACCTCATATCCCATGCTTTTGTACCCTCTGTATTAGCAAGCTTTCAAGTGTGTGTGTGTGTGTGTGTGTGTGTGTGTAGCTATGTGTCATCGTGACCATGGATATATAGTAATCAGAAACAAACCTGTGTACAGAGATTTCTAGACCTAGGCTCTGTCGTCTTCACAAATATGTGGCGATTGAGTCATAATGGTTGATTTAATCAAGATAAATACTGCAAATACAAACATGAGTCTGGAAGCGAGGCTGAGAGGCTTACCGGAGCTGTATCGGTTTCTTTGCATTTGTGGAGTTTTAAGAGTTTAGTATTACACCTGCACACACACACACAGAAACAATAATTCTTTTTTGTATTTTATATCTACTGACATCAATTTAATTCTATCAATCGAAATCTGATATTAAAATATTATATTGTGCTTTTATATATAAACAATGGTAAAAAATGAGGACATCTACAGTATGTCATTTAAATCAATCATGTATATTTGATACATTTTGGCCCGGTTTCACAGACATATATTAGCTTAAGCCTGTTAAGAAGAATACATTACTGGTGTGTATCTCAAGACAAAACAATGGCACTGATATATTTTGAGATATTTCTGGGCAAATTATATTCAGATTAGTCTGGGACTAGCCTTAAACCTTGTCTGTGAAACTGGGCCTTAAGATGCTAGCCTCATATTATCCATACATTTTATGAATCACCTGACAAACAGACAGTCCCGCTGCAAACTCATGCAATTGGTTGACCACTAAACAAATATGTTACCTTTGCATTTACACATTTGCTAGATGCTTTTATGCCAAGCGCCTTGTTCGTTCAACCTATACACTTTTTATCATTATGTACAGTATGTTCCCTGGGGATCGAACCCTCTACCAATTCTGCTATAATAACAACTCTCAACTCTCCAATCAACTCATTTATTTGTATATTGTGCTTTGACCATATGTAGTTTCAAAGCAGTTTAACAGAAATTATGTCTACATCACAATTTCTAGAACTGTAAATTTATGCAATATGGATGCTAAGAAAACACAAATCATGTAGCAAGTACCATAGGTTAGCAAAGTATCATAGAAAGGAATACTACATCTGGAAAAAACTATAAGAGAACTACATATAAATTGTCATTTCACACTTTAAATGTGGGCTGCTTGCATTGCCTGCTGAAATAACTACAGAACCCCACCCAAGACACAGTACAAAATGTAATGGATTTAATGGGTAGGGTATTGGTTTTAATGTAAACTATAATGGTGTCTACTGGTATGTGATGAATTCTATTGGTGGGGTGTTATCTGGCAGATTAATTATATTGTTAAAATGCCCAAACCTTCCTTCAAAAATGAATTTAATGGAAAAGCTCAAGTTCATAATGTTATTTCATCAAAAATGATTCATTTCTATGATGGTTTCTGCTTAAGTAGGTTTCTTTTATTTTCTTCAGCAGGGTTGGATAACTAAACTAAAGTTTGCTTTCTCCTGTTAAACATCCAAATGAACAGCAGAATCCCGCAGTCCTTTTCATGGCAGTGTTGATACTGTCACGCCATTTGCATTGTTAGCTTTTTTGATCCAAACTCTGCAAGTCTCGCTCTGCTCATCTGTCTCTCTGCCCTTCCATCATTGTTTTCTTACATCAACCATCTGCCGCCTGTCCTGGGGGCTCTGCACAGACGGGTTTGCACCCCACAATGCGAGTCATAAATGTGCTCATCTTTGCAAAACTCTCCGTGTACGACAGCTGGCAAAGAACAAAATTTAGAACTCAACACAAAACCTGACAAAACAGAACTACAGTTGGGGAAATAACGTAGTCGTATGTCTGAACAGACCAGATGGCAAAAGGTTGAGGGAATGCGACTTAAAATAAAAGTCTAGCATTGTCTCACCTGTGTCTAATTCGGATCTAAAAGGTGGGCGGAGTGATTTATCCCCAGCCTCTGGCAATACAAACCCTTTCCATTAGCACGTACTTGTAGACACTCTGCCATTTCAGCAGTTTCCACCCCAACGCTGAACTCTCCAGCCTGTGCCTGAAGTACAGAGGTGGCCCTCAATGGCCACATTCTCCATCTTTATTTCACTAGAAACCTGAAACCCCATGGCTCAATCACTTTCCTCCCTCACACTTTATCCCACTGCTATCTCCCTATATCCCAAGGCCATTCCAGAGAGTAATCCGGAAATGAACCTGCCAGACTCCACAATGAAATCCGGAGGAAACAATAAACAGCTTTACTGCTGGGAGCTGTGTGCTCCCCTCTCCTTCTTCTGAGACGTCAATTAAGCAGCCAATGACCTACAGACCGTGTTGTAATAGTTGCAGTGCCACAAGAATCGCTGTTAATGTACAGCAGTTATGATAGTAATTGGATCCGATGGTTGATTTCTTTTTTGGGGCTAGCTCCCACTGCACTCTTTTGCTTTTGAACCATTATGAGCAGGTTAAAAACACTTTAGAAGGACCTTGTTGATTCTGAATATGGCGTTGGCATTTGAAGCATTAAACAAATGGTAAATTGGAAGGTTGATGGCTTGCGAACCGTTGTGAATGTAAAGCGAAGGCTGTGAGTCATTAAATAGCATTACTTTGAATAACATCTTTGAATCTTTTAACGTGAAGTTTGAAAACTGCTACATAAGATTTCCAAGAGATGCCTTTAGATAGACAGGCTCGGCCTAAATCGTAAAACACTGGTGATCACTGATACTCAGACAGTGAAGTGTTGAAACAGAATGAATGAGAATATATGCAAAGTTTATGAACACAATCCCTGCGTTGCGAACACCAAGCGTGTCTGCACTGAAGCAGTCATCAATCTTTTGTTTCGAAGGTCACCGGCAGGATTTTATTGGCAATGCAGGGATCCTCACCTCTCTTCTACAACTGATTAAGAATTCATGACTTCGTAATGAATATATGATATGATTTGCTCTCTCTCCAAACCACAGTATGTGGATCAGTAAATACATCAAATTGAAATGCTATAATTTAAGTTTGAAAATAGCCATTCCTAAATTTTTTTCTTATAACCCATTGCATGAAACTAAGCTGACTAAGAGTTTGTTCACACCAACTCAACAGTTATTGATTTACCGGAAGTTTAGTTTGTAATAGTATACAAGACTATAACAAAAGTATATATTCCAAAAAGTTACATATTAGGCTTATGAATGTTCTTCATCAGCATTTATACATGTGTTTACAAATAACTGACTAATAATAATAATTATAATAAATAGTATAACATAAGAGTTATATAATGACTCTACTGCAATTCGCTGGCCCTTTAATTCCTGCTTCTCATTCACAGCTGCCACCTGTTTGTACGGAATATTTCCTAGGATGGGAACAGAACTGAGATGCTTTGAGTCCACACATAACATTCAGGAATTGATCGCTGTCTGTATATAGTTTGTATTACAAGAGATAAAATTTCATGAAACATGCAAGAAATACACTTCAAAGCACCCAGCAAATCAAGCCTCTTATTGTATTTTAGGAATTTGTGATAGGGTCTTTTTGATGTGCTTTTCAAAGCCACTTTGAGCTTCTCTAACCGTATCCCCTGTGTTTTTTCTCCTTGTGTGCGGGAGAATAAATTGGATCTGACTAAAGTGCTAAAATCAAGCTTACACTTTTAACATTGGGTTTGTTGAGGTCAGTAGCAGGTGGGATGGGATTTTAGCCAGGTCTGTCTTCCACCTCAACAAGTTTGATCATCATGTTTGTTTTAGATATACTTTTTGTCTTTTCACTAAACAGTTCTTTAAATTTGGTATTTATTTAGTAATATTTTTGTCGCTTCACAATACATATTAGACTATAATACAATACAATACATAATTTTGCTGATCTGCAAAACTAGTCAAACATGTCAAGGTGTAATGAACTAAAATGTAAAACATTTAGAAAAATGTAAAACATATTTTATACAAACAATGAATTTGAAAAAGGTAAAAGAAAATTTTTTATTGCATAATTGTATCTTTAATTTACACAAAAATGACACAAAACTGTTTTCCCAATTAACCATGACGCTAGGCTTATAATAAAGTTTTATAAGCAGTTGGGTAAAAATGTGTGGGAAATGTTAATATAACAATTTGACTATTTGACTTAAAGATAAGAATATACACTAACTTGCGATTTTATGTTTTAAACAGAGAGGGCGATAAAGAGGCATAAAGTACAGCTTTAAACATATTAAACATTGTAATAAGTCGTTCAACAAATATTGGCAGGGTGCCTTGAATAATAAACCTATCAGGGCCCAGAAGTTCACAATCTTTTATTTAGAATGTTGTTAACGCAACAAACTATGAACATGTTCTGTCATGCAATGGTTTACTAAAAAAGTACATAACGTGTTGCAGATCATCTGTTAATACAGGTATGTTGAAAGAAGAAATTACTCATTACTGAAAATAATACAGTATAATGCTCTGGTGCACATCTCATTTTAATTATTTAATTATCTAATTATTTAAAGTAAAAACATATTTAAACAAACTGTATCCTGCTAAGAAAGCAGAAAAGGACAGCAATGGCTCTAGTTTCAAATATAAGTGAATAGAATTGTTATCCCTGAGCTGAGACAATAAATGTCAACAGGACCCTCGCCTTGCCATAATAGCATCCCACCCTAGCTACATTTCAATCGCCTCGCTGTGGAAATACAACATGACAAAATAGCCATCGAGACAAGATTATGGTTTGAAATACTAGAGGCTTTGGCTATTTCCAAGGCCAAGATCACACAGACCCCCGTTTCCAAAGAGTCATTGTCATATCCAATTTTGTGACGGTGGCTTCCACTGGGAGCTGATATCCACCAGTTGTTTATGAGCAATATTTACAGGCACAGCTGAAGAGCCAGACTCTTTGCCTCTATTACAGGTGGTGTGCAGAAAGACAGCCCTCGCTACACTTGCCAGCACTTCTCTTTGATTCCCGGGCTGCGATGAGGTTTGGAAAAGTTATCATTTAAACCTGGGCTGATTTATTCACTCATTCTTTTTAGAATAAGGCAACCCCTAAAGCCTGATTCTGCTCTTCTTGTGGAATATTTGGGTGCAGTTCTATGAGTATCGCTATTTATGATGTAAGAAAAAAAACACTCAAAATGATCTTTCAAAGTGGCACATTCAAAGCAACAGGAAAGCATGGCGATGTCAGATGTTTAGTTACATAAATAAACACTTCAATCACAACATGGGGAAAAATGTAGAATTTGTAGAAATACATATCTGCCTCAGCACATTTCCCTGAAAATGTCTAAAGAACTATTTAAACCTGCAAATTTGACATTTTTATAAGGTAGAGGTTTCTAATGATAAAGGATTTTGGTGTAATAGTGTTAAACTAATGGCAGCGCTATGTTAATATGACAGTTCCACTGGCTCATGTAATGATTTCATTCGCTAGATCCCCTGGCAGAGCTTTTTGTTTTTTGAGGGACTATGGATCACAGGAGACAATACGTACGCCAATAAATATTTCTGATAACAAACAAAATAAATAACAAGTAAATGACATTAACAAGCAAGTGAAAAGTATGTCTACCTATTATTATTTTGGGTTACAAGTAGAAAAAACTTTACTTGGCTAAACTTAAAGTGATGATAGTTCACCCAAAAAATTCTGCAATCATTTACTCACTTTGTCATTTCAAACCTTTTTGACTTTCTTTCTTCTGCTGAACACAAAGAAAGTATTTTGAAGAAAGTTGATAAGCAGACAGCACTGGACCCCATTCACTTCTATTGTATGAATACAAAATCAATGCAAGTGAATGGGGGCAAGTTAACAATTTTCTTCAAAATATCTTCTTTTGAGCAAAAAGTGGAAACAGTATAAAACATTTTGGGTGAAAACTCGCTTTAAATGCTACAAAGTTACATGAACCCTTTGTTAACAAATTGTTAATTTAATAAAAATGATAAACAAATAATATGTATTAAAGATCATTATAATACATTATATATTTAATTAAATTAATGAATTAATATTAATGTTTTAAAGTGCCATAAGCCAGACCAATAAACAAAAATAGACCAGAAGTTAACTTCGAACCAGGCGTGTGCGTCCGATGAAATCGTTTGTAGTACATCAATCTCAAGATAGGACCCCTTTAAATAATATATTGGCAAATGGCAAGCGGTAACATCTACACAAAGCATTCAGTGCTCTATGTACACGTCCTCTAAAGCTGCATCCAGCTGTGCAAATACACAAATTCTCAAGCTGATCATTTTGTCTTTACTGTCTTGATTCTGAATGCACGTAAAAGCAAGTTGTCTCCATAAGAATACAGAGTGAACCATTTCACAGGTAATAAAGTCTGATGATGATGGATTACTTTTTATACAGCACCTTTTATCTGGGAGCCCGAAGCCGTTTTAGTGTGAAGGAGGAGACCTCGCGGCTCATCACACACTAATCATGCACTTACAGCACTGAGCCATCTGAATCATCAGCCAGAAAGCATACCACAACACAGCAGACCTCAGGCACAGCATATCAAAACATACCACAATACAGCCCTACAAACCAAGACACAACATATACCATAGCACACAACACCAGAGCATCGCAGAACACAGCCCACCGAAACACACAACACAGCACACACTGTGACAGCTTTTCAGAATTATTTACACAGCTGAAAAAATGTGAGGTCCTCATTGACAGAGCGGCCCACTTAAACAGCAGAGAGACAATGAAAAGATTTAATTTTGTATGACTCATCTCCCAAAATCCGGAAAAGCAATCCCCTGATCATTTACTGTGACCTTTAATCTGCAATTCTGTAAGAAACAACACGAAAAAAAAAAAAACACAGAGACTGAGAGAAACATTCCGTGAAACAATAATCAAATTATCTTCAATCACAAGGAACATCTTTGATTTTAGGATTTGTCAGGACAAATTATTTCAGAACCGTATGTTAGAGGTAAGATATGCCTGTGTTTAAATGGTTTAAAGGTACAGTTCACCCCAAAATTACAATTCTGTCATAATTTACTCACCCTTGAGTTGTTCCAAATCTTTGTAAATTTCTTCTCATTCATGCATTTGTGACCTCTAGACTCGACTACTGTAATGCGCTACTTAGTGGTTGTCCTGCATCATCAATAAACAAACTACAGTTAGTTCATAATGCAGCTGCCAGAGTTCTACCCAGGTCCAGAAAATACGATCACATCACCCAAATGTTATCAACCCTTCACTGGCTACCCATTAAGTATCGTATTGACTTTAAAGTTCTTTTGATCACTTATAAAGCCTTAATCGGTTTAGCCCCTACCTACATAACAGAGCTTCTATCACACTACAACCCGTCACGCTCTCGTAGATCTCAAAACTCAGGACTTTTGATAATACATAGAATAACTAAATCCACCAAATGGGGTCGAGCTTTCTCATACGGAGCACCTTAACTCTGGAGTAGCCTTCCTGATACTATTTGAGGGTCAGACACATTCTCCCAATTTATATCTAGATTAAAGACACATCTTTTCAGACAAGCATTCACTTACGGCAAAATATGCTCAATAAACCACCGGGAGACTGCTGACATTAGATATTATTTACTAGAATAATTTAACTTGCTCTATAAACACCATGTACTATGCTGTGTTTTACCTTTTTGTGTTTTTCAGTTTTTCTTATTTTCTCCTGGAAAGCTACTTTGGAACAATGCACATTGTGAAAAGCGCTATATAAATAAAATTGACTTGAAACTTCTGATGAACACAGAGAAAGATATTTGGAAGAATGCTTGTAACCAAAAAGTTATTGGCCACAATTGACTACCATATACGAAAAATGACAATGGCAGTCAAAAGTGGTGTTTGCTGTCCTACATTCTTCAAGATTTCTTCTGTTTGTTGTCCTAGGTTCTTCATAATTTCTTCTTTTGTGATTAACAGAACAATTTTATCCACCAGGGTAGTAAATGGTGGCCAAGAACTGTTTGGATACAAGCATTCTTCAAAATGCATTTATCTGTGATCATCAGAACAAATAAATGTATACAGATCTGGAACAACTTGAAGGTGAGAAAAAAAGACAGAATTTGCATTTTTGGGTGAACTATACCTTAAATTATTTTAGCTGTTTCCTACTTTTTTGAACTTATAAAGAATTGAAAAAAGCAGACGATACAAACTAAAAGAGACAAAGTGTTACAATGCTATTTTTGAAATATTTGTTTTGAAAGAATTGTTCGATAACTAAATAATCAACAATCGCCATTAATTGTTTACTTTACATTCATCTTTCATGCTTTAAAAACAAACGTATACTTACAGAATAACATAACATCTAAAATACAGATTTTGGTTTATTATTAATGCCCATTTTTATCTAGAACCAATGCCAAACATGCAGTTATTGTTCAATCATACAGTACCAACACAATCGTGCCCTCAGATGAATATTATATTCCCTCACCTCTAAAATCTATATCTATGCTGCTGATCTTCAAACTACCCGAGGTACATGAAACGCTTAAACTACTTGAAAGGACCAGTTTGTGGTCTTTATATATCATAATGTATCAGGTTCAAAACAGAGAATTTTTCCTGATGAAATCGAAAGTAAACAACAAGGTATGCCAGAATCCAGATCAATTTCCTAACTGGGTAAAATCAATAAACTCTCAGCATCATTGTTTTTAAAGCTGCCTCAGTATTGAGCGTGTTGACCGAACATTGTGCCACTAAAAGTCAGTGACCTGATGTCCCTGCTCAACACATCCGTGTCAGCTGATTGATGTGGCTTAGAAATCTTGAAGGCACCTCCCACCCCTAGTTCACTCTTACGGTCATGTTCAAAACAGACACCATCCTTCAGTTTCACACCGAGAAAGACCCATCCTGCAGAATACACTAGCTTACAGAACCAGAGATAAACAAGAGAGAGACAGAGAGTCAGAAAGTGACAAATGGACAGAATGAAATTCATAGGTTATGAAATAAAACAATTCCATTAGAGGGAAAAGAGAGAAGAACATTTTGTGCTGGGCATTGCAGAGTTCTGGTACACCCTTCTAATGAGCGAAGACCATGAAGCATCCGGTCTCACACTGATATCTTTGAACACTACTCATGTAAATTGCCTCTGGGCGTTCCGAGATAGTTTTCTTTTTGTGCAATCGATCCTTTAATCACAATTTAACGTTTTACTTTCACTGTAATGAAGTGCAATGGACCTCAGATCATTAAAACTTCATAAAGGCAGGGCAAAGCTAATCACTAAAAGGGTAAATTGTCTTACTATTACGGGCAATAATACGCCACTTCACTGATTTCAGGCAAAAGTAAAATCTGACAAAGAAATCAAAAACTGAATATATTGTGAAATAACTGTCATGATGGGTCTTTGTTTTATTATTTATTAAATTATAATTTAATAAATAACAAAACAAAGACCCACGAGGGGGTAACAGAACAAAACATGGATACGATAACATGACTAAGACTAACTACACAAAGACTTAACATAAACTCAAAACAAGAACTACAAATACACTGAACTAGACTTGACAAGACACATGGACTCACCACACAACCACAATGAACCAGCACAAGACAGAAGACACAAGGGCATTAAATAAGGGAGCAAATCAAGAGGGAAACAGGTGAAGGGCATTAATCAATAACGAGGGCAACGAGAGGATGGGAACAAAGACGAGACAGGAGAGAGAGTATGGAAGGCCATAAGAACAATAATTGCCTCTCTCCACACAAAACATGAGGTTCTGTCATGATCCTGCCACTATACTAAGAGAAACATGACATGATGCAGCAGAATCATGACAGAAGCCTCTCCTTAAGGAGCAGCAACCTGATGCTCCTCAAGGCACAAACAAGACAAGACAGACTGTGACAATGGCAACATAATACAACATGACAATACAATAAATCAAAACGGGCAAGTACAAGAGTCCAAGGGAAGGGGCACACAAGAGTCCAAAGGGATAGCCGGCAGACACACGGACTGGGATAGCCGGCAGACACACGGACTGGGATAGCCGGCAGACACACGGACTGGGATAGCCGGCAGACACACGGACTGGGATAGCTGGCAGACACACGGACTGGGATAGCCGGGGCGGGAATGGCCGCGTGCACCTGCACCGACCGGGAACGCCCGGCTGCACCGACCTGGAATGCCCGGCTGCACAGACCTGGAACGCCCAGCTGGGGATCCTTGGCGGCCACAGGATTCCGGCGGCTTCGACCCTGGAGGGAAGACTGGCGGTCTCAACCCTGGAAGGCAGTCCGGCGGTCTCGGTCCCGAGCGGGAATCCGGCAGTCTCAACCCTGGTAGGGAGTCCGGCGGCCCCGACTCAGGAGGGAGTCCGGCGTTCTCGACCCTGGAAGGGAGTCCGGCAGCCTCTAATCCTGGAGGGGAATCCGGCAGCCTCAACTGCTGCCACAACGATCCCTCTGTCTGCTGGGTCCGATTATGGCTGGTTCATTCTGTCATGATTCTCGTGGTGAGACACGGAGCGAGGTGCAGACAGCGGGTAAGGGGTTAACCCCTTACCGGCTGTCTGCACCTGGGTCCTCTCTCCGTGTCTCACCACGAGAATCATGACAATAGCACCCTGCTTCGTTTTTCCAGGAAGAAAAGTTTCATTATTTACCTTGACTGCACACAACCATGTGTAAGTAGCTAAAGTCCTAAATACATACAATACAACGCCAGATGTAGTTCCATGAAAATTTGCTTCTCTCATGGTGCCGCTGAAAACATCCAAATGTGTTCTGTTTACTTGCATATAGGCAACCATTATTAGGACCTACATTTACTCAAAACATATATAAATATAACATCCTAAACTGTTAGATAACACTCCAAGGACATTCCTTATAAGTTTCCAAAATCCAAGCAAACTGTTTTCATTGTCTATGAAATGTCACTGCAAAAGTGCACAGCTGGGATAAGGCCAAAAAACTGCTTATAGTAGCATACCTTATATATTTAGGAAAACACTTAAAATGGTTAAATGGCACACACTGAAATTAAACACAATAACACTAGTACATAATGCATGTAACTGGTCATCCATTACATCAGAAAAATGTGCTCTAGTGGCACCGTCGCACAGGAAATGGTCACTCTGTGTCTCTGGTTGTTCTCCATCTTGTCAGTTTAACTTGCCCCACTGGCCATGCTTTAAATGAGCCTCATTCATACACTCTAAATGCAAACCTGAGGGCATAGTTGACATTTTTCAATAATTCAGGCGGACAGGGGTGTGCCACAATCTCGCCACGGCTCCTGTCAGTCAAGAGTAAATATCATGAATATGCCTACATAGGCACAAAATCTCATATACTGTTTGTATAATGTATTACATATTCATAGTAAAAATTTAGTTTGAGGCTTTGGGCTGTCAATGCTGGTGGAGTTCTCGGTTATGTTTCATTTAAAGGAATAGTTCAAAAATGTCTTTCCAAATCTGTATGATTTTTACCTATTCTGCACAACACAAAAGAAGATATTTTGAAAAACGTGGGTAACCAAACAAGGCCCCCCTTGACTGCACTGTAAAAAAAAAACGTTATTTTACAGGTAATATTCTGTATTTTTTTACAGAATTTCCCCATTTTTTCATTAAACAGTAAAATGCTGTTGTTTAACAGATATTTGCTGTAATTAAAAGTTTTACCATTAAAATGACAGTGTTTCATTGTAAATAACAATTACATAAAAATTATGTTTTTTAAAGGCATTTCATACTATTTTTACAGATTAAAAATTTATTTTTACAGAAAATTACAGTTAATTTTTACAGATTTAAAAGATGTATTTTTACAGACAATTATTGTAAATGTTTTATTGATTATTTTCCTGTTCATGACAAAAATGTATGTAAAATTACATAAATCAGTGAATTGAAAGTGTTTTAAATGTATCCCCCTTGAGAATGTTCCCTCCAGGAATAACTTTCTCCAGGGTGCAGTGTCTGTTAATATAATAATAGCACATTATAGCAAACTCCAAATGAACTATATTATTTTTTATAAATTATCAACAATGTAAAATGTGGTTTATTTAGGGTTTCACCATGCCCTGGCAGGCAATGCCTATGTCTCCTGGATCAAAGTTCAGAGCTTAACTTTTTGTTGTCCATGGTTCCTTCAATGATTTATTATAAAATTTACAATTTCAAATTTCAGAACTTAGACAACTCCATATTTCTGAAGCATTTTATTCATACAAAACATTGTATTACGCCAGCATCAATCATAATTTGACAGATCATCTCTTGTTTACTGTGCCATCTACCAGGGCTGAGTTTATGCAAGACAGTAATGCATGGGGCAAAGCATCCCTAATACACTTAATTATCCTACCCACAGTTCTCAGAGATTTTAATTTATCCAGTGCAGCAAGTGATAACAAAGTTCGTAATCATAATCATAAACACACGATAATCATAAAGCACAAGTAATTTTTTACTAAACTCTTGTTTTTTTCAGGCTGTTAACCTAGTGACTAATGAAACCGAAGTCTCATACATTAAATTATCTCGTATGAAATTGCTTTGTCCATGTTGAAAAATAGGGTGGATGTAGTGAAGTATGGGGCCAACAGTCATACGGGAGCACCAACAGAATCTTTCCTTGTGGAATTTTCCAGATAGCCTATGTTTTACACAGGCACAGAAAAACACCAACAAATGCTAATGGTTAAACTATATATAACTATATAACTATATATATAAAACATATTGCTACTACGTATTTGCACATATATATAAAAGTTGTTATTGTAACTTTTTTTGAAAAATATTTCCACAGAATAATGAAAATAACATTATTCTATTTTCAACTCCATACAACTATTTAACATTCACACGTTTATTCAGATGCATCTTGTTGTTTGTGTGCGACACAGATTCAAATTTGCCGCCAATTCCCGCCCACAACGTCGAATGTGTCATAGGTCATAACAGCCGAAAGAGCAATGATTTGGTCACATGTTTTACACATTTGAATTGACAAACGGTTGTCAGAGACGTCTTCTCAACGGGTTTGCGCGGGTGTTTTCAATTCAATGCTTTTAGGTGAGCCATCCTCGGATATCATCGAGCTGCATTGGCATTTTGGAATAAGGAATGTAATGTTTTCTCCTGCGTTTCGAACGAAGGTAAGAGTGTTTTCAGCGCTATATAAAAAGTATACATTTGTAACTGGTGTGAAATATTTGAATAGTTTTCCCCCTAATATTGTATAATTTTCTTGAATTTACTTGTTATACTACTTTTGTTTTCTGTTTTATAATTCAAATGGATTAATGAATCTCACACAATTTTGTTCATATTACGGTTCACAAGTAAGAGAATATAACGTTAAATTAAAGGAACTTTTCTTCGAGTCTTCGTTTAGAGTGGGAGCGTCATCGGTGAAACATCGCGGGGTTTCTCCATACGACGTGCGATCGCATGCACGTTGTTTTTCTCGAGGACGTTTCTCTGGTAAGCTGAGTTTTATTGTCCAAATGCAAGTTTTTGCTCCAGTGTGATTTAAGTGATAACAGCATTTGATCGTGTTGATTGTGATGAAGTGTTTAATTGTAATAAGATTATGAAATTCATAATGTGCTTATAATTATATTATTACGCCCAGTGTCTACAGGAGATCGTGAGAGAGAAGCCATTGCCCCGTTGATCCACTGATGATGTGGTCTGTTAACAGGTATGTTGTTTGATTAGTTAAATTTTATGAAAGAAAATAGATCTGGTTGACTGTTAATAAACATGTATTGTACATAGTGTTTTAAGAATCCATTTGAATGATTCGTGCTGTGCATGACGCACGTGGTGAGGCCTGCACATGGTGTAGGTTCTAAATGTAGTGAATGTTTCATTTGGATGTTACGTATGGCATTGTAATTGTTTCATTAGCATAATAAATAATTTGCATATTCTAGTCTTAAAGCGATAGTTCACCCTGAAATGAAAATTAGCCCATGATTTACTCACATTCTAAGTGTATATAACCTTTCAGACGAATACATTCATATTAACAAATGCCCTGGCTCTTCCCAGCTTTATAATGGAAGTGAATGGGTGTAAAAGTGCATCTATCCGTGATAAAAGTGAAACTCTGGATGTTTTCGTTCACTTAGATCTGTTACACACGAAAGCTATGAAAGGTAATTTTCAAAATTCTATAATAGGGGCACTTTAATATAACTCAGATTGTATTTGTCTGAAAGATGAATGTCATATACACCTAGGATTGCTTGAGGGTGAGTAAATCACAGGCTAAATGTCATTTTTGGGTGAACTACCAATGCCATATAAAATATCCATGTCTTTCGTTTCTCAGTGGAAGAAAAATAACGTTTTTTTTTTAGGAAAACATTTCTGGACTTTTCTTCACAGAATGTAGTTTAATGGCACCAAATGTTTCTCAGTTCATATCCATGCAGTTTCAAAGGTCTTTGAAGTGCTTCATCGGGCTCAGCACGATACCAGCTGAGGACGAGGGGGTTTTCTAGCGAAACGATCGATTATTTTTATTATAAAAAAATTATATACTTTATATACAATAGTTTAAATTGAGCTCAAGACTGAAGAAGCCGGGAACTACGTCCTCATGCTTGGATGGCACCGGCATTGTACCCATATATATAAGTTCAGTTTGTAAACAGTGGTGCGGTACTTCCGCACGTGCATGCGCCGTTGAGCATGATGTTGTAGTTCCCGGCTTATTCAGTCTTGAGCTCAATCCGAACTATTGTATATAAAGTATATAATTTTTTTATAATAAAAATAATCGATCGTTTCGCTAGAAAACCCCCTCGTCCTCAGCTGGTATCGTGCTGAGCCCGTTGAAGCACTTCAAAGACCTTTGAAACTGCATGGATATGAACTGAGAAACATTGGGTGCCATTAAACTACATTCTGTGAAGAAAAGTCCAGAAATGTTTTCCTAAAAAAACGTTATTTCTCTTCCACTGAGGACAGAAAGACATGGATATCTTGGATGGCATTGGGGTGAGTAAACTTAAGAAATTCATTTTGAGGTGAACTAATCCTTTAATATCAATCATAACAGGTTGTTTCATACCCCTTTTCCACCAACAAGAACCGGGTGCTGGTTCAGACCAGCTCTGCCTTGGTGGAAAAGGGGTATCAGTGTTTACTCCATAATGAGTTTGTACATTTAAAAGAAGCTTAAACTAATCCATTACACCTTAAAGGTGCACTATGTAAGAGTCATTCATGGATAGGGGAAGTCCTAACCCTAAATTTAAATAGTATTTTAAAATATGTCCTCCTTTTGTGATTTCAGGTTATAGATAAACCTGTGCTTGTGGATCTACATCAGATGACCATGACAACCCAGGTGTGGAAATAGGGGACTGTTTTTAATCTGAAATCTGTGTAATCTATGATGAACGATTCTTCTGACACCATATGAATGCATACGGTCGTCTGGCAGAAGCTAGATAATTTTGATTATAAAGTTATAAATATGGATGTTTTTCTTACACAAATGCATCTCTTTGCTTCAGAAGGCCTTTATTAAAGGATTAGTCTACCTCAAAATGAATTTCTTGAGTTTACTCACCCCAATGCCATCCAAGATGTCCATGTCTTTCTTTCTTCAGTGGAAGAGAAATTAAGTTTGAGGAAAACATTTCAGCATTTTTATCAACACAATGGACTTCAATCGCAATGCAGTTTCAAATGGCTGTGGACGTCAGGAATAGGGTCTTATTTAGCGAAACGATTGGTAATTTAAAAAAAAACAGACACACAACATGTATATACTTTTTAACCACAATTATTCGACTTGTGCTTGTGTTGCACCTCGCTGGGCATTACGTCATCACGTTGGAATCGTCACCCGTCATGTCATTTATCGGTGTACTCCGGTTTAAAAAGGCAGGGAAGTGCGACAAATTCCATCTCATTTTGTCCTCCAATTTCAAAATCGTCCGACATCTTTTTTTATTTATTTAAAAAAAATTGCGACGTTTCCAACGTGATGACATAATGCCTGGCGCGTTGCAGACCAGCACAAGACAAACATTTATATACTTTTTAACCACAATTGTTCATTTAAAAAAAAAACTGTTTCGCTAGATACTTTATGACCCTATTTCTCAGGTGCGATCGTGCACATCCCTTGAAACTGCATTGATTTGGATTTCAACATTTTGGTTGCGTTTGAAGTCCGTTGAGTGGAGAAAAGTCCTGAAATGTTTTCCTCAAACTTAATTTCTTTTACACTTAAGAAAGGCATGGATATCTTGGATGGCATTGGGGTGAGTAAATTATCAGGAAATTAATTTTGAGGTGAACTAAATCTTTAACCCCCCCAGAGCCCTGTGATTGTTTTTATGATGGATAGATGCACTTTTATGGACTTCAAAACAGAAGCACCTGTTCACTTTAGCTAACCCTTTAAAAAGTATTTTTAACTCTGGACCAAGAAAATGTTTCAGTAATTGCTTTAAAAAAACAGAAGTTCACTAATATCTGTCTGGTAATACAGGAAGGCCTTTCCTACTCTATGGGTATGCTTTTCTTTGAGAACCATGATAAAAGTAGCTTTGGTATGATTTAACTGAGCATCACCTTACAGTGTCAGTAAATTTGTAAAATAAATTTAGCAGATATTCATTCATTGATTCTTCTGGCTGACATGTTAGTGTCTTAAAAAAAGTTACCATCAAAATAGCAAAAAACACTCACTCACTCACTCTCACTCACTCATACGGATAGTGAAAACACGTTATTTAGACCAATGCATAGTTCAAAATATTGTGTATTTTAATTCCTTTAAATGTTTTTATTTATCCATTAAAACATTTTATTTGACAATCACTTAATTATCATAATGTAGCTATTTTTTCATGCTCTGCTTGTATTTCTACTGTCCAATTAACATTAAACGTTTGTTTGCAATTCACTAAAATGACTGTTCTGTTTTATTGGAGGTACCCATTACATTTTTATAGATTTTGTTTTACTGGTAGAAACAACATTTCTTAGTTACTATACATTAGATTGGCTATATTTTAACACAAAATATTGTTTCATATAACGACAACTAAATACCTTAATTTACAGATTATGTATGTAGCTAATTTTAAGGTATTTTTAACGTACTATGTTTATTTTTGCAATGGCCAATAATTTAAAAATATATTTATGTAATATTTTTGTCTTTGATTTTATGTACTTATTGGGGTTTTATCGATTGTTCTTAGTTCTTTTACAAAGATAAACTGTATTTTGAAATTAACAAATAAAAGCCATATATTCACAGAGATTAACCTAAAAGGTAGTTGTTTTTTAATGTATTTTCACATAATAATTACGTTTTCTTACATGTCTTTTTACTTATTTTACAAAGATAAACTGTATTTTGAAAGAATATTACTGTATAAATACAGAGAAACTTGATAAAGTAACAAATAAAAACCATATATTTACAGAGATTAACCTGAAAGGTAGTTGTTTTTAATGTATTTTCACATAATTATTACGTTTTCTTACATGTCTTTTTACTTATTTTACAAAGATAAACATTATTTTGAAAGAAAATTCCTGTATAAATACAGAGAAACTTGATAAAGTAACAAATAAAAGCCATATATTTACAGAGATTAACCTTAAAGGTAGTTGTTTTTAATGTATTTTCACACAATTTATCTGTTTTTCTACAGTTAAATAACAATTATTAACAGTAATACACTGTAATTAAACGAATTATGACTGTAAAATATTCTCTGTATTTTTACGGTTTTTGCATGTAATTTTGAAAAACATTCTTTTACTGTAATTTGACGGAATACCTCTGGCAACTTTGCTGCCAGAGATTTACCGTTTTTTTACGGTTTTTTTTTTTACAGTGTGGTAAAGACACAAAAACCACCAAGACATTGGTCAATCTTCTTGTGTAAAAGAATGATGACAGAATTTTTATTTTGGGGTGAGCTTTACATTTTACATTAACATATGATTTACCCTTTTATAATTGTTTTACATAAAATACAAGTAGTGCTATAAAATACTGTCGATAGCATATCACATAGAATTTGGGTTTTAGGTTGTCTGAGTAAACTCGCCTTTGGTCACACAAGGAAATTTGTAAAAAAAGATAGCTGATTTATTTTGCTTCTGTCAAACTAAGCAAAACATTTCAAAAACCCATTTCAAGTACTTAATTCCAGAACATAAAAAGCACTCCAGTACACAGTAAATATGGCCAATCTGCATTGCTTTTTATGAGCTTCAGTAAATGAGATTGATAGAACCGCTCGCACTGCTTTATAGACACGTGCCTTTTATGTTGTATTCAGTTTAATTTGAGGGGGGCAATACTGGACACATTTCAGAGAACATGTAGACCAAGATTCAACCATTTAACAAGCATCTAATTAAAGCCTCAGCTGTCAAACAACTCACAAAGTTTACTTTGATTGATAAAAACCCCACTTACACAAACATATATTTCTGCTAAATATAAAGCAGATTTGACTGCTTGTTTCTCCAGCGCTAAGAATCTGCCCGTGTGCTGGCTGTCATTGTAGAGAGCGCAGAACGGCTCTTTGTGATTCGAGCCAGTCAGGCTGAACCTGCACCAGTGATTAGGAAAATTGAGTTTTTCAAAGCCACTGGGCCTTTTGAATCAGACTCTGCGAGATGCCGCTCTCGGGATCCTTCCCTGCAAAAATACCCGTCTGAACCTGCGCTTTGCTGTGGACTCACTGCAGATATTTCAGGATCCAGGTGCTACTTTTTAGTGAGATTAATATGTTAATCTGTTATGTCAATGCCTTGAATGAATGAGGTCTCGTTTCCTTTAAACAGAGGAAACTGTTCCGTGAGCGATTACGAAGTTGGAAGTAAAATTTCATTGTGATATTTCATTGCCTCTATTGTGGCTGAATAAATTCCCAAAGCCCCTGGTATTAATGTATGCACAATTCAAGACTGAACGGTAAGCAAGCCCACCTTTAAAATTTTAATATTTGCAAATAGATTGAGGCCTTTTACAAACGCAGGAGCAAGAAAGTCCCCATTTACTCGAGGGGAAATGGCAGAACAAAAAGAATACAATTATGTTGAAGTCAAACTCTGTGGTGTAGGTTTCATTTTAACCCCAGCTGCCCACCCATTAGTATGAGTAAAATTAATATTTTTCTTTATGCCATTACTAGAACATGAAAGGGATTTACTCACTCTTATGTCATTTCAAAGCTGTATGAGTTGCTTGCATCTGCCACACACAAAACAAGATATTTGGAAGAATGCTGGTAACCAAACACATTGACATCCACAAAAACACTGTGGTATTTCTCAAAATATCTTATGTATTTAATCTTTTGTGTTCCACAGGAGAAAGAGTCATTTACAGGTTTTGAATGACATGAGGGTGAATAAATGACAGACTTTTTGGGGGCGACGTTTCCCTTGACTGTCCATTTTTATTTCCGCATTGGAAAGATGCTTTTATCCAAAGCGACTTACGGTGCATTCAATCTCAACATTTGTATTAACAGTATGTGTGTTCCCTGGGTATCAAACCCAGACATTTTTGTATTCTTTTAATATAAACAAATAATAATAATTCATTAATTACTGTTTATGATAATATATACACTTTAATATATAACCACTGAAGCTCAGTGGTTAGAGCGCTAGCAACGCCAAGGTCATGGATTTGATTCCAGGGGATTGCACATACTCAGATACAAATGTATAGCACAATGCAATGTAAGTTGCTTCAGATGAAAGCGTCTGCCAAATGCGTAAATGCAAATAAATAATACACACCCACATGTGGTTCTTTGGCTGTAGCAATCCAACTGCCTAATAACTCTTATTTTCTGATAGATAGATAGATTGCGTCAGCTGATGCCTTATGGACTTGTTATGTGTGTGACGTGCCCTTTTATTGGTTCAAAGATTTATTGTCGTTCTGCAGCTGGGGTGAAAAAGGAAGGTGATATTGTACTAAGGTGCCAGTGCTTGTTGACACATGAGCCCTGTCCTTGTATTTGCTACAATGTTCATTCACAGCTGTTGACATTTGTGCATTGTGACTTTTGCCTGTGTACATTTATGTGCTTGTGAAACGATATGCGACCAACACGATCATTTCATTCCTTTCTTTCTTTTGAATCAGACGTGACCCCGTTGAAGAAATCATTCTGGATCCTGGTATTCAGTAGGCCTTTAAACTAGCCTAAGCAACAATACCTTCCACTGGTCAACCAGAAAGATTGTGCCGGCTAAAGTGCAGCATATTCTAGTGGAAAATGCTGACTAGCACTTCCATCAAGGGGAATCAGCAGCGTAAACACGCTGTTTATGTCGTATAGGGGAAAATCTAACGCATTACAGTAAATGACCGCTCTCCCCCCTTTCCACCTTCCCATCTTATCCTCTTCTTTTTCAAGGTCAAAGTAAAGAGGGTTGATCGCTCGCTTGTTTTATATCACGATTGCTGACAGCTGCAATTTAATTGTGACCCAGAGTAACATATACCCTACTTTCAGGAGCTAGACGGTGGAGACCTTGAACATATTCCCTCTGCTTGCTTAACACCAATATTCCTATCAACCTTCTCTGGTTTATCCCCTGCTAAGTCGTATAAATGAGTAAAACATCATAAAAACCTGTCCCACATGGTGCTGCCTACACTTGATTCTTTAGGATGCTTGTTATGAAAACAATGTTAGCTAAGTGTGCGAATTACAGATTCTCATTGTACATGACCACTGCAACGACTACATAAATAACTTTAAAGACTATAAGAATAGCAAATACTGCCTTAAAGTGACAAAGTCCAAGAAAACACTTATTTGTATTTAATAATATATTTATTTATACTATATTTAATTCATATTAATATTAACTTAAATGAAAATTGAATTGTTTATTATGTGTATTAAATGAAATAAAAACTACTCAACAGCTATAGATTCTTTGCATTCTCTGGGCCACAGAACGTTGCTTTGTGTTGTTGCTGCTGAAACCGTCTATATATTAAACCATTTTAAATATTCGAAGAATCCCTAAAAACCTACACATATCAAATAAAAGAGCTAGATATTATATTTTAAAATCAAATCAAAGATGTTTAAGGTTCACTGTCTGAATTAAATAAGCAACATTATAAAGTGAATTATTGTATAATGAGATACTTTCTATAGGAAGCCATGCAGACATACAAGCTGGCATCGTTAAAAAAACAAACAACAGCAACATGAGAGCTAAATAAAATCAAACACTGATTAGCTTCATAGATTATATCTGTGCACTGTAACTCGCAGGCAGTATTTGCCAAAAGCATCTCTGTAGATTCAGGAAACAACATGCAATGAAAATGCATATGAGCCTCCGAGGGGATTTTCTCAAGAGGACAGCAACATACCGTGGATACAATCTAACAAAACTGATGGGCCAAATAAAAAAACATCGTGTAGAGCATCTCATGTGCCCTAAAACTCCCGTAGCTCATGAGCTCATGAGAATTGATGCAGGTTATTTTGTAGATTTTACGCGAGGCAAAACACACACATTAGATGTTTATTCCACGAGCATGCATAAATGCAATCATTGCTTAAATTTCCCGAGTCCCTTCCTTCATGGTGTCTGCGACTGAGGAATGTTTTATTGCATTTCGCATCAACAGGTGCTCGATGCATTTCCTGGGCTTTCTTTATGATTGAACCCAAGATTCTGTTTCCCTGCGATTCAAGAACGATTTAAAGAGCCTATTTGCATGGACACGCGGGTAAAATATACACCTCAAGAATACAAGCATGCAAATGTTAAAATCAGGAGAATGTGACTTTACATGTACAGTATGAGTTTTCCGTAGTGTTTTTTCACCCTGCAGCTTTCTCTTTCTGAGATTCTCTCTGTTTGTTTTGTACGATGCCAAAGATGTGTTTGATTTAAAGCTATTAGAACTGACAACAAGTTATTATTAAAAGCATACTAGTTAATTTAACGGTTTGAGACAGAGCATATTCCAGCTAGTGGAGGGTTTGTTGGCATGCATAATTAAGCATGTGTCAAACTAGAAATGTGGGTATCCATAGCAAAAAAACATAATAAACTGTGTTAACTGTGATGAGTGAAGTTAAAATCATTTGTGGAATAAAAGCCTGGATATAAACAGATAAAAATAATTTTGTATTTGATGTACGTTTCCCTAAACCTGAATTTTCCACCTGAAGTTCAATACGAGCCACAAACCGATATTAGCAAAAAATAGGCCTTTTCCCTTTTAAGCATTTTGTCATCTTTATTTTCATTGCTTGTTTAATTAACAGAAAGCTCATTTTATTGCAGTCAGAATAACTCGGTTGGACAAAAAATGAACATGAATTGTCTGGCCTTGGGCTGCAGTTTTGAAAGATATAAAGACGACAACCGGTAGACTTCTGTTTTTCGGGTTACTTGTTTTGTGGGTTCTCTCAAACACTCCTTGTCTTTCTCTTGTTCAAGGACCGACACAAAAATGACTGACGCATGTTGTGAAGTGACTTAACAGAAATGTGTGGACACACCTGACAGCGTTAATATTTGGGGATCAAAAACAGTATTTTTGCAGTAGGTAGATTTGTATGCATCAGAAAAAAGGCAGAACCACCGCAGAACGAATAAACATACAGTTTTGCATGAAGAATTAAACTAATCATTTGAATTCCTCCATTTCAGATAAGTTGTTTAGAAGCAAATGTAATTAATAGGACAACGTATTCAAAACACCACATTATTGAAAGTAATATGTTGTCTTTCCCATTGCGGTTAACTGCCTTGTAAGTAAATCGTACAAGATTTCGCAAGTCGACTTAGTGTTACTAAAATTATTAGAGATGTCATCCTTGAATTCCAATTAGTCTTACATTTCCTTGATGTTTTTCTTGCTTTTAACATACTCTCTTTATTCACAGTTGGAGACTAAGGCAAAACCATATAAAATAGTTTTCTTCGTTTTCAATTACAAAAACGTCATTGAGGGATTGTGTATATCGGAACTACATAACCATGAACAAAACAATAGTGGATTTTATTATTATTTGTCTACATGCAGACACTTCATAATCCAGTCTCGGAGCGGAGATGCTGTGTGCTAATAGGATGGCCCATAACAACAGCAAGTTGTATTGCACAAACAAATGGCTTGAGAAAATAGTAGAATTATTACAGATTTTGCACCCCATCACCCAACACAAGTAATAAGAATCGTAAGATGCTCAACTTACTGATCAGAGATGTGTCTTTACTAAAGAAAAAAGATTGCATAGCATTTAAGAAAAATGGTCTGAAACAGACAGATATCAATTGGGAAATACAGTACGCTTACAGAAAGGTGTAATTTTCAAAGATAGCTGTAGGTTTGTGTTACATACAGCGCTCAAGGCCAATGTAATATGACAATTGTATTGAGACAGTTTTAGAAAATTGCTAGATTTGCCCTTCACCTACTCTGTGCATGACTATATTGTTGGTCCGCAGAGCAACATCCTACAGAAACTCACTCAAAGCACGATATGCCTCTGGTGCTCCAATTGTTTCCTCTAATATGTTAATGTGTCTGAGAATAAATGATAGAAAAGTTTGCCAGGTATTTGGAAAAGCTGAAAGCGACAGGCCTTCACACTCCACTGGATTGTTATGGATTTGGCAGTCGGATGTGGCAGGGATCAATGAAACTGTATCAAGCTGACAACAGAGTCAAGAACAGATGTTTGTTATAAAAAGGCCATATGTATCATATGCATAGGGTTGTTATACATCATATGTTACACATGTTATACAACTGGAATTCATATATCAAACAATGTTATAATTAAGCAATGAGATACAAGCGGCTGTGCTATATAAGTAGTCATAGCTAGAGTATTAGGAGCCATATAATAAAATGTAATAAAAATATAATACATGTAATATATAATAAAAATTAAGGCAACACATTATTAAAATCAAATGTACGTAATTCCTTTTGCTAAAAGAAACAGTCAATCAAAAGTAACCAGCAGCAAAATGGTTCTATGCAACCTAAACAGCTATAGATGCAGTGCCGTGACACATATTTATTGTAAATAAATTCTGGTTTTTGAAAAACCAACATCAAGAACCGTAAACTAATAGAGTTTTTGCAGCACAGATTAAAAAGATTTACTGAAAAACAGATAAAACCGTGCGTATAATCACGCTCCCTGGTCATATTTGTTTTACTGTACTCTCAAACAGCTCTAGCTTTCTGTCCTTGAGAATTTTATAAGCCCAACAAGAGGCAACAGCTCCATGAATAAGGTTTATAAATGGCCTGTTCATTTAAGTGTACATAAAGTGATTTAGAACGTAAACAACAGCCTTATGAAAGTTTCAAGTGTGTCAATATTTTACATATTAATTTAATACAGTGGTTATATAACCTGGCATTACGGCATTACTTCAACCTTGTGCCAAATTTCCCTTTTTAATTATAAGTTGGATGTGAAGCATTAGCAGTGAATTCTATTTGTGGAATCAACAGTTAAGAAAGATTCATCAAAATATATTCAAAATGTTACGAGTTTAACTTTTGAATAAGCTGGAGTGGTTTTTATACTAGTTTCCTTTTTTATTTCACTCTATTTTTCAATATGAAGAGACATTGAAAGATATGAGACAGAAAAATGTTTCTTTTAAAATTGCTTGTCATCTTTATGGAACGCATTTATTTTTGTTTATCTCGTGAGAGAAAAATAAATGAATAAACACACACTGTTCCATAGCCTCCACCCACACCGAATATAAAGCATTGGAAATTTGCTTGGATTGCAACCATTTGTTATTGTTACGGCAATCTTATGGCAGTGGCAGGAATGGGTACAAATTGGAGTCGTGATGTATTAAAATGAAGAGATTTCTGAGTTTCTGAGTTTATGGCTTCTCTATAGTAAATCACAGTTATTTTACCCACTCTTCGGATTTCAGATCTAAATATTCGAATGGTTTTGATGAAAGCGCTCTTTTATTTACTAGATGAATATTAAAATGATAAAATGGCCAAGAAAGGTTATTGCGCAGTTTGTGCATAATCGTTAAGTTGTGTAATTTTTCTTATGCTGCAGACAAGAATATCACATTTAATGAAAAAGATTACTGTACAAAAAAGCCATTATATATTTGAGTAGCAATCTATGTTTTGTCTAAAGCAAATAATTACACAAATAAAGAGAAGGAGAAATGACGAATTACAAGAGAAATAAATAATTCAAGACTATATTTTGTTTTGGCTTCACATTGTCCAACAACAGGAAGCCTATTTGAAGTCCCACCATGTACAATTTCAACCCAATAATATGTTCCAGTGCTTGGTACACCAACTCAGAGACGTAAATTTGTATTACATTTAAGACATTTAAGACCCCTAGTGGGTCCAGGTGCTCCGATTCCGACATTCTGATCTGGATACAGATTATCACAGTTATAAGACTTACTACTGGTGGGTTGCGATATCACACCAAAAAGTAGGAAGCAGGTTAATTCCAGCGTTAATTGAGATTTAGCATTTCAAACACACTGATCTGACCACTTTTTTGCAAGAGGGATGCATCTATCCCCGACGGCAGTTACAAATGAATGCTGAAAGTCCTCACTTACTGGGTAATTAAATTGTAAACAAGGTGAGTTTAATTAAACCTGCTTGCGTACCTTAATCAAAGTCTCTTAATTTCAACCCTGCAATGTATTGCCATCGTTCGATTCATCAGCCGAGTGAAAAGAACCCTACATCGCCAATGCAACTGTTCACCTCCTGTGGGTAAATCACACATGGATGCTTCTCTGTGTCTATGCCCTGTGAGATTAGACAACAGCATTCTCTTAAATCCCCAAACTTTCTGACTGATTCTGCCAAGCAGTCAGGCAATCTTTACATTTCATTACAAATCCAAGGCTAGCCGGTCCCTATCCTATTAAGGCCAATAGGGCCTCAGGGCATGTAATGCCTGTTCATTTTACCATGTAGCCAGGGGGAAATGGAAGCTTAAAAGCCCCGGAGACGCTCAAAGCCCTGGGGTGTGGTGTACATGTCTACAGTTCCAGAATTTCAGCCATGTACATCCAGCATGTGAAGTCTCCAGGAAATGTTTCATAGCGGTGGCCAGATAAGGGCTGTGTTAGGGAGGCACAGCAAAATGTATATAGCATAGCTGAATCTAACACCGTGTCTACAGTATACCGGGCTTCACCCCCCATCTAGTGTGGACAACATTTGAAATCATGATGGATTCTAATGCAATTGTATGCCTTTTGTATGAACACACACTACATCGGTATGACTGTATGCACTACCTACCTACTGTAAATAATGACAATTTTGTGGTGCTTGGCATCCTTTTGGAGGATGCACTGTAATATTCATTGGAAATGCGAGTGACCATCCCTTAAACTAGTCCGTTGTGTTAAACAGATGAAAGAGTACTTCTGGTTTAGAAAAACGTTATGGCCAGTTAATGATGACAGAGTTTCATTTTGGGCCAAACTAATCCTTCAAATTCCTTTCAAAGTAGAACTGTATATACTCAAGTGTTTTTTTTACTTCAGACAAAAAGGTGGATAAAAGGTTTACATTTTGCAATGAATAATAATAGCTAACCATCCGCTCAAAGCCACAGGCCTCAGTTGATCCAGTCGAACAAAGTTGAACAGACACCATCTCTGTAACATGTTTAGACATCGAGGGAAATATGTTTGTTGTTCCCCAGATCCAGAGGCAATTTTGCTTCTCTCTCTCCCCCGCAATGACGTTAGTTACGGATTTTGTGAAGAAGATTAAAGCTGAGGTGTGGTTGAAGTGAGAAACAGGCAATGAATTAAAGTCTTGTTCTTGCTCAGTGCATTGTTACAGAGGCCCTTGAATCATCTCAGACGAAGATACGAGGAGTTTACGCAGGGAACTTTCCAAAACTCTGTCTTTCTTTCATTGTCCCCAAAGCGAAACGGTTCTCGGTGTTGTCAGGGTCTGAAGTTGTTCAGAGTAAACATATCTTTTTCTCCATCTGTTTTCTGAACGAGTAATCAAACTGGATTCACCAGGCTGACTCAATGCTAACCTACATTTTGTGCATCTTACAAAATATCTAAAGTAGAAACCTTCTACATGGGACAAAGTAAAGCAGTAACACCATGAAACACACAATCTCTCTCTACAAATACCTTTCCTCATAGGTAATAATTCTAAAATACCTTTTCATTAAATCAATGTGGAGTGGGTATTTTTGAGATACTAATAAGAATAAAATGGACAGGCTGCGCCTTGACTCTGAGGTACCTGAAGCCACTGCTTCTCTCAGCACATACTTCAACTTTGCTAATATTATAAAAGACTGCTGCATTAGTCCAGATTTGTGTTTCCCAACCCGTTTTCGTGTAATGTACCCCCACAGGCCCATCAGTAAGACTTAAGAACCCCTTCGTTGAGACCAAACTTGAAATGTGTGCCTTTTAAATAATATTATACTACTAGAGTGGGTTTTAATAATACAAAAGCCACTTTAAACTATTCCTTTTTCTGTACAGATTTAACAAAAGAAGGAAATGTATCCGAAGACCTCTGAAATTTCCATGAAAAATAACAATTATACTTTACATTAATTTCAGTCTTAAAATATTAGTTTATCACACAGTAACCACTGTGTCCTGTCAGTTGCTTGACTGGATTAAAAATATGTCACTGGTTTTATACGAAGGAAAATCGACCTTGTATGTAAATCATTTAATTAAGAGTTAAAGTCTCAGTGAAATACATTTTTGTTTACAAATCATTTTTTTCCTTTTATTAAAAATAAGTTAGTTTTAAGGACGTCAATAAACTACTTTGCTCCTACATGCTGACAAAATTCCCATTTAGATGATATAAGCGTTCAAAAGTGACAGTCTGGCATGTGTGCTCCAAAAAATTTCACGCTACAATTCAGCCTCTCGTCAAATGATTCCCATTAACACAATTAAGGTATTTAAAACAGCTTAATTCATTGTAGACTTGCGAGCGCTCACCGCCTCTCTCTTTCTCTCTGTCTCATGTTGCGTGCAATGCCTCGACAGCGCCTCTCTCACAAGACAGTTAACGAATTAAAAGGTGGCAGTGTTTTCAATCCGTGTAAATGCCTTTCCACATAAACGTCAACAGTCACAGATGTTATTGCCAAAGAAGACGTCTGATTGAGTTTATCATGACACCCTTTCTCCATGTGCTTGGTGTGAGTCAACGGTTCGGTGTGTGCTGTGGGTGTCTGCAGTTGTAACTTTGTGTAACGGCAACAGTGTATTCTCTCATGATTCTGAATTTGCGCCGAATTGTCTGCGTTATACGTGATGTACAATAAAACTGGCATTTAAAATAAAAAAGCGAACATAAACATATTTGGTATGTTTCCACTATTTTCTCTTCAGGAGATTTTTTAGAGGTCTTTAAGAAGCAGAGTCTCAAAAATCCCAATTTAATATCCAAACCATATTCTCTATGAGGAGTATGAGTTCAAGCCCTCAGGCAGGTGATATAGGGTGCCAACTTGTAAGCTGAATAGGTACAAATGTTCTTTGATTCCACTATCAAATAAACTGTTGAACGGTATATTACGTACTTGTGGTGTGTGATGTGTAATGAAGATGGTTAATATGTAAGGGAAGTTTATTATTAGGCTTGTGTAAGAGGGAAATATATATTGGTTTTTTTTTCTTTTTTGTGTGTGTTCTGCTCTCTTGGTTGTCCTAAGACAAATTTCTCCTTGGGAGATAAAATAAATGGAACTTTGAACACTAAACATTGATGAGATGAGCAATGGCAGTAAAGGCTGTGTGCTGCATGAGACAAACAAGTAGGCAAATGTCTACTATTTTATAGTCGTTTTTTGTCTGACAACAGAACAGATAATGTGTGAAAATAGCATTCAGTTGTGATCCGCGAGTAGAAGCGAAACAGATTTCAAGTTCCAAATCTAGACCAAATGCAAACACAGCGCGATGGCGTCACAAATATGCTAGTGCGTGTGTGACGTCATCAGCACCACAATCTCTCAAAATCCTTTGGAAAACACTATCCAAAATGGTGAATGACGCATAATGCACTAGATGGAAGATAGGGTCGGGGCCACTCAATATGTCACACGCTCTCAGTTTAAATTACGTCCACACATCAAATAATGCTGCGTTCCAAGGCGTTTCACTGAGACTTTAAATCTCTTGTACTCTGCAGCTTTGAGAGAGCATTTCAAACAGCATTTTACCTGGTTTCTATAAAGAAACATGTGCTGCCAGCTTATGCCTGTCAAATTACATAACAGACCTACAACAGTTTTAGAATCGCTCAAGTCAATATCCAGAACATCTGTTAGACACACAGACCATTTAAATTGATGTGTTGTCAGTTATTGGAAATAAAACAAAACAAAGTAACAACCAATTTCCTAACAGATAATAATTCATGGTTTCTCTAAACAATGCATCTGATTCTTTGTCTACAGTGCTCTGGAACAGCATGCTAACTCCTAAAATCCTGGAAATGTGGTTAACAAATGAACATCCCTGGGCTGTTATAAAAGTTTGTTTACTTTTTTTTCATTATCAGTCTCTGATCAACCCCTGTAAACATCCTCTTATTTTACATTGCTATTTCTTCATGGGTAGGGCTGCTAATGGTAGGTTATTTTATAGTCCATTTATAAAAACTGGGCCTCCGGTACCACGCGGTGAAAAATCATTTTCTGGCTCCTTTGGTGGTAGGTTTTAATCTACAGCACTCCGTATGAATCAAAAGCTCTTAGTATTTTAAGTGCAGTGACAAGAAGTGTTTCTTTGCCTATTGTCAAAAGTCCAGAAATGACCCGTTATGTTCAGGATTGGAGTGATTGGTAACAGTATTACACATTTAATGTGAGATATGAGATGATTGCATTGCCCCTAGGATTAAATGTTTATCTGGTTTATTGTTAACAGGTCACGGGTACACATTCCCAATTTTGCCATTATAAAATGTTTTTCAAATGACACTTTTCACCATCTAATCAAATTCTATTGGTAAAAAGCAAGCCCCGTCCAAAATGTTAAATTGTTCGACAGCCTGTTCATATCAGAACTACATCACATAATGCAAGTCAAATGGGATGCAAACATCATTTTATTAACTCTAACTGGTGTAAATGTATCTTTGGTATCTTTTCCAAACACATCATGATGACATGCTCCATCTCACACAATAGTAAAGTCCACCTGTTAGTGTTCTGATATGCAATAGCAGTGTCAGGATCGCGGAAAGAGAACCCAAGTGCAGGCAGCGAAACAGGGTTTAAACAGGATTTTAATAAATAATAAACAGGAACAAAACAAAAACCCGCGAGGGGGCAAACCGGGAACACAATAAACTGAAGACTAACACTTGACAAGAACTACAACTACAAAAACACCTAGACTAACAAAACAAAACACTCACACTGACTTGACTTGACTAGACTATCAATGACAAAGACTCCATGGCATGGCAAAAAGCATGAAACATGTACAACGAACGAGCACAAGACAATAGACAAGAGGGTATTATATAGGGAGACTAACAAAGGGGATAACGATAGGCAGGTGTGGGTAATGCGACACAGGAGGAGAGCAATACTAGAAACGAGAGGGGCAGGGCCAAATGACGAGACAGGAGAGAACGCATATTATGTCCTGATTGACCATAATATGATCCTCTCCACATAAAACACGTGGGTCTGTCATGATTCTGCCCCTAGACCAGAAAATCAAGACAAGAGCAGGCAGAATCATGACAGGACCCCCCCCTTTAATGAACGCCCCCTGGCGTTCACCAAAGGAGCAGACTAACGAGACAAGACTGACTGGGAAACGGACAACATCCAACAAAACATGGTAAAAAACAACAAGGGCAGACAGGCAAGAATAATCAATGGGTTGGGGTGACATAATAAAAATAACAAACAGGGGAGGGGGGGTGGGGGAACACAAGAGTCCGGGGGGGTAAATCCGTAGGGATTGGAATAAGGGGGAACAGTTCTTGTCCCTGGCGCTCGGAAGCGCGGAGTCCCAGGGGACTTAGGGGACACCCTGGGGGGCGGCGCTCGAGAGCGCAAAGTCCCAGGGGCTGTAAGAGTCCCCGGCTGAGGAACATGGCTTGAGGCCGGCTGGAAGGCCGGCTGGGGAACATGGCTTGAGGCCGGCTGGAAGGCCGGCTGGGGAACATGGCTTGAGGCCGGCTGGAAGGCCGGCTGGGGAACATGGCTTGAGGCCGGCTGGAAGGCCGGCTGGGGAACATGGCTTGAGGCCGGCTGGAAGGCCGGCTGGGGAACATGGCTTGAGGCCGGCTGGAAGGCCGGCTGGGGAACATGGCTTGAGGCCGGCTGGAAGGCCGGCTGGGGAACATGGCTTGAGGCCGGCTGGAAGGCCGGCTGAGGAACAGGACTGGGCGCCTGCGGGACCACCGGACTCGGGACCACCGGACTCGGGACCACCGGACTCGGGACCACCGGACTCGGGACCACCGGACTCGGGACCACCGGACTCGGGACCACCGGACTCGGGACCACCGGACTCGGGACCACCGGACTCGGGACCACCGGACTCGGGACCACCGGACTCGGGACCACCGGACTCGGGACCACCGGACTCGGGACCACCGGACTCGGGACCACCGGACTCGGGACCACCGGACGCGGGACCACCGGACGCGGGACCACCGGACGCGGGACCACCGGACGCGGGACCACCGGACGCGGCGGGACCACCGGACTCGGCGGGACCACCGGGACCACCGGACTCGGCGGGACCACCGGGACCACCGGACTCGACGGGACCACCGGGACCACCGGACTCGACGGGACCACCGGGACCACCGGACTCGACGGGACCACCGGGACCACCGGACTCGACGGGACCACCGGGACCACCGGACTCGACGGGACCACCGGGACCACCGGACTCGACGGGACCACCGGGACCACCGGACTTGACGGGACCACCGGGACCACCGGACTTGACGGGACCACCGGGACCACCGGACTTGACGGGACCACCGGGACCACCGGACTCCGAGCCGCCCTCCGTTGCCTCTTCTTCTGCCGAGCCACCCGCCTGGTGGTCGGCTGCAGGAACGAAGTGAATGGGATGGGCGGCTCGGGATTGGAGGCCTCGGACGAGGACCCCCAGGATTCCCGTCTCCCCCGCTTGCCAGTGAGACTGGGCGGTTGTGGAGAGGCTGCCGAGGCTGGAGAGTGGTGCGTGGCAATGCCCACAACACCCATCTGCAGAGGACCACTCTCGGGTATCGCTACCAGCGGAGATGAGCAAAATGGGTTCGATGAGGTCGCGGACTCCGAACGCTCTGCGGCAGTTACCCACACGGCGTCGAAATCCAACGGCCTCATCGCCCTCATCTCGGAGCGAGAGAGTGGCTCTCTGAGACCGGCGTTGAAAAGCACCGCCAGCTCCCCCTCTCCGAACGCACCTTGTTCCGCGATGTCCAGGAACCTCCCCACATACTCATCCACAGTCTCATTCCCCTGGCGAAGACTGCAGAGGCGACAGGCCAAGCTGGACCGGTCAGTGTCCATGCTGCCGCTGGGTTCTGTAGTGGCTCGTTCGTTCTGTCAGGATCGCGGAAAGAGAACCCAAGTGCAGGCAGCGAAACAGGGTTTAAACAGGATTTTAATAAATAATAAACAGGAACAAAACAAAAACCCGCGAGGGGGCAAACCGGGAACACAATAAACTGAAGACTAACACTTGACAAGAACTACAACTACAAAAACACCTAGACTAACAAAACAAAACACTCACACTGACTTGACTTGACTTGACTAGACTATCAATGACAAAGACTCCATGGCATGGCAAAAAGCATGAAACATGTACAACGAACGAGCACAAGACAATAGACAAGAGGGTATTATATAGGGAGACTAACAAAGGGGATAACGATAGGCAGGTGTGGGTAATGCGACACAGGAGGAGAGCAATACTAGAAACGAGAGGGGCAGGGCCAAATGACGAGACAGGAGAGAACGCATATTATGTCCTGATTGACCATAATATGATCCTCTCCACATAAAACACGTGGGTCTGTCATGATTCTGCCCCTAGACCAGAAAATCAAGACAAGAGCAGGCAGAATCATGACAAGCAGCTACATATTCAATTGACATCATTTCTTAAAATGTGGAAACTGTAGTTACCGTGAGGTAACGTACTATTGCCTTCAAATATAAAACCTGCATTGTACTCGCATATGAATATTTGAAAAGCTGTCAGCTCTCAAAAATGAAGATGAGTGACAATCAAAACAAAAACTACTATTCAAACCAGAGCATCTGCAGAAACCAGACAATGAAATATTAACAAGATTTTGAAAGCTGACACTCTTACAGATTAATAAAAACTGTTGGAAACATTTCTAGGAATCTGAGCCTTTCTATGCAAGTAAAATCGCAAATATATATAATATAATATATATATATTGGCATTTCCTGTTCAACACCACAATTCGACACTGCATCTGGATCCTTGTATGTTTTAACACAAATTGAGACAGCAAATAGCGTCACAGCCTAATAATGAACTTCAAACAAAACAAATGCCCATAGGAAGATACAAAATAACCTAGAACTAGACCAATAACCGGGAAAATATCTCCAGACAGGTGCTTGCGGGCAGCAGAGTGGATAGGTATCCGTCAACAGCGCCGAAAATTGAGGCTTGGGGCATTGGACTGTCTGCTCATGATGTCGAATGTGATGGAAGGCAGAAATGAGGGTCAGGTTCCGGTGGTGAGGAGAGATTTGCTGGAACGCATGGAGAGAATGACCAGTGAGGGTGGAAGGTTCAACAGATAGAAACAGCATATTAGATCAGAGTTTAGAGCAAGCATACTGCATGCTAAACTCTTCTGCTTTCAACACGATGTGACCTTTTGCTCCTCCCCTGCTCTTCCCCTCTTTCACACACATGTGGACAGAATGAAGATGTTCGGCACTTCAGAAACCAGACGGCTGGTTTTTCTTTAGGACACCTACATTGGTCATCGCTGTCTGAGGGCAATGCAGATTCCAAGCTTAATTCCATCTAATTTAACTATTTTTAGAGGCTGCTATTGAATGCTCTGACTCAAACAATATTTGTCAGGTGGTAATGTTCCTTCCGGCATCAATTCTACTGTGTTAGAAAATCACTCTAATGAACTCAATTAGAATTGAATAGCTGTCACTCAGGGTTTTGTGTGTGGGTCATTCCTATTTTAATATAAATATTTTATAGTGCAAAATTTAACAAAGCACTACCTTTGTTTTAGGCATCAATTTAAAATAATAATCAGGTTTTAATGAATCACGTGTATGTTATATAATAACATACTATAACATTTTGTGTGCTCTGTAAAATATGAATGTATATTGTTCATTTGTGTCATGTATTGATACTAGCCTCCATTTAGGAAAATTAGCTTTTACCTTCAGTAAGTCATTTCTTAAAGTGATACATCACCCAAGAATTTAAACTCTGCAGAACACAAAAAGATGATATTTTGAAGAATGTTGGTAACCGAACAATGGCGGTACCAGTTCACTTTTTTTTTATGGACACAAAACCAAAGCAAGTCAATGAGTATAGCCGTTGTTTGGTTACAAAAAAATTTCATTTTGCGGTGAATTATCCCTTTAACCTATACAGACTCTCTTGCAACTACTGAGCTTGAACAGAGCATATTTCTTAAAATAGACTTTTATAGAAATCTTTATTTACATTACAACACAGACATTCCTGTTTAAACTTTACAGAGTTACAGAGAGACTGTTCTCCGGATTTGACATTTACCCTTTCGGTCGGCTGCAGCGAGCGTCCATGTTAGCTTTATTCGAACAGGAATTGATGGATTGCTCAACGCTCTCATTTGTCAGTACTAAGCCGGGGATGATACAGCTATTAATTTCTAACTGACATTTTCCAATTTCAGTTTAATATAACTGAAATGTTGTTTGGTTTTCATTTGCAAAATGATGAATTCAAACATAAAAATGCATGTAGCACGAATGGTTTGTGTAAAGTGTAATGAGCAGCCCTGAATAATTGTATGCATAGAAATACATACGTTTATGTGAGATTGATCCAGTTAACATCCAAAATGTTATAATCTGTTATTACTCTCCATGGAATGCTTGTTTATGGGAACATTCTTAAAAAAATTATACAATATATACAAATGGAGCTTATTGACAGTTACCAACGTATGCTTTATAGCATTTGTTTGCTTGCATTACTATACGTCAAATTCCCCTAGCAGAAATTCACCTTTAATCGCTGTTATTAAATACTTGCGTTATCTCTCTGCCAGCCTCAACCTACGCATAACTCCACTTTTAGTTAAAAGGCTTTAGTTTTTCTTCAACATTTAGGGAGCCTTGTAACATTCTCTAATGTCTGCAGATTCTGTAGTGGCTCCTTTTCTCCTATGGTTCAAAGCTAAATGTTGAATTTCTCAACTATTTAATTTGAACACTGTACCTCTCCAGCTATTTTATTTTATCCAACATCCTGCAACACAATAAGGCTTTCTCTTTTTCTCTCTCTCCAAACTTGTGGACGGGCACATAGTGTGCCAGGTCACACTTAGATCTAGATCATCAGAAAATCTGCAGGGGATCTGGCAACCATCATTTAGCAGGAAAAAACAAAACTCTCTTTTGGTCAACAGCGTGTTTTAAGACACTTCGATGATATTTTGACACTACAAATTTTATGTTTTGAGGATTTTGAATTAACAAGCATCAGCATAATGGCAGTCAAGCAGATATTGTTACATATTTGTCTTTTTCATCAAGAGCTGGTGGCTGTGGCTAGTGAAGGCACTTGGAAGGGAAGATGGGAGGAGAGAAAGAGAGATATGGCTACCTGCCAATCGTTGACATGCTATTGGTGAACAGAGCCGCTAGGTGAGAGGCCAAAAAACAGCTTTCTGATAGGCCAAGCGCTACTGGATGTTAATGGTTGTTTTGTGTGAGTAAGAGGCAGTCTGCTCCCTCGGCCCCTGCACTGCAGACTTCACAATACGTTCCTAATGTGTGCATGATGTTTCGGGGGTGGTGATGAAACGGAGGAGCCTTTATGATCACTCTCTATTCCAGAATAACTAACCCACAAAGTGCCTGTAAGAATGTTTGAAGTCTTCTGTACTCTATAAAGAACATTGGCTACATGACACATAACTGTAGGGATGCATGTTATTATCGGCACGCAGATAATATCAGCCGATAATTACTTTTATATATGAAAACTTTTGCAGATGTGCTTTGCCGATAAAAAAGACGTGTTTATTATGTGTAGGTGTTTTGACATGAGCGTGCACTCGCAAAGACACCGGCTGTCACATAGCACATGAGTACTAAAGTTCATTTTCGTGTCTTATTGCGTATGAACTGTCACAAAAACACACAAGGTTTAAGGTTCAGCAGGTGTTCTGACATTTTGCTAACAGTAAGAGCCATAAGTATTTTATTTTCTCAACTTTTTCCTCTACTACTTTATATAAAAAATCAAAAAACAAAATTAACTGTAAGATAAGATTAATGATATAATAAAATATAATTTGAGCTGTTGGGTCAGATTTTGCGGGAAATGTAACTTGACTTTAATTAAATAAAAGTACAGGTATGTAACCTGCAATTTTATGTTTCAAACAGAGATGCTGATATACAGCCAAAAGTATGAATTGCATCTGTATATAAATAAAAACAAAAGTAAATTATTTTTTTTAAATGTTGAATGGGTTTAGCATTTAAGAGAATACAAAATAAAAAAACACATTTTAAAACAAAATCTTTCCTAAAATCGTTCAAAAAGCTAATTAGAGACATTGACCAAATTTGAAAGGTCATATGTTCCTGCTTCCATTAAAGCACAAAAGATGCTCTTTGGAACCTTCTCAAATCATGCTGAGATATCATTGATCGTCAGTCTATGCAGCCTGATGTCATCATGTGTGGTCTTTAAAGCAAAAAGGGAACATATTTTAGATTAAAAGAAAAAGTCTGAAATGTATATTTTAATATTAATCTCCACTTGGATTTTCTGCTGAATAAATATCTTGCAAGGGGCAAAAAAGAAACAAAGGAAAACATTAAATTTCTACCAATAAAATACACTAAGTCAAATACTTGCCAGTGAATAAGTTAGCAAAGAGCCAAGACCATAGGGTGAACAAATGTGCTTTTGAAATCCATTTTGACTCAGTAAATGTCAAGACCAGTCTGTAAAAGGACAACTGTTAAGTATATGATCTTGAGGGTCAATCTTAACCACTTCACTGTGAAAAGGTTGATTGACATCCGCTTTGACTTTAATCAGTCGCAATCAATGCAGATTTTAAGACACTGCAGAAATGTCTTCATGCGTGTCTGGAGAAAGTGAAGCTGATGTGAAAATAGGCGTGTGGACACATGTACGCTTACATGACACACTTCTGATTAAGTCGTCACTCAATATCTTCATCACTGAAATTGCCTGCATTTCAACTCAGTCTCAGTCAAGTGCACATTCAATGCCAAAACTCATAATATCTTAAATTTCGCACTTGCACTATTTTATCAGCATGTTATCCTCTGTCTCTATGTACAATTTAAATAAAGTTGGTAAAAGGTTTTCTTCACCAGGGCCATCGGGCAGTCCTTACTGTGCGTTCACACCGCCGCCGTCGAGAGCGTCAAAGTGGCCGGAAGTCCTTAATTTTCAATGTGAGCCGGCAGCGAGCAGAGGGAGTAGGTCTTGGCCGTTGAAGGCATAGAGGAGACGCGGTTCGGCGGCAACCAAACAGAGAGTATTCCAGAGAACGCAGCCCTGTAAACTTTGGTCTACGTCAGAGCGCCAGAGCGTCCAGGTATCTTTCTACAGCGTTGTTGGCAGGGTGGCCGGAGATAAAGTTTTGTCGAATTGTCCGGTATCCAGTATTAAATAAACAGGTAGAATGTTATCACAGTGCAAACAAAGTGACGTAACATTGATGTGCGCATGCTAGGACGATATGACAGGTAGGATAACATTTCAGGACAACGGCTCTGTGATCAGTAGGAAATGCTGCTCGATCTAAAAGCAGTGCGAGTTTAAGTTGCTTATAACGTGCATTTGAAAAAGCGACACCCTTCAAACATCATCCTCATTAAAATACTTGAGGAACAGAAATAAACAGCTGTCCATAGACATTTTCTAGAACTACAAGTGTGTGCTTCGAAGGCTGCATTTCAAGACCGTTTGCGTCAAAGCAGCGCGACTGAAGACTGGTACGGATGTCAAGGCTGTCCCATTTCAAAGGCTGTTCCAAAGGCAGCCTCAAAATGCCACCTTCTTTCTGCGGGCTGGCAAAGCTACAACGAATGGATCCTTAACAGCATTGGCTATCCCGAGATTCATTGCGCGCCTGTACCGGATGGTGCATATTGTTGAATATAAATTCGAAACTTTAGTTACAAAAAGTATGTAATTGCAGAAAACTGTTCCTGTCTTTGTTTTTATATTATACACTCAGCTGTTAAATTTCTCATTAATGCAATTATCTAATCAACAATCACATGGCAGTTGCTTCAATGCTTTTAGGAGTGTGGTCCTGGTCAAGACAATCTCCTGAACTCCAAACTGAATGTCAGAATGGGAAAGAAATGTGATTCAAGCAATGTTGAGCGTGGCATGGTTGTTGGTTCCAGACGGGCCGGTCTGAGTATTTCACAATCTGCTCAGTTACTGGGATTTTCACGCAAAATGGTGTGAAAGAATGGTGTGAAAAGGGAAAATCATCCAGTATGCAGCAGTCCTGTGTGCGAAAATGCCTTGTTGATGCTAGAGGTCAGAGGAGAATGGGCCGACTAATTCAAGCTGACAGAAGAGCATTCACTTTAGATTAAAAGAAAAAGTCTGAAATGTAAATTTTAATATTAAACTCCACTTGGATTTTCTGCTGAATAAATATCTTGCAAGGGGCAAAAAAAGAAACAAAGGAAAACATTAAATTGTTACACTTTGCACGAGCTCACCAAAATTGGAAAAATGTTGCCTGGTCTGATGAGTCTCAATTTCTGTTGAGACATTCAGATGGTAGAGTCAGAATTTGGTGTAAACAGAATGAGAACATGGATCCATCATGCCTTGTTACCACTGTGCAGGCTGGTGGTGGTGTAATGGTGTGGGGGATGTTTTCTTGGCACACTTTAGGCCCCTTAGTGCCAATTGGGTATTGTTTAAATGCCACGGCCTACCTGAGCATTGTTTCTGACCATGACCATCACTTTATGACCACCATGTACCCATCCTCTGATGGCTACTTCCAGCAAGATAATGCACCATGTCACAAAGCTCGAATCATTTCAAAGTGGTTTCTTGAACATGACAATGAGTTTACTGCACTAAAATGGCCCCCACAGTCACCAGATCTCAACTCAATAGAGCATCTTTGGGATGTGGTGGAACGTGAGCTTCGTGCCCTGGATGTGCATCCCACAAATCTCCATCAACTGCAAGATGCTATCCTATCAATATGGGCCAACATTTCTAAAGAATCTTTTCAGCACCTTGCTGAATCAATGCCACGTAGAATTAAGGCAGTTCTGAAGGCGAAAAGGGGTCAAACACAGTATTAGTATGGTGTTCCTAATAATCCTTTAGGTGAGTGTACATGATATTGTTCATTCCTATTATTAATGCATTATTGTGTTTTACATATGTACATTTCTAAAGTTGTTTAATTTGATATACTGTTGGGCTGTTTTAATCTACATACATTTTATTTTTAAATTAGATTCCGTATCTTATTAAAAAAGTCAGAAATGTCTCTGCTGTGTCCCGCTGCTTTCACCACGTGACAAGAGAAGCAGGTGGCTTAACTTGGAAATCCTGCATAAGGCTAGACCGTCTCATTTCGGTTTGCTTTAATGGACGGCGTGCTTTGAAGGCCGATACCTCGTTTTTAAGTCCACGACCTTAGAAGTCACAACCTTCGAATTGGGATACATCTTACGTGTTTTATTGTCTTCTTCTGCAGAGCATATTTGTAGTTTCTGCACGAGATTGCCCTCTGGCTTTCGGATGCAGCATCATTTTACCATACTTCACTGACAAGCTGTGCATAGATCACGTGTGGTTTATTTTCGGTTTATCGTTCCAGCCATAGTTTGTGTGATGCCTAAATCCATCATCCATCTATTAGAGCAAAAAAGGATTGTGGTTTCATGCTCAACTGACATCCATTTGACACAAAAACAGACAAACAAGATGAATGAATAAATGACAGAAAGATGAACGGGTGGGTAAGCGGACAAATGAACACATTTTATGAATGACATGGATCAATGAATGCATGGATGGAAAGATAATGGTGCTATATTCATAACTCTAGACCACAGCATATACGACAAACAAAACGTTCATTACATCAACAAAGTTTGAGAAGTTTTTACTGATTTGACTAGCAGAGGCAAACAAAAGCAGTTTCCAATGAATTCTTCCTAATTAGTGTTTCATTCACGACCACAAACGTGTTGACTGGCCGTATTGATGGCTATAAAATGGACAGCTATGCTCATTACATACAACTCTAAGTAATGACGCTGATGTGGATTAAGAGGTACTGCTTCAGAGCTGCACAGAATCAAAGCACTAATCCTTCACTCCATGAGGATCCCTCCTCCCTTTCCTCAAACCGGGAGACTGAAAAAACACAGGCAACACCTCTCATCCACATGACATCCAAATTGTCAACTGTCACTTAGACTGTTCACAACAGATGTTAAGCCTATACAAATCATCACCTCTGTCTACACAAATAAAGACAAAAAATATGAATCAAGAAAAGTTGTCCATTAAATGACAAAAAAATATAAATGACAGCATAATGGGAAAAACAGACAACTTTTTCCATCTGAAATTTAAACCTTGAGACACAAAACTGACTGACACTGTCTGGGTTTTGCATTCCACCTTTTTTCCAATTCTTTTCTTTTCTAATTTTCAAAGTGATATGTACCACAAGAATGACAAAACATCTTATACAGATCCTCTCATTATTATGCATTGGAAATGTCTTTTACAGGGGCAACATATGAATTTAAAGTATTTTATCAAAGGCAGAATCTTGTTATTGCTGTATTGTACATGCATTATCTTGCCCCGTATGGTAATGCTTTCTTCAAACGGAGCCTGTTTTCCTTCCTGAAAATAAACCGAATGAATTTAAAGTCTTCGTGTTATGAAAAGTGTAGGCCAGTGTGACATTTTCTCTAGTCATTTTACATCCCTTTTGCTTGAAAGAAGATCCAAGTCTTTGATATTTTAACCTGTTCCCTTTTCAGTATTAATTCATCATTTACTGGAGGCAATTCTGGGAGTGTCACATCGGGAGTGACTGATGCCAAATGGCTGTATTATTTTGATAAAAGAATGCAATTTTAAACTCCCGATTGTTGGAAAATAAACCACTGAAGACAGATGATTTGCGCTAGCCCAGGTTTGCTTTTGAAGTGATTGAAGTGACATGTGTCAAATGTAAGTATCTTACAAATCTTACAGGAGTCTATTGAATTGAATCAAACTGAAGTAAATCCTTGCATGGCCTTCATTTCTTGTTGTTTGAAAACATTTCTAACAAAGTTGAGATATATTTAGCTTTTGAATCAAATAACGACAATAACCTTCAGAAAATCTCTTAGAATCCACAGTTAAAGTGATAGTTCACCCCAAAAATATTGTCATTTCAAACCTGTATGATTTTCTTTCTTCAGCAGAATATAAAATTATATATTTTGAAGAACCCACACCCGGAAGAAAGAAAGTCATGCAGGCCTGAAGTGACAAAAGGGTGAATAAATGATGACAGACAGAATTTTCATTTTGGGTACTATCCCTTTAAATTTCAATTGTCACCAGGATATTGTCATCTTTACCCACAATGCAAGTGTTAGTTCTGTTCTTGTGTACACTACATTGCTCTTGGAGAGTTTTGTTCTTGTGTATACTACATTGCTCCTGGAGAGAAAAATATCACAACAGTGCAAGAATATATCAGAAGCTCTTTTAAAATGGAAACTCTGACAACTATCTGGCCACAAGGTAAATATATTTGTTTACCTTGTATACATACTACAGATGTTTTGGCAAATTACAATAAATGCAGCAGATATTATGAAACTTATTTATTACAAACATCTCTTATTTTCAGACCATAATTGCATAACATTTGTTACCATGCATAACATGGTAAAACTATTTAGCTAATAGTGACAATTATTTACATATATTCAAATGATGTTTTATGTCAAGTAACCTGTTAGTCATTCAAGCTTTCCGTAATCACACGAAATACAAACAAAAGCCTAGTTCTGACTCAAATCTTTTCCCCTCCAAAAAAAATTGATAAATTAATCATCTTGACTCCAGGCAAACATGATCAGGATATTAGCCACCTCATTACCTCATAAAAAATGAGTCCCATCTTAAAGGGGTCGAACATGTTCTCAAGTAAACTTACTAAGAGATCAAGGAAACAAGCCTTGCAATGAGATGTTCTGTAGCAATTCAAGTCTCTATTAGAATGAGGGGCAGAATGACATTGTCAATGTGGCACATTTATTACCTCAGAATTTGACATGGCACACTGCCCAGTTTTGGACTATTTTGGGTTTCACTGTAGCGTTTCCTGTCGAAAGTAAAAAAATCTAATACCAGAGTTTAGAAACGAACTGCTTATTTGACAGTGGGGATGCACACAGGTTGACTTTTTTATCCTTGGGACGATTTTCATTAGCATCTCAGCTTTGATGGAAATAGCATCGTTTGGGTGGCAGGTGCATCTCCACTCCTCCCCCGTCTGCAGTGATTTATCTGGCAATTTTGCACATCTGGAGCGGTAACTCGCGTGAGATATGAAAGCGCTAAATAAAGGAATAAAAATGCAAGCATGTCTCAAAACAATGAGTTTCAAATTGAGTCACTTTCCAGCAGTATCATTAAACTGATACAGGAGCAGATTTTTAGGTAGGTCAGGGAATGCAAAATGTAAAAGCGTATACTAAGACGAGAAAGAGAGCTACGGGCTTTGTCATTAAATAACACAAAAGAGTCCCTAATGAACAACCCAAATGCAATGAGCCTTGTTAAGCAAAGAGCTAATTATGAGAGATTGTTCACATGCTTGGCAAATATAGTGAATGCTGGTAAGAAAAGAATGGTGACAGTACAAAAGATGATTAGCAGATTGAAGCAGGAGGTCAAAGTACGGATGACCATCTATAACCATCCTCCCTTTGAAGGATTTTGTTCAAAACGTATAAAACCTACAATATGTTGTATGCTCTTCTCAAGAATAAGAACAGGAACACGTTTTGAGAAAAAAAGTATGTTGTAGTCCGATGTATGCAGTTTCGACCTATGACCATGAATCAACATGACTGCGACCATGAGTACCAAGCAATGCAAGTATGCTTTAGGTTACCTTAAATGATCAGCAGGAATGATAAATAACATAGTTAACATAGTTAATCGGCCCTCCAGTATATATATTTTATAGCTTGCTATAACATTTATTTCTTTTACAACTGGCCATTGAAGATTTTGCTGATATTGTTCAACTGCACTGAAGGGGACAGTTCACCTGAAATTAAACCTGTCATCATTTTCTATCATGCTGTACCAAACCTTTGGCGTTTTGTTTTTCTTTAGAAAACAAAAGGAGAACGCTTAGTCACTATCCACTTTTTATTCAACATTTTCAAGAGCTGCAATCAGTAGCTTTTTTTAGTTATAAATGCACAAAAATCTGTTGATGATCAGGTACATAAAAATCTAAAACAGCCTCTTACCCAATTCACCCTTCACAAAGAGTTTAATTGACAGGCAATCTGACCAATCATAACACTGATATAAGTGTCAATGACTGTCCAACAAATATAGTAGAGTAACATCAGAGAATAATATGAAAATTATAGAGAAGTATTTTCATTGAAATTTAAAGGAAAGATGTACAGCAATGAAGACGTAAAGCAACAGCTTTACTGTGTTTGTTGTATTTAACACAAATAAAGATTAAAGGGCTAGAGTGGGATTTATGGCGGAATTGCAACCAATCTCTCAGTCCTCCACTCAACCCTCCCTTTCAAAACACCGCGGCGGCCACCAGCTGCACTGAAACTGTAATTCTGACATTCAACTGTTTGGAGTCCATTGAAGTCCACTATTTAGAGAATAATCCTGTATTATATATATTTTCATCAAAAACCTTAATTTCTTTTTGACTAAAGAAAAAAATACATAATAATCTTGGATGACAACAGGGAGTAGTAAATTATCATGAGAATGTATGTTGAAAGTGAACAATTCCTTTAAGTGTAATTTTCCCTTAAGTGTGCCCATAGATATGCTTTAAAAAAACTTAAAGTGCTTTATGCAACTGTGCACAGGGCTCTAGATAAAGGGACTCAGTACAGCCTGAGGACTAGGGTTAATCGCAAAAACAAAATATTAACGAAAATAAAAAGTGGTGCGCCATTAGTTAACCACACAAGCACAACGAAAAATGCAACTTCACAAGCGGCTCATATACAGTATGTCACACTGTACAGTCCTGCATAACGTTATCATCTGCTGGTGTGGACGCAAATATACAGTAGGTGTATAATTATTGTTATGGTTATCTCACATCCTAAATATATGCATTGAATGCATATTGCAAACCTTTCTGTCTGAAATTAGCATGTCATTTTTGCAGAAATGCAGGCTTCCCCAGGGAGTGCACAAATTAATTGACACTGAGAACACATAGCGGATACCTAAAGCTTGTTGGACATAGCAACAGAAATGAAGGGGTATGGCGAAGGGTCAATTTGTAACGGTAAATCGTGAAAATAATGCTTTTTAAATGTAACTTTTTGTTACTCGGCCAATGTTTGCGTGTCTAGAAAAAGTAGTTTTAATTGTTTGAATTTTAAAATGCAACGAAATAGAATACATTATCACTGGTCCTGCGAAGCTATGTTGGAGTGTGAGAGAATTTTGTTGGCGCACTAAAAAGACAGCCCGTGTGTCAGCATAAATTAGTACTCCAGGCTAATAAGCATTACTGGCAGTGCCAAGCCAACATGCATATTCTCAAGGTAACATTGAATCGAGATAAAGAGAGCCTTCTCATTCACAGCTCCTTCTCTACCTTTCTTTCCTTTCTAAATCTAAACAAAATTTCTTGATTTTATAGTTACGTCAAAGAAAGCCTGGTAATGTCCCTTCCATTTAATATTTTACTCACTGTTCTGTCACTAAAAGAAAGAAAGCTAATACATCTCTGACATATTGCTATTTGCAGGGATATGACCTCAATCCTCGGCCGATATGAAATGAAAAACAGGTGAAATTATTGATTTCTTTTACACAAGACAGACTATGCTTTTTTTAATGTGAGCAAGTAGAATTGGTCTGTCACTTCTGGTCATAAACACATAGAATTGGCTGTAGGTTTATGAGGTTATATAAGGAAAATGGATCTCGCACACTTCTTAACTTCAAACGAGGTCGTGGGCTCTGCTGGAGAGCAGGGCAGGTGCCAGCGGAACTTGGGCTTTGGAAGCATTTGACCAACAGCAAAAGACACACCATTTACATACACCACAAAGAAATGTTGTATCAACGTTGTTTTAATGTTATGTTTAATAATAAATATTTTACTTGGCTGTACTGCCCATTGTAAGTAACCCAATGCATGTAACACAGGTGGTGCATGTCATTAAATGAATAACAATACACTTCTAATGTAATTCCATAAGACCATAATGGTTTTAAAGTACAGCATACTCAATCAAATATAATAATCCATCAATCATGCTCAATCAAAACTAATAGCTCTAATGGACTCTGTAGCTAATGAAGTCGAGCAAGGCTAATCTAAACTGGGCTGAACACTTACATTTAAACAATAAATAACATGCACGCAAGTCTGTCAGGTCTCCAGAGCCTACGTGTTGCCTACGGTGCCAGAACAGCGCTGCAGGGTTTACATTAGGATGCAGGGTTGTCATTTTCCATTCCAAAGCATGAGTGAGCCACAGATGGTCTTTGTATGACTGTGACATGTGCGAAAAGGGGAGACAGACGCGGCCAGGCAGGACAGACAACACATCAACAGCAAATGTCAATCATTACGCATCCCTTGCCCTGCAATTCTGTTCACACGTCGCCAACAAACGCCGAATATAAACATAGAGAATGCTTTAAATGCAAAACTTTCCCCAAGTAACTGCAAACATAAATAACTTGTAGAACCATTTCTGTACCTTTTTCACAACACGTCTATAAAAGTTTAAGGCAGGCAGAAAACGAAGAAGTCTGATTCTTTAACAGCATAAATAAATAGCCCAGCTCTCCTCAACCAGCCGAATGATTTAAGGAATCATTCACGTCCGCAGCACAAACGGCCCGAGACAAGTTACACGCTAAAGTTTAATACTTGGGCTTAAAGTTGCTGTAAGCAATTTTTCATAGAACGGCATCCAGAAAACATCTCCATTACCTGACAAATCACTGAAATTGATGTCCTGAAATATTATTTTGCTCTTGTCCCTGTGACAGCCCCAGACTCTGCAAACTGTGAACGAAAATGTACCTGCATTCAGATTCATAATTTAGCCAATCAGAATGCCGTCAGAGGTGCCGTCTGGCTGTCAATCATTGCGTGAGCTCACAGCAGCCCACGGGAAGTTCACTCAGGAGTTCACAGTGGTTGTTTGTTGTTTTGTTTTCTTATCTGTGACATTGAAATGACGTGCAGCTCGAACAACACATTGTCACCGAAATTCTTTGTGTCTAATTCGTATACATTTGTAAGATCTCATTTGTACTTTTTAGTACGATTTGCTTTGTTGCCAGTGACGGATAGGTTAAGGGGTGAGGTTAGCGAAGGGTCTTCAGTCTGGCTTGTTTCAAATAATCATACGTTTTTGTACGAGTCACGTTGTGTGAATTCATTCGAATTAACCACATGGCAAAATATTTACCACATTGGGTGTGAGAGTAGACTGGCTCGTCTCTTGATACTTAGCCTCCAAGCTAAATTGTGGGATTTTTAAAAGGGGAGTTTCCTTTGCAACCAAAAGAGCCATTTTGGGACCTCTCCCACCACATAAAATGTATTTGACCTTTAAATTACTGTAAAACAGGTTATGCATGTAAAATAGTAGTTAACCAGTTGCACCACTTGGTGGCAATAAAGTGCGATTTTTATTGTATTTATGTGTTAGCAATTTAAAATTTTTTTGTCCCTAGCAATAAGTGGGAGTGTTACAAAAGGAAAGTAGCGTTGCAGTGTCGCACGCGCTGCTTTTTTTTTAGACTTCAACCTTTTTCTGTGAACTTTTGCTTTTGCGCCATTTGATGAACAGCCACAAGAGACTGCCTACTCTCCACATGCATCAAACATTGTGAGAAGCACGCTAGCCAGACAGGATCTAAACTATGTCTACTAAAGACCTTAAAGTTCGGTTTAAATGTGAAAAACGTACCAAGCAGAATGGTTTCTCACCATTCCATTTCTAATACACGCATACAGTGTTTGGCTTTGTCTTACATCTTTCGAAGCAGATCTCTGTATGTTTCTTCTGTCATCTCCGGTCGTGCTCATATGTACATTGCATGCGGTTATTTCGTCTATTCATATGAAATTTCTGAAAAAGTCAATACATTTACCCTGCCAAAATGGGACTGGGAAAATGTGAATGCTTTTTCAGATAGTTCTTAAAGAAATCTGGACAGACTGGTCAAAAGTGAACAAAATAGACAGATTACAAGAGCAGGTGTAAAAGGGTGTGTGCCTCTTTCGTCCACGTGTGATTCGATCGACCAAAACGCATCTTAATACCAGGCATAAAGAGGGCCTCATAAAGACTGCAGGCAGTAGGGGGGACGGAGGAGCCACATGCGGGTCGAGATCCTAGTCTAAGGCAATGGGAAAGTTTTAAGCCCTATTGACCAAGAAAGATAACTATAAAGATAACTCAAAATACTAACAATAACAATGAAGAAAAAAATATAATTGTGATCATGTATCATGAATGATAAAACATCCAAACAGCCAAACAAAATTAATTCAGACTTAAAAGGATTGCACATTTAAAATGTGAAACGGCAGTGCACAAGCTTAGAATTAACATTCAGTAGTTGGTGTGGACGCTTACTATAGTTATCGTTATAGTTAACCACTAATGTCACAGCATCTCGAGGGGTTTTGAAAACCCTAAGTTTGCACTATAATTAAGTTATACACAAATTAGCAAACAAGCAGTGCTAATAAGCTAAATAAATCATAAAAACACACAATAATAGACCATTAGGCCTACTTATAATTTCTGCCATCCCTCAAAACTATATACTGTAGAAGCTTTCCTGATTTATTAACATTTAAAAGCAGATGAAGGTGCCATCCAGGGATGTGTTTTCTATTAACATAATGGGGACCCATTAGACTGTAATTAGGACCGAAATGAGAAATAGGGAGACCAGGCAATGCTTAATTTCCTATGGACTGAAACAAGCCCTAGCTGAGCCTGTGCCACAAATGATTAATTGGTAACAATCTATCAAGGTTTTTTAGCGAGCTTTAGATAACCTACAATACCGTTTTCCTTGACCAACTCTGTGATTGAACAAGTGGGCCGAGGTAGGGGAGAGCTCAACAAGCCTATCGATACAATGGGAGAACACTTCACTTCCTTAATCATGTGGACTGGCAGACTGAGGTAGCTGATGCCAGAGGAGGCAGGGCGATTCGGGATTGATTGATTATTCAGTCGATGTACTTTTCGATCAAAGTGTGAACCGCAGGAGTAATTAGAGCGCAAACACGGGGAGTCTGTAAGTTAAGGGCGTGAGGATGTAAGTGCTAGAGAATCCCTTATGAACATAAAGAGAGCAAGTGTTTAACCATGTGACAGTCTGACGGTACACAGCGGGGTAAACGGTTGTCATAAAGTTAACAAATACATTTCCATTAACAAAAAATGCAATTAAAAAGCACTAAAATACTTAAACGGTTCAATTAAAGGTCCAATGTGTCATTTTTGGAAGATCTATTGACAGAAATGCAAAATATACATAGCTATGTCTTCAGTAAAGACCTCACATAACTAAGCATTATGTTTTTAGTACTTCAGAATGAGCTATTTCTATCTACATACACCATGGGTTCCCTTGCATGGAATTCGCCATGTTGTTTCTACAGTAGCCCTAAATGGACAAACTGCTCTACAGAGCACGTTCCGTACCATTTGTATCATTTCACACTCAGCATCTTTAAATTTCATCATCATGATACTCTCCCCACCTGACTCAACACAGCTGTGAGGAGCCCATTGCTATGAATCTCTTAAGATGTCTCCCTTTGCCATGACTTCATGTTGGCTGGATGTGTGCTATAAACACTTTTTACAACCCCCTGTGTCCAACAAAATAAGCCATAGAAAGCGGTAGTTTGAGGGTTTAAACAGAGCAGAAACCATCTGGCTATGTCTGCATCACTAGTGAGCCAAGAAAGCATAATATTACAGAAACAAGTTTATTTCCATTGTGGAAATCGTTACAGAATGTGTAAATCTAGTCACCGCCTTTTCTCAGCATAGACCTACACATACATGTTTTTAAGTGGTTTAGTGCTGGTTTGCTGCTGTTAACTAATTTATCTTATTGGTGGTTTATTCCCCTTTATTTATAATTAAGTAGCAGGCTATCAGAGCGATTATTCTTCAACTTCATCACAAAGTTCTCTTAACTTCTCAAGAGTATTTTCCTATGCTTTTATGGTAGGATGAGCTTTTCCAACATTGTCGAGCTGGTTTAAAATTTTTATAAAGGAGAGACGTGAAACAAAGAGAGTGAGTCTGAGACGGGATCGCTCACATCCTCTATAAGGTAAAAGTAAATTCCTGTGGAAATGGTGGGAAATGAACCAGAAAGAAAGCATCCCTTTTGAGTCTTTTGTGTTTGCTATCCAAAGTGTGTACACAAAGAGATGCTCCCCTGACACGAGATTTAACACCACGGTGAAGTTACGCGTGTCCTGGTGTAACTGTACCCAGGTGGATTGGAACTAACCCCATTCACTCCTGCCACTTTAAATTCTCTTCTGTATTGAAATATACATGGCCCACTAGGTCATATGAGCATGGCTGTCTATGCGTGTTACTGCTACAATGTGCCCTTATCTGGGAATTATTCTTAAGGGATTTTTTTGTTGGACTTTACCATCTAATAGCTAGCGTAATAGTCATGTATGAGTGTGAAGCCCAAAGCATATACTGTATATATATATATATATATATATATATATATATATATACCACATATATACACACAATAAAGTGTTATGCAGTATTTACAGTAAAACCATGGTTTTTACTACACTATTACCACAAAAAAGCATGGTTAATTTTCATAAGGGCATTCACATTTGTGCATAATGAAAAAAGAATCAAGACCATGTCAATACACATTTGGTTTGAGTTGCTAAATGTTTTATTTTAATTTGTTCTGTTTTATTGTTTTGTTATGTTTTCCCTGATTCTACTTTTTGCTCTATGCAACAACAAATAATTAAGCATCAGCTATAAAAAAATAAATGCATCAGCCGAGTCATAACAATAGACCGATCCTAAACAATAAAGCCGTAGCTCACACTCTCCTGTCTTACCGCCAATGGACTTTAATCGGTCAGCTTTATTTTTATGCTATCTTCAGAAAGGTGAATATTGATTTTGGCTCAACAATAAAAAATATTCCAAAGCTTCCACTGGCAAATGAAAAATACATAAGTCTTAAACTAAAAAAATAAAGATGAAATAAAAAATAAAGAGCAGCCTTAAATATTATTGACATCATGGCTGCGAGCTTGTCACAATCCAATTACTCTGGTTCTAGCTCATCATTCTTCAAATCCCAACTCTCTCTGCTGCGCATCATCTACACCGGCTAATCTAAGATTATGTTTCGTCTGTATATTTTCAAAGTGACTTTCCTATAATTGGAATCCACTGCTAAAAATCAGACAGTGGGCCTTGTTACCATGCATCCGATGAGCTATCGGAAGGTAAAATGAAGTGCTTTTTGCTGGCATAACTGAATAAATATCCATGAAATTACACTCTTGGTATCTACAACATGAACACACAGAGTGACAGAAGGTTATCACAAATGACATTGACATGGGCAATCTTTATCCTTTTTGTCTTTGTCTGGATTTTGCTTGCATTCAGTGGATAAATGGAACTGGTCTGTTAAAATAAATGAAAGTTAAAATGAGAGAATGAGTAAAACAGACAAAAGAAATATTTGAAAAGTAATAAGGGCTTTTTATTTGTCTTCTGGTCATTTTGCATTTATACTTCTAGAGCCAATACTTTTCTGTTTTTTCCAGAAAGAGAGATGAAGGAGAAAAGGGTACAGATCATTACAGTAACCAACATAAGAGCTTTGATCTTCCAAAGTGTGAGAAGGCATGCAGAGATATTTCAGTTCCATCTGAATGTGTATATTCTTTAGCGTACAATGTATTCAAGGTCATCCGAGTCTGTTCCATATAGTTAGAAACTGCCACACACATATTTGCTATATTCACACAGTCAATCTCTATGCAGAAAATGAATAGCAGTGCCAGAAGTCTGTTTTACATTGCCCATCACCCTAGCTTGGGGCCCAGGAAAGACTTCAATACATTTTTTCCTCTTTTCCTTTCTCTGCCTTTTTATTTTGCTTGGAAATCACTTGAACTATTTTAGCTATCAATGGCAACCCATGTCAGGCAGCAAGTTTGCGCCCTTGAGGCTTGGAGAGATTGGCTTCTCTGGAGCTGAGCGATATGGACTACCTCCCAATTTTTGTTGGCTAATTAGCTTTGCTGCAATTTCGCTGCTCCTACCTTATCGGCTCAGGAGCCATGTCTGTACTTTAGCTTTCTACATGCTGAAGTGCTGGAGAGCAATACGCTTGAAATGTTTAACTGACTGGGTGCACAATCAGGTCATTTTAAGTTTTTTTTTTGGAAAAACATACTTACCCCGGAAAAACCATATCGTGCTGCTATATAAAAGTTTTGTTTAGTCTCACTTATTCTCTTTTATAAATGTTTTCAACATTTTAGAATAATACTAAAAGCATCAAAACTATCAAATAACTTTGGGAATCACAACAATTTTATATTTTAGCATCTTCAATGCAGTCATATTATTCGTCTGGAATTTTATCAACCAGCCTCTTCAGGTCTCACCCTGAAAGATGCTTTTAAAGCACTGAGTACCCATCTATGCTAAACTCTTATTGGCTGCATAATTCAGTCATGCGTTTTACACTTTTTTACATTTATAATGAAATAACTGAGTTTGTTAACACAATTTAATTTTTGACCGAAAAATAATGTAATGTTTAAAATTTTTAAGATCATCATTTCAATCAAGTGACATAAACTTTTAAACAGTCTATATTTAAACTATTGTCAATCGCAACTACACGTCAAAAATGATCCCCAATCTAAACATACACAAACTTTTTTGTATTAGATGTAACTGAGAATTGGTTGCTTGTCTACATGGAAAATGCACAATACAGAAAAACACAAAACCCTATCAAAAGACATTACTTTTACTAAAAAGTATTCCCAAACATTTAATAACCCTATAAACAACATCATTCAGCAAAATCTCTCTCTCTCCCTCTCTCTCTCTCTGGGCTTACATACACCAACAACTACAGTGACATAAAGCATACGAAATCAACAAAAGCCTGAATATTACAATTGTACTGTTAAACTTTGCTACTACAAACGTACCCAAGGTCAACTTGTGATTGCTGTGGTTGTACTACATATAATACCATGATCGATCAATTAAGCAAGCACGGGTTGTTCATAACAGTACAGTACACATAACATCCGGCAATAATATAACAACAATTTAAACGTTACGTAAACCAGAGTTTAATGTTAGAGAGCTAATGTTACATGTTAGTACAAGGCGTGAACCATAACAACCAAAACCTCAAAAATGTAGAAAACTTATAAATGCATATTAAACATCATAAGATCTGCAGCAAAAATAATTGATGACACTGATGGGGGTTTAATGTTCTCATATAAAAAGAATTATTCATCCCGAATATGGTCACAAACTACTTCATGTGTAAAAATGTATGCACCAGTGGCGTCATACATGATTTGTTATAGTTATGAAAGTGATGGCTTGTGTTTTATTTTAACAATAATCATTTTCAGAGGGTGTGTCAAGGTATCGCTGGTTAGCATCTGCCATGGTAGCCCCTGCTGGTAGTTTATGTAGCTGCATCATCTTTGACTGATACAAAATGTTTTACATAGATGGATCGATTTTTTTTGCTTTTCCTCTTTTTTGTTTTCTCTCAGTCCACCAGTATTTCAACTTGTTCAATTAGCATTGATTTTAAAAGCACAAAAACAACTGTGGGCCTATGTCTTTCCTACAAACATTTAAAAACAAGTTGGCCCACATAAAATGGAAGAGTCCACCATTTTATAATGAAAAACAACTGCCCTAAATATCTAACACTCATGTTGGCTTAAGGGTGTAATTCTCCCCGTTATACCTCTCATATATTAAAGCATGTCATGAAACAAGTTAGGGCGCAGTGAATTTTCCATTTAATTTAGGAAGATTCTGACATTTGTTTTAACTATATTGTAGGCTACAATGTGTTCTTGTTTATGTGCCTATTTCAGCCAACTATTATTTTTAGAACATGCTATTTTACACCTAGTTATCACTGTTTCTAAAAAATAAATGTATCAGATTGGGTTTTGAAGTTTTGTATCAACTTTCAATAAATATTTGTGTCTAACTCCCATTCAGGAAAAAAAATATTTTTGTAATGTAGAGATGGGTTTTCAAAAGAAAATTGCACCTTGAAATAAACAAAAGAAATCCTTTTTCCTTGCCTTTAGTCAAAAGCGACCCCATTCAATTCCACGCGGATTCATTTAATGCCACAGGCACGTCATGAATTATTTACTTTAGTTACACGAACTACATATATAGATGTCTCAGACAATATATAATGGCTTAAAGCGCTAAAATTAATTTGCGTGCGACAGGATACGCAGTAAACCCTTGCCAGTGTACATAAGTTAATCCCAGAGAGATCACATTAAAGATGCTTATATGAAGCTGCACCCCAACACACCCCACCCACTACCAAGAAATACACTTTTTCTTTCATGTATAATGATCCATACAAACACTTACCATCGAAAGGGCCACTGACGAAGAAAGTGAATGATGAGTGCTATTGGACCGGAGCTCCCTAATGGCCATCTAATGTGTTTCTAGCCAACTTTCAGCTCCAGGGGTTCTTTTGTGGGCATATTGTGTATATGTACGGCAACCCCTTATAGCAGCAGAGGCCAATGTAATTGTTCTCGTGCCATTAAAAGTTGATTTGTGGGATAAGTAATGTGGTTATATCCTTTACAGACCTTCATCTCTATCCGCCTTGGAACATCAGCAAGTCTTTCTAATGCAAATTCATTTTTACACTTTTGTCTACCACATGTGTCTCCTGCTTCCATTCTCCATAGCTGTAAAAAGAATAAGCTACAGGTGATGAGAGATGCCAACGTTTGGAACAAGAGGTGGAAATTGATTTATGCTGCAGTAAACGTGAATGTACTTTAAATTCTGCTTATGAGATTCAAAATTGTGTTCTGAAACAACAGACTTCTCCAAACTGTGCATTATAATTAAGCACTACAAGGTGATCAGCAGCCTGAGATGTCAGATTCATTTTAGTGCTGAAAATTTAATATGCTAAATCTGCCTTATAATCAGCAACTCAAATGTGAAATAGTTATTTCAAATTGGCCCTTTTTTCATTGGCTGCAATGAAATTATGCACAAGATTCACTCCTGTGATTAACTTGTCGGGCCATGTTTTATTTATTTTATACATTTTCTTTTAGCTTGCATTGTAACGTAAAAGTAGAATATGTAGATTTTATGCACATTCCCTCACATACATGTGTAAATCCGAAATAGGCCCTGCTTCTCTCCGAGCGTATTCATCGTATGTTTCTCTTCACTCCGTCCTCTCAACAAGATGCCATGTTCTTTTTGTCCAGCTTCATAAAATGCAAACAGACAGCCTTGTCCTCTTTTTTCTTATCTTTGAAAAAATCTGAAAGATTTGATGTTGGACTTGAGCATTCTGCATGAATGCTTTTCCCATCTCAAGAAGAGCCACTAGATCTAGGTGTCTGTTGATATGTGTCCATTTTAGTGACGGAAAAGAGAGAGGGGCTGTTATTCTATGAGAATCCCCTTTCTGCCTATCGAGGTCTCCAACTATTAACCCGGCTGAGCTAAAAGCTGGGCTTCACACAGACAGCGTACGCTGAGGTGGATGAAGGGGTGCCCTCTGGTTGTTAGACTGCTGATTGTGCTTTTACCTGTGTGCTTTGAACTGGTGTTTGGGAGAGAGAGTAAGCAGGAACAAAACACATGGGTTCATGACTCGGTGGGCAGCATTGAGCTGAAGCGCTGCGATGGATGAAAGCAGGCAAATTCACAAATAGCTCTACTTAGAAGCACGAATGAAGCTTACAATCTGAAACAAAATGCATGATAGGGTTTGGCCTTCAGAAATGCATTAGCAGTGCTGAAAAGACCAATTTAGACTGGTTAAGCTATAGTTAAGGAGTCTGGAGGGGCACCAACTGTTCCTCCATGGTAATTCACAATTAGATGGAAAATCTGCCCTTTTATTTCTGTATTTTTATGGCTTAGAATTGCACTTTTGTGTATAGATGCATTCTCAAAGTACCAGAGAGGCAGCAACGTATGAGGGAAACTAGACTATATGGCAAGCAATCAGGCCATTTAAGAGCCTCTAGATGCCCTGAACAGGACCATCAAACCTTTAAAATCCTTTAAAATCCCTTCAACATAAAAACAAGTAACATTGTACCATGCAGATTGTGTTTCAAGTCATGGTTACTGCTTAGCCTTCAGCATTCAGCTCCTCTTACTGTAAAAAACAACATAATCTACTCAATAGAATTGAGGTAACTATTTGCACTCATTTTGTTGGAGTACTTTCTGACCTATAAATTTGAGTAAAGAGTATACAACTTTATGAGCTATAACACACTAAAAGAAATTGTGTAAAGTCGACCTAATCAATGACAAAACTAATTATTTTAACCAATTGACAACAGGTAACATTCAGCGACTTCATTATTATTAATAATAAATTATCAAAAATAATAATTCAACTTTATTTGATATTTATTAATTCTAAATAGTCCCCCTTTAAAGTCCCCGTAAACCGGAAGTTACGATCCTTTTTACTTACTTTATTTTGATTCATTTCCAAGTGAAGTGGGATTTTGAATAAGGAAAAATAGCGGGCATGGCTTTCGTCTTTCTCTGCGATTTGATTGGATGTATAAAAACAGCCGTTGCATTTTCGAAATGAAACTGGCAGCAGGCTGACCGTTAAAGGGGAGGAGTTAACAGATGGTCCACCCAAGCCGTCTAACATACGTCATCTAAGATGGATAGTCATTACAGGACGGAAGTGCATTTTCAGATTTTAACTAAAGATTATGAGGGCACACGAATTGAATGACCCGCAATGATAAACAATTTCAATAAACGCTGCGATATTTAATTGAAAAATAGGCACTGTCAATTTGAATTTCACTGGGACTTTAAATAACACAGAAAACATATATTTTATAACGACTGTTTATACAGAATGAAATTTTAACAAAGTCCGTATAGCAATTCACTTCTATGGACACAAAACCAATGCAAGTCAATGGGTACCATGTTGTTTGGTTACCAACATTCTTTAAAATATCTTCTTTTGTGTTCTGCAGAACGGGTTAGTCTGGTTTGAAATGACAATAGGGTCATGATAGATAAATCTTGATAGAATTCTCATTTCTGGAAAACTATACCTTTAATTAACATTGGAAAAGTAAATGATCCTTTTGTGCAACAATGCTCTCTCTTTTAACCGTTCACTGCTGTATAATGTTAATCTTGCTGAACAGTTTCTAAAGTGGTGGTTCCTGCCTTTACTTGAGACAGAGTTTAGAATCTCACTTTCTTCCCGGGACGATCTACAAACCAATGCAGTCAGGCACAATTTCTCTGAAATTGATTTCGCATTTTTGCTTTGCACCCGGTGGAGGTTTGGAGTTTTTAAAAATGAGATCATTCACATTACATTCCAGCATATAGATAGATATTCAATCAAAATTAATTTATATTAAGTGAAATTGGAAATGAATACAATTCCAAAACAAATAAAAAAGGGTAGCCATGCTTCTTTCCTTCTGAAGTGTATCCTTGTTTTCTTTTTCGCTTTATGTGTTATGAAATCATTAGAGAATAACTGGGGAATTTCACTACCTCCTGCTGTTTCACTTGAATTATGGATCACGACACAAGCTGAAAATTTATGAAACAGAATCTGTTGTTGCATCACATTACATACTAAAAATATCTGTATTCGTTCATGTTTATGCTGTTTTTAAGGCACAATATAAGCTTTCATATCAGTTTTGACAGGCATCAGTGTTTCTCTTCTCTAAGATCAAGAGTGAAAGTGTGCATCACATTATAATGTTTTTATAGGTTCTAAATAATAGCCCAAACACAACAGTAGATTATATAGGAAGGCCCCTTTTGACCAATGAGGGACAGTCTTATCTTTTTACGTCAGCCATTGAGATGGCGTACAGAGATTCTGACACACTGAACATGAGATACTGTTATTGCAGAAATGTTTACTGCGACTTTAAGTGCCTGAAGGGTTTAATTGCAGGTTTAGAAAGGCTCTGATGATACATTTGGCTCTTCATGCGCAGGCCGTCCACATAAAACTTTCAAAACCACATCAGAGGATTGCCCTGTGCTTGCATCAACATGCTCACAGCCTCCAAAGTTCTGTTAGCTACGCGGGGTGTTGGTGGTGTGGAGCTTACGGCCTGATTCCCTCTCATTACAACTACATGAGGTGAATTGAATGAACACAAACCTAATTTGTTCCATATGGCTTTGATGAGCATTTATGGCTGGTTTGCTGCACATTTACTCTTCTCTCTTGATTTGGTAAATGATAAAACACTGCTGGCTAACAATCTAAAGTGCACCAAGGAGCCCAAAAGTTAGTGAGCCTTTAAAAATCAACACTTGCCCATATCACAATGTCACGCCCAGCTAAATCTGAAAGAAATAACAATAGGCTATCCCGTGATGCCAATGTCAACCAGATGTTTAATGAAAAAGAAAAAGCTTTGGGCTTGTTTGGATAAACGCACTCATATACTGTACAGTCAATTCATAATAAGTTGTTTTTAAGACACTAAAAATGCAAAACTGTCTTATTTGCACATGTGATATTAGAACATGCTCAACCCGAGCCTATAAATGACTTGCCAAAAATTTATTCAATTCACATTGAGTAATTAAAATATAAGCAGCAGCCCCTGTAACAATAAATTAATGACTTCAGTCCTCTCTATTCTTCAACAGACGTGCGTTATTCTATACTTTCTGGTTTATTGCCACTGAGTTAATTTCACTGACTTACAAAGAGCAACATTAGTGACAAGACTCCCAAAGGTATGACAGTAGGGACAATCCATAATTCACTCATGCCTGCTCATTTCTTCAATTTCAGTATCCGCCTACTCCATCGCAGGTTAATTGAACGCCTTACATCTGAGTTACTTGTGTAACTGGTTGAAGGAGGCCTATATACGTATGTTAATGTGGGTGAGCTATTTTAAAGGCTTTAATAACGTAATGAATTGACATCAAGCGCTTGGCATTGTCGCATATTGCCAGATGCATTATAACGGGAGACGGTAATTGGAATATGAACACTTGAAATGTCATCATATTTTAACTTCTTTGTCGAAGAAGTTAGCGTATTTATGAAATGCGCTCTGTAGAGCAGTTTGTCCATTTAGGGCTACTGTAGAAACAACATGGCTAATTCCATGCAAGGGGACCCGCGGTGTACACTTCATTATGTAAGGCCTTTACACACCACTGAAGACGTAGTTATGTATAACATTTCTGTCAATCTTATGTGCACTTGTATACTTTGATGAAAATGAATGGCATTGCAAACTGTGAAAAATCCATATGTACATATACTGTAAATAGTTTTTGAATGATTTATTACTAGAAGCTGTGACACAATCCCTTCACACTTTTGCTTGGCCTTTCAGAGATCCTATACGCTGCACAATGAAGACTCGCAGTATATTTGTATGCATGGTCCAGACTCAATAAGCCAAACAGAAGTGCAGATAGAGCCTAATGCAGGCATCTAATTCTGCAGGTTTTAATTCATCCCAGACATCAAACCTTCTTTCTACACCAGGATGGAGCTAAGCCCGGATGCTTTGTGCACTTCAAAGATGCTAAAACCTGGCTTTCTGTCTGCAAGTAAAACAAAGGAGCTTTACTACCTCTGTCTTTAAGCTTTTGAGGGGCGCAAAAAATACTCAATATCACCTCTACGAAAAGATTCAGGAATAATACATTATACAACAAAGGCAAGAAAAACATTCCCCATAGTGATTCAAACTTCCCCCTGCTTGCTTGAACTTCTTGAAAAGGCTGTTGAATAGCTAAAGAAGCAGGCCTGAAGTGGGTCGGGGTGGGAAACGGATGAGCTGTTTTATCATTTGGCGGAGCAGCTGAGATTACAGCGAGCAGGACATAGAATGAGAGAGGCGAAAAAAAAAAAAAAAAACTGCTGGGCTGTATTAAAACAGACACTTGCATTAGCCTACTAATAAGCCAAGACAGTGCAATACTGCAGCTGTGACAAAAGCTAGAAATCTCTTTCCTGCCTTCTTAGTTTCCATCATTTCACATTTGGAGGAATAAGAAGCGCAGGCGTTTCCTGTGGTTTTTCTCGGTGGTATATGAAAACAGTTAACCAAAAACAGTAAGTTGGAGCGAGGGGTTGGCGAGGACTTGTCATAGTTTTAACTAGCAGGATATTAATTAAAACCATGTGGCTCCACTCACAGACAGGGCAAATAATCCAGCCCTGAATTTTGGTTTTTCCCAGCAGAATTACGCATAATCTGCGCTGTGCCGAATCGCCCACAGGAGCCATGATGGCAAACGGCCGCTGAATGTGTTCGGTCCGAGTGAGGTTTATGATTTATGAGGCTTGTGCAGGCTAATCACTGCAGAGATGTTCAGGATCGACTTTGTGAGGGAACTCCTACACACATGCGTTTCAGATCCACTGGCTGCAGGATGTACAGCCTAAGAAGTGCATTATGAATGGGCAGCAAACTGGTTATTAAATCTTTTTATCAACTTTACATTATATGATAACAAATGGCTTAGTGAAGCGTGCCAAACAGAATTATTCGTTTTGTTTTCAGTTTTATGGTAGTTAATTCATATTTTAAATTATATTTTATTATGTAAATGCATAGCAATTTTGTTCGGTGCTTTTGTAACATTATTTATTTGTTTATTTAGATTGCTAAGATTAATTAATGACTAATTATAATAATAATGTAAGAAATGTATTCTAGTTTTAGTTTAGTTTCAGTTAATAATTTTACTACCTCAAGGTAGACATATTTCAATTTATTACTAAGGAAACATGTCTAATTTTCATTTATTTTAAGTTTTTAAAATAGCACTTAGCTCAACATTTTATTTGATTTCAGCAAACAGAAACATATTAGTTTTAGTAAACTTTAATAACCCTGGTGCCCAAGGACATTTGGAAAAAATAGTAATGTTATCATCTTGCCCCACAAATATCAATTAGATGAGATTTGGTTATAATTGTTCAAATTCAGGTAAATCAACATTCTTTATTTTTTAATGAGAGGGCTGGAGGGTAATAACATAATAACTGTTGGCTTATGTGACACGAGAACCATTATTTGCAAAAAGGGCCTCTTACTTTATTTAGTAATCTATATGTGGATATGCAAATGAACCCCGCCTCCACTCCAACTTCAAATGATCATATTTGTGTTGTGATCGGTTACCACATGTTTTTTTACTTAAGAAACGATGTCTGAAAGTTTTTGGAGTGGTTTCCCAGACCCAAATTCTTTTAAATCCGGACCAGGTCTAAATTAAATTACGCAATTTAGGACGTTGGTAAAAACATACTTCACAATAGAAAAAATCATTTCTGTGTGCATCTTGAGACGAAGCAATTCCTATGATGTATTTTAAAATAGGTTCTAAGATGGTCTGGGTCTAGGCTTAAACCCTGCCTGAGAAACCACCCCAAAACTGTCTCTGGTAAACTGTTGTACAGTGTTAAGGAGAACTGATGATTCTACACATGGTTTGTCTTAAAGCATATTTAAAACATCACATCGACGTATAGACAATGTTAAAAATGTCTTTTTAAGTGTGCCATGGTTGGCCAAACACAAAAATAGAAAAAATTATATTTAGCACTCAGTGGTGACTCAGAAATTAGAAATGTAAATAATAGGGATGTAACAATATCAAAATCTATAATGCCCAAGGTATGAAGTTTATTGCGATATTTAAGATTACAAATGATGACTTGGAAATATGCCATAAGAATCCTCTTTTCTTTATCCTATAACTGTTGCTTTGTATGAGAGATGGGTCAAATGACCTAAAAATTCCTTTCATAAAATAAAATATTTGCACCAGATGGATTTTGCCAAAGGTAACATGTATCGTTTTTTCGAACATACGTTAGGCCCGGGAGACCTATCGTTTCATAATGTCATGTGACCGCGATAATATTGAGACAATATTGCACAATATTGTTACATCCCTAGTATATAATGTTATCTAATCAGCTTCTATCTACATACTATATGCACACTCCTGCCTGCTTATGCCAACAGTGCGAATGCCCTAATCTGAGAATGAGCTACAATTGCACATTCGGTGTGAAACCATCCATGTAAAGCATCATTACATGCACAGGTCATATGAAGGTATAAACCAGATTCAGTTGAACGAAACACACATCTTCACAGAGGTGCTTTGCTTGAAGCTTTTAGCACAGGAAGAGATGTGAACCTCCAATTACTATCCTCCTCAGGGGCTGTGGATGGAGAAAAAAGGGAGATGCGATAAGAGGAAAAAGAGGCATATAGAATCAGTTGTATATGATAAGGGGGGAACAGAAAGCAACTCCCCCCAGACAGATTGCAGAGGTTGCATTCGTACTCCTGCCGAGAGTGTTGTTCTGTTGGTGTGAGAGGAATCTTAACATGGGGAAATCATGATATTGAGGGACACTTTTCTTTCCTCCCTCTTTTCTGTTTTGTCTGTTTAAGTGCAACCCAGATGCTGAGGATTCTCTTCCTGTCACCGGCTGATATCATACCCACCATTTTCTCTTAGTCGGTTTTGGCTGAAGGCTTTTGGACAGGCAGGGGAAATGGATAGTTACTAAAGCTAGAAGGAGAAGTGCTGTCACACACTAATAGTCCAGGCGCGTTACACTCTTGTCGTGGACTCTCCCACCTCACATACAGAAACATTAACTCACACACACTCATACATACTGATTTCAATTGTCAACAAGATAATTTTATTAAACTACAATCTTTATAAATTAACAAATAATACAATAACAGGACAATTTAAATAGTTTGCTTTGTTGTGCACATTGAATAACATATGCTATATACTATATTGTGCAAATTTTTTCAAATGTTCTATTAACAGCAATATATTATAACATACATAACTATGTCTTTAGATGTGTATAAAGACCTTACATAATGAAGTGTGGTGGGGGGGTTGGGTGTTGTGAGCTGTTGGTTGCAATTCATCACCACTGGATGCTGCTAAATTTCATACACTAGACCTTTAATGTAAGCATTTAAAAGCTACATTTTATGGCCAGCATTAACACTCATCTTCACTGTAAAGGCTTAGTCAAAACTATTATTACTAACCAGAATGGAGTGCCCGCACATTTCAAGACATGCAAACTTGTAGCGTTCATATAATGTACAATATGAGAACTCCTGAGCTATGGTTTGTTTGGCAGCTGGATGTTGTTGAAAATACTAAATGAAACGGCACTATTATCACAATTGCAAAGTGCTTTAAGCAATACTGATTATTCATCAACGGAGCGGCTGACAAGTGGAGTATATTGAGGTATGCAGAAATTACCCTCTCATACACATAAGTACTTCTGAGAAACCTTGCGTAATGAAACCTCCACTTTACATAACCAAATAATTGGCCCATGTAAGTGGACCGGCTGCAAAAAACTATCAAGGTTTCTGTGACTGCAAAACATAAAACGGTATATCAGTCATGATTTAATAAAATGGCAGCAAATACCATAGAAACAGTTTTCAAATAAACAGAAATTCATTAAAATAATAACATTTAATGAGCAAAACATCAGCTGGACAAAAATGTCAAGGGTAATAGTGTGACCCACAAACATTCCTACAGTTCTTTATCCAAAGTGACTTCAGTATCCTTCAGGCTCTTGTAAGGTCATGAACTGGGTACAATTAAATTATATGGATTGTCTTTCCATATTTACGAACTAACAGACAAAACAAGGATGGCATTGTATTCAATAACATTTTATACTTTTTAATAAATCCCCATTTTAAATTGATTTTACTTTTTTATTCTAAAATAAAAATAAGGTACAACTTGATCATATTTAAAAAATAACATGGTTTTAGAAAAAAAACTCAACATTTTCTAAGTTTTAGAAAGATTCATGCATAAAACATTATTCATTCCTCATATTTATAAAATGCATTCAAATTCTCTTCCAGACGTGTTTTAGAAACATTTTCCAAAAAATGATTTAATGATTCAATACTCCAAAATGTTCAAACCATTACCTCACTTGATGATCATTTCATTGTATTTCATGCTTTATTATTGTTATTATTATTAATATAATTTGCTCAAACCACGCAATTTAAATGTTAACTGCCTCCAGAAGAAGTAAGTGCCTCTAATGCACAATTTCTGCAATGTAGCAATGAAGGGAAATCACGTGACCACATCTGAAATGTTCTAGGGAGAGGAATTAACAGCCCTTTCCAAATGCAATTGTTTATTTGGCTGTTTATTGAAATGATAAAAGCTGCGATAAGACTGCTGCACGGAGAGCAGACACATTAACGCTTACTCACTCTCACTCTTGCATTATCTCTTCTAAGTGCTTGTTCAGGCTCTTCAGTGGCCCTTTGAAGCACATAGTGAGCATAATGTTTATTACGGACTCATTGGACAAAAGACTGAACAATGATGGACTGGCGAAATATGAAAAAACAGCAACAAGTTGAAAGTGCTTTTTTACAACTGCATGAGGTGTCAACATAACAAAAGTCATAAGTGCTTTAAACTGCGATGTTGAGCGTTCGATCTTTCTACCTGTTTATTGCTGCGATGAGAATGAGCTGTTTGAAAGGACGCGTTGCTGTGCTAGAGAAAGAAATGAAAAATGTGTCAATACTACGGTGTCAAAAATAGAAAACACGCACACCAAAAAGTCTGCAAAGCCCTCAGGCCAGAAACACAATTATTATTGAGTTTTAATCCAAACTGAAGTCAAGCTTGCTTTCGCTCATCAGGTAGCGTGTCTTAAATTGTATTCAGATTTCGTGGAGCTGCTCCTCGTGCTTTAGATCTAACACCATTAGCTGCTTCATGGGTATTTTGCCTTCTAATTTTTGATCCTCGGGATGCTGGGAAAAAGCCTGAATCTTATACCTTGAGATAAGAGGAAGCCTAAAATTTATCCCTGAAGGGGAAATAATTTATGTGATTATTTGCCTATATTTCTCTTGAAAAAAAAGCTGTGGCCAATTTCTTAAATCAATGTGCAGACTCCTCCCCAGCCCTGATAACACACATTGACATGAATGCTGATTTCAGTCTCTCTTACAACATTAAAATTCAACTCCATGTGCTAGTCGTATTCAGGTCGGTTTCCGATACAGGTTGGTGGTCTCAAATGCAAATGCTTCGCGCTTTGAACGGCTTTAGAGGTATACTTTAAATAAAGCACTTCCTTCTGTTTTTATGTTTAAAAAGGTATAGCAGAATAATAGCAGAATAATATTGAGCTGGTGCTTTTGCTGGCAAAATTAGCAAATGCTAACTGCTTGAAAAATTTCAATGACTGACATCACTCAACACTAATGAAAGTCAGTAATGTGTTCATGTGTGAGAGACATTTGTCACAATGCAAAAATGTTCAATTCAATTCAATTCAATTTTATTTCTATAGCGCTTTTCACAATTTGCATTGTTCCAAGGCAGCTTTACAGGGGGGAAAAAAATAGGGTAAAACACGCTACATGGTGTTTTATATAATAAATTCAATTATTCTAGTGAATAATATCTAATGTCAGCATCTCCTGGTGGTATATTTAGCATATTTTGCATTAAAGACACATCTTTTCAGCCAAGCATTCACTTAATCTAGATTTAAATTGGGCGTGTGTCTGATCCTCGAATAATATCAGGAAGGCTATTCCAGAGTTTAGGTGCTACGTATGAAAAAGCTCGACCCCTTTGGTGGATTTAGTTATTCAAGGTATTATCAAAAGTCCTGCGTTTTGAGATCTTAGAGAGCGTAATGGGTTGTAGTGTGATAGAAGCTCTGTTAGGTAGGTAGGTATGTTGTACTTTTTTGGCTCCTTGTGGGCCGCGATGGAGTTTAAAAGCCATGAAATGCATTGTAAATCCTTCTGAGGCGAGCACGACTTGACAAGGGCTCTATTTGCGTTCACGATAATAGAATGGACTTTAAGTTCCACGTGATCCCATTGAATGAACAAGCCGTGTAGCCTATTGGTTGAAAGTTGAGGTCATTTATTGTAACGGCCACTCGCTTGCCAGTATATCTGTCTCAGAATTTCTATGTTTAGGCAGAACTAAAAGACCTCAGGGGTTCCCGCAGAGTCATGTCTTTTATTGTTGTGTCTGAGCACAGTCAAGACAAGGTTGACATTTTAAAAACCTACCCGAACTTCTTTTGCAAGGAGCTGCACAAAAGTTAGCCGCAGACAAACCGAGCTGTGAGAGAACAATCAAAGATGCCCGGGCCTGTCACAATTCCGCCGACCAAACGCCGCTGAGTTGTTTTGAAAGTCCAACAGTGTGAGGAAGCCACAGGGTAGGTTGCAGCGGTACTAAACTGTGTTGTCGTTGAGACCTTGTCTTTGTTGAGGAGTGCATGTGTGGCCTTCGGCAATAAGCGGGGTTTGAAAACAAAGTTGGAAATGTGAAGTGATGGATAGAGCTGAATATAGTACACAGACAGAGGGCAAGAAAATTGATGACTTTGTTAAAAAGAGGAGAATGCCAATAATGAATATAAATTGTGTATTTGTAGTATTATTTGTGTTTTAACAGAATCATTGAACTACGTGGGATTATTTCCCACAGGTGCTTTGGACGTTTTAGCAACCATATTTATTTCAGATAAAAAAAATAGAACATTAAGTTGTCTAAAAGAAGATTACAAGAATGTTTTTAATATTTACTTGATGCTTTAATTCTATATACAGTATAATAGTGTATACACACTCTTCATTTAGAAATCAATCACATTTAGATATTCACGTTATATTCATGTTATATGAAAAAATAAAAAAGGGAACGTAAAATGTTTTATATACTGCATGATTTCACAGGTATGATTGCAGTAATTTCATGAACTCACAGGGGTCATCGGACTGATATTGTAACAATATCGGCAGATGAGGAACGATGCCACACAGGAAGTTGAAGTGAACAAGTAGTTTAATGAGTTCAAGCAAGCTGATAAATTCTCAGGTGAAACTAGGGAAAATCAAAGGAATATACAATCCATATTAATATCCACAGAGTAAACAGGCTAAAATCATCCAATATATATATATACACAGTAAACAGGAACAAGATAATACAAAGTAGAGTACCGAACAAGTCAAAATACAACTAGTGTTGTATGGGATGAGGTTCAGGTGGAGTTATGACGAGCGTCAGGTGCGGGGTAATCAATGAGGTCAGAGGGGTGCAGTGCATCATGGGAAATGTAGTCCTGGAGCTAAAAGTCCAGTGATTGTGTGCTTTGTAATCTTGACCTTTGTATTAAGCATGAGTCAACAGTCTAAATTTGCACCTGACAAGATACATTTTCTCAATAATACGTTTTGTTGATAAATGATTACAAGACTAATTTAGAACAAAGTTGAAGTTGTTTGAGAAGGGGAATTGTGAACCTTCTATGGGAAATTGAATGGAAAAAAAACTTGAAATGACCAAGGAGAAAGTGGCTAGTGAGAAGACAAATGAAGGAAAAGACAAAATCACAGAAATAAACTTTAACCTACGAGTAAATCGCAATCCTTGTTACATGCAGTTTATCACTCACGAGATGATGTCAAGATTTCTCCCCTGGCCAGTTCATAGCATTCCTATTTTAGGTTTCCCAGTCTGATGCCATCTCTACAGTCTAAGATTTTCAGAAATGGAAAGAAAATCTCATGCAGTCCTACAAAATCGCCTGCAGTACATGCAAACACACACAGAGAGCAAATGGTTCAGGCATTACACGCATGACAACAACTCTAGGGTCTTGGCAGACACAGCACTGCTTCAAACAAGACCTGTAGTTAAGCAACAGGGGTCTGAAAAAGTCCTCCTCAAAGCACTGATGCAAACAGGAGGCGAATTATACATCCAGCTTAAGAGCTTTGGTCATTTGGCAGAATTCTAGAGTAGACATATGATCATTATGCATATATTTTTTATATATATAAATAAAATATAAAGTAATGATGAAATAATGATTGGATTTGCCCCACATATTATTTTTATAGTGGTGATGATTCACAAAAATTTTGATTAATTTGCAAAAATATAAAAAAAACAAAGCACAAGATTGGCTTGTATCAAAAAATAATTTGCAATGCAATATAACAATGAAATAAAACTCTTTTAAACAAGGTAGAGTTCATATGCACACAGGCTCAAATGTAGTGTGGACATAGTCCTGCTTTTTCTTCTGTCATTGTAAATAATGTAAGAAATATACTGTATGTGATGGGATATAAAAGGATCCGAAAAGAGAGACAGACAGAGAGAGAGAGAGAGAGAGAGAGAGAGAGAGAGAGAGAGAGAGAGAGAGAGAGAGAGAGAGAGAGAGAGAGAGTGAGAGAGAGATGACGCTCTGTCTTTTATTGGCACTTTAGAAGAGATTATTGATGAATGTGCACCCCAGGCTTCCTCTTTAAGAATCATTCTCTGTTGAAAATGTCGTGGAATAGAACAAAAAAAATCAATAGTGAATTATTACAGAGGACCAACAAGAACTGGCCAGAGTAGATATCTCTTCTGTGATACAAACCTGAAATATTTTTTCAGTGACTGCTGAGAAAGAGAAAGGTGGGACACAAACACACAAAACACTCGTACGGACACACGCACGTACAGACACACGGGGTTTCCATGTTTTGTTGGGACATTCCATAAACAATAAATGATTTGTATACTGTACAAACTGTATATTCTCCAAACCCTCACTCTACTCGTAAACCTTACCCTTACACAAACCTTTCTGCAGTTTAAAATTTTCACATAAACATACGTTTTTTTGGTTAAGCGGTTTTCCTCATGGAAGCAAAAAATGTCCACACAAACACAAGATTCGCTAGTAGCCAATTATTATCTTACTACCATACTGTACAGCCCTTACACATCATAAAATAAGTGTCCTGGTTTTAGTTAATTAATCAAAGTACCATCAGCTTAATTGTAAACTCATCAGATGTCCTTAAGCAAACTGATTTAAATGGACTGAGGCACATTTTATTTGGTTCATTCACCTTTTCACTGAAAGCTTTGTTTTGATGATCTCCTATTTTGCTTGTATTCTCAGGCACATAATGTACATTTAAAACCACTCCAATACTTTTCAGTTGGAGAATTAGCATTGTCACTTTCAGAAAATTAATGTGGGCAAAAGATTATTTAAAAGAAAATCTGCTAACCATATCTATAGAGCATGGTGAGGCGATAGCGTCACAGGGCAGACGACTCACGGTACTGAGAATCATTTAATTTAAATTATCAACAATAACAGATAAACTGCAAAAATCTATTAATTACATCAAATAAAGATAGTGCTGTTTAATTAATATGTAAATACGTTTGTGGTCAGGGTATTAATTGTCTTTATGGAGGTAGAGTGCTTAAAGGTGCCTTAAGAAATGTTGCCGCAAAAGCTAAAGACTGTCATGTGTTAGACTGATATAGCATTTTAGCCATATACGAGAAAATGCTTCAATTTAGGGCCAAACTACAGGATAAACCCTGCTACACTAGCAGGAAGTCTAAAGTTGAGTGGATATTGTGGTGGTGTTAGACTAGATTTTCTGGAAATCACAAATGGAGGACTGGGGCTCTGAAATGTGCTTAATGGAAGATTTGGAGGATTAGGCTTAGCCATTGTACATCCTGGGTCCATGGCTTCATAAACCTATTATTGATACCCTGACTGTATGTGGCCATCTCTGAAAATAGATGGTTAAATACAGGAGTTATTGCTAACCAGAAAGGTCAAACTAGGACACGTTCAAGGACTTGTATTCAATTGATATTTAGTTTAGCATTGATGGACAATTTTGACAAAACAGTATAAGATTCTGTGACTTGTTGTCCTCTTTGTTGTTTATTTTAATAATATTTATTTATAATTACATTTATAATTAAATCTTTAATCAAATTCAGACAAAAATATTTTCAATGTTTTTTTTTACCTTTAACTTAAAATATAAAAGTCCATAACTGGTTCTTTGGATACATCACATCAAAAGTTTTGTGTTTTTAGTAGAGATTCAGTGATACAAAAATGTTCCGCCGAAACCGGCAGCCGTTTTTTTTCAGTGATATCTGATTTCCAATAAAAAATTAATAGTTCTTAACTTCCTGAATGTTATCAAGTCATACATTTTCGCAATTTTATATGTCGATACAGATTATTGGCAGATATATCAGTGTATCTCTAGTTTTAGTAAATGTATATTTTGTTGAATATTGTTTTGAATTTAATTTTTGTTTTATTTTTTATTTTGTTGACAATGTCACAGGCCTGGTTGCAATACCAAAACTGTTTTTAGCTTATTATTCACCTTATGTTCTAAGTTCTGAAGAAACAGAGAAAGACAAATGCTATCTCACACAGGCATTCATTTTCAGCATAGCTTACATCAGCAATCAGAAGTGACAGATGTAGCACTCAGCTTAAAGAACACCCACCGACAATGACACATGGACTCAATAACAAACCTAATAAACTGTCAGAATGAATGCAGCTTGAAAATAATGCAGTTACATCAAAAGGATGATGTTTATTCACATAATACATCAAAATCTCATGCAATCCCTCACTGAATGTCTTTTTGTCTCAATTTAAAGAGAAAGGTTTTGACGGGATACAACTGTAAAAGTTGACACCTTAAAATTGGGCATGTGCATCTAAAGCTTCCAGACTTACAGTAGCATCTGTGTTTTTGTTGGAGGTGAGAGCTCCGGGTTTGGCGATGTGATGCGTTGAACCTCTGCTGGTGGATTATGTATCTTCAACATTATGAAAAGGTATATTTATGTAAATTTGACTGTCAGATATTGAATATTTTCAAAGTCACTGTACATGGTGAAAAAAAGATTTCGGCCCTTGACGTATATTGGAATATGAGACTCTGACAGTAATTGAACTTTTCAGAAATTTATGTCATTAAACATCAATCTCAACTTCAACAGCTGTCAGAAGTGCAGCCATGTTTTATGGCATAAAACCTATACTGGCATTGCACCCATAGTCTGTCATGATCATGTCCCTTTTGTCCAGAGTTTCCTAGTTTTGTGGACAGGGTCATGATAGTGCCACATCTTGTGTGTGTGTTATGTCTTGTGTAGAGACACGTGGCTGTTTGTTATGACATTGCGCCACATGTCTTGTCTCATGCTTTGGCCCCGCCCCTTGTTTCCCCGTCATTGTTCCCATTAGTGTTTCATTCCCCTCATCTGCCCTGTGCAATCTTCCCGTAAATGTTGCATTCCCCTCACCTGCCCCGTGGAATCTTCCTGTTAGCTTTTGATTTCTTACCTGCCCTTGTTAACTTCCCTCGTTAGTGTTCCCTGTATGTAGCCCCAGTTTGTTCTTGTACCTTGTCGGTTTGATCTTCGTACCATGTTCATGTTAGTCCCATGTTAGACTGCGGAAGAGCAAAATGATTATTATTCCTGGAAGTTCCTCAGGAGACATATTCCTCCTCTGTCCATCATCCTGCTTTCATTCTGTAGCTGATGAGCAGTGGTGTCGTTGAGATGTTTAGTGCAGCCCCAACATGGCCAAGAGGAAGCTGGTGAAAGACACAGTCTGACATAAACGTAGAGAACAGATGCACTTCCTGGCTCTGGAGACAGAAGATCAAGACAGAAAGGATGAGAGGATGCACTGAGAATGACTTCATAGCTACCCAGTTTAAATTATGTTATTAGTCTTACAACAAGAGTTTACTTTAAGGTACCGTTACTGCTGTGATAGTGTTCATGAACCAAATAGTATAGATACAACAGTCAAATATGTATAAAACATAAGATCAGTCATTTGTAGCTGACTCTATAAAGAATAAAATGTTAACCATTTATTGAATCTCATGTATCCCCAAACCCAACCTCTTCATGAGAAGATGTATCAATTTTCAATAATTTTCAAAAATTTTCAATAATTCATTTTCAAAATTCCCATCGATTCTGATTCTGCTTTGCAGGTGTGGCTCCTTTGGATCGCGAGGCTGTGCCACACTACTGGCTGACAGTTTATGCAAAAGATTTGAGCACTATACCCCTGGTATCCTGGACTTAGGTCTAATAACTGCATGCCGGCTATTGTACCTCAACAAAATATGAGCAAAATAATACATGACAGCGTCTCAATTTACTGCTGAATGTCATTATGGTCATTTATTTTCAATAATTTTCAAAAAATTTCAAAACATTTAAAAAATTATAATTTTCATTCACGATTCAAACAATGTGAATGATTCCGTCAATAGAGAAGCAGATTTCATTCAAATGTACGAATAAAATTGTTGCCACCGCGTAAAATAGTTACAAATTGCCATGACATTGTGTTGGCCAAAGTTTCATTAATTTTTTTTTAATAATGATATCCTGCATTATATTAGCGACTGAAAATGTAATAGAATAATTTGGACAAGGACACAATAAAATAATCCACAGCATTAATGCACTAAAAAGACCTTCAATGCAAAGTTGCAATTAAAAAGTAGAGGAGATCATTTCAATAGGCAGAATCTCAGAAAGGGATTGTGAGGGTTTTGCTGTGTCATTCACTGAGTGGCAAACTTTTATCTCTTAATTTGTTTACCAGGCTTGTCTATGTATGCTTCCACAATGAGCCGGTTAGAGGTTGTGCAGAAGGGAAACACGCCAGCATAAATGTATCCCCTGTCAACGTTTGTTTATTATGTGGTAATTGATGAGTCTAGTTGCAGCACATTGGCTGTGTCAGTTAAGCACATTCAACAACATTTACTCCGGATTCTAAAAGTTTATGCAGCGGCATAACAAAAAGTTTACACAGCACGGCAAACAAATAGTGATGTCCAACGATGCGTTACAATAGATATTGATAGGAGAATAATGCTATCCTAATGAGCTCCTGTATAGCACAACTGCAGATCTGGACGCTAGCAACAAGGTCATGGTAAAAAATTAATTCACTGTAAGTCTGTTTACATAAAAGCTGGTATTACACAATACCTCACAATTATAAATACAAAAATAATTGTAACACAATTATTATTGTTAAGCAAAGTGAGGTCTAGAGTGATGCCCCTGAACATATGAAGCCCCGGAGTACACGGCATTTGATCATCCTCACCTCGTATTAATAAATGTCACGGGATTTAACATGTCAACGAAGAGAGAAAAAGTTTACATGAATAATAATTAACATATATATTTTAGAGAACTTCACTTACTGTATGTCATTAAAACATGTTGAAAGAAGAAATAGTTTAACAGGGGCACTTTGTTGTTGCAGGGGAGGTTCACGATTAAAAGAAAACACAATGTGTTTTCCATTAAAAAATAAACGACATAATCTTGCATAATCTTAAATTTAACACCAAAGATAAAAAATAACAACACAAAGCAAGTAGTAACACCTCTTAACAGCAACAACAGATGCACTTTTTTTAAAAAATTTGTTGTTTTCATTAATTTATTACTACATTTTTTTTATTTGTATTTTTTTTCCAAAAAAGAACTGGGACAGTTCAACTAAACATGATCAACTTGTTAAGCTTCACAACACAATATCACAACCTTATTAAGAACAATTCAGGGCCCTTAAGAAATGTCATTTCATGCAACATAAAGTTAACAAACAGTGCTTTCACAGATCACAGGTTTCTATGGTACATTCAACTTTCTACAGTTCATTAACATTACAATCACAAAGGTATATACAATAGTTGTGAAAGGCAACTTTACAGCGTGATTTATCAAGGTAGGAATCCATCTGTATACATTTCAATAGCTGTAAGTTTTCACCCATGTGTTTTGTTCAAAGGTCAGCCAGCATTATTAAGTCATACTACTGACGTTGAGCAAAATAACTGTATCAGTTCAGAGTTTTACCAATATAAACAAATTAGAGACATTTGAAAAGATATAGTCCACTTCCAAAATTCAGCTATTTTGAAATGCATGACTGCCTCACAGATAATTATGTGACTGGTTATGAAAGTAAAACAAAGTATTTTGTAAGATGTTTCAATTGCATTTGGTTTATCTCTGCACTTGCAATACTTTAATATGTTTCTACATGTTTAAAAGGCATTTTATTCAATGACATTTTCACATTTGTTAGCAATTCACGCCAATGCTTTGTGCAAGCAGTGGATAAAATACCTTCTAAAACCCATATTCTTTGAAGAACTTGTGTCTTATTGAGCCAGTAAAACTGACAGCGTAAATGAGAGGTCACTAAACTAAAGAAAGTCTTTTACTCAGAGTAACTGAGCAGAAGATAAAGAAAAGTAGACAGATAAGATATGAATGCCAGTGATGGATGTGGAAAATTGCTTTTGTTATCTTTTGAAGTGTTATTTCTGCAGGTCAGAATAAAGTGAAAAGTACTTTAGTGTTGTTTTATGTGGAAGAAATCAAAACATACTGTTCTTACCTTTTTGCTTATTCATTCAGTCATAGTAATTTGCTCCCGTTATTATTAGAAATAATAGTTTCTATATTCAAGTGATTGTTCACCCAAAAACAAAACTATTATCATAATTTATCATCACCATGTTATTCAACTTTTGTAGAACACAAAAAAAGATATTGTGAGAAATGTCTCAGTGGACACAATAGAACACAACGTTGTTGGGGCATCAACATATTTTAAAACATCTTAGTTTGTATTATACAACTTTGGAATGACATCATAAGTAAGCAACCCCAGAGGGGAATTTAATACTACAAGAAGTGCAAAAGGGTCCACAACGTGCTATTCCAGGGTGCCCGTGCCCGTGCCCGTGCGGGCTTCAATCACTTGACTCTGTGGGTAAAACAGACAGCATTAGTTTCTTGGTGAACGAGCCCAGAGTGGTGTGTTTGTGAGGGTTTTATGCCCGGCAGCTAATCAGCAACAGGTGTGGGCGATCAGCATTAGCTGCCGGGTCGTTTTCCAGGTGACGCTGATCCTGGATCTGTACCCTCCACCACACTTGGTATTCAAGAAACCTGTCACAAGTTCTAAATAGTGTTGATATTTGACAACTCAAACAACATTCATAAGTGGTCAAAGGTGATGCATTTCAGTACAGCATCTCACCTGAGACTTGACCACGGATTACCTGAGATGAATCCTTATATTAAATGTAAACAAAGACAAGGTCAAGTCGACTAGTGCACATGTACAATGATTCTTCAATACCATCTGACACCCATGTGCCTTACTGGCTTTACCCATCCCTTCAGATCAGGACAGGAGTGATGCTTTTTTCTTCACTCATCTTTCTCCCTAAAGGATTTGGTTTATGACATTGTGTCTGGTGCCTATGACTTCAGCACTGGGCCCTGAGGGGTAGAAGACCATCTGCTGCGGTGTCATTTTGACTTCTTCCTGCTGCTGGCATCTATCTGATGCTTTGTTGTTTTGCACTTTTGAAGGAATCAGTTGTTGGTGCTGTTTTTGGTCTGATGTGTTTAATTGAGGGGAATAATACGTATGATCTAAAATGTGTGTGGCACTTTTATATTAAACCGTATAAGGTTGGTTTAGGGGTGTCACAAAATACCGGTATTGACTGTAACTGTGATAATTATATAAAAAAAGATCATTGATATTGTGTTAATCCCATGATTGGCGGAATAATCACGTATTATAAAAATGAAGAAATACTGGAAGAAAGAAGTGTCCAGGATAATATTGTAGCCAAGTCTCCCTTTGCTTTCTTGAACTCTTATTTGTTAATTGTGTGGCTTTTCTTTGGCCAGTTAGACTGATAGCTTTATTTATTTATTAGAGATTGTGATAATACTGTTACGGGGAATTGTTTCACGATAACCATGTAGTAAATTTCAGATATTCTAAGAGCCTTAGTGTGCGTCATGAAATTTTCCTTAAGGAATTTAATGCAAAGAAACTCTTAAAATATCATTATTATTTTCATAAAAGTAGCAGGAGAATATTAAGAATTTATAGTGTTTCTCCCTGACTCTTGTCTTTCTTTCATGCTGTATATACATATAGTATATAGACATTTGAAAGGGTGAAATATTCAAATCTAAATGGAAAAAATGGTCTGAATGCAAGTCACTGTTGGAGACCATTTCCATTTTTCCATTTTTTTACCTGCTCTGATATGTTCTAGTGAAATTACACATTTTATCCAGAGAGAGAGAGTGTAAAAAAGCTCAAACTGTTCTAATGGCCTAAAACCTCTCCCCATGAAGGAAGGTGTTGCTCCGCTCTTTTTTCCATTAGGGAGCTAGACGATTCCCATGTTTCCACTTAAGAGATGTGCTTTAAATGTCATGTTCTTTCTTGTACCCCTATTCCCCCCACGTGAAGATCAAAACATGTTCAATTCAGTCATGAGGAACGCAATAAATAATACAAGGGGACTGGGAACCGTTATTAGAAGAGGTACTGGTGTTTTGCCCGGGGTGAAATGTTTGGCCATAAAGGTTATTCCTTGTATGTAGTGAGGAAAAACAGAGAAGATAATATTCAAAATTGATCCAAGTACTTCATGTAAAGTGATTTTCTCAACGCTGGAGTTTCGGCACATAGCAGATTAACGTTGCAGGGATAATAGCCTCGTAACGTTGCTGTTGGTAATACCATTATAGGCTCATAAAATGACGCTCAATAAGCAAGAGAAGACTAGGAAGTCTTTAGTGAAGATGTTGTGAGATTTAAATGACAATTAAATCAGTGTGTTACGTTTAAAGCAGATTAATCATTCTTAATCATGTGCAATTTTAGCATGCACAAAAATATGCCGGTTGATTTACTCTGGTAATGATGCATTGTATTTTCAGCACTGCTCCTGATTCCGCATCTTTCACTGTACAGTGAATAGCCTGCAATCTATAATGAAAACATATCCCTCTTCCGTTGCTTTAGCAGTGAATCTGTCTGCTCGCTTTTGATCTTCCTGTAAAAGTCTCCAGCATTGGAAACGGCTGATTTTGAACAAATAACTTTTTCATTTAATTCTCCCACACTGACAATGATTCTAAAGCAGTAGTCAAGGCAACATGGAGTAAAAGGAGAGGCAGATAGAGACACGGCAGCTCACAGGCATGAGAATTTAAACTCCAGCACAGATCTGTCTAAATTCCAGCTCATTATCCACCACTAGAAGGCCCATGTAGGAGGAAGAGGCATGGACTTCTGGGAGGAAGATGGGAAATGGAGGTAAGGGGGTAGAGATACTTTGGCCTGACAAAGCTGAAGTACGGTTTGTAATTGTTTTCACAGCCTAGAGGAGGATTATGTCATTTCCAAGAGCTAGAATGATGACATTGCAATAGTTAGGTGCACAGTGGATGTTTATGTGATTAGGTGGACCAGGCTGAAGAGAAACGGGGGGAATCAATTCATCAACACAGGGAGAGGATTTAGTATCTCGGTCACATTCTGCTTCCTAGGCAAGTATTGCTATTACTGTTGGTCAGAGGATTAAGTATTTGAACATACCTTAACCCTATGTATTAACCTTTGTCCTCGTTCTGGTAGAGTATGACATTACAACACCAAGGTCATAGGTTTGATGTCCGTTGAATGCCTGTAAGAATAAAACAGTAGCTTGAAAGCAATGTGTCCTATTGAAAAAGTGTCTAATAAACATGTTTAAAAAAAAAAATTATTTGATAAGAATGTTGTTTCAGAAGCAGTACACATTTTTAAAGGTGGCCGTGCGCTGCTGTTTCTTGGTACACAAAAACGACAGACTTATAAAGAGTTTCTGTTCATGGCCTTTTCTCTCCTGACTCAAGAAAATAAAATGGGTCAATAAAGTCCCATGCTTTTATTTCTGTCTGCCAGGTGGTGAGATTAATTAGCCTGAAAAATGAACTACGTTGTATCATCCCTTAGTTTGGAAAACTGCAGGGGGCTATGTAAATATTGTCGGCAACAAGATGACTCCTCCAAGACTGTAAAGCTTTCTTGTTAGTGCTCAACATTAGCTTTGCCGCAGCCGATGTCTTGTCAGATGTCTTGTCTAAAAGCTTTTGATGGTGTTAAAACGCCAAATCATTTCAATCTTTTATTCCTCTCATGTAACCATTATATTCCAGGAGACTCTACCATAAGACGTACTGTTCTGTGCTGGCCCCATTTACAGTCCTTTTATGTTCCCCCTCCCCATTTAGATGTCCTGATTTCACACCTGCTGTTTTCTTACATGCTGCATCAAATGCTGAAGATGTTGTCAAAAGCGCCGGAGAATCTTCTTTCCTGTGAGAATCCTATTGCATTGCGGCTGAGGACTAATGTGATGAATCTGAGGAGAAGGGATTAATCTGACAAAGAGTCTTGATTGTTTTCTGTCAAATCGTATTGGTTCTTTTCAGCAGTAAAATTTGTGGCCTCAGTTTGACATGCTTCAGGCATGAGAGATCTTACTGATGCTGTTTGTACACTGTATAAATATGTTTTAGAAGGCAAAGCACGTTGAGTGCCCTTAGAAAGATAGTTCACAAAATAATGAAAATTATTTCACCAAATTCGCCATAAAGTGAATGCAGTAGTTTCTTCACTAGTAGTTGTGAGATGGAAACATTATGGCTTAAGTCTGTAGACGTCACTGCTTGACTTTCAAATATTGGGTTTATGAAAGGAAAAACTGTGCATGTTAATTGACAAGACTATTTAAAGATGTTGTAAAAATGTAAAGATTTCTAAACGACTGTCCCCCAAGATTGCTCGTGACACTTTTCCAGTTACGCCAGCTTTGTTGAGGATTGTTGAGCTTCCGTGCCGTTCACCCGCAGGGGGTAGTGTCATGTATAATGACAACTTGGTTAAATCTGTCTAAGGCAGTAGGATTTAATAGAAGCCAACCAGTGGATCATCATGACACACTTCACACACTCCTGTAATGGAGAGGAGCAGGGAGGTGACAGTGGAGTCTCTCTACAATGCAATCAGGCCTCCATTTGGCCCCGAGGGGCCCGGGGGTTTGTTGATTCTGTCTGTTTTTCCCTGTGATGTATGTACCGTGAGGTGCAACACCCCACAGGACAGTGTTCCAGGACCTGCTGAAATGCTTGATTGTGAAGCTGGAAGGCAAAAGGGAAGCCATTTCATGGCTCTCATGCTCGGATGTGAAAGTAATACTGAGGTGCACTGGGCCACTCTGGACAGCAGGATTTCTCTGACTGAACCTATTGCACGAAATTATTTCACTGACTTCGAGCATGTGCGGGATAAAAAGATTAAACGTCGCAACCGCATAGATGGTTGATGCATACCAAAGAGCTAAATTAATTTATATGGATGGCCGACGTGTGAACCCGGGATGGCATAAAAGTGTGAGCGGCGATACATCTGGACATGAGCCAAACCTCAGAGACAAGAGGGTCTCACTCAAGGGACCAGAGGCCTTTTTGAAAGTTGTTTCAGCGGAGTGACATTGAAATGTCGTTCTGGCCGTTTTCCCTACCCACGATGTTGAATATGCCATTACTGTGGCTTTGTTCTTGACGGGCACTTTCACTACAAAGGTAGGAAGCCGGACGCATTAGGAGTTTTGATGAAGTGAAGGCAAGCGCCGGGGCATCCTGGGTGCAGTCCAGTGTTTCCCAACCAGGGCTACTGGGAAGGATTTTGATCTCGCTTTGATTAAATTCATAAAAGAAATGATGACTAAATTAAAAAGCACATACATACCACATTAATCTCTGGCTCTATTCGCTTCGTCACAGTAATGGAATGAGAGATGAGATTGCACGTGAACTGTCAAAACCTGTGAAAGACAAACAAGCTCATGTATCTCATTAAAAGAATAATAAAATACATTTTAACCCACAGTAAACATTGTTTTTAGTTTCAAAGTGAACGTTTGTAATAATAGACACATGAATAATATTGATATACAGTGTAGAAGTTAATATAATGAGTTTCATTATAAACAATAAAGGGGCAATAATGTGTACGCACTTAAAGGGATAGTGCAACTAGAATTTTAAATTAATTCATTATTTTATCACCCTCATGTCATTTGAAACTTTTATGACTTTCTTTCTACTATAGAATCAAACAACATTGGCCCCCGTCGACTTCCATTGTGTGGTCACAAAAGCATTTCTCAAAATTTCATCTTTTGTGTTCAACAGAATTGGATGTGACAGGTGGGATGGGACCCCTTTTTGGAAGAAATTAAGAAATGCTTGCGGAAGATGGGTATTGTTTAAGGGCCACTAACATCTAAAAGTCATGGAAAATGCAGGATGCACCGCTATCTCCCGTTTCTCGCACTCTAGTTATTTTGCAGCAGACATATAGTCGTGACCCGAATGAAATGCGTGCATCATCCACGTTCGCATCGCGTCCTGGTGCATCGAGTGTCGAAGCACAAACACGCGTAAACCAATGAACAAAAAAATGTTTAGTCATAGGAATAAACGTTTTTTTAAGTGTAATGCACTGCAACAACCACGTGAACGTCTCCATATGACAGGTTGGGAACCACATACTGTGAGAGCGGAGTCAAAAATGGAGTAGGCAATGGACGGACCGCCCACGATATGATAAATATTTCAAGCAAGTTATTACAGAAACAATTTAAAGGCTTAATTGTTTTTGTCCCTACCACTTTTCAAAAAGTTACGCCACTGTGTAGGCCTACTATGGTGATAGAATTTTAAAAAATGCATTGAAGTATAACATAAATACCAAAATAAATTAATTTTCAGTCACCACCAACTGCTGCACCTTAGTATGAACACAGCTCTTTCTGGTAAAGTTAAACACATTACATTCCGTCATTGGAAAACTCCTGCCTAATCTGCCCAAGCCCAATTCCTTTTCTTCATGAAGACAAAGTAGAGCAAGAGAGGGGAGGTGGGGTTCAGATGATGAAATGAAAAGTTGTTTGGGTTAGTATGCACAATGGAATTCAGGGTGCTTTGTATTGACCAGATAGGGAAGAGGCCAGAGGCAAGTTCTGCGGTGAGATTAACATTCAGCCATCCGTCCTCTAAAACTGCTTTGCTTTTAATTCTGGCACTTGAACAGGCAAGATTTTAGCAGTCAAAGGGATACTTTATCCAAAATTCGGTCATCATTTACTGAATTTTAAATTCAGGGATCAATTACGCCTTTAAATATGGAATGTGTTGTGCAGGCTGACAATACGATTCATTCGAGCTTGTTTACTAAAGATCAAAAGGGATCAGTCTGTGAGATGTGTGCTGAAGCAGTAAGCAGTGTGAATATTGTGTGTTTGTGTCACATTGACCTACCCGGAACATCTCTGCATCACGCCACTTGCCTAATGAGGTTTTTGACAATGGCCAGCTGTTCCTAGAGAGGTGAAGAGGGTATCCTCTCCAGAAAAAGTCACACTTGCCCACTTTGTGCCAGCTTACCACAGACTAATTGACATCTGCCCGAATATCTCCTCACAAAAGCTGTAGGGGGAAAACCATGCAGAAACCAATTAAAATCCGTTCAATGGGTGCTTTTCTTCACATACACAAAGAGACTCCAGCTGTATATGACGTGTGTTTTTCTGTTTTAGCCCCCGCAAAGCTTGTTTTATGCCAGCGATTTTTACCAGTCGGCTCGGCGAACCAGTTATTACAGGCTCTGTATGAAGGCTAAGCGTGACCCTATTTGAAGGTCAACGCCACCGGCTGCGCCAGTGTACTACATCAGTACACCGCACACCTCTTTCCATTAGACTGCAGGTGCTCTTCAGGTACCCCTTAAACACTAAACACACACACATAACATAGTTCCACATTGCTTGAAAAGTGTAAGTTGTAACCCTGCAGCTCACATGCACACCACGTCCTCAGAGCTGTTTAAAATACAGTCATCTCTCAAATCCGCCTTCCCACTAATACACTCACCACTTATAAACACACATACGGGTCGCCGCAATGACAGACTGAGGCCTTGCAACCTCGGGTCTGTGTTTCTCTGAGATATAGCGGAGGGTTGGTTCCCTCGTGGAGGACTATAATAAGTGTCAGTTTTGGTCACAGATGGGGTCAGGGCTTTATTTTGAGATGAAAAAGAGGGAAATGTAGGGCCAGAGGTCGCTTTGTAGGTCAAATGGCACACAGCAAAAATGCCAGTTTCAACACACTGGATTATGAACTGGTATTCTGGTTTTTGAGGTACGGAAACTAGGAATCGATAAACTATGTTTAGCTGGATAATTTGTCATCTGGATTGGCTGCGATTTTGGTATAGAATACCCACTTTTGATTCTCAATGAATATGTTTTTTACCCAACACATTTTACTTCTGTAATGTGAAATATTTCTGTGAAATGTCTAGTCTTCCAATGAAAACTTGTCATGTTGAGGTCACATATGTCGGTAACCATTGACTTTTATTGTGTGGACACAAAACTATTGCAAGTCAATATAGGTACTGCCATTGTTTGGTTACCAACATTCTTCAAAATATATTCTTTTGTATTCTGCTGAAGAAAGCAGGTAATAAAAGTTTGAAATGACAAGAGGATGAGTACATAATGATAGAATTTTCATTTGTGGGTGAACTATCACTTTAAGTAGAGCATACATGGTATTTTAATGTTATACTCTGGACTTCCATAGCTTAGAGTCAAACGTCTTTTACCGGCCTATGATGTTTAGACACATTCACTAATGGAATACCTAGAAACACTTATACAATGGCCTCCGTAACCACAAACTTTTGCATGATGCACCATCCACGCCGCAAGGTTTCAGTAGTCCAGCACAATTACAGTTAGCGCACTTTTGAAGGATGCAGTATATTTCAAATTACATTTTAAATGTCAGTACATCTCCTTTCGCTTTCTTTTATCATCCCACACATCGCTCTAATGTGCTCATGAATCTTATATTCATAGATTCGCTGAGTCTGTGCTTAGAACGAAAACGTAAAATTAAAAAGCTGTCAACGGGTGAGATGAACGATAAATCTATTCATACCATCACCCAGACCATTAGGCGTACTATAATGTTATACTGTATGTCACTGGTGTGTGCAGGAGGCATCTGTCATGAAAACGTGAGAAGAAACAAAAAAGAGAATGCACTGATATGTCCGAGATCTGGCTGAAAATGTCAGTTTCCACAGAATGTGGAAATGTGAAAATGACTCCACTTCTCTGAGAACAGGAATTAACCTTTAAATGGTCTACAACATGTTCTCACACAAATGACTCCCATCACTTTTCTGGGAACCGGTAGAGTTAACCTTTGAATATTCTTCAAGATGTTCGCACCTAGTTATGACCGCTGCTTTGCATGTATTACCAGAATCGCACAAATATGTGTGCACTCCCACACGGATACATTCTCTCTCTTATATTCTCTTCTTCAATCGGCTGACCAAATCAATTAGAATATCAATGCTAATGATCACATCATAGAGCAAATGAGTTAGTCATCAAACACTTCAATGCGCACTGAGCTGTGCTTTCTTTCTCTCGCTCACAAAACGCACTCCCACACGAGAACATGCGCACACAAACAGGCTGCATCTTGTTCATGTCCTCCTTTTCATCTGCCTCCACCGTTGCCCCTTCTTTTACTAACGCACAACGTATACCAACGGCGCTACTGCGATAGAAACCGTGGCCCGAAAACTCAAATCATCCACGCTTCATGCTCACAGGCAGTTCAAACTCTCTCCTAACTCATTAAAGCCGAATTGGGATTATTTACATGCAGCTGGGAGACACGGTAAACGCGATTAGGTTGGACAAATACCAGGGTCAATATATCGCAGACTTTCCAATTAATAAAACATACCATTCGATATGACGGCATACAGCTAACTGCAGAAGAGAGGCAGACAGCCAGCCAGAGCATAATTGGCAAGACAAAGAAACAAGACCCCTACTGCTTTGCTCCGACATGCCTGTCACAGTAAAGCCGACCCTCTACTGCAGTACATGCCAGCTCGAAAGAGAATCGACGAATTGAAATACTTGTAGAAACCAAAAAGTGAAAGATAAAGAGGAAACGTGTGAAAAATGAGAGAAAGGGATGAGAAAAGCGAGGCAGAGATAAAAGCCTGCCGTTTTAAAGGAAAACAGTCGAGAGGAAAACAGTTCTCAGCCCTCAAACATACACACACATATCTACATATTCTTTGCAGCTTTTCACTTTATCACAAAGCTTTCTCTTGCCCCACGCTAAAATTAGCTGGTGTTGACGAGAGCCCCATTGCATGGTGATAAAACGGATGAATAATGCAAGGGCATATTGCACAGATGAGAGAAATAAACATGAGAGCGAGAGGGGAAGAAGGAGAAGATACCCAAGTGCGCAGCGGCTAGATAGTAGTGTGTGTTTGAAAGCATGGGTTTCTCAGTTTAAACATGTATGTTTTAGATAAGTGTTGAGAAAGCTTCTTTGAAATTGTAGCTTTGAAGCTACAAGCTTCTCATAAGTTGTAGTAGTTCAACCAGAGTACAACTAAACCAATTCGTAATTATTTTTACGAGGTGGCTAAAGCGACGGTCACTCAAGAATTTCAGGATGTTACATTTCGACGCAGAACCTCGCGTGTATGGGTAGCAAACATAGCATCCAGTGAATAAAAAAAGTTTGGTATTTTTTATTTACACATTGTGTATTCTGAGGTATTTTGTTTTCGTTGTTTTAAAGCTGTATTGTACAAAATTGGATTGTGTTATATAAGCATGTCCTCCAACTGAAAATGTCAAGCAGTGGCAAATCCATCTACTGTTCACGTGTCCTCACATGATACAAATTCGCAGGTTCACAAAACTTGGAACGCAGCGAAATGCAAAACTTTTCTGCAGAAGCTTGCGTTACCAGTCTGTCGCATGCATATGAATGGAAGTCTGTGGAGTAAAAATCTATTGTGACCACGCCTTTATTCGTATGAATTCTTACGATCTTGTTCAGGCGTTTAAGTGCGATTAGCTTTTCTGCCAGTGATGTTAAGTTAAGTGGTGGGGCTTCAGTATTATTTTTTTCTAATAATTCACAATGAATCACATCGATCAAATTCATATGAATTAGCTTCCTCGTAAAATACATACTATTTCCCATGAGACTAGGTCGGTATAACTACTCTTTTATTAAAGTATCTTGCAAAAATAGTTAACTGGAGCAATATATTTGACCTGCAACCAGAATTTTACTGTGTCTGGCAGAAAACGATGATCGGCTTAAAACAACATCTATTTACACTAAACACCACCAATCAAACTCAATAACACCATGACTGAGTAGATAAAAGGGATAAAGAATTTTTTGAAATAATAGGCCTAGGTGCATATTGTGCAGGGATGCAAATCAGTAAATGAACAGTAAAATGGTTTTTAAGCATTCAAGTATAAACCATTAACTATTCACAATTCTTGGACATTTTACATAAACCTAACACAATATTGCCTCAATTTTTGTATAATATAATATGATCAAAAAAAATAAATAAAAAAAAAATATATATATATGTGATATGATATTGCTGAACTATTCCACCGGATAAAAAATAATGAGATGGGCCCAGGAACATAAACATTTAAGTATGTCATTGCTATTAAAATGGCTGTCCCGTCTTAATGAGGAAGCAGAAACAAACATGAGAGTGAGGCAGAGAGGAGACACATGAGCAGGCACATGAGGAGCACTGCACTAAAAAACAGCAGAGGACACAAGTGAGAGTGTGTGTGTGTGTGTGTGCGTGCGTGCGTGTGATTGTGTAAGTGCGTGTGTGTGTGTGTCCGTGTGTGCGAGCGTGTGTGTGAGAGGGAGAGCGAGAGAGAGAAAATCAAGTCCATACACCAGACATTTGAAAGTCTGTCAAAGGATGAGAAACTGTTGTATCTGTTAGGAGAACCCAAGAACTGCCATGGGTTAGCTGCACAATATATGTCTGCCTATTACATCAAAAGAGAAAACAATGAATCTGTCCTGACCTGATGTTTCCAATATACTGTATGTACAGTACAAACACTATTTTATTATTTCCCTTTATTCTGCTATATTCTGCTTAAAGATATTTAAATATATATTTTGCTTTTGAAAATCTTTGTTTAACCAATACTTTATTTCTGTTCTTATATATCGACATATATTACAAACCACTTCAAGTTGCACTACAGACACACTTTTACAAGATTTGATTTTATTATTATCTTTCTTTTCGTTTGTTTACATCCTTGCCCTATTTGTACGCAGTTCAGCTGCAAATGCTGTGTCAATACGAATGTACATTTTGTCATGCCAATAAAGCACACTTAAATTGAAAGTGAAATTGAGAGAGAGATGATGATAGCGTTCAACTGGGAACTACTGCAGATGAGACAAGCTAGCTGCAGTACGAGTGTGGGTGGAAGTGTCAGTGCCTAAATGACTCCCGTCGTCTCCCTCACGGTTCACCCCTACCTCCCTTTTTTCCTCTTACACAGGTTTACACAACCCATCAATGCATTTGCGCATTTAATGGCCAAAGAGAAATCAAGAAAACTCTATAGGTGACATGTGACATGTTATATGTAAACATCACTACATATAATTTACATTTAGATGTAACAGACACTTTTATCCAAAGCAACCTACAAACGAGGAATTCTTAATGCAGCTGAAGATTCAAAGTTGGTTATTCAATTAATTTAATTAAAAATATAATAAATAAACTGAAGGAGTCTTTAATGATGATTAACTGCATGCACAGATCACTTCTTGAACTATGTCTATACTGATTTTTACCGCCAAGCAGAGGCCAGATGAAGACAACTCTGTTAGAAATTCTTCAACTTGGCATGACTTTGAAATACATAGTTTGAAAGTATCTTCTTTATAGAAAACTCTCAATGGTCGAGAAACGAAACCTCTTCGGCAGGAAACATCAAGTCTTGCTGCTTCTGCTGGGTTCTGCTCTTGAGAATGTGCATGATTCAGCACTGCTGGGGTCGGCAGAAAATTTTGGATAAAGCAGATATTAAATATAAATAGGACCATATTTGGCACAAACACAGGGACTATTGAAACATTGATGTGATATATAATTGAAAAGTGAAGAAGACTTATGGAGGAAAATGATATGTCTTCCAAATAATCCCATGAGGACTCACAATTCCGGAACCAAGATTTTAGAACGGAGAGATAAGCGAACTGCTTAAAATGAAGAGTGCAGAACATCGCTGAGTCGCTCATGCATGTTTGCTACACACAAAACCTCATGACACTGCAACTTTATCTCTATTTGAATGTTAACTTGATAACATAAAAATCCATGGCAGGATTTAGTTTCTAATTCCTTTTTGGAACGACTCAATGAGTACCTTCCCCTTCCCGCAGTGCCCTTCAAGGGCACAAAAACAGCATTTGGAATTCACCCAGCATTTCCAGCATTAATCAAACACCCGAATCAGCTAATCAAGGTCTTTGGGTTTACTTGAAAATGACAGTACATCCAGGTGTTAAGAGCGGGGTCAGAACTAAACTCTGCAGGAAACTGGACCTCACAGAGTGAGATTCAGAACCCCCGCTGTAGACTTACATCATACCAGACTAAGCAAGCAAACCTGGTAATTAACTGTCTCTCCAAATGTTAGTGACCTTAAACATATATCCAATCATGGTACATAGTTCCTCGACATTTAAAGGATGCATCTTGTGGATTATTCTATGGACTAATTACAGATTGAGTGCCTTGCTCGAGGGCTCAGAAGTGATGGAATGAGCAGCTATCCAGTTCATAGTTCACCCATATCTGTGATTATTGCTGCAAACTGTTTTGTCCTTATAGGCACAAATGCAATTTTCACAACTAGAGGTTAAATATTTCACGAGCTCACCAAAATTGGACAGTTGAAGACTGGAAAAATGTTCCCTGGTCTGATGAGTCTTGATTTCTGTTGAGACATTCAGATGGTAGCGTCAGAATTTGGCGTAAACAGAATGAGAACATGGATCCATCATGCCTTGTAACCACTGTGCAGGCTGGTGGTGGTGGTGTATTGGTGTGGGGGATGTTTTCTTGGCACACTTTAGGCCCCTTAGTGCCAATTGGGCATCGTTTAAATGCCACGGCCTACCTGAGCTACGTAGAATTAAGGCAGTTCTGAAGGCGAAAGAGGGTCAAACACAGAATTAGTATGGTGTTCCTAATAATCCTTTAGGTGAGTGTATGTATATATATACACGTATATACGAAAATCTTGGAAGTATTTCTGTTAATTGAACTCAAATAAAATATTGCAATAATAGTGGAAAAACACTTAAAGGACCCTCGTGTATTTTAGCGGCATCTAGTGGTGAGGTTGCAAATTGCAACCAACGGCTCACTCCACCCTTCCCTTTCGAAGCACTAGGGAGGCTGAGAGAGTACTAAGATGTCGTCACAATTTTGCTTCTTTCCCGCATGAGCTAACCTATTCACGAAACACGTTCTGTAGTGCAGTTTGTCCATTTAGGAATACTGTAGAAACAACATGGCGACATTGCAACAACATTCCATACAAGCAGAACCTCGCTGTATGTATATAGAAATAGCTCATTCTAAGGAAAGAAAAACATAACCCTTCATTCAGATGCTGCTAAAATCTCCGTAATGCTCCACAATAAGTATCAACTAAACTACAACTAAAACTAAAAAAGGAATGTTACACTGGTTAAAACTTTAGACACAGTTGGAAACCTTTGATGTATCGTAAGTAAAAAATACCACTGTTATTGATAAAAAAAGAGTTAATCCGAACACTACAAACTCTGTCATCACTGACTTTTCTTTATGCCATTTTAAACTATCAACAGAATGTTTAACATTTAGCCTATGACGAAAATGAAATGTCAAAAAAGCACTGTTAATGTATCACACGCGTTTCCGGTTTGTTATATTTGAGCAATACCAACATAAACAAAATGTAATAATATAGGTTTGGAATCACATGAAAGTAAACTGGAGAATTGTTCCTTTAGAGCCAGAGTTCGGAGTCATCTAAGGATGCCACCAGATAATGCCCTACAGACCGGTTCCATACCAGGAAACAAATGCATGGAGGAGCAAGCACTCATCCATCACTTATTAGAGAACGAGAAAGCTAATAACACACATTATCTTCACTGATTTTGTTGAAAGGATTGTGCGGATGAACAGTAAGGGAAAGCATGGAAAAGCCTATCTGCCCTAATGACACTGCTATTTGTATGTATAGGTGCTTTCAGGGTATAATCTTGGCCATCATTGCGACACTGAATGGAAGATGGAATGTGTAAAAACTGGCTGATATCAAAGGCAACCAATTACAATCCATTAAAGTATTTGATTTACTAACATCAAAGAACAAAAAAAGGGACATCTGCTTATAACTAACAATTATCTGACCTGGTGGCAGGGTGTTTTTCTGACTTTTTTCTTATTTATGGCCATAACACTATAGTGATATTTTTTAATGTGATCAAAGGGTCCATCTGTTGAATGTAACGGGACTTTCATCCAAATGTGTGCGCAATATGTGGATGGATATACAGACACAGCATTTCATAAGAAATGTATTAAAAAAGGATACATTTTAGTTTTCTTTTTCGTTTTGTTTGTAGTATCAACCCCAGTATTCTCGGCAGCTGAAAAAAAAGGGAAAATAGCTCTGGGATTCTAACAGATTTGACCTTTATCACGGCTCTTCTTCCAAGCCCTGATCTAAACCCTTCGCTCAGTTTCCTTAAATCAGAGCCGGCCTGTCAAAGCATTAAAACCAAACATAATGCCAGCTCTTATCTTGTGTGGTGAAATACCATCTCTGAATCCATCACAGCCTGACTCTTAGCATCAGATGACCTGTCTTCAGATGTCCCTGTAGGCTTAGTCCACCTTATATACCTCACCCACACAGAATGAACTGACTCAACCCGATCAGAGAGCGAGCGTTATTTAAACAGCAGAGAGAACAGTGCACCATTTGAAATGGACACACACTTACGCACCGCTTGCGTTTCTTTGACTGAAACCTCTAATCCGTGGGGCTAGCTGTCTCCTGAAGCAGAATAAAAATGCTGTTATATCATGCTGGTACTTTGTTTATACTTCATTTCAAAGAGCAGCCTGTCTTTGGAGGCCCGGTGGAAAATCAATGGGCAGAATAATGATGCAGGCTTAGGTTGGCTTGGATCTGCGCTTTGTATTTAGTGTCATCCTGAACAGAGATTGGATGCTAGCCGTCTTGCAAGGCCACAGCACACACAAGTGATTTCAATTAGTTACCGCGTATCTCTGCTTATCTCCGTTAATGTCCACAGGTAATGACACGCTAATCGTACGTGGCGGGCTTAGGTAGGAAAAAAAGGGTACTATTACGAGAGAATGAACTAAAAGTGTCTCATAAGAAGCGTCATATAAGGACAAACATCAAACATAGACAAATCCAAAAACAAACAACTTTTGGGATTTAATGAGGTGCTTAAAGGCCCATGGGCTTCCCTTAGTATGTAATTATGCCAGAGCGGAAATGTACTTACACCAAAGGGAGATAAAAGGATTTGTAGAGCAATGTAAGTACAGAAAAAGAGTGGCGTAGACGATCAATAATTAATTTACTTTAAACAGTCAGGGGCAATTAACAGTCTTTCCCCCCATTAATGCCTAAAAGGGCACATTGCCTCCTTTACCCCGTAATCTGACTGACCATTGTGACTATCACAGATTACCGAACCAAGAAATCGATACAACGGGATACGAAACACTCCCCCTATAAGTGTAATTAAATCACATGGTTTGTGTCCTGAAATGTTCAATTGGAATTTGCAACGGTGGCAAACAGTAACAGTGAGTTTACAAAGATTTCGAACTGTACAGCCAAACGTTAGAATGAGAAAGCATTTAAAAAAATATGTTCGTTTCGAAGGCTACTGTGCTTGATGGAACAAAATTGTCTCTCTTAAGGATTACATATTTGTCAACATTTAGAAATGTAAGACACAGTACACAAGGTTTTATCAAGTGCAACCTCCCTGCAACTGAATGTTAATACAGAATAGACGTAAACTGACTACATGATGTATGATGAGCAAAATATGAAAGAAATTAACTTTTTATGACCTAAAAAGCCAACAAATACACATTTGTTGCACAAACAAAAATATTGTCTGGGTATGGTTTTCATCTCTGGTGTAATGAAAAGCAGCACAGCTTCTGAACTATAGCGTGTTTGTACTAGTCTGAACATCAAATATTGACATTCAGACGCAGTAGTCTGTAGAGTTACAATTGAGGTATATAAACAGGATTTATTTTCTAAAAGGGTTAAGGTTGAGCGTAAAGGTATTTGTGATAAAACATATACAACACAAAGTTGTAATAAGCTCCACATAAAGTGCAGCAATGTGTTTGATGTAAGGTACAATCTCTCTCTCTCTCTCTCTCTCTCTGTCTCTCTCTCTCTCTAAGGATGCCTATCTCTCTCTCCCTCTTTTTCAGCACACTGCTCAAGTTCCCATGCTGGATGCTGACAGTTGCCTGCGGCATTCGAGAAAAAAAGGTTGTAGAGAAATTCGGGGGAAACTGACTTCTATTTACAGATATCGCCTTCTCCTGTGAAGTCCCAGGAGAGCCAGCTGCCCCTGATCAGAATCCAAATGTTCTGGTCCTTCAGAACCATCTCATCCCCTTCAGAGATACTGTAATCTAGAGCTTAGTTTATCATGTGTCAAGAGGGACCTCTGCTGGTACTCACTGTCTGCCTGCATACAGAATGTCATGTTGTATTGTATTATTGTAATGGACAAATATATATTTCTTATATTAATATTTATAAAAGACATTCAAGATAAGGTGTGGAAATAATGAAAACAAAAGCAAAACTTGTCTACTTAGATATGACATTTGTTTCCGATCCGAGAAAGATCTGTTTGATCCGAGCTCATTAATTCTGCTATTTATTTACATATCGCTTTAATGTATTTTCATTATGAAAAACTGTACTGCACCTCTACCCTGGCAAGTGTTTTGTACGCATGGGCGCCGTATAGGGGGGAAAAGTTAGGACAATTCCCTGACTGACAGGGGCCCCAACAAATAGGTAAAAACTAATTAATTTTTAATTATATTATACACTATATAAATCGTCATCATTTAGTATATTTAAAATAATAATAAAATGAAGGATGTCTTTTATTTAACGTATTTTGGCAATAAAAGTTAAATATGCCCAATGGACCAAAAAGTAAACAGCCATATTGACCGAGCACCCCCCTGTGTCTGCATGAAATGGTTCGGTCCTGTTTTAGCGCACTCATTAGTGACGGTGTTTAGTTGCACAAAGTCGCGTCGCGTCAGAAACAGAGACAACTATGTTGCGTGGTAAAAAATCTGGTTTTCAAAAAAGGAAAAGATACAAAATTGAGAGAGCAAAGACAAAAGAAAGGGTGTCAATCTGTAACCCAGATTTCCACCAAGAAAGGTGGGTAGCATTCAGTCTGTGAGTGGTATTACAGTTTTTCTCGATTGTTTAAACACAAATATTGGTACTTGAGACACAATGACCACAACATGTAACTCATTCACCAATCCCCTGAACCATTTCTGCTAAACTACAAGGACAATTCCTGCTTTACACTCACATTGCAGTTCTAAAACACACTTTTTTCAAAACACTAAACACAAGTCTCTGCATTTGGCACAATTTTCGGGCAGAATTTTTTTTTCACAAGGAACACACTGCCATTCAAATATGAACACTGACTCATCACATGTGTAAACCCCTTCTCCAAGCTATGGAAGACGCATGTCGAGATATAGCAGCTGATGCTTTTCATGACTGGACTGAAAAACATTGCTTGTGATGTGGATGAGGTGGTGTGGCCAGACCCAAACCGAAGAGAAGATGCAGCATCGTTTTTTTACTGTAACTGTATACAGTAAATTCTTCTGTTGTTTTGTATGTACACCACTGTATGTGCGTTGGTTGGGATGTACACTGTACATATTTGTGTGTTCTGACTATAAAATCTATTTTATATATATATATATATATATATATATATACTAAAAATATTTTACAACACACTTATGTACTGTCTGTAGTAAGTGTAACACTGAACCATATAAAGAGCAAAGTCATTATGATGAATGGAGAGGTGTTTTCCATTCATTATAGTGTTTTATATAGAGCACATCAGTGTTCAACTGGTTCTTATAAATGTCTATTCATATGATGGTTTGTGTGTGTCATTTGAAAACAAAATACCATTTTGAGAAGAAAGAACATTGTTTTGAATGTGAAGTTTCATTTTGGAGGAGAATTGAGGGGTTTTCCCCCTTGTGTTTGTGTTTTTTGATTTGTGTGTAGAGTTCTGAGAATATGAGGCATGCTTTCAGAAAATGTGTGTAAACAATTGAGAAAAACTGTAACCTGTTGTCCATAGTGAAATAAGATAGCTAGCTGCAGCCTAGTGTCAGCCTACATTTCATAAACATTTAATCAGTGCAGGGAAACGTTTAGCAAGATATTCAAAAGAAATAATTGTCCATGCCCATCTTAGCAGACTTAACAACAGATGAGTCAGCAGCACCCCAGTCTCCCCATAACTGCACCCCTCCCTGTCCCAGTGAAGAAGGTGAGCAACACTGTGTTAATGACTTAACCATAACAAAAAAGAAAGTGGAATATTTATTAATGACAGAAATCAAACAAAATTGTTTTTCTCACATAATGACCATTATGACATAAAAAAGAACCTCTTGTCTGTATGCATTTAGAAACAATGAGTAGCTCACCTCTACAGACAATATTATAATAATCAAGTTTGATGCGTTCATTTCTAGTGAATTTTGGCCGTTAAATGACATCTATAGATACAGACCTTATTATTCCCACCATGAAGGGCAATTTATTTGAGAAGCTTGCACACACACACAAATCTATCATATCTAATGTATGTAATCAAGTGATGATAATACAGAACTATATGTAATTTGGGTCAATGTTCTGTAGTGTTAGTGTCATTTATTGGTATATATTTCCATTGTTCTTATTTGTATCATGTTAACTTACCATTTAATTTGATGTCACTGGTACTGTGTTATGACCATATTCCAAACCTAAAAAACCTATTGATTTGGTGATCACTTGATCTGTTTTGTAGCACTATAATAACCCTCATGTGGAAACTCCATTTTACACGTCAACTTTATTTTGTTGTTGGCATATATGTGCAGTTAAGTTAAAAAAGCTGTTTTCATTGTTTTGAGATGATGATGTTAATTTATTTTGATTAAAAAGTTAATATATATTTAGTTTTTTTCTGTTTTTAAATCTGTCAATATTTTTACAATAAAAATACATTAAGAATGGACATTTTTATGGTGGCTTTTAATCTTGCATCAAATAGTGAACTGCATACTGTATGTAGACTTGCATTTACAGATCACCAGGAGTAAATATTTTGCTAGTACTAGTATTGCACTACAAGAATCAAGACAGTTGCAAGCCTTTGATTGGAGTTATTTAAAGCTTTTGATTGGACAGTTAGGTCCTAGAGATGTGGTGCCAACAGCTGCACAGAGGGGGCCCAATTAGATTTTTTTTCTTGGGTCCCAAAATTCCTGGCGGCGCCCTTGTTTGTACGTCATGCAACAGAAAATGGAACGAAATATGCGGGGTTTTTTTTTTTTTTTTTTTTTTTAATGAAAAGTCACCTTACTTTTGCGAATAATGATCGACATTTTCCTGATTTGTCCATAGATGGTATCAATCTTTTTTCCTCTTCAGTTAATAATAAAAAAATCCGATTATTTCTTCAATCCAAACGTAAAATTTCCCCTAGAGGAAAACCTTTTTCGGAATGCTCAGATCCAAGATATTGATTGGAAACTTGCTTGGTTGTTCCCATATAAATTCTGTATAAATAACAAAGTTAGAGAAGTGCATTTTAAAATTCTACACAAAATTTACCCTTGCAATTTATCTTTATCTAAATTTATGGACATTGGTGATACGTGTTCTTTTTGTAATATGCAGGAGGAAAACTTGGCCCATTTATTTTATAACTGTCCTGTAACCCTTAAATTCTGGTCTGACGTAAGCTCCTTTTTATTTGTCCGTAAAAATATTGTTTATATGTTATCTCTTAAAGATATTATATGTTCATATACCAATGAATGTAAAATGTTTGTTTATGTGGTGAATTTCTATATTTTACATGGCAAATATTATATTCATAAACAAAAGTTTGTAAAATCTGCACTTAACTGCAATTTATTTATGTTAGAAATGGAGAACTTAAGAAAATCTCTTTTTTCTTTATTATTTTTATTATTTATCAATCTTTTCTTTTTTTTTCCCTCTTTGTGTGATATGTATAATATTGCTTCTTAAATTTAATAAAAAAAAAAAAAAAAAAAAAATATATATATATATGCGAGTTTTTTACATGAGACGTGCGCCCCTAGCGCCCAAACAATTGTATTTTTCCCCATTGTCACTTCACACTCCAGTTCAGTTGGTGGCGGTAATGCGCCAAAAGTTGGCTTGCCCACCGCCAATATCGTTAAAAGAAGAAGAGCCCAAACATGACTTCCGTGTTTACGACAGTCTGTAAACCAGGCAGGCAGTATTCATTTACGGCAAGACTGTGAAGGCACGTGTGTTGCCAGAGTCAACGGCGTGCATTTTTATAGACCAACCGATTATCTTTGAAGGTAAATTTCATTTTATAAAAACAGATGCTGTAATAACATTTATGTTTTACGGCATCTGTAAATACGAATTGTCTGACTTCTGCACTTGGAACTGTTCGATATGCTGTGAAGCGATCTCTGCTTCCATTGAAGCAGCCTTATTGTACGTTACCATAACAGAGAGTATGGCTGCGATGAAAATTTCTGTTTAAATTACTCCAAATCTGTTTTTCCGGTATTTGTCTGGTAATTTATGTCTGGTAATTTATGTTTGATTCCTCGTAGCTCTGCGTTGCTTGTTTGTGTAAACTTGCTTCTTCCATATGTTCACTTCATACAGGGTTCACCATGTCGTTTCGCGGAGGTGGTGGTCGAGGAGGGGGTCGTGGCGGCGGTTTTAATAGAGGTGGCGGATTTGGAGGTGGTCGTGGTGGCGGATTTGGAGGTGGTCGAGGTGGCGGATTTGGGGGTGGTAGAGGTGGCGGATTTGGAGGTGGACGAGGTGGATTTAACAGGCAGCAAGACTATGGCCCACCGGAACATGTTGTCGGTAAGGTCGATCTATTTACTTTCTGTTTCAAATACTTGTTCATACAATACGTTCAAAGTATATACTAATTTAACTGAAATGTTTCTTATGATCTTAAAACACCTTTTAATTAGAATGTTTATACCTAAATGCATGTCAGGTTAATACCTCAAGAAGCAGGTTGATGATAAATGACGAAGAGCGTGATTACAAATTGTCTTATTCATAGTTTTGATACTATAATGAGAAAGTGACTTTAAACCTTTGTATTGATAATCCTAATCTTACAGCCCTAGGAGAGTTCATGCACCCCTGTGAGGATGACATTGTCTGTAAATGCATGACGGAGGAAAACAAAGTTCCTTACTTCAATGCTCCTGTTTACCTGGAAAACAAAGAACAGATTGGAAAGGTCGACGAGATATTTGGACAACTTCGTGAATTTGTATCCTGTCTATCAAGCGATATGATTTGAAGGGTACCTAGACTGTTTCATCGGAAGCACATGCCTGGCCCGAATTAACATCCGGTCTGTGTTTGTTGTGTTTGTAATGGACTGTGTAATATAACAATTTAATTTAATTTGTTTATATTTTAGTTTGTTATATGTAGTATAATAATCTACTCTACAGAGACGTTGTTGTTCTTGTTCTTCATTCTTTGTGGAGATCTACCAGGAATTAAGTTTGAGCCACATAACAAATTTTGGTGCAGTTGCAACCGTCTAATCCACTAATATCCCCGTCCCTCCATAAATATATGAAAGTCCTTAATGAAATCCTCAGTATTTTTCTGTCAAACTTTCTCAAAATATGAAGGCATCCTCGTTCAAGAAGTTACAGAAGGTAAGTTGTCATTTATTATGGCTATGCCGCTTTTAACCTTTTTTGTCATCTTCACTTTTCCTCTTTGTAGAGTTTTTACGTAATGTGTCTGTTCTCATTATCTTACTGGTGTGGCGTTACCTTTTAAAATAGCAAATATTTTAATTTGTGCTGTTTTAATATTGTGATTAAGGAAACGTGGGTTTCATGCTGTCCTTTCTCGTCCTTTTAATTTTTTTGCTTACATTATTAGCTATGTTGATGTGCCTAATAGTACTTTAACATTTTTTAAATCCTTTTTCAGTTCTACATCGACCCCATGAAGCTTCTACCCCTTCAGAGGTTCCTCCCCAGGCCTCCAGGTGAGAAGGGTCCTCCTCGAGGTAGAGGAGGAGGAAGAGGTGGGAGAGGAGGTAAGACTATGCTTAAGTTTAAGCCCTCAAAACTACATACAGTGCTGGTTATCCAGTTTCATGAGTATTTCTGGTAATGTGCAGCTTTGACATCTGAAAGACTATTCTAAATTGAGTGAAATTTTTGCAGGTGGATTCCGTGGAGGTCGTGGAGGGGGATTTGGTGGTCGTGGTGGAGGTGGAGGTTTTGGTGGTCGTGGCGGAGGGGGAAGTTTTGGTGGACGAGGAGGTGGAGGGTTTAGAGGAGGTAGAGGAGGAGGTGGAGGAGGTGGTGGACGCGGATTTAGAGGTGAGTTAAAATTGTCAAACCTCAAAATGAATAATACAATTAAATTTAAAGTACTGAATCTGGGCTTTGAAGATATTTTGCGAAGCAAACTTTCTATCACCTGTGGAACACCAATTTAAAAGTATTGTTGTAGTTTGTGTTATTTACTTTGAGCGATAGTACTGTGCATTTATCTCAAGGTAATATAAGAAGTGAGGTTATCCCTTCACATTCAAAACATTTTTCTGCTTGCTTTGCAGGAGGGAGATGAGGAAGGTCTTTCAGGACATTGGAACTGTTTTTCATCTGCAGAGGGAACTGCCTGGGAGAACACAGCAGCTTTTTTATGACACACACTGTCTTTGGACTGTTTATTAATGCCACCCTTGTACAGCTGGACTTTTTACTTTTGTACCATTTGTATTTTTTCAGCAGCAGAATTTTTATTTAAATAGGTTATTGTTTTTAGTTGCACTTGTCTGTGTACAAGATGTCAAGTGACTCCCACAATTATAACTGGTTGGTTTTCTTGTTGCTGAAAGCTGGACCAGGACCAGCCTGTCCAAAATCCAGTTTACCTTACTGTGTATTGTGAAGAAAAAAATCCAGCTCATCTGAGATCAATAATGCAAAACTTCACTGCTGGATTGTAAAGGATGTCTGCATTTTCTACATTGTAATTCATGCAAGTTCCACACTGTCACCATGGACTTGCAAAATAAAATCTATGGTATATTTGCAAACATGTCGTCTTGTTTAAGTTCAACTTGGTAAGCTTGTTTGGTAACTAAAGGCTAAGATACACGACTTTTGCCCATATTTTCAGTCTGGAAAGTCTGTGCCAGTCTGCAGATTTTATCAGTTAGTGTGTTTCTATCTGAAACTTTCAAAAAGACTGCAAGTGTATGATGTCTAGTTAGAAAAAACTGTTTATATTTGTAGTGTATTCCAGCCATAAGGGATGTTATCAGACTGTTCTGATGCATTTTCTTGTAATGACATGTTTGTGTGCAAATACAAATCTGCTTTTATGAAAGTGTAGGTTGTGTTTTGCCTGTTTTTCTAATTAGATGACATTCTTAGTTGTGTAATATCTTAGCATTACCTGTTAAGATGAGGAAACAGATAAGGATTTATAGGAGATTTTCCAGACCCTCCTCACCAATTTAACCAACCTAAATCTAAAAAATAATCCCTTCCTGAGAGTACTGACCTCAGCTCGAAATACCTTTAAGGATCAAACGTTTAGCTAAAGATTTACTGTCTATCGGGTATCAGAAAATCCTCGATGCTTTATTTCGATTTAGACGTTTGGTTGGGTATCGGGTCATGAAGCAATCGTTTAGTCGTGGACCAATGATAAGCAACAGCGCTGACGTCCGCTGAGAAAAACACGGACTTTGTTCAAGCGTGGCCTGTTCCGCCTCTCTGATTGGCTGTTGAAAGCGTTCTTCAGTTTGCCACACCCCTCCTTCCTTTTCTCTCGCGGTGGAAGAGAAGCATGGACACAACTGGTAAAGTAAGTTGTCAGACAAGATTTCCCCCAATATTTGAACAAAGCATTATTGTTTGTGTGCGTTTAATGTGCACTATTTTTAGAAAGCGTCGAGTAAAAACACGCAATGCCTTTCTGTCGTTGCAATGTAGCCGCACTTGTGCCTGACAGGAGTCCAGATTTAACTGTTAGGTGCACAAAGATCCATTGTTCTACTTTGACCTGTTTTCGTTGTTCTTGTTTTCTGTATTCTGATATGCTACAGTGTATTCATATAGATTTCTGCATGCTTTGTCTTTCGCCCACTTTCAGCGTAGACTTCATATAGCATATAAACAGAAATAGTGTTTTACCATAAGTCGGGCATATTCTATGTACATACACTTTATACATCTACGCAATGTTGGTAATTTTGTATTGCATCTAACTGGATCTTGATCTGTCTGAATGCATCTGAGTACACACGGCCAGATGAGTTATTTGACATAAAAATCTTGTATAATCTTCATTAATGTGTATTTTTTAATGAACTAATTGCTTTCCAATTCATCTTCAGGTGATTAAATGCAAGGCAGCTTTGGCTTGGGAGGCCGGTAAGCCTCTTTCCATTGAGGAGGTGGAGGTTGCTCCACCCAAGGCCTATGAAGTTAGAGTCAAGGTAAACCATTAATCTGAACATTGTACCCTTTTTATAAAAACAAGAGGTTATAGGGAATGAACAGACACTTGTAGATTTGTCTTTAAGTTATATACAACTCTGTTTCTTCATTGGGTGTCACACTTAGATTTGGTGTCCAATGAAATCTTTGATTTTGAGATGAAAGAATTAGACATTTTGTGACTGTACATCTCGGTACTACCTTATTGTTCACCATGCTTGACTTGGGCAAAGTTGTATACGTTAAAGTTGCTAATAAACAGGCTTGCAACTGCAACCTGTCAAAGTTCCATGTTTTGTGACAGATTTACATCTGGAAGGTGCACAGAAGTTAAGTTTTGACCCAGCTGTCTTGTCTCAAGCATATTCACGCAGAACTATGTAATGAAAGTAAAAACACTGTATGCAATCAAATTTACAATGTTATAGAACAATCAAATTGTCATTACTAAGTTTAAAACTGTGTTTTATCTTTAGATCCATGCGACAGGTGTGTGCCATACTGATGCATACACCTTGAGCGGAAGTGACCCAGAGGGGTTGTTTCCTGTCATCCTGGGACATGAGGGGGCAGGCACTGTCGAGAGTGTTGGAGAAGGGGTCACCAAATTCAAACCGGGCAAGTTGAAAAATCTGTTTAGCCTCTTGTGAAAGGCATTTCAAAATGTGAGTGGTGTTATAGACTTGAGCAGGATTCCTGAAATTGTCAAATTTCTTATTAAGGTGATGTTGTAGTTCCACTGTATGTACCCCAGTGTGGAGAATGCAAGTTTTGTAAGAATCCCAAAACCAACCTGTGCCAGAAGATCAGGTAATCATGCAAATATTTTACCTGTGTGCATTTTGAAAACCTTATGAAAATATTTTGTACACATTTTAGGGTGACCCAGGGTCAGGGTCTGATGCCCGATAACACCTCCAGGTTTACCTGCAAAGGCAAGCAGATCTTTCACTTTATGGGTACCAGCACCTTTTCCGAGTACACAGTAGTGGCCGAAATCTCTCTGGCCAAAGTAGATGAAAAAGCTCCTATGGACAAAGTGTGTCTCCTGGGCTGTGGGATCTCTACTGGATATGGAGCTGCCCTCAATACGGCTAAGGTATGATCCTGCTGTTCACTGGTTTACTAGATTATTAGCTGCTTTAAAACGTCCCATGCTTAGCTCACTCATATACAACCTATTAGGTGGAAGCTGGTTCTACATGTGCTGTTTTCGGTTTGGGAGCAGTGGGCCTTGCTGTCATTATGGGGTGCAAGTCACTCGGAGCCACCCGGATTATTGGCATTGACATCAACGCAGACAAGTTTGAAATTGCCAAGAAGTTTGGAGCCACTGAGTTTGTAAATCCCAAGGACCACAGTAAGCCAATCCAGGAGGTGCTGGTGGAGCTGACAGATGGAGGAGTTGATTATTCCTTCGAATGCATCGGAAATGTTGGAATTATGGTAGGCCACAGAACAGCATCTGTTTAGTTTGAGATGTACGCAAAGCTGTGTAATTCAGGTGCGTCATGGCCTATGGGAGATCTCTGTTTTCATGGTGACTCAATAATATGCACTTTGACTACTTAATTGACATGTTGTTTAGTACAGCTTTGCTTTAAGAGGATGACCATCATTATTGACAATTTGTCTTGAATTTCAGAGAGCTGCTCTTGAGGCATGCCACAAAGGCTGGGGAACCAGTGTCATCATTGGTGTGGCTGGGGCAGGTCAAGAAATATCAACCCGCCCATTTCAGCTGGTTACAGGGCGTACGTGGAAAGGCACAGCTTTTGGTGGTAGGTGATTTTATTTCCTGTTCTATTTTCTCATTTAAAGAAACAAAATCTGCGTTCTTATCAGAGAATTGTTGAGAGCCTGGTATATAGAATGTTGATTTAACTGGTATAGACAGTCCACCGCATACAATAATGCTTTTCTTTTGTCTTTAAGGGTGGAAGAGTGTGGAAAGTGTTCCTAAGCTTGTGAATGACTACATGAGCAAGAAGTTAATGGTGGATGAGTTTGTCACTCACACATTGCCCTTTACCCAGATCAATGAGGCCTTCGATCTGATGCATGCTGGGAAGAGGTACATTCATGTTTTAACTTCTTGCAATATTTTTGTTTATGCAATATGAGAAACAATTAACATATAATCCAAATGTACTTTCCTCCTATGTGCCTCCCACAGTATCCGAACCGTACTGCAGTTCTAAGCATCCACGAGTCACCAACACGAGCATTATTTTTCCTGTCCTGCCATTAAAATAACAATCAAAGCATTTCAAATCTTTGTTGGTACTTTGTACTTACAATGGTGACTACTGTGTTAACATTTGTTTTGGTACTGAAAGTGTTTTCAGTTCCAGTTGCACGCTGAATAAATATGGTTAAAAAATATAAACTCTTTCTTTTGCTTATGATTTTTTTTTATGATGTTTGTTGCAGTGCAGTGAGTCAAATTCTGTAAAAATGCAGGATATACATCTGCTGTTCGGTCATAAATCCTGCTTGTTTTTACATACTTTGCATGCTTTAATTCCTTAACATCTATGAGATTCACATTAATCAAATATTATGGACAATTAAAAAATTTAGTTTAAGAGAATTTAAGAGAAGTTATGGCAGAATTGTGGTTTCTAGAAGCGTTTTCTCTAACTCTGCTCTTACTCATAGGCCTACGATAGTTATACACGCAATTAAGAAAATATAGTGTGAATCTATACATGCATTTATTCGTTTAAACGAAAACACAAATATATTTTCTCAAGCGGTGGGAATCCCAATGCATTTTAACAAAGTCCCTTTAAGACAAGACGCCACACTCGGCAGCCTTATTTGGAACATCTCCGGGCAGCAAGGTCTACAAGATTACGAAAATACAGATATCTTTAAAACCCGCTTAATAAGATGACCAAAAAACGACATACTACGGCTCAAATATTAAATCGGACCCCAGCCATACCATAAATATCGTTTTTATATGCTTGAATTGCACGAAAAACACTTTTCACGTTGCTTCAGCAACTGCGCTTGCGCACAGAACATTCCCCTTTAGCGAATGGCTCTATCTATTAGAACTTAAGGCGGGACTTCCGTCGCAGGAGCTGCCGCACTGAGCGTTGCGCTTCCCCCATTGAGGCGTCTTGTGTTCGATAGTCTTTGATTTTTAACCGCGATCATTTCTCATTATGGGGAGTGGAGTCCAAATTTCACCCCTTCAGGGGGCGCTGTCTATGCGCGGGCGTCTAGCACACTCACGTGGTCGCCCAATCAAATGTGCTTTCACGTACGGGGAAGACCCTTCACATTTATAGAAGATGGCGACTGCTGAACCGGTGAATCAATATAAGTGCTCTTACAAACATTATCGTGAATTTGTTTATAGACAATACAGGCAGTATCGACCGTTAAATGTGATTTACGGTATTCGGGGTTGATAAGATGGCTAAAACGAGGAGATTTATTGCGGTGTAATGGCAGCATACAGTCAAATGAGCTGATGTTTTTATTATTAGCGCTGTCGCACATATGCGTGTACAGGCTATTGAACTGTTAATAGCCATTTAAGTGTTCACTGATTTTGTAAAAAGAAAAGAAAAGAAGATTCGTGAACTTATTTCATGTTTGTTATGAGAGTTAGACATGTTGTTATGCGATTTGTTCATCACAAAATCCAGACTCATGGCTTGGTGATGTCTCACTGAATCCCTTTATGGACAAGACGCTTAATATGCACCATATATTTCACGTCTTATGACCAGAGGTCAAGTTAAATTGATCATATAGTGTAATAGCTAAGTAGATTTGAGGTTTGGGCCAATCTCGATGAAACGAAGTCATTCCTGGAGAGATCACAGATAAGACGGGTATCAGGTTTGAGAAAGGTTTAGTTAGAATGCTATTTTTGTGCAGATGGATTAATATATGACTTCTTTTGAATTAGACTGTGGCATTTTCTCTGAAATGCATCACTTATTGGGCTTTTAAGTCACAGATGAGCTGTCACGAGTTTTGGTAAAAAAATGTCCTGTGCTTTCTTTTTTTACTGTAGGAAAATTCAACAAATCTATCAATTTCAGAAGAAGAGAAAAATGACGAAAACAAGCAAGAGATTGTGAGTCTTGAAGATTACATCAAACATCCCCTGCAGAATAGGTAAAGTCACCCAGGTCGCATTCCCTTTCACATTTCCATAATGCAACATGTCTGAGAGAGTGATCTTGATTTTGTTGTTGTTTGCAGATGGGCACTTTGGTTCTTTAAAAATGACAAAAGCAAAACATGGCAAGCTAATCTCCGTCTCATCTCAAAGTTTGACACGGTGGAAGACTTCTGGGCGTGAGTATTTACACACCTTGTGTCCATGAATCACAAACCCCTCTGTTTAAATTAACCAGTTTTTAAATAATCTTATGTTTCCAGGTTATACAATCACATTCAGTTATCAAGTAACCTAATGTCAGGATGTGACTATTCCCTTTTCAAGGTGAGGCAGATGATGTTTAAATGTAAGTGTGAGTTCTTTTTTTAGCATTTTATCACATATGAGGATCATAATCCTATACAACTCTTCTGTGATTGTTTTGATTTTATCTTCAACTTTTTTTGAAAGCACAGAGTTTCCTGTGCATTAGCGCTTACAGGGTTGTTTGAAATGCCACGCTGATCTGTTTACTGTTTTTGGAGCAGGATGGCATTGAGCCCATGTGGGAGGATGAGAGAAACAAACGGGGCGGCCGCTGGCTGATCACCCTTTCTAAACAGCAGCGTAGAGCAGATCTGGACCGCTTCTGGATGGAGACGGTGGTTCCACAATCTCCAGTTTTAACACTTTAGCTAAAGAAGTGATGTAATGCCTGTAGGTCCTTAAGTCTGAAATGTCCGTATTTGTTTTTTAGCTTCTGTGCCTTGTGGGGGAAGCATTTGATGACCACAGCGATGATGTCTGCGGTGCAGTCGTCAATGTGCGAACAAAAGGAGACAAACTAGCGATATGGACGACAGACTATGAGAACAAAGATGCTATCGTACATATAGGGTAAATAATGTCATAACATCATTTTGACCATAGGAATATCTAGGTCATAATCTTTTAAAATTATAAGGTTAATATACCAAAAATGTCTGTAATCATTTTATGTACAGGTGTGTTTATAAGGAAAGATTAGGTGTGCCAGCAAAGGTCATCATTGGATATCAGTCACATGCAGACACAGCCACCAAAAGTGGATCCACCACCAATAATAAGTTTGTTGTTTAAGGAGCCTTTTAGAGCACAGTGGGTCACATTCATCTTTTATGTCCGGTGTAATTGTTTTGTAAAATGTTTATCATATCTAACAGCTGTTATTATGTTATTGCAGATGCTGCAACAACAGTCCGAATCTGTCAAATCTATCATTTCACCTGAAGAGGTATTGAACAGTTGAAAAGAAAAAGACAAACCTTCAAAATTCTTGACGGAGGGTATAGTACGATCAAAGGAATATTGTATTTTCAAATTGTACAGTGTAAATACAAAACCATGTTTGTTTTTTTAAATGTCAGTGTACTATTAATGTATATTTTGCTGAGATGATGATAGAAGTATGCATTCAATTCAACACACAATTGTTTTTGTTGCATTGTTACCATTTTATGTTACTTAATCTTAAGTTTAATTATTTATTTTTTATTCAGTCTTTTTTTGCTTTAGACTAAACACGATCATAAAATTTGTAATCGCACAATTTTTAATTGCTGCTTGGGAACGTAAAAGTTTTATTCTTTTCTGTTCAAAGACTTCAGCCTTGTTCTACATTCCTCACAAGAAGTGTTCAGTATAACCAAATTGTCTCTGGTTCTCCTTTTTTCCTGAGGGGTTTCATTGAGTAGTAAAACAAAGAAACTCCTGTCTTTAACATGGGTGCTTATGAAAACGATGTATGAATACTGACTGAAAATAAAATGTACAATGCGTTGTCTATACCCAGTGAATAATCTCGTAAAATGCATTTGTTGATAAAATAAATCTGGAAATTATACGAAGGGAACAGTTTTCTCATTTTGACTAATAGCTAAACTTTTCAGCATGCCTTGGCTCAAACATGCTCTATACGTTTAATCAGTCTAAATAACTGCTGTGATATAGAAACATTTGTAGTAGTAGAAGTAGTAGTTTTTCATGCTTCAGTAAGTATTTTCAAAAATGTTGGCTTTATATTTAGTGAGAGAAAAATAATTGATCAGAAAGTCTGGCATATTTCCTTCAATCCACAGTATTCACAATGTGCTGTGTATTAAGACAAATGCTGTATAGTCAAGTCAGCTTTATTTATATAGCCCTTTTTACAATTTTCATTGTTACAAAGCAGCTGTACAAGAAAACATTGACTATAAGTAAAACATAAAAGGTTATGGAAGTCAAAACACAGGTCAAATACCAGACACACAATAAATTCCTATATGCAGTGTAAATTAAATAAGACTATCAAATTCTAGCAGCCCCCCCGGCCAGGCAAACAGTGCAAAACAGTATGCAAACGGTGGCGAGGAACCCAAAACTCCATTGGAGGAGAAAAAAAACCTCAGAGGGAAACCAGGCCTAACCAGGGGATTGACAAGGGGGTATACAAGATTGAAAGCAATTATTTGGGATATGAATTTAAAAAATCTGTGATTCACAGTGTTAAGGTAATGCATTGCCATATCACTGAAAGAAACTGTTTGTTTTATCAACATCACACGTATAGTGTCCCTTTAACCTGATGGAGATCCTTGAAATAACTGTCCTGAGAAAACCCACCTAAAAAACCTGTTTTTTCATCCTTTTTTGAATACTTTGTCATTTTGTACGTCAGATGGTCATCTGATTTTACGATTGCTTGATGTTTTTATATGCTGGGGTTTTAAAAAAGGGGCATCTCAATAAAGCAGAAGTCAGTAGAACCTTTTTTCAAATTTACATATGACCCTCCAAGTCCACATCCTTAGTGTTTTCTTGCACTTGAGGGCAATCACCTATACCTGGCTGATCTGTGTGACCTGAGAACTGGCTTGTGTCTTCTTCAACAGGCTCAAGGTGATGATCCAAAATACTCTCAGATAACACTGAAGGTGTCCTGCTCCGGGCGTGTCTAGGTCCATCGTCCTGGAAATGCGACAGACCTTTTGAGTGGTAACTGGGGCTTGGGCTGGCAGAAGACAGGGTCCTTTGGCTTCCATTTAGGTAACTGCCGTAGTTCACAGAGTCCTTCGAGTCTTGCCGTGAGTAGATGGAGCTGATGTGTGCACCGTGGTAGTTATTAGCTCTCCAGCCCGGTCGCCTCCTGCGGTGACATCTGCATTTGAGGATGAGGGCGAAAGCATTCTTGAACTCCCGGCTGTAGCAGGGATAGATGATAGGGTTCAGGCAGCTGTTGAAGTAACCCAGCCAGAAAATGATTTTGAAGAGGGTGTCAGGAGGCCGCAGGCTGACATTGAATGAAACTGCAAAGAAAAAGTACAGCAAGGTAAGAAATTAACAAGAACCAAATGCATACATTTTTTTAAATGTGGGGCAAGAGTCCCCCTTCTGGTTTTATTTGTAATTTTAAATATGTAATGATGTTCTGTTATGTAATTATGGTTGGATGAGTCGCAGAAATAAACTAAATAACTAACTAATTAAATAAAAATGTCCTTAAATAAACCCAACCCTGACCCAAGCAAGTTGATCCATTCCTAAATCCTAAATTGAACTATTGTTGCAATCTGATTGGTTGGTAGAAATAAAGTTGATATACATATTTCTTCCATATAACAACACTGATAATATTATACTTTTCAAAATCATATTAACTAATGAAGTTAACATTTTTTGTCTTTTAACTAAGATCATAAACGTCATAATTGTGCATTGTGTCGGCAAAACTATTGCAAACAAATGTTCCGAAGGCGAATGCATGCTACTCGCTTCAGTCACCAGCAGGTGGCAGCAAAGATTGCTTACGAAATGTTTCTGTTAATGAACATTTGAACAAAGAAGTTAACTACAAATAGAATTTAAAAAAAGATTTTAGATATGTAGTCTTAATCCTGATCTTTATAAAACAATATGGCTGTAACTCTTGATAACCACCGTGGCCTTTTAAAACAGTTAAGTCAGGGGTTGTGTTTACTGAATGGCAACAGGATTTGACAGTGCTGAAATAATTTAATCATGGGCAGATATTTAAACTCAAGCTTTTCCTGAGCCTGGATAACAAGCTTGCAGAGTGGTTTATTATACACATAGGCTACAGTACATAATGCACCATTAACATTTCAAAACAACCCATAGTGCTTTTGGTGTATCCTAATACACTTTTAAAAGGATTAGCGTTACTTAAATATATCAATTTGCAGTAAATCTATAATACAACGATCATTTATTTTCTGGTCCTGTTTCTTTCTCTAAGCTACATGTAAGTCTAACACTAACCTGTTGAGTTTAGTGTCTAAGTGATTATCTGACTAAATAAACAGGAGACAGCCACCTTCATCATCATCACTTAAGTCAAACATCTAACACAGTCCTTTCGCCAGGCTAAAATACGAAATTAAAGTCAATACACAGTCTCTGTTAATGCAGTTGGATACGTTAAAAGACAGATTAAAATGTCATGGGTAAGGTTTCAAATATAGGTGCTTTGTTTTATTTACCCCCCTATTATTACAATTTCCATGGCATGTCTCTGGATCTGTGCCTTCAGATGTTCTGTAGACTGGGATCCATCATCTGGGAGGCACCTCAATGCTGCGGCCCTATTGCATCGACTCACCACATTCAGACGCACCATGGGAACCATGAGACTTGGCCAAAAAACAAAATGCATGAGTGAAGGGCCAAGTGATTAAATAAGTGACAAAGATCCATCTAAAAGAACACATAAATGGATCTTACATAGGCTTTGATTGATTTCAACAACACCAAAGCAGCTCACTTATCCAAACATGTTTCATTCTGATTCACCAGCTCATTTATTTTCAAATAGACTCTTCTTGAATATACGATTCCAAAAGGAAGCAAACAAGTATAAGATATACTGTCCATATCCTTGCATCCTGTTTTCCCCTCTGGCCTACAGTCCAAGTGGCTTACCGGCTTTTACTCCATTGTCTGTTTGACAAGTTTGTTAACATATCAGTGATTTATGTAACAAGACAAACGCATTGAAAGCAAATTCATCTTTCCTCAGCAATACATGAGTTAAAATGATGGTCTTCTTTGGGTGTGTAGGTATAGTGGTTAAAACATACTCAAACTTTTATCCTTATCTAATATTTAACACAAACATGACAAAAAGTCATCATGTTAAAATATCTTCATGATTTGAACTCTTCTTATGTATTCCTTCACACTATTTTGTCTGTTCTCTATAACCATGACAACAACACACATTACTATTCTTTCCACACGCGCCAGTTCCTTAACCACAACCAAAGCCCCAGCTTCGGGTTTCTGTGTAAACACACTTCCATTATCTAAATAAACGTTTACATAGAACGCAACCACATACTGTAAAATATGACACAAAATGTAAGTGAACCTGACATCGACAGCCACATTAACGAATGGCCTAAAGACCTAAATAAACATGCTACTGTTCTTAGGCTTTGTTTTCTACTACTTCAACAAATCCATTTGCCTAATTAGGGACCAAGCTAGCTAAACTTCCAAGCCTTGTGCCCTGCTCAGATAACCCTGTCTGGATTGGAATGCCCACTATGCTAATCCATCAATAATAACGTGCCTTTCTGTCTGTGTGGCTGTGATCCAGGCCTCGTTCTCATACTCCCGTTTGTGGCGGTTAAGCAACGGATGCAGCGGACCCCACACTGGCCCCCATGAGAGGCAGTAGGAAATAAAGTGCAAAAAGATTTGCTCTTCTCTTAACCCCACTGTAGTCTTCCCACTGACCGCCGCAGCCTTCCAGCACCAAAAGGCTTATGGGACAAATTACCAAGTGGTTTCTCACATGGTGTAAAGACCATTCAGATGAATAACTGAGTTTTTGTGGTTTTCTTTTTTCAATTCCATTTCATAGCAGACAATGAAACATTAATTCTAGTTGCAATTCATTGACTCTCATCTTTCATTGTTTGTTAAAGATGAAACAAAAAAGTAATAATGACAATTTATTGTTCCCTGGGATGATTGTTTATTTTTATTACTGTGTGCTAACCGTACACAGATCTTAATTTACTAGAAGTAGTTATTGTGCTTAAAATAGTTTACAGATTTGCCTGAAAGAATGTGGGCTAATAATAGTATATTTAATGGCTTGTTTCCATGTATATGGAAAGTTGTGCTTTTTGTAGACAAGACAGCAAGCTATGTGCAAGGGAACTTTACTTAAAAATGTATAAAGATACCTTGAGAAAAAAAAACGTCTACTGCGTCTCCCCAACCACTGCGCAACCATGCGTAAAAAGACCTACCAATTGGTAATGTGAGGAAGAATGGTAACCAGCACAGCGTAAACATGCCAACCACGACCCCCAAGGTTTTAGCTGCCTTCTTCTCTCTCGAAAACTTGAAAAGTTTCACAGTCAGGGAATTCCTTCCTTGATGCGCGCGACCCCTGGACGAACAACCGGTGTCCTCATGCATCTGCGAACCCCTGTGAATCCTTAACGTAATTTCACCTGAATTCATCGTCTCTGTCTTCATACCGGCTTCCAAATTTCTGGTTGTCCGTTTGGCCACTACATAAACGCGACAGTACATGACCAGAATAACAATTAAAGGAATGTAGAAGGAACCAAGTGAGGAGAACAGTGCGTAAAAGGGTTCCTCGGTTATTACGCACACCGTGTGGTCCGGTGAGGGGGGCTGCTTCCATCCCAGCAGGGGTCCGATGGAAATTACCAGAGACAGGATCCAAATCCCGAGCATGGCCAGGATAGCTCTGCGTCCCGTTACGATATTGAGGTACTGCAGAGGATGACTCACTCCGATATAACGGTCAATGGAGATTACGCACAGGCTCATTATGGATGCGGTGCAGCACAACACATCAACGGCGGCCCAGACATCACAAAAAAACCTACCAAAGACCCAGTAGCCAACTATCTCCAAGGTGGCTGACACGGGTAACACGATTGTGCCCAGGAGCAAGTCGGCGATCGCAAGATTGACGATTAAATAATTTGTTGGACTTCTTAAGTGCCTGTTACACACCACTGACAGTATCACCAAGATGTTTCCGGTCACAGCGAAGATGATAAAAGTTCCCAAAACTAAACCGAGTGGAACAGCACGAGACAGGTCAAGAGGATCGTATACTGTGCCATTTAACTCAGACGCGTTGGAATAGTTGTAGAACACCGGTGACCCGTAACGGGCATCCAAGGAGCCGGTTTCCCAGTCTTCATCTTCATTTTGTCTTTTCATCATTGCGAAAAATATTCTCCATTTCTAACACGTTGATAGACGTGAGTAATAAATAAGTAAATGATGGCATAAACTATTGATGCTAGAGTTGTCGTGTCTGAATTGCTCTGGCACACATGAAATGTGAAATTAAGAGTCTCTGTCCCAGGGGTGAGGCGTTAATAACGCCCATCCCTCCTTCAGCCTAAACGCTGAGTGTTCCATTTTTTAAAGTTGCCAAAAATGCTGTCAAACTGTAGAAACGATTGTAGGAAGGTAGCGAATTGTTTACTTTTCATTTTGGCTGTAGTCTGTTGTTATCTACATAAATAATCATCTCCTTTGTGTGATTTTACCCTAAACTATCTCAAAACGAGCACACACTGTAAACACCACGAATGTGATACAATGTTTCTTCAAATAGAAATGTGTCCAAATTATGAAAGTTAATAACTGGAATGTTTATTGTGCATCAGATCATAAAGAGCTAAAGATGAACAATTATAAAGTGCTTATGCTTTTTGCATAAAAAGATCATCACAGCAAAACTTTTTCAAGAACATTTTGTGAAGCATGCACTATGATGTCACTCATATGGCAGCTGCACAGATCTGTGTCCAAACAAATCCACACAACAGATCCTCATGAACCACAAAATCGTCTCACGATTTGCCTAAACTTCATTAGCATCTCTTACGTCGGAAGATGAACTCAGTGTGTTTACAGACAACGGGTTTCTCAGTGTGTGACTGGAACGGTGTGGTGGTCACAATGTTGTCACCTTGTTGAGATGGCTCCTTTCCTTAGAATTCAAACTTCTAGCATTTGCATATTGTGAGTTGCTGAGGAGAAAGTTAAATTATGGAATGTGTGAAATTGTACTATAGTAATTTTTTAATAACAGGAATAAAAATAAGTCACATGGGTTGTCATGTGTCTTTGCATTGTACTGTTGCACATTCAAAGCAGTCTGGTCTTGCTTAAGCATTCAGTTCACAGAGAGCTAAATATTACAATTAGTAAACATATTAATGTATATTTTACACACACTGATGATATCAAATTCCAATATTCTTGTTCAAAAAATTTTTTTAAAACAGTATTTCAGTTTTGGAAACATACTTTAGAAATAAGAGAGCGAGAGATGAATAAAACACAGGGCTGTTTCATTCTAGTTAAGGTGTTTCCAACGTAGAATCTTCTTTGACAGTGTAATTTGGTTCATGCTGAGGGTTAATTTTATTCCAGGAATCTTGCCCATAGATATTAATTAAGCTCCCGTTGATTCTTGTGTCAAACTGCTTTTATTCAGATTAGAGGTTTCATTGGTGAACATCTTGAGTTGTGATTAGAGCTGCGTTTCAAGGGAAGCTGCAGGGAATGAAACAGTCTCTCTCCAGATGCTCTGTACTTTTTATTAAATTACTGTACAATCAAATACTATCATCTACCTTTAATGCTTTCTATGAAGGATTTGAACATTTTTCAATTTGGTCAGTATCCCTTGTGTACTTTTGCAGGGGAGATATGTCCGTGCACCTGGAAGGCGTTTTGTTTGGCAGTGGAACGTTGTGACCCCTGACCTCTTTAGTTATTCATCAAACCCATGGCATCTAGTCGTACCCTGAAATAAGAACGCAAATCCTTCCATTTAAAACCAGTTTACGGTGCTTTGAGATAACTCTAAAATAAATCTTTTTCCCAAACATTGTTCACATAACACAGTCTTTTATAGCATTCAGGTTGAATTGAGTGTCTTTAAATGGAAATAAATTCACTTAAATGCTTTGGGGAGAAAAGCACAGACAGTATTATTTTCACCGCTGGAGACAGTCGATCAAGCCATTGCTGTCTATGAATCACTCACAAAAGAGGTTTATGTAGTTCTGCAGATGGTTAAATAAAGAATCCGAACATGTTTATATGTGTTTAAACACACTGATGCCACTTAGTGGTCAATTACACTGATAAAGGGAAGAATGCTGATGAACATTGGCCCAGTGGGTTTGTATTGAAATCATGCTAAAACTGTTTGTGCAGCATTGCCACTGGTATGGGAAAATGGTGTGGCATAAGCAGGGTTTTTCACAGGGGGTTTGTGGAAAATTTCAGAGAAAACATATTTTTTGAAAGCGTCATCTTTGTAATTTTATATCGTTTGTGTCTATTCTTAAAGGTCCAGTGTATGAAATTGAGCTTGTCCAATCCCTTTTGAAGCACTATAGGGTGGCTGATACAGAACTAAGATGTCGTCACGTTTTCACTTCCTTGCCGAAGGAAATAACGTATTTACAAAACGCACCCTGTAGAGCAGTTTGTCCATTTAGGGTTTGTATTGAAATCATCCTAAAACTTGTGTTTTGAGTCACTTTTACATAAATGTAATTATGTTAAACCTGTACGTTTCATTGCATTATTTCAAAGCAACTTCATACACGGATAGACATGCAGTGTACCAACTCTCGAACCACCTCATCACGTCATTCTTCACTCACCCTCTTGTCATTTCAAACATGTATCTTTCTTCCGGGACATTAAAGAAGATATTTTGAAGGATGTTGTTAACTGACCCCCATTCACTTGTGAACTAGGTTCAGTGCTGTTCTGAAACCAACATTCTTCAAAATATCTTCTTTTGTGTTCTGCAGAAGAAAGAAAGTCAAAAAGGTTTGAAACCACAAGAGGGTGAGTAAATGATGACAGAATTTAAATTTTTCTCTGTTCTATCTCTTTAATTATTGCCTGTGAGAAATCCTGTTTGGATGTTTTTTAAATCTTGAATTTATCAGCAAAAGCATCCCACTTATCCCATGTTTGGGAACCACTGAGTTACTTGTTTACAACAAATCAGCTATTTTTTACTTTTGACATTTTTCTTCAATATGAGTATGTGGGGCATAAGTAAGGATGATAAGTGAGTTTTTACTGACGCTGGGGACTTTATCATACCCAAAACACCAGGCTGTGGGAACCAAGACCCCTGTCACCTTCTCTGCAGCCCGGGGGAAGTACCGGAGCTGAGAATGTGCCCATACCTCTGGATCAGCAGATATGAAATTTCACATGATGTTAAGTTTACATATAAACTTTTTTCTTCTCTACTTAGTCTTAATTCAAGGATAATGTTTTTGAGGGACATTGGTAGAGACACCGGGGTTACATGTAGGTTTGAGATTGCATAATTTCCACTGTATAATATTTTTTACCATATTTTGGAATTTTGACTACAAGATGCATTTGAGTGCTTCAGAAGCAGGCACAGTCACTGCAGTTATGACTCCCCAAGCCACAATACAATTTTTACATGTTGACATTTATTAAAATGTCTATAATTTATCTAGCTTGAACTATTGGATGCTGAAGTGCAGTAAATATAAATTAACCTACACTTTCCGATATAAATTCCCTGTGCCAGGAAAATTATGCAGATTTCACACAAAGAATTCACATAACTCTATCCAATATACAGCGCATTGTTTAAAAATTCCCTCAGTGTAAAAATAAAATGGCTAGGGGCATGTAATAAAAGCTTGTCTGTGGCGTTTGTCTTCCAAGGTATATAAAATTATGTGTCTTGCTGAAGTGTAGTTCTTTCAGGCAAAGTGTGCCCTGTTTCAACACTATTATCCTAGGCCACAATGTTTGTATTGCACCTTTTGGTTACAGAAATGATGTGGACACAGACATGAAAGAGACACAAATCTCTTTTACACCTCAAGGGTTGCTAGCGGTTGGAGTCGCAGGCACCATGAGCTGATCTTAAGCTGTGCTTGTTTGAATTAAAGTCGGTCTGAGCTGAGAGTAGAGGCAAGATAAAAAGAGAGTTCTGGGAGAGTGTTACTTTTGGTCTTTCGGATACTGTTTGTGCAGCATAGCCACTGGTATGGGAAAATTGTGTGGCATAAGCAGGCGTTTTCACCGGGGGTTTGTGGAAAATTTCAGAGAAAACATATTTTTTGAAAGCGTCATCTTATCACATATTTGAAGACATAGTTATGTATATTATATTGCATTTCTGTCAATAGTTCCTCCAAATAAATTACACATTGGACCTTTATGTAGTAGTAAAATTTATGAATTCATCATTTGTTGTTCCAAACCTGTGTAAATGCATTGTTCTGCTGAACACAAATAAATATATTTGGAAGAATGTATTTGTCAGCTACTATGGTAGTCAATGGTACCAAGACCATTGTTTTATCTTTTTTTTTGAGGGTTCAACAAAACAAAGAAGTTTATTCTTGGATATGAAGGTGAGTAATTGATGGCAGAATTTTTATAAAAAAAAAAACATTTAGAAAGGGGGTCAAAGAGATCATGATATTTAGGGTCTATGGCATCAAACGTTTGAAAACTCCTGGCAAAGACCATACAAGAAATCAAAGCATTATATTGTTTGCATGGCCTAAAACAAACAATACCTTGAGGGTCATGCGAGAGGTCAAAGTAAAGCATCCTACTCCTTTAGTCCTAACACAGGAAGAGGCCTTCCACAGGGAATAGTGCAAACACGCTCACATTGTGAACGCTCAATATGAAACATGTGGTGCAAACTTTGTGTGTTGTGGCTGAAGTAGTAATCCAGTCTTTAAAATAAGCTGTTATCTTAGTGGGGGATGTTAATGTGATATCCTTTATCTTTCATGCTGAGATTCCCTCTCACGTGTCTTTCAGAGGGGCGAAGCAGGAGGGGTTGGGGGTTGGGTGGAGTCCTCCACTCCAGCAACGTTAACCTAATTGAGGAAGACGTTCAGATTAAAACAAAGGTAAATTAAAATGTTGAATCTTCTGAGAGTAAACAAGTGGCTTTGTTATTACTGTGAAAGTGTCTATTTATAGTTATTTCTATTCCCCGGTATCACTTGGGTGAAATGAGATCTAGATCTGGGTGTCATCTGCATAACAGTGACAGGAGAAGCCCTGTGCCCGTATGATGGGTCCCAAGGATGTCGTGTAGATGGAAGAAAGCATGTGGTGGGCAGAGGACAGCGAGCCCCTCCATGACACCTTGAATTTGAACCAGTGGAGAGGAGTGCCTGAGATTCCTAAAGATGACAGGGTTGACAGTAGTATCTGGTGATTGACTGTGTTGAATACTGCAGATAAGTCTAGCAGAATCAGGACCAAGTATTTATACTCCGCCTTGGCTAGCTGCTGTGCTTCTCTGAACGATAGGAGTGGTTTGTTTTGAAGCCAGACTGCTTGTCATCCAGTAGTTTATTCTGGGTTAGGTAGGAAGATACCTGGTTGAAATGTGTTTTTGCAATAAATGGGAGGAGAGAGAAAGGTCTGTAACTGTTGGTAGTAGAGGGGTCCAATGTAGGTTTTTTAAGTTGGGGCGTGGGGGCGTGACCTGGGCCTGTTTGAATGCGGATGAAAAGTGCCGGTGAGCAGGGAGGTGTTGATGACGTGTGTGAGTGCAGGTGTGAGTGTGCTGGATATGACAGGTGGTGTGGTGGATGGAGAGAAGTCTGGTGACTTCAGTGTCAGTCCGTGGGGCGAGAGAGGAGAGTTCAATGTTTGAAGTGATGGTAGTGTGTACAGAGGTCTGAGGTGCTGAAGATTGTTTGCTGATGTTTTTCTGTGAAGAATACAGTGAAGTCCTCGGCAATCAAAAATGAAGTGAGTGGGGGAGGAGGGAGGCGAAGAAGAAGGTTTAATGTCTTGAAATTTGATGTGAATAGGCCTACTGTTTACTGATGCAGAGATTATCGGTTAATGGTTAATGTTAACACTCTGAATAGTCTGCCCGTGGGCCGTTGCTCAATGTGATTTATGCTACCCATCAAATTTTGCTACCCTCGTATTGTGATTGAATCGGGGAGGGGTAATTTAGGTGTAAGGGTTGGGGGAGGGTTTAGTCCTGTTTTGTATGAACGCCGACCCTTTTTTGCCCACTTGTTACTAGCTTTTTTTGTGGTGACCAATCAAATGAGAGGGTTTACGGAATTCCAGCCGATCAAATTACAGACACCAAGCAGAATGTCGGCCAATCAGACTGAGAAGGACTAAACTTTCAGCCAATCGGCAGGCGGGTAACAGAAACCATGCGTGAATTCCTGCACGGAGATGACTGACTATGTAGTGAGATGTAAGGCAAACATAAAGCCAATGGTTTACAGTAAAAATGTTAAATGGTAAGATTCAGAGACGCAAACTATTTAACAGGCCTCAAGATTCAACATTAATAAGGCTGTTTATTTCAAATTCCTAATCTACTTTTATGATGTAACTTCATAGTTACACGCTTACAGCAGACATATAGCCTATTTTTAGGTTAGAGAAGAGAAAATGCAATTGTCAACATTTGTTATCTTACGGTTTCAAATTGATAAAGCAAAGAACACTTAGAAAATAATAATAAAGCTACCATAAATGGGCATAACACATCTGGCTCCGCCCCTGGTCTTTTTCTTATATTGTTTAATTTCATATATGTTGACATGTAAAAGTGCTGGATCAATTTTATTTTGATAATAAAGCAAAGGACACAGAGCACACTGGACACTCAACGCTTGATGGATAACAACATACTCCAATTCCTCGGGGAGCAGTAGTGCAAACAAGGTTTGCAGGATTTCCTGTGTGTATCAGGGTTCGCAATACATAATTTGTTTTCATTAGTTGTAATAAGTGATTTGTAAGTTTCCAAGCTGACACTGCCTGCATTATGAAAGGCTAATGCATCAAGATAAGTTGGTCTGTCATCCATAATGTGTTGACATTTGTTTGACAAGCATGTGTTATAAGTAAAACGTTATTCTATTTCAAATAAACTGTAAGTGCTAAAGCTTATTTATCACTCTGAGAGAAACGGGATCTTGTGTGAAGGACAGCCGTGGTTTACATAATGTGCTTGATCTGTGTACATGCTTATGGGAGCAAAGTAACATCCGCTGCAATTGATCTTTAGATATCCTGGGAGCAAACAAGTGACAGTGGCTTAAAGGACATTTAAGGAAATATATAAACATCCCCAGAATGAGAGATGTGGGGATGGCTCTCTCGATCTCTTTTTGTGCCAAGTTTTAAATCCAAAGGGGGAAGAAAGATATTTTCATCCTGAGAAATTTCAAGTGTCACTTAGTTTGGACATAATGAGCATAAAGACTTCTACTGCTTCTCCCTATTTTATTACCTCTCTAAATGTTGATTTATGAGCTGTGTGAAATGTACTGTTTAGTTTGATAAGATAAATGAAAATATAAAGTTCTTCACAATATATGAAACAAACATAGATGTGCAATGGTAAGTGCATCAAAATGAATAATTGATCATTCACGGATTATAAAAGGTCTTGATAAAACAGATTTTAAAAAATATGATGCGCCCAATGCTTCCCTCTAGTGGACAAACTGCAAAGTGTCTGTTTCTAAGATGATGCATTGATAACAAATTGGATGCTTAAATTATATTTTAAATAACAAAACATAAAGACATACATAAAAATTTATAAAAATCATTTGTTTCTGTTTGATTTTATTATGTGTTGGTCATTACTAAAACTGTTTATTATTTAAGAACAATGTTAGTTTACCCAAACTAAAACTATTAAAACATTTCTGTCTGAAATAAAATAAAATATTGTGCTGGATATTATTTTTTAAAACTTAACATGAACAAATATAGAAATGTTGCCTCAGGGATAAACTGAAATATGTTAAGAAAGATATGTTAAGTTAAGAAAAATACTAGATGATACAAAAACTAAACTTAAACATTCATTATATATAGCAACATCACAAATAAACAAATACATAATAAAACAACAATGGCACATGACAGAATTGGTACAAAACTTTAGTACATGTAAAAGTAAAAAATAAAAGCTAATGCAAAATATTAATTAAACTGTTTCTTACAGGCACGTGCAGGGGAGGGGGTGGCTTTGGGGGCTTGAGCCCTGGCCTTGTGTCTTCCCCGAGAGAAAGTGCACTTTTTTCTGGGGAGTTTTTTAAATAAATGAATACGTGTGTTTGCGCACAGCTTTCCCTGTCAAACAAATAGAAAATATCAGGTCAGGTAGTTCTGATGCCTTCCCCCAATGCGCGTCTCCACGCAGGCACGCATGCGCAGCAGAGCCGCAGCAAAGGTGGAGACCTCCCTCCTTTCAAGTAGCGTTTGTCTTGGTGTGGAGGTGAGTGGTGATGAACACAGGAGGTTGCTACCCTGGCCCTCGAATTCACAGCTAATTATCCAAAAGACAAAACGCAAATATTGTTTTGCTATTATCCATCACTTATGAGCTAATGAGTTAGCTAAAGTCACCTAAGGCAGTATGTCATTGACATACGTGCTAACTTAATGGAGAAACGACAGCTTAATACAGAAAAAATTCAAATGTCACCAGAATCGTGTCATTGATATGCAAATCAGGCGTTAAGTGATTAAAATGCATACATTTGTCAGGCATTGCTGATGAATAGGATAAACAAAATAACTAAAGGATATCACCCGTTGCTAGTTAATATGACTTAGGCCTACATCAAGAGTCTTTTCCCTTGAAATGTAATGTTTAAATATGCAGATTTAAATGCAGCTTGTTTTGGTTAAACAAGAACAATCTACTACTGTCTAGAGTGTGTTTACATAGAAAAACAATATTAAAGTTGTTCAACAGAATAGAAAAACGTCTTCTATGTGTAAAATGCACAAACAAACAACACAAATTGGTTTATTCATATTTCGCAGTTCTTGACACCTAAAAAAAGCTTCTGACCCCTCCAACTCATATAACGTGGGAAGAGACTTACGTAATTTAGGCTGACTTTCTGCATTAAGATGCATTTAACAGTCCATGTATTACAAATGAAGGAATATCAATCACCAAACCATTTAATGGTATCGTAATAAAAAGGTTTTCACTTAGGTGAGAGGTAGCCTATCTTTCGTGATTTCCTCAGAGAAAACTCTTCCACAGCAGGGTCAGATTATCCAATGGGCATTATGGCCTCAGTGCCAGGGGCCCATGTGCACTTGGGGCCCAGGCAAGGGGAAGAAAATTTGGTTTACGTCATATTAATTCTGCCATATATTTACGTCATATTCATATTCATCTCTGGCCCACGCACTCAAAACAGTGTTTCTAACTTAGGAAGTCTGTCTTTTGATTTTGTCACTTTAACGAACCCTCTAGCGGATGAAGCGCATAACGACAAATCTAGCGACAACTTAGATAAACCTTAGCTTTCATTCAGTGGGAATGAACTGTCAACAGAAATTTTAAATATGTCAATGAGAACGGCTTTAAAATGTAAATATAATATAATTTACATTTATTTGGTGGTGTTTCCTTGCCAATTATGAATTATTTTTTATTGATATAATGTTGATCAGTAACTGCCTTACTTTAACAATATTTAGCCTTCATTATTAGATAATCCACAGTGCTTTTACATACATTGCAAAATGTTAACATACACACAAATATGATGATATACTGAAGAAAGGCTAAAGAAGTGTACTTATAATACTCGTTAATGGCGTTACTGTAACACATTATACGTTATTTTTATTGAGAAAATAAAATCAGTAAAACATTAACACATATTGAATTTGCCAGGGCCCCCTGCAGGTCTAGTGCCCTGGGCATTAATCCGTCCCTGGTCACCATCAGTGTGTGCGTGCATGGGTGGTGCAGCAAGTGTGATTATAACAACAACAACAATTTCAATAATAACTAGATTCTGAAAACTAGAATTACTAGATAACTAGAAAATGTGAGTGATGCTTTCGTGGCAAACTTCAAGTACTAATGAATCTAACCAACCCCCATGACTCTTAAGACGTTCTTTCATGGACTGCGCTCCATTCAGCTTAAACATTCCCAAGAAACTCCAGGACACAGAGGATTAATTTCCGTAAAGTTTACTGAGACTATTGTGAAACTGTAATACAACACAAATTAAATGTATATTAATATTAAGTACAAATACAAAGTAACAGAAAGAACAACGCGAATCATCTACACAGCAGTAATAAACATAAAGCTAACTTAGCTGTCTCAAGATAGTTACAAAGGATGAAAATAGGCACAGTTAAATATTCCACGATAGGAAATACTCACAGATGTTGCTTTAACAAAAAAGGATAGGAAAAAGCGATCGCCGGAGAAACGGGCAACTGGTAGAGCTAGCACACAACAACAGCTGACTACCGCAGCGATCTACTTCCTGACTGAGGCGCCTGTATTACGTCGCTATAGTAACAGGACAAACAAATCGCGCCAAACTGCTCAAACAAAATACTCGCGACATGACACTCCCCGCTTGGGGTCTTTAAAGAGCCCACATTAATTAACAGAATCAGTCTTTGGAGAAAAAAGCAAAACCACTTCTGTAACGGGCCGAGAAAAGGTCTTTCTGGTTCCATCCTTGACAATTTCCACTTGAACTTTCCGAACCAATCCATCTTCCCCTGGAAAGGTTTTTGCGATGATGCCGTTAGGCCATTGATTTCTCTTAGCTTGATTGTCTTTTAAGAGAACGATGTCCCCTTCACGTAGATTCGGCCTCTTTCCTTGCCACTTGTGCCGAAGCTGTAAGGTTGTGAGGTATTCATGTTTCCACCTGTTCCAAAACATGTCTGCTAGGCCCTGAACTCGCTTCCACTCTTCTCTGATAAGATGCGCTTCCTCAAAGTTTCCTGACGGAGGAGGAGGTGCAGAACCTGTCTTGAGTGTGAGAAGCATCGCTGGAGTGAGAATGAGAAGCGATTCCGGATCCGATGACACAGGGATGAGCGGTCTAGCATTCATGATTGCGGTTACTTCGGCCATGAAGGTGGTCAGAACTTCGTGCGAAAGATGAGACCTTCTCGGCTCAAGCAACATGCAATCCAAAATACGGCGGGCAATGCCGATCATGCGTTCCCACGCACCGCCCATATGAGACGCATGGGGCGGGTTGAATACCCAGGTGCAGCTCTGAGTGTCCAGGTACTCTTCCACTTTTTTGAAACCTGGATTAGACTGGTCCATCTCCAGTTCACGAGAAGCGCCAATGAAGTTGGTTCCACAGTCGGAACGGATCTGCTTCGCGGGGCCCCTGATAGCAAAGAACCTCCTCAAGGCGTTAATAAAACTACTGGTACTCATTGCTTCAATCACCTCGATGTGGACTGCTCTTGAACACATACAAGAGAACATCACGGCCCATCGTTTAGAGTTTGAGACTCCTCCTCTTGTACGGCGTGAGACAATTTCCCAGGGTCCGAAGACGTCGACACCTACATAGGTGAAAGGGGGTGCTACTTGAAGCCGTTCTGCTGGCAGAGCTGCCATCTGCTGATGTTCAATTTTCCCCCTCAGTCTTCTACAAATGACGCATCTGTGAAGGAAACTGCTTATACAGCGTTTAGCTCCCACCAGCCAGAATCCTGCCGCTCGAATGGCACCTTCGGTCAGATGTCTTCCTTGGTGTTTCACTGCTTCGTGATAGTGAGACACAATCAGGATAGCTAGATGATGCCGGCCAGGAACGATAATGGGATGAACCTCGTCCATGCTCAGATCCGACTGCTCAATACGACCTCCTACTCTAAGAAGTCGATTTTGGTCAACGATGGGGTGGAGTTTCCACACGCTGCTGCTTGTTGGAATGTTGGACCCTGAGCTGATACACTTAAGTTCATCTGAATAGCACTCATTCTGGACGCTCTTCACAATACACACTTTGGCTTTCAACAACTCTTCCTCTGTAGGCCGACAGACGTGCCACCCACGACATTCATCCTGGGTAGAGTGGGAGAAAGAACGAGCCACGTGGATGAGGTGAGCTATAGCTGTGAGGAGAGTGCTGAGCTTGGAGAAGCGTTCGAAGCGTTGTGGATGTACTACATCTCTGGTAACATGGGTGAAACTTGCTACCACCTGAGGACGCACTTCAGAGTCAGTGTCAGGGTCGATAAGATCGTAAGTCTCTTGAAGCTCGGGTGAATGTGAAGATACGTCATGAAGAAAGGCTGGCCCTTTGAACCAAGTTGTGCTACTAAGCAAGTCTGAAGTCACGGTTCTTGACCCAGTGTCAGCTGGGTTGAGGTGCGTTGGGACGTACTTCCACAGGCCGGAACAAGGTGATTGACGGATTCGTTGAATCCTGTTGTGTACGTAGACATAGAATCTCCTTGACTGGTTCTGGATGTATCCCAATACAACCTTGCTATCTGTGTAGTAGGTGATGTTGGCAAACGATGTGTCCATCTCTGTGACTACCATCTCGGCGATCTCGACGGCGAGTACAGCTGCACAAAGCTCGAGTCTTGGGATAGTTAAATCAGGCTGAGGTGCCAACTTTGCCTTCCCGAAGACAAACCCGATCTCGGTCTGTTCTTGGTGGCTTGTCACCTTGATGTAGGCCACGGCTGCTATTGCCTTGACCGAAGCATCTGCGAAGATACAGAGTTCTCTTCTTACAGCACCTGCAGTGGAGAAGGACGTATAAGGGCGTGGGATCTGGAGTCCCTCCAGGTCGCGGAGTGACCGTTTCCATCTAGTCCATTCAGCCTCCATGTCCTTGGGAAGAGGTGTGTCCCAATCCTCTGCTTGCTTAGTCAGTTCTCTGAGAATCAGCCTTCCATGAACTGTGATGGGCGCAAGGAATCCTAGAGGATCGTAGAGGCTGTTTACGGTCGAAAGTACTCCTCTGCGAGTGAATGGCTTCTGGTCATCTTCGATTTGAAACGTAAAAGTGTCAGTGCGCATGTTCCAGAACAATCCAAGGCTACGTTGTATGGGCAAATCATCAACAAAGAGACCCAGGCTGTTGACGTCCTTAGTGCGATCTTCAAGTGGAAATGCTTCGATGACTGCTGGTCTATTTGAAGCAATTTTGTGTAGCCTGAGGTTAGAAGCTGCAAGCATCTTCTGTGCTCGCTCGAGGACGCTGATAGCCTCTTCCTCTGTGCTGAAGGACTTTAAAGCGTCGTCAACATAGAACTCACGGTCGATGAATCTTCGTGCATCGTTACCATAGTCAGCTTCTGCTTCCTTAGCTGCCTGCCGCAGGCCATACACTGCAACGGCGGGCGAGGGACTATTCCCAAAAAGGTGAACCCGCATTCTGTAGTCCACGATGTCGGAGGTGGGGTCGTTGTTTCTATACCACAGGAAGCGTAGAAAATCACGGTGGTCCTCCTTGACGAGAAAGCAGTGGAACATGTGCTCGATGTCGGCGGTGATGGCCACCTGTTCTTTCCTAAACCTCATGAGAACACCTAGCAGGCTAATATTAAGGTCGGGACCGGTGAGCAAGATATCGTTGAGTGACACTCCTTCATATGATGCGCTGCTGTCGAAGACCACACGAATCCTATCTGGTTTCCTTGGATGATACACGCCAAACAGGGGCAGGTACCAACACTCCTGTCCAGGCTGCACTGGCGGGGCGACTTCTGCGTGTGCCTTCTTGAACATTTTCTCCATAAACTCTAGGAAATCAGCTTTCATCTGTGGTCGTTTTTCCAGTGAGCGGCGGAGTGAAACAAGACGTTCGAAAACCTGTTTCCTGTTGTTAGGCAGCCGCCGCCTTGGTGACCGAAAGGGTAAAGGTGCAACCCAACTTTTGGAGCTGTCCTGATAGCACTCGGCTTCCATTATCTTCAGAAACTCTAGATCCTCCATGGATGGAGCGAGTTTATGGTCATCGGGAGAACGAGTGAAGACAGTCTGCCCCAAGCAGTCGCCACTGAGCATCATTGAGCCATGGATGGAGGTTGGTGCTGCCTGGAAGATGCTGATGTCTGGACGATGGACCGAATGCCTCTTTCACTCTGATCTGGTTGTTGCATGGTTGGAGATAACTAGTACGACCGTTTTCTAAAATGGCAGTTTTATAGCTCCTCACCTCTTGTGTTCTGTGAGCACCTCCAAGGCACACGTCACCGACGACGACCCATCCTAGATCGAGCCTTTGCGCAAATGGGGCATCTCCTGGGCCACTTATCTGTTCTCGCACCTTGTGTGCTCGTAAGATGTCTCTGCCCAGTAGAAGGAGAATTTTAGCATCCGGATCTAAAGGCGGAATCTTGTCGGCAATGCGCTTGAGATGGGCATGATGGTAGGCTGCTTCCGGCGTAGGAATCTCTGAGCGAACGTTAGGGATTTGGTTACACTCCAGGAGAGTTGGCAGATGTATGCTTATTTTCTCGTCCACCGACTCCACGGTGTAACCGCTGGCTCTCCTCCCCGCCGTCTCTGAACACCCCGCACAGGTCCTGAGGGTATATGAGTAGGAACTTCCAGAGATCTTAAAAGCCTCGAAGAACTCTGACCGCGCCAGGGAGCGATTGCTCTGTTCATCTAGTATGACGTACATCCTCTTGGACTCCTTCCTGCAGCCGTTTGGGAACACACTGACCAGGCAGATTTTTGCACATGTTCTGGCACTCAATCCTTCACCGCACACTTGAGTACACGTCGACTTGACCTCCTGGATGTCTGCTTTGTCCTCCTCCCCGCCATCCTCTGAAGTGGAAGGAGACGAGTTAGATTTCCGGGTAGGTGAGTAGGGGTGAAGTGCTGTCACATGAGCCACGCTCCCACACTCAGAACATTTTATCTCTGCGGTGCAATTCTTTGCAAGATGGTCTGTGGAAGAGCAACAGCGAAAGCAGATGTAGTGCTCTTTCAGAAGCTGTTTGCGATCATTTATGCTCTTCTCGCGGAAGCCCCTGCATTTCCTCAGGGGGTGGGGCTTTCTATGGAGAGGGCAGTGTTTGTTAGGATCAACACGCTCTGTACTTTCTCTGTACTCGGCCTTAGCGGTTCCTGAGACTTGCGTCTTGTGAACGTATACTGATGTCTTAGTAGGTTTCTCCCATTTACTCTTTCTCTCTGCTGGAGCTTGCGTGAAGAAGTTAAAACCTGGGTCAGTGCGAACCCTTGCCTCCTTGGCGATGAAGTCTACCAACACAGAGAAAGGTGGAAAACTAACTAAATGTTCCTGTTTGTATCTTGTACCACGATAAAGCCACTTTTCTTGCATATTGTATGGAAGTTTCTCGATAATAGGCTTAATACCTCTGGAGGTATCCAAGTACGACAAGCCTGCTAGGTAGCCATCTTCTTTGGCCGCTTGTAGCTCCGACAACAGGTCGGCCAGATCCCTAAGTCTTTGTGGATCCTTAGTTCCGACTTTCGGAAAATTTTCTAGCTTGTTGAACAAAGCCTGTTCGACGGCCTCTGGAGAGCCATATATTTCATCGATGCGTTCCCATGCCATGCGCAATCCAATTGCTGGATCCTTAATGTTGACTGTTTTGATTCTTCTCACTTGTTCTGTCGACTCTTTCCCTAGATACTTGGTGAGGAGGTCAAGTTCTCCTGAAGCAGACAGGTCAAGATCGGCAATGGCGTTCAGGAACGATGTTTTCCATGCCCAATAGTTCATTGGCTGATCATCGTATGTGGTAAGACCCGAAGTCACCAGGCTGCTGCGAGCTAGGTATTTGATGAGATCTCCAGTGGATGTAGAATGGTCATATGTAGCTCCAGAAGGTGTCTTGTGAGCATGCGTGCGCGCAGGAGGTGAGGGATCCGTTTTCACGTTCTGTTGTGAACGATATTGACCACACTGAAGAACTGGCAAAGAGTTAAGCGTTTGATTGTAACTTTGGCGTAGTGGTGCAACACTGGGCAGAGGAGCTTGATGAATTTGTTGTTGCATAATGTCTGCGGAAGCGGCAGCCTGGTTTTGACATACGTTAAGTGGGTGAGGCGTTGAGAAGATAGCGTTATTAGGTTGAGGATGCGGAGAATGCGGCGTTGGTGAAGCATAATAACTACCTCTTCTGTCTGATAAACGTTTGCTGCATAAGCTGGCTTGTGCCGACACGTAAGCAGCGACTCGCTGGTCTTTGACCGATTGAGGAGCCTGGCTGCCAGCCTTACTGCATATTTCAAAGCCCATATCCTGTAGACCGTCCACGAGGGCATTAGCCAATGCTATGGCGGCATCCTTTTCTTTTTCATCATTTAAAGCGTCAAGATTAGCTTGAACGCGAGCCTACTCTACTTTAAGTTCTATTTCCCTCTGCGTGTGTGCTGCTCTAGCTTGCGCTGCTTCAGCCTTCGCCTTTGCCATGGCGACGGCCATACTAATCTTCGAGCTGCTTCTTGAACGCGCAGTCTCAGACTGGATATCTTCATTGCCTTTTCTACTGTCGCTGCGTTGTGACATGGTGACTCACCGGGTTGTCAATAACCGGGGAAGAAAACGATACGTAGCTGACAAGGCGCTGTAGCGTTAGTCTTGGTATAGAGTTGCTGCGTAAAATGGCGATCCTAGAATCCTTCATTAGCTGCGTCGCCGTCTTTTCACTTTCATGGACTGCGCTCCATTCAGCTTAAACATTCCCAAGAAACTCCAGGACACAGAGGATTAATTTCCGTAAAGTTTACTGAGACTATTGTGAAACTGTAATACAACACAAATTAAATGTATATTAATATTAAGTACAAATACAAAGTAACAGAAAGAACAACGCGAATCATCTACACAGCAGTAATAAACATAAAGCTAACTTAGCTGTCTCAAGATAGTTACAAAGGATGAAAATAGGCACTGTTAAATATTCCACGATAGGAAATACTCACAGATGTTGCTTTAACAAAAAAGGATAGGAAAAAGCGATCGCCGGAGAAACGGGCAACTGGTAGAGCAGCACACAACAACAGCTGACTACCGCAGCGATCTACTTCCTGACTGAGGCGCCTGTATTACGTCGCTATAGTAACAGGACAAACAAATCGCGCCAAACTGCTCAAACAAAATACTCGCGACATGACACGTTCTGATACAGAGATATTGCTAAACGGTTGCTAGGCTCATGTGTTTGGTTGCTATGGGTGTGGCTAAGCATCTGCCAATTGATAATACCCTTAGCCATGAGTGAAACAAACCAACTTCCATGTCTCTACGATGTTCCTATGCAGAGATATAGGTCTTGTTAAACGTTGCTAAGTTAAGATGTTTGGTTGCTATGGGCTTAATAGATTCATGATGATCATGTGACACTGATTGGTTGCCTGAGTAAAATGAGCTCCCCCCCTTGTCCCTTAGGTGGTTGTACTGTATTCAACACGGGACAGTCATAACAGTTAAAATGCCATATATGGGCATGTTTCCTGTCCCATTAAAAGGCTCTTACACCCCAGGGGTGCAACTCACACCCCATTGTGATATATATTATTACATAGCATGATAGCCCGCTGTGGTCACCCGCATGTTTCTACGAAGTCCACGCTCGGAGCTTTGACCCGTCAAAGTTAGGCTCAATGTTAAGTCAAGGGGATTGTTCTGGTGTTTTTTTGCCCCCCTATCAAACACCCTTCACTTAAAAAAGTCATAACACCATTCTTTAATGGGGCACTCGATTTGAGCCCTCATTCATGGGTCTAGTGCGAAGATAAAAATCTGTTCCGTTTCTTAATGGCAGTCTATGGCACCATTATAAGTATACAGAATTTTGGTGGGCTGTTACGCCCCAGGGGTACAACTTACACCCCATGGGATGTATGTTCTTTCACAGCATGATGGCCTCCTCAAATGTGGTACACCGCATGTTTCTACGAAATCCAAGTTTGGCGCAATTTTAAGTCAATGAGATTTTTGAAGATATGTCCTTTTCCTTTGTGCAGTCATTTATTCTAAATATATGATGGTCTCTTTATGAACCGATTGTTTTGTAGACATTATATTTAAAACAATTGGGGGAGTGTGAACGATTCAAAAATAGTTGTTTTCATATATTTAACCTTTTGTTTAGTAAAAAATTAAACAAATAGGAGACGTGCCCTTTTTTCCACTTGAGCCCCCGATTTCGTAGTAGACAGAGTATTGAATTGTATGTGCACATATGGTGAGTGCATTATACAGGAAGCCATTACTAATGTTACATTTATTAAGCGTTTTAATTATCCCTGCTGTCGTCCGCATAAATATTTTGTACAGGACTTACTTTGTACCTCATCCCCAGTTCACTTGTTTCTTGTGATAATCATAATAAAAATTTTAAAAGACCTTTATTTCGTTGGTCCCAGGAAGCTCTTTGACACGAATCTATCTCTGCTTCCCATATAATTTGCAATTCCTTTTCTAAATGGCACAGCACTCCTTGTGGAGTGGTTTCTCTTCAGTTTGGGCCTGAAATTTGGAAAAGAGCAGACTCGTGTTGTTTGTTTGGGAAAGAATGATTAAAGAAGTTGACATTCAGCACGATGAGGGCAACACAAATACTATGAGCCTAATCTATCACTGGAATACATAATGCATCCAAGGGGCTGCAAGCTGCCACCACACAAATATGAGTGGACGTTTCAGACCAGCCTTATTGTGAAAAAATGATTACTTTCCCTTCACTGAAAAATGCCCCTCTGATTAAATGTATCAGCGCATCAGAAGGGAGCTGGCGTTGTGATGCTGCCATTCCTCGCGCACGTGAGCTCACGTTGACTAATCTTTGAAAAATTCTGGTTTTGAAATAAGTCCAAGACAATCACATTTTCAAAATTAAACTGCGGGAGGAAGGATGAAAAAAAATATTACATTTATAAAGTCCAAACAATTCCTCTCATCTTCACTTGTTGCTGCCAGGATTTACAGCGTCCCACACACCCGTGTTCAGCCTCTCGGAGTGCTTGGGGACCTTATCTCTTTAAAAAGGCTAATTACGTACCAACACCTTTAATCAGATAATGGAGTTTGCTCTAAACTGATTCATTATTTGAATAATCAACCTAATATATTTAATTGTTTGATATTTTCTGACAAAGTCCCATTGGGAGGCATTATTTGAGTAGATCTTCTTTAATCAACCGTTTATTTGGAGTTAATTAGTCAGTTAAGAATACTCAAGGCAATTGGACAGAACTATAATAACAAAGACACAAACAAATACACACAGAGAGAGAAATTTATCATAGAATGATCACGTTAGAACCTACTGATAGTAGGTTTATGTTCGCTATTAATGTGCCAATGTGGAATCTGCACACTGATTAAAAAATGTACTGTATTTGGCAGTGGAAGCCAAAGTGGAAGCGCAGATTATTATTATTAATTTTTGTGCCAATGCCAATGTTTTACATATACAGCCGCATGAAAAAATTAAGATCCCGTTTCAAAACTATTTGTAGGTATGTGTGCTGGTAAAATATTCTTTTTGTATAAATATAGTTTCTATTTGCATTTTTTCCAGAAAATAAATCCTGGAGAAACAGGTCAAAAGAACAGAAAAGATGCTCTGTATTATTTAGACCTCAAATACTGCAAAGAAAGTTCATATTCACTTTCAAGCAATACAACAGTAATATCTTTTACATGTATTTCGGAAACCTTGATTATTAACACAGTTTGCGTGTGTCTTGTCATGCTGTCAGTCATTCACATTGCCGTTGGATGACTTTATGTCACCCCTGAAATTCAACAGACACTGGACTGAAATGGCCAGCACATTTATAATAAACAATCAAAACTACAACCGCACTTGGCAGCCATCACCCTTTGTTTTTGTTGTATGGAAGAAAAGCTTGCCTTGACATTTTCTTGTTTCACTAGAAAAAAAGAGTAGATTATCAATATTCCATTTTTAGTTGTAAGGTGTCATTTATGGATGCAGAGGAATGCAGAGAAATACTAATGAGAGAAATCATTCATTTGTTGACTTTAAAGCAAAATCAACTAAACTTAGACATAGAAATGAATGATTTTCAACAAAGTTCCCTTTCAAATCGTCCTGCTCAAAAATGTTTCATAAATGAACACACAAGGGCCACATGAAGTGCAGAACCTTGTGAATGATTGGTATTCAAATTCCGATGAAATATGCAGTTTTGCCTGAGCACACCACAGATTCCACTCGTTCCTGACCATAAGATAGGCTACCACCTGGTATTTGACAAAAGTGCTCCTACAAGTATCCATTCTACATCTAGCTGGAGGTATTTGCTGAGATTAAATTGCCTGTAAGCCTTGTTCCCCATTTAAAAAGGCTAGAAGAGCTGAGTCAGCTGTGATTCTCTTAGTTGACGTCCTGTTGTGTCTCAGACGTGCGCTCCACCGCCAGTCATTTGCATCCGTCCTGCGGTGGCAGCTGTCCCAGAGAGGAGTGGCACTGTCTAGAAAAATTAGACACACCCCAATAATCTTTAATATTGTTTCATGAAGCATAATTAAAAAGGCTTTATCATTGGTTGGAGGACAGCTTCACTAATGAACTGTCTCCACTCATGCAGAGAGCCATTAATACACATGCAAATACCCACACATGCACAAGTATCAAATGCTTCCTTCACACCCACATATACAACCCACAGTCTATCTACTTTAAAACAAACATTACACAATTCTTGGATCTTTCTCTCTCTCTCTCTCTCTCTCTCTCTCTCTCTCTCTCTCTCTCTCTCTCTCTCTCTCTCTCTCTCTCTCTCTCTCAAGGTCATTTATTCCGCGTTTATTATCTCTACTTTTACAGGGTGATTATGCTTCAATGACAGACGAGGGAAAAAAGAGAGGAAGTGAAAGAGAGACAAAGTAAAGCTAATAAGTTAATGCAATGTTACTGAGCAAAGCGGGATGATACATCACTTCAGCCAAGTTAATGAAATACTGAATCTGCCTCCATTACTCACAAACCAATACAGGAGATTACATTTCATATAGCAAAGAAATCTCTCTCTGTCTCTCTTGGCTTTCACATCCCTGTAAAGAATGTCCCGCCTACTTTATTCACTTGGCCAATATGCAGATGATACAGTATATTAAACTTTTTAGTCATTAAAGGCAGTTTAGTTTTCAAAAAGCAAATGTGAAAACATTTACAGTGTAAATGTAGTGTCCATTTAACTCCATTCGTTGTGTTTTGGGCAAATAATTATAATTGTTTGCAAGAGTGGCAAAGATTGTTTACCAGGGATTAGCAATTTATAAAAATCACTGATTTCGGAATTTGCGTCACACGCACTGTACGCTGTCTATTGCCTATGCGTATGCGTAAAAAGGAAACAGCTTCAGCCTTAAAGCCCCGGACACATTGCAGTTTGGGCATGCATATATTTGCCATATGCAGCTGAGAACATGCAAAACTTTGCAGTAGAAGCTTGTGTTTCCGGTCTGTCGCATGCATATGAATGGAAGACAATGAAGCAAAAAAGTGTGACCGGGAATTTATAGACTATATGCACGAAGGGTGATGACGTACTTATGCTAAAATCTCAGCCAGCTATATAGTCACCAAGCGACAGCGGTGTTTAGTAAGAAACGTTCAAATTTCAGTGAACCGACAGTGCTACGGCTGAGCATTGCTACAGTATGTGCCTCTGTGATCAAGCCTTGAGCAAGTGCAAAAGTTTACCTAGTTTTATTTTTCAAATATGAATAGAGCTTGAAATGGATAACCTGAGGCGCTTCCCCTTTTTGATTTTCGATATATGACGTAGTGTTTGGATAATTTGACTTGCGTCGTTGACCAATGTCCTGCAACTTCAAGCGACCAAGTGAAAGACATAATTGTTTCTTACGTGCGCTTTGTGCGCCGGATGTGATCGTGTATCTATTGTTGGTGTCAGTGTAGGACAACCAAACCTTCAAAAATCTTAGAAAAGGACGTACATTTTTCTTTTGCAATTTTACATCTGACTGGCTTCTACTGAAGCATATATTACCAATATCTACTAAAATGACTAAATTAACTAACTTAGTTTGTGTTTGTAACAACAAGGCGGGACGAGAGCCGCGAGGGAACGTATATCTCACGTAGGAGCTCCGGAAGCATAAAGGGACGAGCGACAGGAGTGTAGGACCAGGCCTGGGCTTTATGTTATGTTTATTATGTTTGTGTGACCGGCACTAGACCGCGAGGGAGCTGTCTGCATTTTCCTTTTGTTTTGTTGTTTGTTTGTTATTAAAAGTTGCTTTTACGTTTGCCGGTTCCTGCCTCCTTCCTTCCTTACATTGAATCGAGTTACAGTGTTATTATTAAAATTCCATGATTTGACTTTTGGAAAGGAGGCTAATCTTAAGAAAATAAACAAAGCAGCTTCAAGAAGGTCTTCAAATCCTTCTGGTAACTGCAAATACACATTGTCACACTGCTTTCTGTTGGATAAATGCATTAGCTGCCAAACATACAGCAGAGATGGTCCCAATTTCCAGTTTTCTGCTACACAAGTTTTCTTCTATCACTAGTCTGTGAATAAATACCCCACTCCTTTCAGTGTTTTTGATCTTGATCTCTTTCTGGGTTAGTATTTGGTCTCTTCTTTGTTCCTGGTTTTAACCCTGGCCACTTTTTTTTAACCTTTTCTGTGGTTTTTAACCCTATAAATGATGATATACAGCAGAAATGACAGCAGCGTGCATGCAAGTTTCTCTCTTCATGACGATAGCGTTTCCAACTCGATACTGTACACCCTACTGTGACATGCATTCATTTATGTGTAGATGTTTATGGTCCATTAATTTACCCCCACCAATAGCGATGCTTACAGTCAGCATCTTAAATCATTTTTGTCATAATTTTCTCACCCTCAGGTTGTTTCAAACCTGTTTAATTGTCTTTGTTCCAATGAACACAGAGAATGATATTTGGAAGAATGTTAGCACTTTTAGTTTTGGGACATCATCCACTACCATAGTAGGGGAAAAATATTGTATTTTTTTGTTCTGTTGAACACATAATGAGATATTTTGAAGAAGTTCTTGGCGCCTTTGACTACCATTGAATTCTTCCAACTATGGTAGTTAATTATGTCCCGGAACTGAAAATGACTAACATTCTTCCAAATATCTTTATTTGTGTTCATCGGAACAGAAAATGTCTACAGGTATGAAATTACATGAGTATGAGTGATTGATGACAGAATTTGTGGATGAACTATCCCTTTAAATTCTAGTACGCCCCCTATAGCGCCTACATTTGACATTGTTGGCGATAGATGAAATACTACTTTATACGTCTCTCACAGAGCGCATACATCTCATTATTGCATTTGGTAATAAAGGAAGTTAAACTTGTGCAAATGTTTGTGTTTTTTAATATTAAAAAGACAACACCGCTGGCATTATTATTCGGCAGGCGAACGCGCGCATAAATGTTTCACAGTCTAATGTTCTCCCCTACAAAGACCTCAATTATGACTTTGTTTTTGAGAGCAAGCAGAGAGGAGCCCAGGGCAATCACTTATTCCTCCGTCCGGCAGCAAAATGCAACTAAATGACTTTCTTTATTCAGAATGTTCCGCTCTGGCGGCTCTTTAGTGGAGAGCCGCAAGCCAAACGTGCAGGATATACTAACACTATGCCTCTTTAAATGAAACCTTGAGGCATAGGTGAGGAGATTTGGTTCAAAAACACAGAACTGAAAGCGCATTTGGGGGCCAGATGTTATTGTGACGGAACCATGATTTTGATCATCAATTTTCCCTCGCTGGAGAGGTTCACCACAGGGCGGGAATTATATACGGATGCTAATGTTTGTGTGTTGAGAGCGATAGTTTCTGTTGGGCTGGATTTGTGTGTATCTGTGTGTTTTCTTGCAGAATACTGATGAAGTCGCAGTGTTTTTAATTCTCAATTCTAAAGTCTCAACCTACACGACCTCTTACATAAAAGTCAAATAGGCCTGCTTTCAATCCTTCAGGTGTATCTCCGCTCTCAAGGAAAATGCCGGCTGCTCTCTCTCGCTCCCCAGTTTCTTCTGATCCTGGTTGAGCAGAACTATTTCTTTAATAGTGCCCAAGATTAGGTTTTAGGGTGTGAAGGTTTATCCCAGAGCAGCAGCGTTCTGCTGTTTGAGAAATGAGAGTATCATGTTTAGAGAACAATACATTAATGTTGCTTGCCGAAACGCCGGAGCATCTGAAGAGCTCGCTGTGATGAATTATTTCACTCAGCCATAGCTAATGTCTCTGGAGGTGTTTTTTTTCTCCCCGAATTGAATGAAAATGGATAGCTACAGGGAGGTATCACTGAACTAATATTGAAAAACCTGCTACCTCAGTGACAGCGGAGGCAAAGCGGCACATAATATCCAAGATAAAACAAGGGAAAACAGTCATTAATTCTTAGTGTACTAATAGTTAATCAATCCACATATTTAGGATGTGCACATCATGCCTGAATAACTCAAATGAAAAGCACAAATAATGACAGTAAAAACAAGTACTCATGAATGTTTATGAAGCTTTTTCCTTTGTGGGGTTCACTGGTTTTCATGGATTTACAGTCCTTATGGACGTTTGGTCCCCACAATATAGACAAACCTGACACATAAGTACTGTGAAGTCGCACGCTTGTCATTTAGTTTTGTATAAAGGTACAGAACCAATAAATCATTTTAAAGGGATAGTTTTAAAATTCTGGCTGTTCCCTTCTACAGTATGGACTCAAAAACAATGCAACTCAATGACAGAATTTTCATTTTCGAGAGAACTATCCCTTTTAAAATTGTGCCAATATGGGGGGAGAATAATGTACATAAGTGACACTTTAAATGCATTTTTAATGGTCAATACAATAAAATAAAAATAAGCCTTTTTATTTAAGCCACACCCACTTTTATGCCTCCCAAATCCTTTTTTTATTCAAACAGATACATCCTAACCTTTACAAGATAACTTATGAAATTTCCAGTTGTTAAATACTTTGGGTACGATGATTGATAGCATATGTAATAACTGCTAACTGCAGGGCCACGGCTGCATGCAACATGGCCAATTTGGTCTCATTTTGGCCTCAGAGTCTAGACTTATGATTGATTCCCGAGGTTCAACTCTTTGGCCTCGTAGTGTACTTGTAGCCTGGCAGACACAAGGCAGTCAGGCTGAGAGGTCTCTAGTATTCTCTCCTCCAAGAATTATAATGAAGGATGTTGCTGATTTTGTCAGCTGTCAGGGTTGCCGTGGCAATCACGTAAAGATGTATCATGAAACAATGATTAATAGAGGCACAGCCTCATGTGTGTATCGAATATCTGATACAGAAAGACATCATAACGATAAGCCAGTTTGCTCTTTTTTGACCCAAACTTGACTTAACATTTGTGTAATGCTATCACTACCCATGCAAAAGCTGTATTTCGCATAGTGGCCTACAGATGGCACTGTGCCTCTGTGTTTATATGCATTTTTTCATATCCATATTTCATGTAGTGTCTCTGTGTGTGTGTGTGTGTGCATGCGTGCGTGCGTTTGGCCATATATGTGCCATCTAGCCCTCATGTCTCTGGATGAACAACAGCAGGTGATATGTGATTTACTAAATCTTACTCAGCAGTGGCAAGGTGAGGTGAAGACTGTGTGTCAGTGCGTGTATGTGTGCGCTAAGCCTCCGGCTGCTGAAAAGGTTAGATATATTGATTTTGTTCCTAAGAGACAGACTAGAACAGGGAGACAAATGGACTACAGTGGAGGAGCTGTCTCATTGGGGCCCCTGCCATGTCAGTCCCCTTAAGGTAGAGATAAAAGTTCTCCATCTCTCTGTCTATGTAATCTATCCTCCCATTTTTCATCTCTTCTGCCTCTTCCTCTGAATATGAAGCTTGTATTTGGTTTTCACTTCTTTGCATGCTGTTCTCCTTCTCTCTCTCTTCCTCCCGCTCGCTCTCCTTGAGATGTCTGGTGTACTGGGGTGTTCGACAGTGGTGACACTACAGAGAAAGCCGAGTGTGAGTATGATGAATCAACTTGTGTGTGTGTAGGACACTCGGGCAAGTTGTCACACTGGGAAACTGTTTTAAGGGCCACATTTGAAGAGTTTTTAGTGAATTACACAAGTATTTTCTCTAGCGGTGATTCTGTATGTGTATTCTAACTTCACTTAAATAACATTTTTGTGAGTTTTATCCTCCACATGAAAAGTCTAATATTATATATTTGCTTTTTGGGTTAATGTACTACTAAAAAAATAAAATCTGTTTATAATATGAAAATTTAATTAAATTAGCTTTAAGGAACAGGCCTTTACAGAAATTGACTTCACCCTGAGAAATATTCACTTCATAGAAAGTGTGACAACTTGCCCCGGCTCTTATATTTGTTGTTTGTCAATTTGTATGTACAGTTATTTTTCAAGCAGCCTGTATTAGTTCCTCTCTGTGTTTATATTAGTTCTTCATGTGTTCCGGGGGTTAATTGATCTCAAACATGACTGCTTTGCTTGTTGTGCAATTTATATGAGAGCTTAATCAAGCCTGGCAGATTTTCCAAGCATCTTGGCAGATTGAATTGGCTGATATCTCCGCTCTCGGATCTCTCATATGCACATACATACATCACTGAATTTCTACTCAATGCATCATTGTCAAAACAGTTTTGTCTGCAAATGCAGCTCAATTGACTATACAATATACTGGCTCATGATGAAAGCAAGAGTGTGAATGTAAGCATGTACGGCTACGAGTCTGTGTGTGTGTGTGTACAGGTGGCAAATATATAAGTCAGACAGGCATAGAAATAAAAACCTGCTGTGCTGTAGGTCATATACAGAGACCTGCATCTAATCTGTCTCTCTTTGTTCTCTCCCCCACATGCGGACACAACAATTGAGATGAGTCATTTAGTCAGCTTTGCTGTGATGTGTTTGAGTGTGACAGGTTTGGGCTTGTTGTAGTTAATATACAACGCAGCACATGAAATTAAATGAGTTATTAAAAAGCCTGTTTATGAGCATTCGTCTCTGGTCTCAATTCTATCAGACTGGTCTCTGCAAAGCAAATCTACGATCCTGTCTCGTCTAACATGCTTGACACTTTGTATATGAATGTTCTGTGTGAGATGTAAAGGATTGGGAACACGTTATTTGACGGGACGTTGCCCGTGTCCGAAGATTGCGCAGGAAATCTTGAAATTTAAACGAAAAGCTGTCTGGTTCATAATGTCCCAGAAGAACGGCTGAACTTTCATCTGAGTGACTACAGTGTGCGAGTCTGTACGACGAGAGGACAGAGAGAAATCAAGAGAATATTTTCATTAAGACGGCGCCTTCCACAAAAGCTGACAGACAGAATAGACCTCTGGAGACTCGAAGTATGAAAAAGTGATTTAGTTGCAATGAACTTTTTGTGAAGCTTTCCCAACTGTGTATTTGTGTCAGTGTGTGCCCGGGCTGCGGGTTTTGCTTTGTGGTCAGAGACAAGGTTTCAGTACTGTCTGAGTCCTCAGCCATTAGTTTTGAATGAGTCCACAATCACTGTTCCCAGAATCTTCAAAAAGCAGCATGACATCACTGCCATAAACAACCTAAGCAGTTAAAAGTAATGAAAGATTAACTGTCCCTCTAATTGTGCCTGTTTTTATTTATGAACAAATGTATTACTTTTATTATTAAAGGCAGCAAATGTAATCACAAAACTCAACCTGGTTTCTTCCATGAGTCCATCTTAAATTTTTTTGGACCAATAATAATAATTTTTAGAGTTATTACTTAGAACTCCTGTTCATTTCAGGGACTGGCGAAACATATAATGCAAATGTTAGGTTTGTATATACTGTAGGCTATTGTATAGTATATGTTTTTTACTGTCCAAGCTCAAGGTCACTTCAGCAAACACAGCAAAAGACAATAAAACAATATCAAATGATGTAGACAGAAAAAATATGTGTAATCAAACGAATCAAAGATTGTGAAGGTTGGCGTTTTTATTTATTTAATCCTATGGATGTGATTCTTATAATCTACAGATCCACATCTACAGCATCAACAATTGAATATTGTTTTATTGCGCCAGAGGGACATGGCGTGGTGGTGTAACCGGCATTTACCATAAAGGCCACATCGTGCATGCTAAGCTGACATCATTCGGACTCGGACAAACAGATAGAATGCAACAAACTCACATTTAAGCCAAATAGCACCACAGAGTTTAAACAACAAAAGTTTTAACTCTTCACCAAATGACGTAAGCAACAAAAAGAGGTAGGACTATACTGTCCAATGGCCAGCCATTTTTAGCCTTCGTCTCTAGGCCAAAACTCACAACAAACCAATCAAAAAGGGAAGGGCAAAATAAAGCCCCACCCTACATTTGTTTCTAATTTCAGAAGCCGCTTAGGTCGGATATACGTCACAATATGGAAAAGTAGTCAATCGCAACTTCCCTTTCATGGTGACTTTAACAGAACGAAAGAAACAGAACGCATTGCGTGTGTGCCATTGGCTTCAATGAATAGTGGTGATTATAAACTTACCGTCATAGTTGCGCGATGCCTCTACTGCCGTAGCATCATTGTGAACGCAACATAAACACAGAAACAAAATACTACTTAAATACCAGAGAGTTTGGGAAATCTTACAGCAAAGAGCAGACAACGATAAATGTGGCATTTAGCGTTAAGGGTCTTAATCTCTATATTATGGTTACAAAGCATATAACGAAATACCAATATTACATATTAAAATGCGTATTCAAGTGTTGCAAATCCAATAAGGCTGGTAATGATTCTCTCTGCCCAATCAGTGATCTGTGTGTAAACACGTCACATTTTGGTGTCGGTACAATACGCTTGGAACCTCAACCGAGGTGGCACTAAAAAAGGTACGAGGTCCTGTACCCAGTGGAAAACCCCCCAAAAGTAAGCTATACCGTGCAGTACTATGCAGTGGAAAAGCACCAATAGGCATACTAAGGTAAAGGAGAAGATGGAGGGAAAGAAACATAGTCTTTGAACACATCCGTCTTTCCCTACAGTTCCAGGACCTCTCCACTTTAGACACCCGAAGAAGGCCCACTTCAGAAGGTGTGAAACATCAAAGCTTATGGTCAGTCAAACATACACAGTTTCCTTTCTTTCTTTCTTTCTTTCTTTCTTTCTTTCTTTCTTTCTTTCTTTCTTTCTTTCTTTCTTTCTTTCTTTCTTTCTTTCTTTCTTTCTTTCTTTCTTTCTTTCTTTCTTTCTTTCTTTCTTTCTTTCTTTCTTTCTTTCTTTCTTTCTTTCTTTCTTTCTTTCTTTCTTTCTTTCTTTCTTTCTTTCTTTCTTTCTTTCTTTCTTACTCTCTATCTCTCTCTCTCTCTCTAACACACTCAAACACACAGACATTGGCAAACATCCTTGCATAGTTGTGATATCTTTCTTACCTAGCGCTGACAAAAGGTACAAAAGTAAAGAAAACAAAGCAGGAGAATGGAGAAACATACGAAGACACTGAAAATACCAGGTCAAAAGTCGTTTTTAGAGGTGGGATTTGAAAGGGACAAATAACAGTATGTGAAGTGGGCATAGATGTATAACATAACACATTATTATAGGAATTAGAGTGAAGGACTAGCACTTACCTTTTGAAGATTTGAACTGTGCCGTGCATTGCCCAGAGAGTCATCTTTTGCAGCTATATTCAGTCCTGTCACAGTAACTGCTGGAAATTTAATCTCTTCCTGCGAACCCAAAACATAGATAGTAGAGCTGTATGTTTTGTGGAATAGGCGACAATTGTCCAGAAGATCAAAGAAAGCTCTGGTGTGTTTCCATCAGAAGGCTGGTGATTTTAACAATTCACGAACGTGCTAATATTAAATCACAGATCGCTCAACTGTGATTCTTTATAATCAAACGTTGCATGATCAGGGTCAATATTGAATGTAGCTCCAAATACCACACAAGCCTCTGAATGATACTGTCTCACTGCAAAATTGTGTTATCCATCCACAATATTTCCCTTCCTCAGTGGGTCTCCCTTGTGAGCAACAAAACAAAGTTATATATGTAACCACAAGGGGGCATTGTGGGTCCATATCATGTTCTTTATGAATCTCTTGATAAATTGCAATGTGCTGATGAAACCAAATGATAACTCGAAAACAGTGCCAGGCAGCCGCCATGAGGAAAAGACACTGTTTAATATATATGTGAGAGGGGAAAAGGACATTATTTAGGATGAATAAAGGATCTGAGTGAGTTTTGGTTAAGGCTAAATTGGTGTGAGTGGAGTCTGGCAATAAAGCTTCTTCAATTCCTAAACTGAACGGTTTGGCTATTATTGCCTTTCAGGATTATGGACATTCTCAAATGTCAGCCTTCTCCTTCTCAGTCCCAGTGTTTGGAGAGCAGACGGATGGCATGCTGGACATAGATAGGAAAATGTCCAACCTTCATTTACCCATTTATGGTGCCCACTGTCTGACTCTACGCCAGAGAAGTGGACTTTGTGTGTCTGTCCTAGCAATACTTTTTGTGAGACAATTGCTGAAAAATCTTTCCTCAAGTTAGCTAAACCTGTTATTGCTCACAGGTTGCACTTTCAGGAGCTTGTTATGTTTCATTGAAGTATCGAATTTTGGGAGGAAAATAATTGAAAGGGTTACTGACATACAGTGAGGTTATTGAGCAATACAATTTAAGTGAAGGGCATGGCCCAGTTACAGTAATTTGGTTTTGGGAGAATTTGGTGAAAACTGTTTTAGAAATGTCTGCCTTTTGCATACATGTCTCAGCAAATCTAAGCATAACTTTTGTCATTGTTAAGTCGCTTCTAAAACTCCTGAAAAGACATATGATATTTCTTAGATTATACTAACATATGGATACACTGTAATATTGTGGCAAATGTTGTATCATAGGTTCGGTAGTTGTTACTGTATTGTAAGACTGAATCTTGCAATGTTGAAATAGAATCAAAACTGTGAGGCAGCACAAAGCAGATTAGCATATTTGGCCATATGTGTGAGTTTATGCATGTGTTTCAGAGAGGGGGAGAAAATAGACTTGTTTTGCTTTGAGTCTCTCTTTGTTCTGATGCACAGTTTGGCATCTTTTCATACAGCTAGATCTGATCGTCTCTGAGAACTCGCAATTTACATTCTCACTATGTGTGACATTTCGACACAATGCATGACAATAGATGAAAGCCAACCCGTACAACAGTTACAAATGATTACAGACAATATAATCACTTCTGAATATACTCCACAACATTTGCAACATTCGCAAACCACTTTGAAGCACCATCAAACCATGAGCTGGTTTGCTTCAAATTGCACTCTTATGCCACCTGTCTGATTTTTATCACTTTAAATCTGCTGGCTGCTTCTTTCCACCTTTGTCTCTTAACATTCCTTCAAACGTTCACAATTGTTTGTTGTGTGTAGAACGGTTTGAAGCACGGTTGCACGTCACCAACAAACTGCATCTTTTCGACATGCAATGGAAGTGTTGCAGTGTGATAGTAAACATGTTTAATATAATTATTTTCTTTGAATAGTTAGTGCATTTTATAAATTTGTTATTTGCTCATTCTGACTATTCATTTAGAGGCCAATAGCTGCAAATATGTAAGCACATTTGTTTCTATTCAGTTGGTGAGATGCTTGCCTCATTGTCATGGCAACGATTCATAATGAAGTGGGATTACGTCATGGCTTGTTTGTTATAGAGTCATACCAGACTGCTCAAACATTCCAAGACCCTACACATGTAGATTAAACATGTTCAGTCGGTCAAGCCAAACACCAACCGGGTTAACAAACTGATCTAACAAAATCAACAACTGTCGGTTGTTCGTGTTTACTTGGGTCAGTGTAAGCTAGCTTCATCGCCACTTCCTTTTATTTCTCTCCAGCTTCTCTTCCTAACTTTTGATCTGCTGGTCCATGGGGCTGCTTATAGTATGAAACATCTGTCATGTACCAGAGGTGATCACCCTAACATGTTCTCTGGGTTTGGCCCTGCTGTAGTGGACAGAAAGAAGTGCCTCTCCTGCCCTGCCTCCTGCTAAGAATGAACAGTTCTCTGAGTAGAGGGACCAAGAACGAGCATTCCTCCAACTCTTCATCAAAAGAAAATGAGCTTTTCATTCTCTAAGGAGTGTGACCCCGCTGATGAGATGGGTCCCTGAGATTGCGAGTTTTACAAAAGACCTAGAGCACAGTGCTTTCACTTTCTGTCTTTCTTTGCGCGTTCTCTTCGTTCCTTTGTGATCGCGCATGTCTCCTCGCCCTCTGACCCCTGAGTGGGTTTAATTGCCGCTTTCCAGTTAAACTGACGAAGCCTTGGGGAGAAGGAAAGAGAATGATGTGAAATGATAATAGAGATAATCATAAAGAGCAGTGCTCGGGAGGAGAACTCTGACTGTTTACAGGATGCTGAGGAGCGGCGTGAGCTAATTTACATTATAAACATTTCTCTGAGGCTCTGTGCTTGCCTGTTCGCTTTGTTTAGGTATGCTGGTGGTTTTTCGAGAAAAGAGACAACAACCTGGTCAGCCAAAGCTCTAAAGTAGCTTTTAATTAGCAATGTTTTATGAGCCGTCTAGCTTCGTGAGGACGATACAGGTAAAAAGCTCTTACGGAGTGATGAACGGCAAGGTTAAGCGAGTAACACTTTTATTATCAGAGATAAATCGCCTATAGGAGACCGTCAGTGGAATGAGAATACAAACACTTGCTTACTCGTGTTTCACGGCGGTTTCGCAACTAAGAAAGGAGAATTGGTTATTCTTGCATTGCAGATGTGCAGAAGAGGAACGGGTCAAATGTTGTAGATTTATATATGTAGATTAAAAGAAATAGTGAGAAGGTTTATTTAACATGATTAAACGTGGGCTTGTGCTTATGATGGTAGTATTGACATAAATGTAGATAAATGGAAGCAATTCAGTTGTTTGTGTACTTGTATTGACTCTATATTAGATTAAATTGTGCTATATTTAAAGAAATAGTTCAACCTAAAATGAAACCTCTGTGCTAACATCTTTACTCACCCACATGTCATTTCAAATGTGTTGAAATAGATTTTTTCTGTGCAAACAAAAAGTTTCTGTGCTCTTTTCATACATCAAAGTAGTGTCCCGTAAAAATAGGTAAAAGCACCAGGAATATTCGACAAAATGTATACACTGCATTACAGCACATGTCAATTTAAATGAGAATGAATCAAAAATCTAACCAAAAAAGTACTTAATGCTCCACACTTAAAAAATAAAGGTCTTATGCTTTGTAGACGCAAATAAAATGTCCACAAACAAATTGAATAACATTTAAATCAATCTATTTTAGGAACTGAGACCTGCACAAATTCATGACCATTTTTTATCTCGCTACAATTGTTGCCGCCAAGTGCCAGAAAGCAGTCTCAGTAAAGAAAATCTGTTCAAAGCAAATAAATATTGCTTGTATCCTAGCAGCCACAAAATGGGAAATCATCTTTTTCAGCCTTAATAAGGATGGTGAGTCTGAAGGTGCCAACTTCTTTTGACACCTTTTAGATTTCTACCCCGAATTACTACTATCACTTTATTTAGTACAATACTGTGAAGGTTTGTTGAATTGACAAAAATAGTTCTGCAGCTCTGAAGCAGCGTGCTTACATATTTCAGCATTTTCTGCAAACACTCACTTGATATTTGGCTAGAGGGTGTATTCAGCGTTCAGTTTCTACAATATTGCTCAGTAGTAAACGCAATTTGTGAACGTCGCTGAATAAACCTTGAGTCTTCTCTCTGTCTCCACTCCCTCTGGAAGTTCATTTAACATTTTATTATGCCTCATAAACAGAGCGAAATAAAACTCATTCCTAGTGTGAGCATCTATGAGCAACAAACAATGCGATAGGCTGATTTCATTGGTTAAGTGATTGATTTAGAGTTAGGCAAATTAGTCTCGGGGGAAGTGTATGAGCCCAGGGCACCTGCTGTCTGCCCTAGGATGGAGAGTGTACCTAATTCTAGCTTTGATAAAATAAATTATTAGTATTTTTATCTTGTTTTCTACATTTAAACATCCTAAAAAATAGCATATAAGCTTGAATAGAAAAGTTAGTTTGAGATAATTAGTTTATTTGAACTGAGCCATTATATATTTTTTCTGTCATAACCCCTACCCGATCGCATTTCTAATCAAGTTGCCAGCGCAAGCATTTTTCACAAAACTGAACATACAACATATATAACATAAACAGACATAATATTAAATAAGAGAACAGAGCCTCTGCTTTTAAACAAGCAAAACACATATTTGAGAATTTAGTTATATTTCTTAAAAGATTCAACATTCTGACCCAAAAAAGCATTGATTTGAACAGATTGTCCGGATTGGATATTGGGTGTACTTTCACATGATGTTGACCCAACTGTGTATCAGTGATAACAAGAGAAACTGTAAAAGGCTTATTATAAATGACAAAAGAAAAACGGAAATCTGCTGTGTCATAAATGTTGAAAATCCTGCCAATGGCAGAGAAGGAGCTAATGTAAATATCTGGTAATGTTTTAAATGTCTCTGAAACATGCCCAAACTCTTTCCTTATCAAGCAAATGTATATCTTGTATGCTATTTCAAGGGTGTTTTCTTTATTGGAGAACACGACTCGAATAAAAAGAAAGGAAGAATACAGACTTTGCATGCATGTGTACAGTGCACTGACACTGAAATATGTAACTCAGCTGAATACCTGAGGCTTTACGTTCTCAAATTATGATAGATTATACTGAACGAGAATGAGTGTGAAGAAGAAGTGAGGAATGGAGGTACTAAAATCACAGGCAGAGATTGAAAATGAGATTTTGACAAAAAATGAGAAAGAGAGAGATCTGACAGAAGAAATAAGCTTGAAATGGGATTGATTTAAATAGACCTCACTAATTTTATACAACATTAATTTGAGCTATTTAAATCATGTTTCTGTGCCATTAAGCTGACCTAATGTAGGATAGTTGAACGGCTGACAAATTGCAGTTATTTGTGTATCTGTTAGTAACCCGACTTTAGCCTACAAAAACAAGCACATACACAGCCAAGCATTAATTGGTCCCCTCTAAACATTATGTTCATTAAAGGCTTTATGCTGTCCATACCTCAAAGTCATGCATGACTGCTTACAAAAGATTCTTTAACACTGCGTAGTGTCGATCTGTTTTTGGAGATAAAGTTTAAGGCCGAGGTATGGTCCGTCCATCCGCGTTTGCGTGCCATTCGCATGACGCGATTGTCGTCATGAGAAAGGTCCACGACACATTTTTTGAGACCACACGGACGTGACGTGTAAACAGCGCATGCACGGAAAAGTGCACTAGCCCACTAGGGGTCAATCCACATACAGAAAGTGTGCAGAGTGCCGCTCAAACAAGCTCAAACAAGCTCAAACAAAGAACAATAAATTGAGAAGCATATCCTTTTCCATACTGTTGTTCTTTGTTGTCTTTCTGTTTGCTCGGATTGTTGGCAATGGCGAATTACTTCCTCTATCATTAATTTGCACGCCACTTAGCGCTGCCCTCTGACGGTCTGGTAGAGCACACATACTTATTTCTATTGCTCATATGTCGAACTCGGACGTCCATGCTTTAATCCGCGAAGAGAATGCTCGAGACAGACGCAGAAAGTCAAGTATACCCGCTCCTTTAGTTATGAGGTGCACAATTCAATTACAGGGAAAGGTACAAAATGCTGGAAAAATCTAATTTGCTATCTGTGCTAAATGACGGGGATATTTGAGCACTAAACAGATAGGATGTTTGATCTTCACACAGGTTTTGGTTGTCTGTTAAATTAAGACTCCTATCAACGGTGTTACTCAACCTTCTCTTCGGTAATGTGAACAAATATGATTAATGGGAGGAAAGAGGAGAAAGGAGAGAATGGATAAGGGGAGGAGAGAGATACAGAGAATGGGGTGAAGGGGAAGATGTCTTGAATGTGTTTTTGGTTATTACTACATTTATTATTCTTTTATGTGCGGTTAATGCTTCAGTTTCTTCGGATCAATCAGATTAATCTGCTTTGTTAAGTGACACAATGCATGTTAGGTCTTAAAGGAACAGTTTACTCACCTTTAAGTTGTTCCAAATCTATATAAATTTTTTTGTTTTGATGAACACAGAGAAATATATTTGGAAGAATGCTTGTAACCAAACAGTTCTTGGCCTGCATTGACTACCATAGGAGGAAAAAAATTGCTTTATATATTTTTTAGTTCTGATGAACACAAAAAAGGTATTTTGAAGAATTTAGGAAAGCAAACAGTTCTGTGGCAGCTATGACTAGCATTTTATTTTTCCTGCTATGGTCAATGGTGGACAGCTGTTTGGTTACAAGCATTCTTCCAAATATCTTTCTCTGTATTCATCAGAATAAAGACATTAATAAAGTTCTGGAACAACTTGAGGGTGAGTAAATGATGACAGCATTTCTTTTTGGGTGAACTGTACTTTTAACTCACTTGCTGAGATTTTAACATTTTTAAATATATCCCGCTTGCATGTAATTACAGTTCTTGGAAGGCAAGCGCTGTGTTAATAGTCTTTTTATTCTTATTTTTCTTCTCTACAAATTAATTAGCTTAATTATTTCAGCAATTAATTCAATTTTGCAATTAATTAAGCTTGAGCTGTTTAAAGTAAAATCCCTCAATGACCTGCGTTAATAGAACGTTAGCAAAAATGCCACCAGCGATGACGTCATTGTGATATTTGCATTTGAATTTAAATTGGACTTCTTTTATACATTTTATTTACATGCCAAATTCATTCATTAAACTACGTATGACCTGCAAGGTCAAGGCAACCTAGACTTCGTTCTATGTCTAAGCTTCTACGTCTAACATGGTATTTCCTTTAGGAAATCTAGTTCATACTGTTTGTGATCCATCACTTTTACTGACTGACTCTTCCCTCCAGCTCTTAAATATGATGCACGTCAATGTCACAACTCACAATCGTTCACTGCACTTTAGAAGGCTCAAAATGCTAGACAGGATTTGCTTGCCTTGTATTCTCCTTTTTAAATACCAATGACTCTAAGAAAGGTGTATAGTGTAATTTTGTAACCGAAGTGCATCTCCTTATCCCTTTTCATCTGTTTGTGCCATTCAGGTTTCTCCTTCACCTTTTGTTCATTTTCTCTTCTTTAGCGTCTTCACCTCTTCAGATTGCTGTTAGCCTCTGGCCTTCTCCTCTTCAGTAGCACGCTAATCTCCTCAGAGGGCATCAGCGTGTCCTGTGAGAGCAACAATAATTGGTTAACATAAAATGTGTAGGAGTGCATCTTCCTTTGTGTGTGTTGCTAGTGAAATACACAAACGCTTGTCTTGGAAAGAAGAAAAAGGCTGTTTTGTCGCCTCTCAGACTCAACTCAGAAGTATTCTTTAAGTCTTCGCGTTTAATGATCCTTTATAGTCATTGAGAATAATTAGTCTCCTTTTTCGTGCCCCTCTCTTGCTCTCAGGAGAAAACAGAAAGTTTACCTGAGGATTGCTCATTGAGATGAGCACAAATTCTTAGTCTGATCCTCTTCTTTTTTTTAAACCGAACAAAATGGGATGTCGCCGCTCTTTTGTAGTAGCTACAAAAGTTTTCTACGCCCTGTTTGCCTGTAATTCCCTTTACAGTTTTTGCAGTGCAAACTAGAAAGAGGACAGCAGAAAAAAATTCTAGTCTTTGCAAGGTCATAGCATCATAGAAGTGTCTAATGCTTATTACACAAAAACATAAAAAAAACATTCTAAATCTAATCTGATTGACGGACTTTTTGCAAGTAAGGGCATTCACTTTAACAATATTTTTACTGAATGTATCTGTTATTTTACTGTGTGTGTACAAGCGTTCACAGAGTGTTGACCATTTTTATCATTCTTTTATTGCGATATAATGCATTTCTAATAACTCTATTGTGTCTCTAAATGGCAGGTAAACGGAAACCCATCTGCGATTGATCAATTAACATGTTAGTCAGATAGCTGTTACTATCTGAGGCAGCGCAAAGCCTCATAACCCAAGCTTCAAAGCCTCAGTCTGCGTTTGAATACGTCATAAATGACCCCTGAAAAAGGACCGTTAGGTGAAAAAAAGAATAAAGCGCAAGAATTACAGACAGAAAGTTAACTATCCTCTTTCATAAAAGATGAAGAAATGTGAGGCTATGTAGTTTCCTGCCCGGTTAATTGTCACAAAATGCTGTTAATTTCTATCAGATGTGTCATGGAATGGATCCAAATGGTATTTGCAGAAATGGACAGATAGGTTGATAAAAGAGAATATTATAGGGGGACACGTAAAGTGGATGAGCATCCTTCTTCAAAGAGCTTTTACATCTGAGTGGAGACCGTGTTTTAAATCTCTCTCTGTTCTATATTTCAAGTGCAGGACTAAAGCACATACAGCGTCTGGAATGTAAACCATTCTTATGGCATGTGCGGTATAACAGCATAACCCAGCAGGCTCAAAATTAGTAGATACATTCTTCAAAGCAGTCTTTTAAAGTTTTGTTGAAAGTGATTTTTCTTCTCAGATTCACTTGCTACCCACAACCATCCTATTGCCGTGGGAACAGCTGAAGATGCCCCTGTTGGATCAGCACCCCCAGTAACAATCTCTTGAGTGTGAGAAGAGCTTTGACCTGAAAAGGGTTGCACTGTTAAACGTACGATTTAACCAACAGTACAAACAATTTTCCCAGCTCCACCTAAAGTCTTGATGGCAGATGGACCACAAATGGAGTTTGCAAGCTCTGCCTCTTAGGTCTTTGCAATATCCGCATAGTAACTATTGATTTCTATTTCAAGGTATTGCATAGAATTCCTGTAATTGGTCAGAGGCATTAACAAATAAGAAACCACACATATCTCGTTGCCAGGAACTCCACTGTGAAACCTGCCATTGTTTATTGAGCAATGACAGTTACTAAAATCAATACTTAGACTTCCATGAAATCACAGATAATTGAGAAAATGTGGAATTGAGTACAGAGAGAGAGAGAGAGAGAGAGAGAGAACAAAGCAAAGCCAGATATTTAATAAAAGCTGAGACGTTTTTTTTCTTTCTGTCATGGTCTGAATCAAACCTTTCCTTTCCATTATCCGACAAACCCATTTTCTACAAAGACTACTGAAAATGCCCTGTCGCATCTACTGACATTACTTTAATGTTAAACATAACGAATTAAAATGTTGTGAAATGCACCTTTAATGAAAAAGGCTGCTGAGGTTGTTAAACAAACATTCCTTTCACCACCATCACACCCTTTAACACATTACACAAACTCCTGAAAGGCTGTTTCCATTGCGATTAAAAAAACACAGTGTTATTTTATATAATCAAATAAAGGGTTGCAAAGATTTATCATGTCCTTGCTGTTAATGTATTCTTAAATAACAGTCCGGCGGGACAGTTCATATCTAGCCAAATGTAAACCTGAACTGCTGTTTAATTGATGGGCTCAACTTTTAATTTTCTCAGAGCTGTTATTTTTGTTCATTATTGACACAAGACAAAGGGTTAACAATGAATGTAGCAAGAACCCACCCACAGAAAAGCACAAGGTCCACATTTAAAATAGTCTTGCAGCTGGCCGTGTTCCTCAAAAGTCCCATGTGGATGCTCGGTGCATGGTCTCGCTGCTAAATATTCTCTTTAGTGGCAAGAGTTCAGCTTGCATAGGAAATGTGTGGCACGGCATCTTCATGATAAAAGTACCAATGCCAAAACTCAAAAGGCCTTTAAAGCTTTAATTTAGTGAAGGGGCCGTGGAATCAGAAGCTATCATTAAAGAGAAATGAAATCTCTGGAACGAAGACCTCTTCTTTATTTACAGGTCTGGTAAGATATTCTTTCACCATTATAATAAAGTGGGGTCAAAGCGACTCTCTTGTTATACATTTTTTAGTCCTGTTTATTTATTTAAAGTGCGATTTCCACATTTCAGGTTTAAAGAAGTGTTTCAAGATGGCAGTGTTTGCAGCATTTATATGCTGATGACCTCGTAAACACAGCTGTTCATGACTATCATTTGTGATCTGGTGTTTAGTTGTGTAGTAATCCATAAATAGATTTTAGGGAAAATGTTCAGGCAGTCATAATTCTACATGGCTTTTATGACCCTGACATGCAACACAGTGTCACGAAATGTAATCTATTAATTCGTGTGACACAAATTTTCCCCTTTTTTCGCGTCACCAGCAAGACTTTCAATCAAAACTGTTTTAATATGTGATATCTTTCATATGCATAAATATATATCAACGCAATCTAATGGGAATTCGTACCTTTTTTACAAAGTGGCTCGTTCTTGTGAATTCCTTAATTCCTACAATCTCATTGTTATGATTTGAGTTTTCCCCTGTGACGTCAGGTTTAGGGGTGGATTTAGGGTAGCCATTTATCGTTGCCTTGCCACCTTGTGAAAATCAAGTTTTTGGCTAAATTTGCCTTAAAGGCTGGGATAAACACAAATGAATAGATTCCAAATTTCAAAATCCAAAATCAAACTATTGAAGATAGTTTTGGTTGTGTGCTTTCAATAAAATTGTTAATTGGATTAAATACAGTTTATTTGTTTTCACAATCTGTGCCAATAGATTATGAGAAAACAATCACGCAGGTTCTTTCTTTGTATTTGTGTGTATAATTTTCTTGTGTCTTCATTAAGTAGCAGTGGCTGTGCTGGGTCAGGGCTGCTGGCCTCATTTAAAATCTAAACGCTCAACATTCTCATTTAAAAATTTTAAAAATGTATTTCATTTTCCTCCCGATGTACCCATTCCAATTAACACATTCTTCATTATCCAGCTTGTATATCTCTCTTCCTCTCTTCTTCCCTCCACCCTTTCTCTCTCCCACTCTCTTTCTGTTACACTAACTTTTAAACACACACACTTTTAAGATCTGTTTTTATATCACTGATTGTCTCGGGTGATTTTTCAGTAAAAAGTTCTTGTTTTGTCTTGTGTAGGGCCTTCTGGTCATAGTTTACAGCGAACAAAACGCCTACATAGACAGATTCCGGTCCATTTCACAAATAGAGCATTGTCTGTACAATTGGCTAACTTCATAATATAGCTAAAGCTTTGACATAATGTTCTGCATTAGCACCACGCATAGTAGAAACACTAACTGAATATAAAAGTGTAGTTAAAAACAATTCTGATTAATTGACTGAAGAAATCAAGTTTGAAGACGTGGGAAGAAATAAATAAATCACAAAAACAAAAGAGGCAACAGAGGAGATTTAGAAGCATGATATTTACTGTAATGCTATGCAAAGTGCATAGTTACTTTAAGGGTTTTGACAATAAGCACTTATATATGTAATAAAACAAAAAGTCAGACAGACACTGTGCACAAATTCTGCACTTGTAACGACTTTCGAAGAAATCAATTTGCATTACACATTTGGTTCATGCTTTTATTCAAAGACTCACAATGCAGTCAAAGTCTTACCGCATAAATTTGATAAATGTATCAATTTACTGATACTGTAGCTTTAATATATGTTGCAACAGGTTTCTGTTGGATGCATGAAAGAGTAAAAAGCTTTTTAAGCCATAGGCATGCTGCAAGTTTTAGCTTTTTTCTCCTTTCTGCTTTTTGCTTCTCAGATTGTAGGATGTAGCATGTGACATCTTGGTTGTAAACCAAACTGCACATGAACTGTCTTTTATGTTGTACTGAGGGATATACATCTTAGTTATGACTTTGGTCATGACTTGACAGTGTTGGTCATTATCAGTCACCATTTCATATCGGATTTGACATCCTAATTATATCCTAATGTCCTTTAAATGACAACACACTTCTCGCTAATGTTGGAAAATTTTGTTGGAAAAATTTTGTCTGGAAAATACAGAAAAATAGAAAAGCTTATGACATTATTATTGCTTTATCACTAAGCACAGAGCCACATATTCAATACATGGTAGTGATTGCAAAGAATATTCAGTTATTTTGTTTTTATTTTAAATTTAACATGCCTAAACGAGAGTCTGAAGAGTCTGCTTTCAGTAGACTAGCAGGACACTGTTATTTTGGAATTTAGTTTGAGGAGCTTTTCATTTCGTTTTTAGTTATTTAACAGAGCCTTTTAGCCAAAGCGACCATCACAGCAGTTTAGCACTGAAATACCAAGTTTCAGTATCAATGAAGGGTGGTAAAAAGTGTACCTCAAGTTGGGTACTCTTACTGGTGTGTCTTCAGGTCATGCTGGTCTTAGATTTCTAGATTTGGAAAAACAATTTCCAGATTTGGAAAAACTATTTCCAGATTTGGTCCAACACAAAGGAACAGAGAGCTGGGTTACGAAAAGCAACTTCTCACCTTGTTGTGATGAAACCATCAGGTGCTACATGATTGCACAGTTGTAGGCACGAGAGATATGTCACTGTGAGGAAAAACTCCAGCTAGAATTAATGTTAAGCAGAGTCATCCGTCAAGTTGAAACAGAGTCAGAATACAGGAAGCTGTCGCAGGGCACTTCTCTAAAGACTGAGGAGAAGAGTGATGTCGTTCTCATAAAGAAACATGGTGCGTAAGCTCAGGGAGCAACACTAATATAACCCTAAATGGGCACACTATAGATACAAAAGCTGGAGTCACAGCAATCCCCATAAGGCTTTGTAACTGTAGGAGAAATTAGCTTTTGATGGCCCAAAGAAACAAACAATACCATTGGCAGTACAGGTAAAGCAAAATTGCACAATCAGTCAATGCTGTTCTTAATAGATTCACTTTTTAAACCCCTATTGAGCTTAGTAACTGAGCCCATACAGAAGACTATAGTCCAACACTTCCTAAAAAATTTACAGGACTAGGACAAATAAAGGGAGACTATTGAATTCTCCAGTGCTTTTCTGTGCACTCACACGCCCACGGAGAATGCCAATTTCCATTGGAAAACAAAGTTAAGGGCGAATTGGAGCATATGGAACAAATGGGAGTAATCTAAAGGGTAGAGCCACTGATGGAATTGTGTGCGGGAATAGTGCGTGTCGTAAAGCCCAAAAGGTAAATAAGAATTGATCTAACTAATCTCAATGAAGCAGAGTGGCATATCTTACCATGAGTAGAGCAGTCACTGACCCCGTTGAATGGAGCAGCAATTTTTACCAATTTAGATGCATGGTCCAGCGTCTGGCAGATACCGCTGGCAAGAGAATGTAGAGAACATTTATCACACCATTTGGCCGATTCTGCTTTTACGTCTTACCCTTTGGGATCAGCTTTGGTCCAGAGCACTTCCAGAGATGCATGTCTCAGCTCTTAGATGGACTAACAGGGGTGATCTGCCATGCGGATGATTTGTTGGCGTGTGTGGAAAGATAAAGCCCAACATGATGAGCGGCTTACAATGGTTTCAAAGTTAAGAGAAGAACCCTATACAAGAAGTTTTCATTTGCACAGTCTGAAGTTTTGTTTGTAGGCCATAAAGTGTGTTCTGGAAGATGGCACCAGAGCATTTGCAAAGATGCTGACACCTTAAATTTTGCGGATGGAAGATGTTTCTTAGGCATTTCCACATTGATGAGTAAGTTTTGCCCTATTTCAAAGACTGCTGTGTGATTTATTAGCTAAACAGAGTGACTAGTAATAGGGCAGTGTGCAGCAAGAAGCTTTTAAAAATACTCAATTTGACTCGTCATTAAAGTAGTATGTGCACATTCTTCAAAAACAAAGGTGATAGGAATTTTTTTATGTAAAAAAGAATTATCAAATGTAAAAATTGTTTGGCCCTTAGAATCATTCCTGCCTTTTACACCATTTGCTACGGCTCTGGTCCTGGTGAAGGCATCAGTCACAATGGGTGTATTGTGAAGAAACGTCAATAGTGTGTGAACTGTAAAATGAAGGAACGGTGATGTAATGAGGAACACAGGTCTTTGGGGATCCATTTGGTCCCACATTATATTAAAGGAGGCATTAAATAAGCTGGTTCTGCCAATCTTATGTTAACTTGTGTACCTGTAGAAAAGTATTGCGTTCTTCATATCTCTGAAAAGTGTTTAGTTTTCCAAACTGCTAAACTGCAACATTGAAGACTAAGGAATTTGACAAACTTCTGTCAATATATTGTTGTAACAAAATGTAGTTTCATAATTCCTGTTACACATGTGCACTTACTTAAGTGTTGTTACCAATGTCCTGTTACACATTTGTACTTAGACCAGCATTCGGTGGGTTGTTAGATGTGTGTAGTCTACAGCTGTAGATACGATGTGTACATGCACTGTGGTTACATACTAAGTACACATCTAGTTACCATGCAAGTTCACAGGTATTAGGGCCACTTAATATAAAGTGGGACCAAATGGGGTCATAAAAAAGAACTAAAATTAATTGTATTAATTTGTCTATTTACTAATATTTATTGAAAACATTCCTGGCTTCACTTTTAAAAGGTAAACCACAATAACAACACAATTGTGTCATGACGTCAAGACTCCCTGTGTCTCGATCTCGATAAGCTCCCTTGTTCCCATAGGACATGAATCAGTATATCATGTATACAGGTCTGGGCTCTGGTACAGACCCTGGCTCACTTCACATTGGGACACTGTTCACTTATTTTCCTGTGACGTGACTGCTTAAGCACGTTGTGATACTTCACAGCTGGAATTAATCGACAACCGGCAAAACCGGCATCTCTCTGACTTTACAATGAGAAACACTTTTATTATTCTGTAACATATCAGTGCACATATTTGGTCGATTATTAAATTGAACTTTTAAGTAGATTGTGTTGCCTGCCTGTCTAGCAACGTTTGTTTATAAACAACATAAAATTCAAATTTCATAAAATTTCAAAACTTCTGTCGCGTTTCATGAATTTAATTGAGCCATTTTGGTTAAATGTCTTCAAAACGTGTCATGTGATTTCCAGTAAGGGAACATGGGGAGCATCAATGCTCCCTGGTTTTTGCAGTGCATTGTGGGAATATTTAGGGGACGACGTTTCAGTGCACTGGAAGGATAATTAGACAGCCTTTAAATTGGCTGACTCCCTGGTCAGTGCCCTGACTACTAAACTAGGGAGCTGATTGAGACACAGCAATACTGTTTCGCGTTTTGATTCCCTATTGTCTGCTTCATTATTTGATCAGAAATTATGCAAAGACAACTAATGCAGAGATTTTTGCGGTATGATTTAAATTACAATGCAATCCCACGCTGTAATTAAGCCCTGCTTTAGCCTTTGCAAAAAATTCAAGATACGTTCCCGCAGCCATGAGCACTAGAAAGTTCAAAAATGCCACAAAGGTAAAAGTCGTATTGTGTTTGCAAATGATGAAATTCCAGAGTGATCCTTCTACAGAGCATGTAGACAGAAATGCATGTACAAAGGATACACAGGAGTGACCAATTGAACAGCTGGAGCACACCAGTCAATGTGATGACTGGCCTTAAGTAGCTTAAATGGTTTACTCAAAACCAATGACACCATCCATGCTACCCAGGAAGCCCTGCTTTACAACCATTGACTACAACCCAAAGGGCATTTTCCAAACAGAATTTATGCGCCCTTGAAGGGCCTTTCAAGAAGGGGACGCCATTTGTAGGGGCGTTCCAAACTAAAGTGTACACCTTAAGAAGTCTGTTAAAGAAGGGTACATGCCATGGTTACTTCAAGGAAGTGAGTTCCGTTTGTGATCACGTGATTTTAAATTTATAAGCAAATATGGAGCGTGATTTTGTTAGGACTCTGTCCTTCCTGTCTCGAGCTTTCTAGCTCCCTGGGCAGAGTCATGACATTGCCACGTTTTTCGGGTTTCTGTTGTGTTATGTGTGGAGACATGTGGCCTTATGTTGTTACTTGATGCCACGTGTCTTCCTGTTATGTCTCTCAGCCCCACCCTCCTATCTCCTGTAATTTCATTAGGGTTTCATTCCCATCGTCTGTTTTGTGTTTCACCTTCGTTAGGATTTTATTCCCATCACCTGGTAGTTGTTTCACTCGTTATGGTTTCATTCCAATCACCTGTCACCACTCTCCCCATGTAATCACTCCTCGTTAGTGTCTCCCTTTATATAGTCTCAGTTTCTCTCTGTTCAGTGTTGGTGCATTATCTTTTGTCTGATGTTAGTGTTTGCTATCAACGCTCACGGTAGTATCCCCGTTTCTCGTCTTGTTGGACTACCCTGTTTCAGTTTTGTGAACATTTTGTTTCTAGTGTTTGTTTTCTAGTGTGTTTTTGTTCTTGTTTTTCCCCATTGTGGGTCTTTTATTTAATAAACATTTATACTTTACCATTCGTCTGCCTGCATCTGGGTTCTGCCAAAACCATTTCGTGATAGTTTTTGACCTGCAAATGTAAGCACAATAATTTAGTTTGTATGTTTTTTCCCCAATTTTTTTCGGTGATAAATATGATTTAAGATGGTAAAAATTTAATAAAAGATCATTTAGTTTATACGGAAGTATGGTAATGTTTAATTGCCACTTGTTCCTTTATCATATATGATATATCATATGCCCTATACCCTTCAAGCAATTCACTTCGCCCTTCATAAGGAGTAAAGCATAGGGATGCTCACTTCCGTTTGGAAATGCCCAAAGAACAATATAATACCCAAAAGCATATTTGAGACACTCAAGGCTAATTTCTTTGGACATGGTTTGCCAGAAGCACTAATAAGTGATCCACAGTTCTCATCAACAGAGGTTTTAACATTCTCTGCAAACTATTACTGGCTTGCACTTTAAACAAAGCAATGGAGAGGCAAATGAATTGGGAAAATGATGAAGGCAACACCTGTACAATACAAAAAATACAAGAAGCTCCTGAATTGTTGAGGCAGGAACAGAGGGCTTCTGGAGAAACAGAGCTCTCTTTGGTGGCACTAGAGATGTAAGTGGCTCATAGGGGAGACTATCACAACCGAACCCTCTTATGTGTTAACAGAGACAGTGTGCCAGCACGCTTTAAAAAGAGGGTTTTCGGACCAAAAACAAGTTCAGGTTTGCAAAAAGACATTGCTTGCTATCTGCGATAAACTGTAACTGCAGAACACTTTGTATTTCCATGTTTTGTAATTGTTGTGATGAATATAGTAGTATGATTAGGTAAAGTTATATTTTAGATCTCATGATATTTCAGGCGTTGTTTACAAAAAATGACATGTTAAACAATATTGCTCATTCGGTGTATTTTTTTACAATGACCTTTAAAATAGCTTTCACAAGTATAAGAGTAGAAAGCATTTACAAGCGCATATGTGATGTCTCACTCCCTTTCTTTAACACAATATATAATTATTGTGATTAAGGAGCTGTTGGCCTTTTTCCTTTTTTCTCTCAATATATGATAAACAACTATTGGCAGTGCTGAAAGCACAACCTAATGCTGTGAAAAATCTAATATTAATACAAAAATGCATTATTGTGACCTATTTTTCCAGATTGTACAATGAATAGATACACATTTTGATTTGTGATTATTGTACTAACGTTATCTGAGAAAGTGTAGTGTCGAACGGCCCAGTTAAAAAGATGGCAGTGTTTATTGTTTTGACATTTGAGAGTGTTTTACTAGTTACAGCAGTACAACAGTTAACCGTAAATTACTCTTTCTGTCATTTGTAATACAAGTTCCCTTTGTTCTGCTTAGAACAGTCTAAAACAAAGACACCATTTTCCTATAATAGAAACATTTATATAGGAGAGATATAGGAGCACAGTAGCTGCCACTAATAGAACAGCAGCTAGCCCTGGGATTATGTGTCCTTAGAGAGATGCATGCACAAGGCCGCATATCCCACAGTGCAACAGTCACACCGTTAATTAGCATAATTAGTCATAGGAAGTCAAACTCTGTGTTGACACAAATACATTGCCATGACAGCGGCACACAGGAAGTGAGGAGAGAAAGCAGGAGCATCAGGTTTTTTAGCACACAGATGAACACATGGTAACACACACACATGCTCAACAGACTCTGCTGTCCATCCCTCATCAGCTGAAAGTTGATTAAAAATTATTATATCTATACTTGTCCTATAAATAATTCATAGGTGCATAATTACTGCAGGTTTGGAAAGGGAGAAATGATTTAATTTCGCCACAGGGTGTGAGTCTCACAATTAGAGCTGGATAAATGAAGATGATCTGATTACACTGACAGTACTGACCCTCATGCAAGACAACATGGAGTTTGGGGGGGGGCATCCAGGCATCAAAATATAAATAAAAGAATACTAATAAAGCTTGACATTGAGGATTCGAGGAAGTCCAATACACACATCTTGCTTACAAACATAGTCTCTGGCATATTGAATGCATGGTAATTAGGAGAAAAACTCATCTGCATAGGAACGCTTTTTAAAGTAGCCATCTGTTTGAAAATTAAGAATTCCAGTTGGGAAAAGTGATTGGAAAGTCATAAGTTTAAAGCGCACAGTAAAGCCCCAAAGTGTTCTTTATTTGACGGTTCCAGGGCTGACCGTACATTTAATGAATTGTTGGTTATAAATGAACAAAGAGCAAAGTGATTACTTCTAAAATCCACAAATTTGTATGTGCAAAAAATATGAATTGTACGTAACAGCGGTGGTTCCAGAAGACTTGTGTTTTTCACCTTATGGTTCAAAAAGGAACATTTTCCAGGTTAATTTAAACAACTGGTTGGGTTTGTCCATATTTTACAACCATGCATTTTTTTTATATCATAAAACATATTTTTCTCTCCATTTTTGCCTCTGGCCACACTGAGATGGTGTTTTTGTCAACGAAATATGAGCTTTTCGGAAACAAACTCAAAAGTGGATTCTTGAAAACGCTGTATTCGACCTGTAGTGTGGATGAGTAAAACGTGTGTTGTTTCGGCTGCTTTCCCGTTTGATAGCATTAATGTCTGTTAATAATTTAGATTGCTTTTTGGCAGCGGAGCACAAGTTAAGTTTCACTTTTTCACCCTTTTTGTGTTACCCGGAGCAACATCTCGAAGTTACCACATTGTCCGTCTACATAAAAAAAAACAGTCAAAAAAAGGTGTCTCTGCTCTAAAAAAAAATGGTGTCTTTGCCCCACGTTGTCGCGACATAATAAGGCCTGACAGGAATGACAAGCTGACGTGTTTGAGGTTTTTCTAATGCTCAGTACATGGATGAAAGCGTTTTCAGACGTCTAAGTGTAGATATGCAGCATTTGGGAAACGCTTGTAAACACTAGTGTGGACGAAAAACGTTTTGAAAACGAAACCTCAGTTTTCAAATGTTTTTTTCTGCTATGGTATTCAATGATGTCCCAGAAATGTCAGTTGCCAACATTCTTCCTGCTAGACATTTCAGGGCTCCAGACTAACCTTTTTTTTAATGCGGCCATTTAGTCGCAGTCTAGAGCCCTGAGTTGAAACAACATGAGGGTAAGTAATTCATGACAGAATTTTATTTTTGGGTGAACAATCCCTTTAAACCTTTGGTTTCAAGTTCACATTGTTTCCCCCCTCAAGCATTATAGGCCTTTATCTGGACAGAAAAGGCTTCTCATCATGTTCTAAATTCAGAGTAATCACTGGTACAAGACACTATTATGCTAATGATAGACCGCTGCCCTACTTCAGTTAGGAAATTAAAATCCACACCTTTCTAAGCAGCAAAATGTCTATGGGTATTAATGATGTGGTGCAGATTACATGCTGAACATTATCATGTAAGCCTTTGAAATGCCTCTGTTTAACAGTTGGAATTGAGGAATGTGTGTTTAGGAAGTTTTACAGCTGTTATAGTTTTGGGAAGTCACTAGTTAAAATTTAATAGTTTTTTTGTTTTAGTTTTTTAGAGTGTGTGAGATGAAGGGGAGAGAAAAGGGGAGTGCTTGTTCGAAAGAAGTTGGATAATTGAAACAGAAGGTGCTAAATAATATGCAATGCTTAAGGGTTGTTGTGATTGTTGTCACTATGAAGAACAAACTTTCAATGATGCTCAAATGAATTAAACTTGTGTCACAAGATGTCAAGCAGGCTGTGGCAACTTTCATGAATATTGTGCAAATTGGGGCCTGAAATCCTCGAAAGAATACAAATGTTAGGTGAACAGAAAGTCACTTTTAAACAATGTTTACCATCAAATTAAATTTTTGTTTTTTTTATTTAGGTAAAATAATGTTTATAATTTTTGCTGCCCTGATTTAGGATATGACTAAATATGGTTTAATACTAGGGCTGCATGATTTGAGGAAAATGTCACATTGCGATTATTGAGGTAAAAACTGCGATGTGCAATTGCGATTACGATAAACTGGGTATAATGAGTCAACTTGGTTGATATCAAGGAAAATGCACACACAGATAACTGAAAATGCTGAAATTTATATTTCTCAACTGAGATATACAGTTCAAACTAGCACCAAAAACTAGAATTGCACAAAGTTTTCAAATTAAAATTAAATCTTATAAAATTAAATAACAGTAACATCTTTGCATTACTGAATTAAATTAACTTAAGAAATGTGTCCACTGCATAGGCACACAGTGAAAAAAACATTATAAAATTAACAATTATTTCTCTTAAGACATATAATCCTTTTAGTTTCATTGTTACCCTTTAAATGTAAAGGTTGCTTCTCTAAAATAAAACCCGAAATAATAAACCTTGATGACGTATTGGACGGGCAAATGTGACCTCCAAAGGACACACCCGACATCCTAGCCAGGATCCTAGCTTTTTTTTAGTCACGTTGATTACTTGAATGCCAAATATGTTCAGTTTACCGTAACTTGAATATGTATTATTAGATGTTAAATATATCAGTAATAGTTAGATGTGTCATTGTATATGCTCCTGCTGTGCCACCTCAGATTGACTATTTTCTATTCCAGCACAAACAGTGAGGGAGCCATCACTAGATTCATTACCACAGAAGCATAACGTAGAGTATGGCTTATGTGAGAAACACTGACATCTGGCATATCCAAACAATGCGTGCCACATAAACTCATTTAGAGGACCCAACTGTTTTCTGTTCAGAGAGTTCGTTACCAAATGCTCAGGAAAGCTCACACACAAATGACGGCAAACTGAGCTGGGAACACACGAGCACATGGGGCCGGCAAACTTTACGCATTAACTGTGTTTAGCTTTTCAAAATGCTATCACACACATACAGAGTTGTTTGTTATTCTTTCTGGAATCAGCATAGGTTTGTAGTCTTAAAATGTCACGGTGCATGTGTGTGCATGTGAGAGAGAAAGTGTGAGAAAGTACAAATATGAGGCACAAGACAATTCTGCCAATTAATTCCACGCAGAGCTCTCGTAACTCCCCGATTAAAGCTCCTTAATGTAATCATTTCATTTGGTTAGCAATTCTATCAAAAGGAAGTATTATTGTAGTTTTTCTCAGTGATAAAACATGTGTTTGATCAAACTCTACCCCAAAATGCTGCCCAATGATGAATGCGTCTCTTATCCGCAACGGTTCTCCTAAATGTACTTGAATTTTTAATCCAGCTCAAACATTTTTTAGATTAGATTAGATTCAACTTTATTATCATTACACATATAAAGGTACAGTGTAACGAAATGTAGTTTAGGTTTAACCATAATTGCAGTTAGCAAGTGCAGGATATACAGTTAGAATAAATACAGAATACAATATGAGAGAATAAAATACAGTGGGCATGGACTATAAAAATATTTTGCAGTAGGAATGTTCTATGAAAATATGACAGTAGGTATATACTATGAACAATATATACAGATGGCTATATACTAATTTAGACAAAAATAGTGCAAGTGACTTAGGTTTGCATAAATTATTGACATTGGCTATTAAAGTTGTTTAATAAGCTGTTTCTTAGTCTGCTGGTTCTTGTCCGGAGGCACCGGAAGTGCCTACCGGAAGGCAGGAGAGTAAACAGTCTGTGAGCGGGGTGAGAGGAGTCCTTGAGAATGCTGCGAGCTCGACGCAGACAGCATTCTTCTGGATGTCCTCAATGGCAGAAAGTGTAGTCCCTGTGATGCACTGGGCTGTTTTCACCACCCGCTGCAGTGCCTTGCGCTCAGCAACAGAACAGTTCCCGTGCCAGACTGTGACACAGTTGGTCAGGATGCTCTCTATCGTGCAGCGATAGAAGTTCACCAGGATAGTTGAAGACAGTTGGTTCTTCTTCAGTGTCCTCAGAAAGAAGAGACGCTGGTGAGCCTTCTTGACCAGGCATGAGGTGTTGGTGGTCCAGGACAGGTCCTCCGAAATGTGAGTCCCCAGGAACTTAAAACTGGAAACACGTTCAACAGCCATCCCATTAATGTGGATGGGGTCGTGTGTGCCTCCTTTCGCCTTCCTGAAGTCCACGATGATCTCCTTTGTCTTGGAGGTGTTAAGGAGCAGGTTGTTGTCTGAGCACCATGTGGCCAGGTGCCGGACCTCATCCCTGTATGCAGTCTCATCGTTGTTGCTGATGAGACCAATCACTGTTGTATCGTCTGCAAACTTGATGAAGGATTTAGATCCGTTCACAGGCCTGCAGTCGATTGTGAAAAGGGAGTAGAGAAAGGGGCTCAGTACGCAGCCTTGTGGTACACCAGTGTTGAGGGTGGTGGTGGTGGAGCAGATAGGGCCTAACCTAACAAGCTGAGGCCTGTTCGTCAGGAAGTCCACAATCCAGTTGCAGGTAGGGTTGTTGATGCCTAGGTTTCCAAGTTTGACGCTTAGCCTGATTTCAGAGAATGATTTACACACACCAGAGAGGTTCTGTCACGTCTTGTCCGTGATTATATTCTGTGATCTTCGCTTGTTTGTGCATATTATTGATTATTAATAAGATGTGTCCAATATCACTGTCGTGGTGCATTAAAGGGATACTTCACTCAAAAATGTCAAATCTGTTATAATTTACTCACCTTCGAGTTGTTCCAAATCTGTATAAATGTCTTTGTTCTGATGAACACAGAGAAAGATATTTGGAAGAATGCTTATAACCAAACAGATCTTGCTCCCAATTGACTACCATAGACGGAAAAATTACTTTATATTTTTTCTTTCGTACACAAAAGAAGACATTTTGAAGAATGTAGAACAGCAAACAGTTTTTTTCTTACTATAGTAGTAAATAGGGGGCACAATCTGTTTGGTTATAAGCATTCTTCCAAATAAATGTCTCTGTGTTCATCAGAACAAAGAATTGCATACAGATCTGGAACAACTCAAAGGTGAGTAAATGATGACAGAATTTTCTTTTTTGGGTGAAGTATCCCTTTAACCTCTTAGGGTGTTTTATTTGTAATGAGATTCAATAGGGGACAACACGTAACATAACATTTTGCTACAAATGTTCAGCGCAATCAAAAGTATCTGATTGGCTGAAGTAGACAGTGTGTGGAGTCCATGCAAATATAAACATTTGTTATTAGCAATTGTTATTTTATTTGTGGATCTTTATCTTTAAATTTAATCTTTGTTTGTGATTTTTTTTAACTTATTTAGGAATATGACTCTATAGGAATATGACTCTATAGACTCTTTCTACTACCTTACGATTAACTGTCTGTTATGATTGGATTTCCCGAAAATGGATGTTTTGCCAGGTGTTTATGCAGCACACACACGCACACACACACACACACACACACACACACACTAACAGGTCTGATTAAAGTTCAGCAGTACACTCCATCAAGCCTGACCTTTCACTTATGCAATGTTCTTCTGCTATTTAGAGAAGACGACAATCACGAGACGAGCCCACATAACATATGCACACTTATCACATTACGTCTATAAGTTTCCCTCCGATCACGCGCATGGTATTAGCTGCGCTTTGAGGTGTAAACGGCAGAATAAATCTGAATAAATACGTTCTCTCTCACTCTCGATCTCTATAGAACGAGTGAAGGCAACGATAAGTCAAGAACAAATTTAATCAACTACTCTACGCTTCAGGGGGTGGAAGCGCGGTGTTGACTTGGCGCCGCTGTTTGTTCTATTGTAGCAAAGCGCAGTCAAATGTCATGTTTCTAGAGCAGAGAGTGGCAAATGTGCAGCCGTGTGCGAGAACGCTCCTCACACGCGCGGTTGATGGGAGATGGCAGAAAAGACTGTAGCAGTCAAAGGGGATGAGAGCTGAACACGGACCCACTTTAATAGAATTGAAAGCTAAATGTTATACGTGTGTAAAGACACAAGTAGGTACAAACGTGGATCAAGTTGTGGACATGATGGCTATAGACACAAATCTGACTGGACAAGAGCATTGAGACGCTTTACTGTTTTGTATCACTGTACCCCGACTGACGTTTCATATAGCACAGAGATAACATGAAATGGAGAAAATAAACAGCACATCAACCAGATAAAATTTTTATATCTTTTCAAGTAATGGCTTCACTTATTTTCTCTCTTGGAAACCTTAGCCAGGTTATGGTAATAAAGCACGCTGTTAAAGGGGGTAGTTCAGAAAATCTATCATCATTTATTCACCTTCGAGTTGTTCCAAATCTAAATTAATGTCTTCGTTCTGACGAACACTGAGAAAGATATTTGGAAGAATGCTTATAACCAACCAGTTCGTAGACCCTATTGAGTACCATAGTAGGAACAAAAAAATTTGTTCTGTTGAACACAAAAGAAGATATTTTTTATAATGTAGCACAGCAAACAGTTCTGGGGCACCTTTGAATACCCTTATAATTTTTCCAACTATGGTAGTCAATGGGGTCCAATAACTGTTTTACATGCATTTGTCCAAATATCCTTCTCTGGGGTCAACCAAACAAATAAATGTATATAGGTTTGGAACAACTAGAGAGTGAGTCATTCATGACAGAATTTTCATTTTCGAGTGAACTGTTCCTTTAATGTTACAAAAACGTAAATGTGATATAAAATATAAATTAAAGACAAACTGGTATACTTCAATATATTAGACATTTTTTAGACTATTGAGCAAAACCATTGTTGTCATACTGAGCTAATGATATTTTTTGCTCTCACTCCAAACTTAACCTGTTGACTTTGTTAGATTTTAAGCAAAGCATTATTCGATTTTTACTAGCAAGGACCACCTACATTATTCTCAAGTGACACATTTGACTATGTCTGTGAGGACATTTTAAAAACTTGGTCCTCAGATGGATTGCCAAACCTGGACAAAATGCACACGATGCCCACATTTTTTAAAAGAGCAGACCTCTATCTAATGTCCATTAAGAGATGTTGGTGGGTTCATTCCATGTTCCCTAAGGCAATGTCCATATCAGCTCCAGGCCGGCAGGTTATTCTCTAGATTCTAAATGTCTCCCCGAGCTGCATCGGGCCTCTACCCCTCTTCCCATTTTTCTGCCTCTTGCTGTGCAGAAAAAGAGAATGCCAGCCAATATGAGCTTATCAGCTCCATCAGCAGAAAATGAATTTGAACTCGGACCGCTGATGATGGCAGAGAGATAATGCAAGATGGGAAGGGAACGTTGTTGGGGGGAAAGTGCATTATTATATATATTTTTGTGTTTCTATGTGTGTATCTATACATGCCATAAACACAAGAAGCTGGAGAGATTCAACCAAAGTCATTTTCTTTGCAAGAATATACAGTTACAGCGAATAAGGCAACTAGATTTGACTGCAATCGTGCTTGTGTGATACAACAATTTAAAACAGCGTAAAAGATGATGAATGAGCTGGCAATGCTTGCCTTCATTAAAAATACACTATTTTCCACATGGGATCAACAGAAGAGGTCAAAGTCAACGTGTCTACCGTCTTCCATTCTCCAATTAAATTACATCTGTGTCTCAATACGGGATAATACTGTTAGCCGCAATACTTAAGTCAGGGGCCTCTGAAAACGTGTCCGATGCATTTGAAAACCCTCCTGCTGAGCGGCATCTCTGTTCCTCCGTCCTACATGAAAGGGCATATTTAACTTAACATCTTACTCAACCTTTCAGCAGGAGAGTGATGGGAATTTCGAATAATTTTTTCAACCGGTTACACATTTTTAATCAATACCAATAACAAAGCTTATTCTGGCAAGATGGTTGTACAATGGAGCGCTTGTGTCAGGGTGACGTGCGATCCTGTCGCTGAAAATACCAGCGAGGCGCGAATGCAGAGATGTTACCGCCTGCCGGGTAATGCTGGGTTACCGGATTGTTTGTGTTGTGTTTTGAGTGTCCGTTATTATATGCTGTAAGTAAACAGTCACCCACTTTGGTCTTGTTTTTGGTAAAGTCTGAAAGAGTGAGAGTCTAATTTCCGCATAAACAGAGACTGATGTTTGCCATGCTTTTAGATGGCTGAAATCATTTTCTGCTTCTTCTTCTGTCTGCTAAGCAAGCCGATTAAGAATACTGCATATTTGAGGCTGTTTTTCTAATGCAATGTTATATCAACAGTATGCTGATTATGCCAACATTATGCATGACAATTTGAGGTGTAAATTAATAACATTTAAGGTGTTTCATTTTAAGTCAGAACATTTATTTACTTTAAAAGATATGAAAAGTATGGAAATGTATTACGATATCCCAGCAGTACCCCGGTTGTAGATTTGTATGTGCATTTAGTTGATTTTCAGTAATTTATTCACTGTTATTGCCCAGGGAAATTATATACAGCTCATTTAGCTCATATTGTCAACTATATAGCAGAGGAGATGTTGTCACACCACAGGGCTTGGTCACAGTTTGACATATATGTAATATTGTACAATATTGCTTTTGCTTTCTTAAGCTTTCAATTCTCGCCGATGGGTTTTTACTTTAACCAGAGAACTCACTCAAGCCGAAATAACTTTACGTCTGTCTTTGATTGACCACTTCCAAGTCAGTGTTCAACACTTCAGAAGACTGTCACATTTACAAGTTTATAGTCGTACACACTATAGTGACTCACTGTGAATGTGTGGTCAGTTTTATTGCCAGTCAACTCAGAAGACAGGATTGTCTGCTTGATTATAGAATGATGTTTGAGAGCTTAAGACCGGCCTGGAAAACCGACAAAGAAATACAAGACTTTTACATTATATATGAATCTCTTAAACAGTTCTGGTAAGTTTTTTAAGTTGCTGGTATATAGCCTATGTACCAACATTTTTATGGCATGTGATTTATGTTTTATTTAGATTTTTTTCAGAGGGTGTTGTGGTAACACGTGTCCACAAATTACACTCATAATACAAGAGCATGGAGGCAGAAAGAGAGAGAGAGTTTGTAACTACTGTAACTCTTAAGCAACATTTTGAATGGATAGTTCTGAATAGTTTACGATCTTTGTAGTCTCAGCCTCAGACTGAGAGGACATTTCCACACATCTAAACATGACGCGACACAGAACGAAACGTGATTGGTTGTTTTACCTTTCAGTCATATGGCCTCTTGGGTGGGCCTTGGCTAAAGAAAGTGGATTAAGTTCCCAGACCTTCAGTATGAAGGTCTGGCTACGTGAGACTACGATATGTGTACAATTAACACAATATGAATATCACAGTTATTTCCAATACTGGTATATTGGCAGTTTTGAGGAATATTTGGTTATTTTGTTTGTAGCTAGGCAGATCACGGTGCACTTCTAGCTACAAGTTATAAATACCCTGCCCTAAACATAAAGTTAGAAACGGGATGTTAGGGAGAAATTTGTCTGTTTTCCCACATGAACGCAACACCCATAATAACCAAAGGTAACTGCAGCCATGTGAAATCCTTCAAGGAAAGAAAGACTCTTTAAAAGAGACAATAAAACAGGCTTTGGAAAAAAGGGAGAGCGGGAAAAACAGAGAAGCGCTAAGCAGCACTTCACCAAGCCCCCTCGTGTGGCCCCGTCCCACTCAAGGTGATCACGGGTCAGGACAGAACTCAAAGGAGGCGAGGCAAAGCTGGCCCATGGCCACATAAAAACAGCTTCTCTCACTCCCCTTCCCCTCCGCCTTCCATTTTTATACATTTCTTTGTTCGGCGGTAGGTCAGCTTTTGAAGCCTTTGCTTTGATAAAAAGAAAACAGCCTCTGTGTGCAGAGAGCACATCCATTATTGTTGTTTATCACACTTATTGCACTTTTGTAAGAATACACACTGAAGCACATACTACAGTGTATAGCATGCTGTAGAATGCTTGCATTTAATCCATTTCTTTATAATTACTGCCATTATTCTTATTGTGCTTTAACAATTTTGTTTTGCATAAAATATTGTGTAGCTTCAGGAGACAAAATATTATTGAGCAGAAGCTTTATGGAGCATAAGGGTGGTTTATTGTCTTAAGAAAAAGTTGACTGAATGTTTTGGGGGTATTTCAGAGAAAGGCATATCTAAAGATTTTGAAACTGTAATGCAATCAAAATTAATTTCGCAAGAAGTCTTAAAATGTTTAATTTTACAATGACTCATTCTTATTTACATCATTTGGATGGATAAGCAAGACCAATACATTTTCATTGAGGGAGACATTAAGTTAATCAGCATCAATCTGTAATTCACCCATTTGAGCACCCAGTAGGGTAAGCGATATGCGATCCTGGATATAAAAGGCACTTTCACTCATTGTCTGATTTTCCCCAAAAGTTTTTGAGTCTGAATTAACCATAAGTTTGAACCCCAGAACCTATTCTCAGAGGATGCTGAATAATGAGCCATATGTGCCATGGTCGGAGAGTACAAGCCAAAACCGAGCCTCCCGTGGCACGGGTTCTTCACGTGTCAGAGAGTCGTTTCGCCGCGTTGTGCAGGGGCTGCCGCTCCAGTAATTGTGTCCACGGTACTGTTGCCGAAGTGTGAAATCACTGAACGTTCAACAGAGCGAGACAGAAATTGAGAAGGGGGGGGCATGCTAGGTATTAACCTGATCTCTCTCATGTCAGGACAAGCTTGTTCATGTAGCTACAAGCTCTGTAGAACAGATAAAAGGCTGTTATTGGATTAAACATCTATGATATAAACTCTATGATAAAGATTTTCTCAGATGACACTGTTAAAAGTTACGTGTTAGGAAGAGACAAACTTCTCCGAGTCTGTAAAGTTGTCTCGTTCTATCATCCACCCACAGTTCTGCTCTTGGTATCACTGATGTAGTAGATGTTCTGAAGATAGGTCAGGGGGCTCAGAGCACACGCTGGCATATGGACCCATGCCAGACACCTGAATTTGTGCCAGCTTGGAAAAGGGATGAGACAGAACAGGTGATAGTGACACACACACACACATTTATACACGGTTTCTTAGACTTGGTACTTTAAGTCTGTTACTACTATACTTTTAAGACTTAAGTCTTTTCTCATTTTAGGACTGTACAGGACAAATCAATCATCAAGAATTTTATCTATTTGTGTCATTCCAAAATCTCCACTTTATGAGCCAAAGCCCATCTAGGGTCCGCAGTGGGTTTGACAGCACTTTGGGTTGTAGAGCTCGCCCAGGGGCTCTGACTGGCCACCTGTCCCCTAGCTAAAGGTTGGCTTTGCAGAGCTGGTGCCCAGCTGGCAGAGGTGGCGCTTTTGCCAAAATTGTGTGCCAGGGAGGGTGAGCCCCTAACAGGGAAAGACAGGACGGACCTTGCCTGTCACAATATGGGTTAAATCAGAATCCTGCTCTTTTGGAGTTACATTCAGACCGTGTATTGGGATTCCAGGAACACTGCTGTGTTGTCAGACTGTGCAGTGACGGAATGAAAAGGTTAAGCATTTTAAGCAATTTTGGTGTTGGTATAGCTGAGAGAGAAAAATTATAGTTATGAAAATTATTTTTAGTGCATTTATTTTGTGATTCATTTTTATGATGTTTAAATACTCAAGATCTTGTTCTTCTATTATCTTGTATTATATTTAGATTCATTTGTTTTAAGTAATTGGATGTAACTGGTTTCAAATAAGTGCTTTTCTGGTCACTGAAAATTATGCTCCTATTAAGAAATAATGGATGAAATAATGTTCAATTGATTATGAACAGGGTAGACGTGACATGAGATTAGGGATGAGATCTATTCCTCATCTTGACATTCAGATTTACTTTTTAACTCAATTAGTAAAGGAAGACAAACATTTTAGTATAAAACACAACAGAAGTTAATGGAAATAGAGGAAAATATTAGTAAAAAGGAAATACATTTTTATCCTTCCGTTTGTTCAGGGTAGCAATCATCAGACTTATCTGTTAAAGTCGAGGAGAAATTGTCTTTATTAATTGTACGTCTAAGCTTTATTCATACCAACACCATCTGCTATTGATTTAACATAAACATTTGCACTTAAATAACAACTGCTCTATGATGAATATGTGATGCCCTTTTAAAGCTATACCTGCTGTTGGATGATAAATGACAATCTTTTTTGGAGTTTAATTTCATAATATATGTAAATATAATACTGATACAATCTGATACATTAACTTGACTGGAATTTGACAATGACAATGATGTTTAGTCTGAACAAGTGAACTGTAATATTTTAGAATTGCATATTTAGTTTTTACCTGTATATTTTGTCTACATTTCATATTTGGCAAATTCATATTTGGTAGTAAAAAAACTACGAAAATAGGCACACTGCCATTTCCGCTCCCAAAATTATTTATTAAAATATACAACGTTTTGACCTAAAAAGTCTCCGTCAGACATGACCTAATTCATTAGATAAAAGGATTGGTGAACACTTTGTTGAATAGGGAAAAGTAAATGTTGCTGTTTCAGGCTCAAACTAACATTCCAGGAAAATCAACCTGCATGTTTTATTTGTCAATACATATTGAAAAAAGTACACTAAATTAAATTAGTACTTAAAGTGCTCCATTTTCACTTTGTACTTTAAAAATTTTAATATTACATAAGATCAATAGAAAAATCAGTCTGTGGCACTGCTCAGGTGTATTGGAAGCCCAGGTTGCTTTGATAGCGGCCTTCAGGTCATCTGCATTGTTGGGTCTGGTGTCTCTCATCCTCCTCTTGACAATTACCCATATATTTTCTATGGGGTTCAGAACAGGTGGGTTTGCTTGCCTATCTAGCACAGTAACACCATGGTCATTGAACCAGCTGTTGCTACCTTTGGCACTATGGGCAGGTGCCAAGTCCTGCTGGAAATTGAAATCAGTATCTCCATAAAGCTTGTCAGCAGAAGGTAGCATGAAGTGCTCTAAAATTGCCTGGTAGATGGCTGTGTTGACTGTGCACAGTTTTTTTACCTGAGAAATGGAAGAGTAGAATTGCAAAAAAGGATTTGAAAAATGAAGTTTACCTGACTAAAAACCAACAATAAACTTAGATCTAAAGTCTCTGCATCATTCAGTGTTGTTTCAAATGGAGATCAATTGGTGACAGAATTCAGCAGTGTTTAAAGACTGCACATGCACAACTAAGCAGAAGTCTTGTAAACTTTAGGCATGCCTGAATGATTTTGAGCGGAAGGGTCGATGATCTTCTGGGCAGATGGAACATTATGAGAGACGTACAGTACTTCATTCGCTTTGTCAATATGCAGAACATCAGCCCAAAGATCACTGCACCAGTTTCCCCAAAACATTGCAATTTACAGGGGTAAACTTGCTCCCCTGGAATACAACACTGAGGACAGAGAGAGGAAGGAGGAACAGTGTGAACTCAAAGGAAGACAGGCAGGGTGCCTTCACATAAACACACTCGTCATTAGAGTAGAAAATACAAGTAATCATCACAGCCATTTCTGTGTGAATAAATATTCTGGATGAATGATTATCTACAGAGAAATACCCAGGCATTTCCTCTCCGAGCGTGTGACGCTGTGGGTTCACGAGGCAAATAACAGAATTATGTTAAAATGTGTCCACTCTCTGTATAAAATGGCTTTAGGCGTTGTGTAGTACTGTGTTTTATAATTCCATAGATGCGAGTTGGAGTCACTCAGCGTAATGTTCTCTGTGTTATCAAAGAGCTTTGCATTAGCATAGCAAAGAGTTTGTGCTAGAACTAACATCAAGACTTTAATTGTGCGATTCTGCTAATGCTGTATTTTAAAAGACTTGGAAGTCCTTTGGGTCCATGCTGTCACGGTCCCCAGGGTTTTGTTCCCATTACTTCAGGGATGTGTTGAAAAACGGTAAAATCGTTCTGGAATAAGCTGTGATTGAACACCGCAGAAACGCTCCAATCCCATCGAGGCGCTGTGCAGGGAAACGTGTCCCCCTGTTTGTCTGGCTGGCGTTTAGGAGAAAGTCCCCGGGGGCCCTGCGCACCTGCAGCGTTACTGCCACCAATCCTTCAGTCCTTGACACCGAAAAGAACAAAGCAGGGAAAAACACGAGTAAGGAAGAAAAATAGAACGGATACTTACTTAACTTTTCCCTTTTGCGTAAATTTTTCTCCTCAGTGTATTGGAGGTGATTTTCAAAGAGAACGTAGCTGGGGAGAGAAGGGGGAGGAGGATGTGCTTTCGGGGCGTTCTGTTCTCTCGTAGGGTGTTGGAGTCAGAAGTTTACCTGGAAAGTGCTGAGGCCAGCAGTGAAGCTACCCACACCTCCAGTTGCCCTGCCCTTTTGTTCCCAAACGCCCATGCACTCACTGCACATTCACAAAACACACGCCCCCGTCAGCCAACAGGGGTCACCGTCTTCAGGTAAACAAGACCCAGTCCTGGGTAACAGGGCTTTCATCTCTGACAGTAAACTTGTTGTCTGAATAAAAATAATAAAAATAAGGGTGCTAAAAGGGTTGCAGCGATGCCGAAGAAGATCCATTTTTTGGTTCCCCAAAGCACCTTTCAGTCAAATTCTTAAAAGAACAATTTTCTTATTTTGTTTTAAAGTCTGTTGAAACTTTTTCCAATATAATCTTTTGTGCAAATAGAAATGGATATATTGTGGATGGCGTAGAGCCTGAAATTGAATTCTCATTGAAATCTTTCGCAAATACTTTAAAAAAAACAGCACACTACACAAAATCAGGAGCATTTCACTACTGTTGGGCTTTCTTAGCAGGATAACAGCTCTCTGAGATGATGTCATTTTTCACAGAGTGCTGGAACTCATTAACTTGTGCTTAAACACAGGAAAAAATTGCTAACCGTTTTTTGCAATGAATAGAACTCTGAGTGTTCTAGAACACGCTTATTAAAACTGAAATGTTGGAATTCAACACTTTACACATTACATTATACATTTTAAATGTAAGTCGGGATGTATTAATGGCACAATTCATTCTAAAATGGTAATGTGGATTAAGATACTTCACACATATCATATAAAAGGATTTTTTCATTTTCATGCAAAAAAAAATCAAACAACCATAAGACCCGAGGGCACACCTTGGGAGCATCTGCATGCATTGACATTTAGCAGGATCTCTTCTCAAAAGAAATGCAAAGCACTTATGTTTGAACGTTAAACCTTTCAGTCCTTGCAAGTTCATTCCAGCTAAAAGTTTATAATAGGTAACCTCAATATTTGACTTGTGGGCCAAAGGTGACAGAACAGCACTTCCCCTATATTATCAAACGTTACAGTTTCCCAGAGAACTTTGACCCATGACCCGGTTGAATCTTAGCCACACAGCAGCTAACTTCAGTTGCTCTTTTAAACAGTTTTTTGATCACATGAATTATATCGGATATACTGGTGTCGCAGTCTCCATACAGGTAGGGTTGAAAACTTGCGATGGTAATTCCTGCAGATTTGTTGTTGGACACATTTGAAATTCTCCACATCACTGCTGCCGTTGAGAGTTGTTTTATCAAGCCATGTAAGTCGTTTGCAAAGGCACACAAAGTCTTGAGTACTAATTAACATGCCTCATCCCAACCCCTGTATTTATTCGCTAAACCTAGATATCCCCCCTGATATGGATTGTAAACAAACGTCCATATTTTTGGCTGCGTCTGTGTAGTAATTTCAAGCTTGACATATTTGAAATTAGTTCTGCTTCCACAGATCAGAGTCTGCATTACACAGTGTCGTTTCATCTCCAGTTTTATTTACGCGGTTGTCATTTATTTGTTGTAAACAAGATCTTTTTTATCAAGTAAAGGAATCCGAATGGTGACCCGTGATGTCTATAATGCAATTCTCTTTCCGTGTTGAGTGGTTTAGTCCTTTGTATTACTGAAATGAAACTGAAAATGTTAATTATTATCTTAATTAGGTTCAATTAATGCAAGTAATTATGGTAGAGCATCAGCAGTGAGAATAGTCAGCTTCACGTGCACAGTTTCGTGTCACTGATATTAATAAAGCTTTAGATCTCGTGATGTCTATACACCGCTATACATGCTAATGTCCATGCATCTGATTCTATCAAACAACTTCAAGAGAAAGCTTTGAACCAATTTCTGCTGAAATTTTCCACATGAATGTCTCCTGAATGTGATCCTCATCCAATTATGGCAAATTAAAGGATTAAATAAAATAAATGTTTTCATTAAAATCAAATCAAATGAACTAATGGAACAAATTTCACCATGTATAATAATGACCTCTGCACAATGGGAAAGAAAAACACATTATTTTGTTGGCTGTGTTGAAGAATTGTGTTAGATCAGTGGTTCTCAAACTTCTCATGGTTTTGCATTAAAACCGTTACAAAATTGTAGTGTTTTAAAAACGATTAATCTGCCAGATCACAAGAAAAGTGCGTGTTTCATTTATTTCAAAACGAGCGAGAGGTAATTCGCAGTTTACAATTCAGACGCGGTGTGGTGTCATTTGCCTGTCGAAAACAGAGCTTTACATCCTTAATAACTGTCAACAGCTTTAAGCAGCCGTGCAAGTTCAGAAATATATGAAAATGTACTTTATTTACACGCCACTCCCTTCAAACACAGTCTGAACTCATTGGGAGAGAAACATACTTCTACTTATTCTGAAATGACAGTCTGAAAGACAAACATATATATGTTTTATTATCTACCTGTATCTTGAGATAATGTAGAGGTAATTGCTGCTGCTTCCTTGGTGTTTGCCTACTTTGTATATACTAAGCTTTTGTGCGAGGCTTAAAATTGCACTACGCAGGATCTACAATGAGTCGGCGCGGTCGCTCATGCACGAAGCATCAGGCAGAACATTGCCCTCCATGAATTTTCAAATGCGTTCCTCCATGCAGTCACAATTGAGTTCCAAAGGTTGGGGTTTCGGGGAACCGTTGCGTCCCACCTGCAGTACCTCTGCGCCCCACTGCCACCGCTGATCATTATTAGATTTCAAAAAAGTAAAGGGATATTTCACTCACAAATCTAAAAAAAAGTCAAACATGGGGACTTGCCGGTGAAATATCCCTTTAAGGTGATTCATTTGAATTATTTATTTATTTAGTATTCATTTATTTACTATACAATATTAATTTGAAAGATAAGTCCCGCCCCCAGCTCATATTGTCGATTTAGTCAATGTGGCTTTTTCAGACTGCCGAAACAAACGGTGAAAGCATCACAGCTTGTTTGTGTGTCCTGGCTCTCTCTGTCACCTCGCTGTGTGTTTTTGGACGGACAGGCTAGGATAGGTGAGGGGGTGCACAGTTGCACAGATGGGATGCCAGGTCTGGATTGCAGTCCTGAAATCAGGGGGTCTTTGGTGGTTGGTGGGTGGCTGTGGACACAGAAGCTGGATGTCTTTGCCAGTGTGATCTGGATGGGCTGAAAGGCGGAACAGGGACGAATGAAAACAATACACAATAAACCAGAGTCTATACAGCTGAAGCAGAAAGAGAGAACCTTAAACAATGCCTGGGAAAGGGATTTCGAGTGTGGGAATACAATACTCCAAGTTCTTCTTATGATTATCTGAGATTTTATTAGAGTTATTGTGGGACTTGGAAAGGAAAACTGGAGGAGAATAGAATAAAATGCTGGTGAAGAGAAAAGCGGGGGGTTTAAAAGATAAAAAGAACAGAAAAAAAAAATTTGGACACCAAATATGTCTGTAAAATATTTTATTAGCTCATTTGTAACAAGTACAAGGTTGTTTTGCCCAAAAAGTGTTTACTATCATCCTCAATGAGATAGTTAAGCCAAATATGAAAATGATTTCATCATTGACTCACCCTCTTGTCAAATCAAACCGGTTTGACTTTCTTTCTTCCACAGAGTACAAAAGAAGATTTTTTTTGAAGAATTTTGTCAACCGGCACCCCTTCACTTGCATTGGTTTTGTGTCTGTACAATAGAATGAATGGGTGTGCCAGCCATGTTCGGTTACCAACTTTCTCCAGAATATCTTCTTTTGTCTTCTGCAGAAGAAAGAACGTCATACAGGTTTGAAATGTCTAAAATGTGAGTACACGATGATTTGCAAATATAAGCCCATTATTTTATAGCATTTTTATATTCAATTTTATTCATTTGTAACTAAATTATTTGTAAGCTCAAGATGACTGGCAGTACCCCGATGACCATTATTAGTTTTAGGGGGTTGTTATCTGGGAATAAAAAGTATGTATGATGTATGTTGCATAGCAGCTTCAGTCACTTTTTCTCTTCACTTTGCCATGTAAAATTAAATATTATTAACATCATACGGTAATTGAATATTGTAATTGTTATATATTACGAAACCAGTGTGGCATAATTAGCTGATGATTTACAGTAAATTCAGTGACGGTATGTGAACCCTATAGCCACTTATATATCTCCACCTGTTTAAAATAAAATATTATTTACAGATCGAAAGCAGCTTGTGGTGGAATGAAGACGCTGGAAGACGTACAGTATGTCCTGAGAACTGTGTCGCACTGGAGGTGTTCAGTGTTCATTGATCAGTGCTCACCCATCGCCAAATGCCACAGATGCCACACTCCCATCATGCAGTTCATCACAGCGGCACGCAGCATGTGTAGGATTCTGGCAGCAGAGGCTAACGTAACAACAACATTTTAGACACGTTTGATCATTCCACAGTCCTGGGGCACAGATCACGCTAGCCAGATTTAGGGTGACAATCACAATTATTGGCAAAAAACAAGTCACTCAGTATAACAATGATGTATGTAAGATCCCGTGCAGCCAAAAAAACATGGGTGTTTACATCAAAAAAGTAAAAAGGGGAACAGCTTGCCTCCAAACACAATCTAGCTGTGCACAAACTACAATATTACGCTCGCTAAGACCACTGCTGTTCCGCTTTTGACAAACAACTGATGGCAGATATGAGAGTCTTATTGATTCAGCCTCGGTTTATTTACTCCGATATGAGAGTCTTATTGATTAACCTCTAAATTGAAGCCACTCGCAAGGCAAGACTTTTCTCTCTGCGAATCGTCCTTCGATATTTCACATAAACGTGCATACCTTTTCCATTAGAGGTGATTTTAAATTCATTTTGATGGCCTCATTGTAATTTAAAGCTGAAGAAAGGGTCGGCTTTATGAGTCATGAAGCCGCTGGCTTCTTCGGGACAGGATCAGAAGCAACACGTGAGAGGTCACACGAGTCAACCGCAGAGCGTTTTCGACTGACAGAAATCACATAATTGCCTGACCGGGCAGTCAGTCGGAGGGAGGATCGAGGGGTCGAAGGTCAAGAGGAAAAGACAAGGGTAGGCAAAAGGTCTTCGACAATCACATGCTCATGCAAGCATATACGTTCTGGCTGTATGTGAAAGACAGAAGCTTTGAGAATTGGGCATCTGAAAGGAAATTGATTTGAGGGTTATTTCTGGTACGGGCATTGGCGGCACATTTGCTAATCAGCCTCGCAGGTAAACAGTGGGGTAGATTGACAGCCTTTAGCCAGAGAAATATAATCGACGGGGCTTAAAGGCTCAGGCGTCTCGGACATAACAATTTGCAGAGTGCAATGGTGTAAATCACAATTAAATCTATGGCTGTGGAGGGCCTGTGACTCTCAACATTAGGGAGCTTGGCTCTCACTAGGAATACATTGAAGGGATTGGGTATATGGGGGGCTTTACTGGGAGGGTTGACGGCTGCCTGTTTCCCCTGGCAACCGTTTGACTCAAAGCTTGAAAACTTTGGCACACTCAAAGTAGGTAAAAATGTGTTCTTTGTATGCTGCAGTTTAATATTCTGTGAATGGTGCAGTTAAATCTTTTGTGCACGCTGCAGTTTAATCTTCTGTATGTTGTAGATTAATCTTCCGTGCGTGATGTCGTTTATTCTTCCATCGGAGGTTGCGATTAACTGAGACCCCACAATAACAACAAAGGCTAAAGGGGAAAATGGAAATGGATTGGCACGGCAAATGGACCATCGACGGAAAGTGATTAAGGCATGCATTGTGTATTCAGATATTTAAAGATGAATTCACCTGGCCTGCTGTTGGTCCAGATGTCCATGCAAGCCGGTAAAAAATCATGACATTTTAATTCTCCGTCACCTCCTAAAATCCGCATATCAGTCTTGGCCGAACAATTAAACAATAAAACATGTTCCTTTGCTGCACAAACAGACAAAAAAAAACAAAAACAGGCTTTGTTTAATGTCAAACAAACACCTGCAAGTCAGGCAAGCCATCACCAGACATCTCCCAGGTAGATTTAAAATTCCATTACCCCCGCATTGTCTCCCCGGGTAAGGGATGCAGGAGTTTTGATTGAAAGTTGACCGTGGGTCGAGGTACACTAATAGGCTTTGAAGTGCCGCTGTGTTTAATTGTGTTCTTCACCAAATAAACAGCGGCTAAGTACACATGATTGAATCCACCAACACTTTTAGCTCTCTGAATATTTTATTATGGGACCTGAATACAGTGCGCAGGGATGCGTTTGACTGACAACTCTCCTCTTCATCTATAATGGAGCCTGTTCTGGTCACAGCAGCGCAATCTTGAATACCAAGTCAGACCTTCTGTCAGGTTTTATAATCTTTATTGGTAATCGGGGGTTATACAGTAAGACTGATATGATGACCTACTGGGGACTCATTAAATAAAACCAAGTTCATTCTCTTTATCACATGCAAGGGGACGGTCGTGGCTGATGCCTGACAAATGCAGTTTTATCTGCATATTGAATGGTTGTGAGAAGATTCAGATGAATGATTATATGAAGCCACGGGAAATGGAATTAGATAGGACAACTTCTTAAATACAGTTCATTAGATGCTTTACTTAAAGATGACATTTTAAGGATTTCATATGACGTGTATTGGGATACACAGCCACAGAACAAATTAAGAGACCATTCCAAATTTTCATTTCAGCAGCATTTCTAAATGTATTGTGGTCATTTCAGTCAGGTGTCGGTTGAATGTGATAAAAATCGAATCTCAGGAGTGATAAAGTCATCCAACAGCAATGTGAAAGACCGACAGCATGAAAACTGTGATTAAAAACGAGGTTATCACAAAAAAGTTATGGCATAATTTGTATTATTTACATATACATATTGTATTGCTTAAAAGTGAATATGAACTTTCTTGTTCAATATAGAGCATATTTGCTGTTATTTCAACCTGTTTCGACAGTTTTCATTTTCTGCAAATAAATCTATTACTTTTTTGACAGCTTATAGGGCTTGGGATATACCTTGACAGTGGCTGAAGAGTTACATGACATTATGGCTAATCTGATTGGCTCTGTGAGTTTTGTGTTCCTTGAACAAAGATGGCAAAGACCAGCTGTGCCAGCTGAGCAAATGGCATTAAGATGAATAGGAATGCCATAGGACGACACACAAACACACAGTCAGGCAAAAATGAAAGGCATACTTTTACGTCATGGCATACATTCGTCTCCAGTCTCATGGATAAAGAACCATGGTCTGACACCTCCCCTCTTTCGACCCTCCTTAGTAATGAGCCGGCTCTCTTTGTTCACAAAGAGCACGAGAGAGAGTAGGAGAAGGGTCAGAGGAGTGAAGGAGAGATCAGACCAGAATACAGAGAGCAAAAGAAGGAGATTCTGATGCCATACTGATGCAATGTGAAGGAAAAGACATTGATAAAGACAGTGGGTCGGTGCGTTTGAAGTTATCCCCGGTGGTTCAGGCAGAGGAGGACGATCAGCTATTGAATTAAATAATAAAAAAGCAAGTTTAGTTTTTTCCTTCAAGTCATGAGCTTACAGAATTTATTGTTGTGAGAGCATTACAAACAAAGGTGAGCAATTGTTTACGGCGTCTGCGGGACAGATTTACAAGGAAAGACTGCCGGTCTTATAAATTTAATTTGTTGGTCTTTGCAGCTGGATCTAGGTTTAGCATATAACATTTATTTAGTGTTTAGTGCTGTTTACTGAGGTGAATATGCCATTACATTTACGTTGTCTCTCATGGCTAAGAAATAAAAGCCTTTGTTAATTTAAGAGGCTCCTGGAACCAAGGGTTTTATCCATGTTAAAAATCTACATTTTTCTCCTCAATTTTAAGGACAGTCTGACAGTTTTCGTGAAGAGAAATAACACAGTGGACATGTTCTCTGTGATTTTCCAGCTGAGTGACTTCAGAGGCGATGTTTTGTGGAAGGGGGTGATCATGTTCTGTGGAAGCTGTTGACAGGTGATGTATTTTGCTGAAGATTATGTCCTCTGGCACCTGGATAATCTTGTATTAGAGGTGATTAAACTCACAGGGGTCCGCTTTCTTCTGCTCGCAGGTGCCCCTGTCATGCCTGATGGGTTTCTGTATAAAATTCAGCAAGCCAGCAGGACTCGGCTGCTGGCCCATTTCGCCAGCACAGAACTGCTGGGTGAACCTTTTTCAAGGCCTATGAGCGTAAATGACATTACTAAGATGTGATGACGACCCACAGTGTCACGTTTCTTGCAGAAGCCTGAAATGTTTGCGAGCCCACTACTAGTTATTTTGCCTGGATAAATATGTGGTCTTAGTTACATTTTTCTCACTTCACACTCTATTGCTTCAATTTAGTTTTCAGTGCCTTGATTTTAAACCAGCAGTAGGCCATTGTGAGATATTGCGACATACTGCGAGCCGTGTACAGAAGTGCCAAATGATGATGTAGACCAGCAGAAAACATTTCATCTGCTTTTAAGAGAAAAATGAGAGTGCGGCCCTGTTCTCACGTCCCTCTCATTTTCTCAACTTTAGAAAAAACACAAGGGGAAAAGTTACAAGAATATGTAAGGATTCCCAAGGACTTACGGGTCGCCATTCAGAGAAAATGTAAATTGGAAACATTTGTAGCTCGCCGCAGGACCACGAACATAAGACCTTGTGAAAATCTTAAGTCTCCGACCTGTCAGAAAAATTTCTCACAAAAACAACCTGCGAGTTCAGATGTTCACTTGAACTTTTGCCCTTTATCGCCATGTGTGCAGCTGGTGGGTTTGACTTTTTATTAAGTTTCCAGATTCATTCGGCATGCTGTCTTCTGATTGGTTATGTCTCCTATTGCCTCACAGGTGTATCCTGACTTCAATATTATCTGGTAGCTTAACCACACACGCGCACACACACACACACACACACACACACACACACACACACACACACACACACATCATGATATTCATAGGGTTCGTCGAACTTTCAAGGAGTGTCACCTTCTGGAGTTGTGAAAGGCACCTCTGCAGCCTTTTACAAAACAAATTTAAATCAGGACAGATGGAATTTGTTTCTCGACTTTTTTCTCTCTTGTTTTCTTCCTTTGTACTTCATAGCTTTCTCTTTTTGATCTGTTTGTTATGCGTGTGGGAGGTTGAGTCTGTTGGCACAAAGACAAAAGTACCAGAAGTTTCCATATTAATGTGCCACAAATAAAGGGCATTACAAGTGCCCACGTGGGCACTCACTGTGAATAGAACATGAAGTTTGTAGCGTGTTATTGTAGATAGGCTGCTTAAATTCTGTTTATATGGACAGACCTGTACAGCTGACATACCAGTGAAGTGTCACTCATAAAAAATGACAGCTGTGGTTTTTTAAATAGATTTCCATCTGCTTGGAGTAGTGAGCGCTTTACATTGAAGAGGAACAAAATCTCCCTTATGGAGGTTTTCATTTGCTTAAAACACTTCATGTGTTTTTATGTGAACCATGCATTTAATGTGCTGAAGCGAGCTATTAAATGTATTATAAAAATCTATTAACAAAACAGTGTTTAGGACAAATATTAAAACAGGAAAGCTTAATGGTTAACGATAACCACATTTGATGGATCCCTAAAACAGGAATCTTTAATAGAAAGTAGGTGCATGGCTAAACATCCTTTTCCTACAAAATAAAACAGAGCACTTTGTAGTCTAGAACATATTTCTTTCTTTGCTCAAGAAAAATGAATGAAGAAGCCTGCTTTGAAGAGCTTCCATGCCCCGCACGCATAAGTAATATTTCTCAGGAACAGATAATGACAAAGAAAAAAGAGAAGCTATAGGTCGTGCTCCAGGCTTGCTAACGGAAGTGTTAATCTCATTCTTCTTGTGTGATGGACACAGATTCATTAGTTGTAGTTATGCAACCATGAGTCTAAAATGAAGTCAAAATGAGCACAAAGCATCACCTTGGGATAAGTCGAAGAGTCAGAAATAGTTGAAATCGAGAAAACCTATTTCTCACAAGCGCAGTATTTAATTTCCATATCTCTAACACACTCCTACCTACAGATCTTTATGCGTTTTAATACGTTTTCCCCTTTGAGGCAAAGAACAGTTTTTGGGAAAGAAACGGGCGATTAAAAAGATGCATCTTTGTCTCCGTAGTGAGATTTGCATGAAGTTGCCTCAATGAAACAGAACTGAAATGTGATTTCCTAGAATGAAATGAACGAATTGCATGCAGATTCTATCTTTTCACCTTCAGGCAAGGGCTTGTCCCAGTTTGGTCGTGCCTTGATTCCAGGCAGATCATCTGGAAATTGAGGCTATTTAGTTCTTAGCTTATCGAAACCTGAGTTCGACACCAGCACAAATGGGAAATTCTCGCTTTATTTCTGCATGACAGACCTCTGCTTGAGCTAATAATATATGCTCACATAAATATGCATGATCACATTCTGATTGGACAATTAGCCTCTTTCAATCAGGGGAAATGCCAAGTAATGATTTTGATATGGGAAAGTGATTCCGCAACTCGGGCCAGCTTGTCCATCGAGATTATCGTCACTTGTCCTGCGCGAAGGACCCAGCTACGCAGTCCATTACAAACACTAATAAACCAAACGAGATGAAATATATTCACGAGAAACCAAATAATGAATCAAAATATCAAAAAATTCCCCAACGCAGTTGTGTTCCCGGGGTAATGACGAGCGATGCAGCTCATTACGATGTCTTAGATATCCGTGATTCCTGCACCTCTGTCTTAACTCTACTTCTCCTCGTTCCCTCCCTCCGTCTCACTAATCCTGTCTCTCCATTTTCTGCAAATGGGGCGAGCTAATAGACTTTTGGGGCCATAGCTCTGTCTCACTCTTCAGTGCCACTGATGATAATCTTGTTCTACACGGAATTTATTGCACATCTGGTTTCGAAAACACCCAATTAGAGCCCTTCTCTTCTGCATGCAGTCAATTCAGAGAGCGCACTGAACCAAGACTCAACATATGGCAGCAATGTATGTGTGTGGGCATGCGTGTGTGTGCGCGTGTGTGTGTGTGTGTTTATCAATGATACACACAGGCACCAGCTCTCTGTCAAGCATACGCTTGATCAAGCAGACATGTGATTTATTTTCAATGCTTAACAGACCTACAGTATATAAATATATAAATAATGTTGTTTATAGTTTTGTTGATTGTTCTTATATATCTTGTCAATGTATAACTGATAGAGAGATGCACTCATATTGTATTATAGTTTGTGTATCTACTGTATATACTGTATATGTATTATCTGATATAACAATTTCCCTTTTTGAGGCCATGTTTACACGAGGAAAAACTGAAAAGTTTTTCTTTTGCGTTTTTGAAAAGTTTCACGTACACACGACAACGTTATCATAACAATCCGCGTTAGATCCGCAAAAATGACTAAAACGCTGTATTACACATGCAACGCCAGAAGTTGGTGACATCACTTTGTAAAGAAAAAATACCAGAGTCCATACGGACCAAAAAAGAGACCATACAATACGGAGTGCTGCATTTTTTCCTCATTTATCGTTAAGAGAAGTGTGCGCACATAACAAACAAACAAACAAGATGGCGAAAAGTTTGGACATTCGAAAGTTTTCCTTTCATCTTCTCGTCCTCCGGGGTCTGATCCAAAAGTGCAGTTTAAAAACCTTTCGTCCAGTGAATGAGTGTTAAGATTTTGCTGTAGGCAAATAATTAGTGTCCGCTGGTGGTTCTAGCACTGGTGTAGTAAATCTACACTTTGCTGGAGAAGCGTTAACAAACTATTGCCCAGCACAAAAAAACCCATGTAATCCGCCATTGTTGTATTTGTATCTTCTTCTTCGTTGTGTTTGGGTGTTCACATGCATACCACACCCCCACACCTAATACGCATGCGCACAATGTTGTTTTTTTCTTATTCTTGCGTACTGCAGGGTTTACAAAGTAATGAGAACGCCGTGGGTTTCAAAAACTTGCACTTTGAAACCCGTTTTCAAAAGTTTGCGCTATCAGTCCCCTAAAACGCAGTTTCCGTGTAAACGGACAGCCAAATCGCATAAATTGTTTTGCGCTTTCACTTGAAAACGGTCTCGTTTAAACGAGTGTATGGATTTATAAAGGAATAGGCACCTGTTTATTGATAATCTGAGTGCTAAAGATTTGGTTATAGCGTTAGACACCACATATTGTATTCATTTTCATGTAGTTTTAAAGTCTTATCTTATAATAATGTCTCATAAGTAATTCAGAGAAAAGAGAGGCAAAGTTTCGTCTTCAAATGGTGATCAACCTGTCACTTAAAATAGCCCTTTGTGCATATGACTGTGTGCATATGTTTCAAGATAGACAGAAATGTTGAAAACAGATGGAGACAGAGCTACCATTAGCTATTATATGAACATAAGAATGAGTTAAATGTGCTTTTTTATTTATTTATTTTGCATGTGTACAATCAGAGTATTGATACAGATTCAAGGTAGATGCAGCTGTTTCTGTCACATGGTCATGACAAATCTAATTCGATCTGCTCCGCTTGAGTGTTACACACTATAACTTGACTGATTTGCAAGGATGTGTTCAGACAATCTGTTCACTTCTGACATATAAAAATAAAGGGCTATCATTTTGGTACATATATACAGTATGTCCAAATGGTATATACTGTAATATATATATTAGGGCCGTGCAAAAATATCGATCTCAATATATATATATTTTATAGTATATAGATCGTTATACCTCTATTATCGATATTCTTTTGAAATCATTTCAGGGATAATAATTGTTTAAATTAAATAAAAAAAATATTTTAACAACATGACTGTTATGCTAATTAGCACTGCTGCACAGATAAAATGTTGTCCCGTATTTCAAAGTTGAAAAGTTGTCAACCCTATATGTGTATACACACGGCTAAAAGTAAGTGGAAGCGAGCATGGCGAAAAATATTAGAACGCTTCAAGCTCTCAGAGCTGATGTGTGGGTGTGCTTTGGTTTTAAAAATAAGGATGGAGTAATGAGTAATATACAATAAATGCTGTTTGTAAGCTTTGCAAGTCATGACCCACCGAGTCACCTGGCAACTGCAGTGCATTAGATAAAAAGTTTATTCCAAATAGTAACAATGACATTTATTGTGCTTTCACGGATTTGACACCAGCGCATTTACAGCACGGATGAACCAGGGGTTTTATACTTCCCATGTTCATTGTTATAACTGTAATGCACGAGTCTTCAGGAAGGTCGTGGAAGCCGCCCTATTTTCCCTCAGGGAGCAGGTTGTGCGCATATTCAACTATCTCGCAGACTGGCTCATCTTGGCACACTCTCGAAATCTGTTGTGTACACATAGGGACCTGATGCTTCGACACCTAGACTGTTTGGGCCTACAGGTCAACCGGGAAAAGAGCAAACTCTCCCCCGTGCAGAGCAAGTGGTCTCCATAGCGCGTTTTCTCAGTGAGGAAATAACGCTTCCCAGTGGCCCTTACAGTGCCGGGTTGCTTCTCGCCGTTAAGGAAACTAGGTCTCCACCTGTGACGGCCGGCTCGGGGACCCCCTACCTCTCCCATGGAAGGTTACAATTTCACGCTTTCAAGCCCAGGCCAGTCAGCGTCGCTCCGCTAGATATTGTGACGCAGCACAGTGCCGTGGCGTAGGAAGCCCATTTTGTCGACACAACGTTGAGAGTCTGACAGAAAGGGAACGTCTCGGTTATGTATGAAACCTCCTGTCCTTCATGACACAACTCTGGCCGCCCGCTGTAGCAGTCGAGACAATTCTCAGGCTCCTCAGCACTAAAGGTTAATTAATGCAGCACGCCGTCTTCCTTTTATAACCGGATATACATACACACACATACACACACACACACATATATTGTATATATACAATCTTCTGTTACAACACTGCAAAACCAATCTTAGCTTTTTCCTCTGATAGTAACTGTGAGGTTTCTCAGGGGATTTATCTGATTTTGTTAAACCCACTCCTGTCCACTACCGTCATTTTAATACAATATTTGATGGAGTTTTGTATATTTAACAGAAGTATGTGTAGACTCGAGACTCTGCTGTGTTGTTATGAATGGCAGGTTGTTTCCCGTGAGCATTTTGCATGGAAGAAAGGGATCTAACAGAGACACCTCTCCATTCCCAGAGTCCCCTGATCCCCATCTCCCAGTCCTGTTTAGTGTTCAGATGGAGGCCTGCAGGGTATTATGTCAGGCTTACGCATTTCTGCTGTTAGTCAGAAGGCTGCAGAGGGGATTCTCAATACACATATGTGCAAATATATTACTGTAGGCGAACACAGTGTTGTCATTTGAAAAATGCACATTAAAATGCAATATGCATGGTCATATGTCAGCCAGGCACAATGTGCTGACAAACATTCACTGTGTGTTTAAACAAAATAGCAAAGCCCTTAAAGAGTCAAAATGTGCATGAAACAAATGCGATTTTAAAATTAATCTGTAGAAATAAACACAACTAAGTGTCATGTTATTGCGTTATATTGATAACAATTTAAATGAGTAAAATGTATATATATATATATATATATATATATATATATATATATATATATATATATATATATATATACAGTATGAATTTCATAATTTGGATAAAGTAAACGCAAGTAACTACCAATATCAATTTATTTTAAGTAACAGATGTCTCTAATAACTTTAGAGTTAAATAAAAACATTCTGTATTGTTTTCACTAGTGTAATGGTCACTGGGTGCAACATACCCACAGCTTCAATTTACATTTATAAGCATTATTATTTCAAAGGCGCTCTAAAATATATTTATGAATGAATATTCTCAGCATTAGAGATATTTTTGGAAGTGCATAAATTAACTTTGTATGTGGACAAACTACCCTTATGCAGTTAAAAATGTCTCTTAATAATATAGTATAGTGTTATGTTACGTTTGTATTGGTTAAATTAGATTTTGTTGCAGTCACCTACACTGTACCCTTAAAGTCAATGAGATGATGTTATGCTAAGGTTCACACATTAATTTCTCTATATTAAATTCGTTGTTTCGTTTCATTGTACAGTATATCAGCTAGGTAACCAGTAAGGACATGGTTCTCAAGAGCATTTCATAACATCTCTCAGATTGGATGCCAAATTTCAGTAAGAGCACCGATAAAAAAATGCCCCTCATTAATCACTTTTTATTCAGTATGAGAAATTGGTCTTATGTTTTATTCCGCTGGGATCATTAAATGCACTAAATAATTGAATGAGTCTGCTGAAAAGTCTGTTAATTCTCTTTAATTGATTCAAATGGATCTAAAATGAGTTCAGAGACTTTTGAGAACACGTTTCGTGTTTCAGAGAGAAAGACGTGCTTATTGCGATCCTAAGCCATTATTGTCTGCACTGTATGAAGATTATTTATTTACTATGTTATTTAAACTTTGTTTTATTTTAACTTGTTTAAATAAAAATAAAACCTTTTTGACCCGAGTCTTCCAACAAGTCAAGAACAGAGTTAATGGAGAATAGTTATTTTAAAAATACCTCTCTACCGCCATCTCTGTTTGAAACATAAAGCAGCATAATACTGACCCAACAGCTCAAATTATTGCAAATCGTGTACGGTAAGAAAACAGTTTGAATGCTGTTTTTTATGTACGTACTCAATAACCAATATTTATTTCTAACCCAAAAGGTTTGCAGCTTTAAAGAATGGCATATTTACATTTCTTGCTTTGCTTCCTATTGCAAACATCAGAGTGAAACACACACTAACAAAGGGGTTGACAGGTAAGTTTGGCATCAGGCCAATTTTAATGTAAGAAATTAATTGATGAAAAATGCAACTAGAATAGCCTACTTTAAAAATTATAGTTATTGTATAATTACATAATAGTTATATAATTATTTAACATAGCCAATTTTTTACACTCCTCACATATTAAACTGCTTTTTGTGTGCCTGCTGGGGGTACGCTATGACGTCGTGTGCAGAGTGATGTTAACATTTAAGCTAGCTAGATGGTGAGAGACAATGGCATTATCAAAGTCTTAAGAGGAAAGTTGACAGCGCAAAATAGGGCATACAAAGAGGAATGGAAAGACAACTATGCATTCATCCTACCTAGTTTTGTGAATGCAAAGCCAATGTACCTTTCTGCAATGAAATTGTCGCTGTTTGCAAAGAATATAATATTAGACAGCCCCACGAGACGAAGCATGGCACTAAAAATGTAATTTGCTATGTTATTGTTCACGTGTTGGTGGCGCATTATAAGAAAATGTTTCAATGCTTCACGGTTAGTTTTTTTGTACTCCATATTTCATGACGGCTATTTTAGTCGAAAGAAGTGTGTGTGATCGACAGACTGCTTTGAATATCTTTCAGATGTACGTTCTCATACATTTTGAAGGCAAATTCACAAAAGACGTGATTGTGACGGATCTATTTCAGAACCAGCTGCGGGCAAAACAATCAAAATAATGCTGCTGGCGCGGGCCAGATATTATTGCTGGTGGACCTCTTGCTGACCCTTGCACTAACATGCTGTTAAAATAAAAATATGAATCGTGCTTGGTTAATTAGACCTAATTTTGATTGAACCCTTTCTGCTAAATATTTTTGTATACGTAGTTATGTTGTAAATGTTAGTCACTTTACAGTGACATCAAATTTTAGGACAACACTTAAAACAAAGCTCCAAAAATCCATTATTTCAATTTCTGCCTGACAAATGTTCTAATCTTTGATTTGCTCGGCTTGTGTGCATAGAAACCAAATCTCGCTCACATCAAACAACAGCTTTATTAGTCTTTTGATTAAAAATCTTGTCATTCCGCTCAGTTCTTTGGCTTAGAGGAATAAGAAGGGATTCGAGGCAGGGTGAGATCTTTAAAAAATTGTTTTAATTGAGGAATCTAAAATGCAAGAGGAATCGGATGAAAAACAAAGGCAGAGCAAATCTTCAGGGGACTGGAATGAAGGACACTTCAAGGCTTTTAATCACCAGCATCTTGTCCAGTGGTTGGCAGCTAGGCAGGACACAGGTACGAGAAGCAGGAAGCTATTCCCCATGCACTGTCCTCGTAAACATGCTTCATGAAGTTCTGTATATGTGTGCACAGTGCAGATGTGCATTGGTCCCTGAAGTTTTTTAACTGAATTTTACTTTCATCTGACAATCATTTGCATTTAAACTACTTCATTAGGTATGCTCTGATGTTCACTGACATACTAAAGCTTATCATATTAAGATTAGATAAATAACTGCATAAGTAAAGCTTGACTCGAATACGAAATCATTTCAAAGTTCAGATGAGGAACTGACCTTGTGTAGGCTGTGAACAACGCTGTGTTTTACTTCAGAACCGTTAAAGCAGAAGTATGTTATTTCTGCATCACCAACGTGGCCCCAAACAGAACTTTAAACAGGTTTTCTGAAAAGTCCAGCCATTTGCACCCCGGTTTGAGATTTCTTATTCCTGAAGCATTCATCAGTTTGATGAATCCTACATTTATCTGTTGCCCCAAGACATTCACATTCTCACACGGAAGCCAGGAAGCCAGAGTATTGATTAAAATCAAGGTGTGGTGTTATGTTTGAATGAGGTGAACAGCACTTAACAAACATCTTGTACTACCCCTTTGTACCTGAAAGGGTTTATGAATATGCATCCGCATGAGCTAATTAAGATGCCCACCCAGGATGCATTAGAGGAGGGTCAGAATTTGCAATGCCAGGTGTTGGCATGACTTCCTGTTTGAACCGCCGGGACTTCCTGTTGCCACATTCGCTCTGGCTCCAAAGCTGATTGCAAAGCAAGTCCCTGAGGGGAAACAGCTACAGATGAGATAAACGTGACTTTATTAACAAGAAAGTTCTGCTCCTGTTTCTGTCGCATTAGAGAGCATATGGTAGAAGCCAAAGGCCAATCTTCTAACTCCTCCTGCACTGAAGGCAGTACAGATTAGCATTGGTGCCGTAAATTAATTATGGGAATTTGGGATGTGATTGTTGGTATTGTTTGTTTGTTACTTGGCGCATAGTTATAGGAATGTCAAGATCATGAGTTTGAATCTCAAGACACAAGGATGGAACAAAGAATATAAATCTTGAATGCTCTCTGCATAATATGCTAAAGGAATTAATGTACACGTAAAAGCTGTATCTGTGTTTGGTAATGGCAAAATTGGTGAGCTGTTTTTTCTCTCCTAATGTTTCCATGTCTTTGATCCACTTAAACGTTGCATTTGTTATTTTAATCTGGTTTAACCCCATATGATGTGCTAATTAGAAGTGTTTGAAATACAAATAAATGTACTGTTACACATTGTAACAAGCGCAGGTGCTAAGTAGACCCAATGAACATATTACCATGGAAATAAGATTTTTCAATAAGAGGTCCAATTTGCTATAATATAACCTCAGAATATTAGCATAAAAAGTTGTTTGCCTTGGAAAAAATATTTTTATGATTGGTGCTTAGATGATGCAATTATGGTCCTGTCGCATTTCTATCATTGCCTTATTCTGTCTGGAATGATCTGTTTTTTACAATCCTGGTATTCATTATGCTAAATGTTACTACATGTATTATAATTATAGAGCAATTGATATACCCTGGATGCGGACAAAGCAGAATCCATTAGCAAAAGTCACTTTAATTGGATCTGGGTGTACTATCCTTACAGTTTAGATCCTGTTCTGATTGAGATTCCTGCAATGTTTTTGTAAAAGGTGACCAGAACCAGGATCACAGAGAAAGAAATTTGGAAGAATGCTTGAAACCAAACAGTTCTTGGTCACCATTGACTACCATAGTAGGAAAAGTTGCTTCGTACGTTTCAGTCATGTGGCATTACCATTGCCATTTTCCCTACTGTGTTGGTCAGTGGTGACCAAGATCTGTTTTTACAAGTATTCTTCCAAATTTCTTTCTGTGTTTGTTAGAACAAATACATTTATGCATATTTAAAACAACTGTGAGTAGAGTTGAGTTGAGTTACCCCTACTCAGTTGTTTTAAATATGCACAAATGTATTTGTTCTGACAAACACAGAAAGAAATTTGGAAGAATACCTGTTTAACTAACCTTAACCTTAACCTTAACCTTAACCTTAACCTTAACCTTAACCTTAACCTTAACCTTAACCTTAACCTTAACCTTAACCTTAACCTTAACCTTAACCTTAACCTTAACCGCAGGGATGCAAGACAGCAAACACCACGGCATTTAAAAGGAGGCAGAACGAGGGCAACATGTGAAGGGCGTTAACTGATAACGGGATAATGAATAAGGAAACAAGGGGGCGGGGCTAAGACAAAAGACATGGGGCTGCCATTATCCTGTCAGCCTGAACTGAAAAAACAACTACAAAGAGTACAGGATCATGACATTTAAAGGCACATGACTCAGTCCAGTGGCCTGGTCATCCAATTAGCAGATACCTGGAATACATGAGCATCTGAAAACAGAATGTATTGACGCACTATTACATTGACTTTCTTTGATGCTACAATAATCCTTTCTTCAGATGCTAAACTGAAGGGAATCTCGCCCCATACATGAGCACCGACATGTTATTAACTGACCGCATGAAGAGGTCAGTTTCTGATAATGAACGTGCCACGAGGGCGAGATTCTGCCTGGCTCTAATCACTGAACATTTTCAAGCCTGACCCCTCGCCAGCTTCTTTTAACCAACAAATAAAGAATCAAACCGACGCCTTTGTTCGCATTGATTGCATTAAAGCCATTATTAGAATTAGGGAGCGCACAAGCACAGTTCAAAGGAAGATCTCTTCACTTGAATGCAAGGCACGAATAAAGCGTTTGAGTGCAAGCCTGGTCCTCCCATTCTGCAAACTAATTTTGCTTGATGGATGTCTACAAAGTTGATTCTACCCACTTATTCCTTTTGAGTCAGGGAGGTGGTAGAAGGGAGGGCTAGGAAGTGTACAACACAGTGGCTTGTTTTGCTAATAGCCCCCTGTAATTTAAACCCTGAACCTGACAACAGTCTTTGTTATGGATTGGACCTCAATCACTCCTGGGTGCTCTCACTCTGAAAAGCTTCAGGTCCATCCATCATATTGCTTTGAACGAGCTAGATCAGATTGTATATTCCATTAGGGTAATTCACCAGCTTGTGGTGTTGTGTGTGTGTGTCTAGGTGCCAACCTGAATTGATTCCTTTGTAAAGAGACCCTCTATAACACTACTACCAATCAGACGGCAAGTGCTCTCCATCACCGGTCATGCATGCAAGCTAAAAGGTAAGTAACGTCTCTTGAATTATGAGGAAGTAGCTTTGCATACTGTATTCTGGTCGGTGGAATAAATGCAGCACTGCTGCGCCAAACCATCTTAAAGTCAATGTGAAATGAAAATTGACCCTATTTGTTTTCATAAAGGGATAGTTGAAATTTAGAATTCTGTCATCTACTACTTTACTCACTCTCTTTGTCATTTCAAACCTGTATGACTTTCTTCTGAAGATGAAGATATTTTGAAGAATGTTGGCAACCAGTCAATGGGGTTACCTGTTCAGTTCTATTGTATTGACACAAAACCAATGCAGCCATTGTTCAGTTACCAACATTCTTCAAAATATCTTCATTAACTTTGTATTCTTTTACAAACCTGGTCGTCTAGAAGAACAGTAATGTGTTCCTTGAAGATTGTTATTATTACCTGTTGGGACAGACAGTAAATGAGCCATTTTAGATGTGCGGAGAAAAGGCAAATGAAAGAGTTTATATTAACTTAATATCTTATTGCTCATTTTAAAAAATACTTCTTTCCGGTATAAAAAATAACCATAGCACATATATCTGACTGAAAGAGAACAAATGATATAAACATTGCAAGAGTTTAGAGCTATAAAAAAGAGCCGCCAACTCAAGCTCAATGAAAGCAGTACGTAATGTAAAATTGTTATCAAAGAGACTGTGAGAGTGTCTGCTCAAGTTATGACAATTAAAAGGTATTACATACATAATTTTTAAACAATATTAAGTAAGAGAGGTTACAAAACTGGTAGTGTGCCATTTGACTGTAATAAGAGTGCGTACAACTTCTGGCCGTAGGGCATGTGTAGTGTGAACTTTAGAGGAAGCTGATCTGCCAGTCCAATGCACCAGGGGATAAATTAAAGTCTTCTCTACCAGCCCATACTAATGCTGGGGCTCCGTGTCTGGAAAAGGGCCTAGTCTCATAATTAACATTGTGATTCAGAGTCTGATTCACGTACACACAAGCTCCATACCAGCACTGAATACACACTTTAACCAAATCAATCCAGTTAAAATTGACAGCCTGCCGATGTTAAGGCAAAAGAATCGCTGAAGGAAGCTATAGGGGAAAATGGTTATGAAACATGATAAAAAAGGATTTCACATTTCAGAGATGATTGTAGATTTCAGGAATGTGCTTCTGGAGAGGTGCTGTGGCTGATGTAATTAGCAGAGCTATAGTCAGTATTAGTCACTAATCTGGTTTGTAAATGTATTTGAAACGCTTATATGATATTCTAATCTGAAATCTTTTTAATTTGCTACTGAAATAAGTTTTAAGCTTTTCCCCACCGCTTCTTCATAGAGTATGTAGTGTAGCGTAGTGTAGTGTAGGGAGATGGAAGAAAGTTTTGCTGAGATGTTGTTCTTTTATAACGAAGACATAATAACTTTGTTTCTGGTGTTTCTTCAAAAATATAACTGTAACAAAAATTTCTGTGAAATCCAGGTTTAAGAGAGGTTCATCTCACAGACTAGAACAAAAAATTTGAGACATAAATGGTTTGTGAATGCTCTTCCATTCATGGATCTTCCAAATGAGCACCACAGGCTAGGACAACACTTTTTAAAGGTCCAGTCAGTGTATGAAACGTATCGACATCCAGTGTCGAGGTTTCAAATTGCAACCAATGGCTCACTCCACCCCTCCCTAACAAAGCGCTACGGTGTCTGACACGGCACTAAGATGTCGTGAAGTTATAGCTTCTTTGCCAAAGGAGATAACAGTATTTATGAAATGCGCTCTGTAGACCAGTTTGTACGTTTAGGGCTAATTAGAAACAACATGGCAAATTCCATGCAAGGGGACCTGTGGTGAATGCAGATAGAAGTAGCTCATTCTGAGGTAGTAAAAACATGATGCTTCATGATGTAAGGTCTTTATACACCTCTGAAGACACAGCGATGTATACATATTACATTTCTGTTAATAGATCCTTCCAGGAATTACACATTGGACCCTTACAGCGAAGGAAGAGAAGAAAATGGACTGATAGAGGGGCAATAGGGTCATAACATGACGCAGGACAGATTTGAGCATGTGCACTGCCCGGGGCACCGTATAACTGACATAAACATGTTTTTAGTTAGCTATCTGCTCAGAAAGCTGTGCTGGTGTTGTTAACCATGTCTGTGTTCTCTTCTCTCAACAGCTTCAGCGAGTCACACCAGCCCTTCGCCTCCAATTTCACAGCAGTTTTACCCCAGGATGAATAATGCCCTGTTTTTAGAGGGGAAAAAAATCACATTATGATTCATCAGGCCGACGTTTTTTGATTAAAACTCCCCCCAAAAACATTTCCATTTTCCACATTCCCTTTGCCAACCCCCTGCTTCTCTTATTTATTCCATAGCTGGTGAGTGCTTACTTTTTTCCCTTTCTTCCTCGCTGCTTTTTCTTGGCATAATTTGATTGTGTGAAATGACCATGAAAAAACTATTACAACAGGTTCTTAGCTGTGACGAACACAAACAGGCAGCGGGGCTTGTTTACAGAAGGCCTGGCGGTAATGGCTTTTTCCTGAGGTGTTGAAAAAAGAGCACACGCAGCCAGTGGTCCGACAGAAATTTCAAAGCACCCAAGTAGACATTCAGAGAACTCCACTGCACACACACAGACAAACACATATTGTACTGTACTGTACACACAAATAAACATAAGTTATGTAGATACATCCTGGATACCAAAATAGTGCTTTGAAATACACTTTATTTAATTACACTTTCATAAGTGCATAAAGTTTGTGAAAAGTGATAGTTCATAGTTTTATTAAGCCACTTGTTCTAAAAGCAGGTAATTTCTTGTTGCATATGAAAATACAGTAATGGTATTACAGCTCAACATTAAAACGCTCTCAGGTCTTGTACATTACTTATACGCAACTCCTTAATTACTTTATTAAGTAAATGCATAAAAATGAAACCATAAAAACAAATTTTATCGAAACACAAGCAGAATGCCCTTTCTCTTGTCCTCTACCACTAACTTTCTCTCTCCCCATTCCATTCCCTTTGTACCACCGGGGTCAAAACTTTCCTCACCTGCGACATTTCTGTCCGCATCTCGCGGTTTTGAACTACATCCGGCGCCATGCAACACAACTTCATCAAAGCGGCGCCGGGGCCTCACGTGTCATCCTGCTGATCAAAAACACACAGTTCCATTTTCACCCCTCGCAACTGAAGAGGAGGCAAAAAATCTTCAAAGGACAGTCAGCTTCTCTCTAGCGTGCACGTAAGATGGTTTGTGATGCTGCCAATTTCCCTAATAATTCCGCTCTGGGGATGAAATGCAGAAGAGATGAGGGGGCGCGATGGGAGGGGGGAGCAAAACGGAGAGATATACAGAAGAACGTGCATTTCGGTGCGAAAAAAAAGAGGTAGTATTCATTAGGTCCATCATTAAGACAAACAGTGCTTAATGACACCTGCTTTAATTGGCCTTGGCGCTTAATAATGAACCATTTAATTCGTTACAATGCTATCTGCTCATCTCCCCCCGGGGTACACTAACCTCAGAATGAGGGATCGAAAGAGTGTGTGAAAGGCAGAAAGAGAGTTCTGTATTTCAGTGGGTAATTAAAAGACCTTTAGTACAGAGCATCAGTCAGTTCAATTTAAGAACATTAATTGCGTGGTATCAAAGCCATTCTTTCCGTGTGTCAGGAGAATTTTTTTTCCTGTTTTTCTCATAGACTCACAAAATCTTAGTCTCTCTGTGAATTGTAATCAGACCAATGTGTATAAAGAAATTAGTGGATCAACATGTGCAGTCAGTAGTTTAGATGTTCATCATAGGTACATCCATGCTCGAATTGTCATGACATTTTCATCTACTCTGTAAAAGACGAGGCAAACAAATGTTCGACAGACAAATTCGGTTCTTCAAAAACAATCACTTAAAAGCTTTAATGCTTGCTGTAACGTTCACTAAAATATTAACAGTATACATTTTCCTATCAGTAATAATAACTACTTAATCGGTCCAAAGGTCATGTCAGCCCAAAGGACCAATCACTGTAAGTTATGCGGTATATAATTACTGCAATGACATTTTAGGGGTATACACGACATGTCTGCACCTCAGAGAGAAAATGATTATGGCCACCCTGAGGTCAGGCACAAAAAGAAAATGGCACCAGTTGACAGACAGGCTCGGCACTGTTCCCTGTTACCCAAATTCCTCTTTACATAAAAGATGGATGTTACCTACCGAGCTCTTGTGACTGGAAATAAAGGCACACCGAGCTGTCAGAGCACTAATGACTAAACCCACCGAAGAATTGCCTGTACAATTTTGAACTAAAGAAATAGAAATAGTTTGGAGTAACTTTGATTTATTTCTAAATCAGACCTGACAGTCACGCTTGTGAGGGAAAATAAATAAAACGCAGAAAACACTTTGACAGGTGATAGTTTTGGGAATCTGTCAGAGGTTTGAGATAACCGTGGAGTCGTATGCTTCAAAATGCAGGCAATATTTAAAAGTATGAATCGAGTCCCTTTTCCCGCTGATGAAATGAAACATATTTTACAAGCACAGCCACCAGTTCTCGCTAAATCCTTGATATTAAAGGCTGAATCCTGCTTGACTTTATTGACTTATGTTTATTGTGAGCTGTAAAAGTACTTTACCCGTACAGCAATCCATATCGTCTAGATTAATGTAAATCACTTCTCGAACACGGACGCATTGTCTGGCTCATCTTGCCTGCATCAGCTTTTATTATGTGGTAAAAAGTAAAAGCAATATTAAAGGAAAGGTTCACCCAAAATGAAAAACCTGCCATCGCTCACCATTGTGTAGTTCCAAACACATTCGAATGTCTGTCTTTTGTTGAATGCAAAAGAAGGCCGCATGGACGCTGTTAACCAAAAAAGAAAACATGGTTTGTGGCTATTCAAATGGTGGTGTGGCATTTTGGCTGAAGATCTGGGTTGCTAACTGTAAGGTTCTAGGTTGAGCTATCACCAAAGTGCCCTTGAGTAAAGCGCTTAACCCTACGGCGCTCCTCAGGGACTGTCCCTTTGACAAATAGCCTATACTGTCACTGCAAGAGTACACAAGACCGGACGGAGAAGGTTGTAACATCACTTTCCAAAGTACCATGACCAGGGTTCTAAATTAACACCCGCCAACCCGCCAAATGCGGGTAAAAATTCATTTTGGCGGGTGTTAATAAAAACTTACTAGCCAGTTTGGCCGGTGATGCATGAGGCATTACATGCATGATACATAAGGCTCTGTTCTCGGTCATTTATCCTATGCATTTATCCACCTGACAGTACTTCCTACATTTCCCAAGAACACTGTTTCGTAATGCTACGTGGTGACGTTTCATACGCCCATTGGCTGCGCGCAGTTTGTAGTGAAACCAGCGCGAGAAACCATGGAAACGAACGGAGCCAGAGCAGGGAGCAGACTGAAATAAGACGGAGTTTAGCTAGATAGCTAGCTAGCTAGCTAGCAAAGTAAAGTATAAAGTTAAGATTAGCTAAACTAAATGAGGCGGTGGTTGGGACAGACTTCTGGGGGCGAGAAGAGGAACGAGGCAGGGGATGAGGATATCAACAGAGAAACGAAGAAAAGAAAATTTAATGCCAAATGGCTGACGGGTCGTGAATGGCTTGTGTTTGATCACGAAAATGTCGTCATGTTTTGTCAGGATTGCCGCATGTACGCGAAAGAAAAAAACAAAACGAACAATTTCGTGGTAGGAACTACTAATTTTAAAGTCGAGGCAGTAAAGGACCATGAGAGTGATATAAAGACAGAAAGATAGATAGAAAGATATAAAGATAGATACTGTAGATAGATATAAAGACAGATAGAAAGATAGATAGAAAGATATAAAGATAGATACTGTAGATAGATAGAAAGATATAAAGATAGATACTGTAGATAGATATAAAGACAGATAGAAAGATAGATACTGTAGATAGATATAAAGATAGATACTGTAGATAAATCCCAAACTTGAAATGTATGCACTTTCTGTGTATATTTTGTTGTATGTATTGTACTTTATATGTATTTTTCATGCCAAAATTGTTAATAAAATGATCAAATGCATTCAGTGTTACTCATATTTTCACCCGAAAAAAATTGGCTAGTGGAAATTCTGATTGGCTGGTAACTTTAGAAAGTTACCAGCCACATTGGCTGGTGATCAAAAAAGTTAATTTAGAACCCTGACCATGACCGCAGATTTCTTAAATTGAGTCAGTTATTACCATAACCGGGAGAGTGACTATGTTTATAGATGTATTTTTATGTAGGCTTTGGTTTTATACCTGTCTCTTTGTCTACCCATTATTAAAATATGTGTCATATAGGGTTAAAGGGGACGGCATAACAATCCCACTAATAGATGGTTTCATTGGCTTGGCCTGAAGTTAACATCTGTGTGTTTGGTTATTATATAGCAATATATTTATTTGATATTCCTATTAAGGTAGATTAATATTTGATTTTATATTAATTGTTTTAAATTAAAACTACCCAACAGTTATAGATTCTTTGCGGAGGTCTGCCGGAAGTTAAGTTTGGGCCACATTGCCACTGAAACCATCGACAAGCTTGTGATTTGATTGACAGTCACTAGTCAAACAAGCCCCTCCCCCGCTTTGGTGTGCACCTTCATTTGTAATTCTGATCGCATATTACGGCAATTCAAGCAAATCTTTAAATGCATTCAAGTCAGCGTGTTTGTGCTATGGTGTTCTTCTGTTTCAATCTCTTATCTTCATGCACGGCCCTTGCTTACAGCACCCCTGCATCTCTCACTCAGACCGCTTTATTTTTACATCACTGAAAAACTCTAAGGAGACTCCCAGTAAAGTCCCGGCGCATGAAACAATCAAACGGATGATAATAGCTTTAATAAGGGGTTGAGAGAGCAGGAAATGCGTAGGTCGGCCTCTTTCAACCGAGTTCCGTGGCGTGAGATTGTTCTCGTCCCGTCGGGATGGAGTCTAATTGTTTACGAACTACATTCTACACTCATAACATCTCATCTGGGACGTTTCTCATGACTGGTGAAATTAAAACATAATGGAGCCTTTAAGAGTATCGGTATATTTTATTTACACATAATGAATTGCTTTGATTTGGTGTTTTCAGTAGAGGGAGTCTCTGATTAAATTTTGCATTAATGAATAAAGTTTGCTGTTGACTGCGTTGGTCTCTGGGGCTTGAGGCTGGTTCCGCAGCCCAAATGTAATTGATTTCCTCTGTGTTTTTGTCGTATTCTTTTGTTGAGTTTTTCTACCCTTCAATAGAGAGAACAAGGGATCACTGATAGTCTTGAATATTACCCCTCCCACTGTGCTGTGTGAGAGAGGGAGAGAGAGCAAAAACCACAAATCCTTCATGTAACAATAAATACAAGAAGGTACATTTCCACTTTTGAAGTCTGTTTTCAGGTGAAGAGGAGAATGGCCCCAGGTGTAATGCTATATAAGTTCCATGCTTTCAAAAACTCGATTTTCACTGTCATGCTGTCATGGTATTGCAAGATGGTTTGACCTACTTGCACCCCTACTAATACAGGGATCAAAACAGTCTTCAGGGTAGAGACCCATATTCCGAATCTCAAAGCTGCTGCAATCCATTGTAAAAGTTAATAATATGTAAGTGTCTGTCTCCATGAAAATTACTTGTAAGAGAGCTTTGTTAATGTCCTTACGAGCTGTCATCATTTAATATCGTAGCCTAACTGTCTGACAATCTAATCTAGTATAATTAGACCCGAGGCTGGTGAGAGGCTGTGAGTATTGTGGAGTGCCGGAAGCCTTATGGCTAAGAATCTGGCTGGTTAGCCAAAAGGTTGCAGGTTCAATTTCAAGTAGAAGTGATTTAGAAACTGGAGTGTTACTACGAATAAAATACCTTCCTATTACCTCTGTGGCCTTGGGCGAGGTACTTAATCCCAGGTTGCTCCAGGCAAATTGTCCCTTCAAATTGAAGTATACTTCGCTTTGAATTTTCAGAGTGAGAAGCGTAATGCCCATTCGGGGGCCACATGGCTCCCAGATGTTTGAGCCAAGTGGATTGTAGATGCAATTCACAAAAATATATTTTTTCATTCAAACTGTACATTGCACCGTTATTGTAGTTTTATGTTTAAAATGTTGTAAGTGTGTTTAAAATGTTGTAAAATAAAATGTCTAAATTTGCTTTGAAAAATCGAATAACGCTCTTTGCAGTTCTATAGCTATGGACTGAAAATGCCATTAAAAAGAGTTCGCCCAAAAAAATATACTTGCCCAAAATTGTATGATTTTCTGTCTTCCGCAGAGCGAAAGTATATTTGTGAACCGGCACCCGTTCACTTGCATGAGTTTTGTGTTAAGTGAATGGCTGCCAGCGCTGTTCTGTTACCAACTCCCTTCAAAATCTTCTTTTGTGTTCTGTAGAAGAAAGAACGTCGAATAGGTTTGAAATTACAAGAGGGTGAGCAAATAATGACATAATTTGTATTTGATCAAAAGCAGTTTTACTTACATAAACCAAAAAAATTATTTTTACATTAATCTAACAAACCAAACTTCATGACCGATCTATTTCAGGTCTGCACAAACATTTCTACTTTGAAAACAACGTTAGTGTCCTGAGAGGCTTGGTGTATAAGGACCATTTTATCTTAACTTTTGACAAAAGTTTTTAGTCTCTCTCTGCTCATACATTTCTCACAGAAGTGGACAAGGCCATCTTGTGCGATTGTTCCAGATCCTCCCGTGCCCCACAGAGTAAATCTATAGACGATTAACGAGAATCTGTTTGCAAACACACAACACCGAAGATGAAGTTGCCACTAAGCAACACAACTGTGGCCTGGCTTCATTTGAATTCCAGGAAGGCTTCAAGGAGGTATACATCACACGCGCACACACACAAAACGTAAACCCTCGGCAAGGTTCTAAACTGCCTTTCATACACAATAAATTATTCATGACTCTACAAACTGGAGTCAAAGTCAATGATAAATGTGTTTGAGTCGATCATCCACACTTCATTAAGTTCCCACCTTCTCCATAAGACTACTCAAATAAAGAAAAACAGAAAGAGACAGTGTGAAAGAAAAAATGAGGTACGCAGATTAAACATGGAGCCTACTGTTATAGACAAGCATTTCAGATAATCTTCTAAAGAAATAGTGATGTTCATGAAAATTTATATTAATGTTAAACATCAAAAAGCCTGATGTCTGAAATATTATTGGACATTGCATTGATGAAACGGTAAATCCAGCGAGACTTCAAAGGCTCTTAAAGTGACCTGTCATCAAAGTCCACTCAAAACAAACATAAGCTGCTTTTTAATGTATTTGTTTGGTTATTTCAGCCGGTGCTTTATTTCAGAGGAAGGTGTGTTTACCGTGGCTTGACCACCTCGCTGGCTTCCCGAAGCAGATTAAAGGAGAAAAGTGGAGCACTTTGATGTTTTCCGTACTTTTATTTGAATCAGGGCGCATTGATATACATATGTAGGCGGCAGAGACAACAGTACAGGCACATTCAACGCAGCAATGACTGTTTACTTAACCTATTATGCCTTCAGAATGACTCAAGGAGAGTTTTGCTTTTCATTGCTGCACAGGAGAGACACTGTGACAGGGATATTTGTCATAAACACTTTCAGGTGAGATGTCTTAGAAAACAGGGCAGTGCGTCTGACGTATATGTGTTTTGTGTCAATGGCTGTAAAAGCCGTAAAATGAATTGCTGTAAACTATAATGACAGGCGCATGTTCTTTAATATAGAAATAATGGCAACCATTTACAATAAGGTTGCATATGTTAATATTAGCTAGATTTAACAGTAGGCTATAGTTGAATTGTAAGTTCATTGTGTATTAAAGATCCAGTGGTAAAAATTTAGCGGCATCTAGTGGTGAGGTTGTGAATGGCAAACACCGTCTCACTCCACTGCTTAACCCTCCCTTTGGAAGCACTACGGTGGCTGACACAGGACGAAGTTGTAATCCAATTTTTGCTTCTTTGCCGAAAGAAATAATTTAATTGCAAATCAGTTTTTCCGTTTAGGGATACTGTAGTTACAACATGGCGATTTCCATGTAAGGAGACACGCGGTGTATGTATTTTATATATTTCTTTTTATACATTTGGCAGACCCTTTTATCCTAAGCGACTTACATTGCATTATACTATACATTTTTGTTTCTGGCTATGTCAGATCCCCTGGGATCTAACCCATGACCTTGCAGTTGCTAGCGCCATGCTCTAACCACTGAGCCACAGGAAAGCATGTAGATTGAACTATCTTAGTTTAAGGAAATAATGCTTTATTATGTAAGGTCTTTATACACCTCTGAAGAAATGTATATGTTATGTATAGTATAAAGCATTTCTGTCAATAGATCCTCCAAAATATTACACATTGGACCTTTAACCTTTTAAAGTTAAAGGGGTACTTCACCCAAAAAGGAAAATTCTGTCATCATTTACTCACCTTCGAGTTGTTCCAAATCTTGATGATGAACACAGAGAAAGATATTTGGAAGAATGATAATAACCAGACAGATTTTGCCCCTCATCGACTATCAGAGAAGCAAAGATACAATTGGTAGTCGAAAGTGCCCGAGTACTGTTTGCTGTCCTACATTCTTCAAAATGTCTTCTTTTGTGTTCAACAAACAAAGAAATATAATGTAATTTATACTTACTATGGGAGTCAATGGGGGGCAAAATCTGTCTTGTTATAAGCATTCTTGTTAAAAGTATCTCTTTAATTTCTGTGTTGTTTATTGTTACTTGTTGCTTTATGTTGGCTAATACATAAAAAATGCATACAACATACAACCTTGTTTCAAGTGTTACTAATATTAAAATCGTTTTTCATGTATTTTTAATGCTGTCCTCTGCCATAATTATATCATGTCTATGAATAATTTCCAATCCTGGGTTGTTCTTGTGATTAAGTTTCGTTAATTTGATTCATCAGGGTATCATGTAATTAATTCAGTTAATTTTATAATCGATTGACAGCTCTAGTTTACACCAATCTGCAAGCAACAGGTGCTCAGAAGCATAAGACTGCCTTCCAGAGCTTCACAGCACATTTTGGAGACTTGAGGGCAGAATACAAATAAATAAATAAAAGAACAAAATAACATGCATGAATGAATAAATATGAACAAAAGAGGGTCATGGATAATTCATGTGCTCACGCACACACGCGGGGTTGATGAAGCGAGTGTTGCGACTCATATCCGGACTTGTTGCGACTGTGAAGTTTATTTCCTTTCACGCACAGGAATGTTTTAATAACGGGCTCGATGAGAGCCCCGTTGCCTGGCAACCGCCTGCTGTCAACATGAGCCTGTGTTACCGTGGGAACAGGACGACTGGTGGGAAGATTGGGACATGCAGCCGCGATCCACCAAACAGCGGTCGGGTGACATTTGGGGTCAATGTAATCACGGGCGCTCGCAGAAAACCGTCAGGTCAAAAACCCCTCCAAAATATAAACACGCAAAGATGCCGTTCACCATACAAGATGATTTAATACGACAGTGCCGTTCTAACGACTCCTGTATGTTTAGGATTATTCACGTCAGCATGTGGGCCTGCTCTCACCTTGCCTCTTTCCTACCCACATGTTTCCATTGTCTGGGTCGAGGCAAGCCGGTGCTTCAGTGAAGTATCTTTAAGTGCTGTTGTGAACCGAATGCGAGAGGGAAGCCAGGGTTAATTATTTGCTGCATATTAATGGCCAGCAGTGGCATTCTGTATGAAGAGCGCTCCTCTTTCACACCGCCTCCAAAAATGTGACATTTCCAAAGAGAACAGAGTGAAACTGCCTTTTTCCTCCTCTTATTTTTTTGTAGGGCCAATCCACTGCTTCAAACACTTCTGCGTGTTTATGGCCAGCTCTCTCCAAATGCCTGCTCTTCACATTTTTCACTTTCAAATTGGATAACTCGAGGTTTGATGAACAAACTCTTCCAGTTTAAAGACTTTTGGACTTTACCGCTGTTAGGAATAAATCAGCTTCTCATCACTGCAGGACTGAAGCCATTTCAATCACATTAGGGCGCGTTGTTATTTTCTTCATTCATTAATGTGTATTACTACTTTGTTTCTTTGTACTATTTGTAATAGTTTACTCCTTTGGGAGTGTTGCGTTTTAATCTTAACTCAATAAACTCTTATAAATGTATTTGCTTGGCACAGACATTGTTATGTATTATTGCTAAGAGCTTGTGGTGAACTTAGAGACAAAGACAACATTTTTAACATGTATGACTCTGCAGAACACAAAATACGATATTGTGACGAATGTTGGAAACTGAAAAATGTCAGTACCCATTCACTTCTGTTGTATGCATTTCAATTCAAGTTAATGGTTACTTCCGTTTGTTCGGTTGTCATTGAAATAACAAGAGATTGATTAAATGATGACAGAGTTTTCATATTTTTGGGTAAATAATTTCATTATTATTTTTATGTTTTATTTGTATATGTTCTCCTTGTTTTTAAGCATTTGTATTTTATAATGGAAACACTATAAAAAATATAAACATTTGGTTGACGCAGGTGGTGCAATGGACTGTGCACAGTAGTGCTCTTGGTGACCCCAGTATGAGTTTTTATTTAGACGGTATATGTTTTTAACAATAACCTTGGGTATAGAGAGATGTATGGCCTTAATATATTAACAATGTCATTGACTTAAAATGTAAAAACATTGTAACTGTTACAGTATTCATAAACTTTGAAAAGAAAACACCCGGAGGCTGCCATTTTGTTTGCGTCAACATGTGTGACGTCAAATGGTTGCAACCTAAACCTGTTCTCTTAATGCTACAGCGTAGCACTCACGTTTTCCATATATAACAGTAAAATATGATATGTCAAACATAAGATCAGATATATAAATACAATGGGACAGTAGGTGCTGGTATGTCCTCTTGACGCAAGCAAGCCTGCCTGCCATAGAAGAAGAATGCTTTAAACTACCGTCTTTAAGAGAGTCAAGACTATTTAAGACATCATCATCCACCATCATCGTAAACTTTATAGATTATGGGAATATACTGATAAACACAAAAATAAGATGCTTTATTAGCATTATTTGTATATATTTTTTATCATACAGCACCTTATATTTACTGAAAAACTGATTAGTGTTTCTGTGTTCAGTTTGGCTGCCTGTGCGTGCAACCATGTTACGTCATCGAAAAAGAACATGGCGAAAATGAGTACTACATTTAGGGTTTTTTAAGAAATGAAAATAGTTATGTATTAAGAGTTGTTTCTATTGACAAATGCTAGTAGCGTAGGACTATTACAATGTAATAAGCCATACATCTATCTATACCCTGGGTTCCTTTTAAGGGTTATATCATCCTTAGATAGCCCCGTTGACTATAACATTCATGCAAGACACTCAACATATATTCAGAAGTCTATATAAGACGCTTTTGACGTCATTCTTTCCCAGTAAGCTTGAAGGTTGAAGATGTTATAAAGTTGCTGTGATTCAGTTTACAGTAACAGCTACAGTACGGTCACAGTATGTGTAGATATGCTTAACTGCTTTTGAAAAGTGTTTTCACTGGTTGGTCTTCGAGGACTAACAAACATTTCTTCAAACCCTGTCTTACGCCATCCATCCACAGTCTGTGTATCTCCAAGAGGCTTTCTTCTGACTATAGAGTATATCAGTCATTAGCAGAACTCCTTGCTGGAGATCCCTGGTGGTTCTTGTTTGTTCAGGCCAGTTCCTTTATGTCTGTTCAAGGTCACACTCTCTTCCCTGTCTTATTTCTCAATTGAAGTTCTTCATAATGTATATAAATACCCAAAAGGATTGTTTGATTAAATTCAGCCGTTTTCTCGTAGCACAAATTTCCATTCAAATTGTTTTAATGCTAATGTTGGTGAGAGCGAGAGAATTAGAATGGATGCGCTCAGCGATTAAGGCGTGCGTGTGTCATAGTTTAAATGTACAAATATATCTAACACATTATAATTATGACTGCAGAAGAAAGAGAACTGTGCATTCTCATGCCTAATGAAAGTATTTATCAGAGCTTTGTAAATGTCAAACTGATGAAGTATGCCACTCACACAAACTGCTAAAAGCTACATTTAGAAATGTGTTCAGTGGCACTGCAATGGCACTGCAGCTTTCTGGATTGAAGTTACAACAATAATGCAGATAGATCGGTGAACTATTTATGCCATTTTATTTCAGATATCTGAACATTTGAAGAACCGGTTCAATTCATTCTGGGTTTGAAAGTGACTAAACTAAAACAGAATTGTATTTTTTTATGAAAACTGTGTAATGGTGTTCTGTTTAGTAATTTCGATATTTGTGTATCCTATATTTCTTTTTTTATATGCCAAATGAATACATGTAAATAATGTAAATGTTATATTCCTCTCCAGCTCTCAGTCAGATCCCCAGTTCATAGTCTTGCAAATCGCTTGTTACTTTTCGCCAATTTTACCTCCTGTTGTAAATGTAGATTCTTCATCTTTTGAGCTAAAATGCAGAAAAAGCAGAAAGCTGAGGACAACGGTGCATGCAGGACACACACAAACACTGCATGGGTTCGTCTTTGTGTATGCTGTATGTGCACCATGAATAAAAGATAAATGATTATGACTGGTTGAGTGTTGTTTCTCGATTGACCTCTGTCTAACCTTCTCTTGGACACAGCGAGAGAGTTCAGCCCACGAAGTGCAGTGTGATTTTGAACTTAAAAAATCTCAACATGAGCGGAAGCGTACTCTACAGTATTTAAAAATACAGTATTATTGCCATACAAAATATCCAATATATACTGCACTTAATGATGTGCTTATACGTGGTGTTTTTATTTTTAGCTTCAGTTTAGTTTGATATGCCCATGAGCAAATACGAGCAGATGATGTGATATGATATGATGAAGTAGCCCACAATTCGTGTTGATGGGTAATTTCTGTGAAATATAGGTGCAGTGACCCTTGAATGTATCGCTGCTGTTTCCAATCAGAGATATGCGAATGATGGCTCACCAGAGGTGCTGGTTTACCCTACAAAATAACCCGTTTAGTGCAATAGCACAATTACATTTATAAACTGTACTAGTTATTTTTATTTAGCAGAGCACAGTGCCTCGACAGTTGGAACTCAAACAACTAGTTTTATCCGATGTCATGCTGTGTTTGTGGTAGGATTACCAGTCACTTGGTAAACCATTATATCCAAATGCACTTTTCACCATTTGACAAAATGTTGTGGTTTAACTCTCTGATAATAACGTAATGTCGTAATAACCATAAAAGTGGACTATTACAGAATATAGTCATTTGTAGTTATCAATATGAACTGCCTTGAATAGCTCACCCAAAAACAAAAGTTCTGCCATTATTTATTCACCATTATGTCGTTCTAAATCTGTGGAACACAGAACTAGATTTTTTGGCAAAATTTCAGTTGTGTCCATATAATGGGCCCATGTTGTTCGGTTACCAACATTCTTCGACATATTTTCTTCAGAAGAAAGTCATACACGTTTGAAATGACACGAGGGTGAGTGTGTGGGTGAATATCTCTTTAAGAACAAATGCGTTTCTATATTTAGCTTCACATATAGATTTTACGGCAGCCCTGGGGTGCACAGCACATTGAAAATGACAAAGAAACGTGAGGAATAAACCATGCAAGTTTGCTTTGGAAATGATGTTGTGTTGTGTCGAACATCATATACAAATAGCCCCAAACATTCCAGTAGTTTATGGCAACAGTAATGGTCTGTATTTTGTAAGAAGCATCTAAGGATCATTTGAGGATGTTATGTAATACTTTCCAATGTACTTTCTCTCAGTAAGACCACTTCGCTCACAGTGAGTGTGAGTGTGAAGGTTTGTGTGAAAGATTATAAACTGCTCTGCAGGCACAGAAGACAAGAATTCAAAGGTGTGTGGCACCATTCCGTTCCCATAATGCCTAAAAAATACCATTATTCCTTTCAGAGGAGCCGGTGTAATGTTGACAGATCAGTGACACGGTGACAGTTTAGTTCGACTTTGACAAATAGAAGAACAAATAACAGAGCATTCCAAGTCCCAAGCCCCATTTTACTTCACTGCTCATCATGAGCACTTGTTTATCACAAAGCAAGACGTTATGATTCATACTTCTGAAAGGCAAAAAACTATGAAAAACAAACAAGCGATCAAACAAACACACACAACATCTGCAGACACGCCTCCTCTAGTCCCACTAGTGCCTTCCTGCTTGTGCACGTGCGGTTCATCTCTCGGTCTCCGCACGTGTTTGATGCCGACGTGTGCCGTGATTGAGCTTTGTAGCTGCTGTTTTTAAATCCCGATCAGACTTGCTTACGCTGCCATTTTTATAGCCCACAGCCACCAGCTGACACGGCAGGTACCTCCCCTGCCTGCTCGTGTGTGTATGTGTGAAAGCCGCTGCAAACGCTCTAAGTGTTCCCGTTTAATAACAGACGGTGATAATTTAAGATGCATCGGCAGAGAACATAGCACAAATCACCACGGTGACGGCTCCTCAGAGACAAAATGGAAGGAAGGGCAGTATAGTGATAAATCACACAAGGAGGGAGAGGAAGAAAGAGGCGAGAGAGATGAAAACAAGGCCTCCCTGCCACGGAGTGTTTGTGTGGATGTGCACATGTGCGTGTGTGTGTGTGTACGACCGGTGATGAACAGACTGTGATGTCTCTTGTGAACGCTAGGCACAGCGCAGGCTCCCTCCTGTATAGTGTTTACAATAATTATTACTGCTTCAGTGCCATTATAATGATGACCACAGAGACCAGTCTGGTTCTGCCTCTGAGACAGCGCATGTGTCTGTCAATGACCCACTCGTAGAGAACCTACCGGGCCTGCCGGTGGTTTAGACCCAGGGAGGATCTGTAATATCCGATGAACAGCGTTAGCATTGGTGCTTATCTCAATGGTAGTTGTAAGGCTGGCACATTTGTTTTTGGCCAATTGACTTAGCTTTAAATGCCATTTTCAAAAAGCAAATAAAAGAAAGGCATTTTTATCTAGTGTGTCGATCATTATTTTAATGATCTTTGTTTGGTGAATCTCTCTCTGAGTGCGTCAAACAGATGACACAAGTAAACAACGCATTTTAATAACGCTCTAATGCGATATTTCCATACTGTGGAAATGTGATGTGATTATATAATTATGTGAAAACAAACTCGACAGATAAAAATAGACCATGATAGAAAGAACTCAGTCCTTATTAAGTAAAATATCACGACGCTGAAGTTGTGTGTATGTGCGTGACTCTCAATCTACATGACGGTGTCCATATGAATCTCACATGTTGTTCACACATGTAAAAAACATGCGATCACGTGTGAAAAATGTGTGAAACTCATATGACTTTTCTGTAAGGGAGCCTTTTCCAAGATCAAGTTAAAGTTAATTGTATTATGTACTGTATATGAATTGTCAGTCAACACCTACAAGCCAGGTACAATTGAGCACAAGTATAGGCTTAGTCAGTTACAGACGCTTTCTTAGCAACAGCATTAACAAATGTTACTGCGCATAGCTAACTCATAGCTAAATTTGTGCCGGAACACCTCATTTGGCAGATCCCGCTCCTCAAGTGCTATGGGAATAATGTTTGTGCTGACCTGTTGCGTGCATGTACAGTTATGTTCAAAATAATAGCAGTCCAACATCACTAATCCGATCATTCACTGTTTTCGGTAGAAATTATATTTCTATATGGCAAATATTTTACTAGGTGTAGTAGAGTAAAAGAAAATCACGACACAACAGTCATGACATGCATGCTGCTACTGTAAATGTGTGTAATTGAATCATTAATTGAAATGGGGGTGTTCCAAATAATAGCAGTGTGGAGTTCATTTAGGTAAGAGAGGTAAATCATTCTGTGAAAAAACTGGTGTCAAACAAGTGGCCCTTATTTAAGGACGAAGGCAGCAAATGTTGTACTGTGCATTTCTCTCTGAAAGTCTGAGTAAAAGGGGTCGTTCCAGACATTGTTCAGAAGCACAGCGTACTTTGATAAATGCATTTATTAGAGAGGGAGAAACATAAAGAAGTGCAGAAAATGATAGGCGGCTCAGCTAAAATGATATCAAATGCTTTAAAATGACAACCAAAACCAGAAGGACAAGTTAAAAGTATGTCTAGCCAGTATTAGTTTGGGTTACCAGTAGAAGAACCTTGGCTGTACGTTAACTTTTTTTGCATGTAACAGTGTCGCTGCAGAGGTTTAAAGTTTTGTAGCACAGGCCTAACAGTTGTAGCACAAGTATTAATTTTCTGTTTTGTTAAATATATTATGTGTAGATTATAGGGATGGGCATTTTCATCATATTGCATCATATTGATGCGAAGATATACGTTGATAAAACAAAAAAGGTTTGTAAATAATTAAATCAACAAAGTTAGATTTTAAAAAGTCACTATCGATGTTTATGAAAATAGGCTACAGTAAGAACTGTTACTTGGCTAAACTCAAATGCTTCAAAGTTACACGACCCATTCAACAAGTTGTTTATTTTATACAATGAGTATACAATAAAATTCAACTATTTTTTTATTTAATGCAATAAAATATGAATATCATTTTATTTGATTATAAATTTAAAAAAATATATAAATAGTAACATCATTAGCCACTAGCCAGACAGATCAACAAACACACACTGGAAGTTACTTTGGGCCTGAGATGAACGTGAAGTAAATAGCCATATTCAGTTCCCCCAGTCCACTGACAACCGTCATTTGTTTGGTGGACGCTATCTTTTTTCCAGGCCTCCGCAGGGAGGGAGGAGATAAAGGCGTTTTAGAATTCATTAGCGTGGGGCGTTACTCTTAGTGACTGTGTCTCTCACATGTGTAAAAAGGGAGAACTTGCTTTAATTAAAATAATAAACAACAGCACCGCCGTCGGGAAAAGAGGCCGGGTTCGATGCGAAACCACTTTAACCCCACTTCATTTTTCACCAGGAGCGCTCGGGACGGGAGCAGTGTGTGCTTTGAAGCCATTCCCACCCAGAAATGACTTTTCTGATGAAGTACAGGCGGATGCTGAGAACAGATGAAATTCATATTTGAAGAAGTGTGGCAGGCAGGTGGAGATACCATGCAGATCAGTGAGGCAGAGGGACTTGATTTTAATGGATCTTCTCCCTCACTCTGCCTTGGAGGTGGTTCTCCGTCGCTCATAAATCATGCTGACCCACTCCTCCGCTCACTACATTTTCTCTTCTTGTCGTAATTTATGGTCCAACAGTCAAATTGCTACAAAAAAGTCTTTCAATTTATAACTTTTAACCCCTGGACTGAAGACGAGAATTGACGATGAGGCAATTAAAGTGCAAGCCGTTTTTCACCACACAAATAAACACGCCAGGAGATTGGTTTTGTCAGGCCTTGAGAACGACGGTAGTCTGAACGACATTATCATATCGATAGGATTGCTAATATTAGATTAAGTCCCATGTTGCCTTTTGCTCCATTAATGGGGCAATAACCAGCATTTCCCATTAAAAAAGGATGAAAGATTAATAATAATGAACATCACTTACGGGGTGTCATTACCAAATGTCACTTGATGATTTGCAGTATCGACTGTAGTCTCAAGCGCCAGTTTTTGTACTGTGTTTAGCTGATAAATTAAAGTTAATACCCTTTTCCTTTTTCACACGTCAACGTGAGCTTCCAACAGGCAATAAAACGTTGAGCGATTATGGCCGACAGGAAAAACAGAAAGCTCCTTTTTATTCAACCCTCTGATTCCTCTGATCCGGCCAACCTCCGCATGTACAATGCTAAAAGGACCGAATCTCACCTGTCACCAGCAGTAAGGATGAATGAGTGAGTGATTGATTGACCGAAGGAGAGTCCTTCACGCAGAGAAAAAAAGACCAGAGTTAGAAAAGAGGTGAAGGCACCCAAGGTGAGGACAGAGAAGATAGCATTGCAAATAGAAGAAGAAGAAATTGAAAGGTCAAGAGAGAAGAGCAGCTCTTGGCCACGGTCATGTGGTGAGTTTGGAAAGCGGCCATGTTTTCTGTGGGTGGGATGGTGCCATATCCCGTTCATGCGGTGTTGAGACCAGGAGTTCAAATGCATGCTAGGAGAAGCTTCTGCTCATTACACTACTGTAAATGAACTTCTACCTAGATTTAGGAGGTGGCAGACTGTTTTTGAACTATTTTAGACGTGAATTTAGAGGATTATCCTGTTGAAGCCACCAGCACGTGAAAACAGCTCAAAACATACCTGTTCCGCATTTATTTGACTAACCAATCTTATGTCTAAAAAAAACTATTGTTCATTCTCTCCTTTGTTTACTCCAGCTTTAATCCTCCTAGTAGCGTGGAATTGGTAGCGTGGTACTTTTTAGTGTGTTAACAAACATTTGTATATGCTCTCCTACTCTTAAGTCACTTTGGATAAAAGCATCTGCCAAATCAATGAATGTAAATGTATTTTTGATGCTGCTCCATAGTGTTTAATGCTGGTGCACCAGCCTAACCTGCAAGACTTCTGTGGTCTCTTCCATCTTCACAGGAATGTCCATGCTGGTTGACTTATTACAAAAATCTATACCTACAAAAATATTTGTAAAATCTAAATTTTTGACTTAGTCTTCGGTTCTTTTCAAAGGGAGATTTGGTCAGCTTTGATCGGTTAACATATGCAGCATATTGATTGGTCAGCAGACTTTGAGAGTTGACAACATGTACTGTTTATCATCTGGCCTCGATTGCTCAAGCAGATGGCCACTCTGACATGCAGAACACACATCACACACAAGCTCATCACCAACTCGGTCTTTTTCACACGCACACACTCTCTCTCACACACACTCCCACACACACTTCGCAATATGCCAGTTGTCACTGACAACATTTTGCCAGATGTGTACCTATCTGTTGAATCTGAACTTTTTTCTTTTCTTGTTTCTAGGTCAAAGGTCACTTGTTACATATACTTCCCATTCATCTTCATTCCATCAGGTACTGCCAACTCTCTATTCTTACATGTCTTTATGGTGTTATTTTGACCACTTTCAACATGGTCTATTTAAGAAATGTTAGTTTGATAAACTTAATAAATGATACATTAATTGCATTAAATTATATTTATTTAAATTTGTGGCAACATTATCATAAACTTTTTATAGACAGTATTATTTTCAATAAATATATATATATACACATATATATATATATATATATATTCCAATTCTGTTTAAATTTAGTTTCTATTAAGAAATTGAGTAAAGTTTATGGTGCACAACCATGATTCACATTTTTATGATTGCAAGGCAAGTGAAGGTTTTGTTTGAGAATCATTAACTCGCGTGTGCCTGTCTGTAATTACACTTAAAGGTCCTGTATATGAAGTTTAGTGGCATCTAGCTCACTCCACCCCTCCCCTTTTGAAGTACTATGGTGGCTGACGCAGGAAAAAAAATATTTTGTCCGTTTAGGGATAGGCTACTGTAGAAACAACATGCAGATTTTTTATGTATGGCGACCCGCGGTATATGCAGAAATAGTTCATTCTAAGGTAATAAAAAATAACTCTTCTTTATGTAAGGTCTTTATACACATCTGAAGACATAGTTAAGTATTTTAGATTACATTTCTGTCAATAGATACTCCAAAGACTTACTCACATCACCTTTAAGAAAATATTTTGCATGTATGTTACTGTACTGGGATGCGTTTCCCAAACAACGGAATAACTCACTGGTTAACCACCATAGTACAATGCATCGTTGGGGAAATTTACGATGTGGTTGTGACTGTTTCTCGAAACCGTAGTAACTCTGTCAGAGATCCATTGTTTGAACCAAGTTGTAATGACGTCTACTAATAAATACGTTCAGATTGAATTAATGTTTAATTCTTGCTGTAAATAACATACATTGCATTTAAGCATTTACTTTTGTCATCCTATTTTTTATCTTTTGTTTTATTTCCCATTTATAAGTGTCCTCCCATTTCATTCCGCCCAGGGATTCCCCAGGTTCCTGACACAGGTCATCCGCACTTTTCAAAAGACAGCGCTTCTATTTTCTTGACAAACTAAATTTAATTTGTATATATTTAGAATGATGGGTATATAATGCGCTGCATGTTGCTTGCATACTTTGATCAAAACATGATGCATGTAAGTCTACATGTCATAATTATAAGGAACAATGCTTCTAACCAAAGCCCTGGACCTGTAGTTCTGACCATGCAACATTGCGAATTGATTGTTGGAACAATGGTTTTGGGAAACACTTAAATCGTTGAACTATGCTGGAAGGTCGGCACCTGCGACCATAGTTTGCTAACAATGCTTTTGGGAAACGCAGCTCTGGTCAGTTCTTTCTTCTTTTGCCCTAATATTAAAAATGCAATAAGAATTACAGCCATGTTGTACCGACTTCAAACACTGCAGATTCGTAAGATCACCAATCAAACATTGCAATCTGGATGAGCATTCAGATGGAATACTCAACATGTTTCTCAACCCAAAAACCAGCCATCTTTAAAGATCGACCTACTTTCATGCTCTGTTATTTTAAACAGGATCCCCTAAACCGTCACCCCTCTTTGTGTCATAGTTAAAAGTCAGGTTACAAATAAAACATCCAACCATAATTCTGTATGTCCTTTTGAATCCGTGTACCTCCTCTGATGTATTAAAGGTTAACTATCAATGAAGCAGAGTTATATTCTTTTAATGTCAGATGTTCGCCGTTGTTCAGTCTCGCGCAATTTTGCTGCGGTTATACACATGAATTACTGCGACTCTGGACTCACAAATGCCTATTTGAAACTATTCTTGCTGTGAATCGACAAGTTCTGTGCTGAGCCCGCCGTGACACCAGTCGTAATGAGAATACATGGCATCCGGGTGCTGAGACGGAACACTCTCCAAAAGTAGAATTGGTTTTGAGTCTTTGGAAGGTCACATTGCAGTGCTGTCCCACTTTACTGACACAATTAAACAATGTTAGGATGGCTGTTCTAAAAAAAACAACACTCTGCCCTCACACATACACTGTAAAACATTTCAGCCAAAATCCAAAAAGATGACCAAGTCATTAGGAAGCAAATCGCCCTGGATGGCTCAGTAACATCTGTCTCTCCTTTTGGTTCTCTTACAAAAATGTTTATCTTATTGGTGAGACTTTACAAGGTTGTATTTTTTTAACTGAACTGACAATGAGCAATGTTGATGTCAGTTAATGTCAATTGTTCATGGTGTATTAACCAAATTTAACAGTTGAAATGAACATGAACTAATAAATGCTGTAGAAGTATTGATCATTGTTAGTTATATGTGTTAACAAGTACAAGCTTTTTCGACCAAAGTAAAGTTATTTTCTTTTTCTATTCATTTACTATTCGATTATTTTCATATCTATTAATTTCTACTTTTTCATAGCTCTGCATAATTCACACATGGACGAGCTGTGAGGGTATTAAACATTGTTAAAATTGTTACACCAATTTATAGCAATTGGTACCGTAAGTAAAAATAAAAGGTAAAAAAGTAATGCGTGACTTATTGAGCTCAGTATAATGGGAGAGTTTGGCAGATTAATTTACATGTTTGCAAAACAAAGCATTAACCTAACACAACGTGTTTCCTTCCAATAAAGGACAGAGAGTGATAGGGAGATAACAGGACCGATTGCAAGTGATAAAGAGATCAGTTTGTCCTCTATTTGTGGGTAATTAATGTCTTCACTTTACCTAACCATTTTGTCAGATATCTACACGGAAACCTTACACAAAGTTGTTGAAGGGGGTATGCCTTCTCCTGATAAGCGTGATATTGAATTATCTGCGAATGAGATTACCATCAAGGGCTTTAGAGTTAATTAGCATATCGATTATGAGGGCGTTTAGTATGCTAATGAGGGTGAGGTGTGGCTCCCGCATGCCGTACAGATGCACAGACAAGAACAGATAAAATACATTATCTATTGCAGTACATACACACAGTACTTCCATGACCTTTACAAGGTTGAGAAACAATTGTCTGACTTAACAAATATAGATGACTTCATTACAGGGCTTAAAGAGAATGTTTCCACACACGTCTCCAGCATGCCATTGATGGCGCGTGTTTGTGTATGTGCGTGTGTGTTACTATGGTCACTTATGTCTCAGGGTTTGATTCCTTTTATTAAAATGTTAATAGATTTCTGTTAAACGAAGGTCAGATTTTACTATGCTTCATAATTTAGTTCGCTTCTTTTCAAATGCCTTATAGACCCATATTTTCTTCCATTTGTATTGTGAAAAAATTGCGGTTACCAAGTATTTGTGCAGAGAATGCTTTAATTATGATGAATTATCTTGCATCATTGTTTATTAAATATTGTCTGTTTAACCTAATAAACTGAGAAATATTATTTAGCAATGTGCATGTGAACTAAGCCAGACAGGACAAGGACGAGAATCAGACAATTTATTTAAAAACACTATGCTACACATCATTAGAGACGAATGATAAAATAGACTTTAAAAAACTGATAAAATGCAGGAATAGTACTGTGATATACATAACATTATTGAACATTGTTTATTGACAAATTAAACTATAGTTAGAATGTCAGAATCATTATTTTATTGTGCCACTGGAGTTTACAAAATCACTAAGAATTACGAATTACGTGTTTTAGGTGCGCTTATGAACACAAACACATACTAGAGTCTAATTTGTCAGTGAGTCTGTTCAATAAAGATAAAAACAGAGCCTTTTCTCCCTGAAAATGAATTTGTTTCCCTTTTCACGTATCACCGGCTATGTCCACTAATTTGCTCACACATTCATGCAATAAACCCAGTCTCCTCCAATGTCTCAGACCACTTTAAATCTTTATTACATATATATGCTCCTGAGTAGAAAATGCTCTTATTCCCTGAAACAAACATGAAGATTTATTGTACTGTTGCTTCAGAGGCAACCTTTAAAAAACAGCATTCATCTAGAATAAATCAAATTTACAGTGAAATTGTTTTGACACAGCAGCTCCCGCATACAAGATTTCTGTTGTCACATTCGATTGCTGATGTACGACAAGCGGATGCTGACGTTCAAGGAGTCCTGCTTGCATCTCTTAATCTTTGTAACATCGAACCTACGCCCGTACACGGAAGCCCACACGCCGGTAGAGGGATTGCGATGTTCAGATACTCCCTCAGGGGGGTCGTACGACAAAAGATTTACTCTCTTTAAGTTAATAAGGACAATAAAGCATCAGAATTGAAGGCGAATCATTTTGTGGCTTTAAAGGCGTGTCCTTAATCACAAACGCATCCTCTCCTCGTGTCAAGGCAGGTCGTTTCGTGTCACGGCAGCCGCTCTCTTTCTTCCTCATGTCTCTCTTAATTCCTCACGTCTCTCTTAATTCCTCTCATCCTGTGTTCCAGAGAGGGTGTGAGGATCTCCCAGGGGCTTCTTACATCTGCTTTGATCTGGGTGTCAGCGTGTGTGTGTGTGTTTCTTGTCTGTGTGATAAATAAATCTTTTACACCACGAGTACCCACCAGCTTTCAGGCCTGTCTTAAGACTTACATCATGCAGTGCCACAAGGGCATTTTCCCGCATCTGTGGGATTGACAATGGTTCGGATGGCCCCCTGTGGCGCTCCAACTTGCTCCTTGTCATTAAACACTTCCTCTCTGGAAGAACAACCTAGCAATGAACAAATCTGATGTCATATCTATAAACCTTTGGTAATTTGAGTTGTCTTTGATACAGTGTAGGGGTGTGTGTATTGGAGGATGTAGCTGTTATAAGTCCATCTGGGGGTGTTGTCAAGAGACTCGTGTAACCGAGAGGGATGATGGTGCAACACCTTGTACTCTTGTACAAACAGACATTGGCTGGTGTAAATGGATTTTAAAGACCGGCTTTGGGATCAGATAACTGTAAGGGAGAGGGATTTGTTCTAGTTTAAAGTGATAGTTCACCCATAAATGAAAATTTTGTCATCAATGACTCACCCTATTGTCGTTTCAAATACATTCTTTCTTCCGCAGAAAACAAAATAAGATATTTTAAAGAAAGTTGGTAACCGAACAGCACTGGGACCCATTTAGTTCTATTGTATGGACACAAAACCAGTGCGAATCAATGGGTGCCGGATATCAACAGTCTTCAAAATATCTTCTTTTATGTTTTCTGGAAAAAGAAAACCATGCAATGAAACAAGGGTGAGTAAATAATGGCACCAAAAAAAATTACAACTTTGTTGACTTGTGCTGTGGATCAAAACAATTATGTAGAAAAGTGGCAAATGCATAAAGCTTATCTAATAAATGTTAAGTTAAAAAGTAAAGATTTAATATTATTTTTTTCATTTACCAAATGTGACACCCACCTTGCTTTGCCACTTTACATTGAAGTGCAGTGAAGATATCAAGATTAATAGTCATTGAATCTACTGGAATCTTGTCTCATTCTCGAAACTTTAGACAACTTTGTCAGCCATCGATTTGTAATTAAAGCAACAATATTAAATTATTTCTTTTTGTTTTCTTTTCTTTAAAACAACCCAATGACAATTAGTGCCCTTGCATCGTCCACCTGGCCAATAGCCAAATCTCTCAGGAAAATGCAAAACACATTAGTGGCCACAACAACATGTTTTCCGCTGCACCTGTTCATCTCATAGTTAAATATTTGCCTTCAACTCCAATTCATTGAATATTTATGTCTGTGTACCATGACACTGAAACATCTCCAAATTCTAGTCTAGTCTGTCAAAGTGATTCTGAAAAGTTATTTGTAATCAAATGGTAAAGCTTTTCTAAGTACATACAATAATTATTTTCTGTATATATGATAAAACAATACCTACATTTGCATTCAGCTTTTTCCGTCTGTACTTCTGAAATAGAAAGATATTAAAATAATTTACAAATATGTGCCGTAAAACATGTCATAACAACTATGCTATTCTCTATTTATACCGTGATATATGGTATTGGAAACAAGTACACATAACAAGAACCAAAAGTAAGTTCTTCCAGAAATGTAGTTTGAACCCCACAAGATGAAGTAATCTCACGCTGGGCATGTTTCTGTTTATTTTCTGTACTCATACAAACCCCTGCCAAGTGTCTGTACAGGGAAGATTCTGTTCCCCTCATAGACTCACACCTGAGTGTTTTTCATTGATCAGATCAGAGATCAGGGACTGCTGTTACATACCTCAGATCAGATTGTGATCACTTATTCGTACCATACAACAGCAGAAAACCTCAAGAAAAATCAAGAGATGTAGGTCATAAATGACAAACAGTTTGCATTAATGCACACTAAAGCTTTGTATTTCTAAACAGATTCAAAGGTTGTAGAAGTGTTTGGATTGGACTGCTTAATATAGTATAATATAATATCAGTGTGATGTTTTTCTGGACAGTTAAAGCACATCAAAAACATAATTTATTAATTTCTCAGTAATAATGAAAAATAAGTCTATCATTTATCTGAGGTCCAGTGCGTCCAGATTTAGTTGAATTGCTTTTGAGAAGCATTTAGGGGAAAGATGACTTAAAACTTCAGGACTTTGTTGAACCATGAAAGAGGGTTTATAAACGCATGAGAAAAAAAATGATGTGAAGAAATATAATTGATAAGAACTAGTAGCGTTTGTTTCTTTCTGAGCTGTAATTCAGAAACAAGTTTGCTGAGAATGTGCTTAGAAGTTTTAAGGACTTTAAAAGTGTGCATCATAAATAGTCTGAAAGATTTTCCGGTTATCTTGTCACATTATTAATAATAGATTTTGTCAGTAAATTTCTCACCTCCCTATCATTTACATTTTTCTGTGGAACAATGTTGGCATTGTTCTTTTCTACATGTGATTTGCATGACTCGAAACTTTACAACTGTATATGCTGTACTCCTCAAATCTCAGTTTTGTTTTTAGGGAAGCCTGTGAAAGCGTATCCTCTGCGATCTGCTGTATGGTTTTATTATAAAGAAAAGAAGAATGTGAACATTCATCCTCTTTTTTTGGTAAGTAAATTGTACTTCCATTTCATTTTTAGGAGAACTGTTGTTGTAAGAACACAATAAGAGTCCCAATTTTGATCTCTTGATAACCATGAATTATAAGCAGTGTGGTTTGGTTGACATAATGAAACCCAAAAACACAAGACAAACCACTAATGCATTCTGAATTTTGACTGATTGGTTTTTATGGCGTTGTCAAGGATTCCAAGCACGCACGAACACACACAAACACATTTAATAATTCCTAACACGGGCCCTAATGTTCCTTCGGCTTCTCAGGAGGTAAAAAGAAAGCAAATCAAAACAGACTCTCCATATTTGTTTATTGAAAGAGTGAGTGAATGAGTTTGATTAAAATCATTAAAGCATGGCACACTGTTAGGGCTAGAAATGAAAGTGTGATTACCTCCGCCATGCGTGGCTGACTGTGAAAGAAGAAGCATTCGAACTGCCTCTGCTCCCTATTTACTGAAGAATAATGATGAACTGCCAATTTGTTGTTTCCTTTAGAAAACATATTGAAAGATATCCTGCAAGGCCAGCGTACGTGTGGACATCGCATTAAGAAACAAACAAATCGCTAAGTCAAATGATGGCTGATGCATCAGCAAAATTTTCTTAAAGATGTGTTGAAATGAAGAAATGTCAAAGCTGTCCCTTTGGAATATAAATTGACCTCTGTCCAGTTGCTCATTATTTGTGGAAAAATACATAGTTTATAACTGGCATGTTATGTGACTTTATATTGGTGCTTGTGTATGGGTTCGTATTGCGGTCTATTAAAAACTGAAGCTACATTCTTTAAAACAGCTATATTCAATGAAGCATTATATTAAAACACGTGTACATATATATATATATATATATATATATATATATATATATATAAAGAGAGAGAGAGAGAGAACTATGTAAGCAAGATCAGGATGAACAAATGCATAATTCTCAAATGCCTGCCACAAGTTATACATTTTGGAAATCTCGACCAAGCACTTGAAATCATAGCCAATTCAGAAACTGTATCTGTGCGTTGGTTTGACTTTATAAAAAATTCTAAAAACATATTGGTTTGTAGGTGTCATCTTTGATAATCACTTTAACATCCATAGTGGCATCCATCGTTCACTCATATTGTGAGATCAGAAAAGGTCTGCTATTCTTTACTAAACCAAAATATGGTTAAAAATATCCCCTTTGGTCTGCGTCTTAAAAATATATCTGCAGGAAATGTTCTCATTTTTCTTGTTAACAGTGATTTATAGATGTATAAAGCCGTCTGCTCCGTCCCGCACCCCCACGGTGTGTCGACCTGTCCTTTCGATGTAATCTAGTATAACACCTTCACACAACTCTTGCACAACCCCTCTGCCACCGTCGACAATTCATCCCGCCCCGTAGCTTCGGTGTTGAGGTCAGGAGGGCTGACGTCAGGGAAAGGCACTGCAATTTTACTCCGACAGTATTCTGTCCTCTAAATTCAATCTTTGTTTAAAAAAGATCCATCTTCCTGTAACTCTTACCATAGACTGCGGAGTGCAATAAATACAGAGCAAGAGATCACAGGTGTTTTTTTCTTCAAATCTTAATCGGTTTATGCTCTCATGCTGTCTAAAGAGCTGTCCGTCATGGCCACTGCATGAACACGAGACAGCATCACTTTAAATCTTTTATATTTCTTACATCTTCCTATCCTGTACCAAGAAAACAGAACAAGCTGTGGTTTGATAGGAGAATGAAGCACAATAACTTACAACCAAAGAGATAATGTACTGCAAACTTCCTTATGTGTGTGTGCTTTACTGTTCACTTACCTATTAATCAGCCCCCCCCCGGGTCATAAAATGATATATGTGCGACTCAGCTGGAATATGTGGGTGAATGATGTTCAGTCGCACGATTGCATCACAACACTACTTATCCATTTTTTCAACCCACGTCGGCCGAGACTCAATTTCAACCTAATCATAAAATATTTCTTTTGTTTTAATTGAATTATACAACCCAGGATTTGTCTGGGAAAGCTGCTGTATTAGATCTCGCTACATCTAATAAGCATGATTGCCTTTCATGTTTGGCAGCGTCCATAACCGCAAGGTTGAAGTCCAGGACAACACTGCGTAGCACTTGCTCTGGCATACCTCATTACCTTGTTTCATTAACACAGACTCCCACGTCCATGTGCTTGTTGGCAGAGAGATTTGCGAGTGGGGTGTGAGAGGTGACTGCTTAGATTATGTTGTCTAACGGGTCTAAGGTTCTCATGATCAATTTGCACGCTTTTTTTTGGTCCTGACAACCTCATTTTCGTTATTAAAATGATGCCTCACCAACATTTACATATACAGACAGTGATGTTTAAAACGTAAACTTGCCTTTTAGTTGGAAGCAAACGTAACTCCATTAGATGGCAGTGTGGGTTGTGTTTAGCAGAAAGTATACAGGTGAATGGCTTGAGTGCCTGAAATATACCACCAACATATGCAGAGTGCAGACATACAGCATGCTGTGTGAAATATCATCATTCCTAAAACATCCCATAAGTGGTAGAGTTCTCTATCGCCATGGCAACACATCTTTTGAAGAGCGAGTCAAAAGAGGCTGTGCCAGTGATGGGTGACACTGTTTGAGCGTCAGTAGAAAAGATGTCAAAGCGTCTGAGCTGTGATATTTGTCATTGTTACATGGAGAGGATCGCACAGAATTTCGATGAGGGAAAACCATTAGTGGGTCACAGGCAATTTTCTGTTGCGACTAATATTCGAGACGGCAATCGAAAATTCTGAGCCTGTGCACAAAAGATGTTATTAGAGCGCTTTATTTCGGCGTGAATTTCAATGCTTCGTACTCTAAAAAGCTGGTCTAACGTTAAAAGAAACTGATGCTAAACTTTGCAATGAAACGTAGGTGCCACATGCCGCGCCTAAAATAATTAACGTTCTAAATTCTCCTCACGTTTAAACACTGAGAAAACTGTTAGAACAGGATCAGTCTGTTCTGCTTTGAAGTTCTCTGGCAGAGACAATGTTTTTCTCTTAGAAGTCATAACGCATTGTGCTGCAACATGTGATTCTGTCAGAATGCACAGCGCTAATAATACATGTCAGCAGATCGCGGTGGTAATTAGATACAGATTGTTTATCAATTCGCCACAAAGACAGGATAAGTCACCTCCTCTACCCGGCGGGCTTAACGGAGAAGAGAAAACACGGCAGAGAGAGAGAGTTTGAATCTGTGGTAGACGGCTGCATGTGCTCTGTCAGACATACCAAAAGCTTCCTTTCGTCTGTCCCCCCTCCCACCCACCACCTCTTTTTTCGTCTCTCAGACTGATCAATCCTCGCCTCAGAACAGCAGACAGATGCTCTGAATCTATTATTTAGAAAGAGGGGGAATTTCTATGTCTAAAGAGACCTCAAATGAGCGCACTTACACTCGCTCACACACACGCACACAAATAGCCTGTTGGTGCAAAAGTGCCACTTTAGGGATCTCCGTCGAGTCTGTCAAAGCGTATCTGGTTAACATAAAAAATAAAAATGCCCTGGCCTGCTTTTCCAACACCTGCTTTCATCTGGAAACACAATTAGCTTTTAAGTTTCACATTCACTCGAGTCAGGTTTCATCTGAATTTGTCTTTTTTAAATCTTAATTTCAGTGCTCATTTTACCCTTCTCCTTTGAGAAGCTGTTAACATTGAAGGAGGAAAAAATCTAATGGGCCTTGTCTACTGGAGACATTGGAACCAATGTGGGAAATGTCCTCAAGATAGAGCGTGATTTTTCTTTGTGAGAGGGACATTTATGTATTTAAATCTCAGATTCTCACAGGGCGTCATGAGCCAAAATGGTGGCTGCATGTGTTCTGCTATCATGCAGTGTGGGGATGAGGAAAAGAGAGCTTTTGATCTCTATTATGGAGCCATCTCCAAACATCATCTCAACACTGGTGATACAGAGACTGAGTCTGAAGGGCAACTAAGAAAACAATGAAAAAGTAAACTAATAATATTCAAGGATTAAGAAACCACTGACACTGTTGGTTTGAACATTAGACCGTAGAATCTACATAAAATCGTGCAATACATTCATACTTGTTTTCAACAAGTAAATTGTGTGTGCAATACTATACAGTAAAAAAGCCAAAGAGAAGACACTTTCACAGCCTTTTGGACCAATGAGATTTTGCTGTAGGTGGAGGTACTGATAAAGTAATCATTGTAAACAGCTGTGACCCGCTGTAGGCACTTTATAAAATCTGTGGTTGAGTAGACAGAGGAAACACTGCTGGTTTAGCTCCAGATATTTTATTTCCATTTTTTACTTTTTTATGTTTGGTTGGGTCATGATATCATTTTGGTCTGTATTTAAAGTACTTGTGTCCTCTTTGAAGAACCAACTTCACATCAGAACAAAAGATGGGGAAAAAGTGAAGTGCCATTTCAATGCAACAGTGCCAGATTATTCCAAGATTGAACTCCAAATTCAAATGTGTACAGCATGTCAATAAAATGAGAGACTGGCTTAATGGCATACCACTTTCTCCAAGCTTGGAGAGAAAGTCAGTGCAAAAAATTGTAGTAATTATAATGCACAGTTTGTCCCAAAATCGCCACTCCATGGACCAATGATAAAACCATCGCAGTTTTCCCCAAAAACATTTGTTCTCAGAATTTTTCATGAAAAGGGTCCTTGCTATTATTTTTTTGAAAAAAGCATAGATTTGTGTTTCTATACATAGTTTTTGGGATTTTGAACTAGAATAGTTAATTCATTTACTCCAATGGACTGCCTAATTAGTCCCCTACCACTATGAGTTAATAAATAAATAAAACCCCCACAACAAACTCATTCAATGAGTAATGGAGCAGTATGCTGTCAGGTATTGTGTTTGTAAAATTCTGTTTGGTTACACTGGCTTATTTTGTTAACATTTTCATACTCACCAGCGCTGTTTGTGTGGGTGACAATATTGAACGTTTTTGTTTTTCTCTTTCTGTTTACCCTTGATTTGTCTTCGGTGGAGAACGCGGGGTGCTGCTTTTCGCAGGAATACGTCGCATGGATTTCAATCCAAGCTAAAGCTACTTTACCTCTCCCTCGCTGTGTGCCCTTTGTAAAGTAGGATTTGGTGTAAATGCTCCATTCCTGATCTGTTCCTTATTCGACGTCGGTCTGCAACAGGGCAGCCACTGACGACCGCCTGGAGATTAGCTACCACACCGGCTTAAGCCCACAGACTTGCTCAAATAAACGTCATTTCAAAATTCTCTTGAAGACTGACAGACTATTTATAAGAATCCAGTTAAAAGGATCTGTTTCAGAATGTTCTATGCTATGCACCTGTCAATCACCCCGGGCATTTGCACATCCAGTGGTGTGGCGTCGTTGGACATACTGCATGTAATATAGAAGGGAAGTGTCTAAAATGCATTTAACTACACAGGCGCACACACACAGTTGTGAAGCGGTTAGTGGTAAAAGTTGCTCTAAAAAGCACCTTTTATATAAATTAACTTTTAGTTAAAGTTAAATGAGATAGGGAAAATGTATATAATGCTATCATTTTAAATTTAACAGTATCTAACATATTTTTAAGGCAGCAGAAAATATATATCCTGATGTCTATATCCTAAAAATGTCTATATTCCTATATTTTCATTTGTTGCCATAAATCATTATTATTAGTCACACTTTGATTTCAATTTTAAATTTCGAAAAAATCAACATATATATAAAAATGCTGACAATTAGTAAGTACAAATTTTGACAAAAAGGTCCAAAAAGGTTTCTTATTCAGAATATTTAAATGTAGTGAAACAGCATATTTTATCTTAAAAAATGACAGTCAGTAGTATATGATACGTCATTATATGACAGGTCTAAATAAACAGTCAAGTGCACAGTTTACACAGCTTACCCACCGACACATTTTACTCCTCTCTCTCCCCGCCCGTGCTCCTTTGAGGTGGCTGCTGTTATATGGCAGTGCGAAGACAACACAAGCATGTGCTCGCATAGTCTCTGTCCTTGCTTAAATCCTGAAGGTCGCCATGACTGCATCTTTCTTCCTTTAGGAGCTTATTGACTATTGATGTCTGCTCGCGCTGATCCTCTTCCAGCTGCCCGGCGTGAGAGGAGAAAGAAAAAACAGTGAGATTGTTTGCTCAGTATGAATATCATGTCATTAGATTGATAACAGCGAGAATGGGAGGGAATGAGGCCATTGGTCTGGGTCTTTCCCTGACAAATGTCCCGTAAAGAGGATTAGTGGTTGATACATTTGCATCGACAGTCGAAATCGAAATTCACACAGAGACGCTGGGAGTGAAATTGACACAGTATTAAAAGCTGGGTCAATGACAAAACACTAACTGGATTATTCAAATCTTTCTGGATGGCATTTCTCAAGATATTTATCTATATATTCACAGCATTCAAATGTACCTGTTTTACATTCAGAGATGTCTTTAATAACTGATGATGGTTGTAAAGATAGAAGCACCATCTGAATAACGATAGCGCGTTATTGCCGCCATAATGCCAAAATGCTGCAATATTGGACGCGAGCTGAAATGTCACATGAAGCCGAAGTCATGACGAAATATCAAAATCTGTTTAGGTATTTAAGGAGAATGCCAAAGCGGCTGCTGCCCTCCGCAGAAAACAAGAGAACAAACAGCTTCCAGGTTGGCACAATGAGCGATGGAAAGAAAGGGAAAAAAATCTTCATAATACCTCACCTTTATGAAAAAATGAAATATCAGCAGGGATCCACTACAAGGCCGACTGCTGCTTTTGCCATGAATCACTTGAGCGGGTGTGAAATGTCAGCTGAGTGGCCTTTTGCGGGAGGCTGGAACTGGCCTTGAGAAGCCCCTCTTGTGGCCTTTCAGAGAGCCCCGCGAATTGACTGGGAACTGGGGGGGAGCGCCGGGGGGAACCGGGCCTTGCCAGCACCATGGTGGGCTTTTCAACTACTCTGTTATCATCTCTCGCTCCAATACTTTTAGCCCACGCTTTCGACTGTCAAGCGTACTCTAACTGTACAGAGAGGAATTTTCATCCCTGTCACACGCCCTGCTTGATTTGAATGCCGAAACATGCTGTCCAAATGTTATCAAAAGCAAATATTTATCCGATTTTCAAATGCTGACTCTGAGTGCTCGTGTTTACATGTGCATAACAAACAGCGGCACGATTGGACAACACTGGAAAAGTCACAACGAGCCCTCGGGCCCAGCAGGCCCACAAATACAAATCAATTCCGTTGTGTTTTCATATTTTGATCCACGCTAACGGAGCTGACCCATCAAGTCCCAGATTGGTATTTGGCTAGAAACGGCCAGGAAAAGGGTCACATTAGCATAAAAACTTTAGCAAAAGAATGCTCCACAGAATCCACAGAAACGACGGATAAGAGATGAACACCGTCCTGACCACAAATTTTCCTTTGCCTATAAGCACATCCACAAGGGATTTCTGGATTCTCCGAAGGTTCAACCGGTGTTAAGATGTGAGCCTGGTTTGGGGCTCAATTTAGCTCAGGAATTGGGAGCTGCTAAACTGTGACATTTGAAACTCACCTCTTCAGCTGTCCAGACATCGCCCGAGACGATAAAGGTGCAGAGCACATAACAGCGGTGATGATTTCAGCAATCCGGTGTATGACACTGTGAATTATGTCCAGCAGCCACCTGTCCTAGTCCGCCCCCACCCCCTTCTGTAATACAGTGCTACTGAGGCTCGGGTCATACCTAAAGCTTCTCTTGGTTTATACTTGCGTCAGCGATTATAGCGTTACCCTTTATAGACCGTTTGCACAATATGCTGCACAGCATTTTCTGTCTCTCTCTCTTTCTCTCCTTCCCCCTTAAACGAGCCCAGACGAGCACCCGTGAACCCAGCTGAGGGGTTTTAATTAGAGGTTGCGTTTTTCGTAACCAGTGTCTTTTTCATCTGCGTGAGAGACCCCATGCGTGCTATTCACTCATGTAAGCTGATGTTGCCGCTGACATAACGTATGGCCGTGGCTTTGAGCCTACTAATCAAAACACGCTTCGGAAGCATAAACAGCGCTTTAAACGACAACTTTTGGTATTGTCCACAGAAAGCAGGCTGCGGTGAATGCCTCTTTGTCAGTTCAGATTCTTTACCCATCAATTTTGCCGAGCACCAAGGGAGCCGTGACATACAGAGGAAAAACTTCATTAATCAAACACTTTTCTATGCAAACAGTATTTGTCAGTGTAAAACAATGGCGTCCGATAGAAAAAAGGAAGGAGAAATCCCATTAACGTTCGACAAGATGTTTGAGGAAGGGAGCATATTTTTCCACAGTATCTGCCTTTTTAGTTCAATGTTGGAAGTGAGGTAAAACAATGTATTGATTTGTTTAACAGAGAAATTGACATTCAATCGTGCTTTAATTTTACCTACAAATTGTGTTCTGCAAATCATTCATTTCATTAAAATGTTTCATTGATTCAACACATAGCAAACTTTCTCTATTCTAGCTTAAAGGGAGAATTCCCCCCAAAATGACATTTTTTTATCATTTGCTCACCTTCATGTCACTCTGTATGAACTTCTGCAGAACACGAAAAAAGATATTTTGAAGAACATTGGTAGCCAAACAACATCGTTCCCAGTGAGTAAAATCGTTTGGCCACAAAACCACAGATATTTCTCAAAATAACTTAATTTGTGTTACACAGTGCCAAATTTATCCTATTTCTTTAACATCGATAGAAAATTTTACTGTGGCTTCATGTAAACGGACATAGCAACACTGCCTCAGCCAAGTCAGGGGAGGGACTATCTGTTACCTCGAACAAAAAAACTGTTAACGTTAATGGTAGTGTTATTTTTACAGTTCCTTTTGTTGACATTAGTGGCATAGAAAACACACACTTCAGCTTTAACACTTCATAGTGTTGGTTTAATACGATAAATCCAGCACACACAGGAAAGCCACCCATTTCTGCTGATGTCAGCTCGATCCAGAGAGCACGATGACTTCCTCTTTGTATTCCTGCAGCATCTCCCAAAGAGAAGAAATCTTAAGATCGGTCACTTTACCATGCTGACAGCTCACTGCCAGGCATGACGCCAACCTCAGAGAGGAGCTTGTTTCTAATAAAAATCATGAGTCAGCGTATCCAGATTGGGTGCCAGCGTTCGTCTAAAATGTCAAACAAGCCAAATATGCCTGCGGTTCAGCGATAATGACAATGGAAGGTGAGTGAAACCATTTAAGTAGGCCAAAAAACTAAGATTGTGACCTGATATCTTTAAAGTGAAAAGAATACTTCCAGATTCCCTCCTGCCGGGCCCATTCTTGCTCGGAACAAGAATCAACTCGCTATTGAATGACAGGTAGTGCTTTGTAAAATTGGATGGCATTAACAGGGCCAGCAAGAGATTTTTTACTCAAGGACAAACACTTTGCTATGGTCAAAGTCAATTGCTGTCTAGATTTAAGTTTTGCTACACAATGAAACACGTATGGTGGTGTTAGCAGAAAAGACATATGCATGTTTTACAAACAATCCTGTAGTTTTCAGCTGTTAAGCTGACCATATATTTTTTCACAGAAAACACAGGAAAAAACAACAGGATTGTTTTGGACTAAAGCATGCCAAGTTGAATGATTTTCATGTTGGAATCCTGTTCTGGAAGACAATACATTGGATTTAAATCTAGTCCTAATGGACGGCAGTGGTTAATTTACTACCTGCTCGGTCAATTCTTTTCATATTGTACAGACCTCCAGCAACTCAGTTCATTAACTTTAGGCCTCAAAGCCAGGCTCTTAAACATTTTAATTAAGAGACTAAAAATCTATAACAACAGATTAAGAGCCCGGGGCTCAAAGAATAGAGTAGAAAACCCAGCTGAGGTCCTGGCCCAGCCTCTCAAAATGGGGTGCCAGATCTTTTTGCTTCAGTCTAAATTGATTTGAAGATTGAAGTCTAACTATTAGATTGCTAATGCTTGGGTGATAAAGTAAGACTCATTTAAGATTGTTATAAGAATTTAAACACAGGTCCCTTAATTGGATCCGTAATCAGTTTTTTTATTAATACTTAAAAGTGTGTTTTTTAAAGCGGCGCTAAAAGCAGGATAATTCTTTCCCTCTGCAATTAATTAAATTGAAATATGAATTTACTTGATGGATACACTTGGCAGCCCATTTCAAAACGGATTAATATTTTTTCCTCCCTGTGAACCCATTCGCACCTGCTATTACATGTCCTGGGTAATCCCGTCATAAATGGACAGTGCTAAATACAAATGTAAGGGTCCAAAATGTTTTCTGATCTGATTATATTTGCAGTGTGAACGCTAATGCATCTTGATGGATCCTGGACAGCAGTGAAGGATTGCCTGCATACTCACCTGTCAATCATCTATACTGTGCTAAAACAAGAAAAATCATACTTTGCATGTTATATATGAATTTTTAGAGACTGCAAAAGATAATTGCAAAAAAGACTTTTGCTCAAAATGTTCAACCTACCTTTACAAATTAGTATATTCCAAGTGTGTTAGTAAGTAGGTCTTCTTTATGTAGTACTAAGTACTAGCAATACTTGTAAGTGAACTATTTAAGTACTACTTGGGACTAAATAGTCCCACTTTTCACTTTCTAAAGTACACTTTAAATGTGCTGTGTTATTTTTTGGAGGATCTATTGACAGAAGTACAATGTAATATACATAACTATGTCTTCAGAGGTGTTTAAAAACCTTACATAATGAAACGTTATGTTTTTATTACCGTAGAATTATTTTCTTTCTATCCACATACCCTGCGTGTCCCATTACATGGAATTTACCATATTGTTTCTTAGCCCTAAACAGACAAACTGCGCTACACGACACGTTTCGTAAATACGTTAATTCCTTAGTTGAAGTTGCGAAAACCTGACTACATCTTAGTCCTGTGTCAGCCACCGTAGTGCTTTGCAAGGGAGGTGTGGAATGGAGTGATAGGATGGTGGCAACCTCTATCTTCATACACTGGACCTTTAAGTGTAACAGTGATAAACTTTGAGTTCATAACTAGTTTACAGCTATGTTTTCCATAGTACATTAAGTGTATTTCTAAAAAGTGTGTTACACAAAATTGAAAAATGATACTTATTTGAAGATACTAATGGCACACTTGAGTGAACTTTCTTGTAAGGTTTAAAATAAAAATAAAGTATATTTGGGAGTATATGTATCATTTGTGTATATGGTTCATGAACATTATTGTAGTTAGGCCTACACATGGACATAATTGATCACCAGTCATTTTCTATACATATCTCATGCATTTGACTTATTTTACTACAAGACAAACTGATTACTATTGATTGGATCTAATATCTAAAAACTAATAGCTTGAATATCAAGTTTAAGTGGGGCCTCTATGTGTTTTAGGCACATACTGGTACTTTCTAAAGTTTCTTAAACAATTTTTACAGTCTTCTAATTTAATTGGATTTGACTAGAGGCTCAATGTTTAATTTAGTGCTCTAATTCAAGACGTTTGTGATCCGCACCTGTGAAAAAAGAACAGAGCTGACATCCTGGCATCATCCTTCACTCTCTGTATCGCATAAGAATTAGAAAGGAATTATGAGTTTAAAGATGCTCTTGCCTCAGCTGTGTCAAAAAACACCCTAGGGTCATAAACAGTATGTCAAATCAAATCTTAAAACATTGGCTCTACCCCTCATTCACTGTTCTGCTATACACCATCTGAGGCTTTCAGTCACAAAGCAGCTCCCAGAAGTTTGATATCATAGGATCAGGCAGGGGTCCGCAGGAACTTGAGTACGCTTTTAGATGAGGGTTTGAAAGCCGGCTGGATGATAGATCTGGACTGGAACATGTCCGTCGAGTTCCTGCCAGAACTGACAGTTCAAGACAATGGTGATGTCTATAAAGATCTGGATGTCTGAATGCCTGTATGACAGGGGGGGTGAGCAAAGACATGGTGGAGAAAAGAGAGAGCAGGAGAAGTACTGGTTAGAAGCTCTCTTTGGCGATTTTACGGGGCTTTGTTACGAGCTCGGCTGAAATAGTGGGATATTCATTGTCTCTTTCAACATTTGGACCATCCAGCGAATAGCAAAGTTTAATTCAAGCTATAATTCTCTTTTCCCATTTTGGACTCACACTGAAGCAGAGAGGAAATAAGATCCCTTTCATGATGATCATTTCATGCTAAAGGTTCAAAATGGCAAGCAGTATAATAAGTAGTAATGTGAGAAATATTCATATACCCCAGATGCACATCATGGACACACAACATTTGGATTGGATTTAAATAGTCTTAAACTAAATATATTGCAATAGTAATTCCCAGATCACAGAAATTGATATATCATTTTTTCTTATTTAGAAGTAAATTTAGCTTATTTATTCATTTTTTATCTATAAAATAAAGGCCAAATTATGCCGTCTCTATTAAATGAACATATTTTTTTTTTACTTTATGTAGTTTGCAATAAGTCTGTGTGGGCTCCTGTGATCAGGATTGCTTTTCAAAGCAGACCTCAAAGAAGCATGATGGGAAGCGACTGAGCGGTAAGAAGTAGCGCCAGGGACGACACGTTAGCAAAGAGGGCCGCAAGACTCTGCATCCCAGTTGCCAAGGCAACACGCCGAACATACCATGTGTATACAAAACGGCGAGCGGCTTTGACTACAAGGCAGGCTCACAACTCAAATGCTCAGTTATGCAGAACACTGTAAAGATGATTATTTGGGGACAAAAAAAAGCTCTGCAACTCTAATTGTGAATTTCAGGGAACATAAATTCAGAGTCATTTTGGGAAGGCTAATTGTGACAAAGCTAGAAACGGAACTGAGGGGCTTTACTTAAAACAGCTCCATTAACAGCAGATAACTAAAACGAGCGGAAGGGGTTCATTAAAAATATAATTTGTAGCGACAAAAAATCTGGCTCACACAACTCAGAAAATGCTTTATCTTTGGTTTTAGATTGAGAGAGATCAAAGATGAAATTTAGAATGTGACAAATTTAAACCCCCTAACAAACTTTTAATAAGAACAGTTTACAGGTCATAACTCCCTATAGTATCCCCCAAGATACCAAAAATTTAATTTTAATGTTTGTGGGCTAATTAGGTTAAACTAGTGGAGAATATCACTGTTTTGCCTTAGGTGGATGGTTTAGAATTATATTTCAGACTAAATTATAAGGCTTCAATCTAATCTGAAGATGGGCCTTATTTGCATAATGTTCCTTTTTAACTATGTATATTAATAAGCAGATGAGGACATGGGAAGTGGAGTACATTAGCATGCTTTTAAAGAAACTAGTGTGATCTGTGCTGTGCCAGGGCACAGTCTCTGCAATGCATTCAAATAGGGGTTCTGAGCCCTTAATGAGCTTGGGCCAAGGGGAAGCTGACACGATTAAGAATTGAATTTCAAATGCTAATATTTTCACTGCAGTTCATTTTCTTTACTTTAAAAAAATGTTTATATTCCGAACAGAACATGGCCCTGTCTCAAGGACCTTAATAGTTTTTAAATGACATTTTGAGTTGGAATGTCGTATTGTCAGATTTCTGGTTTTATGTACTGATTCAGGCCCTGTCCACATGAACACGGGTATTTTCAAAACTGCGGTTTGGCCATTCGTCCACACGCAAACGCAGTACTCGGTCACTGAAACCAAACTTTGAAAAAATATTTTTTTCAGTGTTGTCGTGAAACCGGAGATTTGGCTTATGATGTTGGAATGCGTGCCGCCATCTCCTTTATTTGACGTCAGATTTCAACCTTCTGATTGGCCATCATGTCTTCATGGTTAGGGTTATATCGCCACCTGTTGGTTTGGCTTGTTTTGGATAGAACTTTATAGCGCTTTTTGGCGTTTTCGTGTGGATGCTGGGTTTTTCTTAAACGAAGAAGGAAAAACTCCATGCCTCAGACAGCACATAGATCTCAGAGCGAGTGTCTGTTCAGGATGATGCAGAAGTCCACATGCTCTGGATGCGTGGATTTGCGTGAGGTCATATAAACTTTCTCTTAGCAAGTTTTAATATTACTTATGTGAATTTTTAGAATGTTTAGAAACAGTTCTGGAGCACCTTTGACTACCATTTATATTTTTCCTATGTCAATGATTTCCCAGAACTGACAATTGCTAACAGTCTTCCAAATATTTTCCTTTGAGTTCAGCAGATCAACGTAATTCATAAAGATTTGGAACAACTTGAGGGTAAATGATGAAAGTATTTACATTTTAGGATGAACTATCCCTTTAAGAGTTTCTGTCAGAATACAATATATAGGGTAAGTTGTTACAACTGACCATACCATCAAAATATGGTGTTCACATTTACCTGACAGCCACTCCAAAATAATATTGGATATTTTTAGCCTTTGTCACAATTGCCCTGCAACAACTAACCTTTAAAAGTTTCTTTAACAGCCAATCCATTTAACAGGCATTAGATGAAGTTACATTTTAGACTTTCACAGGGAGATAATTGATTTTTGGATGAACCACAGCAAGTTATCTTCATCTCAGAGTCCAAGAGGAATGGCACGACCAGACCGATTCTATTCTGTGCCACCACCAAAAGAGTCATGCCAGGGAATAAAAGCTGCCAATGAGAAGTCAGCCTTGCACACATTTAAACTGATGATCTACATGGGCCAATGTAAAAAAATATATAAAAGTCAGATACTGTATGTTTTTCTTATTTGCTCCTTACATGCAATTTTTGAAACATTTTATTAGAGGAGAGATTCCACCTTTTACCTGCAGGAAATGTATTGTTCTGTCTTGAAAAATGCAACTACATTAGTTTGTGACGACTGTGTTTTTTTGCCTAGGATGCTCTGGGACATATTTACTTGCACATATGTACAGGCATTAGTTCTGTCCAGGCTTCCAGAAGGCATTCTACTGGTCAGCTGTAGCCTGCCATATAACAATTCCCACAGGCGCTTGTGAAGGGACAAAAAGCAAAGTTGCAGGCTGGCTCTGTACCCAACATGGCTGACTCTCAGGAGATATCCACAGGGCTACCCCGGAGCCAAAATGGCCACATCCCACGGGCAGAATCCCCACATGGTTGCCCTTAAAGCCAACATGGCCAGAATTCCATGGTGTGCAACATGTTGCCCAAGATTTAAAATGGCCAAATGTTAGTGGCTACCTCCTGAAGGGTTCTCCTAGAGCCAAAACAGCTGACAGAAACAAAGGCCTTTTTCAGAACACATAAACAGCCAACTGGCCAGATGTTTATGAATCAAAAACGATATAGTCATGATAGTGTGGCTGAATGATTTTTTACTTCTTGAGCCATATAAAGGCGTTCCAACTCATCTTCCTCTTTGCCAACTATGATCTGTTTCTTGGACTGGAACGTAGAGACTATTAACTCACCAAGGACAGTGAAGCAATGCAAAATCCATAAAATTATCACTCGCTAATCTCCCATGCCTGTAGCTCAGGAGAAGATTATGCATCAATTTAGAAGCATAATTAAAATATAAGATGGCACAATTGAAAACTGTAACTTCTGAAGGCACGTCTGATAATCCTTTTCTAAAGGTTTGTATATTCAGACATAAAATTTCATGGCGAAGTTCAAAGCTTGACTATACAGTGCGATCGAAATTATATTTTTTCACTGAATTTGTGTCTCCCGGTCTGCCAGATAATATGGCTCAGTGGCAAAGTAGAATGAGTGCGCTGATGTCTTTGGTAATTGTGGAGGATTAGAAATGCATTGAGTTTGAAATGACATTAGTTGGGCTAATTAAATTCTAGGCAATTGTGCCGAGCTTCCACTAGGATGTATGAGTGCTTAGAGAGAGAGAAAAACTGCGGAGAAGTGTGTGTGTGCACGCACGTGTGTGTGTAAGAGTTTAGGTCTTATCTCCTTCGACAATGCTACATTCATTCAGCCCCGTGGAAGAAATTATTGCCTGCAGCAAGTAGGTAGAGAATATGTCACCCGAAGAATCAAACAGACTGAGATAGGTAGAAAAGAAAAGGAAAATGCTAAAAAGTAAGCTTTGTAATGTGAAACTTTTTCATTTGTAGTCAGGCTGCCAACTTGCCTGATTATCTTAATTATAATTTGTTGAGGTTGAGGGGTCACATATTATTCATTAACATAAAATTTAAGCGCCGGTGTTATGAAACTGAGAGCCAAAGAAATGGAAAATATTGGAATTTGTATTTCAAAACCATCCAATTAACTCAAAGAGTGTTTTTCTTAAGATTGGGCCGAATCGTGACATGCTGTACTGTATATTTTGCTGTATGCTCACAAACCATATAAATGAGATAATTATGGAAATCAAGTGAATATTCTTTTAATGTCCCAATTTTCTTGCCATGGCCGATCATTGCCTTATTGTACTTTTACAAACATGAACTGTGTTCCTTATTGCATTTTAATTTGCAGTTAAGGAAAAATAAAAAAAGCTTTACTGTACTATTAAAGGGATAGTACACCCAAAAATGAATATTCTGTCATCATTTACTCATTCTAAGTTGTCATGTATAACTATCTTTCTTCTGCAGAACACAAGAGAATATATGAAAGAAGTGATATAAAAGAAGAAAATATCTTCTTTTGTGTTCTGCAGAAGAAAGAAAGTCATACAGGTTAAAAATGACAAGAGGGCGAGTAAATGATGACAGAATTTTCATTTTTGGGTGAACTATACCTTTAAGGTACATTGCTAAGCATCTCACTACTGCATTAATTTAATAAATTCCCTGGACAAATAATCCTCAATTTTCTATCTGCCTGACACGTATACAGTAAAAGGTGCTTTGCGGATGATTATGTATTTAAAGTTCTGGATTCACTTCAGTAATTGCAAATAACGCATGTCACAAACGCCGATGCGTAACGTTATTTATCTGTGCATCTTCACTCGTATACAGAGCTAAGAGCTCACAAATTAGCAGTTTTGTACAGATTTGTTTGTTTATTTGCTTTTATAAATAGGCCTTGGCGGTACTGAATAACTATAATACCCAGTTGTCATCCCGCATCATGAGATTATGGTTTATCTCCAGAGAGATTTCCCAAACTTCAAATCCCGTTTCGACGCTTAATGAGATGTCTTTAAAATGTATGGGGGATATAATAAACATATTTGTGTGTAATGGAGGCATTTAGGTGTGCGGTGTGAAGGAGAGAGTGTATTTATGGCTGGTATAAACAGATGTGTATTTTTAGGCGCCTCAGCAACTGTTAGTCCAGATGGGAACAGACTCTTTACAAGAGTACAATTCATCAGACAAGCATTTAGTGCCCTTTAATTTAGCAACAAGAGAGAGAGAGAACTGGAGACAAAGAAACAGACATAAAACAGGAAGTGTTTCGAGCGGATCTGTAATAAATTCAGAAATGTTAATCTAATGCTACAGTAAGCAGAAAAAATGCTATAAATTTGGTATTTATGTTACAGATTGGATGTATTTTGGCCTGATAAATAATTTTTGTAAACTGAATTTAAAATCGCTCTTAAATCTGTCAAACGGGCATGATGACCTAAAGCGCCAAAGTTATTTTGCCACATGAAACCTACAGCTATGCGAATTGACAACTGGCATAATGACTCCAGACTGAAGTGTTTCTGTTTGTGTGTGTGGGTGTGTTGAGGGATTAAGGAGCTGCAACACTGCCTGATGCGATCAGATATTTGAGGATGAAAAACATGGAAATTTATGTAATGATTTCTGTTTTAATAATTGCCTTAAGTGCTCTCCGATAACCAATTTATATACGGCTCCTATGCTCTTTCTCATTGCTCTCATCCCGAGACCATTTCTGAAGCGATGTGACACAAATGCACGCTGATATGATTTAATTTCACGAGCGTGTGTTTACATCTGCATATGAAGTAATTGTGAAATTGATGTAAATATCCAGAAAGGGGTGAGAGTGTTCCGCTTTTGAAGCGAGTAAGTGGGCTGAATTTGGGTCAGAGTGTTAGTTTGTATTAAATCTTCTCAATATGGATTCCCTTATCTGAGCTCTAGAGAGAAGTCACAGTAATTGTGCATTGGTCCTGGAGCCGAAAATTGGTTATATATTGATGTGATATTGCGCTGGGGATTGGAAGAAGGCCACAGGAAGTCCAAACAAATAACTGGGTTGGAGAGGAAAACGGAAATCTGGATTATCTTTATTTGAGAATCAAGCCAGAAGGGGTGGAAGCTTGGTCCTATTATCGATATAACAACAGACCGGTAGCCACAGCAAACAGAACAGCACAGACTCAAATAAACAAACCCATTTTTCTTCGCTTTTATTTAAGGTCTGACTAATTGCCTCTGTGGTTAAATATTTTTCTATTTAGCACTTTAAAATGAGATAAAATGCATATTTTAGTGTTATGACAGAATTGTATTGTACACTTTGCTAATGAGTGGGAAGTTTTGCGTTACAGTGTTGAATACTATTATGCTGGGTTCAAATGCACAACTCTTAAAAGAAATAGCAATATCTATGTAGATTTGTTTTCTTTTTTCGTATTTATATATATATTTGTATCTTTTAATATTCAACGTACTACAGGTCCCCATTAAACTGTAATGTCCTCCCACTATCAAATACTTGGATATAGTCTACGCTTTGCATTGCAGAATCATGAACATCTAATGCCTTTTCCTTGCATCTCCACGACCTTCTGGACACCTACCAACTGTTCATCAATATTTCCTTGATTTCACTCCAAGACGGGGAGGTTGTGAGGAAGTATGCAGAGAAGTTTCTTTATAAATGTGAACGTTTTATGAGGGCTTTTGCAGTGTTTTTACTTTCCAAATCATACTCGTCATTAGTAAAAGCTTTTATATGGTGGTTACTTCAAAACAAGAACTAAAAATGTTTAACATTGCAATAGGCTAATAGAAATCTTTGCAACTCATCAAATGGATCGTTCATCCAAAAATCTTTATTCTATCATAATTTACATGTACTGTCATTTCAAATATGCATGACTTTCATTCTGCAGAACACAAAAGAAGACATTTTGAAGAATATTTTTGTAACACAATTGGCCCCATTGACTTCCATTTGATGGACACAAATCCACTTTTATGTTCCACTGAGTCATACATAGATTTTGAATAAATGAGGATGGATACATGATGACAATTTTAGTTCTGTCATGACAACATGGTAGTGTACATGACATATAAAGGTATTTGGTCTTGGCGGAATTGGATCGCAGCGGCGGAGCAAGTACAGAGACTTGCTACTGCCAATACATCACTAAAATGCTGCTGTGTGCATGTAAGGAATGCTGCTGCTGCACATATAAAATATAAAAATTACCCCCGTATAGCGTACATATTAACCTTGTAGCAGATATACTGTATACAGGTGGAGCTGGGGAAGGAGGAGGGTTTGTGTAGCGTGCTGCACTGCTATGACAACCACTAGCCAAGATTTAAACGTTGAGCAGCAAGCTGCTGACACAAAAGGAACCAATCAGCTGCACCGTGTGGTAAAGTTATTATGTCAGATTGGGTTAGACTATATGACCATCTAGAGTTTCATGGCAGAACTTTTTGAGTGAGCTATCCCTTTAAGAGAGAGGTTTAATTTCTACCGCCAACAATCATGTTAACATTTACTTGGCTCACATAGTAAACAACATGTTATTGTTCTTCCTTAGTTTCAAAATTCTGAATAGTTTCTTTGACAGCTGCACCATCATCTTTCAACCAACAAAGTTTCACTTCTCAACCAAATATAACATTATTGACTCATTAATGCGTGCAAATTCCTCTGTGGTAAATCTTGGCAGGGGTTTAATGGAAGTCCTTGGCTAGTGAGCCCAAGGTTAGCATTGTGTCTCCAGAGGATAATTAGTATTGGCTCATTACAGACGGACACAAAAGCAAAGGGGCCCCGAAGTCCCAGTCATGCTGTGGAAATGCACTCCCACTCAGTGCCGGTGGCCCCGCAGTCAAACTCTTAGCATCAGATCATACGTGACACGTACGCGCTCCGCAATCACACCATACCCGCTTGCCGAGGAGCAGGAAGACTGTAGGGGTGAAGCCGACTGTAATCAAGACGCATTCTTGAGTGAAACCTAGTGTGAAGACAAAGGCCCTGTGGAGTCGACGATTTCACATCCGTTTTAGACAATGTAGGAGTAGCCTATAGTCAAAAGATGTGGAAGGTGAGAGTTTGAAGCGTGCTGTTTCTTTGAAGTTTCAAAGTAGGTGTCTAGAAATCCGACACCTTTTGCTTTGGGAGGGTTGGTATGTTTTTGTTGAACGCAAGGGGAGAAAAATAAAGACCAAAAATTCAACCCGTAAGGACATAAATATACACGCATAAAAACTCGGACCCTTTGGGTCTCAGGGTCTCGCTTAATTACCGAATTTCATTAGTTGAGTTGGCAGCGTGGTGTGTTTGTGACTGGGAAAACAGCCAGCAGAACAGAAATGAGACTAGGTCTCACTGTTTGATCTCTCAAGATAGTGGACAGAAGACTCCTCTACAAAGCCAAGAGAGTATGTGTGTGTGTGTTCGGCTGGACGATCAGGTGTGGTAATTTCGAGAGTGTAACAGTGTGTGGTTGTGTTTTTTCACAACGAGCTGGTGCAAAACAGCAGGTGTGTGATTCACTAAGCTCAGAGCTGAGACCTCACCACCGTCCAGCAGAGATGAGAAGATAACCATACCCAACTACTTCTACACAAAACACTCTCCCGCACACCTGTTAGCTGCAGGCATTAATCAGTTGAAAACAATATTCTTTCATTTTTTTCTTTTCCTCCTGCCTTTTCATGAAAATTAATTTTCATTTCATTCATTTTAAATAGTCCAGTATTACAACTTTTATTAGTTGCCTTCAAGCTATTCAAATTGATTAAAAAGAAACCGATGAGGAATGATTTTGGACCAGTGATATTTAATGATTCGCAGGTCTGCCCAGGCAAATGCAACAGAAATAAAACAAATACTGATCTGTTCCTCATGCATGTATCGATCACGGCTGTTTGGTACATGTGCCAACTAATAACTAAGATTAAGGTAAATCAAGTTCTTGGTTTACAAAATGATTCCATGATTAAATTAGCAAATTTAGCATAAAAAATACACACGCATGCTCATGTCATTGTGGACACGTACAGTTAAGGCTTCGCCATAAATCTACTCCCCTCAATCGCCCTAGCGTTGTGGCTAGATAAGAGCCCTTAGACCGCCAGAAAATCGCAAAAAGCACATATCAAATTAACCGTCTGTAATTATCTTAAAACTATGCTTGTTGAAGCGACATGCACAGACGAACGCCTAAGAGAGATAAAGTAGCCAGACTCCTCCTAACAGCAGACAAAGTTAACTCCTTTCTGCTGAAGTCCCAGATAAGCTCTCTTTGCCTAAGGCCCTCAAGTGCATTTGTGCTGTTTTTGTTTCTTGTGTTATTGCTTTTGTGCACATTAAACGGGCACTTTGGTGCTTGCTGAGACAGTCACGCATCGAGACGGCGACCACTGACGCATTCTGTCATGCTGAGTGGACGTTGTGATCGTGGTTTGTCTCATCCGATAAAAGTGGTTGCTGCTGACGTTGCTCGCGACTCACTGAGGTGTGTAAGCATTGCATGAATCTAAATTTGTTGTGTGTGTGTGTAAAACAAAGTGTCATGTATGATCACTTTGATTGAGCTGAAGGATGGGAAAGCATCTGGTTCACGTCATTTGCCTAAAACACAAACACATCATCTTCATTGTATTTATCACATGACGACAATCATTTTAAAAGGGTAGACGCTAATACATTTAAACGCTGTGGTCGATCAGGGAAGCAGTAATTCATGAAATTATTGTATTGCGAAATCTACATGAGCAGTTTAGTCAAGCTCACTATTTTATTATAATTCTTTGAGATATATATTACATATTAAAGGGAAAGTTCCCTGAAACACAGTTCAAGACAAGGAGGGAAGGAGTTGGGAACCGGCGAACGTAAAACATACTTTTCATATAACAAATAAACAACAAACCGATAAAATGCAAACACACTAAAACACAACATAAAGTCCAGGCCTGGTCCTCTCTCGCCCTTCCCTGTTGTCACTCGTCTCTTATGCTTCCGGAGCTCCTCCGTGAGAGATGCGAGACCGCTGCACACGCAGCTAATGCTCATATCACTTCCGTCACCGGCCTCACACCGTTCTCTCACGGCTCGTGTCCCGCCCTGCTCGCCACATTCACCTAAAAATAACAATTCTGTCAATCAGAATCCAACAACAGAACAGAAATACTCAATCTTAAATTGTTCCAAACCTGAAAACATTTCTTTGTTCTGTCAAACACAAAGAAAGATATTTGGAAAGATGTTAACAGCTAAGATTTCTGGGGCACCATTGACTTCCATAAATGTTGTTAAACATTTGCCCTCAAAATATTTTCAACAGAACAAAAAAAAATTATATTTATAGACGGTTTCAAAGTAACAAGATAAACAAAAGTTTTTGCAAGCAAAAGAAACAGAGAAGAACTGTTACTTGGCTAAACTCCAATATTTTGACTGCGATACCAAGCTCAACCCCTGTAAAGTGGTGGACAGTTGCAGTAAAATATGCCTGATTATAGTAACATGCTGCAGCCTGTACAAGATTTGCTTTATTTTTGTAGTGAATGAGGTGCCAGAACTATGCTGTCATCAATTTATTTTTGGCCAGCAGCTCCCCCAATATTTATAAAAAGACAAAACAGAATGAGTAAATCCCTAAATTAATCATGTAGGAAATGTGGTCATTGATCTTTATAATTGTATAATATTTCAATCATAATGTCAATGTCAATGTCAACATACTCTGGAACGGCCCATACCTGCTTGTGATAGTTGAATTACATGCGTGCCTTCTAATTATTGATCGGCTAAACGATCTCATGTCTGGTGAAAGAAGAGCAGAAGTCAATAATGGCTGATTTTGGCATCATGAATGTGATCAATAGAAATACATTAATTCATACACACAATATAGAATATAAATTCCAACATTAAGACTGCAGCATGGTTTGAGGCTATCTTTAATTCTAATATAATTCTTAATATTACTAGATTTCTTATCCGGTGTTTGGACTTCTGTCTCATGGTGAGAATGCGGTTATATCAAAGGTATGGTAACTGTGCTTTGGGAAATCTAGATTGTTCAAATCCACTCCAATGTATGTGTGTGTGATGTTGTTTGTGGATAAGGAATTTCTCACTTCTCAGAACCACTTTGAGGATCAGCAATTCCTTTACTTGAATTCTACATTTTTGAGGAAATGCTGAACGCGTGCTTGTCTGTGTGGTGTCTTTAACCTTCAAGAAAGAGTTTGGAAGCGAGGACAAGAGATATGACACCATTCACAGGTTGGATAAAAAATAAACAAATGCATTCGTTGCTGTCAAAGTAACGTCAAATTCAATATTATACCAAGAAAAGGTGGACTATTTATTTTCTCAATGCACTTCAGTTCTAACATTACTTAGAGGTTTCTTTATAGATCAGGTTTCTCAATTGTTTTGTTTCATATCAGCATTGTCTCAGATGTTGTATCAGATGTCCTAAAATTGGTGAAGAGAACTAGAAATAGATTCATCTGGTATGGTAAATCTGACCTCATTTGTTTGACATTATTGAGATCTCTTCTGAAACTTTAGAGGAGCTAGACATACAAGGGATTTCCAAGTCTTTTCCTCAGGAGAAATATCTGAGACACAGGAGACTAAAGCAAATGTTTCAATTTGCTCTCGCTAGGAGGAACAACTGAGATATTAAAAAGATGTTATTTTTCTGTCATGTGGGTCAGAGACAGACTAGCTGGGTTCTGAATGGTTGTTGTTTGTTTTTGACCTAGCTTAATTGCGGCTGTGGACTCATTTGAGGCAGGAAGCTCAGCTGATGGGGACTGCTGTAATAACTCCCTTCACTGATTATTCTTTAATCTCTTGTTGATTCAGATCTGCAAAATCTCAGATTTTGGCCTGGGGCTTAGAGCGTTGGGCTTGTGATCAGAAGGTTGCTGGTTCAAATCTCAGTACCAGCAGGTCATGACTGAAGTGCCCTTGAGCAAGGCACCTTACCCCTGACTGATCTGCAGTAATGTGTCACTGTATAAAAAATAATAATAATTATTTTCTCAGGATTTTAAAACTTTTTTTACATTCTTTTACATTCAAAGTTTTTTTACATTCACATGTGCTGTTAAATTGTTAAAATATAACGTTCCCTTTTACTTCCCTAGGCCTTTATTTACCGGGAACGGGACAAGTTCTTAGGGTTCAACGATTCACAGGAATGATGAAGACGTTTCGAAACATCTGACAGGTAGGAGTTAACACACCTGACAACAATTGCCAAAAAACATTCAGGCCATAGCAATTTGCAGTTAATTTAGTGTGAGAGCTTTTAACACACATACAAACTCACCCACTCTTTCTTTTCACTTTCATGTTCCTTTTCTGGAAATATATGTGTATACTTCTCTGATCGATCGGCCACAAATCACATTTTAAGACTCGGGCGGTACTTACTAACTTGGCCGAATTCATAAACCGATCGCAACTTGATGACGTCACCGTGTGAGGACATAAGTGATTGGGCACCGCAGTCATGCCATCACCTGTGTGGAACTATTACGATGTTTCGAGGAAACAACAAAAAATTAGCAATTTGCAGTGTATGATCCAAAGAAATCTCACGTGGAGGACCATTGTCCAAAGCGGAAATGGCGCATGTTTCCCATTCATTACTCATAACCACCTCGCCCATTCAGGAAAGCCCACGAGATATCAGTGGAGACTCGTGGTGCAGAGCCAGGTGCGTGTATATAAACAAGGCATTATAGACTATGACAGCTCACCACCGTCGAATTGTTTCGCCATAGTTTCAAAACGAACTGAAAACCTTTTTTCCCTTTTCATAATAACACAACGATAACATTGTTTGAAGCGTTGTTTCTGGATCTGATTCAGATTCTGGACAGTTTACAGACTTCAGAGAGCGATAGCGACTAGCGTCATTTTGGATAAACCTTAACATTAACAGCAAACAGCAAAATGTGTCTTCCACAGTTTACTATTGGACAATTTTTTTATAAATCTTGTAGGTTGCATCAGACTGGTCCATTTTGTTTCTGTTTATTTTTGTCTTTATAACGTAAACTGACATGCATATTGTTTTGAATAAGTCTAATAAGTCTAAGGCCTATAAAATGTTCACTGTATAATTCATGTTTTTTGTGATTATTTTGTATTCCGTTAAAAAAACAACAGTTACATTACATTAATGTATATTTCATACTTACTGTAAAATATAACAACATTCTAAAAATATTACAAAAGGCAACATCTATAGTTTGAATTTAACTGGAAAAGGTTAACGGTGATCAGTGATCTTACATATCAGTTATATAAAGCTTGAAGCATAGGAATTGGGATCGGTATCGGCAAGAAATCAGTATCCGTAGGCTGCAAAAATCCTGATCGGATTATCCCTAATATATACAGTATATATATATATATAGATGTATGACAACCTGTATACTTTATTACATATCTGCAAAAGTATTTTTCTTTTATTAGTGAATGAAGGGACAAAGAATAATCAGGAGTCTCTTTGAATTAATTTGCTTAAGTGAGGATACAAATGGTCATAATAGCCATGGCAGCCACAATTACAGTCAATTTTCACTTTCCAATTATCCATAAAAGGTACTTAACCTAATACTTGATGTGTGTCAAACGAAGGCAGGCCCAATTAAGCATGGGGGTGGTCTGAAATTCGGTGCCCCTTCTCTTTCACACACGCTGCCTCTCCTCACAGAAGCACCACTCTAGTGAATTTAACACCAGCCATCCAAAACTCCACTTTGGTTAAAAATCACAGCCTCTCCAGTTCATTCTCCACTCCAACAAATTCACAGGGATCTCAACCTAATGACAAAGGCTGTACCGCACTACCTATTGTTTCCTATTGCTCATTATTGCCCTCCTATCTCTTTCTCCATACGCGCTACGCCCTGGGTGGAAGTACTCGAGGTGTTTAACGGACATGCTAATCTATGCGACAGTAGACGTAGATTAGAGACTGCAATCTCAGACTGAAGGCTGTTTGAGTTCAAAACACGAAGCTGGCTGTTACTGATATGTTAACGTTCAGTCATTGATAACTTGCAAACCATCTGAAATGTTTTGCTTTTGTTTGTTGTGGTTGCTTGTGGATTTTCATTCACCGTTATTAAAGAGATATTCTTTTTTCTATTCCCTAACTCTTGCGCAGATATGACGTATGGTGTTCGTATAGTGCTAACACTGTCAAGGTCATGAGTTTTATTCCCGAGGCACAAAAGATTGATTAAAAAAATGTAGACTCATTTGCACTAAATGGCTTTTGATAAAAATGTTAGGATAAAACGGTTTGCCAAATGCATAAATGTAAACGTAACCTCACCCAAACTTTCTTGCATATTTTTTATGAAACATTATTTGCTATGTTTTCAAGTCATTTCCGTCATTTGAACAATTGACTGCACCACACAATGTTAATTTCTGATTTTGCATTCAAGAGACCAAAACATGATCACCTTTCAGTTGGATTCCACATGCAAAATGCAAAATTGTATTTTAGACTTATTTTAATTTCTTTTTAATTGGTCTCTTGATGTGTTTTTGGACCCATAAGATTATCTTATTACGCACAAATCGCTATGGCGATTGAATAAGTGGGACGCAGGAAACAGAGCGGCCCAGCTGGGGAGAGATTGAACGGGTGGGAGGAGACGGTGCACAGAAAAGGAGGGCATCTTAAAAGCTACTTGAGATGTGAAAAATACATTTTATATATCAGAATCAGATGCAAATGAATGGCAAGGCAAACATTCACTTCTTTGACAATATTCTCTCATCACAACGTCAAACTTAATGATCTCTTCGTATTTTGAAGGGCTTGCTGAATGCTGCAGGGTTTGTAAAGCAGATTATGAAGTTCAGGTTGGCTCAAAACTTGGCTCAATACTTATCTTTTTTATCTTTAAGAAACCTCCCAAGCTTTGACTCTAAAAAAACGGAATGTTCTTATTTCCTTATGAAAAAGTCATATAATACATCGCTTTCAAAGATGTAGTCTGTTGGCCTATGGTGAGCTTTAACACTCATGTTTTGACCAAAAAGAAAGAAAGCTACTGCAATAAATGTAATATATACTGCCTGATTTACTGCCTTTTGCACATCTGATAATTGAAAAGTACACTTAAATATGTAGTTTTTAAGAATGACATTCTGATCCACAAATAACAGGAAAAAGATAAGAATACTAAATGAGCATGAACCGTAATTTTGTATTGAAGTCTAGAAGATCAAAACGATGAAACTAGCTTATGAAGATCGCATACCAAATATGGAGATCCCAAAGAGAATAATCTAATATTATTACATTTAACCATATTACAGCCAGAAATGTTTGTCTCATGAAATCGGTTTTGAAAAATAATTCAACCCCATTTATACCCACTTGAATATAGTTTCACGAGGCTTGTGTGTATGTGACCTCACTGCGTAATTACTCTCATTTCAGGTTCAATGCCTGGTGCTTGTTGACATGCACGCTCACCAGTGCCCGCGCACACAGATGGCATCATCAGAAAAAAAAGATCAAAGACTACTCAAATCCCATTCGTTCCACTCCGAATGGGATCCGCATGCTTTGAGAGTGAGAGAGTGAGAGACAGATTTGGTTACATGCCGAAACAGAAAAACGGAATTCTGGATCAGGAAGTCCCAGATGGTGGCGGCAGATATGTGCACCAGCACCTCCGAAAAGAGGGCAGACTATGCAGAGAACATGGGACTCGCTCTGTGTTCTTCCTCTTCAGAGAGAAATGTTCTTGCTAGAAGGTTGCTCTTTCACATCTCTTGTGATATAACTGAGCTAAGAGATGTGCTAAACACATCACACATTTTTTTAAAATAGAAAATGGCAATTGCTTTTGTAGTACTAAACAATAGCACTTCAGCAAAACCCTTTTTCCCTCATTTTGTTTCATTGCTATCTATTAGAAACATTGAGATAATAAAGAGATCTCATTTGTGATTACGGGTCTCTCTTTCTCTTTTACATTATCTTTCTCCTTTTTAATTTACCCTTCTCCAATCCTCTTTCTATCTCTTGTTTGCATTTTAACGTTGTCTTGCTTTCATCGTTAAAAATCGAGACTTCTATCTTTCTCTGTCTTTTTTATAGCCTCAGTCTTACATTTTTAAAACATTAATGCTTGCTCAAATTTTTCCATTAATTACCAGTGTCTCATTTCCATGGCGTTTTCAGAACACCTGATGTCAAATGAACAAATGTCACTAGTAGAAACACAGAAAGTGAAAATCTGTAAAATGTTAACCCCCGACTGTGTGGATCTTTTTCTATTCATAGGTGTGAGCGCATAGCCGGCATACCCTTCATTAGTAACATTCATATTGCTCTGAGTCCCGATGCACTGTGGTGCTACAGGAGAGATGAGGATAAAGTGATTGTCTCGTATAAAATGAACAGGCGGCTGGTGAGCAGAGTCACACATCACCTGCATTGTCAGATATTCACGTCTTCTACGCCACTGATTTGAATCCACGGCGTAGCTTGTTTACAAGCCATCCAGGGCACTGCTAGCGCAAGCCAGGGCACAAGCAAGTGCACCTCATGTCAGCTTGAGTGTCACTCTTGCTGCATCTACACTAATCACAAGCAGCCACAACTTTTCTTTGCACACACAAGACAAAAATACGTTTTAGATGGTCTGTCATGTTTGTGTGAGCAACTAGTGAGTGTATGTTAACAAAGAACTGGCATGGGAATCATTGAGAATTTTTTTGATTACGATATTGGTTGCTTACACTTAAACTGAAGTTAAAGGGACAGTTCACCCAAAAAATGAAAATGTGGTCTTCGTCTACTCAAGTTGTTCCAAATCTGTATGAATGTCTTTGATCTGATGAACACACAAAAAAAAGATATTTGGAAGGTTACCAAACAGTTCTTGGCCTCCATTGACTACTTAGTAGGAAATTGCTTTACACATTTCTTTGTTCTGTTGAACACAAACGAAGATCTTTCCATCCTTGGAAGATTCTTCCAAAAATCTTTGTGTTCATCAGAACAAAGAAATGAAAACTGATTTGGAAACAACTTGAGGGTGATTCAATGATAACAGAATTGACATTTTTGGATGAAGTGTCCGTTTAAGTTTGCATCACGCTATACCTGTTCCCACCCATTTTAGACACGTTTTATATATCATAAGCATGAATTTAATGATACACATTAGGAAGCAAATTACTCTTGAGTTTTGTGGTGTGTTTAATGATACACATTAAAAAATAAATTTGTGCGTGTGTAAACATGCAACAAAACTGTTTCTAATGTGTATCATTAACTTCACATATGAGTCTGTAGTTACACTTACAGCATTCAGGTCTCATGAGTCATAAATCATTCGGTTTCTGCTGTTTTATTTTATTTTTAAGAGAACCTGTTTCTCGATTCCCAAGCTTAATCAAAAATGATATGCAGAATGTGTAAAACAAGGCATCAGACCTAAACCAAGTAATTAATTTTCTGAAGTATGTTGACAAAGCGGTCTGGAAGAAGAAGAATTAAAAGAAGGGGGGGGGGGATGGAAACCTGTGTTATAATTGGTAGTTTTGTTTGCGCATTAATAAAAGACTGGGGAAATGAATGTTATACATTATTTCCTTTTGAGCCAAAAGACATATCTGAGGAGGAAATGAAATGGATGGAGTGTGAAATCCACAATGTGGTGCGACTTGCCTGATGCAAATGAAATGTCAACACACAGAGAAGGTAGTTAATGAGATTTCCAATGCATTGCATCTGAGGTGTGAAAACACAGAATAAACCTCGCCATTAAAACAATATACCACAAATAGAGACAGTGGCGATCTTTCCCTTTCTCCTTTTGGTTGAATTTTTTTTATTCTCAATCTTTCCTTTTCTTCTCTCTTTAACCTTAAAACAGGCCCACAATCCAAGGTGAAACAAAAGCCTCTGCCTTCTCTGAGAGATAAAATGCGTTAAATATCACACCATCATTCAAAGCATGGCAGGGTATAAAGCCCAGCATATATGAGTGCCTGCTGTTTATGTTGTTTCAGAATGAATGATTGTTCCACAAGATACCCTCCATTCAGGGGACTTAAAGTCTGCCGTCCTGCCGCAGAAAGCTCCTCATGCATTTACCACTGACCTATATTTTAATTATTCACGCTGATTGGCAACCATTAACAGTGAGAAATGAGAATGAGAAATTGTATTTAACATCTTTATCTGTGTGCATCCATGTTGCCTGGTTTTAAGCATGCTCAGCAGTGTATATATATATAGCTATAATGAGCTGTGCCAATTGATGAGTGATTTCAGATTGAATCATATATGGCATGGTGACACATGCTTGAGGTCTAAAAAAGAAACCCCTGGGATACGTTGAACATCATCTGTACTTCAAATGCTTTAAAACAAATGAACATTATTACCAGATCTAACATGTGCTATAGTATATGGAGTGCATAAATGATCATAAAAGTTTTCCTTGAAACAAAAAGCCTATAATGATTTAAATCAAGCAATCTTCAATTTTATGATTCAAACAGAGTTATGGATGGCAGACATGAAGGGACCATTTCAGCAAAAATATTATTCTTTACTGAACACAAAATAAGATATTTTGAAGAATGTTACACAAAACCAATAGAATGCGTTCCACAAAAGAAAGTAGTAACTAAAACTATTGTGTCGTGCATATAAAGCACGTAAATTTGGGATAGAAAATTGCTTAAATGTAGTATAACAAATAATAGAAAACAAGACTAATAAACAGACACAGAAAATAAAGACTTTTCCTAACACGTATAAAGCTTAGCAATATAATATATGACAGCAATCCATTTCACCTCTTAAATAGAAAGTAATAAAGCTGAATTGGTGAAAGAGGCAGAGCAGGCACAGGTACCTCGCGGGACTGCTTTGCACGACTGTTTCGTTTATGTCCTGGGGTTGTGCAATCTGTTTGTCTGTTTAATATATCAATTAAAAATCTGTGTTTTTCTGGCCAGCAGCAATTCACCAAATCTGCATACATAATACGAGCCCTGCGGCGATCGCGAGCACACCAGCATGAGTATAAGACCTTCTACAGCAATCTGAACACTGTGCCATCAATTATTCAGCCTTACAAAGTAAGGCCGTTTACCTCTGTATCCGTCCTACTGCTACACCAATATTTGGAAAGCTTGAAAATAAGTATGTGCAGGCGGACGGAAGAGGACAGAAATGCATTATTAATCACGAATGTGTCACAAGGCAAGTTGACTGTCACTAACAGGCAGGAAGATTGTTTTGTGACTGATTGTGTGGATTTCTGAGGATCTCTCCTTTTCTCTGAATGACGGGTCCTTTCGCCCACACGCTGCTCCCGTTTGGATCTTGGGCAGCTGGGTGGGCCTGAGGGTCACTGTGAAGGTCACTGATGACCACTGACCGTCGGCACTCAGAGCCAGAGAGAGAACGAGGATGTTTACAGAATTTACAGCTTCCCCATGGACACTGAAAGTACGTCAGTGGTCTAATACAGACTCTCAGGTGTGTGTGTGAAGGTCACATTAACAAGCCTTCTCTCTCGGTCTGGGCAAAAACACTCGCCAGTTTCCTGATCTATCATTCCATCACATAATAAGAGGTGCTGTTCAGTCCAAACAATATTTTAAGCGAGGCCCACACCCAGCTGGCTCTCATGTAGCTCTTTCTTAATCTCTCTTAAACTTCAAATTTCACACTGAGAAAACTGCAAGCAGGCCTGCTGGGCACTATTGTCACCATATATTACCTTTCTGCTCGCTTGAGGACATTCAGACATTGTTGTGTATGTGTATGCGTGTGGGCGGTGAGATGTTTCCTACCTGCAGCTGACAGTGTTTTATACTGTCTCATATGAACATCGCAAGCCTATGCAACAAAAGTTGAACCCGAGCAAGGTTGCAGCGTTAGGGGGGTGGGTGTCCTAGTTTCTAATAAGACGTGTGGTTTTTCATCCCAAAGAACCTGAGAAATACTCTCCTTTGGGAAAACAGCATCCCCAAGGTGAGGAAACAATGTGGTCCCCTGTGAGATGTGCACACGCACACAAACTCCTAGACCCCTGATTTTGCTGTGCTACAACTAGCAGCAAGAGACGTTTGCATGTTCATGATGATAGATGAAGAGCCGCCTTGTCAATCACAGAGTCATTCTCACAACTTAAAATGTCAAAATGCCTCCCAAAGGACTACGGACAGGATGATCACAGCAAAATAATCACCACAACAGATTGCTCAGGTGCATAAATCTTGCGCATGTAACTCATTTAAACAGATCTAGGTGTGCGTGCAAGTGTATATGTAGTCCAGTGTAGCGAGGTGTAACTTTATAACTCATAACTTTTAATTATGAGTAGGTTGACAAGTTTCATAGTAGTTCAACGACACTGTGGCTACACTTTGGGAAACTGATAGAATTGTGCAGAAAACACTATTTTGATTAATTAATTTACATTTAAATGCAATCAATTAAACAAGAAAACACCTTCATTTGTATAAGTAAAAACAGGGAAAGAGAGTACTTTTACACTAAATGTCTTACAGCAGTTCAAACTACTACATCTTTTAGAAACATCAGCTCTGGATCATCATACAAAAATGTTAAATATAGTAATCTTCATTATCACATGTAGATTTAGCCTATGCATTTGGCAGATGCCTTTCTCCAAAGCGACTTCCATTGCATGATACTATACATTTGTATCTGAGTTTGTGCAATCCCTCGGATCGAACCCACGATTTGCTGGCGCCATGCTCTAACCACTAAGCTACAGGGAAGCCTAATCTAATCTAAAATATATGTCCGCTTCCTTTCAGTAACACTTTATTTTACGGTATTTAATGTAGTATTTACTATAAATTGTGCATTAATACATAAAACTAACCCCAAACCACACCCTAATCCTAACCCAAACTCTATAGTAAATACATGCAGTTAAATATTAAAAGATTAATTAACATTACAATGCCTATTTTTTCATAAAATATTGCAGCGTTTATTTGTAAATAGTTTATCAATGTGGGTCATTGCTTTTTAAAAATCTTTAGTAAAAATTTTAAAAAGCACTTACGTCCTGACTATCCATCTTAAATGACGTATGTTAGACGGCTTGGCCAGAGTATCCGTTAACTCCTCCCCTTCAACGGTCAGTCTGTTTTTATACATCCAATCAAATCGCAGAGAAAGACGAAAGTTACGCACTGTATTTTTCTCATCCGAAATACTATCATGCAATACTAAACAATGTTTTGTCATTCATTGGAAAACGTGGTGATGAACTGTGCTGCTCTCACTAAGAATAAGCACAGCCACATTTACTTTCTAACACTTGGTCTGGTTGAGCAGGTTTGTCTGCTTTTATATGCATTTATGTTTGTGCATGTAAATGCATGTGTTAACTATCAGGTTTTGCTCCCTGCTGGGAGATGTTTACAGTCTGAAAACATCCCAGATGTAGCCAATAATTTTCTTCTAAACAGCCTAGCAGCAGTGCAAAAATAACGTAGCAATCTGACAAGTTTTACAAAATTGCACATCGTTGTGACACCTTTTTCAGTTTTAAATTGTTTAGTCTTTTCCATGTGAATAACCAAATTATATTTGAAGGCATTGTTTTAGCCAACCTATAGAGGAGAAAAATCACGAATAAGATATTTTTCATATCTGAGTTGTTTTTACTAGTCCACAATGACAATAAATGGTAAGAAAATGAAGAGGTAATGTCTCAAACTCTGCCATGCCATGATGCAATATCTTCAAGTGAAGATAGACTTCAATGTATCATCATAATCTTTCAAATAACTGTGCCTTACATACTTATATTATTTTACGTATTGTAGGTATGAACAATTGTATCATTTGTGTTTCTAATCATTTTCATATTGGAATTTTAGAAGAAACATCCAAGACAAAGTTAATATAAAAAAACATTGCTGAGGACTACATCAGGTCTCTTGAGCAATGAAATATTCCTAGGGCAGATTTCATCATCAATGCTCAGGGACTACAATGAACAAAAGTTTTAGCTTATTGATGAACAGAACCTCATCATCATTCTGTTAATTCTGTTCCTTCCTTGGAAAAGATCTTGATCTTCATATTGTTCAGAATACTCTTTCTCTCTCTCACACACACACACACACACACACACACGCACACACACACACACACACACAGTCCCTCTCTCATGTTGGTGTGAGGTAAATAGGAAAAAGGCCATAAACAGGTGTTTGCTCATTCCAGCGCCATCTATTTTTATATCATCATGAAGATTTCAAATAAATCTTTAATATTTAATCTACATTTGGATGGTCCTGAGATAGACCATCTGTCTCCCCTTCACTGCTACTCCCATTTGGGAATGCACACACACACTCCCAAGTTTCCAAGTGTAGCCCCAACTGATACAAACAAGAAACACAAACTCCTTCCAGAAGAAAACACACCAACTGTGCTGCCAACTTCTCTCACAGACGCACGCACACAAGTGAATAGACACGGGTAACAGAGAGCACAAATGTACGGTTGTTTTATGAGGCTGCGTCCGTGGAGGTATTCTTCAATATTTAATTTAAACCCAAATTGTGGTCTGTTTTGTGCTTGGTGGTCGTTTACCCCCATCAAGGTCGGTCTGTTGAGGACGACACATTTAATCACTCTGTGATGTATGAGAGTACCGCCTGGTGTTACTACACCTGAGTGTGTTACATAAATCCTTATTAGCAGCTTATGAAATAACCATGCGCCATATGTTTATCTTCACATTTCTGTGGCCTGAATGTGATGAAGCTGAAGTTATGAAAATATGATAGGCTTTTCCTTTCACTTTATGGCAGTATGTTGGCTGTAGGAATAGCAGCAGGGAGACACACATGTGTCTCTACTAGAAGAATCATGTCACACAGTTCGATTTATTAAGAAGTCTGTGAGTATGAACTCAGACGTTTCTCATTGGTCTCATTTGTTATAAATCCGTAAATAATATGAGCAATAAGATGTTGGGTTGTTTAGATTTTTACTTCATCAAGCAATAGCTCTATTTTGAGATCTGAACATCTAAAGAAATTGTGATGGACAGCTGGGGGTCAACTGGCTTTTAACTACAAATATGGTTGTAAGTAACAAAGCATTACTAAATGAGAGCGGAAAAAATGTCTTCCTTTTCTCAATAATTAAAACCTCTGTTAGGAGTTCCACATGGAACTGTCCTATTTACAAACATACACAAGCTCTCTCGTTTCTGTTTGTGTGTCAGCACAAATCTGCATCATTCCACTTAAAAAGCCGTTTACGGTCCCCCTAAGTGATTTGTCGACCCTTTCAAACCGAGCTTGGTCAACAACAGGGAAAGCCACGTACCCATAACTCGACGTGAAATGCCATCTGCCCACTCTCTCTTTTCTGTTCCATATCTTTTCCTCCTCTCTCTCTCTTTCAGATGTGGCGTGCATCCTCGGCAGCACATGTCGATCTGCGTATGGTCATTCAAGTTAAAAGAGACTTCTTTGTGCACGTCTTCATATCCTGCCAGTCCGTCACCTCGGGAAGAAAAGCTGCATCCCCACGGACCAGAACGCTGCATTATTGAACAAGGGATGCTGGGGGAAGCAGAATTTTTAATGAAAGATATACTGGGAAAGGAAATGGAACAAACTATGTTTATGAGAGGGAGAATATCTGTAATTAAACATGATGCACCAGTGACTCAGTGAGATGCATTATGGGGCAAAGAGTTGGACGTTTGAGGCGTCTATGACTGCCACTCACACTTCACCAAGATTGCACGGTATCATCGCATGAATCATCACTCATAAACGCGAAATGTCATTTGTTCATTTCATCAAAGTGAATCTGATTTGCAGAAAACAGCTAAGATCTCTCTCTGTTTACCTCTTAAACCAGCATCTCATGACAATTCATAACTATTTCATGACGTGTATAACTCGTATTAATCTCAAATAATACAGCTGAGTGCAATCTAGTTTTTGCTTCAGTGATGTTAAGTTAAATGGGTTGAGTGAAGGATGGGCTTTCTATTTTTCTAAGAATTGTATACCTTTCTACAATACAAATTCATAGTCACCTTCTTAGGATTTCCCATTAGATCAGGTTGCATAAACTCTTGTTCTTTTAAACACAAACCAAATACATGCGGTAATCCCATCCTTTGAGCATTCCCTCTCAGAGACTAACAAAACAGTTTGCCTCTTGTAGCTTGATGTGTCTGCTGATAATCTCATGAGGCTGCAGATCTCTCTCTCGCTATAAACAAGTATATAGGCAAATAAACAGCGATAATGTTGTTTCACAGCAGTCTCGCTACTCTCTATGGTTACCAAATAGGAGACCACATGAAAAAAATCAAGGCTGAGTGCCCTGCAGTTTGCGAATTTGCTTCCACTTAATTTGGCCAAATTGTTTTCCCCTTGAAAGGTCAGAGAAAGGTCACTGAGGGGAAGTGCACGGCCGTGCCAAAAAGCTCATCATTTTTAGATTTCAGCAGTGTTGTGAACGGCGATAATTCAAGTTTTCAAACAGCTCATAAACAGCATTTATATGCATATGACAATCAACAGAGTGAATGATGAATTGTTTTATTATTTTAAGTAATTGTTGTTTACTGTATTTCATTCCTGAATGCTCTTATTTTAAACTCACGGTACTGTTGTAAAAAAGTTGTAGTGAGAACTAGATACAGATGTAAATAGCACTGTCAAGAAAGTGCAGCTATTTGCATCCCACTAGTCTGGTGGAGACAGACAAAGCTATGACAAAATGCAAGTTTGACATCCCACTGACCTGGAGGGTAGTGCTTGTGTTTCAACATCTTCCACTGTGACGTTTACGTGCAGGTAACCCAAGTTCGAATCCGGCTTGTGACAATTTCAGATTTCACCCTCCCACTACTCTCACTGTAGTTTTCTCTGTCTCTTGTCATTGCATGCATATGTATGAATATGAATAAAAAGGCTATATATATCACGCGCATGTATATATGTACGTGTATACTGACAAAAACGAGATTGAGTTTCTGCTTTAAAAAGGGAATAGTCCCCATTTAACCAAGTGTGTCATGTACCTACTGATATAATCGGATATACTGATATAATAATATATGTCTATAATCTTGTTTAATGTAAATTAAAATCAATGACAAAATCTAACAAATGCACTCTGTTATCCATCTTAAGCTCTCATCCATGCCACCTGAAGATCAAAGGTCAGACATGATGAATTATCATTTCCTACTCGAGATCAAGAGAAGGATACAATTAATGACTCCCCTCTCACAGACCCTCTCATCCCTTCTGATGATTTTGTCTTTTTGCTCTCTCTCTCTCTCTCTCTCTCTCTATTAAGCCCGCACCAAACACTTTGATTAGTTTAAAAACAGAAACCACACTTGAGCAAATTGTGACGAGAGTGTTTTGAATAATACACAAATCAAGCAAATCCTTTTACCTGCCAGGTCTGCTATTTAACCAACAGGGCTTGATTCTTGACCTCTCTTAGTTATCTAATATGATCAGGAAACACTAAACACACATAAAGATGCTCTAAAAGGAGAAAGGAATAATTTAACCCAAATTGGACATTCTGATTGACTCACTTTCAAGATTTTAAAATGAATGTGGACTGAAGCTTATAAACCTTTTAAAATCTTTGTGCCTAAACAAATGGTTGTGCTCCCACTAAAATGTCTAATTTGTGTACCAGCTGATTTGGCTTTTTCACAATAACCGTAAGTGTCGGGCTATCCACCCGGTTGGCACACACCGATGACATCACAAATGTAATTAACATGACCTAGACCCTGAAACAGGACAATTACCCCCAAACCAGGCCCATCAGTCTCCAGATCACCTTCACACTACAGGCGTTCACCCAATTATACAATGACTTTCTCTCTGTCTTGTGTTCTAACTCTCTTTATCCATGTCTGATGTGCACTTTACTGTGATGAGTATGGGTTAACAGTTTCTGAGCGCCGTTTCTCTAGCATTAGCATAGTCATCACGGATAACCTTCTGTCACTGACACAAACAACACACACAGCGTGTCCCAAACATACACCTTCACAGAAATCAAGCTCAATATAAGTTGCACAGTCTTCGTGCAGTGATGAAATATTCAACTGAGTCTCACTGATTTCAGTTTCATCAAGAAAAAAGATTCTGAGCAGGAGTGTGTGTGCGTGCATGTGTATGTGGCCTTGTTTTTATATCCCGGTGGGGACCTAAACCTGACCACATGGGGACAAATTGAAGTCCCCAAGGGCAAAAAGGCTTATAAATTGTACAGAACAATATTTTTAGAAAATCTAATAATGCAAAAGGTTTCTATGATCTTTAGGTTATACAGTTTGTACAGTATAAAAACCATTACGCCTACGGACTGTCCCCACGGAGATAATAAACAAGACATGTGTGTGTGTGTGTGTGTGTGTGTGTGTGTGTTTCAGAAGGTTGTCCCAGGATTTATAAAGATACAAAATATCACAGTGTTAGACCTTTGGCTAAATGGAAAAGGTTTTGGGTTATTTTGGCCCCAGAAAGATGGGGGTTGATCTGAGCTCGGAAGAACGAACGAGCTCGGAGCCCTCTCCCCTGACAGCACACCAAAAACGCTTACCCTCAAACCTACACCATTATCTGCATATGTGAACTTGTGAACTGTAAAACAAAATAGAATATAGAGTTCTGCTCATGCAGATCCAGTTTACTTCACAAAGTGCCTTAAACTAACTCTAAATACCTGTCAAAGATTGATGCCCATAACCTGGCAAACATGCCCATATCCTGGCAAACTTTGGTAAATCCTGTCATTATTAAATCTGCCAAAGCAAGACGGTTTTTTCAAGCGGTACCTTTTTGTAAACACAGTCTCTTGTTGTTCCAGAACAATGTGGTGCTCAAGGTAGGTGAAAAAACATCCATTTTATACCTGCGATGTGGGCTGCACACGAAGAAGTACCACATGTATAACCAGGAAATGCCATCTTCCTATCCGCATCTGCCATGTTTCTTGTCCCCCCGAGGTTGATTGTTTTTTAAGAGGAGTTTTGAGGATGATAATTTTTTAAAAGAGATAAATATTTATATTCTTTTTTAATGGATTTTGGTTTCACAGTGTGATTTTTACAGCGTTTACTTTCTTTCTGTTCTTCTTTTTGTTACCTTTTCTTTTGTTTGTTTGTTTATGTAATAAATGTGGAATGATGTAGCTACAATTTACTACAGATTGTGGAGGATGAATGTTAATTTTGGCTTTATGTTGTTAATCATATCACTGATTTCACAATTGCGAAAACCACATCGATTTAATAACCATTTGAAGAGGAATTTCTTTAATAAAACCTTCCCAGACATAACAATTAAGTCCAGTATGTATTTTCTTTGAAGCTTTAACCATTTGTGTTACACAACATAGATACAGATCTAAATATGAACTGTTAATATATTAAATATTTGAATATATATTTGAAAATACACAGAATAGTACACTGATAATATATTACAATACATTGAATAATACATAAGGAATTGTGACTTTTCATATATTGAAAAATATGAGCACTTGGTTTCAATATATGGAAATGTATTATTTTTTTATATATTGCATTATACAGTATTTTCCAGTAAACTTCCATTTATTTTAGTTTAGAAAGGGACGCATGTGTAGCACATGCTCAAATGTACAAAAACACAATTAGCATAATCCACAAAGGCAATCACGTAGCAACTTTTTCTAAAAAATGTTTAGCATGTTCCATTCATATTGTATTCATTCATGTATATTTGGAGTTTGTGGCAGCTCAAATGTTTCAATTTTTTTTTGCAACATTGAAGCTATTAAAAAGGATCAGGAAACGTTACAAAGTTTAAACCTGAATCTTCAATGTTCAGTAGTTTTTGAAGCTATAGGTGTCTGAGAACAGCGTCACAAAGTTAAAGGGACAGTTTACCCAAAATTAAATTCTGCCATCATTGAATCACTCTCGAGTTCAAATCTGATGAACACAGAGAAAGATATTTGGAATAATGCTTGTAACCAAACAGTAGGCCACCAGTGACAACCATAGTAGGAAAACTGACAATGGTAGTCAAAAGGGCCTCAGAAATGTAAGCTTCTGTGCAAGTTCTACCTTGCATCACTAATTTAATCACTGGCTAGCCTTACATCCCTCAGCACATAGTACACAGTAAAAGGTTCAAACTCACCCTCGCTGTCGTTCACAGAAACTAACGCCAGAGTTGCTTTCCTACATACTTCAAAACATCTTTCGATTTCAGCAGAACAAAGAAATGTATAAATCCATTTTCTACTATTCAGGGAATGGTGGATGAACTGTCTCTTTAAGAGATAACTTAGTCCATATATTGATGTTACATTTTCTTTTTTTTCGTTCAATTTTGTTTAGCACTGTTGGTTGCAAGTCAAGAAAACATAAATCAATATTCTCCAAGGAGCTTTAAGTTTGTCTATAATCTTAACACGATGCATCTCACATGTGTTCACTGCGGCTCACTAATCATCGCGTGCCGAGTGGCACATACAGTCAATATCAGTGCTGCCTGCATGTGTGTATGAGTGGCATCAAACTCAGTGCTACTAATGTGCCCTCAGGAGATCATTTTTCTTTGTGCGTTTGATATGTATGGAGAAGCAGTTCAGTCGATTTTTACAGAGCGGAGTTAATATAAATCTCATTTGATATAACAACAAAACATTTGTAACTGTTATAACTCTAATCCAAGCCTTTGCGTTTTTTCCTTTGGTCCCAGGGTGACCAACACTCAATAACACTTATGTACACTTAAAAATAGTTTTGCCAAAGCCGTACCATCAGTATAAGAATCCAATGCAGCATGAATAACAACTTTCTCTATTTTTACGAATTTACGAATGTATTTTTACAGCTTGCAAGAATGTGATAGCAGTATATCTTCCAGATGCTCGTGTAAAATAAGAATCACCCAGCCTTTGTTAAAATCAAAAAGCTGTTTGTTTGTTCCACTGTATTTGTAACGGAAAACTTAGATATCTCTCACACGCAGACCTCTCCTAACATGACACACACAAGGTGCCATTACACCAATATCTGTAGAGACATTACAGGTTCACAGCTACCAGGCATCGCTTTGTGAAAACCATTTCAAGTTGCGAAATTGCAATAAAACAATTATATACAACTTTAATTGCACTATAAGATTTGATGATTTAATGTGTTTTGTTAACATGCCACAGTTATCTATTGATACGATTTCACAAATGTTCTTTTTCCTATAGTGTTCTGCTGTCGCAGTTTACAATTGATGACTTATTTGTGCTGAATTCTCATCAGCTTGTTATCGCGTATGCAAAAAAGTAAACTATTTCCACAAATGAAACAGAGCAGCTAAATTTGGCCTCAACACTGTCTCTTGTTGTTTCTTTGGTTTCCCAATCCATCTTGTTTATCTCGTTCCTCCCATTTCCCCACCATCTAGCTCTCTTTGTTTATCACTGTGAAACTCAAGTCAAGAGGCTCTGATATAACCAAACAATTAGTTTGGGAGAATGTCATTTGGCCAGCATCGACTCTAATGCAACTATCAGAAGAAACGCAAATTAGCCTTTCGCTCCAGCCTTATATCGCGGACAGCGCATCAAACTCTCTCTCCTTTCAGACCTTGCTATATGCTGGCTCTTACAGCGTTTCTTTTTTTTACACCCATGGCTTGGGAATGAAATTCTCTTTGCCTGGCAGAGAGCTGCAGTTAGTCTGACAGTAACACAATGACTCTTCATTCACATCATCAAGCACTGACTCCCATCCTCGCAACAGAGTCATGTAGAGAGAGGGGGAGAGAGAGATGATTGGGTGGGTAATGGGAGATTGGAGCATTTTTCTGTGGTCTGTAATGACCCGTTGTTTGTGGTTGTGGAGATGAGTTCACCTCATGGTGACAGAGTGTCTTATTGCAACACACTTCGCCGTGTGTGTTCCACAGTGGCGCTCTGTATTTTTTCTGGTATGCTTTAAACCTTAACAGCCTTGTTGTTCGCAGCTGTTTTTTATAAACTGTTAAAAATTCTGTCATTTCTCGTTAAATTTCAGACCTTTAGCATTGACTGTCTTTCAGTGCTAAAACTTTTTAATGTTTTCATTTCTTTCATCCAATTAAAACGGATGGGTACAAGGACAAGGTACAAGGACAAACCAACTCAACATCCCTGAATTTCATGTGAGCTTCTTTGAAAAGCACGCAAGGAAACGCAAGGTATACCCTTTCCCTCAATCTTCCCTACCCCCATTCTTCTGAACGTCCTCATGCTAGAAATGAATCTCCATAGGCACCAACTGCTTTAAGTGGCTTGCATTGAATGCATCCCATTTAAGGGTTAATTCAAGTTCCTCTTTCTATTCTCTTCCTGATGGAAAATGATAGATTTTACATGCTGAAAGCAAGGGATGGGGAATTGGAATCTAAACCGATGAGATTTGTATTCTTTCTCCATCAGAAGAGTTTGCTGTGGAGAGTGGGACCAGCATCTTGATGACGGCTATCAGCAGATCTCAACAGCCTGCGCACCGCTGGACACGGCTCACGACAAGTCCTGGCCCTGCAAATCAACAACACAATCCTCGTGTCACTTAAAGGCTCCTGAAAGGTCAAACTGCAGACTTGGAATTTGGGAATTAGAAAAATGTATTAGATTGACATCATTGAAGTTACTTTTGCTTTTGGCTTTATTTGTAATAAAACAATTGTGATGGCTTCAGCTCAAGATGACTGCAGTCAGTTCACACAGCTGTTTATATCTTGCTTCATGCTTGATATTAATAATGGCCCACCCAGATCTTTATTCAAAGCTGAAAAACATGTTAAGGTACAAACCAATCAATTTTGCAACATTGTGCAACAGTGAAATCTCTCCTATATTTTATTACATACAGATCTGTTATTAAAATGTCTACACTCTTTAGTGTTTATGTAACATATGCTGTATTAATAGCAGGCCAGTTTTATTTGATTCTTCAAATACTTTGCAGTATGCGAAGTATTTTGCGGTATTTTATGTGTTATAAAATCTACAAATAGAATATGCTGGTAATTTCAATACAGGTTTTTTTTAAATAAATCAAAACTAGTTTTACATGGATTCCCTCCCATTGTAACAGTGTTTTTGATAAGCAGCAAACCAAAAATAATGATTCGTTCATTTTTAGAATAAACATTGAACACAATATGCTTTTACAGTTTTTAAAGATTTGTCATTTTCAAAAAAATATTTAAAAATTGTTTTGTGGTGCTTATTTGCAGTGTAAACAGGATTAATGTCTGTGCTTGCCTGTCTTTCTCTTGTCAGGGTACAACTAGATAAAATTGTCAAATTTAAAGAATATTGACAAGAATATTGGCAAAAATATTTTTAGTTTTATGTTTTAATTTAAATATGTGGCGATACATGCACAAGCCTGTAATCTTTTTATGAATATATTTATAATTTAAATTGTAAATATGAGGTGATACATGATCCTATAATAATATTTATGAATATTTAAAAATATATTTGTAATATGTGAAGTGGTTGCATATCATTACGCTCTATACTTCATTGGTTCTACAGTAGTTCCTTCATGAATGTGTATGTTGCCTGAAACTATGTGCTGTGTGCATGCCAACCACATGTCTGTGCTTCTGTGAGTATGTGGCACTTTTCTCTTTGACATTCTGGAGTTGACAGTGTGATTTGTGCTGCACCTTGGGGCTTCACTCAGAACACAAAGGCTGTGTCTCTCATTGCTTTTTCCAGCAGGCACTGGCAAGGTCAGCCGTCCTCCTTAATGCATGTCCAACAAAAGAGCCAATTTAGGAGCCATCAGGCCCCGACCGGCCCCCAGGCTTGTACTGCTTAACCGTTATGAATCCCGTCAACTCTGTAATGGGAATGAGCCTCCGATTAAAACGTTGCTTTTCTTCATCTGGGCAGCAACAAGAGACCCCTGACACACAAAGAGAAAGAAAGAGAGAAGAACACTCGCCCAGGCACGCACAACAAACCAAAGACTCCCAGACAAGTACTCAGGGCATAAAAAATTGGTCACTGGCTGATCTCCAGATAAAGAAGCACATTTCGAAATGAAAATTTGATTCTGCAAACAGAATTTGAGTTGCACACGCACTCTCACACATGCGCTTCGTGGGCCAATTGCCAGCATGGCAACCTACTGACTGAGCAGTGATGGAAATCTGCAGCCCACACTCTTAAGCTTAACAGACGTACTCATTCAAACCAGCAAGAGCTTATTGACTGCCTCACCATAGAAACTGTCACCTGACATTTCAGTAAGCTGCTGTCCGACACAAAAGTATTGTGTCACCTGTCATATACAGCAATGTGCCAGAGTGGCACGTCTTTCACAAAGTAAATATTTCGTTTTAAATTTCATATGCATTGCTTTGCAAAGTATCTCTACTTTCATTTCCCTTGTCCAGTCAAATATCAAATAGGCAATGCTTGGACTTTCATGTTTTGTCATGTCTGGAGGGATGATGAAAAGCGTAAAACTCTGGACTAACTCATGGGGTTGAAGCTGTCAGGTTAGTTACTCAGATGTCCACTGCAGGCCTGGAAAGTTGAATTAAAGGTGCCGGAATGAAAAGTGACATCGTGTGATGAAGTTGTTGGTAATAAATCCGACCACATCATTCACGCGGCTCACCGACTTAACTCGCAGGAATATCAATTTCTTTCTTATTAACTATAAATATTGATTTATAATGCACCATTTATCCGTCAGTCTACTTACCGTGATCCATTGGCTGTACGTTTTGGAGTTATTCGTGGGATTGGAGAGCATGCGTATGCATCCTTTCTGTATCTGAGACTAACAAGGGGTGTGAATATCCACTTCCACACAATTCTTGCCAACAGTTGACTTCACTAAAGATAGACCAAGGTCAAATACAAATGTTATTGAAATGAGAGGTGAGCTGAAGTCGGCCAGAGGTGTCCAGTGACTTTGCATGTGCATTTGACATTCAAAAGGGTGGTTAAACCACATCCGTGGAGTGTGTGGTTATGGGTTTAATGGCATTGGTAGGTTTCAAACGTAGTGCCAACACTGGGCATCAATGAATGATGGTCAAAAAGAGACAAACAGTCAGTCCAAAACAGCAACAAAATGCCATATATCCTGTTTGTTTTCTTTGAGTTTATGATAAACAGGGAAAAGGAAACCTTGAAAACCCCCTGTCGGCATGCTCTCCATCCGCATACAACACCCCTACCGTGTGTCAGTTCACACATGCATACAGAGGTGAGTCGGTTAGTGAACGAGACGACCCTGCCGCTGCCCGCCGAGCAAAACTCCCTCTCCTCCTCAACACCTGTCAGTCATTCTAATGGCTGTCACATGGCTCCCTACTGTCCAGTTCTCGCCTGTCATGAAGCTGTCATAAGCACATCTTTGGAATGATGGTGGGAATAAGAACCTGACCAGAGCAAATAGCAAAAGTTTCACCTGAGTGTGTCTTTTTATTTATTTATGCCTGTTGTAGAGTTATATATATTTTTATAAACTCCTTTTAGAGTTTGCTTGGAAAATCTGCTGTTGAAATCAGAATGAAGCTCAAATTTATTTTGAATGCACATATTATTAAATGTTGCATTTTTAGTTTATGTTTTTATCCCCACCAATGACAAATTGAGATTTTACATAAATCCGTATTTCCGCTATTATGCAGTAGGTTTAAATTTGATTTATATATCAGAATCCTTTTAGAAACTCTTTCAAAATATCCACAGTTATATTTAATCTAAATGGCCTTTGCCAGAGTATACAAACACAGAAACTATCAAAGGAATAAAGGCTTTTTGTGTGTTTGCTATCAATATCAATTAACAGTGGATCTGGAGGCCCTGGGGAGTTTTTTAGATCTCTCAAAATACTTCTCTTATATCCACTGTATGAAAAGCTAAACAGCCATCCACCCACCCATACATTTATAACCTTCCATGACCCCAACATAGAAAACCCATCAAAATACAAAGCAATCAGCGGTCCACATGATTAATCAAACATTGTATTTCCTCTTTTACAAGGGAAAGGCAAACAAAGTGTCAGAGATGCAGCGCATCACCTTTTAATTGACATTTATCCTCTGTCACCGCTAACAGGCACTTTTTTATATGCGGTTGGGTGCAGAGTGAAAGATAAATATTGACTTCCTGGCTGGATCTTTTCACACTGCCATGGGACAGAGTTTTAATAGCACATCTAGAAGTTGCAGAGTATTCTCACTATATAATCTTTGAGTGAAAGACTTCATTTGGACTGGACCTGTACACCCGTAAAACTGTGTTCGTCAGTCTGACTAAAGTAGCTTAGAGTCTCACAGGGCTGCTATCCCAGATGTGTTGACAGATGTGTGCGTGAGCATGTGTGTGTGTGTAATTGGAGCATAACCACCAAGCAGTTTAACTTCGGCCCCACCTGGACCCAACCTTCATTTAAAAAGCATCCCACTGGAGCTCCAGAGCAATCTGCAGAGAAATACCTTTAAAAATACTTTCACAATTAAAAAATAAAATATATGATGGGAGCGACTTTGCAAGACGAAATCCCTTGTACGGAGGTAATAATTTCTGACCTTATTAAATTAATTAACCGCATGTTTCCTATTATGGTGTGAGGTTAAAAAAACGAAGATTACAACGGCAACCCCTGAGACAAGTGCAGTGATGAGATGAGTGTAACGCGCGCACGCACACGCAAACCCCAGTGGCTTATTAAATTTGTGTCTCCTTCCTTGGACGGCACAGTAATTGTCATACATGTCATTAAATTCAGCCTGGTTTTTGCTACGCTTCACGGATACTTGCAAGCATGTGTGCACGCTACCACACACAGACACACAAACTGAGGATGTACACTGAAGGACACCCTCTGTATTTAGCCAATTGTTAGGTCAATGGAAAATATTTGTTCATTATTTTTTTTCCTTCTCTGTGTCAGGCTTGGAATCCTATTACAAAACGCAGAACTTCATCTTCCGCTGTCTTAGTATAGGAGAGGTCAAAGAGAAGCACATTAAGACATTGTTTCTGATAGATACGATGTATTTGACATTTGTACTTTCGTTTATGAACTGTGGGTTACCCAACGCTCAGTTAGCTCATTATAAACTAACCTACATGTCTTCTCATGCATGCATTTATATTAAATAAACTGAAACTGGATAAAGTCATGCCAGTTATATTTCAGTATTAAAGTTTGCACATTATTTCAGAACCCACAGATATAACAATAAAACTGTCGAAGTAGATGTAAATACTGACATTATAAAAACCATTCAGCCAAAAATACAACTGTGTTGTTTACTCCCCCTTGTATAACCCTATATGGTTCTCCCATCAATAAAACATAAATGACATTTAATTTTAAAAAGTTAAATATAATGAAATGGTGTATTATAAGTTGTTTATAATCGCTATTCAATTTCATTGAAGAAAAAAAACTGAAAATGAGAAAATTTATTTTGGTCTGAACCATCACTTTAAATCTGACATTCTCTGTACCATGAAATCATTTAGTGAAGCACACAGAATGACACGTGCAAATGAAAAAACAGTTCCTTTGTGACATCGGGGGTTTAATGATGGTTTGTGGTAAACAAAAGTCCACAGCTCTCTTCGCTCCTCATCAACACAGAGGAATTACAATTTCAGGTTAATTAAAAGAGTTAATCATGGCGAATACAACAATAATTAATTCTAAAAGTATATTTGAATTAATTATCGATTGAATTAATTAAGATGGGGGATAATTAAGCCTTGTGTGATAATATATGCTGTGTGTGAAAGGAAAGAGTCGACAAAGAGAGCAATTGCGTGCGTGTTGGCAGAGATGCAGACTGACGATATGACGCGTAACATCCTCTTCTGTGGTGACAAATAACACCGTGAGACGAATGAACGATGGGTGGGTGTGTGTGGGGAGTGGCGGTGGGGGGTCAAAATGGACTCAGGCAGCAAAACAGTGAGAGAGACAGAAAGAGAGTTCACTTAATTAGCCAAAACAATCTGCACCTCAATCCAGCCCTCAAAACACACCGAACACAAACTCACCTAATGGCTGCTTTGGATGACAAATGATGCGGCGAGAGCATTTCGGGTCTACATGGGATGAGCCACTGACAGATCAGAGGATTCATCCAGTAACGTTCCGTGCCCTGCAACAGCTGCTAAACAATCTCTCCCTTCCCGGGTTTTTTGTCTTCATTCATCCCTGTCACAATTTGGCTCTGAAAAACACCATTTCGGCCTTGCTCGCATACTGTCCTAAATACTTCGAGATCTTAAAAGCATTTCCCGCGGTTTGTATTTTAAAGAAGTAATTTTGAATGCCAGCTGCTACAGAGGTCTCATGGTCAACAAACAACGTAGAAAGAATAAAGAAAGATATGAAATTAAGAGTGAAAAGCCCTACAGAGTACAGTAAACACAAGTGTGAACCTGCCTTGCACGACACTCTTTAGCAGATGGAAATGACATGTAGAAGACTGCACAGGTGGTTGAAATAGGGTAATCGATGCAAAATGCATGTAGTGACAGGTGAATTTAGAATAAATTTGTGGTGTGTGCACAGAACCGGGGCATTTAAAAACATGTCGGAGATGCATGCAAATCATGGAAAGATCATTTAAAGGTTATGACACCCCTTTTCCTCTTGCCATCATCAGCCCTGTATAAAAGTAACTTGTGCATTACATTACAGTTAAAGAACATAAGACATTTAAAGAGACAGTTCAACCAAAAGTAAACATTTTTGTATTTAAACATCCTCAAATCTGTATAAATGTGGATATTTGATATTTGGAGGAATGCTTGTAACCAAACAGTTCTTGGCCACCATTGACTACCATTGACAGATGGAAAGTGCCCCAGAACTGTTTGCTTTCCTAGCTTCTTTCTGAATATATTTTGTGTTCAACAGAACAAAGAAATGTATAAAGCAATTTTCCTACTATGGTAGTCAATGATGGTTTGGTTACAAGCATTCTTCCAAATATTATTCTCTGTGTTCATCCTAAAAGAGACATTTATACAGCTTTAGAACAACTTGAGGGTAAGTAAATGATGACAGAATTTTTATTTTTGGGTGAACTGTTCCTTTAAAAACAACTTAACCGACATCAACTCGATACTTGAATTTTGAATGCATGTCTGTTCGGATCATAAATAACACTTATGCTGTTGCCATTTTTGAAACAGCTGAAGGAATTATTATATACAATAATGCCAAGCAGGGGTTACACAACGATTCTAATAAAAGTGTTCGATGTTACTCCAGCATGAACTTTTTTTGTCTCATATTCTAAAGAACAGAAGAATTGAAGTGAAAAAAAATCATTTTACTTACTAGATGAGACTATTGTAATCCGCAGGGGTACATTGATATTTGAATTACGTCGGAGCTCTCTGTAAGAATAAAGACATTCAAACGTATAATTCTAAAATGGGCCCCATGGGTTATAGAAAGGGGGTGGATAGTTGTCCTTTTGTGGTTTGAAGAGTTTTGCTCTTCAGTTATGTAATTGACCACACATTAAAGTGATTCATTGCCGCTTGCTTTGCTGAATTGGGTGTTTATTTCCGGAGGCTGGAGAAATAGATCCTACCTGCTGCTCTCATAGGGTGGAAACAGTAGCCTTTTACTGCTCTATAAGACTTGAGTGCATGAGCTTCCCTTTGCTCTGACTGTGCTAAAGGGAGGGTTATATGGCTAATTGGGTTTAAAATGTACTCAATTTGTGCTCTGATTGGACACCCTACAGGATCCATATATTTTTCTGTCTCTTCGTTTTATGTGTGTGAACAAGGGCACCGATGGGAAGGATGCAGGGAGCTGTATGCAAATCCTGTGTGGGGCAGAGTTTGTTGTACTGCCATTATAGACCAATTAGCAAAATGTAAACACTGGTCCTGATAAAATAGCTTTACTCTTAAAGATATTTGTTTATTATTTTGATTAAGTTATAATTGTGACCCTGGAAAACAAAACCAGTCTTAAGTGTCAATGTTTAGAAATTTACATTTTACATCATCTGAAAGCTGAATATATAAGCTTTCAATTGATGTATGGTTTGTAACGATAGGACAATATTTGGCCAAATGACAAGGTCCAGTCCAAATGACCTACTAAAATCTCTGGAATCTGAGGGCGCAAAAAAACGAAATATTCAGAAAATCGCCTTTGAAGTTGTGAATCAGAGGTGCTGCAGCAGGTCGTTGCTATGATGAAACAGTTTGTTTTAACGCTCTCTGTTAGCTTATCACTGTAATGACGTTGTGGAGAGTAGATGAACCCGAAAGCTGAAATTCTAAGATTTACATAGATACCAAACTTGAGTAGGTAATTTCCAAAGAGCGGGCAGCAGCAAGCAAAGTTTGTAGTCCATTTTTACTGAATCCACTCACAAAAATAAAGTTTTGCTATATTTAGGGTAGGACATTTCCAAAATCATGGAACATGATTTTTACTTAATATCCTAATGATTTTTGGCATAAAATAAAAAATTTCTATTTCTATTAATAGACATTTTTTTTTAATTCTTTGGGTATTTGGCAGTTCAAAACTATTGCCAAATACCTTTTATGTGCTGGGAAATACGCTTGATGGCTTCTTTGCCATAAATGTTCCCATTCAGACTGGGTATGTAGTTGAATACATTGGCCTAAAGATAAAAACGCATAAGAATCTACGGAGAGTATATAAAATAAATTCTGGTTAGATTCAAAGTAAGGAAATGCAGCCGAGTAGTTTTATGAGCGCATAAGGAGTATGGTTTTGCAAAATAAGACGGACAACAGAAACAAACTGTACTAAACATCTATATGAATCAAGGAAAATAGAATAAGTACAGTAAGAGATAAGCTTTTTTTGACTTATGGTTTGATATGAAGCTATTGAGGTTAAAAAGTTTCACACAAAATCAACCTTGTAAAGAGGCAAAATCCCCAAGACCTGCTAACACAACTCAAATACCAAACACCACATTACATTTTCTTCATGAGTGACCACGAGCAGAGATTCAGACACATACTGGTCTTCACCCAGTCTCTGAGGGACAGCTACATTTTTAATAAGACTTTTGGAGTGAAAACAATCCTCCTGTCAACCAGCACTTTCTGTCCCATCTCATTCTGTCACAGCAGTGTCAGTGACACACACACACACACACACACACACACACACACATCCACGTGCAGGCTGCGGATGAAAAGGTCTTCTGGGCCACAGACACTCACCAGAGAGCAGCTCCAGACGTCCAGTCACAAGACTAACCACACGTGTGGCTAATGACAAGCCGACGCCACAGATATTAAGATGTGAGAACAGGCGTCTTTTGTTATCTCTGAAAACTCAATTTTCTGTTTATTTCTGTCTGTTTTCAGTGAGTGAAAGGGGAAGCTGGATTGAACATGGCTATTTTCTTCAGAAAGATTCAAGAATCTGACAGGGTGAAACTTAGTTAGAAATGATATGATGATCTGGTATAAAGGAGCTGTGTCCCTAACAAACCAAAATGATACAAATCGAATTGATGCATTTGCCATTTTATCCAATGAAGCTTACAGTATACATTTGTTTCTGTCTCAGTGTGTTTTCTGGGTGTTCCTATCTGAATATCGGTGAATTTACTTTCAGTAAATTACATAAATTATGTTAGAAAGCTCGTCTTCTTCATAAACTATAATATTAAAGTACTTTAAATATAAACTATATATTAGTTCCCTATATAAATCTATGTAATTGATTTTTTATGGAGGTAAAAGAATAAATTACTTCTTTTGAAACTCAAAGCCTCACCTTTCCCTAAAGCAGCTTAGCAAGAGTGACAAAAAGATGGAGAGAGAGAGAGAGCGAGATCGGTGCCAATCACGATGGCAGAATGCCTCTTGCGGTTGAGGTATACTCACATTATAATACGGGGAGTGGAGATAATCTGATTCTCATATTCAAATCACTGTTTGTCCATAAATCTTGAAATATTCATGAAAATTGTATTCAATCCCTGCGGCACCCTATAAGCGTAAAGTCGAGTGCGTGTGCCAGTGGCTCGCCAGAACTTGATTTAGAAAATCTCTTTTTGGAAGCTATTCATGTTTATACTTCACTAGACTAAGATTCTTTCTGGCACAGGACTGTTTGAGACACTCCCTTAAATGTGCCTTTCTAAGAGGAGACTGGCTATATTAGTCCTTATGGCTCTATGGACCGCAAGGGAGTGATACCGCTGTTATACGCCAGGGGGCGCTCAGACTGTTCCTGTGAATGCAGTTGGCCACAGTGGATTCCGCATTATTCCAGTCAGATGAAAAACCGTGACATTTGGTTGCCGGGTGCTGAGGAGCAGGTATATACCAAAAGTTTGATTGCGTGCCATTTTCAGCATTCGGGGGCCAAACGCATTTAGGTGTAAGGTACCAAAGCAGACAGAAATTATTCGGTTTGAGAAATATGATTTCAGGGATTGGGTGACTTTAATAGAATCTGAGACTTCCCTTCTAAGGACGTAAAATATCGAATGAAGCTAAATTTGATCACTGCAGTATTGCGTGGCTGTTGCACGAGCACCCTCCACTTTTCTACCCAAACTGTTCCAACTTGCGTCAGGGACTTTATTTCATTTTATTCAGACCGTGTCCAAGATGCAACAACAGATTTTCTCAAATCAGTTAAATCAGCAAGCAGAACTGGGGACCTATGTTATTGAATTACAGGGATTGTATACAAGTGCTCGGCATTGCCACATATTTCGTGTTTTACGCGCAGTTGCCATGAAGAATTGACGGACAGCGGCGCTACAGGTTTATTTTGGCAGCTAGGAGGCGCGTGTAGCTCGCGCTTGGGCACTAAACCGGAGACGGAATCAAAGACAACACGTTTGAGGTCCTCCTCTATACATGTGTATGATACATTAAATACATTATTTATATACATTCTTTAAAATGAATAATTATATGAATAAAATAGAACTTGCAGTGGGTGTAAAAGTAATTTGCCTGTTTAAAGCAGTAAACTATAATAAATCCCTCGCACTACACATACGTATTCCCCGTATCGTCAACAGATACAAATAACTATTCTAAACATTTAAGATCGTTTTCCACAATTTAATCACTCTCTCTGACTCACTCCTAAACTAACTCATCAGCTATTCGATCCTTATGACCAGAAGTCCCGCAGCTCTGACCAGGGGCGTGTCTATTCGCCACCGGGACGTTTGACCGACGTGGTGCGCATCAAATAAAGCTTCGGGTCTGCTGGTGTCGCATGATCCCATTGGTTGGCGAGGGGAGGGTGCTGCGGGAAAACCGAGCAGCTTAGCGTTGAAGCTTCAGTACTGTGCCAGCGGACACCGCCGGAGCGCACCTGACATACTGGAACCTTTCAGATAACAGGAAAAAGGGAAACATATTGACTGTCGCTGTAAACAGAGACCATATCTCAGATATATCAAGTTCATCTATTGAAATAACTCTATGGATTATTTAAGTGTGTTTTATTCCACACCAAAACGCATTTTATTTGAAGCAGCATCAGTTTAATGTAATGCGTACTTGTGACAGAAATTTTGCGCGACTCTAAAGCCAGAGCTTGTTCGTGGAGGTATACGAAGGGAATCGTCTTGGGAACCCGTCTTAACCAACGGACAGCATGGTTTTTGGCTGACAGCCCCGTTTAAGGAAAGCTATTACCCTTCAACAAAAGCCTTACACACGCTTGCTCGCCTTACATCGAGGAAGAGGGGTATGGTTTTGCTGCGCGCTCTGCGGAGATAAAATATCCCAAGTGCCCTTTCCGGAGTGGAGATGTTTGTGTTTTTGCTCCTGCTGTGTCTCGCGGATGGGGTAGTTTCGCAGATACGTTACTCTGTGCCCGAGGAAGCGGAGCATGGCACGTTTGTGGGAAATATCGCAGAGGATTTGGGACTGGACCTTACGAAACTTTCATCCCGCCGATTTCAGGTGGTGCCCAGCTCGCGGACGCCGTACCTGGAAGTAAACTTGGAAAACGGGGTGCTTTTCGTGAACGAGAAAATCGACCGGGAGCGCATCTGTAAGCAGACTGCCAGCTGTTTGCTTCACCTGGAGGTGTTCCTGGAGAATCCACTCGAGCTCTTTCGCGTGGAGATAGAGGTGGTGGACATCAACGACAACCCGCCGAGCTTTCCGGAGACGGACATCACCGTGGAAATATCCGAGAGCGCGACCCCTGGCACCCGCTTCCCTTTGGAGAGCGCCTTCGATCCGGATGTAGGTAGTAACGCACTGCGCACCTACGACATCACCAACAACAACTATTTCTACCTAGACGTGCAAACGCAAACGGACGGCAACAAATTCGCAGAGCTGGTTTTGGAAAAGTCGTTGGATCGAGAACAGCAAGCAATGCACCGTTATGTTCTCACGGCCGTTGACGGTGGTCAGCCTCCTCGGACTGGGACAGCATTGCTTGTGGTCAGAGTGCTGGATTCCAATGACAACGTTCCCGTGTTTGATCAGCCGGTATACTCTGTGAACCTGGCAGAAAACGCGCCTGTGGGCACGCTCGTGATACAACTTAACGCCACCGATTCAGACGAGGGCCCTAATGGAGAGGTAATTTACTCGTTCAGCAACCACATCTCGGGTAGAGTGAAAGAACTCTTTGATATTGATGCTAGAACGGGCCGAATAGAGGTGAGAGGGGAGGTGGACTTTGAGGAAAGCGGCTTGTATCAGATTTATGTTCAAGCGAAAGATATGGGGCCAAACGCCGTGCCCGCGCATTGTAAAGTTTTGGTAAAAGTGACGGACGTGAATGACAACGCACCTGAGATCATCTTCAGCACAGTCACGGAGTCAGTGAGTGAAAACGCAGCCACGGGTACCGTCATCGCGCTGCTCAGTGTCACAGATAAGGACTCGGAAGAAAACGGACAGACTCATGTGGAGATTCTTGGCGACGTCCCTTTTAAGCTTAAAACCTCATTCAGAAATTATTATACCATTGTAACTGACGGTCCTCTCAACAGAGAGACTGTAGAAGCGTACACTGTCACTGTGGTTGCAAGAGATAAAGGAATTCCATCTTTGGCGACCAGCAAATCAATCAAAGTGCATGTGTCAGACGAGAACGACAACGCGCCCACTTTTACGCAGCCCGTTTATGATGTGTATGTGACTGAAAACAACGTCCCCGGTGCTTATATCTACGCTGTCAGTGCCGTTGACCCTGATGTCGGACAGAATGCTTATATAACTTACTCCATAGTGGAGTGTGAGATACAGGGTATGTCAGTCGTCACGTATGTGTCCATCAACTCGGAGAATGGTTATCTATACGCTCTCAGATCATTTGATTATGAGCAACTAAAAGACTTTAGCTTTATCGTTCAAGCCAGAGACTCGGGCAGCCCCGAGTTGTGGTCCAACACCACGGTAAATGTAATTATTGTGGATCAAAACGATAACGCGCCTTCTGTTATTGCGCCTCTCGGAAAAAATGGCACCGCGCGTGAGCCTTTGCCGCGCTCTGCTGAACCGGGCTATTTGGTTACGCGCATTGTCGCAATGGATGCAGATGATGGAGAGAACGCGCGTTTGTCCTATAGTATACAGCGAGGCAATGAGAATGGGATGTTCCGAATGGACTGGCGTACCGGGGAGTTGCGCACGGCCCGTCGGGTATCAGCTAAACGAGACCCACAACAACTTTATGAGCTGCTGATAGAAGTAAGAGATCACGGGCAGCCTCCCATGTCTTGTAGCGCAGTCGTGCAGGTTACACTGGTAGACAGTCTCGTAGAGGGTCACAGTGGAGAGCGCGGCTCTGCCAAGGCCAAAGAAGCGTCTCTTGATCTGACACTCATTCTCATAATCGCGCTTGGCTCAGTCTCCTTTATCTTTCTGCTGGCCATGATTGTGCTGGCCGTGCGCTGTCAGAAGGACAAAAAGCTAAACATTTACAGCACCTGTCTGGCGAGCGACTGCTGCTGCCTCGTTGGCTGCGGGTCGTGCGGATCGGGCGGCTGCTGCGGGCGGCAGGCCCGAGCCGCCCGAAAAAAAAAGAAACTGAGCAAATCGGACATCATGCTAGTACAGAGCACCAACACAGCCAACGTGAGCGTGGCGAGCGCCGCGCAGGTGCCCGTGGAGGAATCGGGAAGCTTCGGCTCCCTGCATCAGAGCCAGAATTACTGTTACCAGGTATGTCTGACTCCAGAATCGGCCAAAACGGACTTGATGTTCCTGAAGGCCTGCAGCCCGTCGCGCAGCAACGACACCGACCACAACCCGTGCGGAGCCATAGTGACCAGCTATACTGACCAACAGCAGCCGGACATCATATCAAACGGCAGCCTGCTCTCCAGTGAAGTAAGAAACTTTTGAAACTAACTCAAAGAAAATCATTTTATAACGTACAATTGTAACTGCAAATGCAACTCAAAGTTTTTTGTTAACATTTTGTTCACAATTCTGTAATAAATGTTTAATAATAATTATATTGTATTTTGGATCTTTGTGGCTCTCACAAAGCAAATACTTTTCAAACAGTGCTGATTTTACATTTGAATGAATAAAAAAGCATTAAATGAAAAGATGAAAAGTGAAAGATTAACCAACTTGAACACGTTTATAATTCATTGCTTATGGATAAAAGAAAATCATTGTAATAAAATATTCTATTGTAAAATATTATTTATATAAACTATTATTATTATTACATCATCATCAGGTGGCATATACTGTGGAATTACCCATGGTCAAGTGTAAACACAGTGAGTCACATAACTGATAGATTTGCATGTTTGTGAAAAGCTCCCGGGGTTATAGTGTATTAGATATGCCAGTCACGGTGCTGCAGATCCCCACAAGAACAAAGATCCATCTATAGTTGAATTCTGCTGAATAGCAGCACAGCCTAATGATTCTGTCTGTCTGTAAAATCCCTGTGATGCCTAGTGAGTTAGGCTTAAATTTTGACCTGTACTTTTATCCAATCATTTTTCAGTTTATGTGATTTTTTATTTGTTTATTTAATATTATTAATGATGTTGTTTTTGTATGTGCTGCAGTTATTGTTGGGCCAATTACAAATCAATGCCTCTTTTGCAGACAAAACACCAGAGAGCAGAGCTCAGTTATTTGGTCGACCGACCAAGGCGTGTTAACAGGTAAACGCATCTTATGGGCCATAATTTTGTTTATGTCCATGATTTAGAAATCCAGATTTATTCGAATTAAACCAACGTTAAGCATCTGAGGCACATGGAGGCCATACTGTGGATATACTGTATGTCTTGTGGCATAGCGGTGCACTCAGACCCCCTCTCTCCCCGCAGCTCTGCGTTTCAGGAGGCGGACATTGTGAGCTCAAAAGACAGCGGTCACGGAGACAGCGAGCAGGGAGACAGTGACCATGATGCCATGCATCGCGGACATTCCTCTGGTACGTCTACAGATACTTCCCATACTATCCTTTTGCTTTGTCATTGGTCTGTTTCTGTAGCTCAACTTATAACTTGGTGAAGGCATCACTAAGGTTACCGGTTAGATTCCCAGGACACACAAACTGATGAAATGTGTATCTTGACGGCCACGATAGTCATTTTGGATGGAAAGCATCTGCCAAATATAGTGTCTATTTTTTTAATTTTGGGCTAAAACAGAAATAGTGAGCGTTTTGTGTTATGGCGAATGCGCACAGGGATTCAGTTTCTAAATGTATTGGTTGTGTTATTCACAGACACCCAATGAGGAATAACCTTTCATGGCATAGCCTTTCCGATCATTCAAATCTAGTTTTATAATCCCAGTAGAAATAACACTGAGCCTATGGTATGGATGCACACACATAACAGTTATAGCACAGAATATAATGCCATTGTTTATGAATGCTGACCGATAGGGATTTAAGGCTGTGGTATTATCACCCTTTCACACATGACAGAAAGGAATTTAGATCAGACGAGGCAGTTTGTCATCGACCGTGTGGGAACCGGACCAAATAGGTTAGCAGCAAACAAACAAGCATTTCATTAATGGTGTGTGACCCACCCCCACCCAAACTCTTCCTCACTCCCCCAACCTTCCACCCTAATCCATCTGCTCGCATTCCACTGATGGACGCTGCTCGTCCGCACCTTTACAAAAACACATGTGGCACTCTGAAAATGAGACCTAGAATGATTCGCTTTGCTGTTTAATGACACCTGTTTTGACGTGGATTGTGAAGTTGACTGTCTAATGTAATTATGACATAGCTGGGCACAAATGAATACAAACAAAAAGTTGCATCTTATTATCATTAATTTTTCTTTGGTTGAGCATATGTCCTGAGCTGTTTTTCCAGAGCACCATATGCTCTGGCTGGGCATTCAGCTGGACTCCTTCGGCTCTCATTTAGCCCATTTTTGCTCAGTAAAACATTATATTAAAATCAAGACATTTGCCATACAAGGTCAGCTGGTCCATCTGCCTTTGTTGTCACAGGCAGTCAGAGAACATTTCCCTTTTAAGGTAAACTTGAATAGAGTTAAAACCAAATCTGTTGTGTCGCTTTATCCATTTGCGAGCAAGTTGTCCTCACTAAAATTAATTGTTTTGCTGTGTACTATCTTCCTTAATTAAGATAATTGAAAGCGCCGCTTGGTATGCAGACTTGGAGAGTGTTCAGGAGCATGCATTGTTCATTTTAATGAGAATTTCCTAGTAACAGCCTTCATTCTTTCAAATGTATTTTAGACAACTTGTTTCTTAACCAATTTTCAGCTTTTTAATGGCCTTTTTGAAACAGGGAATTTAGTCTGCTGAATTGAGACTATAAGGACTAGTCCACCCAAATATGAAAATGTTGTCATTATTTAGTCTCTAAACTCTCTTATTTACTCTTTTTTCTAAACCCGCATGGCTTACTTTGTGCTGTAGAATACAAAAAGTGAATGTTATAAGAATATTGTGGCCATTCAGTAAATGAAGACAACAAGGGCTGTCAAACTGAGAAAATCATTAAACGTGTGACAAATCTCTGAAGTATTATTATTCTGAAACATTTTCTGTTAAGGTGAAACCACCCTATATGTTATCAGACTTAACCCAGATAATAAACAAAAACAGGCCAAGATAAGCACCCCATAATGTGTTCTCTAATGCATAAAAATGCATCTGTAATAGCGGAGCACTTCCGAGATACTGTGATGTTTCGACAAACCTGAATCATTTAAATCCAGTTTTATTTTCTTGATCCCGAGGATCTGCCACGTCGCAGCAGAATCCCTCATTTGAGTTTCAGGTCATGTTCAGATGTGAGAAACAGCTCACTGATCAGTAATTTATTTTCAGGACGATGCATACCAATTAGCAAATGAAGGTTATTATCAGATCTAATGCCTTACAGGGCTTCAGCTTGGAAAATATCCAGAGCGGATGTAAAGAGAAGGATGGGTTTCAGTGGATCTTTTCTTTTAGTCTATTGCTATATCATACTACTTTTCAGTTCTCTTTCTCCCTTTGGCGAGTGTCAGTGTCTCATATGGCTTCTTATGTACCTTCACATGTGTAAAATCTTTAGGAGTCTTTTAAACGAGAGCATGTAGATTACATTTTTCATCTGAATCCCATGCAATACTGAACCCTAAGTCAACAATATAATTACTTTTCCAATTCTTTCGATGAAAAAAGGACACCGGATGAGTACAGAGAGCAATTAATTTTGGAAAATGTCAAGAAATATCAAGATGTCTCCCTGCGATTACACAATGAGGAAGTGTCTTATCTCACGCTTTCAAAATACCAAACTCGCTGTCATTCATCTTTGTTCGTAGTACTGCGTCTTTAACCAGTTTTAGGGTAAAGGCCAGATTTTTGGCGGTATTTGTTGAACATTACTTTACCCTAGAAGGAAAAAGTGCAAATATATGTTCAAAACCCTCCATAAGGAAATATATGCTGGTTAAACAACCAATATAGGGTTGTTTAACAACCCAGATACAAAATTAATAAACATATGGATTATTTTAACTTCATTTTATTTAATTTCCCAGACTTTTTGATTACACAGCAAAATCGCCAGTGTTAAAAAAGGTTAAATTAATACTAAAGTGTATAGATAATTCATACTATCGAAGTATGGATTATATACACACTGTGAGAGTTCATTTAAAAAAATTTAACACTGGCGATTTTGCTGTGTACGTATACATGTGAAAATGTTAGAAAAGGTAGATTGCATTTATCAAACAACTTGGATTAAAAAGATAAAATCGCTGCTTCTAGCTGTTAACTTTAGTAGCTTTTATTAGATGAAACTCCAGCAGCATTGAATGAATATGAGACTATTTAATAATCTTAATCGAATCTAATTACTATTCAGCAGAGATGTCAAAACAATTGGAAAATAAACTTTTTTTATGCCTGTTTTTATCACTGCAATATGATAAACTGTAGGTAAATAAAGTGACTTGCTCAGAGACGGATCTGGTTTCAGATGAAAAGTGTGAATCCCTCCGTATACCAGAATGCCAAACATGTCATTAAAATAAAAGGTCCTGCTGCTTCAACATGCAAAATAATACATTAAAGAGTTTATCTGATCTGCTGTAGATAGAAATATATTATAAATGTAATATATAATATCTAAATATATCAAACCAATAAACCCCCTGCTTTTAATACATAATTTTGTGTTCCTCAAATCTTCTCACATACCAGATTAAACAGCACACAATCCCGTATTTGGCCCCATATTTGTGTTTTAAACAAAATAGAATTTCTGCTCAAACTACTTGTTGCCTGGTGAGGCGGTCCTTCGCTGGGGTCTGTTATAAGGATTCCTAAGTAGGTTGTTTGCATGTAGCTCCAAAGGGCTGTAATCCTCTTTTAAAGCACAAACCCAAAGTCTATGTATGCTGACCTGTCTCCTGTCTGAAAGGCTAGTCTGAGGATTAGCTAAGAACATCTCCCTCACACACAGACAACACATACTCTACTCTATCTTCCATAACATCTCCGCTTAGCACTGCTTTTGAAAATGGCACTTCATTAATCCTCCAGCTGTAATTACTGACTGTTTTAGACATGGGGTTTTTAGACACATGAGCCGAAGGGGATTTAAAAAACGCTCACCTCTCTCTCTTGTTCTCAGATGTAGACAGTAAAAGCGGCCGGCTTACAACTGCTGGGGGTAAAAGACGCATGCAACTGTCACGCACAAACTAACAGGATCTGCTCCCTCACACTGGCTTTAGTTGTAAGGCTCTCGTGGCGCTAGCTTCTCGGCTTTGATCCGTGAGGTCTTTCATCAGTGGATAGATATAATGAACAACCTGGTTGAATTAAGAGCTGTTGATCAAAATACATTTTCACGGTAACATTTGCATTTAAGCATTTAGCAGACTCTTTGTCAGAAGCAAGGAAAACAATGTAGTGATTCTTAGTGAAGGATTACAAGTTTCAACAATGCTAGAGACCATACCAGTTGAAAGAAGAGAAATATTAGAAAATAGGGTATTATTTTTTATTAAAGACTGAGTATTCAGTCTTTAAGTCATTCAACAAGTAGGGTTGTGCGATTAATCGAATCCAGAAGAAAAGTTTGTGTTTATATAAAATATGTCCATTGTGCATGTTAAGTTTGTATTTTTAAAGACACATGTACATGTTCATATTTAAGAAAATTATAAAAATGTATATGTGTATCTGTTTATAAGTACAAAAATAATATGGACAGTACACACACATACTGTATAATATACAGTATGTGTGTTTACTGTGCATATACAGTTTTTAAATACAAACTTTTATTCTGAATTAATCGCGATTAATCGTTGCACAACCCTAAAATATCGCGTGCTCGGCCTAACATGACCTTTTACAATAATGTGATTGAATTTGTTTAACATAGCAACCCATGTTTCTTGTTTCTTTTGTTGCAATTAAAGGAAACAAAAGAGAAAAGTGTGTTACGACCTTTATAATATACCCCTTGATCCTTTGAATGAGAGAAAGAAAAGGAACTGCCAGAATTTATGTGCAGGCTTGATGTCTTAGACATTTTACCTTTGATGTCAATCAGAAAGAGAGAGAGAGAAAGAACAGATTACAGCATTGACTCCATCCACTCAGCGTGCACATGTTCGCCACATGTGCTTTGATCAGGGTCATTTTTCAATTTGAAAGAAGAGGGGAACAGCCCAATCTTTTCATGATTAGCATGTCAAGCGCCAAAGACAATTCACGCGAGCGGCTTCTAACGTTTTCAAAGCGAACGACAAGTATTGCATTTTGTGTGAATTTACATATTTCCAACGCTTGAATAAATCTGAAAAGATGCCCGTTAACTTCAGCCCCAGACACATTCTGATTGGTTGAATTAATGTGGCATGCGGTGGTTCAATCAGGGCAATGATTATGAATGTTATAGGCCATGCATATGTATGATTTCTTTTATTTCTTAATGTAGGCTAGTTTCAGCTGAAAGAAAAGATTGTGTTAACTCATCCACACGCGCTCAGCGAAACCTGCGCTGGCTCTCAAGCCCATCCACCCACACAGACAATTAAAGACAAGCTAACCTCTTTCTCTGTTCGATCTCGCAGGAGCAGACCTGTTCTCCAACTGCACAGAAGAGTGCAAGGCCCTCGGCCACTCGGATCGCTGCTGGATGCCAAGTTTCATGCCCACCGAGTCGCGACAGGGCGCCGATTACCGCAGCAACCTGCACGTGCCAGGCATGGACTCCGTGCCCGACTCTGAGGTATTTGAGGGCGAGACGTTGGCGGGCGATCAGTCATTCTCCACCTTTGGCAAAGAGACGCCACACCACCCCAACCAGATGCACCAACATCAACACCATCAACACCACCTCAATGCTTCCACGCTAGAGAGGAAAGAGTTCGATGCACTTCTGTGTAACTCGCGCATGCCTTACAAAGCCGCCTGTCTGTGTGAGTATCTCGAAAAGAGAGCGCTTTCTCTCTCTCTCAATCTGACCAAAAAAACAACATTCCAAATTTAAGGCTTGAAGTGCTGTTGAATTCTCCTCTAAACACCTCACACTTGCGCTTTCCTTCATACATCAACATCTTTCCATCTTTCATCTGATCTTCACATATGGTCTTGGTTTACACTCTTTAAAATAAAGGCTTTAATTACAACGAAATATTTTTGTACAGCATGATGCAATATCTAATCATTTTAAATTCCAAAAAAGATTGATCTCTGGTTAGTTTTGAAAGAGTTAATGTGCGGATTACCCTACAAAGATGTTATCTTTTTCAAAGATATTATCAACTCGTGATGCTTTTAAAAAGAAGGGTTTTTCCTAAGGTACCCTTATTTTCAAGAGTGTATGCATTTCATTTCCTTCATTTATTTACTCATAAATTAATACATTGAACTGGATTGAACTGTTAACATATTCTTCTACTTTTTTTGGTCTCTATTTGTAATTTTCTTTGTACGTTTCAAATCTTTCAATCAAAATGTGAGATTCTGTGATATTATATTTTGTGGTTGGAGGGTCAGGAACTTTTCATATTGTCTGACCATTACAAAAATCCAACAGTGGATTTAAACACATAAAAAAAAAATTTTAAACACCGAGATTTAAAAGGAACAAATTCCCTATTGTTTTGTACTCAGTCATGATATATTTAGACAGCTTTTGGTTAACCGTTGAAAACTGCAGTTCAGAATCACTCTCAAAAGACTAGAAATATACAGTTTAGACTGCCTACTACCGCATGTTTTTAAAGAGGATAAAGGTGGGATTGATTGAGATTATTGATTGTTCTTTTGTTAAAAAACCTTCACATCCGTCTCACAGCTCTCGGAGGCTATGCGTAGGTGGTGCGTTTAAGTTTGAGGAAACATTTATGATTGTGGGCTTAGTTCCTCTCGTTGTGTATACAAGAACATCTTAAAGGGATAGTTTACTCAAAAATGAAAATTCTGTCATCATTTACTCACCCTCAGGTTGTTTCAAACCTATATACATTTATTTGTTCTTTTAAACACAAATAAAGATATTTGTAAGAATGTTCTGTGACATCATCCACTACCATAGTTGGAAAAAAATATTGTGAGACTTTTTAAGAATTTAGGAACACAAACAGTTCTGGGGCACATACATAATAGAAAATTGCTAACATTCTTCCAAACATCTTTCTCCGTGTTCATCAGAACAAAGTAATTTATACAGGAATGAAATTACATGAGGTGAAACAAATGATGACAGAATTTTCATTTATATCACTTTAACACAATACCTTGTGTATTCTGGCATATCAAAAACATGCTTTAATATGCTGTCTGTCTTTTTCTTTTTTTTAGCGCGGAAAAGGATTTGCTAGCTCTTTCCGTGTGGACATACCAGAGACGGCGTGATTTTGCACAATCAGTAAAACTGATGGAACGGCATCAAGTTTTCAGACTCTATTTCCAGAGGCGTCAGATCGCGTGTTCCCAAAGGCATCCGGTGCCTCCGATCAACAAACTTGATGAAAGTGTCAGACTCACAGAGCCAGGCAGAAGGCCAGGCGGATGGACACATCACGCTTCTCAGCAGGACTGAGACGGGACGGAGGACAAAACAGGACCTTAAAAAAACATGGAGGATAGGAAGACATCCAAGGAAAGAAACCAGAGGCTGACGACTCCTCTCGGATTCTGCGTGTGCCTGTTTACAGCACTACTGTACATGGTAAAAAACAAACAAAAAACAAACAAAAAGACGAGGACCACCGACGAAAACTACAAAAATTGAGATATATTCACTGAGCCCTTTAGCTGTTTATGTACACACACACTCAACTGAAAAGCCAATTGTACAGGAAATTCATTTGTGCATTACAAATGCAATATTGTTCTTTTAGACTGTTTTTCTATTCTGTGTGCGGCTGTGTGTGTGATCAGGTGTTTTCCCTAAATCTATTCCAACTCTTTGTTAAAGGAAAAAAGCAACGGATTCCACGGATGGATTTCCTTCCGTCAGGGTTTAAGTGTTTTTCACGTTGTAAGCAGGACAGCAGTGGCCTAACTCTTACTCGCTCATACTTAGGTTATATCACGTGTGAGAAGTCTTAACTGTACTCTTTTAAACTTCGAAATAAATATAAATCTATATCTATAAATCTATCTATATATACTTTTTCTGAAAGTGCGGTCTTCATTTGCGGCAGTTTTTCCAGTGTAGTGTGTAAGGCTCCGTGCAGGAGCCGTTAGCATCGCAAATCCACTTTACAGGGGTTCTAAACGTGACAGAAAGCCTTATCTCTAAACCATTTTTTCACTTTTGGATATTGAAATTCATGTCTATAAATAAAAAGGGGAGTCATAATCTAGATTTTGAATACATGGCAGTTGTGTATTACTGTAGCCAAATAGGTCCGTTTAATAATTTGAGGCCAAATAAGAAAAATGCACACGGTGCAAAGCAAACATACACTGAAACTGATATTGACACACACCTACACACACGCCCACGAACACCTTAATATCAGAAGGTGACAAATAAACAGAAAACTGTATACTTACAATGTAGACTCCTGTGTTTTATTTAAATGAACTAATACATACAGAAATGCATACGTAGACAGTTGCATATTTAGACCTAAAAACTCTAATCTCTGATGGTGAATGTCAACCTTTTTTTAGTTTTTCCAATGCAACTTAATAGAAAAGCTTAACTGTTGTTAATGATTTGTTTTTGCACACATGTATGCAACCAACTGATTCAACAAACCATTCAAGAGTGTATTGAGTTAAAATACAAATTATGTTCAGCACAATATAAAAAAAATGAAAGAAAATGTGAGTACATTTAAAGCAAAAAAGTTTCATTACCTCTCATCTAATATATGTAATAAATATATACATATATTCCAGCAAAGTTCAATTTAAAGCTAGTCGCACAGAACTAAACTTAATGCGGCACGAACGAAAGGACAAAAGCAATGTGATCATATCTCATTTTCCCTAAAATGAACTCCATTATGTTTGACCTCCATTCACATTAATCTCTTTCACAAACCGCAGGGCTTAATATCTGAACGTTAGAGCAGTGAGAGGGACCTAAATACAGAAATCACTGGGCTATAGTAAGAATAATTAAAGAAATAAAATAAATGACTTAAGATTCCCCAAACAAGTCATACATTTTCTTGAGACATGGATTCAGGATTTTGACAATTAAAGTCACACAAAGTTAAAGCTAACATTTTAGACCCCATTTCAGTTCACTGCGATACTTTTGTCCAAGTGTCATTGATGATGCACAAATATATTTTCATAGCAGGTTTATATTTTTGTAGCATATAAAGTTGAGATGGGATCCAAGGACTCCAATGTTGATTTTAAGTTGGGTGACGCTTTGAACTGGGGCCACTGGTGACAGATAGACTGAAGTTGAACAGAAAACCTGTTCTCATAAATATGCTAACAGCCCCAACCCCTGCCAGCCTCTTTTCTTTCACCTCCATCACGCCTTCCTCCACTCCTCCCCCCTTTCATCTCGCTCCATTCCCTGCTCCTTCCTCAAGTGCACACCTCATCTCCTCTGACAGGTCAACCATCCATTTGTTCTCACCCACTGATGACGTCTGTGAGACCAACTTTTGTTCTTCTCAAAGAGAGCACGAGCAAAAAAAAAAGACAAATGAAAGCATATCCTGTGCTAGTTTGTCAAGGTGTTTCGCGTCTGTTCTCACTTCAAAATGTTTCTCTGTGGGGAATGTTTTGAAGATCTCTGCTGTGTGCTTCTCTCTGTGTGTGTGGCACTGCCAGATGTCTGATGTCTGAGGTGACAGCGAGACGTGGCGGAGGCTCATCGGACCCCTGGCAGTACTCTGAGGGGCCTTTGGGGCCCCTGCTCAAGCGTCTGAAGCGTTAAGGCGCTGAAAAGGCGATAAGCGGAGCAGGACAGGAATGTGAGAGCAGAGAGGCCGTAAATCCCAGGTGTGCAGTCTGTTACGCAGGAGCGGGAAGAAAGTCGGACAGCAGATAAGATGACAAAAGAACGATGGAGCCGAAAGCGGAATGGGAGGGGGACGGGTGCGAGAAAAGGAAAAGCGGGGGAGAGAGCCCCTGTGAGTCAAGCTTAGCCAGAGGCCCTGTGTACACAGAGTTACTGACATTAAGACCTTGCAATGCTGTAGTCTCACTATCACGCTGGTTAGTGACCTGGTCTACTGAGACTAAACCACAAAAACGCTATAAAAGGCCTTTGAAATGTCAACCGCAGCCTTGATGGCTGTGAATATTAAAAGTTGCCTACAACTCTTTTTTATGTTAGTTAAGGGTATAAAAGTTAGAATATTACTATTACGAGAGATTTTAGAATTCTTATTCAGTTTTTTTGGTGGAACGTTTGTCTTAAAATGTAGGCCATCTCATTTGGTTTGAGTGAAGAGCTGTCCGTCCAGTCGACAGTAATCTTATTTAGTGAATTATTTAGTGATCAAGTCATATGTCATACTGAGAAGAAAACAGAAAGAACACTTTATATTTATATTTACAGCAAATGTTTTATATTCAGCTGCAGAGAAAATTAAGAGACCATTCCAGTTTTGCATTAAATTAGCATTTACTTCAATGGCCATTCCAGGCAAGTGTCTGTTGAATTTCAACAGAATCAAACCTCAGGAATGACAAAGTCATGCAACGGCTATATGAAATATGGAAAGAATGCAACGATTATTAAAGTTGCAAAAAATTATCAGGTTGATTCCATTGCATTTTAACGGATCTTAAAACACATGTTACAACATTTTGTATTGTTTTGATCAAACATGAAAAATTGCTTTTTTCTTCAACACATAGCTATGAATAGTAAATTCTGAATAACTGAAAATCATTTTGGAGTGCTCTCTTAATTTATTGAATACAGCCACTGAAAAAATGAATATATATTTCAAATATAACTTCACCGATCATCACCAACATAAAGATGATCAATTAATTAATGAAGAAATAATAAACATAATTTATTTGATTATAAATGACATGCTTCATGATCTCTTCCTGTTTAAATGGTGAAAACCCTCTCCGTTAAAACAAGATATAACCTTCCTTTTCCTTCTAATTAGGTTTTGCTTGCTTTTCTTCTTGTATTACAGAAAATCAAAAATCGCATTTCATATTCTCAAGTTTTACGAATACTGCGTTTGACTCGGCTGTAACTGATCAACAGCGAGGTTGCAAGAATTCTAACCGCATATAAAATGAATAGAAACTTAAACAGCTCAATACATCAACAGGTTGAGGAACAACATTTTATAAAGGTTAAGCACCTCCTTAAATTGAGCATTTATTGAAAAGTACAAAAATGACTTTTTTGAAACATATTTTTCAGAGTTTCAGAACTTGAGTTCCCTATGTACCAAACTCGGGAAAAGTGCCATTCCATGCACACCCCCTCCCCACCCACAGAACAAAACAATGGCTTTCCACTCATGCACTGAGAGGTCAGTGTGACCTTCCTAATGCTTTCCTGAAGTTAGCAAAAAAGAGCAGCATTTATTTTGCTCTTCTCTCCTCATTGAGTGCTCGGTTTCTCTACTCAGAAGTGTGTTGTTCTTTCCTTTTTCCGCTTAGGGTGACGATACCCTTTTCACAGCCGAACTGACAGTTTGTGAAAGAAGTGTTTATGATGCTGCGGATCTTGTAACCTCGATAATGCGCAGATGTTCTGTAAAAGAAAAAAATGAAGCCATTCAGAAGGTTCCTGTCGTGTCCCACACATACAAAGCGGAGCTTCCTTTGTGACTGCTTGAGAATCAACACTCAAGCACTGAAATGATGTCTGAGCGCTATAATGACATGCTCAAACCCCCGAATAAGAGGCGTCTCTTGATATCAGTGGCAGATAGGTGGTTATTATAATTAACGTCATGTGTTTTATTTGTTTGACTTGAGTGTGTAAAAGAAAAGAGGGAATCATGGCTGTATCCTGTGTGCGAGTGTGTGTTTGCGAGTTGACCGTAGGTACCACCTGGGTACCAATGAGTGAGTAATTAGGTTTTGGCACATGCACAGACAGCCACACCTCGCTCCTTAGGACCCCAGCTGCCATATGCTGCAGCAGTTGGGGGCTCAACTTGCCAAGAAGTCTAGAAGAAAGAAAAAAGTAACTCACTTACATGGCCCAAGCATCCATCTTCACAGTGATAGTCTTTAATTCTGTCTCTGCCATAAAACTTCCTGACCTGCAACTCGGCTAGATGCATAAAAAACCCAGATAAACAGAGTAAATACCACAAAAGAATGATGAAAGTAAAGGCGGTGATTTGTTAAGTGCCAGCTCTATTCAAGCCCGTGCAGCCTGATCTCAACCACATTCAGATGTCTAACAAAAGAAGGGGTGTGTTCTCAAAAGAAAGGAAAGTTAGGCTAGGGTCTTTTGACAGGGATTAAAGTTGTTTGATTTGTTTTTAAGTGGAAAAAAATGACCAAGTCCTTACAGACAGCCCGAGTGGTGCGCAAACACGGTGGCTAGATCTAACTATGCGGACTTTTTGCTAGAAATATTTAAAATCTTCTTTCCAACGGTTTCAACTGATTTCACGAATGCGTGAAATCAACAGATGCTCACAGAACGACTCGCCAAGTGTTGGCGGGTCGATTTGTTTGTCAGGTTCTGAAATGTTGTCCCTCCCCACTGTGAAATGCATTAACAAATCCCACACAGAAAAACCGTACAGATATTCTGTGCTCCTGAAAGGCGTAAGTCATTTCTGGGTCACGTTTGGGCCATTTGTTGGACAAAAAGCACACACACACTCAAAAAACGCTTAGCCATCTGCTTCCATTGCACGTCACGGTGTTACATTAACTCATACAAACACTTTAGGAAGGGAAGGATTTTGTGTTCTGCATTTAGTGATTCTGCCACTGTGTAAAAGTGTTTAAACAGGTAACCTAAATATGCCCATCATGTGGTAATGTTTCAATAAACTGTTTCTTTTCAGGAAATCACATAGTCCTACAAATTGTAAATGACTGAATTAACATGTAGGTTTACACTAACAAGTCATTTTAAAGAGTTGCGAGATCTTGCAAAAATAGCCTGTTAATTTAAGGACTGCCAGTCTATTTATATATTTATTTGTCATTAATCTCATGCTTTTTTGGTAGACATTCACAGAATGTGCACACATTCAGTTTTTTTTAAGGAAAGCTAATGCTGAATAAGTGTGAAATACATGCACTTAATGATTAGGTTTGACATTTTCTGTAAATGACGCTCTTTATCTGTCTGACTCTTGCAAAAATAGCATCGCAAAATTAAAATACAAAACTGCAGTAACAAATCAACTTTCAACGATGTGTAAAGATTTAGTCAGCTGCGGGTGTTTAACATTTCTAGGAATGACTGTTACACTTGTGGCTTGTTAAGCATCGATGGAAATCAAATCGTCATAAAAATGCTAAATACTGTTGTTAAACTTCCCACACAAGTTTAATTTATACATAAATTAACAGTAATCATTGAGATTTTTGTGTGTGAGTGCACAAGACAATATGGCTCAGATCCAATCTTGCAATGTTTTGGACTTCAGGATTTACCCAGAAAAGATTGAAACAACGTCAAAACAAATAAATGTGCTAAACATATTTAGTTAATCACGTATCAGCACATTTATTTTGACAGCGCAGATGAAAGAACAGACAGAAGCAACATGTGGCACTTGAGAACCGTCAGCTCCAGGCTCCAGCAGTATTGACGGACAGATTTGAGGCTATTACTCTTATTATACTCTTCCTTTCAAAGACGAAAGTGCTATTATTTGTTCAAGACTCCTGGGCCATTTTTTTCTTAGGCAGCGCTGATCTCTGTGTTAGCAGGTAAATCAATTTTATCGGCCACGGCAGGTCCCAAGCTCTGCCGCCTGTGTCCCCGGTCATTAGCTATACTGATTTGTGTAGCACGTTAAAAGTTGTTAAAGAGAGTCCCTATTGACATCTTTGCACATCCCTTTTACGGCGTATTCTCAAAGGAAGCTTCCATTCATCTTCAACCTGGTCTCTGCCTCCTGGCTAAAGGGAGCTTCAATATTTCTGCCATGGTCCAACAGGGTAAAACTTAATCTTGCTTTTATTTTGCTCTCTCTGACTACTATTATATGTTAGTTAACGTGTCAGAAAGATCTGGTTTACTTCATTATTTTGTTTAATTATGTCCTTTAAGACAATATTCAACCAAACAGTAAATGAAGATGTTTTTCTACGGTTAAGCGTTCATTTGATTATTTTATTTAATTTAAGCTGTATGTTACTTGATGGGAACATCACCATCCTTGTAATTTCTGTGGTGAATGTTAAGGATCATGTAGCCTTGTCTGAATGTTTTGAATCGATATTACACGAGTGGTTTAAGGTGTTGGTTTCTTGTTTGACATCCTCCTTTTGAAACATTACTTAAGTACTACTATCCTTTATATGAAGTATCCCGATTCTAAATTAACACCCGTTTAGTGCCATTTGGATATTTGGAACAAAATCACAATGGTTGTTTATATTTTTTTACAAAAGCTGTTCTACAAGGTGATGCGGATAGACTTCCTTGTGGGAGTATAAAACAAAATAATCCCATTGTCATGTACACTTTTATGCCCGTTTAAAAATAATTCTGGCTAAAACTTAATTTCTTAATTCACCTGCAGCTCCGGCCCAAAAATTGGACCTTGCTAATTATTATTCTCTGAACAAAACGTCAGCCTTCGTACATCGACCTTGAGCTCAGAAAAGGTGCTTTGTTAATAATAATGTCTTATTTACAAACATGCCAAACTACATGGCATGGGTGGAAATGCAAGACATTCTTGGTTGGCATTTTGTTCTGTGGGCCTTTTGTATCTTTCTTAAATGTTGAGATTTTTTCCTAAGAAAATATTTTAGCTAAATTTTGACTTGTGAATTCATAATCATTCTGTCAAGGTTCAGTATTGGCGGGCAGCTACTGCTTACTCAAACGATTTATTTTTCAATGTGTATTTTAGTATTTCTGATTTATCCTATGAGACGAATTGTATTTTAACAGTTATTGTACTTCAGGTGGTTTACAATATCTCAGTCATTTTATATCTCAGCACATAGAAAAATGTATACGGTCTCTAAGAAGAAAATGTCCCCAGACAACATTATTAAACGCATCTAAATGGTGCATCTAAAAAAAACAAGTCAATGCTTTCCAGTAGCTGTAGAGAAGGTTGGAAGGCAACCCAACCTGTTTCAATAGAAACACTTTGAGCGCTTTGAGTCCAACTTTAGCACAAGAGCTCTAATTTTAGCATTCCTTCATCCGTACATTTTGTATTGACTCTTCAAAGCCTAGCATGACATTGAAATTTAACGGCCTAACATTCTACTTGTCAACTTGACAGAAGGCGCATCCCTATCATGACGAATAGACGGACTGACTATTTTGTAGAGCAGGATATGATGGAGCTGAACAGAACCAAATGGTGGAACAGGAGGAGAGAAACAGTGTAGCCCCCGGGAGATAACAGTGGCTGCCACAGTGGCTGAGATACTGATCTAAATGAAAACAAACAGAGATAAGAGGGAGATTGGACTCACACTGGCATGCTTTGGAGTCACTCTGTGTGTTTGTGCGCGAGCTCATGTGCGAGTCCCCTCGCCCGCCCCGCGGCAGGGACCACCCATCAGATAGATATCAGTCTGAACAATTAGAGCGACTAAATGAAGATTCTCAGCGCCGTGGTGCAAGGGTTTCATTTCGGGGCCCTTAAATTTTTATGAGGCATCAACGTGGAAGGAGACTCGGGCGCAGATTTTTATGTTGCTCGAGGGACGTCAATCCACATATCGGGGAGAACAGATGAAGAAGTCGGTCTGTTGTAGCTGAAAGCGTGTCTCTGAGACACAGAGGTAATACTTCTGCTCTGAAGTTGGATGAAACAGATATTTTGGTTTGGGGCCCAAACCCCCGTTGGACACAACTCCCACAGCTTTTGCAGTTAATCTGGTTGATGTTCCGACTAAAGCTCTCATGTTTTGTGATCACACACCAAGGAATAAGAACTGATCCAGTAATCTTGTTTGATATCTTTGTCAAAAACTCATCTTGCTTAGTGAACGATACACCACTGGGGAAATTAGGACAGTGTGGTATTTGTCTATCGGTAGGTCGGATAAATAGTGTTAATGCAATACAATGAGAGTTTGTGCATACTGATTGAAAAAACAGAAGTATGACAGACGTCACCATCATTGAACATTAATGACAAGGTCATTCTAAACAGCAAAGTTAAATCGAAGTGTTAAAGAAGCTGTGATTATCTATTGAAAAGATCTGTCTTTTCAAACCTTACTTTCATAAAAAAGGCCTGAATCCATAATTAAAAATCCATTAGCCTAACATTAAATACCAATTGCATTACTTTGAGGTAGAAATTCAGGTTAAGACATCTTTTGCAGTTATTTGTGTCTATTCAAGAGCTCAGACCTGAGTGCAAAGACGTTTAGAAATATTTGTGTAAAAGTGTGATTCCATTCAACAACATTTGTAACATCTCCCTAACCACTCATTCTATTAAGAGACTGCCAAGTCTTGAGTGTTAGATTGTAGTCTAATATTCATTCCACATCTTTTATGGAGACATGTATGCACTCACACACAAAAAGAGTCTGATGGTCTGATTAATCCACTTCAGGAGAAACCATTATCACAAGAACAATTGGTGTGTCTATCCTTGTGGAGTGGCCATCCATCTATGTCACCACTGCTTATTATTCGCCATTGCCTTAGGAGGTCCACATTTAGCCACCATGGAATCTCATGCAGTCATAATTCAGGTTTGCCTGTGATTTGGAAGGCATTATACCATACATACTATATCCAGAGACTTATTACACAAAACCAAATCAAATAAGTGAAGAGTTGAGATTAGGGCTAGTTGACACAGTGGTTATATCTCAGAAACTTTTGGGGTTTCAATCAAAAGTTAAATTAAACAAATGCGTTATTTACCTGTTGCAAAGACTTTCAATCATTTATACTATAACTCATTTAACACTATATTTTAGCCACGACCAAAAGCAACAAAATCTACACATATTACATGTATTGTTTAAAGTGATAGTTTACCCAAACATTAAAATTCTGTCATCATGCAAAACACAAAAGAAGCTATTGGGGAAAATATTGTAATCCAAACAATGACGTTACCCATTGACTTCTATTGACATAAAACCAATGCAAGTCATTGGGTATCAACATTCGTCAAATATCTTCGTTTGTGTTCTGCAGAAGAAAAAGTTTTACAGGTTTGAAATGACATGACTGAATACAAATTTTGAGGTGAACTATTGCTAGATTTTGCCAAAAACTTATAAAAGGATGATTGCAGGCTTCTTTTTGACACCTTGACACCAATTTTGTCACAAAAAATTAACATTAAACTTTTTCCCAGGGCACGACAGGGAAACAATTCAACAGTATTTTGTAGCTGAGATTTGTCTATACAGAAATTCACTTTCAAATATAAATCAACATTGAAAAATATTTACCGGAGTAAAAGGTGTGCAATTAGCCTCGGTGTTCCTAATATTTGCAACATTATGTGAATAGTAGAACATTGGTGTGTTTTTCAAAACCTCACAAGCTGATTTCTGTATATTAAGTAAGTTTTGGGAGGTTTTATAACGGTGCGGTCATCAGGCAGTGATTGCTGCCTACATGTGATGTGACCGTCTGCACAAATGAGTCATCTTTCACACAAAATACTGACAGCGCTCAGAACTCAGAGTTCTTCACAAATTCGTGCACAAAACCAAAAAGAGTTAACAACTGAACTCTCTGCTACAGTAAACATTTTCAAAAAGCAGCAATGCAGAGAAACATGCAAATAAACAATATTATCAGAGGGTTAAGCCGCAGGTTTAAGTTGGTTATTTCAACTCAAAGACCCCAGCCTGATCTCACAGAAATTCATGACTATTTTACAAGGTTAATTCTTATGAATTCGTAGATTTGTAGTGAACAGAAGCCACACCCCAAACCTTATCCATCACTGCAAATCATACAAATGCGAGTTTGTGATGCCGTGAGATTGTGTTGTAAACTTGCTCGGTTAACAAGCTTACGCATGAGTTAAATGCATAGCTACAGCTTTCACCAACTTAACATAATGACCTCAATCAACAGCTTTCAATGTTTTCAATGTCATTCTAAAACTCTTGCATGTCTGTGACTACATCGTGAGGTGTTAGAATAAAGCAACACTCATTCAGTTGGTGATGGGCATCCATTGTTGTATGTGGGCTCTCTATACACCCACAAAACTTGAAACTCAACACATTCAGTATTTTGGAGTGTGTTTTTGTCCCTCTCCTGAGGTCAGCAAAAACAGGCTACATCTTTTTCACACAAGTTTGTTTAAAATCATTTGTGGATATGAAAGAATGCAATTTCAGAAAGCTGCAATTTTATGTGAACTCATTATGTTCAAGGTGAATCTACAAAGCTTGGCATTCTAGCGCTGGTCCTTATAAGCACAGGATTTCTATCAGTGTGAGTTGTCTTAATATACTTGTTTACACGTTTACATGCACCTGTTCACACCAAGAGAGAATATTATGGGTGAATATTCATGAAAAAATATCCAAAAATGTCACCAACCAACAAATGTAAATTTTAAGCTACACTGTAAAACTTTGCTGAAGTTTTGTAGCAGGTTTGCCAGTAAGTTGTACATTCAATTACTAAAAATTACGTTCTTATTAGAACTGTTTTTAGTTTGATTAAACTTTGCTTTAATGCAAAATTAAAAGACTTTGACTTTTTGAGATTCAAAAAGACGAGACCGGTCTCATTACAGGCATTAGCACAGCAACACTGCAAAATATGACATTCTTTCTAAGCATTTTTGTCTTGTTTTCTAGTAAAAATATTTAAAACTTCTTAAATTACGATACATTTACAGACAAGAAAAGTGAACCAAGTCTTGTTTTATCAAAGAAAATATAAGAACTAGGTAAATCTATGTTTAAAACAAAATTGTAAATTAAATCTACAGTAAGTTACTGGCAAAAAATGTACAGTGTATGAGAAGAGAAAACTGAAATTCATTTATTCAAATACTCATTGTGTAAATATTCTCATATATACATGAATGTATATTTATATTTTTATACCCTACATAGCATCATTTTATTACACCAGCTGCACGATTACTAACAATGTGCCGCCACTAGGGTTTGTTGAATTACAGATGTGAGAAAACTGATGAATCATGTGAAGGACCATCCACAGATCACATATCATAACAATGTATCTAAACATTAACTGTGCCACAGTCACTGAGACGAAGCAAATATGTTGGCATTAGTGCTCAGAGGATAAAGCAAAGTCTACCATCATTTATCAGATGAATAAACATCCAAACCTTTGATGTATAACCTTGTATCTTGCTGGAATGGAAAAAGGGATTGTCAAACTGAAAGTTCGAGGACTGGTCTGAGTAATTCCTTCTTTATTCCTGTTTTCCCCGTTCCTCCTACTTCTCTCCCTCTCTACTCTTCTTTAAGAGCTTTCCTGCCGGAGCTGTGCAGGGGTTGAAGTGGAAGATGAAGAGGCTGAGCGGGGGGCCTGGCAGCGCTGCATCCCACACAGACGCCTCTCTTGTGGGCATGCCGGGCCAGACACGACCCCCGGATGGAGGGCTGCTGGCAGTTTGGAGCTGAAACTGTAGAGGGAGAGGGCTGATTCATTAATCTTACTTACCACCCTCCATGTACCTGTCCATGTACCAGAGGCAATTTAAGGGCTCAACCCATCTCAGATAGCACAGATAACTGGCTATTTATTTGCCCCGTGACTTAAAAAACATACAGCTTCAGGGTATATTGAGAGAGTGGTGAGGTCCCACAGAGACTAGCTGTGCCATTGGGGCATTTGATCTCTACTGGCTTTGGCTACAAATATAAAAAGTTGTGAGTGTTTAGGTTTCACCAAAACACACGATGAAGAAAACTTAAATTCGCAGAGTCCTACAATGTGTCTTCACCGTTTGCAGTGCGGCACGACGCGACCAATAAAGGACAATAGAATGCATTAGAACCCAATATAATAAAAAAAATTGTCCACACTGGATCCAGCACGACACAACAAAACACAATGCAAACAACCCAGTGCCACACAGTACTATAGGCTCTTTTTAAAAACAGGCTATTATTATTAGGAAATGCATTTACTTGGAGATGATTTTCTTGCTACCTTCATTGAAAAGTGAGATTTTCTTATCACAACATAGACAGCACTTTCCGCACGCAACATTTGAAAAACATTGGGAAAACTGTGTTTGTTATAGGACAGATGTGTGATTGGAGCCAGCTGCAATCTGTAATTTAGAGCCGCCGGCTCCTGTGCATTCATCATTCAAGGTAGGAAATGCATTTGCTTTCAAATGGCAGTAACTCAATCATTCGGAAGATAGACACAAGACGCAATCTCACACAGCGTTCAAACGCAGGCATGCTGCTAATTACACAGCTAACAGCACAACAACACACACAAACATGCACACACACACACGCACGCACGCACGCACGCACGCACGAACACACACACACAAAGATCCTCACAGGTGTGGGTTCCCCGTTGTCACACAGAGAGGAAGTCCATATTGCTCAGAGGATGCATTAGCTCGGAAGATGCTGGTGTCAGCTGCTGTCAGTTATGTTTCATTGTAAGTTCAGTATCAAGTGTCTCAGATGTGTATTTTAAAATTCTTATTATATACAATTGTATATAATTCTTATTACATACAAGCCCTTAAAAATTGTTTTTCCAAAAATTAACAATCTTCCATCATTTATTCGGTCTCATTTCAATCCAAACATGTATGACTTTCTTATGCAGAACACAAAAGATATTTAAAGAATATTGGTAACCAACAACAGTGTCATCCCATTGACATCCATTTGGGTGAATAAATGATGACAGAATTTACATTTTTGGATGAAATGTCCATTAAATAGACAGTAAGAATACAAAGATTAAACAGGAAACAAGATCAGATAATTGGAAACATGTTATTTAAAATATTTCACTTATAATTGCACATCTAAGCACAGTTTGAGAACTCTAGAGGAGATACTGGGATCTCTTTTTTCAATGGAAACATCTGAGAAATGTGATCTGCTATCTATAAAAAAACTACGGGAATATCAAATAATGCGATTTGTGATGTTTCCTATGGGCATACCAACAATAGCAACAAATGCCAGTGATTCAGTCCTTTTGCCCTGAACTATATTACACTGCTTCAGTGATTCCACAAATCTGACATTCCTGTCAGTCACTGCAGTCAGACGGGCATGCAAGGACTTTTTAGTCCACAAGCAAGTTTTGGTACTTGTTTGTTAAAGATTATGCCTAAAGTTCATTTTCACTTGTGGAAGATCTATGCATCTCTGCAAATGGGCTGCTGTGCCGAGTGAGGGATTAAGCAGCAGTTGGTGGCGAAGTGAAGCAGAAAGAGTTGCGGTCGCCTGCTTGCTCAGATGAAGAGATTTAATTGCCTGTCATTTTCTTCTATCTGTCCGTAACCTTTCACAGCTCTAATTAGTCAACAGGTTCTATCTCAGGCTCACTGTTATCGCCCGTAAAGCCTGTGAAAGTACATGTTAAAGAGAACCCTACTGGATACATGTGCAACATCTGAATATATCATATCAGTGTATGTCCACATTAGGGTATTTACTGTATAGCAGGACTGATTCAACCGCAGAGAATGTATCACCTTATACTATAAAAATAAAAAAAGAGTTATATCCCCGCTTGGCATATAGATGGTTTTAGCGGCAACAACATAAACAAACGTTATGTGGCACAAACGTAATTTTAGGTGGACCTCTGCAAAGTATCAATAACTGTTGCATAGTTTTATTTAGTTTAATACAATGAATATACAATAAAATATTAATATAACTTCATATTAATATAAATGAAATAAATTGGTATATAGCTAGCCACTAGCTAGACCGATAACCAAACACAAGATCGGAAGTTAACTTAGGGCCAGGTGTGTGCATCCGATAAAACTGTTTATGCTGTGCACTGTATAATATAATAAATATTCAGTACATTCATATACTGAATATATATATATATTGTATATATACAGTATGTATATAATTAAATTAAAAGTTTTTGCAATTTAAAAACCACTTTAAATTACATTAAAAAAATGATCCGATGTCCATGTCGCTGTTTTTCAGGAAATGAAAATAAAACACTGTACTTTTTAATCCTTTTTATTGGTCAGATATTTGCAAAAACCCAGTGACAAACATGAAGGGTGACTAATAATAAAGATAAAAATCAAAAAAGATGGAGATACAAGGTTTCAGAAGGACAGCAGCGATATATAGTTAAATGTAAATCCAAATATTTAATTTCCATGTAAATTCAGAGCTACGTGCATAGGCACTATGCAAACTAATGATGGTCCTGTCAGGCATTAACCAAATAAGATGCACTTACACCAGTCTTCAGGAAGGAAGGGCATGGTAACTATGTCAAGGATGTGGATTTGACACATTCATGTTTTAGAACATACATAATGATAAAATGTATGCATTATGCTTGTGGAGTGTTTGCTCTTTGCGCAAGTCACCTCTGTACTCATGCAAAATGGCCAAAAGTCAATTGCCGATCACAACCCTAAATACATCAAACTGATGATCCATCCCTAACACTTGTTTTGTAACTAAATATCATATTGTGCTGTGACAGGTTTCACAAAGATAACCACCACATATTATAAAAATGGATGATAATGCTGGTTGACATCACTTATGGAATTGGTTCACCGCTGAATCCCCATTAGGCAGTTCTAACCGACTGTTGAACTGTGCAGCTAGATGCTTAAATAAGATATTTCATTGTCACCGTTTGGCGAGCGAATCCATTGGCTGATCATGCTGCCCGTGTTACAGCTCATTGGCTCAAAGTCACACGCCACTGGTTGACATCACCCACGGGTGTCATTAATTTTGTGAGTTATACTCTATTAACAAAGATTATAATCTATTATCGGAACACATTTCCATGTACAATTAAACTGTAAGATTTAGAGTTAATATTAATTTCTCAAACAATTCCTGAACCCTAGAATGAAAATGTAATATTGTAATTAGAATACTTAGAATACTCAATGCAATGTAAGTTTAAAATACTATAAAATACGTATGTTTAGTATATGTGCATGCCTGTTTATACAGTATGCACATAAATAAGGGATGTTGATATACAGTATATGCAATGTTTATGTATGCATGCATATTACCGAGTGGCCAGATTGCTGCATAATCATGTTTGTGTGACTGAAGTAATAAACACTTGCAATTTGTTGCATCAGTTATTAAATGGTGTTGGGGTGGTATCAGGTAGAGGCTTTCCCTACGGACATCATTAACACTGCCATGCAAACCTCGTAGTTACTTCCAGGAAACCCTCTCCACTGCAGCAAGGGTATGCCAGACCACAAGCACTCCACATTGCCTGTGGGAAACTTTCAACGTACCTAGACGAAATCAAACTAAAAAGAAAAAGCTTAAAATGCTGGACATTGCTTATATATTACAGCCACATTCTGAGATGTCTAAGAAGTGCAGGGGGTTCTTGTTTATTATTTACTCATGTTTATTATTTATTTATTACGGCTGTCAATGTGACAGGTTAGCTTAGTAATGTTATAAAAAACATGCTTGCCTTGCCAAACCACGCTCACAGACAGCAGAGTAAGAAGTCAAATTTTTTGAGCAAAATGCAACGAAGCTGCAGAGCTCCGAAGTATCCAGACATGTTGATATTTTCCGATATTTTGAAGAATATTGGTAACCGAACAACGGTGGTACCCATTGACATTGGTTTTGTGTCCATACAATAACGTATAATATCTTTTGTGTTTTGCAGAAGAAAGAAAGTCATAAAGGTTTGAAATGACAAGAGGGTGAGTAAATTATGAGTTTTGGGTGAACTATGCCTTTAATGATTATCTACACTGCCACAATAGGACTATCTTTCAATCTATTCTAATGCTCTTTGGTATTCTATTTGTTTCGCTGAAATTCAGTTTTAATATATATATATATATATCAAATTAAAAGAATCAAAATTAGCAACACCATCATACTCTTTGTGCGGAGGAAGCACATATGCGTATGCCAAGACGTGATAGATCAACGCCCTTTGTCAGTTAGTAAGTGTGACATTTATTTGGAACATCTGACTCAGGGTTGGATGATAATTGGCCCACACCTTCCCTGCTATGGCTGTCATTGCAAGTACACAAGAAATCGTCAGCGCCCCGAGAGCTCTATCTAAACCGAACAGAAGCTTTAGTGCAGTTCCTTGCAGGATGAGTGAGAACACTTCACAGTTTGATGAAAGCAAGCTGTACTGAGAAAAGTAAAGCTCTGGAGAAATACAAAAAGACTGCTTTGTGCTCATCATCCAAAACTGGTTTCGTTGGTTGACTCATCTAAAGCGCATGGTGGAATTTACCTGAGTAAATAAGCGCAACCCACGCAAATACAAAGCAACACAATGTGTGTCTGAATAGGTCACTGCAACCAATTTTCAAGTTTTTTACATACACATGACCAATCAGGTTTTACAAACCAGAGGGTGCAGGCGGCACATAAAAGAGAGGCTTGGCACTATAGTTTAGAGCTATAGTTTTATTTAGACTTGAGAGGGCAAAGGGAGTTTCATGTGGTTTGTCTGGATGTCCTCTATCACGTGCAGTCCAAGGGATCAAGGTTTGGTCAGCATTGCCCCATTAGCCCCTGCTGGCAGATACCGTAACTACACCATGTGGACCCAACAAAAACATCTGCATTGATGGGTACGGCGTGTGGTGGCGGCACTATGTTTGCACAAGCGCCTGTCTGTTTGGACAGATCCGTGTGGAGCTCACACAAGCACTCACCTGAAATATATGTTTTCGTTGGCGCTTTGATTCATCTTGCCTCCTCTCATCAGCTGCTGTAGCTTTAAACATACCTGAGAGACAAAATGGCCGCAGTCACAACAATAACAGCGTCGGCACGGAACCTCACACTGGCAACTCTGTTTGGCATCTGTTACAGCAAATTACATCAGCAATACCACACCATTACCTGAGCTCTTACTTGCACATAACAACAGCCAGCAGGGAACCATATGTGTGTGCGTGCGTTTTTCCTTCACCCCCCAGGACACCTGCCACTCCGGCTCACAATCATATTCGCCTATTGAAACTGCTTTTCTGAGTCATACATGGATGCGGTAAAGCATGTTTTTCCAGCATGTAAAGGGCTCGCCTGGCCTTATTTAGTGCACAACACTAGCGAACCCTCAGGGCCCTCTGTGATGACCTAAACTATCATAGAAAAGAATATTTAAAACTTTAAAATACTATTTTCAATAATAGTCAGCTGATTTTCCCTATCAGATATGTATATTTTACTTCCTGGATCGATGAGGGCTCTATCCATGCGCTATTTCCAAGTCTCACGAGAGTCATTCAATATCACGGAGCAGTCGCAGTTCTGTGATGTCATACACTGTCTATGCGGCCTGCGCATGCTGTAGGAAGTCTTACACAGGGTTCGGGCGCCTTCTAGTAGTATACCGACGGCTGACAGTAATGTACAGTAAATCAATTGGAGATTTTAATTTTGAGTGACAGTAAAACGGACCAATCATATAATTTTTCTAAATGGGCGCGCTTAGATTTTGCCAACTTATCGCCATCTGGGGGATTGTTCACCAACAGTCTCGTAAAGCTGAAGAAGCTCACGAAGTTGGTTCACAGACTGCCAAAAGACTGCAAAAGAAAGCTAATTCCTGAAAACATCATTCAAACAGCATGTGGATGAACCTTCTTATCAAGTCTCGGGGGGGAAAAAAGAGAATAGCTGATACACGTTGTTGCGTTGCGTTGTTGCAAGTCTGGTGTAGCCTTAAAAATGTATCACGTGGTAATTGTGATGGTATAATTATGTATTCTCACTTCTATAGGAAAGCACAGTAAGGTAAAATACCTTACTGTACTGTGTTAAGTCTGTGTTGGGGGGTTGGGGGTTGGGGGGGGGTGGGTGCGTGTGCGCAGAGGGCCAAGGCTAGAACATCACGGTTCGCTACTGGTGTACAATGAACAACTACAGATTATGCTTCCTCTTGAGATCTCATGCATCACACACATGCACTAACATACACCTTTATACGGCCATTAGCACACCCACTAATCTTCTCCCGCCCTTGTTCGAAATCCAGTATGAGGTTAAAACTTGGATACGCCAAAGAACAAATATAATTCTCACATGGTTTGCTGCTTCGGTACACAGCCTTTCTGACACCTTAACAAAGTCAGCCCTGATGACTTAATGCTCAAGCATAGGCCCCATCAAGACAAAGTCAAGCTGAAGAACACCCTTCACGTAAAGTCAAAGCAAACTGCAGTTAATTCTTGAAATGCAGTTAGCTCTGGCCTAAATATAGTTCAAGTTTTGTACTTGGAAACCAATGCTTCTGTAGAAATAAATAGGATGAGGTCTAAAAACACTTTCTAACAAACACTTTTAAATGCTTTAAACTTTTAAATTGCCAAAGAGTTGGAGATGTTCACAACATTGATGAATAAGCGCTTCATTACCCATTCAACTTTGGCCCCCTTGATGAGATAAAGTGATATTAAAGCCATACAATCAATGAAACACGCACACATGTATGTTTTATTATCGCTGTGTGGAAAGTCCATGGGCGTAATGAATTGTATGCTGTAAAAACTGTTTATTTTATCCCCTACCCCTTACCCAACCCCTAAACCTAAAGATCGTAGAAAACTTTTAACATTTTGAGATTTTCTAAAATTATCGTTCTGTAAAATTTATAAGCTTTTGTGACCGTAGGGACCTCAATTTGGTCCGCACAGTGACACAGATCCCCATGAGTTGGCGTGCATTTAGTTTTAGGTCCCCAGTAACATATAAAAACCAAGTCCACACACAAACGCACACATGCACAAAGCAATTGGGAATGCAACCCTGTTTTTTTCTACAATTTGACAGAATGCAAAGGTCATAATTTTGGTTCCATTTTGATGCTGAAGCAGCACTCCACTTGACCGTGCATTTTCAGTCCCCTTTAAAACAGCATGTCAGAGTGAATGAGTGGAACAGTGAACTTTTACATCTGAAACTATCCTTAAAATGAATTAATGGATGTCTACTTGTCAAGTGTAAATGGAGGCTAAATTTTAAGAGCATTGGAGGAAGAAAAACTGTCACTTTTATAAGCCAGCACTAATAACATTACAATTCAGCACCAGCAGGCAAACTGTGTTGTTTGAGGGAGTCTGTATATATATATATTCAAGCTGCATACATATACTAACATACTGTATATAGACTGTATACTGTACATACATACAGTATATGTGTAAATGTAAGTATACATTCAGTTGATTCACTTTTTATTTGTCTTCGAATAATATAAAAAAAAATGTGGCTTCTGGTTATTTTAAGTGGTTATTTAAAGCTCCATACATTTTTACATAAACATCAGTTATTGAGCAGGTACATAAAAAGTCACTGTTGAAAACGTACTCGGTTACTGACGTAACCTCGGTTCCCTGAGATACGGGAACGAGTACTGCGTAGCAGGACGCTATGGGAAAACTCCCTTTTCTCCGATGACTGAAGCAATTCAATAGCGCAGTGAAAACTGCATGGTGATTGGTTGGAAAAAAGTAAAACTTTAAACCAATCGTAGCGGAGCTGCCGGACCAATGGCGATGGCACCCGCCAGAATGGGCGGGGCTTATGGCTATATAAGCAGACGCATCGCCGTAGAGTCCTCAGGTTACTTCGACTGAAGCGACGACAATGCAGCTCGTAGCACGCCAAGGAACGCAGTACTCGTTCCCGTATCTCAGGGAACCGAGGTTATGTTAGTAACCGAGTACATTCCCTATCGATACTTCACTCGCACTGCGTAGCAGGACGCTATGGGGAACCAGTATAATCACACCGTGCTACAGATGGAAGGAAAACACAGATAGTCTCGGAGCCTTGGCTCGGAGACGAGGTAGAACAGGGAATCCCTGAGAAGGCGGAGAAGGCCAAGCTAGTAGGTGGCCTAGTCCGGTTAATCGTCCCAAAATTATTAGGCGCTGGCGTGGCTATAGAGCCAGGGCTCAGCGGCCTAACCCAAAGCAGAAAGGACCCGGGCCTGAAGGGACAGGACGTCCAGACTGTAGAATCTTGTAAAAGTGGACAGCGAAGCCCAGCAGGCCGATATCCTCTATAGATATCCTCGATATCCTCTACAGATATCCTCTATAGAGACACCGGTAGACCATGCCCAGGAAGAGGCAATGCCTCTAGTAGAATGGGCTCTTAGTCTCGTGGGACATTGAAGGCCCAAGGAAGAGTACGCCAGCAATATAGCCTCGACTATCCATTTTGACAGTCTATGTTTCCAGACCGAAGACCCTCTGGTGCGGTCACTGAAGCACACAAAGAGCTGTTCCGACCGTCTGAATGGGGCGGAGCGCTCAATGTAGATTTTTAATGCTCTGACTGGGCAGAGCAGGTTAAGCTCTGTGTCCCGCTCGGAGGAGGGGAGAGCAGAGAGCGTAATAACCTGTGCTCTGAATGGAGTAGAGAGCACCTTAGGTACATAGCCATGCCTTGGTTTGAAGACGACCCTGGCGCTGTAGGCCCAAATTCAAGACAGGATGGGCTCACAGAGAAAGCCTGTAGGTCGCCCGTGTTGGAGGTGTCTGTCGTGACCACTTTACGGCTGGACGTGGAGCCCAGGGACATACCCTGCTCTAGCCAAAGAGGTTCTTTCCACGAGGCTAGGGCGGTTACGCAGGCTTGGTCACCAAAACACATGAGAGCGGTCTTTGAAGGAGGGCCAGCTGCAGCGGGCCCTGTAGCCTTCCTCTTCCTTGCATCGGTCTCAGGAGGGGGCCTGAGGCGCAGGGTCCAGCGTGATCTTAGGCCGGGGACCCTGTCGTGGGGGATGCGGGTAGCGCCGTCCCGATCGGGAGCGTTGGCGGCCGTCAGCTCCCGGAGCCTTCTCAGCAGCAGGGGTTCTCACCGGCTGTTGCGTCGGAGCTGGCTTGGGGTGGGTCGCCACCAGTCTAGATCCGGGTCTTTTCGGCAGAAAGTGTTTCATGGCCTGCGAAGACTTCTGGCCGGAGGACGAGATTGCACTTCCAGCAAGGGCCGAGGTGGTTCTGCACGGCTTAGAGGGATGAGATGCCTTTGCCCTCCATCCGATGGCGGTGGGCGGACACCCACAGGAAGACCCCACACGAGTGGAACACCGCAGAAATTTGCTCTTTAGAAATTTCTCTTTTAGCGTCGCCGGATAGCGGCAGGGAAAAGACCGTGCTGAGTAGCGAAACCGCTCACTAGCGAAGCCGGCAACAGAATCCACCGGAAGCGAAGCCGCTGAAGCAAAGCCGCTGAGCAGGAGGTTGAATCCGCTGCAGGTGTTTCTCGACGGCGAAGCAGTCAGTCTCGGGAAGCGAAGATCAAGTCGTCGCTGAAGGAGAAGAGATCTGAGGACTCTACGGCAATGCGTCTGCTTATATAGCCATAAGCCCCGCCCATTCTGGCGGGTGCCATCGCCATTGGTCCGGCAGCTCCGCTACGATTGGTTTAAAGTTTTACTTTTTTCCAACCAATCACCGTGCAGTTTTCACTGCGCTATTGAATTGCTTCAGTCATCGGAGAAAAAGGAGTTTTCCCATAGCGTCCTGCTACGCAGTATATATCATTTTTGATATATTTGTCTTCAGTGTCCAGTGTATCTGTGGGTTGCTATGGTGATGATTGTAGGCCTAAGCATCAGAACAATATTAACCCTGAATCTGAAATCGCATACTTGTACTAAATTTTAATAAGTACCGACACTTTAATTGGCATCCGCTTGAAGTGTTCCGCTATTTTTATTAGATTTAATTTAGAAATTTGACCGTTAACTCCTGTGCCATCATGGGATGAAGTAGTGTCCATCCAATGCACCCTCATGAATCTAGGCGGACGCAGTAGACAATCTGGGTATTTCTCACCCGTTTTTAACAACATAAACAAACGTTTATCTTAACTTTTAAGAGCATGCAATGTGTCAGCATTAGTAGCGTCAGGAATATAAAGATTTTGTGTGTGTGTGTTAAGACAACAGTGATGGATTCCTCACAACAGCATCTCTTCAGGTAGAACAGAAGCTGTAAAGAAAGAGAGCAGCTGTAAATGAGTTCATACGAGCACTGGTCATATCACTCAACAACTCAACAATGCCACTGTTTTATCAAGTCCGTTCTTGAAAAAAAACATATTCTCTACTTAGTAAAACTTTCAGCTGTGCAAATGGAAAATAAGCTCTCAGTCTGAGAGCATCTACTCAGGTTCATTAATGGCAGTGTAATCCACCCTCTTAAAAGCAGACATACAGATGCCACGAGCTATGATTGAGTTTTATAGATCAAGGCACTGAATGACTCTCTGTAATCAGAAAATCAATGTTAATGTACTTCGGAGCATTGGTCTGTATTTATGGTGACCTCTTTTTGCTTTTCATTTATAAAACTTGAACATTTTATGCTTCTGACGCTCGGCAGAGCTGTCAGAGGAGTCACCGTTATTTGACAGCATTTCACCTGTTCAAGACTTATGCAACCATGAAAGGGAAAGTCCTCCCATAAATGACATTTTTGTCATTGTTTACAAGCCATCAGGTTGACTGACCTTCTACCACGATACGCAAAAGTATATGGCGACCAGAAGCCATTGCGCTCCAAAAAGCACCTTAAAAACTTGACAAAAGTAGTCCATATGACCTGTGTGATATACAGTATTCTATGTCTTCAAAAGTTATATGAAGCTTTGACTTGAAATTCTTGCCCAACAGCTGTGGTCACCATTTACTTTTATTGAACGGTAAAGTAACCATTCATCTAAAAATGAAATTCTGTCTTTGTTTAGTCACCCTCATGTTGTTGCAAATCTGTATACATTTCTTTGCTCTATTGAACGCAGAGAAAGATATCTGGAAGATTGCTTGTAACCAAACAGTTCTTCTCCACCATTGACTGCCATAGTAGAATCTCTATAAATTGCTTTGTTCTGTTGAACACAAAAGAAGATATTTTGAAGAATTTAGGAAAGCAAACAGTTCTGGTGCACTTTTGACTACCATTGTCATTTTTCCTACCATGGTATTCAATGGTGGTCAAGAACTGTTTGGTTACAAGCTTTCTTCCAAATATCTTTCTTTGTGTTCTTAAGAACAAAGAAATGTATCCAGAATTGGAACAACTCGAGTAAGTACATAATGACTTTTTTTTATTTTTGGGTGTACTTAACCTTTAAAGAACTAATAGTTACATTTAACAAATCTTTTTGGGGGGGTGAAAATCAGAGATAGTCAAACAGGTTTTAAAGATACGAGGACAGGTAAACAACAGATTTTAAAATTTTTGAGTGAACTATTTCTTTAAATAAAATGGAAGAACAAAGCAGTTGGTGGAAATTAAGAACACTTCAGATTTAACAAATACAATACAAAGTGAAATAAACATCTATTTCAGAGAGATACGTCTCTTTTTTTGCTCTTGTGGAGTGTTTTTCTCCTTCTGTTCCAAATGTGTGCCATCTAATATTAGTATTTTTATTAATTATCTTAAATTAACTGTCAAAATGGTTAATTAGCATAATTAATGTGGTGTGTCAAAGAAGCTGAGTGCTATTTGAAAAATGTAAAAGCAGCACAGAGTGACTCAAAAGTGAGTTGTCCAAAATACATAATTACATCGATTAATTAAATTCCGGACCTGACACCTCTTTTTAATGAAGTGATTGAGAAAGTTAGGATAGGGGAGGCGTTTATTTGGGTTTCTCAGTTACAGGCCTCGCTTCCCTCTATTGGTCCGCTGCAGTATTTTTCTTTTCTGCAACATTGAGCTAGTCTTGTTTAATGATTTCAACAACCTGTAAATGGTCTCAGCAAGCCTGCGTGTGTGTTTGCGGTGAAGTTTCACTAATAAGAGTGTACTCCACACCCTGAGTAGTATATGACCCATGGGATCAAAGAGGCAGTAAGAGCTTTAAGCTTGGGCGATAAGCTCTGTTCACATCGAAATGGAACGGAGAAACACTTGGAAGCGAGCTGCACAAATGAGAGCGAGAAAGAGAAGGCAATGAAAAACAAGCAATGAAAAACAAATCAATCTATTCCTCAGAGACCGAAAGGGAATTCTAAACTTCTTCAATCACAGCTCTGACAGGAGTTAAGGCGTTTAAAGGAGGGGGATTCAAACATCATTATTTCACCTAAGAGGTCCAGAGCTGCTGGTTTGGGGAGACCTGAGCTACCTTAACCATAAAAAGTTTAATTCCAATAGTATTGATTTTTAACTTCTTAGGAAGGGATGAGTTCAGGAGGTCTTATTCTAATAAGGTTGGTAGTGATGACTGTGAAGATAATGATGACAGCACTGGCCGGTAATTATGTGTTAGATCCCTTTTATGTTTTTTAATGTTTACATTTATGTTTTACGTGATGCTGTTATATTTATTGATACAATGAAAGGATTGTGAACGGTTGTGACTGTTAGACTGCATGATAAATTGTGATAAATTGCCACCTTCTGAGCTCTTTTAAAGCTGATAAATACGAAGGATTGTGTTTGCACATTAGTTGAATTCAATATTAATGCATTAAGTTGCAACTTAACAACAAACACATTAAGAATATGCAATGATAGAGATCATGCGCAGCACATTAACCAGGTGTTAATGCTGGTCCAATCACACAAATAGAGGCGATGTATGTTTGTGTATTGTTCTGAAAGCAGATATTACATTCAAATTCATGTTTGTCAGTGAGACTGAACACACACACATACATTTGCAAACATATCCTTGTATCCCTTCTGTCTCTTTCATTTCCTCATTTATCCCCTATGAGGGTTCATGTAATCATTTGCAACAGAAGGTTGTGTTTAGAGTGATCTAATCGCTTGAACAATCTCTCTCTCTCTCTCTCTCTCTCTCTCTCTCTCTCGACCGCTCTCATGCTCTCATTGAATGATACAGTACATATGCTTACACATCAGTCTTCATACATGTTTTCAATATGTTAAAATGGTTTTAAAAGCGATGAAGGAGAGACCCTATTTTTTCTAAAAATCTAATTATTAGTAATTCTCAAATTATTCCAAAATAACAGGAGCCCAAATTTATCGTAACAAGGAGTCAGATCATTATACAGTTTATACCACTCTTCATAATAGTATAATTTCTAATTTGTCATGCAAATATCGTAAAGGTACAGTGGAAAGATCCCATTTTATTGCTTCCCTTGTTTACCTCATTTGTAAGTCCCTTTGGACAAAAGCGTCTGCTAAAGGACTAAATGTAAATTCATTTCTAAAGGTCAGACTAACATTTCGAAACGAGACTGGCTAACATTATAAGTTAGTTTATTTACAGCAAAATGAAACAAATAAAACGCTAAAAAGATTCGACTCCAAATTATACAATGTGTGTGTGTGTTATGCTATGCGTAAGTGTTTTCCATGACTGACAACGACTCGAGTGCATCTATCTTAATTCATCTACTGCTCTTATATGTCCACCCAGGGGCGCAACTGCTCAGTGTTAGGGGGGTATGCAGAAACAGTTTTGGCGCCCCCCCCTAAATAAAAAAAGTGTGCCGGACATCATCATGTATGGGCTTGAAATAATAAAGGTTTATTTTAAAAGTATATCAGACAGCTACTGTAAGCCTACCATAATTATATGGTATATGGACACAAATATATAAAAATGTATTCATGGCAATCTCTCTGCCATTTCTTTCTTTTTGCCGTATCTAAAACATACCGATCCATACCGAAACGTGACACAAGTGTATCATATCGAACCGAACCCTGAATTTTGTGAACCATTACACCCCTACCTTTTCCATATTAATAATATTAAGAAATTAATCTGTTGGTATCAAGTATCAAGTTGGTATCAAGCTCCCTCTACACTTCCACCTAATGTTAGACCTACCTGTTGCTTTCCCCTGTCTTTCCTGATCCACCATCCTCACACCTGAATAAAATGAACTTTGCTGTTAAATATAGCAGCCTAAATTATTTTTTTTAATCAACCTAGGGATGGCATCAGATAAGACAACTATTATGCAGTAAGGTTGTGCTGGTGTTGAAATTACATTAACATTTGGGATTTTACAAGTACAAATATGACACACACACATACATATAGAAAAGTAATTACAGGGTCACATCTCTCTCTGTTTAAAGGTCTGTGCTGATATATATACATACATACATACATACATACATACATACATACATACATACACATATAGCACAGATCTTTATGTGGCCCTTGCAGCTTCCATGTCACCCAGCAGATGTAAAGTAGCCTGGATGTCTGACAGCACAGCTGAGCTAACATGAAGCTAATGGTAAAATAAAATCCATGATAAACCAGCTTTATTGCATAAGGAATGTTTTCCAGCTTCTAGTCATTTATTGTGCATGCTACCCTATATTTACCGGTTCTTATTTTACTTTAATAAAATTTAGATATGTCATGCATGGCATTGGTACAATAGGGTTTAACCAAAATATAAATGTAGATATCAGCAGCAACATTATTTTGCATTAAGTTAGCAAACACTTGCCAGTCAATATTTATATGTTCAAGCCTCCAAGTTTGGTAGCAAATCTATTCATGAATCCGACGGTCGGTTGCTCAGCAAGCTCGCTAGCTAACGTTAGTCTGTTAACATGAATATTGTATTTGCAAGAATAGACGTCACATTTTGAATCCTACCTGTTGCCTTTCACCATCCACGTATTTAGCTGCTGTCGCATCTCTTGACCGGACGTCTCCTTTTTCCATCTTTCTTTTTCTATTTTTAGCCCCCGACAGCTTTTTTGGTTTATCCATCATTTTCAAATTCAAATTTCAACGACAACTCACCAACGTTACTGCGTACTTAACGTAACTCACGGCGCCCCGCCCACTCGCGATATTACCCTTCTATGTCTAAATAAATTATATGATGGAATCTTATGAGGGCACCGGTGCCGCCTAGCCTGTTAGTCCTCTTAAATGTATATAACTTTTTATATATACACTAACTTATATAAATTGTATTAAAATGTATATAACTTTTATTATTTCACATTTTTAAACCATCGCGTTGGCGCCCCCCATGGTGCGGCGCCCCCATGCGCCGCATATAGCGCATACCCACTTTTTGCGCCACTGTGTCCACCTGTGGTACTGTATACTTCTATTTTCTTTCTGCATTTTCCTGATGTGTTGGAGACAGCTAAGGGGATGTTGAGAGCAGAGTCCAGATCTAGCATAACACAATGGGACAACAGTTCAACTCTGTGTGGAATTGTGACTTGTTTTTGTGTTTGAGCCTGGGATCAGATGGGAATAATAGGATTACAGACACTAAGCTTGTGTCAGAATAGATTTAGGTCTTTGCCTACGGCCATGGGGATCACTTAACAAATACTCTCCCCCATCCAGACGACTTAAGCTCTTTACCAAAGAGAAAATACACATGCAAATCACAGCAATGTATATAGAAGAGGGAAACGGATAACAGAAAAGACAATAGAAATACTTTGCGGTGCGATGGAGTCGCTCTGCGGGATGTCTGTTTCTGTGGCTTTGTTTCCAGAAGTTAATTAGAGGGAACAGAATTAGCGCTTTCTGTTTATTTTCTTTTGTTCTGTTTTGTCATCAAAACGTTTGCAAATTAAGAACGAAAGTAGACGCACCAAAGCAGACAGAAACAAATGGGAGCGCAGTCAAAGGATTTCAGATCTACCTGCACAATAGATCTGCAACAGGCCAAGACTGAACCCTGGTATCAATGTTTTTCTTTCAAAAATAAATTTAAATATAAGATGTCAGCCATTATAGGTACCATAAAAAGATTAAATTGCACTTCAGAAGTTGGTTGTATGCTTCTGGATGCACAGTTTTGGATTCAGGTTTTTCAGGATAGTTGAGACTGCGGCTGCATACAAAATGTATGTATACATTAAATGTAAATATGTGGATGTGATTTAAAAAGAATCATTGGATGAATATTTTTTATGCAATTCTTTTCATCTTTGATTTTCACTGCTTTTTAAATGTAATATGAGGCTGTTTCCCCCCCACACAAACAATGTGAGATGATATTGCCTCCAGCCACCTTTCTCCTCTCATCAGTAAATAACAACAACAACATGTATTTATAAAGAACGTTATAAATTAACACAATATAAATTAATCCAAAGTGCTGTACAAAGTACAAAACAGATGTACACAGTAAAAATAAGCAATACACAGCAAAATTTCCAGTGTTGTTTTGAGTTGTTTTTTTAGGGTTACTTTACCAGAGTTAAAAAGTGTTGATTTAGGTGTTAATTTGAATGATAACAGCACTCACGGTGTAAATAAAAGGTAAGAGTCAGTGTCATTACAGTGAGTTGATGTTAAATTATACTTTAGCCGAGTACATCCAATTTCCGGTCATTGCGGATCACTTCCTTTTTGACTGATGGCGGACAACCACGAGGTGACGGCAGTGCAAAACTAGGTAGGCTATAATACATTTTTAATAACTTAATTCTTTGTTTTTGTTTAATTAATGTTCTCAACATTTCTTATGTACATTTTCAGCTCGCTATCGTTATTTTCAATCCGCAGACAACCGACCGAGAGCAGCGCAAAGGTAACAATAACGTTTTTTAAAGTTTATCATGATCAGTTTCAACATAACCTAGGGTTAGTAATATATATTAATTGTTAGTTGGAGATCATGCATTGATTTCTGTGATCAACGTAAACGTTTTAATGAAATGAGACGCAACCCGTTTACGCCAGATCTCATGTGCGTTGCCATGGCCAAGAAACGCATACGACTAATATTATGTCGTGCAGCGTTTTCACAGATATCTATACTTATATATACCGAACTCAGTAAAAACATGAGGCTTGTTTAAACGTGCACATAACGTGACTTTTGTTGGTCCTAGTTAACGTTATTTACGCGAATATCATCGGGTTTCCCGCCCCTTCCCCAACAGTGCTATTTTTAAAAGCTAATACAACAGGAGACAGCTTTGAAAAAGCGCACTGTCATTTTATATATTTCCTTGTTATGACATTTAACTCTCGTGTGTTCTGACGAGCGCGCAGTTGATCTGCTATGGCGCAAGTTCTTCCGTTCACATTAACGGTGTATCTGAGACCTAACATGTTTTCGTACAGGGTTGATACGCACTTTTAAGCCTTTTTTGTGGTGCATTGGCGAAGACAAAACGCGTTGTTAAAAAAATTGATTGGTAGTATAATGTACTTTCAAGGCTTTTCCCTGACAGATAATTATCTAATAACAAAACTTTGTGAGGCGTTTTATTATAAACGAACAATTGCTGTACTTTTATAAAGTATCATCTGTAACGTTAACTGCAGCTACTCAATTACGCCACTGCGGTGGCTCTCTATGGTCATCACAGTGAGGAGCTGACAAAGCCCTAAGAGAATGAGAAAGCTTTTTTGTCAATTTTAACAATACACAAAACTATATAAGACACAATGTCACATGTGGTTTTCTTAATTTTACCGTTGTTATTTTGTTTGGAAAATTGTTTTTACTTTTTGTTTCAGTGATTTCGCCAACAAGATCATCAACCCAAAGTACTTGCACTGACTATGAGAGAGAACCAACAGTGCACATTCAATCAACAAGGGCCAGCAGTAAAGAAGCCATGAATGCTGAAAAGGCAAAACAGGTATGTATTTCCAAATGGTAAATTTGCCTTGTAAGCTTGGATAGTTGTTTTCTGATGATGTAAGTCATATGTATCTTGGGTAGCCTTGGGGTGTCAGCACATTTTTGGGGTGAAATGTTGGGTGATCAAATGTTTACTTTTTATGTTATTTTATTAAAATACAATATTTGTCTCTTGTATTTTTCAGTCTTGCACCAGTATTGAAGGCCATCTCAGTCAAAGGGAGAGCTGCCAGCCATACCTACTTGGATTAGGAAGATTCGAGAAATTCTACTCTCAGAGCATCATCATGCATTTAAAGTACATAGAAACTATGAGTGAATTTATTAAAGCAAATGCTCTGAGGTTCTACAGGTCTTTTGATCTACAGTGTCCATATGGGTCAGATGGTTCATTCATTTCTGTTAGTTTGAGATGTTATTTGTTAAAAATAAAAGATCAAACTGAAACTATGTTGGCTTTTCTTTTTGTACATGTATGTATCATAATTATAGATAAATTCGATCTAGAGGTAAATTACCTTAATCAGGACATGTTTAAACACTAAATTAGTGTACAATTACCTAACACAGTGGTAAACTATTGACACTAAGATTGAAATTTCAGCACTATTTTGGTGTAAAATGTGCCTTTTGAGAAAGTACAAATTACACTAGTAGTGTTACATTTGAACACTCCGAGAGTTTTTATAACACTGTGTAAGTATTAAAAATATAACACTTTTAAAATTGCTGTGTAGCAATTAGAGGTTTCCAAATGATTAAGAATACAAATTCGATTTAAGAGTAGATTTTAAAATGTCCAATGAAGGAGCAGACCTCACATGATAGGGAAGACCATTCCAATGCTTGGGATCAGCCAAAGAAAAGGCCCGATCACCCTTTGATTTATAGCGACATAGAGGCACAGTTAAGAGCAAGTGAATAGAGGATCTAAGTGCCCTATCGGGACAGTATGGCACAAGAATATCACTTATATACCTTGGTTCACAACGAGACAACTTATATATGAACATAAGAATTTTAAAATCAATTCTAAACTTAAAAGGAAGCCAGTTAAGGGATGCTAAAAAAATAATCGAGATGTGGTCCCTCTTTTTAGTCCCAGCCAAAGGTCTTGCAGCCATATTTCGAACAACTTGTAATCGTGATAATAAATAAAGTGAGTTGCAATTATCTAATTGTGATGTTACAAAAGCATGAATCACAACTTCTAAATCTTTGCTTGAAAGAAGATTCTTACACTTTGCAATAGTTCTTAAATGGAAAAATCTTCCTCTAATAACAATACTAATAATACGTTTTTAAAAAATATTGAAGAATCAAACATCACTCCAAGGTTATTGACTTTTTTGCGAACATTTTCTGAAAGAGGACCTAACTGGACAACATCTGTTTAAAAAAAATATTTGATCTACATACTGTATATCCATAACACATCAGATAAATCCAGTGGTCTCAGGCCTCACTGGAAGGTAAAATTGGGAATCGTATGCATAACAGTGATATAAAGATAATAAATAAGGGCCGGGGAAGCAATAAAGGTCCCAAAATGGATCACTGGGGCACACCACACAAAACAAGTGCAGATAACAATGAAACGTTCCCTAGATTGACAGAAAAAGTCTGGTTCATGAGGTAATAAGCGAACCATTGTAATTCAGTGCCTTCGACACCTACCATACATTCTTATTGTTCAAGAAGAATGTTATGGTCAATGGTATCACATACCGAAATCAGGTCCAACAAAACCAACACAACACAAAAGCCTTAATCCAGAGAAAGCTAAATTAAATGTTTAACCCTCAACAGAGCTGACTCAGTGCGATGTAATGATCTAAAACCATATTGTAATGGGCAGCATTACACCGGAGTAGCTACCAGAATTCTTTATCAATATCTATGTGCAAAAATACACGGATAACACCTATCGATGGGAAGGCTAATCTTTCCCCAGCCTTACTCAAACCCCACGTATGACTTCTGCATGAGCTAATGGTATCATCAGAAGCTCCCCGACTACACGAGCCAAACAATTGGAGGTCAGCTCGATTGCCCTGATTACTTCTCTCACAGGGGCTGACAGATCTAACAGTATTGACCCAAGCTATTACCAACACCACTTAAACTAAGCCTCTTCTAAAGCATAGAAAAAGTATAGCTTGTTCATCCGCTTCTCTCTTTCACTCTCTCCCTTCCTCTTCTCTCCCTTTGACGATGGCTTTCATCCACAATATGGCCGGAGCTGCGTGCGATAGCACCATCCAGTCCAATTTCTATCTGACGTTTCGCCCCACTGTCTTCACCTCCCTCATAAACTCATAAGCATGGTGTCAGAATGATCAATATGGTTCGCCACCAGTTAGTTCGTTGTTTCCACATTGCGGATTTGCTCTAAGTAACAATTTTAATACGTAAATGTCAGCTTGGATAGCGTTTTAATAAAGAATCATTGGAGCCACAGCTCATCACCAGCGGCCTGGACATCAATCATGTCTGCATGGGGAGCACAGCCATGACAAATAGCTTAAATCTGCGCCCGCCGCAAACTCTCCCCATTAGCCAATCAAATGGCTGCGGGGAATGAAAAGATGATACTGAAGAAATAGAATTAAGCAGCAAAAGAAGACTAAACACTATATTAAAGTTTTTTTTTGGATAGCACTGGTGTTAACAAGGTGCAAAAAATAGACAAACAGCATATTATATATGACAAGAATGATGGCTGATAGGGACGCACTGTCGTGTTAGTGTTTGTAAATCATTCATCTAAATGTCAAAAATATTTCTGTATATTTCAAATTTAAAAATTTCTCATGCTGATTAACAGGTGACATAAGTGGAGAGACATTTTCATTCGAAAATTTTTTATTTAATTATTTATTTTCATGGCAAAAAAAACTAAAAATAAGAACACAATTTGGCCTTGAAAATAAAATCAAGCAGTAAAAGAGGACATTTTAAATAGACATCCTTTCCATCCCTCGCAGCTTCATTGTTATTCACGTTATATTTGTTGTGCATTGTGGACTTTGTATCCAAGCTCCAATCCAGCCCTCGATGCTCACCAGAGTCTATATACGACGATCTATGTCCATCATACCTGTCATCAGTGTAAAGGCGATCCTTTTTGATGGTTTCCGTTGGAGAGGGAGTTGATAAACAACGCTTTGTTTCCGAGGGATCGGCGCTGTGTGTATTATCCCACAAAAGCCACTGACAGAATTAGGACTTTATAAAAAGTCACAAAATGTACAGTTTGCTGCATTGTGATCCCGGGTCTCTCGCTGTCGCTCTTAAACCGTCTGGCAGTCCCCCCATATGCTAGCCACTACAAAAACGCTTGTCATGCAAGAAAGTTGAAAAGCAAACAATTAACTCCCAGAGCGCTGTTAAACCTCTTTGGTAGAAGCGTATCAAAACATTGCAATGAAGCAGCAGGATTTGTCAGACTTCAGAGGCAGCGTCCCCCCATTCTCACCCCAATCCCCCGTGCTGGACGCATTGAGGACATCCATCTCTCTGACAACAACTTATGCAGGAGCTGCATATTTCTGCACAACACAAGCAAACGGAGTGCTGTGGGTTTAGGCTGGGTCAGTGTATTGTCATTGTAAAGGGAAATTAATGCACAAACAACTCTGCAATTACTCGCCTCTCCGGTCTCTTTTCTTTCAGACCATCTCAAGAAGGCTGCCTCAGACATATGGCGCCTGGCTTTGAAAAAGAGGCTGAAATCTGCTCGCATGAGCCAGGTCGAGTTCTACCAGCTCATACACATTCACGCCCGCAGTACCTGCCCTGGGCTAACCAACACACTTGAGGCTTTCGCAATCAAAAGGAAAAGTTTGCATCCTATTTGAAAGGTATATTTGGGGTTCAGGAGGGGGTGTTTAAAAAATCATTTCAACAATAAAATGAAAGTATTTACTATTCACTATCTCCGTAAAGAGAAAGGTAAAATAAAGTTGTTTTATATTCTCTTCCTGTCACTCAGCACAAAACCATTGTGATGTAACAAAAAAGCAGCCATGTTCTATGAACTTTTGTTTAAAACAAAAGACTAACAGAGTCTGATTCTTGTCTTTTATCATGCTCAAGCTTCTCATTCATCTTTGAGAGCGAGAGAGACGGAGAGAGAGAGAGAGAGAGAGAGAGAGAGAGAGAGAGAGAGAGAGAGGGAGTGTGTCAAAGCGCCGGTGTGCTTTGAACTAATCAGGTAGCTGCAGTCTTTTGAATTTGACTTTACTATCCACCAATGTCATTGTTCTTAAGGAAAGATCTGATAGATTAAGTCAGGTCCCCGCAGCTGCGATCATTAGAGTGAGATAAGAACATAGCTATCTGGGCTACATTACGTTTAGGATGTTAAAATAATTATCCCTATTAAAAACGCCAACCTCCCAGGGTATTGTTACAGTTTTTCTCAGTCGCTTTGGTGCGTCTTTCACATCATCCCTAACATGTGCAAAATAACAAGTGCATTTCTCAGAACAATTTGTTCAAACTACAATATACAATAGCTATGTTTCTAAAGCTAGTCAGTCACTAAAAATCCTTAGTACATCTCTCAAAAGTAAATATTTATGCCAATGATCATGTCAGTGTCATCAAAATGATAAGTCATTGAGTCATTGTTCACGAACAAGGTCGTCAAAATGTTTAGGCATGTTGTCAATGTAACTGTGTACTTTGACAGTATCACCTGATGTAAACTTAGTCTACAGTTTGGATGACAGTTACTGTATCGAAACTGCACAAGGCTGAACTTCTATGGCATATATCAATTTCAACAGTACTATTTACATATTACTGTATGTGGGTTATTGATTCAAAGAGACTGGACAGAATTTTGTTTTTCACAGCTTTTACTAGTGCTACTTTATGAAAGAAAAAAAATAATGTACAGTAAGAAAAAGACAAGGGGCACAAAGGAAAACAAACTAAATTAGAAAGAAACACAGGAAACACCCCCTTTGCCCGCATCACTGTTGTAGTGCTGTCTCTACACATCCAGACGTTCCTGTCTGTCGGCCCACATATTCTCATCCACATCACACCGGATATTTTCCCTTCCAATGCAACGTGGAAAGAATCTTTTGGAATGCCTTATCCATCCTCTGCAGGCATCTACTGTGACGTCCTCACATGCTGCATCCATTGCAGCCAGCAGGGTCATCTGTGTGTGTGGCTGACGATCGTACACCTTCCACCTCCATCCTGAAAAGAACTCCTCAATTGGGTTAAGGAATGGTGAATAAGGTGGGAGGAATTCTATGAGCATCCTCGGGTGGGTCACAAACCATTGCCTTATGATGTTTGATCGATGGAAACTTACATTATCACAAATGACCACATACTTTGGCAAATCCTCTCTAAACAGACCCCTCTCATCATCAGGGATGATAGCCCTGTAGAGAGTCTCTAAAAAGTTGAGGAGATGCTGGGTGTTGTATGGTCCTATAAGGGGGATATGGGTTAGGACACCATGGTCCGAAATAGCAGCACACATTGTGATATTTCCTCCCCGTTGGCCTGGCAAATCCACAGTAGCTATGTGACCGATGATATTCCGACCCGCCTTCTGCATTTGGTCAGGTTGAACCCAGCCTCATCCACATATACAAAGTTGTGAGAGGGTTCACTTGATTCCAACTCCATCATACGCTATATCCCAGAAAACACAGTTGAATTTGTTTTGGTAAAGAAGAGTGACATAAAATGTACATATATTGCATGTTCCTTTCACAGCAATGGAAATATGTGCAGTTTATGCTTACTGTACTATGTATCACTATAAAATGTTGCTGTAAAGGAGTTACATAGATATATGTTTTACCTGTACATACTGGTATCGTAGCTCCTTAACTCTGTCCTCATTCCTTTGGAATGGTACACGGTACAGCTGTTTCATACTCATCTGGTTTCTATGCAGCACCCTGTCGATGGTTGAGATGCTAACCGTATGGATGTTTTCAAAGACATCGTTGTCTTCAATAATGGTCCTTTGTATTTCCCGTAGTCTCATGGCATTGTTTGCTCGGATCATGTTGCAAATAGCCTCCTCCTGTTGAGGTGTGAAAAGGCGTCCTCTACCACCGGTTTGAGGTAATCTTGCAGTGCTATGTGGGGAAAAATGCAGCGATGCATCGCACACTTTCACATAGACAAAAACAATGCAAACACACATTTTATTGTCAAACATACAGGTGGGTGCATGTAAGGTGCAGTATGTATCTGTATGGAGTATATTTCTCTATGCTGTGAAATATAAGTGGACTATAATATGAAGCATTGTAGGAAGTATGAAGTATACTGCTTATATACAGTAACAGTGCACTGTACATTGGTGGACATACCTGTTCTCTCTTCGAAACGTTTGAACTATTGAGGACACGGTTGATCTTCCAATATTCGGCTGCACCCTTCGACCCGCCTCAGCCATTGTAAGGCCATGATTGACAACATGGTCTACAATAGTGGCCCTTATGTCATCAGATATGCGCCTATGTCCTCTTCTGCCTCTTCCTATGTTTTGCCTTCCACCACGCATCCTTGCTCCTCTTCTTCTTCCTCCTCCTCCTCCTCCTCCTCCTCCTCCTCCTTTCACGTTTATGTACAAAAGTTCTAATAGAAATTAGTAAAACTATGCTTGACAGTTTATGACAAATAGTTCAACAATTTTGCATGTAATGGCTTATGCAAGGAACTAATGCCTAGATGTTTTGAGGGGTAAGGCTATTCAACAGAGAACCATCTACTATATTTTGATCAACATGACATGAGCAATTGAAAATGTGGAAAAAAGCTGATTTGACCATGATTTGGAATTTGTACAACTAGTATCAAGAATTGCACTTTTGATCTAAGAAATGCACCAAGAGAAAAACTGTAAGATCATCTGAGAAAATCTCAGGAGTCTAGAACAGCTGGCTCGTGAACATCACAAACAAGCCTCTTTGCTAAACGGAAATTAATTTACATGTGTGGTGTTTGAAGGTTGTACCCATGTGCCTGAGAATCAAATAGATTCAAGTGAACATTATTTGAACCTCGTATCTAACAAAAGCATCTGCATTAAGTGTGAATTGCCTTACCTGGCCAAAACAACCGAAGAGTTAAACTACAAATTGATTACAAAGAACACTATGATACTGTTGTGTGTTTGTTTCTTTTCCTTTCTGTCCTTATCTCTAGTTAGATTGAATTACTATAAAACGTACGGGATAAAAACTAACGGTTGGTAGGGGCCAACACTGGACATTTAGAAAGCGAAACTCTTGGTAAGTGTTTTGTTGGCCACTCGCCATACTTAAGAGCAGAGAAGCCATTTGTAATTGAGAGTTGATTGGCAATTACCCACTGACCTACGATCATATTCAAATAAAGCAAAGCAGCATTAGTCAACACTGCATATGTGTGCACATGTGTGTGGTCTGTCATGGTTTGTATAGAAGACCTTGTCTGTGCTTGTTTTAATAATGTTGCAGTTTAAGAGGTTGAACGCTGGTCATGAAAGCAGATGGATGTTGTTTGTGTTTAATTAATCCAGATTCCCGGAAGATTCCATTTCCAAACATAGGAAGGATGAGTCTTAACCCTCTAAGTATTAAACACACACGTTTGTTTCAGTATATTAGTGAGGTCATTTCATAGACTTCTACAGATTTTATATCAGGTTAATGAAATTCTCTAGCCCAAACCGTACCCCTATACCAAACCCTTACGGATAGGTGAAATATGAAAAGCGAAACATGAAAGAAACATGATTTGGCTAGTCTGTGTCCTCACAAGTTTGTTATCACAAATATAGTAAATGATGTAAACCCACACACGTTTTTTTATATGCTGCGGTTACTTTCTAGACATAAGGGATATTTTTAGACTGTACAAACTGTACATTATATCTCCTAACCCTCACACAAACCTTTGTGCATTTTTACATTTTCAAAAAACATCATAAAGTTTGTGTTTAATAATCAACTCTGACCCCACAATGTGCTGAAACAACAACATAATCCTTGCTAAAACACAACAGATTATGTAATGGATTTAATGGTTATAATGGAAACTATAATTGCAGAAGGGAACCAACAGAAGACCTAAAAATCGTATTGGAATAACAATCTACAAAAAGGAGTTTTGTATTGGGCTTAATGGAAAGATCTAATGGTCAATTGGTATTTATTAAAATTAAGATAATATTTTGTATATTTCTTAAGATATTCTCCATTGCCTGGTCTCCAAAAATATTTTTACGGTACTTATATGTACATTAGGCCCCTTTAATATAAGCAAAACCTGACCTATTCACACACCGCCTGTGTATTTACATGTATGTACTCCATCACTATGAACAGATACAGCCTTAATTTCTGATAAACCTGTCCATGCTTGACAAAGGTACCGCGTCTTTTCTCTGGCATGATTGTTATTCTGTATCAGGTCCCTCTGAAGCTCCGTGCAACTCTTTGGTGGCCCGTGTGTTTATAATGCTTTGCTTAAACCAGCTTAAGGTGCACTTTAATACAGAGAGTAAATTCACCTCTCACCTTTTATGTTTGGCTCAGAGCACTATTCTCTCCATCTCGTGTTGTTTTTATCCCACCCCTCCTAGATTGTCTTGTGTGAGAGTGAAAATTATTATATTTTGCAGTTTTCTGTTAAACTAGATTGTGTGTTGGGGAGGAAAATAAAGTCATTTGGTAAAGTGCCTGTGGGTACTGCTGTATGTGTGTGTGTATATATATATATATACTGTATATGGGGTCCTGGTAAACCCTACAATGATGTGGGGACATTATAGAAATCTAAAAACAATTTGACCTTCTGGGAAAATGTTTTGGTCTCTATGAGAAAAACTAGTTTGCACTGAAAATCATAATATAAATTATGTTTAAGGGTTGGGTTTAGTGGATGGGTGAGAGGATAAAATAAATAATTTGTACAATTAAAAAGATATTGAAATATATGAAAATTCCCCATAAAACATAGAAACTCTAATGTGTGTGAGAGAGAGAGGACACTGGGGTTGTGTAGCTGAAGCGTATCTGGGCCCAGATTAAGTCTTCTGGACATCGGATTAATGCATGCATTTGCACCCGCACCCACAGACCAGCACACCACACAATCCTTATCGCCACAGATCTTCTCACTTATCTTTCTCACTTTCTCTCCATCTGCTTTTAAAAGTGGGTTCCTTAAGCCCCTGCCAAGAGCCCAGGGTCTTTATGAAGGACAGTAATGTATCTGTAAATCTGTGAAAGAATTTATCAGATAAAGCCACAGATCTGTGATTTAGCCTTTAAAATCCCAGAAAGGGCATTGTGATATGGTTTTCTTATAGGCAATACAATCGTGTAATATATGGTCATTCTCACTGACACAATATGTATTGTGAAAAGCACTCCATAAACAAAGTTAAAAACGGTTTAAAGGCGCTTTACAAAGAATGCCTTACAACCCCCGGTGAGAAAGCCAAAGACGACAAATAAATAGACATTTATTTATTATTTACAGTATAACATTAGGAATGTGGGGTAATGTATCACTTTTTTATTCTAGAAAATATTCAAAAAAGTCAGTGAAACATTAAAGAGTGATAAGTTACATTAAAGAGTCTTCATTTGCATTGTCTTACTTGAGCAGTATTACAGGTGCATTACAAATCAGATATCAGTTATTCCTACCCTCAATATGCTCGGATTATAAATTGTGGGTGGATGGATGGATGGATGGATGGATGGATGGATGGATGGATGGATGGATGGATGGATGGATGGATAGATAGATAGATATGGCTTTCGACACAGATAGGGAGAGAGACATTACAGACAATTAGCAGTAATGTGTGAAGGCGGAGCAGGGAGGTTCTCACTGGGGTTCACAAAGTGTGACGACCCACATCATTTAAACCTTCTCAGACTGGACTGCCACTGAGACACACACATTCTCTCTCTCTAGTCTCTACACATATACAGGCTACTGGCAAACAGCACTGAGCACTGAACACTGTTGATTAGTGAGTGCTCCTGGGTGGTAAGGATGGGCAGGGTTAACCCAAACAAAGGTTAACCCAAAAAAGTTGTACAAAAACCATATCAAAGAGAGTTTATATCCTGGAGTCATGCAGAGTCCACGCCGTAACGAAATGTTCCTCACTTGCTTGTCCAGGACACATATCTGTACGTACTTAAATGTTATTCCTTCCCACATACAGACATTTGGGAGCCCGCAAGTGTTCTCCGAGCAGATGAGGACACGAGGGCGCTCACAGACTCATGGCGCGACTAGCATCACATTTTAGATAAGCGAGAAGAGCTGTTCTGAGCCCCCCGTGCGGCCCATCCGGGACTTTTGTAAACGGCTTTATTTGTCACCCATATGTTTATTCTGCCAATATGGCCTGAAGGGTTTCGCTCTTTAATCGGCCCTCTGAAAGGGAGCGAATCGAAAGGCTGAAAGCCTGCAACGCTAATGAGGGCCTTCTCCAGAAAATGGCCACCCCATGCACAGCAAAGCCATCTGTTTACAAGATCACCATCACTCCTGCTTAAGGAGAGAGATTCATCCTCACTAAATACTGCTCCTCTGTGTCACTTACAAACCCAAATTACGTCTCGCCGCCACTTGTGTATCTTAAAGAATTAACCGCTGGTGTGAGCCAACAGGACTATTACTGTTGCAGACATGACCAAACCGAACACCTGCTGTAGCTTCGCTTCAAAAGAGAAACTATCACAAATATTTTAAATGTGTATATACGACATTCATATTGAAAATGTGTACAAGCACCTGCCAAATAAAGCCAGAGTGAGTCGCATTAATGTTTAAATTTGATCCTCTGGGCTTCATAGTGTTAATGTGAGTTGTGTTTTTGTGATATTATATTATTAATCTGTAGACAGGCTATGAAGGGTGATATTCTGTTTGGGTGTGGGTGTGTTGCCCGTGCATGTGTGTGGTCGGCTTGTTTTGACCTCCCACAGCTTGTCTGGTCATCAGGTTGATCTGCCACAGGTTTGGCTTGGTCCATTAATCATTGAAAGCTTGGGTCAGACAAGCTTCAGGCCCCTTTCATTGTGTATGAGAGTGTTTGTCTGCGAGAGGGAGAGAGAATAGGAAGGTGTGTGAGACTGAGTGACAAACAATGGGCCGTGCATGTGTGTGACAGAGAGAGAGAGCGTGCGTGTATGTGGCAATCAGTGTCATGTGGAGCAAAGGCCTCTGGGGGCTTCAGACCACAGGGCCTCTCAAGGGAAATTTTACTCCACTTTCAGACCCAGCAGTGTTTATTACAGAGTGACAGGGAAGCGCATTCAGAGGTATGTCAGTAAGCCCTGGCTGTGCGTAAACAGTTATTGCGGGTCAATAGTATCGCTGATGTTGGCCCAGGGGAAATTTGGTTAAATAGATGAAGGATTAAACATTTAGGTGACTTTAATTTCAGCACTATAAATGGCCCTTACACGCACGCACACTATTTGTAGTTTCAGAATGAAGAGGAATATTTGCTTATAATGTACGAAATTGTATGTAGTTGTAAAGATACTGATGAGAATTGTTAAAATAATTGTTATAAATGCTGACAGGTCAAACAGCATTTCAATTGCTAAAATTCACATACTGTTTGATTATAGATACCACTTACAGTTATTTACCTTAGGTTAAAGGGATAGTTCACCCAAACTATTCTGTCATCATTTACTCACCCACTTGTCATGTTCTTTCTTATGCAGAGCACAAAAGAAGATATTTTGAAGAATGCTGGTAACTGAACAACGATGGCACCCTTTTACCTGCATTGGTTTTGTGTCCATACAATAGAAGTGAATGGGTGCTACCGCTGTTTGGTTATCTTCCTCAAATTGATAAGAGTTTGAATTGGCAAAAGGGTGAGTAAATGATGACAGAATTTTCCTTTTTTGGGTGAATAATCACTTTTAGTGTCAGGGTCACACCCCTCATCAATGTTTCTTTTGCGCCTTTTTTGTTCATCATTCACTTATCATTGCATAGAAAAGCATCCAATCTATAGGTTTGGGATGCACATTTACATTGTTTCATACAACACAATATGATTGCAATTCCTCTTATATTTGGGGCGAATTCATAAAATCATTCATTTTTCTATGATTTCCTTTCTCCCCGCTGACAGATTTGGTGGGGTGAGGGGATTGACCTTCATGCTTGCTTTTTTAAACAGTCATGTGTTTTTGCTCAATTCCCATGAATTCATACAGATTTACAACCTTGAAATATGTATGTTTTACTGTGAGATCAGGTTGGTCTCATACATCTCAGAGCTAAATAAACAAGGCAATGCTGCACTGTAACACTGTATACTGTAATTTTGGCATTTGAGTGCATTACAAAAGGGACTTCCCGAAACATTCTTAAAATAAAGAATTAATCCTTCAGTCATTTTCTTATTGTTTAACACAATAGCTGTTCATAAAGCAATAGGATTTGATGGGCATGCTATACTGTGACGGCAGCCTCATGGAGCTTATTGCCCAACATCAACCACATGATGAGTAATGACTTAGAACCAAGACAAACAACTATATATATATTTGTTTTGTACTGATAATCTTGACTCCTGGGTGTTTATTTTCTTGTCAGAGTGTCACTTCTGGCCACTTAAATGTAATGTTTAAATAACTTCGACCTCCACTAGATTATACACAATAGCAAACACATCGGTAAACACAAGATCTGATTTTAAATGAGCCGGTTTAAATGTGTATGTTTACAAATGCAACAAGACAGATTAAGAGACACTCTTTTAGTGGGAAAACTAGAGATAGCTGTCTGATAAACTCTAGGGGCCATTATCTTACCGCACACTGAACAAACACAAGCCCTTGACTTGACTGTGTGTGTGTGTGTGTGTGCATGCGTGTGTGTGCGTTGCTCCTGACTGCTTGTGTGCAACTACTCATATCAGTAAGGCCATCCTACTGAAGCTTTGTCAATAACACCAGAGAGAAAGTCCTTCTACCCTTTGCCACCAGAACAATCATCACTTGACCTGACACAGAAGAATTGCCTACAACAAAAGCGCCACACACACACACACACACACACACGCGCACAGCTCCCGATCAAGCACACATACATCTCCCTTAGGCCATGCAATTCCCTCAAACACACATACAAGCACACGTCAGACAAATACAGACCTATAATCCATGTTGAACAGCAAACAGGTTCTGAAATGGAGATCTCACATCAGTTGCTCTCAAGAAGACCCATAGCTCCAGAGCTCATCAAATCAGAGGGGTGTTATTGGCAGAGTCCCACTAGCCAACGCAAAACAACATCACTGTTCTACTGTTCCCTCTTTCTCTGAGATCTTTCATACAGATTCAATAATTTTCTATTTGCAAATCAATGTGAAGCTTTCAAATACATGAGTACTTGTAATAAGAACACATAATACATAAAAAAAGAAGATACAAAAGACCAAAAATATTATTATGAATAAACACTGGCGTCTACTTCATGTTTTATTAGCGATTTAAATGGATAGTTCAACCAAGAATGAATATTCTGTCATTATTTATTCACTCCAGTCATGACTCTTTCTTCTATGGAACACAAAACCACTAAGAAATTTCTCAAAATATTATTTGGTGTCCATGTGGTAATCAGTTGTGGCAAATGTTGTTTGGCTACTAACGTTTTTCAAAATATCTTCTTTTGTGTTCTGCAAAAGAAAGAAAGTCATTTAGGTTAGGAACCGAGGGTGAGTAAATGATGATTTTTTTTCTTTTTTGGCCTGTTGTGATTTTTGCTGTATGTTATTTGCGACTATGCATTTAATTATGAGAAGTCTGGATCAGACCTAAAAAGGACAATGGCTTATTTGTTCCTTGGTATGAGAAAAAGATAGTTGGTCACTGACGCACCAAATGCCAGTGATAATATCAAACAAGCTGGATGTTGTCTGAGAGGCGACATGACCAATAACTTTCCTGCTGAGAGATGCAGCCACACACAGACGCACCAAATTCCTATTACTGAATAACAACATCAATAAGGCATACGACTGCTAAAAATTTAGCTAGTGGACACAGACCTGACACACATCAGAAAGAGAGAGAGAGGGAGAGAGAGAGAGAGGCGGGTCACAAAACAGGGTTTAACTCACTCTAGCAGCCAGCATGAGCAAGCTGTCACCAAACACAGGACACTATGTGTACACCTGTCTCACCATCTTTGACCATATGTCATACATTAGCCTTACCTGGAATACACACACACACGCACGCACATCTTTACTGTTGTGCAGCAATGTAGCTTTCACTAAAGTATTAAATCATCTCGCATAACATTATATCACCCTCGCATACATAAATGCTATAATATGCATACACCCTAGTCTAATCCTTGCCGAAATCAAACCCGCACACAACACTAGCGCACTTACAACCGCACACAATAATTCACATCATCGGTGGTGTGTGTTGAAAGCATAAGTACAGGTTTTAAAACTGAAAGCTCACGGTCAGGAAATAAATATTTTAACATAGTATAGTATCCACACTTGGTTGTGGCCAATTCCCACTCAGTCTGCAGCCGTTAAGAACAAAGACAGAGTCACATTAATGCATTTTTGATGAGTTTATCTGCACCTCTATCCTCAGTCTGTCTGCGCAAGAGTTACACAGGGTGTTAAGACACGGTTTGTCCCACCACAGCTGTACATATCAGAAGAGGACAAAAAACTATTGGATTACTTTGGCTGTGTAATTCCATACAGGGGCAGGGGGTGAGTTGGGATAGGGACGCACAATCTGGGCCACAATCTTAATCCCACTTCTTACATGAACCAGCCTGTTATCCAGGCAAATAAAAACAAGAGTTTTTTCATCAGTTGTAATAGAAGGACCTTGTTTTACTATTTCTTAAAGATTGGGGAAGTGAATTGATCACAGGAACATGTTTTGAATTTATTCATGTGCAATGTTTTTGTGCAAAGGTAATGAACGAAAGAAAATATGCTAGATGATTTTGGTCAGGGTAACTAACACATTTCACTCTGTGAGCATGTGATTTATATGGAATGGCAATGAAAGGGGTAATTAAAAATGAAAGCTTTGATAAAGTCAATAAAAAGCTTAATTTAGGGCAATACTACATACTGGTGGTCATTTTAACATCTAAATCTTTATCTTTAACAAATAGTAAAGGTAAAAACTTAAAATTATAATATGTTGTTTTGTATTTTATGCATTACATTCTTTTTACATTATGCAATAGTGAAAAATGCAGCAGAGCTTTTACGCAGTTTAGATTTTTTGTAAATATTTGTATTTTTACAATCTATGTTTATTTTATAAAAATGAAATCAAAGCATATTAAGGGTAGTTAAACAGAGTAGACAATTCTATTCGTTTTTGAGCTAGTGTTTAGTATTCTGACATCAGCAAATCCTTTGATTACTTTCTTCCCATATTCACACAGGCAATATACCATCAGTATAATTTTTTAAGTTTTTGATGAGGTCTATTTAATGTAAGAAAACCGAAGTAAACATTTCAATATTGCTTTTCATAACGCATGCCGCTGAGGTTTAAGAAAATACAGATAAGCACGGCCAGAGATAACTTGACAATTTGAGTGAGGGAGATGCTATGCATATGAAAAGTAGGCTACGCTGGGTTTATCAAAGATTATCTGTCAGCATGATTGTTCATTCATATTAAAGAGAACATGACAACATCACCAAATTACCCTGAAAGAAAAACATCATGTACAGTTATGAGTCCCTAAGTGATTTCTGCCTACTTGCGCGCAATCATATCGTGCAAGAAAACTAGCAGAGACGCAGCAAAACATGCAAAAAAATCAATTAGCAGTAGTAAACAATTATCAAAACAAAGTTTCATGATGCAATTCGCAATCAAGAAGTGGAGCTGTATTTTGGCACGCTAGATGAAGATCACACTCTCGTACACCCGCTAACATGAGCACACATATGCATGCACCCATCGCGCACTAATTGGCTGGTTTGTAAAGTGCGTGTGCCTGTCTGAATCACATTGCATCGCATGGGTGTCTGACTGCATGTGCTGTTCAAATTTGTAACCCTTATGTAGCAATGCCTGGTTCGGCAGTTTCAATTCACACCCCCTTTGCTAACGAGGTAAACCCCGAGGGAAACTCCTCCGCCCTTTTTCCGCTCCCCCTTTTCCTCCTCAACTCCCTTTCCTCTTGTCTTGTTTTTGACAATAATCCCCCAGCGGCGCATCGGAAGCCGAGAGGAAGAACCGTTTTGTCACAAGTGCTCGGCGATGTGGAGTGGCCATGTCTTTACTCCGCAGTAGGAGGAGGTTGTTCATGCCCGAATGGCTCTCAACCAATAACAGAGCGACTGTAACCACGGTGATGCTGACAAATGTAGAAATGTTTTTCCAGAATGACTGTTTACTTGTTTGTGGCTTTACTCTTGTCACTGCTGCCTGTCAGTTCCTCAAACAAAAGAGATGCTTGGGGGACTTTCTTTTGACTTTGACGGAGACGCTCAGAGAGGGAATTGCCATTAACGTCAAAATATTTGATCCATAGGTATTATTTGTCAGGTGGTCTAAAACTGCGTAGCTTTCCTTTACTGGGGAGGTAAAACGATTTCATTATCTGTCATTATCTCACAAACCCGGAATGACTTGTGCCTTTTTTCTTTGGTTGTGCCTTAAGCCTATGGCACCCAGGGATAGTTTGCCCTAAAATAAATAAAAATCATCACTCATTCATCCTCTTGTGGTTCAAAACCTGTACGGCATTCTTCTGCAGAACACGAAAGAAGATATTTTAAAGAATGTTGGTAACTAAACAACACTGGACCCTATTGACTTCCATTAAATGAACACAAAAAATATCTTATGTGCTCCACAGTCATATACAATGTTTTGAACGACATAAAATTGTAAAAATGTTTATATTGGAGTAACTTATTCCTTTGAAAAGACTTTCAGATAAATACAACTTTTAATTTGTCAGATCCTGAAATACAAATATATATATATATATATATATATATATATATTAAGCACTTGGAGGAATGCACATAGTGTACATATTGATTTCAATGCCCACTATGTGTTAGATCACAGGTTTTTGGGAAAATAAAAGAAAGACCATTACCATTGACCTCGCCGTGACTCTGACAGACCCGTGGCCCTCTTCCGCCCAGAGTGAGGCTCTAAATAACTGCTAACAACAAGCCTCTGTTAAAGCACTCAAAAATGCGTTCTGTCCGTCCTTATGACTTTATTATTAGCTTAACTGAGCCCCTTGACCCCCATTCAAAGAGAGACACCAGAGAAGAATCAATCCCATCTGCCCAGCCAACACAGGAAATCTGATGTTCTCTGTTAATATGTCATATCCTCCTTCATATGACTCTAATATGACTATAATTACATTTCCTGCGATTAATTACAGGTCATAAAATTGCCATAATAAATGAAGTTAGCTTCTTCTAATGCTGGCTTGCCTGCTCTTCTAATTCAAGAGTAAAGGAAATTCCAAATTCTGTAACGTTTTATTAAAAAATATTCTTGATACCAGTGAGTTTGCCTCTTGCGCCTTCCGAGTCATTCATTGTTGGGAAGCAATTAATTTGGAAAATAGGTATATATGAAGATTGCATCTGACAGTAGCACTTAAAAAGTTCTTTGTTTTTTATTCTTGAAGTTACGGCATTTGTTTCAGCACATAACTTTTTCTGAATGTATTGAATTTCAAACAAGCACGTGGGATGCAACACATTATAAACAAATGTTTAATTTTTCTATGTTGCACAGTGCTTGCATAGCCTTGCGTAACCCACGAAAACAAGCAAACAGAGAAATAATCACATTACATTTACATTTACATTTTACAAATAATCACATTATTCATGAAAGACAGACGAGATGAAGTAAATTAAACATGACCTCGTGAAAATGTATTGAAGAACACCTTGCATTTATCTTTAAAATTCTAAATGAAATAGAAGAGCTTTTCTTAGTCATAATGGAAAGGAAGCTGAATTAATGTGTATTTGCGTGTGTATGGGGAGACTAGCAATTATTTCTCTGTTAGCTTGTTTTGAGACAGTAAATTATGATTTTTCTATGCGGATGCAAAATCTTCATTCCTCTCTGTCAACCCACACACCTGAGTCCCAACGAGAGAGCCCTGTAGGCACACACACAGTCGCACACACACGAGAAGCATATCCCAGACTGTTTCGCTGGAGGTCATGAAATGCACGGCACGCCAGCTTGCTATCCCTGAGGTGGCTTCAAAGACATCAGCTTGGATGTTTTTGAGGATTGGATTTTGACTCCCAATTATTAAGTAGGTTGACATGAGGGAAAGTTGGTTAATGACTGCGTCTTACTCGAGACATGGAGTTACAGGAGGACGAATCAAGCCTTATTTCACAGCACACTTTCATGCACCAGGAAGTTCCCTAACAAATGCCTCCTCCCTTTGCTAATTTACGCTTGAATAACACACAAATCATCATCCTTGTTATTTAATTCCTTTGTGACCACATGGAATGACAGGTTCAAGTACAACAAAGGCTTTACCGCATCTGAGCCAAAGAATGAGAAACCCTACAGAGAAAAGAGAAAAACAAATGATGTGTTCATAATTCATTACAAATTATTGTGGGTGTTTGTCATTGTTGCATTATTTTGCATTAGAAATGATGTCATTAAGCTTGGGGTAAATCAGAAAAACAAGCATTTTGAAAACTTTTAATTGTTTATAGTGTCTGATGTTTCTCATCCTTCTTGCATTCTCTTGTTGCAGATTAGATGTTGGAGTTCTGTTCAACGTAGGCAGAACAGCATCATGAGCAAAGACAGATGATTATCACACCACAGCTACCTTAAAATGGAGCTTGGATCTGAAGAGAAAGGAGACTTTGTACACTGTTTTTATACTTGCTTAAAGGTTGCAACCAACCACCCCTCCCTTTCGAAGCACTGTGGTGGATGACACGAAACTAAGATTCCTTTCTTTGCCGAAGGAGATAACGTATTTACAAAACGCACTCTGTAGAGCAGTTGCCCATTTAGGGCTACTGTAGTATAGAGATAACATGTCGAATTCCATGTAAGGGGACCCACAGTGTATATAGATAGAAATAGCTCATTCTAAGGTTATAAAAGCATAACACTTCATAATGTAAGGTCTTTATACATTTCTGAAGACATAGTTATGTATATTATATTGCATTTATGTCAATAGATCCTCCAAAAAATGACACACCGCACCTGTAACAACTGAGTATTGTTTATTTTTTACAGCCAAAAGTTCTAGATTAATATCGCAGAAAGTTTATGGAAGATGTGTATATTGAGATTGTAGCCAACAACAGCGGGAGGCATCTTTCCAGCAAGGTTGGCAGTGGAGGGGCGGTTACAATACCAAAGAACTCTACGGATCTGAAATCGTAAGGTGATATTTCCCTCCAAGTTCCCTTATACAGAGCCACGTTCATTATTCTTGCTTATTGAGATGGATAAACCTGAAGTTGGTAATTACATCCTTCCTCAGCCTGTTCTACGCATGCGGAAGTTAATTAGCCTAAGAGTTGAGCTAATTCTGAGAGGAAACTAAGCAAATAGCATCAAAACCACTCTCTTTAATCATCACCTGAACATAAAGCAGCAAATTGATTTGCCCGTCGAAGTCTTCATGAGAGCGATCGGGGGGTTTCGTTGTTGTCACTTTGTGTTTGCTTGTGTTGCAGCTGTTAAGCCAACTGCGGTTCATTCAGATGATATCACAGCATGGCTTACCTAGAACCTTCTTTTTGAGGGTGCATTTTAATCTTTTATAATCAAACATCTCCCACCTCACATTCCAAACCCGCATGACTTTTTCCCCCTGAAGAACATACACACAAAAAAACATATTTTGAAGAGCGTTGGTAAGCAGACAACATTGCACCCCATTGACTTCCATTGTATGGACACAAAACCTTTTTTCAAAATATCTTTGTTTGTGTTTTAAAGAAAAAAGAGTCACACATGAGATGCCCCTTTTAGATGTAGTGCACGTTCAACTATAAAGATCTCCATAACCTTGTCGCTGCTAACTTTTGAGCTTTAACCCACAGTAATTCAACACCTTTACATGTACGCACTCATTCCATGTTAAATCCCCTGAGCTTTTTACTTAGCGATATGTAACATATGTTGAGCAAAATGGAGCTACTGCCTTTGACCTGCATATTTTATGGATGAGAGGCATTTGCCCTTGAGTCATGCAGATCACAAGCTCAGCATATGTCCAGTGCAGACCCGGAACCCTCTGCCGAACATAACTTCACCTCCAGGCGCAGAAACCATGCCTGTACGCCGAGTATCAAACAGGAGGTCAATGGGCTGCCATATGTACAGAACTCAAAGTGCAGATTAAGGAAACTACATCTTAAAAGCACACAAAGGCTTCAATGCAAGTGTCAACCGTAAGGCACTTGACTAAGAAGGAGAAGAAGAAGAGAAAAAGTTTATTGAGGCTTTCATCTTCTGTCTGTTTTCGGCTGAGAGATGCTGGAGTTAATTCACCACATGGGTATTGGTTGGGGAGCATTTGGGAATAGACCCAGTGCTCGTGGTAGTAGCAGCAGATCTTGCTTTGCTGGATCTAGATGGAATTAAAGCCTGTCAAATAGGGTGCGGGGTGACTCATCCGTAACTTGTCTGGGGGTTGCTTTGGGGAAAGACGTCAGCTACACTCCAGCACCCAGCACCCAACTTACCTCCTCCGAACGCTGAAAAATTCAATACAATAAGTCTTGCTTAAAACCTAATTACTCTCCATGGTTTTTGAGTGGGCTGGATTGCATGGAAGCTTTAGAGTGGAAAGATCAGTTGTCTCATATGACACTAATTAACATCGTATAGATCCCGCAACTGCGTGTCACTTTAAGTGCGAGAGAAGAAGAAATAAATAAAATCTAACCGTCTACGAGCAGTAGTTACTCATCGGCGCATCAGCCGGATTTTGACAAATCCCACTGCACATTCCTCCAAATTACCATCATTTACTCAATAATGACAGTGATAAATCGTACGAAACATAAAAACAGCCCAAACGAGCCGGCTGTTTCTGTCCAGAACACTGAGGAACAGCCAACAATTAAGCTAAACAAAACTCCAAATGCAGAGGTTTGTTATTCTATAATCATGTTAGACCCCCTCTGCTCTCTTGGCCAGAAGGACATAATTAATGACAAAATCCGATTCCCTTTGTGCTCATGGGCGATGTTCGACTGTTCTGTTCACATACTGTGACAAGCAACAGGGTAAGCCGGTGCATTTCATTATGGAACAAAATTACTGCTGGAAAAAAGCACAGACAAACTTTTGAAAACTCAAATAAACCCAAATCCACTGACTATGATACGCTTCTTTTTAATGGGCTGCTGTGCTAAGCTGCTTAGAGAAACAAAGACAAGGCAAACAGTTAAACTGTGTTGATGTCAGATAAAATTGTACAGTGAAAGCATCAAATGAAAAAATAAATACAATTCAGATGACTCCTAATAGCCCACTGAATTTACATTCTGAGAGTTTGAATAAGCAAGCAGTTTCATGACCATTCACAAATCGTGTATATGCTTATGCAAATGACTTCAAAAGTGATTTATATTCTGACAACTTTCAAAACAAGCGCTAACCAAAAAAAAAAGATGTGTAATGTGTTCCACTCTTGTTCCAATCTTGTTAATCGGGTACCTTTTTGTTCCCAAAGGGGGCGACCTATTTTTCTTCTCTTTCTTTAAACTAAACTTCCAAAGTCGAACGGTTCGGTTCGTGCCCGGGAGACTATATTTGAAAAACAAAAGAAATAAGCGCGTGAAGGATGGAAGAGAGTGACGAGTCCATTTCCGTGCGATGGATAATTGCCGAGGGAATAGGACGGGGACAGCTGGCAGCCAGCGCTGAGCTCTGATTTATTCTGGAGTTGCATTACTCAGATAGATTTAGATTAAAATGCATTCATCAATTCAGCGGCGGACATAATGCATTATTGCCCAGGAGTAAACACGGCACAGGCACCAGGGGAATCAATAAGGATAATTAAAACGGTGAGATGTAACAGCTATTCCTCATCCAGACGAAAACCTGCATGTGAGTCCGTACGACTGTATGTGATCAAACGTGAAAGGGAGCTTTCATTTCTAGTAATGCTATTGTTTGTTTTTTGAGCTGATTTGGGACATTGGACCTCTTTAATGCTTAGAAGCTTCACAGCTCTCATTATATTTATGACATAGGTGTTAAGTATCGGGGGATATTTGAGTAATTAAGATAATTGTGTTCAGATCATTCATTATGGAAAATAACTGTTTGGAATACATGATAATGCCCATGTTTAACATGAATAGAGATATTAATCACCTTTGTGTGTTGCGTTTTAATTTAATGCCATGTACTATGCTCATGGGTATAGTAAAAGCATTGTATGGCAGACAATTCTGGCTTAACAGAAATAAAACAAAACCACTTTAATTAATTGTACAGACAGATTACAGCTTTTGTTTCTATTGAGTGCTAGAGAATGTGTACCACGCCTCTGGATGAATCAGGCCTGAGTGTGGTGTTTTTATTACTATTATTTATATGTTATCAAATCCGGCAATATAAGGCAACTTTAAATTCAACATCAAATTATTTTTACGTTGCCATAAAAAAATAATAAGTCACATAATACAGTTACACACTATAAATGATGGTAAACCTAAATTACTAAGTCACTTCTGACATCGATTGGTTATTCACACAAAAGAAAACAAATTTTCGAAAAATAAATGTCTTTACGTTGATAAATATCTGAATTATGTACATCAATTGATCAAAACAAAAGTTATTTTTAGTCTGTATTCTTGCAATGTTTTTAATTTTAAATGCATTTTAGCACTTTATATGGACCATCTCTGAAACGCTTTTGAACCGGAGAGTTCACCCAAACATGTCATTTTTACTCACCCTCTTGTCATTTCAAACCTGTGTGACTTTCTTTCTTCTGCAGAACACCAACGATACTTTGAAGAAGGTTGGTAACCGATCAACGGCAGTACCCATTCACTTATATTGTATGGAATACTGCCATTGTTCGGTTACCAACATTCTCCAAAATATCTTCTTTTGTGTTCTATCACTTTAAACATTCTTGAAGAAGTTAATGAAAACTATAATAATACACTTTTAGTTTTGAGTAAGTACATTCTAAGCATTAGCCTTAAAGTCAAAGGCTTGTTAAGATCTGTTTAGGGTAAATCTCAAGCTGTATACATTTTCTTTCTCCATCACTGTTACTTTCCTCTCTATGCACATTAAAACCCATATCCCATCCCTCTGGTGAGCTCCTATTCGAGAGACTCTACTTCTAAAATAGGCCCTGTAAAAGTTAATTACACAAGCGGGTCAGACAGCCGGCGGAAGGGTCGGGCAGTCTGAAGCACTCAGTCAGCTCTGCTGGAAGAGCCTTCCTCACACATGCCTTTATGTCATAAGAGTTCAGCTGGGGCCTGAATACAATCCAAACAAACCTTGTTACCGCTCACTTAGCACTTAACAAAGGGTCAGCCAGCGGCCCCGGTGAGATAACTGTTCGGCTCTAATCTCATTCACAAATTTGATTTTAATTAGAAAATACAGTTTTAAAGCAGTAATGACTTCATTCAGGTGTTGATTTCAGTGGCTATTAGACGTGCTTGTTGACAATCTAAATATAGAAATGACATGCAGGGAAGAAGACAAGTTTCGTTGTTATTTAATTAAAATGTCACATTCATAACATAGTATGATTATGATCATCTTAAAGCAGTGGCCTAGGGGTTTGTGCACATGCTCTCTTAGCTGCAAGTGTCCGTTCTTGCGGATGTCCATAAGGGAATTGGTTCATTGTAAAGACAACACTGTAAGCGAGAGTGTAGGAGTCTAGAGCTAAAAACTGCCTTTCTGGATGTCGAGTGTTTCTCATGTTCAGACGAGTTTGTTTGACATTTCCATCCCTCTCTGCTATTTTGGTTCAGCTTGTTGTTGTTTTCAGGCCTATGTGGTTTTAGCTTGTTCCTCGGGACCTCAGGCGCCATTAGTCAGCTCTCCATGAGGCAACATCCCATAATATCCCCTCTCCCAAGGACCCAATTTCTAAGGCTTTATAATTAGACTGCCATTTTCAGAAATTTTATAATTATTTTATCTCAAATGCCATGAAGTATGACAGGAAGATGAGTAAGGTTACACTAAGATATTTTCTCCATCTCTCTCCATTTAGCTTTCTCCGTGTATTTGGTGCTGTAAAATGTGTCACTAATACTTTGAACACACACTTTGAGCTTGAAATGCTGTCCATGTCCATACTAATATAGAGGACCACGAATAGGAATTGTAGACCGCATCCCTAAAAAAAATGTTCATGTTCCGCCCCTTCACCTCTGTGCTTCTCAAACTTGTTCTCCTCAAGCTGTTCCATGCCCAGGCTTCCCTCTCCGGCTGCTCTCTCCATTTCTCTCTTTTTCAATCATCCCGGCATTTGTGCTGCCCGTTGCAAATTCCCCGGCTCTCTCACACTCTTCCTCACGCACACACACACATCCTCCAAGCAAAGTCAAGTCACCCTTGATTAGGTTCTCAGCTCCTTGGAAATGTGCCTCTTGAGAATGTGTTTGTGGGTCGCCAATCTTTTTTCTTTGTTCACTCAGCATTGTTGATTTTTTATTCATCCTTGTTTCTGTAAGCCATTAAACATCTCTCAGCTTGTGTGCTGATCATGTGGTGTGAAATCTGTTGATTCTCAAGCGGTCCTGTGATTTGACTATAGCATGATTACACTGCTTGTCCGGATTTCGTACAGTAATAACTTACTGTATGCTAATTTATTAATTTTTCCTCTTTTCTTCATCATGTTATCCTAACCTTATGCTGAAATGCTTAAAATGAATCAGAGTAATGATTTTGATGCAGACAAACTGTGGGTTGATTCATAGGCCTGTTGGTTTATTTCCCAAAAGATTTGAACTTTATTGCTCTTTTGCTCACCTAAAACAGTCCATACGAACTCTTTGAGAGAACCTATTCAACCAACCAATGGTAGACGCAATTTAGAAACCCTGTTTGCAAACAATCATGCATTGATATTATGCTTGTCGCTGCTAGTAGTACATAAAGGAGCTCAAATAAAATAAAGTCAGCGACAATAGCCCGGGGGACAGCGTGCCGACATATAGCCCAATGTGCTCATGGTGACCGGATTCCTTTGCCGAACCTCCTGCACTATCTCTACCCAACACTTTCCTGTCAGCTCTATTTCTGTCCCAATAAAAGGTGTAAAACCCCCCAAAATACAACTTAAAAAAATTTAAATACAGCAGGATGATGCCATTTATAATTTGATTAATATTCATTTAAAAGCCAGAGAAAAGGCCTGTTTACACCTAAGACAATAACTATAACTATAAAGAAAAAAAAGTTCTCAGTGTTGGGATAAAAAGGGACAAGCTCAACTGTAAAGTTGTAAAGGAATCTATTATGGGTTGTTTCAACCCAAAATGCAGGGTTGCTTTAACACATTGTAGAGTCAAATATAAACCCTTTTCATGGTTAATCTAACCCAGCAGTTGGGTTCGTCCCTTTTTGATCTAACATGGGTTTAGAATTACCCAGAATAATAATCATTTTGGAATAACACAACTCTATCATCCGTTGTGGATGCTAATATAGTTGTTAGTAAAGTTATCTTTATAGTTATCGTGTCCCGAGCAGCCTGTAAAACAAGACACACAGAGCAGAGCATGTTGCAACAGCAGATCTGGATGGAGTGGCATAAAAAATGCTGGATCGTCTATATAAAAATAACTGTCTATTAAAATAGCACCCCAAAGAGTCGTGACAGAACACAGTGCTGTGTTTAAATCCAAGATCTCCTCATAACCTCAAACCGTCTCTGAAGATGAAGCAACGGCATATGGCATGTTTGGATTTTATCTCTCGCGGCCCTGTTGTCTAGACCCCAGCCTCTGCAGCCCTTCTCCAGCCCTGGGAGAAAATTATAAGATAATGCCTCAGTCGTGAGCGTAATTCTCAGCAGCATGTAGCAGATAAACTCGTCCTTAGCAGGCGACTCCCGAATGCCCCGGTGTGAAGACAGACTCTTTCCAGCAACAGCAACCCCCTTGTGCTTCCATATTCGGAACTTCTGGGAGGCTGGGAAATCGCTGCAGTCAACAGAATTAACACAAACAGGAAACAGCATTGTCAACTCAGGGCTTTGCACACAAAGCTCTTATTCCTCTGAGTTTCTGTGTAAACAATTTGAATGGTTGCAATATTTCTTCATTTCATGTCAACATCGGTTGACGTGTCGAAAGCGCTGTGAAATAATATTAATGCATGCTTTTAGACGTGCTAGTTTCCAACATTAAACACCTGCGTCTCCTACCTCAAGTTCTGCTCGTGCGTCCCGTCTGAAAAGGAGAATTAATATATTTCTGTGGTTTTAATTGTCGTGCTAATTGTTCCGGTGCCCAAGTGAAGGAAACGGGAGAATTACCAGGCAATTGAAGGGGTTTGCTATTAGCCTGCTCCTCAGTCACTTGTGCTGCAATTTGGGATCTGCTGGGCGAGGACAGACTGAAAACCAGTCATTATGTCGTAATTATGATGTGATTATAGCCTTATTATGGCTAATGCTTTGTCAATGCCAAACATAACTGAATATGTGCATGTTATAGGTGGCAGACATCGGCTTTCTTGAGTAAGTGTTATTAATTACCATGCAGAGATAGGTGACAGAGAGGCAGGTGTGTGTGAACGTGTGATGATGGTTCATTAGGAGTGCTGTTTAAGATGAGGTATTAGTGTATGATTTTCTCCCAAAGCTCCACTAGTCATTTGAACGCCATCTTTTCACTCAATGAGAGACACTCCATCTCAATAAACATGAAAAAGCACAATTCCAGCTTGGAAACACCGGTATGTGTGTGCGTCTGTGTTCTCCAACAATGATGATTCTGTAAGGTGGATGAGACTTTCTGAACAAAGGCCAAAGGGACACGGGAGATAAGAGAGTTTTTGCGATAACTTTACTTCTCTCTTGCTCTGTCTTCTATTCCTTTCTATCCATCTCTCTTATCTCCGTTTCGCCATTCAGCATATGGCATCCCTGCACAGCAGAGAGAGAAAGACGAAGGGTTTGCTTACACGGGTGCTTTAACAACTCTTACCCTTCTCCCTGTTACCACTTAGTATTCAATCTCTAAGACTCCTTATCTGTCTGAGGCGCATATATGCTCTATGGCAGTCCTGTAACAAAACACGGTAGAAGCTGCAGCAGGGGGTTGTGGGATATGGATGAGAGGGTGACACAGTGAACAATAGAAAAAAATTATGAATGGAAGTATTGCGTATTTAAAGGGACAGTTCATCCAAAAATGGAAATTCTGTCACCATTTACTCACCCTAAAGTTGTGCCCTATCTGTATACATTACTTTGTTCTGATGAACACAGAGAATGATATTTGGAAGAATGCTTGCAACCACAGTTCTTGGCACGCTGCATTCTTCAAAATATCTTATTTTGTGTTTAACACAGGCAGGCACATGGCACTAGGGACGGGGGAACATGCCCCCTCAGATTCATAGTGACCCGATCCGTCCCCCTCATTGTCCCTACGAAAGGCGACAAACAGTAAAATCAGTAAAATTGAGGATTAATTAGGGACTTATTATGCATGTAATTCATATTTCTCCTGGAAAACACTTTACAATTTACACACTTTTTTATAATAATAATACAAATGATAAAACAAATTATCCACAATTTCCAACTGAAACTAAGAAGGTTAAAAAGATTTCAATAAAAGCAATAAAGTGATATAAAGTGAATAAAGTCCATTTCTGCAAGCAGATTTTACATCAAAAAAGTAGTTATTAATGGTAAATGTATTCTACGGTTTAATGTATTTTATACTATTCTATAGAATTTCTACATTCTATAAATCAATAACTTAATGAAGTACAACATTTGTTAAGAAAAACAAAACCTAGTAAAAAACATATTTTCTGTTAAAAGAAACACTTAAATAATTATTGATTTTCCCAAAGTCTACAGCTGACATTCCTTTATGTGTGGGCAGGGCTTAATTTTTGGAAGCTTTTTTTTAAATATCACTGCGTTACTGCGTAATGGTCAGAGAAGACATAATCTTGTGGAAAAAGGCATTCCAAACATCACACTTTGAGGGCATCTCCACATATCCGAGTGTGTCAGAGTGAAGCTTGTGTTAAACAGCAGTGTATTAACGTAAGGTGTTTGTGTGTGTGCGCATGTGTGTGGAGTGGAATTCAAATGGTTCCTCTTGACGAGGCAGCACTTTTCTTCAGCGTCCTTAACATGTAATTAATCAATTCAGGTCCCAAAGAGCTCTATTTATAACTGTTTGGAGGACCTCTCCACCACAACACTGCACAGCTTCTCTTCGGAACACCACGCTGAGCGAGTTCTCTTGCCTAAACTGCTTAAAAACCTAAAAAAAGGGGTGCAGAGTGGCCTTCAGTCAGGTATTTATTTAAACCGCGTCGATGATGAATGTTCAACAAACAATTATGCTGTTAGCACTTAACGGTTAACAAAGGTCTTTAGCGCATTTGCCAAAAGACACTCCTGCATGCCACCAGCCAGATACAATTTCTTTAAACTCAATACGAAGCTATTGCTTCTACTCTTTCTTTGCATAAACTTTGTCTCAATCCAGCATGATTCGTCTTTTAAAGACAAATGTCTTATTTTATAGCAGGTTATGACTAACCTATTCCAACTGGTGAACAGTTAGTGCTTCAAATTAATCTTTTTTAGTAATAAAGCATTCAAATGTAATAAAGCATTTGCTCCCGCAAGCCGAATATGTGCTGGTGTAGACCGATAGATCAGCTAATATGAATGGCAGGTTATTAATTTCCACTTCTGTCGGAGGCACACCTGTGCACTTGTCTCTTTCTCCCAGGCGTACACGCTTGGCATTGCTGCTGTGAGGGATTATTACAGACATTAAAAGCACATTACATACCCCGCCCTGCCCCTTCTACACACACACAAACTTCATTAGGCCTTGCCCATTAGCCCAGTCTCTCTCTCGCGCTGTTTCTCTCTGGCGGAAAGCTCGTACAGAGAGTCATCATTTGCCAAAAAAAGCCATTAAAAAAACATAATTACAGAAAGAAAGCAGGAAGAAAAGGCAAAGAGATTGGCCCTCGTCTGAGAGAGAGACCTTCATTCTGACACTCCCATTGAAAAGATAAAAGCTCTTTCCAATCTAGCATTATGTCACAATGCATACAAGACCTTATCATCTCTCTCTCTCTCTCTCTCTCTCTCTCTCTCTCTCATACCCAATGTAAGGGTAGGGCTTACTGAAACAAATTGTTTATGCAAAAGAGCTTGGTTTTACAGTTGCTAAGGACATTTTCACTGACGATAGAGCAGTATGCATAAACATCATTTTAAAGGTTAATTCATACATAATAAGTCTTCTTCTTGCTGGTCTGTAGTTGGGTTCAGAACAGTCTGGTTAATCAATCACAAGAACATTTTTTTGTTACAGATAATGAAACAATTACACAGCACACGTGTGTAACAAACGTGTCCACTGCTTGCCATTCTTGTACACTGTTAGATGTCGCTGTAGATTAGCAGCACATTGCTGTAAAAATCCACAGTACAATACTGCATCTGTATATTACAGTAAAATACTGCAGCTCATAATGCATTCTGGGTAATTTTCATTGAGCGGGAAACTTTTACAGTAAATTTTGGTCTCGCTGTAACCTCGCTGTAGCTTTGCTGTAACGTGTAACGAAAGTGCGCCACAACGTCATCACGTCAAATCACACAGAGCCCATCCTGGCTGCAGCTGGAGGAGGATTTCTGGCAGTTTGGTAAGTTTTTAGTTTGGTTTATTTTATGTGTTTCATACAAAAAAAAATGTTTGTTTTTGTATTTTGCACAACAGTTTGTCACAGTGTTGTTTTAAACGTGGAATGAGAGAGATATGGTCGCCAACAAATTCTACCTCAGAAATTAAACTAAGTCAGCCCACTGCTTAAACCCGTTTTACACCTCTCACTTAATGAATATAGGATTATTTCAACCATTTATGAGGGTTTTGGTGAGTTTATTTTCTGTCGAATAGTTGAAGTTCGTTTAATGGCAAGCTAGGTAAACCGACTTGTATTTGGTAATAGATAAACTCGCGTTTGTGTTGAAATAAAATAATCTTTGACCAATTCAACTAAGATTCCTCCTAAATAAATCTCATACGAAATAACAAAGTCACTGTAAAGTAGCCCACACACCTACCAAACCGATCCATACAGATTTCATTACTAACAGATTTATAAATGTGTTTGCGCGCTTATTTCTGTATTTACGGTATATCCGCAAAAGCAGATATGTTGTTCTTTGTGTTTTACATTCAGTTGGCCAAAAAGTTTTGTATGACAACATATTTGTAGCGATATTGCTCCCAACACCTCAAATCAATGCTCGTACTTTGCTAAAGAGCGCTGCTGACTCCGCCTTTACGTAATGACGCTGTACGGAAAGAGGACCGCGATCAGCTTTAAATGCATTTCCAAAAACACATTGACTTTCGCTACACCAACGGTAGGCCTATAGAAAATGCAATCCCAAATATTTGAACTCTTAATGTTAATGTATAGAGGGGAAAACATTTAAATGATCATTTTGCTACATTTTTGATTGACTATCTTAAGCGTATATAATAAACATGGTTTCTAAATTTCAGCAAGTAACATATCATTATATATTTCTTCTTACAGCTCTAACGTCACAGTTTGGTCCACTTTTGCACCCTGGGCTTATGAGTTTCTGTAAGTATTCACCATGTATTTATAATACAACTTTTATTCAAATTTGTTTCTGGTTTTACTTCTGACTTTTTAGTAACACTTACAATAAGGTTCTATTTGTTAAAATGGGATGTTAATACATTTTAACATTTGGCAATACATTTTTAAATCAATCAATTTATCTCTGTTCACATTAGTTAATTCATAATGAATTCTCAAATATTATTAATGTTGAAAAATATATTGTTCATTGTTAGTTCATATTATCTAAACCATTAATAAATGTTATGGAATAAAACCTTATAGTAAAGTGTTACTGAATTTTCTTTCACCATTTACTTCACAATTTGTAATTATTTCTATGGCTAACAGATTTTGTTATTTTTGGCTTTTTGTGTTACAGTCTCACCATTGATATTTTGGCTGGATTTGGTCATTTTTAAACCAAGCAAGTCATCCCAGGATGTCCAGTTACAACTGCAAGTCATGTAGTTTCTCGACAAAAATACCCACACCCACACAACACTCTCACACGGCACCACACAACACTCTCACACACCCGCACACAACACTCTCATACAGCCCCACACAACACTCTCACACACCCGCACACAACACTCTCACACACCTGCACACAACACTCTCACACAGCACCACACAACACTCTCACACACCCACACACAACACTCTCACACACACGCACACACAACCCTCTCACAACCCTCTCACACAGCCCCACACAACCCTCTCACACAGCCACACACAACACTGTCACTCACCCAAACACCAACACTCTCACACAGCCACACACAACACTCTCACACAGCCACACACAACACTCTCACACAGCCACACACAACACTCTCACACACAACACTCTCACACAGCCACACACAACACTCTCACACAGCCAAACACAACACTCTCACACACCCGCACACAACACTCTCACACACCCGCACACAACACTCTCACACAGCACCACACAACACTCTCACACACCCACACACAACACTCTCACACACACGCACACACAACCCTCTCACAACCCTCTCACACAGCCCCACACAACACTCTCACACAGCCACACACAACACTGTCACTCACCCAAACACCAACACTCTCACACAGCCACACACAACACTCTCACACAGCCACACACAACACTCTCACACAGCCACACACAACACTCTCACACACAACACTCTCACACAGCCACACACAACACTCTCACACAGCCAAACACAACACTCTCACACACCCGCACACAACACTCTCACACACCCGCACACAACACTCTCACACAGCACCACACAACACTCTCACACACAACACTCTCACACACACGCACACACAACCCTCTCACAACCCTCTCACACAGCCCCACACAACACTCTCACACAGCCACACACAACACTGTCACTCACCCAAACACCAACACTCTCACACAGCCACACACAACACTCTCACACAGCCACACACAACACTCTCACACAGCCACACACAACACTCTCACACACAACACTCTCACACAGCCACACACAACACTCTCACACAGCCAAACACAACACTCTCACACAGCCACACACAACACTCTCACACACAACACTCTCACACAGCCACACACAACACTCTCACACAGCCACACACAACACTCTCACACAGCCACACACAACACTCTCACACAGCCACACACAACACTCTCACACACAACACTCTCACACAGCCACACACAACACTCTCACACAGCCAAACACAACACTCTTACACACGACACTCAGTTTGAATGGAACATTTTAACTACAGACCAGTGTTTTCTTTGCCAGTGTTAGATGACACCTGTCACTTTGTTGCTATTGTTTGTTTTGATATGTAATGTATGAATATTTTTGCTCACTTAAATGTTGTAATATATATAGTAGTCAACATTTGAAGTGGGTCAAAAAAGTTACAAGAATAGGTATTGTTCTCGCCTTTTTGATCCACTTTAAATGTTGACTACTGTACATAGTCATTATATGTTGTTAATGTAATACATCATTCTTCAATACTGTTTTAAATGTTTTAATACTTTTTGTTTCAATGAAATGATTCAATAAAAAATTTGCCTGGATTGCCTTTTGATTCATAATGTCAAGTATAGCAGTTTTATAATATTAATAACTACAGATTTATATCCAAACTAGCTAAAATATATAATAATATTTGTAATTATTGCCAATACGAATTAAATAGTAATTTGTCAATATAGGTATTACAGTAAATTGCAGTAAAAATATAGTAAAAATACAGTAAAGTGCTGTGTTGTATCTATACAGCAATATTTTTTGTACTGTAGTAATCTATTACAGTACAGCACTGTAAATCAAAATACAGTAACTTACTGGCAACCGTGCTGCCAGTAACGTACTGTAAAAATACAAGCAAATCGTTAACAGTGTATTTGTTCTGAACCTTTTACACGCTAAATTCAAACTTCCAGTTAAACAAGAAAAGTTCTGATTCAAATGTTTTGTACTGCACTCGTTTATTTTGTAAATGCAACTTGGGTCTCTTAGAGCCAGAGCGCAAACTTGCTGCCACGTGTTTAGCTGTTATTGTTTTCAGGTCTTACCAACTAGCAGTGAACAATTACAGGTACTTCTTCTAATCGGCTCTTCTTGCTGGTTGTTTCCTTTTTATAAATAAGGAAAACATGACACAGAAACTAGTGATAATTAATATATTCACAACTGTGACAATTACATTTACATTTTATCTTTTAGCACTTTTATCCAAAGCAACATACTAATGAGCAAAAAAGCATTTGAAGGTCCTGTGTGTTTTGGAGGATTGACAGAAATGCAATACAATATACATAAATATGTCTTTATAGGTGTATAAAGACCTTACATAATGAAGCGTTGTGTTTTTATTACATTTGAATGAGCTATTTCTATCTATAAACCCTGCGGGTCCACTTGCATCTGTTGTTTCTACAGTAGCCCTAAACGGACAAATTGCTCTTCATCTGCATTTCGTAAATACATAATCTCCGACATTTTAGTCCTGTGTCAGCCACCGTATGGTACTTCGAAAGGGAGGGGCGAGCGGTGGAGTGAGCCGTTGGTTGCAATATAGATGCCGCTAAATGTCATACACACATTTTCTAAATGTACACTTATTTCGCCATGTGTGCATTAGACCCTTTAAGCATGTTACTGTGATACCCTAGGGTTAAATTTCACAGGGACAGGACAAGGTTTATATGGGTGGGCACGCTTCCCCCTGAGCCCATCAGTCTTATGTGACAATACTCGATGAAACAGAAGCATGAGAGAGCATGACGTAGCAACTCCAAGGTCACGAGTTTGATACCAGGAAGTTACATAGGCTACCAATATCATTTAATTTTGAATGTCACTGTAATACCCTTTGGATAAATGTGTCTGCTAAATTCACAAATGTTAATGCCCAGATAGATTCCTTCCAAAATGCACGTTATGAGTATGTGTCATTGGGAAAGACAGAACAGGGGGATAAAGAGAAAGAGTGAGAGCGGGGTGTGCAAAATGGGATTTGGAAGAGGAATTCTGAGGTTACTTTGCAAAAGGGGAGATTCATTGCCTCTGTCCTAATCTCCATTCAGTGAATTTAGGAGCTAAAGTTCCCGCAGACCTCTGGCTCATATTTCTTCCCATTGTTGGATTGCTTTAGTTTGCACAAGTATGTGCATGTGTGCACCCACAGGAAGAGAGCGACACATGAAATAGCTTACATTTCTCAATTGTTTCTCCTCGATAACAAGATTAAACGGAAAGGAATTTGAGAGTTTTACTTAAATCTCCTACTTCACAGATTATTCCCCTGAGAAAAATACCCCAGGGATCTCACATGCCTCCTCTTGAGTTTCAGCAGAAAAATCAACAATGCCTCCAACTGTGCTCAGATTTGCCAAGATATCAAAGTCTCTAGTCAAACGTTATGGATTTCAATCAAAACTACCAACCAAAATATATGAGCGATGCTGTTGAATTAATTTGGACTGCAATGTATTCATAGTTCTGCACACTCTGTATTTTTTCCTTTTTTAAATATTTTTTCATAACCTCTTAAACTCAGCCTCTTTTTCTGTCAAAAGAGACAGTTTTTATCAATTTACTCCATTGTATGTGGGTAGAGCACTGTGGTGAGGAAGGCGGGACGAGAGCCGTGACGCGGGGCCGGTGGCGTGAGTGATAAGTGCAAGCAGCTGTGCGCGCACCGGTCCCGCATCTTATCACGGAGGAGATTGGGAGCTTAAATGGATGTTCGGCAGGACTGTTGATGAGAGAGGAACGGGCCCGAAACTGTGTTTAGTTTATGTATGTTTATGGCCGACAGTCTACCGTGAGGTGGCTGTCGGTCAGTTACGTTATTGTTTGTTTAATTAAAGTTTTATTATTGAATGTTCGCCGGTTCCCGCCTCCTTCCTTCCCTTCTACGAACTTTATTACAAGCACTCTTTCAAATTCATGTAAAAAATGCAAAACATGCACCAGAGCTAAGGAACAGCTCACCCAAAAATGAACTTTCTGTCATAATTTACTCATTGTCAAGTTGTTCCAAATCTGTATACATTTCTTTGTTTTGATGAACACAGAGAAATATATTTGTAAGAATGCTTGTAACCAAACAGTTCTTGGCCACCATTGAATACCATAGTAGGGAATTTGATTCGTCAATTTCTTAGTCCTGTTATTTTGACGAATAAAGGAAAGCAAGCAGTTCCGGGGCACTTTTGACTACCATACCGTACCTACTATGATAGTCAATGGTGGCCAAGAACTGTTTGGTTACAAGCATTCTTACAAATATATTTCTCTGTGTTCATCAAAACAAAGAAATGTGTTCTTTCAAATATCCCTTTCTGTCTACTAAGAACAAAGCTGATTGATACACATTTGGAACAAACTTGAGTAGATGAAGACAGAATTTTTATTTTTGCTTGAACTCTCCCTTTAGGATTTAAAATATAAAACCGAGCAATAAAACTTTACTCTGAGCACCTTTGTGTGCGAACATTCACCTGTAAAAGAAAGCATCAGATTGCATGGTGCCAGTGTCTGGGCAAGTTTGATCAGATTTACGCGTTTTGGGCACGGCTGCATCTCCTCCGTTGGCTGCCGGGCTGGGTTTTAGTGTATCAGCTGAACGATAGCTTTTTGTCTTGTCACCAAAGCAATCAGGAAAATAAGGCCCGTTTGATTTACTCTAGCTCGGCTTGGCCACTGGGTCCTCACACGGCGAACACTCCCTGCACTCGTCTTTTTTCTCTCGTTTTCTTGCGCGATTGATGACAGAAGATCACTCATTCCTTATAACCTGCGGAGGGACTCCATTTATCAAGAGCCTAAGGCCCCGCCCCCCGGTCATAACATAAGCTGTCTTTCATTCTGATAGCCATGGCTAATACATCAGACTCTCTCTATTTCTCCCTCTTGCACACCCGTACGATGGGTCAGGCTAATATATCAAGAGATCCGTAGGCCGCGAGAGTGCGTTATTTATGATCGGGACTCTGACACGGGAAAGCACTAACACACCATAGGAAGGGAGGGGCATGAGCACATGAGAAAAAGACAAAAGAGACGGGAGGAAAGAGAGATGGATGTTTAAAAGAGATTAGGAGAAGACAATTGACAGAGCGTTTTTGAAATGAAGTGTGTGAGTGTGGATTATGGGAGTTCGCCTTCAACACAGGGAGATGTTCTCTGATGAGGAGTCGTAGGATGGAATGAGACCACCTTAACCAAACACGCTTCATGAAAAATCATTCATGTGTCAATTCGTCAAGAGTTGCATAAAAATGCATTTGAAATTAACATGAAGTAAAACAATATATTTTAAGTGTTGTTCTAACAAATTTTTCGACATACAGTATGTGCATTGCTCTGATCCTACATACTGTATATCCACAAAAACATATTTTATTTAACACCGGATAGAGCTCACTACAACTGACAGCTATCAAAAAGTCATTTATTGCGTATGCATAGGCTATGGAGGCGTTGTTGCAAATCGACTACTAAAGGGGAAGGTAAAGCATCATCCTATACAATGTCACCTCTTCAGACGGTCACTCAAGTGTAAAATGAAAAGTGAAATATTTGTGTAAAAAAAATTATTCCCCAAGAGCACATTGGAAACCAGGGCTGTCACAATTTATGCATGAAAAGGTTAAGATGTCAACGTTTAAGCAAATTAAATCATGAATGCCACACGAGGCGAACTTCCTGAGACTGTTTTACAAAACATCCTAACTTACAGTCCTATTTACAATCCTCTTTTTAGTAACCATATCAATGGGATCCGATGTAATGCATAGCATTTGTCGGATCTGCACCTAAAATCCGGACCTAAGATAAAAATAGCATCTTAAAAAGCAATACGCTTACTGTATATACTTAAGAAATCATTAGAAATAAAAATTAAAACACTTGGATAAATAGATAGATATGCCAGGGTATGTCATAGTATACACTGCATGACTCATTCCATCTGTTTTATATATTGGCATGGATTAAAATTGATAAAGATTTGAATGCACTGCTAATTATCGAGGCTATTTATAAATAATCGAGAGAGATCATTTGTGTATGGAAGCATAAATCCTGACAAACTACATGTGATAGATACGGCAGTAAATCTACTTCTGCCGTTTATTGTAACACTGTAGAAAGAGCAAGGTTCGATCAATATTAACTCCCTGCAATATTTCCTCCGCTTTGAAAAATGTCCTATATCTTCACGTGTGTGTTTATTTGTATGGCAGTGCCAGCCAGAGAGCCAACCGTACAGCTTAGTTATATTGCCTCGGTTTGACCTTGAAAATTCACAGATCCATCTGGCTTACACAGTTTACAGAGTCAAGAAGTCTTTCTCGCTCCGAGTTTGGCAGTTACTTATAGAACCGTGCACTACGGAGGCGTGTCTCTTCCTATTCTGTGATCAAGTTAACCTCGGAGAACTTTAGTCTTCTGGAAAATAGGAAAGTAAAATGTTTCCTTTCGTTTAGTGGGCGTCTCTCATTTCTTTGTGTGTAAAATGACAGAGCATCATTCCTGGAGCTCTTACTCAGCAGGAGCTCGACGGGATGGTTGCTCAAATCATTCCCTTTTCTTTATCTATCACACAGCTGCACTCATCTTTTTTACACTGTTTACTCTTTTATTTGTTAATTCATCCCGTTGAGTCACAAACGCGGGCATGGGCTAGCGAAGGGCGGGGGTGACTCGGCAGTCAAGTATCGAGGTGGGCGGAGCTCAGAGCGACTTTGCGAAATAAAAACCGACATCCTGCTGTACATGCAGAGATATACACAACACACATCTGGCCCCATTTACTACCCGCACAATACCGCCTCTAGCATGACATCTTGCTAATAAAGAAGTATGAGAAAGTTGTGAAAGGAAGAACTTTTTTTCTGAGCTGAAGTCTAATTTGTCACCTGGTTTATTGCAGGAGGAAGAGAAGACATTCGCATTTCTCTCTTCCCAATTTTCTGGCCTAATTGGTACCTTCTACCTGTGGGTGGTGTTGGGTTAATCACTGCCACCTTCATGTGACATTCATTATTATCAAAGAACCAGTTTGACCTTATATCATGAGGTTGAAGGTGCGGTAACACGTTGAATTTTGTCCACTTTAAATTAAGGAAAAGCAAAAGAGGCAACGCAGATTTTAGTATAATGGGTGATATTAATGACAACTGGTGTACAGAAGACCCAAAAAGTATTAGAACACATAAACCATGTGTACAACTTCATTGTTCGGTTACCAATAGGGCTGTCGCCGTGAAGGAATTTCCTGTGAGGTGATTTTGTGTGGCTTATTAGCGGGGTGTGAGATATTACCGCATCCTGAATTTTGGTGCCAAAGTTGCTGTTGTTGCAATTGTTGTTGCAACAGGTGACATATTGGTGTTTTACTAACAAAGACGGCTGTTTTAAAACAAATTAAAAACGTATTTTTATATTTTGTTGGTAAATGCAGAACAACACAGAGCAATAAAAACGCAAGGTAGGCTACACGCCTTTTTTTAAAGAAAAGACTCAAGACCAACCAGTTTATGATAAATACAAGATCAATAGAAATTGTAAAACGAGAAAATATATGAAAGGTAATGGTTTAGGCTTGTTACGTGCAATCTTTATGAAGCATCAATACAAATAACAATCCTGTACAGCTGAATCTTATTGAAGAAAGCCAGTATTTGTATAATAATCGCATAATATGTAACTCTTCATATAACAATGTGCACACCTAAAACTGAAATTCAAAACAAAAAAATAAGATATGCTCATTACAAATATAATAAAACACGTGAACATTGCAGTTGGTGCAGTTACTGCCGTCGCTTGTCATCCTCTGAGGTCTGCTTGCTGGAAGCGTGGTATAACAGAGTTGCGGTTAGCGCGACAGTCCTAGTTACCAACATTCTTCAAAATATCATCTTTTGTGTTCTGCAGAAAATAAGAACGTCATACATTGGGATGGGTACAGAGAACCGGTACTTTTTTGGACTGGTACATAATTGGGTCGATACCAGAGTATCGATAAGCTTCATGACAAAGGATATTGTCATCAATACTTGCATTGTTTTATCTCTGTGTATTCGGGTGTTAAATGGCAAATTAGAGGCTACTGTTGGTCATTTTCTCAGCGTTCACGTTTCACAACGAGGAAGCTTTCGTCAAACACCCCTTTCGTCAAAGTAAAAGTCCTTTATTTGAAAACAAGTTATAACATTGTTTTTAATAATTTTATTAAAATGATTGTCAATTGAAGTAAATGTGCTAGTAAAATTATAAAAAATAGTACATACAAGTAAAAAAATATTACTTGCATTTAGAAAGGAAAAAAGAAATACGGTCTACCAGCCAAATCACAACAGTGATGTAAAGTAAATATGTTGAATTACATTATGTTGTTCTACAATGCACATCCTAAGTGCCTTAAGTGGTATGCTAAGGAACACACACACGTTTTATGTGGCATTTTCTATTTGCTCAGAAGCATTTGTAATCAGATTCAAGTCACTGATACTTGCCTACAGGACTATCACTGGATCTGGACCGGCATACTTTCACACCCTCCTACACTCCTACAACCCATCAAGAACCCTGTGTTCAGCAAATGAGTGGTGTCTTGTATTGCCTTCTCACAAGGGCATTAAACCGCTTTCCCGCTCATTCTCCTTCACAACTCCTTCCTGGTGGAACAGTCTTCCGAACTCGGTCCGGTCAACCACATCTCTCACAACCTTCTAAAACTACTTAAAACCCATCTCTTCTGTGAATACTTGACAGACAAATGTTTTTTAAATTAAAAATTATAAAAAATGTACTGTACACTTACTAGTACACTAACGCTCTCTTTCTCTCAACAGGTAGTGGTCTAGCTTTTGTTGAAACTAGTAACTTTGTATTAACGCCTATTGTATTATTGCTCCTCTATGACATACTGTATCGCTTAGTGCTCCCTGAATTTGTATGTCGCTTTGGATAAAAGCGTCTGCTAAATGACTAAATGTAATGTAAATGTAAACTGCAGTTCTAAAGCTCATCTGTGATTAAAAAGACAAAAATGTTTAACATCTTTTCACAGCATGTCTTTTTGCATCAAGGGGGAGAGAGATTTATTCTTTTAATCATATTTTATTATAGATCACTGACCACCAACAATCAAGTAAAACAGGTCCTAAATTTGTTGAAAAAGAGAGGTGCCATGAATATTATATTTTCATTATATTTTTAGGGCAACTCCACCTGAATTATATAAAGCACCTGTTTATTTTATTATAGATTGTCCCACGTTCACAAAACTCAAAAATTCTGTTGCACTACAGCAGTAGTATTTTTTTATTAAATTTGCTTTGAATATGGCAGAACAGAGAGAGGTTATAGCCAGACATATACAAATGCACAATGTAGTAAAGTGAGCTCTGTGTGCAACCTAACACTCAAAACTGACCCGCAAGATTGGAAATTGTGGCGTGCCGTGCAAACTGCGTTCAGCGCTACAGTTTTTGCCATGTTTGTGTCATTACCTGATTTGCATAATTACTTAGTGAATGGAGTGCTAAAACAACGCGTGCATACAAACAGCTTTATCAGCGGGTGCAATTCATTCTTAGTGAATTCTTCCATGTGCATTTCCCGAAAGCAGAACATATTTGTGCATTGATAAAGACCTACAGAGATGTTGGGTTCTACAACAGCAGTTTCCCAATTTAGGGTTAACTCTATTAACTTTCTCTCGGTCTTTCTCGTTCTCTCTGCCTCTCTGGCGGGCTCTCAGTCTCTCATCTCTAATTGAATGCCTCTTCTGACAAATGGGCTGTTGAGGCTACACCTGCAATGCACCATTACGTTCTCAACTCTCATCTGTTTTGTTTGTATGTGTATGGGAAATGCATAATTTCATATCGCAGATCAAAGTACAGTTGTTTCGGTGCTTAACTGGTGGTCTGAATTGGTTTCGTGTTTGAGCAGCAGGATATAGAATGTGTGTGTATGTGTGCTATGTTTAGCGGTAAACTCTTTGAGTGTCGTTCTGACTGCTGTGTGTAATAATGTCCCATTGATGTCGATTCTCTTTCTAGCTACCATTAGGTATGCATGCACACACACGTTGGTTCTTTTATCCTTATGACTTTCAATTGACTCTATTGTTTTTATACAGAGCTAAGGATATTTTCTATCCCCTAACCCTAACTCTATCCCCCAGGTGCATTTACATTAAGACATCATTTAGCAAATGTCAGCCATTTCTGATATTAACAGATATTTTTTATGAAGTGCTCACCCCCGTGTTATCCTAAATCTGTATGACTTTCTTCTGCAGAATAGAACGGATGATATTTTAAAGACCATTGGTGACCAAACAACACTGGGACTCATGGACTTAATTCCTTTTAACCACAAAGACCTTTTTAAACCATTTCTTTAAGTTCCACCTAACAAAAGGTTTTGGGGCTATGAGAGTGAATAAAAAATGACCGAATCTTTCTTTATGGAAGAACTTACTTTAACCCAGACTTAAACTTACAGTGCAGACACTGCAAAAACATTACAAATTGCTCCTAAAACCCAACTACACGGCAGGGCGGTTATTGGCTTGATTTAACACAAGTTCCTATGACATTTTACTCCACCTTTTTGCTACAAAAAAACTATGTAAGCAGGTAAGTTGAAATGGAGACGGATTGTACACAATTATGAGATCGCAGTAAGCATGTTCATTCGCAAAGTATTGCTAATTGGATCTGATTCTGGGCCCCCATACAAGGTCACCGAAGTAAGGTCTGTATGTTTATATAACAGGCCAAACTTCCAAAAGCGGGCGATATTACATTCCTAGGCTATTTATGTATAGTAATTTAATTGGCCTTCGGCAACGTTTCCCTGAAAAACTAAACGCCCGCTAGTGTTCTGACCCTGTCCACCAGCCATGTTGACGTTTCTGTCCTCGTACCCATTTGAGACGGATTAATAGAGTTAGCGATGAAAGTAAACAGCTAAGGAAATCCAAAACCTTCTCGGGAGAGAGTAAATAAAGAAAGGAATAATTCCTGCTGGTCTAGCTGGTCAGTTCCCATGCCCCAGTTCTCAAACCCCTCTAAATCCAGAATACCAGACCGACTGGACTAGACTAGAAGACGCTTCTTTTTTTGTAAGGTGTGTGAGGAGAGAGGGAGAGAAAGAGAGCGAGCGTGACTGAAACACTAAAGGAGCAATCAAATGTTTATTCTTACATTTTCCATGCTGTTTGAGTGATCTGCAACCTGGACAGTTTGTGTACACAAGTGGCAAACATTAAACCGTTGAAAAATTCCAGGACCACTTGCCATGTTTTCTGCGACCTCTCGAGAACAAAAGCAAGCAGAATCTCGCAAACTTTCGGGTTTCGACGCTCTGCGATAGCAGGCCCGAGCCCAGGAGTACAGAAGCAAAGTTGAAAGAGTTAGAGAGCTGGATGTGTTCTTCATGTTTGCCCGCACGTCACGTGGACAAGAGTCACGACCCACGAGCCGTTCTCCCATGCACGATATGCAAATGCAATTAGAGCATCTTTATCTCTTCAAAGAGCCACGGATGAGAGAAAGGGAGGAGGCGGAGGATGGGAGAAGAGAGAGAGAGGGAGTCTGACTTGACCTGCTGCAGATTCTCATCGCCTGTCTGAGGCTCGGGAGGAGAATACAAATGTTACTACATTAACTCGCTCCCACAGAGAAACGACAGAGGAGAGACAAGAAGAAAGGCTAGGAAGAAAGGAAGAGAAAATGAGGGAAAAATGGCTTTTCTTTGTAGTAAATCATATCTCAAATGAATGCTAATTTACAGGAAGTGATAGAAGTGGTAATTGTTCTTTTCAGCTGTGGGGGCACGAGCTCTTTTAGAGCCGCACCTTTGATGGACTGCCATGTCAGCAGTGCATTGTGGGTACTAAATAGACTAACCCCAGTGAACCGCGCTTCCTGTTGCGGTTTATACATGCGTCTCTGTGAAAAAAGGATCGCTTCAACACCTATACATGTTTTTGATAATGAAATTATAGTGCCCTGTTGTTTTCACTTTAGACGAGTAATTCAGTGGTGCAGCAAGAACGGCGATTGCATTTTATTATTAACCTTTTCAGTGATAGTTCAGTAAAAGTGATAGTAAACCAAAAAATGAAAATTCTGTCTTCATTTATTCACCCTCTTGCCATTCCAAACATGTATATTAATAGAGATTTATTTTGAATGTAGAATGTTGGTAACCGAACAACAGCGGTAGCCATTCACTTCCATTTTATGGACAAAGTCAATGGATACCACTCCTGTTTGGTTACCAACATCCTTCAGAATATCTTCTTTTGTGTAATAGAAATCATAGAGGTTCAAGTAAATGATGCAGTAAATGATGACAGGAGTTTTATTTTGGGGTGAACTATCCCTTTAAGAATCATGTTTATTGATATCATGTTAATACTCCAAATATTCTGCATCACTTTACTCATATTTTGAGTGGGATTCTTTCCTCAGAAAAAAAAGAAACCACAAATTAAAGAAAATTTAAATGTGAATTTTTTTATACATTTAAATAGCATGGTGTATAAAACTGCAATATGTCATTAAAGGGAAATTCTGATATCATGGAAGCCATATTTTATATTGAGATAAAAATTCAATTAGAATGTATAAATGTTTATTTTCTCACAGATTTGGTCAAAACAACATACATTATTTAAAATGTAATGAAAATGACATTCGTTGGTCTCATAAAGTAAAGGAAAACGTGGAAAAACAATCATTTTATGTGGCGTGTATATCCATTGTGGGATACTATAAGAAGACAGTTTGAAGGTATGAAAACAAGAAAGATTTCTAAATGTTTGCTGGTCCAATACAGCCCATCATTAAAAAGAAACTCTTTCATAGGATATAAATACTCAAGAATCCTAATAAAGTACTCATGGTCTCAATAATAGTGATGAAATGACAATCTCAAAATAGTAAAGACTGATGATATAACCTTCATGCAAATTAGTCATCCTGGTACACCTTGATCTAACATAAAAGGCCTAGCTTTTACTCTCAGAAAGAGGTGTAAACACACATTACAAGCAATGATAAGTCATGGAGCCATGTCTCAAGCCTGTTTGACTTCAAAGTAAGGCGTTTTTATTCTAAATGGACACATTGGTAATTTATCCACCGGTGTTACATGATGAACTGACTATTCGCCTCTAATTCAACTCGCACCAGTTCCTCCCCACATTAACTTACATTAACTAAACAAACTCCAGCCATTTTCCTCCACTGTGAATGATTATCATGTCTAACAAATTATCTCATCTTATAATCAAACCAATGTGCAAACAATTAAATGCCCCACAAACCTCCTAAACGCTTCTCGTAGGAGTTGGGAATTTCTTCATGCATGTAAACACACCAAATCAGGTCACATAACTCAAAATATCCTAACATAAACCAATCTATCCAGAACATTCTCATGTTCCCGATTCACTCCATACATCTTTCATTCCATGGCAGAGGCGGATTTTCTCATGTTTATATATGCACAGCGGGCACTGCGTCAATAGAGCATTAGGAAAGAAAGACATTTTGTAATTTCCTTACACTCATTTGCTCTGTAAATATTGATGGTTTCTTTATTGCCTGCTTGTTGGAGACACTGGTGCCTCATCATTTTTTTGTGGATTGATTTTACATTTACAGAGATTTGGGAGGTTTGCACAGTGAGTTATTGTTTCTGAATGAACGCTCTTCCTTCCCAGCAGAAGGCAGCCAAACAAAGCCCAGCTGTCCAGAAGTGTCACTGGATGATTTTAGCATGGAGGTCAGAAAGGTCCAAGGCTCAATGATCTTAAGGCCCAACAAGGAACAGAAGATTCATCACAGAATCACTCTGTGCATTTGTTTAGATGAGAACTGAACATACCGAGAGATGTGAAATGCTCGAGATGTTCGAGTCTGGAGTCAAAGTCAAATCTAGACACACTCCCCTGGGTCCTGCAATCTTTCACTGTAACTCTGTGAACCCACACTGACCTCAACCTTGAGAAATCTCTGCATCTCACCACCCGCTTGTTAACTGGAGTTCATCGCTGAAAGTTTACGAGATCCATTTTTATAGCTCATCTTAATCCGCACTGTTTGTCTTCCTTAGTGCTCGGCTCGGTGAGGACTTAATCACGCTCAAACCCGGCAGCCCAGGCGCACGCACTAAAAAAACAAGTTTTTCTGCCAAGCATGTGACCCTATTTTGACAGGAAACAGCGGTGTATGGGACTTCCAGTCATAAACTTCATTTTTGCGCAATTAGATAAACAAGTACAGTGAAGTACAGATAACGCAGATATCCACACGCGTGCTCAAACGTAGATTAAATTATCCAGAACGTCTCCTTCATCCGCTTCATTATTCACACACTTCACATACCTCTTTGACGTACTTTCCAAAAAAATCCCTTTCATAAAGAACGGAAGTGGTTGCTAGGAGACCTTTTGGTGAATGGCGCGTAGCTTTAGTGCGCTAGCGGCTGCAGCCGTAGCCCGCAGGTTGTGAGGGATTTAGGGAGATTTAAGCAGAGAGAGGGAAGCTGTGGGTGCGATAACGGACGAAAAAAAGACCTGGTCTTAACACAGAGAAGAACAGGGATTGAGCTGAAGAAAAGCATGTCAACCCAATTCATCCCCAATGAGCGACAAACGTGTTTGCCTCAGTGTGCGTCTAACATGGGCCCAAGCGACATCTTATTGAAAGCGTACACAACAGAGACAGAAAGCTATAAAATAATTACAGGCGTACTGGCGGAATTCATTGTCCTTAAAGCACGGCTGTTGAGAAAAAGGAGTATAATTTGTCCGGTTCGTAACAAATCTTGTTGACAAGGAGGAGGGAGATGGGGGCCTGTGTTAGGAAAAAATGCACTTAAGTAATATCAGATCATTATTCTTATTGCACACACAGTGCTTGTGCTGTATATACTATAAGGTGACTGAAGCTTGTTGTGGAAAAACCAAAGGAAAGAAAAGTCAATCTAATCACTCACAGATTACATTAACATTCGTCCGCTGGTTATTGCGGGCAAATATATCATGTGACACAATTCGGAACATGCAGAGATTGAACTCTACACCAAAGACGTAAATAATTACCAAACAGAATGTGTATTATAAGTACATCATAAGTACAACATATTTCACATACTTTTATGGATATTTTAAAAAGCAAGCATTTGAGGTCAATGCCGTAATGAAAAGACATTTTTACTATCATCCACTGCTCTCGCTCTCTCATTTGCAGGCGTTTCCCTCTCCCTAACACACTCATCCACAGACACTTTTACTATCTCTTTAGTTTTTATTGCTTCTTCTCGAGCTGAACGTTATTAATGCGGCTGAAATTAAAAAAAGGTCATCTGTACGGCGAGAGGTCATCTGTACCTACTTCACAGCTTAACACAGACTTGAGTTTAACATCATTAGCACGGCATTTGAAACAAGATCACCTCGGTCGCATTTCACCAAACAAGACAGGCAGAGAGACATTTGAACTCTTTAAGAATCACCTATTGCAGATCATACGGTACTTACAATGTGTCATGTCACGAAAAATGAACATTCACTTAAACACGGTAGAAATGAAATGGAAAATGTAATACGCCACGTGGCCTTTGAGTTTTAAGCTCGCAGAGAAAGAAATGTCAGACTGAAATTATCTACTCGGCTGAACTCAAGTGTGTTTGAATAACATATCAGACAATCAGAACAATTAACCGCGTGCAGGTCAGGACGGTTCGGCCCGCAGCTCAGGTGCCGCAGCGCTTAACGTAATTTGTCAAATGATGGAATACATGTTTCATTAAATATCATCTCAATCCAATCAATTATGGTTTAATTCGTGAGGAGAACGGGAGTCTCTCGCTTCACGTAGCGCTTAATTTCTAATCGGGGTCTAATTGTTTTTTACAGAGTCAATCAAGAAGGTATTTGTCACTCAGTCTCCCTCACAGTGTAACTATACAGCGGGGAACACATTTTTGATTCATTTGATGCTTTTTTGGACATTGTTTACTAAACCCAATTTTTTCACTTTCATAAGCAAAAGATACAAATTGCAGTTTTAATTACTTTTGTACTTTCTGAACAACCACCCCCATACTTCTTAAAAATGGAACTGGAAAATCTGTGTGGGGAATAGAATGGTCTAAGGACTGTGAATCTGCCCCTCTGATTCAATGAACTCCATGGCTGACATACTGTATCTGGTGTTGGATGTTTCCTGGTCTGAGAATGTCTATCCCCTGTCTGTCAATCGAATCACCACGTGTGCGTGCACTAAACAACACAAACAGCCAGGCATGTACATTCACCAACTTTTCAAACTAAATGTGCTTTGCGGTATCTATTGTGAAATCTCTCTCAGCACGGGTTCACCATAGACGTTTTTACGGATATTTATGTATCAACAGGAGGAAACAAACAGATATCAAACCAGTGCAGCTTTCAGGTTCTCAGACTTGCAAATACAAATATTAATGCGTGTGGAAAGAGCCGGGCCATTTGCATTTAGATTTATCTATTATTTTCATTGATCAACATTTTTCGCCTGTCCGCTCGTTTGCAATGCGAGATGGTGAAATCAATGTTTTTAGCAACTCGTCTTACAGCAGTGCCAAACACGTTCAGATGGTTTACTGTAGAGAACACCGGACAAAGTGCACCGGTAAATCTGTCAATATATTTTTTATGCTCCTAAGATTCCCCTCTCTTGACTCCTTACAAAGACAGCAATGGGTTGGAAAAAGACTTCATGATGTACTATGTCATTTCAATGATGGATGAAATGTCCCTCTTGGGACAAAAAAATTAAAGAATGAAAAAATTTGCACACGGGACCGAACTGATGCTGGACTGGCTCGTTTCAGAAGTTGTAAATCAAACTGAAATGCTAATGCCTTTCTCTTAATAACCCACAACATGCCGCACATTTGGAGCGTGACATCGAGTATGTCTCTTTGAGCACATTCTAAAACATGTGGAAGATGTGAATGAGGGAAATGTGTTAATGGCCCTTTCCAACAAGCTACATTAGTCAATTTTTTATTAGAAACTTTGAACTTTTCATTTGCTAAAAGAACCAATGACAAACATTTTTTTAAATCTGGTTAAAAATGAAAATTCAATTCTTTAAAAAGTCATCCTATGTGTTTATTATGGTTCATGCAAAGATGGAACCATTCACAAAACATAAAAATATCTCATTTAAAAAATGTCTAAAAATGTTGTATTTTGTAGCATGTTAAGAATGCATTTGACTTTAAATGCCTCAAATGTATCAAACTGAAAAAGGGTTCGCAAAAGAACCATGGTGTGTATGATTTCAATTTTATAGGCATTAACAATTTGTATTTTATTATTATTTCTTATGAATAAATAACAAAATAATAAGCGTCCGATTCACATTCAGAATGCAATGCCTCTAATATCATAACCTGGAAATGCTGCACCAAAGCTGTAGGTGTGCATGTAAGGCTGATAAACACAGGCTTGCTTTTGATGTATGACAATTTTGACAACACAACAAGTTTTGGCATATTCTTTTTATAGAAGCTGTAATTTCGAGCTGTACATTAGTGTTGTTCTCAGATTCAATTGGCCCATCTTATAATAGTCATTTTGACACATCAATGCAAAAATTCATCTGACTATCTGCAGCATGTGTGTTAAAAGGAAGTATGGTGGATGTGCAGCTCGTAGGAGTGTGAGAGGCCTATTGTGCAGTTGACTAAATGCTTCTATTCTGCATCCTGTGGTTTATGGCGTAATGGTGGACAGGGTCATATACTCGCCGCACAAAACTGCTCACATTAAGGGCAGGGAGGAGGGGAAGAGAGGAGATTGTGGCACACGTAGCTTCTCACCGGCCATGTGTGTGACCTCGGACAGTTAGACACAGGCCGAGCGAGTGTCATGGGTCAGTGAGCCCAAAGGCAGGCCAGTCACACAAAACCTGCATGTGCAGTAACAAACACAAGCTTTATCTCTATTTTTCAATCTCTCTCTTTCACTTTCTCTGTCAGTCAGCAGTTCTCCGCTAGTGGCTTTTTAATTCATGCTGGACGTCGTCGCTGCGACATTCAGAAAACGTTTTAAGTGACTTTATGCAATTAAATAAACAACAGCTCTTTAATTTGAAGTCATTACAGGACCCAAATGGTCTTCTCAGCGCGAAACAGGCGGCCTGGAACGGGGCATTGTTGTACGGTGGAATATATTAAGTTATAACTCAGTTTGTTCTTAAGTAAGAACATGAGGGAAAACAGACCTCTGAATTACTGCTGCTGTCTGAACGTAAAACAAGAACTTCATTATTGATGAGGCCTAACGTCATTATTCATTCATCAGGTTGTGTAAAAATGTAAGCTCCCTCTCGGTAGATCTGCATTTTGTTTCTCATCTTTTGATATTCCAAGTCTAAAACGGTGCGTGCGAGACAGACGACAGCAATTATCTGTTGAACTTTAATAAAAGAATGAGAAAAATGAATTTAAAAGACATCGTGTTTACCTTTAATAACCAATTTTCTCTGAGCCACTAGAGCGGCAACAATTTTGAATTTAGAGTGTTATTTTGCCTGAACGGATTAGATAATCCTATGTTGTGTAATGAATTCCCCCCAAAAGCTGTCCAAAAAAAATCTGTAGGCAAAAGAAGCTGTGATGGAGTTGTTGAATGACCCATTATTGCCAAATCAATCAATACAGCAATTTGGCAGTCATCTTCCACCAACAAGGTCAAACCACATGGCCTCCATGCTTCAGCTAAACCTGCTCAGGGAAGATATCTTTAGGTTTGGGTTATTTTCGCTTCTTCTACCCTAGAGAGCACAGCGATCGAAAATATTGCACGCACACACATGGATGTAAAAGCAGGCATCTTCCCCAAACCCATCTTCTCTCCTCACTTCTCTCCTCTCCCGTGGTAATGGAGCGGCACTTTATTTTGATAAAGACGTCAGGTTGAAACTGACTTAGAGCCTGTCAGGACTCAGCAGTCATAATTGCAGGTCGTTTCCTGGGAAGGCCGGAACAGGACCCTGAGGAGAAAACACAATCAGTTTAAGAGTGCCCTCCTCCCCGGCACACAGAATTGGATCAGCCCCTCTCCGATCATTTGTTCCAGGCCCTCCGTCCTGATCGAAAGCCCCTCCGGCTGAGGGGCCGAAGATCCACCAGAGCCGGTCAGCCAGGAAAACTGCAAGTTAAAGTGATGTAAGCATGTCATCAAGCTGTCTAAATGTGGTGTGTGAAAGAGGCCTTAAGGTTTCCAGAGCGGTTTAACGCACAGTTAATATCACAGGGGCTTAATACTACAACAAGCACATATGTGCAGGGTTTTCTGACAATTTTGCAGGTCATGATCATCTGAATTTATTGGTTCTGTGGCCTAATGGTTAGAGCGTTGGGCTTGTGATCAGAAGGTTGCCGATTCTAATCTCATTGCCAGCAGGTCATGACTGAAGGGCCCTTGAGCAAGGCACCTTACCCCTGATTGCTCTGCAGTAATGTGCCACTGTATAAAAAACTACTTGTAAGTCGCTTTGGATAAAAGCGTCTGCCAAATGAATAAATGTAAATGTTTGACTCTCTTTCTTCTGCAGAACACAAAGAAAGATATTTTGAAGAGTGTTGGTAAGGAAAATGATACAGATTTGGAATGACATGAGGGTAAGTAAATAATAAATATAATTTACATTATTATGTGTCTCTTGCGTTTAGCGCCACCTGCAGAAAGGGAGTGTTGAGCCTAATTTTTGCGACTGTCGCTCAACACTTCTTTTTCTGCAGGTGGCGCTAAATCCACCAGACGCTGGTCTGCTATCCGCCACCAAAAACTACAAGTAGAAGATTACAATTTAAAAAGACAGAAGAAATAAAATGATATGGGCATTTCCTTATACTGAATCTCTGTGCTGGTCTGATTTAGGGATGCTCTGATGTGGGCTGATGAGACCACCTGCTGCACAAGTCACGCTCTTTTAATACGAAGCGAGGCTGCAAATGGAGATCTGAAACACTGTCATGTCTAATGGTTGGTTTCGGTATCCGAACACTGCGTGTCAACATGCCAACTCCCCGACCTGGCACACAGAGCTGGCCAGTGTCATGCCTTAGCTCTCATCTGGTCAGCATCTGCTTCTCATTAGACTGATGGTGTCTGCAGGAGACCACTTAATCTGTCAAGCCAAATCTACAAATCTCTGGTCAGACCCCGGGGGGGGGGGGGGGGGGTTTGGGAACAACACAGCCATAATATGTATGATATCCTCCACTTCCTGCTAATTGCCGGCTGCATGTGATTTCGAGTGTGTTTCTGCTGGCTCTGTTTTGGTGTTTTTATTTGGGAGAGCTGCGAGGATCCACATGCGCATGTGCAATTGAACAGCCTGCCCGAGCACTCTGTCGTTTGGTATGCATCAAACAGCGCATGTGACCCTCTCATCAGTCAGTCCCAAATTAATGAAGTCACTAGCCCCTCTCATAAGAGAGAGAACTAATCTTCTCTCTCCCTCTCTTTGATACATGCACATTACTCCAAAAAGCAATCTTGTGAGTCGCGAGTCGCAGAATTAGTGTTACTGCCACTGCGTATGTGAATGAGAAAAGCGTGTGGCATCTAATTACGTTTTATTTGAGTCTCCAAATATCTTAATAAAATCACTTCACCCAGATGCACGACAAACAATGACTATTGCGCTCCGCTGACTCGACGGCCATGAAATTCTAGTGTTGGAGATAACAATATCACATTATCCTGCAAAAAAAACTAACAGCTTTTTAATAAAAGGTATGGTGGTTAAAAACTTTTAATATCCCTCTGATGTTTTGATAGAAGCAATCCTGCATTTCATGCATTTCCACATTTATTTTAATAAGGTAAACAATATTAAATATTCAAAACACTGATTAACTGCATTGTCAGCTTTTAAACTAGTAAGATGTTTCAGGAGATCTAAAATCATTCCACTAAACCTTTTTATTATATTTAATAAAAGTGCTACGTAAAAAATATATATTTTTTGTATGTTTAATCATTTAAATCTGTTCATTTTAATATTAATAAAATGTATAAAATAATAATACTATTATTTTGCGATATACTATGAATTTTCTTCATAGTAAAAGAGATTTTTTTTTTCAAATCTCATGTGCACAAGAACAAATGAAAGTTAATCTGTGAGCACAGGCTGGCCGGCACCAAACGCTGCCCAGCTCCTGCCTTGTTTTAACACATCTGGAGAGCTGGTTTCTGATAAGGTTAATGTTAGTCTGAAGCATTAAGCATGAGGGTTTTCTAAAATCTTTACCCCGGAGAGAGTCTTGTGTGGTTCAGGGGGTCATTCAAACAGCAAAGACAGAAAGTCAAGGAGCATGTCCCCTACTCATTTCTTCCCTCTCTGTCCTTTTTTCAATTCATTCTCCCTCACTTTGTATCTCTCCATGGCCTCTGACTCGGAGAACAGCGCTAATATAGATTAGTTTGGAAATTCATTACCCTTCCATTATCTTGCACTAAGCGCCACGCTGTAATGACTCCCCAGGGAAACAGAGGACACTGCAAGAACTAAGGAAGAATTCTTCAACAGCGAGAGAACGGGAGGGAGAGAGTGAGCATATGCAGCACAAGACCTAACAGACATTGAAACATCTGCCTCTCTCAGATCTGGAGAGATGCCATTACATGCATTTGAACTTCCTCCCAATCTGTTCGTGCAAACACCCCTCATACAATTAAGAAAAGTTTTAGACAAATAATAATTGTGTCAACACTAACTAGATGTAATAAGCTGTTAAATTCTACTAATTCTACTGGTAATTAATAGTAATGTCTCAAATGGATATGAAAGAACTACATGTATTTTATCTATTTAGTAAACAAACATAGTCGTTGGAGTTGAACAAGATGTGAATGATGGATATTGTATTTCTGTAGAAATCTATTCTGCACACCTACGTGGCCTGAAGGTAGCTCATAATTTGTATGGAAAACCTTTTGCACCATTTTGCAGTTTGATCATCTGAATCAATCACGTTTCTTGTGTGAATTCCATCCAGCATGGACATTCTGTAAAATATATAATTTTGATATTTTAGGAATCAAACAGATCTTGAACGATTTGGGCACAAAAATATATTTCACAGTTGTATCGTGGCATACAAACAAGATGGAGTTTTGAAAGACTCAAATTGTTTAGTCTAGACGGGCAGGTAACAACAACTAAAGCTACAGAAAGGTTCCAAAACACTGTAGTCAAAACCCTAATACCGTAGCTAGATGAAACGTGAAATGTGAACTTGGAAAAAAGAGGAAAAAATAGGTCTAATGAATTAAAAATCTCTTATACGCCTAAATCATAAACACATTCTACCTCTCTTTTGTTTACAAACTCAGACAACACAGTGCTTGCAATTACCAGCCAGAATTTCCAGCAAAGAGGACTAAATTGTTGTAATAACCCGCAATGTAACATCAAAATAAAACAGACCCACAGGCAATGCTAATGCGGTGGTGTTTCATTTGAATAACATCACAGCAACACCAAATACCGCGTAACAATGTCGGTTTCCTGAACCTCTGCACATGTCTGGTGGATGGAATTATTTGTTTTTCAGTTCAATCGGCATTAGCACAAACACTAGCCTGCAAAACAATGGAAAATAAATACACCCACTCAAAGCACAAAACCCAATCAATGGGGCCAAATGTACCCTGATGACCGGCTACAAACTCCCTGTGTCACAAATTCTCTCTCGGCAGAAAATAAGACGCTCTTTCTCCACTAATATGGATATAAAATAAATGACTAAAACATCACTGTAAACTTACATTCTGATGGGGATGTAAGCCTTTATCATTCTATGCCATTTTCACAGGCACCGTGCCGTTTACTTTTCGCTTGTCAGGTTACAAACCAAAATCAAACATAAATATTTACACTTTAAATAAACACGTTTTAAAGATGTTAACGTATCAAGCCCACTCCCAAGAAATTGACCAAAGTCATGTACTGCAGTATAAGTATTTAAAATGTACATATCAATATATTGTGGAAATCTATTATAAACATTAACATTAATCAAATAAAAAAGATAACCAAGCCTTGATTCATTATTCTAAAAGGAATTCAAAACGGTCACAGAGTGGCACTTAAGTGGTGGCTGAACAAACGCAGCTAGTCACGTGTTATCCATCTAATTTCATATCTCAAAACTGAATAAAAAGCCCAAGACCATTTCCTGGAATTGTCTGCTTTCTTTTTTAATGTTCCCTATATTATCTGTCTTTCGCTGTCAAGTCTAAGCTGTCATTTTACGGTCTGGGTCGAATAGCCCGTATTAACAATTTCTCTAGGTAATTCTGGCCTTTGGAGTTTCCATTTTAATCTATGCTGAACATATGCGCCAGAGGTTACACCTCGGATCGCTAAATTACTGAAAGGTATGGCGCGAGCACGCATGCGACGGTAGGGATTTGAACATATAAATACCTAATCAGACCAGAACATTCCAGACAATTAGAGTGTAACAACGCAACGTCTCCCCTCATATTTCACATTAAAGAGTGACAGAGAACAGATATGACTATGTGCTTTCACATAAATGCTGGGATTACATTACAGATGGAAAAGCAGTTAGCTTGATAAAATGTTCTCCTGTCCTACTCTTTATATCTTTGCCACAGGAGACTCAAGAGCTTTGTAGGCAGAGGCATGTTAACCGTCATGAAACTTAAAAATACTACCACCAAAATAGCCTAACTTAGTTTTTGAACAAAAAAAAAAAACATTTAACACACACAAATAATGCATGAAACACATCGGTGTGTAATTACTAGCTATTTTTCATCAACTTAGTTTCTGGCTACTGATATTATTATAATAGACTATACTTTTAAGTTTATTGACACTCAACTATGCGCATGCCTTATCTGCTATGAGTTTATTTTTCACTGAGACCATAGCAATGCAATATGGGATTGCCACAAACCGTGTGTATGATGCTGAAAAACTGCAAACATTCTGTACATTAAAACAATGATTTGTGTGGTTTGTTTTAATCCTACATGTGTACTAGATGTGCTAGATTTTAACACCCCACTGGAGCTCAAGAGATTTTTGAAGATGGTGCTAACATGAGCAGTATTTTAGTCAACTTCCTGCCATAAGACTTCAGCCTTACACCCACAGAAGGTTTTGACGTTTGAGAGTACCTGCAAAGCGTCATGAATTATACAATGTACTTTAATGTACTCCTACTAATCTTTTCATGCTTCTGTTAAAAGTCTAATGCATAAATGACTGAAAAGACAAAAGTCCTTCATAATGAAAGAGCTACTTCAAAAAAGAGCAAATGCTATTTTGCGCATTCTTTTAAACACCATGTCTTTATTCTTGTTAGAGCTTTGGTAAATGACATCATTAAGTCACAATTTTAACCTCTTTTCATATTTCTGTCAGATGTCCATAAAGGCACCCCACCAGCTGAGTTATAGGACCTTTCTTACAGTATGGCACTACCAAAGCCAGGTTTAACACTTTCATAATATAATAATATATAAATCCACACCGCTTAAAAGCACTGACGGGGATAGTCACACTTTGGATAAAGATATAAGAAAATAGTACTGTCTTTTAAAACGGTTTTAAAAGAAATTCACTTCTTTAGCCAGACTGTAAGTATTTATTTATCATTTATTCCAATTGCATTCAAATGTATCATCCAGATGATATTATCTGCAAAGAGGCTTTACACATTTCATTGTTAACATCAAACCAGCCATGCCAAGGGATTAGCAAATGGCCGCCTGAGGAAAACTCTGAGTTTCTAATGGAGTTAGACCGACCTTCCCCCAGAGAGCATCTCAAACGCTTCCAGACAACATTTCTAAAATCAGCTGGATCTGGAAAAACATCCAAAAACATATTTCAGCCTTTATCAGCCAGAGGGAGTGGTAGGAAATGAAAGAATGCAAGAAACACCAAACATGTATATAAAACCGATAAATACAACACACCGAGATAAAAGAAGAAAACAAATAAACAAACGCCCTAATCTTGGCTCACGAGTAAAACCCTGTCTTCTGTCATGAGAAAAGAGATCAGCAGATGCCTAAGGTACATATGTCTACATGTGCGTTTGTGATATGTTATTATCACTGGTTGCTTTCGCACCAGCGACGTTTGGTTTAGGGGAGGGGCTTCTGTATTGCTTTTATCTACATCTTTGTACGTATTCCTGTGAAATCAGGCTGGACTCACACACACATTCCTGCTCATTGGTAAACACAAACGCACATGTAGACATATATACCTTGGGCATCTGCTGATCTCTTTTCAGAATCAGAATCTGATCCAAATAATTTAGGCCCGGTTTCATAGACGAGGTTTAAGACTAGTCCTAGATTAAAATGAATGTTTGAAATGTTATGACTGAAAATAACTTGCCCTGACATTTTTTAAACAGATCAGTGCCATTGTTTTGGCTTAAAATGCACACCAGTAATGTTTTTTCTAAAGCATCTTTATAATAGCGACTTAAATATCCTAAGTTAAGTAAGGCATAGTCCTGCCTTAAGCTAAGCCATTACTTTGAAATCGGGCTTTAATGAACAAGTAAATAAATTAATAATTATTATAATAACAATTTATAATTGTTGTTATTGTTTAATTTATAATCTCTCAACATCAAACACCCCTGACAAAAATCCCTTTATAATCTTTATGGAGGGAGTGCTAACGAAACGTCACATTCACTCCCTTGCCAATGCATGCCCGACCTCCACCTACTTCCTAAAGACGCCACTGGCCAACTACAAAACGTTCAGCTGGTGGGCATAAGAGATGATACAAAGACATCCTAAAACACTGCAGCATTGATCCCAACCATCCTGAGGATGTGGCTCAAAACAGGTTTGCCTGAAGCAGCACTTGTAAAACGCCACATAACACCATTCAGCAGAAGAAGTGGGAGACATGTCCTCAAGGATGACAAGAAGCTGCTGGCATCAGACCTACATTGTACTTTCCCTGTTCTTTTTGTGATAAGAGTGTGTGGTCTTCTGATTATCCTTCATACTATGAGCTAATGTTGCTACAGACGTACAATAACTGAATGTGGATGTGACCAATGAGCTTCTTCTCTGACTAAAGATCTGACAAGTAATTGTCCTGCTTCAACTTCTTTCTAATTTAACACAAAGCTACATATATCGAACCGATGATATGGTGACTGTGCTAGGGGTATTTCTGTGGTTCACTTTAAATAATGAATAAAATAAGATGGCGGGGACGAACCGTGTTTATTGAATGTAAATGTTTTCTCGCTGAAGCCGTGAACGAACATATAACAGCCCCGAAGGGACAAATACACAATCATAAACATTCACAGGGTAAATTTTGTCTTTGACTGCATACTAATTCAGTCTATTATAGCAGTTTATGGCTGCACGGTGCATCTGGGACTGGGAAAGTCAGACGTTTTATTTGTCACTTCCACTGGTAGTATGCTACCAACATCATAGGTTCCTTCACTTGGACAGAAGTCCGTCTGCCAATTGCATAAATGTAAACGCAGCGAAACAGTCAGTAGGTGTGTACCAAAATTAAGTTATTGAAAGACGTGCGCAAATCTGTGTTTTTGTGGATATAAGACGATCCCCGCATTGGCCGTGCGATTCACATGCTCCCACAAATGCAATTTCTCAGAGCTTACGATGAAGACAGCAGCCGCTTCCATTTATAAAACCACAGGATGAAAAAGCATCTGCTCAAGAGAGAGTGAAAAAAAGACAGGGAGGAATGAAAGACACACTAAATTGTGTACAAATTGAAGGATATCGCAAGGAAGCACATGGAGAGGTAAAGTTTTCCCAGAAATTCCAGGTATTACCCTCCCAGGCCATCTCTTTTCCAGACTCGGTAATGGTTATTGTAGCTATAGAGAAAAGTCGTCGCGTTGGGTGCAGGATATCTCAGTTGGGCAGGCGGAACACTGTAATAAGAACATTATGGCAATGTTTATGCCTTATGTATAATTCATGCACTGATCTTAACTTCTCCAGGGGTGCTTTTAGCGCGAGTAAAATGCCGTAACGTGTTCCGCCGGAGCTCTATGAGCTATTTGAGAGCGTAGAGTTCAACATTAACGCTAAGAAGGGCCGACAAAAAGAAACGCACACCGGAGACAATCGAACTAATAGGAGGATATAAATAGGGCAAAGTGTGTGTATGCATGTGTGTGATAGCGCATGTCTAAAGGAGAATTATCACGCCTGAGAGAGACGTGTAAGTGGACTTTATGGTATGCCTGCCGCAGAGGTGATTGGAGAGCCTGATACCACCTTCACATCTAGCCAGGTGGCATATGTTCACACACACTGGAGACACGGCGCAGTCAGAGGATTCGTTCGAGAAATGGCACACATTTCGCTCCGGCTGCCTATTCCTACTCTCGCTGTCCTTCACCTTGCCCTGTTCTGCGCTTGCTTATTAAACAAGTCATGGGCTGCAGATGGGGCATTCATGACATTCCACACACACTCATACACACTGAGAGCATCAGAATCACACATTCACACACAGATGGGGCATGCAGGGACAGAACGTGGACCAAGGCAAAGGCTGGGAGTCTGATAGGGTGTGACAGAGATCCGTTAGGTGCAAAAAGCATCCGGAGCTCCCCCAGAGATGAGGCACACTGTGACAGGCCTGCCGCTTACATGCACTGGAAATGCTTGAGTTCATACTGTTGCTCATACAGTTACATTTATATTGATTCATCTAGAAGACACTTTTATCATCCACAATGACTAATAAATGAAAGAGCATTTCACATTTTGTTAAAGATTGAACAATAAGTGTAGTCTAAAAGTCGTACATACACACAAGTATGCTAATTAAGTATGTTCATTTCAAACATAATAAAAATATATGTATTTATTATTATATTAAAAATGCTTTTATAAGATGTGACCTGTTGTGCTCACTTTTAAAGATCTTCCAACAGCTGCTTAAATGGGCTTCCCTCATTGCTCTGATACCACGGCCCCTTTTAAAAAACCCACCCACCACAGACTTGCCCTCAGACCTACAGGTACAAAATAAACTGACAGACAGAGTGTGTATCTGACAGAGCAGTTTACCAAAAAGTGCAGGTCTCAAATGTCCTCTGCTGTTTACTGAGCCTAGGGCTGTCCATGAGACAGGTGCTATTTTTCAATACATCTATTTCAGGCATATCTGTCAGATAGAGAGGTTTTATGTGATTCCTCGAACAGTTAAGTTATAAGAAAATATAATTTAAATATAACAGAAAAGTGACAGTTAAACCACAGGTTAAAAGGATAGTTTACTCAAAATAAATCACATTTTGTTATACCCCAAACAACACTCCACCCTTTTGACAAAAAAAAACACAGACATTTTTTGACATCTTTTCCACATGAAGAATGAGGATTAAATTTATCTTTTTGTGTGAACTATTACTTTAAACCGGCAGCTCCTAACTAATTTTGAAAATGAAGCAATAAACTATTCAGGTAACTTTGACTTCCGGGAATAGCGTCTGAATAAACCACACAGACTGCCTCTCTTTTACTCAGGTTCATTTGAGGGTGAGTAGTCTATAGCCTGCTTATACGTAGATTTATGCAATAAACTGTGTGTGTGTAGCTAAGTGTTTGTGCACTGTGTTTGATGTAGCAGCCATTTAGCACCATATTTCCCCTCAGGGATCAATAAAGTTTAAGCAGCCAAGCTTTTTTCAGCAGACAATGCCCCGTTCATTAATTGACACTGGCTTTCGTTGCTTCAAGTGCAAAGGTGCGTTTCAAAAAGAAGAATTGTTATTCAGCTTAAAGGAGCAGTGTGTCATTTTTTTGAGGATCTATTGACAGAAATGAAATATAATATACATACCCATGTCTTTATAGGTGTATACAGACCTTACATTATGAAGCGTCATGTTTTTACAACCTTAGAATGAGCTATTTCTATATCCCGCGGGGCCCTTTTCATGGAATTCACCATGTTGTTTGTACAGTAGCCCCAAACGGACAAACTGCTCTACAGAGTGCGTTTTGTAAAGGTGAAAACGCGAAGACACGTTTGTTCTGTTTCAGCCATCTTAGTGCTATGAAAGGTGCCGTCCTTCTGCAAACTGATACCATTGTTTATGCCAATGTCATGATGTTAAGTTGTTTAAAATGTTACTATAATAATAAACAAAACAATAATAAACCAATGTTCTGATACCGCCACAGTGTTCTAGCTTTTTTTCAATATTTGTTAACATTGCAGTATAGCTTTTTTCTCTATATAAGCCTGTATTTAAACATATAAAGAAAGTACAGCCAATTCAACCATTAAACATTAAAGTCTTGTGATTTTCAAACTACTCCCACATCCTGTCCAAATTTTACAGACTGTGAGTGTAAACACACCCACACACCACATACGTCATATATGATTACAATCACATGATACAAATTAAAAAAAAAAACTTTCCAACTCCAAACAGTGACCCCAAAATGCACAAGGACGCATAAACCTCGCTTAAGAATATATATATATATATATGAATTTAATAGTATTACATTAAAAGATATCAAACTAAATAGACACTATTCTAGGTGAATTTAACCACAGATGTTCTCCATAAACATATTCAACATATCAATTATTTTAAAATTTCAATGAATCAAATTATAATTTTATTTTTTATTTAAAGATTTCAAATAAACCCACCGGGTTTAATATTTTATTTCGAACACAATAACATTCATACTTTATAAATAAGTGTTAATCGCTAATTCAACCTTTATGCCCATGTTGTTGTTTTTCCAGGGGATGAAGCTCTTTTCTACACAAACATGCTGTAAAGCACCAATAAAAACAGCAAGGATCCAGAAGCAGTCCACATGATTGTGTCTTATATTCTGAGGCTTCTGAAGCTGTACAGAATTTAAGCTTTGACGATAAGATAAGCTTAATATCTATGAGTACTACAAACTTTGTATGGGTAAATATTATTCATTTTTGTATTATTCATGTTCCGGAAAGACTTGACGACCAGTAAATAACGACAGGCTGGATCATTGAATAGTCATACAAGCGTCTAAATATTTTTATTTAGCAAGTACCTCAGCAAAATCTTTTTAAAAACAATACATTGAAAGTCCTATGAAGGAATACTTGTTGAAAATGTAATCTAAAAAGAAGAATGGGTTGGCATTAACCTTTATAGTTATTTTTAAATTTAAGCAAATTTGAATCGTAAATGAAAAAAAACCCACAGTAAAATCTGTCTGTCCTGTTTCAAAGTAGGCAAAAAGAAAGATTCTGGTAATCCTTGTTACCAAATCTCTGACTAGATCGCTAAACCGAAATTAATAACTTTGATCCAACTCTCCATGGCAACGCTTGGCTGATTTGGGTCTTAATCTCTGTTAATGTTGTGTAATGTGTTTCTTAGGAGTCTAAGCGCCTTTTATAATCTTACACAAACGGACGCACGCACGCACGCACACACAAACTCATGCTTATTGGTCAGATAGAAACATAACGGGACTGAGAAGCACATCAACAGAAATAATCATTTAGAGTACTAAAAGTATCAAACTGTACTTGCATCTTACATGCTTGCTATTTTTAAGTGCGGATTAACCTATAGTGTTTATGGAACAGATGCAATCCGGCACTTATGAGTCTACAGCTGTGACCATATGGTTAAGAATGTGTAACATCTATAGATGTGCCAAGTTAAAGGATTGTCTGCTTCTGCGACAAAGCTACAGTAGAAAGCATGTTCAGTCTAGTGCATGTTTGTTTGTGCTTCAAAGTAATCTATAATGACACCATATGTGTTTTTGTGCTTGCTGTGATAATATGCTATAACATAGTCTTAATCTCTGTTTATCCCTCTGGTGTTCTTCGCCATGTTTTAGCCTCTTAATCCTGCCTGATACCAATATTCCTGACCCTATTCTTGCCTCCTCACGAGATTCCCTTCCATCTCTGCCTACCGATTCCCTGGGTCCTGTGGGAACAGAGAGAGGAATCGTGGTAAAAAGAGGACAGGCTGATTTATTTATTGGGTCACTTCAAATATGCTGTGATTACGCACTCCCCAAAGTTCATAGAAATGATTCATTAGTGACACATGCACACAGCTGTCCTGAGAAATAGCTTTCCACTCATTCGCAGAAGGCGCCTGTTCACCCAAAATAAAAAGTATTTTCTTACAATATACTGTAGGTTATTTATACAATAAAGTCTATTTTTTACAATATAGCAATTTCAATGTATTCAAGAATTGCTCTTGACTACTTCGCAGGATGTAAACAGTTTTTTTGTGTATTTTTATCTCACATATAACATTTTGATTCGGTTATAAACGTTTTATTGGTTCTTATGGACCAGCGTTATTAACATCTTTCGAAGTGGTCTATATTCCAAGTCTTAAAAGAATAGTTCACCCGAAAATGAAAATTCTGCAATTATTTACATGCCCTCATGTCACTTCAAATCTTTCGAATCGAAACGGATATCAAGTCAGCCATCATGTGGATTTATAAGACTTTGAATACGGTGAGCGAAGCTAGTTTTTTTATCATATAAAAATGTTATAGTGCTTGAAAGCCTGCATTACGTCTGAAGCATTCAAAAACAGGTCTGCAGTAACATGAGGGCAAGAAATCAACAAATCATCCCTTTAAGAATCAGTGAGCAAAAAGAAAGAAAAGATAAAGAGATGCTCTACAAAGAGAGACAGAGCACTGATTTCACACAGCCTGTCCAAATACCCACATGCATGCAAAGACAGATGGACGGGGCTCTTTTAAGACCGGATCTTTGAAAAGCTCAACATGTTCTATTTGGAGCACGCAATGAAACTTTGATCAAAGTTCAGGAGTCTCCCGCTGGATATTACGGCTGTTGTCAAGATAATTACGGCGGATCAAAGAAAGCAGGCGAGAATTGGAAGACCAGAAGCTATTGACAGGTCTTATTCCATCTTTGAGTTCATAAGCAAGAGCTTCCTCCGTTCGCAGTCAAACTCACAAAGCTTTAATTCGCATCTCTTTGTATGCGCCTCCACACTACATTATAACACCACCTTGGACATTCTTGTTATGTAGCACATTTTGAACCCTGCACCTTGAATTAAATGAATCTGACTTTATCTGAATTTAAGGATATCTTTCTATACAATGGTACACCAGCTATTCAGACATACACTTTTAAACTGTATTTATTATTTACATGTCACATCTAACAAACCAACCCTACACCACTAGTCATTACCTTTATGTTACACAGATTTGAAAAGAAACTAATATGATTCTCTCTTATAAAAAAGGTTGTTTTATATTTCATTCTGTAAATCAAGACATAAGGTACGGTGTGATGGAGCTATGAAAAAGTGTTGCAAAACTACAAGACCCACCTGTCGCATAACAGCTTTTAGTTGTATAATTGCACTTTAGAATAATTCTGAACAATTATTCTCTCCTCCGCTCTCTTTAGTTCATTTTATGACAGCTGAATGAAACCATCACACCAGGAAGTCAACGGAAGGATACGATCAATGTCTATGAATGTATAAGTGTGTGGGGAATGCGTTTTTCATGTGCTTTGTGTGGCAGAGGCCATTGGCACACCGCAGGCTGAGATGTCATGTACCAGCTCTGACATGCACTTTGGAGAAAGCCGCTGTACCGTGTACTGGCTGTAAAGGTTACAATAGACCTGCAGGGGGGATGACCCCAGAAGACCGCGTTGCCCTTAGTGACCACACCAGAACAGGACAGATTGGTCCAGAGACTGATTCTGCCACTTTAACAGGATCTTCTGCTCTATTTCAAGCTGCAGAGGCCAAAAAAGATGAGGTTATGATGAGGTTCTATGTCTGGAATGTGCATACTAGCAACTCCCTTTTCCAGAGGATAGTTCACACCCCAAACTCTGTCATCATCTACTCACTCTTGTAATTTCAACTGTTTATGAACACAAATGAAGATATTGTGAAGAATGTTGGTAACCGAACAATGGCGGTACCCATTCCCTTACATTGGTTTTGTCCATACAAGTCAAATAAGTTTGAAATGAAAGAGGGAAAGAAAATGATGACAGAATTTTCGTTTTTGGACAAACTATCTGCTTGAATGCAATTAATGGGCTACATTGTAACATCTTAAAGGTAAAAAAGAAATAAACATTCAGTAAATTCAATGGCAAAGCTGAAATTCATGGTGGCCACCTATATTTCTTTGTGGGAAACCCCAACCATTGAGAACCACTGGCCTCCCTTTAGTGTCCCACAATTGCCCAGAACAAAATTCCCAGTTGCCCGTCTGGAAAACAAAAAAGTGTCACTCCCTACTGTGCAACAGCTTTCATGTCGGCAGCATAAACAATATGACGCCTTAAATTCTATCCATTCACTAAGATTTGAAACAGATAGACATCGACATATAGAATGACAAAAAACATCAAGGATCACGATTAGCACTTGATTGTTATCAGCGCGCACATGCTTCCTGTTTTCAACACTACTGAAGAGTCAAATATACAACCTCCCCGGGGACTGATTTCACATTCTTAAGGTATGCGTTTCAAACCAAGGTTTAATCAGTTAGAAACATCCACCCGTCAACACCAAAAGACAGAGATCTGAGCTGGGTATCTGAGACAGAACATTTTGGTGAGATTTTGTGAATACTGACAGCAACCAACCCTCAACTCTCAGATTATTTCCCACAGACTGGCAAACACCACGACGGTTCAATTTCAGATGCTCGTGTGGATCAGCAACGTTCTTTCGGGGCGGAATAACTGTCTGGTTTACTGCAATAGCTCAAGTGCCTTATCTGGGATTGAACTTGCATTCCATGAACTTGGAGTGAACCTGCAGTCTTTGTAATGGCAGTCTAAATTTTCATCTATTAGCCTTTTCTTGTCCAAACTTTTACATTTATTGCAAGGACAGAGCCCTGAGGCAACCAGTGATTAAATTATTCTCAAAGATAACTGTGACAAGAGCGAAAATCTGTGTTATTCACAGAATAAAATTCACATTTTTATTGACCCCTGAAGGGAATTCAGGTACAAAAGAAGGTCTTTCAGACATTAAGTTACCACAACTCCCAGTTTATACTTAACGCAGGGTTAGATCTCTTGAGCGTCTGGATGTGAATCTTTTTCTAGATCACAGACTTATTATGACAGTGTCTGCATCAACCGGGTTTGAACCTGTGACTTTTCTATTAGCGAGCCAGATAACGTGACTTTTTTCTTCACCGACTTTAACATTACTCTTAGAATAGTGCACTGGAGCATTCAGTGGTAAAATAGTCATGTCACAAAGACATGTGACAAGTGTTAAAATAACAGAAGTCAGCTGGCAAAGCCATAAACGTGTGACATAAATGGTAACAAACAAAACTGCTTCTTCTACTGTGTTCATTTCCACTGATTTAAAATAAACTATTTAATTTAGAAAGACATTTACTAATCGAAACAACTCCAGGGATTAGGACATTTCTGCCAAAATGAAATGATCTCATTGATTCTTGTGGCTGGTGCGTGTTATTGTTAGTAGTATGGTTGCATATGCCTGTTTCATCACAAGACACATACAGTAGAAAGCAAGTAGATAATTTTACTTCAAGTCAATTTAAGTATAGGTATATGGTGCCTTTTACAATGTTGCATTGTTTCAAAGCAGCTTTATAAAAAACAACACAAAAAAAGAAAATGATTAAGTGTACAAAGAAGAATACAATACAATTAAGACATGGTCTGGACTACTTGCCCGTTGCATTGTGACATACTTCCATCTTGAAATCGTACAGCTCATTAGGCTCAGGTTAAATGTTTATATTTTTATAATGGGCTGTTACTCCCTATGAAACCAACATTTTTCAAATTTAGATCTTTACGTACAAACATCATCAGCGAATTAAGAAAAAATATTCCAAACATCAGGTACATCATCTTAAAAGGATCTGATAATCTGAGCAATGGCTGGTGAAAAATAGCTCTGTTGCAGACATTTAACCACCGAATGTCGTTATTTTATGAAAAATGCTATCCATAAGTAAATGCTATTTTTTTGTCAGTAGCTATAGGCCTGTGTAAAAAGGGCAGTTATAACCTTTAAGAATAAATGCCACAAACGTTTGTGCAGTTAATGTATTTATTAGGCATTAAATGTGCTTTATCTGCACATATTTTAAATACTTCCCAATGTTAATAAACATTGAATTAATTAAAAATCCACATAGAAAATTTAACAAACATTCTTTTGGTGTAATTTTATTGTTGAGACTGAGACAAATACCTTATAGAAAAGCGATGGACTGCTGCAGGGTGCATACAACGGCTTTATTATTGCGAATACATTCATAAAATATATTACGATGTGAACTTCTGCTATTTTAAGATCTGTCAAAAAAATCCACATTAAAGCATGTTAACGGGATTTGTTTCTAATCAAGTGAGCATCGAAGAGAGAATGTACTACATTGGAGGAGAAAAAAAACTCCAGGCCTAGGGAACCAGGCCTAACCTGGGGATTCCAGTTCCCTGCACAAGCTCGACAGTGCTTGCATAACAAGGCAAAGTAAAAATATATATATTTATATTATCATTAATAATCTAATAGTGGCTGAAATTTTGAAGTGAAGACGTGTCAAGTCGCCGTGTCCTTGCATTGGATTTGTGGGCATAAAGAACACATTAACGTAATAATCACTTTTCCCTTCGAGGACGACTCCGAAAAAAGATTTTGTTGAATTTAGCCGATTTCTCCACAAATTTGTCCCCAAAGCATAGCTAGGTCAGAAACACAAACACCTACTGTCATAAGGAACTGGAGGACAGCTGCTGACCACTGCACTTTTAAAGCTCCCTGTGGTTGTCACCATTGTAAACAATATAATCAGTTACACCTAACAGCATTACCCAGAGAGCTGTATGCAAATAAGAGCTGGCCAAGCTTTCTTGAACCACAGCTACCTCAGCTCTTATTTATATAATCAGTAAATTTCCGCCACTGTGGTAAGCACAGATATCAGGATGGATAAGAAGAGATAAATCTGATTAGAGAGAGGATTACATTTGTGTGCGGTCACTCGGATACAACAAACCAGATGGATAAACACTTGCTGACAGTGCAGCAGAGAGCACGGAAGGTGTCTCTTAATCTACAATGAATCTACAGTGCTCAATTGTTGATGCTACACTTACAAAAACACTCATATCATTTTAAAATATTGTTTATATTATTTATTCTTTCCATTCAAGAACAACAAAAAGCATTTAAATACATCATCATTAAACAATTGGTGTTTAAATTTAGGTTACTGGTGCTGTTGACATGAAATACTGTAAAAACTGGAAGACATCTCTTTGCTGTAAGTAAGTTCTCAAGACTAAAGTTCTTGCAGATCTCATGCTGTGTGAAGACCTTGATGACAGTTGTAACTTGGTAGGCCACTTGATGCCTGAAGCTCAAGTCGCTCCTCCATGGGGGGTTTTGCATCTCTGTCTGTCAGTCTGGTGGTTTGCTCTTTCCCTTTCTATCTCTGTGTAACAGTGAGGTAAGGTCGAAATATGGCATCAAGCCACTTTCTTTTTGGGCACATACGGCTGAGTATAGTCTTTCTTTTGTCACATTTCTCTCTCTCTCTCTATCTCTCTCTCTCTCTTCCTTCCTGGTTTTCATCCTTCCTCTCTCCCCATCTGACCCTTTCTCTAGGATTTTATATACGGTTAGATAAATTAGGCATTGATTGCCATATATTAGCATACGCTTACAGACAAAATATAAATTTTTAACAGTCTGGGTCCAGACCTGTAGAGAAACATTCAAATAGCATCTTTGTTCCAACATAAGGAGGATCGGATGTTCTGACTACATTACCTGAATACTGCCATGAAACTAAGTTTGTTTCTTTATTGTGTTAAATCATGGCAATAATGCATATTTTACTTGAACATATCAGTTAAGGTCAGGGGCGGCGTAACGGGTGGTTGGGGGCTGGGGGATGAGGATGATTTTAAGGGCCCTTGCTTTACTGCCCTTGCTTTACTGGAGGCCCAGCAGAACCTGCATGTATGTGCGTATCCCGTTAAGACGTATGCGGTGTGTGGCCCCTTAAAAAGACATAAGCGGATCATTCAGAGAAGCAGCACTGGCGCTGCAGCACTTCACAGTTGTGTACATGTATCGACATGGCACAACGGCAGACAAAATCAGGATATCAAAAGAGAAACAAGAGAGGTTGAGATAAGGAAGACAACTAGTCACCCAGTTTTTTAAAAACAAGGTGATTTACGTTCCCTGTTTTGTGTTATGGTCCTATAAACTGTTTTAATTTACAAACTATCAATTATATCAGTTACACACCCCAATTTTTTCGAACACAATATGCCAAGGAAGTATTTTCATGCATTTGTTCAAGTTGATTGTGATGAGCTTTAGAAAAGATAGAAACGCAACAAAGGCTAAACTAGTCCATATACAGTATGTATACCTTGCAACAGCTTAAAGAAATAAATCTAATCCTTTTGATATAAAATAATTTAAGAGTATGGCTGTTTTCTCGAGTTCACGGTTTTAATGATCTGTCGGGGTTTTTTTGCATTACTGAAACTACTGGTGTGTGAAACCTGTTGTAATTCTGATGATAATAATAATAATAATAATAATAATAATAATAACAATAATAATCATAATAATACAAGCTTTGGTCAAGCATTTCTTGATCTAGTCTTATGCAAGGGAGAAAGTTAGCTCAATTTAGTGAAGGACTACCTCAGATCCACAATGTGTCAGGAAAGACTAAATGTTCTTGCAAAGCTGACTATTGAACATGATTTAGCAAGACTTAGCAAGCTTGATTTTCAAAGATCTGATCAAAGATTTTGCTGAGAGAAAAACACGGCGCTTGGCACATTAAGAATAAGAAATGGCCAGAAGTTGACTGCTTTTAAAGGCTTCCATGCAGTGTTAACAGTGTTTGAAAGAGAGAGGATAAAATGCTTGTAATGACATTACTGTATACAGTTATATTACTACAGTATATTTGTACAGTTATGTATGCAAAATTTCAGTTATTGTAATAAACCGTTCAAATGTATTTATTTTTTGTCTCTTATTGAAAACAATATGCAATAACTCTTTGGGGGCCCGGAGTACAAATCAGCCAGAGGGCCCAGAAACCTTAGCGGCACCCCTGGTTACGGTAAAGTCTCATCCTATCAGGCTTTTTTTCTTTTTTGGTCCCAACAATTTTACAATAGACTGCAGCGAGGATATATCTAAAACAGAAGCGCATCCAATTGTCAAGCAAGATTTTTTCTTTTGTTACTGTATGTTATAATGAGTGGTGATCCGCTGCGGGAATTTGTTATTTTTAATGCTGAGTGGTCGTTGCGAGTGTTATCAGTCGCAGGAAGAGACAGTGGCAATACGTTTTCCACAGCACACAGCACTCAGACTCCTACTGTAATGTACTATTTTTTGCAGCTCTGGTGAAATCACAAAACAGAGTGCAAAACACCGTGTCCCCTCTCCTGATTTATATCTACTGACGTACAGATGCAATTATGGCTTATTAAATGAAAAATAAAATTATATTAGAGTCGACTCAAAACAGGAACCACTTGCCCCAGTGAAATGTTATAAACCTAAATGTCATTAAATGAACATGTTTAGGCAATTGAATTAGCCAATAGTGATGACTGGGCTCTCAAATGAATCTGTAACAGTTTTATAGGTTTTGAAAGTTGTTTTCATTTAAAGAAACAGTTCAGCAAAAACTATAAAATCTGTCTTTAGTTACTAACCCTCAAGTTGTTCCTGTTCCATTAGTTGACTACCACATGACAAATTGCTTTATACATTGCTTTGTTCTGTCGAACACAAAATAAGATATTTTGAAGAATATGGAAGCAGTTCTGGGGTACTTTTGACTATGGTAGTCAATGGTGGCCAAGAACGGTTTGGTTACAAGCATTCTTTCAAATATCTTTATGTGTTCAACGGAACAATTTTAAGCAAAGTGTACACAGATTTGGAACAACATGAGGATGAGTGAATGACGACATATTTTTGGGTGAACTGTCCTTGTAACTTTGTGAAAATGAGCAAATGCTCTATTAGACTTGCACCAGTCTGTAGTCTATCAAATCAATGCATTATAAAAAACAGCATATCATAGGCTACTACATTAGTTATGCACAGCCTAATTAATATTTATGAGCTTTTCCATTTTATGACTTCACAAACAGCCCATTTTTATGTCACTTGAAATTGAGACTGTCATGATTCTGCCTTCTCTTGTCTTGATTTTCTAGTCTAGTGGCAGAATCATGACAGACCCATGTGTTTTATGTGGAGAGAAACATATTATTGTCAATCAGGACATAATATGCATTCTCTCCAGTCTCGTCATTGGCCCCGCCCCTCTCATTGAAAGTATAGCTTTCCTCCCGTGTCTCATTACCCACACCTGCCCATTATTATCTCCTTTGTTAGTCTCCCTATTTAATGCCCTCTTGTCTATTTCTTCCTGTCCTAATTCATGACAGACATGTTCCGCCGAAATTGAATTTTGAGTTTTTAAGTAAAAACCTAAAATGGATCACATTCTGTTTAAAAGCATAAGTCTGTACTTTCACCAACGTTCTTACATTTTTCTATTATTTTCCTTGTGTGTCACAAAAAAGAAAGAGATTTGGAAATGGAAATATATAAAAACATTTATTTTTCGTCTAACTAATCCGCTAAAAGTGACAGATATTTAATAAGACAAATGTTTCATTTGAGTATAGACATTTTTATACTTGCAGCACAAAATCTCTCAAATTTACAGCGAGACATATCAAGTATAATGTATTAAAAATTGATTATTACAGTATATATTTGTGTTTTCTCTGCTCTCACACAGATCACATATTCATAAGCGCCAAGGGGCTGTTTAGATTTTATGATTGTTTTATGTTCCGAATTAATTCCTAAATTGGATAACTTGAGGCCATCCACAAAGGTTTGCTCACATAATTAAACGGCATTTCCTAAAATAATCCCCGCCTGGCTCAAAGCCCCCTTTCCTGATTTACTCAAACCCACTCCCTAACACAGCCCTATTACCTGATTGGATATTAAATTACTCTGGCCTCGCTCAGAACACGGAGCAGACAAATCACGGCTAGGTCACACTGCAGGTAACCGTGACAACTGGTCACCAAGGTGATTTGTACCTGTTAATGGTCCATAATGTTAAACAGAGCATGGGTGCGCAATTGGGAAATGAAAGTGTCATCCGTTAAGAACACGAAGCTCAGAATAACGTGCGGAGGGCGGCGATGTGCATTTATGATTATATTTTAAGTGGCTCCTGCGATGATCAATGCCGCATTAGTGATATTGATGAGGGTGCTGACTTGGCTCGATGACAGAAAATAGATCCTCCAGCTGCTCCTCCAAACACAGGGATCAATTAAAAAAATATATTTTTGCAAATAATGAAACCTTGTATTAAGCAAAGGCTATTCATATGTACATACATAAAATCAAAATGTAGTAATAGAGGTTATAAAATGACCGACTGCATGATTATAATCACAAAAACGGCACAGCTTATTTTAATACGAGCGCAGACAATTTTCATAGATATTTCTTATGTGTATTATGCAATCAGCACTGTCTTTTCCCTGTGTGAGAAATTCTTTGTCAAATGCCCATCTAAAGGCGCTGAAAGCAGAGCTTTCATAGCAGGGGAGCTTTAAAGCAAAGCTTTGAAGATTTGAAATAAGAGTCAATCTTGCCTAGCTAATTCCCATTAAAAGCCTTATTGACTATAATTAATTCTTCTGTGTTTTAATTGCAGCTGTCTAAAATCTTTTCCCGCTGGTCACAAGAGTGTGCTTTGGCGGCGAACTTTCAGAGAAAACACCACAGCAACACATTAAGGCCGCTCTATAAACATCTACATGCAAATCACTCCCATTTGCCTTTGATATCCTTTTCCTCCTTTTAATTTTGGCAATTAAAGGAAGAAAAGGAGAAAAAAAAATCTCTGTAGGTTTTCCAAGAATAAGAAAACCTTTTCATATTCTAATGGGAGCTTACTGTTCTCGGTGAGAGCAGACTTGGCTTCCTCTGAAGAAAGAGATCAATCTTTTAGCAAGGTCAGAATCACGCTGACTGTAAAGCACAGGCTAAACGTTCCATTTTTAAAAAAACTACACATCTGAGCCTCTCCCGTTATGATGGGGCTTGGATAGTTTGCGGCGCTACGGCGCTCCAGCTGGAACCTAAACTGATGATGGTTAGAGAGCTGTGATTGGAGGGCTTAGTGGCGGTGCAGGTAAGCCTGATGCTAATCCAGTGGAGTGATTGTGAGCGCTGATAGATCAGTGATAAAGTACCTTCTTAAAACTGAGCTGAACATGAAGGACGAACAAAGAAATGCTCTGCTAGAGAGCCAAATCATTCTTTTTAGTTTTTTTGAGTCTGAGGAAAATAAAATGGAGGATACGATGACTGGGTTGGGTAAACTTTTTGGCTTATTCCAATGACTCAGTCATGGCATTTTCTCTCAGGACTGTCATTTGATGCCATTGGACACCACAGAACATCTAAAGCTGTTGGTTTACGGTTTGGTGAATTTTAACAGCATAAAGTATTTTTTCACTGGCATACTTTCACACCCTCCTACACTCCTACACCCCATCAAGAACCCTGCCTTCTGCAAACAAGCGGTGCCTTGTATTGCCTTCTCATAAGGGCATTAAATCGCATTCTCCTCCACAACTCCTTCCTGGTGGAACATTCTTCATAACTCGGTCCGGTCAACCACATCTCACAACCTTCAACAAACTACTTAAAACACATCTCTTCTGTAAATACATGACAGACAAATACATACAAAAGTACACTAACCCTCTTCTCTCAAAAGGTAGTGGTCTAGCTTTTGTTGAAACTATAAACTTTGTATTAGCATCTATCGTACTATTGCTCTTTGTATGACATATCGCTTATTGCTCCCTGAATTCTTTGTAAGTCGCTTTGGATAAAAGCGTCTGCTAAATGACTAAATGTAAATGTCTTTAATTCATCTTTTTTTAAATCCATCTGAATAAAATTGACTGGTGGCATAGTAATAGCCAAGCTCACAAAGGGTTAGAAACTAAAAGGGGCAGTAAAAAAGACCAACAGTTACTAAAACTTACCCTGAATGTGGGGAAAAAATGCAACAATGCAATAAACAATAAAGTATTATTTACACACTGAAAAAAATTAATTGGATTAACACAAAAATATGTAACTTGGCTGCACATATTAAAGTTGTGTGAAAGAAGTGTTTCTCTTTAATGAAAAACAAATAAAATAACACTTAAAGTCCAGTCAGTTTAATCTGGTTGCGAATTGCTACCAACGGCTTACTCTACCTCTCCCCTTCGAAACACTACGATGGCTGACAGAACATGGCGAATTACATGCAGGGGGACCCGCGGTGTACGTAGATAGAAATAGCTAATTCTAAGGTGATGATAACTTAACGCTTCATTGTGTTAGCTCTTCATACACCTCTTAAGGCCTAGCTTTGTATATTATATTGCATTCCTATCAATAGATCATCCAAAAAATTGGACCAGACTGGACCTTTAAGAATATTTTCTTCCAAATGCAGTCTTACACAAATCATACTGGAAACTGGAACTCGTATGCCCAGTGTTGACAATTATGTTTTAGAACAACACAAATCCCAACTTGAATGGATTAAGTTAGATGACTGAACACGAAAAAACATGCTGTGATAAAAATTTCTTGGTTTAAGAAAATTAAATTAAGTAAACTGGACAAGTAGCAACATTTTTTTTTCAGTGTGCACACAATATCTTATATACGATATTTGACAGAATTATTTTGATTCAAATATGTAAGTACATTTTATATAAATGAATGAAGTTTCACATAATACTGTACATATATTTTGTGCCAATCTTCTAATATGATAAAAAGACTAAATGCCCCTGAAATGTACTTTTACACTTTTACAATGACTATTTCAGTTTATTTCTAGCACTGATGCTGAACAATTGTGTTTAACCGATCCCAAATCTAAAGGCCAGTATACTATGATCAATGGCCAATTAATTGACAAAGCTAGCATCCTTATCATCCAATGCTTATTTTGTTAAAATGCCAAAAATATGTTTCATATTGTCTTTCATAAAACAAGACTAATCTAAGGTCACTTTGCTTGTAAAGTAAATTTATCTATATATTTATAATATATATTTATTCAAGAAAACAAAACAAAATTGAAATACAAAATTGAAACCTGGTGCTTTAGTCTTGCGTCATCAAAAACGTGCAGGGCGCATGACAGAAAACGGAACACGGATCAATATATTGTGTTTTTATTGATTTTGTGCTTTTATGTGCAGCAGAGAAACAATGTTTGAGTTTACTGTATCCGCCTTGCATGCAAAAGGCTTTCTGCTGCTTGCAAACAGACTATTTTGAGGAAACAGTGCATTACTATTGACCTGCCGCTCTGATTCCACTCGCAACGAGCAAATACAATGCAGGCTTGTTCGAAAATAAGAGCACATATTGATTTCTTTTTTCTCTACTTAAAACTAAACTTAAACACAAATGACTCAACTGATCATAATAAATGTTTCCGATTCCACCTTACTTCAGCTTGCCAAGATATACAGCTTTAAAAAAAACTTCAAAGTCTTTTCCCCGTTCCCTTGTTAATCCTCTTTTAGTTTTTATCAGGCAGACAAGGCGCTGTGGCATAGTGGGTGCATGGTCATTGTGGAAGCGCTTTGAAGGCCAATGTGATAAGGTTGAATGAGGTGATCATACGTTCTGATCAGCTGGCCTCTCCCCTGGCTGAGATGTGAGCATGCCACCGTTCCACTTGGCTCTTAGCTTTCCCCAGCGGATCTGCACTTTGTGACGGAGCTGAAGGAGAGAGATACAGAGCTGGCAGTCCTTTAAGGCAGAGGAATAGCACTCAACGGCCAATCGATAGGCCTGTGGCCTCAGACAAGGCCGGACGCTCCCTAGGGAAAGGAAAAAGAGACCCAGACGGAAAGTGTAGAAAGACACGCATGCCCAAGAAGTCGTAAAGTCACCCACATGAAGGAACGTATTCCGCATGTATGCTCCGCTCTTCAGACTGCAGTAAGTGTTGAAAGGCCACTTCAAAGAAAGCATATGCTGATGACATCATCACGATGTATCATTACAATCAGACGCTCTGTCGCTCTCTAACAGGTCCTCTCTTGCAGTGTGTTAAGGTGTCTGGGTCTGACTACAGACATGCATCTACCACGTCCCTATTACCTATAAGTGAAAAATTCAGCTTTGAAGGTCTAAAGCCACCTGGTGTTCCAGTACATGCCCTCATTGTTACTTCAACTTTTCAAACTGTGTTTTACTCTATTTTCGTCAACTGTTATATGAGTTAAAAGGCTTTTGAGATTACAGAGCAAATGCTTCCCCAATCGAATCCGCTGCAAGCTACGAAAAACTAGCTTGGTAATAATGATAATAATTGTACAGATGAAAGGTTCCCTGTAGTCTGAAATTCTGGCCCGCAGAAATGAAAAGACGCATGTTAGCGCGTTTGTTAGGGAGAGTCTCTTGATGAACCCGAAGAGCAATTTTGCGGAAAATGGCAAGGAATGACTCTATGACAAGAAAGAGAGAGTGTACATTTCATGCTTGCTTTAAGTAATTGCATTTCTTAACAGGAGGTGGTCTATATAATGTGCTTCTGTGTTATTGATGTCCACATCAAATGAAAAAGACTGAATTTTGTACTGAATACTGAATATGATATTTAAGAGTGATTTCTTGGAAACAAGGTTACAATGATATGCACTGCAAAAAAAGCTGATTTTCGTAATAAGCAGCTGTGTCTTGTTTTCTGGTACAAATATAAAAGAAAAATTAAAACAAGATACATTTTCTTGGAAAGGAAAATGACCTAAGATACTAAGTCAAAAAGCATTGTAATGGGGTAAGAATTTAAATTAGTTACTTATATAAGAGGTCAAACTAAAATCTTAAAATAAACTTTTCTTTTCATATTGTCTTTCATAAATCAATACAAATCTTAGGTCACTATCCTTGTCAAGTAAATGTATCTATATTTAAGATATTTATACTAAAAAACAAAACTGAAAACAAAAAAAAGTAATCTTTGCAGTGTGAATGAGATATGTGCTTGAAATATGTGCTTGAAAACCATAAAACATTTACTCTGGGTAAAACGCTGCATTTGTCAATGTCACCTTTCAGATTGGGCACGTTTGCTGTGGTCTGAACCTGAGTGTGATTGTTCCCAGTGAATCCAAGACAAATTATCAACACTATCATCTCTTACATGTGTTTTAGTAAATGCATTGTAATTGGCTTAAATGCATGCGCATGTCACTTTACTTCCTGATCAAGTGCGCTCCCGGGTCCGTGTTGCTTTCAAATTCATGCGAACCGCACCACAGTTCGAGAGAAACTAAACTCAGACCACTTCCTTCAGGTAGTCTCCAGTAAGGTAGCCAGGTGCGCACCCGGGTTCACTTGACAGCTTTCACATTAGCAATTTTACATGTTAACCGTGCCCTGTTACGAACTAACTTAAAATGTGAAAGCCACCTAAAACATCCAGGGGTAAAATAAAAAGCACCCACAACCGGCGTTTTCAGAAGAGCGCTTGGTATTTTCAACCGCTTTAAAATGCTTTGGCGGAAATGGCCTATGGCACCAAAAACACTCTTCCAACATGAATACTAAAGTAAAAAATAGATCAAAGATTCCAGACAGATAAGGCGAGAAAAATTTCACTTATATTGTACACAAAATTAATACAGTCATACATGACGACTATTCTGAATTATTGTTTTAATGTCAATGCTGGTTAGCTCTTCCAGGTACATAAAATGTCCCCCACTCTTATCTACTCTTTCTTTTGTTCCACCCCTCTTCTCCTCTAACAGGTTGCGCTGTGCTCTATTAATTTTGTGGTTGGAGGATTGATCCTTGCGGCGAGCGGCTGTTTATAGAGACAAGGTTATTTTATGAGACAAAGTAGGCTGTGAAAACATCTCTAGCAAAAATTCACCCCTCGTCACCACCCAGCGTCCTCTCCACATCCGAGAGCCCCAATAAACTGCCGTGTTAGCGAGAGAGAAAGCGAAGCACCCCTGCCAGGCAGAAAGCTGTTTTGTTTGTAGTTAGGGAAAAAGGCCAGAACCAAAAGACTCTTTGGAGTAAACCCAAACTTCAACAGAAAATTCATTCGTCATATATGTGAGAGAGACTGCTCAGGAAGAGGAAAAAATACAGAACGAGATCAATACAAAACATTGTAAGGTCTTGAGAATGTGGCAAGCTGTGAAACCGCTTGTGTTCCTGTTGCCTTTGTTTATTTTTTCCCCTCTGTGTTTGTAATGCATTCATATTTATCCCCAGACACACAGGTGTAGAACCACCTCTATACCAGGACCACCTTCTGCTCTTTGCACATACTGGGACACCATCGGGAATCTGAATCTTTGGCTTGTTCTGACAAATACACACAGACACCTACACATCAGGGCCTTCAGAAAGGATATCTTTAGTCTATTACACGCAGGGGAATTCCCCCGTCTGACACAAATCAAAATAATGGGAGGCTTTACTTGATTTCTCTCAACATTTGCACAAGGAAAATGTGTAAATATTTCAACAGCTTTGTCCAATGGTGCAGAAAATTATAAAAAAAAACGTTAAACCCTGTGGGGAGGTGAGGAACGCGGGGCGGCTTTGAAGAATAACAGAACATTTGATGTGTTTAGGACCACACTGAAGGCCTTGTTTTTTCACTGTGTCCTATGGCATTCCGGGAGTGAGCCACGCATAAACACTTCTACTGAACTCCGCTGGGCAATTGCACTTGGCTGATGGCTGATACGTACAATATTGTCCCAAAGAGGCATATTTGCATTTGAGGTGGAATAACTATATACAAGTCAGTAGGAGACAGCATAAGGGTTAATGCACAAATCAATTTAAATGATGCATTAATTGCTTATAGATGATTTATCATCAGTCTAGCTAGGTGTGACATAATGGGGGTTTAAGAGATGACCCTGCGTAACGGTCTTTCATATGTATGGCGCAGATAGGTGGTCCGTTCCGGGTGACAAGGTGCAGATTCAGTTCTCTGACACAATGTAGACACAAAGTGTGTGGTAATGGTGGCCGTTTACAGCTGCCCACTTCAATCTTCAGCATCATTGACACCATATATGGACTCACAGAAAGCGAGATAGAGCCATTAGAACAGACCGCAGAAATGCGAACAGGAACATTTCACAGTTGGCGTGTGTACGTGTGGTTTTTGGCGAGGTGAAACCACAGCCATGAGCACAGGAGAATTACACCCTTTAACCCAGTAAGAAGAGAGAGAGCGAAAGAAGGAGGGATAGAGAGAGAGCATTGACCCTGAGCTTCAGACATTCTCTTCACAGGCTATAACTATGATGGATGGCCCCACTGCATGACCAGATTGCTTACCCAGACATGAAGGAAAATGAGGAATAAAACCGACGGATCCTCGCAACCTTTTCCCTCCTTCACTTATTTTCATCCTCTGCCCACTTTTTAAAGCCATCTCCCCCTTCCTTGCATTAATATGAAGGAAGTAGGTTATCAGTGAATAACGTGTCTGATTAAGCCTTGAATAAATTTGCTTAAAGCTGATTTCATCTCACTGAATTTAAATCGCAGGACTTGCACGTTCAAAAGTCCAAAATGCGCACCGTAACCCCATCTGTCAATCACACAGCGTCATTAAGCATCAAATCTATAGATGGAATATATCAACATGGTTCAATAGAAGTTTCATTTAACCTTAGTCAGCATGATCAAAAAGTCATTTTTCAAAACACAACAGATGGGCTACATCAGTAAGATGGTACGACTGTTTAAATGACCAAACCTCAACGCCCAAACCCTGAAAAATGTGTCATTCTGACAAATCTGCCGCATACAAATGGTAGAGTTATAATATGACCCAGAAACCCATCCCTTAGATAGAGTGGGCTGTGTGGAGATGGAGTGTAATGGTGTGGGGAATGGTTTTAGGGCACACATTAGGGCCCTTTATACCAACTAAGCACAATTGAAATGCCATAGTGTACTTAAACATTGTTGCTGTTATGTGCATCCCTTTACAGCCACAGTCCATCGGCTTTTAAATGGATTGCTCTGGCAGGAGTAAAATGTCACAAAGTAGGAATCATCTTCTGATATGAGAACATGGCAGGGTCTTCAGCTGCTTCTTATGCACTATAGTCGCCTATTCTTGAACAGCAGTCGCTGTACCGTGGCCAAAACACGTGAATGGATTTTCTAGACGAAATACCATTGCACCGTTTAATGTTACTGAGACACCAAGGACCACAAGGACCAAAGAAAACTTTCCAGAACATTAAATAATCTGTGTTGCAAAAAATACATGTGGTTCTAGAGGCTAAATTCTGAGCAGTAGATAGATGGACCTAATAAAGTAGCCACAGAGTGTATAAAGACCATCCTAAAAGAACAATCCTCAATTTCATGTTTTCTATTTCGCTCTCCTCGTTTTTTTGCTATGGTAGCACTATGCTCCTGCTGAGTTGTGTATTGGATGGTAGGGATCACTCATTCCAATCTAGATTCTTGCTGTTCAACACCACACCTACTGCTGACCCCATCTCAAATCAAATGACCACCGATGGTCAGACAACACACACACCTGTAAATACACACACAAACTTTTCCTTTCATTTTTCTATGTCTAGGCTTCTAGTGTGGTTTTGAAACGAAAGTCTTCATTATGGTGGGCCCTAGCAGGTGGCACCAAATCCTGAAAAGACCCGCTAAAAGGTCAATACTAATCCAAAAAACGCATTAAGAGTTGAATGTTGTGATATGGAACTTAAATTTGTTTCCACCATGTAAACACTTTTATTATTACTGTTAAAATAAGAAATGAGCCTTGTTTACAAAGGAATCACTCACAATGTTTTACCCTGGAAAATATACTTTAACCCTGCATTAATAATATTAGCATCCGTAGGAAGAGTTGTTCCACAACCAGGCGCTGCAAAATATGTTGTATGTTTGTCGTTTGGTCACTCTTAATAAAATAAGTCAAATAAATCTTTACTTTTGCACGGGAGGAGCCGTGACAGGGTTGCCAGATCTTCGCAAATAAAGACAAGACGAAAATAAACCCTAAAATGCAAATTGTTTTTATATTGTATAAGAACGAAAAAATGTAAAAAACGCAACTCACCTTTTATTAAGACCTAAGTGCCCAGGCTATTAGATCTAAGACCAATCAACACAGCATAAAATCGCTTATTAATAACGAACATGGCAACACCGCAAAAGAGCTCTGTGTGATGCAGCCTTCCGAGCATAAACGCAATACTGCACGTATCAGCGGTAGGACCTCTTCAGGTCTGACACTTACATGACGTTCGTATGAATACGATGGGCTTTTATATAACAAAAGCTCAGGTGCAAATTGATTTCTAAATGCATGAAACATTTAAAGTACCTGCAGTAACTGTTCCAGTAAGCTCAATAATACCTCTTTAGCATGCTAGTTTAATTACAAACCTTGAAGGAAAATGAACCATATGAACTATTCTTCAATGTAAAATCGAAGTTGACTGTGCTGGAAGATAAAGAAGACTCTGGTGGTCACTCCTTTTCATGCAGATACACTGCCAGTTGAAGCACCTCTTCAGGTTTTAAAAAAGCACGCAAAAGCAGCATGTACACCCGCGCTCACCTGCATAATGTTTTGTCATAAAATCCCAGCTTTAAAAACAAAATCATCAAAGAAATTCTAATAGATTTAATGGTTATAATATTAATCGTGTTGGTTTTAAAGTAAACTAATCATCTCTGTAGGTCTCTACTAGTGGGATGCTTATCAATACACTGATGGTTCTCAACAGTGTTTGTAATGGAAACCAATTTCCATCCTAAAAGAACAAGTCTGATGAATTTCCATCCTAAGAAGACCATTGGCAAACGATATTGAATGTCACTCAAACTTCAATGTTGAATCACTATTTTATGCAAAAAAACACATTAACATTAAGACATTTACAGGAGTCTACGCTTTTATCCAAAGCTACTTCAGGATTAAACATCAAAACATGCAAATTTACCTGTATGTGCAAGGCAAGCACGTAACGTTAACATTTATTCACACAAAATCAAAAACACTTCTCATCAGAGTCAAGGCGTTAAATTAAATATAAGGTTATTATTTTACCAAAATTGATGCGATCTGACCAGCCTTCGTCACTTGATCAGCAATCTACGATCGTCTAGGCATGACTCAAAGCAAGACAAGTGGCGACATCGACTGTTTTGAAGAGCACATGCTTCCGAATACAGCATGTACAGTGGGCACACACCTATAAGAGGTTTTAATTTTAAAAACTACTCACTGTGGAATATAAATTGGGTACTATGTGACAATCGTGTTCAAATAATTTTATGTGCGTTTTATAGTTGTCATTTTGTCACAAGACAAGCTAGTACACGTGGCGTGACTGACTTAAAGCTACAATTTGTACATTTGGACCGCTAGATGGTGCACTTTCGAAACAACAACAAAATGCGAAGCTAAATGTCGTTATGTAGGAGAGTGGAATTATGAGACATGTCATTTTCACCATCCAGAGGCGTATGGAGATCGCCCAACATGTACGATGTAATGAGTACATTTTACATGGAATGTAATGCTACGTTAGCCCGCAAATTATATTAGACTTTGTCAATTGATTTGGTAGCGTAATGCTACCCAGTTTTATGTGTTTAAAACAGTCATACAGTCATCGTTTAAAAAAGAAACTACGTTTACACTTTTTTGAGTTTCCTTTACTCGCCAAAGAGTAATCGTGATCCATAATAACCGAAAACAACAGAAGCTGCGTTCCAGAAGCTGTATAAACACTTCCGCATTTGCGTGTTGCTAAGTTTCTTCAACCGGAAATTGAGGGCATTGTGGAGCACCGGAATATTAACTGATATGTGACAAATACATGGAGACAAGGGACGAGCCATTATTTTATATAGGAATTTCTCTGGATTTGCACATTCTTGGGAACATTTGCCATTTTGTAAGTACACAACTGCATGAAATATATCACACTGTGCAAGTGATTTTTGGATATTTCATAACCAAATTCTTCCATATTGTGGCTTTAAGGTAGTCACAACAAAATTCTGCGAGAGCATTCTCGTACAGTCTGTTCTCAGTCACTCTTGTCTTGTGGTACTTCATGTCATAGACTGTTTTGTCTGCGCAGCTCCGGGTGAGGTATGAGATTTATCGTTATCGATGTGCCGCCATATTTAAAATGATCAGGAATGTGTTTGTCAGGTTGAAAACAATCGTTTTTTTTAAACAAGCCAATCGTTTCACTGCGGAAGACCTTTAACAACCCAATGTGGATACTTTGGGTTTACAGTGGGGCAAACAAGTATTTAGTCAGCCACCAATTGTGCAAGTTCTCAAACTTAAAAAGATGAGCGAGGCCTATAATTTTCATCATTGGTACACTTCATCACATTGTCTGATTTTTTTTTAATTGATTTGCAAATTATGGTGGAAAATAAGTATTTGGTCACCTACAAAAAAGCAAGATTTCTGGCTCTCACAGACCTGTAACTTCTTCTTTAAGAGGCTCATCTGTCCTCCACTCGTTGCCTGTATTAATGGCATCTGTTTGAACTTGTTATCAGTATAAAAGAGACCTGTCCGCAAACTCAAACAGTCCGACTACAAACGCCACTATGGCCAAGACCAAATAGCTGTCAAAGGACACCAGAAATAAAATTGCAGACCTGCACCAGGCTGGGAAGACTGAATCTGCAATAGGTAAGCAGCTTGTTTTGAATAAATCAACTGTGGGAGCAATTATTAGAAAATGGAAGACATACAAGACCACTGATAATCTCCCTCGATCTGGGGCTCCACGCAAGATGTCACCCCGTGGGATCAAAATGATCACAAGGACCTAGTGCATGACCTGCAGAGAGCTGGGACCAAAGTAACAAAGGTAACACAAGGTTGAGTAAATGACGAGAAAAATTTCATTTTCTGGGTTGTGTGTATTTAGATTTACAGAGGATGATGGAACATGTAACGTTAGTTTGCTTGGATCATAAACTGACTGAACCTAATGTATAATGGGACTATTTAGCTTAATATTGTTATTTACAGCAAGCGTTCATACCACATTGTGCTGTCAGTATTCACAATTGCATTACCTTTTGAAAGACACCAATATTGTTTTACTTTTGTGTTGAATGGTTATTTACTGCAAACATATTTTGACTTTTCTACTCAGTGGTAGTAGCATCTCTTGTTGGATATTATAAAAATGGGTGAAGTTTGCATTTAGAACGCAACAGTGTAGTTTCATGCAGTGCCTGGAGCAGAGAAGTTGGCAGTAAAGGCTGGTACTTGTTTGCTAATTTTTTTCCAGACAGACAAGGTCAGATCAGATGTTGGTCTATGGCTGGGCAGCAAAACAGACAAATCTATATGAGGTTTTATTACACAGTGGCATCCAGCATGATAACTGATCCATGGACTGGGTCACCATGGTTTCTGCAAGAGGAATTGTACAAATCCTAGCCAAGATTTTGTAATTCATACCCAAGAACATAGTTGTGGGGAGAAAACCGGGAACATTGTGCAATCCTGTAGGGCATGGCCTTGGAGACGACTCAATATCTTTTTCAGAACTGTACAGTAGATGCTAACCCATACATGGCAATGTCTCATTTCTGTACGATTAGAAATCTTGTCTTTTTTGAGGAAAAAGCACATCCCATTACTAGTGCCGTTATGAGAGAAATGTCTTATAGCCTAATTAATTTGAATGTCTAATTCGCAAGGTTTAGGCTTAATACATGAATAATTTTATTTGTATTGAAGGACATTAAGCACCAATATGGAGCCTCCATCTGGAGGTGATTGCAGACCAGATCTCTCTCTCCATGATTCGGACACTACAGTGATGCGTTGTTGAAAAGGAGACCCATATGAGTCAAGAAGCAGATGGAATGAAAATGTTTTAAGTGGGGGATTGGCAAGAATGCCAGTTTGAAATGGCTCCAAAGTTTTTGGTTAATTTACTCTTGTAGCAAAAAGTGCAGGAAAGCATCACCAAAATGTTTAATTTGTAAAATATTCCAAATTTTCCTTAGACACTTCAGGGGTTTGGGTTATGTCCATGCCTAATAATATAGCTTGATTTGCATATTTATCTACAGTACAGCACAATCGAAATAAAAACTTTAAAAAATGCGAACGCTTAATGTGATACGGTCTGCATTGGTTTATCTTATACTGAAGGTTTCAAAATCAAAACAAAAAAAGGATATTAAAAAGGGAAAAGTGACGTTTATAAATAGTTAACCTGCGGCAGTTTGACCCGGCTGGTGCACTACCTCAAGAAATTGGGGCTTGGGAAATTTGTCTTGTTCACACAGTTTGACAGCTAAGACGACAGACAACATTATAAATGCTAAAGTGCTTGAATGAATGAAATTATTATTCTTTTTGACATTAAATATCAAGAACGTTGGCAAATGTGAAATAACACTTAGTGACATGTAGTGTCCATTTCAGCTACTAATGGAACATGAAGTGGAAAATGTACCTGTAGAAGCACCAGAGAACAACTATGGAATATAAATTAGACTGGATGTGACCCAGTTTCATAGAGGTCACAGTATCACATGTGGCAATAATTTTCACCCCTACAGTGTTGGACAGAGAAACCTGATTTTGGTAGAAAACTTTCCAAAGACTGCTGGCAATGCAGCATCACTACATGGGGTCTAAAAGATTGAGACCACTAGTAAAACTACTTTTGTAATTTAATGCATGTTTTTAAGAAACATTTTTTTTTTTCATGTTTTAATTATATTATATTATGTTCCCGTTTGTGTTTTATTGGTAACTCGTGTAAAATTTGATGGACTTCAATGAACGTCAATCACTTTAATGAATATCAGAAAATAGATAAATATTTCTCGTTTGTTATTTCTTTGTTTTTTAATGGTTGGACCCAGTAAAACTCTGGATGGTGGTTGATTTGTGAGTTGTACAACCAGTTCATTTAATTTGAAAACTTAACACTGTGTTAAATATAATTCAAATATTATGAATTTAACCATAGTCAAGCGTTAAATGAATTATTTTCTTAAGCAATTTTAAGGCAGCTAGTTTAGGAAAAACTCAGAATAAAGGTCTTTTCTATACCTTATGATTTTGTGTCATATAAAGCACATAATGCATGTCTACATGTTTACTCCCAATTGTGAATGCAGAGACGATAACTGGCACAATGTCCTTCTCCAGAGAAATCAATTCCAAAAGTAACGTACAAATTCTAATACTAGAGGAATTTATCACCATTAGCAGTGTGACTGACATAATGCCAGCCATTCTTGTTTAGATGACAGCCAGGTCTCTCAAGATATTTGTGTATGTAAATGTATGCGAGAGGGGAAAAGAAATTCATATCCATTGTAAATTTTCGTCCAACCCATCATGCATCATTTTATTTTAGAGGTCTTCAATAAATGTGAGCTGTGTGGATTCGAGTGTTTATGGGGTAGAGAATTTTGCCTTGCCGCGGTACAGAAAGTAAAACAAACTGACCAAAGTTGACAAATATACCATACATGTGTCATCTTATTCATATCAGGTTCTTTCCTAATATACATTAAAATAAAATAAATTGAATTGTTGGTGGAATTCAAATAATGTTACATTTAAAATGATGGGCTAGTGGTCTTTGAATGAACACATCTACAAGTTTCTTAAAATTCAAAAGCAAACCTAGAGAAGCCGAGGGGAATTAATGTGTTTGAGTTGCTTCCACTGTCCAATTCACTAAAGGTATCATGTAAAGCATTTACAGTAACAGCTGAAACACCACAGTCTGCAGTTTTCAAAATCTCTTTGTGCTCTGAAAACAATGACTAGAATATTTAAATCATACACATGATGTATCGCGCCTGGCTTGACCAAGTGCTTTGTTTCATTGCATTTTCTGCAGTGTTTATTCCAGAAGAGCGAAGCCTCAGTTTAGCACGGCCCTCCTCTCACGCACAAAAGTTCACGAGCGTGATCATTTGGAAGAACTCTGTGGTTCCTAGCTTTGTTGTAAATTGGAATTGAATCCCATTAATAAAAGCAATTGGATTTAAGGTGAGCCACTTGAGTGGACGGATCGTGATTTAGACACTAATTAATCAGAGAAATAAGTTTGAAGATTATGCAGGAAGATAAGACCATTAATTCTAGGACGTGATAGTTGTGGGTGAAGTCTGCGAAAAGGTCACACATGACAGCGTTTTAAGGCTCCGACTTTAATGAGAGAGAAATGGATGAGAGACCATGTGGACACAGCATTTATTAATACAATAGGAACCAGGCCAGAGCTTTATTGCAGTACTATGTTTGTGTGAGAGAATTACTGAGCGTATGTGTGAGCGGTCATTACTTCAATTGTGTGCGTGTACGAATAAATGAACAGGAGTTTGTGTGGGTGAGAGAGGGAGAAACCCGAGACTGTGGACATGATACTTCAGCTTGTGACCTTTACGATTCCCCATTCGTGATCCATGCTTTATTTGAGAAGGAGTAGAATGAGTCGTTACTCTTAGACACTAACAAATCTCTCTCTCGCTCACGCTCTCTCCGTTTCATCTAAAGGAAGGGACTGGTACGTCTTGCACGCCCTGCGGCTGTGGAGGAACAGTTATCTCTCATGACACATTTCCTGAATCGCAGGCACAAATGAAACATGAAATATATTAGAGTATGTTACCTCTAGAACCTGAGAGGAGAGAGATTCGGTGTGTGAGGGCTTGTGTCAAACTGAGGAGCAGACACGAGGGCCTCCATTCAGTCGCGGCTGTCTGATTCGGATGAGAGAAAAGGAGAAAAGCAGGGAGCAAAAAGACAACACCGTCCTCTCTTTCGTTTCAAACATCCGGCCTGTAGACTGAGGTTATATGAGCCATTGAAGGAATAGTTCAACTAACGTTCTGTCAGTATTTGCTCACCTTCGTGTCCATTTAAACCTATATTCTGTTATTTTCTTGTGAAAGTTGAAATTTTTCAGCAATTGTTTTACAACCTTTGACATACTTCGACGGAAGTTGTCAGACTCAGAGGATCATAGCAGCAGTATGACTTGTGTGCTTTATCCTTTGTAGTGTTATGAAGCTTTTTGTGTGAGAAGCATGCTCACTTTAAAGTAGCTTTACAGAAAATTGAGCAATTCAAGTGAAAACTTCTTTAGTGCCCTTAATGTTGTTTTCTTTTGGCCCCCAGTGAGCAAAAAAACCAAGGGTGACTGTAGCAAGAAACTCTAAAAGATGTTAAGAAAAAAGTCTTAAGAAAAGCCAGACTGGCTATAGCATGAACGTATGCTAATTATTGAATTAATAGCATAGAGGAAATTTGATAGTGAGTGTATTATTTGTTAGGCAACGTACAAGGATGTCAATTTTAAGTTTAGATTAAGAATAAATGTGCCTGCATGTATGCACAAGCTAGTGGCATTTTGGTATCAATGACTTATCACAGCATCTTAGATTTAATATGTGGTTTGCCATACTTGGTCAGTTAGTTCAGAAGTTCACATCATAATGCTGTTATGATGTTTTTTCAAGCTTTACGCAATAAAGGGATAGTTCTGTCTAAATTTCCCCACTTTCTAGTTTTTCCAAATGTGTATGAATGTAGTTGGTTGAACACAGAGGAAGAATGCTTATAACAAAAATGTTATTGTACCCCATTGACTTTTATTGTAGGAAAATTTACAATGGAGACAAAAGTGCCCCAGAACAGTTTGCTGTCCTACATTCTTCAAAATATCTTATTAGAAAGTTTGGAAGAATTATAAAGAAATTTATCCTACTCTGGTACTCAGTGGGGTCCAAGAAATGTTGGGTTATAAGCATTCTTCCAAATATCTTTGTGTTCATCAGAACAAATAAATATTTACTAAATGTATAAACTCGACGGTGAGTAAAGGATGACAAATGTTTTATTTTTGGGAGAACTATTCTTTTAACTAGTTTTAATCAAGTAGCAATAGCATCTGGATGAGCAGGTGCAGATCCTAGCAAGATGTTTTGAGTCATTGATTGAAAAGAAAAACGAACTTGTTTCTATCGATCAGTGACATTCATTTCTTTTTGTCAGGCTTCTGATAGTTAACACTGTTTCCGGAGATAACAGAATATAATAATGAGTAAATAGGCAGACAATGGGCTCATAACAAAACCCCACTAGAATCAAACCTCTTTCATAAGCATCAATGCCTATTATGCCTAGATATTAATTCACAGCTTCGACAACAAAACCCTATTTCAAGTGATCAGAATTGTTGGAGGTGTCTTGAAGCAGAAGTTCTTAAAGGATTTTCATCTCTTTCAATCTTTACGGTCTGTTAACAGAAAAAATATAGTGAAACTTGAATAGTCGTTGTTGACTTTTTGGCCTTCTGTACTTTTGAACAGATCCAACACCGTGTGCTGAATTCTTGAAGGTTGTATAAGACGCAGTAGAATAAAAAGCAGTTTATTGTGTTAGAATAATGTTATAATGAAGGGGTTTACTGAGCCACGTTTAGATGGGGACCTGCGACAGTGTGTGTGTTTACATAAATTTGACTGCTGACACACTGAATACATTTATCTGTGCGTAGGCAATGCCCGGAGGATTTATGTCCTCGAAAACGTCACATTTCTTCAGCGCGACACAATGTTTTAAATTTAATACAGTGACCTGATGCATTTGCACAATGAAAATTATTAGGTCAAACTGCAACGTAACCTATTTTAGGCCTAGCTTATGAATATTCAATCATGTGTTATGTTGTTAGAATACACAATGAGGGCCTGCAGAATGGGACTGTTGACTGACATAGTTTACCAAGACAAAATAATGGACCTGTGCCTTAATGTTGCCTTGTCTGAGAACTCAGGAAGTTATCCTACGCAAACGCATTCTAAATATCTTATCTGCCTAAGATTTCATACCACCAGCCTCATCCATCATCACCATACTGACAAAAGACATATTTAACAAATCACACCTCTACATTACACCTAGCAATAGTCCAGTGATCTCTGAGAACAATCTTATTTCATCAGCAAAACAGTTTGTTAGCAACAATATTGCATATTAGGCTGATTTTAATTCAAGAAGAGACCTGTGTCTTGCTTTGCTTTGATATGGGTTTTTTCCAAGCTAGGCTGCATACATTGCGGCTGCTGGAAGTAATTATGTCTGTCAAATGCAATTTGTTTTCTGGATTATTATAACAGAGAAAATAACGTGCGCTATGATGCCCTAGATGAGCCGCTTTTCTTTCATAAAGCCCAGAAAATCCAAAGGGACTCAGGTATCATAGAACGGCCTTGTGATGCTTTGGCTGTCTTACTCATTTCATGAGATTACCCTCTGGATCTACCGTTTCTGAGAGCATGATTTCCACATGGTGTGTATTTGCCGGATTTATCTTCCTTCACTTACAGCTGGAAGTTTTTGACATCTTAGACAACTTTATTCCTATTTTGTGCAGATAAGGAGGTAGAGGACATATCCTCCTTGAAATGTTGCTTGATTTTTAACATTTACCAAACTAAAGTAAACAATTTCTCCATGCAGCTGTTGTGCTACTTTTGGACATGCGTATTTAAATCAAGTTATTGTGGTATTTTAAGCCTCCTCGCCTACTTTTTTATTTATCTTGTTAATACATTTTCAGACAGCAGAGAACGCTGATGGTTAATAGAATTTCAGTTGAAAGAGATGTTTGTATATATTCAGCGGTGTTTATCAAATCAAGATGATGGGGGAGAGCGTTAAAATTTGTGTTGCAGTCGAGACCACCAAAATCGAGACCAAAGGGTGTCGAGACCAAGACTTTGAGGGGCTGAGACCAAGACCAGCACTCTAAAAATGCATAGAGCCACAAAACACTAAACAGACATAATACAATTATAATAGAAGTAACTTGGGTGATTCATTTTTCAGATATTTATGTGTTTTATGTTCCATGTTTTATTCCAGCCACTAAACATAAAAAACGGTAAATACCCAAAGTCTGTGAGGCCTGGGGCTTAGAGCGTTGGGCTTGTAATCAGAAGGTTGCTGGTTCAAATCTCAGTGCCAGCAGGTCATGACTGAAGTGCCCTTGAGCAAGACACCTTACCCCTGATTGCTCTGCAGTAATTACACTGTGTAAAAAACTAATTTTAAGTCGCTTTGCATAAAAGAGTCTGCCAAATGAATAAATGTAAATGTAGTTGCAAAATAGCTGTGTGTTGCTGAGAAATGCACAAGTTCAGATTTGTTCTAGATTTGTTTGGGACTAGCCAAAATAAAACAAAGTGTCACTGACTAATTTAAGGTTTTTTGAATAACTATACAAAATCAATATCACACAGATGTTATAAAATAATAAAACAAGATCTCATTCAAGTACCTTTTTTGCAATCACATCTCCGATATTGTGGGCCTTTGTGTGTATTAATTTTGTTGACAGATTTCTTTAAGACAATCCCCCATTCTTCAATTACCAGCAGAAGTAACAAATTTAACAGAATAATCAAATAAGGAAAGTGGTGAATGTGTTTAAAGCCAGAAGTTTTACATCCAATCACATGAATGTTGTTAACACATAAATCAGACAGTGCACCAGCAATTTAGTGTAATTCCCACAGTTGTGGTCTTGACCAGTCTTGACATAAAATCCCGAGACCACCAAGTCTGAGACCAAGACAAGAGTGAGACCAAAGATTTATCGAGGCCGAGATAAAGATGAAGACCATCACAAAATGGTCTTGAGAACTACAACACTAGTTAAAACCAAACACATCCAGACATTGTTCAGAGTATTTTAATAGAAGCATTTAAGAGGACTAATTCAGGTGCCAGAACTGTAGTACTTGTATAAAGTATGCCAAATTATGGTGACCTAGAATTTGAAGCAGGCCTTTAAAGGTGCTGTGTGTATTTTTTTGGAGAATCTATTTACAGAAATGCAATATACTATACATAACATAACTATACTATAATATACATGTGTATTAAGAACTTACATAATGAAGCGTTATGTTTTTATTACCTTAGAATGGGCTATTTCTATCTGCATACACCGCAATTCCCCTTGCATGGAATTCGCCATGTTATTTCTACAGTAACCCACAATATTGCTTCAAAATGGAGGAATGGAGTGATCCATTGGTTGCCCTTCACAACCTCACCATCAGATGTTTCTAAATTTCATACCCTGGACCTTTAAGATTCAGAATTGTTGGGGACATTTTTGTGCCATTACCTGGTTTGCTTTTCTTTAGTGATTCGGGTGCTAAATCACACACAATGTGAGTGTGAATAAACAATCCAGTCCATTCTTTTTTCCCCCAAAATTGACAGATCACGATACGTAATAACCAGGGATGCCAACTTTTGGATCCAAAATGGGAACTTTTGTGATTCGTGAAGATCCAATGAGTTTTGGGGGTGGGGGGGGTCTATGCATCTTTGGACGGGGTCGCGGTGAATGAAATTATGAGAATCTTGTCCAGGTGTCATGGTTAATATGTCAAATCATGAGCCAGTTTGCGGGTCATGTTTTGAATGCTGCGTAGATTGAGCACACATACTCAACTCTAAAATCAATATTAGATGTAGTCGAATTACTTAGCAATTCGTATACCTACAGTATAATGTGATAGTCAACAAGCATTCATAGACGCCACAATGCAACGCCAGATTTCTTGTACAATATACTGTATACATAGTATCACACCTAATGCTGCAACGCAACCTCTTGTGTAAAAAATCTGTCACTATGGTTACAGGCATGCTGTGCAAATAGTATAACGTCACAAGTTTGACAGTTCATTCATTTAGACCAGAGCCGGACTGAAATCTGTTGTGTGAACAGAGCACCTTTAAGTAAATGTGAAGAGTTCATTTGCAAAAGCAGATAACTCCGTTTTTGTTCATTTACATTAACCGTCTTTTTATTGTGCATTGCATTCCAAGTAATATAATTTAAACAGTTGGATTGTTTTGATTTAGTAATAATAACTAAACAAATACAGATAAGTAACAAAGTAAAATACGATAACACAAAAACATGATTTATAAAAATTAATATTAGAATATTATAAAAAATAGAGAGAGTGGTTTTGTAAATGAACTCTTCATGTGGTTATCTATCCCAGACACTATTCTGATTATGTGCACTGAATAATATGAACTACAAATTGTAATAATTATTCAAATAGTTATAATATGACTATATACTGTATATACCGTTGGGGGGGTCTCGCATCATTGTCACCTTTTTTCACACCGATGAGTATGCATCCCTGAATAAAGCTCTGTGGAAGAAGAGGGAATATATTTACACTGTGAATCAGCTATTGAGAGCTGGTGTTCCTCTTAACCGGTTGCTTCAAATCTTGATGAAGAGGACTTAAAGCATATAGACATACATTAAAGCACTTTCTTGTTCACGGGCCTTGTAGCAGGATCAGGTAAGGGGTAGAGATTCATTTTGTTCGTGCTGCCTCTGCAAATTCCAGCTAATTTCATACGCATCAATACACATTAGCATACCACACTGGCATTGAGGTACAGGAAAACACTGCACTCTAAAAGGGGTCCGTGAGAAATGGAAAGGTGTAATGGAGAAATCGAGACAGTGAGAGCACAGGAGAGAGGGATGTTATAAACTCATGATGCTTTTACAGTGTCTTTCATTGAGCGCGTAAATAGACTGAAAACACATGATTGTAAATAACACGCTGGTAAAGAGACAGCTAATTAAGAGAGACAATGAGCAGGGAGAACTCGACAGGGAGGGTGGTTTATAAAACAGCTCCATTATCTTCACACATATCAAAGTAACAGCTCATCTTCTCTATTTACATCGGTTAGAAATGCACATACACACACATAGAGTGCATATTACGTTTAAAGATCTCACATTTAGATAACATGCTGTATATATTACATTCATAAAACTGTAGGAACTTCTCGTTTGCATGATCCATGTGGAATTTCCTGATTTTCAGTGCTGTTGCAGAACAGAAGGACGACAGCTTCTGTGTCTCGCTTAAGTCATGGTCACTCGCCACTGGCTCAGTGGGAACTACGCAGTGTTTTTGTCAGTCTTGATCATCCTCATAGTCATGCTGACAAAGTTTCAAAGCAACTGTTGAAAAATAGAAGTGAATGACTCACATTGCAATTCGGTTCACTGGTTATCAATCAAAATAGGCTTAGAATCATCCACACCCGTATGAGATCAGTAGCCTAATAGAAGATGATTTATTTTACATTGATTTTCATTCACTTGTGGAATAAATTAATAATGGATGACTGCATTGCTACAATGCTGCGGTGACTGAAGGTGTCGCTTGATGCTGCATCCATAGTGCTAGTATTGCCATTGTAAAGAGATAGTTTCCTTTAATATAAAGAAATCCGTCATAATTTATTCGCTCTCATGTTTAAACCTGAATATTTTTTATTTATTTCTTTGGAACACAAAATAAAATCTACGTAGTTTTGGAAGTCAATGCGGGGCCAATGTTGTTTGGTTATCAATCCTCTTCAAAATGTATTTTGTGTTTTGCAGAAGAATGTTATTAAGGTTTGGAATGATGAGAAGACTTGGACAACAAAATGTTCAAATAAACATTTAAAAGAAAAAAAGAAACAAGCAATTTTAAGTGCTAGTCAGTATTTTGTTATATTTGAGAAATGATTATTTACATAACGTCTACATGTTATGGCTAGGTTCACATTTTACGTCTTTTTTGACAGAAAAACATTGACAACAGCGCTTTTTTGGTAAAAATTTGTTTCGCTACGCCGCCGTTTAGAAAAACGCGGTCCATAGCATTTTATCGTAAAACAGACGCTTGCAGCTTCTAAAAGGAAGTCAAATGTGAACATAGCCTATGTAGAAACATCAATTAGGTACAAAGGTATTTTTGACAGATGTTGAATTTTAACCTTTGAACAATTGTAGAGCATTCATGCAGTCATGGGTCATGGTTCATAGGGTCCAACCCCAGGGAGCATACATACTGATTAAAAATGTACAGCTTGAATTCACTTTGATAAAGGCGTCTGTCAAATAATGTACATAATCTATTTTGAGTGTGTGTGGCTGATGTAGTTCAAAGTCCATCCGATTGGTATGGTTGCAGTCCAAGAACTGCAAATTATATATTCCATAAGAGCAAAGAGAGGGAAAGTTCATTGACACAGCAGTTGTAATTATGGCAAGCTAATGCTAAATAGAGTTACAGCCATCGACTAAGCACACTGCAGAGGGTCACACACAGTGTTTGCTGAGCAGGTGTTGTGGTGACAAAACGACTGATCTGCCATTATTCCACCTCGCCATGATGGAGCTGCAGAACTTTCCGCTAACAATCATGCTCCCGAGCAGCCACAGAAGGCCGGCGAGTGATTTGCCTAAGTGATATTGTCACTATATTAGCAGTGGATGAAAAGGCAGACGGGAAATCGTTGAAGAGTTTGACGTGCAGGGCGATGGATGGCTAACGCAAGTTAGCGTGCTCCTTACTTTGCTACTTTAAATTACAGCCACCCCTTAAAAACAAGTCAGCCAGAACACATATCCATTAGCATAACAGCTCAGCGCAAGTCAACACCTGGCAAGGTTTAAATATGCAGACTGTATGATGAATTTCAAGCGCGAAAGCTTTCTGCTTGCCTGCTATTTCAGTATGTCATTACCATAAATGATAGCATTGTAAAGAAAAAATCCGAATCACAAACATTTAGGGTGATGGGAACCAGCAGGCATGAAGATAGCTTGAAATGTTTTGACGGAAAGGTGTGGCTAAAACACGCCAACCTTCTTGGAGCACAGATTTGACAATAGTCCTTGACTGATTTTACCATATGCTGCGGATTATTGTAGCGATTTCTTTTTTATCAAACCAATTTCTTCGGTGTGTATTGGAGTATTTTTTTCGTTATGTACAGCTGTGATTGCCTCACGAATCGAGACCATTAATGCCCGTACCACAAAATCACACTTTATGTCGCTGATTGGTTTTGGGCTTTTGATGAAGTACAAGCAACCCAACAAAAGAGCACACACTTGTACACCGTTTTCATTTTCCTTTTTTTATATATACTGCTTTCTGAGTTTATGATTATGACCTTTCTATTGCGGGTTAAAGGCTGTAGGGGCTCTCAAATCTGACTGGAAGAGTATTCGTTTAATGTGCTTTCTTTCTCATTGACAGAAGCCATGTCAGCCAAGCTAGAAAGACCACAGACACACCGACTACGAAACACGGAACACTCCACATGAATCTTAAGTTCAAGGCTATGTCTTTTTACTGTGTTCCATTATTCGTGTTTAGAAAAATAAAATCAACCTCTTCCCCTTTTAATGTGTGTTTAATGGAAGAGAACATTCGTCGTCCTTGTGCAATCTTAAACAGCTTTCGGGGTCCAAACAGAGAGCTCTCTCGGGAATCGGCACGTCAAATTGCGGCTTGCCGCAAAAGGAGAAAATCTCATAGACACTTTAAAACAGCCAAAGCTCTCTCTCCGAGCTTCATGTTTACAATGTGCAGCGCTCGGGGAGAGGGAACTCAGACAGTATTTTATTCCACAATGCATGAGAGAGTTTCCCATGAGATAGCCGTCCACACATTCAAAACGGGTGAGAAAGGGAGGAAAAGGGAACGACAGCTTTTGCACACAATGTGTTATTAAATGTGTGGGAGAGCACCAGCGAGCCAGTGTAGGAGGTACGAAGCTTAAAAAATCGGTGCTCATTCAATTGCCTGAGATATGAGATATAAATAAGCCACATAAACGGACAGTCTTTTAAATGGAACCGCTGCTTTATTTTGATGACATGAAAGATGCAAAAGACGAACATTAGGAAACCGAGCAAGGAGCGCTAGCGCAGGCATGAGTCGGAGCTGAGATTAGCAGGCCAGCATTCGCCGCCTAATGCAAAGCTTAATTATAAATAGGCTCCATTTGTTCCATGTTTCCGGCTTGGCGTTCCACTCATTAGCCAGGTATATGAAGCTAAATTAATGGAACGATAAACAGGCACAAACATGCCAGCAAACATCCCCTGCCTGAACATATTTTAATGGAGTCCCAGGAAGAGCAAAGCAGACAGGAGAAGTGCCACTGGAAGCCCTCCAAACAGAGTTTAGTCACCATGGTGATTGTGTAAGCGCTCTGATCGGGTGTGAAGCACAGGGCTGCACGTTTTTAAATGAGACGGTGGCAGTCAAAAGCTGAAATCCATAAACTGTAGCTCATCACCATACCACCCAGCTCAAAATGGCTTTACCTGACACATCTGTTCCAAATGAACCTGAAGCGGATGCAACGGTGCCATGGTTTTCCAGAGCTAATCGCAGCCTAAGAGGATTGGGCGTAATGAACACAGAGGTGAATGTGTGCATGCTGAGAGAGTTGGGGCTAGACATTTGTTATTAAGTAATAAAAGCACGGCTATACGAGCATAATAATTCTTGATTTGTTTTGTTGCTTAAATTGGCTGAAGCATCGCTGTCTGAAAAAAATGTGGCATCATTTGTCTCTACTATGTGACAGACATCACTAAAAAAGGGTATCCTGAGAAATAACATATTGTTCTAAATATCTTGTTCTGTTTCTTATAAGAAAGAAAGACAAGACAATGACAAGAGGGTGTGTACAAGATGACAGAGTATTCATTTTCGGGTGAACTTTCACTTTCCAATCCTATCCAACTGTATTTGTTAAGTGCTTTAAAACAACCAAAGCTGACCAAAGTGCTGTACAGAAGGAGAATAAGACTTTTAATTTTCTTCAAACAGGCCATGCTGGTAGCCAGTGAATGTAGAGAGAGCTATAAAGTATATCCAACATTCAGGAGGGCTCTGTATCTTTATGTATTTTATTATTATTGGTATACAAGTATTAAACGGCTTGTGAGTGTTAGCACTCCGGGTGGGCTTTCCATGTTCGAAGCATTTTGATGAAAAAAAACATACAGCCATCACAGGTGTGAAGATTGATATGCACCTAGGTCTTTGGTTTTAAAATATGGGTGGGCTACTGACAGCAATTTATGCCAATAATAAACACAGTGGAAATGCATCATTTAAAAAAATCCTAGATAGACAAACCATCTTTATCATTGACCAAATATGCCAGTTTTGTTTTATGTTGATTTATTCCAGATTCATGTTATCCAGGACACCGGGGAACATTATGTTAGGTGCTGTGAAGCAATGCCCACTTTCTATATAGGTCTGGGCTCGGGGGAGAGGGGGACCACCTGTAAATATTTTATTCTGGGACTTGTGAATTTTAACGATAACCTGTGATGTATGATTGAATATTACGAGCACAAATAGCAAACACATAGTAGAAACATATTATTTTATTTAAAAAAAATAGATTTGTTTTCTTTGTTTTAAAAGTGGGGTTTTGCCAGTCTTGGCTCATTTGGCATAAATAACAAGAGTGGCTCACTGACAAAAACAAAATAATTTATCTGGAAATCACACTATTCACAGCTGTGTTCAGATTCCCTGTTGTCACCCTATAGCACGGCTGGGGGAACATGTGAGTCATGCATCATAAAGATTTTACTGATCATTTGGCAACAAATTAATCCTTTTCACATATTAAGTTAGTTTCCCATATTATAAATAATTTGTTTTTTTTTAAAGTTAAAATGTTTACTACTTACATCAATGTTAATATAGTTGGTATATCTGCAGAACATGCATGAACTGGAATTATATTGAAGCTATAGGTTCTGGCAGTCCGAGGACCTGGAGCACTGGCCAAACTAGCCTAGTCCATAATCCAGCGCTGTGTTTAATGTACTCGCATCTACATTTATCTAGCTTTTATTACTTTTAAGTGTTGGTCCATCAGCAGTCTTGTTGAAATCAATCACCTTTTACAAACCTGATCTATTTTTTCCTCATATTTTTACCAAAAAAATTATTATATAAAAATCATCAGTAAGGCTCTCAAAAATCATCTCAAAAGCCGCAGAGTAAGCAGAGTGCAAAACTCTTTCTGTCTTGTAAACCAAAACTGTAAGTAAAAATGTTTGCCCTTGATTCTGAATAACGCTCAAAGAAAATGTGCTGTACCACAATTTCAGTCCCCTCTGAGATGCGTAATATGTTTTGTATACTCTTGGCAAGTAAACAAAGGCAACATGGTAATCTTGAATATTCCAATTTGCCGTAGCCTGTGCTTTGCTTAACCGTCAGTCTCCATAACTGTTTCCATATATCAAAAGTGCCCATTGAACACGTTTACTTTTACAGTTTATGCTAATTTCATTTTTCATTCTTCAGAAAACTAAAACTAAAGGCCTACGTATAAAAACACTTTATAGCTTGGATGTGCTGGAATAGCCTCGCTAAAGGAAACCACCAAAATACATTGGTGTGAATAATGGTAATTGGTATACATTTTGGAATAAATGTAATTTTGTATACAGATATATACAATAATAGTAGATGGATATAAAGTGTAGCTGATCTTTTTCATAGTGGTATCTGCTGTTTGTCTAGCTACAGACATTTTCTTTTAATTTGACAGTCTTTTTGCGAGTCTTTAAGTTTACTTTTGGAACAGAGATCTGATTGATCCAAAATAGATGGTCAAGTGCATATCTGACAGGGTCATTGAAGACAGATGGCAAGAGACACTTCAGTTTTTTATTTATTTTCTTTTCTGGAACCGGTTGGAACCGTTGCTTAGGGCAATAATCCTTTGATATTCAAACACTGAGTGAGTTTGATGTTGTGTGTGTAGGCGCAAGAGTTTAACTGTGTGTTTGTTTGCATACAGAAGCAGTCGGACGTTTTGCGCTGTTTGTCTCTCACTTCCGATGTCCCTGCAATTCATCAGCCTCTCACATCTGCTCACTGTCACATGGTCATTCATCACAAACACACACACAAACGCTGCCTCACAATATCAAAACACATTTTTTTACAGCGCTCTTCTGTTACATCCACCTGCACAATTATATACACATCATGCTATTTTGATGTATTAAAGGTGCTTTGCTTACACAATGCATGAATAAAAATAGGATACAATAACCATAAATTATACATATTTAAAAGGTCTAAAGGGTTGTTTAAACAGCATTTGTGACCTGAGATTGGAAAACTTTGGTATTCGTTTTAACTCTTTATTTACACAACAACAATATTTTGAGGGCCCAAACTTTTGAAAGCTGCTTAATGTTTTAGATTTTATTTTGTATTAACTACAAAAACACGGATCTGTGAACATGCATTTTACATTGCCAGATACTGGTCTGGTATGCATAATATACTGTAGCATAATGCAGCATTTTTTGTTGTTTTTGCACATTGGTCTGAACGGGGAAGGTGTTGTCAACACTGTCTTCTGTTCTTGATACGTTTTAATAATGCATTTTCCTTTTCTTAGTACATCAATGTCGTTGTAAACCCATGAGGCTATTAGAATTTATCAATTCATCGGACGGTTTCATTGGACGCACACGCCTGGTCCGAAGGTATATTCCTGTCTCTGATTATAATCTGGTTATAATATTACTATTTATTTTATATGTATTTATATATTCATCTAAATTAATACTTTATTGCTAACTACTCAACAGAACTTTATCTTACTTTATCTGATTTATATATAGCATTTACAAAAACCTTTTACCTATTAAAAAGTCAATGTTGTTATTAGTAAGTTTTAAATATCATTCTAAATAGATTTTTAATTCAAAACTAATGATAACAAAAAATAACAATTATAAAGATTACTGAAGGTATTCCCCGATTTTAAAGAACCATTAAATATTGAAATGAAGAAATGATGAAATGACGAAATGATTAACGATAAAACATTAAAAGCCAATAACAATCCATTCAAATTTAGAGGCACATTTAGGATGTAAAACTGCAGTACCCATGCTTACAGTAAATACAACTTTTATCCTAATATAATTGTTATTGTTATAGTTATGATTATGGTTATCATTCTTGGTGTGATTAAACCTTTCCAATGGTCTCCTCCATCAGCATTATTAATTCCTAATGTCTACTAGCATGTTTAAACGAGATGGATGTTTTTAGTCTCCACCCCCACTCCTCCGCTTCCTTAATTGGATTAGCTAATAAAGATAGATGAGTGCCAATTCTCATGTGTCCCACGCAGGGTGGTACCAAAAAAAACCAGACTTAAAAACAAGTGGGGTCAAATAAAGGTTACACGAATCTCTCTCTCTGTGGATATGAACTAAAGAATCACAGTGCATGCAGCATAACCCCCTGCCTAATATAAGAGATGAGTCATTGAATGTTGCAATTCGATGTTTATCTTGCCTACCCTTCGGATTCAGTTGACATGGGATATCTGTGCTCAGAATGCACAGTGATGGAATAGTTTGTTAGTTGAATTATAATAGATAGTCACCTTGGACCGCAGGATTATTCATGTTTAGTGGCACACTTAAATGGGTTGGCTTGTAGATTTGGAGATTTTAAGGGGGGGAATACTGTCCGCATATTTCGAGATGTTTCACATTCACAGAGAATCAAAACAAATTTGGCATCATGGATTAGAACAAACAGACTTCTCCTTTAACTTTGAAGTGTAGGCATCAAGACAATACTGCATGAACACAGCCTCATCTGCAAAATGATCAAGACGCCGATCACTTTGAATTAAACTAAAACCACTGATCACAAACCAGTTTTGTCTTTCCTCTCTAAAAGATTGACGATTTGCACCAGACAAAGTTCATCTTTGAACAAAGCATGCTTGTACTTGTAGAGAGACATAGCATGCGTTAATTTAAGGTTCGTGTTTTTTCTTTTATTTTGATCAAAGCTTAGCTCTACTGCGTAACCTTATTAAGAGCGTTAAATGATCTATTTAGTTATAATGAGGTGTGAATAGAGTTTTAATGTAGGAAGACACCTATTGGGACTGCCTTATAGTTCAGTGATTGACAGGTGAGGTGAGTGACAGCTTGACTGTCTTAATTGGTGCGCAGGTGCAGAAAGGCACAGGTGCGTTTGTCTCCACCTGCTGCAGACAGCCTAGCTAACATTGCAGATCTCATTTGTCATCTTTTAAGGTATCAGGGGTTATAAGAAGAAACTATATTAGCATACTTACTACATACTTAGCGTTGCTGTACAAAAGAAAGTATCTTAGTGTCATCACCATCATTCAGTGGGACAATTTTAGGTAAACTCCAGATTATCTTAAATGGCTCTACAGATTGTTTTATCAGATTTTCTTGTGGTGTGACGTGTGTTAAGAGTGAATGAACCCGATCAGAAGAACATCAGAGCTTCCCCGATCGCGAATTGTCCGAAATCTGAAATCCTAATGTGTGGGGAAAACCCAGAGGACAAACGCCCCAAAACGCTGTATATTGTCACGCGGAACAATACAATACCCAATCAGAAAGCCAGCTGACAGAAGTATAGCAGTTATCACTTCAATTAACCCTTTTCTTTATTCTGTCAAAAGCATTACAAACACTATCATCAAAATTACGAATAATTTCAATAAAAAACAGGCTATTTGGTTTGAGTCCAAGTGTGCTGATGCTTTAAGGTAGAAAAGAAAGATCGGGCCAGTGGACTCTTCCAGGTTATAATGTCAGCAGCCTATTTTTACAAAACAGTGTTGATATTGTTTATTGTAATAAAGATCCATAGAAGGGAAGGAAGAAGGCGGGAACCGGCGGACATTCAAACAATAAAACTTTAATTAAATTAAATAAACACGGAAGTAAAGACCAGCAGCCACCTCACGGTCGACTGCCGGCCATAAACCATACACACAAACTTTACAATGTCCGGGCCCGGTCCTCTCTCATCATCAGTCCTACGGGTCATCCTTTTGAAATGGTCGCAGTGTAGAGCCTTTTAATCCCAAAATGTCTTAAGGTGCATTCAAGGCATGCCATCAATCTGTGTATTCCTAGACATTGCTTTCACAGTTCTCTACCAACTGAGCTACTTCTGAAACTCCTTTATGTTCCTCGAGCTATTAAAGAGCTACCATTGAGCAATACGTTTTCGGTACAAGTCTTTTTTGGTTGAGCGCCACATTCATCCCGTCATATTTTTTTTCTCGGTATGTGATTACTCCTGCTTGTGTAGTTATGCTCCATATGGGACGGCCGATTGCCGCTCTCTTTGTTCAAGCTCACAATTGAACAGCAGTAATCTGACTACCAGCATCTGCTAAAGCCTCCACTTACTGTCCCCACTCACCTGCTGCTGATGATGTGTGCGTATGATTCCCTTTGTGCCCGCATGTTTGTGTGTGTTGTCAAATGCATTAACATTTGAAAGAGCTCTGATGTTATCGTCCGCAGAGTCTCAAGAAAATTGGTCATCATCAACGTGCCTTGTTGCTCTCGCTGTGGAGAGCACAAGGATGTAACACGCACGTGTACACACACACACAGCCGTTGAGATGGACAATTTGGTTTCTGGGTGAGTGCTACTAAATCAATATGATATCAGCAGCACTTGATAAAAGAGCAGGAGCCTTATTTTACAGTCCACCTCAAACACATCTATTCAATTTATGCTGTGTTTAAAACTGAAAAGGCATTCATTGACAAGCGCTTGCTCTTTTAGAGATTAAAAATTCACCCCTACGTTAACTGAATCGGGATGAAAACTTGAGTGTTCCTGAAGCTCAGTTAGTAGAGAAATGGATTGACATTGCCAAGGTTACGGGTTTGACTCCCAGTGAACAGATATAATGATAAAATCCATAGCTTTAAGGCACTGTAAGTTGTTTAGGCTACAAGTGTCTGCCAAATAAATGTATACACATTAAACTGGAAGGTAAATGACCCAGCTGTTGAAATGCCGGTAACAACTCTTACTCTATCATAGTTGAAACATTACCCACAAACTCTCTTTTTATGTAACAAGACGTGTCCTCAATCTGTGTGCTTAAGAGACCTTTCCTGAAAACCGTGGGAGCTGGTTCAATCAGGGTCCTGGGGTGGAAACTGATTGAAACACTCATTTTAAGCCTCATTTACTTCTGCCTCACTTTCTGATCATGGCTGACTGCCCCACCCCTCATATCTTCAGAAAATAGGGAAGGAAAAAATGCGGGCAGAGATATATTCTGTAATAGTAAGATATGTGTAGGATAATACTATTTTTAATCGTTTTAGCCAGAAATTCAGCATGCTCACGTCACGTGAAGGCACCGGAGGGTCGACCCCTCGTCCTGCTCATCTGAACATAAGCAGAAATGCTTTAAGACACGCCACTCAGAGCACTCCTTCAAACAGAGAGGTGCCCACTAAACATTACTCCAGATGATGACATACTCTTTGCAAGAAACACGTACGTACGTGAATACAGACACATCTTGATGTGCAAGGCTTTCACAGGAGTTGTTGGTGTTTTGAAGTGTGTCTGGGCGAAATTATTAAACCTGTACATTTCTGGCTTGTTTTAAGTGCAAATAATGTTTAAGTTAATAAGTAAAAGAGAGATGCTTGTTTAGTCGCTTGTTTTGGTAAAGTGCAGATCACAAAGTGTAAACGCTGTACTTATAGGATGCTGGAAAAATATGCACTGCGTATGCATCCAGTGTGAAACGGGTCACATAGTTTGAAAATTGATGCCTTATTTATCAGCTATTTTATATAAAAAACAAGAATCGCAATTGTATAATGGCAACATGCTCCAGTTCCTAAGAGTTTCGTCCAGTTTACAATTTGAATTGTGGCAGATACTGTGTGTCTAAGAAATAATTTCAAGATACAGTGCGTTCTTTGTTGTCCCTGCTGTACAACTGTCATACCGAACCTTTAATGTTGTTGCAGCCACAGCATGTGACGTATGTGTATGTATGTGTGTGTGTGTGTGTGTGTGTGTTAATAGATTTCTGGGATTGGGATTGTTGTTTACACAGTTACCAATCTGGTAAACACAGATAAGAAAAATGAAATGGCGCCTTTGATCCTGATCATACATTTTATAATTTCATACTTGGAATACTAAGCATCCGTAGATACACACCAATGGACACATTAATTTAAACCATAAACTTTTTTCTTTTTCTTTTTTTGTTGCGTTGTTATGCAGTATGTGTAATCACAGCTCAGTCGCACAAGTCAAAGAGTCTGTGATGTAAAGGAAGGTTTTCAACATTCTGTGCAGGAATATGTTTAGTGCATTGGATGGGTGTTTTTTTCTTCTCTACATACTAAGAACGTAGAGTGTGCATGTGTTTGTGTGAATGAAGCGGTGAATTTGTTTAGAGGCACATTTTCCGTGAAGCTGTTAAATTTGCTCACATTAGGAAAACACCTTCAGCATTGCCTAACCAAATCTGAGAGCTGTGAAAAATATTTTTTATGCAAAAAAAAGAAGATAGAAAAATGCACCATAATCACTTTTCTTTGTATGTTGGACAAGCTGACAAAACACAGTCTTTGATGCAGAGCGGATAAACATTTCGATCAGTTTTAAAATGTCATTTCAACTCTACAACATTTTGACAATACAGCTATTTACGATATCTTGTGTGGTCTGGGGACAAAATAACATAAATTAATTATACATTATATCCAACTATTAGCTCCACTCAAGTTATTAAATTGGGTTTTCTCTGATAACTAATAAATTATAAAGATGAAATAAACCATAACAATTCTTGTTCACTGATGCAGTTAAAAGTTACTCAATAATAATATTAAGACAAATGCCAAATGTAGCTTTTCACTTGGGCTTAAAATACTAGTCTCTTAAAGATTTTCATAAAACAATATATTATTTGCAAACATTGACTGTTTCATTTAAAAAGGTTCTCTTGGAATCATATTACCTTGGAGACATTTATAATAGCCATTATAACTGCCTTTTTTGAGGCTATAATAAACACATGGATAGATCCATAATGCTTAATGACATGACAGTGATTTGTTTATGGGCAAATAAACACATTTGTTTGCTGGAGTCTGAATGATCAATAAAACAATCAAAGCAAAAAGGTTTTTATGTTAAATACGTTTTTTTCCTCATTTAGCATTAAAGTGGCAAAATTAGACACACAGAACTACTAAACTAACAAATGAGAAGCAAACGGTTTCTTTGATCTTGACTTTTGTATTATGTGCTAAACTGTGCCGATTTTTTAATTATGTAGGGGAATCTTTTACTTAATTCTGTTTGTTTATTATTTCCTTTGTTTGCTTTTAGAATATTTAAGTATGGTTATTAAACATTTAGCCACAAAAAAGCAGCATTAAAATATTTGTTTTGGGAGATGTGACCTAATGTCACGAAGAGAGTTTCATGCTTATTCTAGTTTTTAATTCTGTAATCTTAACATGTGTGTCTTGGCGTGTTGGAACCCATACACAGTGTCTCTGGCTTTCCCGGAAAACCTCATTAAGCTTTAATTAATCTACGTATCCTATTTCTAAAATAGAAGATTGATTTTTGCTTCGTGCATCAGACCATAAATAATTCTATTTCCTTTGTTTCTTTAGCGAGAGAAAGGCTCCTTATATGTGTATGTGTATTTTAAAAACCAAGATATTTTATTTCATTTAGAATTTGACATTGTGTGCCACCTGAACACAGCGGGCTCCTTCTCTACCAGTCCGTCTATGAACGGCTGTCAATGCTCAATTCCTGGAGGAACAGGCAGATCTCAGAGGTGGGATGGTGGGGGAAGGTTAACAGTCTTACTGTAATGGCTCAGTTTGAATTGAGCTTGAGAAGAACTTCCCCCATTTTACCGACATTCTGTAAATCTTCCCAGGATCCCATGTTCTCCTTTCACTGCCCTTATTAATTTCTTATGAGCTAAAGTTGGAATCGGACGTGTGTACAGTATGTGTGTGCGTGCTTCAGTATGTATGTGTAAAGCGTAAATGAAAAATCTTCCTGACGCATGTTAGACAAGCTCTTTTCATTTTTCCAGTTAGGTTGGGTTGATCCTTTCATAAATCATTCTGCAGAATTGCAGGTAGGCTGCGTTCCAAGAGGAAAATGTATCACATTCTTAAATTCCTGTGTCGATCCACTGACAAAGATTAAAATCCAATCAAAAACATACTGAAATTTGTCCATTATCTTGGCCAAAGACACACGAGTTCAGACAATCAGTTAGGGAGGCTGTTTGATTGATTTTTACTCTCCGTCTGGTATCTAAAGTTCACTCATTTTTGCCGCCACTGAGATTGCGCTTTTCTCTTTTATTAACGGTGAACCGTTCACCTCTTGTCGTACCAGCCTCCTCGATCGCGGACCTCACTGCCTCTATCGGCGCCAAATCCAACACTTCATCCTCGGGTGAACACCAAGCAATAACGGCAGGGGGAAATAACGGCGTAATCAAATCCAGCGCGCGGCGCGATCTGCCTCCTGTAACCCCGATGATTCCTTAATTTATTAGAATGGAGCTAAAGTGAACGCGAGCTGAGAGCTGGAGAAGCCTCGAGAGACGCGCTTGGCGCTATGGTGTTTTATTGCTTCGAGTTTCCTTCAGAAATGCCCCTCATCCTTTGGTACTTAAAGCGTAAAAGGCAACTATTTCAGAGAAAAACTGTTCCTTTTTTCTGCCTCTCCATGGTGCTGCTATTGTGGCCTGATTCAGAGAGTTTTGTGTGTCTCGAATCGAGGTATGAGATCTGTGCGCTGCATGGAAGGGATGAAAAAGAAAGTGAGGGAGATGGTGAAGTTCCAGATCTTTTCAGAGGTGCCCTCTGCACACACATGCCCACACATTTGCACGCTTATGGGATAAGAAACGTAATACATTACAGGACTCTGGGTATTGCGTTTAGGATATTGAGTTGTGCTTATGGGCAGCAGATTGCACCAAGTACAAAAACAGTCGATTGTCTCAGCATTCTCTGCAGTCTTCTATATACACACACACCAAAAGACTTCCTGGGGTCTTTTTTGGGATTTTTTTGGGAATTCTTTGTCAATTTTAACAATAAAGAAGTGACAGTTTTATCAAAATCACATTAAGCTGCCCTGAATACCTATACATGTGCATCATCTGTGAATCTTCTGCAGGCTTTAGTGTTTTGTGTCGGCTGCTGGGCTTTGGTCGGGTGTAAAAACAGAATACCCCACTTCATACATCATATAGACCCGAGGGGGAGAGTTATTGAGTGGGTGTAATGACCAAACTCTGGATAATATCACCGCTAATTAGGTTTACTGTTAGTCTTGGGCCCAGAGCACCACACGGGTCAGGGTCAGACCGTTCCGGAGAGAGAGTGAAAGAGAGGAAGAGAGACTAGAAGGAGACTTGAATAATGAATTATTTAGCTGAGTCTGAGTATCTTTAGGAGCTCTGGTGTACTCACTGTGCAGTGGTGTACGGAGCAAAATCGCAGCAATAAGCGTGTGGAGAGCTTCTGGTCCAAGCTGGTCTCAGCCTTGCCATGCTCACCAATCCCTCAGGTTTGTTAATTCATTGTCTGATACATAATACATGCAAAAGCACTTTCTTGATATAGTAAACTCTAATCTGATTGGCTGGCTGGAATAAAGGGGCACATTTTTACCAGGCTACCAACGTTTACATATACAGCTTGGTTGATACTGTACATTAAAGGGGACGTGCAACGGTATTTCAGGCATTCTGACTTCTTGACATTGTTAAACGTGTTGTCTTCTTATGCTTGACTTGACCAAAAAATGAGTTGGACGTTTTACGTTGTATTACTCAATACACTCCCCCAAGGTTCGTATAGATTTCAGAAAGTTTTTTAAGAACGTGAAAAACCGTTACCTAACAACTTTTCTTAGTTCCTTATTTGGACAATCTCCCCAAAAAGCACGCCCAGGCGAAATAAATAGACCACCCATGCGTCAACTGATGAGCGATAGGAAGACCTGCTTACCGTCAAGATTGGCTACGCTGTGGACCTGCATCTCTACTATTGCGATAGTGAGAAAAGTTGAGGTGTGTTCGCAAAATGTTAGTGTTTCCATTAATATTAACAGACTTTGCAGATCTGAGCTACATTGCTAAAAGTTATTCTAAAATCAGTAGATGTACATGTTAGATTTTGGTGAAAATATAGTGATATTAAAAAGTTTTTTATGAAGTTGAATATTTTAGATAGACAGAAATTCTGATTACAGACTCTACACACAACTTTCACTCTTGTGTATTTACAGAATAAAACACATCCATTTTTAGATATGTAGTATTTTTACATGGTGGTCTAAAACTATGACAAATCTCAACCGTAGCTCCTGTCATTTAACTACAAAGAATAAACTACAAAAAGGAGATGTCCAATCTGACCTTTGTCAAGGTCACAGAAAAACAGTTCTGTTATGTTAACCCATCTATTAAGCAATTCAACCACACCACACAGGACGTGAGATGTATCCCAATGACTGTCACATGATTTTATTTTGTCACAAAGCACAGATGGTATGATGATAGCTTTTGTTTATTGACTATATAAAAGCAGGTACCCAGGTCTGCTAATGTGGATTTAATCCAGAGCAAACACTAGTGCATAAACCGTTTCATACATTATTGTCGACTGAGGTGGAATATTACCCACTTTCAGCATCAAGAGAAACTGCATTTCGCTCAGATTGTTTTCAATTAAGTGTTTTAGAAGTTGCAGCTATATAAGCAGTTAAATGAGTGCATTTAATATAGACTGAAAAAGAGTTTAAAAGTTCGGTTCACACAGAAATGTTTTTTTATATGGACGCTTAAAACTTTTACCTTATGTACTATATTAATTTATTCGTAAGCTAGTGTTCTCTGTCTATTTCACAAAGCAAGTTGCTTTCTGCAACCAGATGGTGTAGTCACAGTATTTACCAGGAGGGGTCCCTTGGTTTGACATGGCTAAATCAATGTGAAACACATTGTACATATATATCTTCTCTATATGGCAAATTCCTAATGCAAACAAAAATATATATTTTATTAATATTCAAAGGAGATGGGTCCAAGAAGTAACAACAACTTTTCCTGCCCTTTGTTTTCTATTTTTCCATTTCTCTTTAGCAAACAAACTCGCCGACCAGAGGTCTGAGACAAACCCTTCCACCTTTGTTGTTTACCTGCCCATTTTCATTCAGCTGAGGGTCTTTTTGTGTGGTTTTGTTTTTAGGTCTGTATGTGGGTCACAGGTATGGAGGCTCTCCGTCCTACCCCTGTTTACATCACATTAGATCACTGCATTCACTCCCTTCCCGTCAGTCTGAACGTGATGGACATTACAGAGATGCAACTCTGTTTAAAAATTGAGGAAATGGTCACCGATTCTCTGTGTGATGGACAAAACATACATCTGTTTGAATATGACTTAATTTTTGTGTTGGCACTGTATCTTATTGTATGTCATGCTGGCTATCTATTGATGCTTAAAGACATAAATGAAAAGGTGAAACTGATTATATTATTGAATCTTTATTTATTGCTTGTCAATGTATATGCAAATAGCAGCACTATAACTGTACATAAAGTATTCATGCATAAAGAAAAAAAGATTTTCCACAAATGTCAGGTAATCTGAAATGATGGTGGTCATTTAGCATTAATGACTCCGTGTTTTATAATTGACCCTGCACATATTTTATTGTTGTTTAAATAATGAACCTGAAAGTTGTCTCTATGGTACCTTTATTAAGATATTGATATCTACATAAGTACTTTTATCACATTATTGATTCAGGTACAATTGATGTTCCTTGTCGACTCCTTTGAAGTAAGACAATTGTGTTAAACTGATTTCCCATCTGACCTAGGACATTTCGTTTTCACCACTCATTATACACAGTATAAGGGCTGTGACACAGCTTTAAGCTGTTAGGTGCTAAAACTGAAAAACTTTTTTCTAACCATTTACTACTGCAACAGAACATTTTGCAAATTGTTCGGTTTCTATATTTGCTCATGTTCCTGTCCAGCTCAAAAGGCCATGGGTTCGATTCTCATGGGGCATATTAATTAAAAATGTTAACCTTGAAACCTCTGTACTGTAAGTCACTTTGAATAAAAACATCCGTCAAATGCATAAACGTAATGTAAATGCTGAGCGTGAAATTTTAATTGGTTCCAATTCTTACCTCGCAAAAATATCTTTTATCGCGAGATAAATATCTTCTGAATGACTGTGATTGTGTCATGTCACACAGCAGTTTTAGTACAGGGTGCTGTTTATAAAACATGATAAATGTCAGGCAGATATTAGTTACACACTTGATCTGTTTCTTTGCCTTTTCCTTTATTAACGATTTTTTAAAATAAAACAATCTCTCTCACGCCCAGAAATAAAATGCACAGATAACTCAATTTAATTAGCACTGTCATGCCGCACCATCCGTCACAGACATCTCTTAACGGGGGTCTAATTTTAAACTTTATCGCCACAGAAACCAGTTGGAGTGATGAATATGCGGGTAAAATAATTTTATGTTTCGTCTCTATTACTTTTGTCCCTGTTGAAAGTGAAACATGTATTAATCTGGCAATTATGATTTCATTAAAATCTATAAATGGCCAAGCATTACCAGGAGAAAAATGAGCTCATTCCTTTCAAGCCTACAGCTTAAGGAACATCAGGACACGCCCCTTCTGTTGCACAGACTCATCATGTGATTTTACAGAAGCGCAATCCTGCACTCCACATACAGTACAATGAAGATGTCTGTAAACCAAAGGCGTAAATACATACTTTACAAACCAAAAGCTGGGTCAGTATTTTAACATCTTTAATATGGGTACATGTACAGTTATTAATAGGATGTGGTACATAATGCATAGCAAATGAAATATTTTGATTTGTGCATTGGGCATATGCAGATGCTTTTATCCTTAACAGATTACAGTGCTTTCAAGTCATACATTTCATCAGCAGGTGCATTCTCTGGGTGTCAAACCCAAGGCCTTTGGAGGAATTTTACTGAAATTCATTGGAGGACATGTCTTGTGACTTAAGGTACTTCTACAGGTACCATTCCTTTTTGTTCTGTTATTTTTATACCATTGGCCCCAATGGAACGTTTAAGGAAAATAATGTAATTTTGTCTGGAGAAGAATGCAGAATCCTAAATATATCCTCATTTGTATAATGTCTTTTCATTATCAAGTTAATATTGGGGCAAATTTTTCTCAAACTTTTGGACCCCACTTTGTTTTTATCATGCATGTATAATTGGTGTAATATAAATAATATTAGCTGTATGTTTAAGACTTGACACGCACACACACCTGCCCCTAGACGTTATCAGTTTACTTCATCATATTGAACCAAATCCATCTTGGCGCCACTTACTTCTCGGAAATCACCAATACATCAGCAAAAAAGAGCCGTGTGCACACAGGCAAACAGACACACACACGATATGCACACAAACACACAAATAGAAAGAGTTCTTGTACGCCGAAAGCAGCGCATACACCCACTCACACACACACTGGAGACATCTATCTGCCACCACAGACCTCAAAACAAACCTCGGGATTAATATTTAACAACGCTATCCCTCTTCCCTGACCACTACATACCAGAAATACACACACACACCCACACACCCACACACTTCAGCAGCATATATGTGTGCATATAAATAAAGTGACATATTGTCATGTACGTAACGCAGTGCGTAAAGCATCAAAGTCATCAAAAAGTGATATTCCAAAAAAAGACATTAACACTTTTGTGACGCTATGAAGGCTGTGTTGTAAATATATGTCAGAAAACCGGATCAGGCGCCCAAACTCCAACATCCAGACACACTGACAGATTGTCTGTCCAATAATCTTCAGTTTAAGGATGTAACTATCACCATGTCTCAGATAATTGGCTTCTGTGCGACATTTAAATGTGTTAGTGTGTAAGTGCGTTGCTTGTGTGTGTGTAAATAGGCTGACGAGGCTCAGGCAGTGTGTTTCGCACCTTCAGTAGCTCTGTCAGATCCATCTGTTCAAAGAACAGCATATCATGCTCTTGACATTTACCGCACGCACACACACATAAACACTGGTTTGTAATATCGTCTTTCTTGACCAATTCGGTCTCTAGACCATAAGCCTGTATCTGGTCTCACATCCTGTCAGCATGAGTTCCGTGATATGGCCTGGACATCGTCTAATTGCATCGCTGTTCGGAAACGTTGTGTTTTATTTTTCTATATTTGGTAAAAGAAGTTAAATGCGACGTAATGTTTTAAAAAGTGTCTGTGGTTTCAAATGATGTTTTTGCTGGGCTGTAAATAAGTTAAAATAAGTCTTTGCAATAAAAACAAGAGAAAACAAGTAAACTTGAACAAAATTAAAGGAATATTTATTCCAAAATAAAAGTTTGGTTGTTGGCTTGCCATTCAATCATATGATGGCGTTAATCCCATCTATCATCCATCTAAACATGGAGGTAGCTGACAAATAAACCACACATGTATGGTGGGACGTAGCAGGAGAACAAAACAACAACAATAAAGATAAATAATAATAATACAAAATAATGTATTTTTAACAGTTTGTTTGGGTATGGTTATTTGTTATATACCCATAGTTATTAATAACTTACATAATTTTTTTATTAGCTTTACTAGATAGTACAGCAAATACAAGACTGAAAATGATATGAAGTGAAAGAGAATGAGTCACAAGCCAGCTCTCAAACTTGGTTTTCCCAAAGTGCTTTTGCACAATATGCCGATGCAGAGCCCACTTGTCTATCAGCACAGACATTAAACTTCTTTAATCCAAGAGAAAATACAGCATTTTGCATAATGCGAGAGCTCCTTCTAAAGTTCACCAGCTGCATCAGATAACCCGCAATCTTGCGATTTTTTTTTTTTTTTAATACTTGTGGAGAATTTGATTGCGGTTACCATCACATCTGAATTCTAATATGTTTGGAAGGCAGGGGCGTAACTCATGTCGTTGGTATGTTTATTCATTCGGTTACTCGTCTGCAATGCTCAGTGAGATTACAATATGGTTGCATCTGGTAAAACCGCGGTGTCTTTTGGGTGGAAGTGCGAAGATCGCTGAGACTTTCCAATTCTTCTCATCCGCGGGATCTTTCTCCAAGCTTGTTTTTTCACTTCAGATTGCAATGCTCCTCAAATCTATCAGACACATTTCAATCACAACATTCTTCATCCAGCCATGTTTCTTCAGGGTTAGTAGTGGACTGTGTCTGATTTTGGCTTTGTGATGGAAATCCTCATTGCTGTGCCCTCTGGATCAAAAGGAATTACAGTTGAGTCACAAGCAGCCTGTGAACATGCACCGAGACGAAAGAACCATAATACTGTAATGAATCATAATCTTTCTTTAAGCAATGCATCAGCAGTTAATCAAATGCTTAAATGTCACACGAACATTACACTCTCGGTAGGCGTGGCGCGATGACTTATATACTGTATATTGAGGTAATGTAGGAAAACGTTGCTAAAATGATATATAAAGTGGTGTTTGGAACAGCATCTATCATTGGCGAGTTACACTCTGTACACTACATTTATTTTGATGATTCAAACACAAAATATGTTACTGTAGGGGCTTTATTTGAAAGATGAACTGCTTTCAAAAATCTATTGTGAATGTTGATGTTTTCAATGGGTAATATGCCATGCCACTGGTTTTACAATATTCATAATTCCATGGTACATGTCCAAGAACATGGTAATAGTATGGTACAATTAAATTGTTTCAATTGGCAGACGCTTTTATCCAAAGCGATTTACATTTCATTGTACTATACATTTGTTTCTGACTTCTCTCACTTCTAAACTTTTGTTACACATTAGAAGCGATGGATAGGTTCAAAAAGCTGCCGGAGATAGGCTGTGGCTGGTGTGAATGTGACAGACCCGGACTCTGTTTTTTATGGATTACTGCCTTTGGATTTAATTGTTGACAATTTGACTCAATCCTGGTTTGTTCTGTCCCGAGTTGTCATAGCAACAGGTCCATAAGCTCGAACCTGCTCGGGAGCAGGTTGATTTAACTTTAACAGGATTAGATGGCGGCTTTATAAGCAGAGGTGGTTCTGAAATCCTGTCTCAGCCACATCTCCATTTTTATGAGAGCCGTTGGAGATGTGTATTAAATGGATAGTTCAGCCAAATATGAAAATTCTCTCTTGATTTACTGTTCCCTGTACCATCCCAGATGTATATGACTTCCATTCATCAGTTGGAAATGTTGTGTTTCATTCTTGTTTGAATGTTGACATGATGGACCTCCCAGAAGTACATCCATCCATCATTAAAATAACCCAAATGACTCCAGTGGGTTAATATAGTTAAGCATTCTGAAGAGAAAACGATTCATATTTTGAGTTTATTTAGTAATTTATATGATATTCGTGACAACATAGAGAAGCTCGTTGGTTCTTGTTTGTCTTGTGACTAGTTGTCATATATGTGTTTCACCACAAGACACTCAAGAACCAATGAATCGTTTGGGTGACCTTTTCCTTTAAGAACACACACAGTCTGCATTGGCCTCAGGGTATCTACAGGGTGGAAAGTAATCTTAAAACAAGTAATCTTGTCTGTTGTGCAATTAGAAAAGTCTCCCTGTCCCTTTGTGATTCTCAGAACTCAATAGCCATTACTTAACAATTACATTATGTGTGAAGTGTGAAACGGTGGTTAAAAGGTATATACAGTATGTATTTAAAAGTAAAAAAAGTCTAGCTTTTCCTTGGTTTTTTTTCATAACCTTTATAAATTGCATAAATGAAAGAGCCGTGCTCATTCTTTCAATAGCTCTCACAAAATATTAAAGGCTTTGAGGAAGACTTTGATTTATATTCATTCATTTGCAGTTATGCCTTAGGCGGGAACTTTAATACATGTGTGTGATATATACCCCATTCACACTAGGAATGCACCGATATGTAAATTTTCCAATAACGATAACCGATGATTCTTTAACATTGGAAGCCGATAATCGATATATTGGCGGAGATACAGTATCTAAACATTAATGTAAAATTCCCTAAACTGAAACAAAAGGTAAAAAGTGGATAACGGCTTTTATATGAAAACATTCAATGCAGAAAACAAGGTAACCGTTAGTTCGCTTTTTTCCCCTGAAATTATGTTCCAAGTTTACTTTACACTAGTAGATTATTTAATCTTCAAACTTTTCAGGTATATTTTTATTCAACAAACTAGTTATAGAAGTTCTTCCCGAGCAACCCAGAAAAATGTTCTCAATAGCCACAAGTCTTAACAGGTCTCAAGACCGGTCTGATTCAACCAACATGCTTTTGTTTCTATAATTTACACATTCATAAATACTGTATCTACATACTGTACCTAAATCAACAATGTTTTGCTAATAGCAGTAAGTAAATGATCATGAGACACTATTAACAGACTATTCCAAACTTTCACCTGAACATTAATGTGCTTGTTTTTCTCAACAAAAACATGGATTGTATAGCATTGTGCGCAATATGCTTTATTAACAGGGTTTTCATTAGATCAGCGTGAACTTATTCCAAAATGGTTACAAAATCTAATTTCTAAAAACCTTTTCTCAAACTGTGTTTTAAAAATTACTGAAAATTACTTAAAATCATATTACTGAAAAATTATTATATCGTGCCATTTGTATTGCTATGTTGCAAAAATACTGGCTAATTTTACTATTAGCATTCCGTTATATGTTCTCATTGAGGCTGTGTAAATTTGCACCAAACAAGCCTGTACATTTTGCCTTTATTTGTTTTCATATGACGTTTTATATGAATCTTATATTTAGCTTAATCTCGTTGGGCTACAGTATAGCCTTCCTTGCGTTCTTGTGCCTCATTCCTCTACGTTGTTCTGCATTTACCAATAAAAATATAAATAAAAAAGTTTGTTTTAAAATGTATGTCTTTGTCATTTGCGAAAGGCATATCCAGAATAATAAACAAAAAAAGACAGATTGTTTAGGCCTATTTGGCACTAAATAAAGGAGGGCAGTAATAATAACAAATTGCGCTATAAATTGCGGCACCTAAAAATACAGCAAGGAAATATCTTTCACCGTGATAAACCCTATTTTCACTACAAAACTAATGCACATAACATTACATTGCAGTACATTACGTCACGTTTCTTTACGGGATGCACAGATTCCCTGGCAGCGTGAATGAACAAAATCTAACTACACCAGGACAAATTCCTGGACACATTTTCCTGTCTTTTCCAGGATCTCTGTGTGAAAAAAGGGCTATACACTATTATAGGGCTGTATGATAACAAAGAAAATGTTATATGTGAATACTTTGCTGAATAAAACAATAGCGCCGTTCTCCTTCTGAAACCTTGCGTCTTTATTTTAGCCATAAATCATTATTATTAGTCACCCTTTGTGTTAATCACTGAGTTTTGCAACTATCTAACCAATAAAAAGTATTAAAGTATTAAGTTTGACAACTTTGACAGCACAGTATTCAGTATTTTTGCCATTTCCTGACAAAATGTGAATTTGGACATCCAAGATTTCGGACAGCGACAATATGTGATGGAAAATTGTTGTTTTATATTTAAAAACGGAAAATATACAAACTAACATACATGTTCCATTCTTCCTGTGATCAATGATCATCTTTCATACATCTTGCTAATGCCACACACATCAGTCTCTCTGCTAAATGCCTTATCCTAGAACTTACAAACATACTTGTCAGTATGCAAAACCTGTCAAATATGGACCAATCCAGGCATGGGATGAGAACAATCCAGATTAGTTTTATTTATAAGTGTAGCCTTATACATAATATATTTGAATCATTTTGATATATTGTGTAGCCCAGCTTTATTCTATTAGATATCACTGTACGATTTTAAAAGGCTCATCAGTTAACAATGGTTGCATTACTAATTATGCACATAATTATTCATATGCCATCATAAATAAACACAATATGTGCAATTATCACAGATTTAAACGTAATCCAGCTATTCTTATCAAATCCTCATATGCGTTTGGAGAGCGAAATAAGCCGGAAAGAAATCTCCACGATTAGAAGATCTGGAAAACCATCTCTGCAGTATTAAGTACCGTACAAAGAACAGGGCCGAGGACTCGAGGAGGCGGAGTAATGACAGAAACACAGAGCAATTTTACAGAAGCTGTTGTGTTTAGAGCAGTCTGTCAGATCTGGCACATTCAAACTATCCAAGTCGTCTTTCTTTGAACCGCTTTCTGTTCGTACAACTTTATCGATGCTGAACTAAATGCAAATAGCTCTCTCCCTCTGTCTCTGACTCAAGATAACAAACAAACAAAGCAGTACGTTGAAGAACAAAGCTGAGGCATTGTCTCAAAGGACGGGGCAGAATACAACATTTATAAGCATTCTGGGATGTACGCCCCATCCTCTCAACAGTCGATGGGCTTTTAGCTGGGATCCGTATGACCGTGCTGATGGGCTACGCTTGCACGCATACGCCCCCGAACGCAAAGTGTTTCAAAAAGAAACGTTCTTGGTTTAACCTTCAAATGCGCACATTGTTTCCCCGAAACACACACATGCTCGTAAGACAAAAAAAAAGCTCAAATTCTTGGTGTGTGTACGTACGCGTTTGAAGCAGACTGAGATCTGACAGAATGTTTCCTGTATCTGATGTACCCTCTGTGCGTATATTGATTCGGTGCTGTGGTATATTCCTTCAACCCTCCGAGCTAACTTACCCTTTGATCCTGTCAGACAACGCTACACAAGATTTTGTTGCATCACTTCTGTTTTACAAAGTTTTTTAGCTGCATTTGAAGTCGTTCTCCTTAAAGGTCTGCTTCCATTTTGTATATCACTCAGATTAAACTGTCAGAGAAGAAATCTGTGTGCCTGTTAGCTAGCCGGCTCCAAATATTTCTCTGATGGTAGATGTTATAAAGAGACTGTTGCTATGTGATGTAAACTCTAGCAGGCAATGCTCAGCCGGACCGTGTGCCTCTTTCCCTGCCTGTCACTGGAATACTTTACTTTCGTAATTCTGCAAGACAATTCCATTATTTTGAATGAATTATGAATTTGCGACTGTTTACAATAAATCCCTCTTGTGAGATTTGGGATGACAGAGAAAGATAGGAGGAGTTAGGAAGAGTTTACCCTGGAGATGTTCTCTTGGTTGAAAGGGCCTCCCACATGCTGTAGACAGCCAGTCTGTCTGTTTGATTCATTTCCTGCATGCGTGCGTGTGTGTGTGTGGGGGGGGGTGTCAGTGTGTGTTTGAGAGAGAGAGTGAAACAAATGAAAAGAGAGAGAGAATGAGGGGGAATGGAGAACACGTACTCATAAACAGCAAATGGGTGTAGTGCCCTCTTGTGGAGTGACGGATCTCTTAGATCAGTGTCATCCCAAATTACCTGTACCTGTTAACAAACCCTGGCTTCACCTGCCAGTCTAAATGTAAGCCAGAGTATCAGGCAGTGATCGCCCTGTCAGCTAGAAGGGGGATAGGGGGTATTTATACTTCATGTGCAAGTCAAAATCGGTTACACTTTATTTTACATGTCCTGTATAGAGTGTGATTATATATTAAGTACTAAGTAATAATAATTAACTTGTTACAAGTAATACATTAACTTAATATAGGGTTATGATTAGGGTGTGGCTTGGGGTTATGTGTATGTAATTAGGCATCATTAGTAGTAAATACTATAGTAAATATATAAAACGCATTTAAAACATTGTAAACTTTTATTGGAAAATGAAACACCTTAACTCTTTCTTACTCTGTAACTCTGATGCATCTGTGTATTGTGCATGCTATTTTTTTGTGAGAGACACCGATGTCCTTATATTCAAATGTTGTGGAATTGAAAGAAAATATTGATTGTAATTATTCTTAATTTCTTAGCAAGTTATTCAGTGAACTGCCATTTGAGTGTGTTATGTTGATTTTCTTTAGTTCTGGAATCAAAAAAGCTATCAGGTTAATTTTATTGCTTAAATATACTAATTTAGATGTTGATCAGAGACTTAATGTTATATTTGGCCGCCACAAATTCATTGACATTTGAAATTCAAGGTTTTATGGGCAAAGTTGTTTTATTGTCTTTTACAACAACCAGAGCATATTTAAATGGGTGAAAATGCTGGTATAGTAAAAAATCACATTCTAGTTTCTAAACTTGAAATCAAATTTTAATAAAACAATACATTGTATTAATATTATATTATTACACATTTGCAGAATTTGACTTATGTATTTTTATTTATTTGTTGGTAACTGAAGACTTAGAAAATCGAACATAAAAATCCAACAGCGAAATGTCATTGTTTGGCATTAGACTTCATTTTCTTGGAAATGATAAACATAAACTGATCTGTCCAACAGGACCGTGATGTACGGTAGTTAATCCAATGGCATAAAGTGTAATCAGGCCATCAAAGTCATGGGTTTAAATAAATGTTCATATGTGATTTATACAGTATCATGTTGAAACATATTTTACAGTAACCAATGTGGGGTGGGAATGAATGTCGTAAGGAGTCACCAGGAAGAAAAATAGCATATTATTACCTTTGCCTTCTCGTTCACAGTTATTAATACTTTTTTTCTCCTCTCATATCTTTCTGTTCACACTGAGATGAGGGTAGAGAAGGGTGTCAAGGTTATGCTAAAACAGTTCATCAGCAAACTTGTTTCCCTGTCCTTCAAACACGTTTTCCCTCCTGAAGTGTGTATATGTGAAAGAGAACAGTCTTGCCCCCTAGCCCACCGTCTGGTGTGTCTGCGGACAACCCAATTGTCCTGCCGTCAGAAGAAAACCATTTGAAGTGTGCTTATTCATGTGGATTTTCATTGGTCCATTGGTCAAGATCTTGATATTTTCAACATCAAAGCAAAAAAGTGTATTCTGTATATCTGTTGACTTTACTAGTCTCACAACATTAAGTTCACAAAATCTATGATTTAGTTTAGCACTAGAGAGTTTATTTTATCTTTCACTCTGGGTAAATCTCACTCTTATAGGAAGGTTCTCACAGTCGATGTCTTATGATAGATGCATCCACATTTATTAAGAAATTGTCAGACAGCACAGTCTACAGTTTTTTATTATATGGCAGTTTATGTTTCAGACACAAAAATGGCACACGCAGGCAACAAAAGACATTTTAAATAAATTAACGAAACAATGGCGTTACCTATTGACTTGCATTGTTTCTGTGTTCATACAATAGAAGTGAATGCGTACCGCCATTGTTTGGTTACCAACGTTCTTAAAAACATCTTCTTTTGTGTTCTGCAGAAGAAAGAAAGTCTTACAGGTCTGACAAGAGGGTGAGTAGCCTAAATGATGACAGAAGTTTCCTTTTAGGGTGAACTACCCCTTCAACAGCATGGTAATATTATTAACGCTATACAGAACAGGAGAATACAAACAGACAAATAAAAGTGTATTAGTCTGTTTGTATCAAATGTAATTTATTATTTCTAGTGATTCAAGTAGGTCAAACAAACAGGAGGCTCACAAGCACTCACATCTTATCTTGATTGAATGAGCTCCCATTGGCCTCCGCCTCTGACTCTTGGCCGGTTGGATTAACATAATCCATAATCTAGTGCTTGAATTGAGATGGGCTGTGGCTCTGTGTCCATTTGAGGGGTACCATATAAGGTATTCGTCTCTGAGCATAGGGGCACTCTGATGATTAAAGCCCTGGATCTGACATGAATCTATGCGTCTGAATCAGTGCGTGGTCCTCCGGACGCTGGGCTTTGTGTTCAGCTGTCCCCTGCTTCTCTCAGGCGACTCTGTAACAACAAAGCAGATCAGATTGTGGTAAAGGATAGACGACGCATTAACAATATTACTAGAACATTAAGGGAGATAGAGGCAGGAGGCACTTTGCGACATTGCATACATGAGCAGTTTGAGCTTTTCTTATTTCGGCTGTGAGCTTATAAGCTCATCTTTATCACCGTGAGTGTCCGTGCAGACAGGCAGGAGCAAATGTTTCTTGAACAGTCTGGGTTATGACACACTGGCAAATAGTTCATTAGCTTAACCGTAGGCAATTTACCAACGTGATGTATTAAAATAGACATCCAGGGGCGTAGGTTTGGTTTTAACAATGGTACAACTCTTTGAAATCAGCTCAAATGCACAGATGAACTACTTTTTCTGCCCTGAATTGACACATCGAAGCAATGCTGATAAAAATATTCAGCTGTTATTAAGAGACCATTCCAAGTTTTTATTTATGATCAGCATTTCTGAAGGCCATTCCAGTTCAGTGTCTGTTAAATTTTGACAATTCCAAACCTCAGGAGTGACAAAGTCATCTACAGCAATGTGAAAAATCAAGGTTATCATATAAAAACTACTTTTGAACTTTTGCTTAAGTACATGTACAAATGTTACTGTTGTATTGCTTAAAAGTGAATATGAACTTGCAGTTTTCGAGGTCTGAGAATATTTTGACACATTTCTGTATGTTACATGTTTTGCAAATAAATGCAAATAGAAACATTATTTTTATTTGTAAGAAATATGGTTAGTAGTTCACAGAATGAAACAAAAATGATCACGTTACATAAACACCTACTGAAAATTATTTTGAAATGGTCTCTTAATATTTTATTTAATATTACACTCTCAAAAAAGTGATTTTTAGGATATAATACAGTACAATAGTTCACGCAACTTATTCTAACGTAATGCAGTGAAAACAGCAAACGATATATAACATCCCTTCTAACTCTCCCTGAAAGCGCAAAAGAAAACAAAATCCTTCCATTTTAAAATGAAAACATGATATCGAAACACGCAGTGCTTGTATTACATTCTGTGGCAATTTTGTTACTGGAAATATTGGTAGAGATTACTCTGTAGCCCCAGTTTCATATCACCAGTGTTCCTCCAAAACAAATACACATAACCAGTGCAATTTCTTTCTCAGTAGTCATTTTGTAATCTCCATGGTGACCCAACGGCAGAAGGAGAATATCATTGTTACATCAATAGTCCTGGATACCCAAGCCGCATAAACAAAAAACAATGCTCACGAATATTATAGCCTGCCCGGCGAGATTATATCTACCATTACCGAAATGAAATCTAGAATCTAATCATCTGTGGCTTTTTTAAAACCGAGCTCCATCAATATGAAGTTTCGGTGCAACAAGGACATCTGAAATTGATTTTTATTTATTTATTTATTTAAATAACGCAGGACAATTGTACTTTAAGTGATTACATTTACAGTTAAATGGCAGATTTCTCATTGGGGTTGACTGCTTTGGCACGATTTTTTTTTATTTTCCGCAGATGGGTCAAATGTTGCAATAAAAATTTGAGAAAGATTATGCAGACGTCCACTTGAATGCTGGCATTTGGCAATCCCACCATTTGGCTGCCACATACAAATGAGACATTCAGTCTAAAGACAATGACTTATTATCCACAGTAATGCTGCCGTAAACCCTGCTAGAATATTATCAAGGTAATCCCCAATTATAGGCCTACATGCTGTTTAACATTCAGGCCGCGATGACACGCAGCCATGTGCAGTTGTGTAGAGGTGATCTAATTAGCTGAAGTCCAGATGCTGGAGGGCTAATCCTGAGTTATACCGGGCAGAAACACACCAACACACATACACAGACACTAATTGAGGTTGGATAGAGCGAGAAAGAGTCATGTGTTGGAAACATCTGACCGTTATTGGTCACGCTGACCTTGCCGGTGACTTTTTCCTGGTTGTTTAATGCCTCCAAACCTCTGGTTTATTAGCAAAGGGAAACAGCCGTCTTTTTTCGCCCCCCAAAGTGATGACTGTATTCTACAGGGGACACGATAGATAGCACCGATGTGCCCACGTGCTATTTGTCAGGTGTTGATGCAGTTCTGGCCCAGAGATCTATAGCACCTGCTAGCAGAGGCTATGGTTCAATAACTCCCGTCCGATAACAGCAAAAGACCAACGTTTGACATTTGAAGAATAAGCTCAATAGTCCAGGCAGCAAACACGGATAGAGCTTCTATTGATCTCTGTACGCTGGAGTGAAGAAAGTCTTCCTGGGTTTCCTCCACTAGAACTGGGCCCGATAATAACAAACTCTCCGTTCGCTTGTGTTTTAAATGGTCCACTCGTAGGCTACCGTTCTTCCACCGTGCATAATATATGCAATAAAAACCTAATCGGTTTGAGTAAATGAGGTTAACACTGGGTACCGTGGGATTTCGGGTTCATTATGTTGTCACTAGGTGCATTATCTCAAGAGCAAGACTGTGTTTCTCACTCTGTAAAACCGTAGCCTGTCATATCCGTTTCTACTCAGCCACTCGTTCGTTCATCTCTAACGGTTCTTTACTGTTTCCAAACCAGGAGAGAGGAAATAGTCACACAGATGAAGATCAGCAGAAAAGAGCTTAACCTTTGAAGAACACAGGTGACCTGAGGGAGAAATTTTTTAAAGTAGGGTTTCCTCTGCCTCGAGGGAAGCAAAGAGGGGAAATCAATCGCACACACTTGTGTGCTCGCAAGCCTTCAGAGCAAACACAAGCTTACATACAGACACACTGAAGCACACAGGTTGCGGTCTTCAGTCCTTCTGTGTAAATACATAAATTCTGTATTCCTCTATCTTACCCCCCTAAGAGAAGATTTAATAAAAGAATAAGCAAGTAGGAACATGCGATGGAAAGTGTGAAGGAAAAAAAAACAGATCAACGTTGAATAATACACAAATCTGAATCACAGTTCTAGTCACGATGTGGTTCTCAGTGCCTTCAGTCTGTTAAGTAACTGAAAAGTAGTGTGAGATAGTGTCTGAATTCACACACTTGCTCACTCATTCCCTATTCCCTATATAGTGAATGCTAAATAGACCACTAAATGGGGAAGAAGTTAATAAAATTGAGTGAATGATTTCGGACACTGACGTAATATATCTGAAATACAGTCGCGGACATTCGTCATAACACTTATATTACATATGAGCATTTTTTTAATATATTTTAAACAAAACACTGTCCATAACATTCCTTTAATCCCTTTATTTTCAGAAAGTAGAAAATAACTGTAAACAAGAATCAAATACTGGTATATAAACGTACATTGGACATTCATTCGTGGGATTAACGGTCACTCTCCTCCAGCTGATTTTTTATAAATCGGTAGATTATTGTTTTATAATGGTAAATAGTGAGGATACCCAAAATCAGATTGCATTGTGGGTAACAAGTAGTGAACGAATGTAGGGCATGAGTTCGAATTCGTACAGCACTACAAAGTGGCAGACAGCCGATATATAGGAGCTAGGGGACGAATTCAGACACAGCTCTGGTCGTGATCTGGCTCTGATCTGATTGGCTGACTTTCCATGACTTTGGGTCATTAAAGGACACACAGCATTTTTTTTAAGTCTGTCTGAAGAGATATGTTTACAAACACTGGGGAGTAAATAAGCAAATATTTGATAGTTCGTTAGGTTAGTGTCATCAAATCTTGATCAAAAGATAATCAGAGTTTTGCTTAAGGACTTAAATTAAAGTGTTCATTTATTCAAGTAAATTCAATATCCTTTAGCTTGCGGATCTGCTTTTATCTGAGAAATAGTCTCTGGTTATTACTTACAGATGAGCATAAATCCTGATCATTTACTTTTAATTTACATTTACTGATCATTAACAATTTAGTTAATGTCCGATAACCGCAGAGCGATTGTGGGGGCCATGATTAAATTTATCTTGGTGGACAGTATCTTTGTGTCTGGATGTTGGAGTGTAATTGCTTGTTTGCAGTAAACCATGCCTGATAACAGACGCTTCTTTGGATGGACACACACCTAAGTTAGTTTCTGCTCTGCGTTTTATTTACATTCATTGGAATTCATATTAATATTCTATTGTATATTACTCAATTAAATTACATCAAAGCTAGAAGGGCCACATAACGTTTGTTTATGTCGTTTCCGCTGTTACCGTCTATAAAGTGAAGCAGATGATAGTTATTGTCTGGTGACCCGTGGTTAAGTTGTTAAGGCAATGGGGTAATGTGGTTGAATCAATATGCCATTAGTGGCCTGGCTTTAATTGTGGTTTGGTGTTTTATGAGGGGTAAACGATCAATAAAAAACCTGGGGGAAGTTTTTTATTAAAAGTCTGGAAAAGGCAATGATAGTCATACACAACTGCATCGTACAGTTTGATTGAGCAAAATGAACTGTCCATTACATTTCATCTGTTGTATTTGTTGTCGTAGAGAGGGGCTGATGGAAAAGGGAGACCAATAGAGACGACAGAGAGAACTGGCTCTACCCTTGGGGTGGAAGACAGTTCGGTTAAAGTGATTGATTGATCGCGCAAAGCTGCCAAGAGCAGAAGGGTACCGGACACCAGAAAAGCGAGGAAAACGGCAGTCGTTGTAAGTGAAGAGAAGAGGGACAACTTCTCTTCATTTCAATAGAGAGAACTACTTATGTTGTCTGAGAAAATCGATTTGGAGGGGAATCAACCCCTGCGAGGAAAACGAGGACCCTTTATTCCACCTCCCGTTTGTTCTGGAGTTGTCAAATGTGATGAAAGGTCTGTGCCATCTTTGCTGAAACTCTCAGACAAGTGAGTTATTATACAACGGCGGAATTAAAAACTCTGACAGAATGGAAAGTTACTTCATCCAAGCACAATATTTCTCCGGTCCGAAGTCAGATTACCCGTCCGATTTTTTATTGCTCTGCCATTCTATCTGCCTTTTGTGGATGGGGGTTGTTTTGGCAACTCAAAGGTGCGTGGACGTGTCATTATTCTGAATGACAGCTGTCAGAACTCGCGCTGTTTGTCGCTCCCGTGCCCAAAAGGGACAGCGGAGAGAAGTGGAGAGGGAGAGAGAGAGGCTCTCCAAAGCCTTCTGGTCAGCTGCCAGGACCATCTCTTGATGCCATGTTCTCTCAACTCTTCACTTCTCCTCTCCAGAAAATAACAAGAGCTGTTTAGGTATGCTAGCGACGTCCTCGCAGGACACGAATGTGAACATTGGCGTAGAGCTGTTCCAATGTTTGGGAACAAGAGGTGTTCTGTATGGCTACGGTCGCAGTTTTCAAAATTCGCATTTGAAGTATTAGATCGGTGATCTTCGGGTTTCTTTGGTGTTTATGGTTGGCTAAAACATCTTGTGGTCGAAAATAACGTCCTGCATTTGAATGTAAACTACTTGGGGTTGCTTCTTTTCACTGAGGTTTTAATTTACAATGTAAAATTACATTGATATTTATATCCATGTTAACATCTCGATAAGAACACCGTGAGAAGACAGATTTATTAAACTGAGTTTCAAATCCGTGAGTTTAGCTGGATAAATGTGGCTCTCACACACTCTTTCTCATTATCCCCATCTATATTGCTACACGGTGTCATTTAAATCTTGATAATAGTCTTGATTAAAAACTCGATTTTATAGTTTTAATAATCACATCGGCTCTTTTTCAACCTACCAACTTTATACAAAGTCTGCCTTCAAATGCACCTACAAACATTTATAATTATTGAAAATGATTGAACAAATATTGAATTATTGAAAAATGCTGCGTACCTTCAGTTAGCGCTGTATTTTACACATTGTTTTCGACACTCGTTTTGCTTCTCTCTCACTTTCACTCTCCTGTTAGAGGTAATTCTTATGTAATGGCCTAGGGTCGCAGTCTGAACGGTTATGTCTTTACACCTCATTCACTTTCATTGCCGTTTCCTCTCGCACACTTCCTCTTCATTTCTAGCGTCCCCCCGCTAACTCTCCCTCTGCAAATGAAGCGGGCGAAAGAAAGAAAAAACAAAAAAGCAAATGAATGAAATGAAAAGTAAATGCTTTCAGTCTATTCATTCAGTCTCACACGCCAGTCAATTGGAAAAGTGAACATACACACAGGGTTTATAGAAAGGTTTGGTGATATAGTGGCCTGCCACTGATGAGATGACTCGGTGCACAGAATTATAAAGTGCAGCCTGCTGGAAAGGCTAACCATACAGCTTGAAAACCTCTTGCAGCAATCTTGCAGTTTAAGAGCCTTCTCTTTAATTGGCACTGAGCTTCAAGAAAACCGGCAACTCAAAAACACCCCAAATATGTCTGGTGTTTTTTTTCTATTTGAGCTGCGGTCAGCTTCCATCTACAATAATAAACTTACTCTAGTAAACATAGTTATGCTGCCAAAACACAGTATCTTTGAAAGAGTGCCTCATCAACAGAGCTCTATTTTACTCACTTATTTTGAAAGTCTTTTTAGTTACATATTTCCACATGAAAACTCTCCCTCATTTCCTGTTTATGGCTCTTTTATCTGTGGAACACAAAAGAAGATAATGTGTGAAATGTCTTTGTGTCTATACAATGGAAGTCAATGGGGGCCATTGTTGTTTGGTTACCAACATTCTTCAAAATATCTACTTTTGTGTTCTGCAGAGGAAAGAAAGTCATACAGGTTTGAAAGGTTTTTCATTTTTGGGTTAAAGGAATGGCAGTATTAATGTTAGTCACATCTGTTTTCCTGTGTACATCCCTCTGTAAGTTTTTAATACATTAATTTATCTTCATATTTTCATAATTGTCATGGTTTACAGTAAATTAAACTCAATTATTCCTCTGAATGTTGTCTTTAAATTAAACCTGTAGGCTACCGTGCACAGCCGAGTGCTCCTTTAATCTCTTGGAAAGCAGCACCTAGCGATGCTTTTCGCTTAAAAAAAATCTAAAGCTAATGAAACATAAATCCGTAACTTGAATCGGGAGTGTCTCAAAGGAGACAAGCTGGATCTTAGAGTAAAATGGTTTCTCTGCAGGAGCGTTTTCAGCTTGAGCACTCATTTCTGGAGATCAGAAGTGAGATTTCACTCGCATCAGAAAAGGAGACAGGTTATTGTGTCGTTGGAATAGACGATGAGCATTGTTAAGTTTAATCCTTTACCAATGTACACGGCTGACACCGCAAGAACAGCAGCCACTGTTTTAAGTGGTGTTTTTAATGCGCTCACGGCGAGCGAAGGTCATGCGTGGGTGATGCACAAGTGGTTCGTATGCCGCTTTCATTCTTCATCAGGAGAGCTCACTAATGCAACCTACTTAGTGTCTGACAACACATACTGTAGCATACTTACGCACACCTGCAATGAAATTAACATTCATTTAAGTTTAACTAGCAAACACAATCGTGGGATGTTCACAACCCGTTCGCATCAAACATAAGCTTGGATTTCAAGCTGAAATGAAAGCATAGATCGAAGGCCTCTCTTTCAGTCATCCCAAATGTCTAAGTATTTTTTTGTTAATCCATCTTTCATTTGGAGTGGGAGGGAGAGCAAGAAAGATAGATATGTGGATGGATAGAAAAAGAAAGGTGGTAACAGTATACGGACAAAGTACACGAGTACAGTCTGGGAGTCAAAAATTATAGTGCTACTATAATTCATTTGTCTTCTCTGTTGTTATCATTGGAATTCCCAAAGTATATCATCCCGCAAAGTATGTGCTGAAATGGTATCCGGATAGAGGAATACATTTGTGTAAAAAGACATTGTTTTTTTTGCGGAGGCCTAAATGAGTGTGGCATTTGGCTATGATGTTATTTGTGAATGTCTCTCCTGTCAAAAATTTCTTCCCCGAATCAAAATCGGATGGGAACATGCAAATTTATGCATTTTTGACAAATGCCCCTGTTTGATTTTGCTTTATGTAACACCTCATCTAAGGCAGACTGTGGTTTTCTGCTGTCGTTTAAATTACGGTTGCTGAAGACTTTTGATAATCCAAGTCTAATTGGTAAATTGCAATAATTCTCTTTTTATGGTAAATAACAGTCTGAAGGCACAGTGTGAAAATAGACATGCTGGTTTTTCTATAAGGCTGCCGCACGTAGAAAACAAAAGCCCTAATATACAGATCTTAAAGCTTAGTTTGTGTACTTGATACCGGGGGATTCATTTCATGCAGTCAGTTTAATTTGTTGTTATTGTTTTGTGTTCATAATGTGTAGTGAAAAATTCAAGCACTCTACTTTTAGTTAAAGACCCCAGGAATGCCCGAAGAGGTGTAGTTTCATGTTAGCATATTTTCATCCTGGGTGAAAAAAAGGAAAATATTGAACTGCTTGAACTTTTTTAGTTTCGGTGTAAGACGTTAAACGTACTGTGCGTCCAAAATCAACTACTTTCATACTACATAGTAGGTAAAAATCAGTATGCAGAATGAATAGTTTGAAACCTCAATATGCGAAAAACAGATGGTCTACTGCATCTGCCGAGATTTCTCAGTATGTATTGAATAGACACTATTCCATCCCATGAGGCCAACGGAGATGAGGAGCCAAAGTTAACTTAAAACATTGGTGGCCTGCTCCTTTTAAACATAATGAAATATTGTAGGTGCTGGGAAAGATATGTTACTTGTTAATCAGAGGCAGGTGACAGTAGGGGGTAGAGCATTCTCATTCTGCTGAACATTTTCATTGGATACGTCCGTAAGTGCATAATGAGTCATCAGTGTTTGTCCTTTGCTTTGCAACGGTTTCTTTCATTTCATGGTATGCACTGTATGTAGTGTTGCACATAATAATGGCTTAATTGTCTGTGTACTTGTTTTGACACGCTCCATAATCAAAGCTTGTTTGGAGCTAAATTGGCATAGGAACTGTGGCATGGCACTGTGAACTTCCACCCGGCAATGTGTTGTATGTGCCAAGCAGGGCACTTTCATGCCAGTCTAGGGCAGCGTCAGACGTGGAACAAAGCCAAAGGAAGCACGAAAAGGCGTCCGTGCTTGTCCGTTGCCCACTGCTTTGCCAAGGTCAAGTATGTTTGGCAGCCGTTCTGATCTCCAGTCTCTGGTGATAAAATCAGCAGACTGCAAAAATACGCCAGATGAGGTCAGATATGAAACATGATCAAATAAGATTTGAGGATTGGAAGGACCGTGCAGTGACCTATTTCAATGTGGGCATGCAGTACATAGTTTCCCTAAAGCTGGGAAGTAGTTGCCAAAGCGCAATACTGAACTGATAAAAAGAATGATGTAAAATAAGTTGAACACCTGTGGATTTTTCTAGTCCTCACTGCTATAGAGATGGAAGATTTATGCTAACATGGTTGCTTTGCTGTAAAACAAGTCATTATTTAGCACCGTCTCAGCACAGTTGACAAGGTTCTTGTATGGTAAAGATGAGGACTTGTATCTGCGCCCATTGCTTTGTCTGATAATTTGTCTCCGACAGTTATTTGATCATTGGAAACTGACTTTCTTAATACTTCCAAGCTTTCGTCTCCGAGCTCACGCACACTCGAACAAACATAAAAAGAGTTACCAAATTAGCTCATCTCCTTGTACAACCGAACGTCTCCCCGTTGTAGTTTTTGTTTCATGTCTACGATCAAAGAGAGTTGACGTTTCAGAGGAGGTTTCTATGTGAATGACATGGCCTGTTATCTCGAGCCAAAACAAACTCATTTTCATCTTGTTTCATTAGGCAGCAATAGACGGCGAGAGAATGATCAGCATGCAGCTCGCAGACTGAGGTACTGCCCCCTCATGTTACACGAAACGATTGGATTAATTCATGGCTGTCAGATGTCAAAGCAATTCTCATTTACAGAAAAACTTCTGTTTCTCCATCGTTGTCTTTGTTAACTGACGAGTCTAGACCTAGACCCCCGTGTCTGATTGTGCTCGAGACGTATAGATTACGTCTTCATTTACATCTCCAACTGACAAATGTGTTATGTCCTTTTACATTAAGTGGATTCGTTCTCAAATTTATTCCTGAGAGGCTGAAACTGCAGATGTATAAATCAAGGAAATATGATTTTGCAGGTCATTTAAAAAAGACAACACTAAATAATTAAGTTATAGCAAATGGGCAATTCCATGCAAATGCCAACCTCAAGATGACAAAAATCTTTATAACAAAAGATTTTCACCACTGATCGGTCAATATTTGGTGGTTCAAAGGGAACGGTACCCATTCACATCCACTGCATGGACACAAAACCAATTCAAGTGATGGGTACTGCTGATGTTCGATTACCAACATTCTTCAAAATATTTGTTTTTGAGTTTTTTTGTGTTATAGGTTTGAAATGACAAGAGGGTGTGTAAACGATGATAGAATTTCCATTTTAGAGTGAACTAGGCCTCTCCCTTTGTGAAGGCTCTTAAAGTTTTAAAGCATAATAGTCAGGTAGGAGAAGTGTCACATCCATAACAGAATTTTCATATCCATAACAGTCCAATTGCACATGCAAATTAAAATATAGTAACTTTTTAATGTTCTATAAAGAGCCATTCTTTCTCCATTTGTTGGGTATCAATGCAAATTGTAGTTTGCACATTTTTATTCACAGACTTCCTTCGAATTATGTTGTCTCTAAAAATGTGCATACCTTTTCCCAATTTTAAAATATAAAACTTGTGTGCAGTCTGATATTTTTCTGACGTCGGGACTCTATCATCAGTGGTTTAGTAAAATAACACAGGAATCAATATATTATAAATGATCTGAAATGTACAGTCTTAACTAATGACTGCAATTGACCAAATCGCAAAATCTAGAAAAAGTGTTAATTTGCAAATAGATCCCTCCGGAAAGCCTTCAGACAGTATATGCACGTTTGGATGCATACAAATTATGAATAATGAGTGAACTGAGTGAAAACCTTCACACAAATATGTGTGGATACGCTCTTAGACAGAGAGACCCACTGACATTAGAAATGAAAATAATGTTAGTAATATTTTACTGACAGAGGAAGACTCTTCCAGATGTTTCTCTCAGGGCTGACGTGAGGAGACATTTAAAGATGGATGAGAGGCGTCCATGTCTGTCGAGGAGGCTGTAAGTTATTAGAGCATGTCCGCCCGATGGCCATCTCAGTTCATGCACACCTAAGTTTGAGTGCCAAGGGCCACCTGGGAAACAGGTGCAACTAAAGTTCTCACACCTGAATAAATCGCTTTGCGTGTTTGTTTATACAGTCAATAATGTGCAAAGCTTTTTTTCTAATTGTTCAACAGTGGATCTCAAGACACTGTAAAGCATATTTCTTGTGGTCCCATGCTAATTTGTATTCAAAAGTGTTTCATAGTCAACAATTCAACATTATTTATCATTAACATCTCTGTTTTCTATTAACACCACGCTCAGAAAAAGTCCGCTTGTTAAGATTTGTGTGTGTACAGGGTTGCGCTTTGTGTTCAAGAGAGTGGATGTTTCCGTAAAACCTTTCTAATGACCCCCTTGTCCTCTGAATGTGGGTCCTCATTACTGGCGAGGTGTCTGTGAATATGCCTGTTATGGCCCGGCAGCTCTCATAAGGCTGGGATAATGACTAAAGAGTCTCTCATATTTTTTCTTTTGTGTTTTTCTTACTCTAATGTCCTAAAGAGATCAGTGGTCTTCTCCAAGCCCAATACACCAGATGGATGAAGGACAAAACAGCTATACTAATGGAGGAGGTAATTGGCCCCCAGGCACTCAACAGATGAACAAACTCGGCGATGTAAAGTAGCTCTTTGAATTAAGATATTACCAAGTGAACATGTAAATTTAGCTAAACGGTAATTGATTTATTAAGAACATAAAGACTACCAGCGAAGCCGTAATAGATGTGTGTTGAGACGTGTTTAAATATGTGCTTTAAAGCAAAAAAGGTTTTTATAATTTAACATTCAACTCTATTTCTGGCATTATTTGTTTAGTGATGTAATGATGACATTGACCGTGTCATCAAGATGCTCTTGTTAATATCACATTGAAAGAATTTGACTTGTTCTTCAAAGAAAAATGCAGGATAGAAGCAATGGTCTTACATTTTTGCACTCCAATTTCAAAACCATGTGAGCGTATGAACAAATAGGCATATACATACGGTATATACTACATAAAAATATAGAAATGATCTTCATTATGGTTTTGCTGAATGAGATGTTACTGTATATTGAGATGATATGAGATATCTGTTTAATGTGAACATTTCAAGGCTGAAAATCTTATTAGGTGATACAGTATGACAGGTATGACAGATGCTGTCGAGCTAGGAGATTTCAATCGCTGATTTACTTTCGATCCAAAGAATTTCTCACTTTTGTCTCTTGCTGTTTTTCTCTAGCTTCTTTCTGTCGCTCTCTCTTTCTGACTCTACATAATGTAATTTGGGTTCAAAAAGCATGCAGTAAGAGATCTAGTCTATTCTAACTAAATATAGTTGCTTAGAACTCGTTTTAATGGTGAACTTGCACACAATCACATTCTGTAGAATAAGAGGCAATATGGATTCTCACAAAGGTATATCTAAGTATGAAGTCTTAATTTCTAATTTATATTGTACCTACTGGAATGCAGTCCTCTGAATGTGAACGTAAAGAAGCCTGCAGGGCAGTTCTGAAGATTTTAGAGAGAAACGTGAAGATGGTTAATGTTATTCTTGGCAAATATTTTCTAGTGTTTACGGTATGTTAGACTAGATTACAGACTTTTCTTTTACAGCGGTGATCAGACAAGACCTTGACTGCTGGCTTTGTGTTTCGGCCATTGGGTGAATGTCTTAACTATTGTATTTAAGACTCCATTAGAGATTGTTTTCATTTAGACAAAATGGCTGTGTGACGACACACAATCGAGAAACATGTTAAAGAAATGTCACTGCTGACACATGCATGACTACACAGTCTAGACATTGGTCAGTCCCTCCAGAGTGAATCACAACGACTAATGAATCACTTTGTTCAAGCAGTCCATACAGTGAAAGAGCTGTTTATCTGAATCATCTTAAGTGAGTCAGGTCATCAAGTGAATAAACAGTTTCAAATGTCTGTAGAGTTCATCAGTGTCAATTGACCTTAATAGCTTCAGGAGATTTGTTCATGATTTCACGAGTGATCTGGTTAGAAATAAAAAAATATCATTTTGTATTGTGTTTCTTTAATATAAAAATGTTAATATCTGCCAGAAAGCAATTGTACACTTTAAAAATGTTTGGTTATTTTCAACCCAACGTTGGGTCAAAAGGTATGAACCCAACTTATTCTGAGTTGTTTCAGTCTAATATATTGGATTGTTTTAACACGCGGTTGGGTCAAATGTAAAAATAAAAATGTCTGGGTTAATTTAACACAACGTCTAGATTTATCCCCTTTTTTCAGAAGTTTGTTCAATATTTATAGTTTGCAAAAAGGATTATCAATCCTGATCAACAAAGCATTGGTTGTACATAGTGCAGGTCCGTAATGCTTGTGCTTGATGACATGCTACAAAATTGACAAAAAACTGGTAAAAGAAGAGGATTTAAAAAAGGATAAAGCCCAGAAAAGGAGAGGAGATGGGGAGATGTATTTAGAAGCGATGTGCTCGGAATGGCGAGTGCCTATATGTCTCAAAATGTGATTTATTGTCTGAAAGATAATTCAGCAACATTCAACACTCACTCAAGGCCAGGCGCATAAACACGCACGCACGCACACACACACACACACACACGCACACACGCACACACACACACACACACATTCACTGATGTCCAGGTGGCTCAGGCTTGATTACTAGCTAATTTATGGTCAGGCCCCTGTCAGCCACTGGCTCCCAGCACACAACCAGTACTGACACTTGTATGGAATAAAATCCTTACAGCTGCCTTAGTCTATTATTCTCGCTCTCTCTTGCCCTTCCCCCTGAGTTTAACAGAGTAGAATTAGTGCAAAAGCAGGCAAGTCGAGGCCTTGGAGCCAAACATCAAGTCCAATTAAACATCAGAACAACACAGAACAAGTGAGGGAGAGAGAGACTGTAGCAGTTTAAGCCTTCCATACACTTTATTTACAATGTTAATAAAGGGGGTTTATTCCAACTTCAAAATCATGCACTTCAATCATGAGATGTTTCTGAATTTATTAAACAGAATAAACAATAGTCATAAAAGTATCTAAACTGTGTCACCGCATGCAAATAGGAAGACTTGTATTAGAGAAATGTAACGTTTAGTATGAGAGAAACTATACGTAGTTAGTACTGTTTTTTTGTAGTTCCTTAATTGTAATGTTTTGTGAAAATACCTGACCCATTTGGCACAGATCAGCCTCATGAATGCAAGACTGTCCTCCAATAACCTCCATCCACAACTTTTTTCCATTCTCTTGATCTCCAACTTTTCCTTTTATCTCTCGCTCTTCTGTCTGTCCTCGGCAGCCCGCTCACAAATCCTGATAGTCGGGTCACACTGGCATAAAACGATTTGAAATGTTTTATATTAGAATGCATCGACTGAGCCACATAGTTCTAAGCTCTTCCAGTAGGCAGTTTTCATCACGTCGATATCGATGTGGACAAGATTTCCCACAACGCTGTTCCCCCACACACATTTTTACATTAAAGAATATTTAGTTTTCTCTGCCTCTAAATGCATCTCTCTCTTTCTCAAATACCACCCACCCAGATGAAATAGCATATTGAATGGCATTTCGGGCCATCGAGCCACGCACTTTGATGGCTTCTCCTCTTTGAAGATGTGTCATTGACACCTGCCTATGTTCCCAGACTAACTTCATTAGTGCTCTTTGTCTGCCTTTCTGAAACTTAAGAGTGGCACAAAGCATGTAAATTACATTCTAAGACTCTTTTAGTGACTCCGGTTACCGGCGTAATGACATAACCTGCAATAAGAAAAGCTGCATTAGACGCTAGCGGATTCAGATGATCTGGTGTGAGGACATTTCACAAGATTAAAAGAAAGGTAATCGTGAGAGAGTTATTTAATAGAAAAGTGGAAGCAAGTTGCAGCCGTAAGCACTTTTGTATCTTTAACTCTGTGTCTCAGCATGTCTTTGGCCGACCGAAAAGAGAAATATCCTGCATAAAAAGACAGAAGAAAGCTCCGGGAAAGGGTAGCTCGGCTATGACTTAGTAGACATGTCTTGACCTTGACTGTGTGGGCAAAACTAGAGCCGAGTGCTGCTAATGAAGTGTCAGGACTCATAAGGCCTTATGGAAAACTAGGCCATAGTGTGAGATAGGAGGGCAAGGGAACGTTCTTCTTGTTTTTAGCTGCTCTTCAAGGTGAATCACAACTTCTCATTGTGAGGATGGCTTTAAATGTCTTGTGACCTCAGCTCTTCATTCCTTTACATTTTCTTTTAAGTAGATGCATAAGCAGGGGAATGCAGTCATTTTAATGCAAATATATATTTTTTTACTTTTACGGTAAAATTGACTAAAATTGTAGGACTATATCAGCCTTTTTAAAGGTTTCTTATTATTTTGTGAGAGTTATAAAAGTGTTCTTGGTTATATCTTTTGTTTAGTTAAGTATTTTAATGGTGCGTCCTTTTTTCGTTTTGATCTTTGGCAGATAGATTATAATTTATTAAATTTAGCGGCTCTTTCCCCTTCCCCCTCTCTTTTTAAGCACTATACGGCGGCTGACACAGGACTAAGTTGTTGTCATGGTTTCTTTTCTTTGCCGATGGTGGTAAAGTATTTCCGAAACATTTAGGGCAGTGGTGGCTGGTGCACATTTTTTTGAGTTGCCGCAATGAACCATTTGACACGTAATGAAAACGTTTCATCACTGGTTAGCTAAAAAGTGTTTTTGAACCGTATAATACAGTTTTTTCTACAGTTTATCAATTCGCTATTGTAATGTATGGAGTGTTCAGGAAACTCTGGAATTGTTAATAATTACAACAGAGAGAGAGAAGCCCGTGTGGTGTTTTGGTTGGCCATCCATCTCTTCTAACAAAATGTGAGAGTAACTTTTCAGTTCACTAAAGAATAATAATTGTCCATAGTTTGTCTCGTCATTTATCTGTGTTACAAGCTCAAAACTATAGTTAGCACCACTGAAAACATTTATAAAATCTACTATATAAAGCTATAAAATATAACAGCACCTTACAATTTACTAGTCTAAATACCAAAAAGTGTACTACAGTATTACAGTATTACAACTTCATAATGTTCTGTACTGGGGTTCTGGGTAAATGGAGGATTTGGTTTGTTTGACTCGATGTGGCGCTGCAAGATCTAACAGGTGGATGACATCAAAGTACAGAGAGAGCGATTCGGAAAACCATAAATAGTTTGCTTCCGAATCGTCTCACGGTACTTTGGTGTCATCCGTCTGTCGGATCTTGCGGTGCCGCATCAAGTTGAACAAACCTAGGCTGCGTCACGATCAGCTCCCTTGTTCAGTCAGGGTACTGACCACTGAATCAGCCATTTTAAGGGCTGCCTCATTCGCAAAATCCTTCCAGTGCACTGAAATGTTCGTTCCATAAAAATTCCCACAATGCACCGCAAAAACCAGGGAGCATCGATGATTCCTGTGTTCCCTAACCGGAAATCATGAGACAAAATGTTATGCAATGTAACTTTTAAAAGACGAACGCTATGTGAGGTTATGTATAAGCAAATGTTGCTAGACATGAGGCAACACAACCGTTTTATGTAATAATGGAACAGATTTTTGCACTCATATGTAACAGAATAATGAAAGTGATTTCCATATGTACTTTAATCAGTATTTCAAAAAAACTGAGTCAGAGTCTAAGGGAGATATCAGGTTTGCCGGTTGTTGATTAACACAAGCTGTGAAGTAGCAGTCACGTCACAGGTAGTCAGGCTCCTTACCAGTGCCTGCACCCGTGTACACAATATACTGATTCACGATCTCGGGAGCAAGAGAGCAAGGGATCGAGACACATCCCTAGTCTCTGCGAAACGGTTGAGAATTGTCCAGTCACATAAGGTCAAACTTGTAAAACTCAATATTGATGCTATCAGCAAAAGTAGGAGGGTCTGGGGCGCACAAAGCTGCACAAGAGACGATTAGAGAGCAGCCTCAGGTCACCTGCCTTCCAAAGGTTTGTGTACCTACACAAACACTCATTTGCCTGAAGCCCCACGTGTGGAATATATACTGTATGTGTTTTCTCAGAAATGAACCAAATACAATTTTGAATAACACTGTTAATGAATGCGAACACAACTACCAGGCAAATATAGTGTGAATAAATCTGTTTATTTCACAATTATTTAGCAATTTAAAATATATGTTTAACAGTCTTTTAGACACCGGTATAGAAATATCTCATTCTAATGTAATAAAAACATAACGATTAATTGTGTAAGGTCTTTATACACCCCTGAAGAAATACTTAATAGATCCTCACAAAAAATTACACATCTTGGTTAAACTATGGTTACTATTGAGACTATGGTCACTATCATAAATTCACCATATAATGGTAACCTTTGTAATTGCTATTACGAGAAATAAATCAATAAAATGTATAAAAATATTTTCTATATTTTCAATCTTATTCTTATGTATTTTTATTAGCCATTAGCAACTCATTGTGTGTGACTTTTTTGCTGTTTGTATTATTATAATGGTTATCAGTATCTTGGTGTACTAACTATGTCTTTTTAATTTGATGTAGAACCTCATATTGTCCAAAACGTCACTGCATATTTTTATTGCTACGTCTGACTGAAAAGCACTTCAAAGCAGTGCATTTAGGATTTATTTTAGTTATAGGCTTATTTCTAGATCATTTTAAAACTGCCTTGAATTCAATACACGCAATTGAAACACTGTAGAAGGAGGAGAGGAGAGAGATGAAGAAAGTAAACTCATTTGTAAGCAACTGCACATATAATTAAATCTCCAGCTAAAAGCCTTGTTTGTCAAGCATTCTCATTTGCATTGCTTTTAAATATTCATGCCTTTATTTGCATGAACTAGGACAGTGTCTGTGCATGAAACGTCATCCTGCGTTCCGAAGATGTTTTACTTTGACGCTCGGCTCAGCGCTATAAGGGGCATTAATGTGCTTTCCCGACATCACACACTCCCACTTAAATGTACAAATGTAGCCATGTAGCAATCCATATCTCCCTTTCAAGTGATGAATGACCCTCTGTATAGAGGTGCACCAAAGCTTTTAGGATAAAAAACAAATCTGAAGATAAAAGCAACACAGAACAGTATTAGAAGAGCAATATAAAGTGACAAAACAGACATCAAGCAAATGACAAAATGGAGACTTTATAAAAATGTGTATTTTTTTGTCAACCCGTTATGGGAATCATCATCTTGGTACAGAGAGGATCGTAATCTCAACCCATTGGCAAAATGACAATGGAAAACTATTTTACAATGTGGCTAATTCACATGAATTCATGCAAACTCATTTTTCCACGATTCACATCCATGCCAAACACCACCTTGAAAAATCCTGTGGGATCAGGTTGGGTGGGATGTTAGACAGCGGGATGACATTAGCTGTTGGCATCCTACGTTTCATTGTTGTTTCTCTCTGTATCTTGTTTAAACGCATGTTCTCATTGCATTAGACTCATAAGCGAGTGCCTGTCGCTGTAGGAGTGGGTCGGTCCTCAGAGATGAAGGAATTCTGTAAATATTTAACTACAAGCTACAGTATAAGGATATACAGTATCCAGAGCCTGGAGACATGCCTAAATAAGTAAATGCACAGAAAAGAGAGGAAACTAACAATGCATCAGTACACAATACAACATAAAAAACAGCAAGGCGGGTGGTGGTGGACAATTGAGACATCAAACCACTATAGACCCTTTAACACAAACATACTTACAAGAACACACCCAGGGCTTGGCCCTGTTTCAACAAATCACAGCGTTAGTTTATGACGGGACTAACGGAGCTTGCATTTTAATTATCTTCCTCAGTTCCATTCAGCAGCGCGCACACACAAGCACACGCTCATCTTTCAGCATCTACTGCGCCCTCATTTGGGTAAACCGAGGGGCCGCACTGTAACAATACATTACACTCACCAAGAAAAAAGGCTTTTCAAATTTTAACTCGATCTAAAGAGCATGTTTGGTTCTGGCTGTTTGAGTTAGCGTCGAACCTGCTGACGCTAGCTCTCTATCTCTGCTCCTTTGTTTTTTTCTTCCCCATCCTCCTGTCAGGCTGATGGTGTGCTGGTTTGACATGAGCAGACGGTTGGTCTCCGAGGCGGATTAGAACACTGAGGTGAAGTATTGTACGGATGGAGGTCAACCCCTGACAGCTCGCTGCTTCAAAAGACTGTCTTTAACTTCGCTCCATGCAAATCTATGATGATGTCTTGATGATTACAGGCGCGTCACATCGTTTGAACTGGGTACTGTATACAGTACATGCATCCGATGCCACCTGCAGCGAGGCTCACCTGGGGTATCAGTTAGTTTCTGGCGACCTTACATGAACCCCCCTTGGTGAAACATGTAGATACATTTTTAGGAGATATATAATAAACATAGTTGAATTTAAAGTCAGTGTGAATTGTGACGTATATCAGAGTGTAACAGCTTCTTGAATGAGACAAATGTAGGGTGGAGCTTGATTTCATCCTTTGGGAATGGATTGGATTGTTGAAATTTGGAAGCGTGGTCATTGGACATGTAATAGTCCCACTCTTGTGTCGAGACATAAGTCATGCAAAGAAGAGATTTTGAAGGGGAAATAATGAGGACACAGATGACCCACACGGATAATTTTTTTTAAATTAACTGTTAGTTCCAGTCCTTGATTCTAATTGGGCAAGAGCTGTGCTTTATTAACAGTAAAGTACAGTTATGACTGCTTCATCCAATGATTTTGTGTGTCAATATGCAGCTTCCATAGTCGAGTAGTCGAAATATTCTATTGCTATTTGCAGTCGGTCAGGGACTATTTTCTTCAGGCGGAAGGAAGGCTTTAATTGATTTAGCTTCATAAATGTTGTATTGATACCCATTTCTTAGCTTTAATATTTGTATTGTGTGGTAACCGTCTATTAAATGCAATAAGATACGAGAGGCTGTGCTTTATCAAGAATAAATCACGGCTGAAGGGCACGGTTCGGAACGACGGGAAGCGGTCGATTAAGCACAGCCTCTTGTATCTTATTGCTTACATAAACACTTTAACATTCCATAAAAACAAATAAGAATTCCCACTTTTGATTTCATGTTGACTGATTTTTTTGGGAGGTGGCTCCGTTGAGAAGACCACTTTAGACCAACTTCATTGTTTGCACTGGTCTTACTGGTTTCACCAACATGATTTTTCTGTGATAGCTGGTTGACAAAGTATTTAGTTGGTTAGGCTGTGAAGAATCCTAGTAGCAACATTAACACATCACATGTTGGTCACCAGCAGTGCTGGTCTTTTCACCAGGATTTATATTTTCACAGACAGTGATGGTATTTTGTTTGAACACACAAACGCAGTTTAAGGAGCCTCGGGTGGCTCACCAATCCCTCCCATCTATCGAGAGTGACTGGGTCTGCATGCACCTATGCTCGTCTACGTGAATGCACAGACGTCTGCGCACCAGCGTGTATGTCAAGGGCTGGCAGCAGCCAGACCCGCTCAGCCTCAAACGGGCAGTGGCCCAAACCTCGCCGGGGTTGGTGCTATTTGAGTCGACAGGACTCTCACATCCTTTTCTTCCTCCATCTACCTTTGCTCCTCTGTCCTCCCCCAGCCCACCCCTCACCAAATCACAGCTGACATGTCCTGTGCCTCCTGGGGGCTCCGCCAGGCTTAGCTCATTTGGCCACTTGTCTTTATTTGTCTGACTCCAGGGGAACATTTATACTTTCATTAATACGTCCTTCGCTTTCTCTCAGCCTCTGTTTTCATATGTTTTCTTATTTAGTATATTTATAAAGAGGCATTTCAGGTTTTAAATTTAAAAGTGTAGTGATATATTCTATTCTACTGATAGAATTACTGAAAGAAAAACGATCTGTTTGTTTAAAAGAAATATTCATATTGACAGCACATTTAATGTTAATGTCTAGCTTCCATTATCCCTCTGCTTCACGTGAAGCCGAGGCTTGATTTTCCAGAAAATGAAGAAGAGAAAAGCTACCCCTCAGAAGAGACGGTGTCCTATTGGAACAAAACGAAAAAATGCCATGTTTGTCACCAGAACTTATGACACGCCGTCATCATTTGCCGGAAAAACAAGCCTCTAGTTCATGTGCAGCGGAGGTATAACAGAGGTTAGATATTATCGTTAATAGCATTGCCGGTATGGATATTTCTCTTAAACAAACACATAGATTCGCTTCAGAAGACCTTTGTTAAGACCATGGTGTTGTGTCGTGCCATGCTATGATCGATGGATGCACTTTTTGAAACTTCAAAAAATGACCCCCATTAACTGCCATTCTACCGCTTGGAAGAAAAACGATACATTGTATTATATCTCCGACTGCATTTTTCTTGAAGAAGAAAGTCATATTCAGTTAGGATGCCTCGAGGGTGAGTGAAACATGGGGAAATGTAGTTTCTTGACTGATATATCCCTTTAAAAGAACACTATATTCAAAACATGTGTGGTCATTTACTCACCTTTTACTAAACCTTTTGTTGTTCAAAACCAATATGAGTTTCTTCTGTGGAACATGAAATACTTAAAGTTAAAGGAACAATTCACCCAAAAATTATAATTATGTCTTCATTTACTCGCCCTCAAGTTGTTCCAAGTGTGTATAAATGTCTTAGTTCTGATGACCGCAGAGAGAGATGTTTGGAAGAATGCTTGTAACCAAACAGTTATTGACCACCATTGACTATCATAGTAGGATTTATTGCTTTATACATTTATTTGTTCTCTTAAAAGTGTAGGAAAGCAAACAGGTCTGGGGCACTTTTGACTACCATTGTCATTCAAAGTAGATTTTGGTTACAAGCAATCTTCCAAATGTATTTCTCTGTGTTCATCAGAACATAGAAATGTGTACAGATTAGAAACCACTCGAAGGTTTGTAAATGAAGAGAGAATTTTCATTTTTGGGTGAACTGTCCCTTTTACTCCTCTTTTTCATACAATGCAAGTGAATTGAGAGTGAGACTTTCAGACTCTGCTTAACCTCTCCTTTTGTGTTTTACATATGAAAGAAAATCAGCCAGGCTGAGGACAACATAAGGGTGTGTAAATAATGTATTTGTTATATTGGTGAACTATCCCTTTAATAATAATTGTGTAGTGTTCTTTCTCTACATATGTCGCTCAGTCAGTTGTGGTACAGCCCGAAACAGACATGCTCTTTACCTTTATTGCTTATCCGCATTAGTTTTACAGTGTCTCTCACCCACTCTGTGAACTGTCAACCCTCTCACTAAAATAAACATTTTATAAGCAGATATGTTTCTGGGTTTCATCAGAAAGCTGTGCTGGTACCAGCCCTATATGCTTAACACAGGGTGCATTGTTTTAAACAGAATTTATGTAATAATATCTCTTTAAATGCAGCATCTGATGTTGCATTTTTATTTAAATGTCATGTGTGTAATTTTCATATGTTAGCTTGGATTAAAATGCAGAAAGAACAATAAATAAGCCAGTTGCAGGATGATTTTCACGTAAGGCAAAAATATAGTGGCTTTGTAGCGCACATTGCATCAGCGTGACAAGATCGAAATGGCAACAGTGTCCATCCTTTGGCGTGGTTTTAGGGTGAGACTATCTGTATATCGATCAATGGCAGACAGCGGAGTGTTGGAAAACATTTTTGTGAAAACATTCATTATTATTGCAGTTCCATTCAATGCAGAAATTGGACACGTCAAATTTAATAAGGTTAAGTATCTTTTATATGTTATAATACACATCTATGGCAAAAATCCTTGTGGTCTTTGCATGAAAATGCTCCCACTCCATCCGCCTAGACCCACTGCTTGTTTGTCCTCACAATTCTCGGTGCAAGAGCTTGTATGGATTTGTAATTTTCTCTTTGGCATTGATCTTAACTGTATTTTCCCCTAATCTATAAACACAGAGAGAGAGAGAAAGGGAGCGAGCGACAAACAATCGCCCGCACTTCAGATAATTTTATCTTAATTACCGCAGGGAGCAGGCAAAGGCAGTTTAAAAATGAAATGAGAAAATAAATACTAGCTGAAGAGCGATCGCTCGCGGCTCTGAATCATAACAGGTCAGATAAAAACAATCGAAACACGTCCTTTCCCACATCTGTTGGCCCCAGGGCCTCATATGCGGTGTAACCTCGGTGACACAATGTTTTTCTGGATACAGCTGGAACAAACCATAAGGGACCCTGCCTGTTTGAAGCTTCAAATATATTCAAAAACTCCCTTTATCTTCTTTCCTCTCCTGTCTGCAACATTTGTGTCGTTTTGTTTTCCTTTAGCAACCGATTTAATCATTCATAAATCTGGTAAGAAAAGCATAACCTTATAATGAACCCTGGCCTTTCATAGGCCAGATGGTGACATTATAGGGCTCGACCCAGGGGTCTTAGTCAAGATAAGGCGAAAGGTGGTAAATGACAAGACGGATCAAAATATTCTCATGTCACACTTCATCACACCTCAGACCAAAGGGGGTAAACGAGAGCAGGTTAGCAAAATAAGATGCAAAATATGTCACGCAATATCTGACTGTAGTGTCGTCTTAAACAAAACAGTGTGCTATGCATTTTATGAATAAATAGTATGTTATTTCAATAAAGAAACTATACCAGTGTTTTTATTTTGATATTTAAAAATGCAATAATGTTCAATTTTCATTTATTTATTCTGACTTCAGAGTTCAATCAAAACTGATTGTATTTGTTTAAACCAAATCTTTTAGAATCCAGTCTGTAGCAAAAGGCGTCTTCCCAAAAATGATTTATCCTCCAAATTGCTGTAAGCCACATCAATATGAAGGTTCAACCTGAACTCACAGGAATTCATAACTATTTTACAAGGTGGTTATGAATATGTATACCGCGAATCGCTCAAAAATGTTCGATTACGTGAAAAAAGCAATACTGACCCTAAATCACCACAATACGTACCAATCACTGTACACTACTCACATTGTGTGTACATTTGCTGCTGTGTAGTTATATGTAAATCATGCCAAACACTTTAACAGAAATGTTTACTGTGTAAATGTGTACAAGAAAAAAAGTAATTTAATTCTTTGTTAATTGTAATCTGTCATACTGCCATGTTGGTCGGAACTGCACCCAAGTTTTTCACCTACTGTTGCACCTTTGTATATGGTTGAGTGACAATAAAGGATTTCGATTTTAAAGTCACTGAAGTGAAAGCAAATTGTACTAAAATGTATGAGTGAGATCGAATTCCTACTAATTTGTTCAAATTTGCCAGTCCGTAAAATTTTTGCCGTGACATTGTGTTGGGAACTTCACCACCTGGAATCAGTTTACATTTTTAGTTTTAATCTGAATCATTTTAAAATACACAGAAATTAGTAATTCAGTAATTTGCACTAGTGTGGGACTAATGCAATTCACTTCATTTCTTTACAGTGCAGCCCACGTCTGATTTCCATGTCACTACTTCTTAGCTTTCATCTAAAGATAAGACCGCCACAAATCCATATATTCAATAAGGCTCAATTTCTTTAGTCCATTACGTTCTTTTGTCTTTCGAGGGAATAAACGCTTGAGTATCTGGAGCAAAAGTTGTACTTTCAGGCAAGTTAGACAGTCGTGCTGTCAAGCAGTGAAATCGCTTTTTCATAAACAAACTTCTCAGCCTCATAATACATCCAACAACTCAAACACACACACACACACACACACACACACTGCCCACACTGAGTGACTCTCCAGATGGCTGCTGTGAAGAGTGCGTCAGACTTCAAAACGCTTGTCACATTGCTCATCAAACCCATCATATGGATTCTCCAATTAAAACAAATTTAAAGCGTTTCCTCCTCATTCGGTTCTTGTAAACAGCATTAACATTTGTATGACTGGACTCTGTGACCTCCATTGCTTCATGTGCCCTGATATATCTTTTTGGATTTACAAGTTAGCAGCACCGGATATTGATATAAACACCCTTCAGCTAGCACAATGCTAACGCCAATCATTCCTCTTGCCATAGCCAGCTGATGAACCGCAATTTGTTGGTGCAATTTGCATAACATCTGTTCTTTTACAAATGGTAAACCCACAAACTCTCTCGTTTTGCAGTTAGAAGAACACTTTTGGGCCCTTGAAAAGTTTGAACCGTATTCTTGCACCATGCAAATATATTAGTGTTTCATGCACAGCACATCTGTCTTCCTGTCAGGCTCTGGTATTTATAGTGCTGCATATAAAATGTGTATGAACGTGATGGTTGTTATTAGGGAATGATACAGTGAGGGTCTGCTTCGCCCTTGGAATTATTGATGTTGTTTTGACTTCCCCGGTCCTGCTTTGTGAACTTGCTGTTGCCGGGTAATAATTAAGATTTTGCCTGCAGGAAACAAAAGAGCGTCTCTCTCGTCTGAGGGAAACAAATTGTATAGGTTGTGAAATTGCAAGTCCGTGCATTTAGGTGTCTAATGTTGTAATGGTGTGCTTGAAAGATGTTCAGCTCATGGGAGGAGACCCGTAATGCGTTTCGTTATTTCTTTTCCTGTATGAAGAGTGTTCAGAGCTTTGTGGTGTGAGGTGCAGATGTGTTTTTACTGAAGCCACATCTGAGAATCAGCAGCACAAACCGCTTCGATGTTGGGTTGCTCTGTTGTTTTCGCATATGTTCATTCAAATAAGTTTGACATATGGCAATCATTTTACAGCTACGTTTTTCTTCACCGCAACAACAGTTTGTTTTATGAACTAGACAGCAGCTGTTGTACTTGGTGCATGTAGTGTGTTTAGTATCTAAACCAAGGTTTGTGATCTCTGGAGACATATTTGAAAAAACACAGAGGTGCTGGTCACAGTCTACATTTATTATTTTATTGATAATGTTTACATCTATATTTGGAGTTGTTACAATATACCATTATTGACTATAGCTGTGGTATGAAAACCATGATCAAACATCAACCTGTATAAATGTATTTGTTCTGATAACCACAGAAAAAATATATTTGGAAGAATAGTTTTGACTACTATTGTAATTTTTCTTAATATGGTAGTCAATGGTGGCCATGAACTATTTGGTTACAAGCACTCTTTTGGTGTGATTAGTTGGCCATGAAATATTAATTTGACTCATAAAATATACATTAAAAAAAGAAAAATATTGTCATAATATTGTTGCCGTGAATTCGTCAATCTGCAGCTGTAGTTTGGGTTGAACCCAAATCCATCCGCTGACGAAATAAAAATGAAACGGGGTGAGATCGAGATGAGAAAAACAGATGTATAGAACATGCTTGGAACATGCGTGGTTTTGAATAGAATTGCTGATCACCTCATTGCTGCTTTACGTCTTGGCAAAAACTAAATGAATAATGCATAAACAGGGACACAAACACTCGCGTAAACACACAAGACATTTGCTCATTATGGCAGAGGTGGTATGACAGTGGTCACAAAAGCTAGGCAGACAGACAGATGTAACATCTGGACAATCTGTTTCTATAAAAACACCTTTTTCTGTCTCTTGGCATGACAGCTGGGCTGTGTTCTACCTGGCCTGACCCGCCACTAATGGGGTCTATGGCTGCCAAACGCCGAACACTAACACATGCCAACGCTTTGTTTCTTTATTTATTCATCCATATTCTCGTTTCTCATTCTGTTCTTTTGCTGGATCGAGTATCTGACATCTGCTCCATCCAGATTACTAGGGATTTTGTCCCGGAACAAGACGTTGTTTCCAAAGATATCATGAACAAATATGTCGTTTTTGTTTGGCTGTTCTTAGTCAGAGATGCTCTTTGACTCTTTGACATTACCTTAAAGGGATAGTTCACCCAACAATGCGAAATTCTTTTTGCCTCTTATCATTTCAGAACTGTATTTTTTTGAAGAATGTTGGTTACTGAACAATGGCGCTACCCATTCACTTCTATTGTAAGGACACAAAACCAATGCAAGAGTGCGTTGCGTAGAGTGCTCCGATAGGAAAGGTCTAATTTTCCTAATGTTGTAGAGGATGAATCTACAGGACCGGGTGGTGCCGGGAACATGACTTGTGACGTTAAGCCGATCATCGATTACCAGCCCCAGGTTTCTGGCTGTCAATCAAATATGTGGTTTTTAAATGTTAACAGTTTGCAATTTGTCACATTTTTAACAACATCTTAGCAGGCAGATATTGTAATTTGGTGTTTAGTGATATTTTAAACGTTTAAAAACAGTAAGACAAAAAAAAGTAAATTTCTTTAACTCTTTTGGCATTGTTTAGTGTAGAAAGTCACCAACGTTTAACCTCTTAATATCATGTAGAAATAATTTGAATTAATTTGACAGGTGTGCGAGTGCAAAGTGTTGTCATAGCAACGTGGTACATCCTGTCTACTTTTCTGCCAGTATGTCCAACGAAGGACGTCTCGTTTAATTCTAAGTTGAGAATCCTCCATATACCACATCCCTTAGAGGATGATACCCTGGGGGACGCAGCCTTACGAAATGAGACACTGCCTACGTGTACCAACGTTGATCGGTTACCAACATTCTTCAAAATATCTTCTATTGTGTTCTGCAGAAGAAAATAAGTCATGCAGGTATGAAATGACAAGAGGGTATTTACAAGAAAACATGTAAAACCAGTTGCGGTTTATCCACTGTGTCATGTTAATAATGAAAAAAATGTAATTTTTGGGTGAACTGTAACTTTAAAGGGTTAGGTTAGGGTTGCAAACGCCTCCCAAAATAAAATCTGATGTATTGAGTCACTTCACTCATTATTCTTTGTCTTCTGTTTTGTGTTAGCTGTTCTGAATGATTACTTTCAGATTACATTTTTGTTGTTCGTGATTCCTTTAAAAATCCAAATGTAGTGTTTTTTCCATCTTAATGAGTAGATGTGCCAAAAACAAGCACAAGAAAGGCATATGTGATGGACTATCGCTGTGATCAAAGCAGCCATCCCTGATTTGGTTAGCTAATGTGCGTTTCACGTGCATCAAACCTCATGAAAAACCCAATACATCGTACGGCCGTTCTATAATGTTACAATATTCTATCACATTAACCGGGCTATAAAAAATGCCTTCCTATTTTATCTGAACAGATTAGCTTCACTTAAACAGGCAAGAAACATGTTATTACCTCCTTCACACATAAAATATTAGTCACCTCAGTGTGACTTTGCGTTTCTAACCTTAAGTGTGGTTGTCAGATGGAAAAGACTGAAACGCACAATGGCTTTGACTTCTGCCATTATGCCGCCTGTGTTTGTGGTAAACACAATTATCTAATTTAGTCGCAGGTGCTTTGTTTGTCACCGCGCAACGATGTTAACCTGCGGTCTGTATCTCGTCTGGTTGAAAAGCAGTAGAAGGGTGGATCCGTGTGACTGAGAAATATGAATACTAATGTGGCTCTGCCAAGAACAATTAATAGCTGGTAAGCATATGCCGACCTAGCCCTTTTTAAATATGAGTGTTTAATTAGGCTGAATTATTAATTGGAGCTTTATCATATCTCAGAGCATAGAGTGAGAGAGGAAGGTAAATGGGTTTTAAACTAATGACTGCCGTAGTAGATATTTAACTCAAGTCACTTTGACAAGATAAAGCAGATAATAATGTTATAGCGCCTCGTGAATTATGAACTCAGTCTATATAAAGAGATGCATTAGTCTCATCTTCTGAAGATGACATTGAGCCATTGCATTTGTTTAAAGGCCCGTCACCTAATGACCCCACAAGGCAGGGACTGAAACCTATGAGGAGATTATCGTGTGGATGAAAACGATGTGTTTGTGGGAAACTTTGAGTTTCATCTATTCTCTTGCTTCACGTGACACTTAAGCTATTTTTGCGGTTGATTTAGATTGGATACTTTGATAGCTCTTAAGAGACGCTTTCTATAAAAGACATCTGCAACCTTGGTGCGTTTAAATATTTATTTTATTCATTTATTTATGTTATTTAAAAACAATAATCAAAGGCTTCATTACTTCAAGGTATGTCAGTTAAAATTACCTTTACATGGCAATATTCCACATAAATGAATAATACGTACCATTTATAGCATTCTCTGTTGCGTGTCGGAAAGTAGAATGGATATAGGTATTTTAAATCCGCTGTTTAAAAAAAAAATGTTTATTCCCATCATATTATTACAAACATCCACCAGTTTGACAGTGCAAAGGGGAAAAAGACTCATACTCAAGAAACATGTTTATGACCCCACAAGTTGCTTTTCTAACCTTCTGGAGACTGTGTTGGTTCCCTTGAGTGTATGTGTGTGAAAGTGGCAGGAAGAGGTGCTAATGGTCGAAGTACAGTGATCGTTTCACACCCATGTAACTCGCCAAGTGACATTTTAGCAGCCTCTCACTTCTCTCACGCACACAGTGGATAAACCGCAACTGGTTTTACATGTTTTCTTTTTTGGCCCCTATTCACCCGCTAGTTAGGTCAGTCTCGGGTCCCCTACACAAAGGACTTTCAAATTTGGTATTTGGAAATACATGTTACCACAGTGAATTTGTAATGTAGACGCTAAGGCATCTCTCTAAATTGTGTCCACCTACTCATCTGTCAATCAGTTGTCAATCATATACAGTATATGCCATTATTTTGGTTCCATCAGGTGACTGACACATAGGCAGACAACTTTTTGTGCTGAATTTCAATTGCATAAATGGTCTCAAGATATGCTATTAAGACATTTCACTACCAGGTGTAAATGGTGAATGGTGCCATACGATCACTTTTGATAAATTTTTCAACTTTGGGTAAACCCGGTCTTTTTTTTTTGCTATTGGTTATGTACATTTCAAACATTCGCTTCAAAATCTCTGAACGCTCACCTTACCTCCTAGTTCCCTTTTAATTCTAGACCGCACACACACGCCCTACTTGCTTCATGTCTCTGTGACGACCCATTTACATGGAAATCATAATGAGGGAAAATTGAATCTGTGCCTGTTGTGACCTCATAATGGCCGAGTCGGGTGGTAAGGGACAGCTTCTGTCTGAGCGTAGAGAGAGAGAGCGAGAGAGAGAAATAGAGAGAGAGAAATAGAGAGAGAGAAATAGAGAGAGAGAAATAGAGAGAGAGAAATAGAGAGAGAGAGGAAGAGATCCTTTTTTTGAGAAGAGTGTTTGAAGTAGCAGAAAAGCTTTTCTCTGTCCCTTGATCTGGACTGTGTCAAATTCTTATTATGTTTACGTGAGCAATGTTTACAAGATGAGCTGAATTTAAATGTCTAGCATATGCTCAGCGCATCAATAAAACTGGAAGTAATTATTGACTTAAATCTTTTGTGACACCCAAATTGTTGAAAATTGCCCATAACCGATCAAAAAAGACGTCCATATATACAGTATATAGCTCCAAATTGATTTAGACTCTCTGCTCTTGAGAGTGCCTGAAGATTTTACAGACAATAAACCCATCAGGAAAGTTGTTTTTAGCGATTTCCAATGTCTTTAAATTTGTTCAGCGTGCCAATGTAGCGTAATTTCTGCTTCATTTAAATCCAACAGGATTGTAAACAGTCAATACGCTGTGCATATTAGGTATGCTGGAGCTTGCTGGCATCGCTATAAATCAGCATTACGAATTATTGCAGAATTATGCGAACACATGGTTCATTTTCTGATTGACGACCGATATCCTAGAAGGCCTGAAGCTATGGCACCTGAGAATAAATGCATAATTTTTTAAGTTATATGGATCTGTCTTTGAGACCCGCAAAGTTTAGTGTGAACTTGAAAGGATGCTATAAAATAATGGAAGAGGTCTGCGTCTTATCACACACGCTCACACACCCCACATGTGTGTAAGAGAAAGATTTATCACACAAATGAACCTGTGAAAATAACTTTCTGCATGACTACCATCTCTGATCACAGCATTGGTCCCTCTCTTGAAAAATGGTGCTTGCACGGTAGGTGTTTGTGTACTCCTAAGAGTAAATACGTTTGCTTTTGCCTTTTAAAATTCTTTGCACACATTGTACAGAAGAGAGTGTACACTTTCCTCAGATCTGTGTAAGCTTTGAACCTTTAAAAATATTTGTATAAAAGATAAAACCAGAAACATGGATCTGTCAGTCATATGACGCCCACTCACGAGCTCACAATCCCATCCGTACCCTCTGACCAATAAAAGCAACCCATCTATAACCATTCCACAAAAGCACCTTAGGCTAAATACAATGTTTTTTTTCTCTCTTACACACAAATACTTACACAAACAAACATATTCACCAAAAGCATCCCAATTAAAAATCACACATTAAACCTGCACATTTATAAGCCGAAATTAACAGAACGTTCCGCTAGAAGATCACACAAACCCAGAAGCATAAAGATCCCCACAAAGCTGCAGGCTATTCAGCTATGAAGTTTTGATGCACTAGTGGTCAGTCATATACGAGGACTGCAGATGTTTTGGGCTGGCCGGAGGGACTGCAGATCAGAGGGTACTGGCCTGCCCAACCAGCCGGAAAACTAGCAGCATGTCTGCTATAGTATGGGGCCGCTGGGTGCTGGAGCCAGGTGTGAGAAAGAGATGTCATGCTCCAGAGGGCAAGCCAGCTATCTACAACACCCCATTACCCTACTACAGAGAGAAGAGGGACAACTCAGACTCCAGCGGCGTGAAAGACAGACAGAGAATATAAGACAATATTTAATCAAATATATGAAGAGTTTATAAGCAAAAACAGATAACTCTGTTTTTAAAAGTGTTCAAAATCAAGTTTTTTATTATCTTATTATATTTTTATTGTGTAAATTTCTGGAGTTATTATTAATTAATCAAACAACACAACTGCAGTTTGACTGATATTACTTGGAATGCCCTATAAAAAAACATGGTTCTGTTTTTGCAAATTGCTGTTGGTTTAGCATTTTGTTTGCAACACTAAGGTTGTGGGTTTGATCCCAGTGAACACATGTAATAATAGTTAAAAATAGTGCACTAAAATAAAGTCTACTTAAAGTGCTTTATTTTCACACATTAGGTTTGTACTTTATATAATAAATATATACAAAAGAATTATCTTTAGTAATTCTACTCATGATGTCTTACAATAGCACAGTTGAGTTTATCTTAAAAATAATTAAAGTTAAAAGTATACATTTTTTGTATATTAAGCACAAAACTTGTGTGATAATAAGTATATTCTAATGGCTTTTTTCCCACCTGTGAAAAGGGGTTACATTTTCAGTTATAAGAAAAAAAAATTGGTTGTTGGGTAAAATATGGACCAACCGCTGGGTTATAAATGAACCGGTGCTTTGTTGTTATTACCCAACCAGGCTTGAAACAACCCAGCATTTTTTGAAAGAGTGTACAGAAGTATAAAGATATAAACATGAAGCAAAGGCAATAGTTAGATTGCAAAGGAACGCGTAGAAGGTTGTAAAAGTCTGCTTTTAAAGAAAAGACAATGTATCAGTGATGAAACCACAATAGACTTTTTAAGATGCATAGCACCCATTTCTGTAGATGACAAGAGAGATAAGGAGGCATTCAACACGGCTGTTAGGAACAGGAAAATGCGAGGGTATGTTTGGGTGGAAAGAATGAATGAGGTGGGAATGCAGAGAGGATATGAGAGAAATGTGTGTGTTTGTGTGCGGGTGGTTGTGAAAGTATGGGCTGTGAATGGAATCCAGCCACAGGAGGAGAAAAAAAAACGAAATGCCAAACTGAGCACACAAACACTGCACTCTTGCCATGACCGTGTCTCATCTGCGTGGGTTTGAGTTACAGTCATGGGGGTCTGATTTGACACGTCTTAGTTACATATGGTTAGCAGCGCAGTGTACAGTAACCCGTTGTGTGACAACATTGGAAAGGCATGACAGAAAAGCGGCGTGGAGAATCTGCCTGCTAAATGGAGTGACAACGGACCAGTCTTGTTCATTGTCATGCCACTTTGTGTGTCTGTGTTTTCTCAGCGATTGCTCTGGGAGAGTGCACCTTGGATCCGAGTCAAATGTGTGCACGGGTGTCAGAAAGAAAGGGCTAGCGATCATGGTGCTGCATCTAAAATCAGATCCTCTTGGTTCTGAGGTGAAATATCCTTGTTCGTGCCTATAACTTTATTTTCATACCTCTGATTTCCTTATTTCTTTTAAAATTCATGATTTCTGTGACATGTTTCTGCAGTTTTGCAACTTGCTGTTGAGTTCAGCAGTAAACATCATCTTGTGGAGTAACACAGGGCTTTGGGATTTATAATTATTTTTCTCAGTGTTTTTCTGTGTCGCTCTTTTTTTTTATTTTTCACCTCCGTGTTTCCGGTGTCTCTAGGGCCCTTCTTTGCTTTTTGGAGTTAAGAGGTGCTGTTTATAGAACAGAATAAGGTTAAAACGTGAATGACAACACATCAGAATTTATTTGCGTCAAAATGTGTGCGTGACTGTCTGAGGTTTTCTGCTACCTCAGTGTGAATCTGTCATACAATATTGACTTCAAAGTCATTTGTCAGGTTATGATTAGAATGGAAAATACATTATACTTAGTTACGTATGAGTGTGTATTGTGTGTGTGTGTGTGTGTGTGTAAAATGGCTTGGCATTAGCCTACTGACTATAATGTATTTAATAAAATATCAACAACTGACTGGTTAGAAAAGATATAAAGATATTTTTAGGGGCCCTAGTCAAAAAATTGGGCCGAGATTTAGTTTGAATCGGAAGGAGCCATTTATACAGCACTAATTTCTGTCATATAACTTCTTATATGCGACCCTGGACCACAAAATGAGTCACAAGTAACACAGGTATATTCATAGTAATACCCAACAACACATTGTATGGGTCAAAATTAAAGATTTTTCTTCAATGCCAAAAATCTTTTTGATATTAAGAAACGATCATGTTCCATGAAGATTCCTGTTAATATATCAACTTAATTACTTTGTCTGTGGATTCAGCAAAATCACGAAGAAAAACTAAACTCGAACTACAAACTAAACTCGATGTGGCCCGTTGTTTGAGTATTACCCACCCAAGTTTGGTATTTATGGAAACTTTGGAATTTCAGTTTCGGGGTTTATCTACTCTCCACAACGTCATTACATTTACGTTTACATTTAGTTATTTAGCAAACGCTTTTATCCAAAGCTCAAGGACCAATAAGCGATATGTCATACAGGAGCAATAATACAATAGGTGCTAACAGCAGTAATACAATAGATAACGTTAAAACAAACCGGTTTCTTGGAATAAATAAGGAATAAATAAGAACGAATAACCAAGTTGAGAAAATGTGTGGTTCATGAAAGATCAGGTTGAATATATCTTTCAAGCACCTGATATTACAGGAGGAACTAGTTTCTTACACAAGCTTGTATTTCTTAATGACCATATTTTAACTTCAATACAACATATTATAATTAGGAATGAATAACAGTGTTGTTTTTATTATGAATCATAAACAGAGAGCTCAACATTTTTACTGAAACATTAAAGCATTGCTATTCTAATCTATCTGCTGGCCTTGCTTGGATCCTTCCAGTGTTCTAAGGGTTTCATCCCACTGAGTGAACTGTTTGGGTGTGCTACCTCAGATTAGAATTGCAGATGAAATTTGTCAGGTCGCAAACTACGAGTCACTTTTAGGTGTGTCACGCATACCGAGAGCCATATGTGCTTTTTTTATAACAACCCTCTCCCGATGACCACTTAGACTTATCAATGCCACCTGAGTTTTATAATATCAATATATTCAGGCATGTAAGCGAAAGTCATTTCAATATAAGTTGTACATCTGTTTTCGAGCTGCCCTTACAGCATCCCCATTTGTTTAGGCTCTTCTGTACGAGTCTGTACAAGAATGGAGTGCTGTAGGTATTTTGCTGTTTGACTTGTTTTATTGGTTTAGCTGCGACTGGAGCACCTAGCTCGGTTAGCTCTGTGTGGGTGTGCATTAACAGCTGATGGGATTCTGGGCAGAGTTTGTAATTTCACACCTGACCACTCATCCACGCCACCGCTGGGCACTTAACCGAGCTGGAAGAGAGCGTGTACACACACATACACACACACTCTCTGTGCAGGTTTCCGTGGACATGATGCTTCTTGAATGTTAGCCGCTGTGTTAAGTGACTGTTTAAATAAGAGGGAAGATGAACAAATGGGGCTGGTGTTAGCTCATGAACAGCTGGTTTAATTGATGATGGTAATGGTGATGTTTTCATGTTATTTAAGACTTATGACTTAGCATGCATGCCAGCCACATAAACGCTCAAGACCTGTTGGCAGAATCTAATCTGGGGGATGATCTCATTTCGTCCCTGAGCTTTATTAAGCGATTGCATTCAGATGAATTCTGTGTCAGGTCTTACATGATGCCATTAAGTGAGAATTTTTTATGAACAAATAATTTCTGTTCGTCTGGTCTTTTGAATCAGTCAAATCTTTTTGCAAATCTGTCTGAATCATTCGTTTGCAAAACAATCTGGGTTGCATTTCCCAAAACCTTCATATCGCTACGTCGTTCTTAAGAACATATCGCTACCACTCTTAAGGTATAACTTAAGAATGACGTAGCGTTAAGAAGGTTTCGGTAAACACAGCACTAACTGAGTAGTTCTCTAGTATAACAGTCTGTGAGAAACAACCAATGCATTGAAATGACTCATAATTGTGTTTGATTTGATTTTGATTTGATTCAATTTATTGTCATTACACACATACAAGTACAGTGCAACGAAATGTATCAGGTTTGCAGGAGAAAATGACAGCACATGGTTAGCAAGGCGCTTCTTTACTCATCCTGCTAAACATAGAAAATGCTTTGAAAAATTCTTTTGACTTTGACCAGTATTGATGACGCTAGGGCGAAACTTCCAAGGCTTTATGGCATGAATATTTTTTTTTAGTTTTTATGTCAGGTCATTTTTGAAACAAAGTATTTCAAAGCTATTATCTGCTCGGTAAATCAGATGTTATATTAAACAGCGTCCATACTAGACACAACGTTGCAACAAGTTCTTAAATGATTCGATGTTATTTAGCGTTTTTGTCCACACCAGCTGAGACAGCAAAAGGCCACGAGTTACATTGAATTTAATAACATAAACTATATTTGTAAGCGTCACCTCATGTATGGTGTGGACTCGAGTCATCTGTAAATCAGTCTGCAACAAGGAAGTATCATTTAAATTACTGCTATATTTTATGTCTGACATCCATGAATAACGCAGAAATTTAATAATTTGTTGATTCAATAATGCATTTTGAACTAACCTTTAAACATATGAAATTGGAACATGTTTAGCTTAATCTCCAATTTAGTTTATTATTTAATCTCAGTTTTAGTTGAATTATAAAAGAAAATGATATATTTTTAAGTATTTAAGTATATATTTTTATTCTTAATTTTGATCAAATTATTCTTATCACTGAATATCCGCAGTAACCCTCAGAAATGATTGAAATAACAAAAAAACACTAGCAGTCAATTCACATGTATGCTATTTGTGCATACAATCTTCTTGTTTTATTTATTAAATCATTTGTATTTGTATCTGGTTTTCAGGGAGTTAAACATTGCTGTATTAATCCTTTACAGAGCAAATAGCCTTGATGACTATAATGACAGCAGTGTAATTTGGTGAGGACATTATTATTCCATTTCTGATGTTAGTGACCTCTGCATGGTTTGAGATCAGCAGACTTAAGACAAAACACATTTTACTGGCCCACCCTTCTACCAGATTGTACACCGGCACCTTGTCACTGTAATAAGGTAAAGATGGTTGTAATGGCGAGATGCATTAGAACTCTGCCTTTGGTTCCATTCCCAATGTAGTTATTGGCTATTGTGTAATTGCTAATTACCCTGTCTGTGACTGGCTCAACACACAGCATTATTGAGGTAAAAGGATAGAAAGAGACCGAGAGGATAGAGATAATGGGCATGGTAATAATAGAGAAAATGGCGTTGGCAACAAATTTCAGAGAAGCATGAATTTCAGAGAGGACAAGACCCGAAGAATGAGGCCGACATGAAGTATTACAGCGAGAAGCAGATGGTGAACATTAAAAAGAAGAGCAGAAAGGGATTGGAGATTGAATGAGGACAGAATGGAAGGAAAGAGAGATGAAGAGCGAGAGGGGATGGGGACCTGGATGGAGGGCTGATTCTCTTTTCTTGATTAGAAGGAAGACGCTGTCAAACAGTACACTCATGCATTGATTCTCTGCTATGATCAAAAGTGACACAAAAGTTACAAGGGCGTATGTCATCTGTAATCTTCCAGCTTCTTCAGGAGTCTGAGCCGCATTGTGGTGTGGGTGGTCTTTCTCTTGAGCCCCCATGAGCCTTCCAGAGATATCAAAGAATTTCAAGCTGGTCTGTTGCAGGCTCAAATGTATCTGCTCTTGATCAGAAGAACGAAAAGACAAAAATGATTTAAATTATCAGTCTTTGGACATGCAACTGACCAAAACATTCTATGCAGAAGAAAGGTTTGTCAATATCAGAAGCTCAAATATTGGTAAATACAACTGGCCGGTATTGACCATGGCGTTTGGATTATTTTCAATTTCAAAGTATGTTTTTAACTGGGAAGCTATTGTCAGTCGAGTCAAAGATACTTGCTAACTGCCTTCTGTGTGACTTTTTCCATGTTTCGTGTGCTTCGGAAAGGCTGACATGTTCCTACGCAAGCACCCTTAAGTACTAAAAGAAATAATAAAATGTGATTTTATACACATATTATAAAAGGATTTGATACCTCATTATATGTATTCCATTAACATGACTAACACGGTAGTCAAAACATACCGTACAATGTGCAAAAAAGAGACGGAACCTTTGAACCACTAATGGTGTGATTATGCATTGCAGTTTTGTAAATCTGAATAACTTTTTTATAGATTGGCCCTTGCAGAATAACCAAGACTCGGAAGGCCACTTAGTCTGCGCACTGGTCTCCGAATGGCATGTAGCATTGCAATGGATATTCTCTCAGCACAACTTGCCACATTCATCATTGAGCAAGGATGGAATTGGGGCAGATTCAAAAGGAAACACACATTTCAATTGAGTGTAAATTGGTCCCGCATTATCTTCCCACAAGTCCTTTCATACTCTGAAATTGACTTGCACCACATTCAAATCCAATGTCATTTTCAAACAGTGCTGTCACCATCGGAGGATAATGACTTTGCTTTTTAGTTGAATGCGTTGTCTTTCATGGAGTGTGTGCGAGGGGTGTTGGAGCTTAACAATGGAATAAAACATTCTTTTACTAGAGATAAAGGCCACATAAAAATGACAGGGAGGCAGCACATAGCTGTTTTCACCAGTAATATACCGTCGCCTCTCAAATATCATTTGGCGGCGCCGTTATAACTTTGGGTTCCGAGGTCACAGTGGTCATTAACTTTGAATCTACGTCACTGCAGATCTAGAAAGTGATATTGTTGTGCGTTGCAAATGACTTGCCATTGATTCTTTTTCCACTGCATTCCAATAGAAGAGTGGACTTTATTAAACTTTGAGAAGACTGATTGATTTTGGGACTGTAAAAATGGATCAAAGTTCAGATTTACTTTAGATTTAGACGACAGACACCCAGAGGGCGGCATATTGTTACTGCTTTGACTGTATATGGCAAATGCAGAGAATATAAAAACATTATTATTTCAGCAGCCAGTATTATGACAGTAATACAATTGAGCGTTCTGTGTGAGAGAGCGATATCTTCTCCTGTCTGTCATTGTCGTTTCTGCCCACGAGGAGGGGTTTGGTAATGGAACCTTCCGGGCTCTGGGTGATGTGGCACATTTGGTTCCTATTGTGCACTGTCATTTCCGCCATGTATTCACCATTGTGTGTTTCATCAGGTGAACCTGAGTCCCTAGTTGCATGAACATGTTGTCCTTGAGGTCCAGGAATGATGATGGATATACTCAGATAGACTGAGAATATCACGTCCCATTTTTATAAACTTTCACCAACCTCCTTCTTGAACACTTTTCTTTTGCTTGCCCTTTTTTTGTTTTATTTTCATATAAGGGTTATAATGCTGACAAGGTTCAAGGCACTTGTATCATGAACAGTAACATAGTGTTCTTTGACTAGCATTTTCAAGTGAATATCCCTTTAAATTCTTCTCAAAGAGCTTGAGTTTACACTTAGGATTAAACAACATGTGTATAAATGTATATACACATTTTAATTTTACAATACATTTGAATCTGAATTTCTCTTTTGGTCACTACTTACAGGTAACAAGAATATAAAATTCCTTTAAACCAGTGCGAACGGCAACAGCATTGACATTTGATTTCATCTTGCTGCAATCATTTTCACAATCACCAATTTAGCCTCTAATCCTCTCTTACACATGGTTGACATTAGTAGTTTCCTTTGAAGTGTAACAAGACCTCTTCCACACCACAGATTGACGCCTCCAATAATTTCCTGCTTCACTGATAGGACGACAGTAAAGTACTCAACAAACACAAACGCTGCAGACTCACACGTTCACTCATCCACAAGCCTCACCCTCGCAGTTAAAACGGATTAACTGTCATGCTTTCCAATATGGTCTGTTGCCATCTTTAATGTGAATTAAAACTAGGTAAATGCCACCATTGCTCAGTCAATAATTTCCCTCATGGGGTGGCCATTCCCATCGAGTGTGTCCTTTAGCAGGACTAAGAACACAGAGAGCGATAATTCTGCTAAACACAGCTGTGAGCCGTTTAATTTCAGCACACCAGCAGCCACTGATGTGGCATTTGACTTTTTGACTGCAATGAAAATCGAGCTGGTAAGTGCAAAATGAAAATCACTTAATTTACTCTCTTCGTTTCAAACCTGTGTGACTTTTCTTTCTTCTGCAGGGCACAAAAGAAGATATTTTGAAAAATTTTGCTAACCGAACAATGGTGGTACCCATTCACTTCTATTGTATGGACACAGAGCTAATGGGTACCGCCGTTGTTTGGTTACCAGCATTCTATAATCTTCTTTTGTGCTCTGCGGAAGAAAGAATTCACCCTCTTGAACTGACAAGAGGGTGAATAAATGATGATTTTTCAGTGAAGTGTCCCTTTAACTTATAATTTCAATTGGTGTAATGGCATATTCCGAAAATAGATATTCATTGGCCTCATGGAAGTCTTATTGACATCATCTCTTTGGCAGTGAACAGTTTTGCATTGGTGAAATCTTTAATGAGACCGGCTGTGTCAGCACCTCTGTATCAGCAGTTCTATTATTTTCCAGAGCAAAAACAAACCCGCAGGTCTAACCTGCACTGCCCTTGCTGACCACCATCTTTTCAGACCAGGTCCGCTGATTGACTCCTCTGCCAAATAAAGGAAAACACATCTTTCCTCCCAGGAGGGTCAGGTCAGCATGCTGCTTATCTGGGCACTCGCTCTCTAATTACAGATGTAGAGGAATATTTGCTCTGGATATAATTCATTTATGAGTTATTGGGTCATAGCCACCGCCATCGCTACTGAGCACATTCACTTTCATAAGCTTAAAATCTTTATTAAAATAAGCCCTAATACTCCTACTTTACAAAGGTGTGGTCTTGTTTATCCAAGTGCCCTGCTAGGATAATAAACTTAAAACCTGCGATCCAAACACAATGTAGGGAAATTGATTAATAATCATACTAAATTATGCTTATTTGAAAATGGTTTCTGTGAGGGTTAGAGATGTGGTTTGGGGATTGAAAAAACCATTAGACAAGTAGAAGGCTACGGCAAGTCCCACGAAAATGCTAAAACAAACCTGTGTGTTGGGCTGGATTTTCAAAGGATTGCAAATTTCAAACCCTTGGTATGAAATATAACATTTCAAATGCACTTGACAATGATAAGTCGCGACAGCCGTGTGCTAACGAGATAGGAACAAAAAACCTGCATGAAAAAGAGACATTTTAATCTTTTAAAACCCAGGCAGTAGGCACATTGTTAGACAAACTAGGTGTCAGAGTGTTGAATTTTTGTATTTTTTCACAAAAAAGGTTATTTATTTATTTCTGACTCCCGTGGTGAGCTCTAACGAGACGCGGGCTCTTTGAAGAGTTAGCCTGTCACACTTAATAGTTGGCCTTTCTGAACTTGTTAAGCTGCCTCTCCCCACGACATGCATGCCAGCAAAGGACGGTTTCGAACAGTTTGCATTAAGACTTGCTCGGAGAAAGCTATGATTAAAACGGCGCGCAGCGTTTGTGTCAGAAAAATGACAGCGCTGTGTCTCACCGCCGCTGCGGAGACCGGAGAATATCGTAGCGTGTATTTTATCACAGGCGGATATGTAAGAAAAAAATCTTGCTTTGTTGGAGATTTTCTTTACATGAGCGTGGATGGTAATGAAAGGAGAGATAGCTTTCTTAAAGTGCTGCCAAGCTGTGTGTCTACGTTTTAAATTTTGAGATGCGGGTGCTTGTTTTATGTCACGCAGAGCATTTTAACACACCGAGCGTTTGTAAGCTGTTGCATGAAAGATTTCTATAATATGACCCCAGGGTGGTTGCTAATGGGGTAAATGGGGATGCTAATTTAGTGGGCCCCAAACAGATTTTATAGTTTTGTTTTCAGTTTTATTGTTATTTATTGAATCTGCATTTATTTTTATGTGTATATTATAGTGTAATTTGCAGCTATTTTGTCATTATTCATTTATTTTTATATTTCTATAATAATAATTTATTTATTTTAGCTTTCGATTAGTTTCTTTTTATTTAAATTCTTTTAGCTTCTAAAATAATATTTAGACCAACATTTAATTTGATTTCAAATAACAGGAATGCTTAAATAGTTATAGGTTTAGTCAACTATAATTCATGTTATTACTATTGTTTATGATTGTGTCTTGCTTCCTGAAAAAGCTTCAAAACTTGTTAAATGCCGATGTGATCTAAAATTATTAATTTAGTTTAAATAGCCTTCATAAGTCTTTAGAAAACCACAGCTTGAATTGTTTTTGTTGCTTGTGAGGGTCAGTTATCATCTTCAATTGATCTCCATCATGTTTTCTTGCCCTATCAGAGCCCTTGTCTGCCCGCACTGTGTTCATGCATGCACATGCATCTTTTGCATTTAGTAGAGAAAACTCAATAACAATAGCAAGCTGACTTATTTAGCTTATCCTCCCCCAATCAAATTTTGTAATTTTCCAAATGAAGCCATGTCCTAAAATGCCAACACCTTTGATCACAATGACCTCAAATGCTAATGTGGCTTAAACTAACTCCCTTCTGTTTATGATTAATACAGGAGGGTTACATTCATCAGAATAAGGGAAATCAGTCTCTGTGGCGTTGAGTGGCACACGGTTGGCAATTAGGGTCGCAGCAGGATGATAATTCCAATTTTTCCAGTTCTGTGTCCTTACCTGTGTTCACCTCTTGTCAGCAATCTGGTTGAGAATGAGAGCTCAAGTTGATTGGATGAGCCAGCACAGATGAGTGTCTGAAACTTTTCACTCGAGTTCTATTGGAAGTGCAAACTTTAAGTGTATAACTCTGCGTTTTACACGCGCATCAGATCCATAAAGCTGAAGAAATTGCCGACGTGTGTGCCATGAAAAGAAGACCATGTCTCATGGTCAGCACTTTCTATCGACTCTATTTCTGTCAACACTATTTTCTGTTCTCAGCTTTTGTGTGCGGCTCTCTCCATCTTGCTCTTTTATTTTTCTCTCTCGTTTTACACCTCTCTTTCTGTATCTCTATCTGGTAGCCAAGGTCGACATTTTTTTGGTGCCTGACATGTAGGCATCATCGTATAGATTACACAGTATATACTGTATATCAACTAGGGCTGTCAAACGATTCATCGTTATTAATCGCGTCCAGAATAAAAGTTTGTGTTTACATCATATATGTCTGTGTTCTGTGCATATTAATTTTGTATTTATAAACACATACACATACATGTATGTATATATATAAATATATATAGGAAATGTATTTGTATTGTATTTACATGTATTTATTTATATGTACAAATAATTTTTATAATACATCAGTGTTTGTCAATTTTGATATATTTTTTAAACATACAATATGCATGTATGTGTATGATTTTATAAATACAAAATTAATGTGCACGGAACACATACATTTATTATGTAAAAACAAACTTTTATTCTGGATGCGATTCATCGTTTGGCAGACCTAATATGAACAGTTTTTTAAATGTGCAAGAACAAAAATCTGTAGGAGTTGTTTCATCGACATTGAACATGAGCAGAGCTTACAGTAATTCTGCATCTGGAAATGTAGTTGTAATTAAATTGTTCAAACAAAAATAAAAAATCGTCATTAACTATAAAAATGCATGTTTGGAAACCAGGAGTCATCCACAGTAATCCAAATGTTGACCGTGTATCCAAATTTACGCTAGAAATATTACTTTCCAAATGACCCGCAGTAATGTCAGCTTCTCTCGCCATTGAAGTCTGCGAAAAGAAATATTTGTGCTCTCTGCATAAATTCATGAAATCATTCTAAGCACTCCAGGCGGTGTGAGGCTGCGCGATGCTTTATATATTTATTTATGGAGAAGGAGTAGTTTAATAACTAGTTGATTCTTCCCTGGGCAACAGTTTTACTCCCAGACATGCGGTGGTTAAGCCTTGGAAAGTCTGTGTAGCAGGTCCTCCAAATGTCTTCCCCAATGGCAAGCGCTGCTCATTAGTTAAATAAGTTGTGAGCATATTGATTAGAGGCATCTAAATTAGCCCCTCGCCATAAAGCAAAAGTGGCCCCTTGGGGTGAACACACTCAGACAGAACGAAGGACAGGAGGAGAGAGAAAAGTGTGGAGAACGTTCAAAATTCATACTGTATGCTTTGCCCTTCAGAAGCAATGTCATCACCTTAAGGCATTATGCTTTTTTAACCGCAGTTTATGAAAACTAACTGTGGTTTTATTATAGAGATGAAGATATTGCCTCACTTTAGTAACCGTAATAGTTTAACTATAACTAGATATTTGTAATAGAATCATGCTAATAGAACTGGTTAATTTGCCAAATAAATAAAAATGTATAGTTAATATCTGATTTTAATACAAAGCTGAATGAGAAATGTTTGAAATCATATTAAAATCTCTAATAATTGTAATTTTTGATTGTAGATTTGGCTAATCTGAGCTCTGTTTGTTACCCTTGAAAAAGTGATTCAGGTGATGAAGCCACGCAGACACAGCATGCACATAACCCGTTCAGCAGGCATAATTCCCATAATCGGTTGTGCCTTGATTTTCTTCGAGGGGTGTATTAGATTCTGTGGTTTTGAGTGTGGTTTGGTCATGTGAAAGAGATGTTGCCCTACTTTCGCCTTCTTAGACATCTCCTATCATAAATTAGGCATATAAAGTACCAGCATTTACATAAGACCTCCCTCATCTCAAAATAGCTCCCACTCCTTCAAATAAGCACTTCGGATCTCTCATTCTGTGCTTATCCTTCACTTCACTGTACACACAAAAACAAACCACATCAAAAAAATGTAACTTTCCATCAAACGATGCACTAGTTTGTATAGGAATACTCAACCCTCATGCTCACACACATCAGCTGTTGGACCCGAACCTTGAAACATAATGTCGCTTTCATCCTCTCTCTGTCTCCTTCACATCCCCTCACCTCTCTCACTTGTTCAATTTTTCGATTTTACGATTTCCTCTCTCTCTCCTCAACCTCTCCCTTTCTCCTCCCATCTCCCCCTTTCTCTAACTTTCTTAAGATGCCACAAATCAAGGCTGTGCTCCAGAGGCTAGTGCCCAGGGGAGGCCTAAAGCTATTCTCCAATTAGTGTCAGCACACAGACAAATACCACATTTACACAGCCCAGAGAGAGAGAGAGAGAGAGAGAGAGAGAGAGAGGGAAAATAAACGAGTGTGACAGCAATTCCAACAAACAATCTGTGCCGAGCAGACAGACAGATAGATACAGCAGAGCGCGCGATCTACCACTCAGTATTCTCATTTATTTAACTTGCTGGTACATGCACACACACGCACATACTCTCTCAAACTCGCACAATTAGCCAGCGGTCATTTGGGATATGACTTTGCAGAACTCTGGTTGTTAGGGTTCGTGTTGTCTGCTCTTCATTTTGACTTGAGCCACTCATAAGTGCAGTGTGTTTACAAGGATGGAGGAGCCTCTCAAGGCAAAGTCAACCCAAGGAGCAACTCCACGCAGAGAATTCGCATTAGGCAATATTTCTATCACTTTGGAACCTTATATAATGCTACCTACTGTATAGAAAACATGCTAAAAATACATTGCTGACCCGCATGAAGTCAGTTAATCCTTTATTAAACCTGACTGGATTTTCTTTGAGGGTCATTTTAATCTATTTAAAGATGTGTTGCTGATGTGTTTTTTTCTGTAATTACAGGTGTGTTTGTGCCCTCGAGGTTGATTTCAACTGTATACTTCATTCATTTGCTTCTCTTCAAATAATTTTTATACATTTTTCTTACCCTACCAGACTCCCGTTGGCTTAACATATGGAAATCAATCATTAAAATATTCATCATTACAATTAATGCCATATATATTGCAATTTATAAATTACATTAATAGTAAAATAAACAAACAACTGTATGTTTCTGTTAAAACAGTTAAAACTATTCACTAAAGAACACTGTTGTGTTTAAACTGTTTTGTTTAAAGCAACACAACCTCCTTAAAGTGATAGTTCACCCAAAAATTAAAATGCAGTCATTATTTACTCACCGGTAATTTCAAACCTGTATTACTTTTTTTCTTCCGCAGAAGATAAAAGAAGATATTTTAAAGAATGTTGGTAACTGAACAGCTCCCATTCACTTCTATTGAATGGACACAATACCAATGCAAGGGAAGGGGTGCCTGTTGCAACATTCTTTAAAATATCTTCTTTTGTGTTGTGCGGAAGAAAGAAGGTCAAACAGGTTCATAATGACATGAGGGTGAGCAGGGCCATCGCTAGTGGGGTTAAAGGTGGTGACGATTCTAGGGTCCCCCGCTGCTTAGGGGCCTCACAAAATCAGACAGTTATACTATATAGTCACCTGTTTTGTAAATAATTTAATTTTGAGATTTTTTGAGATTTTAATTAAATCCACAAATGCATGCTGTCATGATCCTGCCTCTCCTTGTCTTGGTTTTCGAGTCTTGTGGCAGGATCATGTCAGTCCCATGTGTTTTGTGTGGAGAAAGAGCATTGTTTTGGTTTGAGAAGCCACGCTCTCTCTCCGGTGTCACGTCCTTTAGCCCCGCCCCCTTGTTTCCCTGTTTGCAGTCCGTTAGTGTTAGTCTTGTCTCCAGCCCTGATCCATCCTTCCCTTAGTGTTTCAGTCCCCTCACCTGCCTCGTGCAATCCTCCTGTTAGCTTTCCCTTAGTGTTTCATCCTTGTCACCTGTGGCCACTCTCCCTGTGTCATCAGTCCTTGTTAGTGTGTTCCCTTTATAAAGCCCCAGTTTTCCCTCTGTCCCTTGTCGGTTCATTGTCATTTTGTCATCATCGTACCTCCTCACGTCACCTTGTTGGATTATTCCTGTCTATGGATTATCGTGTTTGTTCCTGTTCTAAGTTTGTGGATTTTGTTGATTTATTATTCAAAGGACTTTGTTTGTTTTGTTCCCCTTGTGGAAAGTTTTAGTTTACATTTTTGTCTTGTTTTAGATCATGTTCTCCCCATCGAGGGTCTTTTGTTTAAATAAAGTTTTTGTTATTTAACTCTGCTGCCTGCGTTTGGGTTCTGTCCACACACCGTGACAGAATGAACCGACCAACTTCGAACCCAGCAGGCAAGATGGAGGCAAGACGAGCGACCCAGGCTCATCGCCTCCTCCGTTTACGCCAGGGGCACTGTGATGTATTGGAGTTCGCGGACCGCTTCTTTGAGGTGGCAGGGGAGATGGTCCACAGTGAGCAGGAACAGATGGTCCTGTTCAATGGCGGCCTCAACCAACCACTAGCGGGGTGGGAGATGCAGATGCTGAGACCGCTGGGCTTCACAGACCTGATCAGGTATGCCATGAATCGGCCGGAGCCCAGTGTCTCAGTCCAGCCCAGTTTTTCCACCCCGCTGGCTGCCATTCCCGAGGGCCATACCCTGCAAATCGGGGCCGTGGGCCTCTCCTCACCCTCTGCTCCACCACCAGCTAGCCTCCGTGGTAGGCGTGGACGGAGGGAGTCGTGGGACTCCCCGTCCGACTCTTCCAGCACGGAGATAGTGGGGTCCCCCACCGCTACTCTGCAGCCGGCCACACGTCCTGTGAGCCGGTCAAAGAGGAAGAAGCAGAGGAGAGTGGCACCATCCTGTCCTGCCCAGCAGCCGGTATCCAGCCCTGCCCAGGTGTCAAGTCCGGTGGTCCCGTCAAGTCCGGTGGTCCCGTCAAGTCCGGTGGTCCCGTCCAGTCCGGTGGTCCCGTCCAGTCCGGTGGTCCCGTCCAGTCCGGTGGTCCCGTCCAGTCCGGTGGTCCCGTCCAGTCCGGTGGTCCCGTCCAGTCCGGTGGTCCCGTCCAGTCCGGTGGTCCCGTCAGCACCCAGTCCAGTGTCAAGTCCTGCCCTGCCGGCCTTCCAACCTACAAACCAGTCAGCCTTGCCCCAGCCGTTCCCTACTACGGCCGTCCTGTCATGCCCTACCCCTTCTAGTTCCTCCCACTCCAAGAGAGGTATCCCTTCCATGCCCAGACCTTCCTACCCCACTCCTCCGCCCAGCTCTAGGAAGCAGGGTCCTGTCCCTCCTAAGTCCCCACCCAGTTATGTTCCCAGGTTTTTCCCACCAATTCCGCCTCCCCCCTTCCCATTGATGTTTATTTTATTGTCCAACCCCAATCCCTTTCTAGTCATGTCAGCCCTGCCCCTAGTGTGTTCTGTTCTGTGTTTATGGTGTCTGTCCTCCTGTCTGTCAGTCTTGTCATGTTTAGTGTGATCTTGAAGAACTCCTGGAGGAGTTCTTTAAGGCGGGCGCTCTGTCATGATCCTGCCTCTCCTTGTCTTGGTTTTCGAGTCTTGTGGCAGGATCATGTCAGTCCCATGTGTTTTGTGTGGAGAAAGAGCATTGTTTTGGTTTGAGAAGCCACGCTCTCTCTCCGGTGTCACGTCCTTTAGCCCCGCCCCCTTGTTTCCCTGTTTGCAGTCCGTTAGTGTTAGTCTTGTCTCCAGCCCTGATCCATCCTTCCCTTAGTGTTTCAGTCCCCTCACCTGCCTCGTGCAATCCTCCTGTTAGCTTTCCCTTAGTGTTTCATCCTTGTCACCTGTGGCCACTCTCCCTGTGTCATCAGTCCTTGTTAGTGTGTTCCCTTTATAAAGCCCCAGTTTTTCCTCTGTCCCTTGTCGGTTCATTGTCATTTTGTCATCATCGTACCTCCTCACGTCACCTTGTTGGATTATTCCTGTCTATGGATTATCGTGTTTGTTCCTGTTCTAAGTTTGTGGATTTTGTTGATTTATTATTCAAAGGACTTTGTTTGTTTTGTTCCCCTTGTGGAAAGTTTTAGTTTACATTTTTGTCTTGTTTTAGATCATGTTCTCCCCATCCAGGGTCTTTTGTTTAAATAAAGTTTTTGTTATTTAACTCTGCTGCCTGCGTTTGGGTTCTGTCCACACACCGTGACACATGCGATTTGGTGAGAAAGTTTTTCCCAGAAATCTTGAATGGCTTAGTCTAAAAGTCCGACACCTAGCTCGTGAACAAAACCAATCAGAGGTGAGTCGGCAGGCAGCTCAGCTGAAGTATGCTTTGATGAAGTTATAGAGCTGGAGAATGAGTGACTGAACATCTCGCAGCTAAAATCAGAAATGTCATAAAAAGGAGAAAAGAACTAAGAGAATTGCTGTATCTCAGTCTATAAAAACGTTCCTTAAAAGGAAGGCCTCTATAATTTCAGTGATATCGAACGGAGATGATTTATCTAGAAGTAAAACAGAACGCAGATGTGTAACTACATGCGTGATGCTCTTGGACGTGCTCACCTGAAACCCCAGTTAACTTCCGGTTTATGTTTGGCTAGTGTCTAATAATATAACTATTTATATTTAATTTGTTAATATTATTTTATATGATCATTTTAATATATAGTAATTGCATTGAATAAAAGATTTGTTACATTTTGTTATATGTTCATTTTATTAAATAAACAATTTGTGGAATGGGTCCTTTAGTTGTGACGCATTTAAAGAAACCATATGGTACATTGATATCTAGTGGTTGAACTTGGTATCGTAGTGTATATAAAAAATATTGGAGAGACAAGTTGTCATGATCACGGGGGTAAGACACGGACAGAGGACCCAGGTGCAGACAGCGGTAAGGGGTTTTAACAGTTAAGGGGTGACAGAGACTTTAATAATAAATACAAAACAAACACCCACGAGGGGGTAATATAACAAAACACGGGAAAATAATAACATGACAGGACTAAGACTAACTACACTAACAACACATAGGAACTCACTCAACAACCACAATGAACCAGCACAAGACAGAAGACACAAGGGCATTAAATAAGGGACCAAATCAAGAGGGGAACGGTGTAGGGCATGAATCAATAACGAGGAAAAGAGGATGGGAACTGAGACGAGACCGGAGAGAGCATATGGCAAGCCAAATAAACAATAGTCACCTCTCTCTACATTAAACATGAGGTTCTGTCATGATCCTGCCACTAGACCAAGAGAAACATGACATGGTGCGGCAGATTCATGACACAAGTTTAGCCAAGTATGGGTTCTTCTCAGTTTCATTTAAATGTTATCAGAAATAATCTAGAGGCACTGTATTGTTGGTGAATGTGAACCGGAAGTTAAACTGGGGTCACAAAAGTGTGCATGCTCAGTAACGTTTATTTATTATATAGACGTTAAAATCTCCAAGCTGCTCTGAGAGTTTACTTCACACGCATTTCTGATTCCTTTTAGAAAAGCTACTACCACTGAAACTCAAAGGTCTTTGCAGTGGCCCGCCAAAATAAAAGTCTGTTTAATTTGAACAAACACAGTAGTGCACTTGTAGGATAATCTGAATTAGTTACTATTAGTAGACTGTAGTATTCAATTCAATGAGGTTGAGTTAATTACAGAATTTGTATTTTTAGTGACGGCTTTAACTCAAGACATTTCTGTGTCTAGTTGAGGACAACACATTGTGTGTCACTTTTAATTTGAATTTTGACACAAAATGACACACAATTTGTTAAAATGACATTTCTTTGTGTTATTACATTTTATCACAACATTATATGAGTTGCCAATTAACTTTCTTTTCAAGAGTGAAGCAACAGGCTTAGTGCAGAAAATGCTTGAGAAAAAAGGATTAGACCTGTGTTATGAATAACAAAAAATAAATAAAAGCAAATATCACTTGTGAGCGGGATATTTTATTGTGCGTCATTTCCAATCAGGCTGTAATTTTGTGAAATTAAGAAAAGCTGTGAAAATTGTATTTAATTGTGTGTATTTATTTACTAAGATAATAAACGGTAAAAAGGTCAAATATCCACCCCAGAATGATTCGCATAAATTGCAGAATTTCTCTGAGTTAAATGTAAATCCGCCACTGAACATTAATACATTCTCAAAAAGAATGTCTTTAATAATAACATTATTTCTTTTTTGTTTAACACATTATAAGTCATTTTGTTTTTGGGTTTGTGTTAAATAAATAATTGTAACAGCACAAGGTTGAGTTAAAAGTAACACAAAATCTGTTGTCCTTATCTAGACACATTCAGTATGTGTACTAAATAAATGTATGAAAAGCGTGCTATAATAGAAATACAAGTCCACAGAGCCAAAACTGCTCGTAGACACGCCTAACTTTGTGAATGACAAATGAATAAGAAATCTCTTACTCTTTCTTTCTCTCTAGCACACATGCTTGCGGTAAAAGACTGAAACCTCTCTGTGTTCCCTCGGCACTCTGCATTAGCTGTGGCCTGTGGCATTCCTACATGTTCTAAGAGCTTGCGAGGGGCACCAGATCCATCAGTCTTAATGCTAGTGGTGTACGCCCCAGGGTGGCCATCTTCATTCCTTCCCATCAGCCCCAGCGCCTCTTCATCAGAGCCCCCGCCGCAGCAACCTGAACGAGCAGGTCCCACTGAGCCACACATTAATGCACAAATCTCAGCCTTGATCACCACGCGAGCCTGAATCTTCCAGCCCACGTATTTAATCTGACACGACAGAGTTGTCATTGTGAATCCCTTAGAATGCTATTCTCTCTCTAACCTTTTTATTTGCGTTTCGTACTCCGTAGTCGTTGTCTCGCTCCCTCTCTTCTCCTGTTCCTCGTTCCACAGCTAACTCTATTTTTTCTTGTGTTGTCTCTTGGCTTGGTTTCTGGGTTTAGCGTATCAATTAAAGATAAGCCCAGGCTCGTGCTATCCCCAGTGTCAAACATGCCGAGCGAAACTCCAGGACCGACACGATTCAGCTTCTGATCCCTTAAAACACTTCTTCATTACTCTTTTATTCAACCCCAGCATGGGCTTCCTCATTCCGTGGCTGTAATGGAACATGACCTCTACATTTATCCATTAGCATCCTAAACCGAGAACAAGAGCTGCTTAAAAACTTAATTTATGAGAGGAGAGACACAAACCGGTTCATTACCTTTTGAGAGCGATCGGATAGCTCGAGTTGTCCTGCAAAGACAAACGAACTACGGAGTGAACAAACAAGAAAACGAATCGTGCATGACATATGCAATGAAATTAAGACCCGAGTACCTCAGTCGCAGACTCGCGGACAACGTTTGAAAAATGTCCAGTCACTGTAATGTTTCCAGCAGCCATCACTAAACTCAGGAGACCGAAGCCACCCCTTTCCATCACAATAACTTTACACTGTCAGCCATGAAAATCCCAATTCAGCAATGCCAAAGTTTCGCTCTGAAAACCACTGGTGTCTTCAACCCTGACTGAAAAGTTACAGAAGTTTATGACGAATGATCCTGACACCCATGCTGGGAACACGAAAATTGTGTTCATGTTAAACTGTGGTTGATGTTTGACTTGCATATGGATAATTGTATCTTTTGTCCCGCACATGTATTTTAGGTTTTAGAATATTAGAAGATAAGCTTGTAACATTTTACAACCAAATCGGCTAACTTTTAAATTGGATTGCTTTGTAATTCAAATGCTGGCAATCATTTTTGAGTTGGGGTTTTTCGGACACATTTTTGTACCTTGGGTAGTTCAATTCATTATAAAGGCTGCAATTAAATATAACAAGCACTGTTACTAAACTCAATGGAAACGAAGACCTGTTTTGTTCCGGTGAAATTGGTTTTTCAGTTATTACCCTACATTTGGCATTTTACTATTTCTATGACCAAATACTGTATGATGATAATAATGCTGTATGTGCTTTATTGGCACGTACATTTGTATTTCCAAAGCAAATGTATAATATGTGCAATGTAAAGTCTCTCTCTCTCTCTCTCTCTCTCTCTAGACTGGGCAGGAAACAGCTCAGTGTGGTGTAGCTCAGCGGGTGTGTTTTGCATGAGTATGGATTACAGGTCCAATCCGTACCGTAACTGTTTAATACGCCGTCACATTATGAAAATCCCCTTTCAACACATCGCTTGTCTCCACTGACTTATATGCTCCATTACAAAAATACCCTTCGCTTTGGCTTTGGTCCTTTCTGTCGTGTTCCACTTCCCAGTGGAAGATGTGTAATGACTGTCTCATGCTGTTCAATAAATTGCAATGGTCTATTGGTCTAAACAGTTTTATTCTGTCGATGTGAACTGTTGTAATCACTGAAGTGTCACTTTTTTCTTGTAAGCTGGGCCAAACGGGATGTGACCCAGAAAGCCAAAGGTGATTGTTCTGATTAAAAAGTACTCCATGTTATTTTCATTGTATGTCTAAATCCAGTGGACCTCTTCAAGTGTAACCAACAGTGCTGTCCTGTCACTCGAGGGATCGATAGTTCGATTGGCACGTCTATTGTCAGCAAACACGCTTGTTTTGTCTGCTCATTCCGGTACGTGTTAGATGTCATGGACGAACCTGCATTATGGCCTGGTCAAGGATATAATAGTCACGGCCGGTCTTTTGCCACAGTCGGCGAGACAGTTCGCTTTGCGGAAGCTGATGACAATGCACGGGGCAAAAAGTCAATATCAATTACCTCTTGTCTCTCAATACCGAACTACTGAGTCACTCGGCATCGTCAAACCAAACAACAGCTCAATTATTTCAAGCGTTTTCAATCACTGAGACACTCGGGCACTTTTTGAAGCTGTGTGCTGCTTGCTTAGGGGAAATAAAAGTGAATAGATTAGTGTAGATTGAGGATGACCTCATCATAGGGTAGAGGACAGTTCTCGGCGCAGTGAACGTTTCTGCTCAAGTTCCTGAGTTAAAAGACCTGAATGGCTTGTGTAGTCGTGACTGGGGTCGAGGGGCACGACACTCTGTACATCGAGATGATTAGAAATGTGTCAGTTTGTTGAAATCGTGCTGATATATTTATATTTATATTGTCTATATATAAAGGCTGGTTCACAACGTATTAGTCCACACTAATAGATTTTCGTTTGAAAACACATGTTTTTCTCATCGTTATGGCCTTCCGTCCACACTAAGACAACTTTTTTGTTAAAGAAAACCGAGCTTTCAGCAAACGTACTCTGAAGTGGATACATTTGAAACTTTGTTTTTGTGTTGTGGTACGAATGTGAAAACGGAGGATTTCGAAAATTATGAAAGCTTTTTGTAGAGCTGTCAAACGATTATTTGCGACTAATCGTATGCAAAATAAAAGTTTTTGTTTACATAATTCAGTATATGTGTGTACTCTGTATAATAAGGGTGTATGTATAAATACACAGTCAATGTATGTATACTTAAATTATATGTTAATATATCAAAATATTTATTTTCATACAGAATATAAATGTAAAATGTATGTAAATAATTCTTAAATATATACGTGTTTGTGTGTAGTTATATATAAAAACGTTTCAAAACTTCAATTTTGCATACGATTAGTCGGAAATAATCATTTGATAGCTGTACTCATATTTGTCATATGATGCAGTTATTGTAGGCCAAAGCAACCTATCAAACATAATTCTTACTTATATTTATGAATTTATTATAATTTATTTTATTTTATTTACATTGAAGCTGTCCAATATTTCAGCGTATTTGTTTCCTTGTCAACATTTTCACTTGCTTTAGCAGTTTAATAGTTTTTTTAGGTCTTTGTGTTGCCCACAACTAAAACTCTGTCCATGTAGAAAATGAAAACATCTTACATTTAGCTCATTCTCAGTACAGACACGCAAGCGTTTTTTGATTTTCAGTGTTGATGAGCAGATTTTGTGAAACGCTTGAAAGTGTAGGTAAACATACAGTATACACATTTTGGTAGATGTTGTTTGTTTGTTGATGCAACATGAATATTCTACATCCAACAACCATTTTTAGTTTGTTGCCGTTTGTTAAGGCAATGTAAACTTAGACCACCCACCTCTATTAATAAAACACAATGACAGTCACACTGTAATTTTATTGTAAAATTCAATAAAGTCTGTACTATTTTTATTTGGACTCTTCAACTCTTAGGATAGCACATTCAAGTCTCTCTCTCTCTCTCTCTCTCTCTCTCTGTTCTGCACTCATGCCTGTTCCATGTGTGTGCGGTCTAATTGACAGTCTGACCGATGTGGAAATGTTTCATCTTCACTCCGTCTTCCCTCTCCCTCTATTTCAGATCCCATCACTCTCCCAGACACCTGTGAATGCTGTAGTTTAAAAGCAAGTGAGAAAGATGGAGACCTGAAGAGAAACAGGGAGCTCAAAAGAGAGGGAAAGGAAAAATCTGTTTTGCTCTGGCAAAGAACTCAGCTGGGCGTCAGGTAGAGGAAGTAGTTTGTGGTGATGTGAGTTCTGAGACAGTCTGAAACGTTCTGTTCAATTTTTTCCTTCTAACAATGTGGAGATGTTCACTGTCTTTGTGGTGTACTCCTCGATTTCAGCTCTTACCGCACTTAACAAATTCCTGACTGTCTGCTAACCATGAACTCTCGCTGAAGGTGCTGTCTTTTCCACTGTCTAAGGTTTAAAATGTGCTACCCAGCATTCCTATTCTGCTTGTTCTGTAAAACCATCTGTTGAAGCGATAATCCTTTGGACAAGACCATTATGCTTTAAATGTGTGATGGACGTATGTAAGTTTGTACGAAAATATCAACTTGGAGCATTATGAATTTCCACACTGGATTGTTTATAAATGTGTTTAGTGCTGATTTGATAGTCAAAACATCTTTGTTTGTGTACTGTAGCACTTGATTTTTTGAAGTGCCTTTAATGGGATAGTTCATCCAACAATGAAATTTGTGTCATCATTTACTCACCCTGTCATTTCAAACCTTTATGACTTTCCTTCTTCCGCAGAACACAAAAGAAGATGTTTTGAAGAATGGCATCATCCATTCACTTCTATTGTACAAAACCAATGCAAATGAATGTGAATGCCAAGAGGGTGAGTAAATGATGACATATTTCTATTTTGGGGTAAATTCTCCTTTAAGGGAAAGTTATAACTGGTCCTTCTGGCAAACCCTTACTTGGTTTTAATATATTTTATGATACATTGAATTATATTTTTCTGTATATTCCAATATATTTTGTTTCGAAAGGGAAGTCTTGCTGGTTATGCCTTTCTAGGAATATGGTGGTCACGCCAGCCTCAACAGCACCACATGTAAGTTTTATTTCCGCAGAATATTGTGTAAAATCACTTTCTTCTAAAACAAATTAGAAAAATGTATTTCGCATTGTAAAAAAAACTCCATTGTACTCGATAAGCACTGAAAAAAGAAAAATATAGCGGACCGTTATCCCAATCCCTGTCTGCACCCAGACCAATCAAACTAATGTATTTTATTGTGTAGAGCCTTCTGCACTAATGGCTGCAGACAGCAAAATGTCAGCATTGCAGCCACTGCTGTCGCGGTGGGCAGATAGATGAGGCTTGTGTCTGGATTTATATGTGTATCTGAGCACTGCGTTTCGCTGTTTGCGTATATGTGTAGGATTGTTGATTCTGTGTGTATGTGTAGTTGTGCTGTGCTCTGACTCAACTGCTAGGCAAAAAGCCAGTCCATGCCCTGCCAGAGAGCCACTCTCCCGGTTAATCGCCATGGAGATGCTCCCATTCCATTAGGCCTCTTACAATGTGCCATCTAACCAGCGGGCGACTGGCATCAGTCTTAGAATATCAGAATGTGCCAAAATCCCAGCATGGGCACTGCCTCAACACACAAACATGACACAACATTGCTGATGTGCCGGAAGATTTCCTCTCACCTTGGTCTTAGTCTAATTATGGATACTATTTTATTTCAATATACGGTATGTTTTCAAGCTAATTTAAAAGGATAGTTCGCCCAAACAATGTTTCACCCTCATTGCTTTTAAAACCTGTTTTTTTCAGTGGAACACAAAAGAAAACATTTTGAAAATTGTCTCAATGGTTTTGTGTTCATACAATGCAATGGGGGCCAGTGTTGTTTGAATACCAAGGTATTTTAAATCTTTATATTTTGTGTTCTGCAGAAGAAATAAAGTTATGCATGTCTGGAATGAAATGAGGATGAACTATTACATTTTATTTAGTAAACAATTCTTATCTGTTTACTGTGGGCCTACTATGTCTCAAAGTTGTTACGGTATATATTGTTACCATTTTAACTTTATCTTTAAAGCCTTAAAATCAACTTGACTCTTAATAAGTCTTGGTTCAAGCTTCTCTATATACATAACTGTTTTGCGGAAAAGTTATATTCACCATAACCTGTGACTTTTTCCAGTATTTTTGAGAGAGAGGAATCTTTAAACTGACATGGATGTTTATTCAGGTGACTGTTGCCTCGGTTGTCTGGCTGTGTAGAATGACAGGTTCTTGTCCACTGTCTCCACTCTATAACCCCCCACATACACACACAGACATTTATACACTTTTAGCGCACCGTGCTCAGCCGTCAGGAATGATGGTTGTTTCACTCGAGTGGGTTCACGGTGTCACCTCACTTCATTCAGAGCGTATACAAGGTGTGAGAGAGACAATCAATGTCAGTCTTTGCTCTCTCTTATACACACATACTGTACTATATACGTACACAGCAATGAACTTGAGAACACACATTGCTACACACTGCTAGCATCTAAAACACCCTCACATTTAATCTCTCTCTCTTCAAGAGTTTTAGATGAAGTGTTAAACAAGTTTAGTAAGCCATTTTGCAGTAAACGTCAGTGAAGAGCGCAACAGCAGTTTGGGGTTAAAATACGCGCCAAATGCAGTCACCCGCATGGCACGCACACACAGCTCTGTCACACAGTGTACACACCGCTTGGACAAATTGGCAAAGTTTTCTACACATAAAACAGGCTGTGTGTGTGTATGACAGCGAGAAACAGGGTAAGTGTGTTGTGAGGGGGTAATGGGAAAAGCTATTGGAGCGTTACACTACGCCTGTCTTGTCATGGCGGGTTTTTGCAGACACAGTCTGACTTTCCTTGATTGTCCTCTTTTTTGGGGGTATGTGGGGGATAACTATCTCCCATTGTATCTCCAGTTTGCGCTTTTTAGTGAAGTCTATCTTGCACCTTCAGTGCTGAGCTAAAGTTTCACATTTGTGGAACGACTGGAGTGCAAGATTCTTGAGCAATGATAGAGAGATTGTCACTCTGGTAGTTCACATTAACTAGGGGCACTGGCCATTTTTTACATAGATAACATAATGATTGTTTTGATCAAATGTGCATGTTTTCTGTATGTATGAATGTGAGGTTGTGTTCAATTATATATACTTTTTGTGTTTGTGGTGTCTGGTCCATTAGGACATTTGTGAGAACCCTGGTGGGAGCAGTGCATGAGATAATTACATCATTAATCACAGGACAGAGGTTACGTTCTAACATCTGTGTGTTTGTGTGTGTGGGGGGGAGGGTATTTGTATAATGTTTGTGCTTATTTCACATTGGTTATTTATGTATTTGTTCATTTAAATGTGTATATACTGTCTTTCTTTAATGCACACACTAACAACCTTTAAGTTACATCAAATTAAAGGGTAAGTTCACCCCAAAATGAAAATTCTGTCATCTTTTAGTCAGCCACATGTAAATTACTTTGTTCTGAGGAACACAGAGAAAGATATTTGGAAGAATGTTAGCAATGTTCACTTCTGGGACATCACTGACTGCCATAGTAATATTTGAAGAAAATTGTGTCTGTCTATGCAGAACGCACAATTAAAAAAAATCTAGATTTAAAAACAATTTTTTTAAATACTGTAGAATTTTTCACTACTTCCTTTTACATATCAGGGCTCTTAAACGGTTCTTCTGAAGTGGTCTATGCTTGGTTGCTAAGTTTATAAAAGTTTTCGAAATACTTGACAGTGTACTCTTGATTTAATTATAGGTCAAATTTAAAGTGGTATTTTTGGGTTACCACTCTATGAGAGGTAAGTATATGGTGGAGAGTGGTAAATGGGACCGACAACATGGAAACTGTAATTGAACCCTCACCAGAAGGCAAATTTGTGTTCATATTTAACATTAATATTAAAGTTATTTATATTAGGAAGCGTGTTATTTTGGAACAGTATCATGATGGAAAGAAAGGACAAAAGAACGAAATAAGTTGAAACAAGAAGAAAAACTATAACAAACTGCAGCCTAAACTTGACAACATTGCTCCACGCTAAAGTCACATCACCAAACATAACAACGTCCATTTTTCAACGCGCTGATCAAACGAACTTCAGAAATGACAATAACCGTCTCTCCGCCTCTTTTCCTCAAAATGATCAAATCTGGACATGTTTCATTTATTTCGAAACACTAAAGGGTGCCGTTGAAAAATAAAGCCGAGACAAAATTAGCAGTAAAGGCAGTAATAGTGGATTGGAAGAAACATGTCTGGTGACAGAGATATGATGATGGTATAAATAGCTGTTGAATAGACAGAAACAGGAGGAGATGGATCTCGTAATGAGACCGTTTGCATCTTCACGAGTCTTTGATATCAGGCGATCTGTCACGTCTCCTCACGGCTGACAGTGCTTTGGCATCTCCATGTCCACTCAAATCTCCTCCATTTCTTTACCTCTTTCTCTATCTCCTTCCTCACTCTTGTTTGTCGCTTTACTTTCGTTACCTTGACGAGTAATGATAGTCTTTGCTATCATCCTGATGAGTCGCACGCTAGCTATCGACGGCTGTTTGTGTGCGTGTGAGAGAGAGTGCGCTGTATGTGTGTCTGTGTGTTAGGAGAGCTTCTGATGGTAATTCCACCTGATGTCCCGGCACCCCCCGGCTGCATCTCAACCTCATTATGCCAATCATTAAGTTTAATGACTTATAAACCAAGCATCAGAACTTTATGACAACACATTGTGTGAAGTAAACAGTCGTATCTTTGGCTCGCTCCTCGTTGAGCTGTGAGAGATTAGTTGATATTTACTGTGAACGGATTGATAGTTTACCTTTGACAAAGAGGGGAAAAAGACTGTATAAAACGGGGGCAGGTGACTTGTTAAAACGCAAAATAACACATTGGAACATCCTCTGAGCATCAGAGGAGTCGTTGTTAGCGAGATGACTCATACATATTTTTACATATGCGTATTGGATCCTGAGCCCGCAAGACACTAAGTCAGCCCGAAACCAACGTGCGGATCATCAAACTTAGCGGAAAAACAGAAGCTTTGGCCTCTTTTCTGCGTTTTAGCTGTGCCAAATGATTCATCAAAACTGATAAACACACTTAAACCCCTCTCAGGAAGACAACATTATGCAGAGCTTATTCATTTCCAAACCCAGAGACCCGCAAGCATTGAGAGGGGAGGAAATATTGCCGTATGAGGCGCTGCCTCCCATACAGTATATAGGCATGCTACGCAATCTGTATAATGACTTTATTATTCCTGTAAACATCTGCAGGAGACTTCCTGTTGTGGGCTGCTGAAAGACATTGAGCTTTTTCCTACTTTTGCAGTATACAGTGCTTACCGTGTAGTAATGTTAATGTTCAGTGTAATTAAAGCACAAAATTGCCATTGTGAGACTGAAGCTGAGCCAGCATCTTGCGTTAAACAAAATGACCGTACCTTTAAAATCGCAGCCTTTTCTAAGTGGTGGCCAGTGTAAATCAAGACTAAAGAGTGCCGAGGCACGACGGTGATAAATGGCCCGTTTTACTAACTAGGAATTATTACATGAATGTCCTGGCGGATTCACTGGTGTGACATCAGATATATTATATACAATATAGAAATTCTAATTTATGTATTTTTACGCTTTTTTCTTTTTGTATCAAAAGTTACATTTGCTGCTACAAGTAAAAAATCATTCATTAGTTTGTATGAAAAAAATGCACTGTAGATGTATAGATTTGTATCTGAATATTTTCATGCAGAACATGTGGATCAATCACTTTCAAGCATTTTCTTTCTTCAACTTCTATAACAAAGAGCTTATGTGAAGCTGATAGTGTAAAAAAGTGTTGTTTGATCATAGGACGTTTTAAGATATATTCATGGTCAGAAAAGCCCTCACTAACATTTTAAGCCCCCTAACATTTGCAGTTATCTTGTAAAATGCCATTCAATCAAACTGCATCAAGAGCAGCTGGTAAAATGAATCCCCTTGAAATCAGACACCTTTAAGAGCAGACTGATCTATTTTATTTTCTGAAATGAAATTCTGTGACTGTGCGGGTCTCTATCTGATAGCATCGATAATAACGCAATATGTTCTTTATTTATCATTACAGAGCCGGGCAGATGGATAATAGCTAAGGACTGTCAATCAGCCAAGAGATAAGTTGTTATTGATCAATGCGATGATTCGCATAAGGTCACGCGATTAGCTAAAATGTGCAAGCCAAACACACACACACACACACGCGCGCACACACACACACACACAAACACACAGAAACAGGAAGCAATCGTGCTGTCAAATCATCCTCCTTGGTACACTGACACCAATTCCCAGCATACAAAGTGTGCAGAGGTCGAGTGTTGTTGGTGATTTAATAACTGTCAATGTTTACTCCCATTTGCTGCATATACACTGTAAGAATAGTTTTTATTCAGTTTGTTGCTTCCTATCAGTCTGTGTATTTTCTACTTTAGAAGGACAGAAACTGTATGACATTGCGGTTGCAATCTTCATTCTGCAGTGCGTCTGTCCGTATGAAAAGTAGCTAATGATGTTCCACACTCCTGATCTCTCTCTGAACTCGAGGTTGTCACCAGACTGAACTGATTACTGCCAGGACACGCACATAATACACAGTGACCTTTCCGAGTGGAAATAACACTCCGTGAAAACTGCTGATCTGCGGTGAGTTTAATGTCTGTCATATTAAAAAGAATAGATGATTTCCCACTGTCTATATGCGCTGTTTGTTCACTGAGGGTCACTTGAATAATCAAACAGCTGTAAGACATATTTCAGAGGGAAAACCCGTTTGCATATTTATGATACTGTACAGTATGTACGGTCAAATACATACCACATCCATACTGTGAACATACAGCATACTGTATAAAAAGTAATTTAGAGTACTCTTGTAGCGGAAACATTAGAATAATTTAACCTAGAATAACTTTATTGGTGTTTATACAAATACTCGAAAGATATCTGTCATTACATGAATGCAAAGAATTTTACTTGTTTTGTAATACAATGTTGGTAAATAAATAACAGTCACTTGCACTGTTTTTTTGACCACACAATAGAAGTAAATGGGTACCACCGTTGTTCGATTACCAACATTCTTCATAACATCGTCTTTGAAATAACAAGAGGATGAGTAAATGATGACAACTTTTTCATTATCTATTACTTTAACCCTTTTATGCATCATTTTATGACAACCTCGGTCAGGTTTTTATATTGCATTGTACTGCATTCCAGTGCATCTCTAATTTGATGACTGTATGATTATGATATGAAACATTATATAATTTATATAATCATATTTTGCGTATCATATTGAAAAGTAGAGTTTTAAAATGTGTTGTGTATAAATGTGTTTAAAAAATGTATTGTCCTTAACAAGACAAAGAGATGTTTTCAGTTAAGGCGAGATTGTGTTGTTTTTAACACAACAGTATTTAGAATGTTCCTTTATTAAATGTCTCTGACATCCTCCTCCAAATGTGGTTGAAATCGTCCAGTTTCAATGCATTTAGTGTACTCTTTCACCTTGCTGTTACTCTGGTCAATTCAATTCAATTGTGATGCGATCACCAAACATATGCCAGATGTAAGAAAGTCCCGCTCTACTTTCTAGAAAAAACAAATGCTTTAATGGAGCTTTTAAATGAAGGAATAGTTTTGAGACACTTGGATAGTTTTATTTTTTATTTTCAATGGCCGTGTGTAAGTGCGTGCATTTGTGCGTTTGTTATCGATCTCTAGTGATGGTTGAGGTTTGTGTGGGAATCAATGCAAAGTGGGTTTGAGTAGCTAATGGAGATTACTGAAGGTGCATTGTGGAACTTTTCAAACCCTTTACTGCTCTGTGTATTGATCTGAAGTCACAAACACACAAACATATACATACAGACAGACAGGAGGAACTGACAAACAAGCAGACAAACCTTAAAACCTAGTGAAGGCACTCACAAGCTATTTGATGTTTGCGGAGGAATGACAGTTTAATCCAGTTATTTGGCTTTGACAGCTCCTTCAATCTGCAGTAATCTCATAATATTTTCAAAAGAGAAATGTTTTATAGAATTTGTCATCAATAGCTACAGTACCTCGTGGGGACTTGTGGGGAACAATTTGTTGGGACAGCAAACACATCGATACCTCAAATAGCCCAATTTACGTACATCTAAAGAAAACGAGAAAACTTTGTATCTCTGTAGAAGAGGATTATTGGTTGAGAGGGAATATAATAACAATAAATGTCAATTCATGCAGAATATAATGTTAGTGTAATTTTTTTGTGTTATATCTCAGTTTACTATGCACTGACAATATAAGCATACAGTAAGAAAGCATAAATCTTAAAAGACTCCACACAGCACCAACCAATGGTGTAAGTTTGGGGCAGGGCCAGTTTTTTTACATTCACTAAAGGCTTGTGACATAGAATTACATGCTTCACCTTCAATAATATAAAAAGGTGAAGCATGCAATAAATGCAGACGTATTTAGTATTTACATTTTTCAGAATAAAAGTAAATAATAATCAGAATTCCCCAAGTAAGATGTCGAACCAGAACGAGCATCGAAAGTTCAAAGCGGGTCGCTTGATAATAAATTGATAACGTTACACAAGCAAATCGAGAGTTATGCATATCTCTCTGTCTCCTTTCATTATAGAGAAGCTGCAATACCTCCCAGTACTTGTCAGACAGTGAAAAGAGTGGAGAACTTGTTCACAGATTAATTGACAAGTAAATATTTAGCGTTACTTAAGAAGAAGGGTGAATAATTTAGAGCGTGTTTGTGCTTCAGAAGCTGGCATTGCAGATGGAGACGCGCCGAAGCTGGAAGGGGCGGCTTTCATGTCTGCTTGGTGGTACATTACTCTCGTCACTTACACCCGTTTCTGTTTATTATTTTGGCCTGCTCGTCTGGTGCATTCTTGATGCTAACTTGAGCTGGCAGTGGTGCTCTCAGTGCCGCAACCAACACCGTTTTCCCGTTCTCTAAACACACGCTCACAAAAGCTGACAAACAGCCAGGTGATATAAAGACATTAATAGTATCGGATCAGCCTGTCATGTAATGAAATGCATTAGCTCCAAGAGATACGAGAGGACTGTAAGCCTTCCTTAAATGGACACGAGGACAGACATTTTGTTAGACAGATTGTTGTAATGATATTTTTACTGTGTGAATGAACAAAGCTTTTGAATGATGGCCCAGTGGTTATAAATTGATAAGGAATCACTGCATATGCAGCAATAATTTAATGCACTTGGAATCACTGTTGCGAGGTGCCATTTTATAGCCCTGTCTTTTTCAAAAATAATAACCAGATTATTCACTCTCACGCACACACAGACAGACACACACACACAGATGCTCTTGCACATGGTTTCTTATTCCCATCAAATTAAAGTGGAGGAATTATTGTGGAGGATTCATCTTGGAATAGACGCAAAAGCTTTACATGCACTCTTATGTTTATTATACATATTGAGGTTATTACTGCTATGAGCATTATGAGAATGCCCAGACATCACCTGACTTGTCAAAATGTTGTTTTATGGATTTAATGCACGCGCGCACACATATATGAATGTTTTAATACTCTTCAAATTTTTTTGTCCTCACCCAACTTTCTTATGAGTAACCTTCAATAGCAATGGGCCAGTGTGTGTAGTTTTTAAAGCGTGGCTTTATGACTGTATTGTGTGCTTCATTTCCACATTAGAAGAGCGAGAGTCAGGGATGATGTACTCGCGAAGCATGAAAATATCCAATAGTCTCATGAGAGATTTAAACCATATCCTGTTTTTCTAGCATGCACTTAAATTTGAATGAATTTTGTTTTATTTTTAGTATGGGCATTTATTATTAAATTACTTCAATATATGAAGCTATTCAGATAGCCTAGTTAAGCATATCCAAGATAAGCATTAACATAATGAATTAAGTGTAGTCATTAATATAAGGAGCTGTGTATAGTTACTCTGTGTTTACTATGGAAAATGATTATTAGAAGTGTTTAGTTTAATACAGTGTCAGTGAATCAACTATGAAAGTGAAAGTCTGCCATTAGCTTTGTAAGTAATTATTTTAGCATAAAGCTTATCAGATGGGACCTGTTAACCTAATCATTGTAAGCATTGCAGGATTTGCAGAGGCTCTGTATCTTAAATTTTTATTTTTCTATGAATGCAGGATGCTAAGCTTAACGGTTAGACAGAAACTAGAACAGAAGTCAGTTGAGGACAGCGAAATGAAACATGTTTTATTCAATGACAAAGTCCCACGATGACCCAAAGCGACCATCATCTGCAGCAACCATACTCTCTTTTCTCTCCTCCTCATACTTTCCACTGTAGTGTACTGCCTCTATAGATGGTTTCATCGAAAGATTTCGACTGGCCCAAAGTTAACTTCCGATGTGTTAATACAACTATTTATATTTTGTTTAATATATATTAATATGAATTATTATTAATATTTATTGTACAACAATTGTATTAGATAAACAATTTGTTGATTTTAACTGTATATAAACTGTATTAAATAAAATGTTATCATTGGGTCGCTTTTAAGTTTAACCAAGTAACGGTTCTTCTACTGGTAACCCAAACTATCACTGGCTAGACATACTTTTAAATTGCTAGCTTCTGGAATTGACTTATTTACTAGTAAAAAGGATATACATACTCATGTGTAATGTTCAAATGACATTTGTTCATGTGTTATATTTTGTTAACGTGCTACATGTGTTACTTTCTGGCAATCAAGGGGGAAAGGAAAGTGAGTAAGAGATAAAGCGATGAGAGGTTAGTTGTGCATGTGTGTAATGGGGTGAAGGTGTGACAACACAGGGACCTTGCGATATCACGCTCATTATCAAAATATTCTCACTTCCTTTTACAGTTGTCAGTGCTTTAGAATGTCTTTGTGTCTCTTACAGGCTCTAGATAGGCCTCTGTCACTGCCAGTATACACACAAGTCTGATCTTTATCATCCTCTCACAAACACTCCTATACATGCATTCAAACCCAGGGCCGGTTCCAAACATTTGGAGGCCCTGGGCAAACTTATTTTGGGGGCCCCTCAAAGGCACCCCCATAAACTCCACCTTTTAGAATAAATAAATAATTATTTTCTTTATACATTCAGAGACTGGACCATTCTTTTTTGTTACTGCTTGTCTTGGCTGGTGGACAAGTATATAGGGATACTGTAGGTGTGTTCCATGCACTTCCACTTCCAAAGAAAGAAAGAATGACAGTCTATTTAGGCAAAATTAGGGGTTAACTTAATCGTATTTCACCATTTGATTTTACTATTAGGTACAGAGGGTCTGTTTAACAGTCCGGTGGCATAATAAACAAATAAACTTAATAATGTAGAAATAAAACACTGCTTCGTCCCTGTATGAATTAAATAAACACACTTATTTAAAATTAAGATACAAAACTTCTTTAGTCAAGAGCAGTTCATGATTTGGTATTTTGTTGTTTCGTTTACATTGACGTCAAAAACAGCAGCCGGTTTTTAGTCTGTACGTAAGTAATAATGTAATGCAGCCGGTTGTTATCTGAGACACTGTGATAAGGACACTACGCGAAGCAGAGATATAGAATTAAGGATCCTACTGTTTACTTTCATTTAAGACACAACTGACTGCTTTAGACATAACCTTGTATTTCCGAGTATTAAAGACAGCAAGAAGACACAATAGAAAACTTGCTTGTGGCCTTGTGCTGTATGAGAACTGTTGTCTGTGCGTGCACTTCGAGTGAGAAATCGATAGAAAATTTAAATCGGCAAGCATTTTAAAATGCGTAAAAATACTCTTTTGTGATGACAAACAACGCCAAAGACTCTAAAAATAAAATCCGGTTACGTGCGTTGCACGACTTGAGCTGCATGTGAGGACAGATGCGTGCAGCCAAGACTCTAGTAGACTGCAATGCTTTCGAAACACGGTTGCAGCAGTTTGATGTTTTGTGGGTCGAAGTTGGAGACACGTTACAAATTACTGCTCTGCCTATAGGTAGCACCGGCCCTGCTCAAACTGACAAAAAAGGTTTGTCAGTTTGTATTGTGCTTATGGAATGTTGTATCATAGTGATGTTATCTGCTGGTGTTTTGTGTGGATATGTTTAAATGTGATTGTAATTGTAGTATAACCATGACATACAGCCGCAGAGTCTTAATCTAAGCGTATTGTGGCCGTTCCATTTCAGTGTCTGTTCAACAGCAATGTGAAAGATTCAGAATAATTCTGAACTTTCCCTAAATACATGTTGTATTGCTTAAAAGTGAACATGAACTTGTTTTCTACGTGAGGTCTTAAAAAAACAGAGCATCCTTTCTGTTATTTTGACCTGTTTCTCCTGTTTTCATTTAAAATAAATGCAAATAGAAACAATATTTGTATCAATTATTTCCCTAAACACATACTGTTACTATAAATAATACATTTTAAAATCTGAGAAACTGTCTCTGAAATGGTCTTTTAATTTTGTAAATGTATTCACATATATGCTACTTTTGTTGGAGCTAGAAGAAAAATGTATCCAAATATCTATTTTCAGATTTTATATTGTCTCCTTTTTTAGGGGTTTATTAACAATTGCATGTTGTTTTGTATGAGTTGAATGTTCTCAGGTGCCTCGGTAATTGACACGTACGCAACGTATATGCTTCATTGAATGTAATTTTGATAAGAAAACATTGTTTAGCAGCAAAATGTACAATTTCAGCAACCCCACAATGTTATTTACGCAGATCAACCAATATCCTTTGACCTGCAGCGTGTGAAATTCCCACTCGTGTAACTACATGCTAATACAAATAAGAAAAATGTCTTTAGGAAAACAAGGCTGCCTTTTCTCTAAATGTATTTCGGCAGTGGCAAAAAGTCTCTCCGATGGGTAAACAGGCTCATTTAAATGTTTAAATTGAGTTGATGCATACACAACTGATGGATAAGTGATGTGTTTCGACCAAATAAGATTGTTTGCCCCTTGGTTCCAAGAGAGCGACCATACTTAATGGGGAATCAATGCAAACAAGATTTGGTTTGTGTAACAACAGGTTTTTCGTATCAAACTTATTCATTAACAGCCTTGTTATGGCAGAAGGCAGCGCTCATTTGCCAATGCATTACCAAACCGCTCGAATCTCGGCCTCCCACAGGTGAATTATTTAAGGACTTGACCTAGCTGCAAGAGACTGTCTGGCCTGAATCCTTTTGAATGATTGTATGTCTCAACGTTGTTTTAATGAGGTACTGCATTTTTAAGCGGTGCATCGTGTACCAAAGTTGATGATTTCTCTTATTTAGGAATTGTGATGGAAATTTGATTTGCACCAGATGCATGGACAGACGATCCATTAATCTTGTTGTTAGATATCTTCTGTAAAAAACCTTGGTTTCCTCGAAGTGGGAGACAAATTCAGAGAGACAGGCACTGAGGCGATGGGAGACAAAGAGAGAGAGGCAAAAAGAGTAAGTTCATGGGGGTTCCATGTCTCAGCAACCTGCTCAGGTCCAAAATGATATGATTTGAACTGAATTTATACACGCACACACACACACAAAGAGGCCTCACCTGACGGGTCATGGGGTTATTGGATATCCAACTGGGAAATGTCATCTCTTGGTGTTCATCTACTGACATACATATTGTACAGATCAGTGTGTGTTTGTGTGTACTGACCTGGCCCGTGGTGGGTGGGTTTTATACGATGTGACAGAAAAGATGACCAATATGTGAGGTGACCCTCTCTATCCAAAGAAACATCCCTCAGGTCCACTCACTGTCTGTTGAGGTTATTGTATGTTTCTGGGGCTTTATTGCGTTACATGGCCAACAATTGACCAACAATAAGCTTGCCGATTGTGAGCTTATAAAAATAAGTATTATATATATTGCACCTACTGTAGTGTCTTTGTTATGACAGAGTAGGGGTCAGCTTTACTTGAGGAAGTTGTTGAATCTTGCCACTGTAACGAAATAAATAAATAAAATGTTTATTTAAAAAAACGGTAATTTATTTTCCTCCCTTTATTCATAATATGAGAGGACAATTCATCATATTGATTAATAGAATGAACCCGAGTGGCACATGAATATGAGTTTTCTAACATTTCTGTGATTGATGTCCAGTCAAAATAGCCTTTCTATAGGTCTTAATCTTTAATGTTTACTTTAAAAAATGTTCCTTAAGGCCACGGCTAACCATACTCATATATCATGTGTGGATACATTCGCCATTTTGGTATTTAATAGTGGATTATGTGCTGAATGGCCTTTAAATGTGCGGTGTGTCCATATTGTTTGCTCGCAGCATTCGGAGAGTGTGAGAGAGAAAGCAAGAGGTTCGGCGTCTGTAACAAAAGATTTGTATGTGTATGTTACAGCCCATATGTCTCTTGCAATGCTGTCAAGTGGCATGAAAATGCAGTTAAAGCTACATTTCGCAAGGGCTATTCTCACAGAAACATTCAGGACACAAAAACACATGCAAATCAACAAAGTAGTATTGTGTTGCTTTATAAACTACTGTGAATGCCCACAACGACTTGCACAAACATGCAAATCCTTTTAGTCTGTGTAAAGACTGCACTATAAGCTTCTCATTCACAATAACGTTCGGTAATATTATGTTGGAATCCTGTTATCACACATCAATAGAGAAAGACCACGAGCGGGGGAGGCCTTCAGGACACGAAACAACAGCTTCAAACGGCTCGACTAAAAATGTATGCATGCGCTCGTCCAACAGTGATTTAACAACAAAAGCTGATGAGAGACCGGCCCGCTCTCTGAATAGGTTAATGTAGCAATGAGATTCAATTAGCTGGATCTCTGAATTGAGCCTTGTCAGCAAAACAACGCTCGCACCGTGACAGAGCCTGCACATCATCACTGATACCTCCGTGCTAAGATGTACAATAAAAACGCTTTATTTATTTTTGCCCCTTCTGTCTCATCTTCCTAAATGAGCTGGGAACATATCTCAGCACAAAGAGACTTTTCAAGAACCAGAGAATGCAACCTGCCTCCTTTGTGGTGGATTAGTACGTGTTAGCAGAAATTAGCATCCGTGCGGTGCTTTGGTACAAGTCGCACTCACGCGTATTCAGCCTGTCCAGCTGTCCCTCTTCTGTATGCCAGAACGACTCACTGGTCCCTGTGTGTGGACAATGCCCGCACGCCATAATTAGCTCTGCCAGTCAAGTGTCTCAAATTGCATTAGCTGCAATTCTTTTGAGGTTTCTTCATATCGGAATTCCTCACATAAAGCTCCAGATTGAGAGAGTCTCAAGGGGTCCTGTAAGAGGGCCCAGACCGCTTAATGTTCAGGCCGTAGCCCTGTGGTTTTCACCCACTAGGGTGCCCCCATTAACCAGACGTCTGCATTATAAATAGCACGGGATAGCACGGGAATAGCACAGGATAAACATAAAGTTTTTTACATTTTTGTTTTGCTTGTAATGCCAAAAGAGAAAGTCTGTATAGTTACTGGAGGAGACAATTATTGATCACTGTGGCACAATGGCGACCCGATGCAAAAACCTCAGCGGGATAATCCATTGCGTCTGTCATAAAATTATAGAACAAGCATATTTTGTTTTGTTTGAAGGCGGCTGAAATAAAATGTTGGCATAATAAAGTAGTTTTCCGAATCAGTTTTGTTTAGTCAGCTCCATGCAGGAGCAAATATACACCGAACTTAGACGTTGAAGAAATGAATTTAATCTTACAAGCTCAAATGTGGATAATCAACTTTAAGTGCTTTACTGTAAGACAAATCACTAAGTTGAGATTGTTTTTATGGAAATGACACTTTTACAAACATGTTTACATTGTGTCGTTTTTTTTGCGGATTCATTTTCTTAGCAGTAAAGTTTTGAAATAATTAAGGAAAACTTGCATTGCTTTGCTTTGTTCTTATATTTTATTGCATTGTACAATATGATAAAGGGTTTAAGCTTTGGTCAAACTACACAAAGGTTTTTATCTCGCAGTGTAATTGAAAAAGAAGGCACTTAACAATACAAATTAATACATTGCTACTGAACACAAGTTCATAATTATATTGTTATATATGTTATTTGCAATTATGCTTTTTGTGATTGGAATGAATTTTATAAGCATGTTAGATGGACACTGCAGTACAGTATAATTTACAGGTTAAAAAAATTCATCTTTTTTTATGAATCATCCATAAGTAAGTTGATTAAATTGTTTCTTGACCAGTGGCAATAATTACACAGTTCATCTATAAGCTTTTCCATTTAAATTATATAAGCATCTACTCATGTCTGTGTTACAATAATAAAGATGTTCGAGGTAATAATCTGCAGTTTTGCCACGATCTTGACATGTGAGGAACTGTGGGTAGTCCGTAAAGATTTTGATCTGCCAACCAGCCGTGAAAGCAAGACCCCCTTCCAGTTGCCAGCACGCTTGCCCACCCCTGCCGTGGTATTTTCATGGTAATTAAGCTGTCTTTATCTGAGACCAGGTCTCTCGTTATGTTGACCGACCATGACCTTTCTGCCTGACCAAACAAGCATTAAACAACCAGAAATTAAAACACGTCACAGACTGGACGCTGCCACCCTCAGCTACCACACTGTGCTGTTTCACATAGCTATTAAATCTAAAATGAATCTTGCACAAAGAAAGACAGACGTATAGAGTGGCGCTAAGTAGGCTACTTTTCTATTCAGCATAATTTTGAATAGACATTCAACATTTCTGCTTGCTGGTGTTGTAGTTTCTTTCCTTCATAAAAGCAATCAGGCAAGAAAAAAAAATTTTTTTACCAAATTTTTTTACAAAGTCTTGTGATTCACTTTTGAAATAAGCATCTTGGCATGACAAGATGGCATTCACAAAGACTGTAAATATAGACATTAATTCAAGTATAAATAAAGAAAAGCTTTCATTGAATACTTTAAATAAAATCAAAGAACACGTGTTCTACAAGATTAAAACAAACAGACATGACCAGTTTCAAAACATCTTGGAGTTGAAAGTTGCTTGACAATTCATCTTTAAGTTCAAGAAATGTGGCACCCATAGTACTATATATTCTTGAAGTCCTTGACTGGTAGGGAGCCAAGCTAATAAGATTAGTTACTCTGGATTTTCAGCTTTTACACTTCATATTGGTGGAGGTTCGTTGTGCGTTTGATCACCTAACACGCGATTATGTTTTCCCAGTGTGGATTAGCTTCCTCCATGGGGCCTTGTACGCTAGGTGTATCTCAGCACTATAAGAAGCTTAGTGGAGAATGTGTGCAGGGTAATAGCTTTAGTTTCCTCTAAAAATCTGATTTCTCCCCAAAGTTTGACATACGTTCAGTGTTTTTCATACAGGCACAAATCAGAGGTCTGTGTTATACGAGTCGAGTTTTGAGGTTTATCTTTGGCTGCATGGAGTGGAGCTACTGTATAGTTAGCTAGCATTGAATGTGCGGTGTGAAGTATGAAGTCGCTGCGAATGCGTGTGTGAGAGAGAGCTAGAAGACACGCTAACTGTTCAGAATTCATTGGGAAGTCAGGACTCGTTCTTCTCGCTTGCTACATCATGATATTGCTGAGAGGCTGGATAATAGAGCCCTGCATTCTGCTGGTGAGGTGATATTTTCCCGATATGTAATTTTGGAGTATGTCGCATAATGATATGAGCAAACATCTCTAAGACTTTCTTTATAGAGTCACTGACTGCTCTGCTTGCTCAGCACAAATAACAATGGGCTGATTTAAAAGCAAAGCCCATGCATTGGTAAACAGGCCAACGCACGGGATGAAGTCTCGTCGCCAGGTAGACCTTTGTGTCCACCACGGTCTCTATTTTTTAAATTACGCTTGGCGAATACGGCAGCAATAAAGGGGAAAATTATAATTGTGACCAATGCCGTGGCTCTTTTCCAAAGCAATACAATTTTAAAGCTATGCAGATCGTGCTTATTCATGAATTTGGCTCTCGACCGTATAACCCGACCCATGTTCTGCTGCCGGCTCGAGTCTCAATTTTTGCTCTTTTCAAACCCAATATTTCCAGAAATAACCTGAGGGAATATGCACAATTTATTTTGAGAATCTCTCCTGTTGAATTCGTTCTGTTTACCCTTTTAAGCTGCCTCTCTAATCACACAGTAACCTGCAGATGTGTATTAAGATGCTGCGGTAAAGCCAGATACACAACAGATTACAGGCAGCCTTGCAAGCAGCTGTCAGATTGGGTTTGTTATGCGACCCATTTGCGCTAGGCACTGCAGGCAATCCAGGTCTACCATGTTTCGCTCTGTGTTGAGCAACGACTAAGCACGTTTCTCTCTTACCTCCACCCCCTCGTGCTCCTTCAGGTTCTTGAGACGTTTGATAAACTGGCTCGGGCATCTTCGCTACTCCGAGGCATTTCCGATAAAGGTTTGTTGTTCGCGGTACTGACAGAGCATTGTTAAGTCACTGGTTTGAGTTAAAGTAAAAAAAATAAGAAAACATCCAGAATGTTTTTTATGTAAGCAGGTCAAGTACTTGAAAACACAGCGCCCACCTGAAACTCAGACTACTTATCAGTGGGGAGTCGTGTTGGTGAGCTCTAATGTATGTAGAGTGCTTCTCAGCGCTTACATGATCACAAATGCTTCACTTTACTTGGAGATTTAAAAAAAATTACAAGCATGCCGTCTGTCTTGCTTTGCATTCATGCGTTTCAGTAGGATTTGCTTCAGGGGAGCGGCTTTAGTATTGCTTTATTCAAATAATCGGATGTTTTTGTATGAATTCGCATTGTACAAATTCATGTGGAATATTTTTACCACCTCGTAAAATAGTTATAAATGCCGTTAGGTCAGGTTGTACAATGAGAAAAAAGTACTGGAAATATTTCATAGTTACTTTGCAACTTGGACATCCACATTTGTGTAATGCTGAAAAAAGTCTCTTAATCTATAATGGAGTGGAGTGGATAATGAAATCATTTAGATTTTTCTGTATCTACCCAGGCTTATATTCATCAGACCCCACAAAAGAATTCCTCTTCACAGTTGGCTTCAAAGTTCTTTTGAGGACAATTCGTTGATGGAGCCCTTTGTGAGTGTCTCTTTGGGTCTTGATCTTTAGGAATGTGGATGCAGCCTCCTGATGAGTTATTTGCGCGTCAATTTGTTTGTTTGTGTTCGGGCCGTGTGACGGTGAAGCAGTGAATAATTGGAACGATTTGTATTCTATTCACCAGACTCAGATAAAGGCCTCACAGGAATCTCGTGAATTGATTAATTCAGACAACGCAAAAATTTATCACCAGCTTCTGCATTCCAAGCATCCTGCTCAAATCTAAAGAGCCATTTTATAGGTCACAGCAGAGTCAGGAGGACAAGAAGTGTAAGACGCGACTAAATGCCATTCCTACTGATGAGGGTACATGTTTAGTTTTAATAAACGGCAAGAAACTAAAAGGCCCTTTTGTTGTATTTTCTTTCATTAGCCTCGAAAATTACATTCCAGCGCTTTGGTTGAAGACAATTAAGTTAACAGTTTCCTAGTGACGGTTGAATAAGTGGAAATGCTTCTGTTATAATATTATTGTTATAAGTAGTAATTTATGTATTACACTGTTGTTATTATTGTTAACATTATTTATCAATTTAATAATTTATTATTATTACTATTATTATTAAATATATTTTACAAGTAACGATCGATTCTGTTTTAATGTTAAATAGATTTAGTTTTTTCTAGGGGGAGGTGGACACCAAAGCTAAACTTGAGCACATTTAAAAAAACTTTATTATCCTACTTAAGTAATCATTTCTTCATAGGTGCCTTTCCTTTTCCTCATTATTTTATTTATGGATTTATGCTGATATATTATCAAGTTGATTAACTGTTGCTATTATACTATTATCAAGCTGCGACATGGAAATGATGAACGTGAAGAATGTGATATATCAAACTCTCAAAAGAGATGATGACATATGATAAGCTAATTCAATTGATGTCATTTTATCACCGATTTGTCAGCGACATATAGTTAACAAACTTTTTGCTTGTCTTTTTTTCTAAACAGATGCCATGTAGAACATAATTTATAGAGTTTGGCTCGGGGAAAGATATAAATCAAAGCGAGAAATAACAGACACGTCGGCACATTCACAAGCACACACATTAAGCATTGAAGCTAAAGGCCAGGCTCGGAGCTGATGTACTCACTGTGTATGTGTGTGTGTGTCTGGACTGCATCAGTTGTCTATCTGGCGGTGGCTGTTGATGACAGATGAAACAGGATGCTCGCTGCCAGTTTGGCCTGTCACACTTGTATGTGGAGTTACCACTCTGCTTTCCCGACCACCATCACTTTCTGCTCTGCCAAATCAATCAGCCCAAATGGAGAGATATCCGCGTGGATGGATGCCGTATGAGCAATGGTACATTTCAATTCCATGCTCTTTTTTTCTCTTTCATTAATGTTTGTGCAGGCATAAATATTGGGGTGTTTAAGTTAATGTACTGGCTTCTGTTTGGTCTTACAATTTGTAGTTTACTTCTAAATACAGTAGACCTACTGCTGCTTTTTGATTACAGATGATATTAGCAGCATAATAAATGGAAGATGCCTACTGTTTAAAGGAATAGTTCACCCAAAAATGAAAATTCTGTCATCATTTACTCATCCTCGTGTCATTTCAAACCTGTATGACTTTCTTTTGCAAAACATGAATGTTGGTTACCGAACAACAGCAGTACATTTGAACAAAACCCATGTATGGCTTGGTTCCATGTCAATATTACCAGCAATATCTAATAGCCGTGCATTACAGTCTAAATTTGGAAAATTGTGTTTCTTGTTTTACCACAGGTTCACAATGTCATAGAAGAACCATTTTGGGATGAACCATTCCCTAAAAACCCTTTCACATTCATAGAACTTTTCTGTTTCTCAAAAGGTTATTTGGAGGGAAAGAAGGTTTCTTATAGAGTACAAAGCTAAGAAAGAAATGGTTCTATGGCTTCGCTGTGAAGAACCTTTTTTTAGACAGAATGTATTATATATCCCTGCAGAAACCACATACAAGTTAATCAAGACCACAATTTGGGAAAATCGCATTTAGTCAATAAACTCATCTTATTGCAGTGAACTGCAGTGAAATGTGTAAATTTGGGGATTATTTTAAGCAAAGTTTGAGTTAAAGGGATAGGTCACTCAAAAATGTACTTTACTTTTTACCCTCTTGTCATTTTACATTTAGTCCTTTAGTAGACACTTTATCCATTTATACCTGTAGAGCCTGTAAAACACAAAAGAATATATTTTGAAGAATGTTGGTAACCGAACAAAAGCGTTTGCCATTGACTTGCATTCGTTTTGCGTCTATACAATAGAAGTAAATGGGCACCTTTGATATTCGGTTACCAACATTCTTATTGTGTTCTAAAGAAGAAAGTCCTACAGGTTTAAAAATGACAAGAGGGTAAATAAAGGATGACAACATTTCTATTAAGCTATGCCATCAACAATGCCACATAGTTAAACATCGCCAAGACTTTTGTATTAATTTGACTGGCTGTAACTGAGACAGATTGGTACACCATTTTATCATTTATCCTGCAACATTATATTTCACAATACATTCTGTTTCTCTGTGTCTGTATGTTTGTGTCTGTTTCTGTTTGTGTGTATGTTTGTTTGACATGAATCAAAGATCTTGCTGTCAGTGTAACTGCCAGTCAGCAAAAGTATCAATCCAATGAATTACACCTCATCCTTTCTACACACACACACACACACACACACACACACACACATACTGACAAATTGACTGCATTCAGTAGACTCACTTTAAAACATCAAAAGAATGTTCAGAATCTAACACCTCCAATCTCACAAAAGCACCTTCACAATTTCTTGAAACAACAATTTGGATTCAGAGCTTTTCTCGTTTGTTTCCTTTCATCCTTATTTTATCTCTGCAATAATGTAGAGGTGGATTTGTCTGAGTGAGAGAATCGAGTTTGTATTGACAGTCCAAACTTATTTACGACCAAAGCAATTTTGCCACAAATCTTTGGACTCATTTCTAAGAATAAAACAGAGCTTCAGTGTGGATTTGGAACGGTCCTCTTTCCAGAACAAGACAGTCCACTAAAGCACGCACTTCCACACAAACCCTGCCAGAGAAAGAGAATTGGACTTATGAGACAATATGTCTTCCAACCCACTCGTGGCAAAAATGTCTTTACGGCAAACTGGACTTCATTACCCAGCAGAAAACAAAATCTCTGAGAAAAACAGTCTGTCTCAGAGAGAACATTGCCACGAATTCCCCAGAGGATTTTGACATGGATATCATTTAAGATTCCCCCAAGGATTTCCACGCTCCGTTTTTTTGTGGCCCACGAAATGTAATTACCTCCTTCAACAATCCCATTTGTACCACACGGAGAAGCGGAGAAACACGTGTGAAGAGTTTCTACATAATAAGACTGACTTTTTGAGGGAATGCATTGACTCAATGTGATGTGTCTATTACAGATGGGAGAATTGTGGTCTTGTTTAGCTTTTATGCAGATATCGGAATCTATAATGGAGGACCTGTGGTATAACAAGCAACAATGGCCTTTCCAGATAGCAGATTGTAATTGCACTGCAGGTGATTTTGACATAGAAACATTTGTCAGCCTAGCAAAGTTATGACTGATATTTGGGTTTCTATTGGATCTATGGATTTCTTATGTACTTTTTATACTTGCAGTGGTGGGTTTAATTTGTTCACTAACAATATCAAACACCTTTGAAATGTCATGAATATTTCCACCACATATCAAATAGTGTATTAGGTTTTATAAAATACTGTGGTGGAAATGAAGGTGATGAAAATTACATTTAACTATTTAGTGATGTTTATTGATTTGTCTATTGATTTCTTTCAAACCCTACATGACTCATAATCAATCTCACGCTCTCCTCAAACACTTCATGCATTGATGTTTGATTCCACTTTCTTGGTTTTAGCAATTGTTGATCATAAAGAAAATTACAATAATGCAATTCGCTTTTACACCACATCAGGCCTGTATGTGGCATTTGTCTGTATTTACAAACGTTCTTCTTTGTTTATGCAAGCTTCTCACATGTCTTCTGGAATCTTACAGAAGTGTAAATTAATGTGAAAAGTTCAATTTTTCAAAATAATTTCTAAAACGTAAAGTCCATTAACACAACCAGCTCATTTAAAATGGATCTTTTGGGGTTTTGGAGCTGTCAAACCACAGGAGCAATGAGACCCGCCGGCCCTGTGTGTGGACGTGCTCCGTCCATCACGTCACTTACGAAGTGACAAGCGGTACACAGCGCATTTGTATTCAATTACAAACAAGGTCGATATCCTTTCCTGCGTAATTAGAAACACATTTTGATAAATGCATTGAATATTTCATATTGGTTTTAATCAGGCCAGCGTTCCATCAACAGTGTGACAGAAGGACACGAAACAGTGTGTGTACAAGACACACACACAATACATAAAGCAAATAAAACAACTCTAGCTGTGATTCACACAGACATTTAGAGAGAGACGAAGAGCGCACGTGCCTTTGGCCAGTAGCGGCACCTTTCTTGTCTCGTGCGGACCCTTTGCCTATGGAGATGAGGAAAAGTCAAGAAAACGTGCCATGTCTTTAAAGCTGCGAGATTAATAAACCTCCCACAGCTCATGTCAAATTGCAAATGGAATTCTGCCTGTAATCACACGAAACGCTTGCACGCAAGACGGCGTGTGTGCGCAGGCTAGTCTGTGTTCGGATAGAGCCCAAGTAAATAGAAGGCAATAAAAGTGCGTCAGAGGCGTACTTTCACCTGCATTTCCCTCGCTTGATAAATACCATGCCGACCAAAAGAAAATTGCCTGCAAAGGACAAGGTGACTAATTTTCGTGAGAAAAGTTATTAAGTTTTTTTATTATATTTTTCCTCCAACCTCTCCACTGTGAAGGGCTTACAGGTTGTTTGAATGAAAATGAGACCTGTTCAATAATACATAAGGCCTCGACAGCAGACCATTACCAAAGAATATGTTTTATGAAAGGCTGGTAAAATGGGATATATTTCCACGGTGGCATACATCTCTGAGACAAGATAAATGGCGGCGTGGTGGTGAAAGTGCCCACGGAGCTAATGCAGTGAGGCTGAAAAGCCTCTTTATACGCAAAACACCCCACGCAGTAAGTACAACCGATTCTGAACTCTACTCGAACGCTGTAGAGTCCACTACTGCATTTATTATGCTGATTGTTTACTGTATTCCAGGCCTGACTGCGCCCTTACACGCACTTTGATTTTGAACGAAAATTTGCATTTATACACTGTATTACATTCGTATTGATCATTAGAAGCTATAATTTATCACTTATATTACACGCTGAGAAAAAAATGCCAAAACGTATAATAAGCTTAAGTGCATTTAACTTGGTCTGTGTGGTGCTTCTTTGTTTCTTTCTTGTTACTTTTTCCCCAGTAGTATGAGTCACTGAAACTTGGGCGGAGCTCCCGCTGCTCTACAAAGGTTCCGACCACATCGCATTCCCTCCTCTCGCTTTCTTGACGCTTCAGCCGTGATCTAAGATCGGAGAAGAGAGAAAACTGTTAAAAAGCTTTTGAGAAGCTGCCACTCAGATGCTCTTAGAGGTGGATGTAAAAATTAAGCTGAACTTCTCAAGCCGTTTATATTAAAAGCAATGCTCAAGTTTTGCCCCTTCACTTTGAATGAGTGTCAGTAGAGTAGACAGAAATGGATGGTGGGGAGACAGAGAAAGCGTGAGCGATCGACATTACGCCCACTCAGCAATTACTGACATTTTAAGGGAAGAAAATATGTCTCCAGTTAAATACATGAGTTCACTCTACCTGTTTTCTTTTATCTTTTTTATGCAGGGTACATGTATGACATTGTCTAATTTGGCTGTATAATTTGTGTATTTTGCAGTTGCATTTGCGCATTATACTTAGAAATGACCGGTTTTTCGGTATGTTCTTTCCCTGGCATTCATATAGCCTACACAGTGTGTAGCGAACTGAGCTACAAGAATATCAGTTGAAAAATCAAGATAAACATTACGGTAGCAACCTTCCTCGTACCTTAAAGTGATAGTTCACCCAAAAATGAAAATTCTGTCATCAGTTACTCACCCTCTTGTCATTTCAAACCTGTATGACTTTCTTGCTTCTGCAGAACACTAAAGCAGATATTTATAAGAATGTTGGTAACCGAACAATGGCGGTACCCATTCACTTCAATTGTATGGACACCAATGCAAGTCAATGGGTACCGCCGTTGTTTGGTTACCAACATTCTTTTTGGTAGAAAGAAAGTCATACAGGTTTGTTATACATAAATGATGACAGAATTTACATTTTTGGGTATCTATCGCTTTAAGTAAAAATAATTAAAAAAGAATCTCCTCCCAGTCTTTCATTTCTCTATGATGTGAAGAATATGTAATTGCTTGTACTTTAAATGTGGGTCGACGTGATGGCTTTGGTGATTTATTATTAAGTAAAGAGGCACCAGAGACTCACTTGCACATTATTATCTGTCTCTTATGTAATAGGCACATCAGAATTAATTTGACCGAACCCGTACGTGGCACCTACGGCTGGCCGGCAGAGCAGTTATTCAAAGGCATATAACCGAGTCAGAAAACTCACCTGACAGAATTGTATAAATTCAGTGAAGATATGTGTACATGAGTGAGCACTTGGTAAAATAATCTTATAACCATCTTGATGTTTCACACCACGCTACACTCATGGGATCTACGAGGGAACACACGCAGGCAATTAACTGACGCTTGAGCACACACACATGCTCACCCGGGATTGGCTGAGAACAATTGCAGGCAAGGTTGTATGGTGATCCTTTGGGGTAGCCTGGCTCGGTTAAGAAAGGACTTGAAAGAGTGAATTGAAGGAGAAGGTTACAGGGAGTATTCAACCTCTGAAAAGATATATATTTATATACCCTATCCCCACACACGGGTTGAGTTAGGAGCTGAGTGTATTCTAAAAGGCTTTTGTAAAAGAGCACTCTGGAAGCCCCAGGGTTCTAGCCACCTTTGTTCTTATATGGGCCTGTGGGCCACTGAAGCAAATAGAACATTGTATTTCTTCTGTACCAGTCAGACATAGAAAGCTACTGTTTGTTGCAATTACAAAATACTTTTACATTTCTCACACTAAAAAAGAAGTGCACTAAAATACACGTTATTTAATTTTTTTTCACAAATAAAGTTTGTACTTAAAGGTACAGCATGTCATTTTTGGAGGATCTGTTGATATAAATGCATTATAATACATATATAATTCATTATATAGATATACCTCCTTCGGCTAAGAAGCAAAAACAAGACAGCAAAATCAAGACAGCAAAAAGCTGCCACAGTGCTTCGGAAGGGAGGGGTGAAGTGAGCCGTTGGTTGCAATTCGCAACCACACCACTAGATGCTGCTAAAATCTCCCCCTTTAAAATACAATAAAGACCTTCTATTAATGGTGTGGCCAAATGGCACAGTTTAGTACACTTATTAATCTTAATATTTAAACTTAATATACAAAAACAATATTTTTGTGACGTGTATTTTAGTGCACTTTTTCATCTGGGACGTTATTTTGAGTGTAGCAATTTACCTTTTTTTCCCTCCCTTCCCTTCGGTTAAACTGAAAAAAAATGTAACAATATATATATATTATGTTATTATATTTTTTATTATTATTATTATTTGGAAGTGATAAAGTAGACCATAGGGGAAATTCTATTGGTCAGTTGCGGTGTTTCATGCACATATCAATTCAAATGTTTCTACAAAAATCAATTTGGAGAAATTAAACAAATGAGACAGTTTTAGACATACAACAATTGTTTTGTTCATTTTTGATTAGTTCAGATAATTTTACCTTAAAATACTTGATGTTCGAGTTCCCATTGAAATCTCTGACATTGCCGATTTTGAGATCTTGGCAAATTTGAGAACAGTTTGAGGCGTTGTTAAGACCTCTTCTTAAACTCTAGAGGAGACCCTGTGAGATCTTGTGAGAAGCCTTATTCTTAGGGAAAATATCTGCGAGCCAGGAAGCTTAATTTAGTGTCATTACATTTTCAATTATGAATACATGATTGAGATCTCACCTGAGATTTCACTTTCTGTGCGTGAAGCACCAAAGCTTCTGTCGCTCTTGCGCTCTCGTTCTCTCTTTAACGTGAGAGTTTAAAGTATCTCAAATGAATTCCTTCGGCGGTGATTTGTTTGAAGAATAGTGGCTCTGATAGATTTAGGGTGGATAGGAAGTCATAACCACATCAGTGCATGTGACGGCTGGGCAGGATAGCAGCAGCGTGTGGCTCCATCACTCAGAAGATGACCGGCCTTTTACATATCTCAGGCCTCGTGCCAATAGCTGCCACTGCCTGCTCTTCTCATCCATTCTGTCTAGAGTTTAAGAGTTACAGCGCATTGTAAATCCCACCTGAGAGCTCATTACTTTCCATGTTTGACGTCAAGGACAAACACAAACCCGCCCCCCCACCTCCTCACTGGACACAATTCCTCTCTTTCCCAGCCTGAGCACTGGATACATCACGAAACGGCTGTGTGAATTAGGGCTTACTACAGTTTTTCTATTTGGCGGTTCGATGTTTACCTTAATATAAATTACTCAATATACAGCTTGCAGCATCATTAATAGTGTGTGAATGTTTGAGAAGCTGAATCACGCTGCTTACATTCACATTACCATTGCAAAAACAGTTGTGTCCCGCTAGCTTACAGTGTTTGTCAGCCTGTAAGCAACACATGATAAGTCTCTAAACTGAATTTTGGCTGGATGTGAACGTTTTAAATATATTTTAGTCTTTCCATATCTTGCATAATTTCAGATGTAAATGACCATTACTGGCTACTGTATGCAACTACTGTTATTCAGCAACACTGGGAAACAGTTTGTAGAGGAATTTTCTCCTACTGTCACTCTGTGTAGAACAAACTAAAGTTATGTAATCTGTGACTGGTTGACGCAACCCAACAAAGTTTTTTGCAGGAAGTAGTTGAATAACATTCCGATTTTAAGAATGTGTTCCGCTTTAATGGAATTTGAACTGAATTAGGCACAACCAAGTGGACGTTTAACTGGTATTGAGAAAATTTAGTTACATTGCAAGTCAGGGGATGTCAACGCTATCACGCAAAAGAGGAATTTAATTAACCCGACACAATAGCACAAGTTGTGCAACAAAACCTCATTTATTACATCATGAATTTGGACTAAAATTATTCCCATTTGCTCACTGACATATATTTTTTCTAATTAGACATGTTTCTGTAAACAATGCTTTTTAAACAATAAACACAGCAATTAAAGCGTTTCACTAGAAACATTCAACACAATGTTTTAGACAGTAAGGCTACATAAAATACATATTGACATAACTAATTTAATCTACGTAAGTGTTTGAGTTTGGGGTTAATTTTTTTTTGTGTTTTTTTGCACACTGGTCCATACAACATGCGATTTAAAGAAATAGCTTCCGAATGAAAATGATGTCATTGTTTACTCACCCTCTTTACAAACCTTTATGACTTTCTTTCTCATGATTTTTCATTTTGAAAAATGTTGGAAACTGTAGGTCCCCATTGACTGGCATTGGTTCTGTGTCCATGTAGAAGTCAATGGGGACCAAATGGTTTTTGGTTACAAACATTTTCCAAAATATCTTCTTTTGTGTTCTGCAGAAAAAAGTCACACAGGTTTAAAATCACAACAGGGTGAGTAATTAATGACAGAATTTTCATTTTGAAGGTGAACTATTCCTTTAATGTGTATTTTGATGGGATATACACCATTTGTCATAAAAAGAAACCTATTCTTGGCCACTTAACTGAGTTTGAATTCTACACTAGCTACCTCAACTCAAATTCAATCCTTATTAATAATGTAATTTGAAATTACAAAGTCTATTTAAAGGAATAGTTCAACCAAAAATGATTTACTCCATATTGGTAAATCAGCCGTACCTATTCACTTCTAGTGTATAGACACAAAACCAATGCAAGTGAATGAGTACCGCCATTGTTTGGTTACCAACATTCTTCAAAATATCTTCTTTTGTGTTCTGCAGAAAAAAGTCACACAGGTTTGAAATAACAAGAGGGGGAGTAAATGATGAGAGATTTTTTATTTCTGTGTAATTGAGTTCTGCATGCTGCACGACCCTGGCTGATATCTTAAAAGCTGTGATACGGAGAAATCAGTTGTAACTCATTACCAACATTAGTTCTGGTGTTCCACCTCCTGACCTTGATTTCCAGAAGTCTCCCGGAGATCTTGATGGGGCCGGTGTCATGTGAAATGTGCCACCAGGGGGTAAATAGTGCAGCGGTAATGCAGATAAATATGGGGTTGGGGAACTTTACTGTCTCTGGGTGTGCTCCTCGCCCAGCAGGCCGTTGAGGCAGTGACTGTAAATCTTCCACCGAGCCCTCAAAACGGCTGTCTCTGTCAGGTCTGATGTATCACAGGACTGCTCGTAAGTCTGGCACTAAGACCCTCTCTCTCTCTTTCTTAGATGAGGATAGAGAAAATGACAGGGCTGATTTTAATTCCTCTCTCGTGAGACCAGCAGTCGTGGCTTTGAGCTTGACTTATAGACCAGCCATTTAAATAAAAATGTAGAGGTTGTAATAGAGTTTGAAAAAGAGAAAGGATGGGATTGAGCGAGAGAGTAGGGAGGGAAAGATTTAACACCGTCGGGTAGTTGTCTTTCCTGTTATCATGGTGTGCGCAAGCACGCGTGTTTTCAGGAAGCGCAAGAGTTTTAATTAGTGCTTCGAGCAGAAAGAGGCCAGGCTTATCTCTAAAATGACTCTGATTGGCCAACGTCGCGAATCCGCTGGTGCATTCACACTTCCGCGACAATCAGCCACGTTATTCCACCGTCACCGGCTGGCTGTCAACGTTACCTGCTTCATGTGAATTTGCAAGCGGTTTTGAAAACCCCCGGTAGTGACAGTCTTAATCATTGATCCAGATGGGAATGTGTACCCACAGATATCCTAAAAGGTTTTGTATTTCCTCTTTGAACAAAATGCTTGTCTGCACTGCATTAAAAAGCTGTGTAAATAATTAATCTATCTGCAAGCTAGTGTGCCCAGATGGGCATCTGATGGCAACAACACACATACACCTCAACACAAGAGTTGAAAAATTAACTGAATATGCTCCATATGGCATTAAATAAGCCATTGACTTCTGTTTTTTTATTTTACTATGGTTCTTTCTCTCTCTCTCTCTCTCTCTCTCTCTCTCTCTCTCTCTCTCTCTCTCCCCACTGCACATGAATGCATTTGCATGTCCACTTTACAGTCTTACTGCCCTGTTTTATTGAAAACACCAAACAAATCATTTAATAAAAACTAATTTGCCCGGTATCGCAGACAAGGCTTAAGCCTAATGGCAGACTGAAATGAATGTTTGAGCTGTCTTAAAGTATGTCAGTTTCATTGTTTTGGCTTAAGATTTAGACCAGTAATGTATTTTATAATGTATTTTTGTAAAAGCTGCCAAAACATTGTACTTAACTATAAAGCCTAGTGCTGACTTAAGATAAGCCCTGTCTGTGAAGCCAGGCCATTGTCAGCTTCATCAGTATTTATGAATCTATATTTGTTATTATGACTTATTCTTATTTATTTTAATAATCGCAGTACTGACGTCAAGTTTAAAGTTGAAATGATGAAAAAAACAAAGTTGCATAAAGAAAAGAGATAGAGGTGTTCAGCAATTTACTGTATGTGGACAAAATTTAAAGAAGAACATTTTTATATATTTATATTAATGTTAAAATGTTCTAATATACAGCCACAGTTACAATAAGAGATAAACTGTATATATATAACAAATTTGCAGCCTCAGACTCCAGATTTTTTATTAGTTGTATCTGGGCCAAATATGGAATGCTTATTTATCCATCTTTCAGATGATGTAAAAATGTCAATTACAAAAGACTGGTTTTGTGGTCCAGGGTCACATATTGTCATTTGGTAGAAATGTTGTCACTAGTTCACAAAATATATATTTTTTTTATTAAACACGTACCTAGAAAGAGCAGAAAGACTGAAAATAATTCTGGAATGGTCTCTTAATTTTTTGAGAGGCTGTGAAAATGTGCATAAACAGTAGGCCCTTTCTATATGTATAAAGACCCCTGACTCAGACAGATTAATGGCACAGATCACCTGAGCAGTAAATGGCATGTGATTAATAACCCAGCAAATGATTTTCATGATCTGTTTACCTTCCGTCTGCATTTGGTGTAAAATAGGCTTCAGGTGTCCACCTACAATAGCGCAGAATGTGTTAATTTCCTTTCTGTTTTCTCTTTAAATGTGTGGTGATGAGAAAGTTTTGAAAGCCCAGGGCTGATCTAAGAACAGCACTTAAGATATAGAACACGCCACTCTCTTAGGAGACTGAAAGTCTTTCTTGCTGTAGGTCAGTGAGTGGAGCGTAGAGATCCGGCTCATATCTTTCTCACTCATGTATTTATGGATGACTCCCTCTTTATCCAGTGCTTTATCTAATGACAGAAGCCCCTGGTGGGTTTTACTAAGGACATTTGAGTGTGAGGGCCCATACAGAACACACACACCTGACAGACTCTGAATGACTGACATCTGGGTTCCTGTTGGAGCGGTTCGAGATAGCAAAATGGTAAAAAGGTTGATCTTATTGATAGTGATTGTATATTTGTATTGTTCATTTGCTCTTTGTGATCCTCCGAGTTTGTGCTTCAGGATGTACGACATTGCCCTGTGGGATTCGGGTATAAATGTCAGACAATATTTCCACCTCTCTCACTCTCCCTCTCTGAGAATAAATTCTGGTACACACTGTACGTTTTTTGGCCGTCTGACACAAATTGTAAAAGATTTATTCTGTCATTGAAAAAAAACCCATACATTTTTCATGGGTAAGTGTGACAAGCTCATCAAGGTCCGATTACTGTTTTTTTGCGATCAGTCATAGACTTGTGAAGTTTGGGATGCAGTCGTGCGGTGAGATAATTCCACAACAGCCAAAGAAGAACCAACGGAAGCACAGCAATTGATGATGTGGTAAATGTGTGGGTGTGAGAGAGATGTTCTGGTAGAAATACTAGCTCACGTATATGACATGCAGTATGAATATTTCATTATTGAGCATTGCCCAGCCACAAGAGATTTCAAACATTCTTTTATTTACTTGTGCTGGAGAAACAATGCCAACATTAGCTCCCGTGCTTGCTTGCTTGTGGTACGGTTTTGATTTCTTGTGTCAATGAGGATGTCAAGAATGACACGATTGATCGCCTAGTCAACGATGTCAGTCGTGACCAAAGTCTTCGCTGAGACGTATCTCGTACAGTCTGACAAAAAAGACAGTTGATTCTGTTCAGTCGGCTTTGGCTTTTATGCGAGATCTTAACACTCTCATATTGTATTGAGTGACAAGCAAAATTTGTGAAGGACAGGATAGACAACAAAAACAAACTAGAAAGCCTTCGACTGCTCTTCTCAACACAAGGACAAGACACTTGACTTCTGCTTGTGTGGGCGAAGGCTTTAATTTTGACCACGGCAAAGAGAGCAATGACCTTCTTCAAACCGAGCATCATGCACAATACACACACACCTGAAACATGCACGGCATTGCTTCACATACGTCCCAGAATTCTCCTCTTTCCGTCTCTCCTTAAAGTCACACTTTTTCTCACAGAGGTTTAGCTTACTCCGCCTTCTTTTCATTCGCAGAGTTATATTTTTATCGGTTTGATGGACATTTCTAGCCTTGCTATCTCGATGTGTTTTAGGGGGTTGTTATCCTTTTGGATTTACTCTGAGTGTCATCAGCACTTGGAATGCTCCCATCGTCTTCCTATTAAAAAAACCTACTTTTCATCATCTCATTATTAGATTTCTAAAAAGCCTACAGCTTATTTTCAAATCCTGATGCTCCCTGATCAAAGGCTCGTCCACTTAAAAAGAAAAGAAAAAAGACACAACGTGTTGAACGGTACAAAGATTGAATGCAAAACATAACCTTTCCTCTTTGCTTCATTAGTTCCCGAGAATCATTTTACATCAGTGTACTTTCTCTCTGCCAATTTGGCTTTCTAAACAGAATTTGTCTCTTCATAAAAGAGTAATTTCTCTGCAACTTTGAAAGTGTTGTACCGTCCCCATTGCTAGCCTTCACCCCTCAACCCACAAACACACGCGCACGCAAGCAAACATTAATCTTGGAGATATGAAAACCTTTTCAGATGGCAGTATATCATCTTGTTAGGTTTCCAATAAACTCATGGAGGGGTCTGCTATGATGGGAAAGAAGTGCATTAATATTACGGCAAAAAAATTATCATCAAATCTGAGTGCATTACCTGTCCCCGGGCCTTTTTTATTGCTACACATGCCGTCTCACTTACCAGAAACAGATTATTTAATGCCGGGTTCCAAGCTTGCCTATGAGACCGAGACCACACTGTTCGTATTGTTGTGGGGTAAGAAAGTACTAGCTAATACTTGCTGAAATGCTTATAAAATCATACTCTAATGTTTATTATGCACCGAGCCAAGCTGTAGTATCGATAATGGCATCGCTCATGTCAGCGAGTCAATTTTAATAGACAAATTGCCTGTTATTACTGAAATAGACTTTTGCACAAGCATACACACACCTGATGGAGAAAGCTTTCAGGCTTGGCCTGAGTTTATAACAGATTAGGCAGTGTGTGAATGAAAGTTATCTCTGCTTGATTCACTTCGGCGAGGACAAAACAGAGAGAAAGAGAAGAGCCGGCCAAGCATTAACTGCTTAATCTATAGGCCTCTATTAGTCGAGGATGATTAACTGAGTGTCTATTTGAATTTGTGTTTTATTGAATAATAACTTCAAAGCATAATTTACCTGCATGTTTGGGTTATGTTTACATACTGCAGAATACTGAATGGTTTTCATGACGTTAAGTTCCATTATTAGTTTTTGTCCGTCTGCATTCTTCTGCTGATTCACAGAGAACAGTGTACTAAATACTCACAAATGAGTTTTCTTCACTGCACCTGAAGTTGCATCGCCTCGCATCAAGACTTATGTTTTATCTGAGTTTTGACCTCACATGTAAATGGATGCAGCAAACTAATACAAAGCGATAAATAAACAATTGGTCTTTCTTTTGCGATTAATATGCTGGTGGCACACAACAATAAACATGCAGCATGAATGATTCTTAAACTGTTTCTTGAACTCATTACTCAAATGAGATCATGACTCTTGTGAGCTTAATCGATAAGAAGAACTAAAAAATTCTTGAATTGTTTCCTGGTTTTATTAGTAACATTACTAATCACTAATCGGATTGTTTTACTCCAAAATGTATTAATAATTTAGTCACAGAAATGTCAGGAGTGTCCATTTATTAGAAGTCAAAGGAAACCAATGTTTTTCGGTTACAACATTCTTCAAAATATCGTATTTTTTGTTCCCCAGAAGAAAGACATACACGTTTAAAGGGTGAGGAAATGATGAAATCATTTTAGGGTGACACTTTATTAAGTTTATTACTGACACATACATAATCGAAAATAGAGCTGTGAAACGATTAATCATGACTAATCATATGCAAAATTAATTTTTTTGCATACACAATATATGTGTGTGTGCTGTGTATAATAATTACGTATATTAAATATTTATATATTATATAAAGAATATATAAATAAAACCAATGATATTCACATGTAGATATTTCCTAAGTACAGTATATACATATATGTATATATTATGTAAACAAAAACATTTATTTTAGTTTCGATTAATCGTTCGACAGCCCTAATCAAAAATATATCAAATTTAGCTGTTGTTCTGTTTTTTTTATATAGCAAGTAGTATACTTACCTGTAGTTAGGATGAGATCATATTTACAAAACAAAACCATTAGAACCGACAGGAGAATTCCATAAAGTTCTTCTATCCTTAGTCACAGGTTATACAGTAAGTGACACAAAAGCATGGTTAACGGTGATTCAGCAAGAATAAAACTCATGTTTTGATACGTTATTAACCTTGTTCTAATGTGTGTTGCTGTTGAGGGCACATTAATTTGGTCATATAGATGCCACTGTCACAGCATCATGTCTGCAGCGATGGCTCGTTCCCGGAGTCACTGACAGATGACTGAGCAAATGATCGTTCAAGCCTGTTGGTAATGCCACATGTCGAGACAATCATACACATCTCATTGCAATATGTCAGTTTTGCCACAGGTGACCGCTGCTTAATGTCAACATTATGTCTATCCGTGCAGGTAGGACTACAATCCACATACAGAACATCGCATAAAAATATATTTTGTAGAGGCTGGCGATGATATGGGGTAAGAAATAAGCAGATTTACAGAATATAATTGTATTATATAACCCCATCACAAAGACATTGAATGTTTTTAGACCATGAATGGCAAAAGGGGGTGTAATTGGAAAGAGATGCATTTATTTCCCATCAGGTATTCTGCATATAATGACATAAGGATCAATAGTACTTTGATCCTCCTCGTATAAAGCTTTGATTCAACTCCAGGACTATAATGTTTGCTGAAAAGCAGTCGACATTAAGCAAACAATATTCTTTCATTTTTGTTATTCCTATAATGTTGATATTCAAAATAAATCAATTTGTAAATAGTTTGTACTTCACAGCCGAGACAACTGACAGGGGATGTGAGGTATGGCTGCACAATATAAACAGCTTTTTTTATTATTTATATTTCAAATTAACTTTTTAATTGGCCTTCAATAAACTAAGGTGCTCAAGGACACGACAGAGCTTCAATTTGGTTTTACCATCTTGCTTGTATTTCAGACTTTTGGCCTTTCTGAAGATTCTGTTCTGGACCGGTCGTGTTTAACCCTGGACACGTTCACATTAGGAACACCAGCCATCTCTCACATATACGCTTCTGTGGAAACACATCAGTTTCGAATTCACCTACTGGCCCCAGGGCGGGAATGCAGCATCCCTCATCTCTTCCATTGAGTCACACAAAATGCCCATCTGACCTTTACATTCACACATTACTCTTAACATTTTCCATCTACTTCAGTCCACATGTCAGCCGCTTATCAACGTAGTTGTCTGCACTTAGAGAGAGTGTGTGTGCGCTGGCTACTTGATTAGGTCTCGCCTGCCAATGCGGTCTAGGACTTGTGGCTAATACTTTGTTAATGTTCTGACGCATACATACTTCATATCAGGAGATGACAGTCTTCATCAGGGCGGAGGCCATAGATCATCTCAATAGCCAAGCTCTTGAAGCCCAGCCCTCTACTCATGGCTGTCCATCCTATTTGTTGGGGCCTGAGGGTCTGTGGATGTTGATGGTGGATTGGAATACTATAAGCAATAGTAGCCACTATTATCGCTGTTGTCGTTCTGAAACCTTGTATCTCCATATTTCATAAATCATTATTATTGGTCACCCCTTATGTTTGTCACTAGGAAATATCTTCCCAATGAAAAGCATAAAAAATGCTTGCCAACTTTGATAACACAGTATTTATCCATTTAAAAAATCAACCTTGCTAGCTAGCAATAACAACCGTTTTCAGAGTGACTCCTACAGAATAATGAAGGCTGCTGCCTTCTCCTCTCCTTGCTGTCTGTATCAGACTTGTTTGGCCAGTTGGAAATATTACGAGCATGCACTAAAGACTTGGAGTGGAAGGTCCTGAACTTACAGTATTTGTGCAACAAACGTTTCAACTCATGTGCTAAAGATGTTTACCCCGACATGATCAGTTTACTGCGTGTTTTGATCACATTGCCTGTAACAAGCTTTTGTGAGTGCTTGTTTTCAGTTTCGCATCAGAAACGAGTGATGGAAGACCAGTTTTAAATAAAAACCATTAATTCGCAAATTGGCAAATTAGAAATTGGTGGGTTTCATTTTGGCTACATCAGAATTTATTCAGCAAATGCGTTTCCATCTCAGGTGAGTCAAGCTTTTCACACTGTAAGTTAGTGATACGCAGAGCCTGGTTTCTTGCGCATTCATCTGAAGAAAAATGAGGCACACCTAGTTTTTCTGATGCACACCCAGTGTCTCTTTTCTGGCTACGCTATTGGTAACGCTACCATTCATTTAGCTTTGCAGTTCTTTCATTGTCAACAAAGACATCTACTTGCAACCACATTGTGAAGGATGAACAATGCCCCAGAATGTAAGCTTTTGTCTCGCAGGTGTACAACAATCAACTAAAAGATATTTTACAGTTTTACACACATTGGAAAATTGACGTCTTTATGTCTTTATTTGCAAACAAGTTGCAACATGTTACCAAATAGTGGATTACCATATGAGTTTCCTAGAAATTTGTCATTTTATTACATTTTTGCAATCATATTTCTTTGTTATAACACACAACATATTTAATCTGAGAATTTGTACAGTTTGTCAGTTTACCGCTCAATCCTAGGCTGTGTTTTTGTTCAAATCCCATCAGAAACACGGTGACCTTAAAAGAATAAATAATATAATGAAGCTTTTTAAAATGTTTCATGTTAAGTAAAGCATCCACAAAATTAAAAGTTGAATTCAAATAACCAGGCTTTCATTTTTATTTCACTTCTCATATGAATCTCAGTTTGGCCATAGGTCTCACTGTGACAGTCTGTAAAACCAATTTTAAGAGAGAGTGTCGAGTTGGGCCTGATATCGATCGGTCTCCTGTTGACCACTGCCAACCTCTTGTAACAACATAAAGCCATGAATACCAACTCCTGAGGAGGAAAGGGGGAGTTGATCTGAATGGACGTTGTGCAAAGGTTACCAAGCTATGTATTACTCCCTCCACACACCCCACTCCCACTCGGGACAGGGGGAGAAAAGATCTGGAAAGGGGGTGGTTTTGTAAGAGGATTTATAAAGACTTTGTTGAGAGCAAAGATGGTTACCCTCAATATAATAGAAAACACACCTGGGAAACCACGAGAGTGTGAGTTTGTGGGTGCAAGGGGATGTCAAAGAGAGAGGAAGAAGAACAGGTGAAGTGAGTGTTTGTGTGCTAGGTCATAAAACACTCAACCTGGCAGGACTATTTTGAGGTATCTTTTTAATTTCATGCACGATAGCCTTCACATTTGTTTTCCCTCTTCCCCTCGTTTCCTCTTCTTTCTTTCTACCCCCACTCCAAACTTGTCGTTCTGTCATTCTATACACACGTTTTGCGATGGCATGCATGTAACCTACTTGTCCAAACTATTGTGGGCGGCGATTTGCATAAATGTGCATAATGCGCATTTATGCTAATCGTAGATGCGCACATCGCAGATGCAATAAAGCAAAAAACAGTGCTGCCTCAAGTCCTTCTGGGAACTTTGGATGTACTGTACAGTCATAATTACAATGTGCATGTTAAAGTGAGTTTGAATAAGCGTTATGCAATTTCAAATTTCCTTTTTCCAACAAATAATGAAGACCCAACTGCGTATATTGCTGATGATGTAAAGATTTCGTCCTCCTTGTGCCACAGTGGATGATGGAAATTGTATTTTTTCACACATCTGTGCCCTCACATGCATTTAGGACTAAATCCTAAAAGCAGAAGATATTAACGCAGCCCTTTATTATGTTTATGATGTGCCAAGCAATAGACATCCATGTTTCAATTTTCAAAAAATGTTTTAAATATTTCATATTTAACCTGTTTTTTACACCGCCATCTTGACAGGCTGTTGAGTTTCTGGTTCTAGGAGGTCCTTCCGGACCCTCCTTCCGAAATCCTCTGATTGGTTAAGCTGAGTCTTTTGTGATTGGTCTACCGCATAGAGTGTGTGTTGAGATGTACCGCTCATTACGCTATCCATGTTCCAGCGGGCAGGGTCAATGTAAATTTCGGGATTCATGATGTCACCAACCGAGGAAAAAGTTTGTTGTAGTCCCAACGAGCAGCTCATTGTAGTCTGAAAAAATTTGTGATAAAGAAAATTCCTTCCTTTTCTGTGGACTTGGCAGGTGTTGTTTATGCTCCAACAGCTATACAACTTGCTAACAAAAAGTAAAAGAGGTGAAATTCCATCAGACCTCCCCTTTAAAACATACCGATCTCATGTGCCCATTGCATAAATACGACAATTCCAAAACGCTTCCTGGAACGTCCTGCATTCTTCCTGTAAATGATGAGATATGGCATGGGCTAAGACTGTTATGAGAGAACCAATCAGCTGCTTGTTAGGAATCGTTGGCGCTTGTTAGGGCTTCATTAGTCTACTAAAGTCTCACTGATTAAACCTCCGATGCTTTCAGCATTACCTCCTCTTTCGGATTTCCCAAATGCATCTGTCTGATCGTATCACCTGCACACTTCTGGTTCGCTTGTTTTCTTAACCCGCCACAAGCGTCTCCTCAGATTACCTGCCAAAAGTATTTACAAAAGCATCTCAGAGTGCCTGTCAAATTTACTGCTTAATCCCCAAAGAATATCTGTCAAATTTCCTTCCAAAGTGGTTTAAATGTGACAGTCGATCCTTATTCTTGACCCGTGGCTTGCAAAAAAGGAGCTGGTGTGCTATTAATGTATGTTTCTACAGTTACGCAGTCATACGAGGGAATGCACATGCGTGATTAGACGGTGGGCTCCGGTTCTTGGAATATAGCTGTAAATGCAGTGATTATTGCTTTTATGAGCGTTGTAGATGTTGACCTGACGCTCCTCATCCCTTTGCCGCACAGTTAACCTGCTGTGATTAAAACATGAGTACACATATACTTAAATGCACACAGCATACATTTTAGGAACGTTACAAGCTGTCTATGAAACAGCTCGCTGCGTCGGTCCAAGCGAAACCCTCCAAATTGTATAAAAATTGCCTTTGATTCAATCAACTTGCTACACAGAACGTTTGGTGGGGAATTAGCCTTGGCGTTTTTTGTGGAAAATTCAGCTTGAACACAAACTAATGGAGAAGCGCAATTGCAATCTGACTCAAAACTGCTTCTGTACAGCAAAGCCAGAGTCATTAAATCATTAGCCAGCATTAAAAGAGCCCTCACATCGTATATCACACAGATGGGGAATTACATGCTCTCAGGAATCTAAATTGAAAATTGGAGTATGACTGCAACTTTAACATAACATTAGCAGCGTAAACAAAACGCTTATTAACATTCCGAGTGCACGCGTGTTGGTGCTTCTGAATGCACCCCAGTGGAGAATGCTTACGTACAGTAGTGCTGTAACTGCCATGGAAAGTGGAGAGTCTCGTTGACCCTTTGGTTTTAAAGATAGAGAACGTCAGAGTGAACAGGAACTGGTTAGATCTATACTATATACACGCATTTAGGTGCTTATTGATTCTCTGTCCTTAAGCACCCTGCAATCCACATACCTGATGACAAATAAAAGAATACCCTAGTGATGAATGGACCGCCAACAATAGCGAAGGACACAGACGCTCTACAAGCTCTTGAAAACTGTTATTCAGGGATTGCTACAACAACACATGTTGTATATTACTGTCCTTCAGTACAGTTGGTGTGATCTGCAGGTCTGATTGGAAAGCATTTAATAACAAAAAAAGTGTAGTTTTGATAATTTATTAACAAAATATATAAATTATTATACATACAAACATATACATACAGTATATATATGTATATATTGACATTGTTTACCTTTGTAAGAAACCAGTTTTGTTGCATGCATGGGTCTTGAGGCAGCATCAATGTCGTAGATATTACCAGTGTCCCCTGTTTGGAAGATAAAGCTTTCCTTTTCCTTAGCCCTGCTGGGCAGATACGTAGGGGCTTCCCGGACCAGGCATTGTTATGACTCTGGTAGGTCGACTTCCTGAGGTAACCATTACTGGGGCTTGTATGTGGATCATCCTGGCTAATCTTGCCCCTGCAGCTTGTCTCCCCAAAGCATTTTCTGAACGGATCTCGGGCAAGCCCAGCCACCCGTGCAACCGGAGCGAGAAGGAGCCATGTGCTTTGTCAAACCTACAGAGAGGTACTGGTTAACCAACCAGATCAATATGGAGAGCTCCATGATCTCGGTGAACCATGCTTGTGTTGTTCTTACCGTCCCCAATTCCTTTGCACTTTGACATTGCAACATTTAGGACATATTAAAGCTGAGATTTCCACTAATGGATTTGTCTCTCATTAGATCTGGCAGCTAAATGGTTAATAGACAAAGGCGTCTGTCAATTGTCTAACAAGGCTCTTACCATAGCTTCAAAATGTCTAGTATTCTCTCATTCTCCCTTTCATAGCCGGCCCTCTGGGTCAGTCGAAGGCCAGGATTGCAGACAGCCTGATTTGATGAGAATGTAAAAGAGCAGGACAGAATTACTGAGCCCTTGGATAAGAAGGAAAAAGGGTCCGGTTTTAATGGCCGTGGTCTGCCCAACACAAGATCTCATTGGTTTATTTAAGCAGAGCCTCTTACCAGTCCACATTACCAAGAGGGAGAGAGAAAATAATGATAGCGCTAAGTATTTATTTCTTTTATCCCTGATTTTCTTTTCTATTTTACAGTTCTAGTGTTTTGTAACAGGACATCTCGGAGGCCGGTTTTACACTGACCACACCGCTCGTCTGCCCCCTGTCACAGGAGAGAAAAATAACAGGGTACAAGGGTTACTGAGATGTAGAAGAGAAAGAGAATGTAAGTACACAGACTGGTAAAGCTGGAGGGAAAAAGACCACCCGGACAATGCAGAGGATGTTTGTTGAGAGGGTGTGAGGGAGATTCAGACAGAAAGCGAGAAAGTGCGAGAGATGAGATAATTTTAAAAAGAGAGAGAGGTAGAGTCACTCGAGGTTGATCTAAAACCAAGTTATAGACAATTATAGTGTCTCTTGTCAATATTCTTTTCACTGTTGGATGATCTTCAAAGAGATTGTCATTATTCCTTTGACGTTATATTTATAATGCTGTTGGGAGTTTTAAGTCACGACACCCCAATGTATGCGATGATACATTATTGTCTGTTCTTATTAGTTCAATCTTGTTTTTATTGATGCCACGTAATTAATCATTCACCCCAGCATGAATAGTTTCATGACACAAACAGTTTCATTATTTGTACATTTTTATTTAAAATCATATTTATGTAACTTTAATTTCAGTGTGTTTAAAATATTCTGTGTGTGTGTCGTGTAAAGCAAATATGATGTTTCAATGGAGGCTGGTTAAGTTTTTGTATGGTTCATAAACTGCATTGCAGAGCAAGACTGCCACCTACTGGCCAGAATAACTGGCCTGCTTCTGTACGTATCTGATTATGCTTTGCATGTGTGCGTTTCTATGTGATAAAAGACAGATGAGAAATGGTTATGGATGATGGGGTATGCTGAAATCCAAAGCATTTGTGATATTTAAATTCAAAGTGTTTAGAGGGGGAAAATGTAAAATGGATGTTGTAAAAACAACGACTAAAATGAATCGAATGAACACACATAATCACTTTTACTTTGTAACTCGCGGAGACTCAGTAAAATGAAGGTTGGCCAAGGACTCCCGTAGTGCCCATAAAATTACTGTAGAGTGGGCTTTTACCAAACGCATGTAAAAACAACCTGTAAAAGTAATGGGCCAGCAATCATAAGAGTCAGGTGCTATAGAATATTATAACAATCTCAGTCTTATTCTCTCTATATCTCTCTCTCCACACACACACACACGTAAGGATATACGTAAAGGCTACACTCTTAGCTCGAAAATGAGCACATCTCACACATCATAATTCTGCTCTCTCCGGCGCGCGCACACTGCCCGCTCCAGTAAACCAATACATAATTTTCCTAGTCTGTCTCCTCTCCTCATCTGTTAGACGAGAGTTTATGAAGCATCAGCACAGTCCAGGCAGGAGGCCTTTACCACAGCACAGAGTTCAAACGATGAGTCCTCTACGGGTCCTTGACTGTATGTCTCTGTTTTCTCTTTATGACCGAAGTACGTCCGCACTTTTCTGCGACACCGAATGTGACAAATGTGTTGGTGTATTTCTGTTTTGGCTGGTATGTATCAAAGGGCTTATGTGTCTTTTTTAAATTATAAAGTTATACATATTTATGAGACCAATGAATTGTGATTTGCACTTGCTGGTCGAGATGCATTTGATACAGTATTAGGGGAAGGGGCTGTTCATTCTAGAGAGGACTATTCATTTTTGGTCAGGATAAATAAATGTCAAAGCTTTTTAGGATTCCTATATGTGCTACATTTCTGTAAGCATGTAGTATATAACCTCAAAGCATGTCTGTTAGCAAAATCGAGAAATCTTAAGGAGTTGGGCTGTCCCTTTATTAGATTTCCACCACACGGTTATCATGGCTAGAATAATCGACCGAAATTATATTATCATGATATTTATTACAAATAATTTATTACAAATAATAATGCTAGGTCGAAAACTGTTTTTCATATGATTCATATGATCATACTGTTTCAATGCCAGTTTAACAATGGTAACAAACTTTCACTCTATACTTGTATATAAATGTGATTCATTGGACAAAAAATAGAATGAACATAGAATGAATTAAACCTATTGGAGAGAGAGAAATTGTGTAACCACTCATTGTGTATCACCTCCTATAACGGACTGTCAACCGAATACTAGTGCTGAATTATTTACAATATTATCATTTAATGAATAATGAGTTTTTACACAATACTAATCGCACTGTTACATTATTATAACAGTTATTGTCAATGGTATATAGCATCACCCTAGCGTCACTACGATTATAATGTCACAGTATGCGAGTATGTAGTGAGAATCCAATGACAACCCAATAATGCACAACTTGCTAGAGGCATGCGGGATGGCGACACGCGAAAACTTTCTGTTATGGCCTGCTCTCGAATTCATGAGTATACATATTTCAAAGTAAAAATCAATTAGCGGCTCGCTTTGCCCTTTTCATTTTTGCTGCTGCAAAAACTTTCGCAGGTTCCAAACTTGTGAGCAAATGTCTTCCTGTAAACCCCTCTGCTTATTCCCCAAGAACTCTCCCCGATAACGCTGATCTCTCTTAGACAAAGTGCTGACTCTGGGCTTGGGTTTCCTGCCCCTTCCTGGTACTCTTCTTTGATCTCCCTTTCCCCTTTTTTTCTATTTTTGGGGCTTGGGTGATATTGAAAGGCAGAGTTCTAGTCCTCTGTTCCACTGAGATAAGATTATTGACGTGAAGTGCGACTAGGTGAGCGGGTGGCCCCCCGAAAAAACCCGATGGCACTTAAAATCAGTTTTGATTACCTGGACATTTCATTCCGGCATCTTATATAACATCCAGGGGTACGGAGAATAGGGCAGATGCTTCAGTCAGAGCGATCAGAACTGACACTCGGCAAGCTGTCTTTTGTTAGCTGTTCTGGACAGGCTTCATAAAAAGAGCGAAATTTGTTAATTAACCTATTGGGAAAGTGTGTTCATTGTGCATCTGATTATAGAGACCGTTCAACGCTTAAAGCTGGGTCATCGCTCTCATCTTCCCCATTCATTTCTTTATTGTCATTCCTGCCTTTCACCCTTAATGAGAGAAGGAGAGAGAGAGTCCAAAGTATGATTCACTGTCACCACATTCTCTCTCACCCTCCATTCTCTGCTTTGTTTCTCCCTCTTCACTGTTTATCAATGCACCACTCCACTGTGGAACGCTGCACTGTAACTATAGTAACCTCTTAGCAGGTTGCGTAGTGGTAAAGTGTATTCCTGAACAGGAAAAGAGATGAGCCTACCACCATCTCCACTCTTTTGCTCTGTAATCCTTGAGCACATGGGCAAAAAGTAAAATAAACCTAAACTTGTGAACCTGCAATCAATGAGTGATATGGATTATTTCAACTTAATGGAGTGAACTCAGGCAAATTTATAAAGGATGTACACATGAATATAATGGACTGCTCACAGGTAGCCAGGGGTCAGCACAGCATATATATATGAGCGGTATGTATCGCCATGGTAACCCCTTAGCTGCCCAGTTCACCCCTGGAAATATCTCACGAAATGAGATTCTGCTTATGAGTCGACATAATTGTCTTGTCCGAATGATTCAATTCTGGCAAACGTGTCTGGAGTGAACTTCCTTTATGCTTCTTTGTAAATAAAAAATACCAATTTTGAATTCAATTTAACCAAGGCTACACAGAATAGCACAATCTCCACATTATACAAAAGAGAACGGCATAATACCAGTAAATTGAGACGTAACCGGACGCCTGTGATGCGCAGAGGATGTCTATGGGCAAATTGCACCAACATTATCTGTGTTTTTCGTTGGCGGATGAGGGCTGCAGCAGATTGAAATGCAGAGTGCTAAGGGCTGCTTCTTGCCGGTTTAGTCCAATCGCTCATGGTTTATCAGGAGTCAACCTCTGGGCACATTAGCTCCAGACAGGGAGAGGTGGAGAAAGAGCGTCTGAATCTAATTCTCTGTGTACGCTCCCATCGCCTCCCTTCATATTCATGTGTGGGTTATGAGATGCAATTATGAACTCTTTGAAATCATGGAGTATTTTATGAGATAGCAGGAAGTTATCGCTCTTTGTCTTTCCTGGTTTATCTCTTTCCCTCTCTTTACTGCGCCGTCTATGCCTTGAAAATCTCTCTCATATTTTTTCATTTAAAGCTGGTTAGAACTGCAGGCGTGCGGATGTGTGCTTGCGTGCATGTCTGTCTGTGTGTGTGAATGTGTGTGTGTGTATAATGACACCATCACCTCCCCTAACAGGGTCATTTGTTGCTTTTCCAATATACCATTACGCCCAAACAGCTATTCCTCACTCAAATGGAAAATGTGTCCGATCTGGATGTGGAAAAGATTTCTGTTCAACTTGATTGTTTTCCACATGCCCCTCCAACAAATCTACAGCTTGTTCTTCGGCAGCCTCAGCCACACATTTGCTTTTATTGTAACAAGTCTGTCAGTATGTTTTGTGGATTTTGCACCACAGGCGATCTAGAATAACACTGCTATTCACTTACAGCAATTTATGTGGTTAATTCTGGATGCTAATGCTGCAGCTTGCCGCACGTAATAGGAAAAAGAAAAGTGACTCCGCTATGGAATTGAGAAATGATTCATGGGGGGATTTGGGAAGTGTTTTGGGGAACAGAGAAGAAATGGGAGCGGGAGAGAGAGTGGGCTCGCGGGATCCTTTTCCACCTGATGGTTAGCAAATATCAATGTAACCAAAAGACAAATGCTTTTCTCTCTCTCCTCCCACTACTTTCCTTTCGTCACTTCCCTGGAGGTCTACAATTAACGCTCGGTGCTCCCTTCCAGAAAATGGAGGGAGTGTATGATGGACCGGAGCAGGAGGGTGGAGGTGGCTATAACACAATTTAGGCTGATTTAGCTTTTTTCCCAGTGATCAGAGCTGTCAGCTTTCAGTAATGATCCTCTCATCGACATAGCAGTCAACAGCTCATCGGGAAGCGCGCTCCCCACTGCGCTCTGCTCCACACATATTAACACTCTGCTAGGCATGGGGAGAACGAGTGAGAGAGAGAGCAGGTGTATAGACGGTCCTTTCTTACAAAAACTCTGTTTGCTGCTATTTATACTCGCACAAGGGTGTGCACAGTGTGAAAAATATCTGTTAGAAAGTTGGATAGAAATATATTTAGTGAGGTTTATGGTTAAATAAGTGAAAAATTTGCCAATTTAGCAAGAGTATATCAAGATAATTACATAATTTGTTCTAAGGATGCAAGGAACAACCGAGAAATAAATAATAACTTCACAATTGGCATATTTTTATATAAGAAATAAAATGCTACTTTTTAAAGTTGAAAGAAAATGGATCATATCAAATTTTCAGTATTTTGGTTAACTTTGTCATTTGATAAAAGCTAGCCAAATCCCAAACATGAAGGACACAACTCAAGTTAACAATAAATAAGGTCCAGATTGTGACCTCACTTGCAACAATAATAAACACAATGTGTTTTATGTGATTAATTATTGGCTGCACAGAGAAAGATATTTGGAAGAATGCTTATAGCCAGACAGATTTTGCCAGATTTTAAATTAAAAAGTAATTTTTCCTACTATAGGAGTCAATGAGGGGCAACATCTGTTTGGTTATAAGCATTCTTCCAAATATCTTTCTCTGTGTTCATCAGAACAAAGGCATTTATACAGATTTGGAACAACTCGAAAGCGAGTAAATTATCACAGTACACTTTCACCAAAAATACTTGAATATTGAAGAATGTTGGTAACCAAACAACATTGGCCCCCATTAACTTCTACTCTATGGACACAAAACCACAGAGACATTTCTTAAAATATCATCCTTTGTGTTCTACAGAAGTAAGAAGGTCATACAGGTTTGGAATGAAATGAGAGTGAATAAATGATGACAGAATTTATATTTTAGTGTGAACTTTCAATTTAAGTACGTTTATTTTGTTATCATAATGGATGACAGAATGTGTATTTTATGTCGAACTTTATTTTTCTTTAAGTATTTATTTTGTCACCCATATGTACATGAAAATGTTGTTGAGCCTATTTAGCTTAGGGTAAGATGGATATTTCTATGTTTTATTTAAAATCAGTTGAAAGTCAATGCCTCTTTCACCCCAAAAAAAGAAAATTCTTGCATTATGTACTCACTCTCATGTCATTTCAAACCTGAATGACTTTCTTTCTTTTCAGAAAACAAACAAGCATATTTTAAACAACGTTGGTAACCAAACATTGGCCTCCAATGATTTCTACTGTATGACCACAAAAACCACTGAGGCATTTCTTCAAATATCTTCTTTTTGTTCCACAGAATAAAGAAGGTCGTACAAGTTTGGAATGAAATGAGAGTGAATTAATGATGACAGAATTTATATTTTAGTGTGAACTTTCAATTTAAGTACCTATTGGGTATGGCACCTAGGGTATGGCAAAATTTCTTCTGGCCATACAACAACAGCATTCCAAAGTAACAGAACCATAAATTATATCACATCATATTTAAACAAATCGTGTACAAGAATCCACGAAACGGAAAGAACGCACGAACATGCACAGAGCCTTACAGATAACAAACCCTAACTTCATATCGTTTAAAATTTGCTTTTTAACATCTAATTCTGCAGCAAAAGGCTGACTCCAACCAAATATCTAGTAAACCATCTGTCATTTATACTGTGTGTGAAAATCGCTTCAAACCCATTGCCAGATGTTGTAATAACCCCCAACGACCACAAGTCTAAAATATACAGCAAACATTAAATGAAATTGACACCAAACACAATTAAATATAAAGCCTGTCTTATCTAGTCGCAATGCAGTTTATTGCATAAGTAGCGACGAGGTTGAAGCAGTGCAAAATCTGTGAGATCCAAATGAAAGTTGCAAAATTGCTAGTCACGTGTCGTACTCACTACACCATTGAAGCTGTCATTTTTACACTGTAAAATACACATGCTTCCGGCGCAAGAAATATACTGCAGCCTGAATGCTTTATGTCAATTGTCACACGCAAACGCCGCCCCTGGTACTTTCATTGAAAATTAAAAGATAGAATACAGTGTACACATCTTCTCAAAATCTCATCTTCATTTAAAACTATAAACAAATATGAACATGAGTCCCATTTGAGGACTCGATATCATACCAGACACTGAGTGCTCATTCCCCGTAAGTGAAACCTTTCCTCTACCTCGCCTGTGTTCCTCTCAATTCAATTTTAAACATTCCTGGAAGTGCACAGTCCACTTGCCGGGCGAGCGAATGTGGCTTAATGAAAGACTCCCATGGCTAAACACACAGTGGTGTCTTTGATCTGCAGAAACCAGGCTAAATGCCACGTGCGCCTCTCTGATTAGGCCATAATGAAATGAATTAGCCTGAGACAGCATGAACCACTCTCTACGGGTGAGCTTGCGGCACATGCTCAACAATAGAGAGGACAGGACTAGCAATTACCACGGGAAGACTACAAGTATAGCCGCAGTGTAGAGTTTACACGGCAGCGCACATGTGCACACACAGCACTCGTGGTGACTCATGCCTGGCGAGAGACTCTAAAAATACCACCTTCATGAACATTCAGACGCACAAAAACGCTTCTTTCCGCCACTCAGCATGCATCCGCACATGCAAGCACTGCAATTTAAAGTGTCAAAGATAATTGCGACGGATGCAGATGAAATTAGCATTATGGAGTAGCATGGATAGACTGTGACATTCAGGGCATCGGCCCATGTACAAGTGCACAATGCAAAGGAGACAGGAAGGCAGATTTGTTAACATCATGCTGGAAAATATTATTGAATGCATGCTTTATATTGTCTGAAATATGAGACGAGTAAATTAGGATGTTGTGGTGCAAGGCGCGCAGTTGGCAGAAATAAATCTAAAGCCTTATTAGGATGGGACTAGTTTTCCCTGAGGAGGTTGAGCAAACTTGCGTTTTACAGACATGCTTTGTGATGTTAAGCTTGTTTAATGTAACACAGTTTCGGAAAACATTACAAAGCAAACCAACTACGTTTTTTTGCCAATTTAAGAGCCCTGTGAGAATCTAATCCCATCCCGATAAATATGTATGAGATTGTGGTTCTTTTCTGTAGAAACGATTGTGAATAATTTTTTTCTCAGCGCTTAATTTAGTTTGACCTTACACCAACCAAAATACACCAACTGGAACAATTTCTCATTAAGTAACATTTGGTGCTGTAAAAGTACTGTTGGCATCCAATTTGACTTAAAAACGGAAATTAACTCAATAAGCAGAACCAGACGCACTTCATAGAAAGGGTTTAGAATAGCTACAGCAGTGATCTTTTAAAGGGATAGTTCACCCAAAAATCATCATTTACTCACCCTCCAGTTGTTCCAGATATGTATACTTGTTCTCTTGAACACAAAATAATACATTTTGAAGAATGTAGGATAGCAAACAGTTCTGGGGCACTTTTGACTGTTTTGCATTTATTCCTACTGTGGTTGTTAATGGGGGGCAAGCTCTGTCTGGTTATATGGCATTCTTCCAAATATCTTTCTCTGTGTTCATCAGAACAAAGAAATTGATACAGGTTAGGAACAACTCGAAGGTGAGTAAATGATGACAGAATTTTCATTTTTGGATGAACTATCCCTTTAACACATTTTTCTTTATTTTATACATGATACTACATTATGTTATAATTTCAGTTCTGGGGACTTCATCCACTAACATTGTAAAAAATATTGTGTATTTTTTGTTCTGTTGAAACTGAAAATTGCTAACATTCCTCCAAATATTGTTCTCTGTGTTCATTAGAACAAAGATATTTATTCAGGAATGAATTTACATCAGGGTGAGTAAACGATGACATAATTAAAAATTTCGGGTTAACTTGAACACAGATTCTAATCCGATCCACATAAGCACCCGAAATGACAGAAACTCTTTGTAAATAACTTAAACCTATTTTTCATGTTCATTAAATTATTTTTGTATAGACCTATAGGCTAAAATGCATAATAGGCTGTTTTGGATTTCAACATCACTTTAGCTCTGGAGTAAATTGTAACAGTTATGTGTTAGCATGGTTACAAAGTTTTCACATTACAGAACTGTCAAGTGACTAGCACTCAAAATTGCTAAGTGGAGCTCCCCAAGAGCAAGCCATTTCACAGCTATTTAAAACTTAGCATAGCAGTGGGACAAATGATTGTGTGTTTGTGCACATTGTCAGAGCTTTATGCAGCTTGACTACTTTAAAATCTAAATCCTGGATAATAATGCATAGATAGAAACCTCTGCATAGACATTAGCATATTAGCAGTGTTTATGTTTTTATGACATTCTGGTTTATGAGGTTGTGCTGTGGTTACTCATTTGACTGTATAGCTTTAATTGAAACACCATAGCCGATTGTACTTTTGTTTGCTTTGTGTGTAGTTTTCAGAAAACATGAAAGGTGGTGACAAAGTACAGTAGGCCATTGGTCTGTGTGCTGTAAAGAGACACACTTTTTTAAGGTGAGTATATAATGTCAAATGTTCATTTTCTGCATGAGCTATTTGCTTAAAACTTTGCTTTATCGGTTGACTTGCTAGATCAGCCCCTTACCTGCACAAACTCTTGCTGGTGTAGAAAACACAAATTTGCACATGCAAATTCACTATGCTTTTGAATGGCTCTTCTGAGTCATTTGCTTGGCTGGGCTGTGAGAGAAACCCAGAATGTGAGCTGCATATCAACCAGCAAGAGTTACTAATACACACCCCCACACTCATACTGATATAAATCCACATACATCAAACGCCACTCATACACAAAACATACGCACTCACAAGTGCTCTTGTATAATATGTACATATGTTGCAAGTGAGGTCACTTCCACTGTGTCTATGTTTGTGTACGAATGTGGGTGTATCTTTGACACCTGCCCTTTTGATGAGGTCACAGAGTGAGAAATCAAAGCTGATCCCCAAACACATCAGCCAATCCCGTATCCCCTGCGGACTGCTGTTACCAAGTGACGAGCTGCATACCTGCAATTGCTGCTTTTGAACTTCAGTCTGCTTTAGTGCCATCGCACTTTCAATACCCCCGCTTCAGAAACATCAGTACCTTTCTGTACCTCCCATTGGAGGAGTCAATATATTCGTCCATGACAGTGTTTACCATACAAGGGCATTTTGTTTACTTCAGCTTCCTCTGGAATATCAGTCACATGATGTTTTGTGAAAGGTCAGCTTTGGTCTTTTGTTTTTGTCAGCAGGGTCTGTGAATCCACTACTGAAGGTTTTCAAAGGATTATACAGCAGTTGTCTACATCAATCTTTGTACTTTAGTATCGCAACCCGTGCTGGAAAAAAACATTAGAAACCATCACAGAAATTCTAATGGTTTCCATTAAAATACCATTATGAACCATTAGCTTTTTCCTTTAAAGCATTACAAAACTCCCGTTAGTAATATGTTTTGGGCAGTATTTGCAACAGGATTTAACATTCCACCAATAGAATCCATCGCATAGCCTTAGACACCATTATAGCTTCCATTAAAACCAATACAATTCCCATTATAACAATTCAATCCAAAAGAGTTTATTTGGAAAAACAGATAACTCTGTTAAAAAAAATTAAATTACGTTTTATTGTGTTGAGTTATATTATTATAATATATATTATTACTTAATCAAAAGAACCCAACTGCAGTTTCATTGATATTCATTTGAATGCACAATAAAAACATTGTTTTTGAACATCTTGTGTACAAGTTATTTTTGCAAATCAACTTTTCATATGCTAATCATCATATTCATGGCGTCATCTACTCATACTTGAGTCCTAACTGTTACATTCAGTGCTGCATTTTATTCAACAAAATGCAAAAAGCTGCTCTCATTTACATATTTTCTGTTTATGAAATAGTACTTCAATGTCACTTTTAGTGAATCATGCAGCACAACTTTCCATCCAAGCAACCTGGGTGGGTCCGGAACGAATTCCAGAGTCCAGACTTTGGGAAGGGCTGCTCTATGCATTCGTGAGTTTGATGGTGCTAATGGGTTGGCGACCTGGTACGGGTGAGTAGGTCGGGGTGGAAATCAGACTACACCACTGGAAATAACTCATTCTAAGGTAATAAAAACATATAGCTTCATTACGTAAGGTCTTTATATACCTCTGAAGACACAGTTATGTACAGTATATTATATTGCATTTCTTTCAATAGATCCTCCCATAAAATGACACACTGGACCTTTAAACACTCGCAGTGGATCTACAGCGCATTTTGTAAATGTTCAAATTGGGCTGCGAGTGGGTAGTGAAATACAACACATGGAAATGTATAACTATATGCTGTAAATTTGCCCTTTAATTAATAATCACCCCACAAATCTAAATTATTTGTGATTCAGAAACAAATTTGTTAAAAGTTTAATTCAAGTTTTTGTGTTTAACATTTTAGCTAAACAAATTAAATTATTTTCAACATAATAAAACAGAGAGAAACCTGAATAACCGAGGCATAAAAGGAGATTAAAGACAAACGTGTCTTTTGTGTTTTAAAGAGAGAGCTGCCTTTGAATACAGCCATTGGTGATCATACGGAGATAGGCCTATTTTGTTTGTGATGGAAAACTTCATTACCCTTATAACTGGTTATAGAACAGGTGATAACAGTGTGCCTTCATCTGAAATGTGCTGAGGTGGTAAGAAGTCCTTTTAGTGCAGCAGGGAGGAGTAATTTCACTATCATGATGCACACAGAAAGTATCCGATTTGCTTTCTCCGAATTTCACATAGACTGAGAAGCTCTTGCACTGATATTGTCATCATCATCGTCATCATCAGTGATCATCACTGTCACAAATAATCTTATGCATTTCTCTCTCTCTGTCTCTCTCTCTCCTTCTCTCTCTCTCTCTCTCTCTCTCTCTCTCTCTCTCTCTCTCTTCTCTATCATTAGACTTCCAAAACACAAACTACAATAGAGCTGAGATTGGATTGAGGGCAGAAGGGTACTAGGTCTGGGGGTCTTTCATGCTGTGTGACAAAGCAAACAATCACACCTCGTCTCGGGCTCTCAGCTGTGTGCGCGAGCGAGATACGGTTCATTTTGAGTGAGATGGGAAGCGAGAAAGCCACTGAAATACGGAAAAAAGGAGAGTAGGGAGGTGAGTTAGTATCCTACTTCAGGCTTCTGTTCAAATATAACCATAAAAGCTACTTCGGTCAGGGGCCACACTGTGTATCTAGCACATCACTCACTCATGTGCTCAGAGCGACGCTTGTTACATTTAAACAAAGCTGCACATCCACCAGGGATGGTGTCCCGTTTCTGGCATTTTGTTCCCTTCCTGTCTTTCTTTTTCCTGTTGTTTCTTTTCACGGGAATCAATGTAATTCGCTTTCCTTTCTACTGCCATTTGAAAGCATCAAAAGACAGCTCTGGTGCTAAAAGGCATTTTGCCTCTGTTTGTTTCTGGAAGGGAGAGATCAATGTGAACAGCGGCAAACTACAGCCATTAGACACTGTTTCACTGTAAACACGCATTTATGCTACTCGTTGCAGGGATCTAATCGAATTGAGATCAGATCAAGTATCAGGGATACATTTTTTTAGCTTCACTGGCTATATCTTGTTTCCAGGTATCTGTTAATTGCATAAAAATAAATATGCCTCGTATAAACACATTTTACATTTTTTGAGCGATTGTTTTTTTCCTGCAAGACAGTCACCCTCGAGTTGTTCCAAATCTGTATAAATGTCGTTGTTCTGATGAATACAGAGAAAGATATTTGGAAGAATGCTTGTAACCAAACAGTTCTTGGTTAAAAATTGCTTAATACATTTCTTTGTTCAGTTCGACACCAAATAATATATTTCGAACAACGTAGGAAAGCAAACAGTTATGGGGCTCTTTTGTTACCATCTTTTTCCTACTATGGTAGTCAATGGTGGGTAAGAACGGTTTGGTCACAAGCGTTCTTCCAAATACATTTTTCTGTGTTTAGACATTTTTTGGAAAACATTTTTGAAGACACAGATTTGGAGGGTGAGTAAATGTTGACGGACTTTTTGGGTGAACTGTCCCTTTGAGGAATGTTACAATAAAACTTACGTGAATTCCTGATATTCAACACTGGTCTAAGATGGAATGTCCGATTGGTACAAATACGCTAGCATTGTCCACAGCATGTTTACCTCATTTGATAGATACACAACTACAGCACTGAAGTCCCCCACAAGCAACTGAGGCATTGGAGGTGCTGAGACAAATGAAGACAGTATGGAGAGTTAGGGCTTTATGCAGCTATGGTATTTTCCCGTATTTAGATGACTTGAAATATATTTCCGATGTACTGGAAAGCTTTTTTTTCCCATCGCCTGATTTTTATCAGAGCCAAACGTTGCCAGAGGGTTTTCTCAAGGTTGTGTGAACATTGTGAGAGATGAGACTGCACGGTCGATATGGCGCCACCATCCTGTCGCCAGCGTCTAACGTTCCCGTGTGTGCATTTTGAGAGACAGATCAATTCTTAGGGGAAACCAAATCCATACGAATGGAAGTTCACACGTGCACACACACACATACATGACAACAGATTACCCTCTCAAAAAACCATCCCAGTTTTATAATCTTGTCTATTTTCATCATCCCTAAGGTAAGATCAATTTTGGGTTTTTCCAAACTCTAACTTTGCTATTACATTTGATACAAAGGGTAAACAAACCTATATTTTTATATTCAGGTAACACATGCCATATCTAGGGACCAGAATGTGATGGAGATTATGGTGTCTATTTGTGTCTCAATCCTATTCGTTTGGCCAAGTTGTCATTCGTGGAGTCCAACAAAACAATCCAGTTTTGTAATAACATAAGGGTGAGTAAATGATGACAGAATTTATATTTTTTTGGGTGAACTGCACTGGGTGCCATCATTATAAAAATAGTCTCTTTGAAAGAATCTCCATATAAAGAGAAAGAAGCCTAAGTAGTCTCTCTTTCTGCTCATTTTCATTTTCCAAACCTCTTCTTTCTCTCTTTGTCTCACTTTCTATCTGAACACAGGGCCTCTTTCGTCCCCCTGCAATCAGAGGAGAGTAAAATAGTCTAATGTTGTGGAATCTGTCTTCTGTGTGTTATTACTCGACTGTTTTGGTGTCCACATGATTGATCCTTAAGCTGTGGAGAAACACTCACATAATGGCAGCCGTGTCACCAACAATGGAAAAGAGCAAACAGAGAACGAGAGAGAAGAACAGATAAGGCATTGGGAGCAGAAGATTGCCTACCCTTATTTGAATCCTGGGTTCATTACAACAGTCCGTGCTTTTGTGGTGTGTGATTTGAAAAACTACTGTCTCCTCGTGCTGATAGAGTCCCATTTTAAAATGGAAGGGAGTCGTGAAGAAGAGTGGGGGTCTTTAAATCCCAGAGAAAGGTGTCTGTTTAACTCTTGAGAATCATTAGACTTCATGTCAGCCAAAAGCGTTTTTGATTGACAGGCTAGTCATCCCGTTACACATTGGATGATGCGAAAGAGGTGGGGTTAGGTCAAAGAGAGGAATGCTGCAGGTAATAAGATCAAGGCCAGATCAAGACCCAAGTCTGTGTGTATGTGGAGGTGAGCTGTCAATCATCAGCTTCTAGAGAGTGATGGAAGGTTTTATATACTCATGCGAAGCACAGAAAGTCGTAATGTTCAGTCATGTTTTAACTACAAAATATGTTTCTCGGAAATGAACGGCAGGTCTGTTCTGATAGTGTGAATAAATACAAATAATTAAATACGAGAAATGTGTGCTTAGTGAAGAAATATAGACAGATATAGATAGATAGTTTCTATTTACACCTGTCATAATTTAGTTTGAGGTATTCTGCTGTATTCTATTGAATTAAACTGTTCACATACTATAGGTCTCATGTGGTCCTATTTTATGACATCAATTACTATATTTTCTAAGCACCTTGGCCCAAAGGTCCCACTTTAAGGCTCCTATTTAAATTATCTCTTTTTAGCTTTGTGGTTTCTACTCAGCGTTACGTGTATGACTTTTGTAATGTCGTTCCGTTCCCAGTCGTAAGGTGTTTTGACCCAAATCTGCTTACTTTTGCCTCCAGTAACAAACAGCCAAACAAATGTAAGTGAATCGGCCTCTTTATCCCCTGTGTTCCATTTTCAATCCAAAAATAAAATGTCTTCCATCAATGAAAGTGAGGAACCTATTCTATTAGTGCCCAGACATGTTAGAACATTAAACTCTCATAATGCTTAACTATATCAGGGATTTATTTTCGTCCGCTCGAAATGACTCCCTAGGTGAGCACTCACATAATGTGCACCAGCGACAGACTGAAAAAGAGTGAGGAAGAGAGAAAGTGAATATAGAAAAGCAATAACACCACGTTTCTTCAAAAGCGAATTAGATTTGCTGCCTTGCTCTTTCTCATAAGTATAATGAAGTCTTCCTCTTCCTTAAGGGTGTGTGCGCAGTGCACTCACCCTGAAGTCTGATAGAGTTATAGATAAATGAGAGATGGCAGTAGAATGTATTTTGGGTTGTATGATCAGAGTCCTGGGGTTGTAGTCTACTTCCTGTCTCTCTGTTGCCTTTGGAAGCAGAAGTCTTTCTGTGGGCCCTGCTCCAATATCCTCTGTGGCTCAAGTCCAAAAGAAGACGGAGAGTGTTGCACTTCAATACGGGAAAAACGGGAACGTTGTAAATCGGTAACGAAAGATTAGAATTACAATTTGCAAAACAAAACGAGTTTGTGTTTGACATACTTAGCTATCAGTCACTGGTGTTATGAAAACTTTAGACAGCCAACCTAAATGTAAAACAATATTCTCAGATCAAATACTGTCAGAGATTGTATTTATTGGTGTACATTTTGTGTCTGTGGGGGGTGTACTTACTTTTTTAAGGTTCTACTTTATACTATATTTTAATGTCAAAACAGTAAGTTGTGTGGTTCTGTATTCCCAGAATGCACTGGGGGATGAACATGCTTGCATTGCTTTTTTGTTGTTTGCAAGTTTTACATTTCCATTTTTTCCAAACTAAATCGATGTATGAGAATCTCATGTTTAGACATCACACATTGAGCCTAAATCACGATTTATTGACAGTGACACTTCATCAACCAATCAATGAAACATTGGATTAACCAATCAGCTTTCTCCATTATGGGACAGACTTAAAGCAGGATCGGTACTTCATAATGACGCTTTAATGTTAGTCTTCGTTAAAGAAAGCACTTTATTAATTGCTTCACGCTGCTCAAACATCCACCCCAATACCCCTTGTCACATGCTCAAATGAGATGGATGCTTCTTTCGGCTCCAGTGCTCTCACTTAGGGGGAATCAATGGCCTGTTTTCATTTTAATTAAAAAATTGAAACAAATGTTTGGCTCGCCAGCTGTCTTTACCCCCCGAGTCTAGAGCTGCTCATCTTCCGTCTCACAGATTTGAGTGTATAATCAAAAGACTTGACAGTCAAAGAAACACTTTGTGTCTCATTGCCAGTTTGCTAAAGTGAAACAAAGCATCCGAGAAGGCAGTAGATAAAAGCGAAGATTTTAATATTGCGCTCCGATATGAATCAACAATGCAGCACTCGACAATATGAATCCTGGTGATGTGGGATTCAATTGAATTAAAATGTTGTGAGATGTATGATAAAGTCAGTGTTATGGTGTAAACACAATGCATTTGCATTTTTTGTCATGTACTGCATGGAGTAATAATGAAACCACAGCGGCCAAAGAAGAATTCAAATTTATACTGAAAAATTGACAAAGGCAGTGCAGGTTGACATGTTTTATGTGGTTTAAGGTCATTCATTTTATTAATAATTAGTAAAGTACTTGAATTATTTATGTGAATTAATTAGTTTAATTTGGCCAAAAAAGTGGTTTAACGTTTCCTGTTTTGATCTTTGATGAATTGTTGTGTATAAATATTGTTTTTTAGTCTTCCATTTTTTTACTAAGACTCTAGAATAAGCTATGTGATGATAGGTTCCCATTGTGACAAATTGCCCACTGTTGAATGTGACAACATGCCCCATCACATTTAATAGACCAATTCAGAACACTAACAAATCCTGAAGAGTTTCCTGAAGTGTGACAACTTGCCCCAGCATCCCCATATAAAGTTACCTCATATTTAAAGCGATCATGTTGATTGTTCAATAAATTGATCAAATGTGCCTTGTTTGGCCTGTTTAGGTGTCTTTATATGGCGTTTTTCATATCCTCAGTAAAGTTATGTGAGATTGGCCGTCTGCCCCTTTATTGAAATGACTGGCCTGAACCGAGGCAGTTGTAACACAGTGTGTGTAATTAAATGATGGCTGGCTGCATCAATGGCCAGGAGAGGCTATTAGATGCACTGCTTCATGCGAGTGGGCAAATCCAATTGGCGTATTGATCCGGCACTTACAGATCTCAGCAGCTTCACATCCTGACCTTCCTTTCATTCTCAGACCATTACAGTCTCCAGGAAAAGATTTAGTACTGTTCAAAAAATTTGAGGGGAGCCACTAGTGGGGGTTTGGGTGAGGAGATTAGAAACAGAACCTGAGACGGAGAGCGCGACAAACAAACAAGAATGAAGAAGTCGAAAGAGTAATTCACCCCCCTCCCACCCTAGTCTGAAATCAATGAGAATTTTAGATTGGAAAATCACAAAATGTACCAGGGCTGCACTCTCAAAGGCGTTTGATCTAAATGAGCCCAGGTTTTGAAATCTGGGGGCTGTGGCCTGATATCCGCAGGCAGAAACCAGAGAAGTGACTTATCAATACCATACATTTAGGGACTTTTAGATAATGGTGGAGTCTACAGAAAGAAGGGTCCAGACCAAATGTTCTTCATCGATTTCAGGCACATTCGGTGGAATAACAGCGGGGCTCCGGTCAGGCATAATTATACCAGCACATTTTCTGCTTCTTTCATGCTGAGCTTTTTGTTGGGTCGTATCTGTTGTTTTCTCTTACCTGTCATCTATGTTGCAGATTGGGTTTCCTGAGGGCAGATGGGTAGACCAAAGTAATCTATATCAGAGTGGAGCAGCTTTTATTCCCAAAAGCACCCACACACAAACTTAACTGCTCGGATATAAAAAGAAAAGTCAATTGTTAATAACATTTGTTTGATGATATTATTTCCTCTAGGTAACATAGTCCATGTAAACACGTTTGTAATAGTTAGTATAGTGCAATTAAACTTTAATATTGCATAATTTGTTTTTATGTATCTGTTTCGTTTGTTTTGTTCGAAGCCAGATATCATTTTCCACAACACAGATAATGAAGAAAATTAAACGTATACGAAGGGATTGAAGGGATAATTCACCCAAAAATTTAAATTCTATCATCATTTCAAACCTGTACGACTTTTTGTTGTGCAAAACAGAAAAGATGGGCTTTCTTGTGGCTCAATGGTTAGAGTGTAGCGCTAGCAACGCCAAAGTCATGGGTTTGATCCAAGGGGATTGCACATAATCAGAAGCAAACGCATAGTGCGTTTGATAAAAGCGTCTGCCAAACGATAAATGTAAATGTAAGATATTCTGAAGAATGTCTTTAACCTATCAAAGGTGATACCCTTTCACTTCTATTGTATGGACACAACACCAATGCAAGTCAATGGGAACTGCCATTAAGAACTGCTATTTTATGTTGAAGAGCTGTATTAAAATAGCTATGATGATGACAACTCTTTCTTTAAATAATTTGTTTAATAATTTCATGGTTAAGCTGCTTGACAGATGCATTACAGAAAAGAAGCCAAATTTTATTTATCAGAGAACAATAGCCATATATTCCTCAGCTGGCTTTGGGCAATTGAAATTTTGACCCAGTCTTGTGGAGGACAATGAGCCCGACAGTTCAGAAAGAAATGTGGTGAAGAGACTATTTTATTCTCCTCTGTCTCAATGTTCCCTCAGTCATTACAAAATGTGTAAGGAGGGCAGCAGAAGTCGACAGAGGTCAAAATGACAAGCAAAAAAGAGAAGCAATTTGAAGGGAGGAAGTGCAGCGCATGACTAAATTAATAAGGAAAAAGAACGAGAGAGAGAGAGAGAGAGAGAGAGAGAGAGAGAGAGAGAGAGGAAATCTTGTAGGTTATCTCTGGTCTCCCATCGGGCCTTTCTTTCTGCTATTTTATATATTCCCCAACGTTAAGTTGACTTAGCACTGCCTTTGATTTTTTTTACTCAGCGTTCTGTGTCATAGACAATTCATACGCGTGTCAAAGATGAAAAGGGATATAGATAAAGCAATATGAAGGTGGATGTCACGACGATACGTTGATATGCAGTGAAAGAACACAGAGGCGTTGAATCGCCAATACAAAACAGGTAAAGCATTAGACGAGTGGGTGCTTTTAACATGTGAGGGAAATTATTTTATTGTTCCTCAGACACGACATTCAGAAAATGTTACTATGAATTCAAACATTTCTCAGAGCAAATTATGAACCTTGCTCTCCAAATTGATTTCGTAGCTCAAACGGTTGTCTAATTTCTGACTATTTTTAAAGAAATGTGAGACAAAGTGGAAACATGCCTGAAACTCAATAAAATCTCTATAAATTGGTGAGCTCTAAGCAATAAAAACATTGTTCCTCTGGGAAATGAATTCCCTGAATTCAAGTGTACTGAGCAACCTTACCACAATCATAACTAGTGGTTGAACTGTGGAAAAAGACAGTGACCTTCTTTTATTGCCCTTGTTGTCTTATAACATGTCTTACACACTAGGTCCAATGCAATGCCCCACAAATTACCTCATATTCCCGAAAGTATGCAAGATTAATGTGTCATCTCCCAACTCTCATATAAAACCATATGAATGAACTTTAATATTAAATAGGTTTGCCTTCAGGAGATGAACCTCTCCGCTTATGCTCCCTCTCTCTCTTTCTCTGATGACTTATAGCTGTTATACTGTTAGAGCCACTTTAATTTGTCCAATGTTCATGATGCCATACATTCAGAAATATGGCTTCTCTGAAAGGAGAAAAGCTTTGTGGGAACATCATGCACAACACAATGGTGACAGTTCATTTGTAACCCGCTTGGCCTACAGTAAATGCAGACAGTGTGACTCCTTCCAATAAGGCTTCTAGTTTAATTAGTTCTTCAGGTTATCTGAAATTGTATGAATTTCATATTAGTCATTCATTAGGTCACTTTACAGAGGCCTGCAGGTCTTTCTGTCCTGAAAACAAAGATCAGACCTTGCAGGGAGGACACATATTGTGTTCAACCAAATGACTGATTTATTTTCCTTTATTTAACCAGGATGAGACTCATTGAGATTAAAAATCTATTTTTCAAGAGTGTCCTGGCCAATATAGGCAGCATTACAACCATACATACATACAGACATAAATTACAATAAAATAATAATGACTTAAAACTAATTAAATATCAAAATCTTCACAACTTCACAAAAAGTCACAACCCATAACAAATCAGGCAAATGTTTGCATCTCTTCTTTGTTCCGCCTCTCTGAAATGCCCAGAACTTTTACAAAGCTCTCCGCTCTGATAAGCCAGGTGTGCTATGATTGGCCAGTTAACCAATGCGTAGTGATTGGTGGAATACTGCAAGCATGTGATGGAAATGTAATGCCTCTTACCATATTTGGAACATCAGGTTCCAATGCAATTTGAACTGACAGGTACGCCCACCTTATTTGCGTATACATTTGTGGGGGCGTGGTTACACAAGGCATTTCAGGCAGGTCTGGGTGAGTATTCGCTTTAAGATAGTATGCATCTTTTGTTCCGACACTTTAATTTTGGCAATTTTATGTGTCTAATAGATGCATGGGCAACTTAAAACAAACCAAAGACACAGAAAAACATGTTCGCGCCATATGACCCCTTTAAGCTCCTCTCTCAAGAACAACTCTTCACCACATGACGTAACCAAAAAAAATAGAGGTAGGAATAGAATGACTGTCTATTTTTTTTATTTTTCAGAAGCCGTTTGACTTGGATATGAATCACTATACGGAAAATAAGTCAATCGCAACTTCCGTTTCATGGTGACCTTAAGCTCAGTTACCTGGCTTCATCTACACTTCTTCAGTCCATTTTTATATGTGTAGCACTTTTCAAAATGTGCGAGAATCTACGACCCTCTGGATTTGAGCTTTGGATGGACACTACGATCTTTGTACTCCACTTGCGATATCATTGCAATGTCATCATGACTCCCGAGTCTTTCAGATAGAAATAATTGAGCACCTATTTAAAGTTTTGGTTACGATATCTCTCTCTGCCTTCCTACAATATTTTAAGTGTGATTCCATGACCAAACAGAAAATAAAAATGAATTTGACTAAATGCATCATTTATTTATTTTAAGAAATGCAATAGATATTGTAATAATATTGTTATTGTGAATTCTTTTGGCCACAATAATCATGTTGTGAAAGTCCGAATAAGAACTAAATGCACATATACTACAATAAACAACTCTGAACTTTACTTTTATACAGAAGGGTTCATGAGTTATCGCAGAGACTGTTTGTTATAGAATCTTTGTTCTTTGACATCGCTGTGTAGTCGAATGTTAGGTGACAGATAAGTCATTCACTTTGACATAACTAGACCACACTGCAGACTGACATATTCAACTCCCAGAGAGAGAGAGAGAGAGAGAGAGAGCACTGAAGATAATCACTACGCTACCATCCATCCATAATTAACATTCTGCCTTTCCGATATTTGAATAAAAGTTTGCTCAGTCAGATCAAAGCAATTTGAACAATATTACTCTCCCGAATTGCACTGTGCAATATCTGATATTATATATTTTTTCATGTAACATGCAGCAATATACTATCGCTAATCCAAATATCATTTTCATGAATACAAAAGGCTGTCTAAAATTAAACATAAGCGTTCTTGCTCTACATGCCTAGAAACCCCCAAATGCCTCATGTCCTCCTTGGGGCCTGAAAAGAGATTCCTGTGGTAACTGTACCAGGTATAGGTTACGACGACGATCCGGCAGTTTTCTCTCAGAGCCCTTCCAGAAAATGAGACGTAGCCTCTAGAGGGGACCGGTTTATCCTGTGTGCCAAAAACTCAGAATAAATAAATGTGAATGCGCTTAAAATATGCAGACCCATGTCCACAGAGAGACACGGCTGTCATATTGGACAGCTAGTATTAAGTGTGTGGACAGGACAAGAGCTATATCTAAAACACAAGGGTTTCGCTTTAACCTATAGTGTAGTTCTGAATCTGCCCGCTCAACCGTATATAGTTTCTGTGATGTGATTAACAGCTACTACTCTTGACATAGGTTAAAAAAGTATTAGACGTGGCATTCGATTGCTTTATTGTAACCCACAGGTTAAAGCGCATCTGCGTTCCGACTCTAAAAAAACAACTCTACGGAGACGCTCGCTGAGTAGAGTTATGAAAGTTATTTCAGACGCTGAATTTGTATTGTCTCATCACTTCATCGACTGAATGTCTCTGGAACGGTGTAGCGTGAACGGGCAGTTTGAAGACACACTCCAGTAATGTTAGCGTCATTATAACGTGAACACTCTACAGAACAGCAAGCACAACATCAATTGTACTAAAACATCAATTGTACTAAAAAATCACACTTATCAGTGGCTGAAAGTGAAATATCTGTAGCAAACTTCAGATAGAAGATCAGCACCCCTCAAACATTTTGTTTTTAGCTCTATTGATCCGACATTATTTTTCTAGGTCGTCAGCAGAGGGAGTTCGAAAGGTTTCTAGATGGCTCTCGGATGCTTTTACCTCAAAGAGAACAGAGAGCGAAAATGGACACGTCTGAATAATCATTGCTGTTGACTGAAATAAGCGTATTTTCTTATATTACAAAATAAGGATTTTCAGTGCAACTCTTTGGGGGAGCGTTATTTTATTAATTCGTTAAAGGAGTACTTCACCCAAAAATGTAAATTATGTCATAATTTACTCCACCCCAAGTTGGTCCAGGTACGAATTTGGAACAATTTGAGGCTGAGTAAATTATGACATAATTTAAATTTTGCGGTGGAGTATCCTTTTAAGACATAATGGATGCATTGAAATATGTTGACTCGCTAATGTGACACGAGTAGGGAAGGTAAACAAAACTAAACAAAAAGCAGGCCCCTTTGAGGCCTCTGTAACCTTCATTCGGCCTCTTTATGAACTAATGAAACTTTGCTATGGTGGTTGATAGTGAAATTTGGTTTATAAAGAAAATGGAAACTGAAGTGGGAAATGCTCTTATATATTGCTTGGGCTCTGTGTAATTTCTCAATTCATTTTTTCTCACACCTACACATGGCATATATATTGACATGGATGCGTGTGGGTTATATAAATCACCTCATTTTTACAACATTATATTAAGGTATGTAAATATTGGATGAGAGATGGTATTTTTATTTCACACACATATGTAAAGTGGGGGATCCCTACTTCTTAAAGAGATCCTCCTAAAGAATGAGCACTAAATTGCTATAGTTGCCTGCATGCATAGACATACTTACATGTTAGATTTGGAACCTCAGTCATGTAGTTGCAAGGAATCAATAGAGATCGATTATTCAATTAATTGTATTTGCTTTTTAACTTATTAACAGAAAACGGGTCTCCCAACTAAAAATCGAAATAAACTTTACAGAAACACCATACAAATAAAAACACATTAACAATAATTTTAATATTTTTAACCATTTTAACAGCATGATGTGCCAACTGTAGAAGCTTTGTCCACATTGTATATTTTGCACTAACCCATTGGTCAGTGGGTCTATACTATGAGCATCTGAAAGCCACACTAGCTTCATAATATGAATGACTACACGCTTCCCGTATTTGAGATGTTTTGGGAAAAAGGCAAGTTACAAAAAAAGATGCCAAAAGTTATGAAATTACTATATTTGTACTATACATAGAATGTCATAAAGATATATCTGTCAGAATGTATCATGATATGGTAATGCCAGTCATTAAGTAGTCGATGGCTTTACAGGGCAAACGTAAAGAGGACAGCTGGAAAGATCTTTAAAAAAATCCATGAGAGCTACAAATAAATAACAGGATAGAAGAAAATATTGTGAGCCACACAAAGCTTTAGTGAGACAATATAAGAACAAGCAAAACAGTAAGAATATTTTATTTCTGTTGGACACATTAACAATCATGAAAAGTAAGGTACTGTACAGTACATTTAGAGCTTTGGATCTTATAAATAACACTATTATTTACATTTTACATTTAGTCATTTAGCAGACGCTTTTATCCAAAGCGACTTACAAAGTGTTAAGGGAGCAATAAGCGATATGTCATACAAGAGCAATAGTATGATAGGTGCTATTACAAAGTAACTTTACTAGTTTCAACAAAAGCTAGACCACCACCTGTTGAGAGAAAGAGAGAAGGTTAGTTTACTTTTAATCTTTTTACTTTGTCTGTCATGTATTCACAGAAGAGGTGGGTTTTAAGTAGTTTTTGAAGGTTGTGAGAGATGTGGTTGACCGGACCGCGTTAGGAAGAATGTTCCACCAGGAAGGAGTTATATATTGCCCTTATGAGAAGGCAATACAAAGCGCCGCTCGTTGGCTGAAACTATTATAGTTTTTCGGTAGGTACTTAATGGCTATATGGCCATCCTAGTCTTTAGTCAAATGTGTGAATGTAAGTCTCATCTTGCATGATGCAACAGCATTTAAGATTTTACCATAACCATACAATAAATCCTGCAAAGGCAATATTTCTCATAGCTTGAAGAGCACCAGTGAGATTACTGAAGAATGTATTCTCCATACGTCCAACGACAGATGCCAAAGGAACAATGAATGCAGTGGCTTAAATTTAAGATATAATGATTTATCATACTTTGATACGAATACAAAGAAACTAATACTTGACAGTTAAGTTAACCCAAATAATTAAATTCTGTGATTATTTACTCACCCTCTTGTCATTTCAAACTGGGGTGTCACCCATTCACTTATATTGTGTGAAGCAAAACTAATGTATGGGTGACAGTTACCAACATTCTTCAAAATATCTTATTTTGTGTTCTGCGCTAGAAAGAAAGCCACCCAGGTTTGAATTGACAAGAGGGTGAGTAAATGATGACAGAATTTTCTTTTTTTGGGTTAACTATCACTTTAAGCAAATGTAAAATAATTTGTATAATTCTAAAGATTGTAACGATTTCTAAAGCTATTATAAACATAAGGTAAGTTATCAGACCACAAACATATGTCCTCGCCATGGTAACATTTCATCAGGACCCAGCTAAGGAATTTGCCTCATTTACTAGTAACAAAAACAAGATAATAAAACAATTATCAGCCAGAACAGAACAGAATTTTCATTAGAGTTACACACAGTAGCTAGTAGATGCAGATACGAGTTACCTTTTTGACCATTTAGGGCATAGCTGCTTTACGTTCAGGGCACAGCATATGGGGACATACACTCAGACAGTTCCAATCTATTAGTACAAGCAAGAAAACACAGATAATAAGAAGAGCGTAAAGACACTTCAATACACATCAACTGCATCTTGCATGCTTTCTTCATCTGAAATGAAAAGAGAAAATGTACTTGATTAAAAACAATGGACTACAAAGAGATTAAGTCTTATATAAATGGATGTAATACATGGATTTAATTAGTGAAAACAGAAGGAATTAGTTAAAAGAAGAAAGCCTCGTTTGAAAAGCATGTTTCAATCCATGTTTGCCTTAGCTTCTGGCAATTTTAGATGAAACTATGACAAAATTGTTTGTGATATGCAATTGGGACACATGTCATGCACTATAGATGCATAGTTGCCCATGATACAATAGTTTTGATTTTCATAAACACCTCTCATTGAAACTAATGGCCCATTTTAATGTGGGCGTAGCTTATGTTGTCAACCAGGGATAAAAACATAGTAAACTTTCTTTGAACTGCATACAATAAACGGAAATACCAATCATGAAAACAGATCTTTCCGATAATTCGAAAATAGCATTTAATTCAATATCATGATCAACGTTTTAAACCAGAACTGTGTGGAAAATCATATTTGTCGAATCTGCCGCCATCCGACATCTGCTGAAATCGGGCAAAATCATCACCATGCACGCACGTGTCCCAGATCCAGAGTTAATCCATAACACCGCCTCCTTACTTTCTTTATTCTACTTTATTACATTAATATTTCACACCCAAGGTGTTCATTTAAAGGCAAGGCTACATTTACGACAGGGCGTTTACAATCCAGATGTGAAATCAGGGCACTTTTTGCAATACTCTGCGTTTTGTCACAAAAATAAGGTGTTAAAGAGAATGCATATTTTGAAATGTGAGAAGAGACACTGTGATAATAGTCCGTTTCCTCGCACTAACTTTCAAAATTGATAAAGAAAACTAAACTAAACATCAAACTGAATTCGAGCTTTAAGGTTTAATTGTTCTGCTTTAAAGGGATAAAATGAAAATTCTGTCATGAATGACTCACTCTCAAGCTGGATGAAAATTGCCATCTTACTAGTAAATTAACCGCCCCACACACACGCGCACACACACACACACACACTAAGACTGCATCAGCACATTTTAGCTCTCAATGTTAGATTACCTACGATGCGGTTACAATTCTGAGATTTATACATGCTGAATTTCACTTTTGGGGTTAGTGACCTACGTCTCGCTTTATTTGTCTATGTGACTGTCTTGGTATGTACATGCACTCTGCAGTCAACCATGTGAGGAGCATTACTGTACAAGATATGAGAGCTAATTTATTTCCCTCAATGCCTCTGCACTGGCCGGGTCGACAGGCTTGCGAATGGCTGTTGTTAGACATTGATCGTCATTCCTGATAGGGTCGTCGCAGTCAGCAAATTTGTTTAATTTGAGGCATACTCTTGAGCGTGATGTGTTACATCAAAATGGGGTTATTTTGGTTTAATGGAAATTGGGTGCTCAACTCTCTGGTTATGAACTTTGATCTTTATTGCAGATCTTTATTGCAGAAAGGGGCATATTTGCAAAGTTATGTCGCAGGAGGCAGGATGGGTATCTTATTTTAGGGAATCAAGAAGAGATTTTATGGTCGATGGAGTGTATGCATTGCTTGAATGAGCGTAAAGAATTTCACCCAGTGAATTAACAATTACCATGCAATTATTTAAGAGGATGTGTGTGGTATTTAATGCTCTTTAGTGTGAGATTTGATTTAATGTTCATTATATGACCTCTTTCCCTGTTTCTCACTTTGGATTCCACTGTATATAAAGAACATAAATAAATTATATAAATATGTCATTGTCTTGCTGTCGGTGTCAGCGTTTTCAGGTTTGTTTTGGGATGTTTTAATAGTTTCAAAGAAAACATTATTTTGCTTATTGTTAAGTTTAATGTATCTTACACTGTGTGTGCAAAGGTTTTATTTATTATATGTATTTATTTATCTATTCCAGTAATTACAATAAAATAAAATAAAAGAATGCTACACCATACAATATAAAGCATTTTCTTTCCATCTTTGTTGCAACAGCTTTGGAAAGTCATTGATGGGTTTGGGTGATGAGTGTTTGGCTCAAAGGTGTTCAGCAGGTTCTTCAAACATGTGAATCAATCATTTCTTTTCGAATCTTGCTTTGTACACAGGGCCATTGTTATGTTAAAATCAAAAAGGGCCCTGTCCAAACTGTTGCCATTAAATGAGTAGTCCACAATTCTCTAGAATACCCTTATATGCTGAAACATTTAGATTTGTACTCACAGAAATGACTAAACATTAGTCACTAAAGTATTCACACCTGTTTATTAAAAGCAGGCATGCCAATACTTTTGTTCACATAGCGTATAATCTTGCTCAAGTTTATAGTGGATTAAAGTGCCTTCTTTGAACCGTTTCTTGGTATTTTGCATAGCATTACGAAGAGAAAGAGAGCAGTTGATAGAATCTACATTGCATTCTCTCATTAAGCAGAATGACTTTCTGGAATATCATCTGTCACCCACCCAACATCAAAGATTAACAACTGCCTGCCAACAGTCCAAGCTCAAAACGATATAATGTTTCTTTTACTGGCTGTCTGCAGTAAGTGGAAGAAATAGAGGCCATGAACCATGCCTTTTAATAGCAATGACTTGCTTTTTATAAATATAAGCATATTATATCAATAGTGCGTTTCATTGCATCAGTAATTGATTTTGATGTTTGCTTTTAGTGCTTCCATGGATCTCCATGCGGTTGATCCTATGGGCAGCTTTATATATTTTAATGAACTGATAAGTAATCCGGCCAATGATAATGAATGACTGGATATGCATGTTAATGAAATGTCAAGCAAAGACAGCAAAGGAAGAGAGCATCTGTAGAAATAATGCCATCTAGTGGTGAAATTTAGAGAGACCGGTGATATCCCAATTGTACACCACACACATACCTATGGCATTCAAACAGGCCGTCAGCATATATGCCACTGTTTAAAGGCACTTGCATTACAGCTGATGAACTAGGTTTGTCTCGTGAGGTCTCAGGTGCTACAGCTGTGTGCTCAGTTAAAAGGTGATACATTATATTGTTATGTGTTACTGCATTCTAAGCACATCATTATTTGGAGGAGACCTCTTATGGATTTGATTTAATGAAATCTAATAAGCTTCAGATTCAGTGCTTCATGTTGTGACCACTGCACTCTCATACTTACATATAATCTTATTACTGTACAATTAATGCCATAATCAAAATGCTTAGATAGAACTGGCTTGCAAAAACAAAAATAATACTGATAAGTATTAAAATACCTGATGCATAAATGATCATAAACATGTACTTCTTATAATTTAGGAACAATTTAGGAACAGTGATTGAAGTTAATATATGAGCAACAGAATTGAACTGTTTATTTTAAAAGGTTAAAAGATTTAACCTCAAAAGCTGAAATGTTTGATGTTGCCATAACCTTTCTGGCTCAGGAGCTCCACATTAATAGGCACACTTATTAGACATGAAAATTGTAAAATGAGGCTTTAATTTATTTGACAAAAGAACAAACATGGCTGCATTGAAATTTGGGAGAAAATTGTTAGTAGTTCAAACAAAAAAAAATAATAATTTTACATAAACTAATTACTATAAACTGAAAGAAAAACAGATAATAATGTTGAAATGGTCTCTTAGTTAGTTTCAGTGGATGTACATTATATATAGGCCCATAAAAGATTATAGCTTCATAAAGTCGTGTGGGATCGACTCTCCTGCATGTCATGGAACATGTAGACCTTAAATGATATTCAGTCATTGGCACTTCCGGACCATTAAACATACATATATGCACACTCTTCCAACCAGCACATGCATTTCTTGTCGACATGCTTTAGTGAACAGCTGCCTGTCTTACTATCAAAACATAATTTATACAGAAAAAACAGTTGTGTGCGAAATTTACAAAAGCACACATGTGCACACATCCAAACACAGACGGCATCACTTTGGCCAACAGCTGGACTGAAGAGCCACAGATGTTTATTATTCATGATGCATCCTGGGAGAAACCATTTGGGCAGAAAATATGCTCTACCTGAAAGCGAGAGTAGTCAAATATAGGAGAATGAACAAAGGAGATCGTGTAATGATGTACTTTTACATACTTTACACCAAGCAAATAAGACAAAACTTATTTCTTGAGTCTCTACATTTCTGTAATGTTAACAGAGCTCGCAATCACCCAGTTATTGCTGCTATACTAGATCAACACGCACACACATACACACCCAAAGTGATGAAGATAACAGACTGTTGGCAGACTTATCCTCAGGTCTTGAAATGATGGAAGAGGGAGACAGGTGTATTTTTAGCAGTAGAAAATTCATGAGATGAAGCGGAAGATGTGAATATACACTCTCGACTTCGCAAGCTAATCACAAATCCACCTCAGTAATTATGTCAATTTACCAACCTCGTTGGTGACAAGAAGCCTCAGTGAGAGACATGACTTTCTATGCAATGCGTGTGCAACTGGGGTGTGAAAAAAGACCTAGTGTAACCTGGGACAGTTACCCAGATGCAACAACAGGCACGGTAGGAATAGGAGAAACGGAATGAATTATTCAATTGAAGCAATAAAACTTTACTAGGAAATTGAATTCACAATGTACACAAGAAAGCCAAGTTGAGTAGATTAGGTCTGTTGAGCGTCCTTGGGGCTGTTGTGCTGTTTTTCTTATATAAAAAGGTTATAGAGCAGGGGTCTTCAACTACTTTTCTTTGCAGGCCAATTCCAAGTGTAGATAGGATGCAGTTTACCATATCATCATTATTTCTGTTATTTATTGCATTTTGTTACTTTGTAATACTGTTTTTGTTACTGTTACTTATAGGTCATATATTAAAACGGGATATTGTCTTTTTAATTGTATTTTATATTCCTTTATGCTTAAGTTTACCCAAAAATAAAATAACTGTTCATATCCTCACCCCCAGGTCACCAGGTAGCCTACTTTTTTCAAGAAGTTATCTATGAAGATGGTTAAATGAATTAAAAAGTCCAATTAAAAAGTTAAAATGCTAATACATGCGGTATGTGCAGGAAACAAAACTCTGTTACCATAGATATGGCGATAAGCGCATCTTTGAGTGAATTCTTATTGCATTTTCGAGTGAATTCCATTCGCATTCAGGTGCCCCACGCACTTAGAAGGGCAGATCCTTTGAAGTGCACGTTCTGGAGGGATATGAACAGCTGTTTTCGTAAAAATAGTTTATAGTTATAGTTAAATTCATACATAATTGTATCTGAAACAAAAGAGACAAAAGTTCACATGGTGTACCCTTCCTGCAGTTACTTTCAAGGGCAGAAGATGCGTTTTGGCACGTGACCTATCGTGTGACCTATCGTGTACCCAAACCGACTGCATGTGGCTGCGGATTGCTGTAAATATCATTCGGTTTCTTTGACAGACCGATCAAATCTGTTTATGTTAAGAGCCGTGTGAAATATTTTTGTATTGAATGTCAGAGCGTTTTGGACTATCAGAGATGTGGCGTCTCAGGATGTGCTTTTCTAAAAGCACACCGTTCTTAAAGTCTCCGCACTTATTTGAAATGTTAAGACGGGCCGGGTAAAGATGATTGGCGGGCCGCCAGCTGACTAGCCCTGTTAAAGAGGATGATATGTTTTTGTGTGCGTGCATACGTGCGTTTGTTTAAGAGTGAAGGCCAAAACTAACGTATACACATTTGAAAGTGTTTTTTCTTATTTAACTGCAAGTCAAGGCCAATTGCTGCATGTCAAAGTGAGCGTTAAGTTTTCTGCCTTGAACTGCTAAACTAAGAGTGGCAAAAACACTCTAATTTAGTTTGAGTTGGAAATCTGTAGCTATAATACCACCTTGCGTTCAGTCATTTCCGCCTTTAAATGTCATTGCAATGCATTTTGTTTTATGTCATTTCGACGTGTTTGTAGGGAAGTAAATCTTGTTATTGAGAAATTGGATGGAAAAGGTCAAGCTAAATTACAACTCCATACTGTTTATCAGTTTTGACTAAAGAAAAAGCTGAAAACGGGTAAACCGAGAAAGGAGAAATGTGTGTTTTTGCTGTTGCGCTTTCTTGTCTCTAGGGGGCTCTAGCATCGAATCTCATTTCCACATCAGTGATCACTCTATTCGAAATATACCTCTGTAATTACTTTTGTGGCCTATTATTCACCTTAGCTGTCCATTTCCTTACATAAACGTCAATTTAGGACAAAATCAAATTACATTTCCCCTTTTATCTTACTCTTTATCCGCATTATTTCCGCTGATTGCTTCCTGACTGAAACCTCTCGTTTAGTCAGTAGGAGGCGCTCAAAACGAATGCAGCACGGATGAGAGTGACTAAAATGGTCTTGATCTTTTTTTAAGTCTGCTGTCTGGATCAGTATGTGAAGAGGAAGAACAAAAATGCCTACTCCCATTTTGATGGATATTTCAGGAACATAAAATTAAATAGAGTCGCACATCCTGTAATTTACTGGGATGAATTTCCATGTTTAAAAAAAAAAACATAAGTCATAAAAACAGAAAAAGATCTTGTTTAGAAATATATCAGTGCAAAAAAGAAGAGTCCAAAGAGCTGTGCATGTGTGACATATCTGCAATTCTCTTTATTTCGCAGTTTGTTTAATGTAAAACCGAACTTGACACATAGGATACACCATTATAAATACCACTCCCACCCCCAAAACATGCTTTTTGTATTCTGTCCCACCCCGCCAAATAACACATTTTCAATAATAATATGAATGTACTTATATTATGCTCATATATAACAATACCATTGAAAAAAAAGAAAGAAAAACTTTTTCATAAATAAGAATATTTACACCAACGCATGTTGTTCATGATTATTTTGCCAACATGCATGTATAAAAATAGAAATCTGAAATTATGTACATTTCTTTAACTTATGTATATACAAATATATAAATATAAAGACTACAAATTGTATTTTTAAAATACAAAGATAAATACACTAACATTGTGTACACTGTGGCCAAAAACCAGAAAATACAAACATCATTTGGATAATTAGCATTCACAAAACACATTAACATCCAGAAATGCAACTTTAACGACAATTGCAGGTCTCTGTGTTTTTTTCTATTTTGTTTCATTAAATCTTTTTGTCCTTTCACATAAAATTGTTTTAATTCAACTGTAGAGAGAGACAAAGAGAATTTCTTTAGTTCTGCCGGACATCCTGAAGGAGTTTGTTGATCTCTGCAACCAGCTCGCTGGCATCCATAATTTCGCTCCGACTGTCGCAGCGTTTTCCATGCAGATGACCCAGCACAGACTCTAACTCATCCTCCTCATGATTCTCTGGTATTTCTTCCATTGCAGGCAGCCATTTTGAGGTGGAAGCTGATGTTGGCATTGGAGCTGGCAGAGGGGCAGGAAGTGGAGCCACCGTCGCTGTCATGTGACTAGCTGGGGCGTGGCCATGTCCAGGATTTTGAAAGTGTGTATTAGCGGCCCAAACTGCGACACCCTGCTGATAGGTGGCAGTGCTTGGCTTGCCGGGCAGATGACCTTTCCTTCTTTCCAGTGAGCCTGCTCCTGCTGCACAGGCTGTTGTTTTTTCACTTTCATTGGTCTCGTTGTAAGAGTCCAATGAAGAGGGGAGGAGCCTCTGGAACACGCTGTTCATTTCAGACAGCAGAGAAGTCGTTCCACACAGATCTTCCCCATCACCTGCTTCTCCTTCTCCCTCCTCATTCTCCTTGCCAAAGGTGGAGAAACTTTTCTTCCTTAGCGTCGATTCTCCGGACTGTGGTGCTTCAGGAGTGGCTTTCTGCTGGGGGTCCTCTCCGGGTATGTAGAGGTTGCTACGGTAATCTGAAGATGCTGGAGAGGCCAACGGAGGCATCCAGCACTGGTCCGAGTGGCCGAGGATGCGACACTCTTCGGTGCATAGCTTCATTGCTATATTGATCAGAAATAAAACAACAGCATCGATGGTGGAGGTTAGTTAATGAATGTTGTTTTTGGATGGTATGCAAAACTGCCTACACACCCACAACTAGTCAAATAAGTCCATTAGAAGCAAAACAACCAAGCAAAGCGTTTCCAGATTCATCCAACCCATGCCTCTTTTTTTTCGAGGGTATGCAAAACAAATCAAATATGCCAGCTTGTAGCCCTCATTGAACATGTTTGCCATTACTCATTCATGTTCCAGGGACTGATTATAGCTCCATTAATTTTGAAAGGCCATATATTATACATCTTAGAGATAATAAATGCCCAATCTGGTGCATTTGCAAAACAGGCCCTCATTTAGCCCAGTCTCTCTCATGCATAGAATAAATGATGAGAGTGCTGATTTACAGAAATCAATGGCGCATATCCACCTGCAACCCAACGAGTGGGATTCTCTAATGATCAGACCGTTTATTTATCCATCAGAATCTATAGTTTGCATTTGGTTTTCCCCAATAGGAAGTAATACAGTAGATGTTGAGTGTAAATTTAAGTTGAAAACTCTGATTCACTTATTGTTCTTTAAATGATAATAAGTAAAAAAGAAATGTATATTATAAGAACCTTTGAGTAAATTGTTCTTTGGGGAACCGAAAATGGTTCTATATTGCATTGCTTTGAAACACCTACTGCAGTGTAAAGACAAAACTTAAATCAACATCATATTCTTATGCTTACATGGATGCAGTCGGTGATGTCCATCGGGTGTGAAGAGTTCACCAAAGCCTTCTCCAAGCAGAGGGGACTCTCTTCCCATCTCACAATCACTGTCTCCCGCCTCACTATCCCCTCTGCCACTGTCCTTAAGGCTGAATTTATCCATCTCATTTAAAGCATACCTAAAGACAGACACCTCAGACGTTTAGATATGGAGTATGGGTTATACCATTGTTCTTAAAGTTAGGAACATGAATCAGTTCAAATATATAGCTTTAATTAATTTTAAGTTCTTTAGATAGAGATCATCGTCAAAATGCACAAATGTAAATCTATGTCAATTCAAATCTTTTACTTTTTGAATCACTTATTTTTTAGGAAGAGCCCAGTTTACACACAAATAAACAATTTGACTGTGAACCCCTGCAGGACAGTTAAGAAAGGTAAAAACAGGCTGAAGTGTGATTGGTTACCTGTAGCTCCGGGTGTATTTGTTGCCACGGAAACTTGGTCTGGGTTGGTACTGGCCCTGATGAAGTATGGACAGAAGCTGTGAGACTTGCTATAGCCAAAAAAGGGTGGGGACAAATAAAGAAAAAAAATGGAAATAAAAAATGAATAATGGCAGACCAGACAACAAGCCAACACAAATACAGATGACCATGGTTGTGATGACGGGGGGGTGGGTGGGTGGGGGGATTAAGGGTAATGCAAGATGCTTGTGATATGGTAGAATACTTATACGTGATGAAACAATAAATGGTTGTATGAATAAACATGCCATAAATAAAACAATCATACTGAATATCATAACAGATGGGACTTTAAATCAGGAATAAAGAATTCACAAATATTGATTACTTGTATATCCTTTCAAACCATGCACTAAGAATTTGGTCATAGACCTTCATATTAGCAGAAATTAGCCTGAATGCTTTAGTCATTTGAATGTTTTTTACCTCGACAGGTGGTGTGGCATGTGCAAGTTCCAGTGCGAAGTTCTCAGGCACGTGATTGGATGAGATGGTGACCAAGCTGTTGAGTGATTGGCGGCTGTGATGACTCTGGCGGCTCTCAGGAGCAGGTGATGCTGAGGGGGACCGAGGATGGGCCCTCACAGGAAGAGTTCCGTTAACTGTGGGGACCAATGTGATGTCCCCCTTGTGGATCTGCCTGGCAGGTTTTTTGGGATGGTTTTGGTAGGTGGACTCAGCAACTCTGCAGTTATAAGAATGTCGGGGGTCTTTTTGTTCTCTGGAGCATCGGGTGGCAAACATGACCATAACGATAAGAAGCACGCCACAGATGGCACCAAGGGAGATGATGATGATCATGGAGACATCTAGAGTCGATTGGTTGTTCAGGTCTGAAGGATTCAGCGAGTAGCTCTCCGGTACGTCCCGTAGGGCAATATGGAGAACTGCCCTGGCCGAGAGTCTAATTGAGGCCCCTCTGTCTTGCACCAGGATTGTAAGATCAAATCCCTCACGACCTGAGGCCTCAACACTTCCGTTAGTGCGTAACTCGCATCTCCGTGGGTCAATGACAAAAAGTCCGTCATCATTACCAGCAATGATGGAGCAAGTCAGCTCGCTATTGGCCCCTGTATCACGATCTGTCGCCTTGACGATCGTTACCAGATGACCTGGTTCGGCGTGCCTCCATAATGGCACCTCGGCGGTGTGGTTGCTCAGTGATGGTGAAACAATGATGGGTGGGTTGTCATTTTCATCCAGTACAGTGAGTAGAACAGTGGCATTGCTACTTAGAGACACTGGGCTCCCACTATCTCGTGCTTGCACGGTAAATGAGAGCCGGCCCACTTCTTCCCTATCAAAGCTTCGGAGTGCATACACGGCCCCGGTGGATGGGTCGATAGTCACATATGTCGATATGGAGCTGCCTTGGACCTGGCTCTCCACAATAGAGTAGGTCACCTGGCCATTAGTGCCCAGATCTGGATCAGTGGCCATCACTGAGGTCAGATATGCTCCTGGCGAATTGTTTTCAGACTTAAAAATTTCATATCGACTCTTTTCAAAGCGTGGAGGGTTATCGTTTTCATCCTGGACCTGCACTGTGAAGTGTTTGGTAGTGGATAGACTTGGTGTGCCGTGGTCTTCAGCAATCACAGTCAGGCTATATTCAGAGCGTTTTTCACGGTCCAGAGACACATTAGTAAGAACCATGTAGTTGTTTTCGTAGGTCTTCTGCAAGCGAAAATGCCCGTGGCCATGGAGACGGCACACAACCTCACCATTTACACCTGAGTCAATGTCGTCCACGCGCACTAATGCAATGAAAGTATCAACAGGCGATGCCTCTGAGATGTAGGCCACCTCCTCTTTGCCTTGAGTCATGAGGTTGATGTTGATTTTCGGCTTGTTGTCGTTGACATCAACCACTTTGATGATTATCTTACAGTGGCCTGGAATGGAATTCGGCCCCATATCCTGAGCCTGGACATCTATTTCATATGAAGAAGTGGTTTCATAGTCAACTTTCTTAATCAGTGTGATGTGGCCATTGTCTGGGTTAATCTTAAAGGTCTCTAAGATTTTAGCTGGCACGTGACTGCTGAAAGAGTACACTATTTTACCATTGTTGCCTTCATCCGGGTCTGTAGCGTTAAGATCCACCAGGAGGGTTCCCGGTGGGGAATTTTCCAAAAGGTTGACCACATAAGCTTGCTCGTCAAACGCCGGGCTATTATCGTTGGAATCAGATATGCTGATTTTAAGCAGAGTTGAGCCAGATTTCGGCGGCACGCCGGAGTCCGAGGCAGTGAGCTGCAGCTGGTAGCTGGACTGCGTTTCTCTGTCCAGTTCCCTCATCACCACGAGATCCGCGTACCTAGCGCCATCCGTCCGCGTCCTGATATCGATTTTGAAAAAGTTATTCCTTGTGAGCGAGTACGTGTGCAGCGCGTTTTCCCCGACGTCCGGGTCCAGCGCGCTATCCAAAGGAAAGCGCGTTCCCACCGATGCGCTCTCGGATATCTCTATGGGTATGATGGCGCGAGAGAACTGCGGAGCGTTGTCGTTGATGTCCAAAACTTCCACTTGAATGTGAAACAGTTGAAGGTATTCCGTTGGAAGGGTGATCACGTCGAACTCGATAGTGCAGTTTAAGTTTTTTTCGCAAAGCTTCTCCCGATCGATTTTGGTGCCGATGCTGATCTCGCCGTCCTCCTCGCGCACGGAGAGCAGTGGGGTGCTGCCCCTCTGCATGGCGCGGAACCGCGGGGTAACGGAGCTCGGGAGTTTGGATAAAACGCTGGCTACATCCTCTTTCAGTCTGGCGATCACCGTACCGACTCTCTGCTCCTCCAAAACTTTATATTTTAAAGTCTTACCCGAGACGACCTGTGCCACGGCCGCCAAAAGTATTACTTTGAAGAGCGTTTTGCAAAACAGCACATTCCTGGAGTGTTTAGTCGTTCCCATCTTCGAAAATTGTTTATTCCACACAGAGAGAAAACCGTCCGGTGAATTGTTCCGTTACAATTAAAGCATGTTAAATCCTCAGGTGCGCTCGCCTCCCGTTTTGATGCCGTGCATAGATTTAAAGCAAAGTGCAAGCAGGGCCGAGGAATCAGCGCTCCTCTGTTTTCAGAGGCGCGGAGAAAGCATCAGGACTCCGATGCGGTATTGCAGCCGTGGTCTGATCTGCTGCACACATCCACTTTCCTTCTGTGAGTGAATTGGTGCGCGTGTGTGTGGGAGGCGCAACTCCTTGTGTGCGCGCGCTCTGTCTGCGACTCTGAGAACAGTGACTGGCCCATTACAGCCCACCTCAGACTGTGGCCCCCTCCCTCTCCAAAATCTGTCCGGCTACCCCTCCTAGCCCCACGGCTGTACATCCCAGAAAAGAAAAAGAAAAGAATAAGAGACAGAATGAAGGAAATAAGAGCAGTGATTGAGGTGAAGCTGGCAAGCAGATCACGCCAGAACTTTAGAAGTGTGCCATAACAATAGCAAAAGACACATGTGTTTAGACCAACCTTTCTCGTGTCACCACGGCACACTTTGGGTTACTTTCACTAAAGTTTTAGTGGATTTTCATCTCTCACACTTTAAAAGTAATGAAGGCATGCCGAAGCTTCAAAATAAACTTGCATATTGCAGTGCATATGGATAAAGATGGATAATCTTGTGTTTCATTTTTTTATTTTAATTTAAAAAATCATTATTTCAGGACTGCGTATGCCACATTGAGTTTAAAAAAAATAAATGATGAATTTTTTTGTCTGAAACGTTAAGTATCTCTTGCAACAATAAGAAAATATCTTAATGAAAGTGAATAATGTTAAGTGAACACTGGCTAATATGGTAAAGTATAGCAATGGCATACACAGCGAACTTTACAGTTAAACCTACAACACAAATAGCGTGGCCTATTAAGAAAAAAGGCTAAACTGGATGATATCTGAGCGCATTTGAGCGCACTATTGTGTCTCATTGAAGGAGTGTGCGCGCGTGGCTAATCGCGCGCGCGGTGAAAAGGATTCCCCCAACCTCCGTTAACCCGCAGTCAACGTGATTTCTCAGAGAGGTCACACTTTGCCCCCAGCGCACAATGGCGCTATACGACTCGCCGTCTCTGATTGTGCGTCATTAGCATCATTATGCTCACTCGCCCCTACACAAAAAGCAAACATGAGCTTCTGGATATTTCACGACCATCTGGTTGGAACGTCCTGAAAACCAAAACCAGTCATTATTAGTCTAGCAAGAAACACCTACATTTTAGCGACACAAAAAAGTTTTGTATTTGACAACCCAATTCGGAAAATGTATATTTACTAGGCATCTAAAAACGCTTGTTTCACATGTATTTTTTTAATTCAATTTTCACTGAAATATTTAAATCAGTTAAAATGATGTCGCAACTTTTGCCATATGGTCTAAAAATCCACAGCAAACAGCCCTAAATTGTTTAGTAGCTACGTATTTCAGTAGAATTTCACTTGGCACATTTGGAGGGATGTGTTGTATGCTCACATACAACACATCCGTCCAAATGTGCCGAGACTGCATTGAAATTCAGTCCTGTGACCTGTGGCTGTCCATCTGTCTTGAAATATCCTGGGCTGGGCTCAAAACACGCTCCCATGCTCATAGTTTCACTTTTGTACTTTCATAACTAAGTGTGAGTTCCTTAAACTAATTTCGTTGTAATTTCAAATAATCAGATTACATTCTGTTTCCAGTCAAAGGTATTTACAGTTCCCAGAAAGACTATGTAAAAGAAGATGTAATAAAAAACCGTATCCCTGAAGAGATGTTGCTCACTCACGACTATTGTTAAGTTGGCTGATTTAAAGACTTGTTTAGCATTTCTTTGTTTTTAAAGTGACCAAATTTGGACTGTAGTTAAGCTATAATCATCTAAATTGTTTTACAGCACTAGCTCAATTAAGAATACAGGGCCTTCAATACTAGCTGGTGTTGAAATCTATCGGCGTCATATGTTCGCATCAGATGGCTTTTTTGTTGATAGGCGGATTTGCGCTGCATTTTCAAGCTGTGGTCGTAAAGTCACCCCGGGCTCGAAGACAGGGAGGGGGCGTTGGGGAATTAACTTTGTTATTGAAATGAAAAAGGATCACGCACACAATGAAGCATGGCAGGTGGGACGTCGCAATACGCAGAAGGACCGTGGAAACCGGCGGGAGGCAGAGCGCGCATCCCTCCCCAAATGATGCGCGGAGGGGGGAGGGAATCACGGCGGAATGCCCCGGCACCGGGGGTCGAGAGGGCACCGTGGTTGTTTGTAAAGGCACGCGAGCATCTGCTGCCTGTGTGGCAACTCGTTTCCCCTCCTCCTTATTTCTCACATATTCCTTTCTTTGCTCTCTATCCACCCCTCCCGCGTTCACCTCCTCTGCCCGCACGCTTTTCTCTGCTTCCGTGGCTCGTGTCAGGAGGCGACTTGATCACAGGCAATCGGCGTGCGTCCTTCATGAAACCTTTATTATTGCATGTCTTAAATTTAGGGGGGTTACTTTCAAAGAGTTTGCACGCGTGCATGCCCGCAACTTAGATAAATCGCGAGCTCGACAGGAGAAACATACTGGAGACATGAGGTGCGCACATGTGTGTTTGTTTAGAGATAGTTTATAAACTTTCTGTTTATACTGGAGGCAGATTTATTTCTTCCACGTGAGTCATGGAGAAAAGTCTGCCCTCCTCCAACCTCTATTTTGGCTCAGGTTATCCATTTACTCGATCTTGCTTAACTATTAACATATCTAGACATTTCAAAGAGTTGCTCTTCAATGCTTGCATTTAGTTTCCCTTTATGTTCAATCTAAAGTTAAATGTTTGGAGTTCAGATACCATGACACCATTTCCTATTGGTATTCAGCGTAGTCAACATAGACAGTAAAAGGGTTTTGCAAAGATGCATTCAATAACTGTACATGCTGTATATATAAGTATTTAAATGCATACAGTCAACTTCAAATATATTTCTAGATCAGATTCTATGTTTGATAGCTCAAAAACAAACTTTATAAAAAGCGGGAAAACAGTTAACAAAAGACAAGGAACCAGGCGTTTGATGTTGTGTCTCACATTCACAGGCCATAACATAGAGACACAGATCATGATCTGATTTTTGTCCTTAAATGACAGCGCAAGTGTGTGCTTGCACCACAGAGGCCGAATCGTGCACGCCTGGCAGCTGTTACGTTGTCACCTGATCACTTGTTTTTGTAGCCAGGTGATACCTCGCTTTAGTCTGCGCACCGCTAGCCACCGCCTATCCGATACAGCTTTTACAAAATGCTGTTCTTATTCAGTGTTCGCTCAATTTTCATTGCTATGTTCGAGTTCACAACACACTAACACAACTTGAGATTTAGAGAAAAGATCAACACATCTTTCCTTCTCTGTTTTTAGAGAGCTGTGTAGTGACAAATGGAGCCTCCTTACTCCATGTTTTTGTTCAAAATGGAGCAACATCTCTTGTTTTAGTTCAAAGAGTTTTTTTGGAGGGTGGCTCAACAAAACAAGACATTGCCGGAGATGGGGGAAAAACAGCCCTCTGTTCACTGTTCTCGACACACTTCTTTTCTCAGGGTACACAAAGACGTGCACACTTCTGGGGGCAATGGTGACTTTGGTGCATGTGGGAGCTCAAAGGTGACATATTTCAGATGGGGGTTCATTCAGTTTGCAAAAGATTTAAAGCCTCCCTCTTTTTCTCTCTCCCTCCTTCCCTCTGTTGCAGCTTTTGCTCAGTCTGCTTGCCTTGGCAGATGTGTGGGGGTCTTTTGGGGGGAGTTTGGGACGCCGGCGTGCCACGTGTTCATAATGTCAGCCTGATTTCCGTGGAAACTCTTATAAGCGAAAGATCACCTTACACAAAGAAACAGGCACTTTCTCCAATACTTTCTTTTCTTACTCTCCAATTTCTTTCTTCACTCCCCTCTTGTTATTTTTGAATTTTCGGCAGTTAGACTCTTGCCTGCAGATCTGCAGCCCTTTGTATAAAAATAAAGGTTTCGGAGCTGAGAATTTAAATTTGATTTAGTAGGGAAAGAAAATATTGTTTCATATGCACTAAATAGGTCGGATGTAATGAACGAGAAATATACATTGTTAAACAACTGTTGTATTTCCAATGTATTTCAATTTCAAAACTAAGGCATGGAAGTATTCTTAAGTGATGCATTGTAAATCAGGAAACTTTTTATAGCCTGTGACAGTTTCCTGTAAAGTTCTTTATGTGAAGACCCAGGGAGTGAGAGAACCCCCTCTGAGTTAAGCCTGGTAACTTAATCTCGCCTTCTAATGGGTTCAATTAAAACTCCAGACACACATACACACACCTATAAAAACAGGACTTTGTTTATCTTTCTGGTTCCAAAGGAGGGTTAAGAGGATCATTTTATAGCTAAGGGAAGCGATCGTCTCCCCATTTTGTCTAAGCCAAACACTTTATGGCTAAGGGTCAGCTCAGGAGTGCCGGCCTCAGCGCTCACAATCTCTCGCCTTCCATCATCATATGTCTGTCGATTCATAACATTCATAGATAATTCCATCTTTTCGTTCTGTGGATTTAGAAGAAAATCAGTGTGTTTCTTTAAGGCTTGAAAATCCAGGAAAATATGTCTCATCCAAAAAATATAGATCCTTTTGTTACCAGCTCTAGGTTTATTTCCACTAAGACTAAGTTTAAGCATTCTTTGAACGCAGCTCTGAAAAATGGATTTGCATGGCCAAAAAACACTGTAAAGTAAAGGTCCTCTGTAAAGGTCTATAAAGTACCTCAGAGTTGGAATTTTCTGATGCAAACCCCAGATGCGAGTTAGCACTTTTGGCTCCATCGCCCCAAAGTCTATGGATTTGTTTGAATGGGTAAGTAAATTGCCTGAAATAAGATCTGTGGTTATGGTTTACAAAAACTCTATGGTGTAATATGAGGTTAAAATGCTGTGTTAATTTGTAAAGATGATCTTGATGGTCAAAATGTGTGAACATCTAAAACCTTTGTTAATCACAGATCTTATTTTTTGAGATTTTTCAAAGGTCTATGGGGAAAATGCATAGGCTTTTTCAGTCGAGGGAACCAGTGTGACGCTAACTTCCAGGTTGGTTTACAAAAACATGTCATCTCTGAGGTACTCTATTCTGAAATGTTTACAGTTTTATTGTGTTCATTTCATTGCCATTAGCCAAACACATAATATGAAGTGCACCGTGGAATTTCATCTGGTTTTGAGTTTCTCAGTTGCTTACTAATAAAGCGTAAGTCACTAAATTCACAATTTCCAAATTTAAAGTCCAACACCCCATCTGAGAGCCTCTTCTATAAACACAAACAGTACGTTATTTTCTGTCGAAAACACTAAATGTTAACTTAGTGAGGAGTTTGGGGGTCTTTAGTGCTAGTCAATGTTAGCATTTCAGCTAATTGTTTGGCTAATGAGCAATTAGCTTGAATCAGAGTGTGTGTTTGATCATTAAGAACAGCTCCAGAAAGGAAAACTAATGAGATCCAGTTCTGTAGCTTAGCTTTGTTGACAATGTACTCAAACCTACACAGCCCCCGAGACACATCACTGTAACTACAGAAGAGGGGGGAACACAAGAGAGAATAGAGAAAGATGTTGAGTCTCTTTGTTTAAATAGCTTAAATGAACAGTGGGGCTAATAGGCGGGCCGTGGGAGCCCTGGCCATCAGCCATTAAGTCGAGGTCGTTAATTCTGCACGCCAGGTTTAAGACGGATGCCAAGATAGATTGGCCCGGGGTAGCATTGTTGAAGTGCTAAATTTGTTAAGAGGCTAAATTCAACCCTAATGGCCTCTGGCTATTCATTCACTTTTACTGTCCCGGTCACCACATAAATCTCATTACAGTATGACCAACATTGTTTTAATTGTCTAAGCCATTTTTGAAGCAAGAGAAACAAATAGGTAGCCTCATTTGTGGGCTCGATGGAAACTTTTCACTTTCGCAGGTTCGAAATTAAATGGCTGAGGAAAGAAATCCATACCTAGGTCCAAGTTCCAAATTGACTGACTCACATTTCCTCTCTTACAATTTGTGCCATGTCCCTCCTCTATTCTTTTATACAATTAAATGAAAACAAGAGGCACACGTTGGTTGTTCTTTGTGGAACCCGTCACGTTTAGCAACCCCTCACCCAAACACACACACAGTCCCTTATGCCAGCCACTGATTTAATGTCTATCCAGCGAGCACCCCCTGCACTGACAGAGGGCATGCCATTAGTGGGGCCCTCCGTGGGGGATGGAACGTCGGACTGGAGTGCTGACACTCGTGGCTGTTCACATGCTGATGGTTCTTTGTTAGGAGACCGAGCAGGAGGTCTGCTTCAGTACCCCCACCCCAATCTGACACACTTAGTAACTTTTGTATTGGTCCGGGCCCTTTGTCAGATTTCACATGACCTTTGACTTCCCACTCAGCCGCCAATCAGACACCCTGAGAGAGAAGGACAGCAGGCTAAGAGTTTGAGGAACAAAAGATGCTGAATCACTTCATCACACGCACACTCCACCACTCTGATTTTTCATCATCTTAGTCACCATCTCTTTTGTCGAGCAAGTATTTTTTTGTTGTTGTTGAGGTGAAATTCTTGTCGCTAACATGAAGGAGAGATTTTGAAAGAGCGTATCTTTGTTATTCCTCTCAGTGAGAGTTATGGAGAAAACAAAGAGTGCTGTTTAATTTGAACAAGGCTTTCACACAACAGCTAGTAGATCTGCTGTTTCTTTGCTTCTTTTGGGTCTGAATGTTCATCTTTATGAGCTAGTGCACTTTTGAAATACCCAGAGGGAGATGTTACACATCTTTTACTTTCTTCAGCGATTGTAATTAGCAGTCTCAAAGCATGCACAGGGCTGTAACACAATCTTTGAAAATCAATATATTAGCGTGCTGATCCTAACTCATGTTGCTCAAATACTTCATACTTTTCAATAATTCATCGGCACGTATCATTTTAGCAGCAAGAAATATTAGAGACTGACTTGTCGTTATGGAATTACGAGAATAAAACCCCATCTTCATAAATACGAGAAGATGACTGACGTTTTGTTGGGGATATTTGTAATCTCTGCTTTGGTCTCCATCTGTCTCTTCCCTTCACAGGATCAACTGAGCTTTATTAGAATAATGAACAAAATTGCTAAAGCATTCCAAGCTATTGCACATAAGCACCACAAGGACAAATATTATATTACAAAAAAATAAATATGAATATTTCTATTTATTGCCTAGCAAAATCACAAAAGTGTTGCTCAAAGAAGATGAAAGGAATTTTCGAGCAGAAACTAGAAAAAAATTGAAGTGGCTCAGTTTTCACTCTTTCTTCTCTGCCCTGAAAACAAGCCGATCAATGAAGCCCTTGTGGCCTACAGAAGTGCAATGATGTATCAGTTTGTCTGGAATTAAACGCTTTTTCTAGATTCTCTGTTTTCAAAGAGCAGTAATGATGTGAGAGGAGAGCAATGGGAAGCTCTTTGTACCCTCCCTTGAGGATGAAGAGATTGAAGATTACGGTAGTGTGCGGTGAGATAGAATTCGCTTTGATAAACCTGTGTAGCACAAGCTTGGACATAGCGTTTTGTGACTGTATCGGGAAACTAGCCATTATGTGTGGAATTTGCTGTGTGGAATGGCAAGCATCATTATTACTATAAGTCATGTTATGAGAATGAAACTTTGGCTTGTAACTCATGCCAAACCGATTGTGCTGCAAACCTAATAATATCCTTGCTCGCATGGCTTATTGTGCAGAGCTGGGCTATTATGCAATCTTACCATTTTCATCTGGTCCATTTTCTTACCATTTCTATCTTACCATTTTCATTACAAAACTGGTGAGCACATTAAAAGAGAGGTTTTAGCCATATAGGTACTTGGGAGTGTTTTTTAACTGTGAGCCACTAAGTAATCACCTACCAACCACCCAGAACGCTCTAGCGACCACAAAGCAACCCATTTAAAAATGCCTTGGCAACCACCCCAACCACCTATAGCATCATAGTGGCGGGTTTTACATGGAATGGAACCCATTACATTTTCTTCGGAAAATGTAAAAATCTTGTACAGGAATGATGCATAATACATACTTCTGAGGTACACAAGCAGCGATCTAAGTTGCATCTTTGCACAAGCTTCATCCTCCCAATGTGCCACTGTCTTAAAGCTTGTTCTTCGTTTTTATTTCTTTTTCTCTCTGTAGTGTACAGCATAGTAAGCATCCTGTTAGTCTGGCACTCCAAGAGTTTAGAAAACCCCGATCCCTTCACACGTTTACACACACGCGCATCCCTCCCGTTCCAAATGGTGATAAATCAATTCCAGAACGCCCTTCTTGTCTCCAGCTTACTCAATCACTCGCTCAGTCACACAATCGCACACAGACACACACACCGCACAAAGTAAACTCTACCAATCTCTCTCTCTGTCTCCCTCTTCTTGTCTCTTGTGGCCCTCGCAATGCGCCAAGTCTCATGCCTGCCATATGGTCGAGGACTGAGCGAGTGTAGCAGAGCACCAGATTTCCGTCCCTAACAAAGTAGGTCTATGAATATATATGTACATACACACCCACAGGCTCACACAAACAGGCCAACAAATGAACAACAATCTGGATCACTGCAATCTCTGAGGTGCCATTTTAAAGTTCACTTTGCATCTGTCACTATGAGACCAGTTAACTCTGGCATCAGATGGATCATGGTTTTGCGTGTTGTATCGCATTTCTTAAGTTGATTCTTGGTTAAGCTCAAATGTCTAAAATTTTCCTGCACTCCATTCATCATCCAAAATTTTTGGAACCGCTTGAATTTTTGCTTTTTTGAGTATACATGCATATGTCTGTGTCTGAACGTGAGAACACGTGCTTGTGTGTTAACAGGGTCTCCACAGGATATTAAAGACCCCTGAATCATCTGTCCAGCTGGCGGACCCACTGCTATACACATGCACACACACACAATTGCAGTACACAGAAGGCATCCTGGCTGGCAGCCTACAAGCTGTTTAGGGGGAGGCATAATTACAGCTCTCCGCTCCCCTCATTTTATTCTCAGGGCATCCATAGCGAGTTCCCTCTGAGCACACATAGGCAACATCCAGAGATGTCTGCACAAAACAAAATGTCTTCAGATGCCATCTCAAGTCTTGTGGTTCTCCTGTTTTCTTTGTTCCTTCTCTATCTGGAGGCGTAGTCGGGCAGTAGAAGTCGTTGATGGGTTACAGGGGAATATTTTCGTAGGAAGCATTTGAAGGCGTTGATCAAACAGCAACAGCACACCACAACCATGGCTGGCAAACATAAATAAAAGACATACATAAATGACTGGAGAATGTCACGGAAGGAAGGGTATGAAGATGAACTTTGTCTGGAAGCTGTATTTCATCTCTTCCCCACCCCCTTTTGCTTAAACTAAGAGCAGACCATTCCACTCTTCTCTAAACAAACCCAGCCTCCACCATCTAATAGAGAACAATGAAGTCTTTTACTTCTAACCTCTTCCTTTTCCATCTCAAGCTTTTTTCTCCTCGTGTTCATTTATAGCGGGGTTAAATATTTTTGCGAGTTTTAATACATTGCATACAGAATTTATATCCCTTTATTATATTGTTAGTACAACATTATTTTATTAATTCTATTTAAGCTGGCACAGACTTTACAAACTGACGATCCATGTTATCCCAGCACGATTTGAAAGTGTTCCAAAGTATGTTACTATGAGCTTTGGGAGCAAGGATATCTGACCTTTTGTACCAATGATTTAACACGGTAATGTCACATATTTGTTTACATTTGTTTAGGGACCTAGAAATAGACTAGAAAAGCATTCTTAATTCTAAAAGACTGTTCGATTTTTAGATCTCACTAAACTAACGTATACATTGTTCCATACACACTCATTTCTACAAAGTTAAAAATCAAATAACATAAGCCACTCTTGAAATTTTCTTGTTGCATCAGTGACTTTCTCTATTGCTTTTTTCTGTGTTTCTGTTCTTTGTTTTCGCTGATGTGGCTTAGCTGTGCAGAGTTGTTTATTTTTCTGTGTCAGAAAAAGAACGAATGGCTATTTTTTTAAAAGGGTTTGAACACAATGCTCAAGACTGAATTATTGCTGATGACTAAATGTGGCGAAATAGCTTAAACTTTATGATGTCTTTAAACAAAATCAGACTCATCTATGTGTCGCATGACCCCCTTTCAGATTTTTAATGGCTCGTGATAGTGGCCCACAGATATTGTGGTATTTCTGCTGAACTAAAAAAAGGGAGTATTTTCTGAGGACCAGTTTGTGTGTGTGGCCATGTGTTGATGTGTACAATGAAAGAGAAAGAAATAGCAAATTTGGAACACTGTGGATTCCAAATGGCGATACCAGTCATCTTTCCATCTGGGAGATGTATTTTTGACAACCATCGATGCCACTACATTCCCATTTTCCAGAGCAGTCATCGGAGCACCTGAGAGCATATGCCCAAACAAAGCCAGCTGTTTGGCTTTAATGCAGCTTAAAGTTATATTATTGTACTGACATTTTACCAGCGCTTTTCTTCTCTAAATAACTTTTGCCGGGGCTATCAGGACCATTCTTGTGGTCTCACGAAGCGATTGCTTTCTGTTTTGGTTGGGGAATGGAATGCATTCCCCGGGCCTCAATGAAACTTGATTAGTTCCACTTGAGGACCGAGCAGTTAATGAAGTTTGGGTTGAATCTAATATAACTATGACTGTTTAACGGTATAAAACCTAGGACATGAATTGGCACCAAAAGCAGATCTGTGGAAAATTCAAAGAACATAAATCAAATAAAACAACAATTTATAATCTTTATACATACTGTATACCATACAAGGGCAAGAGCAGATTGTGCAAATGAACACCAGATGTGAAAAATGCAAGGCATGTATACAGTAAAGTCATGAATCTTTTAATATGTGAAATTCTTCTTCCTCCCTTCTGTCAGGAGCAAGATGGGTTAGGAGGCTTGAGCACATGACGGTTTGGGGCGCCTGCCAAGTGGACGCTGAGAGGGAAGGCATCCCGCTCCGGGACATCACAAGATCTGCACGGGTGACTGCATGATAACCAATTACGGATCTGTTTATGGATTGGAGTGGAGAAAGCATTTATCAGTAATCTGAATCTTACTGATTTGCGTCTTTGGGGTCAACTGGCAGCGTTTAGTGATTAATGTGATTGTCTCATGACTCAAATAAAAGCTGGAATTTTAAAGGTCACGTGTGTGTGTGCTAATGAGACAATGGCTCTGTACCAAAACCTAGTGAGCTGCCTATGTGAGCCGCATTTTAGGGTATCATAGAACTGTTTTAGATATGAGTTATGCTGCTTTTATACTTATTCCATATCTTATAGCACATACCATCAGAGAAAGAATATGCGATCCCATAATGCATTTAGAAAAATCTCTAATATTAGCTACTTTTATATTTGTATACTGTAAATACACGTTTGAGTAATGGTGAGCTCACTCTTGTCTGTGGTATTCCAGTTCTGTCAATGAGTCATTTGTGCCTTCCTCTATGCCTCTCTCATTCTCTGTCATGCTGTGAAGAATAAAATGAGAGAAAAAGATTGAGAAAACCTGCTGTCAAATGTATGTGTGCTCTTCTAAGGCTCCTGTGAGTGTAGTCTTGCCGTGTGTCACCGTGTGCATCTCACTTTTCCTTGCAACATTTCGCCCTGATTTATGAATCTCTGTTCAAAGAGTGTCACACTGCAGGACATCTGCACGAAGGAAATAGACATGAAAGAAAGAGAAGCAAAAACAGAAAGAGGAGAAAGTCATAAGATAACAACTGAAGAGTTATGAATGCACTTAAGGCCAACTGATACAAAAAATGGTGAAAAGGATACTACACTGTTTACAGCATACTGCTGGCTAATAGTATGCTAAATTATGCTAATTACGTTGTTGTCACATGTTGACACATAACAAAAGTGCTTATTTGGCATTTTTAGTCCAGTTTTGTGCAGTTGTTGCCTCCGGGGTCACTTAATATCTCAGAACCTGTAAGGTTTTGTGTCCAATTTAAACATTGGTTGGTTGTTGGTTTCATTTAATGGTAGGATGCATTGTGACAAATAAGGCTATCTTGTCACAAAAGGTCAATCCATGTTCAGTTAACTACATCTATCTTCCTTTAAAATAAACGTGAAAATGCTTAATAGCTTTTTTGTTGTCAATGCCTAGTTTGTGCCTGTATAGATACTGTATCAAATTTAAAGAAATAAACCTTTACTAAGAAATATTCACTGTAAAAAGATCAAACCTGGCTTAAACTTGAAGAACTATAAAAGACTAAATATTTTTAGTTAAAAGTATTTTGAATTGGCTCTGAAAAAAACAGAACAGAACAATTTATTTTCATATTAAATTTCAAGTTAAACTATTACAGATACACAATTACATTCTATTCTTGTTGATATCATGACCTTCCTTTCTGTTCGGGTGCAGTGACATATCGAGAGCTCAGATGTCAAAGATAGCAATTAAACTTCTGAACAACACTGTTTTTTTCACACATATCTTGTATAACTCAATTATTATGAGCTCAAACATTTAGAAATGCAATCCAGTGTTCTCAGAATGGCAATTCTCAGTAATTTAGTTACGCATCAAATGGTCTGTTTATTAAAGGTCTGAATTTCAAACATTTCTATTTCAGACATTTGTTAACTTCAGCCACTTACTTCATCACAGAGACAGGTGTGATGTCTCAGATGTGATGAAACATTTAATGAGACATTTTATGTGTGATATTCAAAGGGGAGAAAATCAATTTAAGCTGTCTTAGGTTGTTTTTTTCAATGCACCTTAAGTAAATCTTGTGTGATTTTTTTAAAAATATAAATAAACAAATGTATCTTTTAATAGAGGGTTTTTATTTTTGTCAACCCTAATGATTTTATTCAAAGTAACTGTGCATTCAGTGCATACATATCCCCCAAAGTATCCCTATTGAAACAAATCTACGTACAGTATATGTGAATATAATGGGAAATATCATGCAATATATAAAATAATACATTTCCTATATTGGAACAAAGTGCTTGTATATTTCAATATATGAAGAGCAGCAATTCCTTATGTATTTTTCAGTATAGAACGCTTCGCAAGATGTAAACACTGGTCCAGGAGCACTTCTGCTTTCAGTTATTTATTTTTATTATTATTTTAGTAGACTTACAAATATAATTGAATCGTAAAGATATTTGTTAAAAAGTTTAAATCAGCTCCAAATATTCTGTTGGTTGTATTTTGTTCAAACGTTTGTGTAAGGAAACAGCAAGTTTGTCTGGTTAAATCAGCATTGCTATCTTGTAATAAAGAAATGAATTGTATATTTTTTGAAAAACGTATGAGATGAAATAATATTTGATTTGATTTGATTTTTTGATTTGATTCAATTTATTGTCATTACACACATACAAGTACAGTGCAACGAAATGTTTTTAAATATATTGAAAGTTAATAAATAGAAAAATATATTTTGGGATGTATGTTTCTTTGTGCTGCTAATGCAGTTCGCTGAAAACTGAGGTACAGGTACACTGGCTTTCTTCAAAGGCATTTTGAAACACACAACATTTTTACCCACTATGAAAATCTTCTGTCTTTTGAGGTTCATACACCGCTTTAATGCAGTGGGTACAGAAATGTTTATGAGCTTGCATCACACCACTGTTCTCAGAGGGACACCAGCAATTTAATTAGTCCGCCTGGCTAACATCATGTTCAAGTAACACAGCCCAAGTGTAATTGGCTTGAGGGTAGCAAACAAACAAGAAAAACAGAGCTCAGCATTAGCCATCTGATTCAATTGTTTAATTAGGACATGCGTTCCAGCAAATATAAATTTCTCAGAGGGATGACCATGACTCGTAGCTCATGCTAATATACCAGCGGAGTCTAACAGGCTAGCTGCTGATAAATGGCATTATGGCATGCCTATAAACACCTTCATAAGTTGAAAGAGGGGATGGATAAGGGAGTGGAGGTAATAGTTTTTGCCACTTGAGCTGTGTATGTTTATCAAATGTGATTTATATCATGTGTATCAGTATGGTCTTTTAAATTCTGTGTATACAGTGTCAAACTCACACCGTGTCTACACCGGAAGCGGCGCGACGCACCGCTTGTTCTAATGTATTCTGTCGTGTCGCATCGCGCCGGAAGCGTCCTGTGTTATGTTATGTGTGAATCAATATGGATAAATTATAATGAACAATCTAACAAATGAATGTATGAAATAACTGGTGATTTAACATTGAAGATTTTCAAGGGCAGATTTTGAATTCAGTTCAGTTCAGTTGAGAATTCACTGTAAATGTGCTGCATTTAATCACTTATATGCTCAGTAATTCAGCTGGGTCTATTTACATGCCTGTTTCTCATTCATTCGCCACATGAAACCCCGCAGAGGAACATGTGTTATCGCTTTCCTTCTTTCTTTCTACAAAAACACGTGCACACTGATGGTCTCTCCATACCTTTGTTTCCTCTCCTGTTTTAACTTAACAAACAAGCAGTTAGCATCCAATCTATATATTTAAAATGTACAATGTGTTTCTTTAAATTACCCTCACCACATATAACAGGCAAGTAGCAAATGGTGGTGAAGTTCTTTGTTATCTCCTGCCCAAACATTGTGTTTTTCTATAGGGAGTGCATTGATACAGGAAACCAGTTGTTTGCTTTGTTTTTGTCCATTTCATTACTTTCATGAGACTTTCGCTGAAATGATCTTGGAAATTTGATAAACTGCTTCCAGAATGAGAGAAAGAAAAAAAGACGGAAGGAAAGATGGAAAATTAATAACACTAGAATAAGTATGTTCCTTATTACCATGGCAGAGACTCCAGCCAAGTGTATTAGAAACGGCACTAAATCCAGACACTACACACACACTCACAATTATATGCATTCTCAGAAAGCATAGCTATGGGACCAATCATATCTATCTAAAGGCATGCTATATGTCTCCAAACACATCTGTACACAGTTACTTTTAGCACATTTCCACACTAGTGCGATTAAGAAGTGTCAGTCAATGATGTGCGAGTGTGTTCATGCACATACAGTAGAAGAAAATATGTTCGCAAGTCTCTGCAAATCGTAAAAAAAACAGTAGATAGTTTTACCTGGATGTTTAACCATCTCCAGCACATTTTCTTGATACATGATGTGTACATTTGTTTAGCTTATCATACAATATTTACTCTCATACAGCTATTATAAGGTTTTCACTAACCACAACATCTTCATTAAATAAGAACTAATAAGGAGTGTTTGTGAGCATAACACATTCACGCTTGGAGAGTTTTAACCCCATTTTGCCTCCAGAAATCTCTGACGTTATACTGTGCATTTTTGTGCAAATGAAAGTTTGCCAGAGTTTCCACAAAGTATCCTCACAGAGGTGCAATTTTGGGGCGCAAGCTAAAATATAGATATTCAAATCTCCCCAGCATTGAAATATTCAAGTGCCTTTAGCTAGCCAAAAGAACATCTTGCTAAAATGTTTTATATTTTTTTCATGTTCAAGAGGCAGGATGTGAATAATTGATAGCTGCTTTTTAATGACTCGAAGATAATGTGGCCCTGGAATGAAAGAAGGCCAAATTTAAGAGGTGAGATGGTACAAAAAACGACAGGGGTTTTGGGAGGAGGTATGCATAAAAATCCCTTTGTAGATGGAAAAGACCCACATATCTGCTCCACATTTTAGAACTTGATGAAGCCCAAATGTGGAAATGTGTGGCTTGCACAAAGTTACACAAATGCTTTCATGTAGACCCTTTATAAAAGTGCTACAAAAAGACTTTGATTGAAGAGGGATCGAACAGCAAATAGTCGAAAAGCCATCTGTGCTCTACAATGTTACAGGGGTGAGTTATATTTAATTTAAAAAAAGGAAATGAATATTCCATTACCTAAACTCGAAAATAGATCTGTTGTTCTTAAAATATGGATAGAACCAACCGCTGGGTTATGAATTTATGTTGTTTTTACCCATGGGTGGAAACATCCAAACATTTTGTTTCGAAACAACCCGACACAGATACATTTTTTATGTCCAGATATTACCCAAACATGAAATTAGAAACGGTAGGCTACTTTCGCTCAAAACTGACATTCTTAAAGTATTTTAATCTACGATGGAACTAGGTCGATTCCAGCATACTGGGCACACACACACACACACACACATTAATATATTTACATTTAGTCATTTAGCAGAAGCTTTTATCCAAAGCGACTTACAAAGAGTTCAAGGAGCAAAAAGCGATGTGTCATGCAGGAGCAATAATACAATAGGTGCTAATACAAAGTTACTAGTTTCAACAAAAGCTAGACCAATACCTGTTAAGAGAAAGAGAGAGGGTTGGTGTCAGTGTAGTTAATTTTTTCATTTGTCTGTCAAGTGTGGTTGACCAGACCGAGTAAGGAAGAATGTTCCACCAGGAGGGAGCTTATATGAAGGATGTGTATATATAAACACAAACAAAGAATTGTCCCTGGTTTTCATGCAGCCCTTGGATGGCTAAGCATTCTTGCCCTTCCTCTGCAAAATTACTGATGACATTCACGATACTGAATTATTGAGAAATAGATTTTTCTGAGTTCACCTACCAAAAGACATTGGCTTAATTTCTGTAAATCATGCTGTTAGAGAAACCACACTTTATTAATCACTTTAAACAAGACATCATTTGTCCTAGAGAATAGTGCAAGGGCTACTGAGATATTACACCATGTCAACACCGGGCTCAGCTCGGCGACCGACAGCTCATTCTTGTCGCGTTGCGCCGCATCCAGTGTCGACAACATTATTCGTCGATAACACAAATTATAATGGTTCTAATGGGTTCTATTGTCTCTTATCGCGCTGCATCCGGTGTTTACACGGTGTTAACGTGTTTAACGTTTATAGAGAGACAAACATTTACCACATTAAAAGTACAAAAATCAGCAGAAGAGGGAGATTACAACAGAAAATAGTACCTAACAGGTACAGTTTGCTTAAATATTTAAAGGGATAGATTACCCAACATTTTTAATCCTTTATTATTATTTAATTATTATTTAACCTTTGTGTCATTTAAAACCTTTGAGGAATGCAAGATTATTTAGAAAATGCCTCAGCGGTTGTGTGTTACAATGGAAGTCATCGGGGACTATTTAGGTGTCGCCATTTTAAGTGTTTTGATCCAGTCGTGTTTGGTGGTTTACCTCCGTATTTGAATGATCAAGTGCTTCACATTCTTGTTTAACTACTGAAATGGACCATATATTGCAAATCTGGGAGAAACACTGATGAGTGAGGAGAGGAGGAGACAAGTGGTGTTGTCCAACAGTGATCAGATTAGCTCTGAGTGTGAGAATGAATGCTGAACGTTGAGAAGAGCAGAACCGTCCAGTGCTGCCGGATCAGGGGAAAGAAAAATAATTGAAAGCAGCTGTTAGACTGTTTCTAATGCCTAGACTGGACAGAGTCAGCATGGCCGGTCACCCAAGAGAGAAAGACAGTGAGACAAAGAGACGGACAGGTACAGAGGCAAACAAGACAGTCAGTCAGAGAGATCCAGAGCCGAGAGACTTAACAAAGTCTGACACGGGCTGTACAGAGAGTTGCATGCCAACTGGAATTTCCTCATCATCTTCAAATATGTCAGAAAAACAAATTCAGAGAGCAACACAGACTTGCAAGGGTACGAGCGAAGAATGAGTGTGGGAAGGAGGGGAGAAGGGAAATGGAGAACAAGGATGAGATAAAGCGGAGAAGCCGGTTCATGAATGTACATCTGCTCTTGTCATGTTTATCCCCTAGAAGCAATGTCAGGGACTGACAAGCCTCTCAGAATCCAATGTCTGTAGAAGCTTTAGTCTGTCAGCTGCGCACACACAAAAACACATACACAAAGAAAAGCCATATGGGTCGAAAAACAGGGAATGGAGAAGAGCACTACAACTGGGAATATATCTCCCTGCTTTTCAGCTCAATTAATATGTTTATATTCTGTATATATGTATGTATATTTATCAAATGCATACATTGAAATCACTGCACCATCATTTTGGATAAAAGCGTCTGCAAATGCATAAATGTAAATGCGGTATATCTAGATATGAGTTGAAACAAAGTGCACATATTATTTCAAAGGGTCAACAAAGCTGTGATGTAACTGATTTGCTTTATATTTCCAACTCTGCAGATTGCCAATGCCAGACAATGCCATCAGTGGGCGTGTTTCATCTCGAGCGAATTTTCTCCAAATAATTGCTTGCAAAAGGAAAATACGGCACACACACAAAGACACCAAGGCCAAACCAAGGCCACAAACACCGAAGCCAGATACAGCCTCCAAGCCGGAGCAGATGGACGGGTGAAGAGAAAAATAAAACAGAGAGAGAAACATAAAAAAAGCCCGGCCAAGTTTTCTGAAACGCATGACTTAAAAGGAAAACACATTCTCTTTTAACCTCTGGCTTTCTTTCGTCGTCCCACCTCTTGCGTTCCATGTTTCCATCTCTCTTTGGAGGCACGCCACGGCCGTGTGCGCCTCTGCGCTTGTGTGTGTGCGGTTAGCAGAGAGTGTGTGTGGTTTCAAAGCAACAGAATGTGATGAGGCAGCTCTTTGTTTGAAGTGGTGATGGAGAAGAAAGAGTGCGTGTATGTATTTGGGGGTGCAAGGAGCTCTGTGCTGAATAAGAAAGACTTGAGGTTCCTTCAGCTGGCCTCTGGACTAAATTCAATCCGCCTGCCCAAAGAACTGAGAGACAGAACCCTGCCAATGATTTGTGTGTCCTGGACAGAAAAGGCAGAGCAGTCGTTTGCACATTTCTGTAGAAAGATTAAAACCAAACAAGCCTTAGTTCTTTGTGCAGCATGAGCGGCAGAGAAAATTAATGCTTCCCAACCACTCCTATTGGTCAGAAAAACAGTAGCCCCAACCCAATTGGTGGAGCCAATGTTACTGCATCAGATGCAATGTTTTGATATTGGCACACAACAGTATTTCACTATGGGAGAATCAAATTACAAATGGCTGTCTTAAAGTCACCTCTTCATACTACACTGGAATACGAGATCGCACTTTAACATAACAAAAATTGCACACTTGCACGCTGTAACATACGCAAGTTATCCATAAGTGTAATCTGCTCAGTCTCGGATCTTTGAAAGCTGGCAGCTGTCTGATCTTGGGGTTGGCGATTCAGTCTGAAGGTCAGTAACACACCAGGGAAAGAAAAAACGTCTTTGCATGAGGAAACCGTAGACTTGCCGAATGACTTGCTGCAGCAGCAGAAGAGAAAGGATCATTTGAAAACAAAGCACGATTATGTTGCTGCATCTTTAACAAACACCCTCACTAGTAGTTTGTGTGCTTGGATGCACAATGTGTGTGCTCGTGAGGGAGAGGGCTGTTAACACTCGCAGATCTGCGGGCTATCAACAACTCTCCATAGCCCCTGGGGAGCCCCTTTGAAAACGTAGTGCTTTGGGAAATGCACTCGCACAATTTATTTGGGCTCAATAAAGCTGGTGAGGAATTAATCTGGCGTACACAGCTTTCCGTCTCTTCCTCAGCAAAGTTGAGAAAATGAAAGCGTCAAATAAATATCCATAAAACTTGAAACGTAAGCCCTTTTGGTGATTTGTTGAATCTGGTGAATCTGAGCTGCCCAAAAGATTGAGACAGAGAGGGAAAGAGAGAGAAAGAGAGAGAAAGAGAGGGGACCTTCCTAAATATTTATACATGACTCACAATATAGGAATTTTACAGTACAGGAACATTAGCCATGGCTGCCATGTTTTATTGGCTCTCCAGCAAGACCATTCTAACCAGCAAGCCCCCCTTCCTCTCTATCTCTGTCCCCCCTTCTATTTTTTATAAACGTAAGCTCGAGCGGCGAGCGCTGGGTTAATGATGTGTCATTTCCTGCCATGGCTTGTGCTCTGTGGAAGACTCTTGTTAAAGTCAGATATATGTGCAATTCAGCTAAATTTATGAGGCTTAGAAACATTGTCAAGGTTATGATGAAGTTTTAAGACAATGTGGAAAGTTTCTAATTTTGAGGGAACAGTTTTCCTTCTTTTTAAAAGCAAAGGTAAATGCAAAAGTGTGTCCTTACCTACAGTGGCCTTTACAATTTTGTTTATTTTAGTGTAACCTATAAACACCCGACGGATCAATAAATAATATCAATATATTTGGTGTTGTATATGACATATAAAAACGTTTTAATCAGTATTATTTCTTGTTTTACAAATAAAACAGATACATTAACTTAAGATATACTGCTTCTGGATTTTAGTTTTTATTGCATATATCCTATTTTAGACATAAATGTAATAAAACTTGGGTTTATGCATTAAATAAGAATCGCATGTTTTGATAAAGTTTTTATCTCGCTTATTAAGCGATTTTGTACGTTAAACATATTATTTAAAATATTTGTCTGAAACAAGATAAAAATATGAATGATTTGAAATGCACCTCTCTTTGGGACAGACAAAACAAAGAGGAAATGTGACCACAGGACATGTCAAGGTCACATTCTTTGTTTAGCCAATTTGATGACTGTGAGAGTCTTTCTTCCTGTCAACCATTCTGCCTATAGCCTCTACGCACGATCGCTTCCTCGTTTTGTCTCAGCCAGCTCAGTTACATCCGGTGGATGTAGCGTCCAAAGGGAACAATGGTATTTTTCACTCGGTCGCCTCAACATTATGGTCAAATTATCCAAACACTACATCATACATCAACAATCAAAAAGGAGAACGGCTTCAAGCTATACGTTTCAAGCTAGATCCACAAATATCATAAAAAATCAATAAACTTTTGCACTTACTCAAGGCTTGATCACAGAGGTGCTCAGCAACGCTCAGCTGTAGAGCTGTCAGTTTCCGAATTATTTTATAGTCAATAAATGAAGAGAAAGTAGAAAGTTGAGGGCTTGGCTATGGCTTTGTGCATTCATTTAAAGTGATACAAAAATGAATTCCTTCAATCGAAAAGTGAAAATGCTGTCATCATTTACTCAACCTCAAGTTGGTCCAAACCTGTAATACGTTTGTGGGGCACCTTTGACTATCATTGCAATTTTTCCTACTGTTGTAGTCAATCACTGTATGCCCCTAGAAATGTCAGTTGCTAACATTTTTCTAAATATTTCTCTTTGTGTTCAATACAAAAAATAAATATATACAGGTTTGGAAAAACTTGGGGTTGGGGGGTATATAGTTCATGACAGAATGTTTTAAGCTTCCTTCATAAGCATTTTAAATGTTTTTGTTATAAATCACCTCTTGCTTCCTGCTCTGTGTCTGATTTTTATAGTCCAACAAAGTCTCAAGGTAGTTCTAGGCATATGCACGAAATGGTATAATTGGTGTCATGGTCAAAAATGTCCTCATTTTTTCATCTCACTCAGTAGAAACTTTTGTCGTGTCAACACGACTTAATTTCCGTGTCGCCAGCGCAACTTTTCATCTCTCTCCACTGGCTACCGGTTGAAGCCCGGATCAGATTCAAGTCACTCGTGTTTGCCTCCAGGACTACCACTGGATCTGCGCCGGCATACTTTCACACCCTACTAGAGGTCTTCTCGGGTCCAAAGATCTTTACCCGACCTGAAATGACCCAAATCACTTTTTACCCGAACCCGAGACAGACCCGATAAAGTTTTTATTTTAAAGCCCCGACCCGAGACAGACCCGATAACGTTAGACCCGAGTCCGACCCATCGTATATATGTTTTAAACCCGACTAGACCTGAATGTAAACCGACGTTTATTAATGAAATGTATATGGCAATGAACACATTGATCCTCTTGTTTTGCTCTGGCAAATTGCGCAAACTGAGGCTAAATGGGTTGTGCCAGTTTTAGCTGAATCAAATCTAAATAAGTGACGACATGGCAACCACTCACGCGAACATTCTGTCTCAACAATGTGCTCCAAACCGCGTCTTTTAATATCTACTTCTGGTCGCCTGGTGGAAGTATGTTTTTCCTGAATACGATGGTAACTACATCGAGTGCAAACCCCTGCAGCGTTGGAAACTTCGGGATTTCAATCCTAAGGTGATCTCAGATCACCGCGACTTTCGGAAGATTTGCGTGCCTTTCAACCGATCGGCTGTGGGCTGGAGGAGATTTGGTAACTACACGTACACACACAAGCGACGCGCTGTTATTGTACAGGATAGTTCGGGTCTTCCTCGGATCAATTAAGCAAAAACTTTTTACTTTATATTACCCGAGACCCGAAAACACTAATAATATACCCGACCTGTGTCCGAAGCTCCCGTGAATCTTTTAGACCCGAACCCGCTCGGGTCTCGGGCCGGACCTCGGGTTTTCGGATCTAAGTGGACCCATGAAGACCTCTACACCCTACTACACTCCAACACCCCATCAAGAACCCTGCGTTCAGCAAACGAACGGCGCCTTGTATTGCCTTCTCACAAGGGCATTAAAACCCTTTCCCGCTCATTCTCCTTCCTGGTGGAACATTCTTCCTAATGCCGTCCGGTCAACCACATCTCTCACAACCTTCAAAAAACTACTTAAAACACGTTTCTTCTGTGAATACCTGACAGACAAATAAAAAAATTAAATAAAACACTTACCCTCTTCTCTCAACAGGTAATGGTCTACCTATCGTACTATTGCTCTTGTATGACATATCGCTTATTGCTCCCCGAACTCTTTGTAAGTCGCTTTGGATAAAAGCGTCTGCTAAATGACTAAATGTAAATGTAACTTTCAATACGATGTGTGTATTTACATTTATATATTTATAATAGGAATTCACACGAATGAGCAACCTTGTAAAATAGGTATGAATTCCCATCAGATTGCGTTGATGTACTGTAAATTTATACATATGAAAGATATTGCATATGTATCTTTCATATGTATACTTTAGATTGAAAGTCGTGCTGACTTACACGAAAGAAAAGGGGAAATTCGTTTCCTATCTGCATGGCATGGTTTTGGAAAGGTGTCCAACTCAGTGGCTGGTTCACTTCCAGAACAGTCAATGTTTAACAGCACCTTTAACACTTTGTGTTCTCTAAAAATAGCTTGTTTGCTCTCGCACGTTATCTTTACATAAACATAAATGGCTCTTTTTGTCCCAGATGGCTTGCCCCGCAGTGCTGGAAGACACAGACAGCTGGTTGGGCTGGTGAGGATGAACAAGCGTTTGTCCATATGTGTGTGTTCCCTCAGCTCTTTAAACGAGTTTTTCTCCCTAATTATCTGCCTGTTGGATTACTGTAAAGGAAGCAAAGCCTCGGGCAAAGCAGGGCTAACTCCCCCCCCCCCCCATCTTCCTTAATATTGCTTTCTTTATCCAATTTCTCATTGCCTTTTCCTTTTGCTCGCTTTCTCTCTCACTCCCTGTTGTTAATGAACCACACTGACTTTACAGAGACTATGCATTCAGACCCCCAGTTTGAACGCAACAGCGCTGCCTCATGCATATGTATGATCTGAATAATTATGTATATCTTAATCCAAGAAGTGTGTGGGCTGATTAAACATGCCTAGAGTCTTTGAACATAGGCAATTCCTCAACAGAGCAAAATAAACAAACAGAATTTTATCACCCGCTCAGGAGAAACAAGGAAGCAAAATGAGCAAGTGAAAATTTGAATGCCACATATTTTAATGCGTTTTGTGGGTCTGTGCAAACAATATACTGTAATACTAAATCACCAGCTCTTTGAAATATCTCAATCCATAAATATGGATTACAAATGGAAGTATATGCTCTTTCAAAGGGGAATTCTGCCTAATAACCACAGGCTAACATCCCAGCATCCTTCTCATTCATGTTGTGCCTGCCGATTGGTCAAACATTACAGACTGTGGACAAAAAAAGGAGTTTACTTCTAATTGCATCAGCATTTCTTATGTGGTGAAGTGCCCCTTTAAGCTTGTCCCCGCCCCATGATTAGGTGGCGGGCCATATTTGGACTATATAAGGGGCATCCCCAGAGTGGTAGGATATTGCGTCATCATTGCGTCATCGGGGTGTTGGTTGCCGGTGCTCGTTTACTCGGGTGCGAGGTATGTGTCTGTTTGTCATTAGCATGGGTTGGCGTCTAGATGGTGGGGGTGTTTACTTACTTTTCTGTACAGCTGGTATCTGTCTGGAGGTACGAATCGTACTGCTTGAGGCTTTTCCCTTTACCTTGCTGCCTAGTTCCAGGGTAGAACAGCAAACCGATCGCACCCATTACGTGGTGCTGCAAGGGACCGACGCTCTACTGCTGGTGCGTGAGGTAGGTGGTTGGTTGCTATAGCTATGGGCTAGTATCTAGATCGCGTGCTTACTGACTTTCCCACTCAGTGTCCGCTGGTGTCTGTCGGGAGCTACAGAGCGTACCCGTTGAGGGTTTCCCACTAAATCGCTGCTGAAGTTCCGGTATTGTAAGTGAGATCTGATCACGCGTGTAAAATTGCGTGTTGGGAGTGACTGCTGCTCTTCTGCTCGGTAGGTCCATTTTTATGGTGTGTATGCGGGGGTGGGACCGTATTTGTTGCATACGTATGACCCGTGAATTCCTCTGTACAGTGAATGGGAGGAATGAATGGTTTGCCGGATGTTTGAATGGAAGTCCTGCTGATCGGGGGTTAAAGTGGGCGTTGATTACTACGCTGGTTTGCCTCGACGCTGCTGTTTTGCTTGGATTTATTTGTTTTGATTTATTTGTTTTGCTTTGATTTATTTGTTTTGCTTTGATTTATTTGTTTTGCTTTGATTTATTTGTTTTGCTTTGATTTATTTGTTTTGCTTTTGTTTATTTACTTGTTTGTTTATCCGTCTGGGTTATAATTTACTTTGTTCTTTTTCGTCCTCAATAGTTTACAGCCGTTTTTGATAACCGGCTGGCCTATAACTGTGGCCGGCAAGGGTTTATGTACAGCGGTTGCCTACGGCTACCGTACGGTTGGTTCTTTTGTTTTGTTCTTATTTTGATATTTTGTTTGTGTAGATGTTGATATAATTGATGTGTTTTGCCTTGCTACTATTTGTAAGCAACGGTGTACTACTTGCCGTCGATAGCTTCTTGCCGTTAATACTGTCTCCTGAGAGGCCACCATTACATGTTTTAACAGCTTTTCTTCTTGTTCTCAGGAGCGGGGTGACCCAAAGGCGGGCAGGCTAGCCATCATATGCCGGGTGACGGAAATTCTCCTTTCAGTGTGCGGTAGAGGTTTTCTTGTAGTGTATCTCACTAGTGTGTGTGTGTGTGTGTGTGCTTACGAAGTTGCGGCACGGTGTCCTCATTGTGGGCTAATTTGAGGCCCACCGCTTAGCCTGTCCAGCTAATGGTGCACCCCAGCTCCGTTACGAGATCCTGCATGTTTATGTACTGATTGAGCTTTGTTGCTCACATACCAGCCAGTGGCTTGGCCAGCTAGTATCATTGTTTTGCTGACTCAAGTAGTTTTTAAAGTATTTATGATAATTAAATAAAGAATTCTATTTTTTTATACCTATTCACGTCTCATGGTCTTGTGATTTGGAGGGAGGAACGAACTTGTGTGCCCTAGTAGGGGTATTTCCCCAGCTGATTCCATGCTGGGGTGGCGTAGTCGTGACATTTTAGTTTTACCACTGGAGAGCGTGCTCTCAAGTACCCGTATCGCCACATCTGGCGTAGTCGGCAGGGTCCTCTTCTCCATATACTGATCTGAGACGTGGATGATTGTTTTTTTTTTTGTTGTGTGTTAATTATAAGTTTTTTCTCTCTTCAGTAGAAGCAAAACAGCAGTGTTTATTTGGCCTGGGAGTGTGCCTTTTGGTAGTAAGCTGAGTTCCATCTAACGCGTAATATTCTTTATTCAACATTGTGGTAAGTTTTCCTTCTACGTGGTAAATTAACAATGGAAGACGAACTACAGGAATTAAGAGAATTAGTAGCTCAATTGAGAGCTGATAATTTAAAGTTGCGTCAAGATCAAGCTCTGGCCAGTTCGCCTGGTCCTAGTACTGAACCCCCGAGGCTACCGGGCCCATCTGTAGGTACATCGCAACCCGTAGACACCGGCACATTGCCGGAGCGTTTCGTGTTTATACCTAGGGACAGAAAGTGTTCAAAGTTTAATGGTAGGTCGGGTATAGGGATTACGGAGTGGGTTGAAGAAGTGCAGGCTTGCATGAGGGCTCGACATTTATCCATGGCAGACCAGTCCTTTTTCTTATTTGATCATTTAGAGGGGGAGGCACGGGAGGAAATTAAGTACCGGCCCGTTAGTGAACGGGAAGACCCCAGTAAAATTATCTCCGCCCTAAGAGAACTCTATGGGTGTACACAGTCATATGTTGCCTTACAGGAGTCATTTTTCTCCCGAAGGCAACAAGAGGGTGAGACCTTGTTGGAATTTTCCCTCGCTATCATGGGTCTCCTAGAGAAGGTAAAGCAGCAGTCACCAGTCGTGTTACCAAATGCCGAAATGCTTTTACGTGACCAATTCGTTGAGCACGTTCTTGACAGTGCTCTTCGTCGGGAATTAAAGCAATTGGTACGTCGTCAGCCTGCTGCTACACTGCTCGATATTCGTAGTGACGCTATTAGGTGGGAACGGGAGGGTATGCCTGGAGGGGCAAGAAATCGAAGCCACTCTGTCCCATTAGCTCATGGGTTTCAATATGGGGTGCAAGGAGGCGTGCAGCCGCAAGTAGATCGCCGCTCCCCGCCCGCCGAGATGAGTGAGCTTAGGGAAATGTTAAAACTGCAACAAGGGCAGCTGACTCAGCTCGCCCAGAGCGTCGCCAAATTGCAGAACCCACCTCGTAACGTTCGGCCGGCTCGTGCTGGTTTTGTTATATGTAGGCGGTGTCAAAAACCTGGCCATTTCGCAAGAGATTGCAATGGAGACCGTGTTCCTCCTCGCTCGCCCTTGCCTGACCGAACAGACACCAGGACATTGGGAGATAGGCAGCCTTATCCAGGTGCGGCATCGGGAAACTAGTTCCCGCCGAGTTGTTGAGCCACAGCTCGGGTGGGGAAAACGTAGGCTTGAATGGTGGTGATAGTAACGGATCAGGGTCATCTTTAATGTCGTCATGCCCACATTTGGTCGTGGTTATGGGAGGTGTATCCGTGTCTTGTCTGATTGACACTGGTTCAATGGTTTCTACCCTTACTGAGAGTTGTTTTCGAGAGCACTTTGAGCCATGGGGCCATGATCGTCTTAAGACTTGTCAGTGGCTGCAGCTTAGGGCGGCGAATGGGCTGTCTATCCCCTACATAGGCTATATTGAGTTGGACGTTGCGCTCTGTGGAAAGTTGTTTTCAGGATGTGGAGTGTTGGTAGTCCGGGATCCTCCTGGTGGTACCAGTGCTCAAGCTCCTGGTGTGTTGGGGATGAACGTATTGGGCCGGTGCTACCAGGAGCTCTTTGGACAGCATGGGACCTCCCTTTTTAACTCTCCACCTGCGTCGAGTGTGCCCAAGATAATCGTCCAAGCATTGCAACGCTGCCATCAGGCGAGCATTCAACCCTCGTTGGAGAGCATAGGTAGGTTGAAGGTACGTGGGCCTCGAGTAGATCGGATTCCAGGTGGCACGATTAAATTCGTAGCGGCCACTTGTTCAGAACTGTATTCTAGTGGCATTGCACTTTTTGAGCCCCCAGAGTTTGGCCTGCCGGTTGGGCTTTTGATTTCCCCTTCTCTAGTGCGAGTGGTTAAGGGGACCGTGTATGTTCCCATTGTTAATGTAGGAACTACCGATGCTTTATTGTACCCTCGTCGGGTGATAGGTTCCTTAACCAACGTGTCTGTGGTGAGTTTGCCCCCTGGAATTTCGGAGTTGAGGCCGGGCGCTGTTTGTTCAGTCTCTTGTCAAATGGGTGTTTCGACTGAGCAGGGACAGTTGGATGCAGTAGACCTATCTCATTTGCCGGTAGGAGAACAGAGGGAGGTTAAGGCCCTCCTCTGTAAGTATCAGTCTGTGTTTTCCACTTTTGAGGGAGATGTCGGGTGTACAGATTTGATCTCTCATGATATTCCCCTCCTGGATGATGCCCCCACTCGGCAGAGATATCGGCGTATACCCCCATCCGATTATGATGCAGTTAGGGTACATATTAACCAACTATTAGAGACGCAAGTGATCCGAGAAAGCTGTAGCCCATATGCTTCGCCACTTGTGCTTGTCCGGAAGAAAGATGGCAGTATACGCATGTGTGTAGATTATCGACACCTGAATTCAAAGACGAGGAAGGATGCCTTTCCCTTGCCTCGTATTGAGGAGTCCCTGGATTCGTTAACGGGTGCCCGTTGGTTCTCCACTTTGGATTTAACCAGCGGGTATAACCAGGTGCCCGTCACTGATCGGGACAAGCATAAGACTGCCTTTTGCACCCCATTTGGTTTATTCGAATGGAATAGGATGCCATTTGGGCTCTGTAATGCCCCCAGTACATTCAAATCTTCATCACCTACCTCGTACTGGGAGGATTGTACCCTCCAACTCCGTATCTAATTCTGTAGCTGCCATTTTTAGGCCTTGGAATTGAGGTGGGCGGTTGCCTATCGTCGGGTCGGCGATTCAAAAAGCAGGGGTAGATTGTGGTGAAGTGCCCCTTTAAGCTTGTCCCCGCCCCATGATTAGGTGGCGGGCCATATTTGGACTATATAAGGGGCATCCCCAGAGTGGTAGGATATTGCGTCATCATTGCGTCATCGGGGTGTTGGTTGCCGGTGCTCGTTTACTCGGGTGCGAGGTATGTGTCTGTTTGTCATTAGCATGGGTTGGCGTCTAGATGGTGGGGGTGTTTACTTACTTTTCTGTACAGCTGGTATCTGTCTGGAGGTACGAATCGTACTGCTTGAGGCTTTTCCCTTTACCTTGCTGCCTAGTTCCAGGGTAGAACAGCAAACCGATCGCACCCATTACGTGGTGCTGCAAGGGACCGACGCTCTACTGCTGGTGCGTGAGGTAGGTGGTTGGTTGCTATAGCTATGGGCTAGTATCTAGATCGCGTGCTTACTGACTTTCCCACTCAGTGTCCGCTGGTGTCTGTCGGGAGCTACAGAGCGTACCCGTTGAGGGTTTCCCACTAAATCGCTGCTGAAGTTCCGGTATTGTAAGTGAGATCTGATCACGCGTGTAAAATTGCGTGTTGGGAGTGACTGCTGCTCTTCTGCTCGGTAGGTCCATTTTTATGGTGTGTATGCGGGGGTGGGACCGTATTTGTTGCATACGTATGACCCGTGAATTCCTCTGTACAGTGAATGGGAGGAATGAATGGTTTGCCGGATGTTTGAATGGAAGTCCTGCTGATCGGGGGTTAAAGTGGGCGTTGATTACTACGCTGGTTTGCCTCGACGCTGCTGTTTTGCTTGGATTTATTTGTTTTGATTTATTTGTTTTGCTTTGATTTATTTGTTTTGCTTTGATTTATTTGTTTTGCTTTGATTTATTTGTTTTGCTTTGATTTATTTGTTTTGCTTTTGTTTATTTACTTGTTTGTTTATCCGTCTGGGTTATAATTTACTTTGTTCTTTTTCGTCCTCAATAGTTTACAGCCGTTTTTGATAACCGGCTGGCCTATAACTGTGGCCGGCAAGGGTTTATGTACAGCGGTTGCCTACGGCTACCGTACGGTTGGTTCTTTTGTTTTGTTCTTATTTTGATATTTTGTTTGTGTAGATGTTGATATAATTGATGTGTTTTGCCTTGCTACTATTTGTAAGCAACGGTGTACTACTTGCCGTCGATAGCTTCTTGCCGTTAATACTGTCTCCTGAGAGGCCACCATTACATGTTTTAACAGCTTTTCTTCTTGTTCTCAGGAGCGGGGTGACCCAAAGGCGGGCAGGCTAGCCATCATATGCCGGGTGACGGAAATTCTCCTTTCAGTGTGCGGTAGAGGTTTTCTTGTAGTGTATCTCACTAGTGTGTGTGTGTGTGTGTGTGTGTGCTTACGAAGTTGCGGCACGGTGTCCTCATTGTGGGCTAATTTGAGGCCCACCGCTTAGCCTGTCCAGCTAATGGTGCACCCCAGCTCCGTTACGAGATCCTGCATGTTTATGTACTGATTGAGCTTTGTTGCTCACATACCAGCCAGTGGCTTGGCCAGCTAGTATCATTGTTTTGCTGACTCAAGTAGTTTTTAAAGTATTTATGATAATTAAATAAAGAATTCTATTTTTTTATACCTATTCACGTCTCATGGTCTTGTGATTTGGAGGGAGGAACGAACTTGTGTGCCCTAGTAGGGGTATTTCCCCAGCTGATTCCATGCTGGGGTGGCGTAGTCGTGACATTTTAGTTTTACCACTGGAGAGCGTGCTCTCAAGTACCCGTATCGCCACACTTATATTAGCGAAATTAAGAAATTGTACAAAGGCTTCAAGCAAGTAGAGAATGTTTGTAATTGGTTACTCCCAGTAGAAGAGTTTTTTGGTCTTGCTTCTTTGGATTAAAGCACTGGAGTATTAGTTGCAAGAGACAGAAAGAGCTTTCATTTTATGACATCTGTCCTGTGGCAAACACTGAGACGCATTTTGGTTTGTTTACAGTTTTTCAAAGTAAAACTCTAGCGTGCAATATACATCTTAGATATGCATCGCTGAAAAAACAATCTTTGTCGTGATTTTCCCCTCCTTTAAACAAGATAAATTCACCTGAGAAGCAAAACTTGTTTTAGCACAAACTGCAATAAATTCATTGAAGCATTATTTATAGCTCGCAGACATAATCAAATTGCTCCGTGATGATTCTCTCCCTCTTGTGGGTGCAATCTTTTCCTCTTATTCGTCTAATGCGGAATATTGCAATGTGTTTGGTGAGATGAAGGTAAACTTGTGATCCCCTTTAGTGTGTGTAAAAGCTTACATTTAGTTTTTCTTGGCTTTCAGAAGCAGGTATACATGTTTTCTGAGGTAAGCTGGCCACACACATGAGGGATTGAGGTCAGTCTGGAGCTGAATTTGTTGTGCTTGGCTAACTGAGTTCTTAAATCAGGTTGAGGCATGCGTGTGTGTGACCTAGTGTGTGCAGAGCATGATGTGAAGCCATCAGTGAGGGTCAGTCCTAGTCTGTGTTGTCTTTGGCCTCTTGGGTTGGTTGGAAATTTGCCTAGCACAACATACGAATCAATCTTCCTGAGTTGTATTTACTTCCCACCAAACTAAACTATTATAAGATGTATTTATATATCCTTCAGCTCAGAGTTCTGATGCCATGGGCATGGCTGATGTTTTGGTATGTGTTGATAATGCATATAGTCAAGCAAATTTGTAAATCACTCTGGTGAGTGTTATTATGCTTTAGGGAGATCTCTCACTGATTTACTGTGTTCTTTCTCCTTGCAGGCACTGTTGATATATTGGGAATTGACAATAGCTGTTGTTGTTGTGTTGAAAGACATTTCCAGGGGGTTTATGAAGTTTTGCATGCAGCATAAAAACATTAATAGATGACATCAATTTTTTTGCCTTAGGCATTATTTCAAAGAAATATGGGAGACCAGTGCCGGTTTTTACACTCTTTCGTCCTGTAATTCCCTTTTTCTTTTCATTTTTAATAGGACATAAATATCCATCTTGTGCATTTAACTTTAACATATACATTCTATTTGCATGTTATTGTATTATTGACAAATATAAATTTAAAGTTTCCAATACCTTGTATTTAAATACGACATAAATATCCATCTATTATGGTTTTAATTATAATGTATGTAAAGCTGCTTTGCAACAATGACATTTTTTAAAAGCGCTATATACATACAATTTAATTTCATTAAATTGAAACATTTTAATTAGACTCAACCTTATTGCTGCTGAGAGCCCTAGTCTCTCCTATACACTATTCACACAAAAGACAATAATATCATGGTAATGTTGAATGAAATAAAAAAATATATATGCTAACATTTTACAATTGAGGTAATACCTTTTGTCTACCAAATAAAGAATTTCTCCATAACTACATAATACAGGAAGTCAAGATCAAGATTTCATCATAATGAAAGTGTGTGGAGGTTAGTGATTTCCTTGAAGGAGGGAAGGACAGTGGGCCCTCATTGAAATGCTAATGTATGCACAGGGCTAAAGGGTTGATTGGACTGTGTAACTTTTGCTTGCAGTATGGAGTCTAGGGTCAGACACGGCTTGGTGCGGCCCGACTGCAGCCTGCCCTACATTTCCTTTCTCACTTTTTGTTTGTTTGGTGTAGCACAAGCTCCGATTTAAACTTAGAGTCTCTGTCATTCCATATCTGCATTAAGATACAACAGTTTAAATAAAAACAAAGAACCAAACAGAGAAACTGCTTTTCCCTCCTGGCCACAAGAACTCAGAACCAGAAAATATGATCATATCACACCAGTCCTCAGGTCTTTACACTGGCTACCAGTTACATATAGGATAGATTTTAAAGTTTTATTACTGGTATATAAATCGTTCAATGGCCTAGGACCTCAATACATTGCAGACATGCTCATTGAATACAGACCCAAAAGAACACTCAGGTCATTAGGATTGCATCAGCTAGAAATACCAAGGGTTCTCTCCAAGCAAGGAGAGTCTGCATTTAGCTATTATGCGAGCCGCAGCTGGAACCAGCTTCCAGAAGAGATCAGATGTGCTCCTACAGTAGCCACATTCAAATCCAGACTCAAAACACATCTGTTTAACTTTGCATTTAATGAATGTGCACTGTGTCTCTGACCGTCTGACTGTTTGTGCTGTACTTTATTTTATTTATTATCTATTCTAAACTATATTTTATTTATTTTTATTCTTAACTGGTTACTTTTTATTTTTCTTATTTCTTCACTGTTTTATCAAATGGATATTTTTAATTTCTTCTATGTAAAGCACTTTCAATTGCCATTGTGTATGAAATGTGCTATACAAATAAACTTGCCTTGCCTTGCCTTATCTTTCTATAAGACTCCATAGAAGCTGGAGGGGTTATCGGATGTTTGCTGTATTAGACTTTTGTGACCCAGTCTGTGAAAACCCAGCTAGTCATTTTTTGTGAGCTACTGTTAAATGTCCCCCACATAGTGTAAAGAATATTCTGTGAAAATGTAACCTTTATTTTTTTAATACTGACTGAGTAAGGCTATGTCAAAGCTTGAAATCATGGTGAAATGAATGGATGAAATCAAACTTTGATACTCGTATAATATTTTAAGACATTAGCTTGGTTATGACAGACTGGGTCAAATTTTTGCTAAGAGGTTTCTTTAAAATTCTTGAGAGGGATATTTAACCCAAAAATGTTACTTATTGGCCCACTTGTCATTTCAAACCTGCATGTCTTTCTTTCTTCTGCAGAACAAAAAAGAATTGAAATTTGAAATGATAAGCGGGTGAGTAAGAGATGGACAAATTTATCTCTTTAAGAAATAAAAAAGACAAAATAATATTAATATTCACATAAAACCGTTGAAAGTACTGGAATATAAATGATCAGAATTGATAAAATCAAATGTTTTTATTAAACTCTTTGAAGTGTGCTACGGTATTTATAGACTATGGATCTCTTTTAAAACTCTAGTGAGGAAGAGGAAAGCATTTGAATAGGAAAGTCTTTATTTCTTCTTCATTTCATGTCATTGTCTAGGAGAAACAATAATAAACATCTCATTACAATCTTTTATGGGAAGGACACCACCAAGAGGCTATGGTGAAAGAGCACAAAAATAAAGTCCAAAAACAAAAAAGCGTTAAGACACTAAGCTGATTCTGCCAATACCAGAGGCCAGCTATTTGGTTTTCCTTTATACAAATGGCAGCGTTAATGGTGATGATAATGGTGCGATGGCGATTAGTGAGAAACTCCAGGCGATAACTTCCTGTCTTTCTCATAACTATATACAGTACATCCTCACCAACCCCCGGCGCACACAAACATTTCCCAAAGCCTTCAGTGGCCGATTTTCTTACAGCCACACAAGTGGAGAAAAACACAGGTTGAAATGAAAGAAAGCCAGTAAAAAAGTGAAGTGAAAAGAAGGAATGATGTGCTGTTTTTGCTGTTCCAGGGCACATGAGAGCAACTTTGCCACCCTCTCTTCTGTTACTTGACAACTCTGTCACACTCAACCTCGCAAGCCTGACACTCACATAAACACGAGCAAGTCCCCCCGCTTGAGTGCCTGTACTCATGAATTCACACTGAGACGGGCGCAAAGAGCAAGGACTATAAATGACCAGGCAATGCTGCCCCTGTTTTCATGACATGAATTTGATGCAATGGGCAAACACTTGACTGAAACTGTTCTTATTTTAAAGCATCTCGGAAGAGCTCCTGTGGATATTGTGATATATTGTGTGTTGACTGGCGATATGTTTATTCAAGGATCTATTCAAGACATGCCATTATATGACATTCATAAATATATCCTAAATGTCCAATTACTTTTTTGGCCCTCCAGAGTTATTCATTACAAACTGGCGACTCTGAAATGTGGTTTAATTTATTGCATTTGTATTTAAGCTTTTAGCAGATGCTTTTATGCAGAGTGACTTACAAAGAGCGTTTCATTACATTATGGCTTTGACATACAGATTTATTGAGTTTCCAGAACACAGTTTCTTATGATATTAAAGGAAAAGTTCAATAGTTCACAATTAAAATGAGGTACAAATGTACTCACCCAGATCTAGATCCAAATGCGTTCCCTTATATTGTGTGTTGTGGTTTCTATAGAATACAAAAGAAAAAGTTAGAGGACGACATGATTTTTTTACAGGTAAACTATTTATTTGTCTTCTATATGTATAGTCATATTGCAACATGACATCTCAATTCAAATAAATCAATATTTTACTTAAATTTTAGTTTTCTTACATGCGAGTGTGTTTATGTAAGAGAGGGGTTAAGCCCCCTCAGAACTTTCTCTGTCTATCCCCGGCTGAATGTCAATGCACAACAAAAGACAGTTTGACCCCATTGCAGTTTGCCTGGACAGCGCAGGAGACAAAAGTATGATCAGTGTCGAAACTTTCACAAAGAAAAAGTAAATCTTAATGACGCACAAATTTGCCCACATTGTGTTTGTGTGTCTGCCCAAGTTCCCCATTCTGTGCACTAAAAAAAGGAAAAACATGAGGAAACACAAAGAAAAAGAAAACAGGTTGCAGTGCATAAACCGTCTGTTGGCAGACTGAAGTTACAGACCAAACAAAGAGCGCGTAAAGAAGCTTTGTTTGGATAATAATGTATCTGCCACAAAAACAGTTACACAAAATAACAGCAGCATGTTGTTAACTAGGTAGCAATATCAAGGGATAGACATGAAGCCTTTAGGACATTAGAATTGTACTTTTGTATTTATGAATGAAAATCATTATGAAATGAGTAACATTACATTTACAGGATAGTGGTATAATGTTTAATGGATGAAATGGTTCACCCAAATATGAAAATTATATCCCATGCACCCTAGTTTAATTTAATTTAGTTTCAAAGCAGCATCGCTTCTATTAACACAAAAATAGGAAAGTTAAATAAAGGGTATTCTAATCTGTCAATAGGTGAATTTACAGTACGAAGCTTTTATGGTGTGTCATTGTGAAAAGGTTTGGCATGACAACATGAGGATGAGTAAATGATTTGAGTGAGAGTACAGATTTTTCAATTTTGGGGGAACTGTTCTTTTAAGGTCATGTTCGGTGTTTCTTTTCATAAAACATTGTGAATTTATACTAAACCAGGTAGACATGGTAGGAGTTTTTTTGTGTGTGAGAGAGAAAGAGAGAAAGAGAAAAGTGGGACAGCATAAAACCAGTTGAAAGAGGTCACTAAAAGTGAGAAACCATCCATAATTCAAAACGGTCACTGTATTTTGTAGCCAGACAATAACCACATGAGAGAGAAAGTCGAAGGAGAGAAAGACATGGAAAGCCAGGCTATGACAACTGTGGATGGCCTCTGCATACCAGACAACATATGTCTGTGAATGTATACAGTAGTTGTCATTGAGCTGTATTCCAGTTGAACAATCCAGTCACGACATAAGTCACATTTTTTCTTTCATTTGTGTAAATAAATTATATTGGTATATAAAAACATTACTAAAAATACAATTACCAATTTATTAGCCTGACCAGGACATTTGAAAAAAATGCTAACTGTTTTATGTGCTAAGTGTGTCAAAGTGCAAGTTTGTATGATGTCTGCATGCAGGAATTCTGCTCTCTACGACCGTTCATCTGTTTTCTATTGCCCCTGTCCGTTGGCTTGTGTTTAAATGATCTCCTAATGCGTAACCATAGTTAGAGCAAACCCAATGCCTCAATAATAGAGTGGTGAACTTTCGAATGAAAAATAATTTGATTTGCTCTGAGGGTCCTCCCTGAGGGTCCGGATTCACAAAACATTCTTAAGAAGAAAATAATTCCTATCTGGCATATTTTTATAAAATGATAATTATGCATTCTCGAAAAAACTTCTTAGGACAGTTCTAAGGACACATCTTAAAGATAAAGATTTTTACAGTCCTACTTTGGTTTATGGAGTGTCCAACAACAACAAGGCCCAATCCCATTTCTACCCCTTACCCCTACACTCTCGATTCTCTTTTTGTTGGAGTGGTTGGGTAAGGGCCATATAGCCATTAAAACGAAGACTTTTCGGGACCTCACTTCAAACGAAGGGTTATACAATTTTCCAACATGGCTGCTCACCCGGTTGTCTGTTAGCGATCGCCCTTCTGATTGCACGGCCGGTCAGAGGGAGAGATCCACGGAATGTGATCACAAACACCAGGTTAATCTAAACGCGTTCTGCCTTCCTGCTTGTGACCGCACTCCATAGTGAACGGAGGAGTGTATGGTGAGCTACTCTTGACGAAAGATTTCAGGGTCACTTTTTAGGCTGTAATCCACGAAACTGATATGACTACAGCTAATTATTTACAAGCTTTATATGCACCAGGAAGTAGTTGCTTTTAGCAACTTGTTAGTAAAAACAATATTTTTAAGTAACAATAAAACTTAAATAAAATCACAATATTTATAGGTTTTGTTTACCAAAGACCTTATTTCGGGCGATTTTCCAAAAACCCATTAAAAAAACCCATAGACAGAATGTTAACTCTCTTCCGGGTTTGGCATAAAAAAATAAGTCATCTCTGAGCCTCCATATTAAGAAGCACCCGCTGACTGACTCGAAAATTATTAGTTTGGAGATTCATCAGTCTAATCCCCTCCTTTCTGTCAGCCTACTCTGATCTGATTGGTCAGATGGTCTAGTCAGCTGTGATTGGTCTAGGCACATGCAGAGTGGCATGGTGGGCATTACACAAAGTGACACATATCTGACCCGGAACTGAAATAAGAACGACAAACGACTTGTTCGCGTGATTCAAAGTCGACTCCTTTTCTCCAAAGACAAAACCTTTGTTATTCACTTTCGACTTTACAACTTGGAAGACCTCTTACATTCATACACACCTACATTACACACTGCATGAAATGTCATTTTAAGGACATTGTAATAGTTACCCTTTAAGATTAGGGTTGTATTAAATCTCAGAAGGTAAGATAAAAACATATTTTATGTAGGCTTATTTGGTACACCGTTTCCAGGAAACATGTGGTTCAAGCCGGAAACCTTAGCAAAACGTTGCGCACCGGTTTGAGTTTGAACGAGCCCCAGGTGACACCGATTTAAGGAAACAGCAGCGCGGAAGTCAGGCTGTATCTAAAATGCGCAATGGAGTTAAATTTGTATGGGCTTTAAATGAGCCAGGTGGAATATATTTGAGGAAGCAGAAGCGTGGAACTCAAGGCTGTAGAAAAAACACAAAATGGAGTTTGATTTATCAAGTCTTGTGTCCCAATTCGCCTACTTATACTATGCACTAAAGTATGTAATATTTTTTAAAAGGAAAAGTATATACATTTTAGTGTGTAGCAAAACAATATGCATGCACTGGGACATACTAATAATAACAGCGGAAGTGGCCGTTGTTGCCTAGACAACATTGTGGCCATTAAAGGGCTTGTTCACTAAACAATCTGTAATAATTTAGTCACCCTAGGGTGTTTCAAACCTATATACATTTATTTGTTCTGTTGGAACAAGTTTCACAACTCCTTGGTAATCTCAAGAGTGGACTACTGCAATGCTCTCCTTGCTGGTCTTCCTGCAAACCCCTCCAGCTGGTTCAAAACGTAGCACGCCTTGCCTTCCAACAGCCCAAAAGGGAATGTGACACCCCTTTTCATCTCTCTTCACTGGCTACCGTTTGAAGAGCCCGGATCAGGTTCAAGTCACTAATACGTGCCTCACTGGATCTGCACCGGCACACTTTCACACCCTCCTACACCCCAGCAAGAACCCTGCGTTCAGGAAACGAGCGGCATCTTATATTGCCTTCTCATAAGTAAATCGCTGCTGGAACATTCTTCCAAAGTCGTGTCCTGTCCAACCCACATACAATGGTTCCGACGGCCATGCTACGTGTACTGTATTGAGCCAGAATAATAATTTTTACATTTACTAGCCATATTTATATTGATATAGCCTAATAAAGAGGATGTCTAACTACCTTACTTTAGCTTTCATTAAAAACAAAGATACTTTTTACATTAAGCAACTTGAAACGGAGAGGGTCACAAATATTATGATATACACAAAAAATATTTAATAAATAAAATATAACACTTGCTAACATTTTATCTAACGTGAAATCTTTACTGCCGTATAACTCATCACTCGCTAATATTCATAAACATGTAAATCACATGTTGTTACACAAAGTTTATTGTATAGATGCATATATACAGTAACCTCACAAGAAGCATGTCATTTTATTCTTATGAAAACACACTTAGGAACGTACTTACAAACTTTCTATAATTTATCTTAAGAACAATCTCATATTTTGTCTAAAGAACAGTTTCATGAATCCGACACTACCTGGTCTAGTTTGAAAGTGTTTAGCCTGACTGTCTAAACCCATCCATAGTATCTGAGACAAACATGCAAAATCAATAAAACACAAATTTTACCCCTTTATTCAGACTCTAAATTCTGATTGGATAAGCTTCATCCTTGTAAAATGCTGAGAGTTGCTATGCTGCTTGGTAACAACAAACAGGTAACAGTTAATCTAATAAACAATAGCAAAAAATTATGATAAATTTATGCAAAATGATTAAAAAATACTTTTTATGATAGCGCTGTTGCTGCCGTTTTAGTAATTTAATAAGTCATTTAAATCCACAGAATACAGTAACTTTACATTTTTAACCCACCACTTGTTCAAAGCTGTTTTAGAGGACAAACAATATAGCACCACTATCTCCTGTTTGATCGTCATCATCTGTTTCTCACTCATTCTTACTGTTCTCAGGGAGATGCGTGCGAGTACAATGAATGCTTGAAAGATCACTCGGAGAAAGAACTCTTTTATCATTACCGAAAACGATCACAAGGGTCTTTAGCGACAGGGTTCATTGGACCCTTCTCTTTTATCTTGAGTGCTCCTGTACAGAGTTAAAATATGAACTGAAGGCTTTAAAAGGCATCACATTGGTGCCCACAGGTCTATTGTTCATTCTCTCGATGGATCTTACAGAAAGGCGCTGAGAGAGGTCAGATTTCAAAATGTATGCGGTCCCATTGAAACAACATTACACCGGGGGAAAATGAAGGAGTGGAGTTCAACACTCTCAGCCTGAGGCCTTGTCCATTTTCAAGGCTTCTACTGAAGGACTGTGTATTCCAATCCATTACTATCCAGAACTCCAGACATACAGTCTGGCCGTTGTTTCAGAGATCTTCATGTGTGCGGATCTGTGTGTGTGTGTTTGAATATTATCGCTGTCTCTCGCCGTGGCTGTAAACCTGAAGCGTATTTCCTGTACTGTTGAATAATGCAAAGCATTGGTGTCTCTGGGCTATTGTAATGCTCATCTTATGCTGGTAGACTCTGAGAGGGCCGCTCCTGGCTGCTTTTAAACCACAGCGGTGCCATCTCATCATTCCCATTGCATTGTGTTGTTTGCCTTCAATGTGCAGAGGGGTTGCTTCAAAGACCTCCGAACCTTTGGTTTTTCTACTTCCAATAATTGGGGTCACTGGTGGTGAAATGTAGACACTTGGTGGAAGGAAAGTTAAAAGTGAAAAGAAATACAGAATATGAGAATCACACCATGTGATGTTTTCATAGCTATGAATGTCGAGTCAAGTAACAAAGTGTCGTTTTAATAGAGATAAATACAATCCCCCCCAAAAAATGTTTTATTTCATAAAGCTATTTTTACCTTTCGTACAAAAAAGAAAATCCTGAACTCTACTCTCTGCTAAGGAACCTGTGGGAACTTAAAGGGAACTGACTTAAACAAACTCTAAAATATAACCTAGAGACCAGTTAAACAATTCCAGAAAAAAATATTTCAGTAGCAATTTTTTTGCAGTTGCCTCCTGGTTTGAAATCTTCCGATCTCTGCAATAAAATACATTTTAAACTTGAAAATACATTTTTTGGACCCACTCTGTACCTTTGAGTGTGTTTATGTTTTACTACAGCATGGTTATTTTGGTTGGTTTATGATCACATCACAACAGTCATCATAAACCTTCTTCTGTATAAACATGAAGTACTAAACAATGTTTTAATGAAAATAAAAAAAAACGCAAAATGTTTCTATAAAGGGTGTGTGTTTTATGGTCCGGTCATTAAGTTGCCAACTACTTAATTTAAATACATTGGCTGTAACGCCTCTGGGATTGTTCTAACACACACCTGCATTGAAATGCCCACCCCACCCCACTCTTTATCGCTACCGAGAACACACAGCACTTCGGGGTGCGCACACATATACTCAGTCACACTCTTTTTGAAAGCTCTCTGTGGACGTGCTTAGTTTCTGGCCCAGGGCCCTGACAGACACAGATACATTTACCGTTTCTTCTTTATTAATGCTCAAGAAGAATGCAAGAGAGGGGAAGAGTGTGTGTCATGCCATTTTCAATAACACTCCTTTGATGTTTCATCTGAGCGGCCGATTTCTGATGTTCTGCTTCTAATGTTTTACGGCTCTGGAATCTGCTTGTTATCTTCAGCTCATCTCATACGTCCCACATTCGCACATTCCATGTGTTTGCATGCTTAAGTCTTCACACTGTGTTGAGAAATGTGAAACGTCCGGACTTTGATTAAACATGCTTAAAACTGATCTGATAGGGCGATGTGGAACGGCACAGTGGAAAGCACACGTAGCACTGGTTATGAAGCTACATCTTCATCTTTCTAAACTCCACCAACTCAATGAATCTTGAATTGCATGCTGGTTTAGTGCAGACCACGCTTAGGAAGCAGCACGTCAGAATGATGAGTGGCAGTAGAGCCAACCAATGAGCACGAACCTAGAATTGATGTAAAGAACACACATACAAAAGACAAGAGAGAGAGAAGAAAAATATACACACACACACACACCCATGGAACGTAACACCATAGAAGAACTTTTGGTTCCATGAGGAACTTTGACATCTGAAGAACCTTTCGGTTTCAAAATAGTTTCTTTGTGGCAAAAAGGTTCTTCAGATTTAAAAAAGGGAGAAAGAGATGGTTCTTTAAATAACCTTTGAATGAATCGCTCTTTGTGGAACCAAAAATGGTTCTTCTATCGCATCTCTGTGAAGAACCTTTAAGCATGGGTGTAGTCATGGATGGATCCATTATACCTCATACGCTGGTCCACCAGCATAACCACCTAACTTCTCAAGCTGCGACCAGCATGCAAAACAAAACATATTCTGGGGACCAACAGCACAAATCTTTTCAGCTGGGAAACATCATCATCAAACACATAATCATATGCACAGAGATCTTACATGATTAATGATGAAAGCGGAGCGTAAGTGGGGATGACTTCCCTTTCTCGAAACATTCCGGTAAAGGTATGAACAAAACTCTGCCTTGATTTGATTTGAGAGGCAATCATTTTTAGAGAGGAGCAATCGGCTGACGCAAATATGAGTGCGAGAGTATTAAAACCGTGTCGTGATGAGTTTTACCGGCAACTTAAAACAGGTCAAATCAATGCTAACAGTGTATAGGCAATATTTTAGTGCACTAACGGATGACAGAGATGTAGAGCTCTCCTTATGTCTGTGATTTATTATCCAGTCAGATTTATTCAATCAATTAAAGGCCCATTAGACAGCTCAGTGAGAGGAAAGAATGAGTACCGACAGGTGTACGTGTGCGTGTGCCAGCGCGAGAACGTCTCAGCGTGTAAATGCTAATGTACGACGATATATCAGGCATCTCTAAAAGGCCTGTTAGTGGTATTGCCATTGATTTTCAGTGAGGTCGATGTGGTTAGCAAAGATCAAGGAGACTCGTATTAAAGTTCGCAACGTTTTTATTTCCTCACCTCATTGTCGCTGTCTCACTGCAGGTCCCCCGTATGCTGAGCACTTAAGCATCTTCTGGTAATGATGCCCCTTTAAAACCTATCATACAAAAGCAGATGTCAAACACAAATTAAACACAAATACGTTACATTAAAGGAACAGTTCACCCAAAAATGATGTCATAATTTACACACCCTCTTGTCATTTAAAACAGCGTTAGCCATTTACTTCTATTGAACAGTATGCAATGAAACGGGTACCACCGATTTCTGGTTGAACTATCCCTTTAATACAGTTACTCTGCTAAATGTTATGTGCTGAAATTTGGATGACTTTGGTGATATGGTTTTACAGACAGACAGACAGACAGACAATACCAGTAATACAGACATCATAATTCCTTCTGAATCAGCACATGAAAGTCAGAACTAATAATCGTAACTTAAACATCATTAAGAAATGTAATCCCCTCCGTACACAGCACTTTAGTAAGAGGAAAAACAGTGATAATTAATGCAAATAGATAGATGAAAAAGATTAAGTCAAAATAAAGAAATCTCCAAATCACGACAAGCAGCTTTTATGTGCACACAGCCCTCTCGCTCAGCACACACCAGAGAGAGAGAGAGAGAGAGAGAGATTGGGAGATGTGAGGATAATTAGCTGTCTGTTTGTGAGTGGTGATCTTCGCCTCCACTGATGTTTCAGTCACAGCCACATAAACAATGGCATATGAATAAAACATGGCCGACAATCACTCTCAGAGCAGTGAAAACACTGCAGTGGCTTCAGTAAATATTTCATCTTCATGTCTCTGCGTGCCTTTGAGGTCTGCTCTCTCCTCATTACTGCGTTTTGTTAAACATTAATGGGGCCAACTCTTTGGAAGCTCCTTTAACCTGCCCCCTCCCCTCTTTCCGTCTCTGCTCCGTTTTCTCTTCCCACACTTTTCCTGACTGATAGCGCCACGGCTCTACCTACTCCATCATTCCTCGGATCTGCCTTACTTATTAGATTTCGGACTCACCGTTTTTTCTGCCTTTCTGAACTGAAGCACATTTGTCATCTGCTCCCGGGTTCCTCCAGAGGGTCAGAGACGAGTAGCTTTGCCTCAGAGCCATTATCCGAGGAAGACGGCTAAAGTTAGTGGAATACTATTCCGTTTTTATTGGATTTCTCCAAAGCTCGTGCTTCCAGCCCTACAGGGACGCGTCAGCAAAACGCACAAAGATTCATCATACGCGTAATCAATATATTCACAGCTCTTTTCAGATTTAGCTCTGGCATTGTATTAGGCAATGCATTAACCGTCTGGTCAATGAATATTCCATAAAGAATTGTTTTTTACCTTGCTGTGGTCCGCTTTCTGTGACAATGACCTCCCGGGCGAGTATGTGGTGTATTTCAGATTGCTACACTCATGCTGTGACTAAAGTTAGGATTTTCCTCAAATATCTCCAAAGCTTATTTGTTCCACCCTGCTTCAGCAGATCTGGGTGGCATTTTTCCACTTCTTTGAATTTTTCTTGCATATTTATCCTTTGAGAAATTTGCATTACAAACAGACGCATTCCCCATTGTGAGAGCGAAAAAGATCGAAGTGCCTTCTAGGTGAATTTCCAGGATTGCAGGATGCAAGAAACGTGCAGCTTAAGGTACAGCCAGCCATGTGACCCAACACAAAACCATGCATTTGGACCTAAGGATTTATTTATTTTTAAGTAAAAGAGAAAAAATGAAAGTAAGAGCAATATGAAAAGCAACAAAGTATAATGGAAAAAGAAAATGAACACACAACTAAAGGAACAAGGAAGTTCAGTACCTGTACTAAACCCTGTCACTGACAGACCTGGCCACCTGTCTTGTTATGTTATGAACTGGCTCTTTTCATTTCGTGTGTGAAGCTCTGATTTCATGCACCAATTAATGAGAGGGTCTAGGGCTTTAGGCTCTCTGTCACTCTTTATTTTCTCTATTTTGCTTTTTAATAGGCAAATAGGAAGATGCACCTTCAGCCACTCCAGAACTGCGAGAGGTGGCTTCGCGTTTTCCCTGCAACTGTCACTTTATATTCCAATTAAAATACATACTCTTGTGCACACCTACCCTCGCCTGCATGCATGGGCAATTAACCTCTAATGTGAGGCCTCCTTCTTCTTGCATACTTCAATGATTTTGTTGAAGATATAATTGCGCTGTTTGAGGAACAGACGTTTGTGGGTGATGCTAACCACAAAGTGCTGTCAGTGGAATATTTCTTTTCTGTTATATTTGCTTGGAGCTAGACAGTTTTCGTTCTACAATAACCTTGCATGACTGTCTTTAGCTAACAAAATTCTGACAATACAAGAACGAATCCCAATAAACTTTATTGATTAAAAATGAATTGTAAAGCTTAGAGATCTGGTCTGTGTTTGGTTATAATATAACTATTTAATTCATTATAACAATTTATTTAATGACTATTTTATTGTATATTCATTGTATTAAATTACATCAAAACTACCCAACAGTTATTGATTCGAGGTTTACCGGAAGTTAAGTTGGGCCATATAATGTTTGTTTATGTTGTTGTCACTGAAACGTTATTTTGCTGCATACAGTCACAAAAATAATGTTTTAATACATTTACGGTAGGAAATTTACAAAATATCTTCATCGAACATGATTTTAACTTAATATCCTAATGTTTTTTGGCATAATTGTTTTTACCCATATAATGCATTTTTGGCTATTACTAATGTTCTCGTGCTACTTTAGACTGGCTTTGTGATCCAGTGTCACAAATGTAGATTTCTGGTTTGGTGTGGATAAAAAGGCTACTTAAGTCTTACTGTAGACATTTATTGACGCATTTTTTCAATTGGCTCAGTTTAAGTTTTGTAAATTTTACTGTTGAAAAGACTGTAATACATTTATGAAAATTTAATGTACTGAAATATTCAGATGTTACAAAGAAAATTTAGATTTTTTTTACAGTCAATCTTTTTCTATTAGGTCTAGTGCCCAAATCTGTGTTCCAACGGTAAAAAAGTGTCTACAGGGAAACTAAGGTATCTAGGGTTGTGAGATGAGAAGTGTGTCATGGAGGAATGACAAGAAGGGAAAACGTATTAACAGATCCAGAAGGATGATTTAAAGGTCAGAAAAAATGTGAGTGAGGCAGCCGTGTTGTTGCATCCCATGAGGGTAAGAAGTGTTTGGGAGAAAAAAAGGAACAAACAAGAAAGTCCATGCATTAAAGGGATAGCTCACTCCGAAAATCCAGTTCTATCATTATTTATTTACCCTCATGTCATTCAAAAACTATATGCATGACTGTACGTTAACTTTTTTTTAACATAGCACCGGTGCTACATTGGTTTAAAGGTTTGTAGCACAGGCCAAACAGTTGTATCACAAGTATACATCTTCTTTAAAAAATACAGTACATGTCATCACATAAATGGACAGGTAACTGAAAAAGGACATTACAGTTATACGAATGGATAAATTAGGGCCAGATGATATTTAGTTTTTCAAAAAATCATTTTTTTCCTTTTAAATGTTTTTCTTTTGCCATTATATGCATTAATAGTTTTTCATTTTGCCATTTCTACGTCAACTGCATGATTCGAGGGTGGACTTTTGTGCGTTATTTTACTGTTACGTCTGTTCGGGACTTTTACTATTTGGCTGTCAGAAATGTGCACATGAACAAAACTGAGAGATAACCGGTAAAGAAGTTTAAATGTAACCCGAAATCTAAGTTATGGGCAAAAAAACTACCTCTGCCGAGCGTGTTTTGCTTATGCCATTTATGAGCTTGAAACACTCGTAAAAAACTCAAAACAACTCTGTGGATGAAGTTCATGTGTTCATGTCCTAATATAGTAACATACAGACAAATCCACGAGTGTCACGTTTGTAATATGTTAAAGTGTGCAACTAATACACTCATATACACGCAGAACAAACAAAGGCCATATTTAAATAGCAGAATTCTGCTTTCATGATTCCTTCCATGTTTTCCCACACCGCGCAGATCATAGGGCACTAGATTAATGGACTCAATCCAGCCAGAAATTAAGTTTTAATTGCAAAAACGCAAATAAATATTGGTGTGCCATTAGTTAACCTCACACACGAACAAGCACAACAAATGCACATCACACAAACAGCGACTCTGTCAAATGCCCCTGCCAAACTGTATCGCACGCGTGCTACACCATTAAATGTATTCTTAGCACAGACCATTTTTTTCCGACACATATGTCGCACTGTATAGCCCTGATATGACTCACAAGACACAACGGAATATATTTTGGGAAATGTCTCAGTGGTTTTGTGTCCATACAATGACTATTGGGGCCACTGTTGTTTGGTTACCAAAATTCTTCAAAATATTTTCTTGTTCTGCAGAAGAATGATTGGAATTACATGAAGCTGAGTGAACCCTGCTGTAAAAAACAATAGAACTCTGCCCAAAACACAAAGGTAAATGTAACGGATTTAATGGTAAAAGAAGGATATGGTATTGGTTCAATTATAATGATGTCTACTGGTATGTGATGGATTCTATTGGTGGGATTTTTTATGACAGAATGGAACCAATTGAACCATTAAATTCTCTTGGATTTTTGTATGGTTTTAATGAACAAAAACGAGTTCTTAGTGGTTTTTTAATGGAAACCATTAGAATTTCTGTGATTGTTTCAATTGTTTTTTTCCAGCAGAGAAAATTTACATTCACATTTACATTTATTCATTTGGCAGACGCTTTTATCCAAAGCGACTTACAAGTAGTTTTTTTTACAGTGGCACATTACTGCAGAGCAATCAGGGGTAAGGTGTCTTGCTCAAGGGCCCTTCAGTCATGACCTGCTGGCACTGAGATTAGAACCAGCAACCTTCTGATCACAATCCCATGCTCTAACCACTAGGTCACAACTGACCCCCACAACTGAAAATGATGAAAAACTTATTTTTGGGTGAACTATCCCATACTGTGTTTGTGTGCGCGTGCGTGCCTGCGTGCACGTCTGCCATGGCTGTGGTCTTTAATGATTATAAACTTGCTGTTACCCTCTGATCTGGCAAAAGTCGAATATTCAAAAAAATTATAATATTGAACAGTGATGAGAAGCATTTTCACTCTCTCTGATCACAGGAATCCAGCAGCACATCAAGAAAAAAGAGACGAGTGAACAATTCACCCATCGCTGCTCAGAAGTATTGCCAAATCCTCATAACCTTCAGGGTTTTAAGAGAGGAGGGGAGTGCTTTAAAGCCGCAGTTGTGGTGTACAGCAAAGCCAGACGCCAATCCAAGCAGCCCCCCTGCCACCCTCCATCAACTAAGCCAGGCCAGCTCTCTGCCAGATGTGAACACTTCTTCTCTCCCAGACAAAGACAGCCTTTCAGCCCGGCCCCTCTGAGAACCAGCCCTACTTCTACTTGTGTGAAAGTCACTGCAAACTGTGGATATGAACTTAAACACTTGAAACTGAGAAAAAGGCAGAGAGTAGGAAGAGAAGAAGGATTTTAAGTTTATCCAACCAGTCCCGGAATCCAAACACAATGGGGAAAAACAGAATGAGCACTGTAGGTAAAGATCTGTAGGTAAAGACCATGCGAGGAAGCTGATTAATGTATGTAGCTGGAACAAAATTCTCCAGAATTTTCTAGAGTACATTTCTCTGGGGATATGTGATTCTGTAAGCTGGGTGGATGGTGGGACTGTTATTACTGTGTGGATGGGAGTTTATAATTTATTATTCATTCTGTCATACTGTGCAGGACCGCTGGTTGATCAACCCAGAGAATGTAAAAAAGAACCAAAGCTGTGTTTGTGAGTAGTCACAGAAGAACGAAGAAAATGTAAATATGCGGTCTGAGAATGTTTCAAATACCCGAAAGGAAAAGGGGGTTTTTGGCTTAACGTAACCACATAAAAATGCTACAGTAATAATCTAAAACAGCTGAACTTTCAGTTTAGACTAGGAACCAAAATATATCACTATTCATTTAAAAAATGAACAATATAAGAGAAAGACACAACTACATTCTATTAAGGTATTTTCAGTAAGCAAAACTTGCCGCCATTTTTCTACAGAGACACCCTTCTCTAAAGCCCATGTCTCCTATATTCTGTCATCAAGATACAATATGGCAGGTCACACTTAAAAAAGCAAAAGGTAGCAATAAGAAGTACAATTAGAAATGATAAAAAGATTAAGTATAAGTAATTGTGCTAAAAAACATGAAGTAGACAAACATACAGTTTAAAGAGCGAGAAAATGCATGTGATGACAGAGTATGGATGCGTGTAGCAACAGAGAAATTTATATTTGGGTCACAGCTGTTGTCCACCCCTTTATATTCTCCCCCTTCGTACTCTCGTTTCAAGTGTTTATTTTCCAGACTGAAAAAATGACCCATTCTGCGTGCCATAGGACCTCCACCACACTTACCATCCCTGCAGCACGCTTTAACCTCCCGCACAGTAACCTCTTCACCTCACAGAGCAAAAAATAACTAACGTCTTCACCTTCTCACTTTCTTTTCTCCAACAGGTATGTTCGCTTATAGAATAAGGTTCAAGGAAGTTCCAAAGGGAAGGAGAAGATGGAACAAACATGAAAAGAAGCAAAACAGAGAGGGGAAGATCTCTGGGCCGCAGGAGGGAGGTCAGCAAAGGAAAGACCATTTTAGGGTTTGTGCTCTCTCAGGAATAAGCTCCAGATGACCGCAGTGATGTACCACTTCTCTCCCCCACCTTTGGGGCTGTCTTCTTAGGCTGAGCACACTACCATATGGCCGCTCACCACCCACCCTGACCACAAAACCCCACTCATATCTACAAAACCTTGCTTTCTCTCTCCCAAACACACTTTTTGTCCACTTTAACACACATTTCTGATGCGGCCTAGTTTTTGCACTACATAGCAGTTGTTTACTCTTTTCTTTATGACCAACACATGTTATGCATAGTATTAATAGTGTAGGTAAAAGGGAACATTCTTCCAAAAAATATACTATCCTTCTCAAACTTCGTATGTCCAAATTCACTGTTTTTCAGGTAACGCTGTACTTTTTCAATAATTATACTGTGTTCTCGAAGTTGACAAGCACTTTTTAATACTTCTTATTGGTTATTTGCAAAACCAAGTGACAAAACATTATGGGTAACTAATAATGATGATTAATGGCTACAAAAAAGTGGAGATACAAGGTTTCAGAAGGACAGCAGCGATATATAAATTATTTGAAGATTATTTTGGACTTTTATTTTGGAGGATTATCACCTTGTGCACTATGGTCAACACACAGCTTTGTGTGAGGAACAGAACAAAATATTTTAATCCTAGTCAAAATCTATTCGGTCTAAAAAAATCTATCGATAAAAAAATTGACATCTATTATTTCAGTGAACTGGTAACTGTTGCAACTGGAGTTAAACTCTAGAACTGTAAATTATCACAAAACTATAAAATGTCTAGAAGTAGCTGTTATGAACCATATAGTTAAAATTTTAAGTATATATATTGTTGGGACCATGACAGCACCAATCCTCACACACTTTCCAGGATGCTTCTCATATAATGGAAAGTAAAACATGGGACGACATGAGGGTGAATAAATGATGAGAGCATTTTCGATAAACACTTGACATTTGAACAAACCCGTGTTTAATACGGCATCTCTTCTCATAGAGCTTCATGTAAAAACATTTTTAAAGGCCCCCCGTTCCCCCTACACACACATTCCTCTTCTCTCCTGGGTCGGTATGGAGTTAATTTATCCCTTATTTTAATAGCAAGAGGAGAACGTAGGGGAAAAAGGGAAAGAGAGAGAAAAGAGGGATAGAGAGAGATCAGGTTTCTTACGGATCTGAGCGCAGCAGCTGGTGAGCCTGGGTCCTGTGCAGTGAACAAAAGCGCTCGCCTCCCCTATGTCCTTCGTTTTCTATCCCTCACCTCTCCTTTAGTTCTGCTTTTATCATGCCCTCCACTTCTCTTTCTCTCGCGCCTTTTTACTCATCTATTTTTTCACGAGGTTCCACCTCTACCTATATTTCTCTCTTTCTCCAATTTCAAGTCCTCCATAATCTTTTCTCTCTCTTTAAAGGTCTGCTGTCATGCTTCTCAAAGGAAAACTGAAAAAATATCCCACCCTAAAGGCCACAGTCTCACGCACACATACACACACACACACACACACACACACACACTGGTTTACATGTTTTCCGGGGACATTCCATAGACCACTGATTGTATATTCTATCCTCAACCCTACCCCAGCACCTAAACCTAGTAATCACACAAACATTTTTCTGCATTTTACATATCATATCATATATATATTGTTAGGAGAGTAAAAACAAAGATATTTGGAGGATTTAAGCCTGTAAATTATTTCGTTCAATTAACTGCTGAGCGCACTTGCCTTATTAGAAACAGAAAGTGTTAGCAGCGCAGTTCTGAAAGCTGTGGGCAAAATGCATATCAAATCCAGAAATCCAGCACTAAATGCTCTAGTAAAACAATAATTGAAACAATTTTTAAAACCACACAATGACTACAGCTTAAGGGAGGGGCTTTTGTGAGATCTCTAATGCATTCTAGATCTTCCTAAATCTTTCATTTAACATGCTTATCCTCCTCCACCACCTCTGTTTTCTCTTGCCCTGTTTCTTTCTCTCCTTCCCACACACACACATGCACAGAAAAAAGATTTGAGCTTCAATTCAGCTGTTGTTGTGTCTGGCATAAACAAGCCTATATAGCTTTTGATGTGGACATTTGCAGGGGTTTAAATACCTGCATTGTATCATCGTTTACTCACCCTCTTGTCATTTCAAACCCATATTACTTTCTTGAAGATATTTTGAAGACTTTTGTCAACCAAATCAAATTGAACTGAAGCAATGGCGGTAAAAAAATTGACCGATACTCCATTGTTTGGTTACCAGTATTCTTCAAGTATCTTCTTTTGTGATCTGCTGCAGAAGAAATGAAATAATAAATTACAAGGGTGAGTAATTGATGACAGGAATTTCTGTTTTATCTCTATGTCTATTTTGACAGATATTCGTAGACAGACTGGGAATATAAATCTAGCAGCTCCTAAATTGATACTTAAAACTTCATACTTTAAAGAATCTCCAAAAACCCTGGTCAGATGAATATTTCATAACCACTACCCAGGGTCAAAATCAGACCAAAAACCTCTCTCTCTGTCTCTCTGTCTCTCTCTCTCTCTCTCTCTCTCTCTCTCTCTCTCTCTCTCTCTCTCGCTCGCCTTTTGCCCGGATGCTCACAGTGGATACAGCAACAGTGAGCTTCTGTTTAATTAGACTGTAACATCTGTGCTGGGGCTTGAAAGCAGGGCAGAGACTAATACAGATAGAACTCCAGAGGCCCGCAGGAGAAGAAAAATAAACCATTAGACCATGGGGGGCATAATCACGTTTGTGACACAAACAACTTGCAACGTTTTTTCAATCTGCTCTTTATATCACAAATGGCACTTTTTTACCTCATTATTTCAGCGTTCGCCTTTTCTAACTGGTTTATTATTTATTTGAGGTTTATACATATAGAATTCATATGTACAAATGGACATGTCCATTATGTAGACCATAATGGATGTAAAATCACAGGCATGCTCAATGAAAATGCACATAAACCGTATTTGTTAGTTTCACATGGTCTACATCTTAAACTGTCTCAGATATTGATTATATCCTGTTTTTGCTCTTCAAAAGTGCTTCTGTTCGAGTACAAGTTTTCTCTCCTATTCTGCTTTGTTGAAGAGCAAAACTCCCTGATGTTTCAGCAGTAAAACTAGCGCTAACAATCTCATTAGGGGCTGTTGCTGTGATATGCACGACTCTTCAAGACTTTTGGATCTGAGCTTCATGGGGGCTTCTAAACATCTGAAACATACACCCAATACCTGCATAACCTCTCTCACTCCTCTGTCTCCTTCATCTTCGCAAATATAACGACATGTTTAGGAAAAATATGTCATTATAATCATCATTATTGCCCGTTCTATCTTCATTGTGTCCTTCTTAAAGATCAAACAACTGACACCACATGGATCAACCCCTATCAGTGATATGTTAGGTGTGAAATCCTCTCTATCCTTTTCTCTCAAGCGCGCACACTCAATTCCCTCCTAGCAGACCCGTTGATGGCGGCGTTTGTAGTTGGTCAGTGCTGATTTAAGCTGATCTGAGGACAGGGTGAATGTGCCCTTGCCCTGAGCAGGTCTTATTGATTTTAAAGGAACCAGACTTCAGAAATAGATGAAGATGAGCGCTCACGCCGGTCTTGTGTAATCAGCATCAAACTTCAACAAGATCATCATTGAGCAAAACTAGCTGTTAATGCAGACACGATATGTGTCTAAATGGATTTACCTGCACCAGCACTTTAAAGCATGTGTTAGTTAGGTCTAGATTATATTCATCTGTTTTGCAGATTTCCCAACAGGTACTGGAGTTCATTTAGACACTGTACAGTAGATACATCCGAAGGTTGAAGGAAGCCGCAAGCCAATCGTATGCCTGGCATCCATTTATGTGTCTTTTGATGTAATGCTACATGTGTTAGCCATGCTGAGGATTCTGCAATACACAATGTGATCTGATGGGTGAATGTGGAGTGTGATCTTTATTTAAATCTATTCCTGGGGAGATCTAGCAGGGAGCCTGGGGATATCTGCTCTCATCTCTCTTTACAACAATAGCTCTCTCCAATGAATAATTAGCAGCTATAATCACAGCAATGCTAGCTGTGCCAGCAGGGGCCTAGATAAGCATTGTGTCATCAGTAGGGACCAGAAAGAGACAATCTGGGATCTTTCCACCAAACTGGAATGTACTGGTGCTCTATTGTGAAGGCCCTGTTTATACCTGGTATTAAGATGAGTTTTGGTCGATTTGATCACAAGTGGAACGAAAGAGACACATACCTGTTTACACCTTGTGTTTTAATCTGTCTCTTTTGACCACTTTCGACCACTTCTGTCCTAATTTCAAAGGGTAGAATTTAATGGAGACTAAATACAAGAGTTTTATCAGATATTTCCATCGGGCAATAAAAAAACATACCGAGAGCACCGGTTTTCATTTGATGAAAATGAAAGACCAAGCGTTAAAAAGCTGGAATGATAAGAAAACATTGTGCTTGAAGCATTTTGTATCTTAAAACCAAACTTTTAAGTCTTCAGCCGGCAAAGTTTCAATCCTGTCCGGCTAACACGCTTCTAATAATGTTTGTGCATTATTTCTGTAGAAGGAGAGTAGGCGGTCTCCTATGGCTGCTTGTATGCATCTACATTAGACCACGAACACAAGTGTAAGTGGTCGAAAGTATAAGTCACACCACGTTAACACTTGTATTTAGAGCCGTGCATGGATAGCAGATAGTTTGAAAAATTCCATAACTACTATTAATTGTAAAAATCTCACAACTCACTGTCACATTGGCCAAAAAACATGCAAAAGTGTGTTTGTTAGACGGACAGAAAAAAATTGGCGAGCATCAATGTATTGAAAAATATACAAATTTTAGTATGCCAAGAAATGCAAACACAGAGCCACATACTCAATTGCCCAGTGAGGCAGGGCATCCTCAAGAGATGCTTTAGCAGTGGCATTTGGTGTCAGGGCAGAATTAGCTGGAGATCGAGTGTGTCTGTTTGGAAGTCCAGAGGCAGCGGACCAGTCCGTGATAATCCCGCTCTATTATCCATAGGCTACAACACAAGTGTTTTGATGTGCACATATCTTTATCCACACTGACATTCTCTACACAGCCACAGTGTCCAGAGACCAGTGGCTGGCTGTGAAATAACCAAGAGTTGGAAATGGTAGTCTAATTATAAACTTGGACTTGGCATAGCAAAGGGATGGAACATTGCAATCACCGGCTGAGAACTTTCATGAACATTTTTAAATGATCTACAGGAGGTCTTAACTTTGTTTAAAGTTTATTCTCAGCATCACATTTACAACAGTTATTTTTGCTTTCTATGAGGACTACTAAAGCACAGATTAAATTGGAACTGAAAATGTAAGGTTTTATTTGCTTATTTAAGTTTAAAAAATATTACTAGAACTACTGTGCTACTACTTGAATAATATCTGTAATGGCTAATATACAGCATAATTGACAAGACAACTAAATTCCTTCATACAGCTGTGTAAATTTAATGTTTTCTTGTATAACTCTGCAGGCTCTTTCTCCTTACAAAACAACCCAAATTATTATCAAAATCAAAATTAGCACAAAACTAAATTTTTTATTCTAGAGCGGTAAAAACATATTATTCAAATGTAAGCTTCAGTGCAAGTTCTCCAAATATTATTTGGAGTAAATAAGATCGCCACTTACCCTTTGTTTGCGTTCGCATTTGAAGCAGCCGATATTTACCCCCATCCTATCCACCACCACCAGGATGGAACACCAGGATGGACCATGTCCATTAACCCCTGTTGCTGCACCCATGCCTTCATCTTCAGGCAGGAAGTGCAGGAATTCTTGGCCCTCTGGATGCAAGCTAAGGACGGGGCCTACGCCAAATAACTATATATTGTACCATATTCACACCTAGTCGCTGATCAGTTGTTTAATAAATGTTCATTGTCAAGTATTCTTGCCTCCAGAGTCTTTCTGGTAGAAATATCTTTCGTTTGTGATTCTCCTATCACATGTTCATTTGAAAGTCATCTAGAGGATAATTAGAGTGGACACTGTTAACACGGACAGATCTGTGCTGTTAAAATTAAAAGGTAAAAATCTCGTAATTGCACATCGCAAGGAGTGGCAGAGGCATACAGCAATTTTCTGTAATCTCCCCAATCGCATAATCAACCCAATTGCCACAATCAAAAATGAATCCAACCGTTATAATTATGATGTCTTTCGGAGGGATATTGTTCATGATTTCAGGGCTAATAGCACACCTCACCTCTGAAATTATTAGGGAAAAAGAAGGCGGACAAAAGAGAAAAGAGGGATTGGCTGAAAGTAGAGACAGCTTGAAAAGTGTGTTTAAGGATGGGTGGATAACGGAATGGAACGGAAATCAGGGCGGTTTCACAGTTGACCTGCCACCTCTGCTCTATGTAAAATCTCTCAGCCTTCATCGCTTAATTCTGTGAAGGCAACTTTTTGCTACTAATTCCATAAATCAGCAGAGAGAATGATAAAACAGAATGAGAGAACTGGAAAAAATCAACTTGATGATGTTTGCCGGTAATTTGTGCCTTTACTAATGCAGCCTGAATTTTTTATGACATATTATGCAGTCGCCAGGGAAACAAGCCAGCGGATCATTTCTTTCCTCTTATGTTGGGATGAGTATTTTAATTTGATTGAAAAAGAAAAAAGAAACATAATTTAGTTGTTTTTCACTGCACTGGCTTGAGAAATTACTATAAATAAATAAATAAATGGGGAAAAGGTCCCCAGTTGAATTTTAATCACGGTTGCATTTTAATCATTTTTGTAACAAAATTGAGATCACAATAACTAAGTTCCAGGGAGAGAGTATCAAGTTATTTCTAATTTTGGACATGTGTATATACACACACACACACACACATAAAACTATATTGTAAGGTTTTTCTTTACGAAAGTTTAAATAAGGCAGGCTTGACACAGCTTAGAGACACTACGGCCCCCCCATTCACATCCTCTGTAAGAAGTAAAAGAAATCAATAACTTCTTTTCTCTACTTTTCTCCCTCAGGAAACAAGGTCTCGAGTGAGCGATTAAGGAGGTTTAAGGTTCCACAATAAGCAGAGGGGGGATTCAAGGGGAACAGACAGATGCACAGCTGGCCCACTAAAGACAGACATCTGTCCCTCTGCGACAAAGGGAAAGAGGAAACAGAGGAAAGCAACAAATCACAGAATTCTCCTGATCAATACTGGATTGACTAAGAAATTGTTTCCCCATAATTTTACAGTGTACAAGGGATACAGACCAGATCTCCCTTGGGAGAAAGTTCATTATCTTTAAACACACATCAAGGCCTGTCATGTTTTACCCAAGATGTTGTTAACTGTGCTCTAAGCAAAGGCATAACATTCAATGTTCTGCTTTATTTTGCCATGTTGTGTTGTCTAATTTCTACTCTTATATTTTGTGCTAACTTGTTTACCATGTCTAAAGTGCGTAAATGAATAGATTGACTCGTGCCCTGATGAAAGTGTTTGTCAGTGGGCCGAAGCGATTATAGCCATTACCTACACTACAAGCATTCTCTTGTCACTAGTGTAACAACTAGTTTTAGGCCATAAATTTGTTTTACTAAAAACACAATATATATTTATCTGCATAACAGTGGAAAAAAGTTCTAAATAATAGACCTGATGAATATATGATTTTAAACACATTTTACCAAAAAAATCATAGGGGGAACTAAGAGTAAAGCATTAAAATCAACAGTAAAGTAAAATAAATGAAGATGTCATGTATCAATAAAGAACTCAAATTCAGGTGAAAAAGGGGATAAAGCAGATTCTGCAGATTACTTTCTCAATCCTCCAGCTTTGACATTTTAAGTTATCTCGTTTCAGAGCGCATCACCCAATGTGTTTCCTGAATTTTCCCATCAACAAACTGATTAGGATGGAGATGATACCAGATTATCTAGTATAATGAGCTTTTACTGATGCCGAGGTCAGTGGTGATACAGACAGGATTCTGGTAGAGATGCAGGCTGATAAATCTCATATCCACTCATTATCTGTCATTCTGAAATCCACTATAGTAGACAACTGGCACGCAATTGACAAGCAGACGTTAATAATTGCCTAAAAAACAGAAGAATAATTGGTCGATTTCAAAACATTTAAGCTGTTTTCTTTTTACTGTACTGTAGCTTGCAAAACACACCAAGATACCAGATGAAGACTCAGTCAGGAGCCCCTTAAAAAGCCCCTCAAACTGCATTCAAAAAGTAAAACGCGTGCACACCCGCGCGCTCATTTTCTCTCTCGCTGTTTACAAGCCTTAATAGCACTGAGCGTGTGAACAACACCACAGCGAGGTCTTTACAGCATAATAAACTTGCTCTGGCAGAAAAGCTGCTTTTTGGGCAGGGTATCATTACAAACAAACCCCAAAGTATCCATGGTCCTTGTAAGAGCACGAGCAGAACAGACATCACTGAGGTAATAAGTGCACTAAGTAAACACTCTAAATGAGTCTGTCTAGCTTCAGAAGTAACTCTTGTGAACGAGTCTCGGAACATAAAGGATTTACAGCGTGTCTTTACCGGACTGTTAATCGCAGGTGTTTGTCCTAGCCGGCTACTACTGCAACACAATGACAGACGCTTTAGAAGCACTTCTTCATAAAGCTTCGAAACTTTGACGAGTCATTTGTTTCGAATCAGTGCTTTGGAGTGTGTATCTGACTCACTAAGTCCCGTGATTTCGGAAAAACAAGGCTTCATCTTTAAATAATAATTATTTTTATATATAAAATTGTTGTTGTGGCTTACATTAAATATGTATAACATTTTAATCAAAACAATATGCAATATTTTCCTAAAATACGTTACCAGGGCTCTCAAGTTTTATCAAAAGTTTGGATTGAGATCACATCTGTTAGGAAAGGAGCCCCACCCATATACCTCAAGGTTTTATAGCAGTTCAATTTTGCTATTGTTATAATTGACTAGTACAAATAAAAGTTGTAACCTACCAATTGGTAAATCTGATCAAAGATAAATGGCTCCCACAGTATTTATTTTCCATACTATGGCCGTAAATGGGGGATGAGATCTGTTTGGTTTCTGACATTTTTCCAAATATCTTCCTTTGTGTTTAGCAGAACAAATACATTTAAACAAGTTTGGAACAATCTGAGAGTAAATGATGACAGAATTTTCATTATTTGCTGAACTGTCCTTTTAAGTCTGATGTGGATGTCTTTGAGTCAGAGGAGCATGATCACATGTCATAAATATAAAAACAGGCACTGCAAGATTAAAAAACATTAACAAATTGTTGCTTTGGGTAATGTAATTATGATTATACATTAAAAATCGTTGTTGAATGTCATATTCTTTACATACATGCATAAATATTGTTTTGTTTAATGCATACACTTAAAAAATAATAATAACGGCATGTATCCAATATCTTTGAAAAAATGTGGCCTGTATCACGAAGTGAGGTGAAAAAACATTGAGTTGCAGAGTAGTTTTGAGTTGACAAAACCAGACAAACCCAACATGGTTTAGATCAGGTTCAGCTGTAGCACAACGTTTGGTATAAACGTTCTCTGTCAACTCCGTTTGATCCAGAGTTTGTGAGGCGGCTGCACCTGAAATTGTGACACATGTGGCAAACAGCCAATCACACGGAACATGGAAAGCATCATCAGTTTCATTGACTTCTCGCCAGTATCAGCGCAATTCACTTTTCTGTCATGAATTGATTTGAAACACATTAACAAGGCAGAGATAAACACTGCAGTGAAAGTATGAGAAGGCATATACTGACTATATCAATTGAACTTCAATGATTTATGTAGGTTTACAATAAAATGTAAATACAATATGTGCTTCATTACTTTAACATCTTATCACTGTACATTTGTTTTTATTTGGAGCAAGAGATGCATAGGGAGTGGCTTCAGATATACATCATTTTGGAACAAATATGGAAAATATGTGTTTTCTGTTGCAAAAGTAATCATCAAGTTTCAGTGCTGGCAAACCACAGTAGGTCTCATTAGTTGTTCTTAGCATAAGCACTTCTTTCTATCTCTTTCTCTTTTTCTGTCTCTCTCACGTTACACCCCTCTATGACAACACCATTAAAGCAGCTCTGGTGATAGCAGGAGACACCTCAAACGCCTGCCTTCCACCCCCTCCCTGCCAACTTACCCCAGGCTGTCATTCAGGGGTAAGACAAAAGGAAGGAAAGCTTTAGAGAACGAAGGCAAGAGCTCCGTTTCTGTCGTTTTCCCCTCAGGCGGTGAGGGAGTGATTCAGTGTGAGGTGATGACACAGGCTCCCTGTGAAACCTGCCACTGTCAGCATTAAGGGCTTCTCTGCAATATTCAGAGCAGCAAGCAACAGAGAAAGCATCGCAACTGCACGCACAGCGCAACTCCATCTAATACACAACTCAAAACACATCGGGTCTGTGCAATACAGCACAGCATGTTGTAGTTGTGGGGAAGAGTCATTTGTGGAATTGGAGACCTATTAGGTGCCATATTTAATTGAGGGAAAACAAGTGCTACACAAAGGAAAAGTCTGGGTGTCTGTCCAGTTTAGCTTGTGAAATGTAGTCTTTGTGTCTTTCCATATATTCCTTTGGACAAAAACACTGAGCTGTGGAAATAAGTGATCCAGGATTTTACCTTATTTTGTCTTATTACCATTTGCATTGTATGAAATATGGCACCTTCTATAGATTAATGCAGTGCATATATAGCAGGTTAACAACACTAGCAATGCAGCAATGCACAAATGTGCTGAACCGCTAAATTACATATGTGTCAAAAACTTGCTCTGTGTGATACTGTTAGTTCCTGTACATGATAGGGCCAAAATTGGGATTTAAAATCAAATTTACACCTGTAAATATGCAAAAGGAAATTTCATGTTACTAATTTGATCATACCCTCCTCAAATAATACACACTATACTGTTTAAGGATTTCCGCTGGCAATCCCAGACTTCAGGGCCCCACTGTATATGCAATCTTTGACAAATGGTTAGGGACACCAGATATAGATTTTGTCTACAACTCAGTGTGCGTGTGTGTTTGTTCGGCCATTGTAGGGACTCCTGAGACATGACAGATGGCTATACTAACTCCCATCATGAAACAGGGTACGAGATGCATTCCTCTTGTGTCCACTATTCTGACCTGCTTGCATGCACACACACACACACACACACACACAGATTCTTTGGACAACTCCTGTGGCATCAGATGAATTATTAGGGGCTATAAAAAGAAATACTCAAACCTTCAGCAACTCCTCAGCAAGAGAGAGAGGTATATATGAACATGTCTTCAAGTTCTGCAAATTACACTATCACACCCTTTTCAGTATTTGACACTGACGTTTTTTAATCAGTTTCAAAGCAGGAGTGCGGAAACTGCGCTAAACTGGATGTGGAAGTGTTTTCTGTAGTGTGAACATGTCATCGCTTTAAATATTCACCTGGCTTTTAATAATTCCAATTTAATGTAAAAAACAGAGTGGAAATGTTACTCTTTTGCACTGATTTCATGCCCCATGTATAAGTCATGTGGTCCTGATGGGTTAATGCACTGGCCAAGTGAACATTTTGATGTATTATTTAACCATCATGGGTGCGTTAGTATCTTGTACATGGTTTAAGTAAGATTTGACTTCGGTTGAAAATATCCCCATTAAAGTGGAATGATGCCAGGGTATATTCAACAAATCCAAGAACTCCATGGAGAACTAGAGTTAAATCACTAGAGGCAGCCTTACACTTGGCCTGCCAGTTAACTAATAACGCCCCGGGCACAAATGGGGTCCCTAGGCCATTTCTCAAGTTCCTCATATCCTCTCACACTCACAGAGACAATATCGACATCACATGAAGTTTCGTCAATGCTGTGTAATTCATCTACTGCCCATTGCTTACAGATGCATTCCATAATTCTAATTGTAGCCTCTCAAATGATTTAGCAGTGTGTGAGTGTGTACATTGTACATTAGTGAAACCTAATAGACGCTTTGAGCTGTCTCCTCCTGTCTCTTGTGTATATTAGTCTCTTACTGAGGATCTGGTTGTGATGAGACCAGCAATTGACTCACATTTAGCCTAATCTGAGACCCTTCAGGAGGTTTCAGCCTTTCCCCTGACATGCAAATATTTCTGAGACTCGCATGCTGTGGGTCTAGAAGAGAGTTGGATAAGTACATTGTGTGGCCCTCTTCATCTAGGAATTGCTACACAACAATGGTGCTCAACGATAATTGAGAATTGACAGAAAAGCTGTTTTTTTGGTAAAAAAAAGTTTTAGCTCAATTTACATAAACATTCAAGATTCAAGATTTTTCATTTGTTACCTTTATTTGTCATAAGGTATACAACTTGTAATGAAATTTAATATGGCCAAAATGGGTTGTGCAAAATATAAAATCATTTAATGTGAATATAAAGAAAGTATAAAATAATGTAATTTAGAGTATTTAAGAATTTTGGCAACTAAAATTTAAGAAAATAATAATAAAATACAAATGTTAGGAGGGGAGAAAATTAAGGAATGTCAGTATCATGCCCCTGAATTACATAAATTGTTTTGTAATTATTTTATTTTTGTAGTAAATTGTTTACATATTCTTAGTGGTTTATCTCACCATTTACTGTCCTCAGCATGGAACGGCTATATGACTTTCCAACACAAAAAAAGATGTTTGAGAAATGTCTCAGTGGTTTTGTGTTCATAAAATGTTGATGTTCTTTTAAATATATTCTTTTGTGTTCTGCAGAAAAAGTAATACACGTTTGGAATGACATGAGGTTGAGTTAATATGAATGAATTACATTTTTTCAGTGAACTATGCCTTCATGTTGATATGAGATCAATATTATTGGGCACAGTTTTACCTCTTTTTATCAAACTTTGAAGTTCCAAACCGAAGTTTTCCAGATTTTAAAGCACTCTCCACAAAGTGTTCTGAGATTAAAGGTTAAGTAAAACCAAAAACTATTTCACAGTGAACATATCGAGGCTGAATTATTCTCATTATGTAGATTTGAGGCTGTAAATGAGTATACTCATTATGCTATCTGAGAATCAGACTAATTATCCTTCAGCTGTCTCTTTCTCCCTATCTGTACCTCTTAGATTCATCAGATACTGTCACAGTTAAATGCATCTATGTAGGGAACCAGTTCAGGCTCATCAGCAGCACACCCTATCAAGAAGCGCAACATTAGATTTCTAACTAATACTTACACACACAATCGGAGGGGTGCCTGCTTTACAACTGGCTTTCACAACAAGCAATACACTCGCACACTCTGGCGTGACAGCCAAGCAGACGGTGCGCTCAGCGGGATATCCAGTCCTTCGAACAGAAGATGACTGTACACTAGCATGCTCACACACTTCCAGAAATGTAAAGGCAGAGAACCCACAAACTCCAAATTGGTGTGACAACTGAAAAAGCACTTTGCATGTGTAGGGAACTCAAGGATCTCCTGTTACGTTTTTTAATGTGTAAAATGCAGAAATTTAATGTTTTTAGATCAACATTTATGTAATTCAACTATTACATCCTGAAAGGAGGTCCTAAGTTAACTTATATGTTTATATATCTATAGACCACTTAGGTTTACATAAACAACACTGGTTCAACACTGGTCCAAAATAACTTCCTGTTTCAGTTTATTAACACTACACACACGTTTGAACAAAATACAAACAACAGAAACATTTTTAACAAATATATTTAAAGGGAGGGATGCAACAGTGTATCAGGAAATCTCACTTATTTTCAATGTTAAACATGCAGGCTGGTTTGGAGTTTAACATGGTCAACTTTTCAAATGACGAGTTGGACGTATGATGTATTTCTTTGCTTGAGATACTCCCATCAGTGATGGATTTTATATAAATGGTGGATATAACGCTGGATTCGTAGATTATTTGAAACTGATAGATGGAGCGGTCCCATCGCTAAAAGATGCCGAACATGAACAGCATGTGGTAAGTGATACTAAGTCATATATATGTATTTTGTTGGCAATCGACACGTACGTGCATAATGTAAACAACACAAACTTATAGTGAATCAATAGTTATGCAGGGATAATGCAACGATGTAGGCTTTTGTGTATAGTTCCTCCCGCCGCACACTCCCAGGACGTCGTATTTTTCCAGAAATAATCGTACAGCTGTATCTTTCTTTTATAAATGTGATCAGACCAAATACTCTTCGAAGATACGAAGTATGCAATACTTGTCATGATTCCGCTATCATGTCATGTTTATTCTTGGTCTTGCAGCGGAGTCATGGCATAGCCTTAGGTTTAGTGTGAGAAAGACATGGCTTTGTTTTGATTCTGACTTGCCATATGCTTTCTCGTGTCTCGTCAGTGTTTTCCGCCCTTATGTCTCGTTAACCTTCCCTGAGTGTTTCAGTACCCGCACCTGACCCTTGTTAATTATCTTTTGTTAGTCTCCCTATTTAATGCCCTCTTGTCTACTGTCTTGTGCACGTTTGTTGTACATGTTTCCTGGCTTGTACATGTTTCCATGTCGTGTTCTTGAAGTTTACCTTGCTTCTTGTTTTGATGCATGTTTAGTTAGTCTTAGTTATTATAATGTTAAGTTTTAGTTCTTTGCCCCCTTGTGGGAAGTCTTTGTTTTCTGTTTTTGATTCGTGCCTCAGTTCAGTTTTCCCCCATCGTGGGTGTATTATTTGTAATTTGTCTTTTATTAAAGTCTTTGTTAAACCTCATCGTCGCTGCCTGCAATTGGGTTCTTCCCCTAACCAAACCGTGACAATACTACTCTATAGGTCCTCAAGATTAATATGAGATTGGCAGAAACTGTGTGTGTTATGGCAGCTTTAAGGTTTAATTATGAATGTAATATTTTAAAATAAAATAATTCAAATCGAACCGGAAGTGCCTTTACATCTTGCGAAGTGGTCTTTATGGTTTGGAGTACAGTATATAGATACACAGTAAAATAATCTGAATTTTCTGTTATCTTTTTATAACAGAGATAGTTCATTCAAGATTTTCACATATTTTGTTAAATTTGAGTATATTTGTGGCGCCCCAGCTGCTGGAAAATTTCTGTTCTTTAACAGGATTTTTTTTATACTAACAAATACTGCCAAATAACAGAAACAGGCCGGGAATTTATTAGAAAAACAGAGAAAACCATGTCATTTTACAGGAAAAAAATATATTCTTTCACAGACTATATCTGGTGCCATTTCCTATCCCCACCATGTTTAACTCAATAGCGATGGTCCAAAAAAAATGTATGCTTGCAGAAAATTGACAAATCCTACTGCCATGGTTAAAGGGGCAATAAAACTTCTAAAAATAACTTTTGGTTGAATTGTCTTGACCTCTCATTAGCCATCTGACACAGAAAAAGACTTCCGTTGGCTTTTTTTCTGAGTTCAACAAAGCTCCATTGTGTGAAAAAAACATGAGACATTCTATTTTACTTTCGCTTATAAAATGTCTTCATTATTAATTTCCTCCACTCAATGCACTTTTGTTCATTCCTTACAGGAGTTAGTTTAACTCCCTCTCTTCTCTGCTCTCAGCGCAATCTTTCCATCAGCAGAAAGGGAGGACACAACTGAATTTAGGCCCATGTAAGAGTGTGTTGTAGGGCTGAGCCCTTAACACAGCTTAGCAGATGGCACAGTCAGGACTGTCACTCCTCCTCCTCTGATGCCCAATCATTGCATGCCACATCCCTCAATGAAATAAGAAATGTACTCAGCTGCATGGCAGACAGTATTAGCATGACAAGATCATTAAACCTATAGATGCTGCGGGGATTTTTTTCAGTTGTTATTGTACATATTCCTGACATTGTGGTCTTCAGTGTGCATAATTGTAAAGTGTTTTTTAATCTAAATGCAGTGTTTTCACTCTTTGAACATTTTTGGTAAGGGTCTTCATTTTTCGAATGGATAGGATAAAAAGAAAACCATTGGAGACCTTGATAGAACTCTTGTTCCATTGCCAAACATTCTTCAGTTTATTTATCTGCATATCAGAGTGGCTTAAATCATTTTTTTAAATTAATAATAAATATTTATGTAACTTGTGTATTATTGGGCTGTTTTGATGTACTGAACGTTGAACCATTCAGCAAGGTTATGCAGTTTGACCTAAGTTAAGGAGTTCTTAAATAAATCTGGCAATGTAGTTTCAATGTTACAAGAGGCAAGATATTTTCGAGTGTTTTGACATTTGCTTTGAAGTAGCGCCATGGGGAAGCCCAGTCTTAATGATGTAATTCCTTTAAAGTTTTATTTAAGCCAGAGCACTTCTCTATTATTGAAGTTCTGAAATTTCCTCACGCACTGATACGAAGGAAAGAGGCTAATTGTTGTATAGCTTTATGTAGAAATTAGGGATTTATTTCATCCTTTTAGTGGCACAATATGAAAGAATGATCCATGACAGAGGACGCACATTATATTTCTCTGTAACAATATTAGAACTTTATTTTGTATATTGTAGTCTTGAAGGCATCTTTGGATGTGATTATTTTTCTGTTTTAGTGTAAGTTTGATGGATGTTAAATGTATATTTAGATAGAACTTACTTCGAAGATCATCAAATTTTATAACTAAAGCGATATATTTGGCACTTTAAAGCCGAACCTCATGCTAAACTCCAATGATAAGATGACAGAATTGTGTGTTTTATGGCAGTTTTAGTGGTTCCGCCATAAAAACTACTGTAGACGTGGACAGGTTAAGCACATCACATCCCTAGTCACTACGTGTAATTTCAACTCTTAAAGTTTGCTGATTTCGAGGTGCTAGTCTTGCTGCTTTGATTTCACAACTCCTACAAGTTTCTTGTGCAACACGGATCTTACTTGTGAATAAATTCTCAGGGAATACTGAAAAGTGTCAGCGCGCCGCAGAAATGTTTGCTTTTTGCACAAAATTCCCATCCCTTCATTAGAGCTTTGGATGCGAGTTAAAAGAGTTTGCTTTATTATTTGGTTCAAAATGCATGAACATGCTAAGATCTCTGTGACAGCTTTCACTCCTGTAACCCCCCTGGGACAGACAGAGAAGAAAAGATGAGCGCGACAGAGAGACAGAGATGCTATAAAGGCAGATACAAACCTGTTTATTTGCTCAGTTGCATCAAAGAAAGAAAACGGGAACTGTGAGAGATATTGACTTACTTGAAATAGTCAAATTTATTGTGAATTTTTTGACAGACAGGAAGAAAGGCGCAGTAGATTTTAAAGATAGTAAAAAGTTAATGAGCACAACAACCTGCGCTTCACAAGCAACTGGAAGTCTGTCTAACAGAAAAATATTTTTTGAGGATCATAAAGTGTCCACATGAGAGTGTTTTTCGGAATATATTTTTATTGCTTACAGTTTAATTTATACTGAGGATTCAGATATAATTATATTCATGTTTTTACGATACTAATGAACAAAATGTTTTTTGGCATATTGTTAGTATAACACAATAACTTAAAGGAGTGATTCACCGGAAATAAGTTTTTTTCTTTGTCGTTGGTGTGTTATAAGTTGCCCATGTATGTATTAGACACGTAAAATTACAAATCTTTGCAAAAAAAAAGTGTCGGAACAAAAGATGTATTTTATCTAGAAGCAAATGCTCACCCAGACCTGCCTGAAACGCTTTGTGTAACAACACCCTGGCGAATCTACGTCAGTTCGTAACACGATGTGGAAAATACAGCATTTTTTTAAACCTTAAATCGTGTATACACATTATATTACATCTAAAGCAAACAATAATATTCGTTTTAGCCCCGTCAAATGACCCCTTTAAATATATTTAGCTGGTTCAACAAAACATTATTTGTTTTAATGTTTATTCAATTAATTTTAGTGATCAATTTTTTTCAAATGTATATAGTAGGTAAGTATAGACAATTTTAACGGATGCACGCACCCGAAGTTAACTTCCGGTCTGTGTTTTGCTATAATATCACATTTAATTTATAATATTAACATTCATTTATATACTATTTTATAGAATATTTGATATAGCATTTTATTGTATACTAATTGTATTAAATTACATTTAAGCTACTCAAAATTTATGCGGAGGCTGTAAAAAAATATTTTTACATTTTAAAAAGCTCCATGAAATGTTTCAGTCAATTGAACTTAAATTATATTGAACTGACTTTAAAAAAATCTCACTGTATTTTACAACTCGATTTTTTTTTAAGTCAGTTCAATATAATTTAAGTTCAATTGACTTATTGCACGATGTACCGGTGCTACGGTAGCATCGCGATGCTAAAGCTTCAAAAAACCTGCGATGCCTCTCTATTTTTAAACGGTAGTATTGTAGTAACGTAGTTAATATTGCATTCATATTGTATTCATATTTATTTGAACACATACATCTGCCTTTCTGCTGTGTTTATCTCCTAAATTAATTTGTGTTTTGAGATAACTGTTCAAATTAGCGTTTTGAAGGAGATGGTCAAAATGTACGCCACCTATTGGCCGCCTTGGTTCTGCATTTAAAGTACTGCTGTATCAATGAAATTTGACCCACATTTGAATTAGTTCCCAGGTGAAAATAATCTAGTGAACTTTAGTATTTAATACAGTAAACTACTAAAACTCATAGACACTAGTGTTTTTGAGTCTTACCATAGTAAATATAAATATCATATTTATACCACAGTATACCACAGTATTTGCTTCAATTAATCATATTACTACAGTTAATACAACAACATATTCTAGCGCAAAGTATAATACAGTTTACTATAGTTAATACAAAATGTTTCATCTAATTCTGTGTTTTTTTATAGATTTGAATTATGAACATGTCACAGCATCGTGATACGACTCGGTATTGAGATACTTTGGCTGATATAACAGCGTAAGACATGTTTATGGTACCGTGACGACCCGTATCGTTCTGCACTTTGACCATCCAAGTAGTAGACCATCCAGGAATCTTTGGAATACTATTTTCAACATACTACGATTTGGGATATAGCCTACTAATTCTAAATTCGAATACTATATTCATCAAGAACCTATGTTAGTGTTTGCCCAGACAACTGTTTACTGTAAACACCGATTTTTTCAAAAACGTATGTGGCAAAGGCAAATAAATGAGGATGGTTTTCGTTTTAAAACGACATTTTTTACATTTCGACAAAAGGCTAATGTAAACACCACTGACGTGAAAAGCGGTTTGCCTTTTAAGCCTTTAAAAAAAAGCAAGGACTATAACAAAACAAAATCTCAGCAAAACCCTGCAACCCACGATGAATGCATTACAAAAAACTCAGCCAGAAAATAAAAGCATTGCAAAAAGTTTTGACAGTTAGCGTGAGCCCACAAGTATGGAAAATGCTGAAATAACAGCAGCAATTATTCAAACAACACACATAAACAAGAAACAGCAACTGTCATTATATACTGCATGTCATGCAATGCACTGCTGCGCATACATGCAACCTGATGTATCATTCTATCAGCCCCTCGAGCTGTAAGTCTCTCTCTGTCTCTCCATCTCTGTTTCCTTCCTGCCAACACACAAATATCCCTGCATCCTCCATCTTAAATTGTCTCACATTCTTTAATCGATTGCTCTATCATAGAACAGCTGTTGTGTTGTGTGATCCATGAGGTGCTCCACACATTAGTTATAGAGACACTATCTGAAATCTCAATGTGCCTGAAAGCTAGACAGTCCGATCCATCCCTACGCAAATATTCCCATTTCATATATTCGGCAGAGCACATACGAGGTGAGGATCACAGATAAACCATCTCGTGTTTGGCCGTATTGTTTGTACTCCTGCAGTCTCTGCCTGTGTGTTTTCTGCTGTGTCAAGGCAATGCAAGTCATTTGATGCTTGTTTGCTCAATAAGTTGCACTGGCTGTTTGCACACATTGAAGGTCAATAGTAAACATAAATATATATATGGAAAATGCCAGTGAAGATATTAAAACAAATGTGTGCAAGTGTGAGAGGGAATATATGAGTTGTTTTCTCTTGCATTAGTGGTCAATATACTTTCAACTCACTTGCAAGTGTGTGCTTATATTTTGTGTCTCTGTTTTCTTTGCTTCTCCTTGTAAAACCACTGCTCTTGATAAACTTGGGCATTTGACTTCTTAAGTATGGAGATTCTTTTCAACGCGCTTTTGAAGATGTGCAGGCGTCCATCTAACACTCTCTCTCTGGGAACGAGGGTCTGGGATTTACTCTTTTCTCCGTCTGCCCTGAAGTCCTTACTTGAGGGGATCTCGCTGCATTTTCTTGCCCTACTTTGCATAGCTCTGCTAAATTTGTAATGATGCCCTCACGTCTTTAATTCAAAAAATCTCAAATTCATTCTATCCTGGACTGGGAAGAGGGAAAGAAAGAGAAAGCAGTGCGTGTTTGTGTGTGGCAAGAAGTGTGTGAGCTTTTAAATGTTCGTCAGTGATAAGCACATGTTTAGCTGCAGGACTGTGAGGGGGCAGAGCTGTCCTGGTGCTGTTCTGATAGCAGAGACACACTGGTGTGCAGCTGTTTCTTAAGTGTTTTTTTTTTTTGAGGAGAAGCTCTGTGATTTAATGGACTTGTTTTTTATTAACAGCTGTGGAAATCATCCATAGAGGTTTTTTACATTGTACAGAAATTCAAGTGGTGTTCGCCCTTGCAAACCTCACTGCCACAATGCTAGGGCTGCTGTTGCCAGGGGGTTACATTATGGTAGCTGAGATGCTTTGAGCGTTTGTTAGCTCATTGCTCATTGTAAACTCAGGTCCGTTCTTTTATGTTTTAATGTAGTTGCTAAGATAAGCAATAGCTAACCTCTTCTCAACAATCCATTTGTGGATGTAAGTTTAATGCTTAGGGATTGTTTAAAGTATGTTCCTAAGTATGAGCAATATTGCATTATCAAACAACATCGACTATCAAACACGTAACAGAGTTTAATGAAGACATCAAAAAGGTGCTTACACTTACAAAAAATAATATTACTTATACTTCAAGTTAATTTTGTAAAGTATACATAAGCAAAGTTCAAGTATATATTTAAGTATACTGTACAGTACTGTAAACTACATCTACTACTTTATGTATACTACGACTTACAAGTAAAGTAGTACTTGGAACTAAATTTAGTTTACAAAAGTGTACTTTTCCTCTTTACTTGGTTTGACCTTTCACATTGCAGTAAAACGCATTATGTTATACATAAAAACAAGCTGTACTGAACATCCTCAAAGAATCATCACAGCAACTTTGATGTTAAGTTCACAAACCTGACTACACATTCCCATCCAGTCCTCCCGTTGGCCACAGCACTGATGTTCTGAAACTCCTAAAAATAAGAGTAATTCTGTTTTGAAGTGCACGTGTGAGTCTGTATGACTCATATCCCTTCAAGTTTGGTGTACTGTTTGTGTGCACATACTGCGTTCCTCAGGGGAAAGTGTCCTCCCCTGTGGAATGGCTGTGGAAAATGAAATACTGATGTCCTAGTCACACACATTCAACCGTATATTTTTACAAGCTTTCATGTCGAACTTTCATTGGTCCTGAATTCGTCTCCCCTCTGCCTTGAGTGAATTCTTATCTCTGGAGACTTGGGTGACTCTCCTGGCACATTTTTTCCACGGCTCCATGTTTCACAGTGACGGCTTGACAGTCGATTTCAAAGCCTGTAAATCCCCCAGAATGCCGTTTGCCTGGTGCTTTGAGTGGGCATGAAGCATCTGCGTGCAGACAAACAGCCAAATAGACACTGCAGCCCAAGGAGTTAGAGCGGGAAGGAAGGATGAGGGCTCTGTTGGCGCTGGAGGGGTGAAGAGGTGATGGGGGCTACACATCACTCCCCCAACTCTCCATGACAGCTCACTTGCCGTAGGGACGAGGAGCAGGATTGGAGGGTGCCCCACTTTTACACCCCCATAGAGCCCATACCCTTTGCGTGTGACGTACACACACACACACACACAGTGTGGACACACTAAGAGGAACAAACCTACTCTTAAGATCATAAAAATGAGAAAAAGAAAAGAAAGTGTGGAATGAATCGAGACATTTCTCTCTGTTCGGTGATCTGACAGAAAGTCTGTGTGAAGGTTTGCCTCTCTGATGCTGTTAACCTAAAGCTGTATTGATAAAGCATAATGGTCCCATCAGCACAAAAAGTGGCCGACTTTTTCATCTTTTTTTGTATGATTTAGATAGTGTTATTTTGGAATGGACGCTGGCCCGTGTCTCTGTTGATGTTTGCCCCCACACAAAAGGACAACAGTACTGTGTGGTTTGCTATGACTGACTTTATTAATAATGTGACCTCAGGGGTCCTTCACTCTCTAGAGAGTGTTGGTCAGTTTTAAGGTCAGTGGTTCCTCAAAGGGTTTCACAATATAAATAAATAAACTGGGATACAATATAAATAAATAAATTGTTCTTTTTTTCGAGAAAATATTGTTTGTTTCTAAAGCCTGAGGCCTGGACATAGCATGTGAAAGGGGGGTCTACTTTACCGTATTTTTCAGATTTATTGAAGAACAAAATATTTGACTACAAGTAAAGTTTATAAAATGCAGTTTATAAAATGTAGGTAAGAGTGTGGGTTAGGATGAAGTTGTTGTGTTTATAACTAGCTGTCATAAAGACAGAAGTCTAAGAATTGTCTCAATTTAGATGGATAGGTAAACGCGTGTGTTTGTGTAATTTGTGGGGACCTGCAAAAGACAATATCTTAGTGATAATTACAATGTAAAAATGCAGAAAGGTCAAGGTTTAAGAAAAGAGTTAGTGGATAGAAAATATAATTATCTCAGTGAAAATAAAAAAAATTAAATAGCCCTTATCATGAAAAAAAAACAATTATGCGTGTGTTGAGGACAGCTAAGGCAGTGACCTGAGGGGTGCAACCATCCATCAGTCAGTGCGTATGAGTCAGAGACTTTTTAATGATGAGGGAAGAGAGCCTTAAGAGCCGTGGAAATGTCGCATTTTAATGGCTGAACTCTTTTTGGTTGATTTGGCCCTAGGTACTGTAGGCATGAGCATAATGATGTGAAATCCATTTAAGAGGCGGAAAGAAGCAACGCTTGAGAGGAAGTTGTGAGCGCTTAGACACACGCACACACAAGACTTTAACACTCTTAAACACTCACAGCCAGTTTTCAGCCTAATAAAGGCTTAGCACAAGCCCACAGCTGGAGAGGTTTGTGACAATGCAACGGCAAATACCAACACGTGAACCTGCATATTTTAGCTGTAACCTCTGTGAACTTGTGAGTAACATTCGAAAAGGATTTGGTCTCATTTCACATAATAACAGAATAGTACTAATTATTTTTAGGAGGACGAATTTAAACCGTTTAGTCATGATAAGTCAGTTACACACCCGTAAAGGTTCCCTAGGGAAACGTTAGTGGCGAAAAGTGAAGTTAAAACCAAAATATTTGCTATAAACGCACAGGAGTGAGAGCATTGCCACAGCAACTCGAATATTTACCAAAAAACAAGAACAAGTTGAAAAGCCTTAAAAACAGCTGTGCCGGTCAGAACAATAAAACTGGGTCAAAGTCATCAGTGATTAAACAAATAAAGTATACTCATTTTAGGTCATCCACATGTGCATCTCTGTGATGTCATATACAGTGCACAGAACTATCAAGTCAGCCACATGATCGATCACTTCCTGCTGATATCACATTGAGCAAATGATTGTCAAATTTTTTTACTACAAAACAATGTCTAAAAGAAACATAATTTAGGTCGTTGAAACAATCAAAATACTTTCAGCTTTCTTATTTAAGTTAAAGGTATTTTTCTCCCAGAAATGACACTTCTGTCATCATTTGCTCACCCTATTGTCATTTAAAACCTTTATGACTATCTTTCGAAGGACACCATAGAAAATATTTTGAATAAAGTTGGTTACCAAACAGCACTGGCCCCCATTCACCTCTATCGTGTCAGTAAACAACATTCTAAAAAATATATTTTATATTTTGCAGAAGAAATAAGGTCGTATAGGTTTGAAATGGCAAGAGGCTGAATAAATGATGAAAGAATTTATTTTGGGAGCAATCACTTTAACTGTGTACAAACAACAAAGAGAACGGTTTATATCACGGCATTAAAAAGTTACTTTATTTTCAACAATAGTAAAGCAAATTTCACCAGGCTACAGTTTGCACATTCTAATTTCAGTGATATATGAAATAATGTCATATAGCCCTGAAGGCTCGCACAGCACCATATCTTGGCAGCAGATGGTAAGGCACTTAGGGGTTTTGTCAAACAAAAAATCAGCTATACAGTATATGAAGAAAACGAAAAAAACTGATTATAAGGGAATAGGTTTTTAAACTAGGAAAACAAATTATCCTTTCTATTTACATTTCCATTAAAGGAGGTTGGCAAGCTCCTGTCCAAAACCTGATTCACTTGACTGTCTGCATCTATGTCAACTGTCGAAGAAAACAAATAGAGAAGAAAACGGACGTGGTGTTGAATATTGTGTTTATTTTAGTACACGATAAGACAGTAAACTTTGAAAATAACTTCATAGGACTAAAAATGTAAAATTCATCTAATGCTTTTAGGGGCAGTTTCCCAGACAGGGATTAGACTAGTCCTAGACTAAAATAAACCTAAGAGCTGTCCAAACTGAAAATAGCTTGCACTGACATATCTTGAAATACATCATTGCCTTTGTGTTGTCTCAAAATCCACAGATGATTGTTAAAACTACTCAAATTTCTTCATTAAACTAATTCCTGTTTTAAAATAATCCCTGTCCGGGAAACCACCCCATAGTGTTCTGTTGACAGATTATTTAAATGAGTTTGACTGCACTTCTTTGTAAGGATGCAGGGCTCTTGCTTTCTGTTCCCAGTTTTAATTTGTGCCAGAAAAGAATCAGAGGATCAGAGAGAGAGGCGCACTGTCATTGGATGACCCGAGAAGACTCCTTCCTGTGATCTGAACAATTGTAATTGTTTTGGACCTTTAGCTGGGAGTTTTGAAGCAAAAGCTTCAGTTCAATTACTGCTGTCAACATGTCAAGCCTCATTTTGAAGCATTTCCAACATTTCTTTCTCTCTCTCTTCAGCAATATTTGTTTAATCCTGTGCATTATTCTATATCCTGCGGATGATTTCGTGCCTCATTTGAAGTGCGACTTTATTCACATCTGCAATCTCTCTCTTTCTCTCACCGGGGCACCATTGTACTAAAACATGCAGCAAATAATATAAATATTATTTTCTAGGGTTTTTCAGTCACACTTGAGTTTTAAGAGGCTTTTTATTATTCAGATGTTAGCTTTGCACCAAAATCCAAACATATGCTCTAAATGGGCAACCACTGAGAGCAAGACTTATTTGTAAAGATTCATTGATGATTTTAGAGCCCTCCAAATATTCGTAATTAAACTTAATTTCAAATTAGGTTGGAACTTCTCCTGGGAAGCTGGAGAAATCCTGAACCTGCTAAAACATATCTGAAGTGGTTAGCTGCCCTCCCAGCCTTTCCAACGTAATACTTTTGATCCGTGCAGAAGGCCTATATAGACTTTGGGTCATGGTTAGAAAACAAGGCCTGCTTAACAATAGCTTGGTCAGACTGAGAGACCACCTAAATCAGCTTTACCCAGCAAAGACTGGCGAACCAGATTTAAGCTTTTTTTCTCCAGCAGGGTAAATAAATAGATTAAATAAAACAGAAAAAAATGGTTCTCTGTTTGGGTTACAGAACCAAAGTGGTAAAACCAATGACCTTGACTAAATGTTGTGCCATTTAAAGAATGTTCCAGCTTGCAGTGTTTTCACAGTACTCGCTGTGAGACAGAGAGCCTTCACATTTGGCCGTTTGAGCAGTGACCCCTCAAAAGTGACACATTCTGGGCATTCTGTTCAGTGTTGGGTTTGTCCTTTCAGTTTGTGAAGGTTATGACTAGATTCCAGAACTGCCTGTCGCTGATTGAGCCTTTTGGGAAGGTTAATTCTCTTTCTGTGTTCATAGGGTTTTCACTCTTACACTGTGAGCGTAAGGTCAGACAGTCAAACACAGACAGCTGATGCTGAATGTTCTCTCATGACTATGAGCTTCCACTGTGAATGAAGAATGGAACACAGTTCAACTGCCTCAGTACTTTTTGATGGAAAACTGGAAACTCTGAAGTTTACCCAACAAATGAGATCTCATTTATTTATTTTTTATAAAATACATACATTTACATAAAGTAAATGAAGCACAAATGACTACAGAGAGTCTAATTTCTCTTAGCGATTCAGAAGAAATCTCAGCATCACACGCTCAAAGTTGTCAAGATATCGACAACTGTCACAGATATTCGTATAAGTATTTTAAGAGAAACATCTGAGACAAAACTGATACTTAAATATAACAATTATGACCACCAATAAATCTGGAAATCTCACAAATGGTTCCTGATCTAGAGACATGATACAGCATAACATGCATTAATTCTCATTAAATGACCCATTAATCATTATTGTTTTGGAGATTTATTTATCATTAGGAATGATGTGTTTTAATATATTTTTTACTCAGCCTTTGAGCAGAATTCATACAGCTACAGGAGTAAAGCAGAGGTGTGTGTGTGTTTGTTTTTGTGGTCAAACTCAGGTGGGCTGATCATTTAGAAACAGGTAACTAAAGCCGACATGGGGCAGTCGATGATCAGCAGAGCTGAACTAATGCTTTCAGACAGCCGGGTGAGGGCCGTCCAGCCAGACTGCATCCCCAGGGTGGACCAAAACAGTTAAATGAGAAAGAACGACTAGACTTACATTAAAAATTACAAATCAGACAGATAGCGTTTATATAACTTTTAGAGGTTTTCCATTAGTCAAGCTATATGGGGTTTTCCCAGTCCCAGAAAAACAAAATGTGTTTTTTGTGTATATGTGAGGGTTTGTTTCATTTTCCCATGACAATAAGAGTCTGTACTGATATCTTTTCTCATTCTTAAGAGGTCTTCCGCACAGTGACAACTTCCGCATCTGACATTTAATCCATGCAAACAAATAACCCGACTGGCTGAATCTATGCCTACACATCTTCATCTCCATGCCCTACTAACACAAAAACAAACACACACACGTAACAGATCACATACTATCTGTAACGAGGCCTGTGGGGCTTTAATGACCCCCGATAAACACAAACCTTATTTATCATCTCCATCACACGTTGTCTTTGGGGAGAATGAATCATTGCACACACACTTCCAAGCACATTCTCAAAGCATCTGTATATATTCCAGGCTGGTAGGTGTATCTGTGCAGGGTTTTAAAGTCTACTGAGTAAAATGAATGCCTGTTGTTCGGTTTTTATTTATAAGTCAACGTTTATAGTTTATGGATTCAACGAATGCCTATGCAAGCCCAGAAAGATTTTCATTGCTGTTATGAAGATGCAAAACCTGTCAAAACAAGAGACTGTTCTAATGATGATTTATCACCCTGACTTCATCACTTGAAGAAGACAGGACATGATGGACTTCATAGACTTAAAGAACCAACCTCAAAAGGCTCAAGTATGAAATGTTTTAAAAGAACTTTATACTTCATCTATCACTGAACTCCATTACAGTTTGGAATACACAGCAGAAATATACCAAGGTCTAGCTTATTGATCTATCCTTGCATTGCCAGAGATACTAAATACTGAAAACAACCAGTAAGTTTCTCACCTCTCACTTTAATGTCTAAGAAAACTGTGACTTACTGGTTACCTAAGGTGACAAATCAGATTGCTAAGAGTTCCTAAGCTTCTTGTCATTGGGGATGTCTGCCAACTGATGAGATCAATGGTACGATTATTTGGTGTGATTCAGCGCAAGCAAAGCAGGGAAATATCCATTCCGAACCAAAGTGCTAGATAAAGGAAAAAAATAAGATGGGTGTTAAGTGTCCTTCACATAATTTTCCACAATCCCTGACAGGAAAACACATTCTAAAGCAACATAACAGTTGCATTAAAGATTATTGAAGCTGCTGCACATAATGTAGGAATTCATAATTTAGTGGATATTTCCTAAAACAGTTGTGCCGTCTGAGGAAGAAATTCCAGGTCATAAGACAATAACTCCACCTCTGCAGGCTCACTCTAAATTAAAGTCCACCTAAACCAAAAGCTGAAGTCCAAACTTTTTTTTGTAAGAGCGGTGGGGGAATATTTTAATTTTTCATGACAACATGTGTTTTCATTTCAAGACCTTGGGCTACCGATGGAGATCTGGGTGGATAAGATGGAGAGAGACATGTTGATTGGATTTCTTTTAATATTCAATCCCACATTCTAGTTAGTCAACTATAAAAGAAAAACAGCACCACATACACAAACACCATAATATCGTAAGGTTCATAGAAACGTTAGGTTTGAGTCTAAATGAGGTTGACAGGTGAAGACTTTGTGGTCCACCCTGTAGACAACTGCCTAAGGGTAAGAGTGGGTGGAAGGGTTAGAGATAGAAACAGGAAGAGAGAGAGTGAGAGAGAAGGAAGGAAGGAAGGAAGGAAGGAAGGAGAGGGAAACTTCAAAGGGCACATATAGGGTTTGCACCAGATGAACTGTACATGCAAAACTATGTGAAATTATCTCTTTCTTTGTATGTCCCTGTCTCTCCCACTCACTAAAGACAGTGAAAGTATTTTTTCTGAAGGTACAGGAAAGTACTAAACTACAGCAAATGACACATGGAGATGGTGTTCATATGACTTACACGTTGTCTGCTTTATGAATACTCATAATACTGTTCTGTTTCATTTTCTGGTTTCTAATTCTGTTTGTGCAAATCTGTTTTTACTATCATGAGCTGCTGTTATATAATCTGAAGTCTGAATTTGACTGATTCTTCATTAACAATATATGAGATAAGTGTGTGAACACGTTTGGCTTTACTTGTATGAGACATATATATAACAATGTCCTCCTAAAAAGAGTAAAACCTGTCAATAACAAACCTTTGCTTTAGTATTTTTAGAAAAAAAAACATATTTTTCATGACAAATGAGTACCCCTGTACAACAACAGGAATAAATAATAATACAAAATAAATAATGCAAAAGCAGCAGTCTTCACCGGACGCATTAGCCTGCAAACAGAAATCAACCATTGTTCACTTATAAGGAAACACGTAAACATGATAAAGCATTTAATATAAAACCAATGTCTAAAGGTGATTGTAGAACATGATAAATATCTCATGAAACTTTATTTTATCACCTTTTTTGTAGTTCACTTAAACAGTCTCTATAGAATCCATTAATATCATGTACTGTGTCAGCATTTTTTGCTAAATTGTGTATTTTGTGTATTTTGTATTTAGTAGGGGGAATGCATCATGATAGCTGATAATGTTGCTGTCAGATAACGTTCCCCCCATGAGATTTACACTTTTGACCCCACAACTTTGCAACATGCCCATTACTAAACCGGTCCATTATAGTTGGGAAACGTATCCTGACAACTAAAAACTTATCTGTCAGATAAGGTTCCCCTGTATTTAAAATGGAAAAAAGCTCGGCTGAACTTGAACTAACAAGCAGGATGTTTGGAAATCGACTTAGAATTTTTGTCTATCTTAGCATGGTGAACACATCCTTACAATGTCAGATTTACACTACTGACTTTTAACTCACAAGTCGTTTTAAAATTTTCAACCTGGTATTAATGCCCAGCATTGCAAGTGGAAATTATTCTGTCATTGCAGGGGAACGCATCCTGATACCTGAGAATGTTCCTGTAAGATAAGGTTTCCTCGTGTTTCATAAGGAAAGGACAATAAATTATAATGCATGTTACATACCAAAACAAAATGTCTATTACAGAGATTAGAAATGTAGTGTTTATAATGTAATGTTATTTTATATTCCTGAATATTCTCCATCTCGTATCTTTATGGAAACGGTTATTGTTTTTAGCTTTTCCCAATTGACTGTCCCAATACTACAAATGACATTATGAGCAACAAAACCACAAAAATCTCTTATTTTTACGGTTCAGGAAAACTGCAGTTAAATGGTTGAAATCAAATCTATTATACACAAATGTGCTTGTTAATGAATGTATTTAGTCAAGCGTGTTAAACACACATACTCATGCATACTGTTCGCCTCCTGGCTGAGCTGATATAATGTGGGTTTTGCTATCTCATTTCCAATGTCCCATCTCTCCAGTCAATGTGATTCATATCCCGCACATCCAAAAAGAAACCTCCCTACAGAGGATTGCTTCTTTCTCAGTTGCATATGAAGGAATGAGGAAATTTGGCTCTGAAAAAATGTAGCATTTCTCCGTTCATATGATCATGGCCAACATTGCATTGTGAACAATGGCATTGCTAGGATCCCATTAAGGGGTCGTCATTTTGAAAAGGACGACGAATAAATGAACAAATGGATGAAAGGTAAGATTTAGAGATGCATCAATGTCAGCTGAGATTTCATGACTTATTAGCCACAAAAATGTCTGAAATGTGACAGTACCCAAATGTGTGTGAGCATACGAAAGTACAAATCTGCCTCACTGTCCTATTGTCAGGCTGAATCACGACCCTGTCTGCAGGGACTTAGGGAGCTGTTGCTCTCCGGCATGAGGGAGAAGAGCGATCACCAAGATGAACGAGTGTGCAGATGCGGGGATTAGAAAATGCATTATAGATCACAGTTATTTGTTGTTGTGAGCAGCAGCTGCTGTATCTTACTGATAGATAGAGACCTCACAGTACATCCTCTGCTTAACGCTTTTATGTGTAGATTGTTGAGTTCTACTCTATCGCCCCCATGTGACAGCAAAAGGAACTGCATTGGTAACGGAAAACACACTGTTGGGCAATATGTAGAGCGCCTTTCTCCAATGATCCAAAAATGTGTGCCGGGTTAAACAAAGGAGGTCTTTAATACCTTTAGAGCTATCCATTGGCATTTATAGTAGCAAATCAACTCAATGGAATGTGCCTGGGCAAATTTTGGCCAATAAGAATTTAGGTTTTAGCTTGCATCATCAAGATTGCTATCTGTAAGAAATTATTTTATAATTTAACAATGACCTCTTCATATAATGTGAGTTAACTTGTATAGACAGAGACACGTACATTCCATCTTGTTGGATTGTAATTGTGCCCATCCCTATAGGGCTGAACCCCTCCTGGTTTTGTTGCACAGGGCAGACGTCCAACAATGGCAGGGATGTATGTTCATTCAAGTGTGATTGTATGCTGTGTTGGGTCGGTTCCATGGGCACGGCACAGGATCTGGGTTCACCAGCTTAAGTTTATTCACAAACACAAGTCATTTGAGCTGGGCTACCTGCGATACGGGTTCCCTGGTGGTACCGACACAGGCATCCCACACACGTGCATATGTTTCTGACTGGAATGCACAAACATAGCGCATGATGTAAGTTGATATGACTGTGTGGGTGAAGCAATGTTTGCTTCCTCAGCCATCTCTTCTCGAGGAGGAGGTAACATAATCATCTCAGTGGAATGGATCAATCATTCCGCCCATGATCTCTTTCAAATGGCAAAAAAAGTTCTTCCATCATGCAGGCACACACGGCACTATGCATTTTCATTGTGGTTTCATTGACCTTGTTTTTTCTATTAAACCGCAGGATTGAGACCTGTTCATTGATCAAATTCCTCCCAGCGTGACACAAGACCATATTTTCTCCATTCAGTTATATTTCCTGTCATGTACAATCCGCAGAGTTCTGAAAAAGCTTCATAAATGATTCTGACCAGCAGTGAGAATGAGATCTAAAAGATGTGACAAACTCCAAGATAACAGCCAAAATACCAAAAATGAGTTTATTTGATTTGGTCAATTTTGGTCCTATAAAATGTGCTGGAAGTGGCTTTCTGGTAGTTAATGTTCAGTAGTTTAACAAAGATAGATGATGTTGTACAAAAATATCACTATAAATACACATGATGATCAAACATCTTTCTAAAGACAAATAATAATACAAACAGTAATAGCATAAAAGTACTTTTGTATTTTATAGATAACTTTTCTATCAGGTTGTCTAGCTTATGCCCATGTAACATCAGTTTCAGAACAGCAACATAATACTGATTTAATTAAAGACATGCATTATCACATATTCAATATTTAAACATGAACATGAACATGTTAATGTGCAAAATCATTACCGCCAATTCATTTGGGAGCGAGCAGTTCATAAAAAAAGATTCATTTTCAAGTTGAATGGGTGAATACGTTGTTAATTGGTTGAAAAGCAATTCTAGAGCAACAATCAACATAAATTTGTGCGTTGGGGAGGTTTAATACATGGCACAATCATAATACATCATAATAAAAAAATGTCATACTGCCATGTACTATGTTTTCAGTAACTTGCTAGAAAATACCCTATCAAACCTGAGAAGTGCCTCAGTTAGACATACTGCCATGTGTTTCTCTTATTTGTAAAATCATAGCCATTGAGGAGGGTGATGAAAATTGTCCAAATCCCCTGTTTGAGCTCGTGCTTGAGTCTGAATGAAAAATATGACTATGTGATAATGTCTATGTGACATTGATGTTTCTAAAGAGCTGTGCAAAGTGACAGAAGACAGAATATGGTGGTTGCAGTAGAGCATCTATTCATAGATATTCCTAGACCGTTTGGTCAGTAATATTAGGTGTTTTGCAGCGTGTGAACGTTCAACACCGATGGGTTGAAATGATGACGTTAAAGACACTTGCTGAGGTGGGCTGAAGCCAGGGCACTTCATTTTTGCTTGATTGGTCTACATCTTCGGATGTACAGTACAGTCTACGTGAATTCACCTATAGAGTCTACACAGCACACACATTCTTTCTGAAGGCAGAGAAGAGTCAGTGCTCCACAGGGACCACCTCCAATATGATTTGTAGTGATCTGTTCACAAATTCTGAAAAAAAAGATATATTAGATTTTATTGTAGATGACATTACCATAATCTATATTTCCCAAAAAAGCTGTGTGGATGTCTTTTTTCATTCCAGCATGTTTCAAAGAACACAAATGAAAAAAAATCAATCTGCATGTTTTATACTAGCAAAATATTCATAAATTAAACTCAAGACAAAGACCGATTTTCATGCATATTCAAAAGTTTCCATTTGCATTTGTGACCTCTGACCTGATAATTTCTGGAACCATTTGGGTTTTCTGTGGAAGTGGATGAATATGTAGTACGCAGGAATGCCTGTGAGGGAGATGGCAAAGCCAATGCCAGTATTAACTGGATCCGAATATAAAGAGAGGAAAACCATGAAGAAACAAGTGAGGGAAAAGACAACAGGGATGAAAATAGGGACCTGACAAAGAGATAAAAACAAAGACAAAGAAAATTTATTAAAGGTCCAGTGTGTAGTTTTTTGGAGGATCTATTGACAGAAAAGCAATATATCACTGTCTTTAGAGGTGTATAAAAAACCTTACACAATGAACCGTTTTGTTTTTATTACCTTAGAATGAGCTATTTCTATATACCGAAGGTCCCCTTGCATGGAATTCACCTTGTTGTTTGTACAGTAGCTCTAAACCGACAAACTGCTCTACAGAGCATTTTTCCTAAATAGATTATCTCCTTTCGGCAAAGAAGCAAAAACATGGCAACATCTTAGTTCTGTGCAGCCCCCGTAGTGCATCAAAAGGGAGAGGTGGAGTGAGCCGTTGGTAGCAATTCACACCCACACCAGTAGATGCCGCTAAAATCTAGACATTGCACCTCTAAAACAGTTTTTAAAAAAAAAATTCAGTTGAGATAAAGTGTGTTTAAAATACTTTCTTATTAATAAATAACATTGTGGAAATTGGAAACTTTTTTGTGCAGAATAATAGGATTTTCTTCTAGACATTTTCAAAGTTTAGGCCAAATAGATGTCTTTCCTTTTATAAAAAATCCACAGCAACATTATGAATTACGTTCCAAATTTACACTCAGTCCGTTCTGACTGGATCAGATTGTGTCATCACTAACAAAATAAAATGGTTTGCATGTATTTAACCCGAGGAGATTTGCAGTGCATTCAAGCTGCAGGATATACTTTATCAGAGCATTCATTCCCTGGTAATTCAACATGTGGCCTTGCCTTTGCCCAGCGCCATGCTCTATCAGTCGAGTTACTGGAACACAAGAGTAAAGTTGTGACTTCATGCTTTAGAAAATATTCCAGTTTGTTCAAGGTTAATTCACAGTATCGGATGCTTCTCATCCAAAGTGACTTCTAGTTCACCAATTCCAGAGAAGGGCCCCCTGCAGCAACCTGAGATTAAGTGCCTTGCTTTTGGACACAATAACAAAGCGACAGAGCACAATTTAGATCTCAATAGCTTTCAAGTTCCTGCCGCACCTAACCCACACCTTGGAAATAAACCTACAACGGTGTTTTCACAACTAGATATTTAACCAATATATTCTACCAGCAATGTATTGGATTTGAAAAGGTACAAGGCTGGCAGCCCACCGCAGTAAGTTACCTTAAAAGGTCGTGGCATTTCAGGGCGTGTGTAGCGCAGGTAAATGAGGCCGACTACAGCCACCCCGATGAAGAGCCAGCGCATGAAGCTCATGAAGTTCAGCAGGCTGTAAATGTCCCCTAAGAACAGGATCAATAACGTAACTGGATACTGAAAGAAAAGCAAAGACAAGCGCTTGGTTTTAATGTGAGAAAATACATGCAGACAAAATGTATCAGCACACAGAAACAAAATGAAGAGTTATATAAGAGAAAATATAAGCTTTTTTGCAATTTTCTGAATGGGATTAACACAATTGTCTTTTTTATTATACTAGCTTGCATTTAGAAAAGAACACATAAAGGGGACTCTTGTACACAAATAAATCAGTATAGCAGTCAAAGTGTTTTTAATAATCCTGATCATTACCGAAGGCGGCAGGCCCAGACTGATGTGGACTTTAAATGCGTCTTTTTCAGAACAATTATTTTAATGTTGATCTTTGAGCTGATTATGACCATGATTCTTGTAGGTTAAAATGATGCTGTGGTAGAAAACACCCATTCAGATACAGTTTATCTCATTAAACATGACCAAACTGGTATGACTTTTGCCTTGGATCACAAAAGGAATTATAATTTGCATCCAGGCTTTACATTTTATCACTACAAACCTATGCAATGGTCCACAGTCTAAGCAACAGGAAAAGCCGGTTATTACCAAAATGTCAAAGCTGTTTCTTTCTTTACAATGAAAGTGCATGGTCATCACAGGCTGTCAAAATGAAATGAAATTTTGCTTGGTTTAAAAAATAAAGAAGGGAAGGATTTGAACCCGGCTCTCCTTGCATGCTAAACAAAAGCTATATAACTTCTTGCACTATAACTTTAATTTCTCAAAAGAGTTTCATAATTATTTTGTTGTTTTTCCTTAAGGCATGTTTTATCTCTCCTACAGCACCAAGTAAGCCAGAAAAGGTAAAAATATTCCACTGCAAACTCAGTTTATGACAAATTTGAACTACAGCGATATTTGAACTTAACAGCTGTATCAGTCAGCGTTTCACAGTGTACCGGTGCAACAGTAGCATTGCAATACTAAAGTTTTAAAATACTGGCAATGCCACTCTATTTTTCTAACGGTAGTATCGTAGTGTTATAAGTAATGTTGCATATGCACATAAACGTTCAGCATTAATAGGCATTTTAAGCGCCATTGCCCTGTGCCTTTGTGTATAGAATGCCATGTAGAATAACAAAAACAAGAATATTTATAATATCAGCACAACCCAAATGTGTTTTACATTTAAATTCACAAAGTTATCACTATATGGCCATGTGCCATTGTCAAAAAGGAATGTTCTGCGCTTCATCGCCAATGAAAACAGTTCTAAACCAAGCATAATGGTTGCGTTTTTCTGAACAACCAAACTGCGATGTTATGAAAGAACGATTTGGATGGATCAGTGGGTCAGTTATTCATTGATAAGAACCTTGCTTCCTTCTTCAATAAATTAGCTGATTTGAGCAAATCAGTTGAATGATTTAGTGACTGAACTGCTGCCACTTACTGGCTGTTTTGGTTTCACAAATTAAAACTAAGCCTAACATAATTTTTTTAACAAACATCTGGACGAAACACATTAAATGAACTCCCACATGAATGATGTTGTAGTATACTTTCGAATTTATTATAGTAAAATTAGTAGTAGAAAATTCAGGACATTTTATTTTATTTTGTAGATTTAAATGGCGAATCACCACAATATTTGACTGGTTTTGTGATACTTCAGCTGTGATATTATCGTAAGATATGGTTATGGTATAGTATCATGACATCCCTAGTATCGTTGAAGATGACCATTGAGGCACATTTGTGTTCTTAAGACTCACCAGAATAATCACAGCAGGTAACGGTGTGTGTCGGCGTATGTGAATCATAGAGAAAACCTCAGGAAGCTGACCTTCTCGAGAGGCCACGTAAAACATTCTGCGAAGGACAAACAAGATTCAATATAAAACATCCACGTTTTGTCGAGTAGACTTGAGTAGTCAAGGTCTACCTTTACAAATTTGCTGTTCTTAAAGAATATTTTTGAGGACTTCCTTAACTAAAAAAAAGATGCTAATAATTTAAGACTCACCTTGAGATGGCAAACAGGCATCCGTTCATGGAACCAAAGCAAGACAGGGCCACGAAAACAGGAACGGCGAATGAGAAGTTTCCCATTAGTTTCTCTGCAAACGTCTGTTGGGGAGGAAAATAGAGAAGGACAGAGAAAAAAATAAAAGCTCATTTTCCAAAACAAATAGGAAAACAACATTGATCGTCCATTTTGAGGCTTGTTGGTGTATATGGATTACCAGTGCAGTGAAAAGGCTTTACATTTGCCATAAAAGTGAGCTTGTAGAGAGACAAGCAAAGTGAAACAGGCTATAAATGAATGCATTACAGACGTCTAACAAGATGAGAAAGCTTTTAGAGTATTTCAGAGCCTAACAGGAGATCTCTGCACACGGTCTTGGGTGCTGTCAGTTATTTGTGAGAGATATATGATTACTCCAGCAGAGAAACAGACATTCGGTGCCAGCGGCTTTATGTAATCACATTTCCTTTACTGAGAAAGGGGTTTTCTATTACAGTCACTACTGCGAATTGCGTGAACTCACTTGTAAAGCTGTATCCATATCTATGCACAATATTACATCTTTTTCTTAAACCTTCCAATTATTTGGGATTCATATATGTTTGATCTTTGTATGGATGCGTTTGGCCGTCATGGCACATTTTGCTGCATTTTTTAAGATGTCAGCTCAAGAAATACGCAGCTTTTGACATACAGAAGAGCGGATCAATGTCAGTTTTAAAACAACAGACCAATCAAATGAAGCCGGGGGTGGGATTTGCATATTTGAATACGGGCAAGAATATCGAGCGTGTATATTAGCAACAGTGTATGGGAGATAATGTTCAATGCGTCAAATGCGTCTAGCTCTATTTAATGCTAGAACGGCTAACTTTACTGCTGAAACTAAAACCATTAGACGTTGCATCTTGTTTATGATCTCACCTTTACCAATAAAAGATGCTTTTAACATAAAGGAGAGCAACCCACCACGGCAACTGCATCAGAGGCTAGCAGCTCTTCTGCTGACATCACGGTGTAATATGCCACATTTGTCAGTGTGTAACAGATCGTAACTATCACCATGGAGATGCAGATGGCAAGGGGCACCGTCCTGGGAAGAGAAAATTAATGTCCTAATCACTGCGGCTCGGTTTACCGTGTTAGAAACGTTTAAATGAAACCATCAAACGTCTTCTAAGCAAATCATAGTTGTTGAGTTTTGATGTTATAACACCGACCTCTCTGGATTCTCCACCTCTTCTGTCACAAAATTCAAGTAGAACCTGTAAAGTTAAACAATGCATTCACACATGGACAACAAGACCTTTTGGAAACATCAGATTTAGGATGGAAGTGTGAGGTGAGCTCACCAGCCTGCATAGGCGTACATCCCTGAGTAGAATGCTAGAGGAAGGCCAGTCAGATCGACAGTGTTGAATTCAAATGCGTTCTCGAAATTTTTGGTTTCCCCTGCAAATGCAACCAGATGAAAACTATTTGCATTTCGCTAACACAATGGCCAAATTGTTCCGGTGATTCTTCTCTCAGGCTACCTCTGAAAATGATTATAATAATGATAAGCAGTAAGCATCATAGAAACATATATACCTTTGAAGAGCTGGTATAGCCCTGGAACAATGATGATGGAAATTGCGAGCAGTTTGCTAAACGTGAGAAAAACCTGGAGTCTGGTAGTCCATTTTACGCTCATGCTATTTAAATACATTACTGTAGCTGCAATGAAGAGAAATAAACAATAAACCTTAATATGTATGCACGTATATTGCTCAAGAAGCATTAGTTCACATATAAATAAACCTACTGATCCCGATTGCTGTGGCCAACTTGACAGCAGTAATGGGGACTCCACACGGCATGAAGATGGGCTCTAAAATATAGCGGCCAAACGCCAGAGCAATCACAGCCAAACCTGAAGGTCTATAGGAGAAAACATTGCAGTGTAATCTCATAACACATAAGTCCCTCATTTAGCCCACAAAAATCCCATGATGCCCTCGCTTGAATCTTTCTCACGAAGATTTTTCTTTATATAAAACTACCTTGCTCACATCCAATAAACACGGGTGTATGTTAGTCCCGGCGGTGTTGTAATTACATATTGATGTCGGCTAAATCCAACCCATGATCCATTGCGTGAGAGCCCATAACAAATTCTAGGATGCCGGTTTCATTGTCATAAAGCGCTGATTTTTATTCTATGACTACTGGAGCCTGGCAGTAATGCTGAGAGATAACCGTCATGGCTTATATTTATTCACTGTGGTGAAGGGATTGTGTATGTTTATTCTGGCTGTGCCCCAGAGAGCTAAAGATGAAGATGGAGGATGAAGGGAGCTTTACTGACCTTATAGCAATCATGTCTACCCACAACCTCACAAAAGCCATTTGTGGGCCGAACGCCTCCAGAATGTACGTATAATGGCCGCCAGACTTTTTAATACAGGTGCCCAGTTCAGCGTAGCATAGAGCACCTGAAAGAGAAAACAAGAATTAGAAAGATAAAGGAAGAGTGGAGGAAAAACAAACAGGTGTATGCTTTAGCAGAACTGAAGTGATAATGGCAGGACAAAGGCCATTAGGGTCCAGCGCTTCGGAGTAACAGCAAGATCAACTGCACAGGTTGCCTTTAAAACATTCCTAAAGGCACACGGTTAAGGCAGTTTATTAAGGCAATCCATTCACTTTCTAAGAGGTCCATTTCACAAGCTCTCCAACCGTTCTATACATTTGAATGCCTTAATGAATACTCTGGTCAAATCAAAGCTCTGCGTCACTCACGGTCCTTGACTAGCGAGCTTCAAAAGTTAAATGTTAAGAGAGCTTTAAAATTCCTCTGAACTAGCAAGAAAAAAGGCAAAAGAGTGCCGTTTTAAGGTCTCTATGACAAATTGCGCATGAATGGACGGTGGTTTTTTTTAAATGGCGTCCCTGCTCTTCCTCATAGCCTGCAGGCAACAGCACACAACAGAAAGCCGACAAGTGTGAAATGACTCCTGACGTACACATGAATACACACACTGTCAAACAATGCACCTCTTATACACAAACAAATTCTTCCAACATACACGCCGAGCCATCAGCCTCCAACAGTGTCAGGCGGTGCTTTCTTTGTCAACAAAGTAGAGCGTTAGACAATATCAGGCTCTATCTAGCACCGGCGTGAGCACACATAACTCACCTGCACACATACATTTATTGGCACTCCTGCATAACAGCAGCCATCTGTATAGACTCAACATGCACACCCTGAAATTCTTGCTTAGCGACTAGCTAGACAATGAAATGAATTTGTGGCAGAACTCTCGGAAAACAATGTATAGCCCTACACTCTTAAAAATGAAGGTTCTTCAGAATGCCAGAGGAGATTCTTTTGTCTAAATGGTTGAAAAAGATTCTTCAGATTCTTAAAATGTAAGAAGAGATGTCTGAATGGTTCTTTGTGGAATTGTGAACACCTTTATTTTTAAGATAGTATAACAGAACTTCAATGAGTCATGACTATACAGTAATAAAATTTTTCATAAATTATGGTTTATGCTTTTATCACATTTGCATATTACAGTCAAAGAAAAAAACTAAGCGACCATTTCAAAATATTTTTCAGTTTTTCGAAAAACTCTCAACAGACATGTATTTAGGTATCTGTTTTCATGTGTTCTCATGCTGTTAGTCTTTCACATTGCTGTCGGATGACGTTATGTCACTCATGAGGTGAAATTCAACAGACACTGGACTGGAATGACCACAATAGAAATTATGATAAAATGAAATTTTGGAATGGGCTCTTAATTTCGTTTTTCAGCCATATATGTGAATTGTGAATTTGCCTTCACAAATAGTGGGCATCTATGACGCTAGCATATTATTACGCAAGTCATTCGTACAATACTATTTGCAATACCACAGGTTTGGCAGTTTGACAAAACAGGATAATATGCTACAATAGTGGAATGTTTTTAACCACACTGTGACCACAAAGTTGTTCGGTTGTTTTAGGTTAACAGGAAGTTAATCCCTTGACTCATAGGTGTTACCTAACCCACCTTTATAATTTGAAGACACATTGCACAGCTTAAAGGGATACTTCACCCAAAAATGAAAATGATGTCATCATTTACTTGCCTTCGAGGTGTTCCAAATCTGAATGTCTTTGTTCTGATGAACACAGAGAAATATATTTTGAAGAATGCTTATAACCAGACAGATTTTGCCCCCATAGACTAAAAATACAACAGTAGTCAAATGTGCCCAAGAACTGTTTGCTGTCCTACATTCTTCATGTATGTTCAACAGAAAAATCTGTTTGGTTTTAAGCATTCTTCCAAATATCTTTCTCTGTGTTCATCAGAACAAAGAAATGTATACAGATTTGGAACAACTCGAAGGTGAGTAAATGATGAGAGAATTTTCCTTTTTATGTGAAGTACCCCAAACAAACTGTTTCCTTTGACTAGCCACAATAAATAAACACAGCAATCGCTTAATCCAACTGCAAATAGGCATACATGTTGTAAAATATGTTAATATTAAGATCACAAGCAGTCACGAGTTAATGTTTACACTTCATTAGATTTGGAGAGGAAGGACTGTACAGCACATCATATGTCACTGCTTCCTTATCTCCTCTTTAAGTACTTTGAGTACTATTACACTTGTACTCCTTAAAGAAAGGGCAGATTGAAGAAGACCAAACAAACAGATAAACAGGTGTGAGAGGGAATGCTTGTCCTGCTTTAAGACGTGCGTGAACATGTCAGCAAAGTGGTCTGTCTTGATGAATGACTGAAACGTCAACAGTGAAAGTAATAAGCCACATGAGTTTCATCACCTCACCAGCTTTTGTACAATTATCTTTGTGTGTTGTCAACTGAAAAGCAACCGTTGATTTTATCAAGAATTAAGTTGATTGTTTTAGATGAGTGGGTTTGATAAGAGTATTTAAGGTAGGTCATTTGTCAAAACTGGGTCATCTGTGTGTTACGAAAAAGATGTGTGTGTGAGTATATGCACATGTGAGCATGTTCATGTTTGCATACGAACAGGTGCGTGTGTTTGTGTGTTATTTTCTGTAACACTCACCAAAAAGAGAGAGAATCCCACAGGCGACCCATACCACAAGCGACATTCCCACGCTGCCAGAGTTTTTCAGAATTCCCTTTGGAGAGATGAATATTCCCGCACCAATGATTGTCCCGATGATTATGGAGATTCCCTGGAGCAGGGTCACCTTTTTCTGCAGTTCCACCTTTTCCTCAGGGGCTTCAGCTTGGGCGTCTTCATTTGTTGGTAGCGGTTCTTTCTCTCCAAAATTGCTTTGAGTTGAAACCCCATTGATCACAGTCTTTCTGGTCATCTTATTTACCTATCTTATTCTATTCGCTCACTCTTTTACACACACACACACACACACACACACAACCACACACAACCACACACAGCCTAAACACTAACACAACGATGTGCCATGGATCAATGAGAGGCCAAAATGAAAGGTGTTCTCACGGCATAAATTAAAATAAACTTCTGATGTGTTGTCATGAGTCTAGTATCTCCCTGTCCCTCTCTCTCAATCGCTTTTCCACTGTCTGAATCACTCCCCCTGTCACTCTTTCGTTGTGCTTTTGTTCCTCTTTTGCTCCTGTCCTGTAATTATGCATTTATGGTACAATGTGTGAGTAAAAGAGGCGTGCCTGGATGACGGTGTCTGGTGAAGCCCTGAGTCACGACACCTCAGCAAATGTTTTCTCTCCCCTTTTCATTGAACATGCTAAGCACTTAAAAGCCATCAGACGCTTCTTTTGTAACTCCAGTTAACTCTCCCTTTTCTCTCTCTCCTTCTTTCTAAAGCAAATTTCACTGCTGCACTTGTTAGGAACGTGTGTTGATTTTCAAGTGAGAGAAGTGGATTAGACTGATGGTGAGCTCCTGGTCGTGAATTGATCATTTGATCATTTTATCGTAGGCTACTCTTTTAATGTTGACATAGGGTGTGAAACTCAATCTAGGTCAAACAATATCCCGGGCATTACCGTACAAGTTTGTGTGCAAGTACCAGTAAAGGCTGATCCAGTGTTCTGCAAATTAGAATGAAGAGGAAACCTGATGCAATATTACATCAGATCACCCAGACTCAAGGATGTATTCACAGTTGTGAAATCGTTTTCTTGTGATGATTTTCCAGCTTTTCAACGCATTGTCGAATAACACAGAAAGAAATATTGTAGATAGATAAACCACATCATGTAAAAAACGAGGTCTGAATCATTATGACTTTGCAAAAGATCCTATTAGTTCTGTGTACTTTTCTGCTGCTATGTGTTTTGTAATGAAAAAAATTTAAACATTATTGCAATTATTCTTCTAATCTCAAATTGTTTGCTCAAATAAATATTATAACATGTATAACCTTAAACCCAAGAACACAATTTTATAACTCACAACTTCTCAAGTTCTTGGAAAACCAATGCTTTGAAAAGCCCAACAAGCAACACATGAATCTGAAAAACCTACCTGTATGTCATCACAACATTACAGATTTGCAATTTTTTCTGGTTTTAGTGATCTCAGCTCAGTTAGACCAAGATGTAACAAAATATTTTCCAAATAACATAACTAAAGTCCCAGTCTAAAATGAAAGTTTGAGCTGTCTAAAATGAAAATAGATTGCCCAAACACATCTTAAAGGTCCAGTGTGTAATTTTTGGGATGATCTATTGATAGAAATTAGATTAGATTAGATTAGATTAGATTCAACTTTATTGTCATTACACATATACAAGTACAGTGTAACGAAATGCAATGTGATTTACATAACAATGTCTTCAGAGGTGTATAAAGTGTTAACACAATGAAGCGTTATGTTTTTATTACCGTGTTTCGAAAGGGAGGGGGAAAGGTGGAGTGAGCAGTTGGTTGCAATTCGCAACCTTGCCGCTATATATCACTGACTGGACCTTTAAAACATGTCATTGCCAAAGTTTTGTTTCAATATGCACACCAGTATTTGTAGTGCATATTGAAGGCATTTTATTAAAAGCTTCTTAAATATCCTAATTCAACCAAAGCATAGTCCTGGTTTATATTTAAAGGGACAGACAGAATTATTAACAGTCCAAGACAAACCACAAAGGGAGACTGTGAAAGTAAACAAAAACACCTCAAACACTTCCACACAAATTTAACTTCAAACAACTGAATCCAAAAACATGAACTCTATCATTGCACGTGCGCCCCATGCTGAAAAGAGATGGGTGATAAGGGATATATTCTCTCCTGCACAGTCCAATAAACTATAATACAATAAGTGGGAGGAAGAAAGCAGCATGGGGCCGAAAGAGTCAACAGAAAACAAAAGAACATGTATCAGTTCTTCAGATCTATAGCTCTAAGAAAGCATGCTTCAACCACGCAGCTCAACACATCTGCGGCCTAAAGAAATCTATAGCTATACATTTCATTATTAAACTCAATTTTCATTCTGTCTTTATGAATCATCTAATGTGTATCTTACAACAGCAAATTCCTCTCAACCTCTTCAAACATTGCGTGAAAATACAGTCCAGATATTTAAGTGTCCTTAATCTATTAGAGATTGTGTACCTCCGTCTAGCTTGTAGGTCGAGATGAAAAGGAGGTTAAAGGGTCACCTATCTATGGATTTAATCCAAGTATATGGAAATAAATAAGTAAGCGATCCAACCCATCTTCTCTCTGGAATCCTCCTATATAAAAGAGGCCCTAGGCATTTATCCAAAACTCCTTTAATCTTTCTCTCTCTCTCTTCTTTTGGTGTGTGTGTGTGTGGTTGTGTATGTAGTCTGAACTGTGAGGCCTGAGGGAAGCTTGTTCAAAAGTTCACACCTCCCTATTTCACCCATTCACTCTCCAGGAGCTATGCCTAGGCTAACTTTACTGAACTTTTAGCTCAAATGATCAAATTAGCTAATGTAATCCTGTAAAATTGCATGTAGTTGCTTTGGTGTAAAGCAGTTTGTTGATATGACTCACATCAGACAGACATTCAAGATATCTTGAAAAAGTTTTTTTGCAGGTACAGTATTTGGAATTTGGCCGTTGAATTGTCACTAGTCTTGAATTGTCACAGTGAATTTTCACTAGTCACCACTACTGTATAGACGGATTCAAAGCAACAACATAAACAAAAGATACACAACGACAAATCGGTCAAACCGGAAAAGTTAGGTCTTTTGTGTGACCGGGGTAGTTTATCTTGATTGACAGGGGTTCTGTCCAATCAAGAGTAACTACCCCGGTCACACAAAAGCCCTACCTTTTCCGGTTTGACCGATTTGTCATTGTGTTTTCTGATTTGTTATTTTGTTTCTGGAACTGTTGTTTCTTTAAATGCGACAAATCTACAGCACCCATTAAACGAAATGTTTATTTACATACAACAAACTTTAACAAATCTTTATTTAATACAATTACTATACAATAAAATAATAATACAAAGGCATATTAACATAAATCAAATAAAATATAAATAGTTACATTATTAGACACTAACCACACCGATAAACAAACACAGACCAGAAGTTAACTGCAGACCAGGCACACACGTCCAATGAAACGGTCAATATATTGATCTTATTACAGTATACAAGACCACTTTGTCCACTTTTGTGCTTCCGTCCGAAGGTCTGGAAGCCTTGCAAGCTCTGTGGACTTGGATCCGCTCATTCATTGAGAGTTTGAAAAAAGTAAAGCCCCCTTGCCTTCATTTTCTTATTTTAATTGTTCTGTCATATCTAATACTCAATGTACAAAGCCAAAGTGTGATTACCATTAACAAACAACAATTTCACAGAAAAGTCAATTTATGCAACTTACCTAATGGTACTGACTGAAGCAAGTCAGATAGATACAGTGAATAATGTTGAATATGAAAATGAAGGTGCACTGATATTGATAACAATCGAACAGTAGAGAAGATTTAATCTCTGTGACTGCCTCGCATTACAACCGACTTACAACTTCCAACCTCAATATGTCTACCTTGCCTGTCGTTAAATCCATCTGTGACTTTCCTGGGAATTCTTACTCCTGCCAATGTCTCCTTACGCACCAGAAAGATTGATATGATGCAAATGAACGGTGGTTTCCTCCACGGAAATAAAACCGACATTTATCTACAGTTCGGTTAGATGTGTTTATGAATAATCAGTGCGGTGAAAAGGCTTTACATTTTCCATAAGAGTGAGCCTGTAAAGAGACGGGCAAAGTGAAACAGACTATAAATTAATGCATTATAGACGTCTAGATGAGGAAGCTCAAAATTTTAGTTTAAATACTCTAACTTTTAGAGTATTTTAGTGCTTAGTGGTATGAGAAGAAATGCACATTAGAATGCGTACTGATGAAGAAGACAATGTGGCAGCTGGCTAAAGGAAATTGCATTCCTGTACTTGTGTGCAAAAGCAGCTTGTGCTTACATCATTTCCTACTGTGTAATTTGAAAATGTTGTCAAAATGGCCTCTGACTTTGATGGATTTGACAATACATGTCAGTAATTCCCGTACATTCATCTTGTGCAGCTGTGACACCTGTGCACAAAAAAATGAGCAGGGAGAAGGTAACCATTTATTAAAATTTCATAGGTGAACGATGATCAATGGATTGTTGGTGTTCTCTCAGCATTTGGCTCAGTCTTGCCCTAATTTCAACACAAGCTTTTATAAAAATGTAAATTGATTGTCATTTCTCTCATTCTAAAAAAACAAGATTGATCGCAGTTTCGCCAATTACAATAAGATTTGACTGCGCCTGCTGAGAAAACTAGCTTTGAACTGTTCTTTGTGACTCAATGCTTGAATTCTTTTTCTTCAACACTCGCGCCTTGACTTCACAAACAGATTTTCATTCAAGACATGAAAACAGCATATCTTTCCATAATAAAGATTGTCGCTGGCAATGGGTATGATTGTTACTGGCATGACTGTTGGGCCAATTCAAACACAGGCGGTTCACAAAAACAAAATAAGATGGTCTTCCAGCCTTAAAAACAGATCAAAATATATCTGCCAAAACACAACACAGAACCCACCAACCACGGCATGCCTCCACATAGCCACCTGTCTTTTTGTTTGTCTTTTTTTAGCATAGTCATCTCTTATCGGATTCAATTAGAGTTCCTCCTGAACAAGCATTGTAATGGAATTGAGTTGGGGAAAAGGGGAGACAGTTGTTGATTTTGGCCATGGCGTTTTGGCCTGCTATAGTTGAATTAACAGGAAGAGTTCAGGGAGGTCTCTTGTTAATTTAACGCCGCTCTGCCCTCGAGCAGATATCTATTAACCCCACAAAACCAGTAAAGCCACATATGGGCGGGGGTTCTCAGAGTAGACTTTAAAGATCGTAAGCTTCGTTTAGCTTCCAGATGTTTAGCTGTAAAATTAGCAAAGCTGGTTGAGTGAGCTTCCAAAGAGTATATGCAGTGTTAAATAAAACAGGTTCAACGGGCAAGTATTATATATTTCAGGGATTAAGTATGTACAAGTAATGTAGCTCTAATTGCTGGTTTTTAGTCGACAGGTGGGTGTACCTTTCACTGTGGTTTCTTTCCCTCACTGTAGGTGAGCTACAAGCCTGTCTAGTTTCATGAGCCGATTAAATCATTTAACACTCGTTGAGGAGCTCTGAAACAAGGATGCTACTCTGAAAAAGAACATTCAGTGACTTTCAGCGTGGACATACAGTGTCCTAAGGGCAAATGTAAAGTCAGTCGGTTATTAAAACAAAATTATCCCAGACAGGGTGATCAGGGCTAATCTTGTCAAGGCTTGTAACATGCTGAGATGGTTTATTTAGTCATAATGACCCTTTGAGTCTACATTATCCCACTTATTGTAGTAGATAACTAGTTTTTATTTGCTATTTAACAAAAAATATTAAATTAACTTGAAATACAGATTTGAGAAATAGGTTACCTGGGTCAATGGTCAGATTTATCATTTTGTGGTTGTGGTAAAAACTGACAAGTCAGAATCAAGTTATCTTTAAAGTGAAAGTTCACACAAAAATTTAAATTCTGTCATCATTTACATTTACTCTCTTGTCATTTCTAACCTGTATGACTTTCTTTCATCTGCAAAACTTGAAGAATGTAACGGCAGTACGAATTGATTTCTATTGTCCAGACACAAAACCACTGGGAAGTCAATGGGTACTAAACCTTTTTCAAGAAAGAAAGACAAGAGGGTGAGTAAATGATGACAGATTTGTTTTGTTTATTCCGCCAAAATTCCAATTGTTTATTTTGTCTATTGACGTAAAGTGTCTGAATCTATTCTGGTGACCTTTGTCTTTAGTTTGATTTGTTCCCTTATAATCTAAGAGACATAATCATAATCAAAAAAAGTACACTAACCCTCTTCTCTCCACAGGTAGTGGTCTAGCTTTTGTTGAAACTAGTAACTTTGTATTAGCACCTATTGTACTATTGCTCTTTGTATGACATATCGCTTATTGCTCCCTGAACTCGCTTTGGATAAAAGCGTCTGCTAAATGACTAATGTGTAAATGTAAAATTAAAAAGTGTAACAAACAATTTAGATTAAACTTTGAATTGGCCACTATTTTAAAACCCTGGTGCCTGTTTGTGCACGACACACTCCTACATGCACATACTTTTGCAGTCGACTGCCCCTGCTGTGGGTCTAGATGATGTCTGAGTAAGCGGTGAAACAGAGAGCCTGTAGCACAGACTGTAATTACGCACTCATTCTCCTTTACAAGTTTCCTGCGACAGTAACTTTCAGCAAAGAGGAGAAATCAAAGCGATCAGAGGGGGTCAATCAACAGCATCAGTCCCTAATTTCATACAAAATGATTCTTGAGCGCCTTAGCCTCCTAATCCAAAACGTGATTCTTACAGAGAGCAAAAGCACGAGACTGGGAACGTCTGCAGATGTGTATGCGTCTCACATAATGCCATTACTCGCTCCGGAGTTAGAGAGGAGCGTGGCAGCTCTAGTCTAATCCACCTCAAACCTGACAGACAACACCGCCCTGATTCCACTTTAATTGAAGACATTTTATTAGATTCCGTTATCTCACTTTCTTTTCTCCCTATTGTTTCATGTGTTGGGAATAAAAGCAGAGCCTTATTGCAATTGCTCTCTCGTTTTCTAAACTGTGGCGATCCATCAGCCACTATAATATTAAAGGAGTCATGGGAAAAATGAAAGATGCATGAAAAAGATGCTGGAGGAAAATGAAGCATTATGGGCTCGTATAGCGAGGCTGAGACACAGACACAGATCACTGTTCACCCTATGCTTTATAGAAAGGCAAAAATAACTTAAATCATTTGTCTGTTTATCATAGCAAAGTGTTCCTCAATATTAGTGCAAACTCTCCGAGGACAACATGGCTTTAAAGGTCTAGAGTGGGATATAATACGGCCACTAGTGGTTAGTTTGAGAATTGCAACCAATCTCTGTCCAAACACGACGTTGGCCACCACAATAAAAAAATATGTCGTCGACTGAGAAAGCGTGGCTGCGTCCTAAATCACCTTCTTCCATATGTGGGCGAAAATGGGTATGAGTCATGAATAGTATGTCTGAAACCTCAGTATGCAAAAAACAGTAGGCGAGAAATACCTGGATGAAGTATAAAAGAAGTATAAAAGTCAGGCAGGAGCTAGGACCTGCATTAATATTATAAAGACTTTCGAGCTTAGACCTGTTTGTCATGGTTCTGCCTTGTCAGGTTTTCATAGTCCTGGGCAGGATCATGTACAACATGTTCTGTGTGGAAGCTCTCCGGCCTGTTCACGAGGGGTTAAATGGCCTTAATGGCTTTCTCTGCACCACCTTCCCTGTCTTTTTGCTTACTCCCTGCCTGGATGTGCATTTTTTCCCATCTTCAGGATTAATTCTGGCCAGAAACCTGTTGGCAATATCAAACACATAAATTCAACAAATATGCCTATATTTATTATATTTACAAATATTAAAAAAACGTACAAAACTGTCACATTAAAACTGTTTTTAATGATATAATGATATGTTACTTGCTGAAATTTTGAAACTGTTTATTATATACGTTTAAGATAGTCAAGCAAAAATGTAGCAAAATTATCTTTTTATGTTTTTCCCTTTACACATAAACATTAAGAGTTTAAATATTTGGGATTGCATTTGCTATACCGTTGGTAACGTAAAAACTGAGCGAAAAGCTGCCCATAACGCCGTATTTAACGCCGTTTTAAGGCACCCGAAAAAAATTTTTGCGCTGCTGTGTTAATATGGCGGCGAATTCGATGTATGCAGGCCCGCTCTGTCTGTAGATAGAAATAGCTTATTCTAAGGGAATACAAACATAACAGTTCATTACAGAAGGTCTTTATACACCTCTGAACAAATAGTTTTGTATGTTATCTTGCATATCTGTCAAAAGATCCTCATAAAAACAACAATTTGCTCGTTTAACATGGATGTGTGGCCATGAATTAAAATGCTTTTACAAGTTCATAGCGTTTTCTCTTTCAAAGTAGTGATTATTTTTTTAGCTTGAATTCAAATCAAACATGGTTGACATACAAAAATAATTAGTCAACAAATAAATAAAAAATTTATATTACAATATTACATTTCTTTAAATTATTTAATATAAATGTTACATTTCTGCAATATTCAATTTTGCTAAAAATTTTACAATGCTATTTAGAATGTTGAGAGTTGCCGGCAGTCAGTTTACAATGTGCGCTTCAATAAACATTTTTTTTAGTAATCATGAAACATTTTAAAAATTAATAAAATATTTTCATGTACATATTTATTTAACAGATGCCTTTACCCAAAAAGACTCTTCTTTGAAATAATTTATTGAACTACAGTGTGGGAAACTACTCCTCAGATCCATTTCAGAAAAAAAAATCACTAAAATATATTTTTGCTACATCACCCAGACCTGCTTGCATCAGAGAAGACTAATGACATTTACCATAATACCTGTCATGGCAGCCATAGTAAAGCTTGAGGGATTTCATGTAAAATGACAGCTATTCAATACCACATATATCTTTCAGCATTCTCTTCTACAGCCGGTCTCTGTTGACCATCACACATATCGACGTGTAACAAAAGTGCGTGAGTATCCATCCCCCCATGCTTATCGAACATGTCCGTGGTCTGGGCTTCCTTTTCTAGTTGAAACCCAGTGCTTTACTTTAACATCCATCGGTGTGGGCAGAGTTTGGCAAGACGTTAGATGCCAGAGAGGATTTAGAGATTTTTCCAACCAACTTAAGGTGACAGAGAGTGAAAGAGGAAAGCAGGAAGGAAGGAAGACTGCAAGATTTTAAAGTTAAGTGACATTTCTCCTCAATTAAACTTCAGAGACATTGGCATTGCACGGCACAGGGAAATAATGAGGATGACTCAGAGAGACCTTCATTGGACACACAACCGATGGTATAAAGTTATCGGATTGAGAGATGTGCTTTAATGTGAGGGAGGTCCAGGAGGTTGCAGTCCTTAGATAATACACCCATACTTGTCTCTTTCTGCAGCTAAGAGAAAGCTATGAAGACAACAAAATCTTGGTGTTTTCAGACGACGTAAATATTAATTTAGTTTATAAATATGAAATATTTTAAAGTAGAAGTATAGAAGTATGCACTTTATCCCACACTCCCTCTAGCATTAGCATCTTGCTTCATTAATGACCAAAAATGTATTACTAATGTGACAGTTTACCCAAATATAAATCATAATTTATTCACCCTTGAGTTGTACCAAATCTGTATAAATTTCATTTTTCTTATGACCACAGAGAAAGATATTTGGAAGAATGCTTGTAACCAAACAGTTCTTGCACTCCATTGACTACCACATGGGAAAAATGACAAAGGTAGTCAAAAGTGCCCCAGAACTGTTTGATTTCCTAAATTCTTACTCTATACATTTCTTTGATTTGTTAAACACAAAAGAAGATGTTAAAGAAATCTTTCCTACTATGGTAGTCAATGGTGTAGCCAATGTTATTTATAACGTACTCTACAACATGCCATGGTACCATGGTACAGTACATGTATATATAATAATAATATAAAAGTATGTACGATGTACCAATTCGTACCAATTTTCATACCACAGATGTTCATTCATTCATTCATTTTCTACCGCTTATCCGGGGCCGGGTCGCGGGGGCAGCAGTCTAAGCAGAGATGCCCAGACATCCCTCACCCTAGACACTTCCTCCAGCTCTTCCGGGGGGACACCGAGGCGTTCCCAGGCCAGCCGGGAGACATAGTCCCACCAGCGTGTCCTAGGTCTTCCCCGGGGTCTCCTCCCGGTCGGACGGGCCCAGAGCACCTTCCGGGGAAGGCGTCCAGTAGGCATCCGTAACAGATGCCCAAGCCACCTCAGCTGACCCCTCTCGATGTGGAGGAGCAGCGGCTCTACTCCGAGCTCCTCCCGGGTGACCGAGCTTCTCACCCTATCTCTAAGGGATCGCCCAGCCACCCTGCGGAGGAAGCTCATTTCAGCCGCCTGTATCCGGGATCTTGTCCTTTCGGTCATGACCCAAAGCTCATGACCATAGGTGAGAGTAGGAACGTAGATTGACTGGTAAATTGAGAGCTTCGCCTTGCGGCTCAGCTCTTTCTTCACCACGACGGACCGGTACATCGACCGCATTACTGCAGAAGCTGCACCGATCCGTCTGTCAATCTCCCGTTCCATCCTTCCCTCACTCGTGAACAAGACCCCGAGATACTTAAACTCCTCCACTTGAGGAAGGAACTCTCCACCAACCTGAAGTGGGCAAGCCACCCTTTTCCGACTGAGGACCATGGCCTCGGATTTGGAGGTACTGATTTTCATTCCAGCCGCTTCACACTCAGCTGTAAACCGTCCCAGTGCATGCTGAAGGTCCCGGTTTGAAGGGGCCAACACGACAACATCATCCGCAAATAGCAGCGACGAGATCGTGTGGTCCCCAAACCTGACACCCTCCGGCCCCTGGCTGCGCCTAGAAATTCTGTCCATAAAAATTACGAACAGAACCGGTGACAAAGGGCAGCCCTGCCGGAGTCCAACATGCACTGGGAACAAGTCCGACTTTCTGCCGGCAATGCGAACCAAGCTCCTGCTTCGGCCGTACAGGGACCTGACAGCCCTTAGTAAAGGACCACAGACCCCATACTCCCGAAGCACCCTCCACAGGATGCCACGAGGGACACAGTCGAATGCCTTCTCCAAATCCACAAAACACATGTGGATTGGTTGAGCAAACTCCCATGAACCCTCCAGCACCCTGTAGAGGGTGTGGAGCTGGTCCAGCGTTCCACGGCCTGGACGAAAACCACACTGTTCCTCCTGAATCCGAGGTTCTACTATCGGCCGTATTCTCCTCTCCAGTACCCTGGCATAGACTTTCCCGGGAAGGCTGAGAAGTGTGATCCCCCTGTAGTTGGAACACACCCTCCGGTCCCCCTTCTTAAAAAGAGGGACCACCACCCCGGTCTGCCATCCCAAAGGCACTGTCCCCGACCGCCACGCGATGCTGCAGAGGCGTGTCAGCCAAGACAGCCCCACAACATCCAGAGACTTGAGGTACTCAGGGCGAATCTCATCCAACCCCGGTGCCTTGCCACTGAGGAGTTTCTTGACTACCTCAGTGACTTCGGCTTGGGTGATGGACGAGTCCTCCTCTGAGCCCTCAACCTCTGCTTCCTCAATGGAGGACGTGACGGTGGGATTGAGGAGATCCTTGAAGTACTCCTTCCACCGTCCGACGACATCCCCAGTTGAGGTCAACAGCCTCCCACCTCCACTGTAAACAGCGTTGGTAGGGCACTGTTTCCCTCTCCTGAGGCGCCGGACGGTTTGCCAGAATCTCTTCGAGGCCAGTCGATAGTCCTTCTCCATGGCCTCACCAAACTCCTCCCAGGCCCGAGTTTTTGCCTCCACAACCACCCGGGCAGCAGTCCGCTTGGCCTGCCGGTACCTGTCAGCTGCCTCAGGAGTCCCACAAGCCAACCAGGCCCGATAAGACTCCTTCTTCAGCTTGACGGTCTCCCTTACTTCCGGTGTCCACCACCGGGTTCGGGGATTCCCGCCTCGACAGGCACCGGAGACCTTACGGCCACAGCTCCGAGTGGCCGCTTCGACAATGGAGGCGGAGAACATGGTCCACTCGGACTCAATGTCTCCAGCCTCCCTCGGGATCTGGTTGAAGCTCTGTCGGAGGTGGGAGTTAAAGATCTCTCTGACAGGAGACTCGGCCAGGCGTTCCCAGCAGACCCTTACAGTACGTTTGGGTCTGCCGAGTCTGTCCAGCTTCCTCTCCTGCCATCGGATCCAACTCACCACCAGGTGGTGATCAGTTGACAGCTCCGCCCCTCTCTTAACCCGAGTGTCCAAAACATATGGTCGCAGGTCAGATGAAACGACCACAAAGTCGATCATCGACCTGCGGCCTAGGGTGTCCTGGTGCCACGTGCACTGATGGACACCCTTATGCTTGAACATGGTGTTCGTTATAGACAAACTGTGGCTAGCACAGAAGTCCAATAACTGAACACCGCTCGGGTTCAGATCAGGGGGGCCGTTCCTCCCAATCACGCCCCTCCAGGTGTCACTGTCGTTGCCGACATGGGCGTTGAAGTCCCCCAGTAGGACGACGGAGTCCCCAGTCGGAGTACTTTCCAGCACCCCTCCCAGAGACTCCAAGAAGGTCGGGTACTCTGCACTGCCGTTCGGCCCGTAGGCACAAACAACAGTGAGAGACCTAACCCCGACCCGTAGGCGCAGGGAAACGACCCTCTCGTTCACCGGGGTAAACTCCAACACATGGCGGGAGAGCTGGGGGGCTATAAGCAGACCCACACCAGCCCGCCGCCTCTCCCCATGGGCAACTCCAGAGTGATGAAGTGTCCATCCTCTCTCGAGGAGTGTGGTTCCAGAGCCCAAGCCATGCGTAGAGGTGATCCCGACTATCTCTAGTCGGAACCTATCAACCTCATGCACCATCTCAGGCTCCTTCCCCGCCAGCGAGGTGACGTTCCACGTCCCTAGAGCTAGCTTCCGTGTCCAGGGATCGGGCTGTCGAGGCACTCTCCTCCGACTGCCGCCCGATCCACTACGCACCGACCCCCTATGGTCCCTCCCGCACGTGGTGAGCCCACGGGAAGGCGGCCCCACGTCGCTCCTTCGGGCTGAGCCCGGCCGGACCCCGTGGGGAAAGGCCCGGCCACCAGACGCTCGCATACGAGCACCGACCCCGGGCCTGGCTCCAGGGTGGTGCCCCGGTTGCGCCATACCGGGCGACGTCACGGTCCTTGTAAAAAAAAAAACCCTTTATGATGTTTAAAAATTACCACAGATGTAATCCTAACAAATAAAGTGAAACATACAAGTGTGGTTCATTGAAGGTGGTTTATTAAATCTAATAATGTCAAGTTGACTTACAGTATAGGACACAATAGTATCTTCAATCTATGAGAGGTCCACACTAGTACAACTACTAAGGTTTGGGTGAGTGCATGTGTGTTTCAGAGAAGGAGAGCGACGTGAGAGAATGAGAGCTGAACAGACAGTTGTTTCTCTCAGACTTTGCTGCTTAAAGCCACTGGGCTTAGTCTCTCTCAAGCTTCATTACACTCCTAAACACACACGTCGTATACAGGGGTGCCCACGTAGAAATTCTCAGCGTTTCGGCGCGAGCCAGGTCTCAGTTGTCTTTTTCACAGTATCAAACGCTGAAGCAACAATCATGTTTTGTCTGCCAAAATGCAATGCCTTGCTTATCAGGAGCTGACAGCTGTCCTGTCACATGCTTGTTTGAACAGCTCTACTTGCTGACTCCAACAATCAGAAACCGTATTTTCTCTCTCTCGCTTTCTATCTCTCACAGCAGTGGGCAAGCAAGTGGGCGTTCAGACAGGTACTTTTGCCCACTATTCATTCTGTTCTCGCTGTGCATTTGGTTGCTCATTTTCAAGGAAATATGGGAATGTTAGTCCAGACTGTGTATGTGGCTGTAATTTGACCACCATCTTAACCTGGCCAGGTTCAGTTTTAAAGTAGCTTTGCCAACACTGTGTACTATATGAATACAGACTCGTCACCATGTACTTTATAACAGTACTTTATGTAGTGAGTACAGACGACTTGACTCTTTTTCAACTGAAAGCAGCTGTAGACAGAGTTGCTTGTGTATTTCAGTTGTCACACTGAAACATCTCATCACACACAAAATATTTTTCATCATGGATATAATGTATGCACTCTGACCTCATTGTTATTCAGAGTGGATTTGTGTTATTGTGTGGACTCTTCCAGCCCAATAGAAAGGCAGAGAACATTAGCCGTGGGCCACTGGAGTGCCTTACTTAGGAGAAGAAATGGAAATGATAATAATGCACAAGACAGACAGAGCCAAAAAAAACACAACGTGGCTAAACTAATTGGTGGAGTAGGGATTTGTTATGCGAATACCATGCATAATTCTATTATTCCACAATAAGAAAGGAGCATTGCATTATTATAGACAGTGAGTCCTACGTTTTCTCACACAGACTGAGACATTTTCTGAAAGTTTCACTAAAATATTCAACTGAGTAATTATATTATATGATGTAACAATAATGAATATTCTGTGTGTATTACAGCTGTGGCCTTGATCATGCATGTTCATATTGGGAGGCTTGAGGGAAAATACAAATCCTTTGCCGGGTTTAAAACTCTTTGAAATCTTAAAGGTGAAGTCATATTTTATTCTAAAGTACTTTCTATTCAAGTTTATGCCGGGAACTCACCACAAGATAATCCGGCCGATTTCTCCCCTTCCTACAATCCTAGGAAAAATCCCAATGATAATAAAGGGCTCTACAGATTATTTTATCAGATTTTCCTGTGGTGTGATCTGTGTTAAGAGTGAATGAACCTGATCGGAAGAAAATCGGTGCCACCCCGATTGCGAATAGTAAATATTCAACGTGTGGAATATTTACAATCAGAAATCCTGATGTGTGGGGGAAACCCAGAGGAAAAACACACAAGAACTATGTTGATTGTCACATGGAACCAGACGATACCCAATCAGAAAGCCAACTGACAGCGTAACATCCGTAGACTTCAACCAAACCCTTTTCTTTTTCTGTCTGTTTTCTGTCAAAAGCAAAACTATCATTAGAATTACAAATCATTTCAATAAAATATTCAGGTTATGTGCAAGTGATGGACATATGGATCCGCTATATTACGATAGTAGAAGGAGTTTGAGTGTGCTGAGGTAGAACAGAAAAAATAGGTCCAGAAAGCTAGTGAAGCCAGTGGACTGTTTCAGGTGATAATATAAGCAGCATTTTTTTACAAAACAGTATTTATATACTTTTTTAGTTACTGTGAAGACACAAATACATCAATATTTGAAAATTGCAATAAAATTATATCTAGTTCTATGCCACCTTTAGACTACATTGCTTGAGCAATTTCTCAACGATAAATTATATTTTTTAAATCACATAATAGGTCATATGTACAGTACACATTTGTTTATATTGAACACATATATAATAAACATACAGTGAAATAATAAAAACGTTTTCTTAAGTCTTGAGAGATTTTGCAAGATTTCCTGTGTTCACAGTCCGTGTGTGGTGTCACATCATGGCGTACCACAAATTATAAGAGCAAAACAATTACATTTTTGTCCTCAATGTTTGTGGTCTCTCACAGTTTAAAACTCTTATAGGATTAAAACAATATTTTGGTGAGGCCCCGGCATTATTTTGCAGACTACTCTCTCAACAATTCATAAGTTGAAAAGAGTAAATACGTTGGTGCTCTGTTTGTTGGTGCACACTGACACTTTGTAAAAGGTACCGTGGTGCAACCAAAGAAGAGCTTGTGAAATAAAAACGTATATCATAAAAACTGGATCTGCATTCTTTTTCCTGCACCTGCATCTTCTCATATTTCATCAACTGGTCTTTAATTGAATCACCAAAACCAAGGAAACAGAACAATGATGTGCATGCAAATAAACATCACATTCTCACACCTCATTCGAACACTTAGCCAAAAAGCCCTAACAAGGGAGGCTATTAAAACCACACAGCGTGGTAAAAAGCCATTTCCTATTGCCATGTTGATGTCAGAATATCAGTAATGCGCACGATTGCTGTGCAAATCATTTTTAGTCCTTTGAGTTTTTGAGATATAATTACGTCTCTATAGTGCTGAATTATGTTTTGAAATCCAGTCAAAAATTGGTTGATCTAACTTTACCTGCAGACCAGAGTGCATGAGTGATTATATGAGATTGAGAAAGTAAGAGAGAGAGAGACAGAGAGAGAGGATCACTGAACTGATTGCATTTAGACTGATTGGATTGGATTCTGTTGAAAAGGCTCATAATTAGTAGCACCTGCCCAGACTATGACCCCCATTTTGATACAGGAAGAGGAGGAGTGGATTGTCATTTACTCTACCTCCTCATCTCATCTTTTCTCCCTCCTGACTAATCTATCTGTGTGTACCTATGGATGAAAGAGCATCACCTGCAGCTGAACCCGGCCAAGACAGAACTACTCGTGTTTCCGGCTCACACCACGGTCCAACACAATCTCGCCATCCGGCTTGGCAATTCCACTATCACTCCCTCCAAGTCAGCCTGGATCCTCGGAGTCATATTTGATGAACAGCTGTCCTTCAATGATCACATTGCAAATACAACGCGATCATGCCGATATGCCTTATTTAACATTCGCAAGGTTAGACCCTACCTCTCCTTGCTGGTCTTCCTGCAAAGGCTATCAAACCACTTCAGCTGGTTCAGCAGCAGCACGCCTCATCTTCCAACAGCCCAAAAGGGCTCATGCGACACCCCTTTTCATCTCTCTCCACTGGCTACCGGTTGAAGCTTGGATTCAAGTCACTGATGTTGGCATACAGGACTATCTCTGGATCTGCGCCGGCTTACTTTCACACCCTACTACACTCCTACACCCCATCAAGAACCCTGCGTTCAGCAAACGAGCGGCGCCTTTTATTACCTTCTTATAAGCGCACTAATTCCCTTTCCCGCTCATTCTCCTTCCTGGTGGAACGTTCTTCCTTATGTGGTCCGGTCAATCACATCTCTCACAACCTTCAAAAAACTACTTAAAACACACCACTTCGGCGAATACTTGACAGACAAAAAAAAGTATACTAACCCTATTCTCTTACCAGGTAGTGGTCTAGCTTTTGTTGAAACTAGTAACTTTGTATTAGCTTCTATTGTATATGTCCCGCTGGAAGTAAACCGTGACATCTGAAGACAAGAGCATCACAAGAATGTGGGTGGTCCCAAAGCGTTCATTAGTGTGTACCTTTAAAGAGAAAAGGTTTCAAAACATAAAACTAACATCTTTCAGACTTAATTCAATATACAAAATGTAAAAACTGTATTGCGTTTGGACCGTCTTGTGAAATAGTCTATAGTAGGTCAGCCAACCGTGCATACTATATACTACTGCTACAGCGAAAGCAGTATTAAAGCAAGCCATTTAAAACCCAGCCAACGTCTCCCTCTCTCATCCTCCTTTCCTTCTCACTCATTCCAGCAGTGGCAGAACCACAAAAAACAATGTAAGAGTCCGGTCCCTCCGGTTGCATGATTGCTAAAGCAATATTCAGCCCTACTGAGAAAGACACAGCAGATGGAAGGAAAGAAAGTGTGAGAAGAGATGGAGACCAAGTGGTGTAATTATTTTGGAAAGATTGGAAAAACCCCATTCCAAAACTCAGGCTGCGACATGCAGGAGGAAAGAGAGTGAGAAAGAGATAGAAAATGAAAGCTGGGACTAGACAGACAGAAAAGCAGAGGAATATCAAGGGCTCTTTTTTGAACGTAGCAGAACAGACGCCTCGCTGCCTCATGCATACACAGCGGCATAGAGAGAGAAGGCAACCTCAAAAAACTGAAATTAGAATGTTCGAATTGGAGTGTTTCTTCTCAAAGCCTCATCTTGTTCATCCATTTGAGAAGCCAAATGCAGGGGCATAGAGAGAGAAACTTCCTGATAACATGAATAAAATATCCCCACCTTGTCTGACGCCACCAGAGGAGCCATGGGCACAGAACCAAATGGAGATTCAGATCTCTCTGAAATCTGCCGTCATTTATTTCCTTATTTATGTTTTTGGGATGTGACACATACATTACATTTGGAAGGCGTGTTTAAGAGCGAGTGCATTTGTAATCGTGAATAATTCAGAGCTTGTGTAGGGGCTGTCATTTTGTTTTGCGGATGAGGCAGACAAGGTCCTACTATGCTTCATTATTAACAAAACACCAAGCGCCCTATGAACGTCACAGCAGAGCTATTTAGAGACCTAGATTATTCCCTGTCTTTAAAAACACGTTTAGATACAGTAGAGATTTGGGTAAACAACCAAGCAAATTATGAAATATATTTCTTTGTTATCAGGATGTCATACTGTCATGTTCTCCACCAATTAGTTTGTTTTTGTTTACGCTGGAGAATTTCACAGATAAAAATGCAACCTTGTCGTTTAAGCAAACTGAACGTGCAAATTATATCAATAAAACGTCAATCTTAACTGGTGAAGCTGGTTAAACAAGCAACACGTGCTAGTTAAACTATTAAGAAGCAGGTGAACCTGCAGGTCTTGATTTTGTTAACAGTTCAAATTGGCCGATGAGAACTTCACGTCTTCCAGCATTGTGTTTTTCATGCAAAGAAAACGTACTGTACACACTGCCTCCAACGTTCTTTATTTGGCAATAATCTTCAAATGTAAGTGTATAACCTCAAGTTAACAATATCTGAGAAGAGAAGATATGTCTGGCCACCTATCTCGTCTGAGTCTGGCTATTGATTTTGCCACAGGTGCAAACTAATAACTGTAATCTACATTCTGTGTGTGCACGTGTGTGTGTGTGTGTGTGTGGTCTTTAGCCCATCTTCGTTTGCCGCAATCACCTATCGGAGAAATCCTTTATCCGCCTGTAAGGAAATCAATACAGCAATGTCAACTCAGATTTTCATTTGACACAGACAGGCTAACAAGACACAACAACAGAGCATTTCAAAGGAAAAATGTCTCACTGTAGATGAACGAGCGAATGCACGCAAAACTATTAAGGCTATCCCATTTTCATATGATCCACCCCAACATAAAAGGACTGTTGGCAGGGTATTATACACGCTCAAACACACATATATGCAGATTTAGGATTCAGAAGGTTTTCATTGTCACTCTTCCGCTGTGTGCCCTGCTTAAGACCGCATGAAGCCCTTGGGCACACTGCAACAAGCTCACTCAACCTTGCCAATCCAAAGAGCACATTGCATACCATCAGCCCAGCCAATAGTTGAAACGACCCTTCGGACAATAGAGCTAAAGTCTGGTTTTGCAATGGTTAAAATGGTCCAAGTCTGAGAGCAAAAGAATCTGCTGAATGAAAACATGCAGACGGTCGCACCATGCAACACCTGTAATCCTTTGGCTCCTCTGTTGAACACCGACTGTCGATAATGAATTAACAAATGTCTTCCTGAAGCCTGCCATGGAGAGTCCTCCGTGTGCAGTGTTTGAGGGAATAATACTCGCTCAAAGTTTTTCCTCCTCTTTACGGAAATGGAATGAAACATCAGCTCCTTTGTTCTGTCAGGAGGCATAATGTTCAATTTCGTACTGATTGATTTACGGGACGGGCTGCCTCTCTTCGACTCGGCTAATGTTAAATGCATGCCTCCTCTCTGCATGGCTGCGGGGATCAATATAAGCACTAGGCCTCGAGGAACAGCTCTGAACCATCTTTAACCCCATTTTCGGGGTTTGGACTCTCACTTCTTTGAAGCCCCGGAGGCCAGTCTGGAAACACAGAGACCTCACGGCACAGTCAATAACAGAGAGATTCGGAATTTAGTCATGAGGAGCGAGCGAGAGAAAGTGAGGGAGAGAAACCACTCAGCAACTAAGTCTGAAAGGACTTCACATCATTTGAAGGGACTGGCGATTAGAAATCCAGCCTTGGACTACTTCATTTTAACAGCCTGCAAAAGCCTTTGAGAACCTGAAGTGCAAATCACAGACACATGTATACTCACACTCGCAGTTCAAAAATTAGAGCGGTAGGCCAGCTTTGGCTCTAAGGATGTTTCTCACTACGCAGTAATAGCCTATGCCTTCATTAGCTGAGTTTTAATTTGTGAATAAGAGGGTAGTTAACAGTAAATTAACATGCAGGCTTGCTGAGCACCTTGGGAAACACCATTCTCAATCGACACACTCAAACGCATTCAGTACACACAGCTGTTTGTTTCACCATATAAGTGAGAACATCAAATAGACTTCCATTGCTTCTCACCAGGATGTATAGTCTCTATACCTCCGTATTTGCTTGGCCTTTGCAGCTTGAAATTGACTGGTCTTCACACTTAAAGTTGAATGTGTATAGATAACTTTAAGTAAGCCATGTATAGGCTGATTTACCTGTCAGTCATATGTCTCTTAGGCGGGCCTTGGCCAAAAAGCAGCCCAAGTTCCCAGCGAGACTATTGCACGTCAGTCATTATATGATGCAGAATTAACGCACCTCACCTCCAAAAACTTGGGGTTTCTGTAACCCAGGAGTCTCAGAACTCACCTGGAAGTTTGAAAAACAAGTTGGGAATGTTCATTTTACTCGGTGCATTGATGACAAACAATTTGGGTCACACAGGTTCAGAATGAGTCTGCGCAAACCATTTAGTGACTCAGCACAGAGAAGTCATAGGGACTTCCTGTGAGTACTAACAATACACACACAAAAGCATTGGCCCGCTTATAAATCAAGTGATACCTGATGTGGACAGGTGACAGAGATCTTTGATTTTGTTAGAAGAGGTCATAAAGAGACCAGTCACAGTGTCCCAAAGCGTTCTCCAGAAAGAAGAGCTAAAACTCACACTGTCCTTTACTTTACACACATCTTCACTCATACAAACTCAGGGCACAAGGTCTTGTCAAGACTAGCAGCTGAATTTAGACACGACTGTGTTCTTCTATATCCAGACTCACTCTACCATTTGGTGTCCCGGTTGTTTCTGATCGCTACCATGACACTTGGTTTGAAAAGGTTGCAAGGTTTCAAAGGGCTTCTGTGGACATAAACTGTTTCATAGTCCACAGTGGTGTGCTTCAATGCCTTTCAGGCTCAGACTATTTGTCTTATGTAATAGCTTTGTAACTGAATATGCCTTTTGCTCCAATCTACACCCCTCAATCCGATTCTCCATCGCTTTAGCCCCCTTCTTCATATTCATCGATGCACTCCTCAACATTTTGCTGCTGTTTTTAAAGGAGATTGACGATATTGCTGGCACTCTGGTACCGCAGTGCCATCTATTGGTGAAAAAAAGAGGCTGCTTTAAGATGAAAGGTGTTTGAGCCTTATAACGCTGAGACAACACAGGAAAAGAATCAAGCAGATAATGTAAAGATTTAAACAAAAGTGCATAGAAAGGCAGGCAAGAAATAAAGTTGCCTTGCAATAACAGCTAATATTATCAGTTTGGAGTCAAAATAAGACAGACTATCTTCATTATTGTGTACTGTAAGCAGTTCACATTATCCTGTCTTAGATAGAATGTGTAACATACAATGCTGTTTAGCAACATATTATAAACAAACAGGCATCTCCCCTTGTCTTAATCTCTACTGTTTATTGTTTTTTTAATCTAATGCTATATTAATATGTTTTATGTATGATCTTATTTATACTATTGGTCTGGGTTACGTCATGCATGTTTTATCTCATGGTGAACACAACACAACATAACATAACATGTTTATCCCCACAATCTTCAATCCTCTATCCTTCCTTTTATCATCCCTTATCAATAAAAGTTAAATGTAAATATTGCTGGCATGATGGACGACACTGTCAGACATCTTCAAAGCCCCCTCGCCCATGAGAGCTCACAGCTCGTGGATGGATAGAGTGTAAATGGATAAAAGGAAAGAGGAACGAGCACAGGTATTCCCGTTCAGAACTGTTGACTGGATCGTCTTTGCTTCCACCATCATTCAAGTGAAAAGTATACAGAAGAATTAGCGATATGGAAGAGAGGGAGAGAGCTAAGACATAGACTGATAACTGGTAAGTCTTCATCCAGCACTCACAGCTCCTACCGTTAACAGTTTAAAATCATCACTTCATGTTAACTAAAGCAAATTTGCAGTGCATTTTCAGTTCACTTAGTGTGGAAAACAAATCTGCGCAAAAATGAAAAGATGCGATGTCTGATCACATTGAACATTGAAGTTTCACAGATCTCACATCATCCTTGTTATATTGAACAACTTGTTCTAACGGTGTGCTTGTATCAGACTGTGTCATAACACCCTGTTAAAAGATAAAGTCAGTACTATTAGATAGAAAAAATGTAAAAATCCTTCTTGGACTGCAAGGAAGCGAGGACATCCTCAGGCCAGTTTTGAGAAATGTAGAGAGAAATACTGTATATATGCTATAAATAAGTCCAACAAATGGATGGCCTTGCAGTTTTGGGTAACTTGAAAGCTGAACTATATGAGAATGAATCCCATGCATAATGCCAACTAAAACTTAGTTCCTGGACTATTTCTTGTTACATATTCAAGACAAAAAAGAGAAAAAAATACATATTAACAAGCATGCACTATAAATCTTCAAGATATATGACTGAAAAGTGTGACAGCTCTACAAGAGAAATTCTGAAATAAAAACATGCTTCCTGATTTCCATTTGATTTGGATAGGCTGTTACATTATTACCATACTTAACTCCCTACGCAAAACTTTTCTCATCTCTTTCTAATCATCGCTATATTGCAATATAGCCCCAGAAAACCATCACTACAGTTCCCAAGTCATTTCTTTTGTATTGCGCTGGTCTATGATAGTCTGAGCAAGTGTCAGCAGTAATATGTTTTGCCTCAGACTGACATATGGAGGGGAAGATATAGTCTGCTGTAGAGATGTCACTAAGCCTGAATGAGGCCGAATAAAAAATATTGTGTGTGTGCGTTTCAATGGGCTGATTTTTTCCCCAAGTGCACCAAAGGAAGAGAGCAAGAAAGTCAGAGTAAGATGAAACGAGAAGAGCACAGCGAGACATTAAACAGTATACAAGCTTCTGTTAACTCTACATGCTGTTCTAACCCGTTAATCTTTAATAGATGCTGAAAAGCTATAGTGCTCATCGTCAGTTCGTAATGGCTTATGCATTTACTAATGTCAACAAGTGCAACCTGAATTTATTGAATAACATAGTCAACTCAAAATGAAGTATGTTTTCTCGTGATCTAAACTGTACAATTACGTGGACATAATTCTCATAATTCAATTCTTTGGTTTGACCTGATAATTACATTTTATTGCAATCGTGCCTATAAACTTTGAAAAGCGCCACCATATGGCAGGGGTTAATGCTCCAAAAATCGGCAACAAATTACTTAAAGTACCAGTGAAATTAAAAACTACAATTCTTACTTTTGTAACAAAATATTGCAGCCTTTATAGTAAATAGCTTATCAATGTGAGTCATTTTCTTTTTAAAATTCATGTGCCCACATGATCAAGGCGGCTTGGGGGGAGCATCCGTTAACTCCTCCCCTTCAACTGTGGGTCTGCTGCCAGTTTTATTAAAAAATGCAACACCTGTTTTTGTACATCCAATCAATTCGCTGTAATAAATGCAAGCCGCACCCACACATTTTCTCATTTGAAATTGCTTTTCACTTGGAAATGCGTCAGAATACAGAAGTAAAAACGATCGCAACTTCCGGTTCAAAGCGACTTTAAGGCTTGGATCCGGCAAGCTTGGAGAAAACAAAATCTACCATATGTCTCCGTGTTGATGCTTCTGCATATTTTTAAAGTGTGTGTGTATGCATAGATTCCTCATAAAGTTCTAGGGAGAACAGGCCAAGGTAACACACGGGTTTGGCAGTCTGCTTTTTTGTGTGTATTTTGATTTATTGCATCGTGCTCTGAGACCCTGTTGCTGAGCTGAACACTTGTGGGTTTATCTCTTGTTTTTTTCCTTTCCATTTTCCTCCAAGGTTGAGAAGAGATCAGACCACAGTAGAACTGAGAGTTATTAATTACTTCTGAGTTTCAAGGATGCTGCTAAAAGAGAGAAAAGACTGAGGTCAGAAAACTCTGAGAATCATTCACGTACTGCTGTAAACACTAATTCAAGCAATGTGTGAAAGCTGATTTTTTTTCTTACTCTTTAAAGTGAGCTTTTCTAATGTTGTTGTTGCTGGTTAAGGTGGGTCAATACAGAAATGTATTATGTGCTACTGTATACATTGATTGTACACTAAATGTCTTTCATGTTTTATACTGTATAATATATATATATACATATAAAAGCAGCAAATGAAAGGAATCCAAAAATGAATTTCTTGTGCTTAGAACTGCATTTTCAAAGAGTGTTCAATGAATTGTTCAACTCTGCTGATCGAAAAGACAATTTATTGATACATTTTAAAACATGACTTACATAAGCATAAAATGTAAATAATTAGATGTCACATAGTGATAACATATTCTACTTTAACTTGTGATTTGTGACATGCCTGAGGCTGAAGCTTAGAGTAGAGGCTACGTTCATTCACTCATCACAGTCTATTTCAGAAGTTGTGCTGCCCGTCAAGCACTAAGCCACAAACCAGACCCCTCGCTTTATAATTTACCTTAGGCACTGAGCTCCACTGCAGGCTATAGACATATCACAGAGAGCACAGCTACCTCACCAGAGACAGACAAGTAAAGAAAGGTAGCTGGTATGAGACAAAAAGATGGAGAGAGAGATGTCCCCTTTGGCAAATTTAAAAAGCAAAAAAATGTGAACTGTTCTTTGTCTTCAGCACCTCGGAAGATAATCTCTTCAATAAAGGAAAAATAGCATATACTGTTTTTAACATGTCTGTGTGCTTAGTTGACTATCTTTTGCCTGCTTTCCTATTAATTCAGATATGTCTTAATAAGATTCTTCTAAAAAGGACTTGTACTCCAGTGAAATCTCCTCGGGACACTTAAACGCGTTCTCTCGTCCCCCGCAGAACATCCTTGAAACGTGAAGCATGGAAGAGGTGTATAAATGAAAGCAAATGGGGATCGGGCCCTGCGGTAGCATTCCTCTAATACTAAGAACAACACAGAGACTTCTGTAATTGTTTTTTTGATGCTTTCTCTTGTCCTGAAGGCCTGATGAAGAAAATCAGCATAAAAGATAATTAAAAAGTTACACTAAAATAGTCCAATGTGTGTCTGCCATGCCATCTTGGTTTTTCTCTCTTCGTTCCCTGCGCTTTACCTACCCTCCAGTCACAGAAATGGAAATAAGACGCTCCAACATCTAGACGTCCAAACCTGAATGCCACCATTTACACACTGTGATAAACAATTTTGCTTTTAAAACGCTATAAATTATGGCTGGTTGCTACCTCGTTGCTAATGAAGAATCTCAGGAATGCATTATTACCTGAACTCCGGAGGGTATCGTTTTATAGCCTGAATTAGGTTGCTTTTGTATGTTAGAGTCCTTAATGCATTCTAATGAAAACCAGGGTCTAACGCAAGTGCTCGAACATCTGAGCACACAAAACAACGCTTCATCTTTTCCCTGAGGGACTTCTATGGCATTCGAATGGCCTCTTATTCACCTAAACCATGAATAACAGTTTAAAAAGAAAAATGTAAAGATGTCCCCGCTTTGTTTAAAAGCAAAACCTATATTATTTCTGAACCTTTTATAGTTGAAGAGTAATAACAAAACTGTTGAGCTTAGCTTGGCTTAAGTGCTGGTCTGCGTTAATTCCATAAAGCAATATTGTCGCTTATGCAAACTAAGGCATTTTAGAGCATAAAGTCTGTGCATTGACTAATCAATTATCACCAAGATAAATTAAAATGTGTCTGAACTTTCTATCTGCACCAAAGGCATCTGTCGCTAAGTGGACCAAATGTAAGATTTTGGGCATGTTTGAGTCACTGCGTACCGCTCTGATGTTGACATGCTATTGTTAATTCTACTTGAAGTGAATCGATCCTTTTTAGACCAGAGGCCACAAGAGGTAACCTGGGGAAATCTGGTGGCAAACAAAAACCACAGTATACTGGCAGGTAATGTGAAAGCTATCCTGTTAAAAACTCAAGCTTCTGAAAAACACTTTTCAGGACAAAAAAGTCTCTGCCTGCCCAGTGAAATTACACTGTGGTGACTGAATGCTTGTTTTGTTATTGTTTATTATCAATAAAACATGTCACATTTCATTTTTGTTTCAATATCTTCAAATAATAAAAATGATATTTAAATGAGTAAAATGAAAAGGATACAATACTGCTTCTACCCCCTCAACAGGCAATCGATGCACATTGCATGAACACAACACACACACACACACACACACACAAAATAGCTTTTTCTGCTATACTGTATTGTCTCTATAGTTACATACCAATCTTACTCTCTCCTTTCATTTTTTCTTCTCTTCGTATCTTACTGTACATCACATCGAATGACCTGACCAGACTAGTAATTGCTAGACTGATCTGTGTCCTATCATTGTGCAGAATGATGCTCTCTTTTCACCCGTGTCAGGACAACAGCAGTTGCCAGGCACTGATCCGGTTTGTATCGACTGCCCCTGCAGAGCAGCTGTTAACATTTGAAATTCATTTCATTATTAAAGCTACACTGGAGACTGAATAGAGCAGATATATCCTTTACTGTTACCTCTCTGCATCGCATATTTCTTTTTATCTCCGAAGATTCTCTGTAGGCAGCAGAGCAATTTGAGTCATCACATAATGTTTGTGAAAACATCTGTTCCTCTGACCCCCGTCAACTCTATTAATATCACCTCAGTTTGCTAAACAAGAAAACATTATGATCAGATGAAATCAAGTCTCAAATCGTCTGGTCGCAAGCTTTAAAGGAACAGTTTCCAATAGAAGATTCTGCCATTAGTTTGGTGGAATGCAAAATGAGAAATATTACACTCTTATTTCACGTTCAATTACAATTAATGTTTACCACTTCTTTATCATTTTTACCTTTTAACTATCAACTTGCTGTCAAACGGTAATCATTTTCATTGCGTAGAAAAAGGAGCATAACATTTATTTTGCTTTCCAGTGAAAAATGACATATGAGACTGATTTTCATTTTTAGTGAACTGTTCCTTTAAAACTTAAAAGGCACAGCAGAGGAGCCAAGCCACCCACATCCCTCCACACGCCACCGGCAGTAGACGGGTCATCTTCAAATCCTTCCACTCATCCAGCTCAAATCAGCCTAACACTCTCTCCCTCTTTCATTCCCCGGAGGTACTGACTGAAGGTCTTAGCGCGTGAATAGAGGCGAATAGCAGAAATCACACCCGTGGGCTTTTGACTGCCTCGTGTGGGAGAGAGAGAAAGAGGAGAGAGATAGGTGGAAGAGACGGATGGAAAATCGGAGAGCCACATCCGATTGGGTTTCCCGCTAAGAGCCTTTCGAAGGCGGATGACTCAATCAGCAGCATTTCCAACGGGAGTCCAGAAGTTTTCCAATGGGAGGCAGAGGCACTTTTAGCTCTGAGAGATGGTAGAATGAAACCCAGAGAGATCCAATGAAGCCACCTTATTCTTCCAACTTAAGCCAGGATCACCTGCATTAAAGCATGGCAATCCATAAACTGCCGGTCAGGCTCTAAAATGTGATTGGGTGACCTGAAAACCATTGTAAAATGGCCAAAAAACACATCAATTCAATTCTACAGTTGTGCACCAAGATTTAACATTGCCTGGCAACCATGACGTGCCTTATATTGAACTATATAACCCCGCAGAAGACTTTTTTAATAATAATTATAATTTTCTTAGCTTAATCAACAACACCCCTTACAGTGATAGTTCACCCAAAAATGAAACTCATGTCATTTTTTACTCACCCTCTTCTCATCTCAAACCTGTATGACTTTCTGTCTACTGCAGAACACAAAAGAAGATAGTTTGAAGAATGTTGGTAATGATACCTATTCACTCCAATTCAATCCAAGTCAATACTTACGGCAGTGGTTCGTTTTTCAACATTCTTCTAAACTTCTTCTTTTGTAATGTGCATACGAAAGACAGTCATACAGGTTTGAAATGAAAGGAGCGTGAGCGAATGATGACAGAATTTTTATTTTTGTGACAACTCAAATCAGTAAACTCTCAAAAATGCACCACCTTTTGTGGATTAGTGCTCTGATGTTGCAATTTTCAATAATTAAATAGAGAGAGATCAGTAACACAAGAGACGCACGGATATCCTTTACTAAACTCTCTTTATATAGTTGAGGCTGCACAGGGGTAATGCTTTCGGCCAGCGTCTGCAGTTAAGTAATGGTAAAAGCAAAGCATTTAGTGTAAGACCATCTGCTGTGCAATCACTAGAGTTGTATTGACCAGCAAGATTAGATTTGCCATTTGCTGGGGAGAGTGCTGTTTGGACTGGAGACAGGTGTGCAACTGTGTATCGCTCTCAGACCTGGACACCCGCAAACAATATCTGGTCCTAGGGTAAAGAGCAGAGAGCGTTTCTTTTTTTACATGTGCGAGTAAACCTGATGTTCACACACTAAACTGTTTACGACAGCCTGTCTACCTCTATGCTGTATGATTCGCAGGTAAGCATATGTCTACCTGAACCTCTGAAAATGAATCAGTTGGATTTTATTTTAGTTACAGCAGTGATGTGTGTGTGTCTGTAGAACAGAAATAAATATGTCCTGTTGCTCCTTTAATATTTTGTCCAGGAGACATTCATCTTGGACCTGCCTTAAAGCTGACAGTCCTGTAAGCTCAGCTGCGGGAGGATAAAGACATCTGTCTTTGCTTTTCAATCAGCTGCCTCACACAAACATTTCCAGCCTGTTTCGTTTGTATTCATGTTTTTTTATTTGACAGAGTCTTAGAAGGATCAAATAAAGTGGCATGCGTGAGAAGAGATTTTTTGTTTAGTTTTTTCCTGTGTGTTGTTTTCCGACAGAAGGCCTGTATCTTTTTTTGCTATTTTTCTGTGGGATTAGAGAGGGGAGTGATGGCTTTGCTCACTGGCAGACGCATCATAAAGCCATGGCTTAAAGGAGTCACTGGAGCCACAAAGACCGGCACACCTCTAAAACCCATCCACGCTCACACACACAGCAATAAGCTGTCACACGCATCCTGGGGATGGGTGAGCAAAAGGGTGGGAAGAAAGAGAGAGACAGAAGGAATAAAAATCTGCTTGGCACGTCAAGCGATCAAACAAATATCCATGTAAACTGTTGAGCGCAATTCTGCTCTTATATGCCAGTGCCAACGTGGCGCTTGGCCAGACAGTTTTATTGTTACCGTCGGTTATAAATCAACTTCTGTTAATACTAAAGTTTTCTAAACAAAGGGTGCAAAAAGGACATAAAAATAGGAACAGTTCACTCAAAAATCTAAATTCTGTCCTCACTCTACCTTCAAGTTGTTTCAAATCTATATAAATTTGTTTGCTCTGATGAACACAGAGAAAGATATTTGGAAGAATGCTTGTAACCAAACAATAATTGGTCACCATTGACGACCATATTGTAAAATTGCTTTTTTAGTTTCTTTGTTCTGTTGAACACAAAATAAAATATTTTGAAGAATGTAGGAAAGCAAACAGTTCTGGGACACCTTTGACTTCCATTGGAATTCTTCCTATTGTAGTGAATGGTGGCCAAGAACTGTTTGATAACAAGCATTCTACCAATTTTTTTTCTTCTTGTGTTCATCAGAACAAAGACATTTACAGTATAAGGAGCAACTCGAAGGTGAGTAATGAATGACAGAATATTTATTTCTGGGTGAACTGTCCATTTAAATAGTGCAAACGAGTTGTGCTTGTTTTCAAAGTCTTATGAAGCTATAGCATTGTGGCCTATTATATAATTGTTCTCAAACAGTTCTCAAATATCTTGTACATATGCTGAATACAGATATGTTGTGTGAAGAATGCAATGTGCCAGCTTTGAAGCCATTGAGACTAAGCAGCATTATGCAATCACAGGGCAAGTATAAGAGAGATTTTTTAGTAATTGATGACAAGGATTTTGGTCTCTTTCTCACGTATATGGCTACAAAAGAGGTGAGTTATGAGGACTATTATTAAAAAAAAATTACATATACTATCCATTTTAATTACGGAGAAAATGCTTGTTTTCTAATAACCAATATGTATATACCTGTCAAAACTAAAATCACATGTTTTTAAATGACATGTTTTTAAATTGAAATGTCTCTTCCTTCAAAACATGTTTATTAAACATGTCTTCTATGTCAGGTGCGCAGCTCCTGTGGGAAGACAGTTCTCATTTGGATGGAAGGACTTCAAAGCACTGAAGCTCAGCATTAGTTAGACAGGGAGAGGGGACTGTTTATCCCTAGCACAGGCAGAACGTACGTATGAATGAGATTGTGCGCTTCTTTCACAAGCTAATGCTGAATAAATCTTCATCCTATTTAATTATACTACAAAGACTTTCACCTCAGTCATGAACATGAGCCTTTTGAAGCGTGTGCTTGTGTGTGGGTTAGAGGCGCTTTAAATGTTTTGCTTTGGGACGAGTGTCTCTGTGAGAGAAACAGAGGAGGGACCGTAGGACAACTCTCCTGGCTGACTGTGTTAGTGCAAGTATGAGAGAGAGGATAGGACATGAGGAAAACGAGCTATGGTGGAGAGGGAAAAGCATAATTTATTGTATTTTTTCTGGCTGTTTCCCAAAGAACAAGAAGGCTCTTTATGTGGAACTGTGTGCCATCTACACAGGGTTAATGTATGACAGTGTTTAGCACGTGAATAGACTTCAAACACAGAGGCATTTGAGGGTGCCATGTTTTAATGCACCCTTTTGAAAAAAACATGCATAAGCAGAGCTGCAGGCACAGTCATCCGCACTGTCAAACTATGCATGCACACACAATACTGTATTTAGTCACGAGTGGTACATGCACAAGAGATTGATAGAGGGTAAAAAACAGGGAGAGAGAAGCATAAATGAGTAATGACGCAAACAAAGTATTTGTTGAATTAATTTGTGTGCGTGTGTGCGGGTTTGTGTGATATGCAAAACATGACATTTTCCATTCTAAAGCCAACACGCATCGCACTAAATGCTTTTCCAGTTTGCTTTACGTGATGCAGTTCTGCATGTTTAGCTGAACGAAGATTGTCAGTATAGAAAAGCATATTTTAATGTCTTGGAAAGTGCCGATGGCTTTTTTCTAAGCATTTTCTAAGTATAGGGTCTACAGATCATACAATGGCCATTCTAAGAATTCTAAAGCCACCTTTGGTATTGTTGAATAGTAAGAATCAAAGGATGGATAAAAGATTTATTGTGCGGGGCGCGGCTGTTACTCTAGGGTAAAAATTATTTAAGAAATGAAATATAATATGACTCACTATCTAAAATATAATCACTATCTGCAACATACTTTGTGCTGCCTCATATACTGTCATAATAAGAAACGTGAGTGCAACATAAGACTAGAAAATAGAGATCATGTGATACCCAAGTTTTAAGGATCCAAAAATGCTGTCATTTGTCTACACAGTTTAACATAAAAAGTTTATTAACATAAAAAATCGAAACGTAGACATACAGCCATGGAAGAAAATTAAAGGCTTTCCGTTTTTCAGAATTATTTATTTATAGGTATGTATTGAAGTAATATTTTTATTATTGCTTGATTCTGTGAACTAGTGACAAAAGTAATTTTCTTTCAATATTATCAGAAAATCGAAAGGGAAAAAACTGGTCAAAATGACAAGAAATATGCAACGTTTGCAGATTTTCAATACGACAAAGAAAACTAGAAGAAAAATGTGAGTTGTGCTTGCCGTTATAGCTTTAACCCTAATCAAACGCACCTGAAGCACCTAATCAAGGTCTCACTAGGCACAGCAGAAACTTGCGGGCAGGTGTGTTGAGGCAGGTTGGAGCTAAACTCTGCAGGACACCGGCCCTCCGGGAACACGTTTGGGGACCCCTGCTCTAAAGAATAAAGGGTAGAAAACGAGAGAAAGTGTAGCCTAAAAGAAGTCACATGGAATAAGTACAAAAGGAGAAATGCTACTATGGCCTGGTATCCGGCAGAGGACGGAGCACTAGTAAAGAATAGGATAAAAAAAGACCGGAGATGAATCAATCAGCAGTGAACCCCACACAGAGACAGTGGATGGACCCTCAGTGTATAAACATTAACCCAAAAGGCAGCATCAGGATATCTGTGGGCTTAGTCATGTCAAATTATACTTTTGGTAAGAATTTAATTTCTTTAATATTTAACCCTACCATTATAAGCCAATACATCTTACAGGAAGCAGTGTCTGGCACTGGCAGATACATCCACCCCAACCACACTTGTACTGTGCCTTCCTGTCTAGGACAATCTATCAGATCACTGTTTGCTTTTGTATGTCCTCAGGTTTAACGGGTTAATGAACTGTCATCTTTACGGCAACTTGTGAACCTGTGTGAAGGTTACCCCAGCGACGGCACGCGAAGCCCGTGTCATCTTAAGTCACCGTTGATGTCAGTCACACTGAAAGTCATTACCCAGAAGCACTTGGGTGCACGCCTCCCGTCTCAGCAGGTAAATTGCCTGTAATTGTGTCGCCTGGCCAATCGGATATAATGCTCATCCCATTTATGCAGCTTGGTGGTCCCGCGATGCACATAAATGGATATTTACCCCAATTTATCTGTGGTTGTTGCCTTTCATTATTATTATTGGTAGATCCAAATATAGGTTCAACTTTCACATTTATATGCAAAAGGTCATCTTCGATTTTTGCTGTGAATTTATAAATTACAATATTTAAAAATGAACATTCTTCATGTAACAGCCAACAGAGATTAGATGGACACACATATTCCACCATGATTTATACTCACTTCATGGAGTGACAGTCAATGCACAAAATCTCAATAAAAGCTTTCTATAATTAGAGCAAAATGTACAGTATATGCAAAGTCTTCTAAAGCTATACAATAGTTTTGTTTGGAGCCATTGTTCATAATGCACCACCAGGTTTGACGGCAATGAGACTGAACTCTGTTGTTTCTTGCGTGTTTCTCAAAAACATTTGGCTTCAGAAGATGTGAATATAGACTTTAATTGCACTTGTTTTAGACTGTGTTCATTGTGTGCATCTTGGGAAATCAGCTTCATCCTTCTGCTACTTTTACTTTGTGTTCCATGGAAGAAAGAAAAATCTTAAAGGGAAGTTTTGAAACATCTTTAAAATCTGTAAATTATGTCAGAATTAAATTTTTTAAAGCAGTATAAGTGAAATACAGCATAATGCTCTGTTTTTACTTTTATGTTCATGCCAGATGTCTTCCTGGAGTAATTTGCATGAAAGTCGCTCTGGGACATAAAAAGTAGCTTAACGGGATTTGATCAACATCCGTTTGTTGTTCCCCAGTAAGGAAATTTAACATGAACCAATCAAAGCTTTTGATTTCTTAATGTTGGTTAATGGTTAATGTTGGAACTACATTAAGGTTCTGATTGAATGATAGAATGGGTGTTCCAGAAGTAACAATGGATGTAGATCTAAGAACTACTTGAAAACTACATCAACAGCCGTCTATCACGTTGCAGCAAAAAGGATACATGAGAAAGCATATTCACACACTAAACGTGACCTACGCAACAATACAAACTCATTCAAGTCCATTCACCACTTTAAATGCCTGCATGGACATTAACACACTCACCATGTGTGGATTAAAAGCAGAGGCTAATGCGTGCGAACACGATGTCCTGAGACAGCAGGTCTCTATGATCTGAGCTCTTATAAAAGCAGCACATTAGTGCTGACACAAAAAGAGGTGGTAGACGAGGAGGGAACAGTACGAATGACAGGAGAATCACTCTCACCGTCGCATGCTCTTTCTCTCTGCTTTTCTCTGAACACCAGCGTGCCGCAGCTGGTTTATAGAGCATAGGTGTGACAGCACTGACAGTTTTATTACCAGACCATCAGTTCTGTGTCATCTCCTAACACTTGAGGTCTTTGCATCTTTGTCACCCTCTCTCTCCATCTCTTTATGGTCCTTTTTCAAGCAGTGGTTCACCTTTATCATTACTTGACCATTAACTAACCTAAAGCCCATCTTTCATGACTCAACTGTATGATAAAAAGTAGAGATGTTACGTTAGACTACAACCCATAGAATATTAAAGTAAGTCTACAACACTGTATGTCAATACACTACAGGTTGTAATGTTAAGCAACAGCCATCTTTTTACAGTAAGCAATAATGTTTCAATAATTTATAACCACGGCTCAGGGCAGATATTATGGGAATCCAGGGGCTTTAGGAAAACATTATTTTCAGACACAACATAGTAGCTTTTATCTACCAATACAATATAAATATACAATATTCACTACAACAATGATGTTAAAAACGCAATAAATGGATAAATGTGTTTACTATGAAATAATGGAAACGTTATTTATAAGTTATCAACACGGCAGATTAAAACTATGCTAATACTAGGCTGATAATGACGCCATCTCTACCTTTTTATTGTGTTTGTAAAACGTAAATGCTAGAACCATTTAACTTCATTATGTTCACAGTTCCTCTGTTGAAGCTTCGGACTGGGGCAACAGAAACCTAATAATTTCACCTAGAAATGACGCATGTCCATTTTAGCATTGGTGGCGTGCCTCTGACAGATGTGTTCAACTTAATGCAGCGTTGCGCAGATGAATCGGCCTGTGACATCAGAGTACCGTGCGAGAAGTTTAAACACTTACGAAGCAGACTCTCAAATTGCTCTTGCGCTACTTGTATGTCATACACTAATTGGTCTGAACAGTAGTACACAATAACGTCTTGTTCAGCCTACTGCTTCCGCAGAGATTTTTAAGGACTAGGGCGTAATTCTTGAGCTTAAGTGAGGTCTACGTAGTAAAACGCATTTTGTGTAGCTTTCTTAGCTTAAAATGTTCAACTCCTCTTTCATTGTAATGGAGCGATCGGAACATTCTTCAACATGTTTATTTTCAGACCCGATGTCATACTGGTTATGGCATGACTTCATGACAGATTTTTAATTTTGGCATGAACTAATCCTTTAAATCTGTTGTTATCGCTCTTGTTTGTGTCTTCCCCCATAATCCCATGCTCTCCCTCATTGTGGAAGGTAATATTTTCTTGCCCTGTGTGTAAGGGTGTGTGGTGTGAAATAAAAGCTCAATTGTCATGCTGTGTGTTATGTGTATGTGCGTGTGTATTGAGTGAAGACTGCAGGGAGTACTGAACGGCGACGCATATCATTTCCTTTCCAGTCATTTGTAATAGACAGTCAATAAGAAGTCTCTCTTTTCTTTCCCTCTCATTCCCGCTCACCTGGTTGTCACGCTTGCACTTCAGAATTAGCTGAATGGCAACATTGCCCCCTATTGGCCAAGTATAGTATCAGTCTTCGTCTGGAAAAGAGGATGGGGATCTTTTCAAGAAAACATGCAAATTATGTATGAATATAGGTAATGTGAAAACTACTGAAGACTTCTTGTTGCTACATATTTATGTTTCAAGAATAAATGTACCATTATGCATGCACAGTTTTCTTTATCCTGGTTTATTAAATATGAGATTGTAATTTCTTTAATTTAATGATATTCTATGCCCAAATTATAAAACCTTAAAACCTTTAAAACTTGTTTGCAATTTTAGATATAAATGAAGATATTACTAAGCCATTTCTCCTGGGAACAGTTGGATGGTCGCCATAATGTAAGTGATTTCAAGTTTTTAGTGTCATTGTGGAGATATTTTAACCCCCGCACGCTCTCTCCATCATGGAGAGATGATGGTTATGTAGCAGAACTAGATGACCTGAGAATAAACAATTTCCAGCTATATTTGTGATGGCCTGTAACTGCTCTTGCGTGGCAAAGAAACGGCTCAAAGTTTAGTTTCTGTAGTGTCATTGAACCCACACTCAATATGGTCAGCATTGAACACTTTGAATTCAGAATCGTGAGGACCATCATCTGAGACTGTGTGTTGTGATCAAACATAAATCATTTACTTCAAGTTGTCTGTGGTTGAAGTATTTAAAACAGATTCTATATTAGTTCATCTTGCATACTAAAATCAGTCACTTTACTTATCATTCCATTTGATGAATAATGAATAATAATCCAGAGACACACTAGTTTTTGTTGTTTTTAAATTCTGCTTATGCTATTTTATATCTCATACTCTGAAACACCACAGAAACCTTTTTTAATTTTTCAAATTTTTAATAAGAGAAACTGCCTGTTTTTCCTTATGTATCAGGCAGTTTCTGCCAATCTCATATTAAGGCTGGGATGGAACTACAGCACGAGCAAGCAACACATCATCACATTAATCCCTTCGTGTTTTGTACATTATGCACGTACACACCGATTACCAACAAAACACAGACGTATGACTAGTTTGACTTACCGGGTGCAGTTCATGTCCGGCATATTTTATCACGAGGACCACGCCATCTACTATATCAGTTTCAAACGATCTCCAAATCCAGCGTTATACCCATTGTTTATATTAGATCCATAACTGAAATGGCAGACACAACTAAACTTCTCTATTGCGAGAGAAACGAGCTGCAGCGCAGCCCATCTTGACGTAGCGCAGATAATCTTGGCTGGCTCGTGGGCAGGCTCTTTCCTTCGCCTTACCATGCTTTTGTGGGAGAATGGCCAATGAAAGGAACAGGATCCCTTTGACAACACAGACATCCAGAATTATAAAAGAACTTTCCGAAATATGTGCCGGGAGTGTATCAAGTACAGAAATACCACCTCATACGTCCAACTCTTTTTTTAAAAGTTGACCATGACCCTACTAGCCATGTCCATGCTAGCCAGCACGTTTAACAGTGTAAAGAAGTCAGAATGCATGACATAGCATGATACCCGATCACAAAGTGTAGCAACAGGGGACCATTCATTTCAACCAGATATAAAACTAACATCATGCCATTTTGTTATTGGCTCCGCAATGAACCATAATGGCAAATAGAAGAACCAGTGTTTGGAAATGTCACTTTCAGAACCCCTTTTTAGTCACGCACGTCATTGTGGGAAATTTGATATAATTAAATGTTCCATTTTCAGAGGTGAATGAATCTGAACATGTTCAGTCAAACTGAGGCTGCTTTCATCTTTTTAAGTGCACAGAATAAAATATGAATAACCCTGGAATAAATGTGAAATCCCTCCAATAACCGGCATGTGTTAAGTACAGTCTTGCCATGCTAGTCACTTGTTCACCGCGATGATTAAAAGCTGATGGTTGTGTTGTGTAGATTACACAAGAGATCTGCTAGGCAGTCAGAACAGTTTGCCCCGGCCCTTAAGCTACAAACATGGTGAAATCTTTATCTCGATAACTACTGCATTATTGAATGCTTTTGGTCTCCGAAGAAATGAATCAGGGCTGATATTGTGTTTCTACAGTGTCAGAAAAAGCCTACTCATATGAATGCTTTTGGAAACTCCATGAGACATCATAAGGTAGAATGTGACATCATAACAGATCTAAATGAAAATGGGATACAAGATGGGCTCCATAAATCTGCAGTGATCAAAGGTTTAGGTCTGTTCATTTAAAGCAATGACGTGTATCTTAGTAGATGAGATGGAGGAGAGTTGAGAGTGAGCAAGGGCATAAAAATATGAAGTTGAACGTAGCCTACGGGTCACATGGCATATTGACCAGCATATGAATATGCTCCATGATTTAGAAGTCTGCATTGCACAATCCAGATGTATCAGTGACTGTGATCCAGACAGTGATCAAGAAAGAAAATAGCTAACTTAACCCATCACTCGCCTGCCTTATTCATCACCGCAATATTTTGATGGAGATGCTCATATTCAGCATCCCTGTCACATGGTTCCACAGAGAATAACATGATCACAGAAACACACAAGGCAGAGAAATGGCAAAGACAGTTTTATTCTCCTTCATCCATCTTGAAATTGTGTTCACTCAGCTGGTGACACAAAGAGGGCAGAGTGCACGGAGTATCAGCTATCACAACCATTATTCGAAAGCCTGTAGTTGTTTTTTGTCTGAAGCAATGAAAACACACCCACACAATTGTTATGTATCGCTTTCTGTTGGTAATAATACATTAAAAAAAGAAAAACAAAACTAGATCTGCACGCGTGCACATGCTCTGAAACTCCCAGTGCTGTGGCTCTCTCTAGCAATGGAACACAATATAATAGCAGTCAATCACATAAATAGGCAAGAAATGTGTCAACTTGATTATCCTTTTAACAAGTACCACAATCACTGCCTTATTTTCTTCTGCCAGTGTGACACTCTCAAATGTCAAATTACCATACATGACACAATCAAAAATTCATGTTTTGAGGTCTGGATGGATATATTTGTCTTTCCGCTCCAAGTAATGAGCTTGTATTGTTTTATTGTGTGTGTGTGTGTGTGTGTGTGTGTGTGTGTGTGTGTGTGTGTGTGTGTGTGTGGTAGTGTGTGTGTTTCTTATTTTCTGCAGGTCAGCTGTGGGTCTCACTGATGTACAATATATGCTTTTTTACTCGGGTCCATAAGCTCAATACAGTAAGAGGTATGATGGCAAGAATGTTGGAAGAACCCCAAAGAATATGGCAACAAATGTCCCATTTCATTAAGCAGCAGTACATCAAACCAAGTGGCAAAAAGCTGCAAACAATTTTTTCTTACTTTTAGATTTCTGACAGATTTGTGGGAGGAAAGTGGCATCTAGAGTCAAGGTGATTTTAGTGAAAAGTTTTCTTTAAGTTTTCCTTGCAGAGAAGCAATCATCGATATGGACATGTTGTCACACGGAAAGTCTACTTTTTTATATTAAATGGTACTTGGTTTGATAGTTTGTTATCGAATGCAAACAAATTGTTAATATATTATTTGGGCCACTCTCTGAGTACATTCGATGACAGTACAATAGCTTTAGAGTTAGACTCAGAAAAATCAAAAGAAGCCTACAACTAATTGCAGCAGACTTTTTAAATGGCAAAGGGCCTGTTCCAATTGCTTTCTGGCAACACAGACCAATGCTTTCATTGTCTTACATGTATTATTCACATTTATCTCCTTTCTTAATTGGTTACAAAATGTCAGTATATTGTATGTATAATATATATATATATATATATATATATATATATATATATATATATATATATTTATTATACTGTATATATATATATATATATATATATATATTATACTGTATATATATATATATATATATTATACTGTATATATATATGTGTGTGTGTATAAATTGATGGATACTGGATAAGCACTTGTTTTTATGTTATTTAGCAAATCGACTTCACTATGAAGTTTGTGTGAGAACATGTCTTTTCACATGACTGCGTGGGTCTATTCTGGTTACTCTGTTTCCCTCTATTATGTTGTTATTCTGAATCCGGCAAGGCATTACTTTCAATGTGTGTATCAGTGAGACATGTTTGACACATCCTGCTTATCTGCTTTTCGAGTCATTACCATTCACTAAGCCCACTAAAGAAGCTCAGAAAGTTCATATCACCATGGCAACAGGGTCCTCCCTGCAGCCCAGAGGTCAGCAGGCTGATAAGACAGTTAATGACATCTTTCTTGTCACATTATTATTTTTGCTTTCAATGTATCGGTTTATTAGTTTTGAAGTTTTCAAAAGTGAATTTACCTTATATATATGTTAGTATTTTATTCATTGAATGATTTGTTCATTTGTCAATTTTCTTGATAAATCTTTGATAACTGTAATTTTAACAACTACTAATTAGACAAAGAAGACTTAGAAATGAGCAAAAGTGATGGCATGCAATCCTGTGACTAAATCAGCAGATTTAGCCAATTCAATGGATTCACTCTTGTATCAGCCAATTTGATATGAGCCAAAGCAGCCAGCTTTATTTATTTATACCAACTCACCTTCCAACATAAACCAATTAATTTAAAAAAAGATGGCAGTTAACAACTTGTGAACGTTGATAAATTATAGCAAGAAACAATTACTGATTGCAAGCGTTTAAGGATACAAATCCAAATGGCACCTAACAGCATGTTAACACCTCAGTTGGCAGTTCTGTAGAGTTTCAAAGGCTTGGGTTGATAAAACCATAGTGAAGTTATACTGTTTGACATTTACAGGGCTAGTAAAAACTATAAAGCTCCACTTCCTTACGTAATGGGTAGAGTTTTTATCCTGTTTTGTACTTTTGTAATTCTTCTCCAAAAATGCTTTGCTGAAACGCATTTCGGTTCCATTTAATCTTTCTCTATCTCAGACCTGCCTTGAGGTATTCTGAAATAACTGAATGGATGAGAAGAAAAAGTGAACTGGAGCACCTGTCCCCTTTTTCTTTCCATCCTGCCCTGCTCTCCTTTCTGGCATTCAGTTCATTTGAGAGGTAATGATGCCTCTTCCCCACTTTAAAAGGAGACACAGAGAGAACAAGAGAACAAGGTTTCTTGGAGGGCAGGTTAGTGAAAAGACCTTATCGTGTTTTGTAGGGGAGGGGCTGTATCTGCTCTCGTATGAGAGCGTCTAACCTTATTTCCCTGCCAGCCAATGCAGCAAGAGTTCATTAAAGAGAGAGGAAGAGAAGAGAGTGAAATAAAAGAGGTGATGTGAACAGGATGTCCCTGCGTTCTATAAGTGATCTCTGGTGCCCTCCTTTTCCAACTCACCCATGGATAATAGCACACCTCTGACTCAATGCCTGAGAATACGGGTTCAAGAATGGAGATGGAGAGAGAGAAACAGGGAAAGACAGTAGGACTACAGATATTGAGGGTCAATGACACATCTGAGGCTATTTCTGCCAAAAACAGGAATTCTAGAAGGTGATAGTCAAAGTCCATGTTCGTTTTAAAAAAGGCGAGGGCTGAAGAGAATGGATGGGAATGATCACTCTGCCTTTTCTCTATATAAAACATAAAGCAAAATAGAAAGGGAACTGCTGTGATTGTCTTTCAGATGGCCTCGCAGTGATACACTCGCAATGGTGACAGGTCATCTTTCAGCTCGCCGCGTTCAGGTTCTTTATTGTTTTCCGTGGTGACACTGCGGTTTTTAAAATTTCTTTGCACCATTTTTACAAAACAACTCTGTCCCAATTCTAATGCTTCTCATACTGTATCAAAATAATAAGCCTCAACACAAAACAAGATATTTTGAAGAATATTGGTAAGCAAACAATGGCGGTACCCATTCGTTTCTAATGTATAGATCAAAACCAATGCAAGTCAATGGGTACAGCCATGTTCTGAAACCAACACTCTTAAAAATATATTTTGTGTTCTGCAGAAGAAAGAAAGTTAAACAGGTTTGAAATGACAAGAGGGTGAGTAAATGGTGACAGAATTTTTATTTTTGGGTGAACTATCACTGTAAGGGCCACCCCACTGAGCTTCTCCCTTTACCTCTTTAGAGTAGATTCGATTCAGACATTTGTATGAATTGTGCTTTAAAACTTCCACTAGACGTAAAATCAAACAGGCAGACGTTGGTACACGATCATATATACAAACACACATTTACACTAAAACCCCTTTTACTTGATTATAGGTTTCATGGTACTATGAGATTGCATTAGTAAATCACATTGTGCATGCTCTTGTGTGATCCAAAGGTAGCACTCAGTAGACCATGAAGAGCGTTATTACACATGGACTTAAACTACCTAGCACTCACCGTGTTCGATTTCAACACCAGCCCAACACTGATTGACTGTGGGATAGTAATAACAATCAGGCTTCAGAACACACCCTGTAATATGTTGTATAAGTCTTCATGAAGTCTAGAAAATGACACCAGTAATGTGTGACATTATGTGTGAGTGGTGGCCACAATTGCAACCTGTTTCGGCCATCAGACCTCGCTCCGAATCTTTAAGGTTTATGTTCTTCCACATACATGCTTGTGCATGCGTGCAAACACTGACACGGATATAAGATCACATTTACATTTATGCAATTGACAGATGACAACAAATGTGATGCCTTAAAGCTCGACAAATAATGGCTGAAGATAGTGGCTGTCTTGAATGCAGATCAATGCAAATTCAAAGGAAAAAAAAACATTTTCAATTTCATTTATTTGAATGCTAATTTATTTATTTTGACTTTTCACCATTTAAAGGAATGGTTCAGGCAAAAAAAATTATTCTGTCATTAGTTACTCACCCTCTTGTTATTTTAAACCTGAATGACGGTACCCATTCACTCCTATTGTATGGACGCAAAACCAATGCAAGTCAATGCGGTCCGCTGTTGTTCGGTTACCAGGATTCTTTAAAATATCTTCTTTACTGTTCTACAGAAGAAAGAAAGTCCTGATGACAGAATTTACATTTTTGGGCAACGTTCTACAATGATGGAGTTGAGATAAACACAAATTGAGGTGTGTTGTAACAAACAGAACCAAAATTTGTGGTATGATAAAACCATTTTAATGAGTTGATGTCTCTAATATTCTCTCAAAAGAATATTATTGGATTAATGTTGTGATGAGGGCCGTAAAATTAATGTGTGTGCAATGCATGTGTGTATGAGCTGTTGGTTTTTCCCTGGCACTGTCTGTGAAGAGTGGATGTTTGTTGGGGCTGAGAAAGGCAAGCAGAGTTTATAGAGTGATATTATCAGTTTACGGCTGTACATCATCTCCCAAATCAAATCACCCCCCTGGGGGCTTTTCCCAGGCCTGCCCATCCCCCTCAGGCCCCACTCTGAGATGGAGCTTTTTCATTTCCGTAATCGCCCGACTGCCATACACCACCACTGCTGCCAAGAGCCCGCAACTCTATTACCGCTGTGACAGCGTGTATATCTGCACGTATGTGTGACCATCGAAGAATCAGTCCCCCAGGAGACTGAATTGAGACATTTATAACTTAGGGGCAACTAAAAAGTGAAGATTCCAATGCTGATTTGAAAAGAAAATGCTTAGGGACATTGTTTCAGTTTCATTTAAGAATTTTCTAGTTGTGTGCCACTAATCTTGGAAAATAAAGAGTTTTGTTTTTCCCAAATGGAACCTGAGGTTGCAAAATACTCCTGGGTATTGTTCAGCCTCCAAAGCCAAGACAGTAACAGATTGTGTCGCAGCAACAAATGCTCTGAATGAATAATCAGGAAATTAAACAGCTTAATATCTAATGACAGAAGGTGTGGAGGTGCAGCGGATTCAAACTTTGAATTAAAGTAGTTTTTCAAACGCAACACGCCGGCTTTTAATGGAACGAGCTGCCATGCTCTTCCACACAAGTATTCTTCTCTAGCGCTACAGAATTGTTTTGCAAGGGTAGTCCGAATGAAGATGGAGTGTTGTGTCAGGAGGCGAGCTGCCTAATTTTTAGGGTTAGTAATTGTTATGGAAATGAAAATGGCAGCCACCGTTTCCACTCCTCTACAGAATGCAGCTCAGATAAACTCAAAGCCATTTCCTTTCACGCTCCAAAGCAAAAAGCTACCACCATACCTCCATATGGCCCTGTGAATCATAAACGACCTTTCTCTGATGGGTTTCTGGGTATTTTTCTTTCTGATTTTCTGTTTAGATGGAATGTGATCATTTTCTCTTTTTGGATACGGAAAGTTTCCTAAAAAAGTGGTAATGACTGGTTGGTAAAAAACAAAAAATGGTTATTTTTACGGAGAAGTCATGTTCAATGTATTTGCCATTTTCTGTCTGAACAAAAACAGGGTAAAACCACATTCAAACGTACTTTCTTTATTCTACGTGAAAAAAACAAGTTTTACCATCTGTCTTCTGTGACTTTGAAATTTATTTTCAGATATTTTGAGGAACATTGGAAACCGAACAACATTGGTACCATTTCACTTCTATTCTTATAGAAACAAAACCAATGCAAGTGAATAGGTATCACCATTGTTCGGTTACCAACATTCTTCAAAACACTTCAAAACAAACACAAAATGTATACTGACTGTTCAACAACTACCTAGGGAAAAGAAGATATCACAATCTAATTACCAAGCACTTGTAAGACTATACACCAGTCACCAGTTCCTTTCTGACTACAGCACTACGTCACTGTAACCATGACATTTTCCTGTAAAATGTGTCTGTAAATGTGTCATGTGGTGTGACAGCAAATTATTTATTAATATATTATTTGTATTATTAATACTTACATTTATGTTAATGAAATAGCATAAGAGAGAACAACTTCATTGTTTCCCCCCCCTAAATTTTAACCATGTCACACCATAGGACCCTTTCAACTACCCCTATACAAAAATAGGGAAATTCATCTTTTTTTTCTCAGTCTCAGTGATTACTCCTCACCACGCTTGGTGACTGTCTTTAAACGTGCATTGCTGCAAAGCCTGGCAGGTGACATTTGAAAATGACTAAAGCTTGCATCCGGGGAAACCAACAGGATTTTTATATGACGAAAGATAAAGATACATTGTTGGTCATGGCACGCAGACCGTTCGCAGCAGATGAATCTCAACTAGCACAATGGCTAATTAGCTGGAAGCTTGTTGTGCTTGTTGTAAAGTGCACTTGTAACCTCATTACGTGGGATGCGGTTTTACATTTTAGAACAAAGAGAGGTGTTTACATATATTTGACCTCCACGCAAGAATATGTAAATGTATTACCGTCAGAAATTGGCCCCGTGCTGACGGTGTGGCTAAAGTTTGAGGTGGGAGTATGCGTTCCTTGATTTTAACAAACTGTAAGCAATCTCTCAAGGTCATTTGAGGGATGTTTTGTCCCCTGAGCACATTTACGGTGTAATTAGATGTTGTTGTTTTTCTTTTCTGACCGTCATCAGGAATAAAACGTTTAAGAGGCGGCAACCATGAAAAAAGGGCTCGCTGACTACCTAGAGACACGAACCGGCTGACAAGGAGGTGCTTCATCTTTTAACATTACTCGCAAAGCTTTTTTAGAATATAAGGCATAATCCTTTAACTGTGATTACAATAGGGCAGTCATTAATGTGGCCCCTAGAGAGAGCATAAGAACATGCAGTGGCTGGATCAAAACTATTCATACATCAAAAACACTGGTGCCAAAGAATAAAACGGGTAGAATCATAAAAGATATGTATTCATAAATAAGGGTCTGATAGACACACGATTGCAATGAGTGCATAATGAGAAAGCTTGGACTAAACAAGTGTGTCCTCTATAAATGTAGCACATATAACAATGCTTAAGTGCATAAAAAATTAATTGAACCCTTGGGTTAGGTAAATGGATAGAACGGCAGGTAAACATACAACTCAATAGTCTCACATCAATAACATTACAAGTGCACAAAAATGGCCTCATCTCATTCGTTTTCATACTATAAGTGCATAAAGTATGGTTCTACCATATTGCATCTTTTCTGCTTTTGTGAATAGACACTGAACACTGTACTGTCTCACAGACTTACTTTGATAATAAATTACTTTTATAGAACTTTTATCCGTCCCATCTTTGCAACATGCCATTAAAATAATATTGACAAGTTTTTTTACATCGTTTACTGATAAATGAGAGTCCCAGTACTGGATTGTACTAAACCCAGTCGAGAGGAGCATTACCCATATGGTTAGTGTCTATACAAATAAACCAAAATGTACGTGTGCATGAATATAAGGTCACCCTGGCACGAAACACAGAACACTTCAATCGATTTTTAAAGAAATTAAAATGGAACTAGCACACGTGTGCACAAGAAGCAGTATGCATATCTTGATCACGAGATTCATGACATCAATGCTTAAATCTGGAACACACATTCAAAATGATTGAGGGCTCATATCCACACAACAACAAAAAATGCCCCTGAATTGATTAGGGGCCAACCAGTATAAAATAAGAGATTAATTTGTTTTTGAGATGAAAATCACTGTTACCATAATTACGGAACAGTGAGTAATGGAGTGTGTTGTGATTGGGAATCGGTCCACAGCTGCAGAATACCTGTCAGGCCTCACAATACAGTGAAATCAAGCAAAAAACATAACTCGCATCATTGCAGCAATTATGAAGAACAATCACTCTTATACATAAAATTATTCATTAATCATAAAGTAGGTCTTCCATCACTTATAAGCACTCTGCTTTTATACTGAACAATACACTACAATATAAAAAAGTATCCCACAGATAAAATATAGCTTGTACAACAGCACATTATTGGGCATGTTTGTGCCAGTTGCTTCCTTCTATTAGTGAATCCGGTACACTCATTTTTCCAAATATCTTTGTGATCGTCAGATCAAAGAAAGTTATAGAGGCTTTGAACAACTTGAGGGTGTGTAAATGAAGGACACATTTGCGGACTGGAGTATGCCTTAACAAGTTATTCTGAGAGAAAAGGCGAGTTCTGGAGATTTGAGTGTTGTTTCCAAGATAAAAGATACAAATTAGACAAATGTTTGATGATGTTTATAGTGAGTAATTGGGTTTAAATTAGTTTGGTGAGAATTGTTCATACTAAAAAAAATTATATGGACTTTTTATATACTTATATATAATACTTTATATACTTACTCTCACAAGCAAGGTCATACTGTTGCCACTGTGAAAGTCTTCAAAAATAGATAGAGGTTATAATTGTGTTAGTGACCTCCTCCGGTAAAATCCTCAGCACAGAGGTCTGTTTGAGACTAGTGAGGGCACTAATTGAAACAGCAGTTCATTAGGTCTGAGATTGCAGAGAGAGAGAATTGGTTTGTTCGTCTCATTTTGGACATCCAAGGAGAATTGACCTTGGCCTTCTGGAATCAGTGTTTGAGAACAGTACAAATGAGACAATGTGACCTTATTGCAAGTCAGATGCCCTCAATTCACTCAAATCTGAATTATTATTCGTTTAAAGACAACTATTCATTAAAATATCCTTTGTCTAAAAACAAATTCAGAGTAAACAGACGCCATTAAAATAACTGGAATCATAAATAAGGCCAATTTACTGTTTGTGAAAATGCAGTGCATGACGCAAAATTGTATGTTTGTGTGTGAGTGTATAAGAGCACAAAGAAGCATATGTGTCACAGATAGGGGGTTCAGGATGCATTAAGTGTTGAGAGGTGAGGTCACATTGTCCCAATCTAACAGCCATCAGCTTAATGTGCTATGATACATCATTAAAAACCCATCCTACTTGCTGTCAATCATACTGCTAATGTGAGAGAGGAGTGGAGAGAGAGGCTTTGGGAATAGAAAAGAGGAAAGCAGTTTGTGAAGGTTAGTCTCCACCCATTCGCTTCCTAAAAAGTGATAGTGTGATAGTTTGAGGGGGCTGATCATCATTCAACAGAGAAGGATTAAAGAGATACGTCACCCAAAAATAAAACATTCTGTCATCATCTACTTACTGTTCCAAATTCTGTTGAACACAAAATAAGACATTTTGAAGAATGTAGGACAGCAAATATTAATTTTTTTTCCTACTATGGTAGTCAACGGGGGGCTAAATCTGTCTGGTTATAAGCATTCTTCCAAATGTATTTCTCTGTGTTCATCAGAACAAAGAAATGTATATAGACTTGGAACAACTCGAAGGTAAGTAAATGATGGCAGAATTTCCATTTTTGGTTGAAGTATCCCTTTAAGCTGCTATTGGAACAGGGCCTTCTTCATTGTTGTCTGGTATTTTCATATGCAAAGAATAGCAAAGATATTTATGTTTAAACCTTTACAAACATTACTGTGGTAGTGTTTATTTGGAGCAGAATGATAATCATATTAATACTAGACTTACTACACAAGTAGTTGTAGTATTTCCATACTACCATTTAAATTTCGCCCAAAAGTAAGGGATGAAAAATGATATCTTCTTAAAAAATATCTTATTTTGTATTCTGCAGATGAAAGAAAGGCATAAAGGTTTGAAATGACAAGATTCAAGTCACCCTTTTGTGTGAACTCTATTTGACTTATTAATCTGCATTATACTTTGCTACTAAATCAAAGTCTGAAATTTTAAAACCATCCTTGGTTAAATTCTGCATGCCTTAAAAGTCCCTCTGTTTGCTACAATTTTCTCCATGAGCTTTCTGTATTTTCCCTTCCTTGGGCTTGCTGGAGGTATTCCAGTCCTTAATACAAGCGTTACTCCCTGTCATTAAAGTTTATCTTCAGCATAATAAGATTTATTGAGTGTATTATATGTGTGTGTATGTGCGAGTGCATCTCTGTTATGAGCTGATATTGCTCTCATTTCAGCATGGCTGCCAAGAGGTGCCCACAACATCACCTGTGAATCCTATTAACTTCTTATCATTCAGTGATTAATGTTTGCCTTCAGCCAATACAATGGAATTTGATATCCATTATCAGCCACATCACAAAATATGTTGACATTCTTTGACATTGCAATAAACAATGCAATTATGACTTTGTGAATCTGTGTATTGCTCGTGATGGGATCCAGAATGGTGATTGGGTCTATTCTCCAACTTAAATGGCAGATCATAAGCAACTTCAAAGGTTTTTTGTGTGGTGCAGATTCGTGCCTGGTGTTTGTTTGTGTGGGTGTAGGAAGGAGAGAGAGAGAGAGAGAGAGAGGGAGAAAGAAAGAAAGAAGTATAGAGAGGTGGAGCGACAGAGACCTTCAGCCCTGGACATCAGCCCTGGCATTTCAAAGGTCAACAGTGAGTATAGTCTGAGGAATGAGATGCTCCGAGGCGCAAAGAATGCTCATGCGTTGAAAGCCCATAATGTACAAACTCACAGCTGAACTTATTACTGTCAGAATAACACTAGATGACTATAATTAGAATCACAATTCCATGAATTAAACCACATTCATTAGGTAGGCGATGGAAATTAGCAGGCTATAATTAAATGTTTGTCAAACTAGCTGACAGACTTAACACTTAGCCACCTGACGTGCATCACGAAACTGAAAGTAGTCGGCACATTCTGCAAAATCTCATCTTTGTAAATAGGCATTCATTTTTGCTTTTGTGGACCACATTTTTATGATGAATGCTTCCAGACGCCTCGCAAAGCACTGTGGTAATACCATGGTACTTTTTTGTTGGTGTGCTGTTTGCAGCTTTACTGCTTGCCGGAGAAACACAATAAAAGAGAATTTCCACATAGGACTAGTAAATAAATACTTTATCGGGTCAACTTACGAAAAGAACCATTAAAATTATATAAGTCTGGGCAGAGCGTGTGCTGGCTCACTATACTCTAAGACTAATTTAATTTCTTCAGCGGATGATATGAAGAGATTGGAAACACTCACAAACCAAGTGAGACTTGTTAACTGCTATGGAGTAGAAATTAGGGCTGCAACAACGAATCGATAAAATCGATAAAAATCGATTATTAAAAATGTTGGCAACGAATTTCATTATCGATTCGTTGTATCGCGCGACTATAACGCGCGCCACATGTTTGAGTGGCGTGAGCGTGGCGTTTCTGTTGCGTGTCAGCTCTGTGGCAGCTGCGTCGTGTTTTCTGTATCTTTGCACACCAGCACCGTGCCTGACGCGGCGCTGGCGCGCTGCTGCTGCTATAGGTGACATAGAGGGAGGCCGCCGACAGACAAGGGTCTTGTATTCACGACAAGTTTAAACTTTTTTCACATAACCTACACCTTCCAAAATCCGAAAAATGAGTAAGTAGGCTGTCTGTTTATTTAAATAACATTTCCAAATGTTTTGTAGATTTATTACCTGATGTTGGACCGTCACTCAGATGACACACTAGACTACGTTGTTATTGTAGTGTGTCATATTTTTTTCCATTTTTAATCACATTGTTAAGAGCATAAAAAACAAAAATAATTCAGTCACCAATACATTTTGGGGTTTAATACGAACCACAATTCGTATTAAGATGATTCTCAGATATGTTATTAAAGTTGTAACGTAATCATTTGATGCACGAGTTTACTTTATGCAATATGTGTTTCAGATGGACATAAATTAATATTCCCATTCAATGCAATGTATCTTTTCATTGGATATAGCCTAAGCATTTTCTTGGAGGAAGATTTTATGGAAAAAAGTAGTTAATTGGAGTATTCATTTGCAACATTTTAGTAATAATATCTCATACTTAATAGGAATATTAATGTATAATTTATTTCAATATTCACTTGTTGTTTCTCCAAAAATGCATTATAAACATGATTTAAGTCCTGATGTTTTCTACAGTGGACATGTAAACCCCGTAACGTGTAGATGTTGGTTTAATGAAATTCAATTTGAAAATACGATCAAATAAATGATGATTAGCTTTCAAACATCAAAATGGCATTCATTAATATGTATTCGTGTACAAAATTACATATAAACATCTTTTCCTATTCTATTTTGCCTGGAAACGCTTCCAACACGCTTGCGTGTCTCGTGAAAAATAGGCGTCGATTCAATTCCTAGCATGCACGCGTTTTCCGTGCGGCTCGTCTCACGCAGGCAGTGTGCAAGCTCTAACCTGTTAACATGGGAGCCGATTTAAAAACGGTCACGCCAGGCTTCTGAGACGCTCACGCCACGCATCTAGTGTGTCACAGGACTAAAAAAAGTTGATCGCGCCGCGCAGCATAGCGGAGAAAAAATAAATAAAAAAAGCAGAGCGGAGGTAGAGGAAATACCATCAGAGAGACCCGAAAAAATTCCAGAAAAAAACAGCAAACCATGAGAGGCTTCTTGATGGGAAATGCATCATGTAAACCACAGCCAGCTGTAATAATAATATAATAAGTAATAATAAAGCTTTTGAAATATGTTTTGCAATGTCAGTTCTATTTTTCAATAAAGGGTTGAAAATGAATGCTTTTAAAAATTTGTATCCGATTCATCGATTAATCGAACAAATAATCGACAGATTAATCGATTATTAAAATAATCGTTAGTTGCAGCTCTAGTAGAAATAAGAAAGAGGTTATCCAGGCATTTCTTAGTGAATCATATAGATACACAGCACAGTGGAGTCATGTTCTCTTTCTCTCCTCCTTCTCGCCTTCTCTCTGCAGGGTAAATTAAATTTTTTGAATAGAGGGGTGTTAGAATAGGCCATGCGAGTGGATAGGGTGATGTCGGGTGAAATGATGCAGAGAGGAAAGGCAGAATGGGATGGGAATTACAGCCGGACTTGGTAATGGGAAGCTTGGAAACAGACCAAGTTAATAAAGCCACCGGCACTCTGGACCAAGCTCCAAAGTGATTCAGGCAAACTGCCCAATCCAGTCATTAAGCTGATGATACAAATGAGAAGCGAAAAAGGAGTGTGTGATTGTGTGTGTGTGTGTGTGCATTTCGAAGGGACATTGAACGGCAGACTGATTGGTGCCTCTTCAGCTCGAGGAAGAATAGTCTTGATTCTGGCTTGCGTCCTTGTCTTCAGCTTCTGCATCTCGTGATTAAAAGTAATTACTCTCTTGACTGAGTTCCACCTCACCGAATACACTTGTGCACAGTATCAACAGTATACAACCGCATGAACAACACAAGCTACTGAAATCTCACACGCTTACAAAGGGGAGCTCTACTTCGAATAGCCTTGGACTTTAGTTGTCGATTTCCTACGAACTTGAAAAAACTGTAGAATTCAAACAGCTGTAGCTATTTTGAATATCAAGCATTTGTTTTTGTCCTTTCTTTTCAGGCGTGAATTTACAGGATAGTTCCCCCAAAAAATGTTATGTTAAAATAAGAGTCATTAACTCACCCTTTTGTTTGTATGACTTTCTTTCTTCTGCAGAACCCAAAAATAAGATATTTTAAAGCGGCCCTAACTGAACCGTTTCTGCATATCTCGTGTTAATATTGAGTACTTACAGAATGGTATCATACCCTTCAAATATCAGTAGAGTCTTTAGTTTGATCACATTTATAAAAGACATACAGCTGTACGATTATTTCCGAAAACATGCGACGCGTGTGAAGGGGGAGGATGAGGCAGAACCAAAGCACGTTTCACTTACTGCGTGCGGTTCATGTCCGGCATCGATAAGGGCTTGAACCACCGCTATCAGTAACAAACGATCTCCAAATCCATCGTTATATCCACTGTTTATATAACATTCATCACCCAAATCCAGTGAACAGACAAACACAGCTGAACTTCGCAAATGTAGTTCTCTCTCTCCTGCACACAAGTGAAAGTGACATGTGCGCATGCTTCTTCTCCCGGTCTCCTTGATGAATGCGTGCTTTTCCAGGAGAATTGTCCAATAAGAGACTAAGAAAAGTTGTTACGTAGCGATTTTTCATGTTCTAAAAAATCTAAGGTTCCTTGTGGTAGCACAAATAATCTAAATAATACTTTTCACGTATCAAAAATGTCTGGCTTTATTTAGTGATAACTTGAATATTCAAGATTGTAGTCTTCAGGCATTTAACAATCATTATGAAATGCATTGTCACAGTGCTGGAACTGTATTGTTCAATACAACAGTTCAAGCATGCTTGTATTTGCAATATTGTGACAGTTGTGAAATAAAACATATAGCTACTATGTATATCACGCCACAGCATCCATGAGAACATCTGAACTTAGTGACAGCACGTGGAAGAATGTTGATAACAAAGACTATAAATAATGAATTAGGTTGAAAAATGCTTTCATGCTAATTGTGTGATTTAATAAAACCTCTGCTTGTCATGCCTAAATGCAATGACTATTTCACTATAGGGTTAATAGGTGACGTTTCTGAGAGTCCTTCTTAATATGTCTATTTGACATTTAGCAGATGCTTTTTTCCAAAGCATTTCTAATGCAGAGGTATTCCCCTGGGAGCAACCTGCTGTTATGTGGGCGCACTTTAGGGGGGTTTGAAGCTACGACCTTTAGGTTACGAGCTCAGATCTTTAACCATGGCACTACCACATAACAGAGGCATTTCTCTGCATCCAAAACATGGTATTGATTCCCTTCCCCACCGCTGTTTTGTTCTGCATACAATTGTGTGCCGACGCATTCAGACAGTAAACAAAGCATTTTCTTTTATAAAAAAGCACAACATAATTGTGTGTGTGCGTGTGTAGTCATGTGCCTAGGAATGATTAGGTGGCTCTTATCCCACATAATTTCCTGCTGTGGGTCAAGTCTTTCAGGCAGGCGGATGCTATCCCAATTAAGTTTATTTTACATGTTTAATTTAGTTTCTTTTTTTATTTTGTCCCTATTTGTTTACATTTTTAAAGGCCAAACATATGAAAAATCAACAGATTGCTAACAAATACAAATGCAGACGATTAGATTTAGATCTTCGTTAGCTGGTCCATGTTCTTGTATTTGTTATACATAACAAATGTCAAAGAAAGTATAGGCAATGTTTTCAAATGTTCTTCTGCAGGATTCTGGTGAACTTAACAATTATGTCGTTTCTACACAATTCATCATTCAGAAAAAGATAAAATGTTTCTTCCCCACATAAGGTGAAAAGGTGACTACTGAGGTGTGTAGATGAATTATCAAGTGTGGAAGCATTTTTAACTTAGAAATATCGTGTTTAGCAACAGTAACTTACAAATTGAAGCTGGTTCTTTTCCAAATCTTGATATTTTATCAACCCCAGCCAGAAGGTAATGTTTCAGAGTGACTCCGCACAGCAAATTTTACACGATGTGCAGTAAATCTATGATATTTATTATTTCACAGCTCAACCCACACGGTTGAATACTTTTAGGTAACCAACAATGAGCCTATTGCTGTTCTATTGCAATCCAACAATCCTTTCAAAACGCAACCCTCCATGCAAAATCACCTATTGCTAATACAAAATGTCAAAATCAGTATGCAATATGAGCAGGATGTTCAAAACCTCTTTTAAGAAATAACTGATGGTCTACAAAAACACTTAGATTTCTCAGTATGCATCGGAGAGATACTATTTCAATTCTATCTTCTGAGACTACATGGGAGCTGAGGGGCAGCCAAATTCTAAAATGTGAAAGTACAACAATAACAGAAAACTGAGCCTGAGTAAAATATGCTCACCGCTGTTGTTAACATGTCATCAAACATATGGATCATGACTCACATGACAAAAAAACATGAAAAATGTAGTATGTCCATTCACCAACACATACAATATAAATGATCAAGCAGTATACTGTAAAAAAATCTGTAGAAATTACAGTATTACTGGTGGCAGTTTGCCAGTAGTAACTTACTGTTGATTTGCATTTATGAAAAGTGATAAAATATCAGCCTCATGCAAAGCATTCTGGGAACCAAAATTAGAAAAATAGAAAAAGGTGTATGTGGATTTCTGGTTCCCAGAATGCTTTGCATGAGTCTTTTGTTTTTTGTTTTTTTCTGAATAAATAAAGACCTATTTAATGTATAAAGATAATGTTCAATATTCATTTATCTTTGAACAAACTGTTGACCTATAAATAAAATAAATATCAATCTAAGTTACTGGCAACTAGCTACATAACTACAGCAAAAACATTTACAGTGTACGTCAAGTAATCCAGTGTCTACTGTAGTAGCAGCAGAATGCTATTTTGGACGCACGGTTCGGTTAGAGTTGCTCGCAATAATACATTGCAATGCGTTAATGTTAACCAACTGTGAAGGTCAACAAACAATCATTTTGTGTGCTCCCATCTAACAAGGTCAGTCTCTAAGCCTTGTGATTTGGCTTTTTTTTAAACTCCCATTGCGTCTACATGAGTGATGTCATAATGGAAACATGTGGGGATGACCAAAGTCTTTTGTGCCAATGCTCACACAACAAGTGACGAACCAGTTTGTTTGCCACACATTTTTTAACCGCTTTTTAAATTACATATTTTTTATGTGTATGGCAATGTTCAATACTAATGTATGTGAATTCAAAAAAGACAACCTTGAGGTGGAATTAACAGATGTTAGTCTTATCTGACCTCAAGTGTAGATAAAGTGGTGGATGAGGCCATATTTAAAGGTGAAAACACGTTTTAGAATACATTTAAGGGAAAATGTCAAACCAAGATTAAGATAAGGATTTTTTACACGAGTGATACAGATTTTACACATATGCTTCATGCATTATAGATTTGACTAAACTACGGTATACTACTTCACAATATGACAAATTATTATTATATATTTTATAATAAATCTCTTATTTGAAATAAATCTGTTTGTGATTTACTAAAATATTAATTTAGTTTCGTTCAGTGAGCGGCTTAACTGCACATTAACTTCTGATATCCAAAAGACCTTTCAATTCTTAAAGCACCACATAGACCAACAGTGCCATCTATTGGTGAGAAATTTATTTCTAAGCGTTTCTTTCACTTGTTCACTTCCATAGCTTCAACTCACATATCTGTTTTTCTAGTGTAAGCTTGGAGCATAAATACTTTTTTAATTAATACTGAAGCAAAAAGAAATAAACCTTAAACAATCAAGAGTTAAAGATAAACACACGTTTTATGGAGATACCTGTAAGAACCTCATGTGCAAAAATATTGAATTTTAAAATGAGGATCAGGGATTTACTACAACAATACAGACTGAATCCTCATATGCAGATTTTTCACTTCTGTACCTCACCTTCCACTGCTGTGCTAAGAAATGGCCCATGCCTCATTGAAATGTTCAGAAGGAGCACTCCAAATCCACCAAATACAGCACTTGGTTCTATTCTAAAAAACAGTCAAAATAGGTTTAGTGTCAACTATGGAAAGTGAAACTGGCCACTTGATTTACGGCAGCCATTGGGTCAAGTGCATGAAAGCCCCTTGAGTTAATAATGACAGCCCTAACTCCAGCAGAATGGATTCATTCAGGTTCATGTATTTCTTGGAAACGATCAATGAGCGACAGAGCAAGAATTCTAGAGGTTACATGGCAACAGGGGTATACTGTTTAAATGTGAGCAACATGATTTTCCTCTGAAATTGTGGTTATACTAAGCAGTTAGATGTAAAAGCAAAAACAGAAAGCTTATCATCCAGCAACAAATGAGGTAGATCATTGTTACACAGGCTCGAGGAGTGTCGATGAAGGACACCAGAGGGGATTCATCGGGGTCCAGAGAAAAGCTCTTTCCAGATTTGCTTTTTGTTACCGATAGATATACACCTGTCACCTGTCAGGACTATGACAGTTACTGAAGTCTGCCAGTAGTGACACTCATGAATTCACACAAGTTGCTACTGTCCTCTCCTTCACTGACATTGTTGTTAAGATTATAGGCTAGCGATTCCTTCGCCTCTCTAGGCCTTCGAACAATCGCATATGTACTCAGCTGTTTTTCCACAGTATTAAGTTTATTATTAAAAATATTTGACTGAAGAAATGAATCAGAATCAGGTATTCTAAAGGGTCGTGGAATAATCTAAGTGTTGAAAGACAAAATGACCTAAGGCACCTAAAATTGAATGTGTTTTAGATCTATATTTGGATTGATTAAAGGGACAGTTTACCCAAAAATGAATTACTCTGTCATCACGAATTACTCAATCTCAAGTGGTTCAGAAAGAAAGATATTTAGAAAAATGTTAGCAACTGAGATTTCTGGGGCACCATTGACTACCATAGGACAAAGGTGCCCCAGAACTGTTTGTTTTCCTAAATTCTTCAAAACATATTCTGTTTAACAGAACATAAAAAAAGAATCTACTTTCTGCATGCACTTACAGTTTTAAACATGCACTGACACACACCAGAGATTTATATCTTCAAGTCTCTCTTATCAGTGCTTCAAATATCTTTAACCTGATTTACCCTGCATTCCCTCCCTTGTGGCTCGAGCTGATGAACGTGACACTGTTTTCCAAACTCTTTCAGAAAACTGCACTTTTAAATGAAGCAGCAGATCCTCCTACAACCAAAGCCAGTACTGCGTATTTTATATTAAAGAACATTAGCTCAATTAGACCACTTAAAGAGATGCTTTTGTAAGTTGATGTTCTTTGATTTAGCACTGCTACAATCCAAACCTCTATCGTGTGGTCTCTGTGGGAATACAGTCAATATTTACAAAGTCTGTGACAGTCTGGGTTGGTCTGCAATCAGACTCATGCTTCCAAATGCCTCCAAACAGCTCAAATGATTGTATTCAGCTGATCCTTTTCTTTCTGAGCAGCACAACGGCAGATTTCCAATTGAACATGTCAGGAGAACAGACAATTCTTTTCAACAAGTGTCTAGTCATCCTACGATTTGTGTTACCTCTGAAATAGTTCACACAACATCATTACACTGATAATAGAACATGCCAAGTCAAAACCTAGGTGGTATCAGCAATGCTTCAAAACAACTTTGCTGTAGAGCATAACACAAGCAATGCAAAGTTATGGGGCTGATTTTCTTAGGGAATGTGCATACAGATTAAAAATAAATACATAGTAAATACATTATAAATGCCGGAATGCACTAAAATTCACTTTGAGTAAAAGCATTTGCCCAATGCGTTAATGCAAATATCACTTACTGTACTACTCTCATTACTAATAGTGTAAAAACGTCAAAGCAACTTTTGGGCAATGAAAAAAGCATGAGAACAGAAAAGTGCATTATATTTTACCCAAGAGGAAATGACTATAAATGGCTATAAAGTACAGTTAAATCACCTCCCACCACCGAACTAAAGAGCGAGTGGATGCTGTGGAACCGCCAAGGGGTTCACGGGGGTGGTGAGAGGCCTATGTGCGGGTTCTAATCCCGCGCCAGATCGCCCTGGGAATGGTGTTGAAGGAAAGGAGTTGAAACCATAAACCCCCCTCCTTCACCCCTGTCCCCCAAGAGCTTCTGCAAACACAAAACTCATTTTTGATTCATGAACAAGGTTGCAATGACACTGAATTGCAGGACTAGAATGATAGAGAAATGAAGCAAACCAGTTAAAACATTTAATCTTAGTCAGCCATGCTTATGACAAAATCAGAAACACATAAAACCTAATATAAGGTGGATTCCATCATCTAGTTTGCTGTTTTCTTCTATGTTCAAATGGAAGCTATTAAAAAGGTATTGATGTTATTCCAAGCGATGGGATTTTGGCTTTGGCATGCTGTTAGTCTTTGGTAAAAGAATATGCAACTTTTGTTATTAGGAAGATCTAAGTTTTGGAAAAACGCCAAATGGATCTTTGAGAGAATTCTAATGGAAACTGGATACGTACTTGGAGCACCACCTACTGGTACAAGCGTATATGAATCTTTAAAACAGCATGAGAACATGGCAGAGCAAACCACATCTGAAAAAGCATTACACGAGTTTCTTGAGTTCTGAACATGGGAAGAATGACTTTTCTTTTACTTTATATGCATACACTTTTCCCCTGTGTGGCGTGTTGTAATATTGTAATGCAACGATGAGGAAGCGGACCATAAAACGGCACCACAGTTAATTGTGCTTAATAATGTGCATACTCTTTTATTGGGAGATCGTCATAAATGCTGTAAGCAACTTGCTCGCGTTTCAACGCTGTTTTCGGCTAGTAGATGATATTAATGTACGCATGTCTGTATACGTAAAGCCTACCTGGAAATCAGTAAGCCAACCGCTGTAAGAACACCATAGATGAGTTGGGTTTTGATTCAAAGTCAGTACTTTTAAAAATACTACAAGCCGAAGATTTCGAGCTCTGATAAACCAATCAGAACAGTAATATTAGTCGTGTGGGATGTTGTCAACAAATCAGATGTTCCGTTTGTTCTCGAGGGCGGGACTAATAGTTTAGTTTAGGGTGCTCTTCGAAACTTAAACTATTTTGCGTTTGTTGTCAATTTAGGCTACATGCTTCTCTTTTTATGGTGATATTGACAGCAAAATTGTGGTGCTGCCTAGACCCGGTTGATGTAAGACTGACTTTGGTCAATGTATGATTTTTTAGGCTGCCTCTTCAGAGATTTTTTACTACAGATGCGGGAAACCCATATGTTGTGAGCCATTATATAATGTATATAAAATGAATAATCAACTACATTGATAGTTGATGTACAACTTTAAACAAGCAGGCAGCAATAGTTATCCAACTGAACTTTTAAATTCAGTTAAATATAATTGCTGTTGATTGTCATATAAATCACTGAAATGTCCTAATTCCTAAACTCTTTCTAAATTTTAAAATACAAAATATTGTGGGGTATTATAATAAGGTCTTATTCGTCCCAATCAATAATCATTTGATAAATCAAAACAGAAAAAAAAATGTATTGAACATTTCTCACGTTATTATGCACTTTGTAGAACCGTGCTTGCATTGAGTCTCATACAGGGGGCGCTCGTACGTAATTGTCTGCCCGTCTCCAGCTGTTGGGTTGGCGGAGCGCTGCTGTGATTCACAGCTGTAGATCTTCAGTTCGCTGCTCGGTCAGGGATGCTGACGGGACATGTCAAGAGAAGAGGCGAGTGGAACCTAACTGCTCCTGGACTTCTTTTCTTTTACAACAAATATACAAGCCCACATCAAAGGACGACCTGGGTGCTCAAGAGGGTTTAAAGGAAACGTAATCATCCTGGTATTAAATCGTATAACTTTAAGCTGCGGAGCTCATTTTAAGATACGTGAGTACTTTCAGTATTTACCCACTTACGCTACATTGACAGAATAAGCTTTTCGTTAAGGCTCTTCTTCGCAATCGTGCGCTTAAACGCGTCGCGATTATAGACGCGTTGTAGTTCTCCGCGTCGCGTCACACTGAAGTTTGGCTGTAAAACGTGACCCTCTGAATGGTTAAAATTGTTATGATTATTTCTCTTAGTGCTGGATCATCGTAATGTTTTCAGAGGGAGGAAGCTTGACTTTTCTGACTGGGCTTTTGATCTTGGCGCTGTCATGTGAAGCGAGAGGTGAGTCGTGGTATTCATTCATTGAGACTTTATTAGAAAGTGTTTCCTCTGATGATACACAACGTTAACATCTTATAATAAGTAATGTATAGGACAAGTTTAACTTTTTGTCCCTTACCTTTGGTCCCAGTTGGAAGAAAAATCTAGTAAAAATAAATTATGAAGGACTCAAAATAAATTAGTAGGGGAAAAGCTGTGACGTATGTGGAATGTGCTACAGTAAAGTTATCACTGTATAAAATACAATTAGAATATGTATATAAAATATGTAAAAACAATGCCGTATTGGCGATTGTTTTTTAAGTCAGTTTTTTAAGCCCTGATGTGCTTAACATGGTCCATCAACAAACTGGACAGCATGTTAAGCACATCAGAGAGTACACATGTGCGGTATATACTGACACATACAGACTCGCTGTGGGCACACATAAAATCATTCTTTCGAAGTCACATCTACAGTATAGCGTATCTGCACTGGGGTGTATCAGTCCAAACAAGAGGTCCCTTTAACTGCAGTGGAAATGTAGAGGTACATAACCCTGTGTTCCCTGCCAAGTTTAAAAGAAGTTTACATAAATCATAGTGAACCCGGTGTCACCTACTGTGCTGGAGATTACTGTTACTGTTTTTAGAAGAGTCGCTTTACTATGAAAAGGTGTGGACCTTATCAACATGTGTCATGATCCTGCTGTGAGCCTAAATTACACTTTATAAAAACACAATAAAAACAGATGTGTTATGTGAAAGAAAAAATATACCGGAATGTGCTAATTCATTAAGATATTCCTTATTAAAATGAACATTTATATTTGATTTATATTATTCTTGATAAATGTTTCTTTAAAAATAATGCATTGATTCATGCTGGAATGCCTGCCTGGTTATCTTTTATGGTACCACTGTTTGTTATCACTCATCTGAAACAACATTACGGCCACAATAATAAATCTGGAAGTTAATTCTAGTATTTACTCTCTTAAAGGTGATTACTTTTACTGAACCCATAAGAATGTCAGGTTAACCCCGAGTTGAAAGCCTGACCTCTGCTTAAGCAAATAATCCATTGTCTTCACTGTTTATTGGTCCATCTGTTGACTCTGTTTCTCCCTGATTGTGTGCTAAATGTGTGTACGAACCATTCTTGAGGGGGCTTCACAATCTGTGTTATCCTTGGATTGCTCTTTTCCTCCTACCACAGCCATTCTTGGAATGCTGGAGCCAAGTTTTCACATTATCTGTGTGCTTATAGGTGTGAATGAGGAAACTGGAGTGAGTTATATGGTATGTTGGTTAGATACATTTTGTAGTCACACATGGGGTACTGTAGCAGACAGGTAAACACATTTGTTTGGGTTGAGTGTGGTTTGCTTTGGTGAAGTTACTAAAACAGTGGTATTCCCAGTTGAAGCCTAGGAACATAAAGAGTGATAGTATATTTCGTTCAGAATTTTCTTTCATCAGTTTGTCAGACAAATGTGCCCTTTTAAGAGGGTTGATTGTTAGTTAAAGTGACTATTATGAGGTGCAGAAACGTGAGATTGAGCCCAAGACAATAGTCACTTTGTCATGATCATTTACATTTAGGCATTTGGCAGACGCTTTTATCCAAAGTGACTTACATTGCATTATCCTATACATTTTACATAGGTATCTGCAATCCCCTGGGATCGAACCCACAACCTTGCGTTGTCTCACCACTGAGCTCAGATTTTGTCAGAGCAGGTCTTTCCTGATTTAATGTCTATTTATAAGTCTCAAAAATACTTTGAATAAAAGAATCACACCTTGGCAAACATTGTACAACCGAGAAGTGTGTATTTAGCAAAATACAGATTAAGAAATCTGCCACAATGTGATTTAAATCTCAATTCCTCATTAGTTTCATTGAACATGGTCAACCTCAGATGAACATGATATTGCTCCAGGAACCCTTACAAACACAAACACCAGTCAGCTCGCAAAGTGTGAACACAGCGGTTTGAGAAATGTTCTTGTTTCGCCTTTCTCTCGTGTGGCCCATTTTTCTCGACAGCAGTTCTGATCCGGTTCATGATTGCTGCCTCAGACCGTTTACACGATGTTCAAGGTTGATGAAAGCAAAAAATTCAGCAGTCACTGTTACCGGCTGTTTAGAAAGGCACGTGTATCAAAGCCTTGCATCGTGCTTTATAAAGAGGTCAGATATGGTGAAATGCTTTCCCTGCATTTTAAGGCTGTCTTCCCCTCTCAAATATTTAAATCAGTTCCAGACTCTGGGTTTGCGAGGAGGAGATGTTGGCCCTCATGCTCTATTAACTTCAATGATCTGCCTTTAAAGTAGAAATAGCTTTGATAAGAGCAGGAAAACAGGCTTTGGTTATGCTGCGCTGCCTGGCTTCTCGGCAGGTGTCAGGATCTCTTGGTTTATTAGACAGATAATGCAGAACTGCAGACGGGCTCTGCTTATCAAACAAATGATAATGGAGCAGCTCTGTTGGAGCCATGCTGTGTCTGTGATCTGCCTCTGCAGGACAACAGTAATGCAGGCGTCAGTCCCCGGGCCGCTTTGGCCAAATAATAGAGAAGCCAAAAGCACTGTAATAGCATAGGCTCATATATTAAGCTAGGAATTAGTAGTCCTGAATGGAAACCCCGCCAAGACCAAAGTAAATATTTCAGCTAATTTTATAGTCTTTCCAGCCACCGGTAGTACTCAGAGTGACTCTGTTTAACACAGTTTACCAAATATCATATATAAATACATTTGACAGCTTTTCTCCTAGAATTTGTTTATAAAATGGGAAACAAGTGAACAGAATCCTCGTGTATCCAGTAACTAATACTGCCATGGATTGGAAATGTCAGGCTACATACCGTATATTTGCTTCATTTCTTTTAATGTCAGTCCTTTTTGTCTTTTCAACCCAGTTGTCTTCATTACATTTAAAGTTATCAACACTGCAAACCTTTTGCAACAAATTCTGTCAACATTTACTCACCGTCTTGTCGTTTTAAACCTTTTTGACTTACTTCTTCAGAACACAAGATTTTTTATATATTTTGAAGAATGGTGGTAACCAAACAACGGCGGTACCCATTCACTTCTATTATATGGACACAAAACCAATGCAAGTCAATGGGTACCGCCAGTGCTGGTTACCATCAGTCTGTAAAACATAGTCTTTTGTTTTCTGCAGAAGATAGAAAGTCATACAAGCTTGAAATGACAAGAGGGTGAATATGATGACAGAATTTTCCATTTTGGGTGAACCATCCCTTTTAGTTAAGTTGCATTTTACATAGGTGTAGATATGTTCACTATCTCTGCATTCATTGCATGCACCCTTTTCAATCATATCTTTCCATCATCATTTTGTCTTCTGTGGTTGTCTCTACAAATATATCCCTAGTTTTGATTTGTACTGCATAAATAAGACTGTGCAATTTGAATTCCGGTATGTTTCCTTATTCTACTGTATGTGGTATGTGGCTATTACAGTTTGAAAGTGTTACACTCAGAAGTAATTTCTGTATGTACTGTATTCTGTGTTCAAGAAATGATGTACCTGGCACAGGGTTGAAAATGCCTAAGGATACAAACAGCTGTAAAACAGAGCAGCGCTTATCTGCCTGTCTGTCTTCATATACTGCAGACAGTTATTGTCTGTCGAGAGAACAAACTGACACAAGTTAAACACAACACAGACCTTTTGATGTGCGGTGTCCAAACTGTAAGACGAATGATACAGCATGTTTTTGCAAGAATAACAAATTTTACTTTGGCGTTATTTTCCTGATGGGGATTTTTGTCTTGGTACGGGAAGAGAATATTGTTGAAGTGTGCATTAGTGGCAATTGAGTTGTTCCCCTGTTGTACTGCTTTTCTGAAAAATGCAAATTTGGCAAACACCTGTGTTTGTGTGTGTGTGTGTATATGGTTCTTAGCATAGTAAAAGCTCAATGATTTAAGCAGCACGTTTCAATGGGGAATAGCGGAGTTATTAAATTTGAACATGAGGTTCATAATTTCAGGTCCTGCACTGAGCTTAGAATTCAAGCATTTACGCACACATGCAAAAACATTATGGTCAAGACAGCACAAACCCAAAACTAATGTTTGACCCCATATTTTTTAATCTTAGATGAAAACCAGAACCATTTCCCATTATCCTTCTTTTGAAGGTTTAAGAGCTTGCCTTTGCAGTCTGTGATGTTACACGTGCGCTCACATCACAAACGCTGTTGGTTTTGCGGGTGAAAAGTCAGTTTACGTAAACAAAGCAGTTAATGAGCTGCGTTTGTCGGCGCGGTATCGGCTCAACTCTGCTCTTTCAGTGTTGGTATTTATGGAGGAGGTATTAAAACATGAAGGAATGGCGCCAAACCTTTGAACTTTTTATAATCAGGTCTTAGTTAAAACGGTTTAGTGGTTGAATTGTTTTGAGAGTTCAACGATGTGTCCTTCCTTGCATGTCTATTTGTCATACCTGCGACCTACCAAGATGCGGTGTTTGCGCAGGTGGGAGAGAAAATGCGAGATCGAGAACTGCCATCCCACTTTTGTTTCCCCCCATTACGGTGCACTGAGCTTGTCAGAGCAGAGTCCTCATACAAGACCGGGCTGTGTGTTTGTCATGTGCAATTTGCTATGTATGGGAGGTTCTCTGTGTCAGTAGATGAGGCATCGTGGGAGTTTCTTTATCCCCCATTCAAAAAAGGGATTATGTAGTATTTCACCGCAGGATTACAGGTGTCTAACATAACAAGCGTCAAATGCTCACTGTCAGCTGTAAGATTCGTTTGCCACTGTCACACTGGCTATAAAACAGTGCATTGTAACTTTTTTTGTTTTTGTCCACAACAATTTTTAAAGGCCCCTACACTCTCAATTTCTACCCAAATTAAATATTCCAATGCTTTACACAACTACATTTACATTTAGTAGAAGCTTTTATCCAAAGCGACTTACAAAGAGTTCAGGGTGCACTAAGCGATATGTCATACAGGAGCAATAATGTTCCACCAGGAAAGAGTTGTGAAGGAGAATGAGCGGGAAAGCAATTTACTGCCCTTATTGCTGAACGCAACAAATGATGGGGTTTAGGAGTGTAGGACGGTGTGAAAGTATGCCGGTGCAGATCCATTACATTTATATATAATATAGTTTTTTGTTAATTTACTATTTACAGGCATGTGTTTAGGTAAATTATCATTTTGGTTTTCTTCTGTGAATTACTAACACTATTTCTGCTAAATTAAAAATTAAAATATTGTTTCTATTTGCATTTATTAGCAGAAAATGAAAACTGTAGAAATGGGTCAAGATGCTCTGCATTTCTAAACCTCAAATACTGCAAAGAAAACAAGTTCATATTCACTTTTAAATAAATACTACAGTAATATTTGAACATATATTTAGGAAAAGTTCAAAAAATATTTTGTATGTGTTAACCTTGATTTTTTATGCAGTTTGCATGTCTTGTTATGCTGTGAGGCTTTCAGATTGCTGTTGGTTGACTTTGTCATTCCTGAGGTTTGATTTTGCTGAAATTCAACAGACACACGATTGTAATGGCCACAATACTTCTAGAAATGATTATGGTGAATGGTCTCTTACTTTTTTCAATGGCTGTATACATTTATGTAAGTATTTGTTAAATGTGTATGTATGTGCATTTACATATAAAATGTACATATATTATATAACAACATTTATTTAAAGTTTGTATTATATTTATTTATTATAAAGTCAGAAAGAAACCGTTTGAAAGAAACCTTTGATTAATTGGCTCTTTGGAGACCAAAATGGTCCTTCTATGATGTCACTGTAAACAACCTTTTGTAGCACCTTTGTTTTAAAAAAAGTCTTTTTGGCAGTAACACTAAAAATGTAGAACCAGTGTCTGGTCAGAGAGGATCTAATTTCCTACCTTTTGGTTCTTACGTTCTCTCACCCATATTGATGACTTGGGCCTACTTTTCCGTGGGTCACTGCAGTAGGTCAAAGAGTGAAGGCAGAAGAGGCACCTAGGGTGTTAACATAAACAGTGACTGAGCTGTGTCCTGTGGCATAAAAGAGATGTGGCCCCTAGTTTATGAGGTACAGAACAAGGGTCACAGGTTAGAATCGTATGAAATGCACAAACCCATCAAAACGGCTCTCTTTGAATGCAATGTAAGATGAAAGCATCTGTCAAACGCATACTTGTGAATGTAAACTTTGGCATCTGACAAAAAAGGCGAACGAGAAGAGAAAGTAATTCAAAAGGGATTTTTCTGTTCTTAGTGTAACTCAGGGTCAATTGTGATTAATAACTTTAGATTCACAGATGCGTTGTGTGCAGTCTTGTCTTTCGCGAACAGCTGCGTCTGCTCTAGCACGCAATTCTGTCAGTGTCGATGCAAAAGCAGTAGCTTGCGCTGCGAGGCATAACTCAACATGTAAACAAAAGTAGGGTGAAAGCCGCGCAGAGAAAAAAGGAGAAGCTAAAAGAGAGCCAAACCAGGATTAGAAACCTTGCGTGTGATAGCTGTCGGCTGGGATTTTGACACAAAGGGCGAGCTTTAATAAGCAGGTGCTCATTAAGGTGCTGGAGCCCAGGTTACTCAATATTACCCCTGAAACCCTGCGGAGCTGTGGTACTGTTTACGAGGATGGGTTTGGCATGCTGCGTTGCCCTTCCCTGTGGTCTGAAAGTTGCTGGTGGTCCATATGAGGAGGAAATAAATAGGCAATGCTGAAGAAATAGGAGATGCTGTCCTATATTGAGAGGTTCTGAGGTTCTTGGATCGTAACGTCACGTTTGGGGGGTCTGAAGTTCTCAACATGAAGTCAGTATTTAGTGTAGTATTCCTAATAAATTATGGTTTCCAATAACCACAAAAGCCTTCAATAAAATTCTCAGTTATGTGCATTTCATATACTGTATTACACAGTGCTCAGCATTTTCTCTGCATTCTCAGAAAACCATAAAACAGAGATTAGTATGAAACAATAGATAGTTAAAAAGCAATATTCTAGCATTGTCCATCTTTTGGTCAATCTGCTGTAAATGGAAACATGGCGACCAAATAAAAGTTTGGGATACTCTATAGGTCACTTATAGCCACTACTTGAGTCTCATCTTCAGCTCTCAAAATATCCCCCTCATGGGTGATGGTTTAGGGGGTTGACGGGGCTGTAGTGTAGCACAGCAAATGCCCAGCTGCCAGTTTAAATGTCAAGGGATCACCTGAGATCATTGGCATCCCATCCTCACCAGCCAGTGAGCTTCATTAGGTAAGATGAATGTCATCACGGTTGTAAGAATATTGAGTGAAACATGACATCCTTCCGTCAATGTAATAAATGGCTCAGTGGATGACAGCTGCTTTGCGTCCTCTTCAATATTTGACAGGAGGGAGACCCCAGAATGGCCTTTAGGCACCGGAGGAGAAAGTCAGTGCAGGAATGGCAGTGTAGTACATAACAATTGTACGGCATCAGAAAATGCTATTGCTCAGGGGTTGCTTTTTCATACTTTCAGAGAGCTAATGGAGATCTCAGTTGTTTTTCATGAAGGCATCAATGTTATCTTATTTGTTTTTATTTATTCAGATAAATTAAAATAGACATGAGACAGTTAAGAAAGAACTGGAATACTAATTATGCACAGTATTATTCGAAAGAATTTGTTAGGAAATATGTTTTATTGAAAAATCTTGAAAAGACTCTTTACATGTCCATATACAGTAGGTACTTTCAGAGAAGCAAAAAACTCCTTAAACAACTTAAAGGGATGGTTTACTCTGTCGTCATTAACTCACTCTTCTTTTATTTCAAACCTGCATTGACTTTATTTCTTCTGCGGGACACAAAATAAGATATTCTGAAGAATGTTGTTAACCAAACAATGGCAGTGCCTATTCACTTCTATCATATAAACACAAAACCAGTGCAAGTCAATGGGCACAGCCATTGTTCGGTTGTGCTGTATGACTTTCTTTTTCTGCAGAACACAAAAGAAGACATTTTAAAGAACATAACCAAACGACATTGACCCACATTGACCTCCATTGTATGGACAGAAAATATCTTCTTTTGTGTTCTTATTAGAAGAGTTATATACTTAATAAGTTTTAAATGTCTCGAGGGTAAAAGCTTTGACAGAATTTGTATTTTTGGGTGAACTATCCCTTTAAAAAGCTCTCTTTTGTGTTTTTATGGGGTATTATTTCAAGCTGACACAGCTCTTTCCACGCCCTCCAAACAAACCTTATGCAATCTTATGCCCTCTGCAAATCTATCCTTTGAACATGCCGTCAAAGCTTTTTCTAGCATGTAAGCGCCTGAAGAATCGCACACATGTCCGTCAGACTGCAGCGAGGTCTTATTGAGTTAGCCTGGCTCCAGAGAGCAGATGATCGAGGCTCAAGATCTGATTACACACAGTCGAGGGACAGGTGTAAGCTTTGAGAGACCCGGTGCTTTATGCTAAGTCTTTCAGAGAGAACTAAAGAGGAGTCCTGGTGTAAACAGACCTGTTTACCTAGTCATCCTCTTAAAGTTTGTTTCAGAGTTAGTGGCTCTGCGCAAACAACATCAGGCATCAATCTTTGGCATTATCTCTCACTGATAAAAGAGTCACATTCCATACCCAAGACCAGGCATTGCATTGTTTGGTCTGTTTGCCTTTATCATTGATCACATGCAGAGTCTTATATCAAACTTCCTTACACAGCTAGAAGATAAAAAGTAAAGCTGCTGCCTAGATCACATGACAGCTAAAGATCAAACTCTAGATGACCTGGCAAGAGCTGCCCTCTGATTGGCTACTGCTGCTATCTGTCCTTGATATTTTTCATAGAGGGGAGAGCACTGTATGAAAAAAAGTAAAGATGCACACAATGTGACTTATGCAGTATTTCCAATGTTCCTCAAATGTTCTAAGTGCAAACATTTTCGTATTTTACTTTTTTAAACCAATAATGAGATAAAAATATTTTTTCTCTTTCATTTTACAGAACTTACACATATTTTTTTAATGAGTTAAAAGGGTAAAATTACAGAAATAGACTCCAAATGAACATTGGATGTAAATGACCTGAAATTTGTAAAAATTTTATATTAACATTAAATTGCTTTCAACAAACAAACAAGAGTACATCGAGTGTATATCTTTTATCAGCTTTTAACAGTGTGTTCTCTGCAAATCAAAGCCACAAGCTTGGCACTGGTCGCACCAGAACTACGAACCATTGCCGCTTAACATTTTATTCAATTTCTACTAAACATTTCTTTGTTAGGTTGTCATAGGCTCTCTTGAACAAATTCGTAACAGCAACCGAGTGATTTAAAGCAAAAATAATCTGGGGTGTTCTGACAGAAACATGTGCCGCACGGACCCTTGCTCTCACAATGGTTTGTACTGTTTGGTTGTTGGATAGATCGTGTCCTCTGACAACAGCAATGAATTAACTGGCTGCCATGCCTGAATCATTCAGCCAAAATAGTTTTCAGTGTAACTCCTGCACCTACTCTTTTACAGTAGCCCCTGCGTCCCCCCTCTCTCTCTTTCTCTCTCTAACACACACACACACACAATAATTTATCTATGCATCATACTGTCAAGTTGGATTTGAAGATCCTCATGTGACACTCCTGATGTTCATTTAAATCTATGAAAGCTTCCAAGGCTTTAAAGTACTTCCACTGCGGTCTATGAGGCCCGTTCATAAATCCAAGAATTTGAAAACCCATATCAAGATGTCTGAAACAAAGATGGCCAGTAAAATAGATTATATAAAACATTGATAATCTATAAACGTTTCTGACATTTATATAGAGCTTGAACTGATTATATATCCAATTTATGCTGTACAGTTATCATCAAACTTTAATTTATGTCTTTGGATTAATGTATCGCATATGGTCAGGGTGGCAGAAAATACAGTATGTATGAAAGCAGTGGAGCATCAGTTCATTGATCTGGTTTTGGATGTGGTGTTGAAGGTTTTCTGGGAGGTCTGTCAGAGAACCTCATCATGCATATGGAGACAAGATGATGTCTCTTCTAATATCTCTTTTCTTTTTTTGTCTAAACTGTCGAGCTTTTAAAGTGACACAGTTCCTCGTGCACTTAAAACATATAAAATAGTTACCAACAGATAAAATACATGATACAACATAGATGATGCTTCATATAAAGATGCTAAGGTACGTGAGACAAACATGAGGTTGATAAAGTCCAAATACCTCATTCTTCAGCTTAGCCTTTGAGTTGGACCGTACTCCACAAACACACATCAGATAGGAGACGACTCTTTCTGCCATCAGTTTCATCCAGACCATGTTTTTGGTTTATGGGTCGTGTGTGTGGCGCAATTATCCTCCCGTCTTTTCCTCTGTTGTGGGTAATGTTTATCTGTCAGCATGCACAGCCACCTCCCACCTCACATCAAAAAAGCTTCACTCTGTGCCAAGTACATAGCCTGAGTGATGGACCAGATTTGAAGTTTTTTGTCCTGTTTCTCCCAGATTGAATAGTGGCCTTTTGCTGACACTTTTTTAAAGGGATAGCTCACTGAAAATAGGAAAATTCTGTGATTATTTACTTACCCTCTTGTTATTTCAAACCTGTGTGACTTAAAAATATATTTTTAAGAATGTTGGTACTCGAACAAAGACGGTACCCATTGACTTGCATTGATTTTGTGTCTTTACAATGCAAGTAAATTGGTACCACTGTTGTTTGAATACCAACATGTTTCAAAATTTTTCTGTGAACTATGATTTAATCGTAGTCATGGTGTGTACTGCATGGAAAAACTGTGGAAGAAAGTGTCATGAGCTATTTTAACCTTCTGCCATATTGTAACCAGCAGGTTGATTTAATAATACTGAAACAAAACACATTTCGTGTCGCCCTCTACTTTTCTACTCATCAAAATAAACATCACCTGTACTGTATATTCCACCCATCTCACAGCCACCAGCGAGAAGATCCATTGTCTGGTGCCCTCCAATAATGGAAATCATCATTATAAACACACAACTGTGTTCTGTTCCAAAGCCTTTCTGATATTTATCAAGCTACCAATAACTTGACCAACATTTGGAAACTATGTGTAATTCATCAAACATAGGTTTCTCTGCTGCTGTGATGTTCATTTTCACCTTTTCCGCTAAATTGGCAGAGAGGATTTCTGTCATTCTAAGAGCATTCTAGCCCCTTCTTAGTCAAACATTCTGGAATTTACCGTAATTCAATTCTTGCACAACAACCATTTCTTTTTCCCCTTGCCTGCCCTCCTGGCACTTTCCTGGATTGCAACCAGCAACTTCAGGTGAAAACATTTCATTCCAACGGAGAGACACGAAAGGCAGACGGACGAGGCAAAAAGTACATTTGGGGGCAGTGTCGTTTAAATTTCCATATTTTTGGCGGCCTCTCCTAGCAGCTGCTGAGGCAGTAACAGGATGTGACAGTACCAGGCATGAATGAGAGGTGCCTTCCAATGTACACACACACACCAGTGCTAGGCTGCTCAGCACGGCCAAAGGAAATGGAAAGCAAGTGTTCATGGGAGTTTACGCAAACTGCAAGGAACGGATGAAAAGGACGTTGTGCACACTGGGACTAAGCAAAGAGAGATTCCCTGTAAATTGTTGTGCTTGTCCCCCTTAACATTTTTTTTTGAAGTGGCAAGGTGTATCTAGATCAGGAGTTCTTAACCTTTTTGACTCCACTGTATTCCTTTATTTGACTCCACCTTTTTGACCCCCACCCCTCCCCACTGTATTAAACAACATTCAAAGGCCCCCCTCCCACTGACAAGAACTGAAAATAAGTAGAACATCTCAGAGCTTGGTATTAACTGGAAACGTGTTTATGTAATATAAAAAAGAACAAATAATAAGAAATGTGCAATTTTTTTTGCATTAAAATTGATTTCATTCTCAATTTAAAATTATTAATCATCCTGAGGCCCCCTTGTAAGTCAGCTGGGCCTCCCTTGTGGGCCACAGACCCGGAGAACCACTGATCTCTAGACGATTTTCCTTCATGAGATTTTGTGCTCAGGGCGTTTTGGAGGTGTTGTCTTTGTAATTTAAAAGCATGTAAGGCTTTTGGGTGCAAGAATCTTCACATTCTTTCGTAGCGCACACACTTAATGCATTCTCAAGTTCATGTTTCCCGTTTCCCATATAATAAATATGCCAGGAGTAAGCAGATGAAATGTTTCTGGAATATGGTATTCATTGTGCCTCTTTGGAATACTTGATTCTTATTAGTTGTTCCTAGCTTTCTCTTTATTTTTGTAATGATTATTATTAATTTCTCATATCTTATATGTTTATTTGGGAAGAATTTGTAAATTCTTTACATGTTTTCTTCTATATAAACGTTACACACTAAAAATAAAGGTGCTTAAAATGTTCTTCACGGTGTTGGCATAGAAGAGCCATTTTTGGTTCCACAAAGAACCATTCAGTCAAAGGTTCTTTAAAGAACGGATGAAGCAACTTGGGAAGTTTACACCATAAATATTAATAAAGCTGAAGAAATGTTGAATGACTGTTTGTCTGATTTTGCAAATTTTTACTTCTAGGTCCACCAAGGGTCAATCGCCAGGTAGAGGAGAGGCCAACGGCAAGACTGGGCCACACGGTACGACTGCCGTGCCCGGTGGAGGGCGACCCACCTCCGCTGGTTCTTTGGGTGAAGGATGGGAGGAATGTGCACCCTGGATGGAGCCGCTACAAGGTTCTAAAGCAGAGCCTTAAGATCAAAGTAGTGGAGCTTGAGGATGCTGGAGAGTACATCTGCCGCATCACCAATGGATTTGGCAGCATTGCGCTCAACTTCACACTAATTGTAATTGGTAAGGACAACCTCCCACAACTCCACATTCACCGCAACCCTTTATTTCTCTGTTCTTCGTAGTTTTGCTCACTCAGAGGTCACATCAGTCACCCAGACTTAATCAAAACCTGCTCCGTTGCACATGCGCTGGAGTTCGAGGCGGGCTGTATATCTATTTCTACCCCAACTAGCTGGTATTTAGTCTTGAATCATGAGCTTTCTGGCCAAAAAGAGCAGGCGCACTTTTACATGTCCTCACAAAAGGCTAATTGTGGCACGGGTGGGCAGTCGGATTCATGTGAAGCTGTTGGCGAATCATATTTGACAAAAGTGACATCGCTGGCACAGTTCTAAAAACCAAGTGTGGTTTCAGGCATTGAATAAAAAAGGCACAAGAGAGCATTGTACTGATGGAAATGTATGACTTGTTAGCATTTGTAGGGGCATATGGCACTGTTGCCGTCTTGCATTATCAAATCCAGAGAACAAAGGAGGTCTTCATGTCTGCTGTCACACAATACCTGCTGTTGTTTATGTAGGATGTAATTTAATACAATGTTCCTCCTTTTAACTGGGTACTGGAGGCTTTTACCCTCACAACCTGACAGGCAAGGAAATTAATACACACCTCAAAAAGAATGCAGTATGGAGGCGCGTACTGTAGTTGTTGTGAGAGGAAACTGCTGTTCTCTAAAAGACTGCTGAGGGACCGTAGCCCAGACATTTTCAAGCAAATTGTTCTGCAGAGGAAGAGGAGACATAGACGACCTGTTGCCTTCTCTGCTATAAATCTGCACTGGTCCAGCAGAACTGAGAGGCTCAGATGACCCAGGAGCCCTCAGCTCTTCCTGTACGGCTCACCACACTCGATAGGGGATTGAGGCAGCGTAGGGATGCAAAGCAGTGATTAGTTTGTCTGGTGAGCTGAGATGTTTAAAGGCAGAGTTCACCCCCCAAAGAAATTCTGTCATCATTTACTCACCTTTGAGTTGTTCCAAATCCGAATACATTTCTTTGTTCTGATGAACACAGAGAAATGCTTATAACCAAACAGTTTTTGGACCCCATTGACTACCATGGTAAATAGTAAAAATACTTTATAATTTTTTTCTGTTGAACACAAAAGAAGATATTTTGAAGAATGTAGGACAACAAAAAGGTTCTGGGGCACTATTCACTACCATTGCCATTTTTCCTACTATAGTAGCCAATCGGGTCCAAGAACTGTTTGGTTACAAGCAATCATCCAAATATATTTCTCTGTGTTCAACCAAACAAAGAAATGCAGGTTTGGAACAACTAGAGAGTGAGTAATTTGTGACAGAATTCAAAATCTTCGGGCGAACTATACCGTACGTTTAATTGACCAGCCCAGTGTGTTCCTGTTCCCTCCCCTTCGTGTGTGTGCTTTGGGTCTCCTGTATGGTGAGTGATGGCGGCCTGCTGTTTTTCCCGTTTCATCATTGAGAGCACTGAGGGGATTGGAGTTATGGTCCATTGGACAGGTCACTCCCCTCAATATACTCTCAGAGTTTACAGAGTCATTAGCTGCAATGACCAATAGACCCAAAACAAAATACCTGTTAGATGCTCCATTCCTCATATGTTTAAATATGTCTGTCTGTCTGGCTGTACTAGTAATAACATGTTTAATTAAACATTGTTGTATGTGACTTTGAAAGCATGAATTGGAAAATAACTTACAGGTGGTCTTTTGAGAGATCCTCCTTCAAAACACCTATTTAATACAGATGAATGTACAACAAAAGCACAAAAGAGCAACACCAGTCACAACTGATGGTATTAGGAGAGTCATTTGGTGACATTCAATAGCATCTGTTACCATCAGAGAGGGTCCAATCTCTGCCAGGAGTTTTACTCCCAGCAGGCGTGGGCAGAACCGGGCTTTTGTATTTTAATGGGTGTGTGCAACTCAAACCCCAAATATTTTTTTCATGAATGTGTAATTTTAGATTTTTGTTTATATTCAGCCCTTATCAAACTTGGATACTGATGGCTTGCTGTAATCATTTGGCAATAAACCGAGCTTGAGGTTAACCTTGCGTTTTTTCTTTCAACTACAATCTTTGAAAAGTCTTTGTGCCACATGCGTAGAGAGAATTGTTTTTTAAATAATGTCTGCATTTCATGAGAACTATAGTAAAGCTAAAGGTTTTAAATATAGACAGATATTAGTGCTGCTTTATAGCTTTAAGGCATTTTAATAGGACTGTTAACTTGGTGCTCACATGTTTTCTGCTGTTTGCATTCTGGCACCGGGAATTCTGGGAGTTTGGGTTTGTGAGAACGGGCTATTGAGCAGTCACGTTAAAGGTTCAGTTTACTACAATGTATGTGACAGATGATACATGTAAGATTCTGTTTGATGCTTTATAGCAAGCTCATTTAGACCGTTTTTACTTCATAATGTCCTTTAGCACTTGGGCCTCTTCCTTGCATCCCCTCTCCCTCCTTCCCAGCGGTGGTCCCGCAGTCTGACCCTACACCCCTGCTGTTTTAAACAGCACCACACACTGCCAGCATTGTTTTCTCACAGCACTTCTTTGCAGGAGTCCAGAATAAAAGTTTTAACATGAACAGGGACCTGAAGTTTGTTCTCCACAACTTAAATAAAAAAGTTTCTCCAAAAATAAAATGTATGTCATTAAGTAAATATAATAAGACTCCAAACCAGTATGATTAGATTTTTATTAATATAATAGGAGAAAGTTAACAATTATTTTTAAATAGGCCAATAATAGAAGTACATGGTGACCAGGACATGTCAAGATCAATAAATGACAAAAACCACCATGAAAGCATGAGATTATCAATAAATGCATCATACATGTTAAGTTTACTTCAATTTTCATGTTTGCTATTGTATGACTTGAAATATAGCAGAACTATTATTGTGGCACTTTGTGTTTGACAGCCCCTGGTCACCATTCACCTTCATTGTATAGAAAATAGTAATGTGTACATCCTGCAACATTGTTACATCTCCATTTGTGTCATATAGGTTTAAAATGACAACAGAGTTCTCATTTCCATTAACTTTCTTTGTAGTTAGCATCTATACTGTACATGATTACACTATTCAAGAACTTTGCTGTTCTCAGACATTGGCTCCTATTTGTCTGCACTGCTCACCTATCGTGAAGCCTGCGCTGTGCAGGGACGCAGCGGGGGAGACTGTGGCTTCCACTCAGACGGTGGTTTGGGCTGCCTGTTTTATGAGGGGACTGATGGAGAACTTCCAGCAGTAGCCTTTTGTTCTTTGTTTGCAGGCCGCGGGTTACATGTGTTGCAGTTTAGCCAGCGTCCTCCACACCTAAATGGATAATTGTATCAAAATTGCACTCGCAAGCCAACCCAAAACGGTAGGTGGGATATGGGAGGGGCCCACTGCGGGAGCCTCTGGGTCACACAGGTACCACATTGAACAAGTTGGGGTCCACTGGGAATCACAGCACTGGTGTTCATTCATTCGAGATGGCACTCGTAACCTCTCCCGCTGCTCAAACTCTTTTCCTTTCCAATAGACGTGCATTTACTCATTCGCTATGGCTGAGCACAGAACAGACTCACATTATTTGTGTTTAGTCTGATTTACGTCCGTTTTCCGTGACAGCTCCTTATTTGGATAATGTGTCCCTTCTATTTAAACAGTTCAAGTTAGAAGAAGCACATGTTTTAGAGCTGGAAAAAAGAATTGTACAGTAAAGAGTATTTATTTGTCTGATGTCTAACAAAAGAACAGAAAAATACACTTTCATCACGACCGCGGCACTCTGATGTAATTCGTAATTCTGATTGCTTGTAATGCAACACTTAGCTTAACAACTCGGGCTCGCAAGAGCGTGTTTGTTTTATTTCTTTCATTGTATGGAAATAAGCTCAGGCAAGTTGAAAGCACAAACACATGTGGACACAAATTAATTCATGCTTGGGAGTAACAGAAGAAAAGACGTAGCTGAAAAAAGAGAAAGATGAAAGGATCCTTGATAGAATTGAAACCAGTCCGGTTTCACGTGAAATTAAGCGGAACAGAGAGACAAAGAGTTTGTAGTGGCGCATACTGTAGTAGTGAGTTCAGGCAAGGTTAGTGAGTTGAGCAAAACAACAGCAGACGCAACCGTCTGTAAATTCTGCAGCAGGACACCAGATAAAAGATGATACAGTTAAACTTGGTTGAGGATGAGAACACAATCTGAAGAAAGTTTGTGCTGACGGTAAAATACTTTGATAAATTGTTGAGTTATTTACTAAAGCTGCAGTTTGTAATGCGATTTTAGAATTAAGCTGAATTACATTGGCGCAGCAACATTTTCGGAGTGCTTATATTTTGTGTCATGTATATGTACAGTATATGTAGAGTTTAGAAATGTATGATTTTGAATTGGTGATGAGCTGTTTTTTAGAGGATGTGCTTTCTCTTGATCACTCTGACCAGAAAATGTTTCTTCAATTATTTTTTATTAAAAGTGATTGGCCAGAGACAAATATTGCGGGTTTCATTTAATTAAAAGTCTCCCCTGTTTCTTCTACAATTACACAAGAAAATGAAAACTGACACAAATGAGACAATTGTTAAAACTGTAACACGAGGAGGTATAAAATAGATTTAGATTTTTGGTCAAATCATCTGGATTTGGGTAAATTAGGTGAGCCGAATGTTTGGTTATTTAGAGATCTTAAATAATATTTCTAATGGAGACATTTGTGAGATTTCTGGCTCGATTTCTCAAGAGACATTCCTGAGAATTTAAATTTAGATATCTAGGTGAAATAATTGAGATATTAAAGAGATCTCATCTTTGATGTTTCTTTCTAAAAGGGTTAGTTTGAGTGACAAACAAACATTAAGTGGTGCTGCAGTGGACTTCAATCGACTTATGTACTTATTTTCAGTCTCTGTGTGCTGCTTTTGCTTTTTTGGAGCTGTTTCTTATTAGTTGCTTGATATTGATACATTATTTACATTTATGCATTTGGCTTTAAGGGCCAGTTAACCAGTGCGTAGTGATTGGTCGAGTATTGCAAACGTGTGACGGAAATGTAATGCCACTTACCATATTTGGAACATCAGGTTCCAAAGCAATTGTACTGACACCTTCCTTGAGTATACATTTGGGCGGTCTTAGTCAAATCATATCACAAACTAACGAAGCTTTTGTGGGGGCATGGTTACAGGAGGTGTTTCAGGCAGGTCTTGGTGAGCATTCTTTTTTAGATAGAATGTATCTTGTGTTCCTTCATTTTTGCAATTTCATGTGTCTTATACATCCATGAGCAACTTATAACACAGACACAACTAAAGACTCTGCACTCTTTCTAATGTGATACTGCTTAAAATATTTCATTTACATAATGATGAGCATGGTTTTCCTACTACTGTATGTGCAGTTCAAAGCAGAACACCATGGCTTTGGTTTCATGGCATACAACTAAGCTCTTTTTGAGCTGCAGAGGCAGCGAAGGTTTTAATTAGACTAAAAGGATGCAAATTACCCACCTTCATCAGAGTGCCACATTAAAGAGCCTTTCATCCGGCTCATTAGAGGGGCCAGAGGCAGGGCCGGGCCCTCTGCAGTATGCTCCAGGCCCGCTCCACTCATGATAGAGAGGAAAAGAACATTACATTTGGCCAATTTCCTCCCGGGTCGCCCTACGACTGTTGCTGCTAACCACTTATGGCTCTATAAAAGACACCAAGGAGACTTCTAAGTACCCTTTTCTCCTCAATGTCTTTTCCCTGCCGTGAATGTACCGACACTCTTTAATTTGCCTTTCCGACTTTAATCGCCACTTATGGTTATTTGCCAAATACAAAGTCGAAAAATAGACCAATGTGAAAGGCTAACAAAAGTTCATGTCATATTTGTTGGCAATAAATATCAAATAATATTTTTAAAAGCATGGGCACTTACCTACATTACCAATCGGATTTGATATTTTTGGCAGGGTAACTGATTGCTTTCCTAAGAGTTTAATCTATTCTTCTGTGTTTACCTTTCATCTCTCGCCAGTGTTTTTGAATACATTCGAAGACATGAGAGGGGAAAACCGTTGTCTCCTTTAAAGATTTGTTCATCAAGGACTTTTTGCAGAAAACAAAACACTGAAAGGACTCAAAAGGACCGGAAAGCACTCGAGTTAAAAAAAGTTTCCTTTATTTTTCTAAAGCCGAAAAAAATGTACCAGCTCATACCTTTTTTATTCTTAGTACTATAGTCATACTATGGCAAACAGCACTGGCAGTGTTTTCATTTGATTTAATGGAACAGGCATGGTTTTAGTTAGTGATAGATTATTACTTTAAAATACACCAGGTGTGTTAGCCAAAAGAATTCTGTAATGTTTCTCCACGAACTCCAATTTTTTTACGAGATCTTTGATAAAAGAAAGGTAAAAAGACCTCTTTCCTTTGATGTCTGTTTTGTTCCCCTCATCGATGAAAATCACCAGTGACGTTTCACCCTGCTTGTGTTTGTTTTGCTTTCATTTTTTTCCAAGCATGTGGAGCTCTATATAACAAAACCACTGCTAAGTATGTTTGCACACAGGTATGAATGGAGAATGAACCTTTTTGAAGGTGCAGCTTTCAAGTCTTTCCCAAGTTGGAAAAAAAATATGTGAGCCTTATTCGTCCCAGCGAAGATCATTTTGTAAGCTGATCTGTAGGGCTGCCTGTAGACATTTCCGTACCAAACCCGCCTTCTTTGGAAAGCCCCTCCCTGGTGTGCCTCTGAGGCGGCAGCTGAGAAAAGAGGCCTCATGGCAGCATTTTTTTTCGCCCACACCTATAGTAAGCCTGAGCGTAAGTGCATGGACTACCGTGAATCCAATGTGTCCCGGCCAGACTTTTTCCCAATAGATATGTGCATTGTAATACCCATAATGCATTGCATCCCCTTCAAGTCAAGCCGCAGCTTCAAAATACCGTGTCAGTAGGATTCTTCATCCTTGTGGACACACGTGTAGAGAATTCACAGACAAACCAGAAATGGAGAGCACAAGGTTCGGCTCGCAGTAAGACCACTTTAGCCAACATAAAGCTCTGCTGATTCCACTTTGCTGCTCATGAACAGGCTTACTTCTCCTATACCCCGGGGCCAATGTTAACAATGAGCTGAAGGCTGGTGAAAACACTTTTGCTAGCTTTGGCCTGGTCTGACTGATTGTCTGCGTTGAGCATGTAAGGCCGAGGCTCAGCATATGAGGATTAGCGTGGACAAAGACGAGGCGCTCGCTCTGTACCCCAGCTATGCACACAGCCTCAGGACAAAGCATAAACTGTTGAGAAATAGACAGTATGAAAACAAATTGGCTGGCCTGGATGAAGGGCCTTCAATACAGCTGACTCTGAGACTTGACTATTGTTTTACCCCATTGAAAGGGGTAGTTCACCCAAAAATTTTAATTCTGTCATCATTTACTCACCCTCTTATCATTTAAACCTGTATGACTTTCTTCTGCAGAATACAAAAGAAGATATTTTAACAGTGTCTGTACCCATTCAATTCTATCGTATGGAAACAAAACCAATCCAAGTGAATGGGTACCGCCATTGTTCGGTTACCAACATTCTTCCAAATATCTTATTTTGTGTTCTGCTGTAGAGAAAAAGGTATACAGGTAAGAATCAAGGGTGAGTAAATGATGATAGAATTTTCATTTTTGGGTGAACTATCACTGTGACTTTGGTAAAAGCAGTTTATCCCCACATATAAAAAATGGCATTTGATTGAAACAGCACCAAAACAAGTTGAAACATTAATAGGAGAAATATTTAATATTTTATTCTATAAGGTAATGTATGAAATGCAAGCAATTTGGTGGCATTGAGCATATTAAACTTTTTCACAAAATGTAAGATTTCCTTGCTTTCATAAACGTTTTGCATCAACTTGTGCCAGTTGTCTTGGCAGCTTGAGTGTTAAGGTTATTTAACAAATCCGGGCCGGGACATACCAAATTTTCATCTTAAATTTCAGTTCAGCTTTTCTAGCACATTTTTTATACTCACTCTGTGAATAGAACACTTATAAACATACTTATTTTTTAACCATTCATTGCTTATTTTACAACTTTTTGCCATCAAAAACTGTATATACCCTTAAGTTGACTGGTACCACAGTTAACTTTCTGTGTTTTCTTCCGTAAGTGAAGCACTAGCTGTACCAACCATTGATGGTGATGGTTAAGAGCCGTGGAAAGAATTCCGGGAGGGTGTATTTCATTCCGTAGTTTCCTCACCTACGTATATGAGAGCTATTTGTTGATTTGGGATTACCCAGAATAAGTAATTTTGTGTACATAAAGATGTTCACGTACACACTTGTGCATGTGCGTCTGTGTTGGTTCTGCTCTGGATTCGGGGGAGTGAGAATGGCTTCTCTGTGCATTCCTGTGGGCCGGGCCAGAGAAATTCATCCCAAACAAAGAAGGGCTCTCAACTCTGTCTGCGCAGTTTAGGTTAAAGTCAGTAAATTGGTTTCCTGTCCAGGGTTAAGTCAACACAACGTTGCGTCTTAAACAGTGTGGAAACTGGAGAGAAGAAGCAATGTAGCAGTGTCAGCTCACCCCTGACTCGCAAACACCTTTAGAATAACACCGCGGTTTAGCTTGGTTATCGTTCCCATAGAGATCTAAAACTTCACCGTTCCGGAGCAAAACACGCAGCCCTCACACACCTTTCGGGCCACAATCTCCAAGCTGAAATGCTCGTTTTTGCACAGAGGGGTTCCGTTGGCTCTTTGAGCACAACAAATAAATCCCTCCAAGTGTTGCCCTTTGCATTGACCCACTCATTCAATATGATTTACACAACACTGTTTGTAGCATTTTATAGTGGGTATGGAGATGAAAGAACTTATATTGCTAGAAAAACACCTGTCTGCTGATTTACAGACCAATATCTAAACAATCCTTTAAAGTGTAGCTGAGAACATGAGGATTTTGGTTTGAAATGTAAGACCGGGGGTGCTAAAGATTTTAGGGGTTCACTTAAGCCGTGGTCAGACTTGACTTTGAGCATCTGAAGATCGTTCAGACGGTGGTACGAAAATGGCCGGGTGCGATTCCTCTAATTTTCACATTTCTGTACCGAGAGGTCACGCTGTGACATTTTAACTTCTAATGGTCTCACGCACTAACGTGATGTGAATTCGCAGGTCAGAGTTCACCAAACTGGAACTTTGCTACGCAGCGCAATGCGAAATATCGTTGGACGGGCTTGCGTTTCCAGTCTGTCGCATTCGCATGTGTATGAATGGAAGTCAATGGAGGGAAAAGTCAAGTGTGACCTCTGCATTTTGCTGTAAATTTGAAAATGGCTTTGTACTGTTTTATCCACGAATGTTGAAACAAACTGACGCTTAATTGCTCTCTGCAATACAGAGATTCGTTTGAAGTTATATGTTAATAAGTCTTGGATCTTTCATTTATTTAGAATAAGGCCAGGATGGCATTAGAGTTTGAGGTCAAGCTTGACAAACATAATCTGTACTTGTATGACATATCGCTTATTGCTCCCTGAATTCTTTGTAAGTCGCTTTGGATAAATGCGTCTGCTAAATGACTAAATGTAAATTCATTCAAATGATATCTTTCAGACGATGCAGCTGTGCCACCTAACCAGCCTACCCCAGCCGCTGCAGAGCCTAATGGTGAGCTAGCTCTGCATGACACACTCCCTCCTCCACTTTCACTCTGCATTACACAACACATGAGGTCATCAGCATACGCCACGAAGGATGTGAAAAATTATTTCTGACTACTCGACACATAATGTTCTATCATGCAATCATAGCGTCATGCTTTAGTTGTTCTTTGTCCCTCCGCAGTGAAGCCACGCTTCAGTCAGCCCACAAAGATGCGCAGGCGAGTGCTGGAGCAGCCTGTGGGCAGCTCGGTACGTCTCAAGTGTCTAGCCAATGGCAATCCAACACCAGTCATCACATGGTGGAAAGACCAGACCCAGCTGCCCAGCCCGCACCAGAATAAGCGCCCCCTATGGACTCTGACTCTGAAAAACCTTCAGCCTCAGGACAGTGCCAAGTATACCTGTCACGTCTCCAATGTAGCTGGGCACATCAATGCCACATACAAAGTGGATGTAATTGGTGAGTACCCACAATATATGTGTGTATTTACTCCATTATCCAAATCAATGCAGTTGGTCAGTGTTCCCATTACTGAAATTAATCAAATGTTTTCATTTCCAATCTGTCTCACAACTTTCCTCCACAGAGCGCACAAACTCGAAGCCCATTCTCACTGGTACCCATCCTGTCAACACAACTGTGGAGTTCGGTGGAACGGCTACTTTCCAGTGTAAAGTTCACAGTGACGTGAAGCCAGTGGTCCAGTGGCTGAAGCGAGTCGATCCTGGCACAGAGGGGCGCTATAACTCCACGCTGGAGGTTGGTGGTCAGCTCTTTGTGGTGCTTCCCACCGGGGACGTGTGGTCCAGACCGGATGGTTCCTATCTTAACAAACTGGCCATCGTCAAAGCACGAGATGAAGATGCTGGGATGTATATCTGTCTAGGCGCTAATACCATGGGCTACAGCTTTCGCAGTGCCCAACTTACTGTTCTCTCAGGTCAGTAAAAAACTGTAGAAACATGGATAAAGGTTTTTACTCACCTCATAGAAGTTACATAAGCTTTTATCTTAAGCAAATAAAATAGAAAAATTCAATTACATAGTATGATCTATTCAAGCTATGTTCTAATTTTTGGGGGAATTATTAAATGCAGTCCTTATAATGACATGCAATTATCTCTTTAATAATTTTAGTAAGTATTCATAATTATTAATTCAAATGATTAGTAAATAAATTAAGTAATTAAAATGCATTAAAATAAATAATTACTAACTATTGTTTAAATTATAATTAATACATAATTAATAAAGTAATTACAATTAATAATTTAATATAAAAATGAACAATGCAGATAGAAATACATTTTTTACTATATTAGCAATAGACGTCTACTTTCAAAACTGTGCGTACAGTAATTTTACCGCTGCTGACAAAAATATGTACATGTCGTTGAAGGTTTTCATCCACTGTGACAGTTTGACATGCTAAATGCATTTTAGACATTTTGGAAATACATTTTAACAAAAAGCCTGTTTTGTTTACAGATCCCAAAGTGGAAAAGCCAGTTATTCCACGGCACATCAGCCCCGGTCTTCCCTGGCCCCTGATTATTGGCATCCCAGCTGCAGCGCTTCTCATCGTTGGAGCCATCGTGCTCTGGCTGTGCCACAGCCGTCGACGCCAGAGCGCATTGCCTCCCAGACCGACGGTGTATCGAGACCACCACATTCCAGACAAAGAACTCAGCAAGCCCAGCAGCATCACGCCTGACATGCCCAGTCAAAGACTAATGGGCCCTCCAGCCCTCAGTGGTCCACCAAACATTTACACCAAGGTCTACACAGATATGCACACGCACACACACTCCCACGCACACGTGGAGGGGAAGGTGCACCAGCATTTTCATTACCAGTGTTAACCGGTTACTTACAACTTGACTCATGCTGCTGTCTGTTTTCCTACGAGCTGAGAGCCATCACTTGAGGACCACAAACTTTAGTGTGGAGCTGCATAGCAACCCATGAGTAGTGATGAAAGATCTGTGATTTTCGGAACCACATTCCTGATGTGTTCACTCTGGTGAATCCCCTTTAGGTTATGATGTCTCAGGTCAGGAGTAAAAGCACCACTCTGCGTGGACCTAAAATGTATTTGAGGTTTTATTGTTCAGCTCAGAGAACAAGGAAATAAAAGAAGCAAACTGAGGATAACTACAGAGGAACTATTTTAAATTGAGAGAAACTGTGATGATCTATTATGAATGCTAGTAGCACTAGCAAAGCTGTTTACAATGCCTTCTGAACTTGTCAGTATATAAGCGAGATGTGGTGTTTTCTTTTCTTGTTTGTTTTGTAACATTATAATGTAAAGATGTTGTGTTATTGTGTGTTATATTGTAAGAAGTTGATGTCAGGGAAACTGGATGGATGACTAAATAGAAGAGGGGGGTAAGGCCTTCTGTCGTATTAGCTTTCAAAGGTACTTTTTGCATTGAGCTCAACTTTTTAATAACTGCAGTATTACTTTCACGTACCTTCTCTATGCCAAAGCAATCACACTGTTTTTGCACACCACATTTTAGCTAGTTGTTTAATATTACTCAACTTTTAGATGGGCTGTAACCATAATATTTGAAACCAGAGCTAGTCAGTTACCAGGTGACCTGTTGAGCCATGCTCTCTATAGTATACAAAATCTATATATGTGAGAACTTGTTTATCTGAAAAACTGCATGCTGCAATTGTACTTTGGTGCTCATGTAAGTATATTTTAATAGTATTTTTGTAAGAAATAAATCGTTTTCTATTTTCTCTTATTCATTTATAGTTTCACCTCCAAATAATTCACACAAACGTTTGCATATATTCATTTGGGAAATGAAAGTTGGATGCCACCGCAGTGGCTGTTGACTCAATGCCTACCCAACACGGCCTCAGACCGCTGTTAGTTCAACAGGCCGAGGAATGCGATGAGAAATCAAGTTATTCTTTACGACACCAGGAAAGAAGGGAAATATTCCCAGCTGGATTTGATGGGTATTAATATTGGGATAGGGTTACGCAGAAGGGATGTAGTTCATATGGCTGTTTCCTCTGTTTTCCCTGTGGATGACAAAGGCAAGAAACGCTAACATTGTTGCCAATCGGGTTAGGGCATCACCTAGAGGCAATGTTTGGTGTTGCGACTTAATGTGAAATACGGAATGAAATTAATTATGAAAAAAAGTATTTATTTCAAAATGAATATGAAAATGTTTTCAACCAGATGTGCATGTTCTCAACTGAAACACAATAGAGGTGCAAACAAAATTACAAAATGTGTTATATGTTAACTGTTTGGCCCACCGATTGTTAAAAGACAATTATAGGTTTCAGTGTCAATTTTGGGACTTCCTTCCTTTTGTACTTCACCACAGCACATCACTGTTATAATTCTAAAAATAAAATACCAACGAATTTCACATCCTCTGTTAAGACCCCTTTGACCTTTATTAAGAGTTCCTATTTTAGATAGATGTGTAAAATAATAAAAACAACAGTACTGTCTGCAACGTTTAAATTGCTTTCTTTGGTATCTGCCTATTTGTGGTCTTTTGTAATGTGCTGTATGGTTTTGAAAAGCAGCAGATGCATATCTTATTTTTTATGCTACATTTCATATACACGCAACCTAACCGCAGAAGTACCGCAGAATACTTGACATCGTTTGATCTGTACATATTAACACTTGCATTGGATGAACAGAAAGAATATTCGTGAAGCTCTTTTAGCTGATACATATCCATTAGACGTGTGTAGATTAAGTGTTTCATTTAGTTTGCTCTTATTCATAGTTTCACGTTTTAAAATATATTTTTTTCTTCATCCTATGTTATAGTCATGTGATCATATAAAGCTCTTCATCTATAGTGGTCAGTGTTTATAGAGGCGGTGCTCAACTTTTTATCCCTTATTTGGATGTCAATGCAACTGAAATATGCGGCTCAGAATTGTTCTGCTACTTTTCAGCCCTGTTTGTTTAAATAAAGTTGTTGCTTATTCAGACTCTGACAAAAATTGCACACTTAACAGTCCAGGTAAAAAATATCTCTTTCTGTCTGCAGAATATTTATTTTTGTGTACATTTGTGTGATTTACATTGCTTAATTTCAAGCTCATATTTTTATATCTCAGGCAATAATGGAAACATATACATTCCTGTCATTGTATGTCTCTGTCAAGCATTGTTGCTTTCAGTTGCTGTAAATGTCTACCTAATATGCATGACAAGATATAGAGAAGCATGTCAAAACTTTTACAGTAAGTAGGCCTACTGATATTTCTTACTCGTAGAAAGTATGTATTTACTTATATTTTTATTCAAAAGCTGTGTGCTATTGTCATTTCAGCTCATTATTTAGCTGTATGGTGCAGAAGTGGCACATCAAATGACTTGAATGATCAGGTAAAATGCAAAGGCATTTTTACATTTTACATTTAGTCATATTTTTAAAACAGTTTTCACAGTAAAAGATATGTGATACACCATAAATTATTTATAAAATACTCCTAACCAACACAAATACTGTAATAATGCATAGATATGCGTGTGTTTGTAGGTTCAAACTGATGAAACAGAAAACTTTGCACTGAATATATATAGTGACAATAGTGAGACGGAGAGACCAGCTGAAGAGTGTGTGTACTCTGATGTGAAGTTCTCTTGAAAGGATTGAAACCGTACAGGTAACATTAATGACTTTTCTTTACTCTACTTTTAAAATGTCAAAATTTAAAGATTGGTGTTGTTGATAATATACATTTCTATTCATGTCCTCTTTTTTTATACTTGATTAACTTCTTGATATCTTCTATTTTGGTTTTGTCTCAAGTGTAACCAAACATCTATTTAAAGTCAAACTTTTAAAACAGATTATTTAACTTTTTAATTTAGAGGTTTTGCAGTTTTCCGCTTTCAACACTATGTAAAAAATAATTGTAAACCAACATTTTATTTCAACCAATAGATGTTGGTTGGATGAAAATGTTATATACTTCTCTGTAATATATTACAAATGGTTAAATTAGCATGTAATACAATTTTATTGTAGCATATATGTTTTATAATGACTTTAATAAATTTACTCAAATACACCTGATGTCAAAATACAAGTATTTAACATAAAATTTTGTTTGTGTTCTGCTATCATTGTATTGCTGTGCAATTTCGCAGTTCTAAAAATTTTTAATGAAAGAATGCTTGCGTAGTTAAAAATAGCTAATGTCTTGTAAATAAATATCTTAAAATAACTTTTAATTGTTAAAAACTGTCAAGTTCATTGAATAAATATTTTATGACTGCAATCTCCAAGCTTACCTTAGGAGGGCAGCAAACCTTAGCAAATGAAAAATGTTTTAAAAGGAAACGCAACCAAAATCTTACATGATTATTCATAATTTACATAAATTACAGTTTTAACGTTTTAAAATCTATTTTTATTAATCTTTTGGTAGATGACAAATTACAGCATGCATGCAGCTTCAGTCTGGACTTCTTTGCTGGCCGCAGTATGTGCCCTTTGAGCAAATTCTGTGTGTGTGTTTGGATTATAAATTCCCTCTGTGTACGGGAGCCTGAGAAAATGGGTGTTTCGTTGGAGAAATAAACAGCCGTTGTGTTCAGAGCCTCCTGATATCCGTTTCCTGCCTCGATCTTCAATGACATTCACATTTGCATCGTCTGTCTTTAGCTAAAGTAAAGTTAAACAACGTTCAAATGTATTTCTTAAAAACAGCGATTACATTTACACGTTACAGAATATTTTTTGCAACAAATTGACATAAGGGAAATAGGTGGTTTGACTTTCATCACCTCTATCACCTTAGCACCTATTTTACAACATGACCCATTCCTGTATCTTTCAAACATCTTTCACAAATTCTTACAGATAACACTGAAAAGACAAAAAGATTCATCACAATTTCTCCATTCAACTGTGCTCATCAACCATCACATCTTCCAGAAAGGCCAGAAACCTGGGAGTGGTGATCGATGATCAGCTAAACTTCACAGATCAGGTTGCCAGCACCACTCGGCCCTGTAGTTTTACATTTACGTTTATTCATTTGGCAGACGCTTTTATCCAAAGCGACTTACAAGTAGTTTTTTTTACATTACATTACATTACATTACTGCAGAGCAATCAGGGGTAATGTCACTTCAGTCATGACCTACTGGCATTGAGATTTGAACCGGCAACCTTCTGATCACAAGCCCAACGCTCTAACCCCTAGGCCACAACCTCTACAATATTAGGAAAATTAGACCTTTCCTATCCGAGCATGCGCAAGTTCTAGTCCAGGCTCTTGTTCTGTCCTTACTGGACTATTGCAATGCGCTACTAGCTGGACTTCCTGCTTGCACAACAAAACCTCTACAGATGATCCAGAATGCAGCGGCAAAAGTGGTCTTCAATGATCTTTAAGACCCATCTGAAAACACATCTTTGACATCAGCACCTGACCCATCAGTTCTGACTTCTATCTCTTTTGTATACTGTGGTAGCTATGAGACGTCTTATTGCTCTAATGCTTATTGTTGTCCTTATGTTGTTCCAATTGTTTCCATTGTTGACCTCATTTGTAAGTCGCTTTGGATAAAAACGTTTGCTAAATGACTAAATGTAAATAAAAGAAGTAACAGGAAGCACTTCTCTCTATTGTGCAAATGTATCATTTCTAGAGTGCTACAAAATGAACTTTGTGCAGACTTTCCAGGCAGGTGTGATGCTGTTACTAAAAAGGTGTTGTTTTGGCCTTCAAATATATTTGAATAGTACTGCAGCAGTAGTTATGTATAACCGTATTTCTTTCGATTTCAAGACCTAAAAAGAGTGTTACAGTTTCTATTATTTCAAAGGCACTTGAATGTGTTTTGATTATAAAGATTGCATTGCATTGCATTGCATCATCTACTACTGCGGAATTTATAAGGTTTTTACATTAAATGGATCATAGCCGTATTAGCGGTTAAGGAATGATTAAATGAAACACGTTTAAAACACACATACAAATATTGATGCTATATTTTAGTAATGGAATTTGCTTAATTTAGTTTGTGTCAATTGATTTAAAGTGTGGTTAGAAAATGATCTTTGAAATGAATCTCTTGACACAATGTGCATGAAAATCTTGATTTACTGTTAAACACAAAATACTAATTTACTTTTGTGTTCAATAGCTTCATCTACAGTTTCTTTCACCACCTCCCAGCCCTAATGTTCTCAGAGACAACAAAACCTGATATTAGTGCAAAAATGCACGAAGAATTCGAGAAAATGTACTTCCTTAAATAGATACAAATGTATTCTGACTCCAAATAGATTTCACTTATAAATAGATGAATAGATGAGGCACACCTGATTGGAAGGCTTTGGACATTTTCTGGTTGAAAGGAAAAAAAGTTGACGCAAGTGGAAGTGGTAACTTGAACTGATCTTATCAAGAGAAAATGTTATATAATGACATAGAATCAATCTGATAAAAACAGGAAACGGCAATTATTATTTGTAAGGGTGATGTAAAAAGCTTGTTGTAACATCCCCTCTCGTCTGTCAGCTACGCCCCCAACCCTATGGACTACACTCCCCATAGTCCCTTGCACCCGATCGTCCCATGATTACACTCACACTTGTAACTCATTTTCCCGGACACTATTAATACCATGTGTTGTGTTGCTTTGTTTGTCAAGTCTCGTATTATTTTATGCGCACTAGTTAGACAGACACAGACACAGGTTGGTTTAATGCCGATATATGCTAACATACGAAGGGCTGTGCACAGGGTGTGGCCCGGTGGCTAGAGCACAGGTGCCCCTCTTCCCACCCCCACCGCAAAGTATCCGCAGCATCACTCACTGTGTCTGTGCGGCGCGCTCTCTCTCTTGAAACCATGGGCGTAGCTAGCCCCAAGCTCAGCACCCCTAAAACTTGGAGTAAGAAATGTTGTTATTCTGAAAAAAATCGTCTTTTACAAGGTTAAAGAATGTGCAAAACATACTCCGTAGTTTTTTGTTTAAAATGTATGTGTTAAGGATGAAAATGAAACATCCCCGCTTAGCAAATGGTGTCATCCTCTTCTCTTCTTCTACTTCTCCTCTGTACCTGCACCGCTCAGCGCGACCGTCATCCAGCGCGAGACACACGCGGAGTGAGAACCCGTTATGTAGTGTTGTGAATAAACAAAGTTGCTCCAAGAGATGCATAGAGATGTTCCGATTGCGAAACCATATCGGGGAGTACTGGAGTCAGTACCCTAAATCACCTTGGTACACCTATAACAAGTGTTTATTTTCAGACTATTTTAGCCCAGCGGGTCGCCGCAGCTGTGGAGTAGCACAGGACCTGGGTGACTCGTCCATAGTCATAAACGGAGAGAAGTAGCGCCGGTTAATAAGTTCTTCCGCAAGACGCATTCAGTTCTGTTTATTAACTGCTAGAGCGTGAAACAAAAACAACTAAACTGCGGACCTGTGTCTCTGTTGTTAAAGTTTATCGTTCATTTGATACTCATTTTAACAGTCTGGAGTCACGTAAACATGACGTCACGTGCGTCTTTTCTGGTCAGTCGTCATGGAAACATGATCGCCCTGGCGTTTGGACCAGAGTGTCAGAGGAAGTGATTCTTTCTGAAGCGCAAGAGTGATGCTGGTACAGTTCGGATTCGCGTTCCCTTCACTGAAAGCTGTTATGCGGTCTTTTAGTGCCTTGCGTCGGCTCCATACATGGCTCAGGAGGACCACAGGCCAAAGCAGACTCCAGCACCTAGCTGTGATGTCTATTGAGAAGGAGTTGCTTGAAATAATTGAACCCCAAAGGGTCATTGACAGGTTTGCCAGCCTCAAAGTGTGGCGACATAGATTAACTCTCCTAAAGTAGAGCCAAATGGGGATTCAGGGGAAATACTTTAAAGATTTCCCTCTATTTCTTTTTTTATATCTTTACTTTCTAAGTATTTTCAAGACCTCTGTAAATTATCTGGATATTTTGGACTTTTTGGTTTTACCTTCTTTTTTTATTTATTTTGATATGACTTATATCGGTTTATGAAAGTTCAGACTGGCGTGCGACCAGATATGTTAGAGATGGTCATTTGTAAATAATTTACAGAAGGTGAATTACATTTTGTTGTCCAAGTACCTGTTACTTTGTTCGATGACAATAAAGATCTAATCTAACCAATCTGATGACTGTTGATACAGAAGGAGGAATATAGAGTTAAGGGTCAGGAGAAGCTGTGTGAAGGAGGTTTTGTGTTTGTTACAGGGGGCTGTCTGTGTGAACTCTCACAATTAAGCTGGTGTCCTGAAAAGGTCTCAAACCTTGTTTGTATGTGTTAGCGACCACTCATTCAGTATTTTAAGTTTAGTTAGTTAAAACGGTTCTGTTCTAACGTTCTTACTTTAAAGGGATTGCCATGCAAGGAGCTGTTCTGCAAAAAAGGTCTCAAAAAAGGTGTCAAAAAAATCATTTGGATTTTGGAGTTAGTTGAATCAATGTTAAAATGATTAAGTTATTTTTCAATAGACACATTTTTTGTTTTTGTGTGAAAAGAGGGTGGGTGGTGGCAGTGGGGCTCATTGGGTGCTCAGCACCCCTAAAGCTTTGACCCTAAAATCGCCCCTGCTTGAAACTGAGAGTGAACACGACAGTTAACGAAAGCTGTCGCATTAACAGGTGGGTTATGCAAGAGACAGTGGTTGAATCTGCAAAATTTGTCATTTGGTATTATTTATTTTTTGTATGTCGGTAATGTTTTGCTCTTGGTCTTCTACTAGTGCTAACAACTTGTACAACATATCAACAAAAAAGATTAGATTACCAGCAACTTCCACCCCTCTCACCAAATCAGTCCCTTGTAGGTAAAATATGTTTCTCTAGTCATTATAATTATAACAGGTCAATAAGAGCCCTTTTTTTAGAAAGATATTGTTTCAAGACCAAATGTTATTGCTTACTGGAGTCAATTTGTGAGTGATGTTGACTGGAAACAAGTCTGGCTTCTACCCAATCGCTATCTCTTAACAAACAAGGTTAAAGACGTATCTTTAAAACTTCTTCATAGAATATACCCTGCTAAACACTATTTAACCAAATTTAAAAAAAATATTGATGAAAGTTGTAGTTTTTGCAAAAAGAAGCCAGAAACAGCTGTTCATTTATTTTGGCACTGCCCTTATGTATCTTTTTTTTGGCAAAATGTACTTTGTTTCATTGTTGGAAATGTTGATGAAAATTTTACATTACTGTGGAAAATTGTTCTACTAGGTATTGTAAACTCAAAAGATAAACAACCCTGCACGTATTTTATTATTTTTTTTATTTTAATGGCTAAATTCCACATTCATAAATGCAAATTTTCAGGGAAAAAGCCGTGTTTTGTTGCATTTGAAAATGAAGTGAAGTTTTATATTGAGACAATATTGCCCTCGAAGAAACAAAAAGCTATTAAAATTCTGCAAGCATGTACACTCTTTAAAGTATTCCTATAATACTGACTGTACCTCCCCCTAGCTTTTGAAATGTACTGTATTTCTATTGTCTGTTTTGATACTTTCTTCAATAAAAAATAAAATAAACAAATAAAAAAACTTGTACAACATATCCTCGTTCTTAGAATTAAAGTTAGCTGCTTGTCTAATCAAATTATTGTACTCAACGATCAGATTTTAATAATAGAAATAACTACATGTCCTATTGTTGGCACACTTTGTAGACACTCCCCCCCCCCCAAAAAAAACCAATGTAGCCTACAACAATGCCTTCACAAAAAAAGAAGACTGGGAGAGAAAGAGCGAAGGGAGGCTGCTAAAGGCAGTTCAACACTGCAAACATGGATTCAAAGCTCCAGAAAGCCAGCAGGTAAAGCAACATATAGTTAGAAAAAGTTAGAACAGTTAGCACAGTTTGTCTGTTTAATTATTGTAAATGTATTTCCCATTGTAATCACTTGTCTTAGTTCTGACTAACACATCATAGGCTCTAAATGAGTTGTATATTAGCATAGGCTATGTAGATTCATGCTGTATGCTAATATGAAATTAAATGTCTATTACTTATTACTCCGTTGAAGATGAGGCAGAGGCAGGCTCAGAGAGTGAGGGAGAGCCCATTGAGCATCAGCCACTTACAGGTAATTGTTGTTAAACTGGCTGACAGTAAAGGATTCTGAATATGCTAGAGTTTGATAACAAGAAAGATAGACATTAAATTATTTGAATGGAAGAGTAATTATATTACAAGAACATAAATTGAATTAGCACAAAGCCTAACAATTGTATTTAAAATATGAGTGTTATTCATTCTCTATATTAAGATAAAACTGCCTCAGAATCGACTGAACAGAGTAAAAGTGAAGGTCTTGGAACTGAGCCAGACAGAAAAAGTTCAGAATGAGAAAGAAAGGCAATGCATTGAGACAGAGAATGAAGAGATCCTGGTATCAATGTTAATATGCAATGTTTTCATGCGAAAAATGTGAAGATGATGCTAATGAGGAATATTGAAGTCTGAAAGGAAAATGATGAAAGCAGAATCGACTGAGACAACCCCAAAAAAATGTATAGCTGATATTCCTGTAATAACATTTCACTATAATTTAACATTTGCCTTGACATTCAAACATTGTAAAGTACACGATTTTAATATGTGCCTTGAACTTGAAAATGTCACATACAAATATTAAGTGGCATTTCATATGGGATCTTGACAAAAACCTTCCGTTGGCATAAAAAGATTAAAAAGCAAACATGCAAATATTCATTTTTAAATGTGCTCTAATCTTATCACAAGTTCTGATACATTTTCTAGAATGTTTCTTCCTTCAGTCAAAATATATGCCAGATATGAAAGCCTTACAACAGGGGGAGGCTGCTGCTTAATAGGGAGTGCAGAGGCATGCCCCACCTAATTATCCTGAGAAGACTGTTAAAAATAAGTTCAACATGTATTATAAATTGCTAAATAATTTTGAGATTTACAGATTTATTTACACTTTATTTGCCCGGTGGTTGTATTAGCAGTCATTATTTAAAATGGTATTTGGTTCATTTCTTTGACCACACATATATATTTTATGTGCGGGGTGCCGGACAAATTAGTGTTTATTTAGGTACATAAACTTTTGGCAGTCAGGTGACCTGAGGCTGCTCTCTAATTGGCTCGCTTCAGAACGTCGCCAAGGCACTCTGTTTGCCCTAGACCCTCCTACTTTTGCTTATTACTTTATTTTATTACAGAACCAGAACTGACCGTTTTATAAATAGATTTTATAAACGTTTGAAGTATTACTAACTATAGTTGTTGTGCAAGCTTAACACAAATAAATGACGAGACACAGATGAACTGTTATTAGTCTTTACTTACCTGAAGTGAGCTGAAAAGTTACTCTCGTATTTTGTTAAAGAAGAGGTGGATGGTCGACCAAAACACTAAACCGTGTTACTGTCTCCATGGTCATTATGAACAATTCCAGGGTTTACTGAACACTCCACTACAATTGTGAGTTGATAACCTGTAAAATACTGTATTATACACACAAAAAACAAATGGTGCTATATAGCACTAAAAGTGGTTCTTTGGCTCGTAATCATAGGGGAACCATTTTTAGTGCTATATAGCACCTATTTTAAATGGTGCTATATGGCACCTTTATCAAATGGTGCTATGTAGAACCATTAAAGGTGCCATATAGCACTTTATGCTTAATGGTGCTCAACAGAACCAACAATGGTTCTCTGGATCATAATCATAGGAGAACTTCTATATGGCACCTACTTATAAAGAAGCGTTATAGCATTTATCAAAAGGTGCTAGGTAGAACCATAACAGGTGTCGTATATTGTTTTAATTTATCTAGTAGGGCTCATTTTAATGCCAGATACTACCATAGACAAGTTGAAATGCTTTAATAAATGACACTTATTAAAAAACATTTTTCAATCGTATCAAAACACCATAGATTTAAAAACCTTTAAATTTATGCATTTAAGCAGCAAATAAAATCTATGCTTAAATAAAGGGAATAAACAGAGGCAATACAAAATTAGATTAGATTCAACTTTATTGTCATTACACATATACAAGTACAGTGTAACAAAATGTAGTTTAGGTCTAACCAGAAGTGCAATTAGCAGGTGCAGGATATACAGTTAGAATAAATACAGGATACAATTTATTTCTTACCACTGAGCTACAGGAAACTTGCCTCTGGAACCACTTCTGTCCAGCAAACGGTTTGCGAGTTATCGCTGATGATGTAAAAAACCTACTTTTGCGAACTAGTCCTTGGTTTTTCGACCGATCGGAACCAAACCAATGCAGATGACTTCTGTGGAGTGTGAATGTAAATAACTAACTAAGTTTACTACTTGTGTAAATGTTCCATTTCAGTGTTTTCAATGTAAAAAATGTGCAATAAGTTCTTCAAACTGTAATCAAATGTTCATGGCTTACCTCAACCTCAAACAGCAACCCTGGGTCCTCCTTGAACAGTGCAGGTAAGAGCAAAATAGCTGCTTCCAACAGTAGGCCTTTAAATACAATAACCTCATTAGGTTGACATAACATGGTGGATGCTTTCACCAAATACTTGTTTAGTTTTTTAAACATTCATTACTGTGCAGACAGAAACATGCAGGGAGACTATCTAAGCAGTGCAGATTGAATTACCTTTTTTAGTCTGCCATTTACACAGTCCTCAATTTTGCGCCTGAATCTCTTTTTCAGGGGACTCTTCAAGGACTCGAGGTGCCATTACAGACAGCTGCGCAAGAAGTCGTTGGTCCACATCAACAGATGTGTGGTCTCTCAAAGTCCAAAGTAGCTTCCGATTAAGTAAAAAAGACGCGTATTAAAATATAGCCATAACTCAATTAAAGGAGCCAATTAATATACTACTGTATTTACTATTTTGGCCAGTCTAAAACACGTGAACTCACAGAGAGCCTCCTCTGTGCTGTGGTTGGACATAAAATTTCTTTGGTAGCATTTAATCAGTGCCAACTTTTCTTTTCTGAGCTCTATATTTGGTCGAAGCTTCTCAGTTTCCACCTTCATTGCTCACAGATGTTCCTTGATGCTTCGTTCATCTTCTCCGGCATCTACCTATTAAGGGAAGTTAAATTGTCATAAATGAGGGTTGTCAATAAAATGTAACAAATAAGTGTCAATACTAAAGTGATCAATGACATTATAACCTGTTCCAGTCAACTATGCCATGTTATGTTTAAATAAGGCACAATACTAAACTCACCGGCCACTTTATTATGTACACCTGTCCAACTGCTCGTAAACGCACATTTCTAATCAGCCAATCACATGGCAGCAACTTAATGCATTTAGGCATGTAGACATGGTTAAGACGATCTGCTGCAGTTCAAACCGAGCGTCAGAATCAGGCAGAAAGGTGATTTAAGTGACTTTGAACGTGGCATGGTTGTTGGTGCCAGACGGGCTGGTCTGAGTATTTCAGAAACTGCTGATCTACTGGGATTTTCACACACAACCATCTCTAGGGTTTACAGAGAAGGGTCCGAAAAAGAGAAAATATCCAGTGAGCGTCAGTTCTGTGGGAGAAAATGCCTTGTTGATTCCAGAGGTCAGAGGAGAATGGCCAGACTGGTTCGAGCTGATAGAAATGCAACAGTAACTGAAATAACCACTCGTTACAACAAAGGTATGCAGAAGAGCATCTCTGAATGCACAACACGTCGAACCTTGAGGCGGATGGGCTACAGCAGCAGAAGACCACACCGGGTGCCACTCCTGACAGCTAAGAACAGGAAACGGAGGCTACAATTCGCACAGGCTCACCAATATTGGACAATAGAAGATTGGAAAAACGTTGCCTGGTCTGATGAGTCTCGATTTCTGCTGTGACATTTGGATGGTAGGGTCAGAATTTGGCGTCAACGTCATGAAAGCATGGATCCATCCTGACTTGTATCAACGGTTCAGGCTGATGGTGGTGTTATGGTGTGGGGGATATTTTCTTGGCACACTTTGGGATTTTATGAGTCCGAAAAACATGGATACGTAAAGAACTTACTCTTTTGTACCTTTTTAGGCAGCCACTGTGTCCACATACAACAAAGAAATGTGGCTCACTTTCATGGAAATACTGCAGGTGTCTGAGGTATTTGTTGTAAGTGAATGTTCTTACATGGCAATTAGGGCACTGGTACATCAATTGCAGAATACTTGAACCTTACCCAAAAAAGTTTCACAGAATTCCCCCAATTCGATATCTTTTAGCCACTGGCAAACTTGAACAGAAGTCCAACTCCTAAAGTCTGTCATAGTCTAAAGAGAAAGATAAAATAAAGGTGAATGTTAGCCTATAACATTATCTGCTATTATGCCTACATGAAAACCTGAATTACTCATATCTGCTAGAACAGTAGTTTAACACAATTTAAACTGAACAGTTACTGTAAATCAGTTAAATGACCACAAGGCCATTAAATGTCTTAAATCCAATTCATTAACACTTGCAATGAATCGCTTACTGTAAATACAGATACACAAAATATACACGTAATTATGAAACCAAGGATATTTCGTTACACTTTACTGTTTGTAAACTTATCTCTGTTACGTTAAATGAACCCTGTTTTTTTAGTCTCGAGGTTAACGTTAACGTTATGTGTCTCGAGCTTTGTCGGTTGGTTCGTTTTTTTGTTTAAAACTAGCAATTACAGCTGGTTCGACTTTGTTGGTGTTTTTTGAGCGTGAATGGGATGGTAATCGCATATTAAAGAAAACTAAATCTGCAATTTAGCGTTACCTTACGCGGTTGGTTTGGCTCTGTCACAAAACGCTATAAGTTAAAGTTACGTTTACAAATACAAATAAAAATGTCGCCTGTAGAATACATTTACTAAAGATCCTATTTCTGTGGCACTGTTACTCACCTCGATATATATTTGCTTCTTTTCCGTCTGAATCCGCGTCCAACGATGAAGTTTTCTCCTCAGGAAGCTTTAAACTCGCGCTTGCATGGTGCGTCCACCTGATTGGCGAATGGTTGCTAGGTTACGTGACGTGCTCTGGTCAAAGGTAGTTCTTAGCAGGTCCTACTCAGGTTTTTAGCGATTTAAATTCTTGTTCATGGTGGGATTTTATAATCTATGTAAATAAGATTAAAGATGGTACGGTCTAAACCTTTTATAAATGAAATGTAACTATATATGTAAGATATAATTTAAAACAATGGTGTGATAAAAAACACTTCCAACTCATTTTTGTGGGCAGGACACATAACCATTGTTGTATTTTGTCTAATATCAAGACTATAGTTATTGAGAATATTGAGAATGCTTTTGATAATCTATCTGAATATTGCCTATTTATAATTTATTATATTTTGCTTTTCACCCAGTATGTGACACACTAAAGACATTGGAAATTAGTAGTCTACTTGAATGCAGTTTCCAACAGAAAGGTCATTATATAAGCTTAAATCACAAAACATTCATATATAATATTTCACTAAATAAAACAAAGCAAAGTTAATATATGAGAAAAAGGCAATAGCCCAAAAATTGAGTTTGTGATATAATTTCTGTGACTTCGCACACCCATGTGAAGTGTCTTATCCATTTACATTCATTCAAAGACTACAGCCGTTCACCATGTTTTAGCTTTCTCTCATCCTCCTTTCTCCTTCCAGATAATTTAAGCTACAACTAACAGCTCTCACATCCCAGAATTATCTTGTTGTTTATGTTGTTTTCAATCCTTTCCCCAACTAAAGAGACTAAGAGAGAGTTGAGATCCTAAATAACTATATACTGAGGGGTTAACGGTTTACTTGTACGGCAGTGGTGCTATATAGCACCTTAACAACCCCAAAGAACCAATGAAGAACCACTGAAGAACCATACAGGTGCTTAACTGGTTCTTTATACAGTAGCGGTGCTATATAGCACCTCAATCATCCCGAAGAACCGGTGAAGAACCGGTGAAGAACCATTTTTTTCTGTGTGTACCTTAATGTTCACTACGGTACAAAAATTACAAAACAAAGAATTGCTCCCACACCTTTTTTATCTAAGCAGTGAGGATACGTTTACGCAGGGCTGGACTGGTAATCTGGCATACCGGGCAAATGCCCGGTGGGCCGACGCACTTGGGGGCCGGTTGATATAAAATTATTTTTTTTTATTTGCCAACGACCGGCCCATAAAGCAGGGACAGCGGCCCATTGGTTCATTATCCATACTGACACTGGGCTGGCCCAATCATCTCTTAGGGTTAGGGCTCCACCCCTCCCCCTCGGTTTCTTGTGTCAAATGCAGTCAGTGGGTCAGAGCCAGAAATCTGTGGATTTAGGATGGAGAAACAAAAGCGCAAGGGCAAGGGGGGTGCGGAGAAGTTGCGGGCCAAACAAATACAAATTCTAGAGGTTGATGCCTCAACATGTGCAAAAATAACCGACATGTTAAGTGCTGTAGCTTCAGTTTCCAAGCCTATAGTAGCTTACCTAACGACATTTTGCAAAAACAGGTGAACATAGCACATGGAGGAGAGGTGACTAGCCATGGCGGCACCCAGGAAGAGGAGTAGGTGTCTGATAGTGAATTCAAGGAGAGACAGAGTGAGCAGGAGAGTGTACTTGAAACGGTAAGCAGTGTTGGGCGCTACAAGCAGTGACGCTACTAGCTTAACTACATTTTTCAGTAGCGTGGTGGTAACGTCGCTGTTTTCTGAATCAAATAGCTTTTCCGTAGCGAAGCTCTTTTGTTGATCAAGTAGTGCGGTAGCGTCCACACAAGCTAACGTTACACATTACCAAACACAGACATCCCAAGTCTCCCGGAAGTTCCGGGAGTCTCCCGCATATTGATAGCGGCTCCCTGATGCCCGCAAATGAGTTAAAATATCCCGGAATCTAGAGCGAGTGATCAAGAGCGCGCATGCGAGACAGAGACTGTGCTTCAACACATGTAGCGCGCGCACAGCAGAGAGGGAGCGCGATACCTTGCTTGCGTGTGTGTTTGTGCTAGTCTGCGTGTGTGCCTCGTGAAGCGCAGGTAATACAGAGAGCATCCTGATTGGCCCGTTTCGGTAAATCAACCAATCAATTGTCAGTGTGGGCGGGCTTTTGTCTCTTCTCCCTAGTCCCGAACTGAATACTGGGTTTAATGATTGTAAAGACATGTTGAGGTGAGTTCATCAAGTTTTATTTGATTTCATGCGCATATTATTCAGGTCGGCTAACAACTAGTTACGTGAAAACACCTTAGACATATTTAAAATGGCAATGGAATGTAATTAAAAGCATTTCCCTGAAATGACTTTTTGCAGGTTGGGATGTCTGCAAACATTTCTGAAGAACAAGCTCATTTCGGAAACACAACTGCTAAGGATCTCCGATCCTGGTCCAGTAAGTGACGCCACCACCATACAGGGTGACTTCTTCGTGTTTTACGGTAAACAGCTTTTTGGTGCATTACTGCCACCTTCTGCTCCGGACGGTGACATCACAGTGTGTGGGCCTGGTTGGGCCACGACGAAGATGATGATTTACCTAAATTAATGAATATTATAGTAAGACAACATAATCGTTGTCGCTATTATAATGTCTGTCAGATTGTCACCTACTGCACTAGCCACTCAGTCAGCTAAAGTCAAATAACACAGCATAAGCTATTTTGCATTGTTTTTGTAGCTAGGTTAGCAGAGTTAACTTATTCAATTGCAACTTTGGCTGATTATTCTAATGTTAACTAGCTTTTATAACATGGAGCACATTGTAATTGACAGAGTTGCAGAGAAGAGCAAGCTACTGAGGAAACTGCTGTTATTGTAAGGTGAGTTGAGATTATTGATATTATTATAAAAATATTCATAATATTGTACACTGAAATGTGACTCGTTATTCTCTCTCGCTCTCGCTCTCGCTCTCGCTCTCTCTCTCAGGATGCCCTCACGTTTGTAGTTCGTTGTCTTTGATGTTCAGAGCACCATGGAGCCATTTCCACTAAGTAAGTATAAAATATGTGCAACCATCTCTCTACATTGTTATATATTAAAGATACTTGTATGGGGATCATTTTTCTCATTCAGTTATCATTCTCGTCTCTCTCTCTCTCTCTCTCTCTCTCTCTCTCTCTCTCTCTCTCAGGATGCCCTCACTTTGTGTAGGCCCTACTCCACTGCCACCTTTGGTCACCACGGAGTCAGTCAAGAGAGAGTGAGTACACTGGTCCATGGCACTTAGTTCTCAGCTTTGTAGGGGTTTTTGGGAATGGAAAAGTAGATATGCATATCTACAGGGACCGCAAGGATGGTGTACTGGTTGGTTGTGTCCGACCGATTGTGGTGGGCCGGTCTGAGCAAAAATGCCAGGGCCCTTTTTTTATCCCAGTCCAGCCCTGCGTTTACGTCACATGTCAAATGGTTTGTTGCGCCCCCTCTTAAAACATGCGCACCAGTCGCCACTGTCCTACGTTATAATATTTGTCCACACAGGTGAGGCAAAACTCCTTGTGAATCTATGGTGTCTACTCAGTTATCCTACATTCAACAACACTATCAATCATTTGGCTGTACACGCTGTCCTGAGGAGTTTCTTTTCTTCCCATTCTTCTGTTTTTACCCTCCTTAAAATGTCTGTGTATGAAAATGACATTTCATGCTCACCTCTGTTGTTATATCTTTCTTTGTTATGGCATGAGACAGCTTGGACAGTAATCACAACCACACAAACCCCCAACAGTACTCAAAAATAGCCGAATGTCAATAAATTATGCATACCTAAGTCACTTGCACTATTTTAGTCTAAATTATTATCTGTTCATATCCACCTGTACATTAATGTTCATAGCATATAGTCATCTGTATATATTGTTCATAGTATATACCTACTGTCATATTTTCATAGAACATTCCTACTGCAAAATATTTTTATAGTCCATGCCCACTGTATTATATTCTCCCATATTGTATTCTGTATTTATTCTAACTGTATATCCTGCACTTGCTAACTGCACTTCTGGTTAGACCTAAACTACATTTCGTTACACTGAACTTGTATATGTGTAATGACAATAAAGTTGAATCTAATATAATCACTATAGATTCCACTGGCAAGAATGAGTCTTTGTGAACAAAATGGTGTTTATTGGGGGCTGATGTCTGCCACAACCCATGCTGTACACACCTCGGTTTATTAAGGGAACCACACTTAAACCACTTACCCAGCTCACTTCATGCTCAACTATTTATTTGTATTGCAGATCACGACAAGCCCTATAGCATCATCAACCATGAGCATAAAGGAGGGGCTTTTCACAGGCCACGCATCGCACAAAAAAATTGTGCTTGGAAACGTTCACATACATTCCCAGACTGAGATAAGGTAAAGGAGGTTTTTAGATTAGGGTGGAAAAGTAACACGTGGATTCACTAACATCTTCATCACATATTGACCAATAACCCATATCAGATGTTTTTCATATTGCATGACATTCTTACCGATGAGCCTGTTGAAAAAAACAGCATGCGCGTTAGGTAGGTTTTGAAGAATGGTAGCTGGTTTGTGCTGGTTAAAGCTGGTCATGAGCTGGTTTAGGACCATCTTAAACCAGCTCAGGATCATCTTACTCCAGCTAAGAACCAACACATGACCAGCTTAAACCAGCACAAACCAGCTTCAAAACCTACCTAACCAGCATATGCTGTTTTTTTCAACAGGGGATCCAGCTAATAAGCGAAAAAACAGGACGCAATCCTCTGTGTTGTACAAATGTATCTGTCAAATTTCATAAAACCTGCAGAGTGCTAAAAAATGACCTTTGTGCAGACGCAATCCTCTCTGTTGTACAAATGATTTTCCTAAATATGTGTTAGTGTTGTTTTGGTCGTTATATCTTTACAGCAGAAAATTCATCCATATTAAAATCTCTGATAATGAAATAACCTGTATACTGTTTTTAAGACAGAATTTGTTGAGTCAATACTCTTCACTAATGTCACAACAATGAAAAAAGTGCACTGACACCTTTTGGAACCAGATTCACACCTCTAACACAGTCTGTGCAGCTGATGCTAATGAGGAAGATCAAAAAAAACATAATAACAGAAGATCATTTTCAGTTGATACATCCCATCAAAAAAAATTTCTGTCATTATAGCATTTCATTACAATTGAAGCAACACTGTGAATTATGTACACTGTGAGGTATGACTTGAGTTCTGTATCTGCATATTCCTGTTAACGTTTTTAATATGTTTTTATACATTTTCTGCACAGCAGTCCACACCTCTTGCTAGTAAATCATTGCCACACAGGCAGTGTTTACTCAGTTATCCTATATTCAACAACACTGAGATCATTCAGTTGACTGTACACGCTGTCCTGCAGAGCTTCTCTTCCTTTTATTCTTCTGTTTTTTCCCTCTTTAAAATGTGGAGCAGCATAATACAAATGCACTGCATCACAGTCCTGTGAAAGTAACGCATAACTGTAAATAACCTTATAGAAACTGTATATCTTCAAATGGAAGTAAGTAATGTAAGTGCTTTCTGACCACAAAAGCATTCCTAATAAAATGTTTGAAGCACACCTGACTGGAAGGATGTTCTTCATCAGTGTCTTGAACATTTTCTTGTTGAAGAATAAAAAAGATTGTTTAAAATTGTTATGTAATGTCACTGAATCAACCTGATTACATCAGGTAACATGAAATCAATTATTTGGTTCATACCGGGTAGAAATATAACATTATTTTTAGTTATTATTTAGTTAGTTTTTTTAGAGACAGTGTATACAAATGAAATGAAATGCTCACCTCTGTTGTAGTAATGTCTTTGTTTTTTATGGCATGAGACAGCTTGGGCAATAATCACAACCACACAAACCCCCAACAGTACTCCCAATATAATCACTATATATTCCACTGGCTTTTCTGTAAAACAGCGCGAGTAAAACACATTGCGTATCTCAATGTAATGTGTGAGAAACATTTGCTATAAAACATTTATAATTCTGATTGTTTGTGAATATGAATAGGCATTAGCCTCTATTCTTGAGGCAATTTCACAATTCCAAATGAATTATGTAAGTCACGGTAATTCAGAAGACTGGAGAGCACCGCTCATACATTAAGGCTCATCTACTCTCTTTTATTTAACTCATACACAGTAAATAACCTGTCCACAAAACATACTAGAACATATATTAAGCACATTTGCAGTACATTAGGGAGATTTACATATTTTTTAAGACATTTAAATCAAAAGCGAACAGGCGTTCAAAGTATGCATTTTTATCAGTTTAGTGAAAATTGAACCCAAAACCTTTGTGCAATTAACTCAATGCTAAAATAAAGAAATTCTCCTAATGTAAAAATATCTTAATAGCGTTATGTAACTACACCTATTCTGCAAGAGCACTTACATACGCTATCAATGTCTTTGAGGACAGTTGCTCAGTAATGTAAAGTTAATTATAAAAAAATTGTCAATTGCAATGAATTTAATATATTTTAAATGATTCAAGTGTCCAAAGGGTCCATACTTGTTAAGGTCACTCAATCCAAAATAACTATTTTGTGAACTGCTCTGTTCTTTTTTATTGCTGTTTACACAAACCTAACCTATAACCACAATATAGAAAATAACTATTTAAATAACTCTTTATAAGGATAAACAAGTGTTTTTATTACTCCTCACATAAATGTCATAGGATGATTAGTACTTACCCACATGTATTTTTGTCCCAGTACCCAACAGAATTTTTCCACATGTGATCAGAGCGCAGTAATACATGCCAGCGTCTGTCTGACTGACAATGTCTTTTTGTATATTATTTGCACAGCTCTCTGTAGAAGAATAAATCTCACACTGATCACTCTGATTATAAGTGTAAAGGATCTGTGGAACAGATTTTCCTGAATCAGATTTGAACCAGAACATTCTGATGTCTGCTGATGAGCGTTCAAACAGCACAGTGCACATCAGACTCACTGTGTCTCCGGGGTGGACAGACATTGATGCAGGACGCTGAAGAACAGACACATTCAATTTATGCTGGGTATTTTGTAACCCTAAAGAAGAAATGAAAACATTTTATATACCAGATTGCATGATTTTGTAATATGAAATTGAAATTAAATTAATAATAAAATAAAATTGAAGCATTTACGTTTCAATTTCAAATATGTGCCTTCAGCAAAGGAAACTGCATAATTCTTCCCTCCACAGAAATACATTCCTTCATCAGATGCAGTAACATTTGAAATCTTTAAATAACAATGTCCTGTTGCTTTCTCAATAGTAAATCGCTTCTGGGATTTAAACTCATTATAAAATTCTGGATTTTCCACAAATTTCACCATCTGCACCAATGCAACCATAGAGGGCTGTTGTCCTGAAGTTTGCTTGTACCAAACAACTGGATCATTGTAATTATTCAAAATAAAGCAACGCAAAGTAACATTGTCACCAACAGTGACGGATATCACTGGATCTGGTTGACTGGCAAACTCGGACTTGCTTGTGTCTGTAGAATAAAGATAGAATTAAGGAAAGAATTAAAAAAATATTCTTACTACTTAATAAAATAATCCTTCGATGTAAAATTTTTTTTGTCAAAAAGTATTTTACATTACATTATTCGTCAAAATAATTAAAGCAATTTCAACTTGTTTTCAAGTTACACCTGAAACAGAAAAATGTAAGGCAGCAAAAATGTACAGTATGTTAATAGGTCTGCTTCTAACATAAAAACAATATTTTTACACCGAATTTTACATTAAGCATCTGATTGTTTACAAGTATCAATGCGTATAAACTCAAAAACAAATGTTTTAAAGACCCTAGCAATAGTAAAAAAAATTAAAGTAATACATGCTTTACAATAACTGAAGATGATGTTCTCCTCTGTTAAATTTAGATAATCTAAAAATTATGTTTAAAAATTTATGACATAAAACTTTAAAATTCATCTAAAAATATTAGGTTACAACCCGTTATATACTAATCATCGAAGTAATTTATATACATACACTTACACATATTTAGAAGGATGACAGAAACATAAATCATGAAAGAAACCCACATCTTCACTTCATAGTCTTTGGCTGTTTGTCCTCTTGAAAAACTACTGCAACATTATATTGTACATCTCACTGATGTCCGGAAAAGCTTGACATCACAGACTTCCTGTTAGCTTTTCTTGTAAACATTTTTGCACAACAACTGTATTGGCACAATTATAAAATTCTTTGTAACACCCAGAACATACGATTGCTGTGTTTTTTAATGTAGGCTACAGCCACATTGTTATTTATGTTATCACAGAACAAACACTGCATGGGTCTTGATCACATTGTCAAAGCGGAGGGTCTTGTATCACACTTAGGAGGGTTTACACTGTATTTTGCGATAATTAATTTAGACCTTCTGGGGGGATAACTTGTTTATTTCTGGATACGTTTATTTCTGGTTTTAAGCCAAAACATGAAGTTAAAACAATATGAAAGAGCAATTTGATTTCAAAATATGGTTTCATATGTTATTAATAAAAGTATGTTTAATTAACATATAATATTAAACTGCACCACTAAAGTTGACTCTCGGTACCAGGATGCTGAGTTATACATTTTGAACGGTTGTTTTCAGAATCTATCATTTTTGTGATTTTTTAAATACATCCAGGAAATAACCATTTCGAAAATTTATTGATTTTTTCAATAAACATTTGACAGCAAATTTTGGCTATATATGAAATCATAACAGGGTAGAACAAATCAGCCATTACCGATGACATCACAAACAAGTATTCCAGCATCAGGGTCACATGAAATTATAATAGACCAGGTCTAGTTTTATTAACACTACCTTTTATTAAAGGAACATTATGTAAATTTAGCGCCATCTAACGGTGAGGTTGTGTAATGCAACCAACCGCTCATTCCACCCCTCGCTTTTCAAGCTCTACTGAAGCAGAGAGAAGCCTAAGATGTCATCACGTTTTGCTTTTTTTCCAGAATGAGATATTGTATATATATAAAACACGTTCTATAGAGCAGTTTGTCTGTTTGTCTTAAGGTTACTGTAAAAACAAAATGGTGACATTGCAACAACATTTCATGCAATGGGACCCGAGGTGTAAATAGAAATACCTCATGCTAAGTTAAAAAAACATTACACTTCATTATGTAGGGTCTTTATACACCTCTGAAAACATAGTAATGTAGATTATATGCATTTCTGTCACTAGATCCTCCAAAAAAGTTACACACTGGTCCTTTAATCTCTCCTGATCATGTTGTGCAGAAGCAATCAGTGCACATTATAAATTAACACATACGTTATTATAAAAAAGAAACACCTTTTCTGTGATCTCACTATCTGCTGCACTTATATATATATATATATATATATATATATATATATATAGTAACATTCCCAGACAAGAATGAGTCTTTGTGAACAAAATGGTGTTTATTGGGGGCTGCTGTCTGCCACAACCCATGCTGTACACACCTCGGTTTATTAAGGGAACCACACTTAAACCACTTACCCAGCTCACTTCATGCTCAAAAAGGTTGCCTGCTATTTATTTGTATTGCATGTTACGACAAACCCTATAGCATCACCAACCATGGGCATAAAGGAGGGGCTTTTCTCAGGCCACGCCTCGCACAAAACAAATGTGCTTGGAAACGTTCACATACATTCCCAGACTGAGATAAGGTAAAGGAGGTTTTTAGATTAGGGTGGAAAAGTAAATTTTGTGCAACAAAATGGAAACACGTGGATTCACTAACATCTTCATCACATATTGACCAATAACCCATATCAAATGTTTTTCATATTGCATGACATTCTTACCGATGAGCCTGTTGAAAAAAACAGCATGCGCGTTAGGTAGGTTTTGAAGAATGGTAGCTGGTTTGTGCTGGTTAAAGCTGGTCATGAGCTGGTTTAGGACCATCTTAAACAGCTCAGGATCATCTTACTCCAGCTAAGGACCAACACATGACCATCTTAAACCAGCACATTACCAGCTTAAACCAGCACAAACCAGCTGCCATCCAGCATATGCTGTTTTTTTCAACAGGGGATCCAGCAAATAAGAGAAAAAACAGGACGCAATCCTCTGTGTTGTACAAATGTATCTGTTAAATTTCATAAAACCTGCAGAGTGCTAAAAAATGACCTTTGTGCAGACGCAATCCTCTCTGTTGTACAAATGATTTTCCTAAATATGTGTTAGTGTTGTTTTGGCCATTATATCTTTACAGCAGAAAATTCATCCATATTAAAATATCTGATAATGAAATAACCTGTATACTGTTTTTAAGACAGAATTTGTTGAGTCAATACTCTTCACTAATGTCACAACAATGAAAAAAGTGCACTGACACCTTTTTGGAATCAGATTCACACCTCTAACACAGTCTGTGCAGCTGACGCTAATGAGGAAGATCAAAAATCGTAATAACAGAAGATCATTTTCAGTTGATCCATCCCATTAAAAAATTTTATGGCCCATATTTCTGTCATTATAGCATTTCATTACAATTGAAGCAACACTGTGAATTATGTACACTGTGAGGTATGATTTAAGTTCTGCATCTGCATATTCCTGTTAACGTTTTTAATATGTTTTTATACATTTTCTGCACAGCAGTCCACACCTCTTGCTAGTAAATCATTGCCACACAGGCAGTGTTTACTCAGTTATCCTATATTCAACAACACTGAGATCATTCAGTTGACTGTACACGCTGTCCTGCAGAGCTTCTCTTCCTTTTATTCTTCTGTTTTTTCCCTCTTTAAAATGTGGAGCAGCATAATGCAAATGCACTGCATTACAGTCCTGTGAAAGTAACGCATAGCAGTAAATAACCTTATAGAAAATGTATATCTTCAAATGGAAGTAAGTGCTTTCTGACCACAAAAGCATTCCTAATAAAATGTTTGAAGCACACCTGACTGGAAGGATGTTCTTCATCAGTGTCTTGAACATTTTCTTGTTGAAGAATAAAAAAGATTGTTTAAAATTGTTATGTAATGTCACTGAATCAACCTGATTACATCAGGTAACATGAAATCAATTATTTGGTTCATACCGGGTAGAAATATAACATTATTTTTAGTTATGATTTAGTTAGTTCTTTTAGAGACAGTGTATACAAATGAAATGAAATGCTCACCTCTGTTGTAGTAATGTCTTTGTTTTTTATGGCATGAGACAGCTTGGGCAATAATCACAACCACACAAACCCCCAACAGTACTCCCAATATAATCACTATATATTCCACTGGCTTTTCTGTAAAACAGCGCGAGTAAAACACATTGCGTATCTCAATGTAATGTGTGAGAAACATGCACATTTGCTATAAAACATTTATAATTCTGATTGTTTGTGAATATGAATAGGCATTAGCCTCTATTCTTGAGGCAATTTCACAATTCCAAATGAATTATGTAAGTCACGGTGATTCAGAAGACTGGAGAGCACCGCTCATACATTAAGGCTCATCTACTCTCTTTTATTTAACTCATACACAGTAAATGACCTGTCCACAAAACATACTAGAACATATATTAAGCACATTTGCAGTACATTAGGGAGATTTACATATTTGTTAAGAGTTTTTAAATCAAAAGCGAACAGGCGTTCAAAGAATGCATTTTTATCAGTATAGTGAAAATTGAACCCAAAACCTTTGTGCAATTATCTCAATGCTAAAATAAAGAAATTCTCCTAATGTAAAAATATATTAATAGCGTTATGTAACTACACCTATTCTGCAAGAGCACTTGTGATACATACGCTATCAATGTCTTTGAGGACAGTTGCTCAGTAATGTAAAGTTAATTATAAAAAAAATTGTCAATTGCAATGAATTTAATATATTTTAAATGATTCAAGTGTCCAAAGGGTCCATACTTGTTAAGGTCACTCAATCCAAAATAATTATTTTTTGAACTGCTCTGTTCTCTGTTATTGCTGTTGACACAAACCTAACCTATAACCACAATATAGAAAATAACTATTTAAATAACTCTTTATAAGGATAAACAAGTGTTTTTATTACTCCTCACATAAATGTCATAGGATGATTAGTACTTACCCACATGTATTTTTGTCCCAGTACCCAACAGAATTTTTCCACATGTGATCAGAGCGCAGTAATACATGCCAGCGTCTGTCTGACTGACAATGTCTTTTTGTATATTATTTGCACAGCTCTCTGTAGAAGAATAAATCTCACACTGATCACTCTGATTATAAGTGTAAAGGATCTGTGGAACAGATTTTCCTGAATCAGATTTGAACCAGAACATTCTGATGTCTGCTGATGTGCGTTCAAACAGCACAGTGCACATCAGACTCACTGTGTCTCCGGGGTGGACAGACATTGATGCAGGACGCTGAAGAACAGACACATTCAATTTATGCTGGGTATTTTGTAACCCTAAAGAAGAAATGAAAACATTTTACATACCAAACATGATTCATTTCAAACAGTATATCAAAAGTTGTAACTGTAAACATTATTGCACAATGAACATTAACAATTGAATTGGCAAACATTAACAAAAATAAATACATGCTAAACTTTTGATAATGCATTTACAAATGTTAAAAGATTTACCTTTCAACATCAAATATGTACCTCCAGCAAAAACAATCTCAAAATTTTTCCATCCACAGTAATACATTCCTTCATCAGATGCATCGACATTTGAAATCCTCAAGTTATACTCTCCTTTGTGTTTCTCAATAGAAAAACGCTTCAGGTATTTAAACTCATTATAAAAATCAGGATCTTGTACATATTTTTGCATCATTGCAACAATATAAGGTTGTTGTCCTGGAGTTTGCTTGTACCAAACAATTGGATCATTGTTATCTTTCAAAATTGAGCAACGCAAAATGACATTATCACCAACAGAGACAGACATCACTGGATCTGGTTGACTGACAACCCTAGACTCGCATATGTCTGTAGAAGAAAGAATTGAGGAAATCATATAATAACTTCATTGGGTTCAGATGTGGACATTACCGTCAAGTAAATTTTTAAATATCTGTACTTTATGAGAGTTATTTTACAAAATATGTATTCAATTTTAGCATCATACTTTTTTACACTTCATTTAAAAAATAATTTCGTTTTTTTACCTTTTAATACTTAAGTACAAGCTCAAATCTAATACTTCTACTTCTGATCTTTTAAAAAATTATTTATACTTTTATAAATGGGAAAGATTAATTTAAATTCTTAAATTAAAGGTAAAAACATGTAGAAATGTATTTGTGATATGTAGTGGAGTAAAAGATGACATATTGCTCCATAGTGTAGTTCATTTATGTTCATCGTGAAATCATATCTCTCATACAGAAGAGATACTTGAAAAATACTTAAATTAAAATAAATAATACTGTTCACCCATGCTTGGCTTATATGACAAGGCTTAATAAAATCTAGAAAACCTTCAGAAAACCATTTAATGTCAAAGATCTTGAAAATAGTTTGTTAAATTTTTACATAAAGCTTCTACCCATTTACAAGTATCAAATTAATATGATATGATCCGATTAAATTTGCAATACAACAGGCAAACATTGAAAATAGGTTGAGGCGACAAACCATTATCTTCATCATGAATGTAATGTACATACACTTACACATATCTGGAAGGATGAAAGAGACAAAAATTATGAAAGAAACCCACATCTTCACTTCATAGTCTTGGGCTGTTTGTCCTCTTGAAAAACTACTGCAACATTATAATGTACATCTGACTGATGTCACAGAAAGCCTGACATCACAGACTTCCTGTTAGCGTTCTTGCAGACATTTTTAGACCACTACAGTTGTTATGGGCACAACTGTAATATTGATAAACCACATGAAGAACAAGAAAATACTGTGATTATTCATTCAGTAAGTATTCATTCAGAAAATGCACTATTAAGTCAGTGACCGCTGGGCATTAAAGTTAATTTTGTCTATAAGATCATTACAAGCCAAAGGATGCCATTATTTGTGATCTTTGTCTTAATATGCATCACTAGTGATCACATTGCGTGTGAACATGAAATAACAATGGTTTCATTTTTACGCCATCAATTAACAAATTTCTTATTAATTACTAATTCAAGCTCTCCTTTGTTATTAAAGGTTTAATAGGAACACCGTAGGAACCTCTCTGTCTATAAATAACATTCATATCATAGAGAGAGAGGTTCCCAAAGTCTTCTTCTTAAATGTCAACTCACCCATTGAGCCTGAAGCTAGTACTTATTCAGGTTTTTAGTTGTTAATATTGAGTACCATACACATTATTGACAACGTGCATATAACAATAATTTTAATGTCAGTTACTGTACAGTAATTTTAGATTGAGGTGGCTGGAAATATACAGCAGTTGGATCGATATTAAACATACTCAGTTAGGTTGCAACAAGAATGGAAAAATTGCAATGATCCCACATCACCCACTACAGTCAGACAGACCAGGCTAAAAAAAATTTAACTACACTTTCACTTGACACGAATTAGTATGACCTACAAAAAACATCCTCTCTACTGTTGTGCTCCACTCCACTTTCATTTATGTCCTGAGAAGATAAAGGTGCAGAAGCTGTGGGTTTATAGTATGAAGAATGATGAGGTATTAGTGTCAGTAGTGTTTTTTTATGCTGTACAACAAAAAAGAAATAGATGTTGTGCTTGTACTAACCACAGTCCTTATTTCAGACATTTAACCAAAAACCTTTACTTCAGAATGACGGAAAACTGTGAAATGCCCACTTTTAGGGTTTGTGTAATTAATAAATGATCCCTACCACACTACACTGTCAGTACATAAAAAATACAAGGTTTGGTCGTTCATCTGCATGCGAACACATTCCAAACATCTTTGAAAACCCCTGCCAGTTCAATATCTACATTCCCTAAAGCACTAAAACATACTTTTGTGAGAGCACATACAGTTTACACAAAAGCCACAGTACATTAAATGGTCCAGTGTGTAATACTTTGGAGGATCTATTAGCAGAAATGCAATATATTATACATTATTATACATTTTCAGAGGTGTATAAAGACCTTATACATAATGAAGCGTTATGTTTTTCTTTACATAGAATAAGCTGTATCTGTCTGCAAACAGCGTGGGTCCCATGGAGTTAAGCATGTTGTTTTCTACAGAATCCATAAACGGACAAACTGATCTACAGAATGTGTTGTTGTTTTGTAAATACGTTATTTTATTCGGGAAACAAGCAGGTACATGATGACCAGGGCCAGACGGAATCTGCTGACTTTTTTGTTAAATCTGCGGAATTCTGCGGAATAGTTTTTATATTGTTTGAAATGTGTTATAAGTAAAAAAATGTAATACATTTGTTAAAAGATTTGAGAGAATGGGCCTTTAAAAAATGGGCCTGTCAAAATTGACGGAAATTGGTGATGACTAGTCCTCTCTCAGCCTCCGTAGTGCTTCGAATGGGAGGGGACGAGTGAACCGTTGGTGGATTTTTGCAACCTCACTGGATGCTGCTAAAAATTACACAGTGGCCCTTTAAGTTTAAAGACAATTTTGTATTTAAAGGGAATTTTACATTATTAATTTACCCTTATACCTTTCTAAACCTGTGTGACAATGTTTTTCAGCGTAACATATATGCGATATTTTGCAAAATGTCTCACTGGTTTTGTGTTGGTTGGTTAGCAACTTTCGTCCAAATATATTTTGTGTTGTGCATATGGAAATCATATTGGAATGAAATGAGGATCAGTAAATGATGGAAGAATGATAATTTTTGGATGAAACGTACAAATCCAAATAACCTGATTTAATTTCTGCATGAAATTGGGCTTTTAAGTTTATACACTTATTTCAAAAGCACAAACATTGCATTCACAGTGTACATGTTATCATCATACTGTATGTGTTCTTAGGGATCAAACCCATGATTTGTTTACCTGGCTGCTGACGTCACATACACAATGCACATACACACCTTCCTCTCGTACAACACCAATACTCTTGTAACATTAGTATAAATGTTCTAGTGTAAACTCTTAGGCAGGCAATTCAGTGTGCTTATAAAATGCACTCTTGCTCATGTGATATTGCTTTATATGTCACATTTATGTCACTGCACCACTGAAAGAAAAAAATGTATTGCATAAGTTGTATAAGTCTGTTGTCACAATAGGAAAAGCAATAGAAAGTAATGTTGTATTTAACATTATCTTCTGATTAAATGCTGATGTGTCACAAATTGATCTATCAAAAATGAAGCAGAGAATTATGTTACACCAGTGTGAGAAGCAGAAGGTTCTAACCAATGGCATTTGGTTTAGTAACTGGTGAGCTAATTCAAGGAAGTATACTGCATAAGTAACACCTGCTTTGAAATAAAACCATTGGCAGCTAGATTAAGTACACAGATGACAGAAAGTTGTGATATTGTTTTACAATGATTACTTTGTTGTTTATTATTATTCCTAGTATTGTGCGTAAGTCATGTTTTTTTTAAATGAGTTTGTATTTTGTATTTTGAATGGTTTTTGAGTTTTAGTGATTTTATCAGTTATTTATATGTAGATTGAATAACAATTTTATGCTTTAACCTGTGAACCTATTATCAGTTTTCTCAGGTTCTGCACACCCTCATGGTTATCAGGAAAATAAAGTCATAGCTGTGGAACTTGGTGACACTGTCTCACTGCAGTGTTCTGTAAAACATAACACAATTCTTTGGTTTAAGGAAATCGCTGGACACCAGCCACGAATCATATCCGTATTTCAAGAAAAGGGTGAAACGAATATTTACAATGAATTTAAAGATGGTCGATTCCAGAGGAGCCACTTCAATCTGACAATTTCAAACATAATTCAATCGGATGCAGCAGTCTACCACTGTGGATCAAAGGCACATTACATTACTTTTGGAAGAGGAGCACATATGATATTTAAAGGTACAATCTTTACATCTTTAACTCATAAAAATCTGTGCTTATTCAATAAACTGTTATGTATTGCTGTCTAAATTGTGACATTTCATTAATTTAATGTAATTAATTTAATATTACTATTATTTAATTTATTCAACCTTACTTTTTGAAATCCTATGACTCTAGGTCAAAAAGATTCAAGTACCTCAGGTTCATCAATCTCAAAGTCTGACTATCTGAATGACTCCGTGGAATGTCAACAGAAATGCTATGAAAACAACACAAAACATGTGAAGACTGGTAAGCAAAGGGTATTGCTGTCTTTAATTTAGTTTAACCTGGCTGACAAAAGTCTCCACAATACACAATTCTATACGCAGTCAATGCCATAACTTTGATTGTTATAAAGTGGAGTCTTTTGAAATTTCAGAGGAACATAAGGATCCAGTCATGTTGGGCTTGGCAGTGGCTTTAGGACTCTGTGGAGTTCTAATCTTCATTTTATTGTGTTTGATTTTAAAGGGAGGAATGTGTCAACAGTGTTTGGGTAGGTGCACATGAAAAATAATTATCTAATTTGATAATATTTACATTAAACGTGTATTTCCTCTTTTTGGGCATCATCATTATAAATGTTTATTGTTGTTTTCATATACAGTAGCAGGAGGTGCTGGACAAGACAGCAGAGTTGGAGGGCTGTCAGGTGCTCAGGTAAGAGAATGATTATGCTATGTATACTAGGGAACCAAACTAGAGCAGGATAAATCTGAAACGGTAATATTTTTTGTGCTGCAATTTATGTTAAATCAATAATTTTATTATTAAACATTTTCTTTAGGACACTGATGCTGACAATTTGACATATGCAGCTCTGCGATTCAGTCAGAGGAAAATAAATCTGGAGAAAAGAAAGAACAATCCCAGCAGAGTGTAAACTTCAATATCACATGATTTACAAAAAAGGAGTAAATAAATAGGATGAATATTTTTGGAATGTAGTATTAATCTGAGATTCAGTTGTGATTTACCACATGTATATTTTCATTATTATTTTCTATTGCATTGCTTTAATCCATTTATTAATGCATACTTATGACAATTTTTATTTTGTATTTTTAACAGCATGTGTCAATTTGTTTGTTTTCATCATTGATTAATAAAGTACCTAAAAGCAATTCTTGACTAAAAGTACAAATATCTTCCGAGAAAATTACTTTGGTAGAAGTGAAAGTAACCTTTTAGAATATGACTTGAGTAGAAGTCTTAAAGTATCAGATACATATTGTAGAGATTTCTTTACCAGTTTCTTTACTCACCTCCAGGCCATCCGAGATGTAGGTGACATTTTTTTCTTTAGTAGAACCATAAAGAAGATTGTTTGGTAAATCCGCAGCCCCTTTTGCTTCATATACAGTAATGGGAGTCAATGGGGTCCATCTGTCTAAGAGTTCACAACATCTTGCCAGATTGCTAAACTATAAAAACAAGTTCAGAAACCACATCTTTATAACTTTACTTTATAACTTTGTAAAAGGATAGTTCATTCCCACCCCCAATATTAGTGAGAGAACAACTTGATTAAAAATATCGAACGATTCGCTTCACAAGACGTCAACATGTCGCCAGCAGCAGCAGTACAAAATTTCAGCCACTTTTAGATTATTAATGATAATCTTAAATCAATTCGTTTTTTATTTTGCCTTTTAATGCAGGCACTGTCGAGCTTGTGCAGCGGCTGCAGCTTTTGCCAGAGGGGAACTGGAACCCCCTGGTTAGGCCTGGTTTCCCTCTGAGGTTTTTTTTCTCTTCTGATGGAGTTTTGGGTTCCTCGCCACTAATTGCATACTGCATACTGGCTTGCTAGAATTTTATAGTTTCATTTAACACTGCATATAGGAATTTATAGTCTGTCTGATATTTGACCTGTGCTTTGACTTGCATAACCTTATATGTTTTGCTTATAGTATGTTTTCTTGTACAGCTAGTTTGCAACAATGAAAATTGTAAAACGCAATATATAAATAAAGTTGACTTGATTTGACTTGGAACAAAATCAGAACAAATCTGTCTGGCCCTATACTTCTTTCTTTCTTTGCATTTCCCTTACAGTAACAATTCAGTAATTTGATAATTAATTGAAACTGAAAAATGTGTGGTTTATCTTTAAAAGAACCTGAAATTAAATCCTTGTGTTGAAATTAACTGCAGAGAGCACTTTTTTGCATTTGCACATTGAGCTTAAACCAATGATATGTTCAGCATTGTCATGGTGACCGGATCACTGACTCCTTTATTTCAGTTTCTCTGCTTTTATTTTGTAGTAACGGAAATGCTTAGGGGAAGTGAGTATTAGTATACATATTGTACAGGAAATGTAGTGGAGTAAAAGTCCAAGTCTGCAAAAAATACAAAAAATAATATACATAAAACAATACTGCCGGTTTGTATTATGATGAACAGGTGTAACTCATCACAAAGGTTTACTGATGAGTGTTCACTTTTGAAGCTTGTGGACCATCACCCTACATCACACTTATATTTCCCATAAACGATATTACTTACTTTACTTGAAATGTCTATTTATAGCACTGATCATCTGATGCACCAGAAGACAACACAGGTATGCAGGTGTTGATGTGCTGCAAATGTGTGAATTCTGTGTGTGGTAATATCATCCTCTGTTGTAGCTGAGATGATGCGTGATAACCTGTCATACGACATGATAATTGAGGCTAAAACTAATTTTATTTTGTGGAGCCCATGAACACCATTATCCATCATCGTTGTTTTTATTGTTTAAATTTATGTGTCATCGGATGATTTTATCTAAAGTCAAGCAATGCGATTCATCCTAGGGATGCAATAGCATGAAAAGTGCTGATATGTAAAGTTTCAAGTATTGTTCAGGGAACAACATGCTACAAAAGTATGTGCTTATGCATAAATGCACATTGCAAGTAATGACTTACAGGGGAGGTCTGGGGGAATTTCACTTCTTTAAATGTAGTTAGTGATATAGCTGTTTTAGCATAAACTACATCTGCCAAGTCACAATGTTCATAGTTCACAGAAAAGGAAGACATTATAATGAATGGCCCCCTGAAACATGGATAGAGGTGGGACATCAGAGTGTTCAGAATGAGGGACTTCACAGGACCAGGAACTCAATGGACCTTTTTCTAAGAATCATGATAATGGTGTCAAAAACAGGGATACATTGAAGCAGTTTTGCAGTATTAAACATGTTTTTATACCGATTTCATCATGCTCTGAATTCTTCAAAAAGAACACAATGAATAGCCGTCTCAGCTGCCATAGTTGCAACTCTTGTGTCATCAGAACAGGGTGTTCAAAGCACCACCGTTTACTTTAACTTTTGTCGTGGCTTCATGCAGCCCAGGAGAAATTTGTCAAATATAAAGCATTTTTTGCAAATCAAACAGGAACACCTATTGTTTAGCACATCATACATCTAATGGGCAAAATAATACCCCTTTAAAGTTGAAAATAGTGAATGCATGAATTGTGTAAAGCATTACGGTTAAGGAACAGTGCATTTTCTAAAGTGCCCAACCAAACCTTCTGACCTCCCTCTCCAAGGAGCACGTCTAGTACCGCCCCTGTGATTTAGGTTACTCCTTTATCACTGTATGTGCCCATTTCTGTCTGTCTGTCTTTTCTTAATGTGCTTTTGGTATTTGAGCTTGAATAACCAAGTTTGTTCTGGTTGTGATTCAGAGAAGACAAAAGCACAACTTATTAGAGGATTAGACAAGTTCATGCATTAGTTCTAACCCTTAAACACGTTTAGGAGAACAGACCAAACAACACTTTAGATCGGAAAGTTAATTTAGGATGGAGTTTACATGAAAGTATGTAAGTGTGTGTTTGTGTGTGTATTATTGGAGTTAAAACATGGATTTTTATGTGCATGGGCATGTACTTGTGCAAGCATGCGTTTGTATCTGTGAGAGATGGTGTGAGGTGTGTGAGACTGTATGTAAAGTAGGTTGGCATTGTGCATCTGCAACGTGTTGTTTTAAGCGGTTTCTTTTAACTGCTGTTTTTCTTTACCATAGTGATCTTTCACCACCGCCTCGCTTATGATGCTCATGACCAGTCATCTTTCGAAACCCTTCAAACCGTCCTCTTTTGGCTTTGCAGTAAACAACTCACCGCAACTTTAAAATTTCCACAGGATGTAATGCTATTTTTATTTGCAATACTCAGTGAATGCACAGTTGAAGTTAGCACATATTGAATGCATGCTGTCATTTCAAGTAAAGGTGTCCAGGTGCTATCAATAAAAAAGGTAAATTAAATGTAGGAAGGTGTGGGTGCATAAATTCTTGCACATATATCACCGTTTGTCTGTGTCTTTGCTTGCATGTTTGCAAGTTTTTATTTGCAAGTGTCTATAAAAACATAATGTGATTTTTGGATAACACTGATACACATCATGCACAAGAATATAGCCATACTTTAGATGTTAGTTTTATTAATTTTCAATAATTGTTCATTGTAACTCTTTGGTAGACAGGAAGGCAGCTCATGGGGCTAACACCTCTCAGAGCTGAAACCACGCTGATGCTTAAGTTTCCAAACCATGGTCAGCAGGTTTCAGAAAAAAAAGATTTCTCAAGAATACAGAACAAGTACCTTTTTTAGTAGTGGATGTTATTCGAAACAACTACTGTCATAATCTGACAAACACATATACAGTAAATAATACATGCATCTCTTATCCTAATTTATATCTTTTACTGGCCTACTTTTTTAGGGCAGTTATTTTTTTTCTAGTATAAACTTTACCATTACCCAACTGTTGCCGCAGTTGTTTTATTTCTATCGCTTCTCCGAAACTCTTTGTACTCTGAATGTCTATGGGGAGCTGGATCCTATTGCATCTTGAGCTGCAGGTAGGGTAGACCCTCAATAGTTGGCAGGTTTATCCCAGAACACATTCACACTCTTGGAATAAATTTCTTCACTTCTATTTACCTAATCTGCATGTTTTTGGACTGTAGGGGAAATCATACTAGCGTGAGGAAACCCACGTTGACACAGAGAGAGGTGGGCCTCAAACCAGGAACTATCCCTTATTGATTGTTTATTTGTTTTAGTTAATCAAAACTAAATAGAAAAGAGATAAGATGTGATTTCACGTTAAAACTGTATGAATTAAATGTATGAAACAGATGTGTGTTTCCAGCCTTTTTTAAATCATTAAATATAGTATTAAATATATTGCATTCTTAGTTAAACTCACAAGCATTACTGCCGTTGCTAATATTATTTATAGGCCTGATTTTGTGAAGACTACCTCCATCTATTTTGTGTGTTTCTCTGTCTTTATATCCACATCCACTTAATTCAAATCGATCGGTCATCATTTTTTACTCTATTAATCTCTGGCGGCATCTTGTGGTGCAATGTTTAAAAACGCTATCCTGACTTCACCCCAGCGAGTGGACAAATCACATTTTTCTTTGCACTACTAAGCAGCCACACAATTTCCTTTGGTTTGGAGGTATATACTCGACTTTATATATATATATATATATATATATATATATATTTATATATATATATATATTTATATATATATATATATACATATTTATTGGAGAGCTATTGTATACTGCATAGTGCGCATAAACTACGCTTCATCTACCAACTTGATCTGCTTCATTGCCAATCCATTGCGCTGTTGAAACAGGCAGATTGAACTTGACTAAACTTGCCAGGAGGTGGGCGTGCGTTGAAGTTTCCTGTGCAGGTAAACATTAACTCTTTGTTTTACAGTTATTATCCCCACCCCGGAGCGATAAATCAACCGAGGCTTATATAAAAGGCCTCACCCTGTGTTTGTTCTATCGTGTTTTCTCTGTGATTTTACAAGAGACGTTCACTCGGTTCCTATTCAGCTCCAGAGAAATATCATCATGATCTCCCAGCACTGGGGTATCGCCGTGACCGTGTGGCTACTCAGCATCATCCAGCAGATTTCTTCTTTTAACTTGGATACGCAGAGCGTCATCAAGAAACGCGGAGAGGCAAACACATTGTTTGGATTTTCCATGGCCATGCACCATCAGCTCCAGCCGTCTGACGAGCGTTTGTGAGACATTATTCACCTTATGGAGTCTTTGGTTTACGCATGCAAACTATTGAATGGACAGTGGTTTTTTGTTTTGTTATGTTCTTTTATTAAATCAGTAAGGTGTTTGTGCCTTTAATAGTACAACTTTTTTTCTTATTTAGCAAAAATGCAGTGTGTTTTGTGGCATTATTCCATTGTGATTAATCTGCCAGATAACAATCCAACAATAGAATTCATCACATACCACTTATTTATAGTTTTTTCAGCAGTTATTATAAACAATAAAACCTTGCAGTAAATCAACAATTTAACATCCGAGGTAAAGCAATAAAAAACAATAGAAAACATCAAATTAATTCATTAGGATTTAAAGGTCATTATTGGAACTGCATTGATTTTAATGGAAACTGGAATAGCCTCTGTGGGTCTCTACTGGTAATGTGTTGGGTTCTTTTGGTGGGACGTTATCAGTTGGAAGGGAACAAATATAAAATAGGATATATTTAAGAAAGGAATAGAAGACATAATACACAATATTACAATTTCAGTTTGTATTGTTATACCAACACTTGATCTAAACTTCATCACGTGCGTCCTCAGCTTGCTTATCGGAGCTCCTCGTGCAAAAGGGTTTCCCATTCAAAAAGCCAATATGTCTGGAGGTCTGTATCGGTGTAAATTCACCACACGATCTGATGATTGTGAACGCATCGTCTTGGACGTAGAAGGTTAGTTGTGGTTAAATTATACTATGTGTTATTGTTGAATTCGGTACCAATATGCACAGTGCTTTGTGTTTATTGACTATTCATTAATGTTAGCAGTATAAGATTCGGTCTTAACTCCCTTGTCTATACTTGAAGTTCGTCCAAAGGAGAGGGCAGGAAAAGACCACAGAGAAAACCAATGGTTGGGTGTTCGTGTAAAAAGTCAAGGTCCAGGAAAAAAAGTAGTGGTAAGTGGAAAGTAATGCTTAAATTCAAAATCCCAACGTTCTAGATGCTATGTTTAATGTATAAATGGGGTTTTATCTAGACTTGCGCCCATAGGTATCAAGACTGGAGTTTTGATAATCAGCTAGTATTGGGCAGATGTTTTGTTCTGGGACAAGACCTTAAGGTGGAGGCGGGTGACGAGGACACAAGGATATTTTGCAAGAATCGTCCAGCAGAGAAGCATATGTTTGGATATTGTCAACAGGGCCTCTCAGTAGCGTTTACCAGAGACAGCAAATACGTTGTTTTTGGAGCTCCAGGAGCATATGAGTGGAAAGGTACTACAAAGCTTTATAGACAGATTTGTTGATATAAAAGTACTCAATAAAAACATAGTCAATAAATGCTAAACCGTTTTATGTCAGACGTATTACTATAATAAAATAAAATGTGTTTTTCATTTGGAAGGCACTGTGCAGATGGAGCCTGTTGATGATTTCCTATTAGACACCTATGAAACAGGAGATCAGCGTCGAGAAGATCTTATTCCTGTCGGCATCAGCAGCTATTTAGGTGATTGTCCACTTTTTAGATGCTATTCATAAACTTTGATGTAGATGTCCTTCCACTAATGTGAATACATCAGCAACAATATTTTTTTTTAATTTAATATATGCTATTATTTCTAAACACCTGATTCTTGCTCATTTTTGTCCGAAGAATTATTTGTGCATGTATGGGGATATGCTGGATAAATGTTTTGCTTTTGGCACGAAACAAAAAATAACTTGATGATGATCTCTCAGGCTATGCTCTCGATAGTGGGATGAACATTATCAAGCAAGGAGAACTGAATGTAGTGGCAGGGGCTCCACGCTCAGGCCACAGTGGAGAGGTTGTGCTGCTGAGTCCGGATGAAAAATCGGAGCCTAAAACCTTGAAAGCAGAACAAATCCTTAAAGGTCCTGAATTGGCCTCCTCCTTTGGCTATGACCTCGCTGTGCTTGATCTAAACTCAGATGGGTGAGTCCTCACTAGACACAGAAACGTACATGACTAAACAGGATGTGGTTCTGCAATATTATATGAGTAATCGGGGCATCGTACATTCACATCTCTGTTTATATTAATGACAGTTTATAATGATGACTGTCTTGTGGCAGGTGGGATGACCTTGTTGTGGGTGCACCCCAGTTCTCCCTGAAAGACATGGACAAAGATGTGGGAGGGGCCGTGTTTGTTTACATCAACCAGGGTGGAGCACAGCGATGGGACCGAATCGACCCAGTGGCTCTCTATGGGAAAAGAGACTCCATGTTTGGACTGGCAGTGGCACAGACTGGAGACATAAATCAAGATGGATACCAAGGTTGATGGAAAGGTCTTTTTTCACCTCTGTTTTAAGCTACAATATTTACATTGCATTTGTATGACAACTGATGTTTTCTGATGGACAGATTTTGCAGTGAGCTCTCCCTATGAGGATTCTGGAAAAGGTCGAGTGTATTTGTATCATGGTTCACCTGCAGGCTTCCATCAGAAACCACAGCAGGTGTGTAAAAGTGTTCAGCAAACGCAATAATAGATCACAGGTTACTCTGATATTTTTAATTCTCATTCATGTTTTTTTACTCTCCGTATTTAGGTTTTACAAGCTGGGGACAATGATATCAAATTGTTTGGCTATTCTTTGGCTAGCAATATGGATGTAGACAGCAATGGCTATCCGGACCTTGCTGTGGGTTCAGGTTCAGATTCTGTGCTCATTTATAGGTTAGTTTCTTAAAAAAAATTCTAAAGGGCTATCACATTCAGTAATCCAAAAAGTAAGAGAAAGGTGCTGGCCTCCCTGTGCACTTTTATTGTATTTACTTTTCAATGAGCATGCTATTCCCACACCACATTTTGCACTGTCATCATTTATCATACAGATTCTGTACAAGTTGGAATACTAAGCTCACGTTTTCTTTTTGAAGGTCTAAACCAGTGATAAACATTGAAAAGAGCTTTACTTTAACACCTGATAGAATTGATTTGAAAAAACAGGACTGCAAGACCAATCCATGGTGAGACAACAGCTACATGAAACACACAAATTTCTTTGTATTATACATTTGTCTTTTTGACACACATTCTAATGACATCTTTCAGCTTTATTACAGCACGCTCCTGTTTTTCTTACACTGCACAACCAGCGACATACAATCACAAAATCAGTGAGTCCATTACTTTTGAATCACATAGAGCATTCTTAAATAAAGTAAGCTTTGGGCGATATTGCTGCATTATTGTGAGTCATTCAGACTGGGTGTGGATGGCAAACATCAGCCTGTTAAAACGTATTCTCTCCTGCTTTTCCTTAAATGCCAAGTCATGAATAACCTAGCTTAAAGGCATAGTTCGCCCAAAAACAGAAATGCCTTCATCATTTAGTCACCCTCATGTCAATTCAAACCTGTATTACATTCTTACTTCTGCATAACACAAAATAAGATATTTAGAAAAATGTTGGTGAATGAAAACCGTTGGTCCCCATTGAGTTGCATTGGTTTTGTGTCCATGCAATAGAAGTAAATGGGGACCGGTTTTTGGTTACTAACATTCTTCAAAAATGCCAACAGGGTGAGTAAATGATGGGTGAACCGTCCCTTTAATACAAGCTGAAGAAGTGTTGTTTATTCCCAGCTTATGTTACCTTTGCATTAACTGTTAATGCATAAAATTAGCTTGTAGTAAAGTTTTGAAGAATCATATTTATTAGGAACCTTTTACAGGAATCGAGTACAGCCTAACTGCCGACGCAGAACGCAGAGAAAGGGGTCTTCCTCCACGAGTGGTCTTTGTAGATCCTGCACAGAGATTTCATGAACTGCCCGGCCAGGGTCAGAAGCAGTGTGTCGAAACCAAGCTCAAACTGCAGGTACTTTCAGTTAGTCTGATTTACTGCCTCTGAGAACTCCAAGAATGTATGCTAAAAACATTTTGTTTTGTTTTAGGGAGATATCCAAGACAAGCTGACGAGCATTTTCATCGATCTATCAGTTTCTCTGCCATCTGACACCCCTAAACAGACATTTAGAAACCTCCCTGACTTACAACCTGTTCTCAACACTTTGCAAGAAAACACAACCAAAGCAGAAGTAAATTCATCATTCTGTTTTTTTTTCGAAGCATTTAGTTGATCAAAATAACACATAAAACCCTGCAATATTACTTTTTCAATTAAATCTAGGATGTACCCTCACCTTTCTTTATCCCATCTTGTCTAAATCTTTTGTCCCCTCAGTTTATCTTTATGAATGTTGACTGTGGAAGCGACAATATCTGCCAAAGTAACCTACAACTCCAGTACACATTCTGCACCAAAGACAAATACCAGGACAAGTGCATCCCACTAAGCGGGTAATGACATTTATTTTGGCTCATGCATGAATTTTTGTATCTGCCTTTGTGCATTTGGCAGCCAGATAAGTCTAAAGAGGAAGGAGTGCATTGTTATTATTTGGCTGGAGTTATATTAATGAAGCTCCAAAACTTGCATGTACTGACAAATCCAGAACACTTGATTTGAACATTAAGAATGCAAGTCCAATTATAAGGCGTTGAATAATATAGTGGAGTTAGGCAATGCATTTGCTTTTTTTTGTTATATTTGGCACATTTTGTTCAAATATCTTGTTAAATAGGGGTTGAAACAAGTAAGCCTGGAATGCATGATTGTGGGTGTGTCTGTTAAAGGTATCCTCACATGCCTGTCATCTCTCCCGGTGATGGAAATGTTGCCCTGGAGGTTACTGTAACCAACAAGGGTGGAGAAGATGCACATCAGAGTCAACTCGCTGTGAAGTTTCCGGAATATCTGCGCTTATCATCAATTGTACCAAAGAGCAACAGTGTGAGTCACCTAGAGTACATGAAACAACAAATCAAATTATTTTCGGACAAGTTTCATTGGACGCACGGACCTGGCCCCAAGTAAACTTCCAGTGTGTGTTTAGTTATAATATAACAATATAACATTTTACATTTTTAATAATATTAATTTACATAACATTACATTTACATTTAGTCATTTAGCAGACGCCTTTATCCAAAGCGACTTACAAAGAGAGCAATAAGCGATATGTCATACAAAGAGCAATAGTAAAATAGGTGCTTATACAAAGTGACTAGTTTCAACAAAAGCTTTCATTTGTCTGTCATATTAATGTTTTATTGTATATTAATTCAACTTAATTAAATCTACTTAAGAGTTATTAATTATTTTTCTACCGTAAGTCAAGTTTGGACCACATATCGTTTGTTTATGTTGCTGCCGCTGAAACTTTCTATATGAATTGTGTACAGTAGCTAGGTTTTGTTTGCATGAATTTGAGGTATTACAATTATTTCAAGGATTTTGTGGGGTTTTTTCCACTGTGCAGAAAACACAGGTGCAGTGTAGCGCCAATGAAAACAGAACACTGGCTGATTGCTATCTTGGAAATCCTTTCAAAAGAGACTCAAATGTAAGTGGATGTCATAACTAGTTTTTTTATTTATTTCAGTCCATCAAGTGCATTTTCAGTTTATAGTCTCCTAATGCATTTTGTTCACCAATTTCAGACTTCATTCTATCTGATACTAAATACTGACAAACTGTCATTGAGTGTGACGGGGGCTAACGTGACAATGTCTCTTAAAACGTAAGAAAACCGCTATGTTTTTCAACTTTATACTTTAAATAAACCAACAGTATATAACAGCATTTTAGTATGAATACCACCTACAACTTTTTGTTGCACTTCATGTTATTTATTTGTTGTTTTTGGATTTCTCTGTTTTAGAATAAGCATTCAGAACATTCCACAAGTTGTTGCAGAGGCAAAGATTCTCATTGAAATGCATCTGCAAGTCTTTGGGTAAGTCATTTTAAATACTAGAAAATGTTTCATTTTAGAAAATGAATTTTTCACAATACTTCTGATTCATAGAGTTCTTTAAATGCACTTTCAGTGCTCTTACATTGCTAAGGAAATGACTCATAATATAATAATAATATTGGTCTCTTCTCTTTGTAGTCTTGCTAAACCTTCCCAGCTGTTTTTTGGAGGAGATGTGAGAGATGAGAAAACAATTAAAAAAGAAGAGGATATTGGTTCACCGGTCCTATATGAGTTCCGGGTTGGTATCTAATGGGAAACAAAGTCACTCTTAAAAAAACGTATTTAGTTACTATATAAAATGACAATACTTAATGTAATAGATAAAATATTACAGTATATTTAAGCTGTTAATCTGTTTATTCCTATCCAATATGATGCCTGGCCCGAAGTTAAGTTACGGTATGAGTTTGGTTATAAGTATGGCTAGGGGCAAATATAACAATTTACTTTATATTTAATTTACAATATATTAATCTTTTATTGAACATTAATTGCAATCATTTAGCTTTTATAATATAAACTACTCAACACTTATTGATTATTTGCACAGGTCTACTGGAAGTTAAGTTTGGGCCATATAATGTTTGTTTATGTTGTTGCCGCTGAAACCTTCTTTTGTCTCCATGTCTGAAAATATTTAGAATTTAGCTTATTTAGTTAAAGAATTTGTAACTACATATTTACCTATTTGAGCATAGTTGTATGTTGTGAATTATTTTGTTGGATCAGATTAGTAACACTGGCCGGCCCCTGAAGTCATTCGCTTCTGCTGTGCTGAACATCCAGTGGCCAAAAGAAACCAAAAAGGGAAAACCGTTCCTGTACCTTGTGGCGGTCACTGGACAAGGACAAAAGGTCATTCAATGCAAGCCTTCAGAAGCGACCAACCCACTCAAAAAAATCGAGGTAATCATTTGGGATATAAAATATTTGCATGTGTCATGTACGGGAGACATAAAAGGAGGACCGTGGTTGAGAATCACCGCTATAATACACACCTTAGTCATAAAGTGACTTATGTGTTTTTTAACTCTTTAGTTGTTACCCAGAGGAAAGCGTGAAGTGGGGCGTGGGACAGAGCTAGAGGCTCTCAGCACTGATGCCGGATTTCTGCCGTTTTTAGGAAATTCAAGAAAGTACAAAATCCTGGTAATTTTTTATGAGATCTCAATGGCCCATGCTTTTAAAATCACTAGTTACAATATTAAATTGTGTCTGTAAAAGCTTAATCAAAGATTTTCCACATGCTATGCTGAGTACATATTCTTTCATGTTGCTGATTCAGACTTGTGCTGATGAACTGGAATGTGTGGTGGTACACTGTCCTCTTGAGGCAGTAGACAGTACTGCAGTTATTGTTCTTCACTCCCGCTTATGGAACAGCACTTTTTTGGAGGTACGGGTTCTTTAAGATTGGGAACAGTGAAAATGCAAATAATTGACTTTCGGTTGCTGTGATAAAATCATCCCGAACATTGTTTGCTTTACAGGAGTATAGCTCATTAAACTATCTGGATATTGTACTGGATGTGTCAGTAAGCCTTAATGGAACTGTTGGGAATATTGGAATCCAGCCATCTGAGACTAAGGTTATTTGGATGAGTACTGTATAAAAATATGTCCAGAGCACATTAATCATGCAGTATTAGTAAAATTGTGCAATGTTAGGTGGGGTTCCCTGCAGTAACAGCATATTTCTATGACGCACACAGGTGAGGCTGACTGTTTTTCCTGAGAAGAAACCAGCTTTGCTCAGCCGAGTCCCGTGGTGGGTTATTTTTCTCAGTGTACTGACTGCACTGATGTTAACAGCTCTGCTGGGTTATCTTTTGTGGAAGGTAATGTGTATCTACTATTTAAAACTTTCACTTCTACTTAATCATAATAAATGTATTGTTTGAACACACTGTAAATAGAAAAACACTTTCATCTTTATGAACAGTATGAAGCTAAGAAAATAATAAAAAATAATTGTATACTTCTGTTTTATATTATTTTCACTAAATAGTTTTTTCTCCTCAATTAAAGTTCTTCAAGGGTGAATTGTGTGGTGGCAAGAAGAATGTGTAAAAAGACATCAACCAAGGAAACAATAAAGAAAAGTGTTTTGTCAAAAAAGGGGCAAACACTTCTCTGATTCAATGTTTTTTTCTGCAGAGGTCAATAATAGATCTTTATTTCATGTATTTTGTTGTGCACTTATCAGTGTTTTTTTACTGTTGTAAATAAATGTCTTAAAATGAACCACAAAAATGTCTGCAAATAAAACATGTTTTACTTAACACTAATCTTTTTGGATAATTATCAAAAACTTATCTGTTAATGTTAATTGCCGGTATTAACCACAATATCGTCGCTGTCCTTCCAAAAACTCAGATTTATCTAAATTTAGTTTTTCAGGAAATGAAAAAAATGTGTGTGTGTGTGTGAAAAAACACTGTGTTGTAAAAGTTGACAAGCACTTTTTAATACTTTTTATTGGTTAGGTATTTGCAAAACCCAGTGACAAACCTAAAAGGTGACCTCCTTTCAGAAGGACAGCAGTATTATATTTTAAACAACTCACTTTGTAATCCTATATCTGACAAAATAAAAATAAAAATTCCTCCACTTTGTGTTGTTCACTGTATTGGTGTATTGTTGACCTATGTTTCTCTGAATGTAATATTGGTGAAAGGACAGTAATAGTTTTCTTGCATGATGTGAGGTTGCCTGTGATTAGAGATTTGGGTGAAATTTGCCATGTGTCTCATGGGGAAGGAGGATGAGGAGAGCGCAGGAACATCTTCAAGGCAGGTGTGAAGATGAGGATGGTGCCCAGCACAGACACGGTAAGGAATGCCCAGAGGAAGATTCTGTCCAAGACCTGTGCCACAAACTTCCAGTCCTGTACGACCTGGCAGAGCCAAATAATCATCATTATTAGCATTACAGTTGTTATCTTTAGCAGTCATAGTCACGATAATCACTGATGCAGCCATTAGCTAACATCAAAAGTCATCTTTGACATAAAGCGATACTGATGATAGCCATGATAGAGTGACCTTATTACAACAAATCATCATCAATGTCATCTACTGTCTACCCAGAGGAATATGTTGGTGTTGCTCATTCAAAGGTCAGGGGCAAGTGTATTTATTTTAAATGAGAGTTCATCCAAAAATATAAATGATGTCCTTATTTATTCACCCTTATGTTGTTCAAAACCTAATATGTCTGTGGTCATAGATGTCAAACAGGTTTGAAATAACATGTAGGGGAATAAATGGTTTTGGGGAACTATACCTTTAACATTGTGTTTATTACCCAGGGATCTTACCTCTCTAATGAAATGCTCCTTTGTAATATGCCGTGAGATGTAGTGAACAGAGTTGGTAGCTTGCTCAAGCATATTGATCAAAGCTTGACCCTCACCCTCAGGGCCAGGTGGCCCTTTCTTGCTTCGGGGCTTGAGATCAGGGCCTTGGGGGTGCAGCTCGGGGTAGTGATAGCGATCTGTGTTTCCCCTCATACACAGCAAATGCGGCAGTTTCTGCAGGAACAGTGAACGCACCCATGGAGACATGGGATGATATGAAGCTGAGGAACGATGGTGTACATTTATAACAAACACAGTGACAATGATAGAGAGGGTGACGAAGATCATTATAAAGAGCATGTACTCTCCAATCAATGGGATGACTTTGGATGAAGAAGGAATGATCTCCTCAATGACTAGTAGGAAGACAGTGAGGGACACCAGGACGGAGGTGGAGAGAGAAACTTTCTCTCCTTCATCAGAAGGAAGGTAGAAAACCAACACTGTGAGGAAAGACAAGCCCAAGCAGGGAAAAATTAGAAAGAGGGTGTAGAAGAGAGGAAGACGTTTCAGGATGAAGTAATACGTGATGTAGTTGTAGGAAAGATGGACATCCTGTCGGCTGCCTTTAACACCGGTTGCACTGAGAATCTCCCATTCACCGTTATCAAAGAAGTCACTTCGGTCCACCTGCTGGTTGACTAAGACAAGATCAACCATGTTTCCATCATACGTCCAGGAACCAAACTTCATAGAGCAGTTTTGACGATCAAAGGGGAAGAACGTGACGTCCATGGTGCAAGCTGACTTGTAGCTGGCGGGGGGTCTCCAGGTGATCAGACCATTATTCCTCACGATGACTTTGGTCATAAGCGAGCCCTCAAAACGTCCATCAGCACTAAATTTGACAGGATGACATTGTTAATATTTCAATATGATTTTCAGAATGAAATTATTCTAGTTTCTAAAATAATTTACAGCAACTTACTTATCATATAAAACAATATCTGGAAGCCAGATGCTCTCCGAGGGTACTCTGATAAAGGTGATGCCACCATAATTCTCAGGGTTCCAACGCAGTTTATAATCGATCCATTCCTACAAAGCCAGATTTTGAACTTGATTTTTTTTTTAAATTTCAACAAAACCAATGTCAGGTAGCATTTTTAGTTTTGTCATATTTTGAATTAGTTTTATACTAGAATGCAATGAATTCAAAAACGTCACCATGCACAACAACTTAACAGCTCATTATATTAATCAAAATGCATCAAAATGAGGTTACATACCTGCCAAAGCCACACATTAGTGGTCATAAGTTGATTTTTCTCATCCTAAATAAAAAAACAGAAAATAGGAATGTAACACCATAAACCAAAACCGAGATGTAAACGATAAAATAAGATTTATAAATGTATTTTTTCAATATATTAGATGACTTTACTCATTATTAATTACCATTAAAAAAACATAACAACCACAAAATAAACATCTTTCTGTTATGAGATATGTAAGGCAAAGTCGAACTGACAGGATTGATTCAGTTCATAACGGTGGTATTTTTATATACCTCAATATTATTAATCATTTATTTCAATAAATGTCCAACATAACCACTTTAAAAGTGATCTAATACTCTGAATTATAAAAAGTCAATAACATCAAATAGGCACATCTGAGCCCTTCTCTAGTAAATCAGATTGCATGGTTCCATAACAGTAAATTGACGTCATACTTTTTGCTTATATTTATAGGAAAGCTTTCATGTGAACTAACATATACATTACATACAATACCAAAAATCCTATTATTAACCTATAGAGACTTTACACTATTGCCAATATCAGACCCAGTGTGTAAAATCATAACTAGTTTTTACACATTGAATATATTATTTACCCATTCAGACTCAAATAAACTTGGGTGACTTCTGCAGTGGTTGTTGTTTGTATGTAGTTGATTCGAAACTGAGACGAAATTAATACCCACAAAAGAGCGCTGTTAATACTGCTTTAAAAGATAGGCTGTTCCTATCAGTTCAGTTTTGGATAAATGAATCACAGAAGGTGGGCTTACAAAAGTGAGCTTACTGAATCTCAGCTCTGTTAATAATTTATTTTCCATCATACAAGTCTTCTGAACAGTAAAACCCTTTTAGAGAAAGGCAGGGAGAGATGATATGAAATATACAGGGAAGCAGACCAACTGAAATATTGATCTTTTTAATACATATCTATATACATATAACTATATGACTTTCAAAACCTTGGACAGCGACATTAGTTGTGTTTCAGTACCATGGACAGGGATAAACCAAGCCGTTAAGATTGTGTATCCAAATTAAGTTATCAGATTGAATTAGTGTGTGTTGTCCTACCACATCCACGAGCTGAGATATCTTCAAGCCAAAGCGGACTTTAACAGTGTGGTTCGCATGCAGAACAGGCCTGACCCAGCGCTGGTATCCCTGAAACAAGTCTCTCAGCAGAGAATCTTCTCTCTCCGCCAGAGATACAAAGTCTTTTGCTGATAAAAACACAATAAAGATACATTATTTTATCTTTAGATAAATGATCATAATAAGAAAATGACTATAATTATTTCCATGACCTTGCCATTATCATTTCTGCACTATGTACAACCAATGTTTTCACACTTAAGCTACATCTCAACTAGGTATTAGTGTTCGATTTAGTTGTAGAACTTCATTAAAGGTTGATACTAAAGTAAAAGAGTCACGTGAATATAGCCAAAGTACAGACAAGGACAGAAACCGGATACTAGACAGTCAGAAGGCCATTTACTGACCTTAAATGAGGACATGCGCACTCATCGACTGTACAAGGCAGACTGCTTGGATCGTACATCATATGTAAATATACATATGAAAAACAAAGAAATTATGAAAAAGCAAACAAGCAAAGAAGTGTAGAACCCCCTGTTCGGCTAAGAAAAAACTCCGAACTTTACGACTTATCTTATTAGCTTGCGCTTTTGGTCTGAAGTAATATTGATTAGCTAGGTCAACTATAGAAAAATAAAATGTATTGTAGGCCTATATAATAACCGGTAAAATGCAATACATCAACGCATTAATTAAAACGATAAATAAGCAAACATGATAAGTCATAAGTCCTGCGAACTGTTATTTAATAACACGAACATTGACAAGCATAAACAGAGGACGGTACTTACCAGGCGTAATGGCGATGATGTTGGCAAACAGCGTGAAATAAACAATGACCGCCAACATCATTGAAGGAGAGGTGATAATGACAAACTAAAATAACCGTGAACGCATTCCACTGCGCTTTAAGAATAACCTTTTTTGTAAAAAAAACAATTGTTAGAAAGTTTGCATTAAAAAACTACATTTCCATAAAGGCTGAGAACGTGTTTAATTGAGCTGCTCCGTCCCAGAGACAGTCTAGCCGCGCGCTTCTTTCCTACGGCGGGGCGGGAGGGAGGAGCGCACGCGACCTTAAAGAAACAGGTCGCTTAAAATCAAAGGTGACGTTGGTATCACCTTTTCTTTTAAGTCCTTCTTTGTGAGGGTTTTCGTGAGCAATTATTTCATGAGGAAGAGGACCCTAAACGTTTGAACAGCAGTGTGTCTGCGTAAAGACAGGTTTTACTTAGGTTTATGTTTTTAGATTTGTTTTTAAATTTGCAATTACTGAAATATACTAGATATAAGAACTGTATATCATCTTTTTTAATACCAATGGTGTGCTTGTCAGGTTTTTATTGAGGGATTTTAGATGTGCTACTGGCATCGCCCATGTGACCCTTTTAACTCAAAACTATTATACATGTTTGTTTTGCATTAAATATTTACATGCAGAAAAGATGCAGCCCCCAAAATGAAGTGAATAGTTCACTGATTTCATTTTTCATCTAAGGAAGTTCTGATGCATGTTGTCTGATCAGGAGCAATGAGAGATCCACTACAGTACACAGCTTAACTATTATGAACTCCTACCATTAATAATAACTCCATCACTACTAATAGAAATAGTCTGCACCAACAGATACTCATCACCAGCACATACAAGCAGTTACACACAAAAACATTTCTCCCCAGTGTTCGTGGCTTCAGTTTGTGCTCAGATGATTTTCTGCTCCAATTGGGACCAGCTGTGGCCTCAGCGAGGGTCTGTTTTCTTTCACGCCATGCAATTCTGTATCATTCTGAATATGGGAATAAACCTTCACTGCATCACATATAAACTTTATCAAATGATCAGCTAAATCTCTAAAAAATATAATTGACAGATGCATGTACACATATGATGCACATGAATCATAGAATCGCATGGAATGATATCAAAGAAAGGAATCAATCAGGTCATGATATTCTGCTAGTGGTGTTATTGCATTCATTATGATTATGAAGGATTCTGACTCACATTATGTGACCCTCAGCTTCCTTCATGCACACGGCATGCGTGTCTGCCTATAATCTGTTGTCTCTAGAAGAGAAGCAGAGAGACTAAAAAATGACTTAAATATTCATAAAGTCATTCTTTAAATAATACATCTCCGCCTCCATTTGCACACTCCCCTGACTTTACCGTCTCCACCTGTCAAGTTACAAGGGCCCCAGTCATGATTAATTAAAACTTGAAGAAACAGTTAAATCTTCTCTGAGTATCCTGTGAAATACACTCTGCAGTCTAAACCGCAGTGCTTGGTGAAACTGAGACTATAAGCTGAGGAGATGCCATCTGCAGAACAGCTGCACATTCTGCATAAATTTGCGAATAGCAAAATGTGAATAAATTAAAACACAAATGTCTGAATAATTTTGAATGGTTTTAATTGTTTTCTTAATATTTTACCAAATATATAGTAATACGATAGTAATATGTTACGCTCGCATCCGCTATTCCAACAAAAGCACATCCCTTAAAGAAAGGCCATAAAACTCCAAATCAATCCATTCTCTGAATATGAACTTAAAATAAATGATAATGAAAATGCATTAGAAGAACAGTTAAGTCCTAAGAGTAAAACCGGGAGAAAAAATGAATTGTGACAAAATGTGTATTTAAGAACAGTACATTTAAGTGTGTCTTTGTAAAGGTGTAAGATTTTCATTCCAGCCACAAGGCTACTGACTTTCTTGGAATAACTAATTTAGTGAGCTAGATTTAGTATGTTCTTAAAGGGATAGTTCCCCCAAAATTTAATACATTACTTTGTTCTGTTAAACACAAAGAAAGATATTTAGAAAAATGTTAGCAACTGAGATTTCTGGGGTATCATTGACTTCCATAGTAGGAAAAAATACAATGGTGGTCAAAGGTGCCCTAGAACTGTTTGCATTCCTATATTCTTCAAAATATCTCAGTTTGTGTTTAACAGAACAACACAATTTAACAATATTTTTTCTACTATGGTAGTCAGTGGTGCCTCAGAAATCTCAGTAGCTAACATTTTCCAAATATCTTTCTCTGTGTTCAACCAAACAAAGAATTTAATACAGGTTTGGAACAACTGGGTGAGGGTGAGTAACTCATGACAGAATTACATTTTTTGGGTGAACTATCCCTTTAAGATTTGTACTAAATGCAGAAACGCTTTTTGCAAAAGTAGAATTACTTGCTCTTTTTGACAGACTTTTACAAAATGGCTCGGGGCATTCTTGGTTTTGGGTATTTTTGTTCAGCGAGATGTTACAGAGTGCTATGGCCTCCAGGGCTAAATGTTATGGATGAATGACAGTTTCGACATTGGGTCAATGTTAGGGGCAGCTAAATGTTCAGACTGTGCCCCGTATTGTGCTCTGACCCAGCATGGAAGAATTATGCATAGAGGGGATTCAATGATTAGTGCCCAGAGCCTATAGTGCTATATAAAATGTTTCAGGTCTGAAGTTCTGTGATGGATTTTACGAACTGCTACAATTGTTGAATAAGTGGGTTGTCAGATGAAGTCAAAAATAAGACTGTGTATTGGGGGATGTGGAGCAAAAATAAACGGCTATTTTGTGCTGTTGTTGTGTGTTGGATTGAGATCTGTATCTGTGTCTCTACAAATCATCAGTGGTGGCTGTGTTATAGCTCTTGAAGAGTGGCTGCATAAAGATGCCAATGGTTCCAGTAACACACACTAAAACAAAGATCCACAGAAACAGGCGGTCGATCACCATAGCCACATACTTCCAGTCTTCGATTATCTGTGAAAAACAGAGACAAAGACATTACATACATATCTTTTCTTTATTTGTGATACAACAAATAAATTCTAACCCTGCGAGGGCCATGTCCTGGAAAGTTTTGTTCCACCCCCCATTTTTATTGCATTAGTTCCAAACCTGTATACATTTCTTTGGTCTGCTAAACACAAAGGAAAATATTTGGAGGAATGGTTCAGCAGGACAAAGAGATTTATACAGGTTTGGAACAGCCAGAGGGCGAGTAAATGATAACAGAATTTTCCTTTTTGCGTGTTTAAGGTTAAACTCTACACAATCTTACAGGAACAAAACTAAACATCTAAACCTATATTTAGAGGTACCATATATAATTTCTGTGCAACGAGGGTCACCAAATGGAAATGTTTTCAAATGGGATACAATTAAACAACATTTTAACACTGTACAGATTTATAACACGTTGTTGAGCTGCACGACTCATCTACATATACTTTCCAAGATCAAAATTCAATTAGCAGACATTTATGTGACACCTGAATTGTAAATGCCCTCACCCCTTCATCATCATCCTCACTCTTCATCTTGTCAGCGATATATCTGACGCCCTTCACAGCCTCCTCCATATCTGCAGAGCACTTCACTGCCTTTCGCTTCCGAAACTCTGTGCTTTCACTCGGTCTCCAACCAATGTGCTTGGTAGAATCTTCATTCACAAAGAAGGTGGAATCAGTCTCATCTGCCTCCCGCTTTGTTGGTGGATCAGATAAGGAGCCATGCTGGTGCTTCCTGCTAAATTTCTTGCGTTTATTGGCCTCTCCTGGCCGCCGCATGAAAAGGAAGCCAGGCAACTGGGCCAGGAAGTAGTATTTGACCCATTTCGGCATATTGTGCGTGCTTGGGGATCGATGGTGCACATTTAGCACGCACACGCTTGTCACTATTGAGAAAGTCACCAGCACCATGGTGAACATCAAGTACTTTCCGATAAGGGGCACGGCGAGTGATGTCGGGGGTACAATTTTGGATATCAGTAAGAGGAACACAGTTAAGGCCAGAAGAACGGATATACACAGAGTCATCTTCTCCCCACAGTCTGATGGTAGGTAAAACACCAAGATGGCCAGTGAAGTGATGAGAACACAGGGGATGATCAAGTTTATGGTGTAGAACAACGGTTTGCGTCTGATGATAAAGTCGTAGGTTATATCCAAATATGTGACGTCATTAGGGTCCTCGTTTTTACGTCCAGGCAAGGAGACAATATCCCACTCTCCACTTGGCTTGAAGTCATCTCGGCTGGCAAAGTCAGACAACAAAATTAGGTCAATTTCTGTGTGATCATAAGTCCAGGAGCGGAACTTGAGTGTGCAGTTTTGCTGGTCGAAGGGAAAGTCCCGCACTTCAATTTTACAGGCACTCTTATAGATAGCTGGTGGCAGCCAGGCAACCTCACCATTATTTGATATGACCGCATTGGAATAGAAAGACACCTCGTATGTCCCGTCAGCACTAAAAATTGACAGACACGTTGTTGCATTAGAATTAAGAGAAAATAATCATATTCTGCTTGTGTGCACCAAAAAGAGAATAACAAAGGTGAAAGTCAAAGCAGATAATGTTGAAGCTCATTATGTGAAAAAAACAGCTATTTTAATCTCAGTCTCTCCGGCCATTTCCAAGATTAAGACAATAACTCTGTCCTTGGATAAGGTCAAATCCTGCCAAAATTCAGCAACAATGTATAATCTTTTTCATAAAACATATTTGGGTAGTTGACGGATAAACCACACCAAAAATCTTATGGTATTTTATACTTTAAATACTATATTAATCATATAAGATAATATATTATTAACACAAAAGAAATAAAATACCAGTATCTGATTAAAACTTACTTGTTGTACAGTACAATGTCAGGCAGCCATATATGCTGCGAGGGAAGACGAACTTTCCTGATTCCTTCATACTCCTCTGGATCCCACATCAACCGGTAATCATTCCATACCTGCAAAAATCATACACACACTTCAGAAAGCAGCTTCGTAGAGCAAAATGCAATCCAACCCCACAAGTTCCACAAATCATACCTGAGTGAGCCAACAATTTGTGGTCATAATCTGCTCCCTCTCATTCTGAAATGCAAACATCAATTTAGTCACGTACGAGCTTAGCAAGATCAAGCACTTTCATATATACAATATTCCATGCATCTTTCAGTGCAAAATACTGACCACGCTGATAAGCTGGGCAAGTGACACTTGGATTGCAATGGTGACCTGCTGGCTCTTGTTGACTGCTGGCCGGATCAGCTTGTTGTATCGATCAGGGGAGAGTAGGTAGTTCACCAACCGCTCTTCCACCTCTGCACACCATACAGCTGAAAAACAAACATTATTGAATAGACCATATTTTAGTAGAGATAGATTCAAATTTGAATAGATGTTTATTTAAAATATGGACTGGATTTATGCGATGTGAACTATATACCATCAACACATTTTAAATGTGGATGGAAAAAAGATACCAAGATGTGGTAAAAACATGAATAACAAAACCAAAAAGTTGTGTTTATGTGAACTGACATTTAGAAGAGTCTCTGAAAACCCCAGTAATACCATTTTCATGTATAGGTAAAGAACACATTATGTAAGGTGATATAATACTCTGTAATAGTTGTTTGCAAAAGTATTGCAATAATCATTTATGCTAAACCAAACAAAGACGGAAAAACAAGTTCCGGTATAAGAGAAGTACTCCGAGAGGGAGCTAAAAACTCTAGTGGTGTTTCTATGCTACTCTCTCGAAGGGACAGGAAGTCAGGACAAATGACATCATGGTGTTAACAAGAAGTGGAATGTGGGGACAAGGAGCACAGAGACAACCAGATTTAAGTTGACAGGGGAAGGACTGAGGCAGCAGTCAGCATTCATCACACAATCACCCGGCCTGAGAGTCTCTCTGCGCTCACTGAGACATACTGCATCTGACTAACAGCTCAATAAGTTTAGCTGAAACATGAGACTTAAAATTAAATATGCTCACAGGCAGAGGTAGCACAAAACTAATTTTCTTGAATTATTATTACTTAATTGTTGTTTTTTATGTGTTGTGCCACTGTAGCCACTGTTATTAAACAGTATTTATTACAGTTTATCTATTATAGATATTATTACAGAATAATGTAGTATACATTTCAAAATTAGAGCAATTATTATAATATGCAACAATATACTACAGTTTACTATAGTAAATACTGCAGTAAGTAATAGTATATAGTATGTATACTACCGTATTTACTACAGTTTTCAAACTTTTTGCTATCACACCTTAAGACACATCGTACAACTACCTATTTACAAGTATTAAATATGTTATTGTATTGCATTGCATTGCAATACAATAAAATATTTAAGTTAATGCTAGAGAATAATATACTATACATTAATCAACAGTAGTAATTCTTATAATATGCTACAATTTACTACAGTTTACTATGCAGTAAGAAGTAGTCTGTATGTATACTACAGTATTTTGTGTGGGGCTATACAAAATGAATCACAAAAACCTACATGCAATAACAATCTTAATCTAATTCTCTAAAAATGCATGTTGACGTTTCATGTCAACTTTCATTATGCTTCTTAAGGAATTAACATCCATTATCATGAATCCAGACAGTTATATAAACAGCCCCATTCATCCGTAAAACAAGATGCATGAAAGCACCAATCATCATGACCCACAGACAGTATGCTGAGGGTCAAATGAGCCTTATGCCGAATCCCTCAACAAACCCTGAGGGTATGATCATTATTTAATGGCAAGGATGAGTCAGCAGTTCAGCCCATCACTGCCCCATCAGCACACATCCCCTTTCTCAAAAGCTCTCATATTACAGCATATGAAAGCACTGTCTGAGAGTAATTCCAATAATGAAAGTTTAGTGAGCATGTCCATGAATGAACACTACACACACTCCTCATGTGGATACATACATCAGAATTCAATTCAGCTGCGAATTGACATTGAAAAATAGGCAATAAAGTGGAAATCTCACGTCAATTTCAAAATACACACTGTAAGCACAATTTAAGAATTAAAGCACAATTTAATGTGACGAATTCTGTCTACAATGATGACTAATATTTAAGGAAAACCTAAAAGCTTACTCATACAAGGCCCATCAAAATGTAGACAAAGAGTAAACATGCAAACAAAACCAACACTGGACAGACGCTTCAACCACACATACGCACACTCTCCCAACCATGGTTTGGCAGACACAAACAGCAGACATCCCAGACACACACAAACAGTTGCATGCACTAAGCTTTTCCACCTCAATGCACTTCAACCCCTTTGAATAATTCAGCAGCACTAAAATAAAACCTGCCTCATCAAACAGACAGTGCCAACACAAACACACAAGGCGCTAGTTTAACTCTAACACACACTTACACACAAGTGAATATTTTCCACCTAAGTGAGGTCTGAGTTACATAGATGAAAGCTCTTTACTGTTTTAAAGAGAAGTGCTTAATCACTGAGTATCAGCAAATGAGTGTTATCAGTGTGGCATAAATATTTGACAACAAAATTATTAAAAGCTACACTATCTGCGGTCAAGCTCTACAGCATCAAACAACTTACACATACATATACACACATTCAATAGCTGTAGCCTTACAGCTGCCTATTGGGGTGGAGTTTCAGTGCTGGAGTTTCTTCACTTCATCCTAAACTCGAACTTTTCTTTCTCTTGATTTCACATGCTCTTTTCCCTCAAGGCTTTTCCCTAAATTGCATCTTTCCGTTTGCATTTTCTTCAGCATTAAATTAACAGTGTTTGCCGATTTCAATTACAGTAAGAAAATTGATTAAAATTGACTATTTTATGGTACAATTCTGTAAAACTGTTGACAGTAATTAAGATATTTTACAGCAATATTTAATTTAAAACAATTATAATTTATCATGAAGCAACACAACAAGTCCCTGCGCGATGCATTAAAGGGCTCCTATTTTGCAAATCCGTTTTTTTATATAAAGTGTATAATGTTGATGTCTGTGTATAAAGAAACAAAACCCGAAGTTACAAACCCAAAGATCACTGCAAAGAGAGATATTCTCTTTAATAGAAATCGCTTTTTAAGGACTACAGCAAACGGCTGAAACGAACTACAGCTCTCTTTTCCTGGTAATCCATAAGTAACGATGCCCGAGAATTTGAATTACCTCCGCCCCAGGGAACTACTCTTTCTATAAAAAAGACTTAGCTTTGTTTACTGTGCTTGGCTATATGAGACCAGATTTTACTGCACTTAAGCATTTTGTTGTTTAAACTATTGTTTACCTCATTTGTAAATTACTGTAAATGTGCGTTACCTCTAAAAACACTTCTAAATCCTTTGAAGGATTTGCAAATGGCCCTGGTCAATCTGCTTGTTTTTTATCCATTTCTGTATCTTAACTGACGCTACTGTTATTACTGTTCTTGTAACCGGTCTAACAAGAAGCCCCTCCGCTATCGCAGATAGGGGCATTGCGTCCTCATCTTAGAATGAAATAAAATCACAATCACGGTCTCGAACAAGGATTTACATTTACACATGCACAGTTTCACACACTAGCAGGCCTCCATTACGTGATCAATTTGTGTGTTGAACTGATGAGGCTAAAGCAGTGGTTCTTAGCCTTGTTGGAGGTACTGAACCCCACAAGTTTCATATGCGCATTCACCGAACCCTTCTTAATTGCAAAAATAAAATATGATTTTTTTCAAATTCAAAACATAGGTATATATTTTACTGGTGCACAAAATGAACCGTGCATCAACATCACTGTGTTTTAAAGAACAAAACCATTAAAACATTTTTCCATCTTCATGCAGCTTAATGAAGTGTTCTCTTAGTTTTGCTGGTGCTAGACTAGAATTGCTCAATTTGGCATTGCAAATCATGCAGTTAGGACGCTGACTCCCATCACGTTCCATTATACACGTGAATCCATATTGTACATATTCGTCCGACCAAATTCTTTTTTTGCTCGACATATTTAGTATGAAAGGATTAAAATATTAAGAAAGAAATCACACGACATACCATCACGACAGTCACAAGTCGACTACTGGGCGCACCAAATTCCCTGCAGCACAGATAGGCCAAGCGATGTTGCGTGATCACCTGCAGCCAATGATGGCCAATCGGGGTGTGTCATCACGAATCATATGAGTTGGGTGTGTGTCTTGACCTCCACCGAACCTCTGAGACTGACTCACCGAACCCCTGGGGTTCGATCGAACCCAGGTTAAGAACCACTGGGCTAAAGCCATTGTTACTGATTATTTATTTTACTGTTTATAGCTTTAGAATATACCGGAGCACATGCAACTAATCTACCCGTTATGGTAACACACTGGGTTAGCTAGTCCATTGCATATTTCACTGGGTTAGCTAGTCCATTGCACATTTCACTGGGTTAGCTAGTCCATTGGGTATTTCACTGGGTTAGCTAGTCCATTGGGTATTTCACTGGGTTAGCTAGTCCATTGGGTATTTCGCTGGGTTAGCTAGTCCATTGGGTATTTCACTGGGTTAGCTAGTCCATTGGGTATTTCACTGGGTTAGCTAGTCCATTGGGTATTTCACTGGGTTAGCTAGTCCATTGGGTATTTCACTGGGTTAGCTAGTCCATTGGGTATTTCACTGGATTAGCTAGTCCATTGGGTATTTCACTGGGTTAGCTAGTCCATTGCGTATTTCGGAGGAAGAGGCTTCATTGAACAATCTTCATTGAGCGTTTAAGGTCAAATAAAAGGTAATGGTAAAATATTTGCCAAATGTTGCTTTTATATACAGTATACTACACACAAAAACCACAACCAGGATCAGGAAAACATGAAAAAAGGAACCCTTTAAATTATATTTCATTAACTGATTATATTTTTGTAATTCAAGTATTGATGGATTTCCATTTATTGACCAAAACATTGGCCAAACGTTCATTATGTGAATCATGACTTTATTACTCATGTGTAACTGTTCAACAGGAGGAAATACTTTAGAAATAAAATCATAAGTGTGAACAATGATCAATACTGGTAATGACAGAGCGATCAGTCAAGAGAATCCAAAACAGTTGAATGATTTCTCATTTGACCTATTTACCGCTGTTTTAACCAACAGTTATCAAAACGTCAACATTTTTTAAATATTGACAAAATCTTAAATGTTATATAAGTTGCTTTGGATAAAAGTGTTTGCTAGATGAATAAATGTAAGTGTTCTTCTATATGGTTAGCCATCAGGTTTTTACCTGCTGCAAAAACCTTGCAAGTGAATGGAAAAGCATTCACATCAACAAGCTGCTATGAAGTTGTCCATTTTTTTCTCTCCTCTGTGTGTATTCATAAACGTGTTTGATAGATCCTCCGGGCAGCTCTGCCTCACCGAGGAAAAGATCTTATCATGGATATGACCGCTTCGATGCCTCAAGAACTATAACATACGTGCACACAAGCTCACATCATGAATGCACAATATAGACTCAAAAAGTGTAAATCCTAAACATGCCCTTATACTTCAATATAAGAGCATGAATATGACCATGCCAAATGTTTACAAATCATACTTTCACAATTGTATATTATGCAGCGTAGATTACCTCCAATAAACTGAGTCTGATCAAGTCAATGATTTTCTTTTTCATTCTTATGCACAATGTAAACTGCACAATACACAATGAAGATTGTGTGGCAGCTCACAATTGTAGTGTTAATAAAACAGATCCGTATGTGAAGCTTTGAACGTTACATGATCAGCTAAATGTCCCCCAACAGATTAAATCAAGAATGCATTTCTCATCAGACCCATTAGATCAGGTTGGTTAATTTCAATACTCGTTCTCTGTGGTTGCAGACATTAAACGGTGTAAATAAAGCACAATTAGACTTGGTTTTAAACTATCTTCTGTACAACAATTGAGATTGCACACTTACCCGTTACAGTGAGCGCTACAAGACAGAGTCCTGAAGCCATCAGAGCTGCCATATCTCCTTTACGATGCCCTCCGTCAACACTTAAATGAACTGAGAGGTAAAGATCGTGCATTCAGATCCGATGACCGGGGCCTCTACATATGCATGGTCCCCATAGACTTTAGGACAACGTATCTGATTCATTAAAACAAAAGCAAGCATATGGCAACGGGAGATCCGGGTTTACTTGCTCGGTTCGTCTGAATATAAGCGAGTTTAACGCCGCAAGAGCTCTTCGGTTCCCTTTCAATGATAATAATCACCCACAAACACGAGAGTCATGATAGAGCACATTGGGCTTTTCGCATCTCTAGACGAACTGACTCGCGCGCTCTCGGGAGACCTTTCTCTTGCGCGCACGGCACATGAACTGGGAAACTTGACATTCGCGATCGCACTCAAGCCGTCTACTTGAGTAAAACGTGTTATAATATAATCTCATAGTAGTTAAAATCCTGTGTTTTAAAAAATATCCGAGCAATTTGTTTAGACATTCCCGAACATTCAATATTTTCAAAAAAATAACCAAAGCGCAAATGACGAGAGTATTGTGTTTTGTAATTGCTGGCTGAGTTGCATTTGTATAAATAAGTGTTAATAACTGTCTTGCATGGGCAATTGGTGTGCGTCGTGAGGGAGGAGAGTGTCTGTGCGTTCTGCACAATGGAGAATAAAAACAGTGTAATAAATACAGATTTCAGTTGGTTGTTTGCTTTGTCACTTTCCTGAGCATGGGAATATAAATAGCAATAGGCTATCAAGATCAGGGGTTTGATTTAGATGTCATTCAGATACATAGTCATAACATAGAGTTTGAGTTTCACTTGAAGTAACTTTGGATAAACGCATCTGTCATGCAACAATATTGAGGAGTTAGAAAATATGTGTTCCATAATAAATGCACAGTTCTTTTCTCATGTCCACACACCTTCTATTGATCAACGATTCGTTTTGTCTTTAAAATTATTAACAATGAAGAGACTCTGAAGTTTGCTGCAATTTGTGCAAGTTATAAAGAAAGTTCAGTAGCTGAACTTAAAAGATAGAAATGTTTTTCTAGTAATAGAATGTTTTCTCAATTAACTTTTAATGACCTTAATTAAGCACAAAAACCCCAAAGACACACACAAATGAATCCCTTACACTCCATCACATATAGAAATACAAAAGGGAATAACTTCACATAAAATAAAGTAAAGCAGTGGCCACTTGAGGTGAAGCAGAAACCTTGCCTTGCATTGCCGTAATTAATGTGTGCGAGAGATCAAATGAGCAATGAGAAAGTATGCATGCAATAAAGAAAAAGAGAGAGAAAGAGAGAGAGAGGGAGAGAGAGGGGTTTAAACTCAGAGACATCTATGCATACTCATACATTACTATACATGCATCCTATGTTCAAACACTCAACCATACCCAAATGTTACAGCAGTAGTGTTGGGTAAATGGCTGTTAATTTAATTTAGTTTGAGTGAAAGAGGATCTCACATAATGTTTCCCGACACATGCACAGACGCATTTTAAAGGGATAGTTCACCCAAAAATAAAACTCTACTAAATCAATAAATTGTCATCATAAACTAAAAACTACAGCTGGTCTAAGCTGCTACTGTTTTATTTAATAAGAAATCTTTTTTATTTATTATATAAGTAACATGTGACAAACCTTAAATGTGAGACAGTGACCACACTACACAATCACAATCAAACTTACATATGTACACACACATTCACTAATTTCTTTGCTAAATACAAAACGTTTCCAGTCATTATGTTCCATTTTTTATTCATTTAAGGTGTTGTGGGACTGAAGTTTACAGATTTTAAAGGCGGGATAACATGCTTTGTCATGCATTCTGACTTATTTACACTGGTTCACATGGTTAACATGGTCAACTTGTTAAAAAACGAGTTGGACGTATATGACGTAGTATTTCTGTGCTTGATACACTCCCCCAGCACAACTTGTTTAGAAAAGTCTGGATCCCTTTTCGTAACAGAGATGCTATTCCTTTTACTGGGCAATTCCCCCGGAAAAACACTCGAACGGCAAGGCATAGAAATAGCCCGTCCACGAGCAATAGGATCTAAACCATTCACCATTCTGGTGACATTCAGTTATGTTCAAAATAATAGCAGTCCAACATCACTTACAAGATCAGTCTGTTTTTAGTAGAAATTATTTTTATATGGCAGATATTTTACAAGCTATTATTTTGAACACAACTGTGTGTGCATTTAACAACCTATATTGACATATCACTCACTTCCAAGTTCTTCTGATGTCCTCTTGTGAACAAGTCTCTTGCGTCAAACTCTTTGTCTCCTTAACAACTGCACCCATCAGAGAAAACCATTCATACTTAAAAATGATGTATACAAAACACGTAACAAAAAAACAATTGGCCTACTGGAACCAGATATCTAACACAAATAATAAGATAGCATGCGAAATATGACCTTCATTTGAAAGATTACCAGAGCAAATTATGCAGGCCACAAAAAAGGTATCTAAAAATAAAATGCAGTGAAAAGAATAAAGGGACATTATGTCGTTTTGTAAAGAAGCCACTTCAAAAGTCTGTCAGGTTTGATGCGACACTTTGTTTTACACCGCCATCTTGTGGACATCTGACCAAATACTGTCCAGCAGAATTAAATTTCTCAATAAGTAATTTTGTGCTGAAAATTAGTATTGCTCCAGAAATCTTGGCGTCTTACTCGATACATTTACATTTAGGCATTAGGCAGATGCTTTTATCCAAAGCGACTTGCATGGCATTATCCTATACATTTTACATAGGTATCTGCAATACCGTGGAATCGAACGCACAACCTTGCTTCGTTAACACAATGCTCTTACCACTGAGCTAAAGGAAAGCTGTAGTACTGAGAACCAGGTCGCCAACACCTGTAAATGTGCATTTTTCCATCTTAAAAATATATCTAAACTACGTCATGCTGTCACCATCAGATGAAGAGAAGCTAATTCATGCCTTTATGACATCAAGACTAGATTACTGTGATGCACTATTAGGTGGTTGCCCTTTAGGCCCATTACAAAAACTCCAACTGGTCCAAAATGAGTTCTTACATGTACAAAAATGTATGAGCATATTAGCCCGGTTCTGTCAACCTTGCACTGGTTACCACTACTTGAGTAAACTTCTCTTGTATTTCAGTCCTTCACGTGCACTATACTCTCAGGCATCCGGTCAGTTGGTAATACCTAGAATTTCAAAATCAAATGCAGGCGGCAGATCCTTTTCCTATCTAGTGCCTAAACTTTGGTACAGTCTTCCCCGCACTGTCCGAGAGGCAAACACACTCTGTCAATTTAAAATAAATTAAAAATGTAATCTTGCATACACTACACTATCATGATATATATATATATATATATTCAGAAGGTTTTGGCCGCACTAGTTTTGGCTGCACCGGAACCAGGAACACTTCCAATAACAACTGATGCATTTGTTGCATCAAAGAGTGCACGAAGACTGACGAAAGCTGTGACGATAGAGCTGGACAAAGGAAGTGGCGACTCAGCCGCTATTAGATTATTAATGATAATTTTAAATCTAATTGTTTTTATTTTACCTTGTTGTGTAAGCACTGTCAAGCTTGTAGCTTTTGCCAGAGGGGAACTGGATCCCCTGGTTAGGCCTGGTTTCCCTCTGAGGTTTGTTTTCTCCTCCAATGGAGTTTTGGGCTGCTAGAATTGTATAGTTTTATTTTATTAACATTGCATATAGGAATTTATAGTTTGTCTGATATTTGCCCTGTGTTTTGCAACAATGAAAATTGTAAAAAGCACTATATATATAAAGCTGACTTTACTCCTGTGATACATCGCTATTGTTTTATAAACCTGCCATTCTTTAAATAATACGGGGTTAGTAGGCCTACCCTAAAAGGAAATCTCCGTTATACTAGGAAAAAATATAGGCCTACCATATTTCTATATATTAGCTACCACCACTTCAAGAACACCATTTTTAAGTTACAATAGTTTTACACAAATAAACTGCATACAAGTACATGGTGCAGTAATGCTATAGCAGAGCTACTTTCTGAATGATAAGCATTGTTATATTTACATGACATTCCAGTAAGAAAAATTTAGTAAGCCTAAGCCTACCCATGATGTCTGAAAGGTATTGTTGAAAAAAATAAAAATCGTACCACGTGCAAACAACATGATATTTCCATGGCACATGGATGGTGATCATTGCAGCAACTCTCTAAAATACGGTCCCCAGTAGCGTAAGGCCTTGACATACAAACACAAAATTTACGCTTCAGATCAGATCGTTCCGAAACACGCCACTGCGTCTTCTCTTTATTTTCTTATTCTAATATTCCCCGTTAATCAACAAGACATTTTTCTGAAGTTATTTTTATACATCTAGGTCATCCTCGGTCATCTATGAAAGAGGACTTCCTGTCGAGAAAAGCGCTCAATCTGACTCTACAGCAGCCCCCTTATCATCATCACCCCTCCGCTACCAAACAAACTCACAACAACCAACCAACACACACAACTTTTCTTCTCCAGTAGTCCCTTCACTGGAAAACCCCGTCGCCAGGCTGATCCGCTGGAAAAAAAGCAGAATGTCCCCTCCATCCGCACGGCTGCAAACCAAACCCGTGATAACATGTCTGAAGACGTTCCTCGTCTCGTACAGTTTGATTTTTTGGGTGAGTTTTCATCAGATTTGCCGTTAGCTTGCGGCGGCTATCCGCACTGCTAACTCACGCTGAACAATGGGCTCAGTCTACAAACAGCTGTTACTGTTGATACTTTTCCCTGATTTAACGTTAGACTTTATTTTTCTTCTTACAAATTAAAAACACATTTCTTAGCTTTGATGCTTAACTTAGATGATTCGAGTTAATGCTTTTGGGTTTTGCTTTTATTAGCAACAAACTTAAAAGACTTTGTAGAAGTCCTACAAATAACATTTTATTGTTACCGGCGTCGTACATTTGCCGTCAATGTTGCATAGTTGCAAATTTGCGATGTTACATTTCAATTTTAAGATGTTTCATTTCGTTTCCGGGCAAATTAATGAATTTAAAAAAAAATATTATTACAGATGCTAAGGACACTGATACGCAAAGTTTATCATACGTGGCGTTATTGCGTGCAAAGTTCAAAGCAATAGTTTTAACTTATCTAGACCATTTATTGCTATGGAATTGCACTGGGAATTTTAGCAGGCAGGAGACATATGGCCAGATGGTCATGCTCAACCCGTTGATGGAGGTAACTTGGATGTATAAAGAAAAGTGATAGTCCATGATTCCTACTCGGACATTGTATTTGAGACATTTTAAATAGTTCTTAAATGAGACATTACTAACACCCATTCAACTTTCAATTAAGATTTGTTTTAATTTCTTTTATATATAGACTTTCAAAGCTTTCCAACTGATGTCTACGTATGCAAGGGTATTATCAAGAATTGGGTTGGGCATCTTGCGACCTTGTAATTGAAGTTTCAGGCAAATCCGTAAACACCACACCTACAGAATATGTCTGAGAGATGATGATTGTAGTTCACAGGGGTGATCCTGTTGGCTGTTGGAGTATGGGGAAAGGTTAATTTGGAGTTCGACCTGCTCCTAAATTCAGACAAGGGGACCAATGCACCGTATGTCCTCATCGGGACCGGAGCCATCATCATCATCTTTGGACTGTTTGGTTGCTTCGCTACCTGCCGTGGAAGTCCATGGATGCTGAAACTGGTGAGTTCTATAAAGATATGACAATATAACTATATCTCAGAGCTGAGAGTGATAAGTATTGTTGATATGTAACATGGCGAAGAAGGATGACCTAAGTACGGTAGACATTTTGCCAAAGCACTGTGAGTCAATTGTAACAGTAACCGAAGTGGATATTTTTTTCCTACGATCTACTTGGGAAACACGGTCTTGTGTTTATAAACACATTTTAATAAATGTTTATAAACATTTCGTATTTATTGTGATCATTGGCATTTTCTCATTTGTTTTCATCTTCATTAGTATGCCATGTTCTTGATACTGGTGTTTCTTGCTGAACTAGTGGCGGGCATATCTGGATTCATTTTTAGACATGAGGTACATTTCAAATCTTTTCGTAAACATATTTGATGACATTAGCCATCTGCTGACGAAATGTATGTGTGTAAACTTTCTTTAGATTAAAGCAGTACTTCAGGATGTTTATAAAAGTGCGGAGTCAACCTACAATGGAAAGGACACAAGAAGTGAAGATCTGGACAGAGTCCAGAGAACAGTAAGCATGACTTGTTTTTTTAGTAGTAGTAAATAATATCAGAATTACACAACAAATTTTGCACCAAAGATTTTGTCTGGTTCTTCGAGAAATGCACACAAGATAAGAAGCCGTTAATAATGTAACTGTCTTTGTAGCTGCAGTGCTGTGGAGAGATGAACTACACCAGCTGGGCAAACACAGATTACTTCAAACAGGAGGGACTACCCAAAAGCTGCTGCAATGTGACTGCTGTTGTTAACTGCACTACTACAGAACTTAAGGATCTCAAGTTGGCAGCATCCGTGGTGTATCAGCAGGTAAGAGCTCTGCTGTTGCCAAACACTATTTATATTCTATAAGCAACATCTATAGTTGTAAAATAAATGTTATATATTTTTTGTAGGGCTGTTTCTCTCTAATGACTATCACAATGGAGGCCAATCTTGGAATAATTGCTGGAATTTCCTTTGGAATTGCGTTCTTTCAGGTACTTCCCAGTTTTCTTTCACGATTTGTTTGGCTTTGTTCCACAATAACCTATTCAAATGATGAAAGTTATACCTATACCTAATTTTTTCTTAATTTGATGCTGTTTCTCTTTAGCTTATTGGGATATTCCTGACATGCTGTCTTTCTCGCTATATTACCAACAACCAATATGAGATGGTGTAATGTCACTACACCACAGGTATGGGTCACTACACCACAGGTATGATATCTGGTTCCATTTAAAGATTGTATTTAATATCACAAATACTTTTGATACAAGAAGCAATGCAATGCAGAAACATTACTTACTGCCACTTCTATCTGCTTACAGGATATCAACTCGAGATTCCTGAGGAGTAATTCTGACACAAAGGGAAACCCATTTAGTTTCAGTATTTTGTATGTCTGCCTTAGTTAAACATTTCATTTTATAGAATTTCTGGCTGCTTTTTAAACATTATTTTTTGTTGGTAACTAAACTGAATGGAAAGAACCAGTTCCTACGGTAAAAGATTGTTTTGCATCATTCCGGTTTTTTTTGGGGTCTAGTGTAAATACTAAAACAAAGATTAGATATAACGAAATTTGTAGAATATGCATCTGTTTTAGCCAGTGTTAAATCTGGAAAGCACAGTTATGCCGTACATGCTGTACTTGTACAGCTTATCTGTGTTTTGTGGCAGTTAACACATGCTAAAACTTTGCATTTAGTTAAAACAGTTAAGTTTCATGCAACCTGAAAGTGAACATTTGCAACACTTGCCAAAAGGGCATTCTGTTTTATTTTAATTCAGGATGCTTTTTTTATCACCGTTTGAGCCACCAAATATGTATAACATTTGGAGTTCTGTTTCTTTAATCACCAGATCATTTTCAAGAAGTAGTTTTAATACAGAAACCTGTATGTCCATATCCATTTGAATTGATTTTGTGAAAGTAGTTGTCTGGTCTTTTTTGATGTAACAGTGTTATGAAGTGAGTTGTTTAATGTAATGACTGTAATAAGCTAAAAAGAAATGATGTAGTTTCTCTTTAACTTTGTATTTCTACAAAAATGTGATTTCAACACAAGTTGATCAGGTAACAATATTTAAATTGTACATACAAAGAAAAGGCAGAAATCTCAACACTATCAAGGCATGGGTATTAACGTGTTTAAAAACATCCATCCATTGATCCCCTTTAAATCCCAATTTTCTTCATTATCATCACTACAACATATTCATACTGCACGTACCATAAGGCAGATAGACCATCCTCTGCAATTTTTAAGCATATGGGATTGCTTTTTTGGGCATGTACACCTTTATATCTTTATAAGATAACAACAGTGTCAATAGGCTGTTCATTGTGCAAACTGTATTATTCTTTAAAAAATAAACTTGTGTTTTATATGACAAGACTTCAGACCACCAGATGGCGCAATCGGTTTGTTATAGGAAATGGTGCGCTGCATCTCACGTTCAAGCTTATAACTGCAAACACGGAACTAAGCAGTAATACGGTTATTTTATTTTAAAAGGTAGCTAAATATCATTAAATCTCGTATTGTTGACGTAAATATACGACCACAACACTGTGTAAAATCATCAGTAGGCCAAACACAATTTCAACAAGTTGCAAATCTGGGCCGGTAAACAAATAGAAGGTCTAAAAAACAAGCGCATGTAGACAGACAAGCGCTAAATAAAATGGTGACGGTCGATTGGTCAGAACGCCTGTCATTCAGCAGCAGCTCTGTACCTCATTGGACGTGCGACTCTCCTCGTCTGACGTCCACAGTATAAGTGTTGCCGGTCTCCGCCTGTATTCGCAGAAGTGAATTTTCTTCTCTGTCGCGTCGTTGAGAAGCTTTGACTACGTCACCAAACCTTTGTCGTCTGTTTAATCCGGTCCAAATACCAATATCATCCAGGTTAGTCATTTGTGTATGGTGCTTGTGGACTCTTTGTTCGGTTTTATTGCATGACCATCGCAAAGGCAGATGCGAGGCGTTTGCTTTATGTAGATATTTGCATCCGTATTGCCTTAACAACGTAATGCATTAAACTCTTAATTCGCTTTTGTGACTGTTAGCCAACGGCCTGTTTTGTGCTGCTTGTAACGCCACCGAGACTGTGCAAACTAGTACGCTCCCATCGAATGACCTGTATCGGTTAGTTCAGACTGGTTATGATATTATTCGCGTATGTATTAATCGTTAATCTTTCAACTTTGTTTTTAGCTTCGTCATGATGCAGCTCAACGACGCACACTGCAACAAACACTCGCTGCTCAACGTGATGAACCGCTTCATGGCTGCTGCCAACAACATGAACGAGACCATCATGGTGCCAAGCTTGCTACGAGACGTGCCTCTGGAAGACCACGCGAGCGAAGCCTCTGTTAGTCACAACAACAATAACGAGCCCGCCTACCCCAAACAGAGGGACATGTATGAGCACTACCTGCTCCTAAAGTCCATCAAGAATGACATGGAGTGGGGCCTGCTGAAGAGGGAGATGGGCGGCAGCTTCCTGGAGTTGACTGTGAAGCAGGAGGAGCCACAGCAGCAGATGAGTGGAGATGCTAAAGACGACCCTGACCTGGAGAGCCAGTTTCACTATCACCTTCACGGACTCTTTGGGGTTCTATCCAAACTCACGGTGCAGGCGGACCACCTCACAAATCGTTACAAGAGAGAAATCGGTGGTGGGAGCCTGTTGAGATAGGAGTGGGTTTGGTTTTGATTGTAATGTGGACAATTTTTGAACGGTTGGACTGGGAAATGGGGCAGCAGATGACTAAGGGCTTTAGATTTCTCTTTGGCATCAAAAGGGTTTTTTCATTTACGAGAGAGGTGTGACCTCTCTTGGCAGTTACGCACAAGCTCTGGTGCTTTTGTGACGGTTCCACTGCAAGTTAAAGGGCTTTGGTGGTATTAGGGGTTTTGAGTCACTTCAGTGGAGTGTATGTATTCCAGTTCGGCTTTAGTATTTGGTCCTCCGTAAGCCAGGTCAGAAAGCCCTTGATGTGATCAAGCTATGGGAGAATTGGAATGCTGGTAATTCTGTTCTTCATTTAGCCCATGCCTTTTATTGAGGGGATTTTATGTATTCATGCTGCTCCTGTGCACTCGTCCATGTGTAATGGCGTGCCTTCTACTTTCATTTCCCACATGTATGCTTGCCATGCATGGTGTCACTTTAAGATGGCCCATTATGAGTTGTAATGCCACTTGTCTTCAAATTTTGTTTGTCCTAAAAGATTTCAGATTTTATATTGTTCTGTAATATAGTGACTTATTAAATAAAGCATTAACTTAAACTTGTGCTGCACTGTCTACCTGGGTATTGCACTTCATGCAGATGCCATTTACTGTTGAGGTGGGTTTAAATATCTGCTCCTAAATTTATTAGGTGCATCACTTCAGGTTTCATGTGGAATTTGTTTTGCACTGGCAGGTTTGAGCCCGAGTATTCTATTATGTTGGGAATCTTTTCACCGTAGTGTTTGACGCACCCTGAACTGCACAAACTGGATCAAATTGAAGGTATTCTATTAGGCAACATTATGTATATGTAAAAGCGTCTTTTTTTCATAAAACGTTCAAGTCATTGATGACCTTTGAATGTATTTGTGGAAGTGTGTTGTTTGTACCCTTGGTAACATGTCACAAGGTTGTATTTGTTACTATTGATGTATTATATGAACTAACTGGACTGGGTTTTGGCCTTATCGCCAGCTGCATTCATGTCCTTCTCACACGTAAAACACCAGCGAGTTCAATTACCCGATAATGCACTCGCATAAAGTAGCCATGTTGACAAGTTTTGGTAAATAATGGTAAAATGCACAATATGTAGTGCCTTCGCTGCCCTGTAAATGGCAATATTGCTTCTGTTGCAGAAAGAAACTGCTGCAGAAAAAGTTAGATACTGTGTGTAATTGCATTAGTCATAAAAAATATAGTTGAGTAAAAAGTACATATGTAGTCAAGTACACAGTAAAAGTTTATAATATCTTAAACTAAGTTCAACAAAGTAGCCAAAAAGATACTTGAGTACAGTAAGTAATTACATTTACTCCAATACTTTACATCACTGATGTTATCAAAGCCTTTATGCCTGTACTACACTGAATGGATCAAAAGGAATTACAATTTTGTAGATTACTCCTTGTTTTTCCAAATATTTTGTTTAATTTGTAATAGTAAACTGTCATAATTGTGGTTACAGAAGCAGTTGTTATTTGAACTATGTATTTTGGTTAAAGCATAGGAAACCCTCAAGACCACACTCACTACCAGCATCAAATCAGAGACCACATATACCTTGTATCAAAAATCGCTCTTTGACTAAGGAGGGCCATTATGGTATATCGGATTTAAACCATCTGTTCATTCAAGTAAAATAGGTCAGTGTGAAGCATGCAAACCAGGCCTGGCAGCCAAAGAAACAAATCTGCATGATGCATGAGCAAACAACTAAATGACTTGCTTATAAATGTCAGTTTAAAGCGTAAATAATCAATATTCAAATTCTAGGACATGCATGACATACTTGGCATAAGGTTAAAGACTAAAATTCATAAATCAGTTTCACAGTCTGGCTAGATCACATTTTCACATGGACTACGTGTTCAGGCAATCTGAGTTGGCCGGGCACATTCAGTGTGCATGCAGGCTGTTATCTGTTTTTATGTGCCCTCCTAATGCATCTTGGCACCTATTAGGGAAAGTTGCTCAACAAATACTGTACCTATGAAAGCCATACGTGTGACAGTGGGCGTTTACTCCATATATTCTTATTTATCATTGTTGTCTTAAGGAAAATAATATGAATTTTTTGATAACTGTGCAGTGATGCCCAGGAACCAGTAGAAACTGATAAATATTTGTCCAGTAAAAATATTTTCCAGGTGAAAGATTTAGATCACTTTGCTCAACTGAGCTGTTCAAACAAAGAATTAGCATATTTGAGATGTGGGTTCCCCCCAGTCCGGAATTTCAAACAAATGGTTAAAAAAGCTATTTTCAATTATGAGTAAATTAATGTTTGTTAACATATCTTAAATGGATTGTTCACACAAACATAAAATATCTGTCATAGTTTAAAATAATAAATTTCATAATGGAAGTCAATGCAGGATCAATGTAACTTGTTACCAACATTCTTTAAAATATCTTCTTTTTGTGTTCTGCAGACATGATTTGAATGATATTAAGGTGAGTAAGTGATGAATTTTTTGTGTGTGTGTAAACTGTCCCTTTACAGATTCTTTTCTTTTTTTGAAATACAGTGACAGTCTTGCAAACATTTAAGCTGGCAACGAGCGTATACTGTATATAAGGACTGCAATGGTTGGATTATTCATCAATCCTATAATGCACAGTTTATGGTAGATTTTTTTTAACTTCACACTTATCAATTTGTACTTTGTTGTAGAATAAAACAGGAAATGGTCTTTGGGTAACGTTAACCCCACATTATATAAAAAATATCAAAAACCACTAGAGGAGACCAGTGGTGAATTTTCTTATCAGGATGGCAAACAAATTGATGTTTTAAGATGTGCAAGACATTATTCATACTGGCACAAATTAAAAATTAAAAAGAACAATGTATACTTATTATACAGAATTCTTTGAAATCCATTGAAAAGTGATGGTTGATGTCACTCTTTTGTTATGGCAGGTGCCTGACAGCAGTGAGGCTTTGGTGAGGTGATCAGCTGGTTTGGCTAAGGAGATGCTCACCCCACTCATCCGCACAATATGAAGCCTTGTGTGGTATAATGAGAGCCTGTGCGTTTCATTACAACATTACCAGTCTCCCTCTGTACGATCTCGCAGCTAAACAAGAAGCTACGTTTTTCACTATACCATTTACTTGGCATAAAAATCAACCACTGATTTGTTGCTTGATCCTGTTTCTTAAAAAGAAGACTGTGTCTGGTTGAAAGTGACTTATGGGGCAATTTCCCTCGAGTCTGCAATGTCCCTGAAAGCAATATAGAGACACGATTGCAATAAAGTAAAAGGTTGTTTTTATTGCATCTCTCGTTCTATGTAGGTGAATGCAAGATCTGAGTTTTAAGGTTATTAATAATTTCTTTACTTATTGCATTCACATATTTGTTTGCTGTTATCCAAAGTAAATTCCATTGCATTATATATACACATATCATTTGCATTTGGTATACATACATATATTTATCTCTAATCAAACTAAATTGTTTAATGAGTTTCCTTGTCCTCCTTTATGACAAGTTTCTTTAAATTGGACGCATTTTTGTAGAATATTTACACTTATTCAATCCATGATGAACAACACAGAGATGTATTTAATATATAGAGTAACAAAGTTAGACTCATACAATATCACCAAATGTGAAAAAAGTCAACTGCATTATAATTCCCCCAAACTAATCCACATGTCATGCTTATAGGGATACTCCACCCAAAACGAATGAACACGAAAAATGTTAGCAAATTACATTTGGGACATCATTAACTTCCATAGTAGGAACAATTATTGGTGGAGTATCCCTTTGATCAACCTTCAGACGGCTAGTGTGAAGTCAGTGTTTAGATTTTCTAACATCTCTTCTATTGAGCTCTTTGTGTACAGTGCAAGGCCGAAGTGCAACCTATTCAACCATCTATCACAGGAAACAAAATCTGCAGAAACTCTAGAGGTGTGTCAACACAGAGTCAGTAAAGAATGAGTGTCCCTGAAATGTCCCGGTATTGACATTGCATAGAATTTCAAGGTAGCTATCTTATCGTGTAATGTTTGCCTTGTTTAGCAGGACAACTGCAGTGTATAGTGTGAATATTAAAAAACACAAGACGTTCATATCAAACACAATCTTAAGGGCAGGGAGGTAATTCTGGCTTGGCACCAGCTATTTTGTGCATGAGCTGTGCATGCAGACTGCATATTATATGTCAGTGTGCGCCATGCAGAGCGAGTGGCTGAAAGAACGTGCGGGGCAAATGAGGTTGCATAATAGAGAAGGCGAAGTGCTCAGCTGGAGCCGTTTACAACCCAACACACAGTGTTGTCTTGGTTGCCTCCGCCCAACTCATGTAGTGCTCGTGGAGGTCTATATATACTTAGGATTATAATAGCCTTATATGTTTAGTTCGGCATGACTAAGATCGGTGTGCTCACCCATGCATTGTGAAATTGATTACTTTACAATGCAGCATTATGCATAAGAATTCGTCTTAAATCTTTGAATTATAGGAGTATATCACCTCAATTGAACAATATGTTTAATGGTCTAATGTGTCATTTTGGGGGGATCTATTGACAGAAATGCTAAATAATAGGCCTATACATAACTATGTATTTTGTATCACCTTTGAATGAGCTATTTCTAACTACATACACCCGTGGTCCCTTTGTATTCAATTCACCATGTTGTTTCTACAGTACCCGTAAACGGACAAACTGCTTTACAGAATACGTTTCGTAAATATATTATCGCACAGATGCAAAACGTGAAGACATCTTAGTCCTGTGTCAGCCACCATGCCTTGAAAGGGAGGGGTGGAGTGAGCCGTTGATTGCAATTCGCAACCTCACCGCTAGAAGCCACTAAATTTCATGCACTGAACCTTTAAGATTTTAAATCTTGATGACTGGTCTTCCCTATAAATTACCCTTAAAACACACCTCATGAATTGGCAACAATAATGTCTGCCTTTGCATATTCTTATCGCAATATTCAGGCGCGTGATCCATGCGTGATCAGCGATCCAGTCTGCCAATGACCAGTTATATGTGGCACTGGGTAAAACCAGTCCTTCTAAACTTAACTTTAAGAGTATTTCTCTCTGGCAGAGATGTGCACTGTTCAAAGTAGCATGAGATTATCTTTCCCTAAAAGCCAAGCTAAAAATATTTGGAAAGCACAGACTTAGTGACACTGATCAGTTCTCAGTCATTACTCAGCATGTGTAGATAGTTAGGCTACATTAGAAGAAGGTCAGAACCCCAAACGGTCATGCAATGAAAATAAAACCTCTATAGTAAGAACAAATGTTATGAGAATACATCTCTGCATTGTTTTAAAACACTGTTTAATAATACGGATTTAAGAATCTAGGTTTACTATGAAGGTTGAATATTAATGAACATATGAAAAGTGCCCGCTCAGGTTGTCTGGCTTTTCAACCTGTCTCCGTGCCTTATAAAAGAGGTGTTCAAATGGGAAATGCTAAAAGGGAAGTTCTTCTTGTGTTTGAGAGAAGCAAAACTGCCGGGGCCGCCCCTTTGTGAGAGTACTCTTACATAATCTCAACGTGAACAAAGACGAAAAACCCACTGACCCGTTTAGCACAGATCTTAAAGTCAGGGATGTAATCAAACTTCCGACTTTTAGATTTTTGTATCACTCAATTCTAAGTGTTATCTGCGCAGAGAGGTTCACAATTAAAAAAATATGCATTTGTTTGGCCTAGTAAAGAAGCAAATACCAAAAGGGTTTGGTGCGAAACTCTCATTTCACAACTAGCCCTTTTTGTTTCCTCGTGGTATTTAAATCACTACAGTTATTGCCATATGGTAACAGAATTACTTGAGCATGCATAACTGTCGGTATGTCACGTTGAGACTTGCCCTAGTTTTAGACCAATTGCAGTGAAGCTCCAAAAGAGCCGGCCAATAGCAGATGGCAGATCTTGTGGGTTTGGTGAAGGAGTGGCTCTGAAACCAGAGTCCATACATGATGCAATGGTGTTTGTCTCGGAGTAAGAAACAAAGTCATGAGGGTTCGTCCGGGTTAATTCAATCTACATATAATGGATGTCATGTCAGCGACCCGAGGTTCAAACTGTTATTGGATGACAATATAAATCACATTTTATAGTGATTATTGTATTCTTTAAAATGTTATGATATTTGTTTGTTTTAAAATATGATAATGTTTACAGAGGGGATTCAGTTGGTAGCAGAACCAGGCACAATAAACGGTTGTAACCTTAGTTCTTTCATACCATTGCTCTGTAAAACAACCCCAGATGTTTGCTTGCCAGGTGATTGTAGGCTCCTGGGTACCTTTAGTTGTAAGTTAAAGATTACAGAGTTGTTTACGAAAGCGATTTTTGATGGCCTGTTTTGGGGTTAAAGTAACAGTTCCGCGAAATGTAATTCTTCCGTCATTTACTCACCCTCAAGTTTTCCAAATCTGTATAGATTTGTTCTGTTGAACACAGAGAAAGATATTTGGAAGAATGATTGTAAACAAACAGTTCTTGGCCACCATTGACAACCATAGTAGGACAAAATGCTTTATACATTTATATGCTCTGTTAACCACAAATGAAGATATTTTGAAGAATGTAAAGCTGACAGTTCTGTGGCACTATTGGAATTTTCCCTACTATGGTAGGCAATGGCCAAGAACTGTTTGGTTATAAGCATTCTTCCAAATATCTTTCTCTGTATTCATCAGAACCAAGAAATGTATACAGAACTTTTATTTTTGGGTAAACGGTCACTTTAATGCTTTCAAACTCAATCTGTCTGTATATGGCTTTCATTTTTAGTGAGTTACAGTCTTTTAAGTTAAGTTATTGTTAACTCAAGCATGTCTTGCTGTAGTCTACAGTCTGCTTTGGTCTCACATTGTACTCATGGGCAACCTTAACTTATCTTACTCACAAGTATGTCTCACATCATTGCTGTACGGTGCAGTAATTCCTATTAGCTCTTTTGCATATAAAAGCCCTCCAGCCACTCAGCATTCTCTTCCATCCCAGTGGTTCAATTCAGCGCCGGGCAACCAAACTAACCAACCAACTAGTGAGACTTGAGTCAAGCTAATGCTTGCAGCAATGATTTGTGTTTAAAATACATCTGATTTAATTACATGGAGATATAGGCCTATGGACAGGAACTTATAGACATTCCAAACTAACTTAATGCATATGCTTTCAAAATCATAAATGTAAACATTTTAAAATGTTTTATTAACCAGTTTAAAAAAATCTAAACTTAACTTATTAAGCATATTGATTAACTCTTGTATATGTAAATCAGACCTGACACTTCTTGTAACGTGTATATTTTCCTGTTTTGTACACCAAATCAATTTTTTTGAACCGATAAACCTATGGCAATAAATGTGATTCTGGCATACCATACAGACAGCTGTTATCTGTTACATGTTGGGTAAACACATTCAAAGTCTGGGACAGGTTTATTGTTTAATAACTTTGTAACAGTTAAGCATGCATACGTGTTGCAGAAAACCTGACCTTTTTATCTGACCCAACATTTGCTCCTCCAGTGGCCTTACGCAGACAACTAAGTTTCAACATTATGTCTTGCTTCTTTTCCCATGAGCATTATCCGTTTCTCAACTGTGCACACAGAGTCTGTAGCTCCTACTCACGTCATCCTCGTTGAAGGACACAAAACTACAAAAATAAACTGTGACAACCAGCTACTGTATGTAAATTGAATATTTATTTTATAATAACGAAATAATTTAACAGATTTATTTAACAGAAATAAATGAAATATCCTGTTCAGCTTCAAAGGTGTGCTTTGATTAACTTCTCGGGTCACAGCGCAGTTACAGTAATGTTACTATCTAGTGCCCTCATGAGGACTATATTGCGCTCTTAGCGCAGGACAAATGAGACTGTTGGCTGCCCTACTGAGGGATCTTTGATTAAACCATTTCTATTCTGATTAGAAGCAATTTGGATTTATTTTTCTCCATTTTCTCTGTTGTTCAAGAAGACTTTTATAGATTTATAAAAAAAATATAGATTATTGAACATATTTTGTTGTATTGCAGCTGCTAGGTTATTTAAAAGAAATATGCCCCTTGAGGCCGTGTGCTATTTAAGAAATACAACAGATGACAGGCAAGACTTGACAATCATGCTTTATTCTGGTTGATTTCTTTAAAAAAAAGAATCAAATAAACAGCTTTCCTCTTTGAACAGAGATCACTTAAGCAATAAGCCTTCTTCAAAACCAAGTACTTTTTTCATGACTTTCCCTATTTCCATAAGTAGTGAAACTAAACTCTATCTTTACATCTCTCTGTCTCTTCATTTAAATATCATTTATTGGTTTCAGTTCAAACAAAACTTCATTGATTGTCAACACAAAATCTAGCTTAGCACCAGTACAATAAAACTGTACTTTAGCCTGTTAAAATACTGTTTGCAGTGTGGGAAAACAAAACAACCTCAGGATAAAGGGATCATTAATTGTACATTTCAAATAAAGCACCAACCACACAAAGCAATTTTCAATATATCATTTGTCTGATACACACAAAAAAGGTCAAATATATTAATGACTATTAAATTAAGCACATACAACGATCAGTGTAAATAAAACACACCACGCGCCACAAAGCACGCCAATATCTGCTATACCAGGAAAGAATGAGGGAAGATCGGAGAGGACTTCTTCCATATGTTGAGCACTGGAAAGTAGACTCTAGAAACGGCTCTAGAAAAAATACAAATAAAAAAGCACTCCACGGGCTTGTTTTTTAGATTACCACTTTATCAGTGGATAAAACTAAAGTAGCTGGCGATTTAAGAAATGAAGCAAGCAGCCGATTTAGTATCTGCTGCAATACAAATGAAACAGAATAAAGAGTGAAAGGCAGGTGTAATGTTCTAGGCAGAGCTGCAGTGCGATGAGTGTTGTGGTGCTGAGGTATGGAGAACTGTGGTGAGGAACATATGCTGTATGTTGGGGGGCTTCATGAGGCCGAGAGACACTCGAAGGTTTACGTAGGAACCATCTGGCCCAAAGGCATTCCTGCCACTGTTAGCTTGACATAAGCCTCTTAGCTACACGCGTTTAGTTAACCAAGATAAAAAAAGACTTGGATTACCTCCTCCTAAACGGCTCGCACACCATCAACGACAAACGAAAGTAAAAGCATGTTAATGATAAATTACATCATACATGTTCACCCTGATGTCAAGATATACATATATTTACTTATACATATAGGTTTGTTAAAAAAACAAAATTATTTAATAGTGAAAAATACCTACAGAAGTAACCTGAACGTTGCTTCCCAGTGGAGTCCGTCCTCAGCCTGAAGTGAGGCATGGCAAAGCGGCCCCTTAGGACCCTTTTTTTGTTACTGAGAGGGAAAGTGGCCTGTGGTAAGAGTGTCTGTGGGGGTATAGGACCGTTGACACTGAAGATACAAATTGCTGGTAGTGGTAACAGGCCATCAGACGCAATGGAAAGTACCCTCACAAGACTGGACGGCACCTGGCTGCTCCCCGTTCAAAGACAGGAGGGAGCGAGGAGGGAGTGTTGTTGGAGGCCAGGGATCGATGGAGGGCAGGTGTCGCTATCGACTGCATGGCCTGGCGTTGACCTCTGACTTTTCATCTTCATCTTCTCTGAGAAGCTGTATGGACGAACCCAGCAGTTCTTGTAACTCTGGCACGCAACGCACCAGCTCCACCGTCTCCTCCCCTTCGTGTTCTTCAGCCGGCCGGAGCTCATCTGGTGCTGTGCACGTCTGACTGACGGAGACCTGCTTCCACAACTCTGCCAGTGGGATGCCCGTCACCTCGAAATGAGGGTACCGAGCACGGAAAATCCGTGCAGACATTTTTAGCCGCTTTAGCACATCCGCTAGCAAGAACCAGTTACAAAAGCTGTTAAGAGAAACACAGAGTTGAGATATGGAGCAGATCATTTAGCTTGATTGATTTACTTTCAATTTGAAATGCTGCCATCATCTACCTCCCTCATCCCCTATAAACCTGAATGACTTTTCCCACATAAAAAATGTATGATGAAAACTGGCTGTCAAACTTTGTTCATATTAAATAAATACACGTACAAGTAAATACATGCTAAAACATATCTTAAACTTACAAAACGAACTAGCAGTAATAAAATGTTCCTTTGGTCTTGTCTATGGTACGAAGTAAACTTAAAAGCCATTAGTGCCCCCTTTAAAACAACATGGCCGTCACTCACCCCTGCGTCAGTGATACTTGAACGTGATAGCAGGGAAGCAGGGGTTCTGAAGAGAACTCAAAGACAAGACAGTCAGCATCAGCATCTCTCTCTTTCACCTGCACCCTCGACTTCTCCCCGCTGTCCTCCTCAGACTGAGTCAACAGAAAGTCCCAGCAAGGTTCCTGCTCTGTCTCTGTAAGACGTATTAAGACATTTATTACAACAGAGGTATCACACTTAGGTGGGGGAGGTAATTTACAATTACAATTAGGGATGTAACATCATATACCGTGGTATGGTATATCATAATACAAACACTAAGCTATGGATTGTAGGCTATGGCTATGGTGATTTTCTAATGACATAATGTCTGTTTGGTCCCATTGGTTGAGCTGCTGAAACATGTCCTGCGGTACCATTCAGTATCTGATTGTTTTCTTCAATGCTTAAGTTTTCTTTCAGGGTTTAGCTTTCTTAACTCCTTTATTAATTTAGTATTTATTTCATAAAGGAGTTTTATTTTTCATGGATCGAACAATTCAGTTTTTATGAATTTATATTTGGGTTTAATTAAACCTTGAATGTTGTCAAGATGTATGTCTACAAAAAAGTGATAATTGTTCATTATTTTTTAAATAAACCTGTTTTAATCTATATCTATATGGCAATAGTTTTGTGAATCCAGTATCTTGGATCGTATCAAATCATGAGATGGGTTTATCATTATACACCTAATTATAAAAACTATTTTGAGACAATGAATAGGATAGAATAAAAGTGATAATTTACGATGTCGGCTGTTATTTTTAATATTTATTTATTATTATTTAATATAATTTCAATAAAGTCTAAATTATTTGCAACCACTAAAAAAGAGACAAAAGAGTAGCAAAGGTCTGTCATTTTATAGCAGAATCTTTTATATTACGTTCACCTTTTGGCTGAGATCAGTTTCATGTAGCAACTTCATTGAAAGTAAAGTGCTTTACGCTTATATGTTTGAGTGTAGATCAGGGTCTAGAAGACCATTGAGGATTGACCATTTTCGTATAAGTTTGTACCAAGAAACACTCTCTTCTTACAAACAGTTAATGTTTTATAACTCTGATGAGGCATTATTAACATTTATGTTTCCAATGATTTTATAAAGGTATTGCTGTTATTACTAAGGCCTCACCATAGTGTGATTATAGTAGTTATACTGCCTTCTAGTGGACAAGTGTCACTAAATACTTGCTTTCAGCTTGACATTAAGGATACCTTGACAACACATTTGATATTTCAAAACTATCATCAAGACATTTACAGGAAAATCTTTTGCCTAAATGACATTCAATTAAAGCTGGATAAAAGCATCAAATAAATCAACCTAATGTCTTACCAAACACAGAGCTACTGTAGAAATCCCACTGTACACTTGGATCTTGATCTCTTCTGCCCTCTAAATCAGTGAAGTATTCTGTGTAAAAGTGATACAAAAACAAAGTTTAAGAAAATATTTACAGGCATCACATTTATGATCAATGATTCCTGTGACTTTTCCAGTTGTTTGTGACTCCCATAATAAAAATAAATTTAAACCACGCAAACTTAATTTGACACCATTTTCTAACCAGTATTAGATCAGAATAGAACTAGAAATATATTTACTTTAGAAATTACAATCAGGCCAGGAATAAATAATTGATTTAATTGCCATGGGAATCTAAAATAAAAACCAACATGAAGTTATATAACTGACCAGGGCCGGCCCAAGCATTTACGGGGGCCCTAAGCTAATTTTTATTTTGGGGTCCCCCTGTGCCCCAATACAATAGACTATTGTTAATGTTTGATTATTTGCATGTACACTTTAAACCTAATAACCAATCCTATTAATTGTAGCTGTGTTTGGGATGTAGGAATATCAAAAACATAAACCTTTGCAATACAATTGTAATTTGTATAGCATTTCATAATCTCATTACTTCCAATTTTAGGTGAACTGTTACTTTAAATTAGGAGCATAGAGCATTCAATGCATTTAACTATTTACAAAGATTATATTTTAAAGATCATTTTTAATTTTGTTTAACCGCAACCTATAGACACCATTTTAAAGCCACACAGCCCTTGAGGATGATTTTAATCTTTTTTTAATTAAATGTATTTACTTGATAGCCATAACATTTATTTACAATATGCACACAATTATGCTTATAAATAATAATTTATAAATAAAACGCTGAATTGACAGATTATGAATTACACGAATCACGTTAATGACATATTTTTTAATCTAAATCAGCATTTTGTCATTTGGATCAGTGAGTACTGTCGATTGTTCAATATTTCTATCGTTTAACACTAAAACGTTGTCAAATATTGAATGTTTTTAGTCATTTACAGTATGTTGTGTGTTGTACCATACTCTTTCAACTTTAAAACTGAAGTGTTTTTGCTGAACAGCTGAAGACGTGACAGTTCCGTTTTCTTTGATTTGATTGGTCACTGCTCGACTCTGTCACCAGTCACTCCCGCCTACGTTTCTTGATTGGCCACCTCACTTATTAGGATATTGCAATGTTGTGTTAAGTCCGTAATTTCAAAAAATTTGACACACATGGCCCTAAGTGATAAAATGGATGTATGTCGAGAATATATCACAAAAAAGCTGTAATTTAATCTGTTCTTGGGGCCTCCTAGTGGCGTCAAGGCCCTAACCAGCTGCTTAGTTCGCTTATAGTGAGGGCCAGCTCTGAATCTGACTAATATCACCTCAGGAAAATAATATGTTTGAAGAAAATCTTTAAATAATTAAAAGAAGCCAAGCTGAGGACAACTGGGAATTGCTGATGAAGCGTGTTTACAGAGAAGCCACAAATAACATTAAGATCATCTAATAATGAGATAATGAAACCCATATACCTTTGAGGAAAGTTTTCATCCCGGGACTCTGAGCTAGTTTAACTGCCGTCTGACCAGAGTAGGTTGCCAGCGTAGGATCGGCCCCGTGATTTAATAGCATCCAAACTGCCGGCAGATTATCAGCTGCTACTGCATCATGAATAGGGCTGCGAAAGGTTAAAACAAAATTAAATTCAACAACCTCACATGAGCTTTTGATTCTATCTGTATGGCCCTGAAACATCCATACTGTAACCCTACTCACCGCGTTCCATCCTGTGCACTGCAGTTGACATCTGCACCGTGCTTCAGCAACACCTGTACTATGTGAGTCCAGCCGCGCGCACAGGCCTCGTGCAGTGCCGTGTATCCTGCGTTGTCACGACGGTTCACCTCTCGTATGTCTTTTTCCAAGCAATATAAAACTACATCCTGAAAATGCCAAAAACACACTATTAAACAAACCAAATAATGAAAGTGAATGAAGACTGGGCTGTTCTTATATTGGTTAACTATTTCTTGAGGAATAAAACAAGACACACATGTACGACTTAGTATGAACAGTGCGGTGTGAAAGCTCTACCTGGTAACCTAGTCTAGCAGCCCTCTGTAACAGCGTCTCTCCCGCATTCTTATTCACGATCAGTCGACGGACTTCTGGAGGCACTGGACGGCTTGGAGTAGATTCAGGGATATTTGATTTCCCGGCTGTTCCTTTCTTACCAGACAGGGGTGAGGTGGACTGTTTAGGAGAAACATAAGAAGTTGCGGGTTTCTTGGGGGTCGGAACATCCGCATCTGGCATGAGTGTCCCTGTGCGTTTGCCCAAGCTGCTTTTCTTAGTCTTGAGCTGAAACAAACATAATGAGAACGTCATGCATGAAGGATGTGACATTGAGAGGACAGCAACTGGTCTGTGTTCCCACTCAACAGAAACAGCTGTTTAGTGTTTTTGGTCACCCAAAATACCACTAGGAGGCAGCAATAGCCTAACTGAAAAAGAAAAAGAATAGTATGTATGACAGTACAAATCAGTCTTAAAGTATTGCTAAAATTCAGCGTTTTCCTAAATAAAGCATAAGTGCCCTTTAATCCAAACCAGAAATGTTTCCTTTGACCAACATTATATTCATCATTTAGCAGCATTATCAATTTGATCAAAAAGGTCATTAGTACCATGATTAAGTTTTAAACTAAAATCAATTTGATACTGCAGGTGAAAAACAACCTCATCAGTTTGATAACTCTCAAACTAAATGAGTTTTCCTTCCCAAAAAAGTTGTATTTTAGACATGCTTTAAAGGGGTGATTCAACGCTGTTTCATGCATTCTGACTTATTTACAATGTTAATATTCCTCATGCTTAACCTCATCAACTTGTCAAAAAACTATTTGGACATATTACGTAGTATTTCTGTGCTTGATACAGTCCCCCAAGGTACATATAGATTTCGGGAAAAGACATTTGTACATGAAAAACCGATACGTAACAACTTTCATTTGTCGCTTATTGGTCAATTCTCCTGGAAATGTATGCCCACGGCAAGGCGAAAGAAATAGTACCTATACGTCAATCAACGAGCGATAGGAAGTGGATATAACGCTGGATTTGCAGATCGTTTGAAGCTAATAGACAAAGCGGCCCCAGCGCAAAAAAATGCCGGGCATGAACCGCACGCAGCAAGTCAAACTAAGTCATGTGTCGGTGTTTTGTTGGCAATCGGTGCATACGTGCATAATGTAAACACAAACTTATAGTGAATCAACAGTAATGAACCCCTAGTAGGTCGTCTGTTTTCGGAAATTATCGTACAGCTGTAACTATCTTTAATAAATGTGATCATACTAAATACTCTTCAAAAACAGAAAGTATGCAATACTACTCTATAGGTACTCAAGATTAATATGAGATTGGCAGAAACTGCGCGTTCAACCAGACCTTTAAGTTTTATATTGGTTTGACCAATATAATGTAATATATGGCCATGTAAATAAAATCTATAATATTCGGACAAATGTCAGTAACCAAACAGATCTCATCCCCATTGACTCCCTTAGTATTTATTTTCCCTACTATGACAGTAAATAGGGATGATATAGGTTTAGTTACTGACATTCTTCCACAGGTTTGAAAAGATGCTTTAGCTCACCTTCTTCTGATCTTCTGTATCACACAAGTGTTTACTTTTGAACTTCCTCTTTCCTGAGGGTTTGTCGTTGGGCAGTGGGGCAGGAGGACTTTCTTGAGGTCGAGTTGATCCTGAGCGTGTGAACAGTGTCCTTCTGGGGCTGATATCTGGGCTGGACACTCCGCTTGTCAGCGTGGCACTGAGACAAGGATACACACCCATCTTCTCATCTGAAACATCATAGACTGACTTAACTGATTCGCTAGATCATACTTATTTCAACCTAGACCTTTTTAACAATGGATGGACAAATGGAAAGCTCAAGGGGAGTGCTGCTACAAAACATATTTAACAAATAAAATCTGCTAAACAAAGAAAAAGTCATATACAGCCATGTAAAAAATTTATAAGAAACCATTTCCAATTTTCAAAACAGTTTTCTGAACGGACTGGACATCTGCCGTTCCCTGCGTTTTCCCAGTGGGCCACTATCGTTTTGGGCCTGAACGAACACTTTGGCTGCTCAGACAGACGTATTATAAACACAACACGAATGCAAAAGACACGTATACATGCCACCATCTCAGACACCGCCCCAATCCCCAAAGAGAGAGAGATGCACGCTTTATTAATGCAGCAAATATTTCGGCAGTGTGTGGAGCATTATAAAGTATCAGAGAAAGACACAGAACGGAACTTGCTGCGCCGGAGTAAAAATCTGAATGAACGCGCCTTTACCGGGCGGTAATTTGTGTACTTCAGACTGGAACGGGCGGTTTGAAAGTAGCCCCGCCGCTCACGACATCCTTTGACATCATACAGTGGTCATGTGCACACCGTTCCCTGTACTGAACAACTTGTATGTTCTGTGCATCCCAGCCACGAGTGCACCTTCTGAGAGAACATTCATCTATTGTGAGCAGATTTTGGAGAAGAGACGTCTACTGAAATAGTTGTCAATCAGAATTGCGTCCATGGATGTTTTTTTTAATCATTTTGCATTGTAGCCTATAATAATACAACAGTATTTGTTTATTCATATTTCATATATTTATGTTGAATGACACTTTTTAATGAAGTGTTTTGTTCTTTTCACATTCTTTCAGCAGTCAGTTATAGGCATAATGTAGGCTCAAGAAGGGAGAGAGCTCTATTTTTGTTTTCATTTATCCTACTTGTTTTGCGCAATTTTATTTTAAGTTAAGTTTTATTATATTGAAAAGCAAGACAAAATAAAAAAGCACATTTTTGACCATTCAATTCATGCAATAGTGAAATAATTGGCAAATACAAAAAGCCATGTTCGGTATTCGGCCTTCCACCAGAGTATTTCTTTTTTTTTCAGCTTCGGCCAAGAATTTTCATTTCAGTCCATCCCTATCATATTCACTTTAAAGCAAAAAAAACTGTAATATTTGCACATGTATTTAGGAAAAAATTCCCCCCAAAAAATATTTCACAGTGCTCCTGGGTGACTTTGTCACAGTCCTGAGATTTGATTAAATGAAAATTTTGAATGGTTTCCTACATTTTTAGCGACTGTATACTGTTCAGTCCCCAAAAAGAAAATATATATTTTTTAATTAAGCTATTTTCACTTGCAAATATCAAGTTAATGCAACTCAAGTGACATCTCTCAAAATCTCAATGTTTATCAAGCCTTAAACATCTCTACTCACTAGTCGTCTCACCATCTTCCACACCCAGCTTCTCCTCTCCATCTGCCACCTTATCCTTCTCTGTTATGTATTCCCCATTCTGATATTTACGATTCTTGCAGCGTTTCCTTTTCTTTATTGACGAGGCGTCTCCATCCTCACCGGGCCTGTCCTTGTCCGCATCCACCTCCTCAGGCAGAGGATTGATCCGCGGCCTGCCACGCGGCCGGCGGATTGGTACAGGGGGTGGTGGGGTAGGAGGTGGAGTAGAGGGGGCATCAACAGGGGGAGGAGTAGGTGGAGCAGCGAAGCTCCAGTCTCTGAGCAATGCTTCATCAGTTCGCCTGCGTCCTCGCCTCAGCCGAGGAGAGGCCTCCTCATGGGAGTGTGATTCCTTACTAGGCCAGCCTGTACTGCTGAAAGAACTCGAGTCTCTCTCAACCGGAGGACTTCGGCACGGACTGCTCTCAGAATCTGGGAGAAACATCCATGACAGAATTCTAGGACACCTCTGACTATTTCATTTTCTAAAATCATTACTTGGTTATGTGACAAATAGCAAAAGCATAGCATTTAACACAATTTTTATAACTCTTAGATCAAGTGGGCTGTTTCAGATTAGTTTTAGGGAATCCTCTGCCCCTCTGCCATTGGTAAAACAAACTTATAGTTCTGCCCCCACACTAACACCATTGGCTAAAACAATGTTGCTATGCTGAGCAGGTCACTTTTTTGGCAATTCAAAAAACCAATGGCTTACTTATAGTTGGTGCTGCATATTAAACTGGGGTATGTGAATGTATTTAACAAAGAATTACACACTTCACACTTAAATACAAGCTGGGTCAGTACCTATTTTGTTCAAGATGGAGTGCTCTATATTAGCTGGACTGCTTTTCCTTTTGCGAGTCTTCCCTGTGACTTTGGGAGCTGGTTCCGTTCCATCCTGCAGAATACTTTTTCCCACTCCAGTTGATGGATCTTTCTTCTGATGAAGTACAAAACACTGTAACTCATAACGTAACTCTGCATTTTGACTTTCAATAACATGCATATTATTAATTAAGATTACTGGCTCAGGAAAATCGAATTTCCTACAATCCCATCACTGGCTCATATTCCTAATGCCACCATCTCTCACCGAGCAGTTTCACTGGGTTTAGGCTCACGCAGTTCCTTTGCACAGCGGAGCTCTCGTCACAAAGTTACTCCCACAATACTGGCAGGTAAACCATTTAAATTTCCCACCAGAATACTATCCAATGTTCTGTTATGTAGCCAAACTGTGCAGGTTTCAGTACTGGAAAACCATCTGATGGTGATGAGCCAGTAGTAAGCAGACCAAGTTAAAACCGGTTCTGAGGTAAAATGAAAGAATGTTCTGCTTTAAAAAAAAAATGAGACTATGTAGACAGCATCTGTGAAGCCTGTTACAGAGAAAATTATTTTCACCTGACCCTCAGTTCATAAAAACAAAAGAGAAATGTGTTTACAGTGTACAGTAAGTAAGTGTAGCCACGAGACATACATTTAACATGACACTAGGGTGATACAATCGCTTATTAACCTTATCTGCTTAATAAAAACCTTCGCAATCAAATCCAGTTAATTTAATAATGCAAACAACATTCCCAGAAAGATTTATATCTAGAAAAAACACCCAAAGAAATTACTCATAACCAATACTAGTCTTATATTACTTAAACATCTGTATGACCTCCATTTTTCCCAAAAACGCTAATTAAGGTAGTTTTGGAAGCTTTCTGACTCCTCCTTAGATTGCAACGTAACCAATCTTCAAAGACTTCCTGATTTGGGAGTTCATTTTTTTCATTTGGGACCTTATTTTCTCTGTTTAGTTTCTTAATTACCTACCTTAATTTGTGTTTTGGGGGAAAATGGAGGTCATACATATCTTAAAGTACTTGAGGATGAGTAATTAATAACAGAATTTTCATTCTTCGTTGGAGTTATTCTTTAATGCAGAGAGAAATGGGAAACTGAGAAAATAGTTACATTTAGCAGATGATGTACGTTGCTGACACTTGCTGACACCGCAGTGGTATATAAAAGTGGCGTTCTACCGTATTTTAATGATATAATGACATGTAAACACATGAAAGTATCATTTCAAATACGGTAGAACAACACTTCTATATACCACTGCGGTAAAAAATGCAATGTATTTTTTTATAGAAAATTAACATGGAACGCTCCATATACATATATTATGTAAACACAAACTTTCTAGAGGCGATTAATCCTGACAGCCCAATAAATACTATATTGTAAGACCACCCCAAAATTGTATTATAATTAGTCATAATGTGCAGTTGAAGCAGATACACAACAAACATTGGATCTTACCTTTTTATGAGAGGAGCCTTGCTTGACGGATGGACTCTCTTTATCTTTCTGCTTCTTAGTAATTGCCACAGTCTTTTGAGTCTTCTCCTTGGCTGGCTTTTTGACTTTTTTCTGTTTGACAGCTGATGTCTTTCCTTTGGAAGGTATAACTTCTTTGGCTCCATTCATTTTTGCCTCTCCCTCTGCCTGTACAGTCGGAGGGAGACATAAGGCCTCTTCCTTAACATGTTTCTTTTCCGATGCCTTTTCCTCTTTTACCATTTCATTCTCTAACTGTTGAGCCAATTTCCTCTCCTTCCATTCTCCTTTGACACCTGAAGCACTCTTTTTACTAGGAGTACTGGATTTCATTTTTTGATTACCCTCAGATGGCAGATTTTCACTTGGTTTCATTTGTTTCTCTCTTCCTTTTTCTCTGCCAACAGAAATACTTGTGACCTCCTGTCTACTCAGAGCTGCTGTGGTATCCGTGATGGCTTGTCCGTCTATGGCTCTGAATGTTGGAGAGCCAGTGGTAAGGGTCTGCTGCAATGTTGAGTCCTGACACCGGTTCTGCAAGCTGGCGACCTCAGGCCTTTTGGATCCCACAGTAGACAGACTACAGTAGTTCTCACCAGTAAGTGCAGTGGTCTCGAGAGTTTTCTGCTTTACGATTGACTCTAGGTTGGATAAGGGGGATTTGGCTTTCTCCCACTGACTATCTTCTACTTTAGTTGCGTTTAACTGGGAATTTTGGAACAGAGATGTCTCACAATTAGGTGTATTCTTAGTCTTTGGAGTATGAGTCTGACTTGGCCTCTTTTGCAATGATGCCCCTTGGGAAACACATGGTGGTGGCCACAATGATTTAACAGGAGATGTGAACAGGGTACCTCCTTTTCCAATAGCCGACTTTTGGTGGGGTTGTGAATTAGCTGTGGCTGACAATGGATTGGATGATATAGCTTGTGCTCCAGGTGAGCGAGTACTGGTTGAGAGCTTGCCAGCTTTATTATACTGCGCACCCTTTCCAGCAAATTGTGTTTTCCTGTCTTTGCAAACAGGCTGCTCTCCTTGGTCAATGATGGATATAGTTTCCTGTTTAGCAAATGTCTGGATGTCTTCAACAAAAGCAGTGCTTTTTCCATCTTTGCTACGTAGCGTGGATGCTAGAATGGGACTTGCCACTCCGACATACGTACCAGGGAGGTTGTTCATAGACCCGGGCGATGAGACTTTGGTCCAGGATGCCGTCGGTTCCAATGCATTGTGATTTGTTAGTTTTGATTTCTGAGTTGCGCCATTTCTCTGAGTCTCTGGACGTTGGGCGTGCCTACCGGTTGAACCGAAAGATGCTGAATGACCCTTTTTTGAACCAGTCGTGCTTTTCTGATGAGATTCGACAGAATGATGTTCCGTGGAAACAGTAGGGTTGTTCTGAGCGTCTTTGATGCTTTTTGGACGTTTGGACTTTGCGGACAGATCAAGAGGCACATCTCTTGACTCAATAGGGCAGGAAACATTGTGTTCCTCAGGAGTGGACAACGCTTTGGGTTTTAAATATGCCAATGAGGTCTTTTCAGCACCTCTGTACGTTGAACCTTTTTCGACAAGGTTAAGCAGCCTGCTTTGAGTGGTGATATTCGCTAGAGCTGGGCTGCAGCAGATGGCAGCGGTGGGAGAGATAGTGTACCGGCTTGGTTGAGCCGAGCCTTGTGAGGACTGCTGTACTGGGAGGGCTATGGCTGGTGCTGCTACAGACGACATTGTGGACTTATGTTCAGCTCCACTTTGAAAGCCCTTAGTATTGGACAAAGAGACTTTAGATGCTGCAGACTGGGATTTCTTCTCAGCGCCCGGCCCTCTCCCCACTGAGAAGTGATACGGGTATGTTTTCAGCATAGGTGCCGTGCTTGAACAAGGGTTTTGCGCTGAGCAGTCTTTTTGAAACTGGCTAGCTGTAGCTTCTCTCAGCGCAGCGATCTGACCTAACGCTGGAGGCAGGGTGATCTTACAAAGAGGAGATGAAAAGTTGGAGGTGGGAAGAAAAGCAACAGGCTGACCTGGTTTGAACAGCGTGGAACACTGGAACCCTAACGGTACGCTTATCACAGGTTGGGTGGGTGCTGGTGTATTAGTCTTTTTATTTGGGTTTACACTACTGCGACTGGAGTTTATAGGCTCCTCTGCATTGACCTTTTTACCACAAGTCCACTGGTGAGCAGAGTAAATTCCAGTACTATCAACTTTGCCTTTGGAAACCTCTGTCCTGTCAGACAACAGTGCGCTAACAGGAGCAATGCTGCGAGGTTGCGATGGTGGAACTTGGGTACAGTTGCTGGCCTTGCTGGCGTCTGAGCAGGCGTCGGTTGTTTTGCAGTCTGTGGTCGTCCTTAGCTTGTTCTGCTGACTTTGAGGTACATCACCTCTGAGTTCAAGAGGCAGAGTCTGCTGTGGATTTCCCACCATGCTCTCAGACACCTGGGTAGGGGCACTGCTCTCTCTACTCACCGACCCTCCATCCCCTACATTCATTGGTGAGGGATCCACCTGGAAAGAGATAGAGAACAGAGGCTTTGACTTAGGAGGGAAAAAGAGAAATAATAAAAAAAGAGTCAGAGGGGGAACTATTACAATGAAATGTTACCTGCATAGGCGTTTTCTCAACACATTACTCAGTGTGTGTGGACAAGTGATTTTTCACGGGATTCGCCTTCAAGCATGCAGTGCTGTGGCGAAAAAAGACAAGTGGAACAATTTTGTACTTCACCAAACATGTTAATTTTGCACAAACTGAGCATTTACACATATTCCAAAACAACAACCCTGAAATTAAACCACAATATAATTTTTACTTTAAAAACGTTGTAAGTAGCCACGGCACATTTCGAAAAATAATGTTACGCTCTCTTGAGGTGGCTTTTCTTTTTTGTGATACAGTTCACGTTTGGATGGAAACCCAGCTAGTGAAACTTTAGAAATGAGGAACAAATAATATATTAATCAGATAAAAATGTTACACTGTATTGTTACATTTCAATTGATACATTTAATAATATTAAAAAAACATTTTAACTTTTAAATCAATTAAGGCACTTCTGTGAGGAAATTATAAACTAAATATAGCCTTAACCCACCTCTTATAAAATAGTCAAAAGCAACTTCATTAAGTAACATAAAAGGAAAGATACAGATTTCACTCTAAAGGTCTTTGCACATACACTTCGAAATTTTCGTATGCGTTTTTTCGTATTTGGTTCTCGTTTGTACAGTTTATCTGAATTGTTTAAAAAGGCCACTCAAAATGCTTGAAGGATGTGAAAAACGCAGAAAATCTAACCTGGCCCAAAAAATTTTATGACGGACGAAAATATTGGAGGCAGTGTGTAAATGTGATTGACACAACGTGAGGCCCCTATTTTTGAGTGGAAATTTCGGAGCAAATTTCAGACTCAGTGTGCAATGGGCTTTACATTGTACACTAATAAGAGACATCTTGTTAACACATTCATTACGTTTCTAAAAAATGTGCTTAGTTGATTAAACATTTATCTGACATTACTACAAGATGTACAAACATCAATGATAATTCCTATTAGTGCAGAACCATGCATGTTAAAACTTGTAAATTATTCTGGATCATATCATATTTTCCAAATGAGACCACTTGAAATGATTCAAGCAAACACCTCTATAATGAAACTTGGCAAAAATTAAAAGGATGATTCTGATAAAATCTTTTTGTTTCATGTGTCTCTTTCCCTGTAATTTGACAAAACTGACACTCTAACCATAAAGCCACAACATCTAGTTCTCTTGTTACACACAGTGATATGAGACAGGCTGGAAACTTCCTGTGAGTAACAGAGGTTTCCTTAGTCAAGATGTCACAATTTCCTTCAGACCATGACCTGAGTAGGAATAGAGATGATACTGACTGCGTTCAGATGCAACTACGTAAAATAATACACTGATCTACTGCTCAGTGTCCCAGTAATTTACATTTTTAATTACACATTTGCAAACACATGCTGTCCTCCTCTGCCACTGATGACACTTGGTGATATTAAGAGATGGATTTCAATTGGATGCACAAACTCACTTAAAGGGATAGTTCGCCCCAAAATTAGGAATATATTTGGTAGAAAGTCAGTAGCCGGCGCGGTTCTTGCCCCCCTTTTGATTCCCATAGTATTTATTTTCCCTACTATGGCGGTAAATGGGGGGCGAGATCTGCTCTATCACTGATATTCTTCCATTGTTGCCCTTATGTTGTTCCAATTACTTCTATTGTTTACCTCATCTCTTAGTCGCTTTGGATAAAAGCGTCTGCTAAATGACTAAATGTACATGAAAATGACATTTAACAATAAATGTAAATGATGACAGAATTTTCATTTTTGGGTGAACTATCACTTTAAAAACTCTCGTGCAAGCAACTGCTCTAACGCACACAGCTGAAGGGACAGTTTCAACTTCACCAACATTGCAGCAGAGCTCACAATGCTAATAAGATCCCAAACCTATAGAAAGGGCTGGTTGGCAGAGATCACATGTTTTCAGCCATGCAAAAGTTGATGCTTGTTTGTCTCATTACTACCTCAATGGGACAAACCACAATACATCAAGAAAACAGCAACAGTGTAGAAATAATAGAACCATAACAAACATTTGGTGTCTAAACAAACTCAACCTAACTGACAGAAGATGAAAGCGAAACATCTTCTGTCCACAGACAGACTGTGGAACACTATAAATGTTTACTTTTAATGAGGTGGTCAAGCTGGGATTGAATCTAATTCCAATGCTGCTGTGATGAGTATTCCAAAACTTGCGAAAAAACAGATAAACATGCTTATAATAGCCAAATCAATATCGAATCAGATCGAATGCTCTGAACTTAAACTGAGGTTGAAGTTGTTGCCTTCAATGTCGACACAGCACTCAAAAACCTTGTTCTTAGTTAGAAGTAAAGCTGGAAATTATTCATTTTACATAGACGATGAAATTAAGGCAAACCAAATAGTCAAAATTTCTATCACAATCGACCAACATCTTCACAACACACACACCGTTAGCTGCTCGATTCGCATCAGAATGCGGGTGAGCGCAGCAGCAGCACCATGTTGTCGATACAGGTGACAGCTGTATCTTAAAAATGATGGAAAAACTGAAACTCTCAAATAAAATGTTGAGAACTTGTCTGATGTGAAAGTGCCTGTCTCATATAGGCCTTTAAAGTCTGATGATTAGAAAGTTTATGCGAGGATTCCACGTGATGCTGCTGCTAAACAACAGAGCTGAACAACTACTTCCATAAATACTTAATCTTAATGAATTCGGACTATTAAAAGCGGAAGATTAATCGCCTAAAAATTATTTTTCTCTTTTGACTGTGGTTACCAGCCAAATGAAAGACGGAAAGGCAAAAATAAGCTTTGTCTCCTCTCTCCAGACAAGAGCTCGGCACACTCGCGATCCCCCGGTCAGACTGTCGGAGCTCCGCAGCCCGAAGCTCATATGCACAAAGGAGACAAGTCTACCGTAGATGATGCAGAATTGCCTCCATAAAGCAGTCGATGACCAGCCGATGTTTACGTTTTCACGTATCAAAATAAAGCACTTATTAAAATATTATTCCAAAGCATCGTCCAAAAAATGTTTCAACTCCGACCAGCCCACTCGTCCGTTATAGCTGGAGATACCAAAAACCCCGTATCACACAATACAAGTCTCTCAGGTGATTCGAAACGCCCCGTTTGCAGAAACGAGAGCAGCCTAAACGATAAATATCGTCACATTTCCACAGGTACAACACGACGTTTAAACCCACAAACAACACGATGTATGTCCTCTTAGCAGGGATTAGCCGAAATAGACATTTCCTTCGCACAAGCGAAGGCTACACGGCTGATACCCCGTGCGGCCACAATGTAGCCAAACTAACCGACACGTTCGTGCGGACGCATCGCGCCGGCCGACAACATTCACAGCTCAACTGGCCGAACCGTGTCAAACTCAAGTGACCGTTTATGTTTCAGTGGCGCGAGGCGAGCTATGACGTCTTTCCCGAATACCAGCTCTAGAAATGCACGGGGAGAGAAATGTCACACGCACGTTTAGGGGGACGATATCTCCTTCACGAGGAAGCATCGTACTTTGACTGTCCGCGCACGTTTCCCCTCACGGACTGTTTGGAAACTAATAGCGTCTGCGAGTTGTGAAAACGTTTCCCTGTTATTATCGTCACTTCTGCTGCATGGCACGAGGAGCGAGCGTTGCAAGGTGTACTAAACTGAAAGAGCGATTTTGAGATCCCTGCGCAGCAAAGTCTCCCCTATAAAGCAACTATGGGTCTGCATTACTCTCCTTGGAAATGTTTAGACCAGCCGTACGACACTAAATGTTTCCGAGACGGTCTGGCATCGGCCCGTGTCAGACCAGTTCCGACCACCAAAATGTTATGACATGCCACAGCCCCGGAACCGACTCCTTGGTCCGTCTAACACTGAATTATTGCAAAAGGTAATTAGCGAGCAGGATAACGATGTCAAATCGAACAAACGTGCACTAACCCGTTTGACCGACATTTGGAGGATATCTGCGCATCAAGATAAATGCTTTAATCCCTTCTTCCGTTCTTGTCGGTCGCAGTTCACTAATCTCGACGATTTTCGGTTCTGAAAGTCCGGGGGGGTTCGTACCGTTTCTCTCTGTCTCTGGTCTGGTGGGAGAGAGAGAGGGGCAGATGGAGCTGCGCTCGTTTGGGAGTTGTAGTCTTCCGACATCCACGCCCTGAGCTCGTACGTTCGGAGAAGGGAGGAGCGAGGACTGCAGGTCCCAGCACGCACCGCGGGAATCCAGCCGCTCGAGGGGAAAGGGGATCGCAACGGTGCGCTAAACTGAAAACCTGTACCCGAGTAACAAAGTGAAAATACACCCTCTCAATTAAACCCTTGCGTATCTCTGGCGCAACACGCTAGGGCCAGTGACTAACACTTGCATATTGGCATGATATCGCTGTAAAATGCACACATTTAAACTACGGCGGGCAGGCACTAAAAGAGTTGGACACGGCGTCGGTAGACAAACATCGCAGCGGAATTGATACACGGCACGCGGAGTTGAGACCATAGCTGGCGGGTGCGATGAAAACTATTCAGACAGAACCATAGACTGATATGATAGGTCCTGTATGTCCACCACAGGTCAACGACGAAGCATTTGGGAAAGATCCTCAACAGTTTAAGCACATGGACAGAGATAAGATCTGTAACATGATGGGTTAAAATGTCTGTTCCTATTTTCGAGATATACAATGCTCATCGTTTGCCTGTTTTTAGCACAATGGGAAATTTAAAAACAGTTTAAATACAGTAGAAACCTGTGGCATTCTTGCAATATTTAAAGACAATTTTAAATGAAAGCAACCAAGCCAACTGAGAAAAATGTCCACGTCTGTGTTCGTAGATGATTTGTATTAGAGAAATTCAATAAAAATAAACTGTAGACTTCCACTAACCATTCTTTCTTTTCACAGTGCTTTAGAAACCTGCTACCAACATTCACCTCCAAGTTGTATGTGTACTAAAACCAGCATTAAATGTTGCAAGCTTTCTCTGGAGCCTCAACATATGTTTGAACTGGTGGACAGAAATTCTACTCTTACTTTTAGGCAGTGGTGTAGTCTAGTTTTTTGTAGTGACTATACGCTGATGCCCCCCAGCTTACTCACCTGTCCCAGATCGACAACCAATGCGCTCCACCACAAATGCATAGAGTAGCTGGGGGGACTTGCTGGTTTGGTTAATCATGTCCAACTCAGCCAGTTAAGAGTTTAATTTACCCTTCGATGGTATATGTATACAATCCCTAAAGCACAGATTTGATCAGCTGGCAATTTTCAATGCACATTTGTGATCCATGTGAAAGTCCTTTATTTGTGATATACTGCTTCTACATAAACATATCCTGCTAAGAAAAGTATAACATAAATTATATTTCCATTAAAGTACCATTATAAACCACACATTTTTCTATTACAAAATAAAGGAAAATGTCTTGGGCATTAATGGGTGATCTATTGATTCCCATCTGCATCTATTGTGTTTTGGGCAGGGTTCTAATATTTTTTTCAGCAGGGCAACCAAAATAATGTAAAGAATGTCCTGTGAAAGTATCTTTTTTAGATACTGATTTAGTTTGATTTTTACTGACAAATGCAATGTTAAAGACTTACAATAAATCATATTGAAATAAATGGTTAAAATCAAACACTGATCCTCTTCACTTATAACTAGATTTTCAGACTAGTGTTCACACACTGGGTCACACTTATGTGTTGCGGCTATTATTGACATTGATAGTTAACTATAGTAATCAACAATGAACATTTGTGCAGTTTTATCAAGCACCGTTGCACTTATAGATTGCTGGCAGTGTCTATAGCCTGACTTTCACAAAGCTGGCCAGTTCTCTTATAATCGAAAACAATTATGAACATTGTAGTACGTTTTCTCTCCCTTTCTCCCTTATTATTGATTTACCACATAAACTAACATTTGTGAAGTTGGCTAGTTAGATACAATGTAACATCCCAACAATCCCCTTACAGATATGTAAATGATAAATATGCTCATTTTATTAAAGAGTGGTGGTTTTAAAAGTGGAGGTGAGTTATCGGCAGAAAGTATATTATACCGGCGAACCGAAAAATGCGATTGTGACCCTGAAACACTATATAGGCTGGGGACTCCACATACAGCGTAGCATGAGCCTCGTCAGGTTGATTTTCTGTAACACCGGCTGCAGCATCACCCGAAGCGGCAGTAGCTTAACGGGCAGGCCTACGAAAACACTGAAATAGTGTAATTTCACAGTGTACATAGCTTTACGCTTTTAATAAATCAAAGTGTAACAGGTCTCATCTTGCTTAAATAGGACATCTATTCTGAAAATCAAACATGGTCTCCTTTACATAGTATTCAATAGCTAATGCTCAAATATTTTATGTGTAGATCTTTTCAATCAATTCAAGAAAACGTTCTCTCCTGTTACGCATATCTAACTAATCAGTCACTTTATCAACAGCGAGGCACCTACATCTCCCTCTATCTCCCTTGTAATAGACACGATAATAGCTAAATCAGAACCATCAGCTGTCCAGTAGCCATTCACTGGCTTCTTTGATCTCAGATCTATCAAACAACAATTACTTTTTCAGTCTCAGACATTGTATCGTTAGCTACCCAGCCAAACAATCTTTATTACATCCTAATGGTCTTTCTTTCTTTTTTTTCTTTATTCAACCTTATATGAAAATATGAATTTAGGTCCGTTGCCTCACGTGTTTACGGTAGTACATTTTCACATGGGATTTTGTTTCAAAATAAATGCCAACACTACTTGTGATAATATATTACGTTGGCCTTAAATTGGCCTTTTGTGTCACCAAACAAGGCAACAGACTTACGAACACTTTTAACAGGTTAAAAAAAATAAGCACCACAGGTGGGCCAAGTTGATCAACTTCACTTAGAATGTGCATTTTTTGTGATTCAAATAATATTTATAGCCTGATCTTGTAGGTCACATCAAAGAATAACTAACCCTATCTGCCACTTCAAACCCTCACATTTCTTGCCACAGGTTTAAGTTCCATGTATGAGTTGCATTACATCTGCACTGTGATTCTATCACTGGAATATTTTACGGACTAATCGCTGACAAATCAGTGTCATTTCCCCCTCTATCATTCACATCTAAAATCGAGTCTTATTTTCCGCAACGTCAGATTATAGCCTACACTGACTCTCAAAGTTGACCAACAGACGAGCTGGCATTTGAATATGTTTGGCATCAGGGGGTTAGACGTCGACAGACACTGGCATCATGAATCAATCTGTAGATTTGCACAATGACGTTTTCATACTCTTACTAATTAGAGATAACGAGTTTTTAGGTCGGACAATTCATCAAACTGTTCTTCAGCATTGACCCTCATGAAAAAACATCCTTTGTAAACAGATGTGAATTTTCATATTTTCTGAGCTGCTGACCTATTTTTGTCGTAACTGCTCCAACGCAAACAGACCCTGTAGATTGCGATGACAGCACGGCTTCTAACAGCTTTAAAAGACTGGAAAGAGAGACAGGTTGTGACGCAAAAATGAGAGGGCACGAATTGTAAAGGTAACGTATGATTAAGGCAACTGTAATGTTTACATGGTCACAGATGCAATGTCAACGAAACCAGGACAAAACCCATCATTCCACCATCAGGCTAGAGCACTAAGGTTCCCAAGCTCGTAAAAACGAGACGTAACGGCAGGCTCATTCGCCTCCTTACCTACATTTAGGCTATCTAGATAATGGCAGGTAAGAGAGATGTTAGTGACCGGACCCTTCCTGTTACCCACGAAAGAATCGGCTATGCAAACTGATGGTAGAGCGCTCTTTGGATTCGACATCGTTTGTAATTAGCGGGCCAAAAGAAAACAAAGCATAATATGGAAATGCACGGAAAGGTCAATTGAGCTCGAAGGAAAATGAAAAGTTTGACTTACGATCCCAAATTACAACCACCATTAGCTGCTTGGAAACAGGCCCGCGATCAGACCGCAAACACACATGAAGGAACGTCACTGCTTAGGCAACTTAGTTTCAAAACACAATAAAAAGAAATGGCAAGGGAAATGCCAACAGAAAGGCCGTGGAACTTCGTCAACGATGCAAACTGAGGTGTTACGCTTCACTACATGAGCGGGGTCGTGTCGCCAGAGAACGAGAGCACACGAAGTGGGCAGGTTGAGAGGATGCACACATCAAAACTTATTGAATAGTGCATTGCGCTGTTTCATGCGTATATAAATGCGGCCCATCACTTTCGTAGGCCTTACAGCATATAATGACATTGGTCTTGTAATCGCGTGAGGGTGGGTTACGAACAACATTGTCCACATATTTTAAAATGTTTGTGAAACTACATTAATGCAACAAACCGTTTTAGACAGTTGCGCATATCCTCGTGCTATGCTATTATGACTTTAATACACTCATGTACAAGTGCAAAGTTTAGAGAGTTGACTGTCGCCCTCCATTGCGTTGTGCAATGCCCCCTTTAATGCCCCCTCGCTCGCCAGTATAGCGCCTTTGTTATTAATCGCATGGAATCGCGCCGCCTTACCTTAACGCCCCCAAACTGCTTTCCTGTGCCTTTGGACTTGACGTACTCTGCGAGGGGCATGGGGAAGTGCCTGTGCCTATGGTCTTTGTTACCGTCCAAGAGTGTGATTAAGTGGAGGATTTCACACTGTGAATTTTGGATTTCTCCTCGCGATCTTCCCTCATCGCCGCAGCAGCTGGAGAGGAAAATCGCGCACCCTGGGTCCTAAAGCCGGCTGATTCGCACAGGTGACAAGGCTCCGAAGCCGCGTGCACTAAACTCTTCTCCCTTCAAAGTCCTATCTGGTCACCACCCATACAGACAGGTGAACAGGCTTATTGGGGAAAGGGCATATTTTCCATGAGGTGAATAGTTCTATTCTAAAAATGGGGTTTTTACATTTGTTTGCTTTCATGTGTCACCCTTAATAAATATAATATTCCTGTCAAAAAGTTAGTTGTTGGTGACGTGTTTGTTTGCATGTGTTCTTGTCCTTTGCGGCAAACATGTAGCCTAAGGAACTGTACTGCAGGTTAATTCAACTGTACATCTTGTATTGAAAATTAAGAAAATGTCTCAATCTAAACATATATATTTTCTTAATATATGTATGCATATCAAATAAATCTTGTTAAAAAAATATTAATAACTCGAACAATGGCATAATCAGTTACATGAAAAATATGAACATAGTGACTAATGGTTAGAGTTGTTTTTCTGGTGCATTGAGATTGCATTCTACAGCAGGAAACAAAGGAGAGAGAGACATTAAAGGAGTATTTCAAGTCAAAAGTAATTGTTATTCCTACCATGGAAAGTCAATGTGAGGCAAGTTTTGAAGTGAACTACTCTTTTAAAGGATCCAAACACTAGTGGTGTAAATGAAATTAATTGCCATGATCCTACGAATGACTAAGGCAGTTTTTAAACTCTGGTCTAGCTCTTCTGTTTTAAATAATGTCTCAGATAGCACAATACTGTAGCCTACCTTCAACATATAAGGGGCAATAAGCGGCCTCATCCGATTTTTATTTGATTGGGAGGAGTCAAAACACCAGAAGTCTATATGCTGATAGCAAAATAACTGAAAAGGAACAGTAAAAGAACTGTGATGTGATTTTAATTAAAAGCTTTTCCATGCTTTATGCACCCAATTTGCTTGTAACAATGAACAGAATGTATTGAGTTGTTTGCATATTAAGCCCACATTATTATTCCTGAAAAGCACAGGGATATTTTCATCCCATCAGACAGATAGATAGATATATCATGTAACATAACTGCTGTAGAGTCTGGGTTGATCATGCATTGATTGCATTGATACAATTGTTTCACCAAAAGTAGCTATTTTGAGGAGCCTACAGAAAATGATCACACGGTACCGAAGAGTATGCTACACTGGCATTAACAGTCAAATACTTCAAATGAAAGCAATGAAAAGCGAACGGACTTTTTTACACCAAAATCGTACTGTGGACATAAGGTGGACAGACTGCCTCGGCTTTCTCTTGTCATAGGACAATGGTTAAGACCTTACAGGGATAACACACAAAAAAATCATTCATCGCTCACCATCAAACCCTGTAGGACTGTCTTTCTTCTGCAGAATACAGCAGATGATATGTTGAATGTTACACCGTGTACACCAGACGCGGCGCGATACAATGCGACGTGACAAAAGAAAATGTAACGCATTAGAACCATTATATTTAACCAAACAACAAAACCACGAAGGCATGGTTTGAATGAAATGACTGTAAATAAAGTATGACAGAATTTTTCTTTTTGGGTGAACTATCCCTTAAGAAGTATTGCGTTTTGGTCGAATATTTGCCTAATTATGTTAACGTTACCTCTCCTCATTAACCATTGTTTTAATAAAGCAACGTTAAAAGTGTAACTGTAGAAACCATTTTTATTTGTACTGGTTTTACGAATGATAGCCAAATGTACAGGCTAATGGATAATCGTCGTTTAAAAATCAGCTGAGGTTAGGTTACCGCAAAAACACATAGACCATTGCCAATACGTTGACTCCACTAATCACGTCTCGTCGTACTCCAAGCGGTTCCATAGTGTAGTGGTTATCACGTCTGCTTTACACGCAGAAGGTCCTGGGTTCGAGCCCCAGTGGAACCAAGAATTTTCCTGCAGGCGCGATAAATAACATTTGGCGTCTTAACAACATCGTGGCAACTAACTACCGTCATAATGTTTCCTGTTTGATTACACGTTCAAAATCCGAACAGTATTACCGAACAGTACGAATGAATGACAAGCGCTCGCGCTATTTGACGATATAGGCCGTGGATATGAGCAGATAAAGCCTATCGCGCGACCTCACTACAGTGTGCAGAAGGTGTGTCTGCATCCTGTAAGCAGATATATGAAGAGACTTGTGAAAGTCTAAATGAACACATCAACCATATTTGTGGCATTTGTTGGAATAATGAGGCAGAATGCCACGCCGTTGACCAAACTGTAAATAAAATAGTTAATGACGGTGAACATGGTAGCGGAGGCAACAACGACGAGGTCAAAATTAAGGTTTGTGCGACCCCTACTGTCAACTTTAATATATGCCGACGCAACATATTCTGGTTAATCACGTATGCCCATACAGCAATCAGTGACAGTAGACTGTAGTTAAAACAGATTTATTCAGTTATATGTGTTTATTTATCTTCTTTTTCAGCAAAGCAAATAACACTGTTACCGTTTTTCAATGCTTTTTGTGTATTAACAGCTGATTTATTTCTGACTGCACATGTCCGTGCTTGCTCATATGTGCAACCATGCATCTCATTTGGACAGTTTTGCAATTGAGAAAACATGACCATTAATTGTCATGGATCATATGACATTCTGATTAGGTCAGAACGCACATTTATTTATTGTATATATATTTGAAGCTGTAAATGTGTATTAAAGCAATTTTCTCATAATTGAGCAATATCGAGATGAACGTATGGGGCAACATGGGTTAACCTATATTTGTGAGCTTTTTAGTACATTATGATATGTCATATATTTTTTTAAATGTCCACTCACCATAGTGATAAGAAAATAAGGTGTTCAAGAGCCAATTCTGATAGTATTCGTGTTTTCTATATTATTTAAAGAAATTGACCTTCACAGAAAATGAGACTCCTTTCCTTAAATTGGTTTCATTATAGGCAGCGAAAATTTGCCTTTTAATATAATTGAAATATCTTTATTTTATATCACTGTTGGAGCTGTCCAAGGTTCTAAATGAACAAATATTACTTGATCTAAAATATATGTAAACAATAAACAACACAACCAAAATAACATTACCATGCTCTTGGTCTTGTTTCTGTTTCCTTTTAACTACACAAATGTGCAAAACCACATTAAACCACATGACAATTAGAGGCTGATAGATTCCTACAAAAGAATAAAGTCAAACTTAAATAAAAAACTTAAATGACACAGAAAATAAGAACATCCTGAGATAAATATGATTACATAACACTTTTAAAGACAAAGTTGTTACACAGCTGATTTGTTTAGGGCTGGATGTAGAACATCCTGAATGATTGTCTAATGTGTACGATATTCTTATAGATATGAACTGTTCATGCACAGATTCGATTTATGTACAGTATTAGTTATCAAGACTGTTTCGCGGCCTTAAATTGCTGTGGTAATACATTTGTCTTACAACATCCAGTGAATAATGTTTCTTTTAAAGCTATAGGTAATGCACTATATTCAAAGTCTTATAGCCTGTTCATTTAAATAATTAGAAATTCACCTATCCTGATATCATTGTAAATGTGACCTATTTAGCTCACATCAGAAATGACCAAACAAATCTTTCCCTAGCTCAAAGTCTGCAACACAGCAATGCAAATCAGCGCATTAGAAGTTCGGTGGTTGATGAATGAGGGGTTGTATTATTTCCTAAAATTGTTTATTGTGATCACTACGTTGATTACGAAATTGTTTGCCATTTCAAAAGCTAAAATGTCTATAGATCAAAACCCTGTAAAATGATGTCACATTTTTTATATACATAAATGAAAATTCCAGGAAATGCTTAGGTTAGAAAATTAAGAGCTAAATTATTGGATTTATATAGTTTGTTCAAGTATAAACTTGTAATAAACCAAAATATATTAGTTGTTATTTACTTAACATTATTATTTCTTATTGTTTCATTATTGTACTCCTGGTCGATTGGTATACCATTGTGAAGAAGAGCAGTGCATACTGTGCACAAACTAACGCTTGTGTTCTAGAAAATACAGAAAGTCGAACGAGTAGACGGTGAGTTCATTTCTACAGATCGTGGAGAAAGTATTTCACGTGTGTAGTGACTTTTATTTTGAAGGCCCGTGTGCCGCCGATTTGTATTTTTTCTTACGGTTTCCGGATTCACAGCGGTCTGTGTGGATTATTTTGTCGTGTTCATTGTGACTGGATTATTAAAGTTATGGCGAGTTTAGCAGCCGCGGCTGCAGCCGCTGCAGCTGCACGGGATCCAGCAGTAGATCGATCTTTGCGTTCAGTCTTCGGTATGAACGAGATGACTCGTTTAGTTTGTGTTTGTTATTCTGTGCTGCATTAGTTGCTAAGCTAAACACACCTAGCATGCAGAAATGTTGATCTAACATCATGATTTGTTTCTCGACAGCCAAATAATCAGTGGTTTGTAATATTTGCATCATGTTCACATTTTCACAACAATCGTCAGCTGGTTTAATGCCCATATGAACACACGAGTTAACAGAAGCTAACAGAAACGCGTGATGCCTTCCTTCATTAAGCATATGGACGGATTAGTGTTGAAGTCTGAGAATAATTTGCAGTAAGAAGTTGATCGTCGTGTAAGTCATTGAATTTAGTTTCTTATTTCTTTATTGTTTTGTTAACAGTGGGAAACATCCCATATGAGGCAACGGAGGAGCAGTTGAAGGACATCTTCTCAGAGGTTGGATTGGTCGTCAGTTTTAGGTTTGTATGGGCAGAAACATGCTGTGGTAATGCAGGGGCTTTCTGGGCTACTGTTACTGTAGGGGGTAAAGTTTCACACATAATTTTGTTAGAAAGATACAAATTAATTTGTGTCATCATTAAGGCCACGTTTACTATGGTTGTTTAGGAATGTAGATTGTGAGATGAGATGGTAAAATGCAGCCAAAATATTGTCTTCTCAGACATTTGGATTGTGTTTATGCCATCAATCTGTGTGTACTGTATAAACTGACGTTCATTCACATAATGTGCTCATGATATTTTCTATAGTACCCCTTAACCTCACATTTGAATCACACAAACCTGTGCATGTACCGGTAACTACATTTAATGGGACTGTTTAGCCAACTTTTTCACTAACGTGTGGATTATGTCATCGGCTGCTGTGTTCGACAGCAGCCACAAAGTTTCTGATGCTTACACAACTTGGTCTAAATTGGTTGCAAAATTATTTTGTATTATTGACCATTTTGCATCTGTTTATAACCATGAAATTCATCACAGATGACTACACGTACAGTTTGTAGCAGACTCTCCTCACACTCAACCCTTGGTTGAAAACCTAGAGCTGATCTAGAGAAAAATCTTTATGCAGGTTGGTGTATGACAGAGAAACGGGTAAGCCGAAGGGTTATGGATTCTGTGAGTACCAGGATCAAGAGACTGCGCTCAGTGCCATGCGTAACCTGAACGGCAGAGAATTCAGTGGAAGGGCTCTCCGTGTTGACAACGCTGCCAGTGAGAAGAATAAAGAGGAGCTGAAAAGTAAGTTTAACTTTTGAAGTATGCCATCCTTCCCAGAGGAAGCTGCTGCTTTTGTTTGATCTCTTTACATCTTGAGAAACGGCAATGACTTCAGGGATGTTGCGCGATGCATGCTCATTTCACAGGTTTGGGAACTGGTGCTCCAATTATTGAGTCCCCTTATGGTGATGGCTGCATACCAGAAGAAGCCCCGGAGTCAATCAGTAGAGCGGTGGCCAGCCTGCCCCCTGAACAGATGTTTGAGCTAATGAAACAGATGAAGGTGAATATTTTTTTCGCAATTGATAAAAGTTCTGTTGTTCAGAGTTAATGGATTTGAAATGGTAAACTAAAAGCAGTATCATTATTCTTGTTTCCCGTACAGCTTTGTGTGCAGAACAGTCCACAGGAAGCTAGGAACATGCTGTTGCAGAATCCTCAGCTAGCTTATGCCCTGCTACAGGCACAGGTCGTCATGAGGATTGTGGACCCTGAAATTGCTCTAGTAAGATCATTAAATGCAGCTGATGGAAAGCGAGTGAAAAATGGAGATTAAAGGGATTGTTCACCAAAAAATGACAATTCTGACATCGTTTTTTCACCCTCTTTTCATTTCTAACCTGTATCATTTTTTCTTCTGCAAAATACAAAAAAAAGATAGTTTGAAAATTGTTGATTACCGACACCCATTCACTTGCATTAGTTTTGTGTCCATACAACACAAGTGAATGGGTGTCGGTGGGAATTTCTTCAAAAGATCTTCTTTTGTGTTCTGCGGAAACGAGAAAGTCAAACAGGTTTGAAATGAAAACGAGGGTGAGTAAATGATGACAATTAAAAAAAATGTAAATTACTTAAAGTGTCTTAAGTATTTCTATGGAACAGAATGAGGATTAATGAACCTGCACACACATTTAAACTGTATTTGAGGTTATGTAAGGTAATCAAGTGATAAATGATCTTTTCTCAGAAAATGCTTCACCGTCCGCCTGTGGTTCAGCCCGTAAACCCAAATTCTCAGCCTGGGGCAGTGCCTATTTCTACCCAGCCCCTGCCTCAGCCCACTGCCCCTGTCTCTCAACCTCAACAGATGGTAAGCACTACAAGTTTCACCCTTTAAAATCCACAAGCCGCTTGTGCTTTTTCCTCACTGACTCTGACAATTCATTTCAAAACATTTTTATTAAAAATTAAATATGTATGTGTTTTAAAGTCAAATATTTACGTTGGAATATGCACAATTTTATGAAACTGGTATTTAAAGGGACGGTTCACCAAAAATAAATTCTGTCATCCTTTACTCACCCTAAAATTACAATGGTAGCCTTAAGTGTTTGCTTTCCTTCATTCCTCAAAAGCTTATTTTGCCTCCAACATAACAAAGATATTATAAAGCAAATTTTTCCTACTATGGTAGTTAATGGTGGCCAATAACTGTTTTCAAGCATTCTTCAAAGAAATATCTTTCTTTGTTTTCATCAGAATTTGGAACAACTTGAGGGTGAGTAAATTGTGGTATACTTTTTGGGTGAACTGTTCCTTTAAGTGTACACCTTCAGATCCAAAGCTTTTAAGATTTTGAGAAACATATGATTTTCTGTGTTTAGTATTAGTAAGTGTTGATTTGTTTTAATGCAAGTCATACACCAGTTATGACAACAAGGCTGTTGTTTTAACTGTTTTTTAAACAGTGTTGTTATTTCGGGGTTAAAGGAATAGTTCACCGAAAACGTTTGTCATTTCAAAACTGTATGGCTTTCTTTCTTCTGCTTAACACAAAGAATATATTTTGAGGAATGTTGTAACCGGACAGCGGTGGTAGCCATTGACTTCTATCGCATGGACACAAAACTAATACAAGTGAACGGCTGCCATCGCTGTCAACAATTTTTCAAAATATCTTCTTTTGTGGTCTTCGGGAGAAAGTCATACAGGTTTGACATGAAAAGGGAGTGAGTATATGATCACAGAATTAAAATTTTTGTGTGAACTATCAAAACCACATTGACACACCCAGACCTTGCCTTATATTTGTATACAGTATTAGCTTATTTAATGGGTGTCTGTTACTATATTGCAGTGTATTGCATCTGAACTCTCTAATCTGGATCTTATCATTTGTATAATTGTGTTTTGTTATAAATGTGAAGGCTCTTTAGATCTTATTGGTAGAAATGCACCGCAGTCTTTCTGTGAATAGGAACTTGTTGTGGATATTGAAGGGTCATGGACAGTTCACTGTGCTAATGAATCATCTGTGATTTACAGCCAGGCATGCATGTGAACGGAGCTCCACAAATGATGCAGCCTCCACAGATGGGAGGTGGAGTACCTGGACCAATGCCAGGACAGGGACCAATGGGACCAGCTGGTAAGCTTAGCTGTCTCTACACTGCTTCTGTGAAGGTGTATCTGTGTCCATAGCTCTTTTCCTCTGGTCCCCTCCCTTACAGGCGGGATGCAGGCTCAGATAGGAATACCACCAGGAGGTCCTGTGCCCATGGATAGGGGACCAGGTACTCACTTTAGGCAGATAGCAGGATCATGTTATTTTAGTAATAGTGTTTGGTTAAATGTGATAGTTGTGTGTGTTTTTTTTTGCATTGCATAGTACATTTACCCAAAAAAACTGCATGATTCCTACTTATTGACTGCATTTCCAAAACCCTCCACAGAGGAGTGCTATTGGCCAACAGCTATTATGAGATATTCCACATTAGGCAATATCTGTATTGTTGTTCATTCTCTTTTCAATTTCATAAGTTACTGAGAGCTTTCTTCTCATCTGCTTTGAAAGGTTTAGTCAATTATGAGTAATCCTGTATAAAATGTCTTATTTCAACCAGTTGTGCTAACATTTAAAGGTGAAATATGTGTTTTCACATGTTGATGCTATATAATAGTGAAGTTACAGTCATAGATATCTGTCTGCAGATGTCACATTCAACCACTCCACTCCAAATTTGTGAACGTGTCTGCCATGTTGGAACTGTCAACCTTTCAGTTGCTCAGTTGATCATCAACTACAATATAAATCAATGAGTTTTACAGCTTCAGGATTTAGAAACAAGAGATTAAATTTCCTGAAGAAATGGGATAATAACCTTTCACAGGTGTTTATTTTACTTAATATTCATATATGCATATAGACACACAGTGTGCTTCTCTTGACTGCTCCATCATGGCGGATGGCTTGCTTATAGCAGCTTATTGGAAAAAGTAGCTAATAAGGCATATATACATCTATTCTAACCAGCTAAACTGGTTTCTTGAAAATTTTTCACTGGTAGAAATTATAACACAAAGTAATGGCAATAGTTGAGCCTGCGTTGTGTGTTTTTCTGGTCATGATTCTCAAACAAACAGCACATTAATTTTCTTTTGGAAGAATTGGTTGTTTTTAGTTTTGTCTGGGTTTAGACCAAGTTTTTAAACCTAAGAAATGACACTTCACCTTTAAATTTTAGCATTAAAATAGCCCCCTTGATCTTTAGATATCACTATTGACACATTTAACAAAAACACACACGCACCACTTTCTTAAAGGAATAGTTCAGCTGAAAATAGAAATTGTGTCTTCATTTATTAACCCTCATGTCATTCCAAACCTTTGGATTATTACTGCTGTGGAACACAAAAGAAGATATGTTGAGATGTCGGTTGTTTGGCCAACACCGTTTTTTCCAAATGGCACCTTTTGTATTGTGCATAAGTCATTTGTATTGGAATGACATAAGGGCGAGTAAATGATGATTATTTTTAACCCATTACCATCAGTACACAAGTCTGTCCCTGGGCAACATCAGTAAGTGCTGCTCTGCACTCAGTTCTCTCTCTTTCTTTTACTCAATGCTGACGTAGGAAACCTTCAGGACTCTCCTGTAGGAGCAGCTGGGCAGGCTGCTATCGAGCGGTCTCCAGGTATCTTGGCTGTACTCTGGTCTGCTCAGAGCAGAACTGTCAACACTGTCGGCCGCTTGACACAACTCTGCAGATCAGTTTAACAGCAGCATGAATTAGTTGTTTTTTTGGTGTTTGCAATGAATAATGATGAAAATGTGGCATGAACTTGACATTGTGGACCCCCACTTGAGAGATTTTGAAATGCTGCAGACATTTGGGGCGGAACAGAAAAACCTTAAACCTGCAGTTTAGACTTATTATATAAAACCTAGTTAAAAACAAAGTAAGGAAATAATAATGAATGATGGTAATTTACCTGCCGAACAAGCACTGTCTGGATTCCTTAAACACTTTTGTTTCGGTTTTATACATTTCTTGTAATGCATCCAAATCTCAAACAATGAAGTTTTGTTATCTGTTGGGATGTGTCAGTGCAGCAGAATAGATCCAAGTATTAATGAGATGTTGAAATCGTCTTGCAGTTATCAGTGTCAGACGAAACAATTTCCTTTTGTTTGTGAAACTGAAGCTTGTTCCAATGTTCTCTTTCCTTGAGGGTCATGGAATTTTTGTATTGTGACATACCTGAAAATCGGTATTCACAATAGCCTTTGGCTGTGTAAATGGTTATACCCAAGTATGCAATGTTTGTCTAATACACTGAGATGTTTTAGTTTTTGTAATCTCTTATGCTGTTTTTCCGTGCACAGTGCCAATTGTAGACCCACGTGCACCAATGCGAGGGGCCCCACAAGGCCCTCAAGGGATCCCACCCAGAGGTCTTCTCGGCGATGGCCCAAACGACCCACGAGGCGGATCATTGGTCAATGTCACTGGAGATGTGGTGGAACCAGGGTAATGCATTCCAAAAACCTTTGTTGTTTTGCCTTTATATAAATATTCTTGGATTGCTTTGCATTGATTGGTTGATTTACTTATAGGCGTGGTTATATTGGAGGTCCTCCGCAACACCAGGGGCCACCTATGCATATGGCACCCCCAGACATGCGTGGCCCTCATGACATGAGGGGAGGACCAATAATGGGAGAGCCTAGAGGCCCTATGATGGAACAGCGTGGCCCACCCATGGAGGCAAGAGGTATTTGAAGACTTACCTGTAGTACAAAAATCCCAAAACAGATTTTTTTTCAGGCTCTGATTTTTAAATCTATTCCTTAAGGTCGTGATCCACGGGCTGTTGATGCTCGAGGTCCGATTTCAGGTCAGAGGGTTCCCATTGCGGCTGGGATGCAAGGTCCTCCCACCCACGGCATGGGACAGAGTGCACCTCCCGCAGCAAGACCAGTAAGATAAAACGTTGCAGGCTTTTGTGTCGTTGAATTCAATTTGCAGTATTTAATTCATTATTTTTGCTCACCTTAATCCTGTTTAATCTTTGTAACAGGCTCCTACATCGGATGTATCATCGCAAGACCACGAGAAGGTACTCTTGTTTTTCCCGTATACTATTGGATAGGTGGTGGTGGGCCGTTCTTTACGTCATAGCCACACACATCATGATATGTCGGATGTACATGTATCCGCGTATGCTCAAAAGAACATGTTGTCATGCTACATGTTGTATGGATTTCTCCACGCTTTAGATGCTAATCTGTCTCTTGTGTGTCTACATTCCCAGGCTGCCTTGATTATGCAGGTCCTGCAACTGACTCCAGAACAGATTGCCATGCTGCCACCAGAACAAAGACAGAGCATTCTCATACTAAAGGAGCAGATTCAAAAGACAGCAGGCGCACCGTGAGAATGTGAGTGTCAGTTTATTTCTTTAGCCAGTTTATTATGATAACAACAGGTAGGTGATTAAAAAGAATGTTGTTTTTTCAGTGGTGTAACAGATGATGACCACGTGATGGATTGATTTGTTAAATTTTGCTCATTTTATTTTAAGCTGTATTATATTTAAAAGCAAGACAAAATATAAAAAGCACTTTCTGCTTATTCAGTTTATGCAACAGGGGAAAAACTGGCTAAATAATAGAAGAAATGCGAAAAGCAATGTTCTGTGTTCGGTCTTCAGCCAAGTATTTAATTTTTATTCGGCTTTGGTCAAGAATTGTAATTTCAGTGAATCCCCAATTTTCTTTGAGAACATGTGAGGAATCTGACTGAACAACTACTTTTTGTCATTCCAGGAATGTACACAACCAAATGGGTAACCATCACCCAGCTCTGCCAGAATCGGACTCCCACAGCTGTAACTTTTTGTTGTTGTCATGTTTTGTTTATACAGTGGTATTTTCATATTTGAAGTAAAAGCAGTTTTGAATAGCAGTGGTACAAAACAAGTTTATTGCAAAACAAAGAATAAATATGTACGTTGATTTTGAAATAAACAACTGAACATTTCATCATTGCAGATGTTTTCTTTTCTGCTCTTATATATACTTTATAAACAAAAGCAAAACGACTTTGAAAAACATGAAATGCAATGGTTTTGTTCTTATGTGATAAGTTTAAGGATTGCACAACCCTACACAAAAGATTGTTGTGAAAACTACTGTAACCGTTTTGCAATTAATACAGAGGAAATGTTTTCCTCCCTTTACTTTGTGCCACGTTTGTTTTAGAACTGGACACATTTGCACAAAGGAGGCATTTTATAGACAATACATACAGGTGTAATTGTAATTTCCGTGAACCTTGGTGATTCATTTCTTACCAGGAACTCCACGCCAAACTTGATAGAGTAAAATGATTGGACTTTTGACTCTGCACTGGAATTTGTCTGTCTGGGCAATAGCATTTAATTTCATTTTTCAGTCCGTCAGTCACACAATAGCATATCATTTAGATATGAAGATTTGAGGAGGAACCCTGTCAGCTGGTGAAATTGGTCTCAAATCAGGGTATTATATTGATACCCTGAGAGTGCACAATCGGAAGAAGTCCTAGAATTCAGTTTCTTTCAAAAGTTCTCTTTGTTAAAGTAAAACTTGATCCTCCGTGGGTCCACGTCGGAATATTTGACACATTTATTCTCCAAGTCCTTTGCTAAGGCTTGTGGGCCACACAAGAATGTTCCAACCACTGACCTGAATATATTTACAATACAGTTTTAGTGTAAGCAGGAGCAAATTTTATACTTAATTTACAACCCAACAAGGAACATTCTTAGAACTTAGATTAACGTTCCCAAAAGTGTTCTTGCTGTAACGTTTAAAGACCATTTCATCAACATTGTCTTAGCTAAATGTTTTAAAACATTTGAATATGATTATTTTCACAATGTAATGGGAATGTTAGCACAACGTTTGTAGAATATTAGCTGGTAAAACTTACGAGGGGTTGTCTTTGCTAACTTCTTCAAATTCCTTATCCCAGTTCGGTCGGCCGTAACGAGTCTTCTGTTTTAGACCAGTGATGATATCTGTATCCTTATCAAAGTGCACCATTGCATGGTCTGCCTGTAAACACAAATTAAATGGCATACGTTCTCATGAGTTCTTGTTTAATTCATATGAACTTGTGTTTAAAATCACAACCGGTCAAATTTCACATACGTGGCTCTGATCCCAGCCGGTTAGGTAGAGTTTGTAGGTAAGGAAGTCTTTCATTCCCCTCTCTTCCATTTCTTTCTCAAGGACCTGGAGAAGATCTGCGAACCACTCAAAAGCGTGCGTCTCTCTACACAACCAGTAGAAGTAAATCTAAACACAATTCATAAAGAGAGAAAGATCTCAGACTTTACGTGCATCAAGCTGACTTAAAATATCTGAGGAGCAATAAGTGCCACTGTACTAAGTTTATGCACCTACACTTACATTTAGCAACGTACAAATTAGGGGAACATCTGAGTTTCAACATTTCTGAAAATCTTACCCTCTTGGTTCGCAGATTGGGGTTGGAGTCTTTAAACTTGTACCAGATGGATTTGAGAATAGATGCAAATGGTGTAACTCCAATCCCAGCACCTACAAGCATGCTGACCTCGTATTTAAACACGTCCTCACTAGCAGTTCCTAATGGGCCATCCACACTAATGCTAAAGCAAACAGTAAATGCCCACATATTAGTTCTCATTTTGAACTACGGTGCCATTTTAGGAAATCCGTTTTTTTATGTATAGTAGATGTATACTGATGTACATAAATACAGGGCAAAGGGTACTTACCTAGGTCCTTGTGCACCCTCTGGTAAATTTTCAACCATCTTGATAAGCTTTTCAGTCCAGTCTCCAGCTAAGCGGATGTGCACACTAAAGAAATCTTCTTCGGGGGCTGATGTCATGGTGAAAGGATGCCACTCTAGCTGGGAGATAGCTGGGCAATTCAGAAAAACGTACTGGCCTACCTCCATCTTGAAACCAGCCTTTACCAACTGAAGTTCTAACACTCTGGATGGGCGGATTACAATCTAGATTGCAAAAAAAGAGTGTCATTACAAATGAGTTGTTATGCTGAATAAATTCTTGGTAATCTCAAAAGTCCCTTGGAAATTTACCTTTCTATAACTGACAGGCTGCGTGTAGCGAATGAAACGTAGTATCCGTTCACAAATGTAGATTATCATTGGTCCAATTACCCACATCCAGGTCTAAAACAGGATTTTGTGATATAAATTCAAAAGAAATATAAGTTTCTTTATTTGTAATCAAGTTCTTAACTCTTACCTGAGGAAACCCTCCTGCAAACTGAGGAATTGGACATTCAGTTATTTTTCCCCAGTTCTCTGGTTGATATTCGCAGAAGGAATGATTGTGCGGCGGGTCTGTAACTTGCTGACTTCGCACAATGCGACTGCATGACAGCAAATAATATACATAATTTTAGTAATCCAGTAAAAACACATATTAAAACTGAGTTTAACCAGAACAAATCTTAAACAATTTGAAACTAATCTTACCCTGCACCATGAAAAACTAAGCCGGCGAAGAAAATAATGAAGAGGTGGTGAGTGTACCAAAAGACTTCAAAGAAACTTCGACGGATGACTTCCATAGATGAAGTGATAATGAGAATGAGGGCGAGAGTAATGATGACTCCTGTGAGACCCGCTATAGTGGTGAATACGAATAGAGTTGGAGTCTGAGGAGTACAAGGAAAGGACAGACCAAATCATTTGAAGTAGGATGAATATTAATGTTAATTTTAACTCAGACTCTTAACTGAGGCCATTCAAGGACTCACAGTAGAAGTAGACCGAATGGGATTTAGGTAGGTGGTATTCAGTTCAGTGGAGTCCCCAAGCATGGACAGATTACCCGCAACAGGTCCATATAGACCCGCTAAACTGTTGCTGTACCATTCAACATTCAGCAAATGAGCAATAGTATGAACGGCTGTGGGAAAAAAGGGTTTTAAGAGGTCACGATCAGTTTTAAACCAAATGCTTGCTGATTTTATAATCTTCGTTTTTAACAAGCAAATCATTAGCTACGTTAAAGGGATAATTCACCCAAAATAAAAAATTCTGTCAGGAATTACTCACTCTCTTATTGTTCCGAACCAGTGTACATTTCTTTGTTTGGTTGAACATAGATAAAAATGATATTTGGAAGAATGCTTGTAACCCAACAGCTCTTGTACCCCATTGACTAGCAAAGTAGGAACAATTACATTGGTAGTCGAAAGTGCTCCAGAACTGTTTGCTTTTCTTCTTTTGTGTTCATCAGAACAAAAACTATGATACTCAATGGGGTCCAAGACTGTATGGTTACAAGTATTCTTCCAAATATCTTTCTCTGTGTTCATCAAATCCAAGAAGATTTGGAATATCTCAAAGATTTTTTTGGGGGGGTGTACTATCCCTTTAAGACATTTCACAATCATTTAATAACTTTTTTTACAGAAAAACTTGAGAGAGTTTATATTAAAGAAAAAAAGGCTGGTTACTAACAGGTGTGATAACATTCACATACTGATAACTGTAACTTAACCTTCGGAATATCCACAGCGATTTCCTTATCAAAGTAGGACAAACATTTGGTTTCATTTACCTGTCATTAGGGCAATCATATAAGCAACCAGCTTGTGGAAAGTTATATTTTTGTCCAGTTGTTTCCTCATAGTTCGTCCGCAGCACTAAAACATTTACATTCATTAAACATCTGTATTCTTGCATTTAAAAGGTAAGTGGTACAAGAGGTCAGCAGTCATACATAAGATGGTGACTCACCATGAAAGAGCCACGGAGCAGAGACAGCAGGTTGCGGCATACTGGAAGCAGAATAAGCATGCAGTTGAAGTTGAGCACAGCAGCAGGAGCTCTGGCCCAGGGCAATGCGGCCTGATAGAGAATACATTAGTGCCTTCTTTAGCTTTATTGTATTTTTTCAACGCATATTTATTTAGTATTCTTTTATCTCTTATTTATTTATATTTACTGTAGTTATTTTATGATTTACATTTTCTTTCTTCAATACATCAAATAATAAACGTTTATCAATATATACGCATTAAAAATTCTACATATTTGGACAAACCCTCTACCATATCGCTTATTGCTCCCCGAACTCTTTGTAAGTCACTTTGGATAAAAGCGTCTGCTAAATGACTAAATGTAAATGTAATAAATAGCTACAATAAAACCATTAGAGACAAATAAATGGAAAAAAGAAAACTTTATGATAGAATAAATGAATAGCTTATTTCCTAAATTAGATAAAAACCATGTTTTTTATTCCAATTAATATCAATCAAACTGCAGTTGGTTTGTTTTAAATTTTGATAACTAACTAACACAATATAAACATGAAAACTGAGTTATCTCATTTTGGAAACAAACACTTTAAATAATCTATAAAACATCAAATATAAAAAACAAACAATATATTATTATTAATATATCACTCACACATATGTTTTTATAAAATGACACTTATTTATCCAATTTTCTCTTATAGACATGCATTTTCTCAAACTTACCCCTAAGAGTTCTTTAGTGTATTCAAATTGTGGTCCCAAATCATATAACATGTAATGGTAAGCAAACAGAAAGATGTTGATGCCCATCCACACCACCTACAAATTCAGGAAGATTAATAACCTGTCAACTTATTTAGCCAACACGTTTGTAATACCCTGAGGAAAAAACTCAATTGCTAAAAGAAATGAGGTCTTCACTATTTTTCACTCACCACTATAAAAGCGCTCAACCCATCATTGATGATCCAGTTGCCCATGTTCACGTTCAACGTGCCGTTTCAGAATAAGCACGAGCTCCGCGCAGATGAGCGATATATTCCTCACCTGTCAGGTTTCTGACTCCGCCCCTCTACGTCACCAGGAAGCGGGTGTGAATACACGAAAACAACTCCCAAGAGGAAACGATTTTAGTGTGTAAACTATATAAGCCTTTAGTTACTTGACGGGAAACGATTATATAAACATTGGGCTTGGCTGTTAAAACCGGGTTATGTCAATTAATAATCATTTTGCGAACAAGCAGTTCTTTCAGACAGAATGTCAAGATTAGGTCAACAGCTGAAACATTACGCATTTGGACAGTTTAAGTATTTGTGTAATTCATGTTTTGTGAAATTTTAAAGACAATTGAGTTCTCATTATTTTACACTTTGTAATATAATTTGATACGATTATAACTGATATATAATAGTATAATATAATAGTCATTTTTATTGCATTGCTCTTAAGTCGATACAAATATTTTCATTCAATTTTCACCTTTTCATGCATAGAAACTATCAAAAGCTATTTCTTGCGTTTGCATTGGTTTTAATGGAACAGTCAGATATCAACCACTACAGGGGACACTGGAGCATCATAGTGTCACCTCTTCAGATGTCCACCCAAATGGAAACTTAAAAATGTGTATTCAATTCAATTTTATTGATATAGCGCTTTTTACAATGTGGATTGTTACAAAGCAGCTTTACAGGGGAAAATAAGAAAAACTGAAAAACACAAAAAAGGTCACACAAAGCACAGTGCATAGTGTTTATAGAACAAGTTTAATTATTCTAGTAAATAGTATCTAATTAATGCAGTCTCCTGGTGGTTTATTTAGCATATTTTGGATTAATTGAAATGTGTGAATTCTTGGCTGAAAAGCTGCGTCTTTAATCTAGATTTAAGTGTGCGAGTGTGTCTGACCTCCGAATATCAGGAAGGCTATACCAGAGTTAAGGTGCTACGCACGAGAAAGCTCGGCCCCCCTTTGGTGGATTTAGTTATTTTAGTTGTTATCAAAAGTCCTGAGTTTTGAGATCTTAGAGAGCGTGATGGGTTGTAGTATGATAGAAGCTCTGTTAGGTAGGTAGGGGCTAAACCCTTTAAGGCTTTATAAATGATTAAAAGAACTTTAAAGTCAATAAGATACTTCATGGGTAGCCAGTGAAGGGCTGATAACATTGGTGTTATGTGATCGTATTTCCTCAAATGCATGAAAACGCATCTCTGCGTCAGCAAAACATATGATATATTTCGTCATTTGGAAACAGGTGGAAAAACACTGTTTTTGTGACATTTGAGATGTGATTTCGAAATGACAGGTAGCTTTCTAATATAACGCAAAGATCTCTTATTGTATTTGTTGGGTTAACAGTACATCCTTCAACTTGCTGGTTATAATCCGAAATATTTAATTTACGTGTCTTTGGTCCGATAAGTAATATTTCTGTTTTATTCTAATTTAAAATAAGGAAATTACAAGTATTCCATTGTTTTATATCTTCGATGCAATCTGCCAATTTGGATAGCTGGGAGGAATCATCTGGTCTTGATGAGATATATATATATATAGCGGAGAATCATCTGCATAACAATGGAAGTTAATTCCATGTTTTTAACAATGTTTCCAATGGGTAGCATTAATATGGAGAATAGCAAGGGTCCTATAAAAAGTGAAAAAAAGCCCTAAAAGCAATACAAACAAAGGACGCTAATCCTGACTGAGGTTTTATAATTCATACATGAAAGGGTTAATATGTAAATGTTACATGAGATTCACCGAAATATCCACAGCATGAATTGTGAGACGAAATTGATAAATGTAAGCTTTGCTTTTATTCATATATTCCAAACCAGTAGTAAAGAAAGACATCAAGACTCAAGACACAGGTAAACATATTCCCACACAAAATAAACAACCTGACTGTTTTTTCAGCTGAAAGTTAAGAGCACGGTTTATTTTAATATTATATTTAGCCACAATCTCAAAATGTCTCTCAATACTAAGGCAAAAGCATTCCAGAGTTAAGTTAGCAAGTTAAAGCTCTGCCAATTAAAAATAAAAAACATGGGTCTCGAGGCAAATTCAGAAAATCTTTAAAGGCTCTCTGGCTTTTCAAGTCTTGTTTTTTCCCTAAAAGGAGTAGTGCAATGGGTGCCAGAAATAGCTTCTTTCAGCTAGGCACGCTTGGCACATTTCCCACACACCTGGTCTACAGACTGGCCATGCAACTGTCCACTAAAGCCAGCCTTTGTGAAACATTATCAACAGAACACATTCTTTGGACTTCGGATCAGCGCTCCACAATTAATAAATGATGAGCTACTCTCTCTACACCACTGTTACATATCTCCTTGAGGAGCGTTCCAAACAACATAAAAGATTCCTGAAGCTTTTAAGACCTTATAAAATCAAATGTTTCTTCACAAAGTACAGTAGAGAGTCACTATGATACACCTGAGTCAGGATATGTGCAAATACGACTAGCATGGACCAAAACAGCGGTGCGGGAACATAACACACATTTCATGCTGCATCCAAAATATCATCCACAATATCTGTCTCTCTATCTGTTAGATGGCTAGTGAGGTCAGGATGGGCCGGGTCCTGAGAAGCAACTTCAGGGTCGGTAGGTGGCAGCGGTTGCCTTTTCTTCCAGCAGCACGCACATTGAAGACAGTCCTCGACGTTGTAATGGAAGAGTCTGCGGCATGGATGGCAAAACTGATGGAAGACTAGCATGAAAAGCACGGCTAGGCTATAGCACACGATGAGTTGTACCACTAGCAACGGCGTGCACACGTATTCATAAAAGTCTGTTTTGAATTGGTACCACAAGATGATGAGAGTCAGGTTCTCCACGAAACGCAGGGTGTAGTAAATTGCCAGGCGTCTCCAGCGGGGCTGTTTCTCTACAAGGTCATAGTCTGAGAGGTCCAGCTGCACGGCCGACCAACAGAAAATATTGATGCAGGCGTAGAGAAACGTGACCATGCAGAGGACCACAGTGGTGCCCAGCTTGCTGAAATTCGTCTCTACGTTCTCAGGCAACGATGCCCTCCTTGCCCAAAACTCCACCCAGGGTTGGAAAAAGAAGACAAACAGGTTGATCAGGCCCACTAGGACCACCCAGAGTGTAAACACTGTGCTGAAGAGCACCAGGGTCGTGATCCGTGTGGCGATCTCTAACCCCCTCCAGAGGATCATGCACAGGTAGGCAATGGGTTTCATTCTCACTTTGTAGTCATCATATTTGATCTGTATGGCCAGCACACTACACACTAATGCCCCGTATGTGATGGATATCAAGGATATGATCATCAGAGCGACTGTAAAAAGAAAGTGTGTAAGATTTTGTGAAAACAATAAAAGGAAATATCTTGAAATACAGCATACTTACATCGTGCAGGAAGGATGTATTTTTCCTGTATGGTGGCATAGAGCTGTAGTGTAAGCTGAGGGGTGGACCCCAGAAAGGCCTGGATGACAGCTGTGCGTTTGAAGGCATTGCGGTGGACGGCCAACTTGCGCTCGGAGTGTCCGATCTCCCATTCTAAAGCTGGGCCCAAACCTGTCCCGTGCTTTAGCTTTATCTTTCTTGAAATGGTGACATATGGCTCCTCTTTCCTTCCTACCTGACAGTAAACAATCAGAGCTTCAATGCACCTAAAAGGGAGGAAACAAAGAGGAATCAGTCAGATGAGTAAGAAGATTGGAATTAAAGGTGCGCAAGTATGATGACCATTTTACTTTTTCAGTCAACTGTCTCTGTAACGGAGTTCACTTGTCAATTTAAGAAAAGAAAGCACATTTTTCTCTCATGAAACAAATTGTTTTACGACAGTAACCACAGTTTAACAATGGTATTTGTAGTAAAACCACAGTACACACATTTTTTACATCGTCTTACTATAATACCCATATTTCAACCATGAGAGTTGTATTACAACTATGGAAGGCTTTCACGATTATGAACTTAATAAATCATTGCGATTATGACGATTAATTGTCTGTTTCAGGGCTTTGACATTTATTGATTTTTATGGTATATATATAAGTTTATGTGTTTGTTAGTCTGCCAAATGAATAAATGTAAATGTACATTCGACGAGTATTATCATACTAAAGTTACAATATATACAAGGGCTGTGCACTTAATCGAAAATGAACCGTAATCGTAAATTTTGGCCTTCATCAATTACAAAGAAAAAAAAAAAGAAATTAAATTGAGCAAGGATCCTCTCTTCTTGTAGTATAAATCCAAGGGCACACCATTCCTTCATAGTGGTTCAGCAGTGATATTTCTTTGCTTAAGTTTTTTATTTTCAGATAAATTCAATGTTGTTTTAAAGGTTAATGAGTAATCGTGTTAAATAATCAGGATCTCAATATTGACCAAAATAATCGCGATTATAATTTGTGCCATAATCGAGCAGCCCTGACACTAAAATATGCACCTTGCAGGCACTGCAGCTCCCCCTTGTGTTTTCTATAGAGATGTGCAATAATCACCCAGACATAAAAAAAATTGATTTCTCACTCTCGTGTTATTTCAAATCTGTATGACTTTCTCTCCTTTGCAGAACACAAGAGATATTTTGAAGAACATTGTAAAACAACTTTGGCCCCAGCCAGCTACTGTCTTCCATTGTATACACACAGTGGACGCATTTCTTAAAATATCTTCTTTTGTGTTCCACAGAACAAAAGAGTCATGTACAGTTTTTAATGACAATGCATCGAATAAATGATTTTTGGGTAAACTATCCCTATAAGGGTTATCTGACATATCCTCAGCTTCCACAAGGTGGCACTACCATCTAAGAAATGTAACCATTCCAAACCAGTTTACCAACATACGTTTTTCAGAAACATGAGAAGCGTGTCAGTCAGAACCCAATCCATTGTTCATTAAAGATATGTTCAATGCGAAGTCAAACATGAGTTAATGTTGTTAATAAAATAAATATTGCATAGCAAAAATCACCTTTGAATATTGTCATGTTGTCTTATTGTATTTTAATCCTTAACTTGTGCCTTTCCTAAAATGTTAAATGGATCCAATTCATGTTCAGTAAAAATATCTAGTATTGTAAAGTACTATGCAACTGACCAATATCGGTATCAGAATCGAACGATAGTTGTTTGTTAAAATCGGTATAAGCCAAAAGAAATCCTATCGGTGCATCCCTACCTTTTACTACTCTGCTGCAAACAAATGTGCGTTTTATATTAGTCCATATACAGCCACACATTTATGTGCAGTCTTTTACTCCCTCACATTTAGAGCTTCTTTGTGTTGAGCTAAAACACTCAAAACATTGCTTTAAAGCAGGGGTGTCAAACATACGGCCCGCGGGCCGTATCCGGCCCGATAAGGCGTCCAATACGGCCCGAGGGAAGATTTGAAAAATAATACAAATATGAAATAAAAGTTTATTATTATTTTAATTAATTTAAAGTTTATTAATACAAGCAGGTTTTCGCTGCCATATTATGTTTTGTTTTATTACATTTTTTATTTTATCATTGATCATTTAATTGGGCTTCTGCCGGAACCCCTAACAAGCATGCGCATTCTAAAGCGCCGCCTACATTTCGAAAACAAAGTTGGCTAAGTTGTGCGGCAAGGACTAGTGATTTTAAAATGTCCAAATAAAGAAAACTGACGGAAGAAGACGTATTTCTTCTGTCAGTTCAACGGTAGGCCGGTATGTTTAATCTGCTCACAAGCCGTGGCTGTGCAAAACGAGTAGAATATTAAACGTCACACACGCAGAGAAATATGATAAATTCACTGGACAACTTCGAAAAGTCAATAATTTAACTTTAGCCTCGGAAAAAAGCAGTCAATGATCACAAAAACAACAGGGACTGATGAAGCTGTAACGCTATTTGATTGCCAACGAAATCGCAACGGGATCAAAGTCGTTTTCAGAGGGAGAATTCATCAAGAATCGGTAATGAACATTAACAAGTCCAACCTGCGCTCTCGACTCACAAACAGACAGCTAAATGACATCATGAGATTGATGTGGTTGAAGAAAAGAGATGTCAGGAATTAAAATCATAATGCAGATGTGATCTAGATCTTTTGTTGTTAAAGGGAATTTCTAGTATATATTTAATGTTCATATCCAAAGTGAAGTTGTACTACTGTACTAATTGTTAAATATGTTAAGGCAGTTTTTCCTATTAGTGAATTATATTGTATAGCTTGTATGGTTCATATTTAATGTGACCGTCTGTACACAAATAGAGTCTGTTGCATTTTTGTCATTACTAGTTTAAAAAGTATCTGACAAAAAATATTCATATTCAAAGGAAAGGGTTTTGATTGCCTTTACCTAAACAAAATAGTTTTTTCAAAGAGGAATAAGAGTGTTATTGAACCGTTCTGAGGATTTATTAAATGCACCTTTTACAGAACAGTATGTCTTTCTAGTTTTTTTGCTAATTCATTTGTAATTTGGTGCAATATTGTTTAAAAAAGGTGCTTCGGCCCGCACATTGTCACTTTTCTCTCCATCCGGCCCTTACCCTAAAATGAGTTTGACACCCCTGCTTTAAAGGCTTCATGTAAAACCTAAAATTACAATCCCATTATTACATAACACTTGGAATGTGCTACTCACAAAAGAAAAACACTTATGACAGTGCCATAGGCAAAGTAATATTCAAATGGCCAGTTTACAGTGAAATGATGAAATCACATGCGGTTGCAAAGTCACTGTACTGCTGGTTATAGTTGTTGCTACTACTCAACTGCAGTATCAGGTGCTTTACGAAGCACTAAAATTAGTCATTCAATATGTACTGCTATTGTATGGAATCCTGTTATCCTAGAAGAAAGTCATGTGTTTGGAACATGATACAACTGAACATTTGTTTAAGGTTGCATTGGAATCACAATGAAATCACTTTAAACATCTTTGAGTGATGATAGTGGAAGAGTAAATGCAGTTATAAAATCGCCATAATAAATGTAACCCAAAGCATTCACAGGTATTATTCAAATAAGAAGCTCTTTGGAGTAGGTTATAATTTGGCACAATCTGAATTAAACAATGTGAGAGCTTTCTGGCTTGGCCTGAGTTGCACAAAGCAACCAGATCCAGTTAAATGTTATTTACAGCATCATACACATTCTCCTAAGCAACAACTAGGCAACTACGTCCTGTCATTTCAAAGACACGATAAAGGTGGCTATTTTGATCTTGATATGTGATGCCTGCCAACGGATAAAGCTTTTTTTCCATCTACTGCGATCAATACACAACCTTGGTGTATGCAGCCAAACCAAGATGTTATGTAGTAACAATCTGAAAAATGTGAACATGAATCCACAGATTAATTGGAATTCATTTAAATATGCCAACATTATCATTTGTCAATTAATAAAGAATCATCATTTAATCACACTTCATAGTCAAGAGTCTTTGTGAGATAATATTGGACAGGATGGAGTTTTGCCGAGGAAAAATACATTTCCTGTAATTGACCAGAGTTTGACATTGTGTAAGAGATTTATAATGTCGTTACTCACCCTTAACCCCCAGTTTCTCTTTACAATGTACTGCTAACTTACTGACCTCAGCACAAGGAGTTACATTACATACTGGGACTCCAAATTCCTCCAGCATATTTTAGACTGGGCCAAAAGTGTGGAAACAGATGTCTTGTTGCATACAGCGTATGCAGAACATCAGTAAAATCATTTTAAAAGAAAATAACAAACAATTTACAAAACAAATACTTTTCAAATACTGTTTTTGATGCGAAACTTGATCTTAATGTTTTGTCTGCAGCTGGTGAGAGATAAACTATGTGTTCTCAGAAAGAACACGTGCCAAGCAAATTAATGTAAACTAGCTAGCACACAACTACTACAAGTGTACATTTAAATGTACAGCCCTTATGTTACTACACCTACACGAAAAACCAACTGTAGTGCAGCGATGGATGAATGAATGGGTTGATATTGAACTTGATATTGATTTATGCTGTACAGCCAACAGCCTATCAAAATATCTGAATACGTTTCAAACATGACTGCGGCCTAGATAGTGTTTGTGCTTAAATGACCACGCACAAATCCCTAAAGTACAGTGTAGTTTGTACTGAGGGTACAATGACATCTGAATACAGAGTGTGTGCTACACCTGTCGTTTTCAAATCCAAACTACAAGACTTTGTTTTCCACTCACATTCAATTCCTTATCTCCACAAACTCCGCCTTTCGACCAGGAAAATATGTTTGCTCAACAAGACTGAACACATTTTGAAATTCAACACATGGGCGCCAGAAGGAATGGGAGTATCCAAGTGTCTACTGGGAGACTTCCAAAGTACTCACTAATACTGTGAATACTGTGTACTTTGAACTCATATCCTCACAGTGTATTCTGAAATTATATGAGGATGAAGAACAAAACTACAACTGCTGGAAACATGTTGTGAAATAAACTATTACAAGATCTCTCTGGCATTTGGGTGGTGTACACCGAGGGGGAAATTTCCACAGTGCTTAAAATGCTCAAAGATTTCATTCATAACAAATAAGAAAACATTACTGTTCAACTTTATAGGTATGCACATGATCTGTCAAAGGTCTAGGTCTTTGGACTTATCCGTTCATAAAATTAAAAATGTTCAGGTTTTAGAACAACTTTTTATTTGCTATCTGCATTGGCCAACTCTTCCATTGAATTATCAAATTACATTAAAATAGTCCAAACCAATTATCAATATTGTAAGAAAAATGTCATTAGAAAATCAATTATTTAATTGATATTAAATTTCTAATGTTAGACTATAGCTGTTTAACACACAAGCATACATAAAATAGATTGTACTACATAGTCAACTATACTAGAATGTTTCCATTTTGCATTTTTCTAAATTGATAAATGTATTTTTGCAATGCAAATTATCTTCATAACAGAATTTTCTAGTTTAGTTAATTATGGCACTTCATTCTTTCTTCATACTCTTTAATGTTAAAATGCACTTATTCTGACAAGTACGCAAAGCCGGATTCATTTTATCTCCTTATTAAAACCTGATAATGTTTTAACTAGACCATCTTGTGTACAACACGGAAACAGAGTTATCATGGTCACTAAATTTGTTTACGATCAGTGGCCTTGATTTAATGCAAAAACCAAAACATTTCCTTCATTAAATGTACCAAAACATCTAAAACCACAGGTTTAAACAGCCCTGAAAAAGACGAAAGATCATTTTAGTGATACAAAAACTATGAATATAATGGTTATAATGGGAATGGTATTGGTTCCCATTTATTTAGTGAATGGAACCAATTCAACACCCTTAAAGGAATTGTCATTAAAATTTATGTCGAAAGTGAACAATTTACTCACCCTTGTCGTCATCAAAGATGTTTAAGTATTGTTTTCTTTAGTCAAAAAGAAATTAAGGTTTTTGATGAAAACATTCCAGGATTATTCACCATATAGTGGACTTAAATAGACTCCAAACGGTTGAAGTTAAAAATGACAGTTTCAGTGCAACTTCAAAGGGCTTTAAATGATACCAGACGATGAATGAGGGTCTTATCTAGCGAAATGATCTGTCCTTTTCTAAAAAAGGTAAAAATGTGTATGCTCTATAAACACAAATGCTCACCTTGCTCTGTTCTGCTAAGCGCGATCACGGCTTCACGTATTACGTAATTACGTTGAAAAGGTCACGTATTCAATTGTCTTTGTGTCAGTTTTTTGTATAAAATGGTCATTTCGTGTGCGTATCCTATATTCCGCTTACGTTAAGCGTGACCCTTTTAAATCGTGAACGCGCTTCTCAGAGCAAGGCGAGCATTTGTGTTTATAAAGCATATCATTATTTTTTTATTACAGATCATTTCGCAAGACAAGACCCTTATTCATCGTCTGGAATCGTTTAAAGCTGCACTGAAACTGTAATTTTGACCTTCAACCTTTTGGAGTCCGTTGAAGTCCACTATATGGAGAATAATCCTGGGAATGTTTTCATTAAAAGCTTCATTTCTTTTCGACTAAAGGAAAAAATACATCTTGGATGACAACAGGTGTGAGTAAATGATCATGAAAATGTATGTTGAAAGTTAACCATCCCTTTAAACCCAAAAGACGTTTTTAACCTTTTTGAATTATTATTGTACAGTAACCACGCGCGCACACACGCAATGTTGAACTGCAGCTGTTTGTCAATATTTTGGTCATGTGATCGTCACTGTCATACCTTATGATAGGCCCCAACTGAAGCAGATGCATGAAGAGCACAAGCGGACGGTCTTTCCCGAGATCTCGGTGCACAAACGTCAGGGTGAGCTGGGTCAGCACCGACGGCACCAGCATGAATGTGATGCTCAGTCCCATCCACACGACGTCGTCCGACTTGTGGTACTTACTGCTGAGCACCGCTGCGCAGATGAACTCCGCGCAGTACAGGACTGTCGTCCACACCACGCTAAAGGGAGGCTGGATCTTGCTGTGGTTGATCGCCGTCGTGAAACCGTTCTCCTTAACGGCGGACTTCTGCTGCGCCGACACCTCCGTGATGTCGTGATCGTTCGTTGTGTTGTTTTCCATCTTACATAAGAATATCGCACTTCATGTCATGCACCCAACGTCTTTATAAGCGGTCGCCTACATAGTGCACTCGCGTTTCATACGCGCATTGCCACATACGCGCACTTTAAAGACAAATCTGTGAAGTTGAATCTGACAAGCATAATGGAGCCGAATCAGCACCGATCCAGCCACCTAAGTGCACAAACACAGATGAGTTTGAGAAATACTGATTTAGGGGAGTAAACCGCAAGATAAATCATCGAATGATTTGGTCGACTCACCTCGCGATGCGTTTAAAGCAAGTATCTGAATACCGCGATGTCACAGACAAGCCGTCGCGTCGTTTCCATTGCGTTAGAATTTAGTTAAATAAGCAGCAGACAAGCCAGGTGTGTCCTAGCAGCCAGGCAGCGACGGAAGCCTTCGATGTGTGCTTGTGTCCCAGTGGTCCTAGCGCACACCGGATGTGGGCGTTACCTATTTGTGTGTGTCGGGAGGGGTTTATAAATGCCACATAGAAACTAATCTCTTTTTCCCAGATGCATTTTTACTACACATGATATTTTTCTGTGAAATATTTAGGACAGGAGAACGGGGTTAAACACACGATTTGAAACCTTGACACCCCTCTTGCTTTGTGTTAGTGTTTGATTCTTTAGTGCCCCCACTGTAAAATGATTATTGTCAAATTAACAGTAATTTACTAGCAACAATTATCCAGTAGCTGCCGTATACTATACCACAGTAAAATGACTGTACAAATAAAGTACAGCATTTTACTGTTGTCTTTACCTTGCTGAAAAACAGTATTTTTATTTAAGTTCAGTGTGTTATTTAAAAGTGCCGTACAATATTTTAATGTCACAGGATTGTTACTGTATTTTTTACTCTACTGTAAATACACTACTGTATAACCTGCAGTACATGTATTATATATCATAATACCTCTGCTGTTTTAGCTGCTGATATAAAATAGGAGAAGAAAGACACTTGAAGAATTCTGAAAAATAGAATTTTAACAATGCAGTACTACTACTAATAGAATTCATAATAAAAACAGTAGAATTAAATTTGTAAACGTAGATGTTGGAACCAGGTGGGAAGAGTAGTGGTTCAGGACACATGGAACAGGGGCAACAGCTGTAACATCAGGGGCAACAGTGATAATTCTCCAAGAAACAAAACACAAAAAACTTTAATCACGAACTAGCCCTATGTCACTAATAAAAGATCACAGAGTAGTGAATATGTGCTTTTATGTCTAAACTAAAACTAAAGCTACCAATGCCTTATGTATAGTAAAGTAGGAAAATGACCTAAGCTCTGATGTTAAAATGTTCAATAAAACCAAATAAAGCATGCATAGAAAATTCTTCAAATAAAATTCGAGATTTGTTGTTGTTTTGTGCATTCAGGTTAGATTGCTCTATTTAAATTTACAGTAGGCCTAATTTTTTCCCAGAATGCAATGGAAAATTACAGTACACAGCGTAAACAGTGGAAAATAATTGAGATTACAGAATACTGTTACAAAAACAAAATCTACAGTAACAAACTGTAAACAGCTGTTACAGCAAGAAACTTCTGAATAAACAGTAATAATATTGAACAACAAAAATCGTTTAGAGTGCAGTGGACGTGGGTGAGGCCCCTCAAGGTGTAGTGTGTTTTAAAACATTATTTCGTTCCCCGCCCTAATGAACAATGGGCATGGGTGAAACCCCCTAAGGGTTAATGAAGCCCCATCTTTGTATTAGACATTTCTTTCCACAGTACGCTTATTTAACCTTAAAATGTACATACCCTAACCAGTTGATTGCTTGAGGCAGTTTCAGTAAACACCCTGTTGTGCTTTGTATAAACTGTTGACTGTAAAGAAATAAATGAGATTGATACAACCACACTTTGGTGTCAGTGTCTCTGAAAAGATCTCCCAAAACATCTTGACTACTGAATATTGAAGGATAATCTGAAAACAAAAGATACGAATGTCAAAATCTAACACTGTGCAAACGCACATCTGTCTGGTTTCACATTTGTATACTGTCATTGTAAATAAAGCACTGCCTCAATGTCAGCTGTTTGGATTACTTGAAATGCAAACAGCCAAACTGAATATCACCATCAAGACACTTTCAAATTAATCTTTCACACAGATAAAACAGAAAAAACAATAACATCTGCTGCATAAAACACCGGCGAATTCTTATTATTCTTCTGTCATGCCTAGACTTGAGTTAGCTTTTCATTTGAATGTGTTTAATACAAAGGAGAGACACTGGTGCTGTTGTTTCTGCTCTGCAATCCCCACCCCCACAGACTCATTGTCCCAAACTGTGCTATTGCCTACCATCAAACTGACAGCATGATCTGTAAAGGCCTGATCCACTGTAGGGATGGGTCAATGTGGTCACTGAGCTATTTCCATTTGTGTCATGGCCAGCTGACAGGGGGCTGTGTTTACCGTTCTGCGTGAGTGTAGTCAGCAGATAAGAAAGCACCTGATTGGTTAGTGGTTACACCAGTAATGACTTAATCAGATCAGACTCGAGAGAGAAGAAAAGAGGATGTTGCATTTCTTTTGTTTTGGGATGGCCTTACATCCGGTTTCTAAAACTGGATCTTCGATTATTTGATCTGTCATAGAAGTATGCAAATATAAACATACACAGGGCATGCCTTAAAGGGATAGTTCAGCTTTTACTTAACCTCATGTCGTTCCAAACCTGCAGAACACAAACGATATTTTGAAGAACACTGGTAATTGAAAAACCCTGGCCCACGTTGACTTCCACTGTATGGACACAAAACCACAAAGATATTTCTCAAAATATTTTATTTTGTGTTTCACAGAAAGAAAGAGTCCTATACATATTTTAAGTGACCTGATTTTGTGGGCGCACTATCCCTTTAAGTGTGACAATCTAGTGTCTCTCGAAATCAAATGTCAAAAGACTAAACGGATAAATATAACTTCTATTGAAATTTAGAGACCTCTGGTGGTCAGAAGTATACCACCCACACATCAGAAGTCTAGAGAGGATTACATTTATGTTACTTCTGTTAATTTGACATGAGATGAAATGGAGACGAGAAATTTAAGGTGTGGTTTGTTACTGTCAAGGACCCGACATTGACTCCAGTGGGCAAGTGCTTATAGGCTCAAAATGTTCAAAAAACATATATGAGGCTGTGTCATTTAAAATGAATACGGGATCTGATATGTTTATGATAACCAGAAGGTTGGTGTAATACTATGATGCCATGCCATCTACAGTAACATGCAAGCAACAGGGCTGTAAATATTTTTCTCAAGCAGATATCCATTGAGTTGTCTTATAATTTAACTAGAAAAAATTTTAACATGTACAATGGCACTAGTTTAAAATAACTACATTTAAAAATACCTAAGAGACCACAGCCAGCGTCCAGGAGAGATCTTACATGATTAGTTGAATGGCTTTGGTGACATTTCGTCCCTAGCTCCTCCCATATGAGGTGACAGGATTAGAGGAATAAGTAGAGCCCAATTAGTTTTAATAGCTGCCCTGTGCAAAATGTCTCTGGAGAAACAAACAACAACACACGCATGGACGCTGACATACTACTGTAAGTAATTATTAGTATTTTGTGAGATTATGTGATTATGCAGCGGAATTATCTAAACCTAAGAAGGTCTGTTTTTAATGTGTGTGTAATATCTGGCTTAACATATCATATTGACTTATTTTTCTTTCTTGGTATCGGGGAAGGCGTTTTAAATCTGATTTACATACTTACCTGCCATTGGGACAGCTGAAGTTTTGAAATGTAGCAATAATCCTGCTTTAATATGTTGTAATTTGTTTTACAGTACTTGTTTTAAAATACAGAACATTATTGTAATTGATAAGCAGGCTGTCATCATACATTCTAGTAAAAATGCAAATGTGTTTAAGAATAAGAACAAAGCAGTTGCTATTCTTCAAAGGCGTGTAGGGCTGAACAGATGCACAAAGAGATCACTTGCATCTCAGACACCTGTAAATGTAATTAGACTACTGCGTGTCTACACCAGAAAAGCAGCTGCTCCTTAAGCATGATTGGGTTTTGTGGCCAGTTGGCACAATCTGTGTCAGCAACGTTTGAATTCTGAAATTCCAAGTTAAATAATTTTTTTCTTGTAACTAGACACATATTTACGCACTGTTGAGTGTCTGTTCGTAGGTCACCTGAAGCATTGCAGGTAGCCTACTACATCTAATATACAGTCAAACCAAAAAAGATTCAGACATCAGAATTTCTTCACAATGTTAAAGACTGTCCCTCTGGGGATGTCTAATCTTTTTGCTATATTTCTGATTGAAATACCTTCCTTGCAGAATTGGTCTACATTTTCTCTCAAACCGAACTAGTTAATATTTACTGGTCTTGGCCATCCTTCTGTTGGACTGTCTCACAAATGAATTTGGTTACAGATGATACCAATTTATAGATAATGCCTTAACTTTGTTCTTTAGCAATTAAAGGAAAAACGCGTAAGCACAACAAGGTTGTGTTGGAAAAAATTTTGGTCCCAAATTCGTATCAATTTTACTGGCATTCCACTGTATGAAGAAATATAGGTTATAAAATGTCACAGTTTACTTTATTTTGCTATCCTTACTTACTTAAATGACCTACGGGTCCGGTTTCACAGACAAGGCCTAAGGCTAGACCCAGACTAAAATTAATGATTGACCTGTCTTGACTGAATATACAGTAACTTACCCAGAAATATCTTGAAAAACATTAGTGCCATTGTTTTGTCTCAAGATGCACATCATTAATGTATTCTTCTAAGGCATTTTTATAAAAGCGACATTAATATCTTAATTCAACCAAGGCATAGACCTGTTTTAAACTAAGCCGTGTCTGTGAAACCGGGCCATGGTGTCCTGCGCCTTGTAATGTCTTCTCATAAGGGCACTAAATCCCTTTCCCGCTCATTCTCCTCCACAACTCCTTCCTGGTGGAACATTCTTCCCAATGCGGTCTGGTCAACCACATCTCTCACAACCTTCAAAAAACGTCGTGCACTAACCCTCTACTCTCAACAGGTAGTGGTCTAGCTTTTGTTGAAACTATACTATGTATTAGCACCTATTGTACTATTGCTCTTTGTATGACATATCGCTTATTGCTCCCTGAACTCTTTGTAAGACGCTTTGGATAAAAGCGTCTGCTAAATGACTAAATGTAAATGCACCCACTAGTAAATTGGTATTATCTTGCTTTGGGCTGCACCTACAGGTGTGCTGTGGGTACGGTGGAAATAATCAGCCGGATTGGCTGGTGTGCCCGTGTCTTTTAATGCAGCTTGGATTCTTTCACAGGGAGCTACTATCATCTTAGAACTCCTGGCGGGGAACATTTATGGACTTAATATATGAAGGGGAACGTTTAGTCTTCTTGTTGTCCTTTGAAGTTCGGACTCGTCAATCTTGAAATGGCTTAGCGGCTAAAATTGTGATTTGGAAATTTAAATAAAATCAATGTTGCACTGCCTCTCTTTGGCCCCTCCTTTTTTTGTTACTCTTCCCTTCGAGGGCGTAACAGTTGTCTGAATAAATGTAGGTATCGAATGTAGATGACAGCAGTCAAAAACAAGACCCTAATTCTCAAATGTTAATGCTTGGACAAGACAGAACAGAGGTTTACATGTATCCTAAGGCCACAAGGTCACATAACTGTTTGTTCTCAGGTACATGTTAAGGAGACGATGGTGCTCTCCTTCTCAGCTCAACATGTTCAATCTCATGAGCAACTGCTGCAGTTGGGTCTCCAAACTCCAGCAACCCCTGAGGTACAAATCCACAATTGTTGCCTGTTTTGAACAAAATTGGATGCCTCTCGTATATAACTATCCTTCGTTTTCTTTTTCACCAGGAAGGTCACAGTGTTAGTGGTTGGCTTGGACAAGGCTGGAAAAACATCTTGCGTCAGAGGGATGATGAGAGGTGATTTGACTTGTTATAAATATTCTAAACATATTTAGATGCAAACTATATTGTAATACATTCAGTTTTTTATGTTATGCCTCTTTGTCCAGTGCCTCCTGGAGAATTGAGTCCCACTCATGGATGTGTCCGCACTGAGCTGACTGTGGAGAACTACCTGGTTAACATACTAGACATGGGTGGAGCTTCTGAGGTTCGAGGGTCCTGGAGAGAGCATTATAGTGAAGCTCACGGGATCATCTTTGTGATCGACTCCAGCGACAGACAACGAATGAAAGATGTCAGAGAAGCTTTGGTGGACTTGCTGAAGCACCCAAGAGTGGCTGGGAAACCTCTATTAGTGTGAGATATACTGCATGTACAGCTAAATAAATTATTAAATGAATCACTTAAGTATTATCAAGGTGAAAATAGCTTTCCAGATTTTTTTTACTTTTACACATTAGCAATTTGTTAGTTTCAATTTATTTTGATCATCTTCATAACAGGCTTGCCAATAAGCAGGACAAAATGAACGCTTTGCTGGGAAATGAGCTTATTGAGATTCTGTCCCTTGAGAGGCTAGTTAACCAGAGCCGGTCCCTCTGCCACATTGTGAGTACTGCAGTTCAAAAACATTTCTGACACATAAACCGAGAATTAACCGAGAAACCTCAAGAAGTACGATAATTCTCATTTTGTAAGTATTGAGTAATTACCGTATCCCTAATGAATGCTAACAGATTCATGTATTTGTATTGTTTTATATCTAAATGTGTAGGAACCATGTTCTGCCTTATTGGACCTGCGTCGCTGGTCAGACAGCAAGACCCTGCGAGGTCTCAGATGGTTACTGCGAGCTGTGTGTCTGGACTACCCAGACCTCTGTGCCCGTGTGATGAGGGATGGAAAGCGACCGATTGGCCCAGAGGATAAAGACCGGAGAGGAAAAACAGAGAAGAACTGCAACAAACCTAAAATGGAGAGGTGAGGACTGGGTTTATCTTAACAGAGGATACAGTATAAAAATGATTACTTATGCTGTTCTCTCATGCTTAATGTCTTATTTATGCAATGCATAGTAATTTATTTTATCTTCAGAACACGATCAAGCAAAATGGATGTTCGTCAAGAACAGCACACAGAAAAAGTGACAAAAAATGGGACGCTGCAACCAATCAGAAATATTCTGAATCAGGTTACACATGCTTAATGTTTATCTCAACATCATTAATATCACTGAAATTTCAACATCACTTTGTTGTTATACAGTTACTGTACTTGTTGATTTACATTGTGTGGCATTATTATAGGAAAACTCTTTTAAAAAGAATCTAAAGAAAAAGAAGGTGAAGATTAAGATTAAAAAGAGGAGTCCAAGCCAAGGAGTTGTGAAGGAAGAGGTCGAGGAGACTGAAGCAAATGAAGCAGAACAGGACCAAAACGCTATCAAGGAAAGATCAAGCAATGTAAACGTGAAATATGGAAAGCTGAAACTCAAAGCCAAAGTGAAAGAGGAGACTTTGGTTTCACCAGAATCCCCCCAAAATGAGGTCCCCAAAACCCCTAAAGGTGCTGAGACTGAAACTTCTGTGTCAATGAAAACAATTTAGTATTGCATCCTCTAACCTCTGAAGCATTTATTACAGAAAAAGAGGAAAGAAAAAGGAAGAAGATGGTTAAAGGAAAACGAAAGAACAAGATCAACACAGAGGAAGTTCCAGCTGCTTATCTGCAGCCAGTTGATCTTTCAACCACTTTCGGTAAGCATCAGTGGACTCAAAACAAAAGATTTGATCGCGGCGACTTTTGGGGTAAAGTTAGGCATTGTTGGGAAATTTAAAAAAATTATATTTTACTTACTATCAATTTCTTTTTTTATTTAAACTACTCAAATTATAAGCATTTGCTCAATGCCATCCTTGATCTGTAGAAAAGTAGAAGAATAATGAAAGCATTTGGTTTGCCTGTTCTCTGATAGACCTTTACAGAAAAGCAATTTCGGCTCTCAAAGCCCGTCAGGAACAGGAGGTAGCAGGGCGGTGAAGAGAATGGATCATCATTGCAGATCTGTGCAGCAATGGACGACTTCCAAACATTCTAAACCATTTTTAATCTCCTGGTGATGAACTCATTACTGGTTTGTAATGGTAAGCAGTGTGGAGTCATGTTTTGTAAAACATGTAAGCAGTTTCGTTTTGGCATCCGTGCAGGAATTGCTGGCATAAAAATTTTTAGTTTTTGGAAAATAAATGAGTTTTGCATGTCAGTTGCAAATCAATTTGATAAATTAACAGAATAGCTATGGTAAATAATAAAATGTGTTCACTTTGATTTTTGAAGTTATTTTTATAAAAAATGTAAACAATCTGTCTTTTTACTTTTTATAGGTCTATGGTTGTTTTATATAGAAAACGAAATGCTTATTTAAGTGCACAAACACAACATGTTCCCTGATATTTCCTTGTAAATCAATAAAAGATTATTTGTACTGTTGTGTGTTGAGTGGTACTGCACAGCGACAGCGCACTCTAGCGGTTTCTGGTACTGTAACGGGATGACAGGCGGCCATATTTGACTCCATTCATTTGAAGCCCTTCCCCCCTCAGCATCTTCAGCAGCAGGACTGAGATAAAGCTGTAGTGGGACAGCGGATGCCAGTCGAAGGGAGACTTTACCGAAGATGGCTTCGCCTAGAACAATAACCATCGTCGCCCTGTCCTTTGCACTGGGTCTCTTTTTCGTGTTCATGGGCACAATTAAACTCACTCCGAGATTAAGCAAAGATGCATATGGTGAAATGGTAAGTGGTCGTTGTTTTGCAGCACCGACATTTATCATCTGCAGCAACGGAGGAAACGGCGTTGTTTTAAGGCGCTAATGACGGGGATTATTTTCTGTAAAAGGTCTGCCTGGATATTTTATATTGTAGATGTAGGCTACGCTATTTATCGCATATGCTAAGACCTTAGTCTATGTAACTTCATTTTCAATTTCTAAATAAGTTGCTTATCATTTAAACCAAAATGAAACATTTTAACCTTTATGGTATAAAATGTAATACGGGCTTGGAACGCTGATCGAAAAATAATTGAATCAGCCGAACAGTGAATGATGTGCACTGGCGCAGCATGGTTTCAATATAACACAAATAGGTCGGTTTTGACATCACTATGCAAGCCTTAATTTTTCTAGAGAAGAACCGAAATCCGATATTGTGCGAGTTTAAACACGCAACGTTGCTTTATGAAGCATTTTGTGTTTAGGCAATGGCGGCGCTTTCCAGCAATCTCTTATCTGCAGGTGTAGCTGCTGCTGTGCTGATGTCATCATGTCATACATTACAAGATTCTACCTTTTAATGTTAAATGCACCCCTGCTTGCACGTACACAAATAACGGCATGTGTGATTTTAAGGGTGATGATTATGAGGCCTGGTTCTGAGTGGGATAGGGGTTGTTGTTTCATTTATCGATTTTACATGTAACTTAATATTACTGCATCTAGCTCTGCCTCGCTGCACTGGAATGCAACTGAATGTTCGTGACTTTAATTGATTCTATTGTACATGTCCTTGTTCACTTTTCAGAAAAGAGCATATAAGAGTTATGCCAAGGCCCTTCCTGCACTGAAAAAGATGGGCATTTCTTCTGTGCTGCTACGCAAGATCATCGGTACCCTTGAGGTGGCATGTGGAGTGGTTCTGACCCTTGTACCAGGAAGACCAAAAGACGTGGCAAACTTTATTCTGCTTCTGGTCATGCTGGCTGTGCTTTTCTTTCACCAGCTGGTTGGAGACCCCCTAAAACGCTATGCCCATGCCCTGGTATTTGGTATTTTGCTTACTTGCCGGCTGCTTATAGCTCGTCAGGGCGAGGACAGGCCCGAGAGAGAGGAGAGACGAGAGGAGCAGATCAATGCCCAGGAAAAGAACAAAGTCAAAATCTCTTAGCTCCACAATTTTAAACAGAGCACCTGGCAACAGATCCCTATGTGTTTCTCTGGATAGTAAAGACAGACGGTAGTCCCAAAAGGTGATTTCTGTCATTCACCTTCATGTCAGCAGCCCAAAAATGTGTTCTTAATTTACTCTTACCTCATGTCTTCTGACCAAACACAAAGCTTCACCTTGGACAATCACCATTGTGGCAACTGTTCTGGCTGCGGTAACTTCTGCAGCAGACGATTACACTACTGCAATTTTCCGCTGTATTTGTTATGCCCTTTGTAGAACAATATTCTAAACTGTTTCTACACCGGACGCAACCGGACCTACATGACACACGTCTTTTTCTAATGGGATTGTTGCATTGCGCCACATCCAGTGTGGACAAAAATTTTAATTATAATGGGATCCAATGCGTTCTATTGTGTTTTGTTGTGTCGCATCCCGCTGCGTCCAGTGTTGACACGATGTTAAGTCACCATGAAATCTGAAGTCACTGTGTTTTACACAGTGTTGCAGTGATTTTTATAAATGATTTATCCGTGCACACCATTATTGATTTGCACTTGTAATCTTTAGTCAACAACATGAAGCTCATATCACCCTCTCGACAACAACACCTAACCACATGACGTGAGCTACAAAAAAGAGGTACTATACTGACTGTCCAATGGCCAGGCATTTTTAGCCCTCCCCTCCAGGTCCAACCCACAACAAACCAATCAAAAAGGGAAAGGCAAAATAAAATCTCGTCCTACATTTTTTTTTCTAATTTCAGAAGCCGTTTCACTCGGATATACGTCACTATACGGAAAAAAAGTCAAACCCAACTTCCGTTTCATGGTGACCGTAAGATTATACTGTGATACAGATAACTGCAAATGATTATTTATTTGTGTTTTTATTATTGTTTGACCTATTGTAGATTGAAACTATTCAAAACTGTCAGTTTGGAATACATTAAACTTGATGATCCTTTATATTTGTTTGTTGATACTAAAAAATTTAACTCTTACCAATGGATATCTAATAATGCCTTTAAAGGTCAAATAAGGAAAGTTAAATGGATTTTATTTGTCAGTTTCACCTCACCCTTTGAATCAGATGGTAGGCGTTTAACGTATTCTCAAACCAAGTCCTTAATATTGTTTATCTGTTATTTATGTTTTACTTAATATTATTGCTGTATCTGTTGTTTTCTATGTTAAAATGCGAGAATTTCAGAAGTTGGTCTTTGTTTCTTACCAAATTTGTTTTTCTAGCTGTACAATAAAAAAATGTCTGTTGAACCTAATGGTTTCTTACTCCTTTTAAAATCTACAACTACATGGTTTGTTTTATCTTTATAATAATTTGTTGCATTTGCCTGACTATGGAAATTAGATCAAATATTTTTCTCTGTTGTTTTGTCAATTGTTTTTAATTTTGGTATTCTGTTTGGCTGTATTACTCAGGATGCAGTGAACTATTTAAAGATTAAATCAAATATGACCTCATTTAAAAAAAAAACATAAAACAGTGAAGTGTTTGCATTTGTATGCATCCAACATTTCTGATAAATTAAATGCAAACAAATAAGCAATATTATTTTACAATTAGGAGAAATGTCAGTAGTTAAAAGAATTAAACCTAAACGATATTTGTCTCTAAACATACACATATTGTACAAACCCTAATGTAAAAGTTAATTTAGAAAAACCGAAAGCGACCAACTCGTTTCATTAAAAGATTATATTATTATTAAGATGCTGCATTCGTAGTACACCTAATTGATAAAAATGCACCACTGTACATGGCCGCTCGAACGAAGAGTGATCACCGGACATTTGCAATGCAACGTGTTTTTAAAGTCCAAAATTTGAGTTTCTAAAATACCGTTTCTGCTACAGTTGATGTCTGATCTAAACGTTGATCTGAAATATTTTGTTTAATTTAATCGCTATTTAGTAGATACGGTTTGGCCTGGCTGGTGAGGAGACTTTACTGAAAGGGACTTTGGTATAGCTAATGCCCCCCCTTCTTGTCACAACCAATGCCTTCCTGTTAGTACCGGAAGTGAACCAGTGCGCATGTCTAAACGGTCGCGGGAGGTTTGGCGTTTGGTTTGAATGGTGTTTCGTAGAGAGTGAGACGGACGCTCGAAAACACAATAAATAATATTATGTAGCACAAACAATGGCCGAATTATCTAACCTGACCGGATTAGCGCCAGATCAGTCCGGGGAAACAGATTCAACCGTATCCACTGCAAGCAACCGGAGTTTACGTTTAGCGGAAAAAGAAAAGAAGAAAGGCGAGGCGGATCCATTTGGGCTTGCTGTAAAGTATCTTTCCCGGGGTGAGTAAAATACCAATACAAAACAAACTCTCAAAATAAACAACATCCAAATGCAGCAGCGTACGATAGTTTAGACTTTTAGTACTTTTTAATCTTACTTTGCACAACAACAATATACCATCTGACATGGCGACCAAGTTAGCTTATTTATTCGTGTGTTTATATAAAGTAAAAAATTGTTAGTTAACTGTTTTGTACATAAGGTTTTACATGCAAACAATTGTTTCACTACTGGGAAAAGCAATTAAAACTAAAACAATGCGTTTTATTGTTATAATGTCAATCGAGTTGGTTTTAATGGTATAAATTACTGATGTAAATGGGCTTTGGGGGGGGGGGTGTTGTGTGATGAATAGGAACCATTAGAACCGCATTAAAAGGATAGGTCACCCAAATATGCAAATTCTGTTATCATTTCAAACTTGTATGACTTGCTTTTTCCCTGCAGAACACAAAATAAGATATTTTGATGAAGTTTGGTAATCTAACGGGTACCGCTTTTGTTCGGTTACCAACATTCTTTAAAATATCATCTTTTGTGTTCTGTAGAAGAAAGAAAGCCATACAGGATTGAGATGACAAGAGGGCAAGTACATGACAGAATTGAACATTTTGGGGTAAACTATCCCTTTAAATCCTATGGCTGAAAAATGCAAGTTAAATACACTAGCCTATGTAACTGAACTTTGTAATGGTTTCAATGGAAAACAACTGAAGGTTCACCATGGTATTTGCGGTCCATTAAAACTTGTAGAGTTTTTTCCAGAATGGCTGTAGGCATTTTTGTGTATTTAACAGTGGAAGCTGGCACTGTGGTCCGAGGGAATGATGAGCTGGAGAGAAGCCTGGTGGTGGTGGAGACGGTGGCTCTCAGTAATGGTCTCCATCCAGATGTCATCGCAGTGCTTCTAGATTTGGCTTTAAGCCTCAATGCAGGTAAAGTCATTTACTTTTGTTTCATCATAAGAAACATACTAAAGAGCTCATGATTAAACATAACAATTGTTGCATAAAACGTTTTTGCTGTTTTTAACTGATCAGTTGCTTCAAATCGATTCAACAGGAACTGCCAATTGCACTCGTGTGCTTAAATTTCTGATTCCTGCCACAGTGGTGCCACAGGAGGCCATTGTGAGAGGGGTGTCATGGCTCTGTGCAGGGAAAATGCCAATGAACGCACAGGTAAGGAACTGTTGGTTGTCTGGTTACTGTCCACATGGATATTACTCAATTTTGTTATATTTACATCGCTGCAAATCGATCTGATTCTCTAAATATCTTATAGGTTTTTTTTGTCCGTTGGGTACTCACTGTGTTTGACTTGATTGACTGCAAAGACCACTTGAGGTCAATTTATGGCTTCATTTTCAGCTTTGTGACTGAAGAAAATCTGGTATGTTTGTCTTATCAACTGTTCTTTGCTAGTTCTGATTTTAAGGGATAGTCTACCCCAAAAAATGAAAATTTTGTCATCATTTAATCACCCTCAAGCTTTTCCAAACCTGTATTAATTTATTTGTTATGATGAACACAAAGAAGACATTTCTGGGACATCACTGACTACCATAGTAGGAAAATGATTGTATCATTTTGTGTTCTGTTGAACACAAAATTAGATATTTTGAAGAATTTAGGAAAGCAAGTAGCTCTTAGGCACCTTTTGATTACCATTAACATTTTTCTTACCTTTGTTCCAAATATCTTTCTTTGAGTTAAAATGTATTGCCATAGAAACTGCTGTATATATTTTTGACTTAAGTGTTGAATTAATCATTGTATTATTTTCTCTTTTTAGTGCCCTTTCATCTGTCACTTGTTGTATCTTTTAACCATGAGGGAACATGGTAGGTTGTTAACTGGCTAAGTGGCTTAATTTGTGTATGTTTGTGAATGCCGCAACATCGTATCTACATGCAAAGCTCCACATTACACTTACATCTGTTTCTTTCTTTCACAGTCCATGCATACAGAGTGAGGAAACTCCTGGACATTCAGGCCAAAATGGTACAAATGTGATTTGTAACAATAGATTCAAACCATATGATCCCCTTTATTATAAATGAAATGGATGTATAAAATGGTTAAAAACATTTAATATGTGAATAACTGTGTCAGGTTTGCCTTCATGGTACTGTTTTTTCACTGTTGTAGGGCAGACAGCCTTTTCTCACACAACTTCTGGCACTCTATAAAGTGTTCCGGCCAGACTTAGTGACGGTCTCTGTTCCATCGAGAGTAAGGGTTAGTATTTATTTTTCTTTTCTCTGACAATTTTGGTTCTGTGTCTGGTGTTTCAGGCTGTGTTTTCGAAGATTGCAATTTTCTCTTCCTTTTTCCCCTTGAAGACTGGTTTTAAGAATTACAACGCTCCCTGGAAAGTGGCTCTGAGTGCTGTGCAAAGGAAAAACAAGGGTGCTGTTCTGGTTGACCAGAGCCTGAGTCTGGATGTGAAAGAGAAACCATTATCCAGAAAGAGGGTATGATGTCATCAGTGAAATCTTAGGAATGTAGTTTCTCTTACAAACTAAATGTAGTTTTTGTTATTAAACATGACTCTCGCCATTAACATAGAAGCCATGGGGTCTGATTTGGCATAACCAAAAAGACAAGAAAATAAAAGAAATAATGTCATGACCAAGTCTTAAGACCGTTCAAATGTATTCAGTTTTATTTTAATTGCCTTTTAAAATGGCTTTTATGTGGCATTACATAAGTAAAGTGAATTTTAGCAACATTGACTCCGCTGTGCAGATTCAGCTTAGAAAATTATTCTCGCTTTCTGGTGTCCATAGAAACTGCATCACCTGGAAATACCTCCCTTAAGCTCAGTTTTCGATAGCAACGCCAAAAGGAAGGTCTTTGGGCTGCAGGAGCTCCGTTCTTTCAAACAGCTGCTGGAGAACATTGATAATATAGAGGTAATGCACACAAAATGATTTCCTATTTCACACAATGTTTTACAACAAACTGCTCTGTAAGATTCAGTGCTGTGCCGGGCATGAAAACTTTTTATCACTTTAAAGACACGACAGGGTTTGAAATTGAGAGTTCTAGAAAACCATAATAGCTAAACCTCTATAGCCAGATAGTGGCACTTAAAGTTTAACCAATACTGTTAACCTATATTTTCTACTCCCTATAAAGTCTCATTGATTGCTGATTGAAACTATGAAAACCACTTTCAAATGAATATATTTGAGCTAACAGAGTAATAGCTTATATTTTCTACGTATATTTATCTTTTTGTTCTGGTCTGATTTTTACATTTAAAAGCGCTGCATTATTGTGGAATTGCCACTTGGTGGCGCTAAGCTTTTACAAAACTGATTACAAAAAATGGGCTATAATGTTAACTTATAATGGCATGCAACAATAATATTTTTCTCCATTATAATTTTTTCAGAGCAGCTGAATTATTCATGAATGTAAATGGATAATTTTTTTTGGTTGGCATAACATTTTTAGTTCTTATTTTTTTATTTTCCTAAGATGTCAAGTATGTTTAATACTGTTCACACTATAAGTACCAAACAGTATAAGGCCTAAAATGTTGACAACATCCAAAAGCACCTAACAAATGGTTTATGTTTAACAAATCCATAGACCTTAATAAATCCCTTTAAAGATTTGTTGACATTTTCGCTTTCTTTCTACACAAAGTTGAAAAGAGAGTCAGAGTGTGCTAACAACATGTTTAAGGTGATTCTGGAGGTCTGCAAGAGGAAAGGATAGAGGAAGCAGCATGTGAAATGAGTCATTTGAAAAAGAATCTGTCACGGCCGTAGGGAAGCATCATTGATTCTTTCTCTCTGTGGCACCCCTATCATTAGAACCAGTCGTTTCTCAGATGAATGATGCGTTTTCTCTTTAGTAACAGCAAGACTCAACCATGTTCGTTGTCAATCTGTCACAAAGTTAAATTAGTTTATTATTCACTAATTCCCATATTGAGAAGCATCTGTTTATAGAGTGTCATAAATTACAGTGTTAGACCATCTAGTCATCGGAGAGAATGGTTGAATTGTGGGTATATCTTAACTGTTTGTAAGCTGTGAATTTCAGCACTGGACTCAAAGGAGCCAAAGAATGGCGGAATTCATTTATTTTGCCTGCAGTTGTTTTGACAGCTCTTTGGTTATGATATAGTGTGTCTGTGTAGCACAAATGCAAATTGGTAGTGTTTCATTGCTTGAGGTTTTTAATGTTTTTCAGCTGCCTGCCCAGATGGGTTCTCTGCTCGGATCAGCCTTGTCTCTGCACTACCTGGACTGTGTGCAGGATGAGTCCGCCTTCCTGCGCCTTAACTTTTGGCTCGGGCACTCGTTGCAAGAGGGTACATTTCTTATAATGCAATGCCAAACATTTTCAGATGAATCATAGCAAATTCCCCAGTGTCTCCCTGCTTGTCAACATACAGTCGACATTTTCTCACGTGCAGAACCACAACGTGGTTATATTTCGTGTTTTGCGCAGAGTTTTTACTGTGTCCTGTGGATGGGAGTTCTGACAACACTTCTGAAGCCTGTCGTTTCCTGAGCACCATCCTCTCCTCACAGCAGTTCCTACAGGTAACACAATCTAGTAGAAGACAAACAATACCCAATCGGAAATTAACATTGGTAGCCTCAAGGTTGGAACTTCAATATGAGAAATATTTGGCAGTGTATTCCATAAAAGCCTAGCACATCTATCAATCTGTTTTTTGGCTTGCTTCGTTACACCACTTGTGGATTTCTCCAATCGACATGCTGACACTTTCTGTATGTGCGTTGTTCTCAGGAGGGTTTCTCCAGCACTGAGAGTTTTCTTTATAAGTTCCTGAGTGTGTGGGACGGCTGTCTGCTCCGGCCGCAGATTCTGGATCTTCTCAGTGACATTCCCTTAATGCCGAGCTTCTGTGAGTGTCCCACGTAGTTCTGATGTCCCGCATACACTGCTGTTGAATACATTTCAAGTTATATATTATCAATCATGATAGTTAGCAACGCATTTGCACTTGTCCACTTTAATAAGAATCAGTTATCACTTCAAATTCTGTCAAATTTTTGTTGCTTCATACAGAGACTGTAATCTAAATATATTTCTTCTTTTGTGTGCAGACATGAGGAAACTCCTTTTCGAGCCATTGAAGCAGCTCTATTTTAGCTCCACCGTGTTTTTCAAGGTTTTAATGCATTTTTTATTCCTCCCATTTGCTTTTCTTTTTATTCCTCTCGGTTTCGTCGTGGTTGTGTCAGACCCGAGCGGTGCATTGCAGCATGAGCCAGTTTGTGTCAACGAATGCTTAAACAATTCAGACATGAGTGAATTAGTCCGCCGCATCTTTAGACCTCCTGTGATGATGTTGGAGTGGTGTTTTGATTAAGCTTGCAGTGGTTGAAAGCAGGTTTGATTTTCCTTTAGCCCCTATCTGAATGTGCCGTTTTACATTGTCCTCCACAGTGTAGTGTCATCGAGTGTCTGAACAACATGCTGGTGAAGTGGCTGACATGGCATTCAGTCAGCGTGGTGAAGGGCGGCTTGGACATCAGCCTCAACAGCAATAGCACCATGTGAGTACCCAGAAGCATTGGAAGGTTTCACTCAAAATGTTTAGTCAAACGTGCAAATTGATAAGTTAAAGGACCAGTCAGTGAAATCTAGCGGCGAGGTTGCAAATTGCAACCAACGGCTCACTCCACCCCTCCACACAGGGCTAAGATGTCATTACATTTTCACTTCTTTGCTGAAGGACATAACTTTTACGAAACTTGCTCTGAAGAAAAGTTTGTCCGTTTAGGGCTATTGTATAAACAAATTCCATGTAAGGGGACCCGCGGCGTATGTAGTTTATTCTAAGGTAATAAAACATAAGGCTTCATTATGTAAGGTCTCTAACACCTCTGAACACATAGTTATGTATATTAGATTGCATTTCTGTCAATAGATTAGGGATGCACAGATATGTTAATTTTCGCCAATAAAGATAAACAGTAATTCTTGAACATTGGAAGCCGATAGCCGATATATTGATCGATATACAAATATATGATTTTCTGAGACTGAACATACTATTTTTCCCCTGAAAATCATGTATCAAGCCTACTTTACACCAGTTGAAGATTCTTTTCTGGTAAAATATTTATTAAATAAACAAATTAAATACGTTCTTTCAGAGCAACCCAGAAATGTGTTCTCAATAGCCACAAGTCTAACAGGTCTCACGTCTGAAGAAGTTTAACCAGAGGAAACTATTAATAATTTATCGACTACTATAATATATCGGCCTAAATTTTATTATCAGCTGATACTATTAACATTAGAAATGACCATATTATCGATATGGCCGATAATTTATCGTGCATCCCAGCAATAAATCCTCCTTAATCTTACACATTGGTCCTTTAATTTTTGTGGTCATGTCCACAATTTATGGATAATTTGATTTAATTTAACTTTTATTGTTTTTTGATTAATGTAACCAGGATTATATCAGTGTTAGTTAAAATGATAATATTATTAATAATAACCTCCAAATATGCTTTTTATAAGTAATTTAGATCAAACCCTTCTAGCGTTATGTCTAGCTGACATATTCACTCAAAGAAATTGTCAGCTTTCTCTTTAATGCACCTTACTGTGTGTTCACTCTGTCCAAAAAAATTATTATACAGAAATAATCCCCCAAAATGTGACCACACTTAAATTATTGTATTTTAAAAGCCTCGCCTGAGGTTTACAATGGCACATTTCTTTATATTTTACATTTAAAAGAGATCTATGAACTGCACCTGTGGTCGGGCTCCATCTGAACCTCGTTCACACTGAAAGTGCTCTGTGGAATGAGGCGTAATGAAGTACGTGTTCTTTCCTCCCTTGCCTGGCGTGCATTGCTTCTCCCTCACTGGTGATTTGGTTATTTTTTTATTTCATTACTGATGTGCACAACTGAAGGAGAAATTACGATCAAGGGCAAAACCCTGTTTGACTGCCAAGGTCACTGCGATATGCCCATTATTTATTTTTGCTTTGGGTCTCTGTGCTGCAAGAATTGTGAGGGTGCCACAAAGCGTAGCAGAAAGGCACATCTGGTGTATAGTAGGTGTTATTTAAAGGCAATTCATACTTCTCTGAAAATATAGCACAATCTACAAGGACAACAAATTTTTGTAACACTCAAAAAAGTGAAATGAGTTATGCTTTTTTCTTCCTAGGGCTATGACCCTGTCTGGGTTCATGGACTCTGTCATGGAACTGGTGCGTTTTGTGGGATTGCTGGCATCTGAGGGACTCCGTCTGGAGAACTGCCATGTGCTACTGCTCAACCAGACACTTGCCTTCTATGAGACGGTACACTCAGCTATGATTAACTTAATTAACACAATGTTCTTGGCAACATGACATCAGCCGAAGTGTCTGCCTGCATTTCACTAAGATTTGTGTGTGAGTTGATTTGCCTGATATGGTTAAATCTCTTGGTGCTAATGAAGGCCTTCTTTCTGTCATGTTGTAGGTATGTGACATGTTTTTAAAGTTCAGCTTACCCTTGATCATCATGCTCCCGGCGGGTGTTTTCTACCCAGCGCTCTTTGCAACAGACTCTGTCAGTGTGGATCGACTAGGTTACATCATGTACAGGTACGATATGTGAGCTTTAGTAAGCCTTTTTTTTGTTAAACGTGCCATTCAGAACATTCTCTGCTTTAAAAATTAAAATGATCAGGCTAATGCAAGGCATCTCAAGAAATTGTTCTGGGTGAATGAGCCGGGTGAAAGCAAGATATTCTTGACTCTGCTCACCTGTTTGGTTCTGGCCGAGCTGAGCCCGAACTTTCAAATGCTTTATTTTGCCATGGCACGATGCCTGTAAGCAATAGATGAAATGAAGTATGAAGATCCTTTCATCTGCTTCGGCACACAAGCCTTTGTACTGTGCCATTGAAAAGACTTAATATCAATCCTATACTGGTGAATTACCATTTATTCCTGTGTTTTGGAAGATGAAGAGAAATATATATATATATATATATATATTTTGCTGCTAGCGTGATAAACTATGATGTTTAGTATAGTATATAAAGTTGTAGATGATACCACTAGGAAACTATTGTTGCACTTTTTTGGCTATACATACATTTATTTTTCAACAATTATACACGATGCTGGCTGCCGGCAAAGCTTCAATTGTAAACTAATTTTTCATTCGTTTTTAAATAATGTGTGGAAACTAGTGGTCATCACTTAAATTTGATTATACCTCAAAGAATATTTGTTTGTAATTGCTAGATCTGCAAAATGTATCAACCTCATGGAGAATTTCCTCGAATCAGATTATTTTCAAGTTCTCAGTATGTCTGACATTAAGAAACTGTTTTATTCTTTCCTTCTTTTGATCAAACTAAATTAACCTAATATTTCCATTCCTCAGGTACAGGAAGAATCTGACCTTGGCTAAGAGACAGGAGAAACAGAGAGAGGTAATGAGGAAATTGTCATTACACGAGTACACAGCAAAGTCATGAAAAGCCTACCGAGTCTATATAAGGGTTTAGTTTATAAATAATTTATTCACAGTGGGTAAATTATAAAGTCCATCAAGCTGTGCTCCAAGAACATATGATAAAGCACCTAGAGGCTGTTTGCGTATTCCTCTCTCTTTCCAAATTTCTGTTGGGGATGAAATGTGTAATTTATGTTGAATCCAGTAGGGAGAAGGTGGCATTGATACAGTACATCTGGAAAGTATTCACTGTGTTCACTTTTTGTGAAATGTTTGCAAATTTATTAAAAATAAAAAAGCACATGTACAGAATTATTCAAAGCCTTTGCCATGACACTCAAACATTGAGCTCAGGTGCCTCCTGTTTCCACTGATCTTCCTTGAGATGTTTCTACAACTTGATTGGAGTGCACCTGTGGTAAATTCAGTTGATTGGACATGATTTGGAAAGGCACACACCCGTCTATATAAGGTCCCACAGTTAACAGTGCATGTCAGAGCACAAACCAAGCCATGAAATCCAAGGAATTGTCTGTAGACCTCTGAGACAGGATTGTGTCGAGGCACAGATACATTTCTGCAGCATTGAAGGTCCCAATGAGCACAGTGGCCTCAATCATCCGTAAATGGAAGTTTGGAACCATCAGGACTGTTCCTAGAGCTGGCCAAACTGAGCAATCGGGGGAGAAGAACCCAATGGTCACTCTGACAGAGTGTCATGTCTGGAGGAAACCAGACGAATGGGAGAAACTGCCCAAAAATAGGTGTGACAAGCTTGTAGCATCACACTCAAAAAGACTTGAGGCTGTAATTGGTGTCAAAGGTGCTTCAACCAAGGTGCTTATTGAGCAAAGGCTGTGCATACTTATGTACATTTGCAAAGATTTCAAACAAACTTCTTTCACATTGTCATTATGGGGTATATTTTGTAGAAGTTTGAGGAAAATAATGAATTGAATCTATTTTGGAATAAGGCTGTAACATGACAAAATGTGGAAAAAGTGAAGCGCTGTGACTACTTTCCGGATGCATTGTATATGGGTGTGGCCTGATTATCAAGCCCTTCAGTCATGTCCACAGTGCAGCCTATAATAATTTGAATTTAGCGTGTATATGCTAAAAGAGTTTATTAAGGCAAAATACATGTCAAATATACAGGCTAAATTATATGATATGGCTTTAGATCCCTTGATCGACAGATATTGTTTTACTCCTACTTAGTCATTTTAACATGCATCTACATCACATTACAGCAAACATTTCACATAAGCCGAAATACATACAAGGAGTTCAATCGAAATCTTCAAGCCATGGTGAACTCCATGTGGAACTCTTCATGGTGCCTTCCTGGCTCGGACCTTGAGGTGGACAAGGATCTAATAGCTCTTAGCAAAGTGGCCGAACCTTGGTGCTGCTTTGACCTCATCCACCACCCAGCGCTTTTCAGCTACGCCATCGAATTTCACCAGAAGGTAAGCACTCGTGACATTGAACGCCACAAGATCTCACGGTGGTACACATATGCTTAAGTGTCATTTCATTTGGAGCAAAGGAATGAAATTCAGCTGTGCAAACTAATTGGATGAGTATATTACATTATGTGAAAAGCCTTGTGTCACTAAAGCGGAAAGCGATGCCTTCACTTTTTGCTAATAACTTTCAGGATTAGGCAATGAGATAAATGTGGTTTTAATGTATATTTTATGGAGGATCCATTAATACAGAATCACATTTTATAATTCATGGAAGCTGTTTGAGACAGGAGTTTTTATCATCTTTAATAATACAAGTACCTTCTTTGGACCGACTGTATTTTACTGAGATTTTAAACAGATGGAGAACAATTGAATATTTATGTGTTCTCTTTATCAGTGTTGGCCAGAGAGGAAGGATGTCGATCTTGGTTCCATAAAGGTAATGAAGCTGCTTTTTTTAAAGGTACCTGTAATTTCAAAACATCCTGCTATAATATACCAAACAGTAACCGTATTTGTCATGTTTACAGGCTGGAAAGTACTGGAACTGGTATATGGAGTTTCTCTTTAATCAAGGCTTTGATGGCCTCAACAACTTTATTCAGACAAACACAGGCCACAGCTCTTCTTCTTTGAGTAGTCGAGATGACAGACAGCCCACTAGTCAGCCTTGATGCTGGCAGGACGTCCAAACGTCAGTGGGCCTAATCTCGGTTTCAATGAACGTGTATATATTTCATTATCACTCTCAGAGACTATGTTACCAGTGTAAGTGTAAATACTTTGTAAATGTACATTCTTTTTCATGAAAACCATTTAGTTCTTTGTGCTTCGTGTAGTGTTGTAGATATTTTTGCCAAACATTTTTTTCTGTGCCCAAAAACTGATTTTTTTTATAATTGTTGAAGAATAATCATGGTTAAAGTTTTGTTTATAGACTGTTTTTGCAAGACGTAAACAACAATTGTCAAGAAACACGTCCTCTTTGATTTAAAAAAAAAATATTTTCATGAACATAACGAAAGCTTGGATGTTCTTTTAACATTTCTCTTCAGTCCTAAAAGTGTTTTACTGTTGGTAGTGTTCTGGACCACTGTTGTTTGTCTTGGAAAATGGTCTATACACAGCTTTACTGACATTTAAAATACAACATTCATTATTTATTTTATATAGATTTCAAATGGATGCTCATTGTCAAAGTTTAACACACAGTCTTTCCTTTTGTTAGCCAAATGCAGCTTGTATATGACCAATCTTGGATTAAAACGGCTCCTTTTTCCAATCTACCATGAGGTTAAGCAGTCTGCTGCAGACGTTTGCCAGTTCTCTTTAATTGAAAGATCCATCTGTTTGGCCATTAGATTTCAAGTTCTAAACCTGACTTGTTTGTACTGTAAATAATTGGCTGATAGTTATTGCACCTAAACTGTTTTTTATGATACCACTATATATAATGGTTTTGAGAATCAAAAAGAAAGATTAATCTATCAAGCATGTTAAGAAAAATTGTACATCACTACTTGGTGTTGTCTAATCTCCTATGAATGAACTGTATTGTTAAAATCGGTCGTTTATCTTGGGTAGCTTGTATAAACCAGACGCATCATCAACCAGTTCTGGTTGGTGCTTAAAGACCTCAACCTGGGTTTGTTACAAATGACATACATTTCTATAAAAGAAAATACTATACAGATTACACCTTAACAAAAATCCATTATATTCCAAAGAACACTGTAAACACAGCCCATGTAACTTGGTTTAAATAACCTCTTGAAAATTTCAGCATCCAGGCAAGAGCAAACCTATGTACGGGTGTACATTTTACGCCCTGTCTCGGGAATGTGAGCGCCTTCAACTCTGCGTAAGTCTTTGCGTTCACACGGACTCCGGAGATGCCTCACATCGACGTACAGCATCTCATCCTAGCCGTTCTATTTTCAACCCGATGGCGTCACGATGCAAACTTCATTTGGAGTGAACGAAGAACACTCGCACGTCTCCGGGATTACAAGTGACGCTATCGCGAACTGAAGCAGAAGCGGGACGTAAAACGACGAATCGTTAAAGAGCAAAACTACGCAAACGCACGCGACTCACCTTTCTCGGCTGATGTCCTTGTTAATTTATGAGGGATTTTCCGTTCGTCGCCGGCTGCCCGTTCATCACTCCGCGCTCATCCCGTCGCTTTCTCTCCGGCTGATCGTTCTCGTGAAATCTGAAGTGCTTCACTCGCGTTTGACAGAAAAAAGGTGAGCCTTTATTGCATATGACAAGTTTGAAGCACAGCGACCGGTAGAGAGGTTTAAATTGTTAACCCCGCGAGTTATTATTAATGCAAACGGGCTTTAATACGAGTTCCAAACCTTTGATCCTTGTACAGATTTATGTCACGCCAGTTTACCTTATTTAACCGACAAGAATCTTTTGTGCAAGTAACGTTGCATTATTTTACGGCGTCGGAGACTTGATCAGCTGATATTAAAACCCATGCAATGTATTTCTCCGAAGGCTCGGTAAGGACCGGTGGAAATAAATCCGTGTTAGTTTGCTCCTCTACTTCGTAATTATGGATTATTCAGCATCTTGACCCTCGCCTCTTTTAAAGCAAGACATAGAAGGTAACGTCACAAAACGTGCCTGCTTTTGACGTTTGTATCAATCTTATCCATACATTTCCACATCATGCGACAGTTGACGGTTCTTCTAAGGCTCTGTCGTGGGTTGTCCTTTGATGCTCTTAGAAACGCCGACAGCCTTTGGAGCCGGTGGCTGTTCATGCTGAACAGTATCTGAAAAAAAGTGTCAAGGCTTATTTGAATGGTGATATAGGCTTATGATGTCCACGGTAGTGGAGGAGGGAAGAGGTGTGACACTGCTTCCCGCTGAAGTGATCAAGAGTCATCAGCCTTAGTTATCAGCTCATCCTGTTTGTTATGCTCAAGAGTCATTCAGCGTTTTTGGCAATTCATGATGTACCCTCTTTATTCACATCGGAGAAATGGATCTCTTTTGTTAAACCAGCAACATCAATTCATTTCAAGTTTTTTGTCACTGTTCTATATTTTTTACAGATCATGTTAATTCCCTCCCTTGTAAGTGTTTTATTGAATGTGTAATAAAATGTTGTTATCTGATGGCATAAAACAAACCATTTACTGAGGAACACCCTGTTCTATAACTACAATGTTTTGTGCACGTTTTGGAAATGCTGCGACAGGAACATTTATTGGTGCAATGTTCACCAACGTGTGTTACTAGATTTCTAAAATTGTAACTAATTTTCTCTGTGATTTGTTTTCCTCTGTTTATTGTCTGCATGCTTTTGGACAGCTTTGTTTATTTGTTCAGACAGAGCCTTGTACACAAAGCAGTATCACGAGAAGTGTACCTTAGTAGCGTGATCTAAAAATGTCAGGAGTTATTGCAGACACCTTGAGCACCCTGTGGTAATGCAGATTCACAGTGAGAAAAACTTTTAGGGTCATATTTAAAGTGTATTTCGAAGCTTCTACTTATAGCTGCACAATCCAAAGTGGTTTAAATAGTGCATTTCCTGAAAGAGATGCCAGATCCTGGAAAGCGACAAAGAATAGATTCAGTTATTTATTAAAACACATAATGCTGACTGTTAGGAGTGTTTGTCTGGTATACATGTTACAGTGAATATGTTTTGCTGTTGTGATGTTTTGCCTGCAGTGCTACAGTCTCTCTTTTTGCCAAGGTTTTGATTTGGTATGTAAACCAGTACTCAAGAAAATGCCAAATCTGGGTCTGAACTTCAGAGTTGAAAAGTCACATTCTCGTTCATCGGAGTCACTCTGACTGACCGCAGCGTCATCAGTGGGGTCATCTTCAGCAGTGCCCGAATAAAGCATTTTAGTGTTGTGTCAAGGTAATGTAAGAAATGTCTATGTAATGGAACGTCTCAGGGGAGTTGTGGCTGTGATGAGCGCCTTTCTGTGCTTTCCATTGGCCTTGAGACACTTCCTGCTCTCTGCTAGTGATAAACAGGCCAATACTTTTGGAATTCCGTTTCATCATTCCATCATCCTCGTACTGCGTTGAAAAGGATGTCCTGGCAGAGAGAAAGGACAAAGAAAGAGAATAGAAAAGCAATTTTCTGACTATAAATCCAACCACCTAGGGTACCTGACCCCAGCAGAAGGCCATTATTTAGACTTGGGTAACCAATGCTCTCCTATTAACATTGAATGGGCTAGTGTCTGCTGCCTGTCTGCTGCGGCACATTTATGTGTTTTATTTACTGCCATGTACTGCAGGGCCTCATGCTCAGGGCTTCTGAAAATCAGCGTAGGCTTGCCGTAATGTGGATTGATAAGGTGATAAGGTGCCTACCTCCACTGGATTTAGGATGCTAAATTGCAAAAGTGATGCCATAAGCATGTGGTCTTGTTTTCAAGCTTGTCTGTGCGTGTTCGGAAAGGGAGAGAGAGAAAAATAATAAAGTTGTATGTTTGATGCAACACAATCACAGGAATTCGAAAATGTTTTACAAGGTGACTAATTCTTATAAATTCATACTATCTTATTCGTTTTAGTACAATTTGCTTTTGCACCAGTGATGTTAGGTTTAGGGGTGTGGTTAGGGAAGTGGCTTTCAATGTTGCTTTTTCTCATATTTGTATGTTTTTTTTGTATAATTCAAATCTTACAAATTCCCCTGAGAGGCTGGTTTGAACTTACCAGCTAGGGTTGCGATTAACTGTTGTTTACAAAGGCATATTTAAATAATGAATAAAAATAAGTGACCTAAAGATTAATTGCTGATCTTAAATACGTAACGTATCACATAATAACAGTTTGTTGGTTTTGGTAATAACATTTGTAAAATATAGTACATTTGTGTAAAATATAAAATAGCTTTTATCTTTGTAATTATCGTAATTTTATAGCAATTCCAAATTTTGGGCAGCAAAGGAGTGCAGGGCTCCAGACTTTCCTGCCGGTGCGACAAGTGTTTCTTAATGGTTGCACTGGTGTGACTGCCGAAATGATCAGTATACAATTTTAGAAACGTTATATAGCGCAAGTGGAGCATTCAGTCACTCATTTTCGTCTCCCCTCCTTCAACCGTTTTCTTATCTATCAGTGCACCCACCCCCAAAGATGTAAGAGGCGCATTTAATGCTATAATGAAGTGGAAGGACTGACAGAACAGACAAGTGAACCGCTCAATCTTGCAACTTAATAATAATATTTTGCCACCTACAGAATACAAGAATTTCCCCAGCTAAGGTACAAGACAGCAAAGATAACAAAACGTGTTACGTGTATTGTATGCAGTGTGAAGAGCATGCAGGTTTAAATTTTAAGCACTTTATTATTGTATACGAAAATGTTATACATCATGAAAATTTATTTTTATTATTGAGTCGCTATTGATAAAAGCCAAACATGTGTATCAATGCAGCATACGAAAATGTTATACATCACGAAAATTAATTTTTATTATTGAGTCGCTATTGATAAAAGCCAAACATGTGTATCAATGCAGCTTTTATGAAGAAAAATCACTAAAAGCCTTCAGGTGTCGCGAGTTGTTTGAGATACTCGTGTGCGAAAGGAGTCAGAGTACTAAACTGAGTTCTCTTTCTCGCCTTCTTACTCTAGAAAGTGGCTGCAGCATAATAAAGATCTCTGTTTATAATGTTCATCAAACAACAAAGGACGGCCCAAAAGCACTCACTGATATTAAAGGAACTGTAACTGTGTTTTCTCATGAGTTGTTCACAACAAATGAAGGAAAAAAGTAGCATTGATTTGGTGACTGCACTTGAATTGGTCAGTCAGCTCGTACGTTTGTTTACATCCGCTTGTTTAAAGAGGGAGGCACTGCTGTATCAGAATGATATACTTGTGCACTAAAAGATTTGATGCATTCAAGAAGGTCTATATTGCTGACTCTTCTGTGGCTTAGTGAGAAATGGCAGTATTTCTTTATCCATCATCCTGGGGTGCATTGATGTATATACCTTTGCTCTCCTGTTTTGTCAGACATGCTGGCACGCCGTGGGAGATTGGAGAAGAATGCAGTGTAAACTCTCTGAATAAATATTTATAGTTCCTCATTTCTTTAACATTGACAAGGGGCAGGTTGAAATTGGAAGTGCTAAGTGGGAATGCACAACAAAATTTGGTGCTAGCTGTGTTTTGATTGTGAAAAGCTTAAGTATACTTAGGCCCGATTTCACATACAGGTGAATTCACATATTAGGTTTGTGCGGCAAACACGTCATGGGGCTTGTCCCTATTGGACGCCGGCGCTTCAACTGAGCCACTTTGCTCGGATGAACCAATTTAACAATGTCTTAAGTATTTTTCTGGACCTTGGCAAAATTTGACACCATGGTGTCTATGAGGAGGCCTGGAAATCTCTCGGATGTCACCTAAATATCTTTATTTGTGCTCCGAAGACGGCGAAAGTTCTCTAAACACCATGTGGGTGAGAAAAAAAATCAGATTTTTGGCTGAACTTCCCCTTTGAAGATATTTCAGGTAAAACCGTTCAAATTGTTTTTGTCTCGTACTAGTTTCAAGCCTTATTTGTGAAACCAGGCATTAATGTTATACTAGAAAGTACCTATTTTGAAACCTGCCATCTTTGCTCATCAAACCAGTTATTTTTAAACATATGACCTGAGTCGAAAATACCTTTTGGCAAATTATTCTGGAGCAGATTGGCTAAAGTCAGCACAAGAAACTACATAGTCCCAAACCCTCAAGAAGCAATTGTAACTATCTTGTCTTTGGTGTTCTGATGAGTTCATTCACCAACAGCAACTTTCCACCCAATTATACATCAGTGGTTGGGAGAACAGTGTTAGACAGGCAATGGTGGGGCTTTTAGAGCTGGTTTATCAGAGATCGCAGCACTCTCCTCTCTCAGCTGGCTGCATGATATTGTTACAGGCTGTGACTCAAACTCAAACCATGACTTACAATCAATAACATTATTGCATTAGAGCAGCCTACTGCAGTGCATTCCTTTTAATTTCTCCTAATGGCCCTATGCATTCAGCAACGTTCTGTGTTTGCCTATCTCTGCAGAATATATTTTTTTGAAAATAAAGTAGGTAGTATTTACATTTACATTTATTCTTTTGGCTGACGCTGAAAGAAAGATTTTCTTTTAGTCAAATACATGTGGAACAGGTATGTTTTGAAATGATTTCATAATGAGGAGGTGCACAGAACATGCAGCTGCTCTAGAAACTGAGCTAAAAGACACTTTTTTATTTTCAAAGCCGTGAAATGCTTGCTCCCAAAGAGAGGTTGTTTGGGCATGTTGGATGGAGTTTAAAAATCAATAGCTTAATAGATCGACCCCGTACGTGTCATGAAGTATCGGAGAGATGAAGAAAGAAATACTTTAGAAAGTCAGAATAGACTATAACTCCGAACTTAGTTTGGTAATATGCATTCAACACACTTCTTAGGCTGATACAGCCCTGAAACCAGGGAAGAGATTGTTTATCAAGGTCCACAGACCTAACACTGCTTAGTCCAGCTTTATGATTTATCAAGCTGAAAAGGTTAATCTGTCTGACTGTAATTAATTCTGTCTGACTTTATTGAGGGTATGCATAGGAGAATGTTTTTCATTAGTGGCACATACTTTCTTTGTTTCCCAGGCTGGAGTGGGAGGGGAGAGGTAGCATTCTTTAAAAAGAGATGGTTTTAGATCTTTTCCTATCAAGATGTTTATCATTCTTGGACGTGGAAGGCTAATAGACCCCCTACAGGCGAGAAGTAATTCTTTCATCTCTAATTAGCATGTGTGAAACCTGTTGTTCCCGAAGTGACTCGCCTGTCAACCTTGCAAACCCAGTGATTTGTTTTTTGCATCAGGTGTGATGCCATATGAAGGGCAAGCATTATTTTAGGAATTAAAGCCTGATTATATTGAGCTTTACAGTTTCAGTGCAGTTATGTCTCTGCCCCCATTTTCTTGCACTGATACATGAAGAATAAATGCTAGAGTATTGACAGTTTGCCGACAGCGTCTGGTTTTTCTTTGTTATTGTTGGGTTATTAATACAGTCTATTTGCTAGCCATTTCTCAAGGGAGCTGTAAAATCTAAGGCACTGTTCGGATCAGAGGACCATATTGTATTCTATGTAATTTCATCAGTGTTTCACTACTATAGAATCTAGCAAAAGCTTTTTGCAATGCCATTAACCAAACAGATCTCATTCCCCATTAACTTCTTTATTTTGTATTCCCATTTGTTTTTTACCTTGCACCCTCACAAACAGCAGGAGGTCCATTTACAAGCCTTACCATCGGGCTTAATTACTCGCTCACCAGACGGACTTGAAAATGAACCAAAACCTCAAACAAAAATACCAAAAACATATACGGTTGGCTCCTGTAGATTCAACCTAAGTTCTGCAGAGCTGTCTCAAAGATCAAAACAGACTCACACTTAAACACTTTTGACAATAACTGAGCATGACAATCAACTTTAGACTCCCGTATAAATGTCAATCCATTTCAGACACCACGGAGCAGTTTCAATTATCACACACACAAATCCATTGCATAACCCTAATAGAGTTAATGAACCTCTTAATTTTAGGCACCACAGAGCTGGTCCAAACGTCCAACACTCGCATGCGAATCCTTCGCATACCCAGAATGTGTGACATGATATATGATACGTTTAAATCTATAAAATGTATGTATTGTGAAGCAACATTGTTTTGACAAACAAAAAAATCCAATATAACCGCGTTGGAAATAATTTAAACGAGAATAAAAAAAGAAGGTATATCAATATAGCCTTAACATTTTCTAGATATTTGAATCCCTTGCGTTAACTCCCACCGTAATGAGACACAGGTGAAAACAATAAGTTAAGTGGTGATTGATTAAACAGATGACAGATTTGATTGGTCAGCCATGTAAATTAGCAAGTGATTTTGTACAAAAGGCACACTCTGTCTCAAAGTGGTTGTCAACTTTTGCAGTTAAACTGGTAATTTCATTTTTAACTGAATTGAGGTGGTTTAGTGGCACGCAGAAGTGGTGTTGAATAGAATATTGCCCTTGTGATGCTGGGGCTTAGGGATCTTTTACTTTTTGGCTTGACTGTGGTGACAGCAAGCTGTTTAAGGATTGGTCATGCTGTTTTTTCTGGAATGGGTTCTTCTCATGACCCCATTGCCAACAGAACACTTAACTTTGGCAAGCTTATTATTGGCAGTGGCATATCCAATGATTCTGCTGCGAGACCAGGAGAACAGTCAAATGAATACTGGTCTGCTAAACATGGTATGTAAAATGTTTAAATCGCAGGTTTATTTAAATGGACAACTTGTTGACTTGTCTTTAACTTATTTAAGTACAATTCCAACTTGCTGAGGCTAAGCTGAAACGCTTGGGTCCTTCTGTGTACTGTGGTAATGATGCTATGACCCTGCGTGTTCCTGGCCCAAGAATACCCCACTTCCTGGTTGATAGAGGTAAGCCTATACAACCTTTTGGTTTCCTTTTCACATTTTATATGGTCTGTTTTGGTATGGGTTCTTATAAATAGGAGTGGGGTCTCCAGTGCCTGTGTCTGAAATCCCAGCCAGCTGTGGTATCTCTGTGAAGAGGGTTCGTCGGGATGTTTCGTTTTCTGTTCCTTTCCGTGGCTGCCCTGTCCGACAACAGGTCTGTGCATAAGCCTTCAGTGCGCTTTCAGTGCTAGACATTACTTTTGCAGTTTTGTGCAAATGGGTCTTAATCTTTTCTCTCTGACAGAGTGGAGATTATATTCTTTCTCTGATTATAATGGGGGCACCAGTACAGGCGTCATGCCCTGTGAGTTCTCCCCTTTCTACGGTTACTGCTTCCCTTCCTACAGTTTCTTGCTTCCCAACTGCCATGGTTATCTCGCTTGGGCTCACGGCTGATACTGTTAAGCTCAAAGGTAGTTTTTTTTTAATTGAGTGAATTTAACCTTGACGGGTTCTTGAGGATCTCCCCCCTCCTTGTAGTTGATGGATCATGGCGGCCTCTTCTGTTCGAGCACTCTAAATGTGGGTTCACATTGGATTCTGTTCATGGTGCGCTGGTGGTTACAGCACCATATACTGGACACTGTTGGGTAATAAAGGTAAGATGCGACAGTCCTGTAAACTACACAATTTTCTTTGCTGCTCTTTTTGTACTTCACGAACAGAAGTGTTTCTATATCTGTTTCATATTATAAAAGCCTATATTAATAAGATTGTCCTTGTCAGGATTCGAAAAGGCATCTCCCTTTACTATTTCTTGACCGTGAAGTGATTCTTTCCTGCCCATTGACACTGCCGACGAGACCCGGGCCAACCCGACCGACGAGACCCGGGCCAACCCGACCGACGAGACCCGGGCCAACCCGACCGACGAGACCCGGGCCAACCCGACCGACGAGACCCGGGCCAACCCGACCGACGAGACCCGGGCCAACCCGACCGACGAGACCCGGGCCAACCCGACCGACGAGACCCGGGCCAACCCGACCGACGAGACCCGGGCCAACCCGACCGACGAGACCCGGGCCAACCCGACCGACGAGACCCGGGCCAACCCGACCGACGAGACCCGGGCCAACCCGACCGACGAGACCCGGGCCAACCCGACCGACGAGACCCGGGCCAACCCGACCGACGAGACCCGGGCCAACCCGACCGACGAGACCCGGGCCAACCCGACCGACGAGACCCGGGCCAACCCGACCGACGAGACCCGGGCCAACCCGACCGACGAGACCCGGGCCAACCCGACCGACGAGACCCGGGCCAACCCGACCGACGAGACCCGGGCCAACCCGACCGACGAGACCCGGGCCAACCCGACCGACGAGACCCGGGCCAACCCGACCGACGAGACCCGGGCCAACCCGACCGACGAGACCCGGGCCAACCCGACCGACGAGACCCGGGCCAACCCGACCGACGAGACCCGGGCCAACCCGACCGACGAGACCCGGGCCAACCCGACCGACGAGACCCGGGCCAACCCGACCGACGAGACCCGGGCCAACCCGACCGACGAGACCCGGGCCAACCCGACCGACGAGACCCGGGCCAACCCGACCGACGAGACCCGGGCCAACCCGACCGACGAGACCCGGGCCAACCCGACCGACGAGACCCGGGCCAACCCGACCGACGAGACCCGGGCCAACCCGACCGACGAGACCCGGGCCAACCCGACCGACGAGACCCGGGCCAACCCGACCGACGAGACCCGGGCCAACCCGACCGACGAGACCCGGGCCAACCCGACCGACGAGACCCGGGCCAACCCGACCGACGAGACCCGGGCCAACCCGACCGACGAGACCCGGGCCAACCCGACCGACGAGACCCGGGCCAACCCGACCGACGAGACCCGGGCCAACCCGACCGACGAGACCCGGGCCAACCCGACCGACGAGACCCGGGCCAACCCGACCGACGAGACCCGGGCCAACCCGACCGACGAGACCCGGGCCAACCCGACCGACGAGACCCGGGCCAACCCGACCGACGAGACCCGGGCCAACCCGACCGACGAGACCCGGGCCAACCCGACCGACGAGACCCGGGCCAACCCGACCGACGAGACCCGGGCCAACCCGACCGACGAGACCCGGGCCAACCCGACCGACGAGACCCGGGCCAACCCGACCGACGAGACCCGGGCCAACCCGACCGACGAGACCCGGGCCAACCCGACCGACGAGACCCGGGCCAACCCGACCGACGAGACCCGGGCCAACCCGACCGACGAGACCCGGGCCAACCCGACCGACGAGACCCGGGCCAACCCGACCGACGAGACCCGGGCCAACCCGACCGACGAGACCCGGGCCAACCCGACCGACGAGACCCGGGCCAACCCGACCGACGAGACCCGGGCCAACCCGACCGACGAGACCCGGGCCAACCCGACCGACGAGACCCGGGCCAACCCGACCGACGAGACCCGGGCCAACCCGACCGACGAGACCCGGGCCAACCCGACCGACGAGACCCGGGCCAACCCGACCGACGAGACCCGGGCCAACCCGACCGACGAGACCCGGGCCAACCCGACCGACGAGACCCGGGCCAACCCGACCGACGAGACCCGGGCCAACCCGACCGACGAGACCCGGGCCAACCCGACCGACGAGACCCGGGCCAACCCGACCGACGAGACCCGGGCCAACCCGACCGACGAGACCCGGGCCAACCCGACCGACGAGACCCGGGCCAACCCGACCGACGAGACCCGGGCCAACCCGACCGACGAGACCCGGGCCAACCCGACCGACGAGACCCGGGCCAACCCGACCGACGAGACCCGGGCCAACCCGACCGACGAGACCCGGGCCAACCCGACCGACGAGACCCGGGCCAACCCGACCGACGAGACCCGGGCCAACCCGACCGACGAGACCCGGGCCAACCCGACCGACGAGACCCGGGCCAACCCGACCGACGAGACCCGGGCCAACCCGACCGACGAGACCCGGGCCAACCCGACCGACGAGACCCGGGCCAACCCGACCGACGAGACCCGGGCCAACCCGACCGACGAGACCCGGGCCAACCCGACCGACGAGACCCGGGCCAACCCGACCGACGAGACCCGGGCCAACCCGACCGACGAGACCCGGGCCAACCCGACCGACGAGACCCGGGCCAACCCGACCGACGAGACCCGGGCCAACCCGACCGACGAGACCCGGGCCAACCCGACCGACGAGACCCGGGCCAACCCGACCGACGAGACCCGGGCCAACCCGACCGACGAGACCCGGGCCAACCCGACCGACGAGACCCGGGCCAACCCGACCGACGAGACCCGGGCCAACCCGACCGACGAGACCCGGGCCAACCCGACCGACGAGACCCGGGCCAACCCGACCGACGAGACCCGGGCCAACCCGACCGACGAGACCCGGGCCAACCCGACCGACGAGACCCGGGCCAACCCGACCGACGAGACCCGGGCCAACCCGACCGACGAGACCCGGGCCAACCCGACCGACGAGACCCGGGCCAACCCGACCGACGAGACCCGGGCCAACCCGACCGACGAGACCCGGGCCAACCCGACCGACGAGACCCGGGCCAACCCGACCGACGAGACCCGGGCCAACCCGACCGACGAGACCCGGGCCAACCCGACCGACGAGACCCGGGCCAACCCGACCGACGAGACCCGGGCCAACCCGACCGACGAGACCCGGGCCAACCCGACCGACGAGACCCGGGCCAACCCGACCGACGAGACCCGGGCCAACCCGACCGACGAGACCCGGGCCAACCCGACCGACGAGACCCGGGCCAACCCGACCGACGAGACCCGGGCCAACCCGACCGACGAGACCCGGGCCAACCCGACCGACGAGACCCGGGCCAACCCGACCGACGAGACCCGGGCCAACCCGACCGACGAGACCCGGGCCAACCCGACCGACGAGACCCGGGCCAACCCGACCGACGAGACCCGGGCCAACCCGACCGACGAGACCCGGGCCAACCCGACCGACGAGACCCGGGCCAACCCGACCGACGAGACCCGGGCCAACCCGACCGACGAGACCCGGGCCAACCCGACCGACGAGACCCGGGCCAACCCGACCGACGAGACCCGGGCCAACCCGACCGACGAGACCCGGGCCAACCCGACCGACGAGACCCGGGCCAACCCGACCGACGAGACCCGGGCCAACCCGACCGACGAGACCCGGGCCAACCCGACCGACGAGACCCGGGCCAACCCGACCGACGAGACCCGGGCCAACCCGACCGACGAGACCCGGGCCAACCCGACCGACGAGACCCGGGCCAACCCGACCGACGAGACCCGGGCCAACCCGACCGACGAGACCCGGGCCAACCCGACCGACGAGACCCGGGCCAACCCGACCGACGAGACCCGGGCCAACCCGACCGACGAGACCCGGGCCAACCCGACCGACGAGACCCGGGCCAACCCGACCGACGAGACCCGGGCCAACCCGACCGACGAGACCCGGGCCAACCCGACCGACGAGACCCGGGCCAACCCGACCGACGAGACCCGGGCCAACCCGACCGACGAGACCCGGGCCAACCCGACCGACGAGACCCGGGCCAACCCGACCGACGAGACCCGGGCCAACCCGACCGACGAGACCCGGGCCAACCCGACCGACGAGACCCGGGCCAACCCGACCGACGAGACCCGGGCCAACCCGACCGACGAGACCCGGGCCAACCCGACCGACGAGACCCGGGCCAACCCGACCGACGAGACCCGGGCCAACCCGACCGACGAGACCCGGGCCAACCCGACCGACGAGACCCGGGCCAACCCGACCGACGAGACCCGGGCCAACCCGACCGACGAGACCCGGGCCAACCCGACCGACGAGACCCGGGCCAACCCGACCGACGAGACCCGGGCCAACCCGACCGACGAGACCCGGGCCAACCCGACCGACGAGACCCGGGCCAACCCGACCGACGAGACCCGGGCCAACCCGACCGACGAGACCCGGGCCAACCCGACCGACGAGACCCGGGCCAACCCGACCGACGAGACCCGGGCCAACCCGACCGACGAGACCCGGGCCAACCCGACCGACGAGACCCGGGCCAACCCGACCGACGAGACCCGGGCCAACCCGACCGACGAGACCCGGGCCAACCCGACCGACGAGACCCGGGCCAACCCGACCGACGAGACCCGGGCCAACCCGACCGACGAGACCCGGGCCAACCCGACCGACGAGACCCGGGCCAACCCGACCGACGAGACCCGGGCCAACCCGACCGACGAGACCCGGGCCAACCCGACCGACGAGACCCGGGCCAACCCGACCGACGAGACCCGGGCCAACCCGACCGACGAGACCCGGGCCAACCCGACCGACGAGACCCGGGCCAACCCGACCGACGAGACCCGGGCCAACCCGACCGACGAGACCCGGGCCAACCCGACCGACGAGACCCGGGCCAACCCGACCGACGAGACCCGGGCCAACCCGACCGACGAGACCCGGGCCAACCCGACCGACGAGACCCGGGCCAACCCGACCGACGAGACCCGGGCCAACCCGACCGACGAGACCCGGGCCAACCCGACCGACGAGACCCGGGCCAACCCGACCGACGAGACCCGGGCCAACCCGACCGACGAGACCCGGGCCAACCCGACCGACGAGACCCGGGCCAACCCGACCGACGAGACCCGGGCCAACCCGACCGACGAGACCCGGGCCAACCCGACCGACGAGACCCGGGCCAACCCGACCGACGAGACCCGGGCCAACCCGACCGACGAGACCCGGGCCAACCCGACCGACGAGACCCGGGCCAACCCGACCGACGAGACCCGGGCCAACCCGACCGACGATTTTGGAACACAATGATAAAGTGTGTGTTGAACAAACCAATAAAGCATAAATGACTACAGTTTGTTTCTCTTAATGGTTTTGTAAGGTTTGACTCGTGGCAGATTGTTGTTCCAAATCTTTTTAAATGTATCTTTAGACCCAAGGAAAAACTCAAAATTTTCAAAAGTGCAAGTATTTTGACAACTGTTGGGGATGGTTCATACAAAATGAGTTCTGTTTTTCTTTGGTTCCAAACCTGGGCAAGTTACTCAATCATATTAAACCTTGGTCCTTTTTTCACTTAACAGTTAACTGTTTTAATTGTGACTTATTGTTTTAAATTGACTTAAGTACTATTGTTTAACATAAATATTACAGGGACAGGTTTGATTTCCTGAAGTCTTTAAAATCTAATTGTTCAAGAGAACAACCTTTTCATACTATGGTAGTCAATGATGTCCCAGAGATGTCATTTGCTAACATTTGTCCAAATATCAAAGTACAAACGCATTTATAGAGTTTTGGAACAACTTAAGGGTGAGTAAATGATATTTTTTGGTCGAGTATTACTTTAAAGCTTTTTTTTTTTAAAGCACAGATGCATCAACACGAGAGGCACGTTTGAATGATTCAACTTGTTTCATATTTTCTCATTTGTCTTTTGCAGCATTTTCTGCTGGTTGATCATGACTTTAACTACTGAGAGCTGATACAAGTTAAATGTCATGTTCCTATGGAAACCGTGAATTTTAAAAGATTTAGATGTATCATTTTGGCTAATCTAACGGCATGAGATCGCCTTGTCTTTACAGATAGTGTTCTTGTTAGGCAGTTTGTAGCTACAAGGGCAAAGAGAGTTTGACCTTTTCCCTCAAACCTAAAGTTTTCGATTCTGAACCGCTTGGAAGTCGTTCAACAGACCAGGTCCAAATGATTCTGCTGTGTGATTATATAAAGCATGACCTTTTTCTCAGATTGACATTGACTTATGAATAACCATGGATGAATGAGGACGGTTTAAACCCAGGCACCTCAACTGCACGCGAAAAAGCCTGCCTTTTCCCCTCCGGTTTCGCACCCGATACCTGCTCTGAAATAGAGGTCACAGCTCTAATGGCATAAAGGGCGGGCTGTCTTTGCCACAGCCTGCAGCACAAAGAAGAGGCTTTAGATTTGAAACAATCTGCTGCCTTCTGTCTGCCGAGACATTGGTATAAGTAAGAGGGCAGGAAGTATATGCTAATCATGCCTCATCCTCTTTATTTTTAGAGCTGATCTCCTCTGAGTGCGCTCACTCCTGATCTGTTTCGATGAGGATGCTGTGAGTCACAGGAAGGGAACTATGAACGCAAACCAGGCACAAAATGACACTGAGCATAATCTTGAATAGCTATATTTTCATTGTGAGATTAAAAACACTGATCTGTACTGTCCTTTCTTAAAGGCTAATTCATACATTTTGAGGGCAAGTGCCTGTGATAGTGTTGGGACGTGTCCTTGCATGATTCAATTAAACAGTATTGGGTTAATGCTGCTAATCAAATCTCATTGTTGAGATGATGTGTGCTACAAATGCCTGTACATATTAGATCTCTTCTAATCCTCACTCACATTGTGTGTTTCTTGTTATATATAGAGCTTTGACGTTGAAATGCTATTTTTATGAAGATGATTGCTGCTTAGACTTCACATCTGTGACAGAGGTGTCAGATTTAAGACCACTACGTACATAGTTTAATCCACTCAGTGTAATCTTGTTAAAGCTGGCACGATATTTGAGCCTTAGGCAGATTTGCTCACTGTGTCAGTTCTTTTTGGAATGATTGCCTTGCATTGAATTACCAGTAACCACTTCGGATAAAAAGGGATGGACAGAGGTCTGCCAAGCTCTGTTCTGAAGTTACCATATTTTTCCTGACTTTAAATTAGTTTTAGTTTGCATGGTGTCAGGGACAAAAAATTTAGGCTAATTTGAATGTTTAAAATTGTTTACAATAGTTAGAATTGCAAACAGTCGAAGCTTTATTAGGACATGAATAATTTTTTTTCTGTTTAACCAATGTTTAACATTATTAATTGTATTCAGAACCGATCTCGGAGTGCATTAAATGAATATTTAATAGAAGGGATTTTATTAAGCCCTGGCAAACATCATCTCCACAATTCACTCTACAAGATTTCACATTGACCACCCATGACATTGTTCTCAGATAAAATTTACAACATCGGCATACTAAACCCGGGTAGAGAGAGGCTCTCCAAGTCAATCATGTCCCAATCACAATTATGGCAGTTGGTTCAATATCCATTACATTTCCTCATCTATTATCATCACATTGCCTCCTCGCGCTGGTCTGGTTAAGTAAGTTTTCCCAATTCATTGACGTCTCATTTTCTGTTTTATGGCTTGTCAAACCAACGTGACAACTTCAATTCTTGATCTAAATGCAAATGACGATTTTAAATGGCATGTTTCCCCAGCGGAGTTTGTTTTATCTGATGATCGGCTGTGATGGACCAATCACTGGGGTGTTTGAGACTCATGCTTTAATAGAAGTCAGAGGTGTCACTGCAAATATGCCACTTTGAGTAATACCTCAATATTTGTTCGTTGCCACGTATTTTTTATGTTATTAGAATGGGTGGCTTGTTCCCATAGCGCTTTTCCCCTGTTCCCATCACGTCAGTTTTTTTTGCAGTCTCAAAAACATCAAAAGTAATCTCAGGCCGTCAGTCCCATATCCGGCATCTTTCTTACCTTAAAACCTTACATCAGGACTTGACAGAAAGCGTTTCATGTTTCCTTTCTAATGGAGATAGAGATTTAAATACGCCAGGGAAGTTATGGAATGTTAACTGGCACTGCTCCTGTTCAGCTGTAGTGGACACGTACTGGTGATTTAGCGTTAGAAAGACCAAGTCTACAGCTTGAATCTTTGTAACAGGCCAGTTGTGTGCTAGAGGGACTAGCCGTTCAGTACCAGCAACATCCAAAGAGGAACAAAGTTTAGAGACTTGGGACATCTTTCAAAGACCATGCTCACAGGAGGCTCTGAACTACATTAATATTGGAGTGTCTCAAGATGAAATCAGGGTGGATTTCATGGAACCTGCTTTGAGCGAGGGAAGGCAATCTTCATGTTTTTTAAGAGGAAGGAAGGTTATGCTGACTCCCATGTGCTATAATTAAATAGATCTACGTTGTGGTATTGTTAAATTGGACCTCGAGTGCATTGTGGTGGATTCTGTAAAACATTCGGGAGATTTTATTTGAATAATTAAAGGCAAAGGAATAGAAATCCATTAACTCCAAATGCCTCTTTCACCTTCATTTATTCTACTTTGGCGGTTGTGTCACAAATCAGCCTTATTAATTTAATCATTTTGCATTCCAGTTAGCAGTTCAAGTCTTTATTATCTTTGTGTGTGCTGCTCAATATGGAAGCGAATATGACTGATGAACAGGTGCATTCTAATTATTAACTAGACACACGGGCTATGAGAATAACCAACCAATATGACTGACTTTGTTCTCTAACCCACCAATTATTGTTTCACTGGTAAATGTTGTTTTTAGAGAAAGCTGACAGTTAAGGTGCTAGTCATTATTGTCCGCTAAAGCCTTTGTAGGCCAGGCCTCAAATTTTAACAAGCCAAGTGGATTTTATAGTCACCACGAGACGGAAGTTGCGATTTACTTTTTTTATGTATAGTGACGTATATCCTAGTGAAAAGGCTTTTGAAATAAAGAAAAATGTAGACCGGGGCTTTATTTTGCCCTTCCCTTTGTGATTGGTTTGTTGTAAGTTGGGCCCGGAGGGGAGGGCTAAAAATGCCTGGCCATTGGACAGTCAGTATAGTCCTACCTTTTTTTTGTTGCTGATGTCATGTGGTGAAGAATTGTTGTTGAGAGGGGGAGAGGAGCTTAGTGTTTTTGATTAAAGATTACAAGTGCAAAATAATGGTGTGCACGGATAAATCATTTGAAATAATCACTACAACTCTGTGTAAAACACTTAGAATTTTCCTGTTTGATTTCATGGTGACTTTAAAGCCTGGTGATACAGTTTATCCCATTAATCAATATAAATGGACAGTGGTGTCACACCATTGAAATCTTGAATGATTTATGTCAAAGGAATTGCATTTAGATCGTTGAAGTGCCTCTGTAATTGCAACGTCAGAGATCATAGATATCGAGGCAAGCGCTATCGATTGAACGCTGCCAAGCAAATGCGTATGCTGTCAAACCGAGGTCGGCTCGATATCTGACTAATAAGAACTCAGGCTTTGGGATACGTGAGGGTGATAGGACGAAAAGAGGAGTGAAGCAGATTTCTGTTTTACTCCATTAAACGCATGATTCCAAACAACCGTAACCGTTTGACACATATATCCGTGTATTCAAATAATTGTTTTCAAATAATTTTTTTTTAAGATTTAAGTTTTGAAATACTTGATGTCTTTGACCCTGGGCGCTGGTACTTTGCCCTGCCTTTTATCAATACCCTGTGAGTATGAAGCAGAAAGGTAGATTTGTGGTAAAAAATTCTCCCTTGGAGTCTTCTATCTCCTGCTTTGTGAGTAATGAATGCTCAGTCCCTGCTGGCTAATTGAACCTGACATCATACCACAATTTGCTCTGCCTGCCTGCTTCCTTCCGGCCTCCATGCCCTGGCTGGCCACTTCTCATGTAGAATCGGCTAATTGTTTCTCTTCTGCGGGGAAGTTGTTAGTCTCGCATAGCCAGACTTTTGACTAATGGCATGAAGTCTGTTCCAGTTTGCAGCATATTCTGGCCAAGAACCGCCTACTTAGACAGGAAAGGTCTGTCTAATCGTGACTAAAAGACCAGTCACGATTAGATTTGTTTTTATGAAATATTTGAGATTACAGTAATAAACATCATGCTCAGAGTCGTGCTGCATATTCCAGTCACCTCTTGCCATTTTTTTGTGAAATATTGTGAAGGTTTGCGCACGGACTGTGGGTGGTCCGACTTTAGTTTATCCGATTTCTCCACTGCAGGAGGCGTGCTCCATGTGTGGCATCACACAAAGCTGAAGCGCCATGACTCCTTTGGGGTAGAGGTATTTTGTGGGAGTCGTGCTAAGCTCTTGTGTGATACCCTCTTGTTGATAAATCACGCTTGGTTGTCATCAAAGAGTGTTGTCATCTTTGATTCTCATGAAGCTTGAGGGTTAAATGTGGTTTCATTAGCAAGAGAAAGATCTGTGTGCATTCACATGTTGTATTCTGTGTGTATCTCTTCATATGTCAGCCCTACCTGAATTGTCTCAGTGGAGGGTGACAGCGGGAATTTGAATTTGACAGCCATACAGGAACAAGGGCCAACTTATAAAGAAATGAAGTCAGCATGTCACCTGTACAAACGTAGACAGATCTCTTCCAAACATACAGTATTTCCATTTACACACCTAATGGTAAGCACTAAACATTATTTCTGTACATTTACATATGCATTTGGCAGGTGCTTTAATCAAATGTGACTCTGCATTTTAGCTACGTTTTATCTGTTTGTGTGTTCACTGCAGATCCAACCCGTGATCTTGGCATTGGTAGCGCCTTGCCCCATTAACTGAGCTACAGATACAAAGCACTCTAATGCAGCCCACAGATAGATAGCCATTGGAAGCTATCGATCCAAACAAAGGATTCTCATTGGTGGCTTTAGATGAATGGGTTGATTAAGATGCTCTTTGCTAGCCAGCATTTATGAGTCCATTAAACTGCATATATCTCTAATGGTATATCATGTTCATAAATTTAGCTGTCAAATTAAGACAGGGCAACAGTGCTTTGTGATGCGAGTCCTTGATAAACAATGAGAATGTTAATTGTGATGGCATCATGTCCTAAAACTATTTGTTTTAGTCAGGATAATGTATTGTGGTCACATAGCGAATGTAGTGCTAGTCTGTTAATAAAGCAATAAGGGAGAACAAGTACATTAAAGTCATTTTTCTATTAGTGTTCTTAGTGTATTGGTATAGTAATATAAAATTCATCACAAATGTGTGTATTGACTATTTTATTATATTTATATTTAGCATATGGAACGGGGCTAATGCATTATGGTCTAAAGTTATATTTGTATTGTTTTTTATTCCTCCAGCAACATGCTTTTCGGTCTTTGGGGGTCTCACTGTTGCTATTTGATGGGGGGGTTCAAGGAATCGTTCTTATTCAGTCATTTCAGTTAAAAGACAGTAAATGCCAATAACAGAAGACACTGACTTGTGTAAATGGTGTAACCTTGCAAACCTGCTGTGGCTGCTCATGTGCATCACACCTGTAAGGTCTGCAGTTTCACAGCAGTGCTCTGAGGAAGGCGTTGTTTTGTGAGGAAGTGAGAGATGAAGGAATGAGGGGATTGGTAGGAAAGAAAAGCATTCCCGTTGTGGAGATAGGTGGGTTGTGCTTGAAATGAGATAGATAGGGCCATAAATTGGATGGATATTGAAAAGGAAAGAATGATAGGTAGAGACCACTTTAAAAATCTAAATCGGAATGTATCTGATTTATACCTGGAAGTTTATATTTGCACTCTAAAAACGCAGGTTTTTTTTGCAACCCGGGTTTCTATAAAAAAAGGACAAACCCAACCGTTGGATTGTAATTTATTAGCAACTTAAGTTTGTTTGTTGTTACCCCTTGTTGGGTTATATATAAACATTGTATGGGTTAATTTAACCCAAAAGTGGGGTTTGTCCTTTTTGAGCCAACGCTGGGTTGAAAATAACCCAGGATGTTTAGTAAAAGAAACGGTTTTGACAAATATGAAGCAATATTTAAGAATATTCACAAGGTTTCATTTATTAAACACAAACACAGACACGTTCAGCTCTTTCGTACCAATTGCATTGCTTTTATTGATCGATACAAGATGCTATTTAGAATGTTTTCAAATGATACAGAAATAATACGTTTTGCACAAATTTGTTCCGTCAATGCCTGCTGAAGTGCATTTTGTCTTTCAAAGTAAAGGGCTAAAACCAATTATATGAATTTCAGATTTCTGTTAAATGTTTCATTGAAATTCTTTTGCTAATAGCATTTAAAATGAAAAAAGTTTCATTAGTGGTCTAAGGCTTATTGCCTTGAAATACAAAAAAAGCTATATGTGAAAATATTTTAAATGAAACTAAATGGTTTTAATCACGTCTTATCAGTTTAAATACAGGGTTTTGGCATCTTGTTAATTGAAGGCATCTCCTCCACTTCTCTATCCAGGGGCAGTGCTCTCTGTAACATGAAAGCAATTTGTTCTTTCTCTGCCTACATTTCTACCCTGAAATGTTTTTCTGATGCAATGAAATTACTGCGGGGAGAAATAGTTTAATAAGTTGCAGGTTTTCCACATGGCCTGATGGCACCATGACTAGTGCTTTTCAGATGACTGTGTGTAGCTTAAAATAAGCGTAAGCGCAGTTTCCCTTTCATTTGGCTGACAAAAGTACTATTTATTCCATCTTTTTGTTCTTGCCCGAAGTTAGGACAAGTTTGCAGCTCTGTTATCACACACAACGAAAGGATGGGCAAGGGGCGCATATGTTAGCTAGAGAGACAGCCTTTGAGGACATGCCTGGTGGTGACAGGAGGAAGACCTCATCACTCCTATTTCCTGTGATGTAGTGCACAGGCTTTATTGGTCTTTCATTTGAGATATAGGCTCTCATCAAATATGGATGCTGTTCTATCGCAATATTAAATTGAATTTATGATTGAAAATGGGAAAGTTATTGCCATCCAGCCTCACAAAGTGACATTCCTTTTACTCCTGATTGAGAGACGACGATTTTAAGGATGAAATAATTACTCTATATTTAAAAGCGGAAGAAGTTTCAGCTTCCAGGATTGTTCTTTAATTGACTTTTTGGCCCTCGGCTCTAAAGGCTCCAGAAAATAATTTAGAAAAAAACAGCAGTTTAACAGAGTTAATTTCTCCTATAACGTTCTCTGGGCTGGCATGTGTGGATGTTACTGACTGTTATATTACCACAAGTGTCAAGAAAGATTTCCTGTGTTCACAAAGTAGCCGAACACAGTTGTCAATCCATCTGACAGCTGTAGATTATGGTGCAGACTTGATGCAGTTTGCCATTTGGTGGTTTTTGGAGAACTACTGTATTGTGCACTTGGGTAGTTGACAAATAAACCGTAGGTGTCCTATGGTGTGACAGAATTTTTTTTGAAAACAAACTGTTAATAATGTTATTTTATCTAATGATATAAATAATAATAATTTCTTTATCAAATTTCACTCACACCACAGAATTCCAAAAATGCATATATATATATAGTGCTTTTCATAAGATTTCATAGTTGCAAAGCAGATTTTCAGGAAGACAAAAATAAACAAAATATAGTATTAATATTAAAATAACAAGGGTCCATGTTTGCTCTTGATTGTTGACGGAGATTTCTGGGCTGGAGCTGGGATGATGAGTTAAATTCATAGGATCCCGCAGGAGGATGGCACACATGAAGTCCATAAGTTCTCACATGAGAAGGTAATGTGTAGTTCCTCTGGATGGGTATCCTGATGGTGAGTCAGTCCGCAGGCTCTCAAATGAGGATGACATTAGGTGTCCTACTAGAGCCGGGATAATCTGTGGTGACCTCGGGATGGGTATCGGCAAGGTAGGGGAGGAGGGCAGAGAGAGAATTATTAACGTAGCTGCTGTTAATTTACTTATTAACAACAGATTACACTGGTATGCAACATATGTTAGCATTGCTGAGATGTGTTTTACATCTTGATTTAAATTGGGAGAGTTTGTCTGACCCTTGAATAGTATAAGGAAGGCTATTCCAGAGTTTAGGTGCTACATATGAGAAAGCGCTACCCCCTTTGGTGGATTTAGTTCTAGGTATCATCAGAAGTCTGGACCGCGAGATGCGTCCGTCCGGACCTCATAGCCTTTTGAAATAATGAATAAATGACACTATTAAAAGAACACTATTTTATAATGCAATCAAATTTATAGCAGGCACATCAAGATCCGCTTAGTTCAGACCATCAGTTCATGTTTTTAGGTATTAAATTGTCCGGAACTCGGCTGGTAAGGAGGGTTCATTTTCTGGACCTATTAAGCTAGTTGAGTACTCCTGGTCTATACGGTACGTAATGGTTAGCTAGTAAAGGGATGTTAAAATTGGTGTTATGTGGTCAAACTTTCTAGACCTTGTAAGATCTCTAGCAGCTGCATTTTTATCTAACTGTAAATTGTTTAATGCTTATGCAGAACAAACACTAAGTAGTGCATTACAATAATCAAGTCTTGAAGTCAAAAATGCTTGAACTAGTTTTCTGCATCAGAAATACACAGAATATGCATGTTGCAGATATGGCAATGTTTCTCATCCAATATTAATGTTACCTAGGGGCAGCATGTTTATAGAGAAAAGCAAGGGTCCTAAACCTGATCCTTTAGGAAATCCATGGTTTACTGGCATTTGAATTGATGATTCCCCATTTTAATGAACAAACTGATATCGGTCGGATAAATATGATCTGAACCATTGTAAGGCTTGTCCCGGAATACCAATATAATTCCGTAAGTGATCTAGCAGTATCGCATGATCTCTGGTATCAAATGGGGCGCTAAGGTCAAGTAAAACTAGTAGTGAAAAACAGCCTTGGTCTGATGCTAGGAGAAGGTCATTTGTAATTTTAACAAGTGCGGTTTCCGTGTTATGATGTGGCCTAAAGCCTGTCTGAAATGTTTTTGTGTAGGTTGTTTTTTGTAGGAAAGATGTTGGTTTATAGGGCAGACTCTCCATTTGCGCTCTAATTTACGCATTACGCAATTTACAATTGATTACTAATTAGGTCGTGATTATCAGTGCCGCATCCTGATGTCGGTAACCCCCGCAGGAAGCCCGACAACTCCGATGTTCCTGTCTCCCTTCAGGATCATGGGTACCTGCACAGAAACATCGAGAACATGAGTGACGTTCATGTGGTCTGTTTGCGTTCTCGGAGCTGGGCTCTGCAGAGAAGCACGCAGAGTAGAAGAGGTGGGAGTATTAAGACCGTGCCAAAACCTCGCAGGCTTGCTAGAGTTTAACCGGGATGTTTCCAGTGCATTTTTCCGCTCTCACAGCCGTACCTGCTTCTCTAATAAATCCTGGATTAGATTCTCCACAGCCTCCAATTCCGACTGCACCGACCTTAGCTTGCACATGTGCGGTTGATTTGTCAATTACCCAAATAACTAAGCCTATTTTTTAAAGCATATTAATATACTCATCTTGGATAAAAATAAGTAAATGTTCTTTGAATATTCAAAGATAGCTGTTTTGAGGACAAACTGTCCTTGTGATTATTCAGGCTTCTCCTGCTCCCCTACAGGATCATCTCACCATGCCGTCTCTTACATTGCAGGTGGTGCACTTATTGTCCTTTTGCTGTGAAAAGACACTTGATGAAAGGATGCTAAGCTTTGCTCTACAGACCAGCCTGTCTGTATTAACCAGAGAATTGCACAGACCGCTTCACATGTTTGGCACCCGCACTTGACCTGCACCCCCTCGACTCAATCAGAAAATTCATGAGCCTTGTCCACTCCATCAAAAACTATTAGGGCAACACTCCAGCGACTAATGGTCTGTCATCTTTGTCACCGGCTTCGCTAAGTCACACGTATACAGAAAGAAATCATATCTTGATTGTGAAATGATGGCATGAAATCACTGTCTAGTACACTCGCAATATACAAAAATAGATAAAGAATTGGCCAGCTGGGCTTTAGGCTTAATATGATACATCTGCTTACTGCGCTGGATTTTCTCTAAGTGCATTTCAGTCTTTTGAATTGCGATTCACTGAAATTCTCGGCGGAGATAACCAGTGACCCTACGGCTGTGTAAGTGGAAGAGTAAGTTTGACCTTGAAGGCTCTCGCTGACACGCACATTTTCATTGCCAGTTTAGACAGTGTTGGTTTCAGTTCGGCAGGGCAGCTGTTAGCTGTGGGTGTGGGATTCAATGAGAGAGGAAAATCGCTGGATATGTGAGTGGGAGAAAAGGGCTGTGTTCCGGTTGGATGATTTTAGCACAGACAGGCATAAAGTTTCCATATGGCTGTGATGACCACAGCCCTTTAACCTTCTGAGAGATACAGTGAAACACATATAGAGCTGAAAATGAAATCAAATGCATGATAATAGTCAAGATAAATATTCAAAGGTGGGTTAATTATAATGCTACTGTAAATATCTACTTTTAATTTCAATACTTCAAAGGATTTTATTTACACACCATTATGTAACCAATTCTTGTTTTTTGTGTAACACAAAAGATAATGTTAATGTGCTTTTAAGTAACCCATAGCACTTTTGGGATATAGTCCAAGTCTTCTGAAACCATCTGATTGCTTTATGTAATGAACCACATTTAAAGTGATACCCATTCACTTTTATTGTATGCACACAAACCAAGTGCAGTTATATGCGTAAATTATACTATTTTTAGGTGCGCTGTTCCTTTAACAACAGATTGCATAACCCATGACTGTATTAAACTGATTAGATAAACCAAGAGCAGGATGTGCAGAAGCTATTGTTTTCCAACCAATAAGTCCCTGTCTCCAAATGAGCCATCGGATGGAGCGATGCCGCACACCAGTGGGTCTTCCAGCTGCCCTGGAGACAGATCAAGTTCATAATTGAATGACCTCTCCTTTAGCTCTCTCATTGCACTCTAGGGTTGTAGGTCTTACAGTCGGAGATTGCAGTTTACTCTCTGCTTGGCCAGCCAGGTTGACAGCGAAATCCAAAAGTGCATCGCATCTGTAAGACAGCCCCCCCCCCACGAGATGAGTCAGTTAAATGAGGTAAAAGCTGGACGTGATTTACACAAGCCTCGACTTCGTAATACATTTCATTTTCCCTCACATTAAGTTTTAAAGGCTCGCACGCTGAGAGCCGTGTCACTTTATTTGTCAATAAAGGCTCAGCACAGTCAGATGAAGGCCCTGGGGAATGAGATGCTGCTCCGGGAGAATGGCTGGCAGTTGTGACTCGCACTTTCAGTCGGTGTGTTTGTGTTTTCGGGGAAATGATTTCGCGTCTCGCATGTGCAAACGTGGTCAATTACTGTTTTCATTTGGCATGTTGTTGAATTAATTTGAGTCTCTAAATACAGTGCTCATAATGAGGTCATTTTCAGTGATTGGAACTGTTCAGTGGAGAATGTGACACCCACTCGAATGAGAGATCCTTGTCGCTGTGTTATTTTACAAGGGTTTCAATAGAGAGTGAAACTGATTTGATGTCTTTCCTCATCTCCAGGCATTGTTTGTGGTTTGGGATTTCAAAGTGGTTTATCGGCACTAGGCAATGCGCTTGTGTGAAAATGTCCGTGCAGGCTGTGACACTGGTGTAAAAAAAACTGTTCTTCTGTGAGATGTGTGGCTAAGGGACATCAGGTTTCAATAGCTTTTTCTCCCAAACAATGAACTTAACTTTAATGGCTATTTAAATCGCAAGGGTTCAGCTACTATTTTTACATTATAAGCTTTGCAGTGAGAAACTCAGTGATACTGTGTGTAAATAGCTGTGTCAAGAATTGTACCTACTGTAAATAGTCTTGTTTTTCATTTCTGTCCTTTGAGTTTCAAAGCGTGAATTTATCAATGAAAACACTGACTCAAGTTTATTCTGAAAGGTTTATCACTGTAAAAAGCTGAATTGTTTCACTATAATTCTGCATCGGATTGGATTTAATATCAGTGTTGGCTTGGAAGATTGTATTTTTAGGAACAAATACAAATGTCAGCCCTGAGACAAGTGGATGTGGGCTGGTCTTGGAGCTGAAGTCTTTGCAGTTGACAGGTAGGAAACCCCTGCCAATTCTGTGCACTGTGGGAGAATGATGACTGGGCACTTGAGAAAGTGCAAAAGTGCCCAAGTTGCCTGAACTTTTGGGAGAATATGTGTCTGAAGGCTGAAGTGCACTCCTCTCTTTCCTCACTCTGATCACACACTTCAAATCTATTTCCACTGCTGCAATCAGAGTTGTGAATGAGGTGATTTCTCCTTGGGTTTTCCTTGATGTTCGATCATATTCATCCTTGTGTAAAGCTCCGTTGAAGGTGGTAAGGCTTCTTATACAGTTCTTTCAGTGTGTTTTTACCTTGCTCTTGCAAACTTTATTCAGGAGAAAAGACACCGCATCTCAGATCCAATATCAAATGTCATAGATCACGTTGTAGGGCTGTGCTTAAAATCAATACCTTGATTTCATTATTTTCTTTCTTTCTTTTTTAAACCTTTGAATTGCACTGCTTGAAATAAATCCCCTCTGCCTTTAAACATCATTCATCTTTTAAAAAATGAAAATTTGTTCATTATTTTCTTGCTTTTGTGTCCTTCTGAATTCAGATTCAATTTGACTGCAATGTCAAGATCCAATAAAAACAGAAATACCGTTTTGTCTGTATGACTCATGCAGTATTCTACAGGTCTCCTGAAGGAACAATAAGCAATTCACGAGTTCACCTGCGCAGATAACAGTGATGTTGATAGGGATAATAAAGCAAGAGCTTGGTTATGAAGGTAATGCGTATTTGGCTTGCTGTCCGGGAAGCGGGCTCCGAGCTCGCCAGATCTATCCGAACCCGAAACACTACACCTTGGTCAGGGTGAGTGCGCCGAGCTCGGAACCGGTTTGAGCCCAGAGCACACCCCCCGGGGCTCTTGCAAGAAAATGAGTTTGGTAGAGGAGCCGGGTGGAGGAGGGATGCTTAATCTTAAAATGGTTTCTCTATTTCTCTCGCAATGGCTGATTGTGTATGTGCAGTGATTGCTGATTGTGGACCAGCCGGCTGATTATATGCTACGGCTCCTCCCGAACTTTGTTATTTAAACATCATTTGTTAACTGTTTCTAAGATGTTAACATGTGACTCAAATTCATTGCCAGGAAGTTTCTGTAGTCATTCTGCATAATTCTAGAATATATCCATGTTTTTTGAAGTTCTAAAATATTGTGACATTTTTATCCTTATCCATGCTACACTGGTAAGTGGAAGTGTGTGGTTTTAAAAATATCTTTCTAAAGCCATGACAGAGTCAACAAGTTAAAGTTTCATTAAAGTTGAGTGTGAGAATGATCACAGGCTCACCATGGAAACTGATAAAGATAACTTTATGAATTTAATAAATACTGTTTTGCCTCTATTTTATTTTTTAACTCCTCCTTTTATACCTCCTCTCACTTATTCGTCAGAGCTAGAATAATTAAAATTTGATAAGATTCCAATCGCTCTCTTGCTCTCTCTCTCTCTCTCTCTCTCTCTCTCTCTCTCTCTCTCTCTCTCTCTCTCTCTCTCTCTCTCTCTCTCTCTGTCTGTCTGTCTCTCTGTCTGTCTCTCTGTCTGTCTCTCTGTCTCTCTCTGTCTCTCTCTGTCTCTCTCTCTCTCCGCTCTCTCTCTCTCTCTCTCTCTCTCTCTCTCTCTCTCTCTCTTTGTCTCTCTGTCTCTCTGTCTCTCTGTCTCTCTGTCTCTCTGTCTCTCTGTCTCTCTCTCTCTCTCTCTCTCTCTCTCTCTCTCTCTCTGTCTCTCTGTCTCTCTCTCTCTCTCTCTCTGTCTGTCTCTCTGTCTCTGTCTCTCTCCGCTCTCTCTCTCTCTCTCTCTCTCTCTCTCTCTCTGTCTCTGTCTCGCGCAAAACACACTCAAACATGTAAAGATGCACTTTTGAATAGCTTATTTATGTCCTTACAGTTTCAAAGTTGTTTAATTACCTCCCTAGCATTTGGCCCTTTAGCAAGCATATCAGTTTCGTTCATTTGCTGGTATTTTTTCTTGATTACCTCACAAAAGGCAGTATTGACTAGTCCTAGATCAATATCACCCAGAATATGAGCATGATGTATTCCAATCGACCTGTAAGAAAGAACAATCTCACAGAGTCGACCAAAACCCCATTAAGGAAAAATGAATGTGTGAGACCAATCCTTATAATGGGGCCGTAGTACATCACTCTGCATGGGTTTGGATGTAGAAAGTAGAAAGTGTCAGCCTTACGGAGGTTATTACTTATGAGCCTGACCTCCCCAAAAATTTAACACATGCCTCAAGCACTATGATTGGTCTGCTTGAACCCCCTCCATTCAGATCAAAATACTGTGGTACGTCGGGTTTACCCATATGCATTTCCAATAGAATTATCTAAATAAATTACATGTTTTTCTGTATTCAACAACTCAAGCTGCAAAAGTGACTGTTTACTTGCCGCTATCATATCACTGCTAAATGCTTCAGACAGCATACACAATGAACCGCTTCTTCTTCAGCTCTTGTCTTGGTTAGCAACACAAGCCAGTTTTGGTTTGGAATATTAGAATCTGGCTGTAATAATATGCAAATTAATTAGCTGAGCATCACTTTTTGCATATTCATGACTGAATGCACAAGAGACATTAAAAGGACTTTGCTCTTATGTGAGTGTACTCGCTGTTTTAAGAAAGCTCTCTAAATTAAAATAATTAATTACAATGTTATGTTGCTATGCATCTGTCTCATAAAGTAACTTTTTAATAGAGTTAAACTCCCATTAAACACTAACGGAAATTGGATTCAAAGATTTAATATCTTAAACTTTAATAACACAGAGTGGCAACATAATTATTCACTTAACTCCATTAAAATTTGCAATTGAGTTTCATAGCCTTCGGATGAGGATATCAAGGATATCAACATGATCGAATTGCCTATTGTCAGTCTCTACGATGGCACTTCGAAGCATTATCTTCTGCAATATTGTTATGGAGACATCAGAACTTGTAAAGGTTGAGCAAATCTAAGACGATAAAGCCAGTGCTTTAATCTTTCATATAATCTTTCATTACCGGGATCTGCCGAGCTTTTCGTGTTTTTCTTTGTGGGTGCATTATAGCGTAGCCAGCCGGGTAGAGTGGAGATCGTTGTAAATCTGTACCCTGGCAGGCTGATTCCAGAGGCATTGTGGGAGAAGTGTGGATACAGTATGCCGGGCAGGTCACACGTTTAGCTCAGCTCACTTAACCCCCTCTGGGGAGACTCCAGCTGTGTGTGCTAAGCATGAGTTGGTACACAGACATCGCATGTTGAGAAGATAAGACTGAGGAGCTTTGCAAAGACGTTGGGTGGATTTGTGGTGTGCCTATGCATGTGGCTAAGGCTATAAATGCTCCGGATATAAAAGGTCAGTGTCTTTCCAGATTTGATGGGCAATAAGAGTTTTTGAAACGGTCTCTTTATAGGATAAATCAATAAATATGTAAGCAATGATGTGGATGTTTGTTCATGCAGTGTTATAGTTAACTGTATATAGTTATTTAGGCCATGTTTTTTCATAAACGCTGGTGTAAACGTAAAGTAATGTGGGCTGTCAGTTCCTGTGCGGCAATCTCATGCTGGTAAACATTCACATACTTTATTTTTTCTGGAAGCTGATAACAAAGAAAATATGACTCGTCTCTGGAAAATAAACTTGGAATCAAGGATGAAGTCAGACCGGGGGGGAATTGTACACCATTATTTTCACAGGCCTTGGGCAGCTTTTCAAAAAACTATTCTTTTCACATCATAAATAACTCAGAGTTTTTACTAAATGTCATTGGTTCGAAGTTTATTATCTAAAATGTCGCGTAGAGTATTCTTGTTAACGCCAACCTCAAAATCAAAATTATAATCATTTAAGGAACAACACCCGGGACCTTTGTTCTGTAATATCTTTTCCATTCTCTCTACCCTGAACGTTTTCTTTTCTAACATTTCAGTTCATTAGCCTCTTAAACTTTTGATGAATTGATTCCAATGTGCTGGTGGATGGTTAAAACAAACATCTTAAGAATAAGAGAGACTATGGACAGACTCTGGAGTAAGACAGCTATTGTGTATCGGCACTTTGAAAAATCCTCTCTGTTAGTTGCAGGTTTCTCCGGCAAAGACAGGAAATGAGTGTCTTAGAGGTTGTGCAGTGATTAAGTGTGGATCGTGGAGAGCTGCCTCTCTCTGCTGAGAGGCAGATGGTAACCTTGGGGACGCCGATGCGGCTGCGTGTAGGTGAGAGTGGCAGAAAGCGCTACTCGAACCGCACTATTCATTCTATCAGCCTAGTACTCTCTTCCTCTCTAACTGATATGTTTTTGCATATCTCTATAGCTCTTTCGCTGACATAAATACACATTCTGTGTAAATCTGTGGGATGCTGATGGAAGGGCATTTTACACGCGCACGCTGGGTTGTTCTGCTAATTAATTTACATTTACTTAAACCAGGGCTTTCATTATAGCAAAATACTGGCAGTACGATTAAATGTTATTATTCATGATTCTTTGGACTGGTTTTGTAACAAAAATACTGCAAATAAGGAAAGTAAAACGTTTGTAATTTATTTTCCAGTCAAATATCGATCCACTTTATTGCACTGTTGGAGGTTTTTTTACATGGTAAAGTGGAGCATAATATACTGCTATTAAAATGCATCTGTAATCGTAATTGAAGAGTTCACATGCGAAACCCATTAAATCAGTCAGACGTCTTCTCGTTTAAGTGAGCATTCGTTTATCAGGCTCTTACACTTACTCTAGCAATACCATATATTTCAGACCGGGTAGAGTGTGTTATTTTTTCAGGTTTTGAAGCAAATTTATTTGAGTAACGTATAATATATGTGGAGAGCATTCACTCAACATCATAATCTCTTTTTTTAATGAGGTGGCTTTTAGAGGGATTTGCATCTGGACTCTTCAATTGTAGTGCAGTTTTTTTGGCACACTCCTTTATGAATTAAAGCAATACTTTTTGCTTAAAATAAACAAAATCAGTTAGTTAGCAGGTAGATAAAAAGATCTGTGGTCAAAGTTGTTTACTACTGTAAACTTTTTGGGGCAGTTTAAAACAGGACTAGGTTTAAATTATATAATGACATTTTTATTTACACGCCTTACAAACAAGAAACAAAAATGACTGGTGTGCATATACAAACAATGGCACTGGTATATTTTCAGATATGTCCTTGAGCTGAGACAGCTCTAACATTTATTGTAGTAAACTCTGTCCAGGAAACAACCCCATAGTGTAAAGATACAACGTAAAGAGACATGTAAATATCTGCAGGTTTATTTAGCCAGAATTTCTTCTCCAAGGCCTAATGCAAAAATTGTTATTCTGAATTACCTTGTAAGGTTTTTTTACTTTACTACATTGCACTTTTATTTCTACATTGCACGTAGTTTCGGTCTTGGTCAGATACTTTGTGCCAGTCTCCACCTGGTTTTGACCCATCATCAAAAATCATTGCATGGTCCTGAATCCATCTTAGTTTATCTGATTGAATGCTCCCAGTTCATAGCGACAAAATGGTTCATTATCAGGGGGCAGAGGGAAGGACAGAAGAGTTAACACGGTGAATGATGGATTAGGTTGTGTGGAAAATGCACTTCAACATGGTAAAGTGTTTTGTTTGTGAGTTTTGTGACTAAATGCTCTTGGTCCTTTGTGCCACTGTTTGGTACTGGCCGAAACATAGACTGAGTGTTTTTCACTGTATTGACTCAATCTCCCTCTCTCAGTATATTTCTGTGTCTTTTATGTATCCATCACTTTTCTACTCATATTCAAGTCACTTGAGACTTCCCGTTGGTGACAAAGCCTAGATTGGTTCTAAAATTCTCTCATTTCAGCCAGAATGAGCAGAGGCGATCATGACATGCCATAAAGATTAGGTCATTTACAGTTTTTGCTCTAATGTCTTTCCTGTGGAAAACCAAAATTAAGCTTTTGAAGGCTGTGTTGGCTATATTATCCATACAGTTACAGTGAATGTGGACTGAGGCCTGAAAATGGATGCAAAAGCACCATAAAATGTCATGAACATATCCTTAGGCAAGTATTAGTATACATTGTAAACACTTGTTTGTGTCTTTATCTTAGTATACTTTAAGTGCTGAACATAAAATATATCACTCTAGATCACAGTCAAAAAAATAAGATTAAGTGCTTTACTGGAAAATAACAGAAACAAAAACTAAAAGAAGCCGTTCATAGATTTTGTCCCTCCTGGTGGATGTTAAAATTAATGGCTTCTTGTTGCTTGTCAGTCAGATGTGGGGAAGCAGAAATCTCTCAGGGACTGATTTTTTTCACCCATTTGGTTGGTGTTTTTCAAGAGCTATTGCACACATATCGTTTCGCTTCGACAAGTGACACCACAGCGTACATGACACGGGACAGGGATGTCAAGAAATTTAGAGAGACTTTTATTCTTAGCTGAAGCTATAATGTAAATTATGCATGCTGGCTACGTCTCTGAAATAGCTCATCTCGTTGCCTTGGCTTGTAAAACTACCTGCCAGCTGCACATTAAACTTTTATGGCTCTGTTTTGAAGTTTTTGCTCACCTATGTACTTTGAGCAGGCTGATTTGTGGGCGAGTGGCTCACATTTAGTTCCTGTCATGGTTGGATGTCCATCCCCTCTACCCCACGCCAACCCGGTTGTCTCATCCGCCCATCAAGGTAGGATTTGTGCCCATCGACGCCCACAAAGGTCAGGCATCGAAAGACTTTAGAGATTAAAGAGGAACTCTGCTTTCGTAGCGGCACAGGTGGCAGACCTCAGGCCAGGCCTGAAGCTGTTTGTGGCTCGAGAGCTTGTCCAGGAAGTAATGAAATCTTGGCTCGGCCGACGACGCTCATTGGCATTCGCACTTCGTCTACCCTTCTTTCCTCGCCATCGGCCATGTGTGAGCTCAGCCGGCTGTTGGGATTGTGTGGACGGAGCGTGCTGTCCCCTGATAAGCCAGTCTCCTCTGATTAGCCAAAAGAGCGAAACCGGGAGGACTGGGCCTACAGCCTCGTGTCAAGCACAGAGGTGGGAGAGCTCGGTTTCGCTGGCTGCAGTGGCTCAGAGTATGGCTCGATTTTCATATGTGGGTCCTCGCCTGGCATTCAGCCCAGATCCAACAAGGGCTTTTAGGGAAAGAGCAGCTGATTGTTTGTCTGTTTTCTTTAGCCTCTTATCAAATCTTCCCTCTGGCAGAAAGGTGATGATATGATCCTTTTCTTCTTGTAGGTCCCAGGATACGCAGATTGCTAGGGCTCCCTCTCCTGTCCACTGTGCTCTGCGTGGCATCTGGAGAACGTGTCCGTCCCCTCTGCACACGGCCTTGGACTCCGGGAACCTGCCGCCACGTCAATCACGTCCTCACAGCTGGGTAATTACTTCAAGTGCAAATTGCAGGCGTCTTCATTCAAAGCAGGGTGTGAGCAGATTAAAGACAGATTTTTGTCTGTTAATCTGTTTATCTAGAGTCCTCTGTGCGGCTTTCCGCATTGAGCTGGCTTCTCCAGACCAGCATGCCAGTGAGAGTGCTCAAATCTCCAAGGTTTTGTTTTGTTGTTGTTCTTGAATCGTTTTAAAGCTGAGAGACTGCAAGAAATATCACTCGTTGAAGAGGTCCCAGCGTGGCTTAATGTCAGGCTCACCTGTGAGTTTTCAAAGTGTGCTCTTTCTGAAAACAGACCTTTGTGAATAAGCCAATAGCCTTTGGTGTCTTCACGTAGATTTACTTTACAAAGCTTAATACGGAGAACCTCAGGAGGATGGCTTTGTTTTTCCTTTGTGGTTTTCGAAGACAAATGTTCTATCTTTTCCACTTTTTGCAATACTTGTTTCACTTTACTTTGTTTATGGGGAAGACACCAGTGTTTGGGTGCTTTTTGAGTACGTATGTCTTTGTATGGACCTCTTGATTCTTGCAGTTTAGACCGCTTTGTCTATTTTAATAGGAGTGATTTGATTTTGCATTGTCATATGGCATCATAGTGCATTGAAAGAGCTCTATATTAGGCTCTTTATCACAATCTGAAGAAGAGCTTTCAAAAATATTTACACATTAATAGGGCTGGGGGATGTGTTTAAATGTTTTTTTTTTATCGTTAATTTGACTGTAAAGTCATTCCCAATAATATCGGGTGTTTTTATATTATTATATTAATATAGATGATGTTAAGTTTTGCCCGGCGGTAAGAAAATCTGACATTGTAGGACAATTTCGAACACCGGTACCCCCGCGAGCGTGATGTTTTGCTTTGCCAACGCAGCTCGTCTTTCTCTTGGTCTATCTGTGCAGCGACCGGCAGAAAACAGCAGCTCATTCAACTAACTGACCGATCAAAACACAGTTTCCAAGATTATGTCACTGTGACTGAATGCCTGGGCATATGAACATTTACGCTCACGGTAAAGCCTACATCGCATGATGATGTTATAACGGGTATTTTCCATTATTATCTATTATCGTCTGGTATCGGGATATTTGCGAGACATCGTCGATATACGATAACATCGTCACATCGCCCGGGCCTACATAGTAATGTAATTTACTGGGGATCCAGAATATTGAAGAAAAATGCATTATGCGATAACAAACAATGTGATTTATTATTCAATAAAGCTTAAGTTTCCAAATGTCAGATTATGTCAACTGTAAAAACTGTCATTTTAATTTTCCAAAATTGTCACATATTTTTTAAATGCAGCAAAAATGTTAAATGACAGAACAATACAGGAAAGTTGTGTGTAAAATAACATGACAAACAAATTTTTTCTGGTGCCCTAGTTATAGAATATAATTTTTTTACAGGCATTCTTTTACAGTCTACATGCACTCTTGCACACGGGCACAAACATTCATGTTCCAGTTTATCTGTTATCTGCATCAATCTAACTTTTTGAAGTATTAAATGATTAATTTATCCCCTTGCTAAGTCGTAAAGAATACTGTATCTGGGTCTAAGCCTCCATTCGTTTCAAGTGAAGGTACTATTTAAACAGCCATGTATGAGCACTGTTTATCCAAATTACACATTTACACAAAACTTTTATTAATTTGCAGTGTACACAGTCTCACGGAATCTCCGACATCAATATTTTGAATAAATTGGAAAAAGAACCGCTGTCTGGATTTATTGGATTAGGTTTTTTGGAGATAAAGGTTAAGATTTGTTTGCCTAGCACGGTTGGATTTGGAAAATGTGGTGCGTGACGTCAGGCTTAACAAACCGGATTGCAAACCATTGCGATATGCATATTTCAACTTCATTATATCGTGCAGCTCTATTACTAAAACATTACTCACTCAAAAAGTAGTCTGCTTGCAGTCACTTTCTAACAAAGCAAGTTCTTGTAGCCTGTGTGCATTATCCCTGTATTGAGGATAAAATCAAGCTTTTATATTCTATTTTGCTTTTATCCTCTACATGAGTTAATCATTGTACTTTACAATTTCTAATTGCATATGTCGCTTTTTACGTTGTATAATAATATATAAAGGTAGTTCTTATCTCCAGTGGCGAACATAATGGTAAGTTAAAAGTGTGTGTAATTGCTTAAATGGAGATTGCTGGAACACCCACGCAATCAGGCGTGCATGCATAGACACATTAAATAAAGACGCTCTAACACACAAACCGCTGACAAAATGCCCACTTACCCCTCTGCGAGGTCTTATTTAGATGTAGTGACCTTGCATGAGCTGCGTCAATCACTCTCGATCTGCCAGTAAATCCTCTCTTATCTTAAGTTTAAACCGAAGCAAACATCTGCCCTTTAGGAGACACCTAGGCTGTACGATGGACCAGGAATAGAAGCGACTGAGGCTTTTGGGATGATAGGATGGTTATGATTGCGGAAAGCAGGCTGGGTGTTTGCACTGGAGGAGGCTGAGCTGTACTTGACATGTTCAGGACGGTTTATATGGTTTGAAGATTTGTACCTGTATTTTTTTCTGTAAAGTTTCAGAAGGTGGTATTTTGGAGTAAGGTTTGGCTCTGGATGTAGAGCTGTGTCGTTTTGTTGTCCTTCAAGGCGTGTGAGGGAATAAACAGCTCTGCTTTGTGTGTCTGCAGTGCAACTCTGTCACATGTTTTCTGAATGAGAACTCTGTTTCTGTCTTTCTTTCTGTTATTATTTTGGTTTTTGGAACTGCCAGGAAAACACCCTGTTCAGGGTGCATGTGATAGATTTAAAGGGATAGTTGACACATACTTAAAATTATTTTATGTTTCGCTCGTGTCACGTGATTTCTTCTACAGAACACAATTGAAGATATTTTGAATATCGTTGGTTACCAAACAACATTGGATGCCTATTCGCTTTCTATACATGGATAGAAAAACCCTGAGACATTTCTTAAAATATATTTTTCTTTTGTTCAGTGTTGACACAATTTTGTGTTTTTTGGGTGTGCCATCACTTGTTGTTATACATCACATTAAGGTAACATTTTAGGTAACATTTTAGTTTCAGTACTGAAACCATTCTCTGTATGACGAATCGGTGTTGACACATACAGGTAAAAGGGCATCTTGTGTTGTTTTCTCTCATCTTCTTTCACACTTCAAATCTTCTCCTGTTCACATCACCCTTTCACCTCCTCATGCTATTTTCCAAAAGCAGCTGAGGGGTTTTCCGTGTGTGTGTGTTTCTGCAAAGAGGCAAATCTCTGAAGGCCAGTTTGCCCTTTCACACATTGCCACTCTCACGCACAAGCAAGCTATGCGAACGCAGATAATGCACGCATTTCATTCTGGTCGCACTTCTGGAGTTTGTCTTCTAAAAAGTGCTGGGGACATGTCCCTCCCGAAAATTACTTCTATGTGTGTGTGTGTGTGTGTGTGTGTGTATCTGCGTGTGTGATGTAGAGAGACATAAGGTGGAAGGATGCAGACCTGAAGATGCCAGAATATTTTCCCCGCTTCTGTGTTAGTATGGGGTTCAGGATCCTGTGCTCAATGTGACACCGATAAGCCTTTATCTTGTGTTTGCCTGTGTGTGGGGATTTCATTTGCTTATTTGTTTGCTATTAGATGTATAGTAGGTGTTTCTGTTGACAGACAGATTCATTTTTTTCTCTGTGTTTGTGAATGTACAATGATTGAATGTGTTTGTTCAGTGATTTATCTGTTATGGCGTGCTTGTGCTTCTATCTGTACATGATCTTCGGTCAATGGCCACTAAGCAATTTGTGATAGACTACACTGCTACAAGAGTGTCGGTGTGTGTTTGACAGGGTGAATGAGACAAAACATGACGGGTTTGTGTGTAATTAAATGTACGTCAGTGGGCAGGCTTTCATATGAGATTAAAAGGACATAACATTTGCTTGGTTAGAGATAGACACTTGCTATATTTCTTGCACAACATTTCTCCTCTTCTTACAGCAGCTTTATTTGCATTACATTCTTCCGAACATCCAAATTGTGCAAGACAGTTTTAAAAATCAGGATTATGAGAAATATTGTGTCATCATTCTTGTGCTATTATTTTCTTTTTGTAAAAAAACTTTACAATGAAAGTAAAATATTACAAAAAGACAAATACAAATAATATAGTCCAAATACTACAAAAGACTATTAAATTCACATTAAATTCCAAAACTACATCAGTTTTGTGCGAGGAACTGGCTGAAATGCACAGTTTCAAATGTTTAACTGCTGTAACTGAATTATTGTTCCGTGTCTGATTTGTGAATAAGCTCTTCAGATCAATTCTATGGGATCAACAGATTTATTTAAAAGATATGAAACGTTTTTTCATGAATCAGACGGATCTCATGAATGCGCAAATGAGAGTTTATGGTTTGATTGAGCACTCAGAAAAATCAGCAGTCAAGTGATTCATATGACTCATGAGCTATTTTACAGTTTTAGGAACTGACAGCCCGATGATTTATTTCAGAATGGTTAGAATTATCTTTAAATATTGAGAAAATAATGACAAAATTAATTATCACATGATCAAAACACGATTAGATAAGAGTTATGGTCTGATTTTTTTATTCGGATTATAATGTAATGACAAGGAGACTCGGTCGTGTTCATGTCTGTCAAGCAGTGAAGTGTTTGAACATAATTTCATGCATCCATAACTAGGTCTCTTCACTCAATTTTCCACTCTGGCAATCCTGATGATTCTACAGCTGATGTAGACTTACTGGGGCTTTCAAAGAAGGTTTTTGACCCTCTAGCAAGTTAGCAACCAGTAGGCCTAGTTGTTAAAGGGAAAGGCAAAACAGACTTTGCAGTGATGCAAATAGTGCTCTTTCTTCGAATTATGTTTTGGTACAGCGATGAATCATTCTTTATTTAACTTAAATTCTTTTCTGTGTAAAAATAATTAGATCATCCGCAGCTCTCCCATCTCTTAAGGGTATTTGGATGTTGCAGTATAAGCGCAGTGCTGTGACAGCCAATGAAAAGGGTAATTTAGAGTTAGCTGTGGGTCATAGAAATAAAATGTGAAAACAGTTGTAAACAACATTATAATGTCTAGACAATTGCATTTTACAGTTTTTTTTTGAGCTGCGTCAGTGGCTCAGCTAATAAGCCTTGCATCCAAATGCAAGAAATGCTCTTACATCTTTAGGTGGGGCAATATTGCTCGGAAGAATCCGAAGGAACGCTGACAAAGAGAAACCCAGCTTTCAAAGACAGTTATAAGTTCAGAGAAGGTCTCTGAACGCTTCAAATATTATAAGACTCAAAGGAGGAAACAGTTTACATTTTCAGCAACCTTGATGTTTGAAACATGGAATAATAATGCGAAAAAAACAAAACAAAAAAGTCGAAATTGTAAAATAATATTCAGAATAATAAATCCGTCCTTGCTGATTCTCTTCAGGAAATGTAAATTATGTGTGTAGCAAAGACGTTTGGAGCGGAAAAGTGCAAAGCACTTTTTTCCAATTTCATAGAAGAAATGCTGAAATACACTCTGCCATGTTTGTTTATTCACCTCACTAAGAAGACAGTTTAGAAAAGAAGCACAATTTCGCCCCCGCTCTTCTCTGGTTGTATCAAAGTGATTCCAACTGTCCAGCCGTGTATGTGGATTGGGTCAGATTTGTGCATCATACTGGGTTTTATAGTGGTTGGTCACAGATAAGAGGTGTAGAGACTCTCTGCTGGCATAGCATTAGAGTCTAAGGCTAATTTATCCTACTCAAGACAAGCACGCACTGGCTCTGCTTCAAGACAAGCTACCACCAAGCCACACTAAATATGATTGAATTAATCCTCTCCACAAAATGCTGTTGCCGGGTGCAAACGCTTACATATTTTGGCTTAGCCCAGATTTTTCCATATGTGGCTAATTTCTTCTCTCTTTTTTTGGCCGAGCACCTTGTCTTTTCATTAACTTTCCCCTGAGCATCCTTGTCTTTCATTTGTGAGTCTGAAGTGCCAGTGTGCTCCCATCTGAATCAATCAATGTAATTATTCGCTTGATTGAAGCCCTTAATTATTTCTTGCCTTTTTTGTTTCCACTACGGCTGAATATTTAGAGGACACCCTTCACTGGCGTAAAGTGGGGTGCAGTTTAAAAAAGCTGTGACACATATCTCGGAGCTGAAAAATACAGGCAGAATAGTGTTGACATTTTAAATGATCCCACAGCAATTCATATCAAAGTGAGCATCATTATGCTTTGCTCATCCTGAAAGACAGAGCGCTTGAAGTGAGAACAGGGCAGTGCTGTCCTGAGGCAATGTGTCACAACCAATTTCTTTTCAAGGAAAAGTTCACACCAAAATAAAATATTGGTCATCATTTACTCAACCCCATGCTGTTTCAACTTTATTTTCTTTACTTTTTTTCAAAAAAAACAAAAGGGGATTTTGGCCAGAATGCCCTAAGGCAGGTTTTCCATACAATGAAAAGACATGGTGGCTTTTAAATAGCAAGCTTCTGAACAAGAGAATAATACTTTTTCAAATGGCTGTGGAGTGTGGAAATTTTTTCGAACCTTTTGATAGCTTTTGAGGTCAAAAATAGTTTATGAGGGCACCTGAGCTTACTATTGGGTGTGCTCTCTTGGTTTGACATCAAATTACATTGTGTGTCATGGATTTGATGATTACACACAGCGCTAAAGCATGGCTTCAGAAGACTTTGAATATGACTTACTGGACTGTTTTTAAATTAAAATGAACTTTTATTTTTATTAACACTTTTTATCTGTAATTTAAGATAAATATTGTTGAATAAGCATATTCTTCGTGTATTTTCTCTAAAACAACACATTTAAGATCACATGATTGGAAAAGACAAAATGACCTGAAATGACCCTTTCTGCAGTGCCTTTCTGAGGTGCAAAAATGCCATTTGGAATTTGCCCTTATAGTCACATTAATTCATCAAACAACCAGAATGTTGAAAAACCTTGAAATAATTACTGGTTGCACAGCTGCTTGCTGGTATTTGGGAGCTGCAATAAATAGCCCATGTCAAAGGAGAAATGAATTATTGTCCGTGCACAGTGTATTTTATGTGCATAATCATCAAAACGAATTGTAAATAAGAGCCCCTCATTTGGCATATAACTTTAGGATGAGGTCATGTCCCCACACGGGGTCACTAGAAAAGCAAATGTGGTCATGGGAACGTGTCTTGTTTATGGTGTTTGTAATTTACAGTATATTCATATGTGTGGGCTAATGCCATGAGCAAAACTTATTTTTCAAAGCCAGACTAGTTTGAATAAAACAGTAAATAATTAAATTAGGGCTGCTCTATTATTTATTGCGATTAATCACATTCAGAATAAGTTTGTGTTTACATACTGTAATGTGTCTGTGCATATTCATTTTGTATTTATTAACACATACACATACATGTATATATTTTAGAAAATAAATAAAAATGAATAAATGTTTATATATCATTTAAATGATATGTAAATTTTAATTATATGTATATGTATATGTATATGTATATATATATATATATATATATATATATATATATATATATATATATATATATATATATATATATATTTATGTATGTGTGTATGTATGTGTACAAGTTTGTGTTTATAAATAAAAATAAATATGCACAGTGCACAGACATATATTAATAAGTAGACACAAACTTTTATTCTCGATGCGATAATCCCAGCCCTAAATTAAATGAATAGAAAATAAACATGCTGTTATTTTTATCAATGCGATTTAGTCTCAATTGTATTTTCGAGCCTTAACAATGTGTCATGGTTGAAAATAATTCAAAAAACCTCTCTCGAGCTGGAGAATCGTGGCTAAATGAAAAACTTCCTGTAAATGTATCAAGTGCTGTAATATTAGGTAAATAACCTCTCTATTTCCCACCCCGCACTGTCAGCAGTCTCCCATGAGGGATAATGCCCACACCTAAATGCTGGTCTATAAATAACATAGAGCTCAACCAGTTCACCACCGTGGATAAAAAACAGCCTCCCTTCCTTCATGGGTTTGAACCTTTGCCTGAAGAATTTATGTGGCACTTGGAAATTAAACAAACAAGTTAATACAGTCTCATGGCGATTTTTAACCCAGCAATCTTTTTGTATTGACAGGTTTGGCTGAAATGTGGGCCCCTGCCAGTTATTTGGGAGGGGGTCACACCGGAATTCAGGGGGGGTTATCATGAATACAGCTAACCTTATGATTATATTCATGCTGTTGTTTACTCTTGGGGCTGGTAATTCACTCTGCTTGGCGATGGGGTGATGCAGCAAGCTAGTTTCAGTGGCGCTAAGCTAGCGTAACGGTCCTGCACTGGAGGGGTGATTTAGCATGCCTGTCACACACACCCAAAGGGCGAGGTCTAATTTTTGCCACCCTCCTCTGGGCTATAAACAATTCCCATCGTGCTTGTGTCTGATGGCTTTCATAATGGTGCCAGGCAGTATGCCGTGACGGGTCACCATCAACCCGCCCACCCGAGACCCACAAACAGCGTCCAACAGCACCGTTCAAAGGTAACCAGTTCACTAAGGACTTATGCCTGTTCATGTAAACTGTGCTCTTTTAGACAGGTGCGCCTCAGGCCCAGTGATAGAGAATTTAATGTGTTCACCCTTGAGGCACCAGCATTGATTTTTAGGTATCCTGATGTAGAGTGCTTGAATCGTGAAGCTTTAGGAGACTCACCAGGGGATTGATGAAGGAAGATGCACAATCCCTTGACAAACACAAATGTGCTCAAATCCCGTTGCCTTTTAATCTCATGCAGCTCTTCTGCTATCGTACTCCACGGGACCCTTGTGGTCTATAAAAAAGCAGCTTTTTCTGGAAAGAACTAAGAGGTCCCAATCCTTCCTAAATAATACAGTATGGTAGTTGTCCTTATGTTGAAAATAGTAAGCCAAAGGTGTCATCATGGTATTCTTTATCCATCGCACCTGTGCATGCTGTTCGGGCTGATAGCGCCAACATTCCCAGTTGCATCCGTAGTTTATAAATAGCACAGCTTTCCTAACTCATGCCGTCGTGCCATTTTCTCTCTCTTATTGAGTTAATTTGGTCGTAATGGCTTTAACCTGGGAACATTCATTGTGAACCTTCCTGTGGTCTTTAATGTGGCTGATTACAGTTAATCACTCTGCCGTCCCACCGGGGTTTGTCTTGCCGAATTAGAACTGAGATGTTGAGCTGGCCGTGCACTACACAAAATTGTGTCGCTGCCAGAGTGAGTAAGCCTGATGGTTGAGAGACAGAATAATAGAAGGAGAGCGAGAGAGGCTGGTGTTTTCTTTATAAGTAGCCAGCGATGCACACGCGGACTGTTCTGGCATCGCTGTGATCTTCAAAGTCACTCAGATTTACCCGCGGTACAGACGGGGAATGCTTTGTTGCTGAAAGTTTTCTTCCCCACTTGTCTTTCTCTCTCACGTTCACCCCTTTGCAAACTCCCGTATTTAAATGACTTTGTCTTTTCATTTACTTTAACGAGAGAACACCGAATGTGGCTTTGCTCAGGATTGGTTTAGATGGATTAGATATCTTGGAGACAAAGGTTACAGCGGGTAATTAAAATTTCCAGCAGCATAGTCACAATACAACACACTGTCACTTTTTTTAGGATTTTACTGGTAGTCTCTCTCTCTCTTTCTTTTGTTGCGTTTCAATAGAAGAAATACAAATGAGAAAGCAGGAGCAGGTGTCTTTTCCACAGCTTTCGGCAGCTTCATCCATCAATTCATAGCTTGTTTTTCACCTCAGGCCACAAAAGTTTTCTTTGGCACTCAGGTAGTTTTGATTTCGGATCTGGTTCATGAATATGCTGTGAAACCTTTCTTGATGCTAAGTTTCTAGGATCTGCTTTTCTTTAAGAATCCCATACGCAACCTAAACCCAGCACACTGAGCAATGCATTTGCATCTGTCATTTTATAATTCAGATGTCTCCTGCACTGAAGGGAAGATGTCAAGTTCCATTTGAGGTATTTTGAAAAAGCGCTGTGCTTTGTTTTTTCGTATTTTTTCCTTTCAAAAGACGCATGAATTTGAAATGAGTGTGTACACAGCATTTGATATTCAGAAGCAGGTGTGTATCACAATAAGGTCAGTCTCATTAAATCAGGCTGAGCAGAGAAGAAAGGCAGATTAATGAAAAACTCAGAGCTGGCAGAAATGGAGTAAATCGTGAGGTGGAAAGGGTGATATATAAAATGCTAATTGTTTCCAATTCCCCATTTGTAATCATGTGGATGTCACTGCACACTGGGTGGAATTACACAGCCTGTATCGTAAGCCATCATGAGGGAAATTATGTCATATTCCACACAAGGATTTGAGTTGGATTTCTGTGCTCACTGAGAAAGAAGCAGTATGTCTTGATTAGCCTTTACAGCGTATAGTCTAAATGATCGTATTTACATGATGAGAGTGTGTAAACATCGCCGCAGTGAAGAAGATCAGAAGCGTGTGCCAATTACAGTTACAAATCATAGTGGAAGCGAACTGGTATTTATAATACGAAGTTACAGTGTAATTGTGAGCGTTGACTTTACAATTTAGCTCATTTGCTTTTTGTGTTGTTGAGTAAAGAACAGCGATAAAGCTCGCCAGTAAACACTACTCATTTAGTCAGTTTATGAGGCTTGTGCACCGAGGCTATGTTTCCTGTTATTCTGTGTGGGAAGAGATTTAAATAACAAATAAAGTCACATGTTGTGCATCTTTTGCTCTTCATTTTGTAGCCTGCACCGACTTACACAAAATAGCCATTGCCATGCATGTGAATGTGCTTTCTGCACATATAGGTGTTAACTGAAGAATGAAAGCTTCAAGGTGAGCACCGTGTTATTCATCAAGTCTCGATGACAGTCATGCAGCTTGCTCACACATTACATGTATTTTTTATTTAACGGTCACAACATGTTTCTCCTTCCGTTTCCCAACACTGTATTTGTTCTCATTTCTCTTGGCGGACCCTCTCGTGGGCAGCACGTTCATTTAATTAACTCATGAAAGCGCTGACACACAATGCCATTTTCCAATCCAAAATATCATTACCTTATCATGGCTCTCCAATGTCATTACAATCCACCATGAAAAATAACCCAGCCTTCAGTCTCTTTCAGAAATTAGGCTATTGTTCATTTGACAGGCATGCAAAGTAATAAAAGTCGTGTTTCTTTTTTATTCGAACCGCACAGTAAGGGACATGGATTGACTGGCTGTTCTAAAATGTCATGGGAGCGGCGCTCTCTCATTTGTTTCCACCCACACTGTGTAGCCAAAAGGCCACCATTCCTTAGAATGAGTTTACACGGCCTACGTCATTACTCACCTTCTCAGGAACTGGCAATTGTTGCCAAGTGCATTATAATCAAAAAATATTTTTTATTACCTTGTATAGACTACAATCATATTTTATATGCTTGATACTGTTTTTAATTTTAATTTTTAACATTGTTTTAATGGTTTTCTTGCATACGAGTTCTTCCTACAAGTTCCTTCAGGCATCTGGTAACCAGCATGAATATAAGTCGCATGTGGAGCAAATTCTATAAATAAACACAGTTTTAATCCTGGATTTCATAGAAATTAATGTACTATAAATTGCATTGTGTGTGTTTGTGTGTGTGTGTGTGTATATGTGTGTGTGTGGGTGATGAGAGAGAGAGATGAAGCATGTGTGTATAAATACAAAATATACGAAATATATAACAATTACGGGGACAAGCCTTATAAGGCCACAAAGGGAAATACATGTGGACAAAAATAGCCATTTTTATGCCAAAACTTTGTATGTTACCTTAGGTAATGACAGCGATGGCAGTCGATACACAAAAGTTTGGCCAAGCTACAGTATCAAATCCATTTTACCGTGATTGTTGTCACGCAGATATGCTATACGAGAAAGGATTGGCCTTGAAAATGTTCTAATAGCTTTTTGTCTGCAGTGTCTCTAGATGCAGCATACCAAATTTCACCCAAATTGGGCAAACCGTCTAGGACGAGTTTGAAAAAGTAGTTTAAAAAAAAAAATCTAAAACGCGGAAAAATATTTATGACAGAAAATTACTTCATATTGTGCATTCGAATCGGCATGAGCCAGGAGTTCAGCGGAAAAAAAAGTTGTTTCTAGGATGTAAGGTTTAAACATATTTAAGACGAAAGGCAAAAAGATTTGGAAGTTTGAACTGTTGGTGGCGCTTTGGAGTTAGGGTTAGAGACTCGATATTTGCCATGGTAACAGTTCAAACTGTCCACTTTGTGTGTGCCAAGTTTTACAACTTTCCCATTTACTGTTGTATGGTTTTCCATAGACTTCAAAGGCGGAAGAAGCGCAATAATTAGAACACTAACGGAAGCAATACACAAATAAAATAGTTTGTGGCTTGACCCCTAATAAGAAAACTAACAAATACAATACACAACAAAAATATCTCTCACATTATGAACTACTATTGTTGCAATATTTTCAGGTGGACATTCGTCCCACTCTGCTTTCACACCGCTGCTGAAATTACTGTGGTTTCCATTTATTTTTTTTATTTTTTATTCAATTAGCTTGACCGGCAATATTTTGCTTTCAAATCTCAGATTCTTGACCTATATGTGTTTGAAAATGGTTCCAACGATGCAGTACAATGCAGTACTTGCTCTCTTTGCACTAAATCAACGTATCTCAAAATGTTTTCAAGTGTTACAGCGTTTCATTTAATTTAGCTTTCTTTCGTTCAAATTTTGCCAAAATAATTCCGTAATGAGCTTTCATTTAACGGCAGACAGTGAGGCCGAACCCCTTTCTGTGCCAGTAGGACCCATTCTAGATACAAGCCAATTACAGCTTTTTGAAACATGCTTTACTTGATGCCCTTTTAGGCGAAGCAAGGCTGAGGACCTGAACCTGACTACTGTGAAGTGATTGTTCAGCTTGGTGAATGGAAACGAAACTGGTGTGTTATATCAATCCCCTGCTGAGTCCAAGCGAGACCTTGTCGGATGGAAGGCTTTTTATTTCAATGCCATGTGACTTAAGTGATTGGCACTTTAAAAAGCTTTTGTGACAGTGGAGAGAAAGATGTCGCTGTATCTTTGGGTCTTTCTCCTTCTCTGTCTTTTCTTTTTGTTTGCTGTCTGTCTGCTGCTCTGTTTGTCTGAGATTTATGCAAATATCTTAATCAGATTTTTGGTTAATTCGGTTTGGTGTGTGTAAATAAATGAGGAATTGAGTCATTGCTTGTTGAGCAGCAACTCGTGTGATCATATTAATGTTTGACAAAGGCAAAGGTGATGCATTTTATTGATTCATTCATTTATCGATTCATTTATTTATTGATTCATTCATTTTGCAAAACCAAAAGACAATATTGGCAATATTTCTTTCCTCTCATGTCATTGCAAAGCCCTTTACTGTAACTATCTTTCTTCCATGTAGCACAAATGGCAGATTTGAAAGAAGTGCACTGTTGCACGTACTTCGTTTTGAAGCTTGAAAATGTTGGTCCTCATTCATTGAAGAGCAACCTCACAATTTCCTCTTTTATGTCCCTAAGAGGAACGGATGTTGAGGTTGTAAATTGTTATACTGTATTTGGCTGCCGATGCCATGAATTAGATGCGATATGTTTGTCTGCATCCACAAATGAATGTTGTCATATCTGATCAATGTTGATTTTTCCTAACAGTTTAGGGAGCCATTCATCCCAGCTACAACCATTATTACTGCTGTCTGGGTGGGTGGGTGGACTGTACAAATATTCTGGAAGATTTAATAATTTATGGTCACCTATTTATTCAACAACAAGCTGTCAAGCCGACTCCCGTCTCATAGAATCTCAATGACTCATTCAGCAAACAGGAAGTGACACGGCTGACAGGGAAGCCCACGTGGACGGGCAGAAGAGGGTGAGACATCACGCAGAAGGCTGTCAGAAGCCTTTTCTCTCACTTTTAATGAGATTCCCAGATTTCAAATGAGGCATAGTGCTGCGGATCTGCCTCGGCTCTCCTTATTGCGTGGCGGGGTCCATGTTTTTGACATACTGTTTGTGTGTTTAGGGGCACGGACCCCTCTGTGTCTGTGCATGCGAGAACATACATCCATCATCTGTATATATGCAAGGATAGATCTGAAAGCCAACAGAGGTGTGAACTAGCATATTTTCACAGTGTCACATGCTTGGACTACCTATCGTAAAAATAACTTTGTACAATATGGTCGTGATAAGCTTGTAAATTAGAGATTTGCTGGACCAAGTTGCTGTTAAAATCAGCTATAGGGGTGTATATTAATCACATTTTCAGCACGGTAAGGCCAAGGAGGAGCACGTTTAGTGTCCCTGTATAAATCATGGTTAATTAGGTTTAAATGTTCATACAAAAACAATCTGTGTGAGGCCGCTTCATTGTCGCCTAGAAACAAGATGAGCTTGCTTAAAAGTGAGCTCTCGTTTCTCAGGTTTGCAAACCTTTGACTGTTGGAGTCCATCCCAAATCCAAGTTTTGTCATTATTTTCATTACTCGCATGCATTTTTTCTTTGGAACAGAAAAAGTTCTAAAACACCCAGTTGGGTAAACTTAAAACACCAATTGCAATTTACCTTGATAAAGCCATTTTTGGAGAAATACTATGGCGCTTTTTAAGCATTAAGGTCACGTTAGACTGCTGTTGTGTTCTATTCACCCAACCGTACCTATACATTTTCTCCTTTTGTGAAGTCAGATGGGTTTTGAAGAATTTAGTAGATGATGACAGAGGGGTGAAGAAATATTTTAAGCCTGAAATAGGACAAGAAAGAACTCTGTGAAAGAAGTCCAAATGACCTGTGCTTTCTATCAAAATGTCTAAGGGAATAGTTCTGATAGCTTACCTTGCCACATTTTCGTTGCAAGGCATGACAGTCAGACTCTGGTGGCTTCATTGATATAAAAGGGATAGTTCACCCAAAAAGAAACGTATTTTATCATTCAGTTCCTTACTCTTATGTCGTTGCAAACCTTTAATACTTTTTTTCTGCGGAACATATTATATATTTTGACATATATTGCTAACCCAACAATATTGGCCCCCATTCACTTCACTAGGACACAAAAGACATTTCTCAAAATGTTTTATTTTGTTCTTCACAAAAGCAAGAGTCACATACTGTACAGGTTTTGATTTTCTTAAAGGTCATTCAATTATGACTTTTTTGTTTTAGGGTAAACTAGCCCTTTATACTCATTGCGTTTAATGCACCATGTTTATACTGCATGGAAATGCTCAAGTCTGGTTACATGTTACCAAACTATATGTAAATAATTGTGACATGAGCAGACTTTTCATTTTCACTTTTAATTTTAGTTTGAGCCAGCACCATATAACATTTTACTTATTCATGCCACACTTTACATATGATGTGAGACAGTCACAAGGGAATCAATCTGCCAGCTTGTTTAACAGTGTATCTGTAATTCAGCAGATTAATCTCACTTTACCTCCTCTCACACTCTATATCTGCAGCGCTTAGTAAACTGTTCTCAAATTTCTGTTATGAGTTTACAGGCACAGTGAACATAAATAAAAATCACTTTATTGAGGTCCTAAATGAGTTATCTCTAAATATCCCTTTCTGAGGATGTTAATTTTGCTCCGAGACAGTCTTGCATACAGGCGAGGTCTAGTTCATTTGATGTGTGGCACAGTTTGTGCGGTCATCTGTTCTGCACACATTAATCAGAATCGTACTGTGTTCTATCAGATTTGTTAGGTTATTAAGTCTCTGGAGAAGCTCTCTATAGGATGATGGACAGCCACTGTTCATTAAGCACGTGTTAAACTGATATGAGGCTGATACCAATATTATATACAAATGTTTTCAAGGATTTATTGTCAAACAGCATGTTTCTTGTACTTATTACCAATGAAGCATCTGTTCTGTCTCTCCCATTTATTTCCTTGCACTTGACACACACACACACTTTCACCTCTGCACAGAGATTTTTTTATTGCTAATTGTAAAACTACTCTAATCAGTAACTCATCATTAGAGATATTTCCGCATCAAGGCAAGAAAACAATATCATCAGTGATTCCTGCAAAGGTTAATTGCTTTGTTTTCTTCCCTTTCTTGGTGTTTGAAAAAGCTCCCTTTTGAAATTCATGTGCCACACGATACACCAAATGATCCAATAAAAACAACTTCATATATTTTGCAAGTGATAATTTATCCTATGCCTTTAACTGTGACAAATAAACTAATTTACAATCTTACTCAAATACATTTTTGTAAATAAGTAAATGTTTTTATTTATTTATTGTAGATGTTTATTTGTTTGATCAGACACTCTTTGAAATGGGAATTAATCTCCTTTTAATACTTCCCGAAAATGACTAGTCAATATCAAATTGTGGTTTGTGGTTGGAATGCATCTATACTTTTTCATTTTGTACTTATAGCCTTACACGCAACTTACATTGCATTCTTATTCTTTTTATATTTGTTTTCTTAATGCTGGTTATAATATATACTGTATATATTTTCTACATTTTTTCTGTAGAGTATACCAGATTTACATTTCACTGTAGGTTTATGTACAGTATATAACCAACAAATTAAAATCTTGAACCAATTTACCATACAAAATGAGTCTACCGAACCCCATTTTGCAATTAGATATTGATCAACACAAAAGAAAACTGCATGTGAATATATCAGGTCCGTAATATGCTTCAGAAATACCTGTTACAATACTATCATGTTTAGTCATCCCATCTTACTTGAATTTGTTTTAATAAAGCTGGATTGTTTCAGTACATCTCAATGAGAGTTGATTGTCTGTTGTTGAGTTCATTGAGAAACTGCAAGAGCTCAACAGCACACAAACCTTATATTCAAATGTATTGCCAGTGCAGTCACGTCTGTAAATAAACCTTAGCTTACAGTCGCGCTGAAGCAAAGCATACATTTAAAACAGCTTGACACATAATTGCGACATGTAAACTACATTAAGTTGCTGCTTTAGTTTCCTGAACATTTCCCCTATGGGTGCTGCTCTCAGATAAAGAGGCGCTATACTGAAGGGTCTATCCAGCCATCAGACCTTTACATGAATCTCAGAATATTGTGTTTCTGAGCCTCACCTACTTTCCCAGTGTAGCAAATGGTCTCCCACATGGGGTACGACTACAGGTTCCAATCATTTCTTAGCATGGATAAGTAGTCTTCCAGGGTTTGACTGCTAGACCTTGGGCGCTTAAGCCTACACGTACACAGGTATGAATAAAACATTTGCTTATCGGTTGTTCATCTGATGCAAAGGGACGAGAGTGGCACTACGCAAGTGCCAAAAATAATGGCCTGTCATCACGCTGAAGCAACATAGCTTGGGATAATGACTGCTAATGCTAATGGGGGTCTAATTTCCAACATGGCTCCCCAGGGTGTAAAACAAGGGCATAGTCTCCATAAATAAATGTGCATGTGGCATGTTTTTACACAGAGAAATACTGCATGTCATTGAGGGGATAATAGGTTGTCGTGAGGGCAAACTACTTTGGCGCTCTGTTGAACAGAAGTGATACGTTTTTCGTTACACGCGCTGCCTCGCTAAATATTCAGTCTCTGTTGGCAGATCTTGACCCCTGGGCTTGAGTCAGTCTGTAAACCTTACTACATTATATACAATCATGCCCAATTTTCACAGGCCATGTTTTCTGAATTTGTATACTATTGGAAATTTGTCAGCTGATGAATACATACTCTATCATGATGATGGTTCATTGGGTTTGGCATGACGATCAGACCTACACTGTTAAGAAAACTGTAATTTTACAGAATGTCAACTTACAGAAAAATACTGCAAATTTACAAGTATACCAGGAAAATCTTGTAATTTCACAGTAAAAAAAAGGTATATTTTTGCCGCCTCAGCTGCCAGAAAACTTTATTTTTTACTAAAAAAAATTTGTCCAGTTAGACACTATCCCCAAATACGGGTCAGTTTGAGTTTGTTTAAGTTAGATCTTGCCCATAAGAACCTTAGGTATGAGGACTCTGGGTTGGCCAGAGGCGACAGTGGCCAACTGCCATGTGTTGAGTGTCACTTAGACAGGCGGGCAGCCAGCTGCAGCATGCTGAAATTTGAACATGGCATTTTCCAACCCGGTGGGTGGACAACCCAGGTCGGTGTGATGCCGAATGCGAGAGACAATAGTGCTTTTGATTGCAGGACTTCTGCATCAGTATTTGAGTACTCCCTCCAGATCTACAGCAGCAGACAGGGTGTGTATGTGTATATAAGAAAAGACAGATCCCTGCATGCACATGCCGGTGTCAGTAGCATAACTTCTGAGGTGGCCTCTACTCCGAGGTAAGAACTATCGCTGTATTGCCGAAAGCACAGGACTGTGTTGTAGGAATTAGATTGTCAGATCTACTTTCTAAATATTACATAGGCTGTCTGTCTGCTTTCCAGACTTTGATAACCTGACATTCGTGCTTCTATGTCATTTGAGATGGGATTGTGCTCCAAGCAAAGTGTTTTATTTTAGTGACATGAAAATGGTTAAGTCAGTCATTGACAGCAAGGCTAAGCACTTAAAAGCGTGATGGCTCAGCAGTGGTCAGTAGGGAACATTTTGCGCGTAGTGCATCAATAAAAAGACTTGTCTTTGACTAAGCTTTGAATATGTGCTCTAAGCCAACTCATGTGGATATGCTGAAGAAGTAATTCTTCGGGGGAGTATTTATATATTTAGTTGTGTTTCAGTCTAATTATGCAAAGCAAAGTTCAGGTGAACTTGTAACATGAATCAGACTTTCGATTCTTGCAATGTGTTTTTAACCCACAGAGATTCAATGGAATGCATTATGTAAGCTAGTTTTTCGTTTCAGGCTTTTTAAGTCCATTTCTGTGGCCATATATCTTTTTTACAGTATGAAATAAGTTATTGAATAGTTCCACTGTTATTGCCCAGAAAAAAAAGATACTGTTAAATGATATGCATAATTCTATCATCATTTACTCACCCTCTTGTCATATTTTGTCACTTTTTTTTGCATAACACACAAGCTGATAACCAACCGCAGTCCCCATTCACTTCTATTTTATAGACACAAAAAAAGTCAATGGGCACCGTCTGAAATGACAAGAGGGTGAGTAAATGATGACAAAATGTTTATTTTTGGGTGAACTATCCCTTTAAAACAAATCCTAAATATATTAAATAGCAGGGAATTTTTTCAACAATGATTACAATTGTTACAAATAACATTAAAAAGTTCAATTTCACTGTTTTTCTATATACTTTTAAATTGCAATCACTATATTTAAACAAATCTGACAAAGTTCTGATCTGATATTATAAAACGTCTACTTTCTCCTATTCCTATTTGAAAATGTAAAAATGCTGAACATTTTCTGTGGGGGTTAGATTTGGGGGTGTGGTTAGGGGTACAGTTTTCTATGTTAGGTCTATGGTAAGAGCATTACGTTAACAACACAAGGTTGTGGGTTCAATCCCAGGGGATTGCAGATACCTACGTAAAATGTATAAAATAATGCAATTTAGGTCGCTTTTGATAAAAGCGTCTGCCAAATGCCTAAATGTAAATGCAAGTCTCCACAAAGATACCAAGATGGGTGTGTTTGTTCTGGAAGATGTAGGATTTTTTAAGCATGCCAGTCCCTATGCCGCCTGGGCAAGAAGAATTGGTGCAGGGTCCTGGCAGTGGACAGCAGACTGTGTTCCATCTCCTCGTTTCTCATTGGTGGAAAGGCAGCGCTCTGCAAGTCCTAGCCGGAGGCTCATTTCCGTGACTGTTTTTTGTTTTAAGCTGATTCAGCAAAATTTTTGTCAAACACACAAATCAGTGAGTTGCGTGTGCGTGTGCAGGGACTCATAATGGCACATAACCACTAATCCTGAAAGTGGTCTTGCAAGAAGGCTGTGCTTCAATACTGTCTACCACAGGCCCTACCTCACTGTGTTCTGAAAGTTTTGAGTTAGAACATTATCTGAAGCCCCCATCCAGATATCTGATGAACTATAAACAACCGGAATTAATCACAGAGGCAGTGGATTATATAGAGAGGAATGAAGGGGACGGTGCACGGCCTCCTTTAAGAATGACACGATAACAGAATTTCTTTACTTAAATGCATATCAGGCTCGCTTCGTTTTGGTTACGTGTCACGGCCACATGGGTCCTGACAGCCGGATATGTTTATTGCTGCACAGATGTCAGTGGATACTATACAGCATTGACTAGCTGACAGTTTGTCGGTCTTGTTCACTTAGTGCTGGTCCCAAAGCAGTGTTTGAGTATTTTGGGTGAAGTTTCTGTATGTAAGGAATGATGGGGGTAATGGAAAGCAAAGAGAGAACATACTGGCAGCAGGTCTAGGAAAACACGAGGGGTTTCATGAATGAAGGAGGCTTCTCAATCCTAAGACTTTTGACGTCTGCGTCTCTTTGTTCTTGACGTGCGCTGAATTTCAGTATTGCATTAAGTTACAGCAGCATTTCTGACACTCTGTCTGTGAATGTGAGATATAGAGCTTACGTGGCTTGCACATTGTATTAATATTGTATTAATGGGCTTTGTGCTCTAGGGTACGGTGGAAGTACACCTGTTTCAGTGGGTGACTGTTGTTGTGGATCATGTTGTTTTAATTGAGTGAGTGTTGTTGTATGGTTATGATCATTTAGCTGGACATGTTAACTGCTGGGTACTGCATATCGTCACCGTCCTTCCGAAACCTTGGATGTCCAATATCGCTGTTTTCACGAAAATGGAAAAAAAGACTTTTTAGACAAGGAAATACTGCGGTTTCAAAGTTGAAAAGCACTTTTTAAAACTTTCCATTGGTTAGACATTTGCAAAACCCAGTGACAAACATAATGGGTTACTAATAATAATGATTTAAAATCACAAAATTCGTGTGGCTGAAGAAGGACAGCAGTGTTCTGTTTTGTAGCCTATTTGGTGCTTATGTTAATCATCCCAGTCCCATCACTCACCTAGGCACAAGTTAAAGGGATTGTTCACCCCATGTGGTTCAAAGCCTGTATATGACTCCTTCTTTTGTCTTCAACATAAGAAGATATTTCGAGAAATGTCTCAGTGGTTTTGTGTCCAAGTCAATGGGGTTTGGTCACCAAATGTTTTCAAAATATTGTGTTCTGTAAAAGAAAGTCATTCTGGTTTGGAATGACATGAGAGTGAGTAATGATGACATAATTTTCTTTTTTGGGTGAACTACCTTTCTCCCCCAATGATGAGACTTTCTGTCATGTATGACATAGCGCTTCCTTGCCATTGACAGTTTTGCTGGTAATTGTGTAGTTTTTCTGGTTTTCTCTGAAGTAGTACAGCATTTACATGGTTCTGAAACATATCTGGACAAAGTCTCTCAGCTCTTTGTTTGAAATGTTTTATCCCACATTAAAGTGTTTATATAAAACTGTAATAGTTTAGAATAAAATGTTGTTGTAAAAATGTAATGTAATGCCATGTTTTTAAGCAGAGGCTCTGTTCTTTCTTTTGATATATTAAATGTATCCATATTCATGCGAACGCTAATATTCTTGGGGGCATGAAAGTTTTCTTTATTTAAAACGACCACTTAAAATTCATAAGAGCTTCCATCAATCAAAGATTTTGTTTCTTTAGCTGAAATCACTCAAATCATTTTTATGCTGGTCTGTGTGTGTTCTTGATTGACTGAATGATTAACTTTCATTCTTAAGCTACACTGAGCATGAAGCATTATGATTCTCTGATTCATTCTATGACCGGCCATAAAAATCCCTATGCTGTTTCTTCCACTAATCTGTTCAATAAAAAAAAAAAAAACATGTTGCATTATCAAAAGTGTATGGAGGTTCCTAAATGATCTCTCACTGTCTGTTGCAGCTGCAGGGCGGCCCTTGTGGCCGGGATGCCACTGTGTACCCTGCCAGTCAGCGGTGGATGCTGAGGGGCAAGAGCTGCCCACCCAGTGCAGGGGGCAGAAGAAAAACCACACGGACCACGACATGAATCTCTGTTGGAACGAGATCAAGCGCAAATCCCACAACATCAGGTAACGCATCCATGTCACATCCTCCCTAGCAGGTCCATATTTTCCCAAGACAATTAACCTTTTTATTGCAGTACCAATTAGACATGCATGTATTTCTAATTCTCACAAGAGTCTCACGGGCACGAGTGAAGTCATTGATTGACGCTGGCCGGTGTAAAGCACAACTGTTTCACATGTCATTTGGATGTCTATGATGCGCTGAGTTTTGTTTATATACTTAGCCTACTAATTACAGTCTCGACCCCAGCTTTTCTCTGGGGACACGTTTAACGGTATGTGATTGGTTCGGACAGCTTCCCTGCAGCACAGGGTAATAGGATCATCCCAGGACGGCCTCGTCAGTATGCCGACATCATCCAGCCCAGAAGGAAGGGTACAGCCATACAGCCATAACACGTAATGGAAATGGATGGAATACTAAGTGGCCCTACAAAAGACCCAGAGGGATTATATTGCACCAGCGTGTCAGCGAGTTTATAACTGGGACGTTTTTGTGACAGACAGATGTCCTGTTTATTTAGTGACTTGATGTTTTATCTTTGGCAACCGCAATTTATATTCTCTTTTTTGTTTAAAAACGAAACTATTTTTTGCAGACGTAAAAATAATGGATTAAGCTCACGTTCTGTCAGTCTCAAGTTTATCTGTCTCTGCATTTTTGTTTTGTGGAGCGTTGACTAGTTTCCGAACTGCTTTTATTTGTTTTACTGTGTATAGCTGATACTGAATCACTGATTGATTTTGTAAGAAGATTTTGTCTTCCAGAGGGACAGGGCATGAATCATTTCCTGGAATTTAGCATTTTTGTTATTATTCTTTGACAATGCGAGATATCATAATAGAAGTCGCTGGCGGGACAGAACAGAACATGTTTTGTTTTGCTTTATTGGTGTCCGCTCACTCTACAGTGAATGTGCTGTGACCGGGCGGGTATGTGGCTGGGGCGGTATATGGGGGGACAGTGGCATGCTGGGAATGTGTGATTCTAGACGTGTCTAGATGTTTCTCACCTCTCTGATTGCCCAGCTGTGAGTGGGCGCTGATGGTGTGAGTCATTCCCATCCTTAAATCTGCTCAGAAAACATCTCTTTGTCTGTGATAAATTATAGATGATCAACACATTTGAACTCGGTCAACTTTGATTTCAATTTTAAATTGCGTAATATTGACTAATGAAGTAGAAATTAAGTCATCTCAGGTGGTAGTGCATGATGTGAAATGACGCTTCTGTAAATAGGGGAGAGCGGGGTAAGTTGTCACATGGGTAAGTTGTCACACTGTTCATAACTCCAACACTAGAGGCACTATCTCAAAAATCAAATAGCCACTTTGTGTGACTTCTTCTTCTATAGTAAATGTCCTGTTCACATGTGGTCAAGATCGCTCTAATCTGAGTTTAGCACAATTTTCTTTTTTTTCTGCTTAAAAAGTAAAAAATTGGCACTTTAAATTTTATGCAATAGAGCTTTATTAAATAAAATTGTTTAAAAATATTATTTTGCACAAAATAAAGGAGACAATAACAAGTCTTTTGATACTTTTGCTGCCGTGCTATGTTGAGCTAACCTTGAGATTTAGCCAACATTAGCACACATGTCAGTTTGGGGCAAGTTGTCTCAATGACTTTGGGGCAGGTCGTCGCATGTGACAACTTGCCCCAGTACAAATAAACACATAAAACATTGTGATATTGTTATTTATTTGTAATTGCAATACAGTTTTGGAAGAAAGGAAGGGTAAAATGTGTGAAATGCAACAAATGGGCCCATGATGCTTGCACCTCAGGCCAGGCAATTTATGTGTGCCAGAATTGTGACTCTGAAGATGAGTCTGATTAGTCAGATACAGGATTTGTTCAGATGTTAAAGATGTTAAATTAAGAGAGTTATCTGCTGCATTCCATTCAGTTGTCATGGATAAAGTTCAAAGTAAAGTGGTCTTGCCATTTTATGTGTTTTGATTCAAATGTGTATTGTTTGGATTGAAATAATTGTTTTTTCCAAATTCTCTTGGCCTGGTTGTTTATATTTCCAGTTCTGGATTGTTTATATTTCCAGTTCTGGATTGAATTTAAAAATTAAAATCAATATTCACAATTAAGTAGTTGTTCTTTTTTTCAGATAATCTATGTGACAACTTACCTGCCGATGGGGCAAATTGTCACAAGTGCACATTCTCTATTCAACAGTCTACAACTCAGTAATGAGATAAGATATGAAAATGTAATGAATACAAATTATGTGCCCAAGACGTTCTTCTTTCATTTGGTATGACATTTATACAATTGTGATGTATGGTGCTCAGTAAATGTTAAACAGTGTGAAAAGTGTGACAACGTGCCCCGCTCTCCCCCTGTTTGTTAAGTCTCATTTTGTCCTGTATGCTGGTATTTTTTAGTGGAGAGGTTTGAAGGTTCTTTACACAACAGTTTATAATCCCACAGTCAAGCTCTACAAGCGGTCAACAATCATAAAAGCACCCTAAAAATGATGTGTACGACTTGTGTTGATAATTTTTTGTCTAGTTGTATGTATGTATAAAGTAACTTATGTACAATAACGCCTGGGGAACTCATCATGCAGCTCTAAAATTAAATCCAAGTCCTAATATCTGGTCATAAAATGCCTTAGAATAACTGATTTTTTGATGTTATTGATGCTCAACCTGTGGCATTAAAGTCGTATTTATTTGAGAGCGCATTCATGATTTGCATTAATGATTAGATTCAAGAACATACTTGAAATCTTGTGCTTGATGCTTTTTTGAGCTTTTGTTGGGCACCGTGTCTGAAAGGGTAAGTTCACCCATAAAATCTACTTTGTGTGCTTTTTTTACTCACCCACATAACTTCTGGCATCTTCGGAGCACAAATGAAGATATTTAGGTGACATCAGAGAGATTTCCAGGCCTCCTCATAGAAGTCATGGTGTCAGTTTTTGCCAAGGTCCAGTAAAGTACCAAATACATTGTTAGATTGGTCCATCCGCTCATAGTGGCTCAGTTAAATTAGAATTTGAAGCGACAAAAATGCTTTATGTGTGAAAAACAAACCAAAATACAGACTTTAATCGATAAATCGATCGTTAAATTATAAGAAATCACACAAAGTTGATTTTTGGGTGAACTTTCCCTTAAACCAGGTCCAGAAGAACATCCTGTTTCAGTTTTTTAACACTGCACAAATCTACAACATGCTACAAAATACGACCAACAGAACATTGATAACTTAATCAAAATGTTAAACAAATATTTAACTATGCATGTAAGATAAAAAAAAATGGAATTGCTTCTGAACCATTACGTCTTGCGAAGTCATCTATAGAATCTGATGTGTATTGCCGTCGTGGCTGGTTAGAATGATACCAGATATCTTTTCTAATTTGTCACAATGTGTCACGTCTGGATAGGACAGTGGTATATTGAAAAACGTTTCGTGTCAATTTTAAATACTGAAAAAATGGCTTTGAAATATTTCTTTAAGTAAATCATTCCACAGAAAAAGAGTTTCATAATCATACTTATGATTAAGGGTATTTCGCACACAGCGGTAAAAGTAGTGGACTTCTATTAGACTTTGATTCTGTTGTGTTCTGACGCAGGACTGAACAGCAGGGAAGAGCCTGGTGACCTTTCAGCAAAGCCTTGTCCTGCTCTTTTCAACAGCAGGGAGCGAAGGCTTGATTGAGCACTAACAGCATTCTAATTACTGTCTCTTCTTTCAGCTCTTAAACTGAGAGATTAGAAAGTAAAAGCCTTGAGCTAATGGGTCTACTCTCATGTTATGCTTGACTCAATACACATGTTATGCGCATACTTCACGTGTTTGAGCGTAGAAAAAGTGGAAATCGAGTACCGTTCTCTTTTCTTTTTTTTATTGAATCAAGATGTTCCTTACCTTGAAGAACTATCTTGTGAACTGTAGATTGGCGCTGTGCGTGGGCAGCATGAAACTTACATCGGTTACAGATGTTGATAAGAAACCAGCTGCTGAAATGATCAGAGTTGATGAGTTTTGTGTGCTTTTATAAAATAAACTGCAAGTGCAACACAAACTAATTATATATATTGTTATAAAACATGTTGGCATCAATATTACCTTGTGGTTGAGTCTCACATTGGTCAGCACAGAGAGGTTAAGACGTGCTTTTCTGTCTGCTTGGCTTATTTTGAGCTCGGACTGAGTTCTGACATTGTCTGCTCATTATGGGGCACCTTCGAAACGTGTAGCAGCCAGCTGTAAACACGACTTTTTCATACTGTGCTGAAACCCACACATTTGTGTTTGTGCCAGACACTTGTTTCAAACCTATGCCCTTGTTGAAACAGCATCAGTTGCATCATAACAAGGGACCTGAGATAAAGAGTCACATAAAGGAGACGGTCGATGTTTATTTGGACGGGGATGCTGTTGTGTTTCAGGCTTTTGTGGAGATTTTTGCTTGGGTTTGCAAATAAACCCGCTTTTCAGACCCCCTAATAAATGAACGAGTCTAAAGGGATTTCGAAGTGCATGAATAATTTAGTATAGTAAGTCTCCCCGACTGTGTTTAAATCAAATAAAGCTAGTCCGGCGTGCTCATCTATCAGCTCGGGGCAGAGCCGATCACTCTTTTGCTTGCTAGACACAATGCACTGCTGAAACAGTTGCCTTCTTTCTCAGTGCCTGCGTCCGAATCTCTCCGAATGAATAACAGTCGCGAATTGACAAACAACCAAGCGGGACGGGCAGACCAGCATGTGTAAAAAGATCAGTCCTTCAGACAAATAAGAAATTGTAGTAAAAGCCAAGTCAAATTTTGCTGGGAGAGGCAGCCCAGCACTTATGCTGCGCTCATCGTTCTTGACTTGGCAAGAGTCTCACTTTGGGGAAGCTAATGGTGGAATTGGCCAAGACGAGACCTCCCGGAACAGACCGGGGATGCTGCAGTTCAGATCTTTATTGAAGTAGCACAGGCCGGCGCTTTCCTGACAGGAGTTGTTTAACTCACACGTCTGCTCATTCCCACCTGAGACCTGGCCCACAATCTGCCTGGGAAAATGCATTTACACATGTCTCTCAGGTTAGCAGAGATAATTTATTCTTTAAGCTGGACTTTATTGGAGTTGAGTGAATATATGAATATGTGAGTTAGTGTGCGTGCGTGATGCATAAAGCAGTGTCTTGGAGGAAATCCGCTTTTGTCTCGCATGGTTATGTTGAAGTGCTCGGGGGAGGCACTGCTTCCTTGAAAATATTCAACTGGACAAAAATAAATCAAAAGAAATTTGATAAAATATGAGCTACAATACTGTATAAACCATCATTGTTCTAGTATTATGTGACATTGCTTAAGAGTAACACCAGAGGATAGAAGACAGCATCTCCTTACATTTTCATTGACGCATTTGGCTGACGTGTAAATTAGCTCACATTTTCTTCATATGTGCTTTTTCATATGACATCGGTGTTGCTAGTGCCATTCAGTATTACGGGGACATGTCATGTTAAAGGGAAAAAATAAAATCTTTCTTCTGTCACTGCGGTACCCTTTGACTTTTTGGTTTTGTGTCTAAAGAAGTACATTTTCATGTACGCATTTGGCAGATGCTTTTATCCAAAGCGACTTACATTGCATTATACTATTCATTTGAATTTAAGTATGTGCAATCCATGGGATTGAACTCATGACCTTGGTGTTGCTAGCACCATGCTCTAACCACTGAGTCATTTTTGTTTTGTTTTAAAAATAGTTTTTTCATTTACTTTCTTTGAATTTTCATTTAAAGTGTTTGTTGATAAAATATATCATGTTTCATGTTTTTATTTGAAAAATGTGCTATCAAATAGACTCGGAACCTGATTTTACATTTGGACACAAAACACCCAAACACATATGGGAGCAGGATGATAATACAGATGCTGTATTCGTATGCATGTAAATCCTTAATGAAGGAGTGGAGACAGGCAGTGCTTTATTGTAAGGCTAATCTCCCCCATGGCACTGGGGTATCTCGCGGACAAACCTCCCAACCCTCTTTCTTTTCCATTCAGTGTAACATTTAGACTGATGTTGCTAAGAAGACAAGCCTCACAGAGAGCTGTGGGCTACGCTTTTAAAATGGGAAACGTGAATGGAAATGAAAGGAAGTCACCGCACAACGCTCATTTTTATCTTTAGAATTTAATTATTCTGTGACCGTAAAGCAAGCATTTCACTGATGGTTATCGTAGCGCCGACAAAAGGGCCAGATTTCGACAAATGTGTTTCTGTTTCGGTGTGTCTTTAATTGGTAAAAATGAGGCAAGTTAATGTTCCTGTATAATGAACATCTCGTGTTCTGGAGCAGCTATAATAATCTAAAACTGACTGCTCACAGACAGTGAAGATAGTGGAGGTAACAATGGACTTCAGGGTAGCGTTGCAACAGCCATTCGTAAGTTCTTTCTTAAATGTGAACGTAAAGTCCACAGTAGAGGCTTAGTAACAACTAGCTAGTTTGTAACTAAATCTGTATGTTATTCGGTTGCATTTGGTCTTAAGGCAGAACGTAGCTAGTAGTTCATAAGCTCTCTGTGAAGTAATCGTGGTCTTATAATATTACATTTACCTTTAATAGTCCAATAGCAGCCTTTAAATTCAAAAGTTGAAATGTTGTCATTGAAACGTTCTTGATTTAAACTTATTTTAACGTTAAAAAAATGTATTGAATAGAATATTATATATAGAATATTATAACATATTTCAAATTAGATTAATAAACAAATGCTAATTAAAAACAGCCAATTGACTCAATAATAAATGACATGCGATATGGGTGATTTAATTTTACTACCAACCGCCAATGAAAGCTTGATTTTATTTTGACATGCACAACACAGGCAGATATACACACACAGAGGTGCGCAAGGACGGTTCTTGTAGAGCCGTCAAAAATTAATTTTCATCACATAATGTTCTCTATATTAAAAGGAAAGTAACTGTTAATGTCAGCATTATCATGTGTGTAAATCATTGAAGAATGTCGAGTGAAACAAGAGCTTATTCACTTAGTTCAGTGAGCCTGCTATTTTATTCCTACATTTAGTCCTGAAGGGAGGCTTCCTTAAATAAGTTTATACGTAACATTATGCTTCAACTAAGTTGAATGGTGCAACTCAAAAATATTTAGTAGTGCATAAGTTGTAACTTGATGCCCGTTTAAGTCAAAACTAGGCTAAGTTGTAACTGGCCCCTGAACATCCCCTCGACCTGTGATTCACATCATTTCACATGACCTCAAGTGGATAAACACCAACTCCATGGTCTCCATTAGTGGGAAAGGATGCAAGTTTGGTATCATAGTGGCAGGTGAAATTATATGTATTGGATTTGTTTATGATGAATTAGTTTAAGGTAATAGATTGATTGTAAGTTAAGAGATACTGCATATGCCCCAAACTACACTCTCAAAGAGAAGGTGTTAAGGTGATATTTCACCCAAAAACAAAAATCTGTTATCATTTACTCATTTCAAACCTGGATGCCTTCTTTCTTCCACAGAACAGAAAAGATGATCAATTGCCAATTCTTTAATGGCACCTATTTGCTTGCATTGATTTTGTGTCTATACAATAGAAGTGACATGATCCTGCCTCTCCTTGTCTTGGTTTTCGAGTCTTGTGGCAGGATCATGTCAGTCCCATGTGTTTTGTATGGAGAAAGAGCATTGTTTTGGTTTGTCATGCCATGCTCTCTCTCCGGTGTCACGTCATTTAGCCCCGCCCCTTGTTTCCCTGTTAGCGGCCCATTAGTTTTAGTCTTGTCACCAGCCCTGGTCCATCTTTCCCTTAGTGTTTCATTCATGTCACCTGCCGCCACTCTCCCTGTGTGATCAGTCCTCGTTAGTGTTTCCCTTTATCTAGTCCCAGTTTCCCCTCTGTCTCTTGTTGATTCATTGTCATTATCATCCCTGTTGAACGCACCTTGTTGGATTATTCCTGTTCTAAATTTAAGGATTTTGTTGTAATATTATTTAAAGGACTGCGTTTGTTTTGTCCCCCTTGTTGGAAGTTTTGGTTTACATTCTTGTTTTGTTTTAGCAAGACCCCCATCGTGGGTCTTTTGTTTAAATAAAGTTTTGTTTATTTCATGTCTGCCTGCGCCTGCGTGTTTAGGTTACCAATGTTCTTCAAAATATCTTGTTTTGGGTTCTGTGGAAGATGGAAAGTCATACAGGTTTGAATGACAAGAGGGTGAGTAAATGATGACAGCATTTTTCTATTTTTGGGTGAACCATCCCTTTAATAACACATTTCTGTGTAATATTAACACATTGTCATTTTGTTTTGATTGTGAGTTAAATAAGTCAAGGATCACTTGTGTATCACACAATCTATTACCTGCACCCAAACGTCACGGTAAATGAAACAAAATGTGATTTGATATGTCAGACGGACAGCCCCTTCATATCTTAATTGAGAGTTTTGGCCAGGATAATGTTTATCAAACTTAATGGCAATAACCATTTTGTCTTGCAACAGTCTTTGCCTATTAAAGTGACAGGGTAAAGTACAGACTGCAAAAATGTTATTCCCAGTATTGTGAAAAAAAGAACACAGAATTGCTGCGTAGTTATAGTTGCAGCTCATCTCGATTTAAACCAAATCTGATTTCGATTTCTTCATTTTGGATTTTTAAAGGAATGGTTTGCTCTTGTGTTGATATACTGTATGTGAATAGTACAAAAGTAGCTGCTCGCCGGTCTCTTTATTGGCTAGTGTTATACTATTCCCCACGCTGGCTGTCATGTTTGATGGTTTATATGGAACAAGGATTGTTACAAAGCTGCCAGATCACTCCACACAACTGTCACCTTTTTGCTTCCACTCTCACAAACAGACACTAATGCATTACTCGTGTAGTCAGAGTCAGCCTTGTGTCCATACTAAATGTTCTCAACCTTCCACAACTGAACTGTTCCAGATACCACCAGCATGAACCATCTCAACGCTCCAGGCCAGAAGCCATTAAAAGCCCGCCATTAATTTATTTGTCAGACAGAGCATGCAGCCTGGCAAGCTTTTTATAACCAGTCACCTGAATTATAAATGTGATATAAACGTGACTAATTTCTCAAATATATGTAATATATAAACAGTTGCTGAAAAAATTAAGAGACTATTTTAAAATGACTGTTTATGTATGAGATTAGATCAAAAAATCAATTTTCATTCTGTGAACTAATATTTCTCCCAAATGTCTCATAAAAATATTTTCTATTTGCCTTTATTTGGAGAAAATGAAACCTTGAAAAACGGGTCAAATAGAAAACTAATTCATATTATAAATTATAATTGTTCATGTATTCAGGAAAAGTTCAAACATTATTTTTATATGATAATCTTGTTTTTTATAAGACTTGTCATATCCATTTTGAAAATTACTGTTGGGTGACTTGATGTCTCTCCTGAAGTTAGATTTTCTTAAAATTACAGACACTGGACTGGAATGGCGACAACACATCTAGAAATGCTTATTTTTTCCGTAGCTGTATAATATCAGTGAATTGGAAGGGACTGTAAGGAACAGATCATACCATAGGAGAGATTAAAGAGCAGACGTACTATGTGCTAGGAGCTTTAGGTACAAGTCAAGCGAGTTAAGGAAAGCTGAAACTAACAAGGGGAGAAAGGAAGTTATGCTTATATCGAGTGGTATCAGCGATCCAATGTTGATCTTTTGCTTTATCTATTTAACTGTTCATGTTGATTTTTGTTTTTGCACTGATTTTAGAAGCACACACATGCCTGTAACCGAGAATCAAAACCATCGTGTGACGGTTATACTGAAGCTGAAGGCTAACCATGTGACAAAAGACCTTTTCAAGAGCTCATCCTTTTCATTTCTAAGTAAGCCGAGCCCACTGCCGCAGAGTGGAAATGCTACATGAACTCATTAAACCCACACTGACAGGAGCTTTGTTTGATCTTTGATGTGAAAAGTACAAGAATCTACAGCTGTGACCCTTTGATAGGAGCAGCTGGGTGAGTGGCATTTTCCTGGGTTCGGTTCTTTCACTTTGTGTGTGTGTGCGCGCTATCCCCCAATGGTGAAGGTGTGTGTGCTTGTTTGTTTTTGTCTATGCGATGAAAGAACCTCTAGGCAAGTATAGTGGAGAGCTCTCTAATGAAACGTCTGCACACTGGCTGCCTGTATTGAATCTAATAACACATCATTATAGGGAGCAGCATGACCAGCCCTTTCCAATAGAATAAAGATCCAGAGTAAAGGTGGCTTTTCATATCTCTCTCTCTCACGTCCTCACTCTCTTTTAGATTGTAGAGTATAATAACATATTCTTTCATTTACTTAATTTGTATGTTTGAAGTATTCTCAACAAAAATGTATTAGGCACATGAGATCATGTCTATTTTTAAATCTCTGCATTGCAGAAACATATTAAAGCAAAAGCACACAGAAGATATCTTTGAATTCTTAAGCAAATGGAGTATTGTGCTTTTTTTCAGACTCAAGTAACACTACACATCTGTGATCTCAACGGTGTCTTTTCGTGTATGAGGATTACCACGATATCAAATTCTGGAATACAAAGTTATACGATTATCTGGACACATACAACCAATATGCATGTTAATAAGCAAGTAATTAATGATACATTTGAAAACTTTAATATTAAATGTAACAGATTATTTTACGAACTAAACCATGTCATAGTAAAGGGACAGTGCACCAAGAAAACTAAAATGCTTTCATCATTTACTCACCCTTGTGTGACTTCAGACCTGTGTGACTTTCTTTCTTCTGCAGAGCGTTGGCAACCAAACAACATGGACCCCATTGTCATTAAATTGTTGGACACAAAGACATTTCACAGATTATATTTTGTGTCATGATCTTGCTACGTTGCGATGTGCGGTCACTGTCAGTTGCACATGGGGCTTGTTTTGGTCCGGTCAGTTTTACCCAAATGTGGTGGAGTAATCAGCCGCACGTTTTTCATCCCTTATTTTATCCTGTCCTTGGCTGCGTCTGTAAACATCTACTTCCATACTATATAGTAGGCGAAAATGAGTACGAGTCATAAATAGTATGTCTGAAACCTCAGTATGCAAAAAAACAGTAGTGGTGAAGTACCCGGACTGTCTACTACTTCCGCTGAGATTCATGAGTGTGGATCGGATAGACGCTTATCTATCCCATAATGCCACGGGAGTTGAGCAACAGTCAAATTTCAAAAGTAAATCAAATAAATATAGCAGAAAACTTTAAGGCGGATGTCCATTTTCAATGTAAAGGGCCAAAAAATTTATTTCTTGTGACTAAATTATGTTTTTATCAACGCTCACATGTAGGTTGTTGTTAGTACATCATAGGTCAAAGAGCGTACGGGTCACATGACCATAAAACATTGGCGGACACATTACGTCGGAAATGTATTCATACTACTCCCACTCATACTATATAGAATGTTCTGTTTTAACAGCCGAAAGGTACTTATTCAAGTTCAGTACGTACTGTCACAGTATGCGATATCGTACACAGCCCTAGTCTTCTGTCGGTGTGGGTATGTCTTATGTGCCGTATTGCTGTGTTTTGTGCACCTCTTCTAAACGTTTTTAAACAGTGTCCAGGACCCTCTGGCGAGGATTTAATTATACCTTTTGTGTTGACAGTTAGGCCGGACTGCGAGTGCTAGACTAAACTCCATCAGTCATCCTCTCTGCCTACTGTCCCATTGGATGTGAGCGCGGAGAGCACTACGCCACTTCATTACCTTTGGTTTCCAAGTGACATTTTTGCTTTTCTGAGATTCATAATAAACTCTTTGTTGGAGTCCTACCGTTCCGTGACACTTTTGTTTCTAGAACAATTATCCTCTTTTTGTGCATGATTAAAATAACAAGCACATTTGGGTTTAAATGTTCCTGCGGACACTGTTGCCTCGATTATCAGTAAATGGAAGCTATATTTAACTAACAAGACAGACTCAGAAAGTCATCACAGCACTAAAACCAAGTGTAAAGGCTGTCCAAAACATTTTGATCGGATCACTAAATCCACATTTGGATGTAAAAAACACATGTTGACCACATTGTTTTTGCAATCTGTTCTGATGCATCCGACTACCTACATGTCTGTCAATCAATCATTCTGTTAAATCAAAGATTTATACTTTGTTTACTTTGCTGGCTGTATGCTGGTTCAAAAGAAAGTAAAATTTTGATCAGAAAATGTGTTGGTATGCTTGATATCAACCCTTTTGTTGACTTTTAGCAGATACTTTCATCCTTACAGAACATGCCCACGCTCCCACTGGAGTGACCCGGGGCTAAGTGCCTTGTTCAAGGGCAACAGCGCATGTATTGCTTGGTTTAAAGGAACATCTAACCCCAAAATGAAAATTCAGTCTCACCCTGGTATGAAGCTGTCTGGTCTTTTTTCTTTCTCTCAGTCATTTCTTTGACCTGCAATAAAAGCATTTAATGAGTACCAGTGACCCAGTTGTGGTACGAGGAAAGTCTTAGCGGTCAGATGTGCCCCAACAGAGGTTTTTGTCTAAAATTCGGAACAATTTGTGACTCGCACATCTAACACAGCGCTGAGAAGCGTCATGCTGTCAAGCTGCGGTTCATCAGCAGGGGTTGAGCATCTTGTTAAAACAAGAGGAGAACAGGATATTGCAAAATACAGAAATGGGAAAATACGACAGTTTCTTTCGGGATACCAAAAAATAACACAAATAAGTGAATGTACTAATGCTGCCGAATGGTTGTGCACGGGTATCATGACACTAACCTGAATGGCCGGAAGCAAAATCTGACAGGAAGGATGAAGAAATGACATCTAAACAGTATAAGTACTTCACTCATAACAAACCCACTGTATTGTTGCAATACAATACAGATATTGAATACTAATGCAAGCAAATTTTATTTTTCTATTTATTGACTTTGTAGCATATTAGTTTAGAATATTGTTATAGCTGATTCTTATTCCTACTAATATCCACTTTTGAGGATAAGGGCTTAGGATGTCATAATTTACAAATTTGAAGGTATACAGTGTTTGTTATTTAGTACAATATTATTGAAAGGCACCGTATATACAGTACAATCCTTATTGTTTTCTCTTATTCCATTGGTTTTGACAATTCTCTTGAGTGGCATGATACAGCTGGCAGGAAATAATGCAGTTGTGAGTGCCTGCCGCATGCTGGGACACCGCAGGTAATTGAAACACCAGCTTTCTCTCTCTCTCAACCCTCTATGTGACGCTGGCACAATCTACCTGACTCGAAAACAATTCCACACCATATGGGCAGGTGGCTAAACTACCCGCTTTATATTTTATTTATCAGCTTCTGAATATGTGATTCTTGCTAACAGATGAAAGTTTCTCCGTGTAAATGCAAGGCAATGAGTTGAGATGTGCCTTCCTGTGTCATTACACACGTGAACATCATGGTGAGTCTGTTTTGACATGCCCGGGTTGGGAATGGGAGAAGTGTAAAGCAGTGGATCTCGTGGTTAGCATGTGATCTAAACCTAATGATCTATGGTGGTCATGTTAGAGTTATTGATTCAGATCTAGCTCCCTGCCATACAGTATCTCTGTTTTGATTATCTGTGGCTGTCCAGTTTGATTTATGCTGGAGGGTGTTGGTTTTGGAGGCAACAGAGAGCATAGGTTGCTACTATAAGCATTTGTAAACATTTGTGCATTCTACCCATAAAAGTAACCCCATTGTTATGTGTTAACAGTGTTATGATCTCAGGGATGTTCTGTCTAAGCTTTGACCATGTGTCTGTGCCCTGTGGTGGGCTGTCGTTTGCTGTGTTGGCAGGGTAAGGCTGGAGGCCTTTTCTGACAACAGCGGGAAGCTCCAGCTGTCACTACAGGAGATCGTCGAATGGCTAACAGCTAAAGATGAGGAGCTGTCTGAGCAGCTGCCCATAGGGGGCGACGTCGGGGCAGTGCAACACCAGCGCGAGTTCCACCAGGTGTGGTTGACACAAACACACAACACGTTTGTTTTTATGTTAAGATGACACGTGTTGATATTTTATATCCCCTAAAAGCTACCCCAGCATTACTAAACCCAGACTAACCTTTTTGCATTTTTGCAGACCTGATTTAGGTCATGGAGTTGTTTTCGACACATTAACTATACAACAATGGGAAAACAATTAAGAGACCATTCCAGTTTTGCTTGTATTCTGGCCATTCTAGTCCAGTGTCTGTTGAATTTCAATAGAAACACACCTCAGGAATGACAAAGTTATCCAACAGAATGTGAGAGACTGAAAGCATTTCATCATATAGGTCGATTTAATTTCAAATTGATCCTAAAATGCATGTCAAAACATTAGTATTGTGTTGCGTAAACGTTCATATATTTATTTGCAGTAATTATCTGTTTTTAATTTGGCAGAAATCTTATCACTAGTTCACAGGATCAAACAAAATTTCTCATTATAATTAAACACACACCTATAAATGGTACATTCAGAAAAACTGAAAATGTTTTTGGAGTGGTCTCTTAATATTTTACATTTTCAAAACTTTGGTACAGTACAAGTATAGAGTTGTACACAGACACTCATAGCTTTTTGCCCAGTCATCTATCACAATAACAGAATCAATTCAATAGTTAAGACTGCAATGTGGCAGCAGGAGTGCAAACAGAATGACATTAAAGATTTGAGCCCACCCACCTGTAAGCTAATGAAGAACCTCTGAATCTATTATCAGATGCAGGAGCTCTGAATGAAACATGTTAATAAACAAATGTAAACCTCCCACTGTTCTTAACCCACACTGAACCTCACCAAAAATACAACAAAAGGCTCGATGACGGCATCACATAAATACATACACAATAAGTGGTTTAAGATTTTTTCTATAATTACACCTACTGCACAGTTAGATATCTGCGTAGACATTATTGTCAGGATTCAGGATTTTTTCCAATAAACACACTCTCTGAAAAGAACACACAGCTAAAATTTGGTCCTCCACTGCAGGATACTCTTAGCACCAATTTCCAGTGCTGTCAACTTTGAGAGATACGGAGAAAGAGGGACATTGAGAAGGTTGAGGAAAGATTGAAGGAAAGAGCGAGAAAGACAGGGAGAGCGAGCTATTCATGACTGTTTGACAAGATGTGAAATCAGCCGCCCAGTTAACAGGCCTGTATTTCACTGTCCCTTCTCTGGCATTCACATTTGTCTTCATTTGCTTCTTTGTTGCTTCCTTTTCACATGCAAACTGCTTTTGAATGTGTAATTTCTGACATTGCGACAGTTAAGTTATGATAACCATAACACTGCTTTGACATCTTATGGAAGGAAAATTAATGCAAAGGGTTTCACCTGTCTAGTATTAGCTGCTAGATGATTTTACTAAATGACACTGACTTTTGTTTGTGCTTGTTTTGTTTGCAACCTTGGCTGGAGAGAGAATCTATAGTGAAGAGAGACAGTATTATAATCCGTTTATGAATCAAGAAGACATACCCCCATCTCTGGGATTTACTTGCTCCACACTTAAGAGATTTTCATTGTCATGGTTCAGTACATAGTTTAGTATCTGAAGAAAATTGCAGAGGACTTCCAATTCAATTTTCCGATAGAAATAATCAAAATACTGTTATTGAGCCAGTACATAGCAATTGTTTATAAAAATGCATTTTTTTCAATTGTTATTTCGCATTGAGAGGTGTTTATTTCACAAGTGGTTGTGTGATGCTGTGTCACTTATAATAACTAAAAGAAGTGAAGAGAAGGTCTGTTTGTGAATGTTATTTGCACACACACATATGCAACATATGCACATGCATGCAACACCCCAAAAAACCTATCCTTATCACTCCATCAGTCACAAACTTTGCTGGTATCCTCAGTTTCCCCTTCAAAGTCGAATATGTCCATGTTTCCAATTTAACTACATGGCCATAAATCTTTTCAGACAAAGCGGTGGGCAAATTCACATATGCGGTTCTGCAGAGAATTACAGCCTTTTAAGAGTTTTAAATTATTGATCAAGTATGTCTGCTGTTAAACCAGGCTCTTTTAAGTTCATCATTTCTTATTTAAGTGTGTATACAGTAGTTCGAGAGTTTTGTATACTGTTATTTATGCATGGTTTGGCACGCATACAGTGTGTTCATATGGAAACTTATTGTAACTACTTGTGAGTTTTTATGGTTTCCCGTAAACCTAAGAAGATCCCACCAATAGGTTTAAGTGTCTTTTGGGGAATAAAAAGACTGAAATGGAATCACTTCCTGCAGCTTTTACTTTAAATGTACGGTATATTTGATACATAATTGATCTTGCGTTCTGATTTTCATCCGCATACCCAAAGACAGAGCTCTCAAGAAGTTTTGTTGCTATAAAAGTTTTACATTGGGTGAAATGAAAGACATTTCAAGTCTAGGTTATTATACAGAATAGCGAGACACTGGCAATAGGACAAGCTTTCTACAGAAACCCTTTATACTTTTGGCTGCGTTTGATTGATTTCAGTTTAGTTTAGAGCTCCTCGGTAGCTAATTCAATTTATGGAAGGTGTGTTTCATGGGAATGAACAATTTTACTGGGGGAGGGCAATATTGAGAGCTAAACATCCATGAATTTCCAGCCAGCGTGTACAGTGTAGCATAGCATGTGGGTTGTATTAAAGATAAAATAAACATGAATCTTTTTATGCTGTAAGAGGATTGAATTGTTGGCTCGTCTAAATTAATTTCTTGATATTATTTCTTGAAAATGGCAAGATGAATAGATGAAGTTGTCAGTAACTATTGAGGATGAGTGTAAGTGGTGCTAGTTATATGGAAAATGCTACATGATGGATATATGTCACGGATGTGTGCAGAACCCAGGCACAGACAGAAATGGCAGCGAAAACAAATATTTACTTAAATATACAAACAAAACAACTACAACGATGGGGGACAGACAAGGTAACTAAAAAAGCATTCAAAATGCAAACCAAAAACTTCCCATGAGGGGGTAAAACTAGAGAAAAATATAGCTGCAGGCAGCGATTCCCGGGTTCGAGCAGTCTAAAGCGTCAAGATTGTTCAGAATGAAGAGAACTAGCGGTCAAAAGCCGCTGCCTTTAGTAGGTGACCTCAGAGCTAGTTCTTGAGTTATGGCCATTTTATTGTAAAACGCTCCGCATAATTAGAACTTTTGGCGTGCGTCCCTTATCGACCTTGAAAGGAAATTGCAACTTTTTTTCGATAGTTATTGACATTCACACTCCACAGAAGTCGTCTGCATTGGTTTGGTTCCGATCGGTCAAAAAACCAAGGACTAGTTCGCGAAAGTAGGTTTTTGACATCATCGGCGATATAACTCACGAACCGTTTGTTTGACAGAAGTGGTTCCAGAGGCAAAGTTGTTTAGAATGAGGAGAGCTATCATTTGATGTAAATAGTTTGAGTATATGTCAAATGTCACGTGAAACACAATTGTTTTTGCAACCAAAAACACTTAAAATTAGCCATTTTTACTGTTATAGCGCCACCTAGTGTCCAAACGCCGCGCCCTTACGCATGTGAACTCTGAGTGATGGTCTTCACATGTGTTTCAAGCCCCATGATCATATCTCTAATAGTTATTGAGTTATGGCCATTTAAATGTAGTAGGCCCCGCCCATTTTTTTATTTTGGTGCCCCTAAGCGACCTTGAAAGGAAATTTCAACTTTTTTTCGATAATTATTTATATTCACACTCCACAGAAGTCATCTTAATCGGTTTGGTTCCGATTCATCGAAAAACCTAGGACGAGTTCGCGAAAGTAGGTTTTTGACATCATCTACGATAACTCACGAACCGTTTGATCGACAGAAATGGTTCCAGAGGCAAAGTTGTTCAGAATGAGGAGAGCTATCATATGATGTAAATAGTTTGAGTATATGTCAAATGTCACGTGATACACAATTGTTTATGCACTCCAAAAACGTTATTTCGCCCCCAGTGGCCGAATGAGTTCATATTTCTTACAGACCTTCTTGACCATGAGTCGAACAAGCCCAGCGAGTGTCGTTTCGATCGGCCTCCGTTAAGTCGGTCTAAGGAGTGCTCAAACTTCATTGGCCAATGGCGGCCATGTTTTTTTAGATACGCCAATGTCCTTTTCTAGAATCATGGTACATGACACAAAGACACACCATACCAAGAAATTAGTCGATAGGGCAAACTGTTGGGTAGTTATTGCCCTTTTCGAAAAAATGTATATTATAGCGCCACCTAGAGGCCAAACGCCGACTTTTTTATACTGTGAGCTCGGACTGAGAGTATAAACATATGGTCCAAGCCCCGTGCAGATAGCTCAAACGGTTCATGAGTTATAACCATTTTAGTAAAATTAGCTCCTTCCGGTTCCGACGTTTTGGCGCCCCCCGGCCACCGTAAATCGAAATTTCCACTTTTTTTCGATAATTATTTACATTTACACTCCACAGAATTCATCAGCATTGGTCTGGTTCCGATTGGGCAAAAATCCAGAGACTAGTTCAATTTTTTATTTTTGCATAAAACGCAAATTAGCGGAAAAATTTGCATACCGGAAATGAAATCGGAGATATACGTTTTTTAAGTTTTGAGCCAATGATTACAATGTTATAAAACACTTGGGTGTGCGACAAACGGTTTAGGAGTAATGAGCGTAAAGGCGCTTTTCATCGCTGTAGCGCCACCTATGGGCCGACATGGCTGGCTCCGAGTATCTGAGTAGCGAGCAAGACTACTACCATCTGACCAAGTCTCAGCTCTGTCGGCCTTACGGTTTGGGCTGCCCATTCAGTTTTAGGGAAGAATAATAAGGAAGAAATATAGCTGCAAGCAGCAATTATCGGGTTTCGAGAAGTTTAGGTAAGTAAACGTCGACCAGTCTCAGGGATGGCAAACTAACATGTCCACAATCGACAATACAACCCCACACCCAGAAAAACGAGTCAAAGGGTCAGCATTGGCTCATACAGACCCAGGCATGCTCACACACACATGCACATATAGGACATAGATTACATTTTCTCATATCAAGTCATTCGTATAATTCAGTAGCGAGACTCACGTTATCAGGATAAATTAGTCAAATCCATTTCAGAAATGGCCCTAACACACATCCTCAATGAATGATAGGCCTTTAGACCCAGAATTTTGACTTAGGTGATCAGTAACGGTCTATGCAGACTACGCATGCTTACAAAGACATGTATGAAAAGCCCATTTGAATGAATATTTCGCCTTTTGGACTTTTATGAAGCTATGCCTCTTCTGATGAGCATGCTTGTTTTGAGTCATAATATGTATAATACTACTTAATTGCAAGTCAGTTGGATTATTTATTAAGGAGTAGCAACCTTTAACGTACATTATTCATGTTAATATAAAAAAGGACCCTGTAATGGTCACACAACAAAAAAAACTCAACATGTTTTTAATCATTGTTGACCTAGAGAGTCCAGAGAATTCTACTATGGTGGAAATTTTGAAATTGCTTGAAAATCAAAGAATTAGTTTGCAAAAGTACGATTTTAACATCATCAGCAATAACTCCTGAACCATTTGATTGACATCAATAGATCAAGAGGCAAATTTGTTCAGAATGAGAAGAGCTATCATATGATATCAATAGTTTGTGTGTTTGTCAAATGTCACGTGATACACAATTGTTTAAGTAATGAAATACACGTCAATTTTGCCATTTTTACTGTTTTAGCGCCACCTAGTGTCCAAACGCCACCTTCTTTTGAAGGTGACCTCAGAGTGATGGTCTACACATTTATTCCAAGCCCCATGATGATGTGTTAAGCCGTTCTGGATTTATGGCCATTTTAATGTGATAGGCTTCGCCCAGTTCAGTTTTTGCCCCCCCCTACCGTGTATGAATATAAATTTCAACTTTTTTTCAATGATTATTTACATTCACACTCCACAGAAGTCATCTGCATTGGTTTGGTTCCGATCGGTTGAAAAACCAAGGACTAGTTCGCGAAAGTAGATTTTTGACATCGTCAGCGATAACTCACGAACCGTTTGATTGACAGAAGCGTGTCAGGAGACAAAGTTGTTCAGAATGAGAAGAACTATCATATGATGTAAATAGTTTGAGTATATGTCAAATGTCACGTGATACACAATTGTTTATGCACTCTAAAACCGTTACTTCGCCCCCCGGTGGCCGAATGAGTTCATATTTCTTACAGACCTTCAGGACCACGAGTCGAACAAGCCCAGTGAGTGTCATTTTGATCGGCCCCTGTTAACCCTGTGTAATGAGTGCTCAAAATTCATTGGCCGATAGCGGCCATGTTTTTTGAGAAACGTCAAAGTCCTTTTATACAGTCACGGTGCATGACACAAAGACACACCATACCAAATAATAAGTCAATCGGGCAAACGGTTGCGTAGTTAGAGCCTTTTTCGACTTCTTTGCTATTATAGCGCCACCTAGTGACCAAACACCGAGTCTTTTTTATTGTTACCCCGGACTGAGGGTCTTCATATACGGTCTAAGCCCCGTGAAGATAGCTCAAACGGTTCACGAGTTATGGTCATTTTAGTGAAACAGGCTACTTCCGGTTCGGACGTTTTGATGCCCCCTAGGGACCCTGAATCGAAATTTCAACTTCCTTTTATGATTATTCATATTCACACTCCACAGAATTCATCAGCGTTGGTTTGGTTCCGATCGGGCAAAAATCCAGGGACTAGTTCATTTTTTTTTTTTTTCATAAAATGCAAATTAGCGGAAAAATTTGCATACCGGAAATGAAATCGGAGATATACGTTTTTTAAGTTTGGAGCCAAGGATTCCAATGACACCAAACACTTTGTAGTGCGACATCCGGTTTACGAGCATTGAGCCCAAACGCATTGGCCATCGCTATAGCGCCACCTATGGACCGACATGGCTGGCTCCGAGTATCTGAGTAGCGTGCAAGACTACAACCATCCGACAAAGTCTCGAGTTTCTACGACTTACGGTTTGGGCTGGGCAACGCGTTTTATGGCGGAATAATAATAATAAGAAGAAGAAGAATAAAAATCCTTACAAAAACAATAGGTTTTCAGCACTTCGTGCTCGAAACCCTAATAAAACCAACAAATACAATAGGTTTCTAGCCCTACGGGCTCGAACCCTAATTAAAGCTGCAAGCAGCATTTAGCGGGTTCGAGCACTTATAAGGCATCCAAAGCATCTTTGCCTTCATCAAGTAGGCCGAGGACTCTCATCCTAAAACACCCAAGTGGAAGATACTCCCAACGCCTGAAAAATTATAGATACGGTCAGCAACGGTTCACAGACACTATGCCCGATTACACACATATGCACATAGAGTACACTTGAGGGGAATCAGCTTTTCAGGTTCATTTGGTCACATCCATTTAAGAAATGACCCCGTCTAAATGCCTAATTGCATTGAGTTGCTGCCATGTGACTGCTGAGTAGATATGTGTGTTTACATGCAATTAAACTGGTGTACATAATAAAGGTGTGTGTTATGTTAAGCAAAACAGCATCTTACAACCAGCTGGACGTGTTCTATATTTATAGACGTGTGAATATGGAGCAACGTTTAATGTGTAGTGCTTTATATGTCTAACATCTTGTTCCTGTGAGACAGGAAACGTATCTCTTGTCCGATAACCATCATATTTTGCATGCTTGTTTAGTCTAATAAGATGTATGATTGTACTTAATGGCAAGTCAATTGGATTATTTGTTAAGGAGAAGCGAGCTTTCAGGTACACCGTTCACTTGAATATAATAAAGGACCCTGTAGTGGTCACGCAAATGAAAAAGTTGAAGATGTTTTTGATAGTTATTGATCTAGACAGTCCAGAGAATTGTACTGTGGTGGAAATGTTGAAATCGCTTGAAAAACCTAGGACAAGTTCGCAAAAGTAGGTTCTTAACATCATCACAGATAACTCACAAACTGTTTGATCAACATCAATGGTTCAAAAGCCAAATTTGTTTGGAATTAAGAGAGCTTTCATATGATATCGATAGTTTGTGTAAATGTCAAATGTCACGTGATACACAATTGTTAAGGCAACCAAAGATGTGTCAATTTTGCCATTTTTACTGTTATAGCGCCACCTAGTGTCCAAACGCCGCGGTATTTTGTAAGTCATCTCGGAGTGATGGTCTACACATATGTTCCAAGCCCCATGATGATATCTCTAATAGTGCTCGAGTTATGGGCATTTTAATGTAATAGGCTCCGCCTATTTAAAATGTTTACGCCCCTAAGCAACCGTGAAAGAAAATTTCAACTTTTTTTTGATAATTATTTACATTCACACTCCAGAGATGTTATCTGCATTGGTTTGGATCCGATCGGTCGAAAAACCTAGGACTAGTTCGCGAAAGTAGGTTTTTGACATCGTCAGCGATAACTCACGAACCGTTTGATCGACAGAAGCATTTCAAGAGGCAAAGTTGTTCAGAATAAGGAGAGCTATCATATGATAACAATAGTTTGAGTATATGTCAAATGTCACGTGATATACAATTGTTTATGCACTCCAAAAACGTTACTTCGCCCCCCGGTGGCCGAATGAGTTCATATTTCTTACAGACCTTCAGGACCACGAGTCGAACAAGCCCAGCGAGTGTCGTTTCGATCGAGTTCCGCTAACTTGGTCTAATGAGTGCTCAAACTTCATTGGCCGATGACCGCCATGTTTCTTTAGATACGCCACTGTCCTTTTAGACTGTCATGGTACATGACACAAAGACACACCATACCAAATAATAAGTCGATCGGGCAAACGGTTGCGTAGTTATAGCTCTTTTCGAGTTAATGTATATTATAGCGCCACCTAGTGGTTAAACGCCAATTCCTTTTTACTGTGACCCTGAACTGAGAGTCTACAGATGTGGTCCAATCCCCGTGAAGATATCTCAAACGGTTCACGAGTTATGGCCATTTTAGTCAAATGTGCCACTTCCGGTTCAGACGTTTTGGCGCCCCCTAGCAACGGTGAATCTAAATTTCAACTTTTTTTCGATAATTATTCACATTCACTCTCCACAGAATTCATCAGCGTTGGTTTGGTTCCGATCGGGCAAAAATCCAGGGACTAGTTCATTTTTTTTTTTTTTTATAAAATGCAAATTAGCGAAAAAATTTGCATACCGGAAATGAAATCGGAGATATACGTTTTTAAAGTTTTGAGCCAATGATTACAATGATATAAAACACTTGGGTGTGCGACAAACGGTTTAGGAGTAATGAGCGTAAAGGCGCTTTTCATCGCTGTAGCGCCACCTATGGGCCGATTTGGCTGGGTCCATGTGTCAGAGTAGCCAACAAGACTACTACCATCTGACCAAGTCTCAGCTCTGTCGGCCTTACGGTTTAGGCTGCACAATCAGTTTTATTGGCAGAATAATAATAGGAATTAAAGCTGCAAGCAGCATTTAGCGGGTTTCGAGGTTTAAGGCAGTCAAAAGCAGTCGTGCATTCATGAACAGGTTAGGGGGTCACACCTCAACACACGCGTGAAGGATCAAAGTCCAACACACACACACACACACAGAAAAATGACAGGTATGAACTCATAGAAACTATGCATGCTTACAGAAACATGCACGTATACTACAAGAATGTTATTTTCTGACTGTCAAATCATTTGGACAATTCGTTAATGAGTATCCGATTTTCATTGTTGTTGGCTTTTAAATTGAAGAGAAGGTGCTTTCAAACTCAAGAAGTCTGAAGTTCCTGGGCCGAGACGATAACTATTGCATATTTACAGTATTTAGTGCCATTGTTCATGTTATAGCGCCACCTAATGTCCAATCACCGTGTTATTTTTACAGTGAGCTCAGAGCGATGGTCTACACATATGTGTAAAGCCCCGTGAAGCTATCTCAAACCCTTCTCTAACAACGTCCGTTTAAGTGTCATAGGCTCCGCTTAGTTCCGTTTTTGCCCCCCCTACCGTGTATGAATATAAATTTCAACTTTCTTTCAATGATTATTTACATTCACACTCCAGAGAAGTCATCTGCATTGGTTTAGTTCCGATCGGTTGAAAAAGCAAGTACTAGTTCGCGAAAGTAGGTTTTTGACATTATCACCGATAACTCACAAACCGTTCAATCGACATAAATGGTTCTAGAGGCAAAGTTGTTCAGCATGAGAAGAGCTATCATATGATATCAATAGTTTGTGTGTTTGTCAAATGTCACGTGACACACAATTGTTTAAGTATTGAAATACGCGTCAATTTTGCCATTTCTACTCGTCTAGCGCCACCTAGTGTCCAAACGCCACCTTCTTTTGTAGGTGTCTTCGGAGTGATGGTCTACAAATATGTTCCAAGCCCCATGATGATGTGTTAATCCGTTCTGGATTTATGGCCATTTTTATCTGATAGGCTCCGCCCAGTTCAGTTTTTGCCCCCCCCCCTACCGTGTATGAATACAAATTTCTACTTTTTTTCAATGATTATTTACATTCACACTCCACAGAAGTCATCTGCATTGGTTTGGTTCCAATCGGTTGAAAAACCAGGGACTAGTTCGCGGAAGTAGGTTTTTAACATCATCAGCGAAAACTCACGAACCGTTTGATCGACAGAAGCATTTCCAGAGGCAAAGTTGTTCAGAATGAGAAGAGATATCATATGATGTAAATAGTTTGAGTATGTGTCAAATGTCACGTGATACACAATTGTTTAAGCACTGCAAAAACGTTTTTTCGCCCCCCGGTGGCCAAATAAGTTCATATTTCTTACAGACCTTCAGGACCACGAGTCAAACAAGCCCAGCGAGTGTCGATTCGATCTGCCCCCGTTAACCCTGTCTATTGATTGCTCAAAATTCATTGGCCGATGGTGGCCATGTTTTTTGAGAAACGTCAAAATCCTTTTATACAGTCACGGTGCATGACACAAAGACACACCATACCAAATAATAAGTCGATCGGGCAAACGGTTGCGTAGTTATAGCCCTTTTCGAGTTCTTTGCTATTATAGCGCCACCTAGTGGCCAAACACCGAGTTATTTTTACTGTGACCCCGGAATGAGGGTCTACACATACGGTCTAAGCCCCGTGAAGATAGCTCAAAGGGTTCACGAGTTATGGTCAATTTAATGAAACTGGCTACTTCCGGTTTTGATGTTTTGATGCCCCCTAGCGACGCTGAATCGAAATTTCAACTTTTTTTCAATGAATATTTATATTCACACTCCACAGAATTCATCAGCGTTGGTTTGGTTATGATCGGGCAAAAATCCAGGGACTAGTTCATTTATTTTTTTTTTCATAAAATGCAAATTAGCGGGAAAATTTGCATACCGGAAATGAAATCGGAGATAGCCATTTTTTAAGTTTGGAGCCAAGGATTCCAATGACACCAAACATTTTGTTGTGCGACATCTGGTTTATGAGCATTGAGCTCAAACGCATTGGCTATCGCTATAGCGCCACCTATGGGCCGATTTGGCTGTCTCCGAGTATCTGAGTAGCGTGCAAGACTACTACCATCCGACAAAGTCTCTAGTTTCTACGACTTACGGTTTGGGCTGGGCTACGCGTTTTATGGCGGAATAATAATAATAAGAAGAAGAATAAAAATCCTTACAAAAACAATAGGTTTTCAGCCCTTCGGGCTCGAAACCCTAAATATAGCTGCAAGCAGCGATTCCCGGGTTCGAGCAGTCTAAAGCGTCAAGATTGTTCAGAACGAAGAGAACTAGCGGCCAAAAGGCGCTGCCTTTAGTAGGTGACCTCGGAGCTAGTTCTTGAGTTATGGCCATTTTAATGTAAAAGGCTCCGCATATTAAGAACTTTTGGCGTGCGTCCCTTATCGACCTTGAAAGGAAATTTCAACTTTTTTTCGATAGTTATTGACATTCACACTCCACAGAAGTCGTCTGCATTGGTTTGGTTTCCGATCGGTCAAAAAACCAAGGACTAGTTCGCGAAAGTAGGTTTTTGACATCATCGGCGATATAACTCACGAACCGTTTGTTTGACAGAAGTGGTTCCAGAGGCAAAGTTGTTTAGAATGAGGAGAGCTATCATTTGATGTAAATAGTTTGAGTATATGTCAAATGTCACGTGAAACACAATTGTTTTTGCAACCAAAAACACTTAAAATTAGCCATTTTTACTGTTATAGCGCCACCTAGTGTCCAAACGCCGCGCCCTTACGCATGTGAACTCTGAGTGATGGTCTTCACATGTGTTTCAAGCCCCATGATCATATCTCTAATAGTTATTGAGTTATGGCCATTTAAATGTAGTAGGCCCCGCCCATTTTTTTATTTTGGTGCCCCTAAGCAACCTTGAAAGGAAATTTCAACTTTTTTTCGATAATTATTGATATTCAGACTCCACAGAAGTCATCTGAATCGGTTTGGTTCCGATTAATCGAAAAACCTAGGACGAGTTCGCGAAAGTAGGTTTTTGACATCATCAGCGATAACTCACGAACCGTTTGATCGACAGAAGCGGTTCCAGAGGCAAAGTTGTTCAGAATGAGAAGAGCTATCATATGATGTAAATAGTTTGAGTATATGTCAAATGTCACGTGATACACAATTGTTTATGCACTCCAAAAACGTTATTTCGCCCCCAGTGGCCGAATGACTTCATATTTCTTACAGACCTTCTTGACCATGAGTCGAACAAGCCCAGCGAGTGTCGTTTCGATCGGCCTCCGTTAAGTCGGTCTAAGGAGTGCTCAAACTTCATTGGCCGATGGCGGCCATGTTTTTTTAGATACGCCAATGTCCTTTTCTAGAATCATGGTACATGACACAAAGACACACCATACCAAGAAATTAGTTGATAGGGCAAACTCTTGGGTAGTTATTGCCCTTTTCGAGAAAATGTATATTTTAGCGCCACCTAGAGGCCAACCGCCGACTTTTTTATACTGTGACCTCAGACTGAGAGTATAAACATATGGTCCAAGCCTCATGAAGATAGCTCAAACGGTTCACGAGTTATAACCATTTTAATCAAATATGCCCCTTCCGGTTCAGACGTTTTGTCGCCCCCCAGCCACCACGGATCGAAATTTCAACTTTTATTCGATAATTATTTACATTCACACTCCACAGAATTCATCAGCGTTGGTTTGGTTCCGATCCGGCAAAAATTCAGAGACTAGTTCATTTTTTTTTTTTTTGCATAAAATGCAAATTACCGAAAAAATTTGCATACCGGAAATGAAATCGGACCTATACGTTTTTTAAGTTTTGAGCCAATGATTACAATGATATAAGACACTTGGGTGTGCGACAAACGGTTTAGGAGTAATGAGCGTAAAGGCGCTTTTTATCACTGTAGCGCCACCTATGGGCCGACATGGCTGGCTCCGTGTATCTGAGTAGCGAGCAAGACTACTACCATCTGACCAAGTCTCAGCTCTGTCGGCCTTACGGTTTGGGCTGCCCATTCAGTTTTAGGGAAGAATAATAAGAAGAAGAATAAATATAGCTGCAAGCAGCAATTATCGGGTTTCGAGAAGTTTAGGTAAGTAAACGTCGACCAGTCTCAGGGATGGCAAACTAACATGTCCACAATCGACAATACAACCCCACACCCAGAAAAATGAGTCAGATGGTCAGCATTGGCTCATACAGACCGAAGCATGAGCACACACACATGCACATATAGGACATACTTTACATTTTCTTATATCAAGTCATTCAGATAATTCAGTAGCGAGACTCACGTTATCAGGATAAATTAGTCAAATCCATTTCAGAAATGGCCCTAACACACATCCTCAATGAATGATAAGCCTTTAGACCCAGAATTTTGACTTAGGTGATCAGTAACGGTCTATGCAGACTACTCATGCTTACAAAGACATGTATGAAAAGCCCATTAGAATGAAAATTTCACCTTTTGGACTTTTATGAATGCATGTCTCTTCCGATGAGCATCAGATGTTGCATGCTTGTTTTGAGTCATAATATGTATAATACTACTTAATTGCAAGTCAGTTGGATTATTTATTAAGGAGTAGCGACCTTTAACGTACATTTTCAGGTTAATATAATAAAGGACCCTGTAATGGTCACACAACAAAAAAAAACTCAACATGTTTTTGATAATTATTGACCTAGAGAGTCCAGAGAATGGAACTATGGTGGAAATTTTGAAATTGCTTGAAAATCAAACAACTAGTTTGCAAAAGTAAGTTTTTAACATCATCAGCAATAACTCCTGAACCGTTTGATTGACATCAATAGATCAAGAAGCAAATTTGTTCAGAATGAGAAGAGCTATCATATGATATCAATAATTTGTGTGTATGTTAAATGTCACGTGATACACAATTGTTTAACTGATGAAATACACGTCAATTTAGCCATTTCTACTGGTCTAGCGCCACCTAGTGTCCAAACGCCACCTTCTTTTGTAGGTGACCTCGGAGTGATGGTCTACAAATATGTTCCAAGCCCCATGATGATGTGTTAATCCGTTCTGGATTTATGGCCATTTTAATGTGATAGGCTCCGCCCAGTTCAGTTTTTGGCCCCCCCTACCGTGTATGAAAACAAAGTTCAACTTTTTTTCAATGATTATTTACATTCACACTCCACAGAAGTCATCTGCATTGGTTTGGTTCCGATCAGTTGAAAAACCAAGGACTAGTTCGCGAAAGTAGGTTTTTGACATTATCAGCAATAACTCACGATCCGTTTGATCGACAGAAGCGTGTCCAGAGGCAAAGTTGTTCAGAATGAGAAGAGCTATCATATGATGTAAATAGTTTGAGTATATGTCAAATGTCACGTGATACACAATTGTTTAAGCACCCCAAAAACGTTACTTCGCCCCCCGGTGGCCGAATGAGTTCATATTTCTTACAGACCTTCAGGACCAGGAGTCGAACAAGCCCAGCGAGTGTTGTTTCGATCGGCCTCCGTTAACCCTGTGTAATGAGTGCTCAAAATTCATTGGCCGATGGCGGCCATGTTTTTTGAGAAACCCCAAAGTCCTTTTATACAGTCATGGTGCATGACACAAAGACACACCATACCAAATAATAAGTCGATCGGGCCAACGGTTGGGTAGTTATTGCCGTTTTCGAGATATTTGCTATTATAGCGCCACCTAGTGGCCAAACACCGAGTCTTTTTTATTATGACCCCGGACTGAGGGTCCTCACATATGGTCTAAGCCCCGTGAAGATAGCTCAAACCGTTCTCTAGGTATAGCCATTTTAGCGAAATAGGCAACTTTCGGTTCGGATGTTTTGATGCCCCCTAGCGACCCTGAATCGAATTTTCAACTTTCTTTTATGATTATTTATATTCACACTCCACAGAATTCATCAGCGTTGGTTTGGTTCCGATCGGGCAAAAATCCAGGGACTAGTTCATTTTTTTTTTTTTTCATAAAATGCAAATTAGCGAAAAAATTTGCATACCGGAAATGAAATCGGAGATATACGTTTTTTAAGTTTGGAGCCAAGGATTCCAATGACACCAAACACTTTGTTGTGTGACATCCGGTTTACGAGCATTGAGCCCAAACGCATTGGCCATCGCTATAGCGCCACCTATGGACCGACATGGCTGGCTCCGAGTATCTGAGTAGCGTGCAAGACTACTACCATCTGACCAAGTCTCGAGTTTCTACGACTTACGGTTTGGGCTGGGCGACGCGTTTTATGGCGGAATAATAATAATAAGAAGAAGAAGAAGAAGAATAAAAATCCTTACAAAAACAATAGGTTTTCAGCACTTCGTGCTCGAAACCCTAATAAAACCAACAAATACAATAGGTTTCTAGCCCTACGGGCTCGAACCCTAAAAATAACTAATCTGAACAGGCACTATGTAAAACAGGAATCTTGCCAAAACTAGACTTTCTGGAAGTAGACCACGACAAGAGGATAATACAAATGAACCAGCACAGGACAACAAACACAAGGGCATTATGTAGGGAAACTAACAAGGGGTAAATTAACACTAGGCAGGTGTGAGAAATGAAACACTAATGGAAAGCTAAATGAAAGGGGCGGGGCCAAAGACGAGACCGGAGAGAGTGCATGCAGCACGATCGTGTTGGCATGCAGCACTAGTTAACATCTGGTCGTCTGTGCAGGCTTTCATGGAAGATGTCAAATCCAGAGGGCCATACATCTACTCAGTGTTGGAGTCTGCGCAGACCTTTCTGGCACAGCACCCTTTCCAAGAGCCAGAGGAAACGCTGCAAGATGGCAAAGGTTTGTTCCCTAATGCAACTTCTGTTGAGAAGCCAATCATGGACCATTTACTGTAGATACTTCGATTGATCGAACTTAAAGGTCCAGTGTATAAAATTTAGCAGCATCTAGCGGTGAGGTTGTGAATTGCAACCAATGGCTCACTTCACCCCTCCCTTTTCTCTTCCCTTATTCTCCTTCCCAGAGCTTTCCCCTCGCCGGCGAATCCTCAATGTCAGTCGCTCTGTGTGGAAGCAGGCCAACGTGGCCAGTGACCTGTGGGAGAAACTGACAGCGCGTTGTGTGGACCGACACCGGCACATGGAGCGAACCATGGAGAGGCTGCTGCAGATCCAGGCTGCCATGGAAGAGCTGGCAGTGGCACTGGAGCAGGCGGAGGGTGTGAGAGATGCTTGGGAGCCTGTGGGTGACCTGTTCATTGATTCGCTGCAGGACCATATAGATGCTACCAAGGTATTATGGGAATCTGGGAGTGTTTAAGTCTGGTGTTATCATCCATCTTTGGTGACCAATCACAAGTGGTCAGTTTTAAACAGATCTGGTTTTATAATCTGTGTCAAATGCGTAAGCAAATAGTCTGATTGATGCATATTAGTTGATTGACAGATCAGGGGGTCTATTACTCTTAGATGGGACGAATCACCAAACTTGGCATTGTTTTACCAGTTGAGCTACAGAAAAGCCGTCAGAGAGCTTGTGGGTTGGTCTTATGTGCCTTTAAATCACAGGGCATTAAATCCCATTGCTGAACTTGCTTTTATAATAAATCTGTGCAGTCCCCTTGTTCAAGGGCCCATAATGCAATGCTTCAGATTTATTTTTAGTTACAGCAAATGAAACTTAGAAAAACAACCAATGAAAACATCAAGGCTCAGTTTTGCTGCATTAAATTCTGCATTATAGAGGACAGGTGGGAATATTTAGGAATATAATAAAAAGTCTAGATTTGATGTATTTACTCAATTTTGCTATGAATGTGCTGCTTTAAACACCGTCACAACTTGTGCTATAGCTAAGCTGTAAGGTTCTGTTGCTGGTTTAAAGTCACCATATGTAAATTTGAACCACTAGATGGTGCACTTTCGAAAACAACAAGGGTGAAGCTTAATGTTGTTATGCAGGAGAGTGGAATGATGGGAGATGTCGTTCTCACCATCCAGAGGCGTATGGAGATCGCCCATCATGTTGAATTTCTTACCTTTGATAACATTATTTTATGTCATCGTAATGAATTAGCTGGAAGAAACATGGAATGTAACATTAGTCCGTCACCGATATTTGACTTTGTCAAAGGATTTGATAGCGTAATGCTGTGCAGATTACGTGTTTAAAACCGCCACACAGTCGTCGTTTAAAAAGTACATTTGAACGAACCCACAGTATTTACAAGTAACGTTGGCTACATATTTGCAACACATACTGTATTTATTCACACTGCCATAGACTTGTTCACGCTGATATTAATCCTTGTTTTATTCCCAAGTTTTCTCCATGAGCCTGCTTGCCTCATTTGTGCTACGTAAATTTATTTGAGGATTTTCTTTATTCGCCGAGTAATCGTGATCCATAACTGAAAAACAAAACAGCTAAGATGCTGTATAAAGAACAAAAGATGCTGTATATGCGCCACTTTCGCATTTGCGTGTTGCTGTAGTTTCTACATCCGGAAACTGAGGATAGTGCGGATATTAAGTCACTGATAAGCGAAAATAACAAGGGATACAAGGGACGAACCATTATTTAAAATAGTTCATTCTTGGGAATATTTGGGATAGTATAAGTACACAACTGTATGACAAAATTATTACATATTGTGCCTTTAATGTGCTACATTTATATTCAAAACGTCTTTTTCAGCTCATATATCAATGCATTGTGTGAGGTGTGCTAATGGATTTCAATAGAATTCTGCATGAATGGTTTTGATGGGTTATTGGGTGAGTTTTTGATTAACTTGTGGACCGAACACCTTGTTGATTTATTAATGGCCCTCACACATGTTACAGACTTTTAGATTTTCAGCCAAATTCTAATGGGGACATCGAAAGGGTAATAGTGTGCTTATGACATAAAGGCCTCTTTTAATTTTCTCTGCAGGGTTTAAGCACATTTTTATTCTTGTAAATAATTAAATAATAGTACTGTGATGTAAATGTGCCAAATAATTTACTTTTAATGCGATCTTTTTATATTTTTAACCTTTTTTCAAATATGCCATTTAGTTTCTTCAGTCACACTGACCCTTTCTTTTTGAGAACTTGAATAGCATCCAGTAGCATTTGCTTGGTGCTTTCTTGATCTCATCTGTACAAATTTCATCCCATGTGTTTATTGGTTTTCTTTCGGGTCCAATGTGATCAACCCCCGGCACATACGAGCACGAGATGCTTCTCGTTACCAGTTTCACAGAACAGAAGACGCGGAGAGCACATTCCGCACGCACCTGTTGATGATTCACAAATGAATGTGTACTCCGTTACCAAACATTTGCCATTTACTGAATGTTTGGGCATTTAAATATGAATCAACACCTTCTCTTTAAATGCACGTAGTCCGCTACTTTGCGCTGAATTTTGTGCTGCATGATAACAAATAAACAAATGAAGTAAAATAACCAAAATCAACCCATTTAGCAAGCACGGCGCAGATTTATAGAGCTTGTCATTCTCTGCACTGAAAGCTAGCGTGCATGTCAAGAGGACGGAGAAAGAGTGCGCAGGAAAAAAGGTGAAAGGGACTTTATGACTGTTTTAATGGTTAGATGCTTTGGTGCATTCCTCCTTTACATGCAGTAAATCAAGTAACTTTATTTGTAGTTCATTGGGAATGACCGTACAGCTGTATTCCTGTTTGTAAAAAAGAATGAATTATTATCGAGTAGTTTTAAAAATAGTTTTGAGCCGAAATCTGGTCTAGTATTGTATGGCACAGCATTGTTACGTGATGTTTAAGGAAAATTTCCATTCATTTTACTATTTGTGGCTAGTTTTGACATTTTTGCCAAACACATTTATTTTGCACATTGTGACTTGAGTCTGGCTTATTTTGTTTTTTATTTGTATTGATTATAAAGGTATATTCTGTTCTAAACAAATTCTGTAAATTAATGTGTGATTGTTTTTGGTGCATCACTTTGCGCTGTACCCTTCACCACCTGGTGTCGTCCCCACAACGCATGCGCACACACAAACACGTCTGATTCGACTATCAGTCGACTATAGGCAAGACGTGACAATTCTGATTCGACTATGTAAATCCTAAATCAGGGACACCCCTTCTATGTAACAGTGAACGATTTGATAGATGAAGATTCTGAATGCTTTATCCTGTAACCTACTTTTCTATTCCCAGGAGTTCAGAAAAACTCATCTCACTCACGTGTCGCCGCATAATCTTTCAGTGAGCATGTACAGAGCCTGACTCCCTCAGCTGCCGGTCTATTTATTGACAATATGATCATGGTTGTTTCCGTGGAGATAAGTAATGCTATTATAGATATGGAACAGTTTGCTTTAGGGATCCATTGATTTGTGCATCAGTGAGTCAGGCAGATATTCTGTTCTGGCATTCAGGTCCAAACAAACAAGCACCTTTCTTTAGGTCTGAAAATATTATTTCTGTTCTTCTGTCGGTGTAAACATGTCTTTTTTCAAGATAATAAGATGTTTCTGATTGTGGAGTAAGATTGTGCCGGATTGTGAAAAGAAACGGCTTGATTCAAAATTATACACAAACATGATATTTGCCAATTTTGAGTGTTATTGTAGCTGTAATTTGTGTCAAAAATTTTGAAAAGTCTTTTAAATCATTAGAACCAAAAAACCTAGTAGAACTAGTTCAGTTTGATGAACGCAGCATGAAAAGATGTTTTTTTAACACGTCAGATGTCTGTATCACCTTAAAATAGATATTTGGCAATTTTTCAATTAGAAAGGTTGCAATTTACCCAGAAAATTGTTGACATCAGCTGTGTTATAACTTGTTAATTTCTACAGTATGCCATTCACACAGCATCTTTATTTACTGAAGGCTACATTTGCAAATATTTAGGAAAAGTTCAAAAAGTATTTTCGTATGGGAAAACCTGTGAAAGCTTTTTCACAGTTTCTGTGTGTCTTGTCATGCTGTCAGTCTTTTACATTGCTGTAGGATGATTTTGTTACTCCTGTGGTTTTGTTTTGTTGAAATTCAACAGACGTGGCCGTGATACATCTAGAAATGCGGATTTAATGGAAATTTTTAATGGTTTCTTACTTTTTTTAAGTAGCTGTATACTGGTTGACACTGAAGACTTTTTAAAACGTTAAGCTCCGTTCACTGACATATTTTTTGTTTCCAGTTTTAAAAATGTTTACCCAATTTGTGGAAGTTCCACCAAAATCATTGTCCACCTAAAGCTCTGTGCTGATGCAATTCTGAGCTCAGGCTGAACTGAATTAGGACTCTGAACTGACATGTTCAAGCTCTGCGCTGACAGGAGGTGGAACATTTATGAACATTTCCCCTGCTGTCAGAACATGGCACGTCATGCAGACTTTCGGTATTTCATTAGTATTCCTGGCTGCATGACAAGTACCAACGGAACAGAGTGAAAGTTCAGGGCTTATGCTTTGTCAGAATGCACTGGGGTTGACCTTCTCTGTTGTTTTCTCTTTCTGTCGTAGCTGTTTAAGGATGAGCTCACCCAGGTGAAGGAAGGAATGAAACACATTAATGACCTAGCTCACCAGTTGGCCATATCAGACGTGCACTTGTCCATGGAAAATGCCAGAGTCCTGGAGCACCTCAACAACAGATGGAAACTTCTTCAGGTATTGAATACACAGCAGTTACTTCACCTCATCCTTTCCTGCACAGCATTCCTAATGGACCCCTACGGAGACCATACACAGACGCCAATGCTAGCTGAATCTGTACATATGCACGATGAAATATGGTGCTCAGGAGATGGAATATAATGGTTTGGTCGTGCCTGGCTGCGAGCAGTGATGGCTCTATTATCATCGGTCACGGGAAGTGGCTTTTGTCTACATGCTCATGGGAAAACAAAGGGCTTTCCAGCGAGAAAAAAGAAGGATGTAAAATTAAATTGGGTGCTTCGATTGCATCTGTTTGTTTTATGTGCAAGATGAGCTTAAGGGAGCCAAAGAGGTGCAGACTAAATGAGAAGCATATACTCTGAGTGTGGGAATCCAGTATTTGCAATACACGTGCAGTCTGTGTGTTATAAATGTGATGGAAGACATATGGGAAAGATGTATTCGAGCTTGTCTGTTGTGGTATGCAGGTGATGAGAATGACACTTATTATGGCTTACATGTATGTTTGTGAAGGTTGTCAATTGATTCAATTTATTTAATCAAATTGATTACATCCTGAATAATTCATCCAATTAAATATAAATGAATGCATATGTCTTCCTCTCATTATGTGCAGTGAAAATATTTCATTACATTATTGTGGCAAACGAGGATTGGCAGTAAGCATCACATATATTTTAGAGCTCTGTATAATCTGAATATAGATTATATAAAAAGTTTCTTATAAAGAAATGTCTTGATTTGTAGTTTTAAACCAACTTTAAGACATCTTGAGGCCTCCTAGTGGGTACTGGTCCCTGGTTGAGAAGTTTTTTTGTTAGTATATTGTTAGTTTTATTCAAGCCTATGATATCCACATGGGTTTCCCAAACTTCGAAAGTACCGTTCCAAACAATAAATATTTTTACGTGCACACACTGGCCTCACACACAAAGACTACTGTCACACAAAGTCTAGTGTATTAATTTATCATATATTGTACGATATTTTTGACATCGTCGCTGTCCTTTTGAAACCTCAGATGTCCAAAATCTAAAAATGGAAAAAACACTGTACCTTTTAAATTATGTAATAATACTTTGTTGACAAGCACCTTTTAATATTTTTTCTTGGTAAGATATTTGCAAAACCAGTGACACGCATGAAGGGTGACTAATAATAATGATTTATGGTGAAAATCTAATCACGAAATATGGAAATACAAGGTTAAAGGAGGACAGCAGGGATATCCTATTTGAAAACACTCTTATGTCAAACAGATTATATTACAGAATACTACAATTTATTAAGACCAGTGTGCACACATAACATAATATGGTTGAACTTTTCATTTTTGATACCCTTACTTTTCAATTTCGCCAGGGACATGATTAGAATTTTTACCTTCAAAGTAATTTTACAAATTCACCAAATAAAAATAGTCTACTAAATCAATTTTAAGTGACATAGTGTTTTCATAACATCAATTAATTAGTTTGACTGACATAAACTAAATCAGATTTTCTGTAGGTAGGCAGTAGTGCTCATTACTAAACAGCATTTTCAGAAAATCAGCGCTCTTTTAGTTATGGAAATAACGCCTGTCTGTAATGTCACATTTGTTCTTCAAAAGCTATTTGATGGCAACAAGCATGTATCCTTTGTTTCATCTGTAGCTAAACTTAATTATCTTCACATCATAGACGTTACAATGTGATGTCATTCTGTCTGAATCTGTTTCTCTCTCTCTTGTTCACACATAGGGCTCAATTGAAGAACGCCTAAAGCATTTGCAAGATGCCCACAGAGATTTTGGCCCCGGATCACAGCATTTTCTTTCCAGTAAGCACGCCAACTCATTTGAAGCTGTACAGTCTCCCACTGGAATTTGATGCTGGGCATGAAATGAGGGCTGGTCTGGGAGTGTTGAGAACACCGGAGAGGGACTGCCAGCAGCCGTGTGGGATTGGCAGAAGCAGCATTCTTTAGTGGGCAGGGTGGGCCGTACCTTAATTCAATCTTGCTGTCATCCTGACACCTGGACTGTCGTGTAGAATACTGCAGGAGAAATTCCCCTTATGTTGTCCTGGTAAAGAGAGGTTGATCTCAAAATCACTTTAGATAAGTCCTGCGGTAGATTGTAAAGCTGTGTGAAGACACAAGAAATGTGCTGTTTGAAGATACTGATGAAAAGATAGATTTAGCAGTCAGTTCACTGTTTTAGCTTTGGGGTCCCGGCCCTGTATAGGATTTTGAAATGTGGCTTAGAGGACTATTTTGCATTTACATTACATTTTACATTACATTCAGTCATTTAGCAGACGCTTTTATCCAAAGCGACTTACAGATGAGGAAACATTGGAAGCAATTATAACAACATAGGCAAAGAAAATACATAAGTGCATCAAACTAGTCCATTAAAGCCTAGCACAGTATGAAAGCTAAGAATAGTGAGGTTAGTCATTTTTTTATTTTTTTTATTTATATATAAAGAAGGAAAGGGAAGAGAATTAGGAAAAACTCAATCAGCGACGTGTTGACGGAAGAGATGCGTTTTTAGGCGTTTTTTAAAGATGGCAACCGAGTCTGCTGATCTTGTAGCAGCAGGTAGATCATTCCACCAATGTGGAACAGATCCAGTGAAGGTACGGGAGAGTGACTTTTTTCCTTTTTGGGATGGTACCACTAGTCGTTGTTCCTTTGCAGACCGCAGTGATCTGGCAGGAACATAGATCTGCATTAGCGAGTGGAGATACGATGGGCGGGCGGCAACAGGGAGCCAGTGTAACCTGATGAAGAGCGGAGTTACATGCGCTCTCTTCGGTTCATTGAAGACCACTCTTGCCGCCGCATTCTGGATCATCTGGAGAGGTTTGATTGTGCAAGCAGGAAGTCCAGCCAGAAGCACATTGCAATAATCCAGTTTGGACAGGACAAGAGCCTGGACTAGGACTTGCGTAGAGTGCTCCGATAGGAAAGGTCTAATTTTCCTAATGTTGTAGAGGATGAATCTACAGGACCGGGTGGTGCTGGCAACATGACTTGTGAGGTTAAGCCGACCATCGATTACCACTCCCAGGTTTCTGGCTGTGCTGGACGGTGTAATCGTTGATGAGCCTAGTTGAATGGCAAGGTTGTGGTGAATCTTTGGGTTGCCCGGGATCACAAGCAGTTCCGTTTTTGCAAGGTTTAGCTGCAGGTGGTGATCCTTCATCCAAAGCGAGATGTCACTAAGGCATGCCGCGATGCGAGCAGCGACCGTCGGATCGTCCGGTTGAAATGACAAGTAGAGTTGTGTGTCGTCCGCATAGCAGTGATAGGAGAAGCCATGCTTCTGAATGACCGAGCCGAGGGATGTCATGTAAATGGAGAAGAGTAGCGGTCCAAGCACTGAGCCTTGTGGCACCCCCGTGTTGAGCTGTTGGGACGCGGAGACCTCATCTCTCCAGGATACTCTGAATGACCTACCCGAGAGGTAGGACTCAAACCATTGCAACGCCATTCCAGAGACACCCATAGCACTGAGAGAAGCCATGAGGATGTGATGATTGACAGTGTCAAAGGCAGCAGACAGATCCAGTAGGATGAGCACAGAAGACATGGATGATGCTTTTGCCAGTCTCAGGGCTTCGATGACTGAGAGCAGTGCAGTCTCTGTGGAATGACCGGTCTTGAACCCAGACTGATTGCTGTCCAGGAGGTTGTTTTGCATGAGAAAGGAGGAGAGCTGATTGAACACAACTCGCTCCAGGGCTTTGGCGATGAAGGGAAGAAGGGAGACAGGCCTGTAGTTTTCTAGCAGTGTAGGGTCCAGGGTGGGTTTCTTTAGAAGCGGTGTGATGCGAGCCTCTTTGAACGCTGTGGGAAATGTCCCAGTGGTGAGCGAAGAGTTGATGATGTGGGTCAGAGCAGGCACAACCGTTGGAGAGATGGCCTGGAGGAGATGGGTGGGGATGGGATCCAGTGGGCAGGTGGTAGGGTGGTTGGAGCCAATGATCTTTGAGACATCAGCTTCAGACAGAGGAGAAAAGGCAGGGAGCACACACGTGTCAGGGATGTGGGCGGGTTCGACAGATGGTGGCGTAGAGAACTGGCTGCTGATGGCAGTAGTTTTCTTTACGAAGAACGATGCAAAATCAGCAGCTGTTAACTCCGATGAAGGTGCGGGAGCAGGCGGACAGAGGAGAGCAGAGAAGGTTTTGAAGAGCGTTCGAGAGTCCGGAGAGTTGCAGATCCTCGAGTGGTAGTAATCTGTTTTTGCAGAGGTGACATCTACAGAGAAAGAAGAGAGAAGAGATTGGGAGAGAGAGAGGTCTGCAGGGTCTTTTGACTTGCGCCATTTTCTCTCAGCTGACCGGAGGCTGGCACGATGCTCGCGCAGTACATCCGATAACCAGGGAGCCGATGGGGATGGACGGGCTGGTCCAGATGCAAGAGGGCATAGGTTGTCCAAGCAGGATGAAAGCGTGGAACACAGAGTGGCTGTGGCATTGTCTGTATTCAAAAGAGAGAGCTCATCAGAGGGGGGGAGTGCAGAGAGGACAGCAGAGGAAAAACAAGAGGGAGGGAGAGACCGCAGGTTGCGCCGGAAGGTGACCATCGGTGAGACATCTGCGATATCCGGAGCAGTGAGGTCGAGGTCAAGGGTGACGAAGAAGTGATCAGACGTGTGCAGCGGGGTGACCTGATGGTGATGAGTGGAGCAGTACCTTGTGAAGATCAAATCTAGATGGTTTCCAGACTTGTGGGTTGCTGATGTGGAAACCTGCTCGAGGAGAAATGATGCGGTCAGGTTGACGAAGTCAGCAGCCTGTGGCTTTCCAATGTGGATGTTGAAGTCGCCTAGTACCACCAGGGGAGTACCATCCTCAGGGAAGGATGAAAGAAGCACATCCAGCTCCTCCAAGAAATGTCCAAGCTGACCTGGGGGACGATATATTTTTTGCGCAAGACATTGCCAGGTTAAATTTTGCCTGACTAGCAATTTTGTAATCTATTTAAAATATCATATTTTAGCCAATTGATATAATGTTGGGTCCAAAGGTCTGAGACCATTAGTGGAAGTGCATTTTCTAATTTAATACAAACTTATTAAATTACCATGTCAACATCAACACAACAAAATATCCACTAAAACTATTGTCCTCTTTTCATGACAGCATGTACTGGCATTGACTCCACAAGCTTGAGCTGAACATTCATTTTATTAAACCATGATGCTTCAGAAAGAATGTTCCAGAAAAGGAAATCCGATTTTTCCTGAAGAGTTATCGTGATCAGTGACTTAGAAATAGTGCAACATTAGAAACGCCCTAATCTTTTTGTTTATTTCCAGGTTTAAATTAGATTTTAAAATCTGGATTCTCAATAATGGTCTCATATTTTGCACCCCATAACATATCAGTAATGGTGGCATGTTTGGTTGCACTTCATTTTGTGATTTCACTGGAACAGAGAGGGAGACAGAATGAAAAATCGAAAAGATTAGCTGCTTCGGTCTGCCACCGATGAGAAGGAAAGCTAATACTTAATGTATCAGATGTTAACATTTTCTGATGACTAGTAAGGGCTTCGGATTAGCTTAATGTGATGTAAAGATGATGAAACACAGTGAGAATCACTTATTGTATATTATTCACAGATTTTATGATTTGTATATCAGAAGGCAGTAGCATTTGACCTCAGGGTTGCACTCTAATATTCTAAACACCTTTGAGGTGCTGTTGTTTCATAGGCTTTCGGAGTGTAAACTCTATCCCTGAGAGACCTTGAGCAATGCTATTTAAAATTTGGAAAATAGCTTTTCATGCTTGACATGTTCGTTCTGATTGATTTTGCCCTCATTTTTATTTGTAACTCCAGGCTCCGTGCAGATACCTTGGGAACGTGCCATATCCCCAAACAAAGTGCCATACTACATCAAGTAAGTCCAGTGTTTAAGCATGAACAGTCTATGAGCATCAGAAGCAAGACTGACATTGTGAAACCATGTGATGGAGATGTCAGATTACCAGGTAGAGCAAACTCGATTATTGCTCGATTATTGCTTTGTGAAATAAGAAACAGGGTCTCCACGACAACATTTTTGTGTGTTGTGACAACATTGTTGAATAGGGAGGGCAGAAGTTGCCGTCCTCAGTTGCCGAGGTGTAAAAATACTGAGAAATACTACAGTTTTCATGTCACAGATCAATACGCATACCAGCCCAGGTAATGATGAATGCGTGAAGGACTGGCAAACTTCTTGCATCAGGCCTTCTCACTTATTCATTTGTTCCTATCATTTATTCATCTGATATCTTTATTTCATGGCTCCTGCCGTCTGCTGCTGGCGCTGTAGAGGCTGCAGAGGGCAGGCAGATACGAAGACAGGTGGTTATTTATCTAAAGTATTCGTATGTGTACGAATGAAATGAAAGACTCACTCTGCAGTTGTTGACGTGAACAGAAACATTGGATTAAATCTGTTTAATTTATTTAACATGTGCTACATACAGTACAGAATAGGGCAATACATATTAGCATCTAGAAGTTCAGAAGAACCAACAATTCTGTCTTCAGTTATTCACCCTCAAGTTGTTCCATATCCGTATACATCTATATACGTACACAGAGAAAAATATTTGGAAGTTGCTTGCAACCAAACGGATCTCGACCACCATTTACTTCCATGGTAGGAATAATTGCTTCATAAATGTCTTTGTTCTGTAAGTAAGTGGTGTGCAAGAACTGTTTGGTTACAAGCATTCTTCCAAATATCTTTCTCTGTGTTCATAAAAACACATTTATACAGATTTGGAACAACTTGAGCGTGAGTAAATGCAAACAGAATTTGTATTTTGGGATGAACTGTCCCTTTAATATATGTCAGTTGTAGAAAGTCAAAATAATCTAAATATTTGCAGGATTATGGATTATGGATTAAGAACCCTGTGACAACCCTGTAAAAGTGACAACTGTATTTAGCTGCAATGTGTACGTGTTCTGAAATTCCCCCCTCTTCCTTCTGCTCTCTTGCATCTTATTCAGTGTCTCTATTTTTGGCTTCCCTAATGTGCGAATTTTTTTTTACTGTCTTTATAGCCATCATGCTCAGACAACCTGCTGGGACCATCCAAAGATGACTGAATTATACCAAGCTTTGGGTAAGGCAATTAAACACAATTAAACTCGGCGTTCTTTGTGTCTTCTTCCCATCAGGGAAGCTTGCCGCGAACACACACGAGAATGCATATACCAACCACAAGACGGTCTCACGCTGAGCTCTATTACTTTACCTAGACCTCTAATTACAGCCCAATATTTCATCTCACCCTGGAGGTGTAGACAACCGACTCTCTTGTTAACCCAAGGGCAGCTGTGCCAACCATGTGATTGCCTCGCCAGCTTTTAATTAATAATGATTAAAGGACGTTTTTCTGTCTGTATTCATTTGATATGACACTGCTTGTCCAAACGTTTAGAGTTGGCACCAAACCCCACCAAAGTGACACATTATTTCTCTCTTTTCTTTGTATTCACCATTTCTTCCTTCTCTCTCGCAGCCGACCTGAACAACATCAAGTTCTCAGCCTATCGGACGGCTATGAAGCTGCGGCATGTGCAGAAGGCTTTAAGATGTACGTACAGAGAAGCACATCTTGCTGAAAGTCACGCCGGTTTGCCCTTTTCCTTTCCTACTCTCTGAGCGCATAAGTCATTGATTATTCGCGGACGCTGTCGGCCCCGCTGCGCGGCTCTGATCTGTGTTTTTCATTAGAGCCCAGTGATTTTCATGCGGCTTAATTACGCCTAATAATTGGTGTGATTCTACTTCTTCGAGGGAGATCTTTAAAAAGAGGAATTAACCGCTGGTTCTCCGTGACACTGCATAGACAGTAGAGTTTTCCCATCTTTCCCAACTAAAATTCCTTAAATGCAGGTCAGTTATCTCAACAGCTTGTCTTGGCGATGCACCGAGCAGCTGTTTTCGAAGAAACAGGCATACATGTATAATAGCTCCTGTCTACTTTAAATAGGTAAAGACATCTCTATCACTGTTAGTATTATGCCTCTAATGCATCAAATATAAGATTAATACTTGTTGTATAGGATAATGAATTGGAGTTGTTTCGCTCATATCAAAAAACATTTTCAGGTCTATCAGGTTAAATCAAATTCTACATTGTAGATTTAAAATGTGACCCGTTCTGTGAAAAATAAGTCCTAAAATCTAATTTTGAGATAACAAGCATCAAAGTTTGATTTTTAACCAATAATTTAAGTGTGAATTTAATCTTTGACATGGCATTACTTAGCCGAGATTAATTCTATATTTTTACAGAATTATTACATTAAAACCATCCTACAGTAAATAAAGTTAGTAGAAACAGTAACAGTAAATCACAAAAAAAGACTTTGGGTGGGCTTTCACAGGAAGGGTCTCAAATTTGAGTGATGCCTTCACTGGCTTTTGGTTGTCCAGATGTACAGCTTTAACAAATTTGAACAGAAGTTCCGAAATATATGGAAATGCCAGATTTATTTTTCAACAAGTGGCATACGGTAGGTATGTCCTCCCCTTTCACATCCTTTACCCCTCCTCAGTCTGTACATGCAACGGGCATGTAAAAAAATGTTAGGCAGGTGAATCCATGAAGAGTACATGTAGAAAGGACAAATGCTACATGTTGGACCCATCAAAGTGCATAGCATGCTATTTAGATCTGCTCCCAGGACAACATATGTTGCTCTCCATTTCTCATTTTCTCTCGCCGGTCCTCAATCTCTCTCCTGGTTCGCTCATTCACGTCATTAGACAAATTATTATCGAGGCTGCTATAGAAACTACACTGTTCTGTGCGTCTGGCTGGCTGTCATTATTGAGAAAGTGTATATGAAAAGAACATCGACAAAGGCCTGTTAGTGTCTATGACTGACCTCCTAACCCTGAAAGCACCGTAGCCACTCGCCTTCTACATTTTCAGCTCATTATGTCATTATCCAATTATGATGACATCAGCATACACCCTTAACCCCATACTATCTCCGATGCACTAGAGATGGCCAGAGGAAATGATGTTAGAGCAGTCAAATCCAATTAGTTAACATCGCACACACATAATGTGCACCCGTGAGAGCTGGAAACAGGGAAAATGGGCAAATAAGCATCTGGCAATATGTATGTCTCCAGTGGACCTGCTGAAGCTGAGCAGCGTGGTGGACATGTTCAGAGAACAGGATCTTCTGCAGAGCGAACACGTGATGGATGTGGTGGAGGTCATCCACGCTCTCACCTCCCTTTACGAGAGACTGGAGGAGGAAAGGTCCGTACTGATCAACATCCCCCTTTGCGTCGACATGTGCCTCAACTGGCTGCTGAACGTTTACGACAGGTACGACCCTGACCGTAGTGTCACCCATAATCCCTGTATACAGTGACCCTAACCTTCTGTCAACAAGATCCATTTATCATACAGAGAGACCCCCGTCCCATTCACGTGTCAAGGTTTTTAACCTCTCGGTTGCATTACAGGGTATGATATTTTGCGGGATCCAGTGTAAAATGAATTCGATGACTTAAGCACTAAAAGTCATGTCGGCAGGCAGCCAATCAGACCACAGGAAGAGTTAACAGCCTCACTGCTTGACTCGGAATATCAAGTTCTGTGCCAAGCTCTTGACTGAGGACATCAAACATATTTCCTAGCAAATGTTTTTTTTACTTGGCAATTTATTTATGAAAGCAATGTTTTTCTTTGTTTTGTTTTTTCAAATATCAATCAGATATTTGTCTTTAATGTCTAGCAGGTTCTTAACTACCTGCTGCTAATGACTTGAAATCAGTGCTCCCACCCTGCAAATAATTGGTTGTAATTGTTTTTTTGTTTTGCTACAAACGCTGGATGGGAATAAGAATAAGCAGCATGCATGAGAATGATAATGACATGCTCTCAGTCAAACAAGAAGGCAAACAAGATACTAAATGTTCCCTTTGGTTGCAACACAGACAGAGGATTTCTTCTTGCACTATGCGCAGTGTTTGATCTGCTTTCTAGAACATTTTTGGACCTTCGCAGGTGTACGAAAGCAATCTGATTTGATTTGCTGGTGCCATCACAGAGAAGCTCCACTGCTTTCTGACCTGTTTTAAGCTTTGTTGCTATTTTTTATACATACACACACGTTCTAGAAATAAAATAATCTAGAAATATGATTACATAATTCTACATTGTCTTGTCAACATCTTTATTCTATCAAATTCTATTTAGAATCCGTAGCGTTCCGCCCCTTTACTATAATAGCAGCTGAAGCGGCGCAAGAAACGCTACTCGATATGTCACACACTAGTGGTATATATTTCTTTTTACTATCTATGGGTATTAAGAAAAATCCATAATATGGGTGTAAAAACATACTACAAACATACATATAAATGCATAAAGTTGAGAAAAATCTCATAATTTTCTTTGGTAAATACCACGAACAGTTCCCAAACACCCAAACAAGACACAAGGGTTAAAGCATGAGTGTGTCATGTAATATATCACACTATATATTATAATAAACAATATATATACAGTACGTGAGTGAGATGTATGTCAGCACGGATTAAAACAATGGAATGTCAATGAGGTGTTACCAGCAAATGTAAACAGATTGTGCGTGAATCTCTGCAGCAAACTAGACAGATGGCCTGTGGAACTAGATTCAAGATGTGTAATGTACATATACAGCATGTAATAGGCAGTGGTGTTCATAAGTCTGAGGCCAGTGAAAGGTTCACATTTTTCTTTTTTGTAAATGCTAATTTATTTTATCAGTGACACTTAAATGCAGGATTAACAAGAAGGTCTGAATTTCAAGAAGTTGTGCTTCAACCTTTGAATTCAATGGAAGCAAAGAGATCTGACCTTTTGTACAAATCAGTTAACAGCTTGTATAAACACATATATACACTGTATCAGTGTATTTATACTTGTAATAATATCCGTTGGTCATTGTTAAACTGTTGATATTGCTGCATTTGTATAATATGTGTTCGGAAGCCTCTGGCCCTGTTGCTGTATGTGTTTTATTAGTGTACAAGCCCCCGGCAGATTCCTCATCAGGATTCAGAAGTGGAGTAGGATGCTCCTCCACAACTTCATATGTTGACCGTATAGCAGCTTTATATTTTTAATGACTGTAGACCTGCGATAGGCAGGTGTTCCTGCATTCCAGGTTCCTGGATTGTTTATGATTTTTCTAGTTGACGTTTGGCTAGATGTGCTGCAGTACATTCTGCATTACAATGTGATGGGACTTACAATTCAGTTTGCTTTTGTCCACCCCCTTAAAACTACCAGATCGTATGTCTTTGAAAGTAAATGAGTGGTAGGATCTCTGAGCATTTGAATGTGTTTGTGATTGTTATCTTTAACTTTGTGAAATGTGTTCTGTTGTTGTATCCAGTGGGCGTAATGGTAAGATGCGGGTGCTCTCCTTCAAGACAGGTCTGGTGATTCTATGCAACTCTGACATCCAGGAGAAATATAAATGTGAGTCAAGAACTTTAATCCTGCTGCACCCTGGATCCCTTTTATTTAATTTATTTTTTATTTAAATTTCCCTTTTTATTTTTTTATTCAGACTTGCTTTGTTTATTATGCAGTTTTTCTTGTGGGCACTGTTGGTTGCTTTCACTATCCCCGTGTGTATTTTGAATGCATTGTGAAGACCAAATATTTCCACATCAACCCCCGCAGTGTAGGTGATGTCAGGGTTTATATATCCTAGTGGGGTTGTTGTCGTCACTATGTGGGCCAAACTTGACCCACACCTTTATCATTATTGGAACATGTGATCCAATCAAACTAAACAGAGCTCGATGTCACAGTGCAAAATCCCAACCATTGAGTTTACTCTCATGGGGATTCCTTCTCAGTTTTCTGATATGCCATATATCTGTGGCCTACAATTTAATCTGAGAGGGCGTTTTGACGGGGCGGTCATGAGCCAGTAAATAAGAGTCAGGTGCAGTGCACTGCAGAATGCACTGGAGGCAAAGACTCGGGTGTTAACATACTTGCTGTCAGAACTCCATCTGTCGACCATCATAAAACCAAAACATGCGTGCAAGTGAGTTTTATATTAGTAAAGAGAGCGGGAGAACACTATTTGATTGACCAGTCTTTGCTCTCTGTGATAAAATAATCTTTATGATTTCAATAGTAAAGATCACAACCTGTTGTTGCAGATGTGGGGCCTGTTGATGTGTTTGCGGCAACATTGTATGTCGCTGTGAATTGTGTGTGTGTGTTTGCAAGGTAAGGAAGAGTGTGTGCCAGCCACCACAGATATATGCTATTTTTACTGTCACTGCAGAGAACGTTCTCACTCCTGTCAGAATCACTCTGTTCACATGAGGACTAGTTTCGTGACACGCTCACTATCTAAACTGGTTCAGTTCTCTCACCTAATGTTAGGCATTGTCCCGTTACATCAGTGCATTTATTAAGAACACGCATGCAAATAATACCAGTCTCAGCGTCGGAAAAATCATCTCCCAATCGGTATTTTTCATTTCTTTAGACATCTTTAAAGTGTTGTAAATACGTCATTTATTTTTCTGGAATAAAACGCACTAAACGTTAATGCCAGTCATCCTGTCTCCTTCCCCATGACGTGTTTGTGACCTAAAGATCCTATTTAAATCTCACACTCCCACCTATAGAAGTCTTCAAGCTGACACAAAACTCTTCCTTTTTGTCTAGCATCTCCTCCTCATGCATTATTCCGTCTGTTCCTCTGTGTGTGCGTGTCGCAGATCTTTTCCGACAAGTGTGCGGTCCAGCCGGACTGACAGATCTGAAACATCTCAGTCTTTTGCTGCACGAGGCCATTCAAATCCCTCGGCAGCTCGGGGAGGTGGCGGCGTTCGGAGGCAGCAACGTGGAGCCCAGTGTCCGTAGCTGCTTTCGAATGGTAAGACTGTCAGACTGGGACTGTAACTTAAGGTCCGGTGCCTATTTTTTACTTAAAATGGACAAGAACTGCTTCTTTTGACTGAGATCGATGCATCATTGTGTGTGTCTAGAATAGTGTGAAATAGTGAATAATACAGAAAAGACAAATAGCAGACTGTGGGCGGTCTGCACCCTTTTTGCATCGTATTTACACCGGCAAGACGTATTTTTAGGATTGTTTACTTATACGCCTCTGAGATCTCTCCTATGAGATGTCATATACTGTAGACATCTAGAGATGTCTGTAAGATGTTTTTGATTTAGAATGTATGTAAAAAGGCTCTTTCTCAGACCTTTAGCAGATGTTTTTGCACAGCAGATCTTTTCTAGACATCTTAAAGACGTACCTGTGTTTCTTGGTGGGGGTGACGTCTGAGGCTGAGACATATTCAGCCTGCAGGATATTCTTTCTCTCTCTGTTTTTGATATGCTGTGTAATGGATCCCTTTGCACGGGCCCTCTGCTCTCTGTAATGAGCAAATCTTCTTAAACATTTGTACCAAAGGCCCACTCTCTCAATTGTCTTTTTTATTGCCTGTCACATTTTTATTACGTTCTCTCTCACTCTCTCCTAACTGGGCTGTGCTGCTCCTTTTTGTTCGGGCTGCAACACACACATATTAAAAAACTGTTGTGTAATTTTATTCCACTGGGTTTTTCCAAAGCATTGTTGACCTGAGAACTAAATGAAGACTTTGCTATGCTGATGAACTTGTTCAGGGTTTGAAAACAAGTGCCGCTTCATGTAATTGCATATAGTATATTGTGGCCCGCTCAAATCTTCTCAAATCTCATATCTAAATCTGTGATTCTGAAACCCCCTGGCACTTCGTTATAATTGTGAAATAGGTGTAGGGTGAAGGTTTTTTTTGTTGGGCTGCAACACACACAGATTAAAGAGCTGTTGTATAATTTTATTCCACTGGGTTTTGGTGAGTCTTCGGCCAGAAAAGTACTCTACGCTGATATGCAGATTGAAATGCTTGACCAAAGCGTTGTTGACCTGAGAACTAAATGAAGACTTTGCTATGCCAATGAACTTGTTCAGGGTTTGAAAACTAAAGTGTTGCTTTCATGTTATTGCATATAGTATTGTGGCTCACACTATGCTTGGAGAGTGCAGATGTAATCCCTGCTGAAATCTTCTCAAATCTCATATCTAAATCTGTAATTCTAAAAACCCCTGGCACTTCATTATAATTGCGAAATAGGTGTAGGGCGAAGTTTTTTTTTTTGTTGAATGCCCTTAAACCTTTTATTCCTGGGTGTGCCAGCCCGTAATTAAATTGAATCCCATTTTGGAGCATGTGTGCAATTTCAGGCGCACGTAATTAAAATCCATTTATTTTCACATTTGTTCCATGTCTGTATTTTATTACTGGAGGAAATGCCATCGCTGTGCCAATCAGCACTTCCCATTTACCCAATTTATCACCGTCTGGATTAATCACGTCAGACAGATAGAGCGATGCGTCTTGGCTGGGCTGTGTGTGCTTGGGCATATGCCTGATGAAGAGACTGGTGCGTTTTGTTTGAAGTTATGGACAGATCTCTGGGGAGACTTTCGGCTCTCTCTGTGCCATTGACTGTTTGGAACCCTTGTTGTTTTTTCAGTAAAACTTCTGGAGTGTTCCTTTCAACTCCACACTACAAAATTTCGCCTAAGACCCTGACTATAAACACAGTCATTCACACACACACGCACACGCACACACACACAGGATGCACACAACCTCAGTAGACACCACACTCCAGCGACTGCGAAGCGCTACGCTACAGATTCTCGTGTTAATTATGCAGCTCTGCCCGAGCTACAGAAAGGGCCCTGGGGAAATCAACCTTTTAATGCATCTCCAATGCGCATTTAATGAGAATTTAGTACATTCCAGATTTGTGTGCCATTTTCTCTTATTAGGGTTATTTCCTGTTTTTCGTATTTCCTGCTGTGTCACGGTTTGAAGGGGCAGCCTCATGGGGATTGTGTCGCTTTACTTATAATCACACAGTTGTTAAGGAGTTCCCATCAGACACCAGATGTTTTGGGTACCTAATTGGGCGTGTCACTATGACCAGTATGGCATCCGCCTTTGTTGTAAATTTATTTTATGGTTTATCTCTAGGCTCCGGGTAAATCTTCCATTGAGGTGTCTCACTTCCTTGAGTGGATGAGTCTGGAGCCTCAGTCAGTAGTTTGGCTTCCTGTTCTCCACCGAGTGACTGTAGCTGAGACAGCCAAGCACCAGGCGCGCTGCCACATATGTAAGCAGTGCCCTATCAAGGGCTTCAGGTGAGGAACTATAATGCTTAGGAATGATAAGTGTTTTTCTTGATCAATGGGCACCATTGTAAGTACAATTGTTCACCCAAAGTCACCCAGGGGGATCAATGCAGGTCAGTGTTGTTTGGTCCTCTTTTGTGTTCTGCACAAGGAAGTGAATAACATGACTGTGAGTATGAAGACATTTTCGGTTGAACTGTCCTTTTAATAGAACTGCAAATGCACATCATTTGTGGAACAAAAAAAGGAGTTGCACCTTTGGATACAATGACAGTGAATGGTGGCTACGGCTGTCAAGCATGATTTTTAGTGAAAGTCGACAAATTGCAGTCGGTTTCTCAGTCCTAGATAAAGTGTTTTATAGACTACATTTATGTTTTTATGGTGCTTTTTTGTCCTCTTTGACGGCTGAAAGCCCTGGTCTTTATCTAGTATCAAACTAAAAAGAATTAAAGGAATACTTCACCTACAAAAATGAAAATTCTGTCACTCACTATTTATTCACCCTCTTGTCATTTTAAACTTGTATGACTTTCTCTCTTCTGCAGAACACAAAGGAAGAATGTTGTTAACCAGCACCCATTCACTTATTTTCCTTTAGTGTCCATTCAACAGAAGTGAATGGGTGCCGGCGCTGTTCGGTTAACAACTTTCTTCAAAATATCTACTTTTGTGTTCTGCAGAGGAATGAAAGTCATATAGCTTTGAAATGACAATAGGGTGGGTAAATGATGACAGAATATAAATTTTTGTAAATGTAACCAAATGTGAAGCATTTTTGGAAAACCCTAAAAAGCTGTACTTTTCACCAGGGTACAATTAATTTATTGAAACTCATTTTCTTCACATTTTTACTATCGCAGATACCGAAGTTTGAAGCAGTTCAATGTAGACATCTGCCAGACGTGTTTTCTCACCGGCCGCACAAGCAAGGGCAAGAAACTACACTACCCCATCATGGAGTACTACACACAGGTATGTACGCTTGCTTTTTGTGGGAATTTCTCCTTGCCAACTGGCAGCTGTGTGCTTGCTCAAAAGTAGCACATTTAATCGCTATTGTTCAATTGCACTATACAAAATAAATATAAATTGAGTTGAATTGATCCTCTGCAATGAATTACAGCACAAGGCCAGTTGCTTAATGGTTTTCCCATTCTCCATTCTGAGTTTTATAGGTGGCTGTCTTTGTTATGCACTGGCTTTCTGTAGTTGCTCAAGATAATATATTGATAAAGGAAAGCAGATAAATGTGCTGAGGAGGAACTGATGCTGTTTTAGGATAAATTTTATTCAGGGGATGTTTTATCTCTCTGTTTTTTATCTCCATTGGCAGTGCTAATCTCATCAGTTGCATTACTGAAAAAACTGTTGACAGATGGAGAGCTTTTTATGATAGCTAAAATGAAATAATGTATTAGGATGAAAAAAACTTTGAAATAGAAGATATGAGTAAATAACACTTGCAACATATCACCAATGCATGAGCATGAGCAATAATTATGGTTTATTTAAATAATCCAATCCTATTATGTTCGAGATTGCTCCACTTCAGATGTGTGAGTTTATTATCTTGCCCAAATGAATCGAGAATGTATGAGATTAATCAGCTATATTCATAAAGGTAAAATTACAAATTACATTTGTGCACACAGTAAACCAAATGCACCTGGGAATGTGCTGCATGCTATTTATGATGTTGTAAAATTGTGCTGTACATAATGCAATTGCCTAAACAATTATTTAAACAATAAAGGGATCGTTCACCCAAAAATTTAAATTCTGTCATCATTTATTCACCCTCATGTCATTCAACGTTCTTCAAAATATCACAGTTTTGCAGGTTTGGAATTCAAAGTAAAATCAACTAAACCTAATGAATACGACATGATAAAACTTTTTTCAAAACACTGCTTAATGTTTTGTGTAGAAATGAACATCGCCACTGGCTCTCGTTCTCTGTCTTTCTCTCTCTGTCTCTCTCTGAATCATTGCAGACCACCTCAGGCGAGAAGATGCGGGACTTTGCTAAGACGCTAAAGAACAAGTTCCGCTCGAAGCAGTATTTTAGTAAACATCCTCAGAGGGGTTACCTGCCCGTCCAATCCATGCTAGAGGTGGAAAGCTCTGAGACGTGAGTGAGATTTACGGTCTCCTCTGATGAGAATCTCCTCCCAAGCACCATCTTGCTCTTTTTGAAGGTGTATTATTAGAGAACCATGGAACACAGCACAGTTGGTTTATGACAGCAGGGAGGGAGTGATTCTTGACATGACCCACTTCACAACTTAATTGTTGTTATACACAAGCATTTGTACGTAACATGCTGCTTTGCTAACAGATGTGTGTGTATGTGTGTTCTGACAGGCCCTGTTCATCTCCCAGGCTGCCTCATGCGGACACACACAGCCGAATCGAGCACTTTGCCAGCAGGTAGGAATTCAATCTCTCACGGACAACGATCGCACCACACCTTTGCTCTGATACTCTTCCAGCGACTTCGCTGCTCACTCCCCTGAGCTCCCATTGGCATATTGATCCTCTTTGCATGGACACTGTTCCAAACTGTGGGCTTGTAACAACAGAGAGGGATGGTGAGAGAGAGAGGGAGGGAGAGAGAGAGATATCAAAAGAGAGAAAGGGTGAGATGGCATGCAGAAGGGTAGACAGGGGTCAGATGCTTTCCTGCAGAAGAATGAAAGCTCCATGTGGAGGGTCTGGAGGGCTGAAGGGAGCTGCCAGCACAGATCAGTCTCTACTCTGGTATGACCGTGGTGCACACTACACACGCTGAAATAGACACAAGCCAAAACAGAAACATGCTAGATATAGTTCTTATGCATATATACAGTCATTGCTGTGGGATTTGATACAGAGTGTAAAGTTTATTGCATTTTCTTTTTTATTTCTATAGCACTTTTTCAGTATTTTGTAATGTTGAAAAGCAGCTTTAAAGAACATCCTTAAAGCAGAAAGTTTAGAGTCAGGAGAGAAATAAGGCTTACAGAAAATACATCTAGCAAAGAAGAATTAGAGACATTACAAAAACAGTATGAAAATGTTAAAACAGTAATATAATAAAATACATTAATTCAAACTTTGATTTAATATCATAATGTGTACATTACAAACTTTGAAAACATTCTCTACTTTAAAAGGAATGATAATGGTCTATACACTATCAGAAAATGGTAAAAATGTATAAGATATTAGTATTTCATTGGTACTAAATACAGCTGTGGAAAAAATAAGAAACCATTCCAATCAGCATCTCTGGATGCATTGTGACCATTCAAGTTCAGTGTCTGTTGAATTTCAACCAAATCAAACCTCAGGAGTGACAAAGTCATCCAACAGCAATGCGGGTGACTGACAGCATGACAAAACACATGAAAACTATAATAAAAAAGGTTGTTTGATCTTTTTCTAAATACATAAAAGTGAATATAAACTTGTTTTCTTTGCAGTATTTTAGGCTACATAAAGGCAGAGCTTTCTTTCTGTTATTTTGACCTGTTTCCAGTTTGTATTTTCTCCAGTTTTACTTGGTGAGAAATATTGTTAGTAGGTCACGGAATGAAACGAAAATTATAATTTTTACCTAAACACATCCTATATATTATAAATTCAGAAAAACTGAAAACAATTATATGAATACAACAATAAAAATAAAACTGAAAAATGTTCTCTTAATTATTTCCGTGGCTGTATTAATGTACCTAAATGTTAGGACCATTTAAAAGGTTATTGTCCCAGTGGCAGATTGGTAAAAAATTTTACCATTTACTTCCGACTGTGTAAAATAAACCACACCAAAAATAAAACATCTAATCATTGAAGTATTATCCCTCCAAAACTGTATTAACAGAACAGGTTTTCTCTTAAAAAATTATGTTTTCATCTGGTTCCCTCGACTTTACTGCCTATACTAGTATCTCTTTTGGAACTAACATAGCCATAGTGTTGTTGTGCTGGCTGTTGAGCTGTGGTGAATCTCACAGCGCAGTGTGGCTGGTTTGGTTTGACTACAAGGGATATTGCCCCATCTAACTGCGCTGCCAACCACCTAACACATGCAAATAGACAGAACATCAGCTCTTAGCTTAACCTACCATACTGTGCTGCCAACTGTCTCCGTTCACACCCTGCTACCTCTTACCAGAACACACGCCCGCACACACACACTGAAAAAAAAGATTTGTTGGATTTACTCAATTGAATTATGGACATTGGTTCCACACATTTAGTTTGAGTTCAACCTGTCCTATGCATTCATGTAATTTCATTATAATGCTATCGAGTTAATCAGATGTATTTTCAAAAGGTAACGTGTAAATAGTCTTTTTAAGTTCTACTAACATAATTCAATTATGTTAGCCTAACATAATTATTTTATTTTAGATATATGCTGCAATCATGTTAGTTTTGTGCAATTGAATTAGGTTATTCTAACATAATTTTGACAATTTCACTTAAATTAGATTTAATGGGTTGTTGTATACTGTTTTATTTCAATAAAACAAAAACCTTTTTTAAAGCCTTTATTTAATCAATGTAACAATGCATCATTTAAATAAAATGTCTAAAGAACATCGTTTTCAAAAACTTAGCATATATAACTTTATTTCATAAAATTACTGCTCTCTTAAACCTCAAAACTGTACCCAAGAAAAAAAACTTGCATTTAAAAACTTACATGTAGATTAATAAAAAAAATCTACTTGCAGTCTCTGCTAAACATCATAGCTTGAACGTTTTTTATTATTTACTGTCAAATGTAAAAATAATCATGACAGTATCTGACCCTTACCCAAACTATAAACAATGTATTATGCTATTTCATCCATATGTCATATAATCAACTCTCTCATCAATCAACATTTGCAGTATAAAAAGAAGGGCCACATACAGACAAAAACGGATTAAGAAACAAGAGTCTTTTAGGATTAAGGAACAGTCTAAAAGACGATGCGATCACGGTTTACACTCTGCAGTGGTGTCTTGCGTGAGGACTGCTGGAAATTTTCTGGGGTCTCAGCAGCCATTCAAAGGCGGTCCATCTCACTGGTGGAGCTTAGATTTGAAATGTTGTGCCTTGATAGAGAGTTCCCCTCCATCCAACTCCATTATGAGTTTTTGAAGAATTTCTAAAGTAAAACGCAACTTTTTGGGGTACTGCAGGTTAAGAGCATAAATTAGACCGAACAACATTGACGTTGCAAAAGCCACACTGTCGAGATCATGAAGCACTGCCACACCCTCTAGCACAATTCCGACATCATGGGCTTCATTGTCAGCAGTGTCCTTTATCACGAAGATGCCCATGGTGGTCTTTTCAAAGGCACTCTGTAAAAGATCTTCGTCCATGTCCTAAAGATAGAACACAAGAGGAATATGTAGTTAACACATAAACAATATTTCTAGTGGATAAATGTAAATGCTAAATGTATGCTGCAGTGTGCATATTTGATGACACCATGGTTTTTAGATGTAGTAATGTGTTGCTACACAGTACAGATTCCATTGGTTAAGCTATAACTACTCACCACATACTCCTGAATGAGATCTTTAGGGTCCTCATTAAGATAGATACAGAGTCCTTTGATGGCAAGTTCACGAGCTGCATCAATGTCATCCTTAAAGAAAATTAGCCAGAGCAGAAAAAGAAAGGTTAGTAACAAACATTACTCAAAACATAATAAAAATAAAGAGCACAATGGGTCTCATTCACCAAAAGTTAATAATAATGTATCAATCAAGCTATTATCTGTATTTTCTAAAGTGAAACGTACTGAAATGTAAATGGTGATATTCGGGGATGCAAAAACATTGGGGTGAAAAAGTTGAGGTACACAAGCATATAATGACAGAAAAGCATGGTTACTGAATTATTAAAATGTTGATGTCAGAGATTCCGTTAGCCTGGAGACTTTAGTGTACAAAATGACATTATTAATGTTCATTCAATGTTAAGTGTAGGATAATTTACAGGCACCCTGTTGATAGAGAGTTCCCCTCCATCCAACTCCATTATGAGTTTTTGAAGAATTTCAAAATCAGCACTACAATCATCAGGTTGTAATCAGCACTAAAGGTTTACATTTACATTTATTCATTTGGCAGACGCTTGACTTACAAGTTGTTTTATACAGTGGCACATTACTGCAGAGCAATCAGGGGTAAGGTGTCTTGCTCAAGGGCCCTTCAGTCATGACCTGCTGACACTGAGATTAGAACCGGCAACCTTCTGACCACAAGCCCAACGCTCTAACCATTAGGCCACAGCTGACCCCAGGTCCAGGTCGCACACACTCCCAATGTGAAATCTTAATGTTATAATCTAAAGCCTGGCTGTGGGAGATATTTTATGATTGTGGACATTATAGGACGTTTATAGGTCATTAAGTTGAACTTAAAACCATACTGTATGTTTAACTTTGTCGGTGTGGTAATGTCAAAGCGTCAGTGGTGCCAACAACACGAGAAACTAAGCTGACGATGCGTTACGTCACAGTCGGTATATCAGTCAACTTCACGCCGTTCCTTTAGACAGACATTGATGGCGCTTTTGCCCATTACTGTTATATGATAATGGTGCCGACATATAGTGGAAGACGGTCCTAAAATCACACAGCAGTGATTTTGGAAGCTAAGGTTTCCCCTTTTTTGTTAATACTAAACGTTAACGTTAGGTTGTCTAATTCACTTGCTGTACATTACCAATACCAGGCCCTGACATAAGAACGTATAGGCTACAAAACGCATTCTTTCCTATCAAACCTCAGCACAAAACAATTTTAGTCAAGGTATGGACAGGTAACGTTAGCCTAATATTATTCGCCTGACGAATAATTAACATTTATGACTGATTTTGTCACGTCGAATACGTGTGATAAACTACGAGTAATATTTACGTTGACTTTCCTCAAAAAAAGAATTCGAAGAAATAGACCGTCGACATGATTTATCTTTAAACACTATTTGTTGCATTTACTCTGACAATGACTTCCTTTTTAGTTTATATCATACGATATTTACTTAAATTCTTACCTTTTAACGAGCTCTGGAAACAAATCAGTCAGCCCCCTCAAGCGTCCTCGCCCAGACCAACGGTCCTAGTTTTCAAAGCGCATGCGCTGATGCTCTCGTGCACCTTGCTCCCGCGCAAACGTGTACCGAAAGCGGCTTACTTCTGGTCTGTGAACATTTTATGTTTTTTAAATAAAAAAGCCTAAAGTGGTATTTCAGCAATTTGTCAGAAAAATATTTTACAAAGGTAAAATGGTAAAGTAATTTTTTAAAATAAAAACGGAAAACAAGCAATAATTATTTGTAATAATATTATTAAGAATATGTAATATGCTGTATAAATATAATTTTTCATTGCATACATGTTTTTTCAGTCAATATTCAACAATATAACACTGATGCAATAAATCATATTTATGTAGGCCTAGTATACTTAAAAAAATGAATTACTTTAATTGTATGCAATTGAATTAAGTTTATATGAAAATACAAAGTAATTGTGTGACATGAGCTAATTTTAATCAAGTAAATCAAACAATAGAAAAAATCATTTTACATGAACACCATTTGTTGGACATCTTAATCAATTTGAACATATTCTTGCAAAGTGACCATATCATGTTTTGATGACTGTTTTGAATTTCATTTAGACTTTACACAATACAATTGTGTTTGCATTTCAAACATAAAATTATTAAGTAGACTGTAAGTGTTTTGTTTTAATATATTCAGCAAAACAGCTTTTCCTTTTTTTCAGTGCACATACACTCTTTCTCCCTTTTTGCTTATTTAACTGCCTTCGTCATATGCTTGATTTCAACTTCTACTCTTCAATGTCTTATTCTGTTTCCCTCTTTCTTCCCAATATTGGTCATTATTTCTCTGTTTCCTTTTTAATGACCTTACTCTGACTTTCCACACTCTTGACATCTCTGGTTTCCCCCAACACCCATCTGCTCTGTCTACATTAGTTGTTCCTGCTCTGAACAGGAACTTAGTTATTCTTTTTTTCAGCTGTCACCAGTTGAAGTGTTTCGCTGTGGTCCTTTTTCCACTGAATGAATGTGTAAAACGTTCTGGGATATTCGCCTCACCGAGTGACAATAGTCTTGACTAATTTACATATGAAAATGTCTGAATGTTAAAAAACGATGTTTTACTCTTCTGGTTATCGGTGAAGGTCGGTTAAGCTTGCTGCACATCCGAGGGGCTTTTACACTTTTTGAACCCATTTTAAGCCCTAGGTAAATGCAGGGTTTTATGGATGATTTACACTATTTATACCCTGGATTAATAATTCATCCTTGCTATTTGGGTTTCAAGATTTCACACTATATTATGTAAACCCTGAAGTAACATTCTAATTAGCATATCCATGAGATCAATAATATTGAATGGATAACAGCTACAATCTGCTTTATTAACTATCTGTCCAATTGTGCACATAAGTGTGCTCACACTTGTTTTAGTCACATGAATAGTTTAAAAAAACATTTGACATATCTTTTTTACACTGTACAAATCTTATTCATATTTTATGATTGTGTACCAACCCAGTCCGGGCATTGCTTCACCGGGGGTTTAATTGCCAAAGCCTGCAGTCTGATGTAAAAATGTTTGCCAAGGAAAAATGAAAATCTTGAAAGAAATTATTCTTTTAACTGAAGTGTGTGGATCCAAACTGTCTGATAGGAAAGAATAGAAAAATACATTTTTCAGAATTTCTTTCTAAATATTTGTTTTCTTTGTGGCTTCACCATGTGTGCGGTGAGCTGTTTAGCTTAGTTCCTTTAGTAAACCAGGCGACAAATTGGATTGGATTGGATTCAATTTATTGTCATTACACACATACAAGTACAGTGCAACGAAATGTATTTTTAGAAGAAGATAAAGCATAACATGGGGAAGGTGAGGAGAAAAACATGTACACAATACACCATAGAAAAGACTTGCAACAGGGATAAGTAATCCAGTTCCGAAAAGCAGCCATCTGATCCTGCTGCCATGGTGGCGCCGTATACAGACCCGCTTGTCAGGCTGGCGGGTCAAAGCGACGGAGGCGATGGATCTGGAGATGGGAGACCTATCATAAGAGTGTTTTACTCTTAGTGAATTCACTATTTTGTGTCATGTTTTCATCTGAGCCTTTGAGTTCGACGAGCATAAAGAATCTTAAGATGTGCATTTGTGTCGCTGCTTTTGAGAATGTGCGTTCCGAAATTGTGCCGCTTGATTTAAGTGTCAGCAAAATTAAAAAAGATAAACCTTTTGTGGCTTTCAAAATGCTTTGCACGTCTTAATGGAAGAATTCACATCCCTCTCGCCGCCAAACAGAACATTAATTCGCTTTTATCTGATAGTTCTATCCTTCATAAAATATTATCGATTACCAGAATGTGCTAAATTAGGTAGCACATTACTTAATTCCTTCATTGTTAAGAACACTCGCTTTAAACTCTAAAAAGAAAAAATATATCAGATAGCCTATGGTGTATACCAAATACATTATAAGCAAATACATTATAAGCTAATCTAGATGGAGGTGGTGGCAGTATAAATCAACTTGGTTAGACATGAAAAGGAAAGAGACTCTCGTAACAAAGTTATACTGCTCTGGTTCTAAACATACACACGTTCTCTGTCTATTTTAAGCTTCTCAAAGGAAGAAATTGTTTGTCATGTACCTGTGATCCGAGTGTGTGACCTCTCATTCTGTATCAAACAAGGCAGAGCAAATCACCACAAACACTGAGAAATATCCATTAAGACGACCATTGAGGCATGTGTGTACATCCACTCCTTTGACCTTGCACCCTGAAATCCGTGACCTCATTTTCCGTTCTGTAGTCTGTGGAACTGTCTGTCTTCGACACCTTTTGATTGAATCCGGCTGATTGCTGCAACACTACCAATTAGCGGGCGTCATTACAAGCAGAAGGGTTAACCAGCACCACCGCTGTCATTGGCTGAAGGACACCCGGTGGGTGAATGGATGTTGACTTTCTGCTCTTCTCCGAGGCAGACCCATCCTGCATGTAGGCTTTGTATTCTCTGCAGTTCTTAAAATGAATTTGGCATTTTCCTTGCAGCTCTCACAAGCAACGGGACGTCAATGCACTTAGCGCTTCTCATTACACTCCCTATTGGGGCTCTTACATTGCTGCTAATTCACAGGCTTTCCTGGTACGGCAGTGACATTTCCCCCCATCTCTCACCTTAGGGTAGTCTACGGGAAAGTGCAGAGCATTGCTAAAAGCAAAGTTTCACCCTGTGTCGCCAAAGGTGAGAACAGGGACCATTGTGAACTCCCTGTTAAATCGCTCTCTGTAATCCGCTCCACTGACTTCAGTACTGACATCCTAGTAAAGGAACTGTCAATCGAAATCTCAATAACAAATCAGAGTGATCAGAGGAAGCTCTCTGCCTCCCTACACATTTACTTTGTGTCATTCATTGGTGAATAAAATGCAACAATTAAACATTATATAGTGACAGCCCTAGTCCCAGATGTCCACCACTAATCTGTTTAAAAAAAACGTTCGATCCATGTTAATATATATTCTTCTAATTTAATTTTTTCTTCTACTCTTATTCGTAATATCTTTGACTACTTTTAGTTATCAGTTGGTGGGTTTGTTGATGGGATGTAAAGCTCCTTGGTGGTTTCAAACACTGCACTTTTTGTTTCGCATCCCACAAATCTACTTGACGTGCGGGGTTGAGACTCTGTTTGGTTGACCAATGGCAGAGGAGGGATGTTTGGACATCCTGTTTGAAAACTGTATTTTTTAAGATTTGTGTTATCCTGTTAGGAGCACAAATATTTCACCTCTGAATCAGATATCTAAAAATTTTAGCTCTAGGTTGGCACAAGAAGTCTTGCTGTGTTAGATATGCTTCCGTGTGCAGTCTTTCACCTAAGATGGGGTGTAGATCTTGTTTAGATCTGGTTAAGAATTTTCGTGTTGTCTCGTGCCACCTGTGGCTGGAAATGAAAACATGCCAGTAGAGAAGATACCCAGGAGAGCCGTTTGTGTCATACAAATTCATGTGACAAATGAAGTGAAAGGGGAACTGGTTCTCCTGTGGCTTTGTCACGGTAATAGAGAGCTGAGGTTGAAGCCGAGAGGCACTGATCCGACAGTCGCATGATAATTCGCCTCCCAGGTAAGTAGCATCTGAAACGTCAGGGTAGGATGAGGCTATGTGATTTTTGGGTAGGAGGAACCTCAGGCAGACGTCTGGATGAGTCACAGCTGTCTTTTATCATTCCCCTGCCAGACGTGTGCTGTTTCTCTGCCTCTGTCTGTTTGAAGACACAATGTTCACGGCATCTTGCCACAGTGACAAATTACATTACGGCAGCTTTGTTTTTATACACTTATCATGTGCTTGGTAACACAAAATTTTCTTTCTTCTCACTTGCTTTTTCTGTTTCAGATTGGCAGAGATGGAGAACCAGAACTGCTCTTTTTTCACCGACAGCCTCTCTCCCGATGAAAGTTTGTGAGTTTCTGCCTCCCCTTACATACCATACATAAACACACATATCCATCCGCCGCTGGTACTGTATGTGTGCGTGGCCATGCATGTGTGACTTTGGGTTTGGTTTGGCAGTCACATTAATTAAAAAATGATAATGAAAATGACCCGTGGCGATGTGCGCCTTCACTTTTCTTCGTATTAAGTCTGTGTGATTAAAGAGTGGGAGAGAGAGAGATGGGGCTATTGAAATGCCATTGAACAACACGGTAAGATCTACAGGCTTTTGAACAAGCGCATGGCACTGAGTTATGAGCATATATATGTGAAATAAGGTGAGACTCCATGAAAACACAAAACTCATAAAAGAGGTCATATCATCACAGCCCAGAGTCACAGAGGCACATGTTTTGCCTTTCTCTTTTTTTCCCACTCACGCACGGTACGGGTCATTTCCAGCGCAGAGACATTTAAAGGAATAGTTCAACCAAATGAAAAGCGGGTCACCCTCATGACATTCAACAGTGAACAGTGAATTTAGAGAAATAATTTGACTATTCTTTATCATAAAAACGTAAAGGGGGCTGGGGCTATGGAACTCCAAAAGGACATTAAGCACTTTAAAGTCCCGTAAGACTTCTGCAGTTATGATCAGCTTTGTGTGATGAACATGCCCATAACAAAATAATTCAACTAACAAACAAACCGTAATCTATGTGGAGATCCTTTAAAGTCCATGTAAACGGGAAGTTGCGATCTGACGCATTTTCGAGTGCAATATGACTGAGAAAAATAGTGGCTGGGGCTTGTGTTTTTCCTTGCGATCTGTTTGGATGTATAAAAACAGGCATTGCATTCATTGAAATGAAACTAGCAGCAGACTGACAGTTGAAGGGGAGGAGTTAACAGCTCTGCCCTGCCCATGCCGTCTAACTGACGTCATCTGAGGCGGAAGTGCATTTTCAGAATTTGATTAAAGATTATGAGGACACATGACACTGAAAATCTATTTATAACAAACCCTGCAATATTGCATGACATTTACTTTCACCAGGACTTTAAAGGGATAGTCATACTTTATCCACCCTTATGTTGTTTAAAACCTATATATGACTTTATTCTGTAGAACAGAAGAAAATAGACATGCACCAATACAAAATTTCTCCACCGAGAAATTTCTCCACCATTCAAAGTGATATCTGCTGATATTTCAAAACTTTCTGATTGTTATTAAATCATATAATGACTATTAATATAAAACATCAAACATCTATATAAAGAGCACAAATTTATTGCATTGTGCTGTTCTCTTTTGACTGACAGGATATATCAGCCCTGATCATCGGCTATGGCCGGATAGCAGATAGTGTGAAAAATGGGTTTTATCAACCGATAGAGAATATTGTTTGATGTATCGGTGCATCTCTACAAGAAAATATTTTGAAAAATGTGCTTTTGTGTCTATGCAATGGAAGTCAATGGGGTCCAATGTTGTTTGGTTACCATCGTTCTTCAAAATATCTTCTTTTGTGCAGAAGAAATAAAGTCATACAGGTTTGAAATGACTTTTCATATGTAACCTGGTATTGTATTGGTAAATACAATTTTAAACTATTCCTTTAAAGATAAAGAGAGACCGTTTATGTGTCAAAATCATTTAATATGAAACGTACATAACACAACAGTCTTGTGCAGTAAAAAAGCAAGTTTATTATTATTGATATGACAGAGCTGTGATTGGTGCACTGCTTCCTGTCTGTCGTGTTTTGTAATGCTTGTGTTTTTCGTTTATTGCCTGCGCTTCTAGCTTTTTGTTTTTGATGAAACGGAGAGTGCTTAGATTACCAAGAGTGCATTCTGTATTTTTGTTTGATCTACACTTGTTTGGCATCCAAGCAGCTATTTGTTTTATAGATAATGCCGTGTTTTGCCTTGTGCCCGTGTACTCCGCTGAATGTCATCCATAGTTTATTTAATATATGTGTGCATGTGTTCTGTAAAGATATGCCTCTGCTGCATTGTTTGCAGTTGGCTTATGTACCTGCTGCTCGTGTGCACGCTTGGCTCTGTATGCGTGTTTGTGTCTGCTTCTGTGTGGCTTGGCTAATGTGCTCAGTGTGCACTGTCTCCTGTGTGGGGGGACTCAGGGATGAAGATCAGTACCTCCTACGTCACTCCAGCCCCGCCCTCGAGCAGGACTCCCCCCACGGCCACCTGCTGGTCCACCTGGACTGCCAGGACAGAGAGGAGCTGCAGCACACACTCCACCGTCTGGAGAATGAGAACAGGTGGGGAGCGATGCCAGGAACACACATTCACACTTACATTTGAAGATAAAGTATGCAAATTATTCAGCACTAAATGGCGTACTTACGTTTGCTCGGAGATTAGTGATGCTCTGGGATATATGAGGCTCTTAGACTTATCTCTATTATATTTAAGGGGTAAATGATTTGTCTGTGTAATTATGACTCTCGGTACTCTTCCTGTTGGCCCTTTAAATGTTGAAGCTCTTCGGAGGATTGAGATAATAGTTTAATTGGTTGAGATAAAATGCCAAGAAACTGTGGTCATTAAAAATGGTTAGGTTAGGTCAGGTGATCTTTTGACAGATGAATGAGATTTTGTCTGTATATATAAAAACAGGCTTTAGAAACAGGAAAAAGCATTTTTTTCATGAATTCTGACCTTTTAGTTAAAGCTCTCATACGGTTGGGCTTTGTAATGAGTGAGTAATAGGTCAATAAAATAAGATTAATTGTTAGTGTCTTCAGGGTATCTGCAACCTTAAGCTTCTAAATAAATCAGGGTCCCTGTCATTGTTGGACCAGAAAGAGCTGGAGAATCTGCCCTGTTAACCTGTGTCATTTCTGATGTTTACAATGGTATTTACTTATTATATACTTACTTATTTTGGATATGTAACAGTGATAATTCGCTCTGAGAAACTATGAAATGAGTACCATGGTAATGCCACAATACTGTGGTTATTTTATTATCTAAGTAGGGGTAGGTATGTGTATATCTGAGAATATACATTTACTATGGCTGCTTGATTATAATGAAACTGTAATCATGATTATTTAACATGTGGTCATTGAATAAAAAAATTAAATTAAGATTATATATTAATAAAAACAAATGCAAAACATATCATCAAATAAATGAGTTATAAAGGCATGCATTTAAATGATACTATAAGAACTATAGATTCAACGTTTTGGTAAACTAGATTTAACATGTCTGACTAAAAATGCCTATGGGAAGTTAGTTTTTAAGAAGAAATGAGACAATCCTTTCAAAGAGTAATGCAGCCCAATAATGGTTTTACCTCGATTATATTGTTTTCGTAGTCCTTGGTAGCCAAAATTAGATTTTTTTAAATTGAAAATCTATTATAATTTATTGCACAGCCCTAACATTTTTGTACTACAGAACTGAAGAGTGAAACGCATCATCATAAACAGCAAAGTGGGTTCTGTGTGTATCATATTTCCTGAGTGTATGATGATCCAAATGATGATGATGTCATTGAAATATTGATGGTGTTGTTATCTGAAGAGTGCTGCAGAGTGAGTACCGGCGGTTGAAATGGAAGCACGAGGAAGCAGCAGCGTTGCCCCAACTACTGGAGTCAGGTCCGGGGTCACCGGCCGGTCAGCAGGACGAGGAACTCCTAGCCGAGGCACGAGTTCTCCGGCAGCACAAGACCCGTCTGGAGACGCGCATGCAGATTCTGGAGGATCACAACAAGCAACTAGAATCACAGCTACACAGACTCAGAGAATTACTGCTGCAGGTGAGACTGCTTTCATGTAGCTCAGTGGTTAAACATGGCGCCAGCAATGCCAAGATCATGGGTTCGATCCCAAGGATTGTACATACATTGCATTATACAATACATTTGTTTTAGAAGTAAGTCGCTTTGGATACAAGGGTCTGCTTAGAAAACATGGATGACTTTATTTTTGTGAACACAGCATGAGTGTCAATGCTCTTTTCAGTTCAATGAAAATGTAGAGTCTTAAAGCCCCTGGTTGTCATTCACATATATGAAAGACAGCAGTTTGTAAGTTTTGAATAAATCTTCAATTTACAAATACAGGTTTATTTCTGTGTGCACTGTCCCTTAAAAGGAGCAAATATCCACATGCAGTTCTAAAATATGAGACACAGTTGGTTAGGGACTCGCTATTTGAAATATTGGACCATAACATATGTAAATCAGGCATTTCTGTGCCTTTAGTCTCAAATGTTTATGGCTTTAAAGGAATATCGGGAGTTTACAGCCAGCATGAAACAAAAGATGGGCTTACACAATCTACAAAACACTGTGCAGGAGAGAGATTGAGGGGGAAGAATAGTATTTGAAGCTGGAGGCAAAGAGTAGGCAGATTGTGACTCGAGGAGAGACTGCATTATAGACTGCCTTGATGTATCACGTGTACACGGGTAAAAGAGACGAATAGAGGCAGTGATGCTTACTAATGCAGGTTGTTTAGGAACACTTTGCAGGCTGAAATATCTGCATTGTATCACAGCACAGACTTTACTGTTTGTTTGCTTGTTTACTGTATAAGTAACAGCTTTTCACGAATAAACAAATCAAATATTGTTATGACACGTTACACACAAACATCAACATTAATGTAATGTAAACATTTTGAGTTAATACATAGGAAATCTAGAGCACAGAAGATGTTCTGTATTAGTGTGAAGTAAAATCAAACCTTATGTTTAACTCATACACCAACCAACTATAAATTAGGTCTCGATTTAGCGCAATTTCGCATTCAGAATGAAAGTTTGTGTTTACAAATTTGTCTGTGTACTGTGCATATTTATTTTGTATTCATGAACACATACACTGTAGTGAGGTAGGCAGGACGAGAGCCGGGATTCGAGGCCAGATTCCATATCATTTACATTATATATATATAAACCTTTATTGAATTTTAGATTTAATATTTTTCATAAATATATACTGTACTTGTATGTGTTTGTAAAAACAAAACTAATATGCACAGTACACAGCCATATATTATGGAAACACAAACTTTAGTTCTGGTTGCGATTGATCATGATTAATCGTTTAACAGCCCTAATATAAATACAAACAACCAGACCTCTACGATGTAAATACAGTTCTAAAGCAATGATATCTACTTTTATTGTATTTATAAATCTCACTTGGTCTCGGCCGAGCAGTAGAGGATGTTAAAAAATACCTATTACTGTGGGTTGAAAAGAGCTGTGGAGCCAGAAAGAGAAGACGACACAGTAACTTTTGGTAAATTGCTTCTGGTAAATTGCTAAGATGGAAAGGGAGAGTTAGAGAGAAGAGTTATGTATTGGGAGAACACCATTGATGGGATGAAATCGTACATGAGGAGTGGGAAGAAATTGACGGTAAGTCATTTCTCAAGCTGACATACACAAAGCTTAAGGAGAAAGATGGACAGGGCAGCGAGTCCTTTTCTCCGAAGAAAGAAAGATGGAAATCTTGGGCAGAGCCGAGTGAATGAGGAAGGTACCGGTGCAGATGGTCCAGAAGTGAAGTGAGGTTCTGGCGGGGGATGATTGACAGCTCAGATAAAGCGAGAAGGCAAAGGAAAACACTGAGGCTCTGGCAGTAGATGAAAAAGAGTCAGGAGGAAATAGAGGGGAAGAGAGAAGTCGAATGAGAGACGTGTCATGGGGAAGGAATAATGGGATGGGATTATGGAGATTTGAACTCCTCGTGCTGCAGCCGTTGAAAGGCTCTGGGAAAGAACAGTCTTACCTCTGTGGACGTCTCTGTACAGCCATAAAGAGTTAAGTGCTGAATAACTTAAGGCATTCATGCAGATGTCCCTGATTCAACTCATCGCCTGTGAGATGTGAGAAAGAGGCAAGTCATCCCAATTTTCTTATCACTTTGCCTTTCTAACGTATGGAGAAGAGACCAAATCTCTGGGTGATAACACCAAAGTTTCGGCAGCGTTTGAAAACATTGCATTTGAGTATTTATGTTTTCATCATAGAAACTGACAGCAGCTTTTTCTGTCTGGAGCATGACTGTTGTGTGGAGTACAATTGCAATTTGCTGCTTACTGCATGATGCACATGTATGTAATGTCTAAGCTGATGTTAAAGGGAGAGTTTGCAGAAATCTGAAAATTAGGTCATCATTTATTTATCCTTTTGTCATTTCAAATGTTCATCCTTTTGTGTGTAGGTCATTTCAAATCTGAATGACTTTCTGCAGAACACAAAAGAAAATATTTTGAAGACAGTTTGTAAACAAACAGCACTCATTTATTTCTTTTGTGTTGAAACAAAAACAATGCAAGTGAATGGTTACCGGTACAACATTATTTAAAATATCTTCTTTTGTGTTCTGCGGAAGAAACAAAGTCAAACAGGTTTGGAACGACAAGAGGGTGAATACATGATTTAAAAAGAAATTGGGGATGAATCATCACTAAGTATGAAACTCGAATATCTAGTGACAAACATTAGAGCAAAATTTTTGTAACACAACCTAATATCTTCTGTTCTCACTGAAATGTAGTTCTTTTTCTTCTAATTCTTTTTCATTTCTTTTAGCCCAAAGATGACTCGGAGGCCAATGGCTCAGATCCATCCTCTTTGTCCTCTCCGGTGTCAGGGGGTGGACACCAGGGGGAGCCGACCAGTAGGGAGACAGACACTGAAGCTGCAGGTATGACCTGGAACAACCTTGCAACCCGATGCAATTTACTGTCATCCTGCCAACAATCTCCTTACCTATAATACGATTCTAAGACATAACTTTTAAATAGACTTTCAGTAAGGCTTATTAGGCTGTCTGGTAGTGTGTAATGAAAGTTGCTGAGAACATTTTTTGTGTTTCGTAGGTGAAGATTTGGATCATGAGCATGACACTGTGCTGCAGCTGCAGCAGGTAATCGAGCAGCTGAGGAACGTCTTCCCATCTGAACCAGGTCCATGAAGAATCTGAATCAAAACTCAGAGGCTTGATATTGTGCAGGTGCATATTGCACTTATTGTTGAATTATTTTAGAAACAATTTGATATCATGCCTGTAATAAAACATTAAAAGAGTAGTCGGTCATGTTACATGAAAGAACCAAAGATGTTTTATGTCATTAATGTATTACTTAGATTTGAATGCACAAATTAGTTTTAGTGATTGAAGTCTTTCAGCATATATGGAGTGTTTGTTTCAGTTTTATTGTAGTTTTATTAATATTTTGAATTAATAAATATATTATAATTTAGTTTTCACTTTTTTATTTTAGTTTAACTGTAGCAATTTTTGTGCTGTTGGCTTTTTGAGGATTTATTTTTAATATTGCCATATACAGTTGGTTTAATTTATTTTATGTTCAAACCAGTGCCTCAGCTTAAATTTATTTCAGGTTTATGGCATTTTTTTCCATTTGTTTTCAGGTGCCATAATGCTCAGCTGAGGTGGGCAGAGGGTTGTGACGATGCACAGCTAGAGAGACAAATAGGCTGAGAAATGTGTCGGAAGACACACCCCCCCCCGGCCCACCGTGCTCGCTCTGTGGCCACTTGTCGATCCCAAAGAGCTGTGGGATACCTGAGTGCTTACTAAACAAACTAATGATGTTTACATGGTGCCAGAGGCCCGCACCGATCCGGACACTGTGCTAACCCGTGTAGTAATGCAAGATGTGTGGCTTCATCCGTACAGCACAAGAACCACAAACAAGACTTGCACCATATGGGAGGGGGGGGGGCGCTCCTCCCCCTAAGTACCTCTGTGCCAGCAACTTCTGTGTTGTAATTTATTTTTCATTTTAAAATGTAATATTTTCAGACTCACTCATGCGCATATAAACACGCACACACAAACCCCGTGGTAAATCATGCTTGGCGATTCTCGGCCCTTGAAAAAGCAGGAATCGCTGGCACACCCAGCAAGCTTATTTACACTTTAGAAATGACACATCTTCAACAAAGGCTATCATTTATTGAAGATGCCAAAGTGCCCGTGAGCACTGTGCTCCTACCCTGTTCTGCTCTCCTCTGGGCATCTTTCTTTCTCTCTTTCACATATACAGATACACTCCTACACTGATTCGATTATTTTCTATGTTGTTTAAATATATAAGAAAATGTAATGTATGAGATACATTTACTTGTGAAGCATAATTTCATAAAATTTGTATTTTTAATCAGAATTAGCTTTTATTCTCATCTGATAAAAACATTTCAAAGCCATCTTTTATTTTGAGTTTAGGAATTTTTTTTATCAGAATTAGCTTTTATTCTCATCTGATAATAATTTTTCAAAGCCTTTTATTTTGAGTTTAGGAAATTTGAGCTTTAGAAAAACTGTTTTGAAAAAGTGTTTTCTCGTGGAAAAAAAAACATTTTGCCGCACAAGTAAACGTATCTTGTTTTAGTTCAGACGGAAAACGAGGTAAAAAATAAAGACTACAACATTTTTTTTTCAGTGTAGACATAAGTTCACACATGTTCGTGGCAGAGATGAGCGGATTTCTCTGCAATTGGTTTTCTGGGCACTAAAGGAAAGGCCACTCGGTGATGGAGATTTATAGTGATGTTTTGTTGTCAGAGCACTTGCTGTTAAATTACAGCTCTCCTCCGTGACTAGAACAGGAAAGTAGATCCCCCAATGACAGCTCATCCAGGTTCAGCGCCCTCTGACCGATTCACATGGGAGGAAGCTGTTTTACACCAAGTAACAGTCTTGATTCATTCTAACCCACACAACCTAGATATTATGCCTTAACTTCACAGCTCACACAAACCGAGCAGTGTGCCACTTTGTGAATACCAGCCTTATATCATTTAATTCATTAAAAGTGTTTTGTTTACCAATTGTGCTGTTTTTCATATCTCGGCATTAACACAATCTAAAGGAAGGAGATGAAAGTGAGAACATAGAAGGATGATTTAACATCAAGCAGAGGAAGGAGGACAGCAAATGGATCCCGGTCTTTGTAAACACAGAGCGAAAGGCTTATTTTGGTAGCGTGATTGGTCTGTCAGATTTATATGAGAGGAGAAGATGCCGGGGATCTAGAGAGCAGAGAAGAGAAACAGATAGGCAGAGAGCGAGGGGGAACAGATACGGCGTGAAACTGCAAATGGGAAAGACAAAAGCGTGTATATTTTCACTGTGATGGGTTGTGGCAAGGCAGCCCCCGAAACAGGAACGAGATTATTGCCGTTGAGAGAGCTCGAGATGTTCTCCATTTGTTTCAGCAAACACGTTGAAGTTATTATCCTCCGACGCAGATGGCGGTTCCTCGTTCCCCCCTTCTCCATCAAAAAACATATGTATATTTTGCTTTGAATCCCGCCGCACCATGACTGGGATTTCATTTTACATCCGTGTGGTGATCTGCCTGTTTGTTTTGATGCAGTTGCTAAGGAACTGTCCCCGAGGACACATCTCCATACTGGTCTTCATAAAGGTGAGGTGGCTTCATAATAGAGATAGGACGAGAAGAAAGAGAGAGGGATAGAGAGAGAGAGATTGATGGGCTATTTGCACCGTGTGCCTGCCTCTGTTTAACTTGCGTGAATCTTCATTATGATGAACATCTGGTGTTCAACTATTTATCATTCCAGTGCTTCTGAATCAAATCATCTCACACATGTGCACACAACATTACATTTTCTTCTTCCAAATCTCTTTTTATTTTCCAATGAGAAATCTGGGAACAGTTGTATGAAGTCATTACATACATTTTACATTTTTTAAGTCATAACACGAAAAGTAAGTTTAGTGGCGGTTATTTAAAAAATACAGCAAGTTAAAGCTGCAATCTGTAACTTTTGCCTTTATGTCGCCGTTTGTATTGCAGGATACTTTGTGTATTTATTTCGTGTGTTGAAGTCACATGATGTCAGACTGCAAAATCTGCCCAACAGCTCAACTTCTAAGGATCCAGTTTTGAATGTTTATTTTAATTTACTTGGTCAATAACAGATTATTTATTTATTTTTAAAAAGTTACAGCTTGCAGCTTTAGGTATTTTATTTATGAAATTTCAGCACTCTCAAAATTTGTTCAGATCAGTGGTGCAGTCCAAATAAAAACATTTATTTTGGCTTGTTGCATTTACATTTTCCAAGGTTAAAGTTTTATACATTTTCACAAGCGCCTATTGAAATATGCTTACACGAATGATACATATATAAAACCTCAACTGTGCCACTTGAAAAAAATCTGATGTTATTAGTCACTAGAACATTTTAAGTCTGCTCTGAGTTTTTCAACTGAAGTAGTCTACAGCTCCTAGCAAAAGGGAGATATACTGTATGATCAAATACAAAGCTCATACATAGTAGCAAATCATGTAGCATTATTCATAACATTACATAGAAGGTCTACAACACATTACACACAATATGCATTAGAAACCCTAAACAAAGATATCCAGCGTTTAACTCGTATCATATATACTCTTTAACCACAAGGTGTGCTGAGTGTTTGTAGGTTGTTAAAAAAATACATATTTTATGGTTTATAAAGCATTGCTAAGGGCTGCCTGAGCTATATTAGCCATCTGCCTCATTAACAATTGCCCTTTTTATTTTTGTTTGTATGTAGCAGACATGTCAAAACCCCAATGTTTCTGGATCAGCAGATTTTTGCAGACCCGTGACATCCTCACAACCCTCATGATGTTTGTTCTCTTTCGCTCAAGTGACCTGAATGCAAACATTCCACGTGTTGTTTTATGTCTCCCTGCAATGTTTTTGGTTATCGGTATGTAATGCAGTTGATTTTATTAACAATACAATTCATGTCCTTTTGTTTCATGTTTTTAATCTGTACAAAATGTGAAGGCCTTTTAAAAATGAATGAGTTACTGGCTGCTTTCTACTTATGTACAAAAAAATAAATTTTTATTTGTTATACACCTTTTCTGGTTTGTCTTCTTAAAACGACTAGGGAAAAACACGAGGATGAGAAAATAAAGACAGAATATTCATTGTTTAATTTCTTTCAACATTGGCTTCTTTTTCTTTTTTTGTTTGCGTTTGACACTTTGGGTAGATTTTTCAAGCTTCGCGGAGGATGTGTCTGTCGATAACCCAACACAAACCTTCTCCATCTTCAATTCAGTAGATGTCATTCTTTTCTCTCTTACACCATCTTCACTCATGTCTCTCTGCTCCATTAGTCTTTCTTCCTCTGATGCTCCGGAGTGTTCACTTTTGTCCGGCTTTGCAGTAGATCCCTCATCTTCATTGGCGGCCTCGTCTTTTCTCTTTGAGACGTTATTGGTCAGTTGAGCTTCTTTTCCCCTGCTATCTATTTCTGATCTTTGTCTATCCTCTGAATCTCCCTCTGCATTGTTTTGGGCCGAGTCCCTATCTTTATCTACAGCTTTATTATCGGTATTCCCTTTCTCTTCGCTCGGGGTCAGAGATCTCTCCTCTTTGTTCCGGCTGTTTCTCTTCTCCTGTCCTTCATCTTTATTACCTTCCTCAACCCTTGAGCTCTCCTCTGGCCAGCCATGGCTGTCTGCTGTCTTATGTCCTTCGCCTTTGTTTTCAGGGGAAGCTTCAGCGCTGACCTCTCCTGATGACATCTTACCCTCACCCTCCCGTTTTGCTATTTTCTTCTCTTTGCTGTTGGCCTGCAACTTCTTTTCCCACTTCTCCTGGGTGCTGGTCCAGTAGTTTTTCTTCTCGCCGATGCACTTCGCTCTGAGGTTATCGCACATTATCTTTATTTCCTGCTTAACGATAGGCTTGAACTTGGCATCCAGATGCAGAACCTTATTGAAATCTCGGCGCGCTTCATCCTCGTTGCATAATGCAGAGTGAGCCCGAGCCCGCTGGTATACCGCCTTCAGATTGTCTGCAGGCGAGATGAAAGTAAGAGGGATATAAGACCTTGCCACACTGCATGGAATTCAGAATAAATAATTCATCTAAAAAAAACAATGGATTTCAATCTTTACATTGAAAGATACGAGGGGAAAATTCAATATGGTGAATGTTGCAGCAGCTGATTAAACTTCTCGAGTCAGTAAAAAGTGAAAGGTGAGGCATATTGATCAAAAGTGGGATGCACTTTCTTGATCTAGTAAACACTAGATTCTTAAGAATGTTATCTGGAACCCACAGCTTTTGATGTTTTAAACATTTCTTATCGCAGTTTTATGTATCTCTCTACTAATGAGCTGACGTGAAACAGCTGTTATATAAGGAAGACTTAAAAAATGTGCAGTGCTGTGGGTCCAAAAAAACACGATAGAACTATCTATTAACAAGGCTATAATTTTTGATCAGTCCTCCATGAAATACAATTTTTACGAGGATGGATGCAGGCACTTTTGAGGAAGAACAAATCACTGGATTTACCAAAGATTGTCAGGTTAGTAGATTCAATTCTGCAATTCAAGTTTTGAGTTAAAAGTGTGAGAGAGTGGGCGTAAATAATGGTCATGCTGTAGTTTATGCACATTCGTATTTTTTCAATGTTAACTGTTGTTTATAGACTGCTGTGCCATCATGCAAATCAATTCTCTTCACGATGTCTCTTACTGTTTTATAAAATATTCCAGATAAGCCCACACCTACATGCCATGTTAAGACAAAACAAACAGTGGTTGGTCACTTTACATGTCAGACAGAGGTCTATTGATAATCTTCATTATAGACATGTCTACATGAGAGACAGTATATACTGCAGATGTGAATAACGGTCTATAATCATATCTATCATGATCCATATCTGCTATATATCTGTCCATTTATACAGTGAATGACTGTATAAACTCACCTTTATGTTTCTTCAGCAGTTCAGTGTTTAATTCCACCACTTCACAGTATTCCCTGAGCTCCAGTTTACATTGACTGAGGTTCAGATAGAGTGGCAGACAAACTTTCTCCAGAGATTCCCAGTCTTCTCCTTTATGTTCCACCTCAAAAACACACAGAGAAAGATGCTCACCCAGCCATATGACTGCTAAAATCCCCAGAGGGATTTTTAAACTTCCTTGTCAGACTCGCTAAGCAGATTTAGCATCTTCCGGCAAAAGCACACCATACTGTGTTTGTATATACATTTGTGGTTGCTTACTCTGTCAAAGGAGCCCATGTCTCTATGATATTTTCACTCTAGATGGTTCGGATCTCTCCTTCAGTGTAAGTCAAGGGTATTGTTTTACCCCTATTATCATCCGCCAAGTGCACCTCTTCTCAAGCTGCATGCATGAGGTATCATTCATGTCCTCCGCACAAACATTACGGAGCGGGCTATGCACTGAATTTTAATGCTTAAGGTCAGGCGGTGGTTCAAATCAATAACAATGGTAAACAAGCATCACTAATATTTTGCATAAACACACAGCTGTGCATTCTACAGTTCACAGTGTTATTTGCAGCCTTTTCAGTAAACAGGCTCACCTTAGTTTGGAGATGGTCTATATACTCCAGAGCCTCCTTGAACTTGGCACTCGCCTCGGTGTAGCGATGCTCTTTTACATTGAAATTGCCTTCATCCTGGAGCAGCATAATTAGCCGTAGCATCTGCTGCCAGTCCTTGTCCTTGGTCAGAGCTGTTCTCCTGCGATTGGACTCTGCACTTTCGATGGCATGCTTCTTTTCCTTCACTGCTGATCTCTTCATTTGCACCTCTGCTTCTGTGACCTCTTCAGGAGTTTGAGAATGTTCTCCTTGGCTCTCCTCTTTTACATGCATGACGGCGACATCCGTCTCTTCCTCCTCTGGTTCGATCTTTTGTTTATGTTCCAGAATGTTCCAGTATCTTTCTTTATCCTCCCAGTTTTTTTCCTTCATTCTCTCAGAGAGAAGCTTCAGCTCTCTGTGCACCAGTCTGGCCAGTGTAATATCAAGGTCGGCCACCCTCTGGAAGTCTTTTCTGGCCTCCTCCTCGCTCCACACGGCTGCATAGGCCTTTGCTCGCTTGTAGTAAGCTTTTACGCAATCTGGATAAAAAGCAGAGACATTGTACAATGAGATAATATATATATTTATGTATATTTTTGCTCTTCTGACATGTCAAGGCTATTAGAATGCTAAAGCTGCTGAAGCAGCATCCTTTTTCATGTGTTAATATTCACGTATTTGCTATGTAAATATGCATTAGACTGACATCTTTGCAAAGTGCTGTGTTTTTAATATCAAGCTGAAAGAAGATCAGATCTGTTTTTGTAAGAGTGCATCCTGTGTGAATTGCCCTTCTAATGCCTTCTGAACTACTGAATGGGTCAAATGCGGCTATTTTTGTATAATGACCCACAACAATATTGGATCCCCCTGCCCATTCACAATTTCTAATTTCTAGCCAATAAAATATTCTGGAGTTTGGCATGAATAGAAATATTTAGATTTGTTTTTATAAAAACAACAGAATACTAAGGCAGTGTTCACACTTGACTTCTTTTTTGAAGCTGCTAGCATCGTTTTAACATTATAATTCTATTGAGTAAACTGTGTTTTCAAGAAGGTCCTGAGCGCTTTTTTAAACGCCACTGCCTTTTTGTGCCACTCGGAGCGTCTTTTGAGGTTGAACAAAGTTCAAATTTTCTGTGAAAAAAACGTCTTCCCTCAAGGACCTTTTCATTGCTGACCAATGATAGAGACCTGTCGTTTCCATAACAACATGTAAGGAACGTGATTGGTTTAGAAGGCTCAACCTCGAAAAAATACACTGGCTGCCGAAACGCCTATTGGAGCATAGTTTTGTATATGTGGGTTTAATTGTCACTTTCAATAACTTCTGATTGCATTTCTAGCGAGAAATTAGTATTGTAGTTTTTAAATATGTGTCTGATTATTATTGGAAAGACGTTCTCTGTTTATAATAAAAGTTTCTAAGCTGCCTTCGTGCACCAATGCTGTCTTTGAACATTGCTGGCTATTTGTAACCAAAAAAAGCGCCATTGTCAACACCGCCAAAGAATATCAAATTTTAGTTGTTTTAGCCTATTTGAATGCATGTCGTATTTTCAACAATTTTCAGTCCAAAAAAGCCTCAGAGCTCTCCCACAACCCCAGATACATAATCTAATCCTCACTCTGTGCTGAGTGCACTCAAAGGGGTGCTAAGATCCCCCATTGACAGCTCTTTCCCTCCTTCATTTGATCATTCTCCTCACTAAATCTTTCACCCGGCTAGCATTTAAACACGCTTCCCCCGGCCAGTGTCAGCTTCTGTGTAAAACACAGCGGCTCCTCAGAAAGAGTATGTGTTCCCGGGTGACACGCGAGAGGAATGGTACAGGGAGCAAAGATGGAAGATTTGAAGTCGATGAGACAACAAGGTGTGGGTGACACACGGCCGTGACAGGAGGAAATTAATGCTTGGAATTGGTGGGGACAGTGTCCCTGATGAAAGAGAACTGCGGGTGGCTAAAGTCGCTGCGCTCGCTGCATATGCATACGGCTTATTAGGAAAACCACCCACGCTGCTGGAGAGGCGATACATCTGTCACTTTAGTTTACATGCTTCAAGAAGACTTCACAGAGCAACTTCTGTCCTCTCTACTCATGCAGTCAGTCGTGTATCAACAAACCAAAACCAGCAAGTACCACGATTACTATGCGCACAGTCACATATAATTATAGTGAATGTAACTGGGGTTAATTTTAGAAATATTATTATTTGTAGCTCTGAATTGGTAGTACCCCTCAGGTAGGCCTATTGGCTACAGAGGGAATATGGATTTTATTTGAATAAGCAAAGACATTTTGTAGGTCATACTATAAATTTGCGCCATATAGGTTTTTCACAGAATAAATAAGCTCTGTGATTAACAAAGGTACGCACGCACACATTTTGTCTATCAAGATCATTTTAACATAAAATGAACACAATATTGAATTATTTGAATTATAAATACAATCGCTATAAGCAGACTACACCATGGTCGCCATCACCACTTCCAAACCTTGGACAACTCTTATTAAAACACGTTTTCTGAGAACTAATGACTTACTGAACCAATCCACGTTTTTTATATTTGTATATGCCCATGTTGCATTATTTGTGGGGTGTTTATGTATTATGAAGTTATATTTGAAATATTTAGAGCTATATTTGTTAACCACAGATCTTATTTCAGGCATTTACCCAAAAAGTCAATGGAACCAGAAATGCTCAAATGCTTCCAGATGTAAGCTACACTCTATACATTTTTAATACTATAAATGAATAAAAGGCAAAGATGTAAGTTGTCAAAATTTGGACAGCACCTTTGGCCAGGACTGTATATGTATACCAGTAAACGCACCTTTGTGTTTGTCCAGGAGCTCTGTGGTGTGTTCTATGACCTCGTAATATTCCTCTAACTCTAACATACACTGGCAGTAGTTCAGCACCAGAGGAATGATGAGCCTGCCCAGATTAATGTAGTCCTCGTCTCCTGGCATCTCCTGCATGGGAACACATTCATTTGCATTCATTAAAGTGTTTAGATGTAATGAGAAATTGTTTACTTGATGTTTTACCCTGATGATTTCTCTATGCCCCCTTATTTTACCCTGGATTGCACCGTACGGAGCATAACCACAGCTTCCTGGTACTTCTCCGCGGCTTCGCGAAACTGGCCCTGCTTGACCAGAGCGTTGCCCAGGTAATGAAGCTTGGGCACGACCTTCAACTTCTCATCCTTCTCCATCATCCACGACTCACGCTGGTAAGAAAACGGGTCGCCCACCTGAGGAAGACAGACAATTGGAGCGTGCTCGCCTCGCATGGCTGAGGATTGAAAACACGAGCTGTGAATTGGGAACAGCATTTCTTTCCAGGCGTGTAGCACTCGATTGCGTAACATTCTGTTATGCTCTGCTCGGGTAGCGGTGAGAAATCTGTTTGAAGTGAAGTTGAACTGAAGTGTGGTTGTGTTCAAGGGTGCGTGTGTATACAGTTATGTTCAAAATAATAGCATGTCCAAGATCACTAACCAGATCAGTCACTGTTTTTGGTAGAAATTATATTTCTATATGGCAAATATTTTACTAGTAGGTGAAGTACAGTAATAGAAAACCGACAGACCCAACAATCATAACATGCTTGCTGTTAAACTGTGTTTATACAACTAAATATTAGTCTTTCATGTTTTGATTTAGAATAGAATGTGCAGTGTTCCCAATGCATTTGTGTATTGAAATCAAAGTTATTATAAGGATTTTGAGGACCCACTTTTTTAAACACACTGCTATTATTTTGAACACAACTGTATATGTTTGTTACACTACTTGTTTTGAGTACACCTGGCCCACCTGGATAAGCTCTATGATGAAGATTAAAGGCTGTGGTGTTCTCATTAGCTCATCCAGCTCTGGGAAGCCAGTTGAGTGGTAGTGAAACATGTTGCCCATGCCACACGTGTGTTTCTGGCCCTCCAAAGGGTCCTTGCCCTGAGCGATCAATCGCATCCCTTTGGAGACCATGGGATAAAGGCCTGTGTGCTGAGGACAAAGACAAACTTTTACTTATTTTTTTTCACCTCAGTTCTAACCAGAGCCTTTAGTCTCATTTGACATGCAGAATAGATTTCTTTGCTTTCCCGTGTTTTGAGAATAATAACAAATGCGAATGTTAATAGAAAATGTGGGAGGCCACCAAAGGTCGTCTGGAACGCCTAATGAATTAGAGGAATTCTCATCCATCCTCATTTGAAGATTAAGTAAGATCCAATATAAACTGAAGCGATTACACCAGCAGGAAGAGTACAAACAAGGGAAGGCAAATCAAAGACAATTCATTTTAATTCTAGCACCTACAGTAGCATCACACCAGAACTCTGCCACTTCTCCGATCCTCATGGAGGTTAACAGCACCTCCCACACCTCCATCTTGAACATCTTCCCCACGAAAATTTCAGTGGGATGCTTGTTTTTGCGACTGTCGTCAATGACTGTTCTTTCAAAGTCGTCCAACATAGTCTGGAAGTTGAACACCAGCTGTGTGGGTAGAACAAAAGAGGACAAGAGAATGAGAACAGCATTAAAGAGATTATTTATTCCCGTCTAATTCACACCCTGTAATTTAATGCAGAGAAAGGCAGGACTAAAGCTTCATTCTTTAAAATGTATATAACCTTTTTCCAATTTCTCATTTTTATTTTTGGCCCTTAATGTTTATAGGAAACCAACACAGAACTCCAAAAGGACATTTGAACATATTGCCATTTGTAAGTATCTTGACAGAGGCCCCTTGATGGAATGGGAGCACACAGAATACAAAACACAGCTGGTAAATGGAGGGATTAATGTTGGCATTGCCATGGAAAATGTTTGTCATCCTCTCCAGGATGAGGGCCATATGGCTGGATGAGCAAGAGGGGAAAAGTCACCTGGCACAGATACCATGTACCTCTGCCGCTGTCCAAACCGACGGGTTGCCAAATGTGTTTTGAGCGATTATATGGACCAAATGTTTTGGGTCACAGATACAACCTTTCCATCATCAATAAAATCAGGCGACAACGATTTCCAATCAGCGCAAATGGTTAGACATTAACGCATCCAAACAAACGTCTAATAAAACACATTTATCACCGCAGTTCATTAATCTGAAACCCCCTCACGTCATCCAGCGCTCTTACCTTAGTACCCTTCGGAAAATGCGGCAGCGGTCCTTGACCCCCGTGCAGAATCTTCTTCTTCACTCCGGGATGGTTAAGCAGATACGTCTCTTCCATTCTTTGCTCTCGTGGAAAGAGTGCTTCTGATGTGCACTTTATTGAATCAGTCTGAGAAGTAATGTCGTGTAGCTGGTGAGTGCAGGTCTCTGGCAGCGTTAATTAGCAGGTTGAGGTAGAGAGATGAATCACACCCCGAAGCCCAGAGCTGCCTGTCTGCTTTCTGACAGATGGCTGGATTAACAGGTTGAGGATAGCCACTTTAATCTGCCTAGGCTAATCCTTCAACCTTCCTGAATCTTTACTATAATCCCCTGTAAGAAAGGACGGGCAACCAGAGCTCAATACACAGAGGGAGTTGGGATCATTCTGGAAGGCAATAGAAGTCAGTTATCCCAGAGTGTTTGTTGGTATAATTGAGCGGAAACTGCAGCAGACAGAATGATTTAGAAGTATCTAGTTTTGACTTTCCAGTTTGTTAAACTTTGTAATGGGGTAGCTCAAATTTGCTGTCTCAAATGAACTAGACACAAAACATTTTTTAAAGGAATTTATTTGACTCAATACAGTAGCCATACAAAGTACACATAAACAATCTCGTAAAAAAGGTATGACAGAAGCGTGTGTGTGATTATCTATTTAACTTCTGTCCTGAAGCATCACTGTCCTCCAGAGTTTAGCTCCAACCATAACACGTGTCTGTAATCTTCAAGAAATATTAAAAGATCACAAAAACTTTTTTCAGGTGTAACTAAACATTGCAGGACAGTGGCCCCCCAAGACCAAATCTGATTCAGAACAAAAAGATCTTTCCAAGTTTATCATTTAAACAAACAACCAATTTAAAGCGATAGTTCACCCAAAAAGTGTGATTCTATCTTTACTCACCCTCTTGTCTTTTCAAACCTGTGTGACTTAAATTCTTCTGCAGAACACAAATGAAGATATTCTGATGAATGTTGGTAACCGAACCAACGACGCTACCCATTGACTTTGCATTGGTTTTGTGACCATACAGTGCAAGTGAATGGGTGCCGCCGTTGTTCGGTTACCAACATTCTTCAGAATATCTTCTTTTGTGTTCTGAGGAAGAAAGAAAGTCAAAGGTTTGAAATGACAAGAGGGTAAGTAAAGACAAAATTTTCATCACTTTAAAGTTTTAGTTACAATACAAAATCACTTAGACTTGTGGAGTGCGGTTGTCTCTGGCTCTTTGTAATGCATTATCTATTTAACTGTCAGGCATCACTTGTCCATCAGCGAGTCCAGCTGCTCTTGCAGGGAGGCCAGCTGTTGAAAGAGAATAGAGATGATGGATGGCTAGCAGTAGGGGTATAATTGGAGGCAAGTGAAATATGCTCTACAGCACTTCCAACGTTGTTACTTTTTTTACCCTCAGGCAACAAGTCAGTATAGGTGTAAACAAACAGTGCAGAAGAAAGTGACACTGATCAAGGGCTTTAGGATGGGGTGAATTAAGTAGAAGACATGTAATGCAACAATACCGCTATACTGCTCAACAATATTGCATGAGGAAAACTACATTCACAATGCAAAGTAATTCATGTTCAATGCTCCATTCATGCAGGCCTTTGGGTTTGTATATAATCTAACCTGTTCCATCTCCTGCTCCTCTTGATGAATCATGTCGTTCAAGTGAGACTGTAAGCGATCCTGAAAAAAAGAGAGAGAAGTTTGATGAAATGGACATTACACAGTTTTGATGCTTGCTGTTTGTGAATGTCTCAGCTGCTTGTAAACGGATCTATTTGATTTGTGGCCGGTGACTAGAGCTCAGATAAGCATGACCTTTCCCTGTGTGCTGTGACTGTAATGACCGCTGACAAATGTGGCCGTCGACACAGCCCCGCTAAAATGACAGTGTTAAGGCACATTTCCAACCCTGTTTTACTGCATCTAAATCCTCCCAATTGAGCACTTGGCAGTGCATTGCATTTTTATACTTTATTTTGAGTTATGTAAAAAGAGCTGACTGTGGCAAATGTAATATTTATGCCTTTAAAAGATACCCAAAACTTTCCTCCAGTCATTTTACAAGGTGCACAGCACAAAAGATGCGTAACCGATAAAATGTAAATAAAATAAACTCACCCGCAAGGCTTGATTTTCCACCTCCATGATCAATTTCTCCTGTTGCTTCTTGCGGGCACGTGTTTCCTGCAGTTTGGCTTTCAGATTGTTGATCTGCACCTCGTACTCCATTACTGCAAATCAAATAGAGTTTGTGAGCCTTACGCAAGAATCCTGGTTAACACGCGTGAGCTTTAGTAGCGTGCCCTGATGTTGATAGCCCTCATTTAGAGCTCTTCTTTACCTTTGAGAGCAAGTTGAACTGTAAACGTTCGTTTAATCTAAGGTCCCAATTACCCGTAAAACCCTCCACACTCCATACACTCTTCAGACTGCATAAATACTGAAAGGCAGCTCGTACATTCGGCAGTTCAATTCTTGGTTCCAATGGTGAAATATAAACATTACCAAGCTTTGTGGATAATAAACAGGAACTGATGAAAGATGTTTCAACAAATCAAGCAAACATTATGTGACTTAGTTTTAATACTCACTCTTATTGCTTCACATATGTATATGATTTCCTTTCTTCAGGCGGCACATTAATATACGCTAAATCACTGGTTCTTACATGTCTAAAACATGCAAAAACCCATCAGATTTCAAATCAATTGCCGCCATATGGTTATGGCAAAATATCGAGAGCTGAATAAGTGGATAACTGGATTTTAATATAAAACCTATTTATTTGTATTTAACTGAAGAAAAGAAGTGACATACATCTGGGATGACATCAGGTTGAGTAAAATAAAAAGTTTTTTGGGGTAAACTATCGCTTTAAGAAAAATTTCATATTTACCATACATGTTCTAATATGTAGCTTAATTTAGGTTTATCTAAAGGCAAACCCTTTTCTTTAACGATTATCAGACCATAATGACATGATGATGATAAGCAGCATGGCACATTTCCTGTCAGTTTGGCTTTAGCGCTAATGTGGCAATGAAAGCTGCCAGGTTACAAGCTTGAAAGACGAAGGTCATGTGTTTGTCACTCACTACTATGGGTAAAAGCTCCAGAAGGCCGGTACATCTGACCTAAATACAGCAGCACGCTCATCATTCAAAAGCTAATCTAGGTCGGCTGTTGTTAGTATGCCGGCCTGCGCTACTGAATCAGGTTTTTAAATTGGGTGCTGCAGTGCTGATTTAGTCAGCCCTTACCAATCTGGCGGTTCCTGTCGTTCTCATCTCGTCCTCCGTCACTCTCGTTCAGCTTCTCATGGAGTTGCCTGACCATGTCGTCTTCAGTGTCCATGATGTTGAGGTCTTCATCCTCGTGCCGTTCTCCCTCTTCATCTTCATCCTCGCTGCTGCTGCTGATGTCGTTGAAGATCTCCCGAAGCTCGTCGTGTTGTACTAAATTGGCAAGAAAAGCTTGCTTTACGCGAGAACGAGGCATTCAAAACATCGTTTGGATCGTGACTGCTCTTACGATGCCTACGGTGATAGTTTATTAGCTTAGTTACCTGAGGAGCCATGACCCTTGTGTCCAGAGGTTCCAGGTGAGGACTCAAGGTTGGATAGAGATAAGCTGTTGTCAGGTTCTTTACTTTCATCTTCAGCAATAATCTCCCATCCTGACCGCAGGGTCAAGGTTCATAAAACAATAATCCCTTTATGGAAACCTAATAATCCCTAAATCTCTTTCTAGACCAGCTAAAATTGTTATATCATTGTGCCGTCAAGCCCCACAAATACGTGACATCTTTTATCCTCTTATACGGTCATTCTGAACTTCACCAACCATTTTATCAGTGAGCAAGTCTGCCACCTGGTGGAAATGCTCGGTATTAAAGAAAACGGAATAGGGCATGACACAGGCATGTAAATTGGCTCTGACATTTGCATCCAGCAAACAGAGAGAGGGAGTAAGAACAAAATAAAAACAAAAAGGATACGAACACTGACAGCTTCGGCATCGGTGCTCAAAAGCCTCTTCACCTCTTTTTCCACATCAGGAGACTCAATGTACTGTAAAAATAAATCAGGTTAGAATGCTGCCCCGGGAAAACACACATGCATCTAAATGCACACATATACTAACAGTAGGGACTGGCTGGGTTCCAGAGAACACATTAGCGATTAAAAAAGGATGCCAAGTCAATAGCCGGCTTCAACTTCAAGAAGATTTATTCAAGAGCCTTGCACTCACTCGCAGTCACTTCAATCATAGCCACAGGCAAATTGCTTTCCTGCATACCTTGGTGGCAAATGAAGATGGAATGTTTTATTTAAATGTAAATCGTAGGTTACCATAAACTCATTGATCTTTTCCTGCAAGAGTAAACATTTTACCAACTAGGGCTGATTTTGGAATCAGAAAAGGAGAGCGATGAAAAGAGAAGACAAACTGGAAAAACGCTTGAAGGAAATCAAATGAGGTTACCTTCTTCTTCGCCGTCTTTCTGAACCGCCTCTTTCTAGTGTTCTTTAGAGGCAGGGTAACTAAGGAGAGACAGATGTAAATGGATATTACATGAGTTTGATCACTCAATTACTCGTAGGCTGTCTTCACACTTATTCCAAATCTATTCAAACAAATTCTAGAAGAAGAGAGTGGGGGTACTTACTGCCGTGGTTCCAGACAAATTTCTTGTCTCTGTCCTTATCTTTCTTTTTGCTTTTGGAGTCTGCAGTGCCAGTGGGCTCCTCAAGAGGGGGGTAGAGATCTCCATCCAGAGTGCACACAAGCATCTAAAACAAGAAAAGGGAATAGAGATTCTAGAGCACTTGAAAAATACTTATTGCTATTAAAAATTCAGGTTGCAGGGACTTTGGTGTTAGGATTAAAATTTTAAAAGTGGTCCATTTAGCATTTTTCAGAGTGTTTTGGAAGTAGAGAATTTACCTGACAGATATCAGCAGTCTTGTATAATGTCTTTTTGTCAACAGTCTTCAGTGATTCCAGGATGCAGGGTAAATCCACTAATTTACATGCTAAAGGAACACGGTCCACACGTACAATCCCATGGCGACCATCAGCTAAAAGGTAACAATTTAAACCAGTCATCCTCAATTAGCGAACCGCTTGCCTGATCAAGACCTTTTCTTAGTTTCATCCGGACCGCATGAAGCTGACGTCCGCCCTATGTTGCATGTTGCCGCCCTATGTTGCATGTATCCTCTTGGGAGGATAATAGTCCACTAATAGTCACTAAGATTTCAATCTTTAAAATGATTATTCGGTCAATATTGAAGATATTGTTGTTATATTTTCACAGAATATTCTGTAGAATGAATTTATGTAGAAAACAGTAAAAAGACGTTTTCTGGGGTTTCACAAGCAGGGTCACATTTAGTAATGAACACATTCTAATTAGAAAATTATTTAAATATAGAAGTAGTTCTGCTATGAATGCGATGGAAAGGCTAATTTAGTAAGTAACTTTGTTTTCTGTTTATGACGAGAGCATTTTAATTGTTACATTACGTTTTCTGTTTGTATGTTGTGATATACAATGGCCTGATAAAAGGTCATATTTTTTATAAAGTATATACAGTATATCCAATTGGGCAAAATTTATTACATTTTTATTTATTTTCCAAAAACATAAACGAGTGTCAGCTCGGCACATATACTGTATTATACACAAGTGACTTTGATTCATAAACTGAGAATCTAGAACAGCACGATTATGGGTAAAATGCACTCAATCACATTTAATAAAAACAAGATTACTTTGGCAGGTCAAAACTTTGGTTAATAATTTCACTTCAGAGTGTTTATTATACTTTACAGCCAATGAATATGTTATAATCCACTGCAATTTTACTTCTCCAACATTGTATTTCAAAGCATCTAAACACTCCAAAAATGTACAATTTTATCACAATTAAAATAAGATTTACATTTATCCATTTGGCAGACGCTTTTATCCAAAGCGAATTACAAGACGTTTTTTACAGTGACACATTACTGCAGAGCAATCAGGGGTAAGGTGCCTTGCTCAAGAGCACTTCAGTCATGACCTACTGGCATTGAGATTAGAACCGGCAACCTTCTGATCACAAGCCCACACTCTAACCCCGAGGCCACAACTGACCCCATACTGTCCCAATACCCCATATTTATCATGCAGCCCTATAAGAGGATCCATCTGAACTTTTCCTACTTACCATGTAACTCTATAGTAAGTCTGTCTTTCATGTTCATGCTGCTGGACTGGGCAATCCGTCTGACTGTAGAGGCATATTCCTAGAGGGGCAATATATCACTCAATTAATTTTTTTTAATATTTAAAATATCAAAAACAGTTTTTGCATCCCACTGACTTGGCATTATTGTTCTAACTTGACAGTGGACTGAGTTTTCCCACAATTACACACACTAATAGATATAGGTATATTCCAAATTAAATACAATATTCTGTTAGAATAAGTTAGTGTAGCGTGTATAGAGTTATACTGTCATGCTGAATAACTGCACAATAAGTTCATTATCTTATCCTAATATTTTGTAACTCCTTAAGAGCGTAGCTGGTTATTTTTTAACAACATATGATATGTGATCTTGTTTTTAGCTTTACATCAATTGAATTATCATCATCATAAATGCATAACTATGAGGCTGTCATCATACCAAATAAGACTTTCAAATCACCCATTATTTCGATGAATGTCGGTTCAAATGTTCTGAATGTGTGCATTGGGCGGAATATTACATTTTATTTAAAAACAAATGAAACTATAAAGAAACAGACCTGAGGAAGCCGCAGAACAAACTGACTCTCCAGTTCATGAGGAGCATCTTCTTTGTTTTTAGACCCAACCTTTCCCACTGAAACAATAATGTTGTTTAATGGATCTATAGAGCTTCGGAGTTGACATCACACAATCTGAATACGGCCATTTTGACAGGCATTCAGGAGAGCTAGAGCGGCTGTACCATTGGTTTTAACAGTGCTCAAACAATAATGTATAAACCGGCAGTATAAATCGCACTATTTTAACATGATGGACAGCTGCTGTATGCCAGAACAGCGGAAAGGAAAATGCTAAATATTTTATCATATTCCTTAAGATCCTGAATACCTGAAGACTATTAAATGTTTAACTGCCAAATCCTAAACAAGGACAGCTAGGGTCGATTACGTTAGCTAACAACACGGTCGTCTTACTCTTCCAATGACGACAGACTCCAAAGTTAAATATACTTTACAAATTCATGTCAATTTTTACCACTCCAGGCTTTTAAAGAGTCTCTGGAGTAGGACGATGAAAAGTTGATGAGGCAAGTTAGTTGTAGATATTAGGATCCTGCAAGTTAGGACATGTGTCCGTTTCTATATTGTTAGAATCATTATAGGGATCTGTTAGGTTTAATCTATTACGTTGCCTTGAAACTCATGCTGGAAACATTCATTTCATATTGGTTACCACCTGTTCTTGCCTGCCAGGATGGCGGTGTAAACAGAAAAGGGTCACGTGACTGCCGGAGCTCTATAGTCATGTATGTTATGGTAACAACATGGGACGCCGATTCATACATTAGATATACGTAGACCGTACGTGGTGTTTATATAAAATACTCTGCAATGATACCACCACAGTAACATACTTTAATTATGAATGCAAGAGATATATAAAGTGAATACATGTGTGTTGCAATAACGTTACCTTTTTTTGTTTTGGAGGTCATGTTTGGCTCGTTATTCTGTATGTAAAGTAAACAAAACGAAACAACTGAAATATGGTTTCGTATAGTGACAAGACAGCATGTAAAATAAGTATAAATGTAAATAAGAAACAAATAGACGTAAAACAAAGGCATGTAGATAAAATACTCACCCACCACCGGGAAGCTAATAGGCTAACGTTACAGAAGCTGTCTCGTATGGAAATGCGTTGAGCTTAATACAAACTTATGCGGAATTTGACTGGAATGTTTTTTTTATAATATATTTCATACAAAAACAAATATATCGTGAGACAGGAACTGAATGCAGCAAAACGGTACTTCCTCGGTGAATTGTTGCGGGCGATTTCTTCTTTGGCTTAGAGAATGATTGACATCTGCTGTTGTAAAGCTGCAACTACAACATTTGAAGACCTGTAAAGACAAGTGTTACACGTGGTGTTTGGAGTTCAATTACAATTTACCATAAAATGCGCTCGGTTGTTATGTGTTAGGCTAACAGTAGATCAAGAAATACAAAGTAATTGAAATAATACAAAAATAAATAGGTCTACTGCCGAATCTATGCTCTACTTTCGACACGTCCGTCAACCTCCCATATGGTCTAGCGGTTAGGATTCCTGGTTTTCACCCAGGCGGCCCGGGTTCGACTCCCGGTATGGGAAGCAGGCTTTTTGCAAGATGCAACTAATTAACTAAATGTTAAGTGGCAATAGGCATTTACTCAGTGTTTCCGGCCCCATTGACAGTGTCCCATATGGTCTAGCGGTTAGGATTCCTGGTTTTCACCCAGGCGGCCCGGGTTCGACTCCCGGTATGGGAAGCAAAATTTTTGACGTTTAGAAAGCGACAATTAACAACTAAACAACATTAGCGACGCAGAGAGTTTGCGTTCGCTCTCATGTAAGCGAACAATTATCTTATATGTCTGTAACAACTGCAAAACACATTCAAGGGTAATAAACTAGTTTAAAAGAGACCAAAGGGAATGTCGCTTAAATTAACGCGATGTGGTAAGAAAGGAAAATAAACTGCGGTTAGGTTGTGCGCTTTTTGTAATAAAATGTGCTGCCGTACAGTCAGTTCTCGAATAAATCTTCCTTGGAAATAAGTCGGAAAATACTGACGTTGTACCAGAACTGTTTTGTCTTAAAGCCTGGGAGAAAAAGTATCTATCATTTAAATAACATCCTCACAAACATCACTAAAATCCCACCCTGAAATTCCCCATACAGGCACTTTCCGATAATGGGCGGGGCAGTTATTGACTTCAATGGGTCGTCTGAATTTATTTCCCATCAAACTTACGTTTTGTAAACATTAGGGGCTGTCCTTGTGAGTGGTTAACCAAGGGGTCGGGCAATCACAATGATATTCAGAAAACGTTTCACAGCTTATCAGAACATTTCAGTTAGTTAAACGACAAAGTTAATAGGTTACAAATTTATTTTAATCATCTAAAGTCTAACGTTGCCTACACTGTTCGCACGAAACGGCGTATTTCGATTGGTCAACCGGGCTCCAACGTCGGGATTCTATCCACAAACTGAAACGCTAGTCGTGCCCTCTCAGCCCGGACAGATTCGTTGATTAAAACCGTGGCGTTGTAGTTTGACGCGTCGCTCCCTCGTAGCGTGGATGGGGTGTATATGCCGACTGCCGGGCCAATCGCTTTCGAGGGAAAATATGAGCGCAAGGAATTCCCCACGCAGTGAAAACAGTGTAACCTTATGTTAGGCATGCAGGAGCACGCGACAGAGCTCGCGTTTCTGGAGTTTCGGGGACGATGAGCTTTCGGTAGTTTTCCCCGTTTGCCAGAGAGAATAAAGTCATTGATGACATCTTAAAAGTGAATCGAAAAGGAGGACCGAAATGGTGACCGATCGCTCAGTATTGGTTTCATTGAGATGATCGCACTGTATCCGTCTCCATTTACCCCGTGTTAAACTTTAAACAGCCGAAGTCACCATCTGCACCACTGTTATGGCACGTTGAAACAGAAAGGTAAGTGTTTGTAAAGTGGCATCCAACGAACTCTGCGTGTTTCTAAGTACTTTGTTGTTGTTGTTGTTGTTGTTGTTGTTTCTTCTGGTAGGTGCGCGTGATGATGTTCAAACGAATCCCATATATGACTACGTTGATTTTATAATAAGATACAATGTTTCACCTGGAAACGTATTACTGTAGTCATCATTCTCTAAAGCCTCTCGGATAGACAGCAGAGTTCGTTGTGCCCCTCTCCCATGAGCACTGAGTTGCTCCAGGATGATTGAGGGCATGTGACCAGAATGACTTGTTTAGTGTAAGAGCCTCTTTTGTAAGGCTGACATTGTCTGACAGTACGGGCTTCACATGAGTTTTTAACAATCATTTATCCAGTTATCTGTGCTTGAGCTCTTTGTGCACCAAAACTGTCTTTGTCCAGTCCAAACACTGATTTGACAAACTCTGGACGTTTATTTTTTAGGCTGGTGTGTCACCATAACTTCCCATTAACAGAGTATCGAAGCCGCTCATATGAACTCATTTGAGGAGGTGTCGTCAATTTGTTAATGTGTTTTCTGTTTTTGTGCCTTGATGTCTCAGCCATTATCCGACTGTTTAAATGTTCATCTTGTACCAGATGTTTACATATTTGGGGCTGTCCATGTTGGAGTAGGCCTGTGGTGATTTCAGGATACCGGCCATTGGGAGGTGCAGGGCCAGGGAGGGCTTGTGTTCTCCTGCTTTGGGAGTTTGTGAAATTAGTCAGCTCGGTTCATCCAGAAATGTTATCAGCTGATTCTGAAACCGCCCTCCCATTAAAGCCCCCTTTACACACCCCAGAGGCCTTTAGATAGCTGGAAATTCCAGTCTTCTGAAACTAATTATACTGAATGAGAAGCCCTATATACCCCTTAGTTGGTTACATCCTTATTCTAGCAGAGCCTTGTCTTTCAAAAACGGTTAAAGTACTCCCCCGTATTTTTCCTCTGACTACGCCTCAGAACTCATGCCCGATGGCTGCGTTGTGCCTTTGAACTGGTTTGCCAGAAGACACAAAGGGGCTCTCAGACTCTCACTGCATCTCAGCAGATGAGGCACATGGCTGAGATATCCCAGAACAACAATGAGATGTATGTGGGTCGCCTTATCCAGGGAACATCCCCATATTCCACTATTGTGGTGTAGCTCACGTATGCTCACTTTGAAATATACACGAAATGCGTGATGTTAACATGGAAGTTGGAATATGTGGAGAAGTTCAACCTGATTCATTTCACTCCACACTTCGGCTTGGCCTGATGGTATAGAAAAATCTGATGTGGCTTAATGGGCTGGCTATTGATTTGTCTCCACATTTGAAGACATCAGTCTTTCTAAACTCTGTATCCAGGAACTGCATCACCAGGGCATCATCAGCTGAGAGAGCTATGTGCAACATGAGCCGTCGTCTTGCAGACAGATTACAGGCATCAGCAAATATATTTGGAGCGTGCTAGAAAAAGATGCATGAGATGACGCATCATTTTTCAGTAACTATGACATCACCGTTTAATATCAAACAGCGTACAACGTGTGTCTGTAGAAAAAACTAATTCTAGTCACTGTCTATTGAGTAAATATTTTAATTTAAATATGCCTTTCAGTTCTAAAAGACTGACAACCACACAAAAAAACAGATGTTATAAATTTGCATTGGGCCACACTGAGTGAAGTCCATATGTTTCCACAAGGTGGTGTTGTTCATATACAAGCAACAACGATATGAGACATGATAAAGACGAAGAAGGATGTTGTCATACAAGTCATGTGTAATGGTTCAAAGTGTACTTTAATTTTGTTCTTTGTGCTTGATTCAATTACAAATGACTTTAGACCAATAGGAATTTTTGTAACATACTAAGAGAAATAGCCATTTCCCACCCATTTTAGCTATTTGAATGCCCAAAATCAGTTACTTTGTTGTGTACGTTTTCTTAATCATTATGCCACAATCCTAGATTTAGAAAGTAATCTTAGCCATCTGTTTGCCTTTATGTTAGCTTAACAGATTGATATATTTAGTGTAATGTCATGGTTGTGTAGCTTCGCTGCTCAGATGTCAGTAGCCAAATATGTGGGAGTCCCATTAAGGAAGACATTATGAAGATACAAGGTTAAACTCCTTTGACTTAGCTTTGGCTGTCTTTGTTTTGACTAAAAAAAGACAGAAAGGAATTTTTGCAGACACGTTGTTGGTGTTGGGTAATATGAATGACGTTGTGTGTGTGTGTATGAGGTGGTGGATTTGCTTTTAAACCAAGCAACAAAGACTAAAGCGAGACCGTTTTGTAAAAAGGCATGAGATCATGTAGTATTTTTGTGATTATCTATTTGTCTCTTCAGTGCCCCAAAGTTACAAGAGTAACCAGGCTTATGTTTCAGTAGTCATCCAAGTACACTGTAACATTCAGTTTTTATTTAGAGTCACTGTGTGGGAATAAATGACACTGGATGTTAAGTAAATGTTCTTGTGAGTGTTAGAGATTTAGATCCATTAAAGGAGCAGATGTGACTAATTCGTGCAGCTTTTTACACTTCGGGCATAAACAATTTAACATGTAAAGTATCACGGCAAGTTAAATATAGGTCTGTTCGCACTGAGTGACTGCAGAGCAGTCAGTTTAAGTCTGTTAAGTAAACATTAATTCGGAGAATATAACCGAATTAAAGCATTAGCGAACATTATTTATGCTTCTTTACTTATTTAGTTTTTCTGTAAAGGCAATTTCAAAACAATCGGACGTTCCTCCCTCGGGCTTAGATGTAAATTATTTAAATGGATGGAGACATTAGGTATTCATCTAGCATAATACTTTCCAGTGTCTGTGTCCTCGGAGAGAAAACATGCCATTTGATCAATTAAGCTCTGAAACAGACTCCAGCACCAGCAGTAGCCACTCCGTTTTTCATATATTCCACAATAATGTGAGTTGAAGTCATTGCGAGTTTTTTCATATTTTAATTCAAACCGATTAGAAGTTAGGCTATGTATATAGGGTTGAGTGTGGTTAGAGAATGTGTTTTTGTCCACTTCTCTGGTCAATACTGTCAGTTGATTTAGGCTGTCTGGAATGTTGGCCTTGCTCTTTGTGTAATGTTTAATTGGTTGAGGTTTTGTGAGGAGGCGTGTATAGCAAAAGGTGGTAACTTTCTTGTTCAGGCTTACATCTTTTAAAAAGGAAGTGAGTAAATGATGACATATTAATATTTTGGAATAAAAATGACAATAAAGATGTAAAGCAACTTTTGTTTCTCTCATATTAGCCTACAAGTTCAGTTCAGGTTAATATATTAACCTTGCAATGTTAATTTAATCTGCTGGAGGCCTTAGTGGGAGTGTCTTTATTTACCTGTTTCAAAGTGTGGCCGGTTTATCACACAAAGTGGGTCACGGAAGCAATGAGTCAGCATCTCAAGTGTAGTAACGGAAGTTCCTTCTGAAGCACATACACATCTTGTTTTTGTCATTATTAGCTGCTGATATTTCTTAAGGTTGACCTTGTGTTTTCCAACTTTAGAGCACCATTTAGTACTTGTGAATTGTAGCATGGCATCTTTTATTCGTCAGTGAATTGAAGCACGTAATGAACTGAACTTTGGTCACCTAGGAGTTTAGAAGGGCATGTTTATAGTCAGACTCTTGGTATGGCTAATTTCCTAGTGAAACCTTTTTTATGAATGTACAAGAATGTTAACCTTCAATTTAACCGATCTCAACTTCAGAAAATCATCTTCTTCTTGACTTCTGTCTGGGTTTAACTTTGAGAATGGCGCTAAGAGCAGGATGGTACAGAGGTCCTTACACAAAGAAAATTGACTGTCAATTTATTTAAAACTTGAAAATATTAAGAATAATACAGTCATCATATATTACACTATTGCAATATTTGGAAAATATAAGCACCTGGTTCCAATATATGGAAAAGCATTATTTAATACATTGCATTATACAATTTCCAGTATATTCCTGAAAATTTAGTTTTGTAAGGTGGGAGGGCTTTCCTTTGAGCTCAAAGGCTCTTGAAGCATTCAGCACCTGACCTCAGATTCTCACAAACAACGTGACCAGCCCTAAGAAATGCTTTGTCTTTGTCGATTATCTCAAGGTTTTGTCTATTTCTGGACCATTTATCCCAATGTTTTTCCATCTCACAGTCATGAACTGAAATAAGTGCAGTATGATGTTGTGTTGTGTCACCTGGGAAAAAGTACATTTACAAGTTCTTTGAATGAACTAAAGAGGATTCTGTTGAGATAATTACACGTCTGTTGGCCTGGGTACATTGACTAAGCGTACATAAGTTTAAAACAACACAGCCAGGAGTCAGGCCACATGGATAGTTCTTATGTCAGCAATTAATTTACAGTAAATGTAAAGAAATGAATAAAACACCCATTCCGGACATGGGCAAAACCAAAATATGATATCTAGGATGTTTTAAAGTGAACATGCAGCAAAAAATAAGGCCACTTTGTGGCCCGAATGTGTTTAGCTTGGACTCAGTCATGCAGTTCTAGTAAAAGCAAGTGGGCTGGTTTTATTTTTAGGCTATATAAAGGTGTGTCTTTGCACTTTGTCAGCAGAGGCATGTGATGAACTGTAGCTCTGGTTGCTATGAGGGCAACCGAATTCTACACACATTCATTTAAAAGGCCAAGTGTATTATTGTTATTTGGACATAACCGTTTAACCACATAATCCACATGTTGTTTCTTTGTACATTGTTTGTTTGTATATGTTGGCAGGTTGAGTTGTATTGTAACAGTGTAACATTGATCTGTGGATGAAGTTGAAGGATTATAGGGCGGTTTCCCAGACAGGGATTCTTTTTTAAACAGGACTAGGTTTATAAAAATAAATTAGGATGTTTAAATAGTTTTTTAAAACATACTTCATTACTTCATTACAAACAAAAATCATTACTAATGTGCATCTTGAGACAAAACAATCACACTGAAGTATTTTAAGATATGTCAGTGTAAGTTGTTTTCGATCAAAATTAGTCTGGGACTAGGCTTAGGAACTAGGAAAAACCACCTCTATATGTTTGGGTGTTTGTGCTGGCAAAATAAACACCGTGTTAATGCATTAATGAGTCTTTTTTTATTGAGCAAAATGTCACCTGATTTACAGGTATGATTATAAATAAAACTTTATTTAATGTTTGTTAACAAAAAATGTCACTTTCTTTTTATCCATTTAGCATTTAGTACAATTTCCAGGTGAAAACAAATATTTTATGCAAACGACTTATGCGTTTATCAGGATAACCTGGAGCTGGTTGAACCCGTTTGTGGTGTCCCATTTGTGTTGACGTCACATACGGGTTTGTTTGTCGTTCTCTAATGCCATACGCATGTGCTTGCTGCGTACAGTTTTTGACATTGCATTAAATAGATTTTCCAGAAATTAGTTATCTGGAAATTCTCTTTTAAACTTAAAATGACAGTATGCAATGTAATGCACCGCTGGCTTTATATTCCTAAGGAAGTGTAGAACACGCCCACGACAATGAACGTTGCCCAAGAGGCCTGACAACTCTGTCACTTCTCAATAGTTCATTGGTGCAGTTAATGTTTTCTTAGAAAAGGACAGGTAGTTGCTGGTAAGCTCTAACATAACTGGCGCTGTAGCTTGAAAAGTGTTAACTAAAATAACTTCATTAGAGTGTATTCTTGCTATACTCCCCTAAATGGTGCTTTGATAAAACCTGCAGCCACAGCATGCCACAGACCCCGACTTCCTGTTTGTCAGACAAATTGTCTCAGATAAAAAAAGTGTGACTGCCTCCTTATTCTCAAAGATACAATGTAAGCAACCTTAATTGGCCATATGGGCCAGTACCGCAGAAAGGGTGTTTGGTTCTGTGGTTAGTTTAGTAGAGGTCAGGAATTAGCATTACCATATATTTTAACTATATATTATAATATATAGGCTAGTGAGTCACAATATGATAATATTGTTTTTTAATGTTAAAAAAATCATGTACATAGCCTATAGGTGACCTGCACATTATTTGCTTGTCTATTCTTAGCCGATCCTGTGTTCACAAAAATTGCATGCATGAGGAAAATCTAAAGTATGAGAGCTGCATAAGAAGTACTTCTGTTGACATATTTACTGAAACAGGAAGTTGAGCCATGACACAAAAAGATTTACTTGAACATGATTGGCTAGTTGTTATTGCTAGTCAGAATTAGAAATAGGTCATATTAGGAAGAAGGAATGCATCATTTTATTGGACGAAATAACTCATTATCAGATAAATATCTCTGTTCTCTCAGAAGAGAGTAAATATGTTCTTTTTTTGCCGGAACAATAACATTTAAATATTGTGACACACTTAAACCAGGTATCAGCAAAACCTCAACGCAGAGTTTTAACACAATTCAGCATTTTCTCTTAGGAAGAGGTGACGGTAATAAAAACTGTGGGTGAGGGCTCAGATGAATTAGGGTTTCTCCTCATTGTTCTTTTCAGGTGGGGCTGCCCTCCCAGTTTGAAAATGTATGGCCTCTTTCATCCCATATATCAAACATAAAGCCTGCGTTATGGGGCGTTTTCTAGCCTGGAGGGCCACTCGAAATTCCTCTTCTCAAATGCTCAAATGTTTATTATCAGTTCAATTATTAATTTTTTTACCTTTTCCTATAATATCTCTCAGCATTTATTCCACATTTCAACTGAATTCTTGCCACGTCTACATTCATTTCCAATTGAAAACCCTTACACTCTCACCCAGTCTTGTGTTACTCCTCTCGCATAGCTCAAGGTGTAGCCCGATTGTTACTTTGTCCAGGTCTCCCCCTCCCCCATCGCTGTCTCCAGCCAATCGAAACCGGAGCCTAAGCTCACCTGAAGTCATTTGCATATTTGGCCCGCCCTTGCAGCCGATTGGACCAATCTAAAGTTCTGTTTTAGAGCTCATCTGTCAGTGGTTGCTCAGGAGACGTGACTCACAGTGAGAGAGAGAGCTTTGCGTTTCAGTACTTCTCTTTTTTTTTAAGATTTCAACCCTCAGCCATTGCCCTCCCAAACCGTGTTCTCCTTTTCGCTCTATCTACCATTGAAGTGAATGGGAGAGGCATAGGGCAGGTCAGTGTTCAGCACCTTGAACATGCCATTTTGTTTGCTGTAGACACACCCTTGGATTTTTTTTCACCCGCCAATGTAATCGCACTCTTTTTAAGATAATTTTTAATCTACATTTTTTTCTGATATGTTTTCCATCACGACCATGGAGCTTGACAGGAAACCCCATACTTTTGAGGTTAGTGGCGCTATTTTATTATGTAATAGCATGCAGGTTTGGATCTTTCGTTGATTTGTGACGCAAAATGTTCTTCTGTAAGCCTGATTCGTAATTTAAAAAAGATATGATGACTATGTAACATACACGCTTATTTTGTGTTCATGAAAGTGCATCAGCTGATTTTCAGCTCAAAGTTTGAGTAAAGAAATTCGGACTAATGGGTTCGTACAAATAATTTTTTGCATTTAATCTAGTTTTACTAAATTCATCTTCGATCAACGTTCATTTAAATCACTCTTGACGTGTGAAAAACAGATTGTGGAGTACGTAATGTAATTTTACCTGAAAGACCCTTTACAGTGTTATCATGAATAATGTTTATTATATAGTGTGTGGGGTTATAGAGTATTAAAGTGACATGTTTTGGAAAGAATTATTGCCTTATATGGGTACTGAGAGTGAGGTAGGCAATCATGTTTTGCAAGCGTATTGACCAAGCCCATACAATGTTTGCAGTGTTAAAACAAACTTTTTTGCTCATCACATCTTCATCAGTTTTGGCCCTACACCCACACATTTGCCAAATATGAACCGTGCATTATATCTTTTAAGCACTCAGACGTGCCTTTGTACGTGTAAGTCACAGTTTTTGCTGGAGTGTGTCATCGATTCCATTACGTGGGCTTGTGTAGATTTCAGTTAGATTTTTATATTGGCTTATCGGGCCTCATCGTTACTGTGGAACTTGGTCTGAATGTTGCTCAGCCTGTTGTGCTTACACCCCACAGAATGTCAGTGAGACTCAGAAAAGAATGATAAACAAATCTTGTACGCTCTCTCTATATTTAAATCTCTCTACAATCTCTCTTTATTTAAAAAAATACAATCCTCTCTGTTTGGAACGTCTGAACATTGCCTAAATTCACCACGTGTAATTAAGTCTGACATTGTGCTTTCTATAGTAACTTGTGTCATCTCCCTTGCATGCGTTGAAATAGCAGGCAACTGGTTCTTGACCTTAAAAAAAAGTAGTTTTTGACAGGATGTGTGAAGAGGGTTTCATAAGGTTTGTGGCTAAAAAGGAGTTGGGAGTGTTAAATAAATATCTTCAGAGTTTTGCCCCTCTTCAATGCATTGTTTTGGTAATTAATGAAATAAAGTAAAGTTCATGCTTTGGTCTAAATTATCTATAAAATGTCCCTTTCATTAAATTCAGATGTCAACGCAGTTTGGTGGAGCTCAGAAAGCTTGGGATTCTCCGGAATTTCCCCCACACCCAATGTCATATGACCCCAGGTGTTCAGGACAATATCAGATTTTGCTTTTGCTTTAATGGCCTTGTTATCTTGTCAGACCCCCTGTTAGGCAGAATATACGGACTCCACTCAAACCATTCTCATCTACCCCCCACCCAGCCGTCTCTGATTTGTATTGTAAATGAGCCGGAGCACCTGGAATTGGCTAGTAGTCAGGCATAGGCCCCTCTGTTGAGAATTGCTTTGTTTGGGGCTTCTCTTCAGGGCTGAGTTTCTGTCAATGTTGGCAGAGTGGCCGGTAGTGTCAGGTTGGCTTCTCGCATAAAACGACATCAACAAGTCCATGCCTGTAATTGGATCATTAGGTCCGTGGTGCAGGAGGAGTGGCTTAAACTGCTCTAGCTGGTCTAGCATGGAGAAAAGAAGAGGGCTGTGCTTAGTCTGAGAAAGAATATTTGCCTATTTCTGTCATAGCATTGTGTGCCTGACTTACTTGCATTGATGCTTTGAGAGTTGCTTAGGCTCATATTGCAGACTATGGCTTGAAAACCATGTTGACATGCTAGATTAAGGAACCTGCTGGATTGGTGGCAATGTTGGATGTGTCAACGATATCTATTGAGTTTTGAAGCAATTCTGATGGACGTTGGTCCCAAGCTAAAACTGGTACCATTATCAAACTTCTTAACTAGCTTAATCATCTTTAAGGCAGTTACACTGCTGTGGTAATTAAGCTTCGTTAGATAAACCAGACTGGTTGACCAACATTTTTTGCTGGTAAACAGCATGACTATACTGGGCCATTAGCCAGACCAAGACCACACCAACTGGCATCAATGTAGGTGTTCGCCTACAAGCTGTTATTTTCTAAAATGTTTAATTCAAACATCCCTTGATGCTTATGACCTCTGTATGCAAAAAGACTTGAGATATTTAGAAGCAAAAAAAGTGAAACGAGGTCATCATACTAGATGACAATCATTTTGCCGTTGGGTAGTTTTAAAAACGAATCCTGAAAGCTTCTGTGTTTTACTGCAATAGTTCAGGCAATCATTCCTTTGTCTATATGTTGTTGGCTGCCCAGACAGATTTGCATCATGTTTTCATACTGCTCTCCCCATTTCCATTGAGCAACACACATTCTGAGTGTCGAAACGGTCTGATTCCTGAAACAAGCTCAGACTGGCAAACCTCAATTCTCAGGTATAGTGAGATATACTGGAGGACGATACTCTGTCGTAGATAAAGACAAAATGAATCTGTTTTCGATTCTGCTACATAGAGCAAATAACTAAAATAAATTAGATTTTTCTTTGTCACACATAAAATGTAAAACATATTCCTTTAGTTTTTGACCAATTCCAAGCAGCTAGAGATGATGTAGTAAAAGTTTTGTCATATGTAACTGCATGATTTTGGAAGGACAGCGGCTACAGTGGCCTGCAGTTTCTTCTTGCACATTCTCCTTTGTTGAAGAATTTGACGACTCCCACCCACATACTACACCCGTTTTGTTTTTGTCTTAAGATCTGGTCGGTGATTTTCCAGTTTACTAATTTACTAATCCACTAAATTGTTCTTTCTATTGATTAGGAAGCTCTGGCCTTCAGGTGGGGATGGCCATTTGCATTTTAAGGCATATATTATCATCTATTGTATTAGGCCTCAACCTAATCTTGATAACTTATCATAAAATATGGAAGAGGTCAACAAGCCCAAATTGAAGTGAGGGGTCAGTTCAAGATGTTGAAGTCTGTCTAGGTTAGTCCGGATCGGTTTTCAGATCCAAACTGACCATAGACATATAAAGAAGTCCATGTTTTTTATACAGTTGAGTCAGTATGATAAAATTCAATATCACTTTGCTTATTACAATAGTCGTATCTCAACATAGATGATCTACACGTCACATGTTAGCAGATGAATGATACGTCAACCCACTTCCCATGTAAACCACACTGCTTATACGCTTTTGCACATTATTAGTCAGAAAAACATCACATAGCCAAGTGTCTCATGACAGAGTGGTACAAAATCACCGAAAAAACAGGATTACAATTTTGAAAGCTTTACAAATCTTATGAAACAATCCGTGGCAAACACTGTGCTTTCCAGACCTCATTACTCTTTTCAAAGCAGTTGCAAGTTCCTCTTTTGATAGGAGAGGGCTCTGTCTGTAATTAACCAACTCTCTGTGCTAACTATACACAGAGAGTCAAGTTTGTCAGCCGCCTGGCATTCTCATTTAAAAAGCATTCAAGCAGTTTTTTCCCTCTTGCAGACTCAAAAGGACATAAATTACATTTACACATTTGCAGCATGCAATAAAATATTTACTGCTGACACTAATTGAGTGTTGAGTAGCACAGTCTTTGTGTTATGCACAGGCCAGAGTATGAAGAGTTTACCTCGTAGTGCTTTAGCAACACAGTTGTTTATTTGTATGCACACTAACCAGTGCTTAAGCGATACGCCACATGAGGCCTAGGGGTTGCCTCCCATAACTACATCACATGGGCAACTCCTTTATCCATATTTTAGTCTGCCTTTGTAAACAATGTGTGTCTGTCATGTGACTGGTATTCGGTATGACATTTCCTTGTTCTTCCCAGGAACCGCTTAAGACAGAAGTGTGGCGCATTCTGAAATGTGCTTGCAGTTCCGATTGACAAAAACCGAGAGCAAAAGGTTTCACAGGTTATAAGATGCGAATAAAAGGGAAGGCTTTTAGGAGCTAATGCAACACGTGTGGTGAGAGCTATGCGAGTATCTAGCATTTTAGAGAAATGCAGACAGGTTTTTAAAAGCTGTGGGCGGCTGTGTTTAACAGAACATTAAACCACAAGTCGCACACTCTAAAAAAGACATGCTAATGAAAACGTGTGAGTTTCTGACGGCTTAAAGATCGGGTAACAAACTCAGTTTCTGTCAATCCCATATTGATCTTGAGGACCTATTAGAGTCCGACCGATATGGGTTTGTTGGGGGGCGATACAATACCAATATTAGGGAGTAAAACAGTGCGATATCGATATATCGGCCGAAATTCTTCATGTATATTATAGTACAGTACCAGTCAAAAGTTTGGACACACAAACTTGTTGGCCTGTTACAATACAGGGATCCAGACTTATTAAAAACGTTCTGAAACTATTTGGAGTGCAAGTTGACCATGTTAAGCATGAGAAGCCAGCACGTTAGTGATGTGATGGTTCAGAACCGCAGAATATATACGCAAAGAATGCAGACTGAAAGTGTTTGTCGTTTGGAAATTAAATGTTCATAGTATACACTTATGCAGTGTCATTTTGGCTTCAGATGACTCTTCAGAAAACACGTTTTAAACGAAGTAAGCTGTGTTCTGTGTTAAAGTTTATTTCTATAGTTCTTTACACAGTTTTGCATTGTTGCAAAGCAGCTGTAATGATGTTGTTTATCTTTTCTTCGTGATTCCTTAACCACGTCATTGTTAAGTGTGAATCCATCAGTCATCTTTTAAAGCAGTATACTGAGGCATCATTTGAGTGACGTTTGGATCTCTATAGCTAATGTTGATGGAAAATTGTGATGCGGCTTCAGTGGACATTTAATGCATCTAAGATCTCATCGTACTCAAGTCTTTAGGAAACCCCATTACATCAATAACAGGAACGTTTACGCACAAATTCTGTAGTTACATCACATCCTAGGGGGCCAAGCTGAGTAATATCTGGCAAATATTTTTTGCAAGCTGGCAATTTTGTTTTAAAGGATTGTTGTTTGAATGTGATTTGTATTGGTATCATATATGCAGATCATTCAACTGTTTGAGCATCGAACATACACATGTAAGCAGACCTGGTTTTTACTGACGATGTCATCTAGCCCCCGCTCTCTCCCCTCTCTTCATGTTGTAACAATGCAACATTACTCTAATGGAGAGTTACATGGGATTGTTTACAATTATAAAATATTTGAAGAGTGCAAAATGAGATAACTCGGTTTAAAAAAAGTGAAAAATCATGTTTTTATTATGTTATCATGTTTTTGCTTGTGTTAGTTAGCTGGATTGTTTGAGTTATTATGGTTTAAATAAAGCAAACCAATTGCAGTTTGACGGATATTATTGGAATGCTCCATGAAAAAATCATCTCATTTATGTTAATGAGTTAACATAGTTATCTCATTTTGGATGAGTTATCTCATTTTGGAACCAAACTCTTCATTTGTTCTTGTCAAATGTGACCTTGTTACATTGAGCACATAGGCTTTTAGATTTATATTGGTGCTGTCAGAGCTGTTAATCCAGCCCAACAAGATGTGAAGTGATAGTTCACCCAAACATTCTGTTATCCTTTACTCACTCTCTTGTCATCTTAAACCTGTATGACTTTCTTTCCTCTGGAGAATGTTGTTAACCGAACAGCGACATTACCCATTCACTTGCATTGGTTTTGTAGTGTCTATACAATAGAAGTGAATGGGTGCCGCCGATCTTCAGTTACCAACTTTCTTCAAAATATGTTTTTGTGTTCTGCAAAAAATTAATTAATGTAATTAACAGAGCACATGAAACAACGAGCCTACTATATATTGTTGGAATATATCTTGTTTTCAACTTTTTGCATCACAACCGGTTTCCAAGCAACAGCCACTCCTTGTTTACATTTTCACTGCGGATCTCATTTAGTGTTCACAGTCCTCAGGAGATACTCTGTCTATTGCCTACACACAAATTAGCGCCATGCACTTTGTTATTTGTGCCTTGCCACAAGCCCAAATCCTTTAGTATCAAATTGCCCTTCTGGATTTGATTAATGATACGACGTTGGTGAAGATTATTGCAGTCATTTGAAAGGGTGCTGTTTGTAAGTTCTCGCCTCATTTCAGGATATTGTATCTGCTATCTGTAGAAGTGAGACGATAGCTACTTAACCTCTTTGTTTACAGCCTTATATGTAATGCTTGGCTTTTCTCATCTCGTCGCTATCATGAACAAACGATGGCTCCACAAAGACCAGCATTCCTTTTCAAATATTGACCTGAATAAAACCCCCTCCGCCATCTGCGGCTTCCCCACAAATGGCGTCAACAAAATGGCAGGTTGTAATCTTCCTTCCATCACTTATTTCTGACAGTCCTTGGATCTAGTTTCTGTATTTATTTAGGTTTTCCTCTCTCGTTTCTTGTATTCAAACTATGAAAACGGATGGACAGGGGAGAGAAGAGTTATTTTATCGTGGCGTGTTTTTATTGCCGCTGTGTTTGCGGTTTTTCACCGTGCAGGTGACACCTAAGCCCACATTTACATCAGCACAATTTCCAACCCGTTCAAAGATGTATGGCAGCAAACAGACATTGTGTCAGGAGTACATGCGTGTAATTTAGAAAATTACGGAGGGTCCGTTCACAGCTGATTGTACGTGTGGATTTCATAACATCGCTGTTTTTTTTGCGCTTGAAATTGCAGCTTCTGCAGTTGCAGCTTTGGATCATGACTTGAGTAATTGCGTGCAATTAGATTGCAGTCGGTAGTCGATGAACAGAGATGTTTGCCTGTACATACTCCCCTCTGGGTTTTATTAGCCAGCATGGATCCGAAAGCTGTCTAAACATATCACTTACCATACTGTAGGCTCATGAAGCTCCCGCAGTATAATAACAGCAGAGCTCTTCATATATCGGCCCATTCAGAATCAATGAACTCCACATGGACAATACCACAGAGAGCTTGTCAACATGTTGTTTCGAGCTTGTATGTGGTATGTTTGTAGTTTAATAAACTCAGGCCGATATGGAGAACAAAAGTGAACGGTCTGGTTGGATGATAAGTCTAATCTTAGCTTCAGGCGCACGCATATACACCATTTTTTATTAGGTTTGTTACGTTCTCCGAGCTTATACTGTGTGCGGAATTGAATATAGATTGAATCGGGCCGCATGTGTAGCGATATGCAAGTAGTTTATGGAGACATAAGCAACTTCCTTACGTGTTGCAACCCCTCTTCCATAATGCTATAGTTGAGACCACATGAAGTGACTGGAAATGAGAACTACGGTGCATATTGCACATGGCCCCTGCAGCTCAAAGGCAAACGTTACATAAGATACGATAAATGTAATGAAAGTCAGGTTTTGTTAGCTATAAAGTATTTTATGATGCATATCAAGGAGTGTCAGTTGGGGAGCAAGGAATATGTCTTTAGTTTCACTGTCTGATGATTTTATTAGTGTCTGTTGGAATTGATAAATACAGAGACAGATTCAATTTGCTCTAATAACCTGCTTGAGGTATATATTTAAGAACATTCGTTGTATTTTTGTAGATAACAATTAGGTGTGAATCAATTGCGGTTAATCTGGGAATTCCTTTCAATTGCTTGAAATGAACATTACATAAACCATTTAAAAGCTTTCTGATCTGAAGCATTTGTTGTTGCATTACTGATATTTAAATGCAGTTTTCAGTGTCATAACATTCGGAGGGGTTAAAAAACGACACCGTTTTGGCTAGACCCTTACTTTGCAGGCAAGACTGCAGCTTGTCCATGTGGACACCATGTGTAGTTTATGTCCAGTCCTTTTTGGAATGCTTACCTGCTTTAACAGACAGTTTCTTTGTAAGCGTTCGCTTGCATTCTCATGCATGGTTGTCTTCCCAAAGGCCTGAATTGACATTATTGCACTGCACCTGCTTTCTTGTGAATGAAAGTTAAAAAATGAACTATGAATTTTACTGCTTAGGTACAAAACCTTGCAATGACACTTTTATCAGTACTTTGAGGTTTTTAGCTGCCATCAGTGGCTGTTTATGGTTCATGGGATATAGTTTTTAATCATGCGTGTGCGTTTAATGGCGTGTTTTGCTGCTGCATTCAGGGTGCATTTTTCCTCTTCTTCAGACATGTGCTGTGACACGTCGGTATTGGTATGAGTGTAAACACATCAAGGATGGGTGAGTCAAGATGGCGGGGGTGGCGCTATTTCACAACTGTGTATATGTCGCCATAGGCACAAGCATGTTTTATACAGCCCCAGTAAAGCAGGGACACTTTTGATGATTTCATTTTACAAACTGAAACCAAGTTAAAAGTGGACTTTGATTCATTGTGCATGTTGATCATTGAGCTGTCAAGTTAGTTTGTTTCTGACTCATGCTTGAGATGGTGAGAGACTTTTCTTTAGATGTTTTTCTGGGAGTTATCAAGATATATTAAACCAAACATAATAAAGTGTTTAATATGTCACCGATTATACAGGTTCTAAAAATGGTCAGATGACTAGAGTCAGAGGGCGGTGCTTACACTTTTTATTGGGCTGAGCTTCTCTAGTCTTGTCATGCTCTGAATGGTTGCAGTGCAGAAGCCAAAACATTTTGTCTCCCTACAGAAATACCTGAAATGTTTTTCAAATTGCAAATGCAGCTGGTGGCAGCACAGACACAGTTCAAAAGTTCCTAAAAATTAGATACTGGGAAGCCTAGTCAGCATTTCATAATCCTATCCATAACACATCATTGTCCGCTTCAAAATATGAAATATTTCTTTGTGCGCTGTGACATTTTGTCTCTTTATTTGTCGAGGTTGGAGGACCCTAGTCTTTTTAGCCCTTGTAGCAATTTCCTGTCCTGTTTTCACAACTCTGACGTGTCTTCCTATCTGTGGTGTGCGGCCTGTTGCCACATAGTAGAAACACAACGCAGGGAAGAGCACTTTTAACATTTTGTAGCACACCATGCGCCTTTAAAGAAGTTCAACAGAATTCGCTCGCTGCTGGTAAGACTTGACCAATCTACCTACATTTGAAAGCATTTTAAAGATCAGCCTCTCTTGACTGTCGTTATTTGTGCTAATGCCGCAGTACACTGAATCCACATAGAGGAAGTAGGTAACTGTTTTGTAGCATGAGATGTCAGAGAGTGAGATGTATGATAGAGGAAGTGAGTAAGGGTGCATCAAGTTCTGTTCCTCTATGTTGTTTTCTTAGTGTTCAACCTCAGTACCCCCACTGTACAGCTTGTGATCATTTAGTATTTTAAAATGGAATACATAGAGAGCATTTTTCTAAACGTTTTTTTGTTTTGTTTTATACTTTAGGAAGAGTATAAAGTATTGTTAGGGTTTAATTGTGCTGGTTTATTGTTTTAATTAAAACAATTCTGATCGTGTTGATATCGGCTCATTGTGCGGTCATATCTGATATTTGAAGCATTCTGAAGATGTTTTAAGATATAAGAATTCTGAGAACCAGACTTGTTTTTTTGTTTTTCTCAGAAGTTAACCACTGAAGGGTGACATGATTTGATTAAAAGGGGGGTTTGTGTTAAAGTCTAAAGAGTCTTAGGGTTGATGAGTAGACCGTGTCATGTTTTTATCGTTCCTCGTTTTTTTGTACTGATTGTTTATTAAAATGTTTCACTAAAATGTATTGAGCACATTAAAAGTGAGAAATACAGAGTATAAGAGGAACAAGTTTCCACTCTCAAAATGAGAGAGAAGTGTTCGCTTGTTTGTGGTCTAACAGTCAGGAAGTAGCAGAAACCCACTGCTCGATGATGCATTTCCTGTCACTGCAAGATTCACAGGTCAGTTAGTGGCTGTTCTGTTTCCTTTTGCGTTTATCCATCTTCATTTTAGGGTTCCTTCTACCAAGTCTTGTGTAAGATGGTGCAGATTTTAGAATATTTTTTCAAAGGCACTAAACCATTTTTTAAGCAAATAAAAAATATAAGCTGAACTTAAAACAATGGTTGGTAAAGCATCATAGACTTTTAAATTAGAAAACGATCACATTATTCTCAAAGAAGTCAACTCTCAGAGACGAATACAACTCTAGTGATGATAAACAAGCATCTTTACACCTTAATGAATTTAGTGGCAGGGATTTTGCCTTTACCTGTCCTAAAAGGTCATTTGCACGAGACCATTTTCAACTTAAAACGGAAAACATTTGATGCGTACATTCATTTACGTTCATTTACACAAAAACGGCTTTTGGGGGACTGAAAACGCGAACTTTCGAGAACGGATCTCAAAGTGCAAGTCTTTGAAAATCAATATTTTGAAAAGCATTATTGTTTCCGTGTAAACTCTGAAGGCGCCGTTTTCCAAAAACGATGACTTCATACACATGCGTATTACATGTTCAGTCATGTGAGAGTATTCCCCAAACAATAATGGAGACCTCCATGCTGCTTGTTTGTGCCGCGTGACATACTTATTATCATAATTTCTCCAGCAAAAGGAAAATTTCCTCCACCATTACAACCAGTGGAGAGGAGACGTGGTATTTATATGCACATTACTATAAACACACATACAAGCTGACAACGTGTATTAAAAGAGCTTTTAGATGAAAACATGGTATGCGTATGTGCGCAGGCATGTAGTGTTTCTTTACAGCGCAACATCGGCATCCACTGGCCTGGCCTGGCATGCATAATACATATGCAGATAGTTTTGATAATGCTGTCATGTGTACATGAAACTTTTCAAAAACGTTTCCTTTTTTTATCGTGTAAACATACTCTCTCAGTCTCTTCTTCCCAACCTTTGATGTTTGGAGAGCTGAGCTTCAGGCTCACAGATAACAGCTCCAGTCTCAGGTGGGTGTGGGGCCTTGACTTGGAGCCTTTTCGACGCCTTGAGGCGTAGTGGAAAATTACTTGCAATAGAGCAGATTCAATTCGTTGCAACCTCCGCAAAGGTAGCAGAATCTTTCTTCTCGTTCTGTTTTTAGTACGACAGAGGCGGTTCCTGTTTCGATGTCGATGAGATTGTTAGATCTTGAAGCAGAGCGTTTGTCTCTCTCATGAGGATGAATGTAGAGATTCTCAGAGATTTTAAAATGTCTTGTGCAATACATTGACGGACCAATACTAAAATATCAAAACTATTATTAAATTTGCAAGGGAATTTTGGGATAAACTACTCACAAACTTGACGATCATGACCCATGCCTGCATAGAGCATTTGCCAGCTGCTGTGGTTTAGTTTTCTCAGTTGTTTCATTGTTCTTAGATGCAGAAGTGGCTTCTGACATTTAGCTCTTTTTTGCCCTCTCTCTTGTTTTGTTAAATTAGCATACATTAATTTCACAGGGAGTTGACCCCATCATCTTGACGCATAATTCTCTCTTCTCCACTTCTGTAAAGGGGTGTGTATTGGTGTTACTTTCACATCACTTTTTCAGCAATTTCAGAATAGACAGCTTTTTGCTTGACATTGTAAAGGAGCAGGCTATTAGCTTCCTTCAGGGCTGTTTACACATTGCAACCTCATTGTTATGATATTATACCATTGCCGGTGAATAGATGATTGTCCACTGAGTCGCACAAGTTTATCCAACCCTTGACAGCCCCATGTTCATTATCACAGCCTTACAGGACTTGACTTTGTTGAAGCACCACATCCTCCCAGGAACTGGCCTAAAACCGGCATGTTCGGCTGAGTCATGCGTATGACCTTGTTGAAAGAGGCTTTGTCCTCCATATTGATTGAATGGGTGCTGTTGGCATAAATACACCCCCAGTGTTTTTTTTCCCCTTGGCAAGTGGAAACAAGGCTTCAAATGCTTCAACACAAAGCGTTTTGGATGGTGTGTGGAGCATTGAGGAGCTCGTTTTGGTGAAAAGATTAAGACCTGGCGTGTTCTGAAATGCCAGGAATGCCTGACCGAGCTGGAAAAGTGCTCCAAATTCCTCCCTTTTTTCTCCAAGTCTATCTCTCTCTCTCTCTGAAAGGTTTTAGAATCCCAAGCTATTTTGAGAGGGGCTCAAGAGCATTTTTTCTTAAATACTTTGACATCACTATTGCCTTGACATCACTCCCCACAGCATATAACAGGGAAGCGTTTTGCCATTGCCAAAGCCTCCATTTTTGTCCACCTTGGTTACATCATCGAACTTTGTCAGCTTATATTTATATAATACATTTGTAAGCCTGCACATTAGCAATCAATATGTTATGCCTATGAAAGATGAGTATTTTCATGTTTGAATTTGCTTGATCCTTCATTAATTCCATTGTCAGGGCGACTTGCGGCTTAGTCATTCACTTGGCTCAAATTACCTCCTTTCATGGTCAACACTGAGATCAGCTGAGGACACTTTAGCGAGGGGAGGGGGTCTACAGGGTCATGGGGTAAGATCATTCATCCTTCGAAACCAGGGGTTCCCAAACATTCATTCCAAGACCCAACAAAATATTTTTAAATGGAAATGAGGGAGTAGATACACATCAGTTATCGTTTAGTGGAGTAATATTTACATTTCCTTGTAATTAGGAATGAAATATGAGTTAAGATGCAGTCAAGTGACCACCGGAAATTGAGTTGACTGCTAGTGTGAGCCATCTTAAAGGAATCGTTCACCTTCAAAATGAAAATTCTGTCATCATGTGGTCACCCTCTTGTCATTTTAAACCTGTATGACTTTCTTTCTTCTGCAGAACACAAATGACAAATGATGACAGATATTTCATTTCATAGTTGAACTATTCCTTTAACCCCTTGAAAACCCCTACTTATAGTCAACTTCAGACTTTATATTTACTTTTTTGACAACATGGCCTGGGCTGTTTGCCACCTGTATCAGCTGCTGCATTAAGACAATTAGAAACTTGGATGGATGATAACTTCACAGCATTTTTCATGTATTTTGAGACGCCTTAAAGTTTAGCGATGCATACTGAGCATGTATCCCTGGCAGACCTCAACCATGGATTGGTTCCATGAGAGCCCCACCCTGCTGACTGTTTGCTTATTGAAGTCTTGAGTACTGAGTAACTCCAGCACGCTGGCCGTCCCTCCCTCTCGGCCTCTCTGGATGACGTCTGGCAGGCTGGCTACGACCCCTGCTTAGGCCCGTTTGTTTTTGTATATGTCAGAACAAGGCAGCTGTTGTCATGTTCTCTGCTGTTATACATCACCGTTGTGGTGACAGAGATCATTCGCCACGTGCGCTGGTTAGTTACCGCTGGGAGTCCTGTAGAGGGATGATGGGAATTAGCATGGAAAGCAGCGTGATGTGCACAATCACAGATTTGCACAATTTTGCTCCCCACCAGGCAGATATCTGTCTGCGAAATGCACCCATCAATCCACTTTTACGCTTTCATTTGCCAGCACATCACCATCAAATGGTGTGGATGACTTCATTACTCAAAAGCAAGACCGTAGGGCTCTCAGTGAGATTGTCAAATAGAATTTCAAGCTGCGAGCTTTGGCTGTTGCATGCGCAAATGCAGCTGCCATTTTTTTGTTTGAGGTACAGAGGGCTTTTTGAAAAAGAAAGAAGAACTGAAAATAAGATTCAGGGCGAATTCGAGCCTCATGGTAATGGATGAGTCAGAAGTTTGACATTATGCTCTCGATCGGCAATGTTTGTGACCCTTTGCTCATGCTCTGGAGACATGAAGGCTAACTGTTTTTTCCAGACTGCACGCACCCTGTGTGTGGTCTTGTACAAGGGGCATCCTGATAATCTGATAATTTATATACGTTTTATAGAAACATACAGTACACTGTTTAAGTCTAAGTAGGAAATAACTCACAAATCATTTACTCACCCTCGATTTGTTCCAAATCTGTATCAATCTATTTGTTCTGATGAACACAGAGAAAGATATTTGGAAGAATGCTTGTAACCATACAGTTCTTGGTTACAATGGTTTCAGTGACTACCATTGTAACAAGAACTGTTTAGTTACAAGCCTTCTACCATATACCTTTCTCTGCATTCTTCATAACAAATACATTGATACAGATTTGAGGGTGAGTAAACTTGAGGGTTCTTTTTGGGTGAACTGTTTCTTTAAATATAACATTCAACAAAAACAAACAAAGACATGCTCTGCACATCCTACTTGGAAATTACTGTACTGATAAATGTTTTAGTCGCGTGTGAGAAAATGCTGTAAATAAGGATGTTTTCAGAAAAATGCAACAAAAAGACATTTAACTTAACCAAATCAAAATTGGTATGTCCAACATCTGCCCTTAAAACAGTGTTTGTCGCACAGTTTTTAAGATAGCTTTGCAGGAAGGATCTTGAAGATCTTTTTGCAGTACTTTTGGATTTAGATCTTTTCTAGCGCTGTCAAATGTTGCGATAAATTGATTAAAAAATAAATGTTTGTGTGTATATAATATACATGTGTGGCATGTATATTTGTTTGTATAAATAATTGCACTTACATAGTTGTGTCTGTGTAACGGGGTGTGACGAGACGAGACACGAGACTGGGTTCATTTTTTAAAGAAATCCTCAATGATGAAATACATAGGGAAAAATCTCTCTTAAAAGTCTCTTATTATTTTTAAAAACACAAATTGCGATAAATGTAGGCATTACAAAATCAACTTGTATTTTATAAAACAAATTAAACTTCTATTTTAATGATTTATACTATGCATTAATATTATGTAAACACTGCAAAATGTTTTGATCGGATCAAGTGAGACACACCGGTTCTCACGAGATCTTGTCACACACCTCTATAACAAATATTTACATTAATATAAATGAATGTATATTTAAATAAAATTAACATTGTGTATATATAAAATATATATATTTATATATAAATATATATAACTTTCTGGTTCTCGAATCTGATTGGCTGAAAACCAATGAGATATTCCTCCAGGATCACCACGGTTTCTGATATATCTATACTTGTGCCGTGTTGTATAAATGCAATATCGCTTTCGTAGTCGTGTGATAGTGCTCTTATATTTGCGGATGTGATTGCCTCCGGCCTATTCACAGCCATCCTGATATAAGAGCAATATCGCAGTCCTACTCGAGCGATATTGCATTAATATTACTCCTTTTGTCTAGGCCTATGTTTGTGAATTTATGTATACATATAAATATACACGCCTCATATATTATATGAACACAGAATGGGAACAGGGTGCTCCAGATGTTGGCTGCATGCCGTAGGAGAGGGAGGCAGGGCACTGGGACTCTTGGGGAGTCCGTCTGGTTAGCGATAATAATAGGCTGGCTTCTCTGTTTTGGGATACCCCATCCTGTTACTCTCTTCCCAGGGGAGATGTTGGACAAGGCCACATGTTGAGGACAAGACTCCAGGAGCTAAAGGGGTCTTAGTGACAGCCAAAACTAAGTCTTAACCGAACATTTGTTTGACCTTTCTCCCACCCACTCTCCCACACAGACCGGCAAACTATCTTTCTCATTCTCTTTAACTGCCTACCATTATACCCCCCCCCCCCCCCTCCGGACACCATTCAACATAGTATGCACTTGTTGACACACACACACTGTCCTTTCAAAGCAAACAAGCTCCACCCTGCCATAGAGGAGACAGGCCGCCGCACTGCCATTTTACACCCCCCACCCCTTCAGTGGTTCTGCCAAGCCTCATCACCTCTCCCCGTTGCATTCATTTAATCTTTAACCAGACCCCTCCTCTTCCTCCTCGTCGCCTGAGGGCCGAGGGTACGCTTTCTCAACACCATGTGACTGCTTTTTAGGGTTCCTCGCGAGTGATATAGTGGAGTGGTTGTGGACTTTGGAATAAGGGCTTGTTCTGGGCTCCTCTGCTCATGTGACTGATAGTCCAAGCCTGTTTACAGTACCCCTTTGATCAGGCTGGGTGATCTCATATCCTGTGGTGATCCATGCCCCCCTTTCTCCACACTAGCACCACCACAACCAACCATAGTTTTACTTATCACAGCTAAACTTGAATAAATTATTGCTTTTTTAAGCCTGCTTCTTGGCAGCACATGTATGAACTATACGAAATGTTGCAATTTGCTGTACATTTCCTAAAAACATAACCTCTATCATTTGCGGATTGATGCAATAGTTGTGGGCTTTCTAGGGTAAATGACAGAAAGGACACTGTGCTGCTGGAAAGCAGCGCACATTTTTCCACTTATCCATTTTCATTCTGCCCGGCCAGACTTCTTTCAAGTCTTAACTACGAGGCAGCTCCTGGCAGTCTGAGCCGAATGTCTCCCCTGGAGTGAGCGAATGCTTCACAGAGTCAGAAAATTAGCCCCTCGCCTCAGGTCCCAGCGGTATTGTCTCGTCTGGCCATCAGAGCCCCGACGATGTGACGCAGCCCATTTTGCTGTCACAGTTCCCTAATGTTCCTTTTTCTCATTGTTTTTCTCTCTTTTCTCCTTGAAGGTTTAGATGCCCCAGACGCAGCTGGAGCAGGATTGTTTACCAGAGCAACAAGAACCTGTGTCTCCACTGCTCTATTGAGTCAACAGCCACACTCTCTATTTCTTCAGCTGGAATAAAGTCAGGACCAATAGTTTTTGCCATCAGAGGGTTTCCTACATCGAGGGGTGTGGTGCGGAGCAAGGCGGTCCGGGGAGTGTACTGAGGGATAGGAACCCTCTGCCTGGCAGCCTGTATCCTACCCTCTCTCTCCTTACAACACCATGACCACTGCGGTCCAGTCTAGCGAGCTTGTCTTTGAGTTCGCCAGCAATGGGATGGATGAAATCAATCAGGTACATCACAATCAAGTTTGTTGTTTTCTGTGTGCACGGAATATTCAGTATCTGACATCCGGTTGACCTAAATGCCCCCAAATAGTTTGATTCCAGAAATAGGCATGTAAACTTGTGGTTTCTCTGTGTTTAAATAGTATATTTGTTACTTCAGATGCGCATTGCCAGGTATAAAAAGGAAGATTGGGATGAGCGGAGGGGTGAGCGGAGGTCAGCGCCTTTGATGAAGGGGGTGAAGAGAGGGGAGGGTGGAAGGTGGAAAATGAAGAGAGCGATGAGAGGGTTCAGAGATGGATGTGTGGGTTGCTGGCAGGGTTTAGATGGAAAGACTGAGATGCTGGAATTGCCAGCCAGTCTGTGTGTTTGTACTGCTAGCTGGGAATAACGGTACTATTAGAGGCAAAGGACACTTAAAGGACTAGTTCACACAAAAATGACATTTCCTTTACTACTATTATTTTTGGTTAGTAAACGGATAGTTCATCGTTATAAATTACAGTTTGTTTTATTATTTTCGGAAGCTTTTAACATGTCATTTAACATGTATGACTTTGTTTGGTACATTTTTGAAGAATTTAGGTCTCTTCTTTCATACAGTCGAAATGGTAAAGGGCAAACAACAAGTTTACAAGTTTCAATTCGATGTTATAATCCATAACAGACCAAATTATGAATTGTTAATGTTTACCACTTGAATGGTACTTTATTGGTGTTTTGTCATTTTTTACCTTGACTGGCCAAAATAGATTTAGATCAACATGAGAGTGGGCTTTTGTGTTTCTTTAAAGGGACAGGTCACCCAAAAATATAATGTCATCATTATCCCACCCTCGAGTTGTTCCAAATTTGCGTACATTTACTTGTTCTGTCGAACGCAGAAAAATATATTAGGAAAACAAACAGTTCTTTGTCACCATCGAGTCCCATGGTAGGAAAAATTTAAATGGTAGTCAAAAGTGCCCCAGAACTGTTCACGTTCCTACATTCTTCAAAATACCTGTCTTTGTGTTCATCAGAACCAAGAAATGTATACATTTTTCTCACAACTTCAGGGTGAGTAAATAAAGACAGAATTTGGGGGTAAACTGTTCCTTTAAGTGTGTAGATGTTTGCAATATGTCTTCGTCTGAATTTGTTCAATGTCCGTCTGATCTCAGTTGATTCCAGTATCCAAATCTTCATCCTACCAGCGTGTCTGTGTGTGATTGTGTCATCATGTGAATAGATCAGGCGTGACAGGTCTTCTACTGTGTTCCATGGCTTTTCCCTTACAGGCTGAAAGAAAACGGAAAGCTAGTTTCAGGCCTAACCTGCCCGACCTGTTGCAAGGCAGTGCTGGAGAAGAGTCCTGTTCCACCCAGAAATCTACCATTGTATTGAAACGACACTGGCTTCTTAGTCACTCCCAAAAACCCACTTACTCTATTACAACAGTCACAAAAATATTACTTACCAATCGCCCCAAAGTAAAAAATATCTTTCTGACTCTTCTTTAAACAGTAGAGCTGCCTTTTTGACAAGACTATGATCTTAAGTGCAAATCTTGTTCACACACAGCCATGGTGGAGGAGGAAGATCTCATCTGCTCTTTCTCTTACTGTAATGATTAGCTGTCTTGGACTGAATTCTGCAGTCAATAATTAGCTTCATACGTCGAAGCATCTTGTAACGGGAGTAAAATGCTATTAATCCAATGTGTTTGGCTACTGCACGCAACAGCAACTGTGCGATAAATCCAGCAACAATACCATTTTTTGGGACAATGTTAAAGTATTGATGCTTTCATTTTAGTATGTGCCAGTATTGATAATAACTTTATTTTGACTAATGCTGTCATTTAAAAAAAATGTAATATATTTGTTACATTTAAAGCTGCAATCTGTAACCTTTTATGTTAACACAATACAAATCTTATAATTATGATATATCATTTTGAAGGTCTAGTGTATGAAATTTGGCGACATTTAGCGATAAGCGAATTGTAACCAAGTCAGACTGTGACACTTTGCTCACATTTTTCTTCTGTTGGTGACATTGTGTGGCAGCGTTTAATTGCAATACAAACACTGCATGGTTTTAGTTTAAAGCATTACAGAAATTGAATGAAAACAAGAATTTGTACTTGTTCGGGTTTTGAATGAGTTTTGAGCCCAGTACAGATAGATATCAGTGTCAATTAGCTTTTCCCAGTTTTCGTCTGCATTTGACACTCATATATTGTATAACTGTGTTGTTCTTACAAGTGATGCAAGTGCTTTCCATTACTTTGTAATGCCAACCATGTAATGCACTCGTCCAAAACATAGTTCCACATAACTGCCGTATATATTAAACATCAAATGTGGTCTGATAGCCGTCATTGTTTGGCATCACGCAGCTTTCAGTATTGACAGACAAATTATTTGTTGTGTGATATCACTCGGTATTAGTGAATGATATAAAAACACGAAATTCATCTCCGATACTGCAAGTAGGGTCTTGTGTCGCATCAACAGCGAAGTCTATTATTGTAAAAAGCATCTAGTAAAGCAGAAGAAAAAAAAACGGCGGAACATCCACCATGCTCTCATCTATAAGAACACGGAACTGCGCTATGCAAATACTTTATCTGATATTTCCCTATTACAAATGTGGTTGATTACTGCCAAAAAGAAGGATGTTGCAGGTGTCCGCACTGTCTAACAGTAAAACTAGAACTTTGGAATCTACTGATATGCACCTGTCTAATAATATAGACTGAGCGATGGGAATATGATACAGCTGCGTTTACAAATTACAAGCTACGTAAAACAAGTAATGACAAATTGGCTAAAGGCAAAATGCCATGAATTCTGTGCTATGAAGTGTATAGCGTCAGATCGGACACATTCTACTATTTTGCATCTACATGTAGGAAAGAGCCTACGTAAACTGATCAAAGGTTTTCTTTTGCATAATCCGTGATATATGATGTCTGCATTACCACAGGATGGGAAGCTGGGAGGATAGCAGGGCAAGTTTCGATGGATGCAGAGAGCAGGAATGTGTCTCCTGCCTACTCAGGAGACGGGGGCGCGTGGGACTCACATGTTTATCTGTCTAGCCCAGTTAAAATGCTTCTTGAAGTAAACTGATGACTGGCATCCTTCAAAAGTACTTCATTACTGTCTATAGCTAGTCTCGTGTGCAAATCTCTAATTTACTCGCACGAATATACTTAAAAATCCTACAGTGAACTATAACTTTGATTTGATGTATTGCTCGATTAAACAAAAAGTGTTGCTCTGGTAATGCACAGTTGTAGATAGAACTCTCCGGTGAATTTGTTTGTAGTTCTTTGTATCACACAGTGAATGAATCTGACCTTGAACTAAGATCTGCAGAGTCTCAAGGGGAAAGTGCCATAACAACAGCGAATAGTCTGAGAATAACGGCACAAAACAGAAATTCCTGTCAGAGGACGATGTAATATGGCTCATGTGTTTCACGATTGTTTTATATGGCATAGCAACATGTCTTCAACAATACAGAAATATTATTTTACATTGTTTAGCTATTATTATTATTAGTTATTATTATCATATTTTTTTTTATAATGACTGCTGATTTTAGACGTGCTGCATTGGTTTGTTTTCTTATCATGGATCACAGTTGAACAGCTGTGAAGGGGATGCCCTCCACTCTGCTACCATCTGGTGGTAACTTAGTGAATCTCATGTATATTTATGTCTATTTTCCTAAGGTTGTTAAGCAAAAATGTTTGTCGTCTACCAAAGTAAACAAAACAACTATTTTTGTTTTAAACTAACCCCCTACTTTAAATACAAACGAAATGTGGACAATATACCAAATTTTAATCTTCAACACTTCTGCGTTCTACTCACATTTGACATGCATTTGGATACATTGTATAATTGAATACAGTCTTGAAACATTTAGCCGCCAGAGAGTCACACGTCTTTGGTCAGACCGCTGTTTCTTCTAAATTAGTCACTGTGTCAGTGTTCACTCATATCTGATACCCTTTGCCTTGTTTGCACGTATCGTCTGCAAAAGATCTAATGAGGGCTGCTATTCAGTTATTGAGATTCTTTTGACCGCTTGCTCGTGCACACAGTCACAAGAATGTAGTGTGTTCGATAATTGTTTTATCAAATTGTGCAACCCTGACAATGTTACATCAATGCAAAGTTTTTTTTTCTCATGCCTCATCAGGTCAAGGCACCCTTTCGTGACAACAAATTATAAATATACTTTCAAATAATGGAATGTTTAAAATGAGGCTGGGTAAAAAAAAGTTGTTTTACCTTGTTTATCTTTTACAAGCATTATAGTTGCATTTAATGCTGTGTTAATCTCATTACTGATTGGCTTAGACGTGTGACCGCAGCAGGATATGAAAACGTGTTTTGTTGCTGTGAATAGAAAAGAGTGAGCGAGATGAATAAATTGTTAAATGAATCTTGACTACGTGTCCTCCACACGTACTGACTATTAACAGAAAAACCAAAGAGATGTATTAGTACATGTTGCTGTGTCTATGGTGGGGTGAAGACCGGTCTCCTGTGGCTTTGGAGTCTAGTACCAGCTATTTCCTCTCTTCCCCCATGTGCAGTTCCACTTTAATCTCCACCCTCGCTCAGGAATGCCACAGTGGAAATGAGGAAGCCCTAACCGGTGTTCCTGGCATGAAGCTCATATCTCTGGGAAAAAACAGGGTTGTTGTGTACATAATTTCTTACTGGAGCTAGGATACATTCTTCTGTGGCTGTATTTTTACGTCATCTGCTCACAAGGCATCACATGATCTCACACGAGCCTGTCTGAGTTCCATGAATATTGTCTGTACAAGTGACTGAACTTGCTTAGGTTAAAGCCATTATGTATGGCCCATTAGCGGAAGCCTTTGAGAATGATTCGTCTACATGAAGGGGCAAATATATGTGTTTTACAGCAATTATAGTGCACTTTCCGCTAAAAGCATGAGTGAATGTATTTGTTGGGTTTTAGATCAATGGCGCATTTACCTCTTTGTTTGTTTGCCTACAGCTGGATGACCCTTCAGTGTTCCCAGCCGTGATCGTGGAGCAGGTGCCCGCCGCTGACCTCATGCAGGTGTACTCTGGATTGGAGGCAGATGAGGTGACGAATGGCATTATGGTGGACGCCATTCAGGACGTGGTGGAGGAAAACATCATGGGAGATGTGGGGCTGTCTGGTGAGTCCGACCGTATACTATAAGCCAATCAGAATCGAGGAGCAGCTCATTTGTAGATATGCTATTTATTTAATGTATTATTTACAGCATCATTTATATTTTAAGAAACCCATGATCATAGATTTGACCAGTATTTCATCAAATATAACTATTTGCTTGTTGTGTTTTTTCCATAGTAGAGACCCCAGTCTCAGGCGGAGAGGACAATATGGAAACAATTGTGGCAGCTGAGGCCCTGCTGAACATGGAATCTCCTAATAACATCCTGGATGAGAAGCGCATGAGTATGTAATGACTCACTGGCTGTTTAGACTCTAATGTTTATTCAGCATTACTTGTGGGAATACTTTCTGAAAACACATTATACGGTCTTGTCATGTTAGCACATCCTGATGCTATTTCTTGTAGAAGTAGTTTTTTTCTTACAAGTTTTTGAGAAGGCTGCATTGTAAACAAATTCACATTCTTTGACCTCCACTGCTCCGTAGTTCACGCATATGGGAATATACTGGAATCAGACCTGACCTACATTTCCCTGCGCCCGGAGCATCTTTCAAATGGCATGGATATTCATATGGACGAGGAGACGTCATCGATGGATGAAGTCCCTCAGAGGAACTCAAAGCCTGCCAGAAAGAAAGGTACCACAATCCTCCAGTATGGGGCGGTGTGCACATCATTGTTGCCTGTCTGCTTTTCTGTATCATAAACTAAAATGATTATAACCCCTTTTGGATATTTTTGCGTTCTTTCGAACTATTTTTTGTGATATAATGTCGCTTAACCAGTTGACTATGTGCTGAATATAACGTCACCTGAAATACTTTATAAACTCTGATAAAGTCTATACTTATTCAGTGTGCCTTTCCCACTTTTTATGTTGTTTCTACCCTTCTGGACAAAAGACTTCTTAATGTATTTGATGCTCTGATGGCGTCTGAAATTCTTTAAAATATCCATTCTTGCAATCTTCCCGCAGTGCGCAAACCAAGATCGGTGCGGCCCTGCTCCCCCATCACCAATCCGTCTTTCCCACTGAAGAAAAAAAGCAAGGAGGGCAAAGGTAAGCGTGACCTCAGACAGCCTCATGAGAGTTAAGAGGAAAAGTTGGAAGGTAGCGGATCTATCTCCTGTATGAGCTGTACACCGCTGGCCGGGGCTTTGCGGCAGGACCAGGCTGCTTAATTGATGAGGTGCTCTCAAAGTGCTGCATTTGTGAGGGAACTAAAAGTGATAGTGGGCTGGAGGGTACATCGATGCTGTCCTGATAGAGGCCCTTATGCATGCGTACCGTTCCCAGCTCGGCGAGGAGACCGGCCGCATACATATACATCACCCTGACACTCAGGTCTGGTCTCTCTCCAGCCCCGGTTGCCGGGGAAGCTGTTTTTAACCACTTCTGGCAAAAGCACACGACAAACAAGAATAATCTACTGCCAAGCTCCTCTAATTAATTTCCAGCCCTGCTCAGGCTAGCTTGAACTCAGAATTGATTTATTAAGGTTATGAGAACGAATACAATAATTGCACCTCTGCCAATTCCGGTTATTAAATAAAACCTGAGGAATCGGGTGTGAAATATGAAAGGCGGTTAAGCGTTTTATAAGTCTAAACTTTTAATGAGTCAATGGAGGTATAAACAAAAGACCTTCATTCTTATAGGTAACACTATCTACCTGTGGGAGTTCCTTCTGGCCTTACTGCAAGACAAAAACACCTGTCCCAAATACATCAAGTGGACTCAAAGAGAGAAAGGCATTTTTAAGCTGGTCGACTCCAAGGCGGTGTCCAAGCTGTGGGGCAAGCACAAAAACAAGCCTGATATGAACTATGAGACCATGGGTAGAGCCCTGAGGTGAGCCAAAGTCTAAAAATACATCACCCAAGGGGATCGATCATAGTCTGAGAAACTGCTTTTCTTGAACTCCTATTTCCTTTTTCTCTTTTAGGTACTATTACCAGAGGGGCATACTGGCCAAGGTTGAAGGACAAAGGCTTGTTTACCAGTTTAAGGAGATGCCGCCAGACTTGGTCATTATTGATGAGGACGAAAGCCAAGGGGGCGACCCCAGTCCCGGATACGCAGGGCACCGCTCCGCTCCTCACGGACGGGGGATAGGGCGTGGCACATCGCGCGCGCAGGGGAAAAACTCAGGAAATACGCAGGCCAAGACGGTGAAAAGAGAAATAAGCCCTCATCTGACGAGCAACGGAAGACAAGCAGAACAGCTGCTGCAGGCGGTTCACGTTCTTCAGCCCAATCAGGGAGCTGCAGTCCCTGCGCCTACACACTCCGTAAGGTGAGAGGCGTGCCGTGCATCTGCACAAACACCTAGTATATACCTCAGATGTGAGCAGGAGGTGTAGAGATGTATGTACGTGTGAACTCATGCTTTGAAGCCTACTGCCAACATAGGCAGCTGCCTTTTTAGGCAGCATCCTAAATTACATTATGCCTCGTAAGTGACTTTTAAAATGCACAGCAAATCCAGTTGATTCCTTACGTTTGATGTTAAACTGTTGATAGGTATACTTTCTTTACCCTTTATGCTGTCTTGGATTATCTCAAAATATGGCTTTAATGTAAAATTTGGTAAAGTTACTAATATGTTTAACATAAATAAATAGTGGATTTTATATAACCACTATTTCTGCAAAACAAGTATAAAGCATAAAATTTAAAATAAGGCATTTTAAGATGATTATAAATTTGGTGTCGGCACCAATAGCCATGTGGTTAGCAGTGCAACACGAGTTCGATTCCCGTCTCGGCAGTCCTTTGCCGGTCCCACTCCCCTGTCTGTATCTAATGCTTTCCTGTCTGTTCACCACTGTAAAAAACTATATTTATTCCAACATGATTGAAATAGTCAACAAGCTATTTTAAGTTCCGTCTAAAGTGTTCTCTCTATCTTTCAGGACTATTAATATGCCCGGCTCTGTTCCCATGGTCATCACATCAGGATCGCAAGGAGGAGGCCCAGTCACCCTGCAGACCCTGCCCCTGTCCTCCGTTCTGAGCACTGGGGATTCTTCCACCCACGCCTCCCCGCCTCGGGTCATTCTTCACACCGTGCCTTCCTCTAGCCCTGGGGGTAAAGATGTGCTCACCATCCAGACTGCCTCTCTCACTACAGACAGCATTCAGCACCAGCAGCTCCTTGTCTCCACGCTGAGCTCATCCAGCAGTGGAGTCATCAGCACCACGCAACAGCAAACCGCTTGTCTTAACGGCATCACCCGCCTGGTCACCCTCAACGGCAATGGGCAGCCTGTAGTGGCTCAGCAGCCTGGGACGGTCATCGCTACCGTCCTGAAGCAGAGTGAGCTTCAAGGCCTGCAACTGAAAGAGGAGATGCTAGACCCCCAGTACCTCCAGTGTCTCGTCAACAGCAACCCCAACTTGTTCGCGTACTGTAAAGAGGAGGTCGACGAGGGAGCAGCGGAGCTGAGCTACAGGACTGTGATCATCAACAATGCAGGTCAGGAGCTGAGCCAGACCCACAACGGACACTTAAATGTGGGTCTGCTCGCCAGCAGCCCCAGTGAGGGTCTCACCCCTGTGGATGAGCTGGAAGTAAGGGGAGAAGTCGCCCTGCACGCAGAACATGAGGCCAAAGAGTTCTCTCAAGAGGTCTCTCACGATATGCAGGAACTGCCGGTTACCATGCAGATGTCAGCTTCCCACTTCATCCAGGTAAAAACAGAGCCGGCTGATACCTAAAGCATCAGCGGTGGAACATGGACACAATCGGCCAACATGTTGGATTTTTTTTCAGTGGAGCAGATGATCTGTGATTTATTGCTCTTGATTGTTAGAATCACCGCTGACCTGAAGACTGTCGTTTACTCAATGTTGTTGTGAAATTGTACTTTTGATATTGAACGTTAAGGGATACCGACTGTGATGTCATAAAAGCTCTTTTTGGCCTGCTCTCTGTCACCCCCTTTGAACCCCACCAAGAGAGCAGCCGTTCTCCAACCAGGGAAATTCCCACCGCATGTGCCAGTTGAGATGTTTTCGTCTCTGCTCATCTCCACAGACAAATCCAAAGACTTAATCCAGCCGACGGACCACAGGAGTTGGTGGATAGCCAAAATAAAACCAACAACATACCGTTGACTTCAGGATAAAACAGTTCCTTAGGATTCACAAGTGGAGATGCCTTTGTTTCTCTTTCAAGTAGAGATCTCATTGGACTTCAAACCCCATAAGTATGCCTCTTGGAATAAGACAGAGAGAGTGCCTCATGGGAAGGCTGCAGGTGTTTAATGATTTGTTTTTTGAAGTGATGGGTTGAAGGGAGGATTAAATATACACTGTTTTTCAAACAGAATTAGGACATTATCTCATTCCCTTTACAATAATACCATCACGCTCAAATTCAAAGCAATGCTTTTTTTTACGGAAGTGGGCATTGTCTGTCCAAAGAGACAGTTCAAGTAGACTTTGTGTGTGTATATAATAAGACTAGAGAATATAGCGACAAATTCCAAAATCATCTGCTGAAGTATTTCCCCGATTATAATCTTGTTCATATGAAATGGAACGCAGTATATATACATATATAAATATAATATACAACGGAGATTCAATTTATGGCCACAAATTTATTTATTTTCTGAATTTAAAATTCTGTATAAAAGTCTTTTTAAACGAATGCAAAAATGAGGGAAATTATGCAGTGTGTAGGGCTAATTTTACCCATAACATAAAACTAGTATGTTTGTTATCGCAAGCTGTATTTTTCAATTCAGAGCATTCCATGTAATCTGCACACCTTTCATATTTTATCTATTTTTCAATATACGGGGATACAAAAGTAGCTTTATGAGCTTTATGCTGTTCTTGTTCACTGTGACATGTTTAAAGCCATTTTTACAGAGCGTATGTGCTATAAATGCCTTTGGTTCTGCCTTTCGAGCTGTCATACTTTTACCCTTTTTTACTTTATTGATGCTTTTCTTTACGCACCAGTTTTTCAGGACAAAGTTTAACACCGATTTTGTCTCAGGCGCAGCTGGTGTTGTCTGTGACATTTAGATAGATGCTTCTAGACTTGTTAAATGTATTTATTTGTAGTTGATGCAGTCTTCAGTGTTTGGCCTCAATTCCTCCCTCGCCTCATTTATATACAATGAATCTAGAGCACACTCTCTTAATAGCTTCATTTCCACTAGCAGACCGTGTGGTCGTTGCCCCCTTGTTCATCACAAACAAAATTCGAGCTAAATTGAGTGAAGTCAGGTGTAAATGTGGACGTCCTGACACCCAGAAGCCGATGGTGGGCAGCAGGCCTCTGCCCCAACTCTTTTCGTCTGGAACCAGAGCTCAGCGAAATATTGACAGTGGTGCACTGACAATCGTGGCTACAACTTGTATTATGCAATACTATGTCAACAGGACAATCCGTGATCTTTTTCTTATAAGAGAATTGTTCCGCTGCACTGCACTATGGCCAGCATGTGACCTGTTTTGTGTAAAATGTTGTCGACCACAGGTTTTGACGTTTAAGGGTAAACGTATGCCAGTGCTTTTCCTATAATTTTACCTTGCCTTTTCTTGGAGCTTTTCTTTTGTTTTTAATATTCTTGTAATAGAATAGATTTTTTTCTAAAAAAAAATTTAAGTGAGACAACCAAAGGAGAAGAAATATAATAAAAACACATTTTGCCTTAACAGAAACTTGTGATATCCTGTTCCCTTTTGCATTGAAACATTTCAACTCAAGATTACATATTACCTGAGAAAAAGAAGGTTGTTGCCAGCACCGTTCCATTGTTTAAAACAGCTTCTGTTCCCGGTTCATCCCCACAAGCGCTTCTTCTGTTAATATGAATTAACAGAGGTCAGATGCACTCGCAGGTATCTCACAACATCTTGCTGTGAATCAAATCTGCTGCAGGGAGCTCTGTTTCGAACCATATGCGCTCTTATTCAACTCGACTCTTCCGTCTGGAGAATATACAGTTGCCGCAGCAACATCGGGCGCGGGCAGAACGAGCGCAATCTGTTAACTACAGAAAATAAAAAGGCAAAAGAGTAATTGAACAATCAAAGATGAGAAGCTAACGGGTGCCCTCGTTTGAGTGGGTGAGAAAGAGCATAGGCATTTTAACTGCGTCCGCTCTTCTCTTATGTGGAATGAAATGAATTTGGTTGGCAAATGTAAACAACTATAATGTTGGATGTACGTCCTGCAGACACAAAACGGTTTTCACACCTGCAGCTCTGTGTGCGCCATGACTTGGGGAGAGGATAGAAATGATTGTGTTATTACTCAGTGGCTTGGGTTTGGAGAGGCGCTCGCTGGTCGTAGCCTACACTCTGGGATGTGTGTGTGTGTGTGTGTGTCTGTGTGTGGGTGGGGGGCATGTGTTTCTGCTGATGGAGCCATCTGGCAGCTGGTACATGCTGGAGCTCTTACCCCCAAGTCTACTATTCACACACAGCTGCAGATTACACAGCACTCTGAACCCTACAGGCAACACAGAAAATAAAACAATAACATCCAGGAAAACACAATACTCGAACTGTTAAATGCAACTGTAGCTACAAGTATGAACTGTGCTAAATGGTAACTGAATGTGGTTATTTATTAAAAAACGGTTGGCACGGTTTGAACATCCTCTTGCGCTTTTCTACAAATATTGCATCACGTGTATCATGCATAAAATTCCCCCTGCCCATCAACATGGACATTTAAAAATTTAGTTAAAATGAATATAAAGGGACGACTGAAGCTAGTTTTTATATTCCAGTGAAAAGCCTTTTTTTTGCGACTCAATCTTAAAATAAAGTGCTACAAAAGGTTGGGAAACCAAAATGGTTCTTATAAGATCCATTTTTTATTTATTTTTATTGTCCGAAGAACCTTCTACTACAAAGAACCCTTTGTGAAACAGAAAGTTTCTTCAGATATTATTCAGTGGTTCTTTAAATGGTTCATGAATTGCACTGTGAAGCAACTCTTCAATACTATTCTATAATTTTAGTTATTGCGCAGAAACAATACAGAAGACACATTTTTGACCTTTTGGAACAATACGCCTCAATTGTGAAAGTTTTTTTCACAGAATATGTAGAGTAAATTTTCATATGGGAAGTTATTGAGATTAACGCTACCTTACATTAAAGTGTGGTGTAACTTGATTTTTTTTCCCCATAATTCCTTTGCCATGTGACACCTACATTTTTAAAAGTACAAATGCTTTGTGTGGTCTCCTAAATTAATATGAGATCAACTACACGCGTTCAATTACAAGCTATTTCAATTTCTAAAAAAAAAGTGTAAAAATATAACGTGTGAAGATGAATTATACAGTAGCATGCGCTGCAGGATACTCCGACTGTGTGACCTGACATGTTAACTACCTATTACATGTGGTAAGTCCTAAAAAGTAAATCTTAGATGTCAATAATATCCGTTTAATTCCTGAAAACCTATTTTTAAGATTTATAATCCCCAAACTGCTAAACGGAAGCAACCTTTTATAGTTCAAAAAGAAGAATTCAAGAAAAGTAGGCCTATTGAAATTTGCAGACAGTCGTGATTCAGCAGTCATTCCAGGTCTTTAAAATCAACACAGCTGCAAAAATGAGCTCTAGGAACGGTCTATTTTTAAAGTAAGACGACAAGAAGCTGGAGGCCAATCACATGCTTGAAGAGAGCGAGTGTTTATGGCATCATGGCCTCTCTCTAGTATGGAGTGGCGGGGTGGCTGAAGGATGGTGGTCATTAGAAATCTGCCTCCAGCGAGGAGCAGTGCTAAGATTACTCACACACTAGGATATTGCTTTACACACGCGCACACAGAGAAGACCAAACAATGCTCTCATTTCTCTACTGAACTAAAACTAATGACATCCATTCCAATTATGTCCTTTGTTCATCACTTTATATTAACATCAAAAAGCGGTCGTTTCACAGCGAGCGTTTATGGAAGTTAAAAGCAATTTTCTGACATTGCTATTAAACTTCTAACCCTGTATCCCTCCGCCGCTTGAATTGATAAAATTTCAGCTTTGAAAAATGAAACGATCAACACTCTGCTTTATTTCCCATGTCATATCAACCCAATGCATAACACTACTACCATATGCACATAGAAACACTGGAGGGCAGTAGTGACACATCTCTGTCACAGCGTTTCTCTCCCCTAGAAGGCCGTAGACTGGTTTCGAGCAGAAAACCCAGGCAACCTGCTCCAAGTATACGAGTTAAATCCTGGGACCTAAAACAAACAGCTTGGAGGTAAATTACAATGCACTTTTGATGTGCTAACAAAAGGAATTAATTCACATGCCTACTTGTGTGCAATGTGCAGTCTCTCCACCTCCTTTCGCAGATTTTTTGCCCTCAGACTAATGCAGTCACTGTTACTGCAGGCTTACAGTACTTTCAATCTTTTGCATCTTAGCAGTGCTTGAGTGAAATTTTCTTAGGTTTGTTTATCTGCAGTACATCTAAATGTGGCCGTTAGTTGTTATAGCTACATACTGCTGCTGAAGTCTTACTATTATTTGCTGAATTCAAAATGCGAACACGTGTTCGCTTATTTAACGGCTATTTGTTTTTTGGTAAAAAAATACTCGAAATGCATAATTCCTGTGTCCCAAGACTGATTTTATAATAACTGATGTTTTACTCCCTATTTAGTAATAAATTTTAAGACTTTATGTAACCCTCAGTATGACGGCCCCGGTTATGTTTGAGGTATCATTCTGACAGCGTCGCATCAAGATGAGTGCCGGTGTCTCAAAGGACTTTCAAGCATTGTGTTAAAAAACAGGATTGGATGTAATATGCCTTCCATGAGATGTTTTCAGTTTTTGCTTTGATCCATTTACCCCGGGTCTCTAGTAAATTAGATCTCAGTATTTGCAGACGAATGAAGTGTTTTGAGAAAAGAGATGGCTGATGAAGATTGCATTTAAAAGAAAACTGACCGTGGATGTGAAACAGATAAACATCAAGGTGAGTTTTAACTTCCTGTATGTTTGATTTGTGGCTTTATGGCGGTTGTTTGTCACAGATGTGGCATCTTTTGTTTTGAGATGAAAGCCCAGTGTTCTGCTCCTTTTGTTGCTTTCTCAGAATTGATGTATTGGTGTGCTGCCAGTATAATGCCTTTTAAGGTTTGCTTGTGCCTTGTGAGAATATCGAAAAATATACATGTTGCTTATCTGGTTTTGTATAGTCCCGAAGCTTAGCTGGTGGTACATGGCACTGGTGATGGATTAAATATAATTTGGATGTAGATATGGTCCCACTTGTCAAGTTAATTACATTTCACGACAATAAAATTTGTAATAGATCCCGATTGCTCACTCCTGATAACCACTTTGTAATTTATGAGCGTTATTGAAGGGAAATGTTTAATGTGGGTAACTAGAAATCACTTTCTTTTCTGAATACAACTGCTTCTTATTTTATACCTTTATGTCTCTGTCTACGGTATATTTGCAGAAACCAATGAATCTGCAGAAGAGATATTTACTAACTGCTTGTCACTGTTCCTCATCCATTTTATGACACTGTGTCTTTTTAGATAATTTAGCAGCAACTGAATTTTTTTTTACGCAGCAACAAGTTAGTAGCAGACCTTGAAACTTTTATTCAAAAGAAAAAAGTTGCATTAAGACTCAATAAATGAATTTCATAAAGCATTTCTGTTAGATTACGAGAATTGATTGTAACTCAGAGACTTAAATGTAAAATGATAGGGTTAACAATGTCACTGTAACTGTTTGATCTGCTGTTCTAAACTGAAAATGAGGCTTTTTTTCTGAAATGAATTCAGAGTTCTAAGCAATCATATTTTAGCATTAAAGGGATAGTTCATCCAAAAATGAAAACTTGGTCATCATTTATTCACCCGCATGCCTTCAAAACCTGTATATGATTCTTTCTTCTGTTAAACACAAGGAGATTTTTGGAGAAGTGGTTTTCTGTCCTTACAATGTAAGTCAATAGGGCATCGATGTTGTCTTGTAACCAACGTTCTTCAAATTATCTTCTTTTGTGTTCTACAGAAACAAGAAAGTTATACAGGTTGATGAAAGATTTTTCATTTTGGGTAATCTACGCTTTAAATACATTTGAAATAATATTTTATCATATAAAAATGCAATTGAATGTACATTTACTCATATTACCGGATTTCTAATGCCTCTGATCAAGGGCCTTCAACAAGGTTCATGTCATGTACAGCTTTTGTGTCCAACATACACACACATAAAACACACAAAATGGAACTAAAACAATTTCTGTTTGCTGAGCAACAGTAACTACATGTAAATGGATGGTTCAGACCACAGTAACAGTCCATAGCATTCTGTTCAAGTTCCTGTTCTGCATTTTAAAGAAGATAAAGAAAAGTGCAAGATTACTTATATTAGTTCATACAAAATCAGCAATCTTACAAAATGCAGCAGTGTATAGAAGAGAATTACATATGGGTAATTGGCATGGCATGCGATGTGACCGTATGCTGTATGCTATTATCTAATACACTAATCTTATATAACCGTAATATATTGATTCTGTAATAGTCATACATGCAGTTTAAACGACAATATTTATAGAGATCCTTCATAGAATGTTTGTACTTCTATGTTTGGCAATTTGTCATACTTTAAGATATAAAATGAGCTAGCGTAGTTGGAACAGTTAACATTGTGAAAAATAACAAAACTAAAACATTGGACGTGGTATGCATACCCATATACTGTATGTATACATATACATTTAAAATGAAAATATTGAGAACCATATACTGTACGTTTTAGACAAAGAATGTGACGCTTCCCACAAATGAAGCTGGTCTACGCATACCCCTGAGCAGCATAGGACCGCTGGTTCAGACCGTCTTCCTCAAACACGTCCCAGCATTCTTGCTATCCACCAGTTGCAAGGCATGACAATCTGACAGATGACCCGTCCTCCCTGGTAAAAGTAGGGATACGGTGAAAAGCCACCCAGGGGCTCATAGTATCGCCGGCAGTAACGGTACCCGCGACGACAGTACTGGCAGCAGTAGCCCTGCTCATCCAGGCTGTTGTCCAGCTCCAACCCAATTTCTCTCTGCGAACACAGTGAGTCAACAGGGTCAGAACACCGGCCAAACAATAGCTGCAATCTCACCGTGGGGCTCATGACTGATGGGTTGATTTTAGCAATAAAAAGCCTCGGCTCGAAAGGGGAATGAAGAGTGATTATGGGGCGTATACATGCAATGACAAAAGCCCTGTCATGCTCAGATATGTCACGAGGACAGTGGCATTTAAAGTAGATGAACTTGATATGCCAAGCTGGGGTATCAGATGTGATATAACGCCCTTGACCTTTCCATTATGCCGCAGGTGGCATCGTTCTGCTTTAGCATCTCTGATTCGAGTCTCTTAACCCGGCTGCCTGACCGTTCTCAATCAGAGCGAGTTTGACACAGACAGCCGCTGAGATAATTACATGCTATTTCTTTCATCGCAGCCCTCCCGTTCCCATAAAGGCATAGCCTAGGCGCCTCGGTCCGAGCGGCAAGCCCTGGGCTCATTTGAGCTTAGAAATGAGAACTCTCCCCCATGCAATCGCCTGCCCTCCTTTGACTTTGGCATAAAGCAAATGGCACGTTCCTACAGCAATTAACATGGTAATGATCACCCAACAAGGATCGGTTTATTTGCTCTCCCAGCCAGGGTGTGAATTGGTGTAAGGGCTAAATGAAAGTGGAGTGAAAGGTAAATTGGGTAGAATTAATGGCCCTTGGCCCTCTCTATTGTGATCGTGTACGCGTGCCCTCTACCCAGGGTTGAGTGCCATGCCTTTGATCCGCCGGCGCAGCGAGATGGGCTCTGAGAAGTACCACTTAACTTTGTATCTCCCGTAACTGTTGGAGCAGATAGAACAGTCGACTTGCACTGTTTCATCTGACTGAGTTTCAATCTTTCCTAGCTGAGGACGCAGAGACAATATGACGTTATCTGCCTGATTAAAAAACGCGGGTCTCGTCACATCAGTTGATGTGCATGCGATTGACAGATGAAGCTGTAGCTCTCTAGGTGTGTGGCAATGGTTCAGATATAGGGTAAAATGTTGTGTTGCATTGTTTTGCTCGAAATTTGAAACCCAGCATATAAACAGGTATACATTAACGTTTTATTTATCTTTTCAGTTTCGAGATAAAACAAGGTGTATGTGCCTGTGCGTGTGAAGACTCATAATGACATTCATTTCCACTTTGGAGACCCATCCCTCATTATATTCCCCATAAACGTACCATGTATGAGTTTTCATGAGCTCAGTATGTGGTGATGAATGGTTGGAAAAATTGCATTCTCCTAATGATTGGACTGCTGCAGGAGAATGTCTGTACTATTTGATTTATTACTCTCACAAATGTATGAAGACAATTACTGATCCATAATGTTTGTCACGTTTAGGGTCAAGAGTGTTGACACAACAATTCATTTTGGAAACGGCACAAAGCCTGTCAGCGTGGCGCTGTTTGCTTTATCAGGCTTTCACAGAAAACCCCCTGCGGGCATGAAAGGTGGATGTTATTTGTGCAAATAAGCGTTTTTCTGCCGTTGAAATTATGTGTGATTAGGATAAAACAAACCGAGTATGAATGCTATTGTTCCGCCGAGGCAAATTTATCAAGCTGATGATCCCTCTGAAACAAGGGTATGTTAATAACTAACATGCTTGAGATGGAATGTGCCAGTGTACTGTATGTTGGACTGACAAGGAATGATGCATTGTGGGAAACGTTGTCAGTCATGCATAAACAAGTAAGAATAATTAAGAGAAGTTTCCTATAGCCGACTATATTGTTTTGTGTTAGCTTCAAAATCCCTGTCATGTTTTCTGTTGTGTTTAACATTACAGACAGCCCAGTGTGATGTAGTTATATTTAATGCAAGATGTATAAAATCCGCTCATTTATTATGGCAGGTCACATCAATTCAATTTTTTTTTTCATCATACAGTTGATTCTTAACTTGACGCCCTGCCGAGTTATTTCACAGACCACGATTTCTGAGAGTATAAATCATCTCAGAGATAATCAGGACGCTAGAGATATGCTATTTCCCAACAGAGTTCCATTAAATATATATTTACAGTATGTGGAGTATACAGTCCTTCACGCATTTAACTTTCAATTATTTGGACAGGCGGATTTAACAGCAGACCTGAGGAAGATTTTGCTTCATTAAAGTGTCTGTGGCAAGTTTAAAGTGAAGTTCCTTTAACTTGACTGTGGTAGACTTCTGGGGTGGCAGCAGTACATCTGCTAGTACTGAAATTCTTAAAGCGAAACCTTCAAGTCAACTCAAACCTATACTACTTACTTTTCTTCTGCAGAAAACAAAAGACTTGTATAGACACAAAACCAATGCAAGTCAATGGGTACCACCGTTGTTCGTTTCCCAACATTCTTCAAAATATATTTTTTTGTGTTCTGCGGAAGAAATGTTCATTTTTAGGAGAACTGTTCCTTTAATGTTTACAAAGCTATTATATATATATTTTTAGGTCAAATGTACAGTGTATGTAACACCAGCAATATTGTAATTCTCCAATATTGACACCTTTAATTGTGATATTTTTCTCATTCGCACTCCTCTCTTCACAACAACAAAACATGTTGTCTTATTCTGCTTCTGTCATAACAGATGAACACTGTATTAAATGCATAGCATTATTTATATTGCTTTAAAAACAATAGCCAAAACAAGTTACATTTTTTTACTACTTGATGCTGATTGTGTAGTGATGCCTGGTATGTTTAAACCAATCAAAGACATTTACGATTACGTGACCAATTAGTATTTGCCTGGCTGGTTATATAAACCGGTTGTTTTAGTCACACAAAAAACTTTCATCGCTATGAGCAATGGAGTGTGGTTTGCCTTCAGGGCTCCCGCTCTTGTACTTCTATTTAACGGTATTAGCTGTGGCTGCTGTAGTGGCCAAGAGAGTTCTCTTACGAGTTCTGTATACATTACTGTTATGCTGAGTGCATCCGGAGGCGGGCTGGTCCTTTATTGTACCAAGTGTTGCTGTGTCACTGTTGCCATGCTATAATTTGCTGTGTAGTCTTGTGACTTTGATTGGTGTGGTCTTTCTTTGCACAGTCGGTGCTGTCGTACTAGCCCGTCCTTAATGTAGGATGCCTCAGCTCCTTGTTTGATTTATTTCCTTATGTGATTTTGGGTGATTGTGTTTTCTTTGATTTATGTCCTTAATATAGTCATCTTGGGGTTAAATTCGCTTCTCCTCCAAATTATTTTAATCTGAATAAATGATTTTTGTATGGGAACTTGTGCCTCTTATCCCTGTCTTTTTAAGTGGTGCGCACATGCGTGACCTTATTTGGGTCGTTTTCCCCTTTAGTTTGGGTTGGCGTAGTCTTCAGGTAAATACTGCAAGTGTATCGAAGGTACTATGCTTTATGTGAACTAATAGTTGTTATTATTTCATCCACTGTTTTTTAGGGAATGCTGCCTATGTGTTTCTCCAGACAACACGCTCCTGATTCAACCGTTGCTTGACCGTGCAGTGTATCTTCAAGTTCTTCAAGTTTAGTCAGTGATCTGTAAGCCAGAATTCTTTCAGCTTGCACGCAGGGTCACGCCGCCTACCATCATCAACTGCACCGCAAGCCTGAGATCCAACTGGACCCAATCATCATAGACTCGTCCTCCCAATCTAGGTCAAGGACCATGATGCAATTTCTCTTTGCGGCCGGATGATAGTTTTTCAGTTTGAAAGATAACCAGAGTCATGCCTGTGCACGTCGCATCTGCTTGCCAGGACTCGGGAAAGGTCAACCCCGTATATCTCAGGCCTTCTGTGAACTTTGATGATTATTTATAAAAAGTGCACAACAGGAATAGGGTTAGTGAAAAATGAATTCCACACCACACCGGCAGACGTTGGCCAGTGGGGCAGCCAACTGGCTCGGGTCTGGGATCCTTTGAAAGGTCTGGGATGTATGGCTTCCCAGCAGCATCTACATGAGTCCAGATTCCAATTACCCTGAGCTACATCCCCTCTGACGTTCACAAAAGCCTTTGTTATCGCTCTGCCCATAAACACAGCCCGCCAGCGCTTATTCTTGGAATTGGCTGGATTGGTGTGTATTAACCAGCTGATAGAAAGAGAGGAATTCAAATAAGAAAGGTGGTTTCATCTGGGTTTGCTTTAATTATACGGAGCGTTGCGGCCGCTGTCGCTGGATGAGGTAGGCAGGCTAGACATTCTCTGGGCCTCTGCAGATAAATGTGCCTTTTTCCCCCTAATGTTTTTCTTTTTTTTCTGTCCCTGTGCTCTGAGAAGTCGCAAGCTAGTTAAGGGAGGTATATACTGCAGTCACGGTGTGCGACGCGTGAGCGTTTTCATCCACGCTACCGCTTGTGACTTCAGGATAATTAATCATTGAACATATGCTTCACATCAAGAAAGAAATAAAGGACAATCTTTTAGCCGCTTGATTCTTCATGCTTTGATAATTAAAGAATGATTAATATATTTATCTATTCATTAATGAGCGACCTTGGGAGCCTGACTTTGTACATCACTCGCTACATAAAATCGAAAAAAGGGAGGCAGGAAAAATTCTTGCAAGGGCTTGAGGAAAGCTTGCTTCCTTTGAAGGCAAAATATCCCTCTCCATTAGCTGCAAGTCATTAAGGGAGTCATAAGTGAACTGGCCTGATTTAAGTAGATATATAGAGCAATTTCAATGCCCTGTGGTCCATATAGTCTGTTTTAAGCTAGGAAAGGGAACATCGATTAATGAACGATTTATATGAAGAAAGAGCAAAGCATGACTGTCTAGCTCAACCATAGTCTGAACATTACTTCTTGCTCATGCTTACGTAGTCGTTTACTGGTAACTGGTCCATGACATCCCTGGTCTGACGTGGTCCTCTCGCCTCCAGCTCTTGCATCTCCTCCACATCTTCTACATCATGGAACTCAGCATCTGAGTTGGAAGGAACAGATAAAGATCGGATCAGTCATCAGTGCACATGCTGCTAAACATGGTCCTGAAAAAATTATATTGTGATCTTTAAAAATGGATATTGTGATCTCTTTGATCTTTCTTGAGAATAAAATCCTCCAACCCTATATAATCCCCAAAGAAAGAGATAAATCTGTTTTTAGAAGTTTAGAAGTTGTGGTAGGCACTCATGAAACTTTTCTTTTACCTTGCCGTTTCTGATTGATTACAACATTTGTGTTATTGCTTGAGCATTAACTGCAAAATTATGTGATAATTTCAAATTCTCCATATTTACATTCATGCATTTGTCTGTTGCTTTTATCCAAAGCCACTAACATTGCATTACACTATTAAATTCTGAGTATGTCAATCACTGGGATCAAACCTGTGACTCTGGCGTTGCTAGCGCCATGCTCTAACCACTGAGCTACAGGTATTTATTTATTTACAGATTGTTTCCATTACACTGACTTACAAGATAAGTAAAGCAAAAAAGAAAGGGCTTGACTCTTCAAGAAAGCTATAAAAATATGACATGTTATTTCTATGGTTAATTTAGAGTTTGTAAACACCTCTGAGAGGAGATGGGTGGATCCAATGAATGGGCAACTCTTGGCAAATCTCCCAGATCTTTGAATTGAGCAGAAACGTTCGATTGGAGATGGGTTCCTCTGCAGGGATCCATATCTGTGAGTCCACCACCTGGATATCTCCCTCGCTCTCCTCATCCAACTGTGAATACAATGTAAACGTCTCATTCATACGGTCCAATCAAGATGAAGCTAACGCTGCCTATTTCTGTCACTTCGATTGATTTTACTCTCTCTCTCAGCAGGGAATCAGGAAACTAACTGCTGACCACAGGTAAAATATTTCATTTGACCTCTCTTAAAGACTATAGTTGTACTTTCCTGTGAAACAGACTTATTTCTTTCCTAGTTTGCCCTTTTCTGACGGCACTAGAGGTGTTGCATTTTAATTCAGGCGACATGGTTAAAAAAATCCTTTAAATTGACTTGAAAGACTATGTGCTAGCCTATTGGCCTATGTTTTAGACACAACAAAGTACAACGTTCCGCATCCCCCAATTACTAATGTTTTACAACTAATATTAATATGCTTAATTTGTTGACTCTGCAGTTCAGGAGCTGTTAAGTAAACTATTACTGCTTAATGATGGTGACTGTATGTCAGTTCGATTCTAATTGAGATCTAGAAATGAGCTTTGGGTAATGTAATCGCATGAAATGTGTGTTTGTTGAGCTTGTAGTTATGTGTAAATACAAATACCAACAAACCACTCCTCCCATGACAAATACTTTTACAAGGTGATTTTCTCCCCGTCTGAGGCGTAATTGCACATTAATAGTTAAGCTTGATGGAGAATCCTGGGGCCATTGTCTGAACTACTGTCATTTATATTAAGTTCCTCGCTGCCTCACCTCCACTTAACCTTTACTTCCCGCTTCCGTTTATTGGAAGTCATTTTTACTGCCATTTCCTGTTTGTTGGGAAGTGTAGCAGATCCATTTCCATCCCATTAAAGCTTCGCTCAGATACTCCTCTCTTTGAGACGGTCAGTTCTTGTACATCACGCTATACTAATGATGACTGGAAAGACAGCCTGCATGACTCGAGCAATGAAGGCTGCTATTTTAATTTAAAATAAAACTAAGAGAGTAATCTAAATAGAGCGCTTTAGTTGGCAATCTAAATTGCATCAAAATGCCTTTTAAGGAAGAAAATAAAGGTTGCTGATCTTGACGGCTTATACTGCAATTGTACAGAAATTTATTGTGGGATAGTTCAGCCAAAAATAAGCGTTCTGTCATAAATTACTCATCCTCAAGTTATTCCAAACCTGAATACATTTCTTGGTTCTGTAGAACACAAAGAAAGATATTTGGATGAATGTTAGCAACTGATAATTCTGGGGCACCATTGACTACCATAGTAGAAACAAATATTGTTTATTTTTTGTTCTGTTAAACACAAAGGACGATATTTTGAAGAATTTAAGAAAACAAAGAGTTCTGGGGCAGCTTTGACTGCCATTTTGAGAACCACCTCAGAAATCTCAGTTGCTAACATTTTGTCCCCTAAAAATGTTTCTTTGCAGTTTAACAGAACAACAAAATGTATACAGGCTATGAACAACTTGAGGGTGAGTAAATGATGACAGAATTTTCAGTTTTGGGTGGAGTATCCCTTTAAAGGGACATCTAAATGTTGCAGAAGGAGAGGTTTTGAAAGTAAAAACTAAAGACACATCTAAACAGAATTATTGAAAGTTATCCTTTTTAAACTTGTGCAATTCATGTCTGCATGTATAATTGTTTCTAGGAGGAAAGTATGAGAAACAGAGATAAGACCAAGCCCACACTTATCCCAAAACTGAACAGTTGTGGTGTGAGCAGGCCGTCGTGATTTCATCGGACACATTCGGACGGTTGGAGACCAGCAGGAAGTTCAGGGATTACTTTCATCATTTCCCAGCCCGAACAAATTGAAAATGGTAAACAAACTGCCAGCATACAATTTCAGCTTGTCACCTGGTTGTGCTTGCAGCCTGCTTTATTTTCTTATCAGTGGCATGCAGTTTCTCCTCAGCCAGCATTGTTTTGTGGTGAAACGCGTCGAGGCAGCTTGCTTTGGGACCACAGTCGCATGCCCTGCGGCTCAGGTGCACTTGGTGCTAATAATGTGGGTTTTAACCTCTGCTTCCTTTACATGCTCACAAGCTTGGCGAAAAGGCCTGCTTCTCTTTCTCCCGGTCCGACACACACGTGCACACACACACACGCGCGCACACACACAATAACAATATTTGGTCTTAATAGCAACTTGATTTATCTCAGTTGTCCATGCTTGCATGTGTATAATCAAAGATTTAGAGATAGAAGGAATGTAAATAAAGACAGTAAGCAGTCCTGCTCAATGTCTTTTGCCTTCAGTTTCCGCCCACAACGTGCATCGCTTTTACACTGTTTAGTCTGGTTTAGGCAATAAATGAGAGATCATTTATAAGAATGCTCTTCGGGTTAGCTACGTCTTTGCTTGCTCCATCTTGCTCCACGTGTCCCTGTTCCCCTTCTGAAAAACCAGGCGTATCACTCTCTCTCTCTCTCTCTCTCTCTCTCTCTCTCTTTCTGTCTACCCTTCCCTCTTCCTGTCTCTCTCTAGCCTCACTGCTTCAGCCCTGGCCAACTCTGATTGATTTCACATCTGTCAAAAAAAGCTTGGGCGAAAAATCTAATTAGGTTTCACAATGAGCAAAAAAGGGAGAGATGGCAGCGACATATGGCGTTTGCTTCGCAATTAGTATCTGTAAACACAGATTAGACATTAAAACGATGAGGGAGAGAACAACCAGGCTGTTTCTGACTGTAATACCTTCTGTTCCAAAAGTCAAAGAGGGTGTCGGGGACTTGGATGACAATAGATCAATGCACTTTTTATGCAATTCACAAAAGATGCGCAACACTTTTTGGCACTCCTTCATTCCTTCAAATATGAACTGCGACGGAACATTCCTGAAAGAGAGTTTAGCGCATTTAAAACCACCTGCCATTCTCTGTGACACCCATAAATTGGACTCTTGATTGATAGAATTTCGCCCATCACTCTTTCCGAGCATCACAGACAGCCATTAGAGTAGGAGAACAGAGATGAATCACTTCAGCCCTGAGTCAAGTGAAATTTACGGAGCAAACATCTTCAAATACCATTTTAATGGCTTACCTTTCCCAAGGACCTCTCTCTCTCCTTAAGGCTGTTTGGGCTGAGGCTTCAGAAGAGATGATTAAAAATTAATATTAGTTCAGGATTGACTGCAAACACCATTTGATGTGTGCCACAAAGGGGTTATAGGATTGTGGACTTTCGGATGGATTCACGGCCACAGGAGACCCAAGTTTATACTTTTGTGAAAAATGCTGGAGGGAAGATGAGGGTGGGGGCTTGTTGGGGCAGGGGAGGGGGTGTGTGGTGGTTAGCTGAATGAAGGATAAATAGTGATGGTTGGAGTAAGTTTCATTTTAGTCAACCTTACATCTTTCTTCCGATGTGCTCTGTTGCAAAATTCATGATTTTCATTTGTTTATTTGTACAGATATGCTTGGAGAGATTAGAATACCTCTACATCGATAGTCTTTGTGTCCACATCAACCAGCTTGGGTATTTCCTTGGTCTGAGCTCTGATGTAGCATCTATGGTGTTTGGCAAAGCGGATTCCCATTATGCCCTTGAAAAAACACATTTTTATTATTTACATTTATGCATTTGGCAGTGTCCCCCCCCAAAAATGACAGTGCTTTCAAGCAATGCATTTCATTTGTATGCTTTTTATAGCACAATTGCTTACACTTTACAATAAGGTTCCATTTCTTACTTGATACAATCAATCTAATAATGAACTTGATATTTAATATTTATGTAACATTTTCTATTTTCTTAATAAAAATGCAGTAAAAGTATATTGCGTATTGCTAGCTAATGTGAGCTAATGCTAACAAATAGGACCTTAAATGTTACCAAAACCAGTAGGTGATATTAACAATACAGCACAAATATAATTAATGTGTTAAATAACTAAAGCCCCATGAATCATTTTTCAGCCAGAGAAAGATTATCTGTCTCTTTCTTAAAGCCATGATTATATGTAGGCAAAGACCATTGGTTTACAGCACTTATGCTCTGTGTTGCGAAGCTAATCTGTGTGGTGAAGTGAAGAGCTTCTTTTCTTGAAAACCGATGGTCTGCCGTACACAATTCGTTTGCTTTACGGTTGAATAGAGAAACCTACATTTCAGCAGAAACGTCTAAAGAAAGGTCCGGGTTTCTCACAGCCTGAAAGTATTCTTCAAGGGAAATAACATTACAGACTCTTCACTCAGAAGGATAAAAAACAATATCTCACTGTGGTCAGGAATACATTTGCTCTCATTTTTCTGTTGTATGCAGTTGTTATTTAGCGCAGGTCTGAAATGGTTTCGCTGTTTTAATGGAAGCATCTTAGGTAAATCTGTTTCACTGCAGCATAAAACATTTTATCTCCCGTGCTCTCATTACCTCCGTTAAACTGTGTTCTGACAGCATACAGCGATTGTCATTTTCACCTAAGCTCATCAGTTAGAAAAATAGCCGTATGTTATGAGAGGAGTGGAAAAGTGCATTGTTTGTGCCTAAAATGATTGTGACAAATTGCTCTTCAATTTCTGGTAATGGCTTGCTTTTACACGCAAGATGGACCTATCTCCTGATGAAATGCATTTAGCGCTGAGCCCGGTCAACTGGAAAATGGAGAGACTCTTCATTAGACGGATAAAAATACGAAAGGGATGTGATTTAAGAAAGAGTGTTGAAGTACAGGTTTGCCATTAGCCAGATTAAATGTGTGTATGCTCTGAGACAGCTTTCCAGCTGAACAATTATTCGATTGGAAGCACCCAATGATGTAATTGGCAGAGGGGGCAGAGTGCCGATGCCCCAATCATTGGCACATTACTTGTATGTTGGCACACCTGTTCCTCCATCGCAGGTATTCGCTTGGGAGGCAACAAATGCTGCTTCCCGGATTGGGGTGAAGTCAACGGCTGGAGCTAAACCGATTTGGCTATGAAGAATCGCTATTAACGACATTATACAATACAAGATCAGACTTAATCTGTGTCTGGGAAACCGACCCTTGCAGTATACGGTTTCTGTGTTAGGAAATCATAAACAGACTTTGACTTTGTTAAAAAGTAACAAGGGCTCTTTATGGATCTCTCTTAGCATTAAATGGGTGTCAAGACGGCTCATCTTGTCTGTTTAGGACAAACAAAGCATTGCAATTCATCATGCTGATGGGCCCAGACAGTGATTATTGACCAAATCCCTTTAGACATTCCTCTCAGCAGCTTTGTAACTGGTTTTTGACTATCACATTTGAGATAAACATGCTATTCACGTTTTCAGATATGCTTGGCTTTAATTTTCCAAACCATGAACACCTATTGCATTTCTTGATGTCTCTTATTCTTGCTCCCTCTCATTCTCTCTCTATTCAGATATGTTTATTCTCTTTTCCCCTTGTGCTGAAGGATACTTATAGCTTTTGGTTTATAACACAGTCTCGTTGGTTTTCCCTCTAAGCTTCTGTTGTGGATTTCTCATCATCTTTCGTTTCTAGAGGATGCTCGGAGTAGCTGAAACAATGGAGAAAGGCTTTTGCTTCTCTCGGCATTATCACTGCATTTCCATTCACGGGATGTAGCCTAAGGGAGACGGTTTGTAGTTTTAGTGTGTGTAATGACTTGCAACATCCTTCCTTCAGAAAATCAATTCCAATGTCTGAGCCAACCGTCAGTAGAAGTTACAGGAAGTGCAGAAGAAAGCTTGATGCTCGAACTCACTTTTCATTTGATTCAGCATGTGATTTAAATGATTTTACCTATTTGCTTGTTTTGTAGTTTCCCATGGCAATGCATCGAATGAAACTAATCTCTTTTGTAGCTCTGCTCCACTGACCACATCAATTTAGGAAGATGATGCAAGCAACAAGTGCATGAATGTTGATGTGAGATGTCATTGCAGCAGATTCCTTTCGCTTAGCGCAGTGATTTTCAAGAGATTCAGTATCATCATTCTGACAAAGAAAATACTCTCTGTTTTGACAGCAGTTCTTCGGCTGAGCTGCGGATTATGAGAATGTGAATTACGTCACTATGAAAATATTTTCGACATTTGTGAAACCCCCTTACATTCTTGAAGTCGTGCACCTCCAAGACCTCATCTGTACCGTTTCCCATCTTGAATGTCTCAAAGAGCTGGGCAGGATGGATTTCCATTATGCTTTCAGTCTCCTTTTCATCCAGTACAGCTTTATATTGATGGTCATACACCTGTTGAGAGAGATACAACACAACAAACTACATTTAAGTAGCTACCATGGCATGTTTCAATCTGCAACAATCTGCAGTCTTAAAATTGTATGAATTTTCCGGCAGATGTTATGTCTTGGTTTTGAACAGTATTATTGAGTTTTCACATGCGACTTCTGTGGTTTTGAGCCTTCCAATGGAAGTCAATGGAGACCAATGTTATTTGGTTAGCAACATTCATCAAAAAGTTTTCTTTTGTTTTCTGGAGAAGGAAGTCATATAGGTTTGAAATGACATGATGTTGAGTAACAATGGAAGAATTTTCAATTTTGTGTGAACTATCCCTTTAATATGGAGTAACTTATACATAAGAGACACAAACTATGTTTTTTGCTCTTTTAATGTAAATAGTTAATGTAAATATTGAATGTTAATAGTTTAAAACTGTTGTTTTCAGGCAGTTTTCACAATTAAACTCAAGAAACTTTTATTAAAATATATTTTGAAAAGTATTCAGCCATCTTTCAAATAAATGCCATTTGTATTGATCTATTGTTATGTACGAAATGGCATTCATGTATTTTTAAACGGGGTGCCTGGAAAACGTCGAATGCATTGTACATTCTCAAACGATTAGTTTTTTTTTGACAATGCTTCGCATTGGTTCGCTCAATGAAACAGAATGATGCTTGTCCTCAGGTACCTGAAATAGCGAGATGACCGCAAAATATGATTCTGTCCTTATTCTTCATCAAGAATCATGCCTGCTGTGTCAAAGCCAGTGAGTGCACACGGTTGTTTAGACTGACAGCCAGCATGACTACAGCCTCTGTTAATGAATAGGATCTGGCAGTCGCCTTCAGTCAGTATGTAAGTATGCTTCAAGTAGACTCAACACATGTCTGATTCGTCTGATTGTCTGAGGTCTTGGAAGCAATAAACGCTGCCATATCCCGGAGCGCTGCTGTTTATCTCTGCTTTTTCCTAAATGCTGTTTTTGGGCATGCATGGGTGGATCTCTTCTGTCTACAAAAAATATTCATGCCCACCAGCCAAAAACCTTGCTATTAATATTTATGTGTGTGTTGTGTTATGATGAGAAATTACATCACTGAGCTCACCCTCATCTGTCTCAGTAGCGATTCTGAGTAATATGTTTTCCTTAGACATACGGCGAAAGATGCACGCGCACACGCGCACAAATACAATACTGCATTATGATTAATGTCACAAATCAACGCCTTTTCTGATTATTAAAGTGTTTTATGCAGTGTAGCACAGAGCAGTAAACACATCATTTAATAGTAACTTGTTTGTCTGCGCTGCTGTGGAGGCTTGTAATGTATCGAAATGAGCTTGAATGTAACTTTTGCATGACTCTGAATTGGTATTCATCTGTATACAGAAAGTAAGTTATTTAAGAACAGATAATAGCAGAACTGATTGGCCCACCATGCGTTTTGGAGTTAATGAAGTATTAAAGCAATAGGCCATGAGAGGATATGCATTAAAGTCATTTTACAACAGGTATGGGGTGTTCTTCAATGTTCAATAAGCAGTTAAATTTATCAGTTATTACTGGAATAAACACATTTTCTCCATGTTTTACAGTTCATTAGTCTAACTGCCGTCCATTTGCTGTTGCTAGGTAACGCATCAACTTGGTGCATTAATATAAATGTGTTTGTAGTCATTTTAAAGCTGATCAGATGCCAATTTCTAGAATAGAAATCTAAACCTTTTATAAAATATTGTTAGATTTTTGGAGTTCAAAGGACTAATTTTGTTAATGCAATTCTGTCTTGATTTTTAGGAAACCAACAACATGCAAAGCCACTGAGGAGCTCCTATGAAATGAAATCAGTGAGCTCTGATTAAATCTATTCATGATGCTTTTTTGCTGTATTAGGACAAACCCTAAAGACGATTTCTTGACCAAGAGTAACCCAACTTAAACTTGTACTCTCATTGCTTTAATGGTGAATACCTGATATTTTTCCATAACAAAATGATCTGTATATACCAAAAATTTGGATATTGAAAGTAAATTACAGTAGCTCCTAGGTATTACAGTACAACGGGTACAATCATTTCAAGGTGAAAAGCAAGGAGACTTATTCATTAGAGCTCATATGTCTATCAGTTTACCTTGAGCGTTCATTAACTTGGGTGGTAAGGTTTGTCTTTCCAAACATAATCCTAGGGCGATCATGCCAGGTTTAAATATTTCCTGGCTGGTTTAAGTATAATTATTTTTAATGAATATTTCACACGTAAATCACAATTTACTGCATTAATAACCCTTATAATATACAAAGCATATGATATTATGAAGAATGTGCTGGTCACTCATTCCCACAAAATGAAAATTGTATGGCTCAGTTTCCACTATTTAGAATACTAAATAAAACATTAAGTGCTCAAATTCAAAAGATGCTTAAAACCATTGTTTTGAAATACACAAGTCTGATCTTTTGCAGTAAGGTTGTATTGGTTAACATTGGTAACAAACTAACTGTAAGCAATAAAGTCTTTCAGCATTTAGTAATCTTAGTTAATACCAATACAATTGTTCATGTTAGTTCACTGTGCATGTTAACTTGTTTTTTAAAAGCTCAAATTAATATAAATAGATTAATTCATTTTAAAGAAGTATTGTTAATATATGTTAGTTAATACATTAACAAATGTAACCAAATACAACCTTATTGTAAAGTGTCACCCAACAAACTATATTGTCCACATATGTCTGTATGCTTTTCATAATATCGATTTACTTAGTTGGTATCCAAACAAAAGAAAAGAGCTGTATTACTGGACATGGAAAATGTAATCTTGTATCCCTGAGAGATCATAAAAATGTACTGTCAGGTTCAAGGTCTGCTCAAGATATATTGTTAAAAGCTTCCCTAGTGCCCAGACCTTGAGCTCTCGATTTCTGCTCATTGCTTTCATAAAGAAGGCATTTGAGAATTTTGACTTATAGTTTACATTATTGCAGGTATGTCTTGTGACCACCACAGGAGATGATTTTATTCAGACACACTATATGCATTCACAACTCAATAAGATTACTTCCCGTTGATGCCACCTGGCTTCAATAGACTTTGAGCGCTTACTACAGATAACATATGGAAGAGTTTTCAGAGCTCTCTTGTTTACTTCTTTTCATCTCCTAGATGTCTCTAAGGTGGTCCTCACCCTGCATACAGTGGCTCTCGGGAGACTCGCCCTGAGGAGAATTAATAACAGACAAGAAAGCCAATGAAGTCTGAGAGTGGTTTACATCATCAAGCCCTACCGGTCCCCTGAGGGTTCCTGTTAAAGGTTGTACAGAGACTGTCACAGGTGAGTAGAGAAGAGAGGAGAGAGGCTCGTATGCTCATGACAGCGTGTCCCAGTGTCGTCCTTAAGGGCCTTGAGATATGACCGCCCGTCAGAGCGCAACATGACGGCTGTCATTCAGAACAGAGACAATGGCTTTGCTTGTATCGCTCCCATGCTAAGACAGGACCTGACAGATACCAGGGTCACCCTCATTGCCATATAAGGGCGAGCGGTCCTTGCTCAGCAGTTAGTACACGACAGCATGTGAGTGAGTTGTTTTTTCACAGTCTGTGAATATCCATATTCCACCCAGAATTGTTGTTTTATATCTTTTGGTTATGGTTTTTGTGTGCTAGGAGTGAGAAATCCATCAGACAGATGGATGCTGACAGATGCCACCCAAAGAAATATACACTAACTGGCTTTTAGTTGGCGACCGTATCGGTACAGCTGTAGGTTTGAAAGCGAAAGCTTCAGCTCTGGTTTGGTTGCAACGAGCCATCAGAAACCTGTTTTGTGAATTATCTGCATGGTTTGCAGTCCTCTTGCAACTGCCTCTCTCCACCAACCTCGCTCTCCACACACTCCCTGCACTCCCTGAGAATGATGATTTAACAACTACTATTCACATGGGTAGTCACATGAGCAGAGCAAATTCCTCCCCAGGGTTGAGCTCCCTGCTGAAATGTTGTTTTTCCTCCGCTTACTTTCCTATCTCTTTTCCCACATTTTCTTGTGAAAAGTAGTACATTTTTCCTACAGATCGAAAGCGAACACAGCTGCGATTGTCACAACAACCCCCGAAGCAACACTGCTACTCAAACTCGTACAACTTCCCCTACTGACGTTGGTTTCTTTTGCCATTAAGAAAATTAAAGGCGCACTTTGTGGAATCGGCAGCCTGCCTTTCATCTCACAGAAAAGATGAAGAGACACTAGTGCGTGAGCCGTAATGAAAGCCAAACAAGGTTGATTCCCGGACAAAAAGAGACACCCTGAAAGAAAGAAGCAAAGTCTCTTGCTGTAAAATGAAGATACCCTCAGGAAATAACTTTCCCAGATCGGTAGGAGACAGTGTAAATGGCTTTCACATGTGGCCAACGCATGTCAAAAGCTACTGTGTGAGCTACCGTGCGGTTATTATTCTAGGAATTAAATGATATTCTCATTTCGGCGCGCACTAAAGATAACAATTCGCCCATTGATGGGCTCTTCATTACAGCCCTGATCTGGCCTGACTTCATTTTATCTGCTCTGAATGGTCCAGATAACAGCGGGTTCATTTCCATTGTGCGTCCACATCTGTGATATGCAAATGGTGTTCCTGTTCCATTTATTTGTCCCTTTAAAAGCCTCAGACATCAGGTATTACCGCAGACCGCTCACTGTGTTTGTATTTGGTGTGGGCACAAAGACTAATATTACTTTTTGCTGTTTTGAGACAAAGGAATTATGGAAGTAGACACTGATGACAAGACTTGTCAAACTGTATGGCCATTACAGTTAAGATAAATGAAAGAAGAACGCTTTCAGGGCTGCCAGATGCCTTAAGTGCAGCATCTGGAGGTGTCCAATGAAGACAAGTAGGTGCTTTCTAACAGACGCCGGTTTTGAAAATGGGATAACCATGGCCACTAGCCAGTACAGTAGTACTGGATGACATTGATTCCTTAAGGAACTTGGGCTTTTCAAACATGAATTTTCTTTGTAGGGTTATAGTTTGTTATTTAAAAAAACCTTCACAAGGCATCTAAGTTTGTTTCCAAAGTCACCCGAGGTCTCAATACCTTAGTGACCTAGAGTAGCAGCAAAGCTTAACCATAAAGGTCTTATTTGTTAAAATTAAAGACTAAGCATGAAAGGCACATCTGAAAGTTATAACTACAACTGATGACATTTTAGAATGCAGGCTTGTTATTCTGGTATGTTTAATTGTAACCATATATATAGGAACCTCCATAGAGAAGGCCAACAGCATCTAGGCGTTTTGTGCCTCTTTGAGTTCTTATTATAGCTCTGTCAACAGTAAGAGTTGAAATCAACATTCGTTTTGCCAAAAAGCCATTGCTAGAAAAATACAGTAAATAGTGTCCAGCGCAGACATTTCGTAGAAATAGAAAGTGTATGAATCACTACTTATGCATAACTTGCAGTTGTAATGTGCCAGACAAATATAAACAATGAAAAGCGCCGGCACTCAACACAATACAAATCACATTAGTGCACACAGAGTGATGCAATAACGCAGAACATATTTCTCAACGTTAGCCCTGTTGTGGGCATTACAAACGTAATTACATGCCATAATTCACGTTCTAGAAGAAAGACAGTGTAAATTGTTAAATTGACTAAAATGCCTCTTTATAGCTCCTTAAATAGAACTGGACTCCCTGTGGAATTTTAAATGCATAATTGGAAGGCATTATGAAGGAATTTCACTAACCGAACGCTTGAGAGGTACAAGCTCATTCTCTGTGTTTATACACCAAAGATTTACTAAGAATTCCTTACAGGTAAGGGTCCCTATACGTCTGATTCACCTCTCCCCTTCCGTAGCGAGGGGGCGTAATGACCCACTTTCACCGCCTGGATCCCCTGCGATTCTCTATCGTTTACCACGTCTGACCACCTTGCTGTGGTCGACTCGCATCCGAGGCTGCTTTTAATTTGCCTGGGCACCGTAGTCCCTTTCTTCAGAGCCAATGCATACATGACTAATCGCACCAGCCATTTTAAACAACTTGAGCTCTCGCTGGCGATAAATCATTTTGATCTGAGCTACTGTGCGGGTAATAGAGCTATGTTCAGGAGGGGGGAACCGTGGAGCATTGGGAGCAATTGCGCTTTCTCCCTAGTCAGCATGCAATCGTAAGGGAAGCTCAGGGACTGGGACGTCATGGTTTGATTTTCAACACATTGTTTGCTTTTATGATGTGTTGAAAATCAACAAACAGCTCAATGGCATTCAAAATCCTGCTCGGATTTGTTTTTATGTTGTTGGGTTAACTCACATTTACCTGGGATAACTTTGAGAATAAAGGGATTACAAATGGTTTTGATATGGTTAAGCTTTGTTAACCTCAGTTGTGGAGGTGTGCAGGTTTAACATTAGACATAGAGATATTAGAATTTTTCCTTTTCAGAGACATTGCTTTCACTTGCAAACCGTCGCTTCCAACAGTCGTCTCAAAGGAAATAACTAAAGTATTTTTTAACAGGACGAAAGAACACTTTCAGGACATTGGATGATGCAACGCTCCCAAGCTTCAGCTCGCAACTGTGATTGATATCTCTGTGCTGAAGGGTGAAAGCGACTGAAGTGAAGTTTATAAATAAATCCAAGAGGTGACAAAAGACCTTCCCAAGCATTCTGGTGAGTCTCTTGTACTTTTTTGCTTGTTTTCTCTCATTGCTTTGCAGGCCCGCTTGGGTTTGGGTGACTGCTATCCATGTGAGAAACACACAAGGATTTCTGTAATTGATTGTTCCTCTGAATGCCTGTGCAGTATAAGAATGCAGGCCAATCTTCTGTCATAATAGGACAAGAGATAGCGCATGAAATATTCATCAAAGCTGCTCATAATCCTGGCACACTCTGGTACTTCTTTGTGAATGTAAAACATATTTCACACGGCCAAATATAGAGCTAAATGCCCATTGAAGGACCGTCAGAGCCATCCAGCCACAAAGGATGTCACCTCTACCGCAAAAAGAGACAGAGCGAGAGAGGACGCGTTGACCCTGATTGTTACTCAGAGTCACTCAAAATGATTAAATTGACTGAAGACATTCAATACTCCTGTGGCTAAGTGGCATTCAGACGCAGCTTGCGAGTGTTTTCAAGCTTTCAGACTCCCAGGGTAATGTGATGAACAGCATTAGCCGCTAATGATAACAAAAATATAGCTTGGCTGAAGAGAACTATTAGAGAGCTGTTTTCATTTAAAACCACCGACTAGGGTCCAGAAACTAAAGGTTTTCTGAGAAAACGACCATTTTTTTGTTTTCTGATTGTTATGAAAATTTAATGAAAAATAACCAGCAGATGTGTTTACTGGACTGCTACCTCACACTAAACTCTCAACAATTTTGGGGATAGAAAATGGAAATGGCGATCGGACAACATCATTTTCCACCTAAAAGTATTTATTTTGAAAACTTAAATTTGTTCAAAACGTATCTCATAGGAACCCTTGGCTTGAAAGTAGAATATTACTCATCTGGCACTCCATCCTGCAATGTGGCAAACAGGGAGACCCGAGGCAGGCAATGAGACCAGAAAGAGCCCTGGAATCGCTCGGCTCTGCTCTTAAAGTGTTTTTTCAGGCATTACTGCTGCCTCAAAGCCCCAGTGATGGGAGTCATAATGCATCGCTCGCATAGTAACAATGTTCTACTCTCTCTCACTTTCTGAATTCTTCTACGCTCTTGCCTTGGGTGAATCGAAGGGCAGCAGTTTATTTTGGTCTCCAAAGCTTAGCTCAAGATTATGAGGAGCGAGGCTGTATGCATAGTTCTACATAAAGAAATAAAAGCTTGCCAAGTTCTCCAAGATGCTCGCTAAAGCTTAAAATTTAAATGAGCCAAGAGTTGGGATGTGAAGGATCATAGGCTTCTATCTTAGTATTGGACAGGATAACAATCTAAAGCCTGCAACAGAGTTTCTCAAGGTATTAGTTACAAGTTATTATCAAAAGCTCACAATTTAGCCAACAGATGAGTCAACATAACCTCAAAGGAACAACCCTTTCTTGCCATTAAAAGTATTTGAGATCAAATAGGTAGAAAAAAGAATGACCTCTGGTTACAATACAGTATGGTGTAATGATATGATGTACAACTAATTCAAATACAGCTGAGATCAGATAGGTGCAATACATTAATACATTTCTCCATCATACAGTATGTGTATGTTTCATAATCCGAAGCTGGTGGTTTTCATATATTGCAGCTTTACGTGACATGTCACAGCTTTTCTTGGGTTGAGAACATAGTGTTCTTGCAGTTTTGTGATCAAGTGTTGGTACTCTTCCTCCTTTTTTTCTCTCACTGTTAACTCGCTTCTGCGTTTGCAGCTAGTTTTTTTTGGTATCACGGAGAGCAAGTAGGTTTCGTGCTTGGAGGATTGTGTCAACACAAAGTTCTAAACGCAAAGATGGCTTTGAACTTAACAGCAGCAAAATGGTGTTAACCTTTGGTGTGTAAATGGATACACAAACTCTTCTGCCGACTGCAGATTTGAAGTGCATACGGAGGCAGAAAGCTCTCTGAATGTCACTTTAACCCGAAACATGTAATGTTTTATACATGCGTGAGGCTAATTTTCTAATTTCCAATGCAATCAGATTTATTTGAATGTTTCATCATTTTGCCCCATTAAACTCTTTAAATGACATGCTCAGTTATAAAATGATGAAGAGATTTAAAGCGCATTCAAAGCGTTTGGAAAATAAGCTGATACCCTCGCGTAGCTTTTTGGAAAGCTGTATTCAGTAATAACCTTGGTGTGTTGAATTTGTGTTTACTGCAAACAACAACACTGTGTAACGGTTTTTAATATGATTATCTTTTAAGAACTAAATTGACTTGATTTTGCTGTGTGCATTCAATGCCTCTATAAGAGCAAAATTATAGACCCAGGTACAGCGAATCAACACCTTTACTGAGTTTGTTGTCACAGACTTTGGCTTAGTGTTTAGTAGATAAATGAACTCGGCTTTGATGATGAAAATTATTTCACATTCCAGCAACTTAATATCCACAAGGTGCTTTTTATACTATTCCAAAAAAGTAAAGTTTCCCATATAAGACATTTCTGTGGTGATTTTGAAACTGAAATATTGAAATCATCATTGACTTTGTATAATTGTTACTTGATTTTCATTTAATGCATTTTGAAAGGTTATTATGATGGTCTCAGACAGACATTTATGCATGTATGAAAAGAGATGATTTATCAATACTGTATATGTGTGCTTTCTGATTTTCTCATTTACATTTATTCGTTTCGCATATGCTTTTATCCAAAGTGACTTAAAGTGCAAATGAAAGATTTAACATTTTGTCTAATGAGCTAACAAAAAGTGTAAACTACAAAGTTATGTTTACATATAGGACTCGAACTGAAGTTAGGAAAAGATGAACAAGATGGAAGATACTGTAGGGTTTTAACATGAAACGCCACACCTTTTGCTCAATATAGTTTGTGTCTCAGTGATGGTTGTTGCTCTTAATGGCTAGTATCTGTTTAGTGTGGGGAAACATGTGGCAGTTTATTTATTAAACATTAAAAAAAAATGAGAAATGTGGTTCATTGTTGTTTAAAAGAAAATAGGTTCTTGTTCTCTATTTCATAGAAAATATACCCGGTTGCCTCATATGCAACATTTGTTGAAGAGATAAATTATGCACAGATCAATTTCAAGGTGAGATTGTGTCAAATAAAAAAATACTAGCTATGTGTTGTTTTATTAAAACACTTCGAAGATTCTCATCTCTGATGTCTTGAGGTGTATTTTTCTGAATGCCATGCAAATGTCATGTCTTTCCTATTTTTCAGCATTATATACTGTAGCTACACCATTTTTATGGTATCTTTTCATGTCAATGATTTAAAAGACAACTCTAATTTCCAATGCAATCCGACCCCAACCAGGTTAAAACTTTGCATGCATTGCTTCTCTCATTGGAAATCTGTAACATATATTTTTTTGTGGTCAACCATATAGTAAAGGTAGATTTAACATAAAGTTATATTCTGAGGACAAGGTTATTTTTCATAAAATCATGTTAGGCCATGTTGCCACATTTTGAAGTTGTTAGTCGAGAAAATGGTTTGTGTTCAATAACTGGTTAATGATGTTAAAAAGTCTGTTTAATGCCACGTTCCATTGTGACACTTTGCCCCATATATCTTTCAAAAATAAGCATGAGAAACATGCACGTGTGACAACTTTACCCAATCTCCTTTATATTTCGGACACCCATGTAATGTCAAGATGGGATCGTCTCAGTTACTGCACTCCACCCACATCGATGACTGTGAATTTCTAAATCTGTCTGCCAGACTTAAACCTTAATCTACTTGAAATAATGAGGCACATCCTGTAGATCTAGGTGGTGTTAGGAGCAGTTTCAGATGAATTAATCTGCTGAAATCTGTTCTCTTCTTCAGGTGTGAGAGAGTGACAGGACTACTTCTCAGTACTTGTGCAAGAGAAAGGAAAGAGCTTTAACTTTGTACTTTTGGGGACCTTGCCAAATCTTCTGAATTATACCTTGCATATTTCTTTCAAATCATTGTGTTTTTTATGATTATGGCTGCAGACATTTCTCAGACGGAAAGTGCCAACATGATTTATCGCACAGATACTTTAATTTTACTTTTATTAAATGTATACGATAATGCAATGTAAGTCGCTTTGGATAAAAGCATCGGCCAAATGCGTAAATGTAAATTTTTATACCCACTTTAAAGTGATAGTTCACACAAAAATGTAAATTCTGTCATCATTTACTCACCGTTTTTGTAATTTCAAACCTGTTTGACTTAAATAATAATTCACATAAGCATTTACCGTATTTTTATACAGAAAATTCTACATACGGTATATCATCTATATAGACCATTTAACGTGATAGCTCACCCAAAAAAAGTCATCATTTAATCACCCTCTTATCATTTCAAACCCGTAAGACTTTCTATCTGACGCAGAACAGAAAAGAAGATATTTAAAAAAAATTGTGTAAACCGGCACCCATTCACTGGCATTGGTTTTGAATGGGTGCCAGTGCTGTCCGGTTACCAACTTTCTTCAAAATATCTTCTTTTGTGTTCTGCAGAAAATTTGTATGGACGCCAACTCAGGCGAAAGACTACTGCAGCTTGCATTTGGCAGGGCATTTCTATTTTGAAGTGATCAGTTATCCGGCATAAGTTATGACGCAACATTTGGATGATGAATTTATGCTTTTGCCTATAGGATTAACTCTGTTCTGCCTTTGGATGTAAATGAACTTTTCACAATGTTCTCTTCTCTGCCACTCTAGACCACAGTCTTATTGCATTTGTCAAGCCTCAGTATCAAAGGTTCCTTCTTCATAGGAATTCAAGAGGAATGCTGGAGACCACCAGAGAACTTATCAAAAAAGATGAGACGACAGAAGTGATAGGAACTCTTCTAATGCCTCCTCAACCACTTTTTGAAAGGCATTCAAAATCCACCCGGGAGCCCCTGACTGAAAGGAATTGATTCTGTTCTGTTCCCTCGCCGCTCCTTTACAAGGGAACAGTTTGTTTCATCCAGGTGGAGGTGAGAGGCTGTTGCATCAGCTTGTAAGTGAGTAAATGAATCTGATGAGTGAAATAAAGCAAGATTGCACACCAAAAGTGTTGCATCTCTGCATGGGGTTACAAAAGCAGCTGCTCATATTGGCCGGTTTGCCTCATTACTGTAGCCCTTCTCCCTCAACATATGAAGACCTGAGGAATTACACTCGAATGTATAAAAACAGAAGTGGGCGTTCAAAAATGTGGGCTATTTTAGGAACGTTTTTCTAAGAAAACAAACAGGTCAACCAGCATGTCTTGACGAAGTCTTTCCTGCGATGAGGACAACATGACAGTCTAAAAAGACCATTTGTTGGACACAAACAGTAAACAAACCTGCTCGGGGGGGCCATCATTGCCCAGCACCTGCCACTATAACCGGAGAGCAGGTGCAGCTGTGTTCATTAAGATAGAGTTCCGTACACACAAGTCCTTAAGATGCGGTTGGGGGCACATTTTGCGAGGCTGCCTTGCAAACACAACGTGGCAACAAGGTGAGTGAGGCAATTTCAGCTTGAATAATGGGGGCACGTCTGGTGAGCCTGACATACGTGTGGCAAAGGCAATTTCACAGCACCTATCCACCGCTGCGCGTGTGATCTATTGGAGATGTCGTCTGACATTGCGGTCAATACGACAGACACCGGTGGTTCAGACCTGATAAGCTAGACTGAAAAACATAGACTGTCAGCCGCACATGTGAGGTTTCGACCAGTCTGTCAAATTACAGTTGCCTGCTGCGACAATGGATATTTTAAAAGGTCATAAAATAGATGACATCAGCTTAACATGGCAATTTGGGTATACCAGGCTCAGATGAAAACTTCAAATTGATTTTGAAATCTTTTTGGAATCATATTTTTGTGTACTTTTTCAATAGCAAACATGTCAGGGATGTCACAATATAATGTAACACAGTCATATGTTGTGTAGTTGGTGGTAAAGAGAAATTCTGCATCCGACAAAGGCATCATTAAGGCGAGTCGATCCAATGTATTGTGAATTTAAAAGCAATTGCTGTTATTCATACCATTATTTTTAATGCTGTTTTTTAGGTGATATGGCAGGTATCTAATCCCAGAGAAACTGAAGAGAACAATAATTAGGACATGATAAACATGAAGGCACTGTCGGAAGCCAAGATGCGGTGACAACCACACACCTTACCCCTTGCACACTTAAACAAATACTGTAGTAGCACGGAGAATGATGGCAATTGCTTCATCTTCCCTGGGCTTCTGTAACAAAATATGTTTGTTAGTAATTAAAAGAAGTTCCCAAGCGATTACCATGTCATATTGAAAAACAATATGGTGAGCAAATTTCCTTGCTTTCCATGGCAGTTTATGCAAACCTAGGCACAGGAGACCCCTTTGCCTGTCCCTACCACCACACTGATGGACTGACAAATACAATCTCCAGCTGTATTGATGTATTAAACTAATGTAACTAGTTTGTCTTCAGCTATACCTTTAAAAGCATAGAAATAATTGATGATGCCTTACCTAGCACAATAAGAAAAGCGATAAACACTTACTACCAACCAAGTCTAAATAAAGGGAGGCGGGCCTTATGAAATATGCAATGTTGCTTTGAAATATTCATATCTAAGCTGCAAAATTGGGATGCCTGAAGCAGCAATAGTTGCACATTCAGCTTTCATTTCGATGTAAGCACTTGCAGCTGTGTAACACACATACGCACCTACCGCTGGCCTAATATTTCCCCCATACTGCCGTTAAAAAGCCCCCCTAATGGTTAGTCCTATCATTGTGTTTTAAAGTACTATTATAGTGCCCATTGCTGGATATCAGCATTGAGTCTTTGCTTAGCCGACCACAGCATTTCACGAATGTGCGCACTTATTCTCGATCTCTATGGCTCCAGACTTCCAGTGTCATTAAACCCATTATATGTCCTGTGAGAATCATCACTCCTTCTTTGATGACTTCTCAAGCAGGGCCGTGAAATATCGGATGCAGAAATAAGTCTGTCTAAGTGAAGCTTCAGCAAATGTGCTAAAAGAATGGCTGTTAAATTGTTAAAAGAGCACTATCCTTAGGGAGACTTTATGCATAATATAGTACAGCAATGGTTTATTTGTTTGTTTGTTGACAGGACGGTATTGCCAATTACTTACGCACTGTCCATTTCTGCACATTGGCAAAACTTGAGAAACTATGAATAATATCTACGTTTTGCAGTTTCCGATTATTTCCGCAAATTTATTACAAAAACTCTGTTTTAATTTATCTATCCATTCTGCTGTTTTCTTCAACCCTGTGATGTTATTGTTCATCCCAAGGAAATCAAGATTGGATTCAGTCCATTCCAAGAATGCTCAATAATGTGTGCAGATGTCTCTGTGTCTTTCATTTCCATTGCACAATTGTTATTCTAATCATGTCTTAATTAATCCACAGTCATGCTCCATTCTAACTAATATCTCCAGGCCTCCACAATAGTTAAATTCCTCTTACCTTTGTAGGGCTTGCTCTCCATATGTATCTCAGACTGAAGATACAAAGGGCCAACATCAGGAACACCACGCTCAGAGTAACAGCAACACACAGGTATCTGCGATACCTGACCCTTTTCCCCTTTTCTTTCCCGAGCTCAACCTGGACAAAGACACAGAAAATATTTTAGAATATTAGGAGATTTCACACATACGCCACAGTGCTCAGCTGAGAAAGAAATAGTCACGTGGGCATGTTCAGTACTTCTGAGATGGAACAAAAGGTCACATTTATTAAAATTGTTCCAAATTAAAATTTCGCCTGTTGGAATAAATTCCCGGAGCTTAAGGCCGCAAATTAATAAAGAGAGGCTTTTGCTCCAGCTGAGCTCCATGTGGAAGAGTTTATAAGCTCAATATTCGCAGTGGTGTGTGCCACTATCTATCTCTTAGGACATGGCCAATCAGAATTATAAATGTAGAGGAACTAGCTTCAATTAGCACTGTCTCTTGCTGATAGAAGAGCTTATATGGCAGAGAACGCTGCCGTGACTATGAGTGTATTTTATATAACAAAATAAATATTCACCTAATTTGAAAATCGAAGGGTAATTTATTCCCTTTTGGGCCAATGGATATTAGTTTTGCGTTATTGTGGTTTAAGAATTAAACATTTTTGTAATTACAGGACACCTTTGGAATATATTTTGATTCTGTCAATCGTGACTGTCTGCAGGGAAATATGTTTGTATGATGGCTGCTAAAATGTTTTTTGACCGTTGTCCCAATCTCATACACTATAGTAGTTTTAATGTCTCATATCATTCTGTGGTCTATTTCGTGCTTGATGGAAAATATGTATTAAACACATCAACATTTGAATGCGTTTGGTAAGTTGCCGCATAGTGACTGGGTTAATGTACGGAATTAGTTTGCTACACTACAACACGTTACAACATTTCCATCAAAACTGTCAAAATACTATATGTATTAGGGGCCTCCGACAACAACATATAACAATTTTTTTTAGGTCTTTCCGGGACCTCAAGACACTGTTATGGATCATACTGAAAAAATGACTCTTTCTATACGGTCTGGTTTGAGCAGCAACAACATAACCAAACATTATGTGGCCTTAAACCTAGACATAGAATCAATAACTGTTGAGTAGTTTTAATTTAATTCAATTCAAATACAATAAAAATGAATATAAATGTAATATAAAATAAATTGTCATTACTGGCCACTAGCCAGACTGAAAACCAGAGACAGACTTGAACTTAACTTCGGTCTAGGCACGTGTGTCCGGTGAAACTGTCACATACTTACTCAATAGGGAATTGAAAAAAGTAACACAAATATAAATATTTATTTATGCTTTAAGAAATGGTCATAAGCGCCCTGTTAAAATCATCAAGGCATGAGTCTTTTACTGCACATTATGGAAAATAGGAGGACAAACAATCAAAGAAACGCCAAATTCCTCTAAAGAAGAATTTCCCTCTGAATGAAGCAAAAATGTCAATAGAACTAGTGCTGCAATCCAGAGGTTGCATAAGCTGTGGAAACTTGACTGGAGGACAAAGTTCCATCTGCTCAGAATATAAATGGTTCTGAAAATATACAGAGGGCTGCCAGCAAAACCGTATTAAACCGGTTTAAGGTTAAGAGTCAGCGAGGCAGCTCTGAGTATGAGTCTATGGTGATGAAGGGAGCCGAGAGCCCCCTGCTGATGAGAGAGAGTGCAAGAAGGGCGAAATGAGAAAGACAGAAAGAGAGAATCAGATGGGAAGAGAGGGTAGAAGGGAAGGAGAAAGAGATATTTACACAAGAGAAGAAAATAGAGACAGTAAAATAGAGGTGATGGTAGGGAAATGAATAGACACAAGTAGGGTTTTATTATTTTTCAATTTTCATTGATGTTGAGGTTTCACACGGTGCTCAGATCTATGGTTATTTTTACTTCTACAGTCTGAAATAATATAATACTTACGATACATTGTTTTTGAAAAAAGTCCACCAACTTAATGTTTGGCACAGCAGATATATTATTGCATATACAAAGCTGGTAAAATGATCTTAATTATTTAATTGTAAATCATGTGGAATAATTTGCAGAATATCAAACGTCTACCCTCACAGAGTGTGACACTCAGCTGGAGAAAAAGCACTGAGTCCCTGATACAAAACAACTGAACACTTTAAAAACGTGTAGTCACACATAATTAACATTTTTACCATACCTGACTGTCACATATCACAAACCCTGACTAGAGCAATTAAAATACAGTTTAAAAATGAACTGAAGATTCACTTCATCAATTATTTTCAGTGTTTTGGAAGGAACAAAATCATTTTCTATATAGAAATAAAAGAAATGAATACCATTATTTTAAGAAAATGATCTTACCACTTCATTAAAAACTTACATTCTAATCAAAGAATCCATAAAAACTCACATCTTTGCAAAGCACTTGTTGACTGCTGAAATAAAGGTGGCTCTCCATAACTGCAGCTAGACCAAAGATAAGCTCCGTTGGAAACCTTCACCCACACGGAGTAGAAAACTTTCTCGCTGGGAGCCAAAGCGTCAAACTTTCACTCCATTGGTAATTTGGGATTCCTTTCAAGAGGGAGGGCTTCTTTTTCAGATGGGATGGAACAACTTAAATCTTACCTCCTTTGGTTCATTCTGTACACAGATGTCCTAAATTAAGCCCATCATATGGCTCTTGAAATGACAAGAGGGTGACTAAATTATGACATAATTGTTTTATTTATAAGTGAACTATCGCTTTAAAGGTTGATGGCTACTGTGGCTATCCTAACTTAGAAGGCAACACATAGAGCACACAAATGAAAAATATTAGGTTAACAGATGAGAAGAAAGTTATCCCCAGCAAGAGAATTCACTTTGGCACTGAAATGTCTTCCCGTCTTTTCACAGCAAGCAATCGACTTTGCAAGTGTACATTTAGTATTCTGAACCATATTAAATGATTCATTCTTAAATAACATATCAAATAAAAGTAAAAGTATCAAAAGCACCAATCTTTCTTCAAGACATGTATCCTAGATCACATCCCAATATTGACTAACAAATCAACATGAAAAACGAAATTATACACAGTATCTCATTACAGAAGTGCTTTTATTGAGTCATAGCTTTGAGGTCTATACTCTAAGCTGTGGATAACGGATAAAAGCTGTGATATTTATAACCTAGCTTCAGTTGTAAGAGAACATTAAAATGACCACTTGCCTTCACCACGAGCGATATTCTCACGAGTAACCCACTACCGAATCCTTCTTTCACAGAAATCGCTGTTGACCTCAATAAAAGAGGTGAGCAGAGATCTGAGGCATGTGCATACCTTATCTCACTGCACGTTCGACCCAGGACATTGACTTCTGTGGAAAGATGATCCTTGTTGGAAAAGAGAAAAAGTGCAAAGACAAAGACTGGTGTGGCCTTCATTTTTTAAATATTTCATTTTTGCTCAAACATTTTACAAGGTCATCTCACGAAGATACTTATGAATATATAACGTGGTTTAAGTTTAACCATGTCAGAAAGTGAAGGGCATTTTAAGATCATTGAAATGTTAAGAAACTAATGCTTTGGGCAACATTTGTATGATTGAGCCAGAATAATTGTGGCACTTTTTAGATTTAAAAATGTATAACAAGTATTGAATTTAATCTGTGATGTTAAACATTTAACATTGTAACTGTAAATGAAAACAACTTATAATATTTTTTTTTAATGCTACATGCTCTCTGATTTGCAAGTCTCTTTGAATAAAGCATCTGCTTAATAGTAAAATCAAATTTTTTAACATGTACATAATAGTATTAGTAAATACATAACAGATCCTGCTATAGCTTTGCTTTAAAGGGATAATCTACCTCCACCCCAGTAGATCCAAATGTTAAAATGTCTTTGTTCTGTTGAAAACAAAGACAGATATGTGGAAACATTTTAGCAACTGAGATTTCTAGGACATCATTGACTATCAAAGTAGGAATAATGTAAACGGTAGTCAAAGGTTCCCTAGAACTGTTTGCTTTCCTACATTCTTACAAATGTCTTATTTTATGACGATACAATAATACAAAAAACGATACAATCATTTTTCCTACAATGGTAGTCACAATGTGCCCAACATGTCTGTTGTTATCATTTTTCAAATATGTTTCTTTTTATTCATCCGAACAAAGAACTTTATACAGGATTGGGACAACATGACATTTCCACACATTTCCTGACGACTAGGTTGTCTAAATTTGACTCAAAACATTGATGAATCTGTCAACAAATAGGCTACAGTATACAGATTCAAAAGAAATTCCCTCCAAACAGCATTCCAGTCAGCAGAGGGAGGCTTTCCGAACCATGCCGATAAAACAAACAGCAGCACAGAAGGAAAACTCTCTTTGGTAGAAGTGAAAAGCAGAGAAAACCGCAAGAGAGTATGAAATTGAAAACAAAGTATTTTAACAGATCCCTATGTACTGTAGAAGATCAATCGTAAAACAGCTCAACGTGCTGCTATATGCAGAACATAAATCAAACAGTGGTGTGACATACCAATTATTTCTTATTGCAAAAAAGGAGGATTTACTGTAAATTTCTCATTTCCAATCAGGCAAACTGTGAACACTGTGAACTGGAGGTTGTCACCTTGGTACGCTGTAATGATATTCTTCAGCTTCATAAAGCCTATCGTCATAATATTCACGGTTATTTGTGCACCGTTATGTGAACCGCAGGCTTGTGCTGTTAATTAATGCGAACACAGACATAACCAAGCCGGATTTCTGAGAAATCCTTCAGCTTCTTGCCATGTGTAAACACACATTAGTCGATGTCAGACTTTTGCGAAACTTCGCCGAAGCATTCATGAAATTATTTAAAAACGCTAACTTTATAACAAGAACTCTGCAGACATCGATTGATATTTTTGTTTACCAAAAAAATGTTAAATGAAATCACATGGATTTCCCACGTCTTATTGTAAAGCGAGTTTCATTTGTTTAAGATTTGTTCATTTGCTCTCCTACTCAACATCATCAAAGACAACAGCCTTCTTTTCTCATCTTCTCTTTTCTTTTGCCAAGGTCTCTTCTGTCAAAGATCCACAAAAGACACCCACACATACTGCCAATGGAGCTCACCATCCTATCCTCCTCTTTCTAAGGTCTTGCCTGGTGTCACCTGGTCATGAAACGAAGGGCAAAGACACACAGATGAAGCGCTCGTCCCCGGCCAACAAAACTGAACTCATTAACCTCAGGATATATTTTGTTTTGTTTCTGTTCTGTACAGTATGGAGGGTAAACATTGATTTGAGATTTAATCCACCAATAACAATCTTACAAACAATGATGATAAATATATTTGTTTTCTTTTGTGTTTATAGGGGATAACAATTTAGCGCACACACAAGGCTGAACATTACAATCTTGTTTCAGATCGAAGGGACATCAAGGCAAAATTTACTGCACCGTCTTTCACTGACCTAATAAATAAAGGCATTCAATTTAATGACTTTTTTATTGAATTCATCAGGTGTAATTGACATTGAGGCACAATAATCTAATTAAAAGAGTTCTTGAATTACTTTTCAATATGCCTTATTTTTAAAAAGCAATAGGCCCAAGAAGAGTAGAGTGCAAGTACGTGTACAGCCTGCCCCAAAGGTTTGTTAATTGTATTAGATTTCTCATGCAAGTTAAGTTAGTCAATGAATTTAAACGTGATTTAGTCTTAAAGGAAAATATTTGAATGCGCACGCTTAAAAGTGAATAAATAGATTTTAGAAGTACAGTGTTGCAAATCTTTATATTGGCACATACCTCTCCCGCTCTTCACCTTGAGGGAGGAAAGCTGTGCGCTGTGGGGTTTTTGCAATTTCTTGCATGGTGGGATAGGTGTATTTACTTTGGTAATTGTATTCCTTTCCCAATTCATAATGTGATTAAATATTAATACCATTCAGAGCACCAGAAATAGCAAATCTCAAAAATTATCTAGGCAGCCATAACACAAAACCATTTTCTCTCTGTTTTAGAGAAATTAAAGTCTTCTTTAATGTTTGAAAAACTCAACCGTTTTAAAAACCTGGATAGAAGGAATTGCTCATTTCTGTGTATCATCTAGAATGTGGGAAATCACGTAAATGGAAAGAAAAAAGCAGCCTTGACATACCATTAACTCCAAAGGCCCTTGGTGAGCAATCACAAACTATTCGCATTAAATGTTTTACTAAATGTAAGTGAGTTTCTTTCCCCAAATGCAGCTTAATAAAAAGATGTCATTGCCAATAGATATACTGTAAGTGCTAATTGTATTTGCAAAAATACAAAGTGTATAGGCCATGGGCCAATTCTAATGTATTCTCAATGCAGGATAAGACCAGAGACTAAGCTACTCATTAAATCATGTTAATGCAGGCATTACAGCAGGTAATACTTTTAAAAAACATGATTATATTAAGTTTTACTGCAATAAACTCTTTTAATTCAATATCACATGAGAATGAGTGGAGGGTAATTTGATCTTTTTATTTAGGGATGTAGTTGAAAATTGAAAAATGACTTTATTGAGTGTTATCACACCTGCTTCTTAATTTACGAAATGTCTAAAAAGTGAACACTGTCTAACTATTAAGATGCCCCCCCCCAAATAATAATAACTGAATGAGCCACAGTGATGTTGATAATGTTAATAAATCAAAATAATTTAGTGTCTTTGCACATATCGTAAAGAATATGTCTATACAAAAACATACAATACCGTATTAAGGCTGCACCACACTGATGCAAGCCTAAATATTAAATATGTCTACATAACCAATGTCCAAAGGTCACCGTGAACTTCCAAGCTTGTATAGTTAAGCTCCTCACGCCGAGCACGGCGGGATCCAGGACGAAATCAAAACTCTCCCGGCCTTCACTATCCACACCCTGCCCTGCCCTTAGGCCAGGCACCAGATTTTTCATGTCAGCTGGCAAACACCTTCGTCTCATAAGTATGTGTTTGACTTTCACAAGTCTCTCTCCATCCGGGCAAATGGACTCTTTGCCAAGGTTGCCATATCCTTGGGCTGTGTGTATGTCAGTTCAAGATGCAGATTTCCTTTGTTTCACGTGGTAAAAATTCCCATTGGGCTTCAATCTAAGACAGCGAATGTTTCATACAACTTCCATTTTTTCAGGGCTGAGAATATCCTCCTATCTCCTAATGACCTAAATTTACATAATTACTCCTCTGGTAAAGACTTGTATAAGTGACATTGTGAAAAGGCGATTTCACATTTAAATGTATCCTCAACTGTGTATCCTTAATTGATAGTTAATTTCACTAATCGTGAGTTGGCATGAACTTCTGAAGTGAAATCACCTTTGCCTTCACAGCAAAAGAAAAGGTATTAATATATTTCACATATATAAAACACATTTATCAAGCCAAGCTGTTTAAACAGTCTGTTTTTATATTGGAGTGTATTTTTAACATCCTTTAAGTTTTTGGGTGAAAAATATCAGCCTTTTTTAATATATACGGTCTTAGACTACAGGCTTTACTTTCACGTAAGTCAAATAGCCGCAACTGAAAGACAGAGATATTTCTTTAAACATCCAAGTTGTATTTTATTTGAAAGAACTGCAAGGCATTGCTATTGGTGTGCCAAGGGTGGCTAAAGATGATGTCTAGTTAAACCATTCACTAGGTTGTAAGAAGTGCAATACATCTGCAACTGCAAAAGAGGGAATTTTGGCTAGTGGAGCTAATTTCAGAAAATGAAATTGCTCTCAGTAGAACATTTGAGATATCTGACAAATATTACAATTGACACTATTGTTTTATATTTGACAGCTGAAGACAAGGAAATCCTCAAGTGATCATCGAAACTTCAGAAGTGAAATGTTGCAAGTAGAAATAAAGTGGATAGAGGACAGAATTCATCACTTCCCAATAGGTTGCATTTGATTTCACACTCTCTGTCTGCTGTTCTGGATTTCATTTCATGGTTTTATCAGACCCTTAAGATTAAGAATCGCCACCAATATATGGCCTTCAAACTATAACCGGCTTTGAGCTCACAATGTCCTTGCATACAGATACAGTATAGCAAAATAATGTCATCAAAAACATAAAAAGTGACCATGCAGAGCATGTCTACTACATAAATTAATAGAGTTTCATGTGTATTTGTAATCGGAAGCATTCTATAGCCAGAAATACAACAAAATAGAAGATTACATTCAATTTATAGAAAAAGATGCAAAATGCAAAACCACCAACAATCTATAAAAGGTCCCTAAAAATATGATTTTATTTTAAACGCCATTCTTTTCTTGAAAGTGGTGGCCTACATGCTCCAGTACATTTAGCATGATGCTCACGCAGTCGACACAAGTTTGAATCCGATTCGCAACATTGAACAATCCTGTTCCACATAATTTCCTGCCCTTTCTCTACTAAACTCTGAATGAAAGTGGCAAAAAGGCTATTTCGAATAAATAAGTACGTGGACGCAAGCATAATAAATCGCAATGGGGCAATAAAAGAAAACAGAGGCCAAACACTACAAGCTTTTCCAAGCTGTGCCTGTTGATGTGGATTTCTGCCTGAGAACAACATATTTGCAGTCTTTTAAATGAAACATGTAGGTTGTCAGATATAAAAAGGCCTAATCCCTTTGGAATATCACTAAAGATTTCTAAATAAAAACAGAAAGATTAACGCAGAATTTGTATGCAGATATTTTAACCTAAGAGTGACCTATTTTAAAATACATTTCTCTGGATTTCAACCTCCCTTTCAATGAAAAATGGCATCAAATAATTTAAACACATTTGCATGCACAACGTATCTGAAGATATTCCAGCCCTTGATCTCGAGCCATTGATTCCATTAAAAAAGCAATCATGACCTCCACATGAAATGAAGGTCACTGTTTACTGTTTAAGTAAATCTAGTCAATAAATTGTATTCAGATATGTACTGTAAAATCAGAAAAGATGCTTTGGAAGCAGACAGTAAACATAAATAGTATAAAGTAATTAAGCAAAAGATTATATCTGGGACAAAAACTAAATCCCTTGTGCACTATTATTCATTTAGTTATTTCTTTTTTACATTTTGCAACAAAACAGACACATACGCCTGACTGCACAGTGCCAAACTAACAATTAATGAAGCGTAAATGTTCATTTACTTCCCACTGCATTTGTCCTTCTATGAACTGCAGAAGAGGTTAAATATCTGTCAATCTTTCATCCGGTTGTTCACCACCCAATGATCAGACTTGTTCTCAAAGTCAATGAAGTCAACCACAAAATAAATGCCCTTCCAGAGACGTTGCTGATTATCTGTATAATGTATTAGGCTACTTGGCTGCTGGGCACCTCATAAAATATTCTGCATCATACAGTATGAGCTATTGTTAGATCATTAAATCACAACTTAGTCCTCGTTTCTGTAATAATTTTTTCTTATGTGTGACTGTGGTGCTAAAATCTTAATTTTCAATTTGCTGACTGCAGTGGATTTGGTAATTGAGTCTTTTAAAGCGAGTTATCTGGTGCCAAATTGTGGCCTGTACTTTTTTCTTTGAGAGACTTCTGACGGGACTGTTTCTTTAATGAAATAGGATTATTTTCTCAGCCTACGTATACAAAATTGCAAATTGATAGTAATTACATCAAATTTTGACACTTTCTATGCAATAAACAAAATGGATTTCTTCACCATTCAATGAAAATATGTAGCAATCAACTTTGTGCCAATGCACAGAGATCAAATAAAAAAGAAGAAGCAATTGAACCGAAAACGAATCATGTATAACAAACATAATTTGCATCGTGCTGGATATATAATTCTCTTCAAAAACCAATATATTCACCTGCACTACATTCATCTGTATAGCTTTTACATTATACCAGGCCTATTCATTATTCATCGTGTTGGCAGTAACAGCAGTTTGGAGTGCATGCTCTGAATCATCCACATGATAGACGCATTTATAGAACTTTATTATTTACAATTGTTATGTGGACACCACTCCAAACTAAATATCTGTAGAGGCACAAAAGATCACCTTTTTCGGAAGATCGAAATATAATTGCAAAGTTTAATCGTCGTAATAAAAAAAGGGTATGTGAGTGAAAGTCACCTTTAAGTCACTTGTGCAAAAGCGTTTACAGTTCTGTATATTCCTCATATATTTTGCAATTTCTGATTTCAGCATAACAGCACTTCAATGTTTGAAGCAATGAGCTCTTATTTAGAGGTTTTGGATTGGAGTTGATTAACAACTCGGTATAAAAACAAAAATGTGGAAATGGCATAAAATGGAAAGGCCGTTAAAAAAATATGATTTGTCATATTTCATTCCAATTCATCAAATGAGGTAGACAATGCAGGGCTGGGGAGCTGCCAAGTCCATGAGAGCTCATTTATTTGATGGCTTTGCTGTTTGATTGCCCTTATGTAACTTCCTAACCTAATTTGCATAGCACACTACATTAGTCTTGGACACAGGAGCTCTGAGTATGTGCATAATTAGCCGTGTATCAGTCCATTTTGACTTCCATTTCAGCTAATCACTCGGAGCTGGTCGTGAAGGATTTTCTGGCTTTGGCGATGGAATGAGAACTCCAATGTCTAAATGCTGTAATAGACCACCACGGTGGAAGCTGTGGGATCGAAAAGATATCTAAAGCATGCGACAGTTTCCGTAGATAAACCATTTTTCTGTAACATACTGTACTGGCACTATTGTTCTCTGTTCTTTTATCGCACAATGTAATGAGACAAACACAGCTGTCATTCAATTTTAATTATCTTGTCAACTAAGAAAAAAAGCATATACTTAAAAGTCTATAATTCAACTTGACCGATAGCATTTTCGTCTCGACTAGACACGCCTTTAGACTGAACTTTACTTTATTCAGCGCTGAAAAAATGAAGTGAACATTATTTTCAGTTTTTCTGTATTTGCTTTTTCAGGTGTGTAGGTAAAATTATATTTATCTATTGTACTAACTCACAAATTCTTACAAATTTAAAAAAAAAATATTGTTTCTGTTTGCATGTATTTGCAGACATTTTAAACTGGAGAAATAGGTCAAAATTACAGAAAAGATGCTCTGCATTTTTTAAGAACCTCAAACACTGCAAAGAAAATATGTTCATAATCAGCTTTAAATTTTGTAAAATGTATTAAGGAAAAGTTCAATATATATATATGTATTTGTGATTTTTATCACAGGTTTCAAGGGGTTTGTCATGCTGTCAGTCTTTCACATTTCTGTTGGATGACTTCATGTCACTCCTGAGGTTTGATTTTGTTGACATTTAACAGACACTGGACTGGAATAGCCACAAAACACCCAGAGATGCTTATTAACAAAATAATTAACACCAGTTTGGTTTGAGAATGAATCATGTTTTGTTTATCCACCAGAAACAGATGTGGATGGTCAGGAGAGGTGATTTACCCTCTCTTACCTTGAACTGGAATAGAAACAGATGGAAGATTCCTGGACCATCCATGGACACCAAACCTATTAAAACACCTCTGGCTGCAGATGCTATAACTGTCACAACCCCAGTCTGTCACATCATCAGGACTACATTTCCCATCATTCCCCCTCAACACATTCCCTGCACTCTGTCAGCAATCACCTCAACTCATCACTGATACTATTTAAGATATGTCATGTTTGGGTTTCTTTGTCTGGTGTTGTCTATGTAATGCTTGTGTTGGGATTTATTAAAGATTGCCTTATACTGTACATTTATCTGTGTCTCCGTGCTTTGGATTACACGAGCAGTATTCCGTGACAATAACGCTACCTGTGGCGCTGAGATAAATGACTTACTTGAATGCCTCCTTTAGTTCTTTTTCATACTTTCCAGTTTCTCTTATAATTTGTTTTGTCCTAAGTTCTTCTTTTGTACGTTTGATTTTTCCATTATGTCCAGGTGATGGCAACATTTCAATTGTGACCAGCTCAAGGCATTGTAAATATGTAGTCTGTTCCAAAACTGATAAAGTCAGTCCACAGCTTCTGTTTACACCAGACTTAAGCACTGACATATGGTTTGGAAATGAACATCTGCTGCAGCAAGTGTTAATCCTGCAGACAGCCTATTTGACATCCAGGAATCTCTGATATGAGGTACGTTCTCCCATTTACCCTGTGATCCAGCGCACTGGTTTTTAATAATAATATGTTTAACGTCTTAGCTATGCAACATTAAATCTATTTATCTGGACTAAAATGTCAGGCAAGCTTTTGTAGAAGCCGTATCTCACTGATGACAAGAGGCAAATCTTTAATTATTGCACTTATAGTATTCGGCAGATGGACTCCAATTTATCTATTAAATCCTGTAGATTTGGGTGCAGCAACACCACTGCAACTTTCTTTGGAGAAAATACCTCGAGTTGATGGATTTTAAACTGAGAGTAAAGGACCAATATGACGAGAGGGAGGGCAGCTGTGGGGCCACCATGTGGTGAATAGTTTGGTTGACGGTATGCTAAAAGCTTGTACGTGACACTTGGAAAAATTGTCAGAAACGAAAACTACTATTTACAATAATACAAACATTTACGACACGTACATAATGTCAATTTTTTATGCTCATCAAAGACATGCACATCTTCAAGTACGGACTCAGATATAAACAAAATATGAAGTGTTGTTTAGTGGGATATCATACAAACCTCATTGGGGAGGTGTATGTGTTTGATTAAGCATTGATAAAAATGTAGCTGTGCAGGATTCTTGTGTTGTAAAATGAGTGTATTTTAAACCCAAGCAACCAAGATCGGTTTGAGACAATGTTTTGGAATAACACCGACTAATGTAACAATTTCTTGACAGAGCACTTGCACCTCGACGCAGATAAACACGAAGTGCAACATTTCGTGCTTGGGGTCAAAATGCAACATGAGTTAATAATAAGATTGTTGCTATGGCCACAAAGATCCTTTAAATAGTTTGTGAGGAAAGGTTTTATAAAGATTGTGCCGACTAATTAAATCAACCAATTACAAATCTCCTGACCCATTATTACCTGAGTTAATTTGGTCTTTTTTATAGGGCTGTCATTGATTTATCGTGGATTTGTAAAAAAAAACATCATGACTTTGAAAACAAAAGAAAGCGTGGCGGGTGATTTATCAAGTGGACGAAAAGTACACCAACAATTCTAATAATACAATGTTTTGAGTTCATGAAAGATCGGGTGCAGGGCTATTTGTTCTTTATTCACAGAAGCATTTCAGTATTTTCTTGGAAAACAGATCACTCTCCAGCAGGTGTGTGAAAATTGCTTTCCTGCAACCTCTTTTTAGAAGAACACCTTTGACTGCGGTCAGCTATAATGCTGAGAAAAGAATGAATAACTGGCCACAAAAAAGCACAGGTCTCGGCGTACAACAAATAGGGTGATTAAAGTCAACACTGTTCTGAGTAAATGTGCACAAGAGTAAAGCCAGTGATTTTACCATCGCTCAATGTGATTGTTGTGCACATGCTCGAATCAATCTTCCACAAACTCTTTTAAAACAGGCACAATTATTGTGGAGAGCTGATCGGCAGTTCTATTACTCAGCGAGACTCCTCATCACTTTAACGTCAGGCCGAATACGTATCCTGTGCTCTCATTTTCCAGTTTGCATTTTCTTTATTAATCGTAATAAAGCATGGACTGACACATACATTACATTGAAGCATAATGTTCTCTACATTCATTGGCTTACAATTGAAGACCATCCAAGACGAGGTTGATAAATAGTTTATGATCTTAAAGACAGGTTAACTGGACTTTTATGAAACATCATTCTCAAAGTAGTGTAAACTGAAGTATAATGACTTCAAAGGCTCTAAATTTGGTGGTGTATTTAGGTATTCAGCATCACCTGGCCCCCTGCCAAGATTTAAACGCACCTTATGCTATGTTTGGATTGGATTTGAAATATGCATGAAAACAACATGTTATCTGATACAGTCCCAGAACTTAAAAAAAGATGTCATCTGTAAGCCTATGAGACAACCAACGTCAGTATCTTAAGTTCATCAACTCAATTCTCACAGTCCTACTCTAGTATTAAAAATAAATCAATACGCTCACTGAGAATCTATAAATGTTCAGCCCAGAAGCTGAAGTAGCAATCAGAGAGTTAATGATGAAGTCTGGGGAAATATTGTAGTCCCTGTCTGCTGTATAGCACTTCCTATTGATTTGGTTCCACACAAACCAGGAAGGACGAATATGTGATCATCGCACAATGCATTCCATCTGTGAGTGATACAAAATACAAAAGGAAATTGCCTCATTGTAGCCCCGATGCTAGTACCCTTTTTATTATCCTGTGTAATTCGTTCAAAAGGATTTCAAAGCTTTCTGCTGAGACAAAGTCACATACGTCCATAAACTTTTCTATCATTCATTTCTGATAGATTTTTATTCTTCTTGAGTTTGCCATCTTTGGCATGAAAAAAAGATGTCAAGTTTAGATTGAACTTAGTCCTACTCTGAAGTCTTCTGAAAGCCATTTTAATCATGTTCTTGACAGTCTGAATGAGGTCTGGAGAGTCTACACACAAACTGTGAAGGTCGCAGTCAAACAGCATGTAAGCTCTGAGCTTTGATGCTGGTAAAATTTTTGTGAAATCATCAGTCCTTTACAGTCCCTGTGAACCGGAAGTTCCTTGTGAAATGGAATTTAGAATAAGTGGGCGTGGTTTGTTTTTCCACTGCGATTTGATTGGATGTATAAAAACAGCTGTTGCATTTTAAAACAAGACAGAACTGGGAGCAGACGGACAGTTGAAAGGGGAGGTGTTTACAGATGCTCCGCCCAAACCCTCTAACTTTAATTATTTGAGTTGGTTAGACACTGGAGGGCATTTTCAAATTTGAACAGGAAATTCTGAGGGCACGTGAATTTAAAAAAAAAATTTATAGCATGGATTAAGGTATGGTAAAGATAATTTGTATTGATATGTACTGTACATCATAAACATTTACTCAGTAATCTTACTTAAAAGTCATTGACTGCAGCTGTAATGCATCAGAGGAGAACTGGCACTCCTGGCTGAGACTGTTTTCTTCCGAGGTTTTTTCTTCATTTGTTCATCATTGGAGTTTTGGTTGTCTGCCACCGTTACCGATGTTAAAGACAGTAGTAAAGTCATTTATTAAGCAAAAACTAATATTAATACACAACCCTTAGTGTATACTCACAAAATTTTATTCTTGTTTTGTGCAAATTTTCTGTCTTACAAGCTTAAATTTTTGCTTAAATTGAACTTTGCTCAAAATTTGCTTTTGTTTATTTCCAAACGTCTTTACTTCCAAACTTTCCAAGCTACAGTTAAGAGAAAAAAACTTAGCCAGTGAGTCTTCCACACCAAGCATTCCCAAGAAAAAAGAAACTGGATAAATCATTGTGTGCCTACAGCAACAGAAGAATTAAATAAACAATATAAAGTGAAATGAAACAAGGTGTTTCCAGTACGGGCAGCATAGCAGCTGCTGCCTCCAATCTCAGGAGATGATGACCATCTGAGCGGTCAGAGACACTTGCCCAGCTTCCTACGAACTATTTAATCATGTTTGCCTCCACCGTGACAAATTGGCACGCAACGATTGGTTTGGGTTTGACTACTTTAACCGTATGGTGGATGGTGATATATGTGGCAGTTATCATGCTACAACGCCTTCAGTAGAGATGATTGCTTCATTTAACCAGGCTTTATTGTTGGTGGTGGGCTGGACGGGATTGTGTGGAATGGTACCGGTTTATCAGGGCTCTGTGTGTGGCAGTGCACCTGTGGCTTCCAACTGATGTGAAATCCTTACTATATGACACAGAGATACAGATGCAGAGCATGGGATGGACGTTTTTGTCCTTTCAAAATAAGACCAAAAATTCTGAATACACCCCCGTATTCACACACAAATTCAACACTAGTTAAAGTGAAAAAGGATTTAGTTGGATGTGTATAAGCTATTGTTACCTACCCAGTAGCTGCAATAAATCAAATAATCTTTTTCCCAAGATGACCTAATATGCGAAACAGACCCTAATTATAAATCGCATGATATTTTATGGCTAATTTGTACATTGATATGGATGTTGATATTAACATATTGTGGATTAGGCATAGCCAAAACCATGCGGATATGTGGCATTTACACAAATGTCAGCTAAAGGAATAAACAACCTTCTCCTTTCACAGAGAAGTACTCATTAGCCCCGAATGTCAGTCTGAGTGTGTGTGTTTGTGTGTGTATGTGCCTGTTTACAGTAATCCACAGCTTTTACTCAATGAAGGCACAAATTATAAAATGTTAATGTCCTCTGACTTCAGCACTCGTGGCAAATGATGGTAATGTAGGATATAATTTTGGAATTATTAGTATATGCCAGGAGTGAGGATGAAAGTACACACCACTGACTAATTTACTCATTAAATTGGCAAATGAAATCACATGGTCATTAGTAATGTGCTTCTGGTAAGGGTGAGATGTTTTATGACGCCCTGTTGCTCCGAGCCAATGAGACTGTATCAGTGTTTAGAGACTGGATTATCATATTAGTATCAGTAAAGGGAATCTTCACTATTGATCTACTGGCCTAAACATCATCTTATAGTGTGATTTTAATATTGCACTGTAAAACATTGCTGTAGTTTTGCAGCAGGTTTGCCAGCAATTTACAGTAGATTTAATTTACACTTATTTTAAACATAAACGTAGTTCTTTTTTTTCTTAAAAATAATAATACCAGTAAACGGTCTATTCTTGCTCATTTTGAATCTCAAAAATCAAAGTGTTTTAATTCTGTACAGTACATAACAAAATAAAATACACACATGTGTATACAGTGTATATAAACATTTGCTTGTTTGAGCGCAACGCATGGCAGATTAAAATGACTGTAATGCAATGCCTCCAGTATCTTGTACTATAGCTTTTACAAAAAAGCAGCAACAGCAAAATGTTAGATCTATTAATGAAAATAATCGGAATAAACTGTTTTCACGCCAAGTCATATAGTTTTTTGTTGGCTATTTCTGCTGCCATGCAAAATAGCGACTTGGCGCATTAATACAACATGTGCCGTCAAATATGTGTGTTTACTGGCCCTTTATTACAGCTTTAAAAGAAGCTCATCCTATCAGAAATGACTGTCAGTACTAGAGCTATATTAATCTAATGTTTAGTGGCCATTATAACAAATTGACTGAAAATAAATGGTTCCCACGAAAATAAAAAATCGTCTGTCTGGTTGCTTGCTGCTCAGCTGATGTATCGTTGCTTAGCTTTACCTGGCTGCTAATGTAATTCATTGAATAAATAATAATCATTTCAGAAAATTTTGTAGTTTTGCCTGGTTTGCAGCAACTCCTGGTTTACTGCCGGTCAGATGGTGGTATTGGTTAGGTTTTGTATTCCAACAATTGTGTACACTTCGCTTGAGGAAGTATTATTTTGTTATGATTAACCCTCTGCCACTTCAGAAAACAAACAAACCAAAAGCTAGTGGTCATGTTTTTGTTCTGACGGGTGGGCTGCGTCGACTTACCTGACTAAAAGCTGATGACTAATACCAGCCGTGGGTCGTAACACAAAGTAGTGCCAGCTTATATTAATGCCTTTACCACAATTTGTATGGCTATTTCATGGCTATATAAATCACTTCAGAGGTTCGATTATATCTGGTGTTTAGCTCGATCCATAATTCATGAAGGGCAGAGACATTTTTTGGCCATTGTTTATCCATTGCCTCACCTTCTCTCAAGCCTTCTGCTCATCTGTATTCTTTACCACAAATGCAATTTGTTTGCTTTCATTTCTTGTTATTTTATATGGCTGCTAATATCAATTACACACAAGATTGCCTAGCATCTGCATCCCTACAGTATACTGTATATGCCGTATAAACTAAAGTCTGCAGAGAAGAGTTTTAACCTCTAAGCACAGAATATCTAATTGCCCTGACATTGCAAACACTGCTGGGGCTCATTTGAATGTTTGAGTGAAGGAGTAATTAGACCAATTCATTTGCACACTTCATTTCCAATGCACCTTTTTATTGAGAGAGAGAGAGAGAGAGAGAGAGACAGAGAGATAGAGATTTGCTAAACTCATCCTTTCACCTTGTCAGACATTTCATTGTTTAATGTGTTTGTGGTGTCTGAGGTGTTTGTCCTCACAACTCTGATGAAGGAATACAACGAAGCAGCTTAGATGTCATTTAAAACCTTTACTCTTTCTTCTGTGGAACACAAAAGAAGATATTCTAAGAAATGTCTCTATGTCCATACAACGGAAGCCAGTGGTGTCCGATGTTGTTTGGTTACCAACATTCTACAAAATATCTCCTGTACAGGTTTGGAATGACATAAGGGCGAGTAAAAAGGTTTGGCTGAAATATCCCTTTGCACGTGAATTTCCGAACTGCCCCTAGTGGTTATAGCTGCTGTCCACATAATCACCCTGTTTTGGAACTTGGTAACTGGTTTCAAGCTGGTCCAAACTGATTAATATCTGGTCATTGCTAGGTGTTACCATGTTGCAAAATATAGCACCTAAATCTACAAAAGCTATAAATCTTGGTCCAGAAAATGAATTGCTCTACTGAAAACCAAAGCTGAATGTCTTATGCAATGATCACTATACTTTCTAAAGCGAGTACCAAAGGCTACACATAAATGAAACCCTCCTGGAACTGATATATCTCACAACAGTAGGCTATTCGTTGACATGAGGGTCAAGAGCAAATACAAAAGAGCTAATAAAGACTCCTCTTAACATGATTTATAAAGTTCAATTGTTCTTTTAAATATAAATTTGAGAGCATGTAATTATCCTGTTAACCACAAAAAAAACATGTAAGCAACTATTAAAAGCAATTCAGGTTTGTGAATTATATTTGTTTTAATAACTCTAAAAAACAATGGATATGGTTTTTTGAGTATTTCTCTGTTCCTCAGTTAACAGTTGTCCACATTTTGTTCCAATTGCTTCCATTGTTTACTTCATTTGTAAATCGCTGTGGATAAAAGCATCTGCTAAATGTGTAAATGTAAACAATGAATCTTTCATTATCATTCTGTAAGCACTGATAAAAATAGAATCTTTCAACCAGATTTGTGATATTTTATTATCCATAACGTATTTATCTACATTTAGCATTAGCATTATTGATCAGCATGTAAACATTTGTGACGCTGTGAAAACCCAGGCTAACATCTCATAATCTATTCGATTATTATAAAAAGCATCAAAGATTAATTTCAAGCCTTAAATTCACTAAGATTTTGGTAATATCCCATCAATATTGAATATATTGTTATATTTTCACAGAATATTCTGTCGGATGTTTTTCTGAAGGACGTTTGCTGGGTTTGCACAAGCAGCTTCACATTTTGAAATGAACAAGTTTTTAATTGGGAAATTATTTAAAGATAGAAGGTGAAAATGGCATGGAAATGAAAATTTAGTAAGTAACTCTGTTTTCTGTTTATGATTTTAATTGTTACATTACATTTGCAGCTTGCATGTTGTCAGTAGTTTTTTATTTATTTAAAAATATTAATTATCAGACTTCTATTAAGAGGGCATTCCACTAAAGCCTCAGAGCCTATACATACACATATCAAAATATGAAATAAATGGCCTGATATAAGATCATATCTTTTATACAGTATATCCAACTGGGCTAAATTGATTGAATATTCATTTATTTTCAAAAACCTTTTTTGTCCGGACCTCCGGTTGGAAGAAACTATAAAGCTATAAAGAAACTTTAATTGAATACCCCTGCTGTAGACTGCATTGTGTGCTACATAGTAATATAGTTAAATAACATGCAGTACTTTTATTGATTCTGTATTGCTTGTTCAATCACAACTGTAAAAAGTGAGGTTCTCAAGAGATACAAAGTGCATTATAAACCATCTGAAAATGAATTTATGCAGTAAAGGATAAAAATAAAAGCAAACACATGCTGGAATAGGAGAGATACCGTGATGACAAACAACATATTGTGACTGACAGGACCCTGCATGTAGAAGAGAGAGAGACCCTCATAAAGAAGAACAGCTGTCAGCACAGCAGAATTAATGCAGGAAAACCAGGCATGTGGGGGGCATTTGAAGTGCAGGAGAAAGGTGGAGAGTTGCTGAATTAAACTGTCTCTAAAAATACCAACAGAAAATAAAAATGTCATATACACTACCATTGCCACGATTCATATTTTTAGAGTGCATTTGAAAAAACACAGATGTTAATGTGAATATAAAGCACTCATTCATCTGAAATCGTACTGCAAATTAATGTAGTCATGACTCACAATACATTCTAAAATGCAAAATTAGGTGAACGGGACTATGTTCATATTTACCACGAGATAGTTAAGGGCAGAAAGCTAATAAAGTTAAGTTGCCATGGCAACACCCCTCACCAGTACAAATGTCTAGAGAAGAGGGGAGGAGAGCTTGCAATGTGCTGTTTCCTTCGCTTGATATTTCCCTACTTTGTGTGTCTCGCTTTTGCTATTTAAATCTTTTGCTGTTCAAATCAGACCAAGGTATTAAAATACACTGAAACAATTACTATAAATAAATATGTAAAGAACATTTTGATCGCATATTTTGCTCAAAGGGAGCAAATTCTATAACAGTTAGTCTCAATAAAACTATATGCAATATCTACGCTATCAGTACAACTGCATTATTCTCTAATTGATCAGTGTGTATGCCTGCGGCTTTACTACCTGTTAGGACAGCAACATTTGTTGCTCTTCATAAAGCGCCCCTTCGTGACAGTCATGCAACATTGGCCAGGTGTTTTTACTGCTACATAATTGAGAATTTTGTGCGGGGCTGATGAATTAGGACGTAGACTTGGAGGTTAACAACCCTAAATCAGAGCCCAACACCAATGTGGGGCACACCTGTGCGCTTTCTAAATATACCTGACATATAAAAACCAGGCCCCCTAATGTGGGCTTTCAGCTAGACTGTACTACCCCATGCTGAGAGAACGGAAATATAGTCAAATTATGATCATTTAGTCAGCCAATACAACAGAATACATTTCTCTCTGAATTTCTGTGATAGTGAAATAATCAAAACTGAACACAAATGCATTCGGCATTCACTTCCGTACACATTTTCCCATCATCCTTTCTTTTCAATTGTCCATTCTTTCATTGCTTTCGTTGTTTTCAATAATTAACAGCCTGTCCCACTTCACATAGCCAAGCTTAATCAAACTAACAATTAGCTGCAGGCACTTGCCAACCTTCTGATTGAAAACCACAATCCCTGGAGATTAATTTGAGCTATTGAGTGGGTGCTTACCAGCGGTCCAATCACCCACAGGGATGTCGTCACAAGGACATTTCAAACGCGACGTGTCAAATTTCTGTCCTACATTTCAAGTTTCGAAAAGTTGTAAGTGACTTTTCAGAATAAAGGAGATGGAAAAGAAAGACGGAATAATGAATGCATTCGGTGTCACAGTTTATCTGTCACACATAATCACAGAGTTTAAAATGCGTTTTGTGGCTGCCTAAAAGCTTAAACGAGCAAGTAGAGGCCACACGGTGATATCTCATTTCAATCTCACAGGAGGAGTGCTTGAACGATTTTACATTTATGAAACTGCAACTTTACACACATTCATAATTCAGGGTCATGAAACGCTGCAGAGGACTAAATATGTGGCCGAGAATTTGTAGATCTCTTCATACAGCCAGTGATGGAGAATATTGGCCGAGTACCTCGGTTTATATTGCTCCCCATATATTTTTTCTTTATCTCTTGTGGGTTCTCCTTTAAAACGTACTCTCTGCTTAATAAGATATAATTTTCCCCTTGGCAAACTAAAAGCACTTAACGTCAACGTGTTAGTTTAACAGTTGTCTGCACAACAATGTGTATGTGCCCCAGGCCTAAATTTGCCCTAGAGACGAGCCAAACAAGGTAGAAAGGGATATGAGATCAGGCTTTCTTTCAAAAAGATATGTATTATTATTTTATCTACCAGAAAACTGGGATTTCTTTCCTTTTGGATGTTTTGGTACTGACCAAATTCAATGTTGGCTTTGACTCTTTTTTGAGATTTTTGTGATATTTAATTTGATAAAATTCACCTGCTGCCCTGTAGGCCTAATTAAAATGTTCTCGTAGTTCACAACACCTAAGACTTCTTTCCAACTTTTCAAACACAGAACAGAAACAGAAGTAAATAATAAATGCTTTTGGTATGGTGATATTTTTGCAGTGCACTGTATATTTCAAGCCAATAATGATTTATCTTTTCTTTTCAGCAGCAGTGACAAGCACAAAAGGACCACAGAGTTCATTTCTCTGACAATAGACTGTATAATAAAACAAGATATTTTTAACAGACATTTAACAACATTTTTATCGCATCATGAATCAAAAATGGAAATGCCAGATAGCTTAATCTGAACATTTTGCTGCTATCCTTCTGAAACATTATTTCTGTATTTTGTGATAAGTCATCCTTTATGTTTGTCAATTGTCGCTAAACAATAAACGTATGTCAACTTTGACAACACAGTATTTAATCATTAAAAAAACACAGTTTTTCCAGAAGTAAATTTGGTCATTCGAGATTTTGAAGTACAGTGACGATTGGTTTAAAAGTATATAGAAAGTAAAGAACTTATAATTGGAACTTATAATTGGTAAAATCTATTTAAAATAAACTTAAAATGTTCTGTTATGATTACATTTAAATATTATACCAGTTCCTAAAGATATATGAAAATAACATGAATGAATTGTAATAGGATTAGGCAAAATCAGGTGGTTTCCAAACGTTTCATGTCTTAAATCCTGAAATGTCATTGTTGTACTTCCCCAGCCTTCTGTGAGAATTAAATTCTGAACATGCCACTTTTAGTGACAAATAGGCAAAACTTTCTCTCTCCAAATTTGCTAATACAGAGAGATTAATCTGGAAAATCCCAAGAGTCTGCAGAAGACTCCAGTATTGTTTCTGACGATGCCCGTCTCAATCCCCACACTTTTGAGATTTATTAGGGGATTTGTATTCTTAATGACACCTGGCCCATGCCACCAGAGCAATGTAAATAATCCCATCATTCTGCCCAAAGTCATCAAGCGTGGCCTAATCCCTTGTTTAAAGCAGTTACACTGACTCCACCCATTAATTCCCCCTTCATAAGGACTCAGCTTTGCATACATTACACTGAACGATCTGGCGAATGCTTCCACCACGTGTTGAGGACTTTGCGAAGCTCCACGAGTTGCATGTCACTAACTCCAACTACATAAAGACCTCTGCCACATGCGATCAAATAGCCTTCTTAAACAGGTCCTCTTTTCTTACTTTAAAATTGTCTATTTCTGACACATTGCTATAGGGTTCAGGCAATGGGATTTGAGCGCTATAAAAATGTAGAAGTAGGATTTAGTGCTAGAGACCTCTGGCAAGCAGCCAGGCAGAGGGAAAGAATCAGAAAGGACTTAATGTAGCATGTGTTTCTGTGTTTTGGGTTTTTGATGTGTGGCCATCAAGCCTTCTAGAAACAACTGGAAAATATGCTTTTTAAGGGCAAGGCATGGATATGTCTAGAAATAGACACTTACCGTAATATCCAGGCTGACAAAAAGTACCATACATACGCAGTACTTGTTCCCGTATCTTAGTAACCGACTACGTATCTTATAAGGTCTTAAATACTGTGGTGTCCAAAAGATTCACATCACCAGTGGGAAAATCTATTTCATATTCCTTTCCTATTTAATCCAACCCGTTTCCAAATAATATTAGCATAAGAATTTGACTTAAATGTGTATGAATTTCAGAACTTTGTATCATTCACCACGCCCCCTTTTCAATGTATTTACTTTTTGCCTTTGCCTATGTCTTCTCAGCTGTTTGTTAGGAAATACGTCAAGGTAATTCTGCATGTACAGTATAAACTCTACAGATTCACCAGACATTTACTATTCTTGAATAACACCTTGATTCAGCACCAGTGTTTTGGTTATATGATATTTCATGTGTTCAAGAATGAAAAAAAGTGATAATCTATTATCTTCATCACTGCCAGTCGAGGAATCGAGTTACGAGATAAATGATATAGTGGACACGTCAATGCGCGATTTAAAAAGACTGAAAACACCCGTCAATACAAATGGACATCCTGCGGTATTCATTTTTAACATTTTGAGTAAATTGGTGAATCTATTTTATCCAGGCTGAATGAAGGAGGCATGAATAATGGAAATTGGACGAGTAATTTCAATGAGTTTGGGCAGAATCCTGGTCAGAACTCATTAAGAATCATAGAGCGTCTCCAGCTTCATGCTTTAATTAAGTGTCAATCTCCTCTAAATTTGATTGCAGGAGACATGCCATTATGTGCGGCTTGTCATATTATTTCTCTTATTCAACAATGGAGTTAAACTACATTCCTCAACCTGTCTCAGTGCAGAAAGACCAGCCACAAGAGAACAGACAAAATGAACATAAAAATGGTTCACTTCCATACTGTCGGTCCATGAGAATGAGAGCGTGTGCACGTCTCCTGCCTAAGCGTTCAAACTCCCTGAAAGATTAAATGATAGAAAAGAGAGCTGAATCTTGAGGCCGGGAGGGGAATCTGGATGAGTTTGATTGCCTAGGAAATGTGCAATGAATGTATCAATGATCTATGCCACAGCACTGCAATAAAACACACTGCTGGTGAATTTATAAATCATGAAACATGGAGGGTAGACTCGCAGTAGAAAATTCATACAGTGGGTTCATCCAGCTTTACCTGGGTGAGACCCAGACATTAAAACATTTCATGAGCAAACCCATGCCGATCCATATATTCTGCGCTTATTTGGGAGGAACATTTGTGAATTTGAGAAAACGCTTAATAATAGCATAAGCACTACAAATTATTCCCAAAAATTTAGTTTCTTCTTTCTGCAGAATTCTGCTAGGCAGATGGTCATGAGATATTAAGCAACAGCAAACAATAACCTGCAGTGAATGAATATACAACTCTGCGTAAAAAATATTTAGGAAACACGTTCCAGCTTTAGTACTGCAAATGAAAACTTGCCTTTAGTATATTAAACGCAACCCTTCCTTTGTGCTAAACCCCAGTGCTGATTTGTGTTGTGTTGATTTACCCCAAGAATCTTTAAAGCTTTTAATTTGTGATAAAATGTTCTTTTGTCACCTTTCTCCATGACCCCGAAACACACAATCAACACCTTCACGCGCACTGCTGCCTACCCCAATCTTTGCCATCTGTTCACAACCCGTACAGTAAGAAACAACAAAAGTCTTATAACTGTACTGAAACCTTGTTCATGAAAGAGATAAAACCAAATAAAACAAATGCATTCATTATCATTCGACAGCTGTACGAGATTGAATGCAAAATGGGGACAGAGCGTAACAAATTAGGATTATAATATGATATATCCGATTCAAGACCATCACTTTCTGTGAAAATATATCTACATATTAAGTATGTTGTCCTCCTTCCCCACAATGCTCTTAAAGTCAGAGGTTTAAAGGGAAGCGTTGGTTTTGTCGGAAAGAGAGAAGCAGAAACGTATGCAGTGTAGAGCAGACGGCTGGCTTGTCAGAGCTCAAGTCTATCAGAGATTCATCTGAAGTGACAGGGTCTGAGAAAGCAAGGGAAATCAGGGCATGATTGAATCAGAGTGGCAGAAATGCTGATACAGACGGGTGGCTTATTCAGTTTCAGCACCAATGTTTCTGTTGTTTAAAACCACATTATTATTAACAAAACTGCATTTGTGCTGAAGAGATGAAAATCTCTGAGGTCCCTGGAATGCTGACTAGCAATGAGAGATTTCAGATTAGACTTGAAGGAAAAGTCATTTGGAATAAATTACATTTGAGCACTTAAATAGACACGACTGGGTAAATTTTATTTACTGTAACGACTCCCTTTATCATTTATACAGTATTTAAGCAGTTACATTGCAATGTTTAAAAATCGATATTTGAATATTTATGAATATATACTTTAGGACGAGAGAAAAACAACATTTGTGTGATTGTAATGGTGCTTTTACTTCAATTTAAGTTTGTTGGGACAATATCACGTGGTTGAAATGGAGATTCAATGGGGAGAACCTTCCAGGGAATATATGTTTGCATTTTTAAACAACTGATGCAGAAAATCCCACTTTACTTGCTTATGCAAATTGCATTGCATTTTGTTATTAAGTGGATTGAAGATGGAAATCCTCTTTCACAATTTATTGTAAACTCTGTCTCCCCTCGAAATACTCTTGCATGAAACTTTCAATTGTATCTATGGCTGTGAATCTCAAAACCTAACTTCTAAACAGTGTCTGAGTACGGTAAAATGAATATGTTCATTCAGAAAGTTTTAGATCGCATCTCTCATACTGGTGGGACAGAACTAATTCTCAATCTTATTAGCTGCATTCTACTTTCCAATCCACATCAGGCCGGGGAAACAAGCTGAAGAGCCGAATAGCTTCCTCTTGATTATGGAAATAATTATTCCCATCTCCATATCACAGAACCTTGACTCGCTCTTGCACTTACGCGTCTTTCATCAACACTGTGTTAATGTTCTGTCGAGTCTGCTGAATTATAGAGGACGTAAACACTTGAACAGGGATTCACAGGACTTTGCAAACAATGTTTCATAAGCCTCTTTGATTTTGATGAATTTAGGACAATACCTCATTTACTTAGCATGCTAGTTGGAGTTACAAATAATCTGGTAATTGTTGGGGGCGGGTGGAAAGGTTAATTTAGGAATTAAACCTTATTGATCAACAAATAATTTGATAAATAGGGTCTTCTCACAACCAGCTGGGGTATAAAAATAAGGAAATAAGCTAGGGCTTCATCTTTCATTTCAGAGCCCTGAAAACCTGTGATTAACTTGTCAGCAACACAACGTGTTATTGCATCAGCTCTGTTTATGCAATTTCTCTTCAGATTTAATGAAAACAGGAGCTGCATTGGACAATTCCACAATATTTCATGCACAGTTCTCTATAGTGTTCAATCTGTACCATTCTCACACTGCATTGGAGGCTAAATTCCCCGATGACCGAAATTCTAGAATCACATCTGATAATTAGTTTACAGAAATAAGTTAACATTAAGCAAACACCTTAGTTTCATCATAAATCGTTTTGGAATTCTTTCTAACTATAAAGCAGATTGAACAATTAGGGATTCAACATTTACTATTCTGTACACTTTTAAAGTATGAATGCTTATGCATTTCGTCTTTGCCATCAAAGCGTACAGTACTTTGCGTATACATCCAAGACATCTCAACCAATAGCAGTTACATGCACGAAGGGCCAGTGAATTTATGTCTTCTTTACGGTGTGTATGATGTTTTAATGTGCATAGATACTTCAGTTAGTCATCCTGTGAGCTTCTGTCAAAGCCCTTTCTTTGTATGCAGAGAGCAAAACACGGACAGTTACCCCAGCCGTCTCTACTGCAAGCTCAGTCCTTAACTTACACATCATTGAGCATCATTACCAAATGGTTTTAAACTAAACATTCTGCTATAGAGCTCAGTCTTGCCCATGAAGCTTCATGTAAAGGCGATTATAAGCGCTGTATGATACGATTGTTCGCCGTGAGACAACAGTTGCAGAGGATTTCTTACAATAAACAGGTTGTATTTGTGGGCAATACTTGCTTTGACTACAAGAGATACAAATGTGAGCCTCTATAGCTTTACAATCTTTACCTTGCTAGAATGAATTCACTTTTTGGAATTTTCTAAATACAAGGCTGGAAATAATAAACCCACCTACAAAATGCAATGTACTTTTTCACAGACATCAATTAGTGCCATTTTTAGAATGATTTATTATTTTGATATACATTCAACCTTTTAGTCACACTATTCAATTCTCAGGTGAAACTCCATGGATACCTCACATATTTTAGAGTCGCTGTCGCCATAACTCTGTGTGACACTTGATCATTTTCCCAAATGACATTAGATGAAAAAGACGAAATTTGACTGCAAAGAACAAGCGTTATGGAAACAGCATGAACAATAAACAAGAGGAAAAATCTTGCCAACTATCTATAATATATTTTTATTTTTTCCTATCTCAGTTTATTTTTTATAGTACTTGTCGCTTACTTGCATTGTACCTTTTTGTTTTTAATTTGTAATTTAGACCCGCTTGTTTTCAAAGATTTGTGACTGTGATGGACACAGGCATACAATAACATGCTTCAGTATGAATGAATAAGTGATAAATGAGGGAATATCTGTCAGGGGATCTGCTACAGTTACTCATTACCAGATTCATAATTCTGGAGAGTTCTAGATACTTTTCCGACCGAATGAAATTGCTATTTTAATTCATTATGGGTTTAAGATAATCATGTCTCAATGGTCAGGTAAAATGAATCAACCAAAATACCAATTTCCTCGCGCAATGAAGTCATGCATAAACATTTAGCCTGGAAATCTATTTCATAACTCTCCATCAAGAAAAAGGGTAACGTTAGAAATTCCCATGTGGTATTGCATTTAAGAGAAACTAATTCTCCACCTTATTTGCTTTCCACAACTGTGTTTTATCTTTGAGAGAAAATATAATCTGTGTGTTTATTGCATATTCAATTAGACAAATGTACTTGTTTTAGCACAAGCAAATTAAGACGTATAACTATTTAAATAAAACACAATTGGATTAGTTAATTAGGTTTATCAAATTCATGTTTTTTTTTGTTAAGATTATAACAAGAATCTACAACAAAACACCAGGATCTAAAGGTTATTTTAACTAAGACTCTGCACTGATCATTCTTGAGTTATATGACATAGATGAGGGTTCATCAAAATTGACCACAGGTTCATGATTTACATGACTATTTGTGAATGATTCCACAAAAAATAAACTGAAAACTCAAAATGAATGAATAAACAAGAAACGTAACCAAAAAAGCAGGCTCAATTTCATTCTAGTTCTGGGATCTCTGCTGCTACTGTATCCATTTCATTTCAATTATGTTCCAGGTAAATAAAATGCTCATCTTCATTTATTCAATAACCAGTCAAATGTTTCATAAATATGAATGTGTCACGCCGCATAAGCTAACTAACAAACTGTATAATACTTATACCGGTTATCTTATCCAGATCTCAGAAATGAGATTTTCATAAATGTAGCAGGCATGCAAACATCACACCCACTGAATGTTTACACGTGTGTAGGCATGAGTTTGTTTGTACAAAATGCATCTATAAATCAGCTATGTCGAAAGAGAGAGAGACACGTTAAAAGAGAGAGTAGAACAGGAGCAAGTCATTTAAAATGAACATTTACACACAAAGTGTCTGCGTCCCATAAATCTGACTGCCCTTTGCTTTATAAATGTAAATGCACCTGTCCTACATGCCCGGCACATACAATGAGCCACCGCAGTCCCTGCTGGAGAAAGAGAGACACAGTGTGACTGAACCATCATTCACCGGCAACAGAAGCACCCGCTCCGGACATCTGTCGAGCCCTGGCTGAATGAGGACATCTTAAAGCGAAGCTGTGTAACAAGACCTCCAGTCAGCCGTCGTCTCTGCGTTCTCTGAACGGTCTCCCCACTTCCTCGCTGACTGAGGGCCTTTATGCATTATGCATGGTCCACAGGTCCCAGTGCATGTCACAGGTAGCCATCAGCCACATGGAGGTGAGCAGCCCAGGGGATTCAGGCAGACGGCCACTGACAGCGGGTCTGTTCATTAAGCAGCAGGTGTCATGGTAGGTCAGGGTGTTAGTCATTTAAACGCATCACGGATGAACCCTGCAGGAAATGTGCATGTGATAGAGTTTGTCGTCGCTTCAATTTGATGTTTTGGTGGAATTTCTTTGACAAATAATAGAATAATAAATGATAATAATTATGTATTTTCTTTGGAGAGTTATTTTGGGATGAATGATTTTGTATTGACACTTTTACTTTTACATTAATTATTAGAATTATTGAACGAAGGGAAAAGCAGGGATACAGCAATATAGAGGACAAATGATTTTGTAAATTTCTTCAAGATGTACATGCTGAAAATAATTATTACTACCAGAATGTCAGGAATATACACCACATCATTTTTTTGCGGTTGTTTGGTAATATACAGAAGTAAAGATGCAAAAATACAAAATGCGCCCAAAACATCATTAAATAAAACAGAACATTGTATGCTGGGTCCCAAGAGGATATGCAAGAATAATACATGTACATACAGTATTAAGGTAAGCTATACAGCTTTTGGTAAAACACAAACAACTGTTCTTGTTTAGCAGTATAACATTCTTTACAACAAGATTTATTTATAAAATCTGCAAAATTGCCATAAGGTACTAAGATGTGTTTATATGTTTGCTTTATGAAATATAAAATACAAAAACTTGAAGGCTTTACTTTTCTAGTAATAAGCAACAAATATAATCAAAGTGGTTAAGAGCGTAGCGCGACTTACACAAAGCGTCATGGAACATCACATGTCAATTAGTGGTCTATAGATATAGAGAAGTACATAATCTTTGAGATTTATATAGATTCTCTGTTGTTTGTCTTAGTTGATACAGTAATTACACCGACTTCATTCTTGGTACAGCAATTAAAGAACGACTAATAAAACATGGACTATACATTGACTTTGAGCGCTATTGTAATAGTTGTGCTGATAATTTATATCCTTTGTATTTATAGGCTTTAAAGGCTCTGATAACAAACCTGACTGCTTGGGTTTGTGTGCTTCCTTTGTATTCGCCTCTCATGAACAAAATATATATATACTAAATACAGTATTCTGTTTAAAAGGCAGTTTTAAGGCGTATGTTTGAAACACAACGCACCTTTGTCGGTATGTTTTCCCACCTCCATGTGCGCTATTAGAGGCTGTAGGGAACAGTGGAACACAACCCAAAGCCCCCAGTGTGAGTCCAATGAAATAAGCATGATTTCTTTTGGGTGAGCAAACGTGTGGATGGGGCCAGAGGAAGGTAATGCTGTTAACTCCCTGGCCTCTGCAGAGATAGAGACAGCATCTGCTGGGCAGATAAAGGCATCAGTCACAGCTGGGCTCAGTCCTTCCAAACCTCAGTTTTGGCATTTACTCTATCGATTAGGATCCCAAGAAGCTGCAGTCTGCTGTGATAAGAGCAAAATAGCCCAAGTCTTAGGAAACGGGGGGCTTATAGAAAGCATAGAAATATTGTTTTCGGCTTGATGTCTCATCCCAGTAGATAAATCACTGCATTGATGTGACCTGGCCCCATTCAGCCACCAAGTTTTATTAGCGTCTAATAGGAATGTCATTTTTGAAAGTGACAAATCTGACAGTTGTTTTGTGGGGAAATATGCGAGGCTCTGATTTAATATAATCATCCTTTTGTTTTCATAACGGAAGCAGAAAGAAAATGCAATTTCTCTCTATCCACTTAATAGGAGCAAGAGAGCATTGAAACGGAAGCAAAAGCAAGGCGACAACAAGTCGTCATCGCTCATCCAAATGTTCACTCTCTGCATCCTCTCCAAACTCTTTGGTAGACTCGCATTACAATTTCACGTCACACGTTCATTTCTCTTTCAACTCTTTCAGCCATCAGAATGTCACATCTGTACACATAACGAAAATGATACGAGTATTTTTGTAAAAAGAAAATTGCTGGAATCTTGGTGCTATCCCTAGTTGACAGGCAGTTGAAAATACTTGAATACCGAAAGTAGAATGTCAGAAGAGAGTCTAAAGTGAGCTCCAGGAAATATGAGAGCGAGCACTCATGTAAAAATACAATCCTTAAAAGAACATTTCACATTTACTAAGTGAGCACATTTTGGGGCTTTAATTCGCTATCTTTTAAATGCAGAGTGACGTTTAGATTAAGTCATTTTACAACCACTAGAATATAAATAAAAAAAATGATTGTCAAACAAACCACTAAGCACCACCCAAAACGATATGACGGCACAACGTCATTATTTTACGAGGTGGCTTATTTTGGCGAATTCTTATGAATTATTACGTTCTCAGTCGTACATTTTAGTACGCTTTTGATTTCACAGCAGTGACGATGTAGGTGCTTTTTCTAATAATCGTATGTTTTTGTACAATTCACAACTTGGAATTCACACAAATTAGCCACCTAGGTCATTTAAAAAAATGAAGCAATGTTTAGACCACAAGTCACAACTACTTTATTTGTCAATTCAACTTACAGTACAATTGTCTTAACCTGGAGAAGCATTACGTGTTAAAAAAAGGAGGGTATACAATGTATAAATGAGAATAATAAAACTCATGCATTATTTTAATTCATTCAGCCTGTTTACTTGTAATCAGAAATATCCAGACATTCAGATTAGTCGGAGCAGAGAGCCAAACACTTCGCATCAACCACAGAGCAGCTAGGATTTAAACGCTTTGCTCAGGGGCACAACATTAGTGGTCAGAGGATTTGCCCAGGGCAAGATATAAAGCTAGACCTCTCCACCGGCTCATGGCTCGGACATCGTGGTTCTGACCGCTGATCCCGTCATCCTCTTTTTACATAGTGATGCATAGTACATTATGATTTGAATTTTATTTTCACAGGTGTGAATATAATTCACGAAATTGTGATTTTGAATTACCATAAGAGATATGTAATTCACGACAGCCTGAGAAACTAAAACGCCTTTTCTTATCTCTCTTCCCACGATTCACTGTCATACCGAGTTATGACCCAGGTAATACTCAGGCTCTGCGATCCACTCTAATGACCAGTAGAATTAGATCTCTGCTATGAGCTGTGACATTAAAGTCTGGCTGCTTCCAGTCTCTTTAAAAATCCTGACTTTACCGATCAGGTGAGCAATGTAAAACAGTGGATCATTAAACTATAGCTAAATCAGACGCATTCTCATTCTATGCCGGCATTGTACACACAGAATCCCGAACAGATACATTAAACACATTATCGAATAAATGCACTCTGCTCATTTGGTCTTATTTACCATGGCTGGGGAAATAGCATGATTAAATCGTCCGCTGTGGCAGGAGTTGTTTGAAAGGCAAGCGAAAAGTTGTTGTGGGGAAAACCTAGTAAGTTTGCCAGTTGCCTAGGGAGTTCACAGAGATCAATACAGCGGGAGTGACAGCACCAGACTTGATTAAATGTGACTGCTACATCTTGCAGCCGTGGCCATTACTTTCCCACAACCATTCCCTGGGGTCAGAGAGCACGAAGTGACAGTGCCCAAGGAAACCTCCATTACCCCCTTTCCCGGCCCTAACAGGTTGCTCATATACACGCCAGTTTAATAGTTACAATCTCTGGGCTGCGGCGACATTGAGCGCAACAAATCTCTGTTTGTTTGCATACCCTTGTGCCTGTTTGCGCGACGACCCGATGCGTAAAGATCGCGTGAGATAATTGCAAAGCTTTCAACGGGAGCGTGTTCCACAGCGCATTAACATTTGCCTGGTGAAATATCTGGTCTCCATCACGGCTGAGCGATAACGCCTCGTAACTTACTTGTAACGTGGAATGACAATAGAACAGGAATAGAACAGCGACTGAGGTTGATATCGCGCACGCTCACAATAGATCACATGAAATCAATCCGAGGGGACCTCTGTAATGGCGACACACAAAACGCTTGTAAATTAAGAGTGTTTTCAGGAAGTGGCACATCTCCAGATGGAACTCATGCAGTGTTTAAATAGATGCAACTTGTGTGGCACACCAGTCAGTAAATGCTGACACCGAATGACTTCAGGAGAATTAAAGTGTTTCTGCTGTAGAAATGCACAAAATGACCTCTTAAAAGTAATAAATTACAACGAAAACTATAAAGCAGGCCATACATTGGTTGTTGCACACAAAAAAAACACCACCTGATGTAAGCGATCATAACGTAAAAAAAACATTTCATGAAAGCAATGCTGCACTCTTTCTTTTTATGTTTGATTGTTTTTTGATCGTATATTCGAATATGACCCCCGTCTCAAATCCATAGTGCGGTTTCACACGAAATGAGAAACGTGGAGATTACAGTCATTTTTTTCAGACCTGGCCCCTTTTTTAACTTCAATCCGGTTTGAACTCAATCAGGAAATATTCATATGTAAGTCGTGCAGCCTGCGGCTATGACGGCGTTCGACTGAGCCTCAGCATGATTTTACAGTCTGTGTTGCAGCTGGTGATGGCAGCAGAGCACCTGCTATTGGAGCATCAGCTAGAGGGAGAGACACACAGTGACCGTCCTGAGTTTCAAAGCAATGGGAAAAAAAGAGCAATTTATTATGATGGCTTTGTAAAATCTTCAAGAAATGCACATCTCTATAGAACTACATATCCCCCCACGTCCCCCGGCTCAGCGGTTCTATGGAAAATTGTCAGTATTCGATACGAGATGAGAGAGGCAAACACATGGAGTAAGACATCAAAGATGAAATTGTCTTTTTAGGCAAAGTACTGCATTTCACCACTTCAATCACAACTTACATTTATGTAGAAAAGAAATACAAAAACTTTTTACAAGTACTAAAGTAACATAGTGTCCAGAAGTACTGCATGTTGCGATTTAGACCCGAATATTATGTACTTTAAGATTTCATTAGTGTCTGTACTTTAGCAACTTTTTAAAAAAGTGAATAAATTTAAAGATCACTTGTGTATTGCTGCTAGCCCATTATAAGCGCTGTTTAATGCTGCTTATTTTTCCGTATCTTATATTCTCTGTTTGCTTCACCGCCTGATTCATTAAAAGGGCATTTTGAATATTGTGTGATTGTCAATCTGGTTGCATGCGAGCCTGCTGTGAAAGCAACATATAAAAGCCAAAGCAGTGTCATATGGGACTATATGAACTCTAAATGTAACATCTCTCTCTATTTCTTATTTCCTCAGGAAGTCTGAAATGTATCTGACTCCACAGCTCCTCTCATTGACAACCAAGCGATTGTAAAACCTTGCTCTGCTCTAATGAACGCTTGCTCTTGCTACATACAGTAAAACAGTACCTTTAAAACAGGGATGACAAACTGCATACTCAGCTGTTGTGGGTCATCAAAATGATTCACAGCAAGAGCGATCACATTTAACCTCCACCTTAAAGGTAGCGTTCCCGAAACTTACTTTCGTAGTGCTACTTTTCCATACTAATTTTGTCCTTTTAAAGGACTCAAGAGAAGATGAAATCACCAAAAAGAATAAGAAAATCTTATTTTCAAAAAGCATTTGACATACAAGGGTCAACAGTGTTTTTAGTTTCATTTGTTTTATAATGAATGAATCATGGCAAAAGAAAGTTGATGCAGCATACATTTAATTTCTTGTCTCGTGGTGTTCAATTATGTTGACCTTAATAAACATCACATTAATGAAAAGTTGCAACCTCGAGGATGTTTGCATGTTCTTTCTTTTTTACAGTAGCAACCTTAAAAGTCATCATACATTTACATTTAGTCACTTAGCAGACGCTTTTATCCAAAGCGACTTACAAAGAGTTCAAGGAGCAATAAGCGATATGTCATAAAAGAGCGATAGTACAATAGGTGCTAATACAAAGTTACTAGTTTCATCAAAAGCTAGACCATTACCTGTGGAGAGAAGAGGGTTAGTGTACGAGGGTCATACACTTCCATACACTTGTGTGTATATGTTCCATATATGCTTTAATTAAATCGCAAATATAACCTTCTTGCAGGAGTTGTTTTTTCAAAAACAGGTGTGAAATTAACCCAAAGACCTCTGTAAGGTTGGATAACATGTTGCCAAAGTAGGCAGACCGGCTCATTAAAGTGCCAGTCTTCACAGGCATTGCCACCACACACAAACAATCCTCAAGCCAGTGTCTAGAAATAAACAAGGAATTTCCAGTATATTCATCTCATGACACATTGGGCTATTATGGAAACATCATATTCGACAAAATCAAGCATGAGGGTCCAAATGCGTATGGGGCAAATGCAGATTGTAAGAAAACATACGGATACGACGTTACAAATTCAAATAAATTAACCAACGATAATAATAGTTAATACATAGTAACAAATGGCAGTGAGATGTTTAGGAACAATACAACAATTGCACGGAGATTAAATAATGTACTTTAATTAGATCATTGGTTATGCTTTCTTGTATGTTAAACGGATATTTCACCTTTAAAACCTGTATGACTCTCTTTGTTCTGCAGAACACAAAATAAGATATTTGGAAAAACGTTGGTACACTGTTGGTCCTCTTTGACTTGCATTGATTCTGTGCCCATACAATAGAATTCAATGAGGACCAAATAGTTTCTAAATATCTTATTGTGTGTTCTGCAGAAGAAAGAAAATCACACAGGTTTAAAATAACAGGGTGAGTCAATGATTTCAGCATTTTCATTTTGAATGTTAACTATTCCTTTAATGTTATTAAGTGACCATCATGAAATATATCATATGCGATCACTCTCTCCAAGATGCCTCAGATTTTGGCCATAACCACGTATATCTAATGAAAGTAGAGAGCATAATTAAGATATGTTTGTTGGGAATACAGATGTTGTGAGCTTGCATACTGTATGATGCCTTAAAATGCTGTCTCAGTAATAGGCAGTGCAGGTTTAAGTACAGAACATTCTGCATGATATAATGAAGACATTCATTTTGTTTTCTGCAAGTAGTTGAGGTTATTAAAACTCTACTAATGCGCAGTGGCGGTTTTAATGTTTACAAGTGGTGGGAACAAAGACAACATAAACAATACTTTAATAAATTGTTTCTGTAATAACTCATTGGGAATGTTTATTGTATAGGTTAATATTCTGCAATTATCACTTATGAGTGTGAGCAACAGGATATGGTTTGAAAGCAGCGCAACCTTCGCTTTACACAAGTTTTAGATGTTAATAGCCCCTAAACAATACACAACTTCTGCAAGCATTTCTTAATTTCTTCCAAAAAAGTGCAAATTACGCCAATGCTAATGCCTCCTAAGGTTAGATATACACATTCAACAACATCAGTTTATATAAAAAAACAACCGACAACCGTATTTCCTAATACTCCCTCACCATGTGAATTACAGTAACAGCAAGTTCTAACATCAAACAAACCAGGTCAACCTAGATATTACTGCAAGCATAAATCAGACCCTGAATTACAGTGATTTATAGAACGCTCTGAACAAGATAGACTAATCGCTAATGTTTTAGAGCAATATTTATGAGACCCTGTCAGAGGAAGTCTGATTTGCAAACATGGGTGGCTGGTATGGAGGCAAAGGCCAGATATAAACATCTTGAAGCTGTGAGGAGATATTCTGTGATGACAGGTGAATGCTGACCAGTCAGATCAGCTCTGTCAAGGCACACAAACACAATGAAAACAGATCCAGTCCCCACTACACAGCAACGTCAAGCTTATTTGAGCCCAAAGCCTTTGTCAGTATCACTCGATTCAGACTTCTGCCTAATCGTATGATGAAGAAACGGAGTGGAACACAACATAAAAGAATAAAATACAACAGAAGAGAAATGAAAAAATAGCTTAATTTCTAATAAGAAGACCCTCAGTAATGATGTAATAACCTGCGTACAAAGAAGGCATGCATTCTGCAGCACGGAAAACATTAAGATCAAAAGCAAAAATTACGTTTGAACCTAATGAAGCGAGAGTAAAGCGCTTGCTTAAAATAGACTTACAAACTCTTGAACTAGTTTTGTTTCACCATTATATTGCTCTTATTAATGGCCCATTTTTCTATCCGAATGCTTTGTGCATATCTGAAAAGTAGAAGGAACAGCCATATTATGATCTGTCTGAATCTTGTCAACGCCGACATGAACAAATTTAACAGCCCTGTGTTCCGTAGCCGTTTTTTTTTTTAAATTAATGGTTCCTGTCTCACCGTCTGCAGATTCCAGATGCGCAAACACAACCGTGCATCTGCACACGGCGGGGCAGGTGAGATGCTGCGACGGACTGCCATCAGGAAGAGTGATGGCGTGGATGCTGTGCTGGCATAATGTTTTTATAGACGCCTTGGGAGGTGAGAACCTTCTGACAAGAGAATGCATTCGAGTTGACATCAAATCCCCAGACTCCAGCAAACATCTGCTCCAATCACCCAAATGCTGCACGGTAACACCAGTGCGTCTGGCTTTCGGAGAAGCGCTTGTCTAAAAATATACAGTTTAATTACACAAGAAAACCTCCTCTGGGATACTGAACGCTTTTATAAACGCATGATTGCTGAGTGAGGGTATTCGTGCTCAATTTAGAGAATCTGTTTCACCTTAAATAGAGTGTTCCTGCTCTAATGGAGTATTTTTTGCATGCTACTGGGTGGCTGTACACCCTGGGAACTAGATGTGGGATATTAAAGCATTTCCATCAACTTTTAAATTACACTTTACTTTTGAATCTCTGAGTACATTGCAAATGAATGAGCTGACAAGCAAGTCGATATACAGTAATGCTTATTAAGTTTCCCTTTAAAAACTGTCCTGAAAAATTGCCAGGGTTCGAACAGTACAAGGTCTTCATGGAAATGGTTTAGTACTAACAAACAAGAGGCACAATCTACATTACAGGTACACTGGAACTACAAACAAAACAAGCTCTACTTGTAAAGTATATGACTTGCACAGCCACTCATTCGACAATGCATTGTTTACCTTAAGTAGATGATCCAGCATCTATGTTCTCAGGGCCAGCTGTGTTCTGCACAGCTGTGATGAATCCATTGAGACTGCTTGCCCTGTCACAAACAATGCAACCTTCCCACTTTGATTTCTAACACACAGATGAACAGATAGTTCGAGGGGTCATCCACTAACTATTGTTCCTTTTGCTGTCATAATATCAATGAATATGTGTGTTTGAATGTGAATGTGTGTACTGTACACACAGGGGCGCAGATGGGATTTTTTAACTGGGGGGACAATTTAAGCCATAGGAGGATGACATTTGAAATCATGGACAAAGAACAACGAACAAAGGCTTACATGATCAACATTAGCAATTCATGATCAAACTGTTATTTGTCTAGCATGCCAATGACCCACCAAAACGTCATGCCTTCAGCAAAATATGCTTTATTTAATAATTTAAACATAAGTCTCCTTGGGTTAGATGATAATGTTATGCCAGGACCCTTATTTAGTCTTGCAAATCCAGATAAAACATTATTTCCATTTTACCCAACCATTCTTTTTGTGTTAATTCGCTATTTGCCTCTGTCCACTCACCTAATTACATAGTCATTATCTCAACGTTTTGCTTTGTTTGCTAAGTACAAAAGACTAGCTATACAAATAAATAACAAAACTAATCTGCCACATCTGGAAAAAGTCAACAGGCATAGGATACTAACATTGTTTTGCTTTTGAAAAAAAACGAGTTGATTGTTTTTTGTCTCTTCATTGCCTTTATGTGGCAGCTATGCAGTCCAGAAAAATCACCAGCTCAGTCATAGAAGATGACATTTGATCACTATGGTAACTGCTACTACAGGCACAATTGAGGCAGTTCATGTCCCCCCCCTCCCTAGTGCCATCTGCGTGCATGGGTATACAGCTATGAAGTAAAAATGTATACAGATGAGAAGTGTTACATAATTTTGGTAGTGTCAATAACAGTCATATTAACAACCACGCTTCTACTGCAGATATTGTGTCATGAATATTCTGTCACCATTTACTCATTAACACTCAAATTGTTCCAAACCAATTTCTTTGTTCTGTTGAACCCAAAAAGCTATGTTGAGGAATTTACAAAAGCAAACATTTCAAGGGCATCTTCGACATTTACATCTTACTATGGTAGTCAATAATGTTAAAGATTAAAACTTAAAACTGCTAACATTCTTCCTAATATCTACTACATACCTTGGTGCTCAGCAGAACAATGTCATTTACACAGGTTTGGAACAAATAGAGAGTGAGTAAATAATGACTGAATTTTCATTTTTCATCTTTAACACCTATTACAATTTATTTGGCCTTCAAGGTCCAGTGTGTAATTTTTGGGATGATCTATTGATATAAAAGCAATATAATATAAATAGCTATGTCTTCAGATGTGTATAAAGAGCTTACACAATGAAGCGTTATGTTTTTATTACCTTAGAATTAGCTATTTCTATCTACATATACCGCGGGTCCTCTTGCATGTAATTCGCCATGTTCTTTCACCCGTAGTAGTGTTTCGAAAGAGAGCGGTTGGTTGCAATTCGCACACTTGATATTACTGACTGGACCTTTAAGAATTTTTATCACAATGATTATAAACTCTCTCTGCCTCCCTAAACTCATATTCTGAGTGTGAAAGGCAAAATAAACAAAATGAAAGATGAATTTGACCGATGGAATTTTTTTTGTATTAGATATATAATTATATAAATTTGATATTTAATGATATCATTTTGGCCACGGTAACTTTGTCGTGAAAGTAATCGTATTCAAAATAATCATAATATCGTGACAGCCCTAACACATATACACTATGAAGATATATGACGATCAGTGAGAACATATGCTTAAAGCATTGACTATTATTAGAGCTAATCGACTAGTTGGTACAACCCCACCTTGGCCACACTATTAATCCCACAAAGATCTTCAGAAAAAAGATGAATGCTTTAAACCTGGAAGTATTTCATGTGGCAGACAAAGCAGAGTGCATGCTCCTATGTAGCCTGTTTCTAGAGCTGGAATTAGCACTTTCATTAATGGAGATTACAGTGTGTTTTCGAACCGGCTGGGGTCACATGAAATAATATGTTCGCTTGGAGGAGAGGGCTAGGTCACAGGGGAGGAAGGGCCCTAGTTATTAGAAGTAGTGCTTATCTCCGAATCATAGCAACCCGAAATAGCAAACGCAAGGAGTGTATCAAAGACACACACTCACGTACACAATTTAATCTAGGTTTAATCTAAATTTAATCTAAGTGCAGCGCTACTGTGCTCACTTGTAAACTGTAAAGTCTGTTCTCAGTATATTAACATTTAAGCCATATCCATCCACGTCTATAGAATTGAACAGGTAATTTCCTCTGGCTTTACACATCAAAAAGTGACTGTACATTTTGATCCCGTCCCCCACTGAGAGACATATGAACATATTAATCTGGTGGCATATGTCTAAATTTCACAAAGCTCTGGATTTTGAGGTCTTTACTAGCTAAACCAAGAATAGGATGAAATGGCTGAGACCATTTGGAAGTCTCGGATCATATTAACCAGATATAGTTGTCTCATGACTGCTATCTGCATAAAAGAAGGAAATGCTATTATTATATCTGTGCGCAGAATACAGAAGATGCTAACGTGACAGGTCATATTAAAAGCAAATCTATTATCCCAGGCAGGACCCCAGAATTCTGTTTTATCAACAGAGCGATAGTGATCGATTTTCTGCCTGTGCTTTTGAAAACCGAGCGTATTATCCATCTAGTATTCCTGAAGTATTTTCATTTACAAAACATTTAGAAACCATGCGTCAAGTGAATCAAGGAGTTGGGTGTATTCTGTGATCCACAGAAAAATGTGCTGAAAAGCTTGCCATTACAGATTCAGAAATCGTCCTAGTTTGTCACACAAGGCCCTTGAAATATGCAGCACCACATTTTTAAACCTATCTGAATCAGTTCCAGTACACTTTGCAACACAGCCATTACCACAACAGATACAGAGAACTCTGCAAGGTGAACTTTTCTCATTCAGTCATATGAATTAGTACATGAGGGTTTGAATTCACTCAAGGTCAGACATCATTTCCTTCCTCTACCATTTCTTAAAATAAAAAAACACCTAATTAAAATGACGAAAATGTCGAAAACCTAATAAATAAAATACACTTGGATAACCAAACTCCATGTCCCATTTCTACGAGTAAATGGATTCACACCAGACAGAAAGCACTTCCAGATTCAGTTCCCGTTCTCCACGCTTTTGCTCCCTGAAGAATTTATTAGACACAGCTCCTCTAACTGGAACTCTACCAGCGACTTCACCTCATTGAATTACAGAGATCATTTCCCATTAACCAATGTAATTAAAAGCAAAAATTCAAGGGCTCTCTCAATGTTAAGATTATCACTTCAAAGACAATCTGTTGACATGCTGAACACAGTTAACTCTTTAATGAATGAATCATGAGGGTGGGCTGAGGTCAATATCAATGGTTACTGCTTTAGCTGGCATTGCCCAGACCTCACTCATTGTGGGCAACATGAATAACTTAACAGCGTGACTTTGTTTCTTGTAAGAACAGATAGATCAGTGTTCATACAAATGCTGCGATAGATCAAGAATTTCTTCCAAATCTCATGCATGGCACTGTTATCCAGAACAATTTAAGTGGGATTCAGGTCATCTAATGAGTGTCTTTAATGTACAAGATCATTAAGCTCTTATTATCTCTGAATGAGACTAAAAACACATCCCGTAGTACATAACATTGAATAAGATAAGAAGAAACCCAGCAGAGGAGAGGAGGAATGACTGTGTGAAAGTCTTGTTTACTGGGTTCATAAAAATAATTTAGCCGAAAGCTAATAGAAGTTAAAAATTCATTTTTTTTAATGAATTCAAGATACTCTGCAATGTGGTGATTGCACACCTCCAATGGCACATAGTTATGGTCATGAAATCCTGTTATGAACAAGTTATTTTTAATAAAAAGTTATTTGGCCCACTGAATGTGGAAGAGAAAATACTAGGGTGCCCTTTTCTTATTCTGAATGAGAAAAGCAGAGAATGAATGTAGGAGCATTGGTCAAATGCAGCCTAAAGAATATTGTAATAAAGCTACAGTTTCCCAACAACACTCAAAAGTGAAGCTCATTTCACATTATGTTATTTTCCAGATGTATTGTGTATTATTCAAGTAATGTTGCATATTTTTTAGAACAGTAAAAAGGGCCTTTTAAAGAATGTAGAATGACAATTTGGGTCTGCATAAGTCACGTTTTTGCATACGAAATTATATAATTTTATAGTTTTGAAAGAGACTCAGGTGAACCGATTGGAGTTGCCAGTAGCAACAGTTGCTGACTGCATTGTAAAGAGAACACTTCAAAACAGCATAAAGGACTAATGCGTTTAACACACACACCACACACACACAAATGAAACATACCACAGGTGTTCATAATTTCTACTCATCATAATTCCGGCCTCCCTGACTGATGCAAAAGATCCAAATGACACTTCACCTTGAACTCCTTTTTTATAACAAACAGCGGAGGAAGGAATAAATACCAAATTGATTTTGATCAAAGAGACCCTTGTTATTTCTGTCTCACGGCTAAAGGACTGCAGAATAAAAGAGGCACCGAGTGAATGAAAGGGACTAATTTTGTGGAAAGGGTTTTAGAGTGAATTTGACCTATCAGGCGGCATTTAACAAGCACAAAGTCTGTGGGTGATCAATATGCTGCTGTCAGTTTCAAATTTAAATGGAATCTGCGTCATGTGTCCTCCATTAACTACAAAAACACACAAAAGAATCCCGCCATTCCTTAAAAAAATGAAATTTGATGACTTTATTTCAGGTGAAAGCCATTCTTTATTTCTATGAGTAAAGTCACTAATAAATGTATTATTGAAAGCCCAACTTTTCAAAAGGTCCAAATTGCATATTAATGAGGTCATAATGAAGTTTCGAACAGTTTTTTAAACATACTTGAATAGAGAGCTGAATAAGTATAACACCGTCCTCAATCTGTGTGTGTTAATAGTATACACAGTTTATTATACAGTATACTGTACATATACATACCGTTTATGTATATATTATACAACGATATATACCATTTTCAGTTTTTCTGAATTTAATATTTATGTGTTTAGGTAAAATTATCATTTTTGTTTCATTCTGTAAACTACTAACAATATTTCTCCCAAATTTCAAATATTGTTTTTATTCGCATTTATTTGCAGAAATTTTAAACTGGAGAAACGGGTCAACATAACAGAAAAGATGCTCTGTATTTCTTCAGACCTCAATTTCTGCAGAGAAAACAAGTTCATATTTTCTTTTGAGCAGAAAAAAACTTAAAGCTTAAAGTAAATATGAACTTATTTTCTTTGCAGAAATTGAGGTTTGAAGAAATACAGAAGTAATAGACAGTAATATTTGTACATGTTTTTAGGAAAAGTAAAAAATAAATTTGTTAAGACCTACATTTTTATCATAGTTTTCATGTGTCTTGTCATACTATCAGTCTTTCACATTGGTGTTGGATGACTTTGTCACTTCTGCAGTTTAAATTACCATAATACAACTAGAAATTCAGATTAAATGAAAATTTGGAATGGTCTGCTGCTGTATATAATTTTGCATACAAACAGAAGTAATTTTACATTTAAAGAGTAATCCTTTACATTTTTAAATACGAGCGCACACCAAGATATAAAATAATAATAAAAATATTAGAAAAACATGCAATGGCTATAAAGGCCTGCTTGTGAAAATTTTAATGCTAACATTCAAGACATTAAAACCCACATGTGGTGGATCTTGCTGATTCACACGTCCATCAATAGACAACCATACAGAACAGACTCATAGCGTCTGCTTTGACCTGACAGTTTGATATGGGCCTTTAGAAATGATATAGTACAGCATAAAGACCCAAGACTGACTATGACACCCTGACAGACGGTTCCAATGGCGCTGAGGTCAACAGCAGCTTGATGTGCTCGGCCTCTAGAACTCCCAGAGCACAAAGTGGATCCAGATATCTCCCCGCTGACCGCTGTGATCTCTGGCCAAGCGGCAGCTCCCACTGCCTGATCAGAAGCCGCACCTCTTGATGGAGAGCCAACTGGCCACTTTCCCTGCAATCCAAGGCCAGGGCTTCTCCTGCTTCTCTATACGCTCCCTCTTTTTTGCCTTTTGATGGCTGTTGACCAGCCAGCCGTGTCAGAGGCAGCCATGGAGACTAGGATTAAAGAGATTTTCCAAACGAGAGCGGCTGAACGTAATCACTTATAATCTCAAATTCTGGGCCCCTTGATTTTGAAATTGGGACGCTTGCTGGCCCGGATGGATGTCCCTTTAGTGTCTAATTTAGGAGGTAGGGGCGAATCTGTGACTAAAAAGAATAAAACAACCAATAGGTCAAAGAGCCACAATGGAGACCACAAAGGACAACCCACCGGCCACGTGACTGCATATCTGGAGAAATGCCTGATGGCAGCCTTCAATTTAGCTTATAAAGGTATGATTATTGATCCGTGCAGCTGTTATGGGGTGTGGATAAAATGGAAACCAGAGGAAACTGGAGAACTGCCGTTACACGTAATGGATTGAGGGTCAAAGTGGGCATATTAAATCAGATCAGCCGAAAAAGATCAGTGGCGCCCCATCAGAGGCCGTGTCTCAAGCTGTCCATCTTCCACTCATTGCAAACTCAAAACTCGACTCGGTTTAATGCTGTTAGTCCTCCAGCGTGCATGCTAAGTCTTCATTTGCGAAATCTCCCAAGGCTGAAGTGGTTATGCCAATCGATGTGAGTCACTGACCACACAGAAGAGCTCGGAGGAACACGCGACCTTACCGCTTTCGCGTGAACTCTGCCTAGTTAACCATCGTGGGAGTAACAGAGACTAAAAGGAGAGAGTGGGAGGGCTAAAACAGGAAAATACTTTCCAGCCTGTCAAATGTATCGATATCCACGTAGCAGCCCATGGGCCCACGGTTGTTGCAGTTCTCTGATCCAAAAAGTCAAAAATTTCACGAAGAACGGATATGGTAAGAAGTAGAGGTGTGAAAATTAAATGTCATTTCTTGACAGCGGTGTCAGAAATTGGTGGTGCTGGTGAAGTGTGACACGGGATTGTTGGATGACAAGGCAAGAGATGGGAATTGTCAACATTACCTCTTTCCCAGCATGCACAGCAGTCTCATAAGTGAGGGTGGGAGGGTGCTCACCCACCACACAGTCACATGCTCGGAGACAGATGAAAGACTCTCTCTTTCGCTCCAGCTATATCTTATTCTCTGTGTATCTCTTGGTGTATCTCTTGTGTGTGTCTACATTGGTCAGACTGCAAGATAAACAGAATCGGTAAAAGCATATTTTATAAAATGATTACATTCGCTTTAACCCAAGGGAAAATGCAAGCAATTTAAGTTTTCATGTATGTTACTTTTGTAAACACACTAGTAGGAAAACTGCAACAAACCCTACTGAGATAAAAGACGTCTCAGTCTGGCTTCCAAGGGCTTGCCATCGGGTTTAATATATGACCCATATGTAGCTGTGTTGCAAATAGATCCTAAAATTCTGTTTCCTGATGAGATTTCCTGTCTTTCTTGACCTGCTGTGTCTCTAGGCTGGTTTGATGAGACTTTTGCAATGTCTCCCCACAGCGCTGCATTCGTGTAATACCCTGACTTTCTTGTTCATTGTGGTTTAATGAAGCTGTACTCCACTGTGCACTTGAACCATTTTCTCTTTGGACAGAATGACAGAGATGATCTAAAGCGAGTCTGTTAATTAAAGGCGCGCTCCCAGAGTTCAGTGCGGGACGTCTAAAGGACCAAAACTTGTGTTGGCTTCTGCATTTTTGTTCTTCTGTTTTAATCAGCATTGTTATCAAAAGAGAATGTCTGTGGGAGTTCTTAACCTAGAGGGGGACACTCTCCTGTAATTCAGGAGAGATGACAAGCATGAGCGAGGCTCCCGAAATGGGACGTCTCCCATCGTTCTTTCAAAGATATGCTAATGGTGCTCAGGCAGCACCTTGATGTCGTGCCACGCCATCACTTCCTCTGATGCATCGCATGCCAATCAGAGCCGGGCTCGTCTTTGATCAGCGGGCTGCATTAACTGCCCAGGCTCGACAGAATGGCTCCACTCAATTACAACTAGAGAAGCTGCTTCTCCATTATATTCCCTATTCATGAATCATTAATCTGCAGTTATGGTCAATATGGGTTGTCATAAAGCACCAGGGGAGAAATGGGTTCAATTGCTTCAGAAGTGAACCTTTGAATCTAAAATCTAGACATGATCCGAGAACATAGGATAGCGAACGTCAGAGTGCGTAAAATACACCTGTATGTCTGTAGAAATGACACTGTCAGCATGTCAATCAACACCACAAAAAAATACTGCTAACACTTTACCAAAGTGTTGTATTCGTTAACAGTTAGTTATTGCATTACCCTATGCATTTATTTAACTCAGTTAATCTTAATTTAAGCATTTACGAATACCTTTTTTAAATCAAGCATTGTAACTGTTAACATTAGTTAATGCATCATAAAAAAAACATGAAGAAATGTATTAACATTACTAACATTAACAAAGATGAATAAATGTTACAAAAATATTTATGTTAGTAAATGCATTTGCTAATGTTAACAAATACAACCGTATTGTGAAGTATAACCAAATCAAACTCACTAACTGACTAGTCAACCCGTCTAAAGATGGAGCCAGTTTAACAGCAGTGGGAGTAGAAAGTGAATGGTTTCCTCAGATGGTTGCCAAGGCACTACAATTATGAATTCGCCATGACCATGACTTCTAATAACCAAATAAAAACCACAAGTACACTGATTTTTAAATTGCTGAACATTCTATAAACATTATTCATGTTCCAAATGTCAATTCAGCTCTTATATTTCCACTTTTAAAGCCAGACCAGCGCAGGTTGATGCTGTTTTTTCCCCATATGAATGACAAAGGGCCGGAGAGGAGCTTTCTGGAAGTAAGTGAGCAGTGACAGGAGGCATGTCAATGTCGTGAAGAGTGTAGTTGACAAGGAAGACGAGACGGACGGGAGGCAGATAGACAGCAAGGCAGTGGAGCAGAGAGCCTCCAGTCTGAGCCCCTTAAAAATATGCTAAAGCCCTGCTTCTCACCGGCTGCACACATGTCTGCCTTATCACTTCCTTCACACAGCAGAAATAAGAGAGAGGGTATGAGAGGTAAGAGAACACAGATAATGAAAAACAGACAGAACAGTAAGGAGATATGAAGTGAGACGTCTATGGGTAATATTAGGGAAAAATAGAATTGATGAGTTCATCTTTGGCTTATTATTGCAGTGATGAATCAGATCGCTCATTTCCCTCAAAGGCAGCTTAATGACTTGGTGACACACATCGGAAGGACTTGTCTCTCCATCCATGCTTCTTGCTTGGGACTGCGATGTGCTTAAAACAAAATTGATAATTACTAAGAGCTTTTATCAGCGAAATGAATGATATCAATGAAAGACTTTTGGTACAATATTTTGGCTATTTAGGTTCAGCAATAAAAACGTGCTCTTCAGCTAAGTGATATTTCACGTCAACTACCACAAAAATACAGTGGCCTGCATCTCACCAACCTGCATAATGCACGTGTCATTTGACGTTCATGTAATCATTATATTTTAAATGTTTATATAAATATATTTTTCATATTTTTATTTTAATCACTATATTATAAAATAAATCACAACATTTTCCATAATAAATAAAGGAATTGTTTTCTTGCCACATTGTCTTACTCACTAAGGAACACAATGATTTATGAAGAATGTTAAACAAATAAATATAGTAGTATGACCTTGATATACTGTACCACAGTATTGAATAATTACCATATCTATATATACCATGTTATTTACACAGCACAGCAAAAAAGTAAAACTGTTTTTATACAAGCATACAATATGAATTTCCTTATGAAATGGCATTTAGTGGGGTTGATCAAATTGATGAAAACCCATTGGACTATGTGAAAACGAAAACATTGGATTATGCTTTGGTTACTTTATATAATCTAGCTTGCATGCCAAAACTAGGTTTCGAACAAGTTGTGCCATTGCATTTAGCAGTGGTTAGTACAAGAAACTCATGAAATGGATGACTTCCAAAAAGGACAAATCGGAGCCCATTTAATAGTTTTGATGTTTTGAAAGCTATACTCTACATAGTTAAATATATCTAACCCCTTTTAAGCAACTAGATGATGTTCTGATTGACAAATAGTACTATATTCCACTACAGACATTCAAACGTTGTATTGTGAGAAGCTGTATTATTAGCAAATGGTCATCCTACAGCTTATTAATAAAGAGACAGCACCTATTTCCCCAGTGTTCACATTACAAATTGTTAAACCTGTTTATTTCTTGACATACTTTTAGAAATGTTTAACAAACTGTGTCTTTTACTATTCAACCCAATTACAATAATCATACACATGTTCAATTTGAAACAAAATGGCAACATCACTGTAATTACAGTTGATGCTCTTGGACCCCCCTCACTCTTGCTCTCCTCCCATCATTTGTGTCGCTGATGTTGTTAATGCATTGCTGCTAATGGGGATGGCGTCTATTCTGGCCGGGCTTAAAACTTCTGTCTGCCTCCTGTATCCTCTTACTTAACCAATAATGAGACCACATAAGGCGGTGTCTCTATTCATAATGGAGTAAGCGGAACTGTCTTGTTCTGTGTACACATCAAGGGAGACAGTAGTAATATTAAGGGATAGATCTAATTGAGAGATGATTAGGACCTTACAACTGACGGACTTGAGAAGCTATGGAGCCCCGTCTCTCTCAATAACATGGCAGTTAAGGAGTCTACAAAGACATCCGAGGCTCCAGACAAGTGCACAGCCAGATATAGGTATTTAAAGCACAAGAACTGGGCGGTTAATAGTTTTGGTGGTCGTCTTTTATTTTGTGAGTGCTTTGTCTCTGAATTGTGTCTCCATCCTGCCATTATCTGTCCCGTCTTTCAGAGTAAATCACAGTGAGTCATTTGGCTGCAGACATTTAAGTTGCGTATTTGAGGACGGCTCTAATTTCACTAACAAATACATCAACTTGGAATGCATTTCATGCACTTTGAGCTTGCCGGATTCTCACCAAATGTGATGTTATAATTGACCCTTTTCTGGTTTCCAAGGAGCATGATTACCTAACATGGAAAAACAAATGACTGGATCAGACTGAGTGTTTGATGCTGGTTGAGCATCATAAATCAACATCAATATTTTATATTAATAATGTTAATAATTAATATGACTTCATTGTTAGTAATTGTGTTAATAATTAATATCACTGTACATTACCATTCAAAAGTCTAGTCACTTTTGTTATTAATATTTCCCAACATTTTATAATAAAAAGTATACAATAAAAAATGACTACAAATTTGTTTACAATTTGGATAGTTATATAAACATTTCTTGAAATTTACCCAGATTTAATGGTACTTAAGTTGTAGCAAAGATAAAAGATAGCATCCTCAAAGAAGCCCTTCCTTTCCAAGAATTTGTAAAAATCTAAATTTTGTCAACCAACTTCAATTCCAAGTATTCAAGTGTTCCTGTTAGCTATGCAACGTCATGGGTTTGATCCCAAGAAACATTTCAGATAAAACTTCTGACAGGTATTGTATCCTGCAATTTTTTTGGTGGATCTATTGACAGAATTGCAATATCATATACAAAACTATATCTTCAGAGGTGTATAAACACCTTGCATAATGAAGTGTTTTTTTATAACCTTATAATAAGCTGTTTCTATCTACATAGACCACAGGTCCCCTTGCATGTTGTTTCTACAGTAGCCCTAAACTGACAACATGCTCTACAGAGCGCATTTCGCAAATGCATTATCTCATTTTGGCTAAGAAGCGAAAATACGATGATGTTGCAATTCGGAACCGCCACCAGTGTCACGGTTTCCCTCTGTTACTCCCTGTGTTTTCCCCAAGGACTTCCCTTCCCACGATCCTTCACGCTCCCGCACCTGTTTCGTGTCTGTAATCCCCAAATCTGCCTGTCATCAGCCTCATCACCAATGGACTATATATACTCAATCTGTTCCCTTGTTCATTGTCTGGTATTATTTGTGTTTAGCGTGTGCGTTGTGTTCTTGTGTTTATGCTCCTTTGGAGTATTACATTCCCTTTTGGACAATACTCCTTGTTGTGCACTCATATACTACTCCAACACTTCACAGCTAGATGCAGCTAAATTGCATACATTGGACCTTTAAGTCCTGACTCTGATCAACATATCTTTTGGTATTTGATACCTTTTGCCACTTAAGATCCTTTTACATCATCCTGTCGTGTGATAGATTTTAAAAGCACAATATTCCATCCAGTTTCTCAGTAATATGTGGTCATAAAGCTCCATGCATAAGAATTAGCAAAATGCTGTTTAAAATAGCTTTAGATGAAGCACACGTCAACTGCGTCCAGACTTTGATCTAATGTTTAAACTCTACTCAGACTTCAAATTCATTTAAATGACTGAATATATTTCCTGTCACCTAGAGGCCTAGATTTGCATTGTGCTTGACAAACACTAGGTCCTGAATAACTGCTATATCTTTGCTATTAATCAAAAGTCACAAGAGGGTCTGTGAAAGGTTTATTTGCATTCAACTAAAGCTCCCACACCACGGACCGTGAGCCAGGTCCTTCGCTAAATTAGTCTGTGATATCATACGAAGGAGCACGGCATGCAGTTGTTAGGAGAACTGACTCATCTTCTTTAAAAGGGAGATGTTAAGGGTCTTTATAAGAGAGGTGGAGGAAGGCCAGAGTCTGGCCGTGGGGACACAAGCAAACTCTCGGCTTGGAGCGTTTGAAATTGACCTCCAGCACACCTCTGTGAGAGCAGAGCAGGCATTTACTAAACAGGCGATCAATTACGGCTGTTTAATTGGACGGCTTTTTAATGAGGCTGCTGAATGCGGAGAAGTACACCTCTGTCAGCTCGGCTCTGGCACGGGGGTGGCCTCAGTCAAAAGCGACTCACTGGAGCCATGGCCCCAACCGTTATGCAAAAAGACAGCCTTTAAAGGAGCAGTTCACTTTACAGATGAATTTTCTATTGCAGTCGGTCAGACTCGAAAAAGCTTGTTGGAGAGTAATAAGAGTGCTGAATTAATCTCAATCGACTATAAGAAACTTCTATTGCTGCTTCGAAATTTACTGAGGTCAAAATGTCTTTCAGATAGACCTTATGTCATGATTCTCGTGGTGAGACACGGAGAGAGGACCCAGGTGCAGACAGCGGGTAAGGGGTTAACATATTTTAATAATAAAACATAGACCCACATGGGGGTAACAGAACGAAACAGGGATACAATAACATGACAGGACTAAAACTAACTACACTTAAACAAGACTTAAATTAACTTTTTTGACATGAACTACAAATAACTAAACTGACAAGACATGAACTCACCAACCAAATCACAATGAACCAGCACAAGACAGAAGACACAAGGGCATTAAGTAAGGGAGCAAATCAAGAGGGAAACAGGTGTAGGGCATTAATCAACAACGAGAGGATGGGAACAAAGACGAGACCAGAGAGAGTGTCTGTAAGACCATAATAATTGCCTCTCTCCACATTAAACATGAGGTTCTGTCATGATCCTGCCACTACACTAAGAGAAACATGACATGATGCAGCAGAATCATGACACCTTATTTGTATTTTGTTTGTTAAACAAAGCGTCTAATTGGGCAAGCTTTCGAAATGTTGGTATTCAAAAACACTTATAGATCGAAGATAATTCTATGTATAAGATAATGTATAAGGATGAAAAATATATTCAATAGTTGTTTACACATTCCAGTTTTTGGCTTCGTGTATATAAATATACAAATACCAGTTCATTTAGACAGGAAATATACATTTTCATTTAAAGCCAGTCTTGCACTGAAATTATACATCATAATTCATTTTATTTCCTGAGGTTAATAACTTCTAAGGCCTTTAAAACTAAATTTCCAAATCACCAGCCAATGTCTGTTCCTGTATTTCTTTTAAAATCAAGAACGCTGGTCTCCAACACCACACTGTAATGGGTATGAGCAGTCAATTTTGCATAGTTTGTTCATCTGCTTTGTGTGGATCTCTCTGTCAAAGAGAAAAAAATGTAAATCCGCTGCACTTAAAGCAACTCTTCAGACCGCCAGAGTTAAATCTCTGGCCTAATCTGCAGCTGACCAAAAGAGCTTGAGCATTTATTTATTTAAAAGGAAAAAGCCTGAATTAATGTCACTTTTTGCTTCATGTCCACTGAGCCAAATAGTTCAAACCACTGAATTTCCTTGAAAGAGGAACACTGGATGTTTTATGGAAGGTTTAGCCGCACAATGTAAAAGGCTCATTAGGTGCCACACGGTTCTTGTGGCGCATATGCAATTCATATCTGAAGTGCCATGCGAGGTTCAAATAAGACAGAGGGTATTATGCCAGGGACGCAGTCGGCAGCGTTATTAAGCCGGTCCAGGAAACTTTTTTTAAGTAGCAGAAAAGATGAATACGAAATAAGTCTTGCTGGTGGAGACGAAGGATGCTCAATGCGTTCTCATGTCTTCAGCCCCAGGACATCCTGGGATGCCAAGGGTGACTGCAGGTAACCTGATAGGGCACATCATTATCGTCCCCACACACAACCCGGTAGAAAAAAACAAAGGATGAGATTCAGGCGCAGTTTCTCGCATCTGCAATTCAGATGACCCTGACGCTGCTTGGTTTGTGTGTGCAGCGAGTTTTTGTGGCATTACGTTTGTGTTTCTCAACCATGTGTTGCAAAGGTGAGTGACAGCAGGTGGGGATGTGGACCAATTAAATGTGGGCTGTTTGGTTTGATGAATGTCTGGTGGGCTTGGCGAGAAGCACAGGTGAGCCGAGGCAACATGCTGCCCACAGCTGTCGCAGTGAATAAGAGCAAACATACTGAGGAGAGATCAGCCATGCCGCAACACTCCGGAGAGTCGGTCTGCCTCCGTCCCGTCTCGAAAAACTCTCTCTAACTCCCTCACCTGTCTCTGCCTCTCTCCTTTCCTTCTGCTGCCTTATAAACACTGACAGTTGTGGTCCAACTGTAATGAGTACCTGGTATCCGACTCGCTGCGAGTGCCGCGTTCATTCCCCCAACTTCACACGGCTACCGGAGGAAATACAACCACTGCCGAGTATAAGAAAATAAACTGCCAGCGTGCAGGATGTGCAGCACTTTTTCATCAAGTGTGAATTACATACTAGTCACCAACCTTTTTAGCTTGTGACTTGTTGAGAAAAGGAGATGAACACACTACATATGGAGTCATTAAGTTTTTATGTTGTCTGCAGAACAGTTGGGGATGTCACTTAAATCTGGTAGAGTGTTCGCTCTCAAAGCACGGTTGAGTTTTTCTTATTGCATATATCAAGCGGAGAAAACGACTCTGGTTTTCACAAAGGCAGCAATGCTTAAAATAACATTGTAGAAAACAGATATCCATGCAAATGCAGGACATTAAAGAGAGCAAACAAAGCACCATGGGAAATTTTCTCCCAAAAGAAATCTTCTCAAGGTAACAAAAAGTTTGGAAGATGCTTTATGTGCAGCATGAGTCTTAGATCTTGCAATAAAAGGTTCAGAGATTCAAGCGATGTAAAGCTTAAAAAGAATAATAAAAAGGAAGAGATAATATGGGTCTTGACAACACAGGGATAAATGTATTCCACCTCGCATTAAAAAATAGTCACAATTTCATCTGTGATTTAAATAGGGAGAGATTTTCTAAGATCATCAGTTATTTGTTGGCTGGCTGGCTGGTGCCTTGTCCTCCGTCAGAATTCACACTTGAGGAATGGTGGGGGATTTTCCATATAGGTAAGTAAATATAATTATAGAGTCAGCTTCACCACACAGTCACTTGTATCTGTTGCACTATGAATGCATACAATAAATAAAAATATCTGGTTGGGTCAACAAATTAAAAAGGAACAAACACATCTGTCACAAATACTGCAGAACTTCTAACTAGAGTGATCTTTTGCAAAAAACCTCTTTGTTAAAATAAACAATAGCTTTTTAGAATTATGACTAAAAGCAGCTTTAACGTGATACAGCCATGCTAAGAAGGAGCACTATGTAGATCACTAATCCTTATTGGGTGAGAGCAGCAATGTGCTAATTTTACACCTTCCCACTAACAACAAATGTTGAAAATAACACCATGTGGTGGATTTATGGTCATGTATCCCACACACTTAAAACACAGACGTACACACTCTTTAAAAAATATATATTTGAGGTCTCCATGCTGGGAATGAAGCTTATGTATATTTACCTCACAGTGCTATGATAAGAATGGAATCGCAGCTTACTATAAATACTGTATTTTTGGATTGGATTAAATTTATTGTCATTACACACATACAAGTACAGTGCAACAAAATTTACAGCATATTATAACTGTATATAATGCATTGTGCGATGATAAACATTTCAAAGGTTAATGTTTAATTATAACATGACTTCCAGGAATAACCTGAAATAGACTTCATAATACATCGACAACCAAAAAGTGAAAAGGCTTCAAGCTATACGTTTCAAGCTACATCCACAAATATGAAAATAAAACGAAGTAAACATGTGTACTTATTGAAGGCATGATGACACAGGCACTCAACAATGCTCAGCCGTAGAGCTGTCGGTTTGCTTAAATTTGAACGTTTTTTTCTGCAAACGTATCATTATCGCTTGATGACAAATGACCTCAGCGCTTTGAAGGCAAAACTGGCTTAGCTGGCTGAGATTTTAGTGGAAGTACGTCATCACTCTGCGTGCATACAGTCTATTGGTTATTTAGCATTTGAAATCAACGATAATAAGAACAGTGTCACAAATAAAACCTGATATTCATTACGCTTGGTCGAGGTCGACTTGGGCTCAAGCAGTATACTACAGTATTCTGCACTCCACCCTCAGCATCTAGCACCAAACCAAGCTGTTTTATTCTCCTCGCCCGCTGACTGACCCCGAGGTGAAGGTTGAGGGCCGGCTGGCACCTGACAAGCCAAATCCCCTTCTCCGAGTGATTGTGTCTACACACTAATCAGCATCTATAACCCGATGCAGGGCGCAAAGATCGGCTGGCCTAATTTATGTGAACAGCAACAACAAAGCTTAATACAATACCGTGGTGTCACCAAAGTGATCCATCTCTCCAGCTAAACACCCGCTGTCTGAATGAAGTCACTCAGGTCCCACGACACAGCTTTCAAGAACAGGAAGCCACTGGAGTCGCTCTATTCGCATCACTTACGTTGCATCAGTCAGTAATTCTTGCACCAGTCCCTCACCATACCTGAGCAGTCAGAGATCTTAACGTCATTTAATAGAGGAAGTATTGATGTAGGGAAAACTCACATTTTGAAAAAGGTGTGCATACAGCTGAGCGTGGGCAGGAAAGAACGTGCAGAATTTTAAAACAAGGTCTTTATATTGCTGCTGTCATTTTCCACCCATCTGCTCCGACCAGTCTTTGCAGTATGCAGTTGTGTTGGTTGAAATCCGAGGTGTTGATTGCTAATTGCAGTACTTGCTCAGTTTGTATGCTAACATGTATCAAGGACTTTTGCTGTTGATTACCCTGGGGAAGTATTACATGCTTACTGCCCCCTAGTGGTTCACTTAAAAAGCAATAAGACAGCGTAAAACATTCGGATTGAATGTTTGTTGATGCAACAAACCTGATTAATGCGAAGAGAAAATAAATCTGTGCCTTCAAAGGAGTAATTGGGAATTGATTTTCGAAACATGACTTATAAAAGTAGAAATAATCTAACAGTGTGTTAATGTGCTGAATGAAAGTTATCTCAAATCATTGATTTTATCATACCCTTTGCACGATTGTAGTTAAAATATAGGGCGCCTGATGACAGTAATAGCTTTTTAAGAGGACCCTAAATAAATAAAGCTTTACTGTGATATAGACAACAACAGCATAGGTTTCTGCATTTAAAATGTAAGCAGTATTTGTTTCAGCACACCAGCGGGGTTTTTCTTGCTCTGCATGTCCTGGTGCTCATATGACAGCAAGCAACAGAGAAAATCCCCTTCTATTCAACATTCATGCTCCTGCACACATGGGTGACTGGCAGCTGCTTTTGTAAATAATTATAGAGTTCCCGGCAGAAAGCGGTCATGTGTTTTTTATTTGTGGGGGACTGTTGGCATGTCTGTTTAGTCATGTAGGCTATTAGTCCCACCCAGTGGGACAGCCTTCTCAGGCTGTATTGGCAACAGGTCCCTAAAACCACTGCTGATGTCAATACTGTATGTCGTAAACGCTGGCGAGGCATTTGAACAATCACAAAAAACGGCAGAAGCTCACTGTCCAGGAAAAACTAAATATGAATGTGCATGATGTTCACAGTGGGGTTTGACTCGGAAATTTACCACAGGGTGATCTCTCGACATGAAGCTGAAGCACAACACGTACAAAATGTTCTAAAAACAAGCGTTAATGTGTCATTATGCAACACACCAGTGTTTACTCATTTAAGAAATTATTAAATAATAGCACAATAAAGGTTAGAAATATAACAGCATGACCCGGCCTTTATGTATCATCATAACATTTTTGAGTACTGACGCAATTAATATGATTTTTTATTTTAAACAATATGAAGCGTGACATGATACACCGTGAAAGAAACAACATCTCTCGGATGAAGTCACAGATTAATGTTGTCACACCTGTTACGGTTGTGCTATGCTAGTCGCATCAACTGTCAGTTTCCCGCAAGACATCCGCGGGTGTCAAGACACTGTGACAAGTACATAAAAACTCTCTTTCTCTCTATCTCATAAATAGACAGATCACATATATATTGTTAAAATACAGGCTACCTATTTATTTTTACATTTCTACCTCTATCTTCACTACAAAGAACAAACTCCCCCATTCGCATCCCGACGAGACGAGTCCCATGCTTCCTTTCATTGAAAGCGCAGCACACCCGTGTGCCGTTGCGTGCATCCAGAGAGAAAGAGAACAGCTAACTTCAGGCAGTCTCAGTTCACCTGACGCCACGCTGGAATTAAATTACACCACGGCCAAGGAGCCAGAGCCGAGCAGTAATGAACTGTACTTGTGCCATATGTACCAGTTATGAAGTCAAGATTAGCCGGACGAAAACAGGGGCTGCGGTGATTCGCAGCAGAATTAATAAGCAAATCTCTAATAGCCCAGCAATAGCAACATCTGAGGCGTGACGGGCTCTGACAGGCCCTCCCGTGCCGCTTCATAGACGTGAAGCAGGTCTCATTTAGAACACATTTCAATAAGCCTGCTTTAAAAAGACGTGACACTTTTCTATTCGCATCTGCGGGCGAAGCTATTTGGTATTTGGCCGTATTTCATTCTCACCCAGAGAAATATAAAGGTGCTTTTTCTGCAAATACAACCAGAATGCATTTTCATACAAAAATTGAACAACGTTACAGCAATGCCTTAAAATGTGCTAGTGCCGGGTGTGGCTTTACTGCAACGTGTGTGCGTTCTCATCCACGATAGGCTACGAGCAGATGGTCGGTACTTAAATTGGGAAAAAATACATAAACTTTTAGGAACAAATCTAGTCTATGATCAGTACAATATCTTATGATGTTTTGATCAAAATTAACATTTTATAATTAAAGGTCCAGTGTGTAATTTTGTAGAGGATGCATTTGACAGAAATGCAAAATATAATAAACAGTACATAACTTTACATATGTATAAAAACCTTACACAATGAAGCGTTATGTTTTTATTACCTTAGAATTAGTTATTTCTATTGCTGCTTTATTTGGCCAAGGCCCGCTCGAGAGGCCATATGAATGACATGTAAATCAACCAATCGCGTTGTGCCACGTCATGTTAGAGGTGTGGAAATGTCCCTGCAGTAACAGACCGGTGTACATTCACGAACGTGTCAAAAGTTAACAGAAACAATATGATTATAATTTTATGCCGTGAACCTCGCAGACTTAGAATAACTTAGAATTAAGCGTTTGTTCGATCGTGATGAATTCTTATAGCAACCATTGTAAACACGACAGCTTACTTCTAAGATCAGACGGCTTTGTGTTGTTTCAAGGCGGACTGTTAAATTCAATTAAATTTTATTTATATAACTCTTTTTACAATGTTTATTATTCCAAAGCAGCTTTACAGGAGTCAATAAGAAAAACACAACATAGCACAGTGCATGGTGTTTAAAAAAACAAGCAAGATTATTCTAGTAATTAATATCTAATAAATGCAGTCTACTGGTAAAGGGGTGGAGTGAGCCGTTGGTTGCAATTCGCAACCTAGTCGCAAGTTGCTGCTAAATTTCATACACTGGACTGCACTGAACATGAACATAATATTTGAAAACAATTAACATTGATGAATCCATTGATGAAAACATTATTAAAGCCACACATATTAAAACAAAGTAATTTATCTTAACAAACAAAAACCAACACAAGTTCCAGAATCATTCAGAAGATACATGCTAGTACAGATATATTATAGCTAAAATATTCCTATTATAATGTCTTATCCAGTACTTATGGAAATTCACTTTAAATACTGTATAGATAGTAAATTATCATGGATGAGACATTGGAATTGGAACCTTGCAGCTTTTCTCCACAACATATACATCTTACTTATCTGAGTCATGTGTTATTGGACTTTGTAGAAAAACAACTTTAAGCCAAAGCACAGAACTTGACAACTTGAACGTTTGACACCGTAGCATCCTACAGTCTACTCCATTGTGCCAAATCAACAGCATGCTGGGGGCTTTTTGCTATACTCAGTGTGCTGTTCCTGCGTTACTTTAATACTTCCTTCATAAATCTGCAGGATATATGGTTTTATTTAACAGGAGCTGAACAAAACAACTTTTCCTTGATTTCATCGCTGCGGTATGGATAAAAAAAGTTTCTGAACTAACTTTCATAAAGTTAAGCATTTAGGATAACCCTCGTAAATATTTAAGAGCTTCACATGTAACACTGATACATTTCAGGTTAACCTTGGCAGCAGAAAATGAAATTTCCAATTGTATTTCAAAGAGCAAGGTTTAGCATCTAAACGTGACCATGTACTATATTTGAGAAGTGATTTACAGTACATTTTATATGCTACCATATTATAACCGTGGCTCAAAAAGTATGGGATGCACAGCTTTGTAGTGGGGATATGGGGGATTACCATAGTTCTCTATCATAAATTTGTGAACAAATTTTATTTTATTTATATTTTGGGGATATTCCTATTATCATTGCAGCATATTTGAATGACAAATTGTTTTTGTCAAAATTGTTAAAGCTTCAGTCCGTAACATTTGAGTACATATCTCCATGTCTTTTTGAAGGAGTAGTTCACCTTCAAAATGAAAATTCTGTCATCACTTACTCGCCCTCTTGTCATTTCAAAACTGTATGACAAGAGAAGATGTTTTGAAGAATGTTCCCCCATTCGCTTGCATTTGTTACAATAAAAGTGAATGGGGCGCTGTGCTTTTCTGTTAACAACATTTTACAGAATTTTCACCACTCGAAGTCAAATGACATCAAACTCACCTTTCCTGCTAAATCTACCTGGTAGCTCAGTTTACTGTATACATTTGTATTTAAAGACCAATGTCACTTTGAAAAGTTGTAAATGTAAGTTCCAGTCAGTTGTCAAAAGACTACATTACATTGAAAATAGCGCATGAATCATGGATACCATATCTGTTGTGCTTTTCTTTACATTTTGAACTTTGAATTTAGAATAAACATGGAAATAAAAATCATATGGTTTGGAAAAACATGAGTGTGTGTGACAGTTGACAAATGAAAACTTTAAAACTTGTAAACATAATTTCATAGTCATGACCTGTAGCATGTGTTCAATGAGTGATCTGCCAAGATTTCCACCAACACATACAGTATGCTATATCTGACATGCATTCAGGGTCTCGCTAATTAAGACTTTATACTTGTTTATCATTTATAAATCATTCTGCATCTTACAGTTAAGTTAATCCTGGTTATTTCTGGGTGCTCCGCAAACTGAACCCATTCTAAGATTTGATAGCATTACATACACCTCAAAGGTGCTTTTAATGAATCGCTACCAGGTTTTAGTTCTGTACACAACTACACAATATGCTAATTAAATGCCAACTGAATTGTGTTTAGAATAGGATAAGATGTTAAGAAGAGGACTGAAAACTGCATTTAAGAGGCCACTATGATCTTCTCATTCTCAGTTGGACAATATCTTTCCAATCTATTCTGCTCTTGTGACTGTTAGGCAGACAATGTGACTGCAAATTGACTCTGTGAATGGGAAGACTGAACCCATGAATTATCTGCATCAATATGTTCTTCTAATGATGCAGTAGAGACAAGAATGAGTTGCATTGTCTATTGTGCAGGTCTATTAAATAATCTATTTATGGCATTGTGAGCTCACAGGGAGAGTAGAAAATGTTTTGTAAACTGTCTCTCTGTAAACCCACTTCCCCTTTATGTATTCACAACTCTCTTCCTTAAACTTCATCTAAATTCGGGCACATATATCGCCGTCTTCTCCAAAAAAGAAATGTAATATCCCTTTAAATATGCACTGTGCACAATATTTTTTATCATGGCACCATAGTACCCCAGCTGTCATGGTATCTACAGTACTTTTGTGTTTACCTTCTGATGCAACATTTTGAACCCATTCATTATTTGATATAAATTAGGTTGTTGTAAAAGCACGAGAAATTCCAATTTAGTCATCTTTGACGAAACCTAAGGCATCCATAACAACACATTGTGCCCTCTGGAGAGGGCAGAAACAATATCTTATTTTCAAGATTGTCATTGTAAGTGGTTGTGTATACACACTTTACAATTAACACTCAGAGTTGCACCATTGTTTTGTTCTTTTATTTTTAGTGTCTTTGTTTGCAACACTGCATGATGCAAACATACCATCATTTAGCATTGCGCCAGTAGTTGAGCATACATACTGTAAGTAATTGCCTTACAAACAACAAAAAAGTTCTGGAAATAAGCAAATGTGTACACTTAAAAAATGGAGGACCAGATGGTGGATTTTGCTAATTACTTGAAATGAGAATGGACGCACTCTCAAAAAAAGCCATTATAAAGCCCTGTGCCCTCCTTTTGAATGAAAATCAGAAGTGCAAGTGTGACAGAAATACTCAAGCCCCATGCAAAATCAGGACAGGCTTAAATTATTCCACTTGAGCATATTTAAGAATAAAAGCTGTATTAGCTTAGATGTGATCTGGAAAGACATGTTTGGTAACCAGCACCTGATACCTACAACAGGACTCCCAGCCAACATGGCTCATCTCCTCAGCAAGAGGAAATAAAGACATCATTAGAAAGAGAGCGAGAGTGAGAGAGTCACAGCCTCCATCCATTCCCTTTCAAATCAAAGCCAATTTCTATTCCTCCTTCACAGTGGCTTGTTGCAGAGTGGGCTATTACTTTAGGAAAAGATGTGCAACACCTCCATAACACACTGTCACTTTCCACCTCTCTCTCTTTCTTGGCTTGCCCTTCCTTCTCCTGCCTAAAAACGCCCAAGTCAAGTTAAGGCCTGACAACTGCCTCTCAACGAAGTTACAGAGTGTACAATGGTTATGCACTCTTTTGGATTGCAGCTGTCACTAGTAGTGTAATGTTCAATCCGGTTCAAACTCAATATCTGTGTACTTGACAACTGTCTACTTTCACTTTAACTTGAAGCTCTATTTCAGTATTGATTTATCGTCCTTGTAATGGGTCCCGGTGGGGCCCTTAGAATTGATTAATGCTGAAAACACACCGGGTGAAAATGTGAACTTTGTGGAGACGTCTTTGTAAAATAGGATACTTGATGTACGCTTTGGGACACATCTGCGGAGACCATAAATTAACTATGTCGATAAAGGTAAAGAAAATGTTATCCCTTGAAATATTTTAAAGTTAAAATATGCCCGCCTCAATTTATTACAAGCTTTACCTGCTCGCTTTACTTGCATGACTGAGAATAGTGAACAAACCGTTTGACTGATGACTGTGGATGATTCAGCGGTGGAGAGTCTCCAAGTGACTTCTCAGTAACTGGCTAAGTTAGAGGCCTTACCTGCAGATAATATATTATCAGAGACATCAAGGCAATGACTGGCAGAAGAGAGCGTCTCTCTCTTAATCTCTCTGGCTGAAGATTCTGGACGGTAAGGATGATGCAGTTATACGGCAAGTTCTCAGAGGCAGACAGCGATTGCATCTTTTAAGTGACTTTGTGGGTTCCAACAAAATGCCACGAGGAGGGTTCAGCCTGCCAAGAAGTAAGACAGAAAGCAATGATGCTTAATTATAATATTTTCACATGCAATATCTTTAATGTGTTGTCTGTGACTAATATACACACGCATGTGCACACGTTCACGGAAATTTTTGCTACGCTGTGACACTAATGCAATTCAACGCTTTGTGCCAAACGTTCTTAAGTATTTCATGAGTAATGATCACAGCAATAAAATCGTTCCTCTCTTTGATCGTGAGCAAAATACATTATCCTACATGAATCAACTTCAAGCCATGGAAATGAATCAGACGAATATCACCTTGGTTTTTGTAGGAGGCAGTTTGCTCCAAGCTTATATCCTCAACAAAAAAACAGTTTTGGATTTGATGTGGGTGAGTGTGCTTTAGAACAGCGAGGGGAAAAGAATACTCTATTACAAATGCGTTGATTAAGTGCCCTTCGCTGGGCGACGTAAGTGGCCTTGTGCTAATACAGATCCTTGAGCTCGGCATCTCTCCCTCAGCCAGCCATTCTGTGAATTTTCCCGAAGACATTTGTCTCTGCTCTTGTTTTCAGGGGAGAAATTATTTCTTTCTCTTTCTTCATCTGTCCTTTATTTATATCATATTCAGCACTGAAGCCGCTGGAATTTAGCGAAGCCATTTTGTATTCACCCGGGCTGGCTTACATTCGGATAAATGCGGATCTCTGCCTTGGCTTCTTAAAGTCGGTTACATTCATACTCTTAATAGAAATGATTATGTATTCAGCTGAAATCGAGACTGTTTGAATAGGCAGAGCTATAGGCCGATTTCGCGTCAAAGAGAACAGAGGAGATCAGGATTCATTGTGGAGACTGACGGATTAAGCCGAATCAAAAGCTGATTAAGCCCAAAGTGGCTAGGCAGGACCACATGGAGAGCCAAAAACTGTAAACATGAGTCTGACATTGTAAGGTCAAAGCACACTCTTTAAAATAAAGGTACTTTTTGATGCAGCAGAAGAACCTTTTTTGTGGAAATGACTCCATAAAGAACTTCTTTCACAAAAGGTTCTTCAGATTACAAAATGGCAGGAAAGAGGTGTATCTTAAAAGAACCTTTGACTGAATGGTTCTTTGTAGAACCCAAAAAAAATTTCTATGGCATTACTGTGAAGAACCTTTTAAGCAGCTTAATTTTTAAGAGTGCACTTCAGAGAGATAGGACTGACACATATATGATTAAAACACATATATGTTCAAACTGGGCCACTTTGTGTCATTGGAAACACATCCCTATTTCCCTGAATACATCCTACTGGACTTGATATTCTCTTCTGAAACTTGCTAATGTGATTTGAGATGTTTTTCTAACCCCAGTCTGCTAACCTCAAACATACATCCTCTTTCCAAAATTTAGGCCCAAGCACGGAATGTAGGTATCGTGCCTATAGGGTTACAGGACAAGGCAGCTGCATCTAAGGTCACAGCGAGACCCGAAAAGAAACTTGCTCTTTTAGACACCTAGATGGGATAGGTTCTCTAGTTCAAACCCTGTTCAGTCTCGACAAAACGTCGGAGACCGACAGAAAAGGAACCAACAGTTTTTGGAATATCATTTTTGAGAGTTCAGATTTGAGGCTGGAGCAATTATTATGTAGCGCTCCTTCAAAGAACCAGCATGAACCCTTAAATCCAGCAGAGCACTGCGACATTTCCGCCAAAAAGAAAAATTCTAATTTCGGTCCAAGAGCTTAGTTGCTCTGTTAATAGCTGTCACTTTTAAATTAATGTGGATATTAGCGCAACAGCTGTGAGGCTGCAGCAAAATAGATCTCGGAATTACTACAGAGCCAGACAATGACCTAATAAAAACACAGCTTCCCCCAAAAAACATCCCCTGATCCCCTCCAATCACAAAATGTTTGCATCCTGCAGCTTCACTGGCTTCTCCCTCCCCTGCGTTTGTGCTTTCACTCAATGAAAGGCATACCGCAGATTACGACATTAGTCGTATATTGCATTTCAACTGTGTAACCATGAATCTTGTTCAACATTTTCATCTCCAATGCAAATACATCCCTGTGATCGTTCATCAGGCGAGAATCTCCAAATGCTTACTGCACTCGTCCACAGCATTAATATTTCATCTCGTGAACAAGTCTCGCTTATGATGCAATAGATTTTCATTCTGCTGTTTCTTTCACACTGCGCATCACTCTCTAGTTGATCCACACCTTTATAAATGTCTTAGTTTGGTTTTACACAGAGAAAGAAATATGGAATGAATGCTTGTAACCACACAGTTCTTGGACCCCATTGACTACCATGGTAGGAGAAATGACAATGGTAGTCTAAAGTCCCCCAGAACTATTTGCTGTACTACATTCTTGTATATATATATATATATATATATATATATATATATATATATATATATATATATATATATATTTATTTATATAAAGGACTTTTTCCTACTATGGTATGTCAATGTCATTCTTCAAATGTTGGAAGGACACCGACCTGTACTACCTCCAACTCTTTGACAAATACTTCTTGGTATGTATTGAACTGTCTGTTTTCTTTTTAATCCTTTTGAAGGATTCATAAAGTCAATGCAATAGGCATAGGCATTTATTCATATAGAGCAAATAAGCACAAACATGCTTCCTTGTTCTTTTATCTAAACCATGTTTAAATATGTATTTACACGAACAATGTGTAACTAAACAAAGCTAAAATGCTACATTATCTACACCTAAAAGGGCAGTGTTGATGATAAAAGAATAGACTTTGGTATGTTTACATTATCTCACTGCGTATTCTTTCCCCAAACTAATTCTGAATGTCAGATTTGTTCTTTAGGTGTTTAATTGGGATAAATCCTGAAAAAGGCAGCAAGGGTAGTCCTGTTGAGGTCGAAGGTCCCCCAGAAAAAGAAATCAACTGATGGACTTTGAGTGGGACTTAAACTGAACCCCAACCTTCACACAACAAACACACACATGCACGCATGAACACACGCACACATTGTGTGTTAGACGCACAATATGTTTAGGTGTTTTCACAGACTGGGTCACAAATGTAAGTTTATTCGGCTGTTCATTTGATTTGCTACTAATTTTGAGAATATTTTACACTTAAATGTATGCATTTAGCAGACACTTTTATCCAAAGTGACTTGCGGTGCATTCAAGATATAGATTTTATAGATCAGTAGGCCTATGTATGTTCCCTGGGCATCAAACCTACAATCTTTTGTGCTGCTAACACAATACTATACCACTGATTGTTTTTTTGTGTTTGATGTTAACACATTAAATTTTTTATTTAGATGGCTGAATTTGAGTTTTTGATGCCGCCATTTTTTGCGTCAAAATTTGTGATGTAAAAAATGGTTGCAAACTAAATCGAAGCACACACGTTTTCGACTATTAGGGTAGGTTTGTATACTACTAACCTTATTGCTATCCACTATTTCATTGTATTCCAGAAGTGTATGTATAAGAATATAGACAAAACATGTATTAATGTAATTGTCTATTGGAAATATGTTTAATCTGCTCTATATTTATTTCTATTTATTAAAAACAACATCATGAATTATCAATTTGCCACTTCTATAAATCAATTACTTAAAATAAAACACAAATCCCTTTACTCTACTCTTACTCTAGTGTATCATGATACACTAATGATTCATTATTACTTAATACAAAAAAATATTTAATATTACAAAACAAAATAACTCCACATGATGTTTCTCTCTCTGTGCCATTTGTTGCTTTCAGACAATGATGTGTGTATTTAACCATTTCTGGACATGGCTGCACAATGTAATGCCGAGATACACAATAATATGTTTTAAATTTTAAAAAGTAAATTAAAATAAATCATGATCGTTTTCTAAAGTATGTTTTCATATAAAACCCCTGGTTCATTTATGCTGTAAATGCGCTGGTGTCACATCCGCTGAAGCCCCGCTAAAAAGGGCCTAGTGACGCCCCTGACATCTTTGTTTTCTTTCTGTCTTATTTTAGCATTATAAATATACTGTGTGTGTATATATATATATATATATTATCCTACAGAACCTTATATTTACTGAAGAACTGATTAGTGTGTCTGTGTTTAGTTTGGCTGCCTAGCTGTGCGTGCAACCAGTTAACGTTATCGAAAAAGAACATGGCGGCCTCCTTAGGTTAAAATGAGTATTACATTTAGGTTTTTGTACAATTTGAAAATACTTGATGTGTTTCTAACGTCAAACGCTAGTGTTGTAAGGCTATTACAACGCATTTAGCCATACATCTCTCTATACAACGGGTTCCCTTTAATGTCCAAGATACTTTGCTAACATATGATTTGTTCCATGAACTAGTAAGCTACATTGTTGTCGACCCAAAAGAGTTGTCTATGTACACACCTTCCACGATAGCAACAAAAATAAAACTTCAAATGTTGAATTTAACAAAGGTTTGAAGTTGGATCTACATAAGCAGCAACTCTGTGACACAAAAATAGCACTCTACTCAGTTTAGTGTTGCTAAACTAGGATTTTTATACACATACACATAAACACATATGCTTTTATACACATATATACTGTATGTTATTTATTTCAATGATCTCTATGCAAGATTGGCTTTCCTTCATAGACACTTAGAATTTCAAAACTAGATATCTTACAGGACAGAATCATTTTTTTCTACAACTGAAGCCTTTGCTTATGTGTGTCTGTGATGTCTTAAAATGCTGTCAGCAGGTAGGTGGGCGGCTCACAATGTCTGGAAACAGAGCAATTAAAACCCCACAACTACTGCGGAATAAACATCAAAAACACGTTTTCACCTACTGTACATTTATATTGTTCTGGCTCTGGAAAAACACCTCAACATAATGAATGAAATGTAATTAAACTATGCTTTTAATCTTATAGTGCCAAACACTCTCTGGAGGGTTTAGCTCTCCTTATAAACAACCATGAAGTAATTGAATGCACCTGCTTTTATTGCCAGGCTGCACCATTAACATCTGATCATCCTAAAGCTTCATGGCTTCAGCTACAATATAACGCATGCGGCATCTCTTGCAGGAGCATTTACATGAGTCCTGACCCGAGAGACATCTTCTGTCTCTGAAGCAGGTGTTCAGTTGTGGAGTCATTTAGCATGTTACACCAAGACACGGCTTCAGGGGGCTGTCATCGCACTTATCAGAGCAGCATTACCGGCCCCAAGGTAACACAAGGCAGAAACTGCCAATGGTGCACTTTGTTGAGGCCCCCATAGGGCCCATAACTTACTTAGCAAGTTGGCTGACAATTCGCTAAGAAGCCGAGCACGATTGAGCGGCGGTATTAAAAACACACCTGATCGATGGAAATTACATATATATGGACAAGACATTTGTATGGAATTTGTGTAGGCTTAGTTGGGTTATAGACGTTTGAAAGGCTATGGGGAGAGCCTGCAAGTGTGGGTCTAATTTACAATAACAACAACATTTAAATTTTAAATAAACCAGTCCATGCAAATAGAAAGGATCACGTGATTTGGCAGGGAAAAAACATGAACTTACTTTCTGTATCTATAAGTATCTTTGTATAAATCTCTATATGTATATATTCTTTTTAATTTGTCGCGTGTTGCACGTTTTTGGTGGAGCGTTCTGAGTGCCTAAATTTGAAAAAACTAAACCCTAAGAAGAAAAGCGCTTGATGTCATTCTCCTTTTTTTCCCATTGTCCAATCGAATGAAAGGAGAGGCAAGACTAGCACAGCACGCCTTGCGTTTTCGAACTGAAAAGGCGTGATCGCCCACTAAGAGAGTTATCTTCATAGTTAAATAAAAAGGAAATGTTTTGTAGAGCAATATCATTACATAATACGGGAAAAAACATAAATAGATAAGCATTATATTACATTATTATTTATTTTTATTATTAAATTATACATTTTTAAATACTATAACCTAAATTAAATATAATACATGAACATTTAATATTAAAGCGAATGTTTTGAAGAGCAGCATAACATGTCATTTTATGAACTCTGGGGGAACATATAATAAATAATTGAGACATTATAATAAATTAATTAATTTCCTCATAAAACTGTTCAGTACATGGATTGCTAGGAAATACCCACCAGTAGGGCTGTGCAAAAATATAGATAGATGTAACTACCGTAATATTATTTTTTTCGATACTGATACCTCTCCTATCGATACTTTTTTAAAAATCATGTCAATATACATACGGTCAAAAAAAGGGGACGCGAGCATGCCTAAAAATATAAGAATGCTTCGAGCTCTCTGAGCTGATGTGTGGGTGCGCTTTGGTTTTAAAAATAAATCATGGAGTAATGAGTTATAGAAAATAAATGTTGTTTGTAAGTTTCCCAAGTCGTGACCCACCAAATCACTTGGCTACTGCAGTGCATTAAACTAAAAGTTTATTCCAAAAAGTAACAATGACATTTATTGTGCTTTCACGGATGTGACACCAGCGCATTTACAGCACAGATGAACCAGGGGTTTTATACTGCCCATGTTCATTGTTTTAACTGTAAATACACCACAACAGCCAAGTGACTTGCATGACCCAACTTATTCCCCTGTGCATACCCCCACTTGAGGGGTGCAATTCACAATTTGGGAACCCAAACCTCTGATCTAAAGGTTAATGCACCACACATCATGGCCACTCTGCAGTGGTAAAGGATGTTTTTACACTTTTCCATACAGAAAACCCCAGGTGGTGCACAGCATGTTGTATTACTAGCTCTACTTTTCAGATTTTCTATAAATAATTTATAGCAAATGTGTATCAAATCGAAATACATAGCCATATATTGTATCGTGACCCATCTATTGTGATATGTAATGTATCGGGAGGCACTTGCCAATACACAGCCTTACCCACCAGTAGGGACAGAAGGCGCTCCAGTACAACCCAACTTCTGTATGTAGAGTAAAGAGATTCAGAAAATGAACCCTACCCTCTCTTTCAAGGGAACCCAGAGTCAACGAGCTCCCCTCAGAATGCAGACACCTGGCCCTGTAATGAACAGCAGCCCAGAAGGGGTGGGCTTAACTGGAGCAGAGACTTCCAGAGAAGACTCGCAAGAAACTGTCATCCATTCATTGTGTTACTATAGAGAGCAAACACTGTTATATCTGTACCTTACTCTGTGTCTGAAGCCACGTCTCTTCATCATTCCTCTCACATTTCTTCACTTAATTATTATAGTTCTTTTCCCCCGAGCGGATAATCTTTAATCAGCCAGTAAAACACTGCCGGAGTGATATTGCATTTTAGCAACGCATAAAGTAGTGCAGATTTTGGGGTCAACTAAATATTCAAATGACATCTCTTTTAATTCACCGCAACTAATCTGATAATGGAACTCCAATTGTGATTTCACAGCATCGGCGCATTATATCGCTTTGCCGGGCTATTAATGAAGCAGAATACGCCGGGTTGTTCCACATATATCGTGCATACGAATCCGCACGAATTTAAACTCATCAGAGCTCTGCATTAAAATGCTCATGCGTGTCATTTCACGTGCATTTATGTCCAATGGCGCCCCGTTAAATGTACTGGAACTTAACATTACACATCAGCTAATTGTGAAACAGTCGGTACGAGCAGTCCAAGGTGACATGAGGGATTACGGAAGAAGAGGGGGTGTCGATTTCCCATTCGAGCGGCAATTAATTAGGGTGTCACATAGTACAAGTGTCCTCGGCCTCATTCCTCCTAAATGATGATTGATACGGAATTTTGAAGGGAATCATATCCTCCGTAATGAAGACTGGCACCTGTTATTTTAGGGCTGTTTCTGATGCCTGTGGCCTTTCTGAAGGTCACGCAGCTCTAATATGTGCTAATTAAGGGCGGCGACATAAGGTCAGCGCCTCGAGCCAGGATCTTTAACTTCAGAAGAAAGCCCTCCAGGGGTAAAATGACTATCACCCCACCTCACCTCTGAGTAACTTCTCAAGTGTTAGACTTCATATCCAGCGATAATGATGGCTCGGTCAGCAACAGGCTCTGAACTTTGGATTGAGCTAATCATTCCTGCAGTGGATGGTTTGAGAGCTCCAGCTATCGAAGAAAGGGACTAAGGTTAGGCGAAAGATTAAGTGCCCTCTGCGGACTTACACATGTAAAATAAAGTCCGCCGGTCTGTGTTTGAAACAATCGCTCAGACATGCGCAAATCCACGTAAATACAAAAACACACAGGCGCACTCCACCGCAAATATACCAGCAGCCAGACGCAAAATCCTTCTAAACTCTTAATGACAGTCTCCAGCAGATTAAAACACACCCAAACGGAGCATAGCGCTGTCAACAGGCCGGGGTGGTAGTCCAGGCATGGTTGGGGCTTTTGTTCCCAAGGGTGGTCGAAATCGGGATTGGCAAAACCTAGTGCGGAAAGTCGGCATCATAGACGAGACAAGAATAATATTATGCTCGCGTGCGATTGGCTAGCTCGAAGGGGTTAAACATGAGTGGATTAGGAAGCCGCCACACATCCGTTTCCATACTGTAATCCTCTTAGTGCCCACTCCTAATGTGTTTTTATATCTTTCCTATCGCTTGCTGAGGTGAAATATCAGATTAGTTCCCCAGCTTTGAGTATATCATATTACATTCTTATCTAACAGCGACACACGTGAGGTGAAAGAAAACAAAGCACCGTTGAAAAACACCTGAAAACAAGCCCCTCCCACACACTTTTTATATCTCTGTTCCTCTGTCATTTTCAGACTGTTATGGGACTTAATCTCTAAAATAGGTGATTTATTTATGATCCTCAGATTTACTGGCGGATTAGGCTCTCCTGCTCCTTTGTTTACTAGTGCTGGCAAAGATCACCCGTGCCTTTAGAGGAGGCTTGTTTGTGTATCCGTCTGTACGTGTGTGTAAGTCGACATTTTTTTCTGTTGTTCTTCATAGAAAAACCTCGGTGGTGGAAATTTGTCCCTCCTCTCCAGTCCAGGGAGCCCACCCTGAGGGCAGAAAAAATCAACCAAGCCGGACTATGCGCATGCAGCACAAGGAGATTAGTTAAAGCATTTACTGCAGCTCAAATCCAGATTTAAAATGCTACGGTATCTCTTTTTCAGTCACAGTAATCACAAGCACCACCATTTCAGTAAACAATAGGGAATGATGTTGGCCTTTCACACCATCTATAGCGGGGAACAGCTACTGTCATTACTTTTTTGAACAAATACTAAAATCTTATTGGTTTCAGTAAAGAAGCATGTCTGAGGCAAGGCACATTCTACTTAAGCAGCTTATGAAAAACTATCAACTAAATTATTTTCAGACTTTAGAAATTTGCAAATGCATGCAGTATGTTGCATGTGTGAATGGAAACACTATTGCTCTGGGGTTCAGAGAAAGCACTTTCTTTCTTTGCAAATGCACATTTGTGTACATGCCCACACATAAAATCACTAGAGGAGAAGTCACCTGTTCAACCACAGCTCTCATATCTGCTCAAAGGATAGGCTTTGATAGCTGATCTTGTTGACTCATAAACATTCTATCTACACATGCCTTTTAAAAAGCAAAAATATCAAGAGACGTGACACTGCATGAAGGCATACGATCATGTAACAAAGAACGAAACGCAGTTAACAATACCAATAAACCTCATCACATATGAAATGATAATGGTGTTGTTTGAAGGAAAAGCTTCCTGATGGAATTGTTAACTGCCAGTGATTGATCACAGAAAGCTTAGCAAAAGCTCAAAAGGAAAAGATTTTAGTTATTAGCTTTTAGAACAAGGGTTCTCAACCTTTTTGACTCCTAGGCCCCCCACTGTATTCAACAATATTCATTAACATAATTATAAGATGCGCTCACAAAAACAAATAAATTCTACCCAATAAAATATTTCAGAGCTTGACATTAACTGGAAAAGTGTTAAAATATCCCAAAATATTGGTTTCTCTTACTTTTAAAGTGTGTTTCAATGATCATTTTAAATTATTAGTTATCCTGAGGCCACCTTGGAGATCAGCTGGGGTCACATTGTGGGCTACGCCCCGCTTACCACACCAACACCCCCCCCCCGGTTGAGAACCACTATTTTAGAAAATGGGCATTTTGATCATAACACACTGTTGTTGTCAATAGCACAACCAATACCATGGTTTACATAAAATTCCTAAGAGAAGTTGAATGAGTGTGTCTTACAACAGAGTTCTAGAAATGCATTGTGTAGCAAAATAGCACATCATCATGTTTCAATGTGAAAATTGCATCAAAAGATTCTCAGGCTGTGCTGTGAAGAAATTTAATGTATTTGCATAATGTTTTTGCCTCGTCTTGGAATAAAGTTGCAGAAAAAACACAAATCAACATGTAAAATTTAAAGATTTCTTTCTCTTAGTGAACTGCATCTCTTCACAAGGGGCCGTAAATAACATTTTTCATTGAGCTGAATGTCCTGCAAAATCCTGTAACAGCTTAATACGAACTCGGTTTATAAATAAATGTCTCTGTTTCATACTGAAAGTGTCTATTCCATTCTAGCTTTGGGAAAATGACATAGTAGCAAAACAAATGTTGACACCGAGGGAATTCTCATTCCACTGCACAACCAACACATTGGGTCCCGAGGGTTTTGAAACCCTGTGATCCTCCCTTGTCCCTGAGGGACAAGTAAACATTGGCTGCCACTGATAGTAAAGGAATTCCCATAACCTGAGGCCATCGCACCTCCTTCTCTGCCCACCCTCCTATACACACTAATGTCTGTTACCTGCAAAGACAGATAATGAAGCCTGCAGCCAACTCCAGCACAATTACTGCAAACCAAAACGTTGGGAGAGGTGATGTTTTCCAATGTACCTTGCCTTGAGGATATGCCGGGTGGGGTGGCCAACCTCAGATAAAAATCAGAGGATAAAAATAGACAGATCAATCAAGTAAAGCAGCCCACGGTCGCACTTTGACCTGTTCGCAGTTTACACATGCACAGTGGGAATACCTTCTTAAGGAGCAAATATTCACCTATGCCGTGTCTGCTTGCAATATCAGGTCAAGCAGTAAGCTAGTCATGCTATGACTGATCGGAGCGTAAAAGTCTCACGTGGTGTAAAGGAACAGAGATCGCAGACACGAAATGTGAAAAAATTGAAAATACGCACAAAACCACAATCTGCTGCGAACAGACTTTTCAATACTGGATGTGCAATTAGCGCATTCTAAACAGCATGCCATGCCCCTCAGAAGCTATTTCCTTAATCCTTACAGAGGAGAAGAGAACGACATTTCTATATATATCCCCCGCGTTTGCTCCTGAGCAGCTATCTTCATTGGAAACCGGCATCTTCTCATTGCCCCTTAAAGCACCTTAATAAGACATTATACAGGCTAATTTCCATATTAATTTATTTTTCTCCCCCTTTGCCTTTAATTCTAGGCCGTGTGCCTCGTCCAATAGCAGGGGGGCAAACAGCATTGCCGAGTACGTGTAGAAAGTCAGCCGAAAACAACGCACACATAAACAACGCAGAAGCTATTTCCTCGGGGAGGAGGGAATTGAATTGACAGCAGTCCCGGCGGACTGCTACCTTTATTGATATCATCCTCCAAATAGAAAAACTGCAATTCCCTGTCACACTGTCGAGACCGAGTTGGCAAAGCCTCTACAGTTACAAGACACCAGACAGAGCTCCTCCCTGGCAATGTTTGTTTGATCTCTCTCATGGGTTTGTTGTAGGCATTTATAGAGACTGAACATTATGAGATCTGGAGCAAAAAGATGAAAGAAGGTAAACTGATATGAGTGCATGTTTTGAGGGGGTGAGAGTCAATGATACAACCTACTGAATATTCTGTCAGATATCAATATTGGTTGTTATGACAAGGGATCTACTTTGATACCAGCATTTAATACATATTTAATGTAGGCTTATATTATTCTCAGCCCCAAGGAGCCTTCACAATCCATTTACTGACCGTCTCATGCATATACACAAAACTCAAAATCCAATCTGATTTGTGGGGGCTATGCAACTTCAGTCTGAACACAACACAAAAGGCAATTGATAAAGCATAACATGAAGGAATTGATACAAAAAGTGCTTTCGAGAACCGGTCGCTGGACAGACACTGCTGTTCTTGAATGACTTGTGACATCAACTATTTGAGTACACGGAAACAAAACAAAAAACGGACTTTATAGAGTCCAGGGGACGGTTTTATAAACAGCTTAGACTAGTCTTAGAAGCTAGACTTAGAAGTCTATTTTTTTTCTTTAAGACTGGTCATAACTTCTTCGAATCAGTTACGTAAAAAAGGGATATTGGGATAATTGACATATGAAAAGTAAGTCTGATTAGTCTGCTTGTCAATGTGACTAGTTGTTAAGACGGATAAATAGCTTATTCTAAGGTGCTAAAAACATAATGCTTCATTATGTAAGGTCATTATACACCTCTAAAGACGAAGCTATGTATATTATATTGAATTTCTGTCAATAGATCCTCAGAAACATCACAAACTGGACCTTTAATTCAGACTATTCAATACATATTTTCTGGGGATTAAACTAACAATTGACTCGAGATGCCAGAAGAGATTGGCAGTAATACGAGGCATGAAGCTCTCCCCGCCACTCAGAAATATATATTTAGATATTAGATTAGACAGACAATATTTAAGATAGGAAAATAACCAACAGCAATATGTCTGCTAAGCCCCTGTGAATAAATATTGAAGTCACATATGTTCTCACCACATGCTGTCAAATCTGCGCGCAGGACCGGCTAAAGTCTGTGCCCTGTTGTCTATCACGCTCACACCCCCCGTCGGCATTCATTTACCTGCAACGATCCGAACAAAAGAGAGATAAAGACGCGAGCGCACGCTGGCACACAAACCTCCTCAGCTTTACAAACACACAAAAGTGTCTGAAGTGGCCTAATGCCTCACATTCTCCTAATTTGTCTTGACTAGAGAACAGCTGTAAACACACACCCAGGGGACAGAGGCTGATAAGCTCTCCATCCTGCTGATGCTATCAGACAAAGGGCCGCCCCACCCAGGGCTGCCCATTTCCAGGTGTTTTACCCTACATGTTCTAACATCAATCAGGCCTTGACCTACAAAAAACACATTCTAATGGCCAGGTGATGCAAACAGCGTGAGGACGACGACAACGTGTTACTTCTGAGTATGAGGTGGTCTTTGTGCTTATGCCGAGTACTAAACAAAGGCCACTGATTTCTTCATACAGGGGTAATCAGGTTGGAATTCCAGTCTCTAGTGGTTCATTCAACACATGATTGTGCTCTTGAGGTGAGAAAAGAACGCTACACATTGCCACTAAAATGGAAAACGTGCTATCATATGATGCTGAAAACCAGGTAATATTAATAAAAAAGTGGGCGTGTGCATTTTAGAAAAGTAGCTTATGTTTGTGCCCTTGATTCAAACCTCAAGCGGAAATTATTAAAAAGCCATTGCAGCAATTAAAGAGACATGAAACCTAAAGCGATTCAATTTGCCATAAAGATGGCGGAACTACATGTATTAATTGCTATCTAAATGCTGAAATGTTCAAATTAATCTTGCATAGACAAAACACAGTGCTCTTAAACACGTCATTCTGAAGGCAAATGGGATGTTGGGTTACTAATTATTAGTCTCAATTGCAGCCGTCATAAGTTCCACAATGAAGTGTAAATACAGCTCAATCTTGTTTGGGCCTAGAGTAGAGTGAAATCTAATTGGCTGCAGCTGTGCCGAGTGCCAGTTACAGTCATGAATCCTACGACGTGACTGCCGCTACTGTGTACATTTCGTCCCTCGAGTATGCCCACTCCAGATCTGCTAGCAAGTCTTTGACATTATGAGGCCAAGCTGGCCATATTATTTTAATTGTTTTAAAATGACTAATTGCTTGAAATGCAGTGTCAGATTAACGGCACTTCAAATGCTGGAGAAATATTTCTAAATCATATAGTGTGGTGTAGTGTAGTAACAATCCAAAAATGCCATCCTCAAACACATTTGAATTAAGACACGTTCTGTATCGATAAACAATGGCTTTGGCACAAAACCAACTAAATTAAAGGAAAAGATCAACCAGAAGTGAACATTCTATCATCATTTAATCACACGCGTGTTGTTTCACATATGTATACATTTCTTTGTTCTGTAAAACATAAAAGAAGATATTTAGAATAATGTAGAAAACCAAACCGTTGTGGGTCGCCATTGACTAGCATAGTAGTTTAGTTTCTATGGAAGTCAATGGTGCACCAGAACTGTTCGGTAACAAAAATTCTTGCAAATATATTATTTTGTGTTTAGTGAAACAATAAAATGTATGCAGGTTTGAAATAACTTGAGGCAATGATGAGAGAATGTTCATATTTAGGTGAACTGTCCATTTAAATTATTAGCCCATCTTTGCTCTGCATGTTTAAACAGTTGCCACCAACAGTTAACAGCAGTTTCATTTCACACTATAAGTTTTTTTTCTGCCAAATGCAATCTTAAACAGCCTTTGCTAAAAACCTTTCAGCACATATTAATTGCTTTTAAAGGTTTCACAGTTGTTGTACACATGTAAATATAATCTACCAATGCTTTAATTTCATCAAAGCTACTGTAGCATCTGTAAAACACAAAGCATTGTAGCCAACTAGTTGAAGATCTTTTTTGTGTACTGTACTTTAAATTGCTTTTAAAATATTTGACGGGTCGTTTCAAGGTCCTGATCAGTAAAGCAGGAAAGTTGGGCTACAGATCAAAATCTTTAAATGTGACCTCTGTTAACCAGTGGGGCAAAGGACAGCAACAAGGATCAGTAAGTTACTGGAAACAAGAAAAGTATTCCCTTTAAAAGGAAAAATACATGAATACAAAACACAGAATATTTAGAATCCAACACATAAAACATTTAAAATCAATAGTGTTTCCTAAGTATTCAGAATAAAAGTAGACAAACAACAAGTATTTCGATACTGGTGCAACAGTGTCCTCCAAGCATAGCAGGGGGTCGGGGGGATTCAAATGGGGAGCTTGTGTTTTTTTTAAGATTAATCAAGGCACAGATAGCAGTGCAAGACATCATAGAAGCTAGGCCTGTGGATTTGGCTGTCAGTCATCCTAAATATTGCCTCCAGCCACGATCATTAGAGAAAATCAAACTCCTAAAAAATACCAAAGAGGAACAACATAATTGGGTTGTCCTTTCAGCAAGTGCCACCATCTTGCCCAATTTAAAATAAAAAAATACAACACTGTCCTTCCTCATTCCCTTTTCTCTGCATTCTCTTATTTCCTCGCCCCTCTCTCTCCCTCTTTCTCTATTCCATCTGACACCTGTAGGCCTGAGTCTCAGTGATCGCCCCTGCTATTCAGCAGCAGCAAGGCTGCAGGGGTAATAAGGCAGCAACATATCAGCCAGCCTCAGATATTCCTTTCAAAGTGAGCAGAAGGGACCAGCTACAGAAGTGTGCCATGCTTTAGTGGCAAAATATAGCATCAAATCAGTAATTCTCTGTGTACTGTGGAAAGTGTTGGCTCAAGGCTTCGAGGAAAAAGTGTCTTAAAGAAGTTCAAACCACTGCATGATTGAGTGACTCCTGCTGCACAAAGTAGCTTGGGCTGTAGCCTGTGTGCACCTTTGAGCTACCTTACTTAGCAATTCACACAAAGACCACTGGCAGTTAGGGGGGCACGGGGCTAAAAGGACTGCAGCCACATTACTTTGAATTTTTTTTTTGAAAGTTTGTCATTGAGCATATTGAAAAAAAACAAATTGATAGAAACACGCAAGCAAGCAGAACTAAAAATGTGTTTATCTCAGTTCATAGAGCATTGCATTAGGGACCCTAATGGGTTTGATTCCCAGGGAAAATAATACAAGTGTGCGTTGAAATCACTTTGGATAAAAATTGACATATTATCCACACATTTACTATAAATGTATACATAGATTTTGTCAGCTTTCATTAACTACAGCTTGTTTTCCTCCTCCGAATCTCTGTCTCATTTTACATTGATGTTCATTTCAAAGAACTTCAAAGCAGCTGTTTGCTATCCTGTGTGTGTTATTATTTATTTGAAAGCCATTGCTGCCTTTCTGTGTGCTGATGTAGTGCCCATTTTACACTGTCTCTCACCACTGGGCTGAATTCACTCTGGCTTTGATGGTCATTTCTCTTCCATCACATTGAATGGAACTCAGCAAGATTAAAACCCCCTTCCATATGCATCACTTACTATTGCAGTATCAAAAAAATCCTTCATGGGAGAATAAATAATGCCACATCACGGAGGAAGAGAATCTGAGTATCTGAGAAATACTGCACAATGAACATGTCCATTGTTTTGAACTATACAAGGGAAGTTGACAAATATACCGTGCATGTTTCCTATTGTGTGACATAGCATTATGTCTAATAAATGTAATTTATTCAATCACACATTTACAAAAGTAATGCACCATTAGCAACACACGGGCAAAAAACAATGCACACAAACTTTGTTTGTTTTATAATCTAACATGGACATAGACAAACAGCTAAATCTATTAACCTTCATGTCCAAATAATGTTGTGTCAAAATGTATAGCCCAAGTCTGATTGGTGCAAATAAAATAAAACAACTTCCCAAGCAGGAGCCTGATACCCAGACAACCTCCCCTTCAAAGTTTTACTAATATAATTTACCAGGTTACATTCACACATTATAAAGGCGGTTGAAAAGTAAATCCAATCTAAACCACATCAAAAAAATCTTTTAAAGATACAATATTTTAAAGATGCATTAGGGTCCCTAATGCAATGTACAACTAGCTTACACTTAATGCAATGCATGCATTCAAACTGATAAATCACTAATTATTTTATTATAAGCAATAATGTTGTTTATTGAAAATAGTTGAAAAAATGTTAAACAACAATAAACGTTTAGTTTTTGCAACAGTTATGTCTATAAAACAGCCTCATCACGTGAGCATAAGAGCCACTTTCTTTAAGTGTCTGGTGTCAGCCGCTAGGTGTCAGCCTTGTAACTTTAAACACGCTTTACCCTGATCATGAGAGCTGCTGTTTTCATATGTGCTTGTACCTGTGAGTGCGAGTGTTAGTGTTACTGAGGAACTTAAATAATATAAAAAAGTGCGATAGGTGGTGATTACACAAAAAACACAGTTACATTAAACTAAAACTGTTACATTAAACTAAATATTAGTACACATGTACAGAATAATGTAGGCTGGTCACACGTGTGTGCTCATTCAACAAATACAACGCACGAGTACAATATGCACAACAAAATATTTTTATATAGACCTAATTCTGGGATTTCCGCGTATTCTATTGCATATTTCGAAATAGAAAAAAACCCACCTTAAATTCACCTTACAAATAGTAATAAACGAGAAAGAAGCAAAATATTAAATAATGTGTTTGTGGAGTACATTTTAAAAATACAATATTTAATTACAATAGAGAAATCGTCTCCAGTCAAATACTTAAATTAATAAGTAAGGTAAGAAATGTGTCCCTCGTCTTTAGACTAAAGCCCATAACCATTTCATGCAACGTTACGCCCTAGCGCGACTGAGTGTGTGTGTCGGGGGGAGGGGTTACGGGTGGTCATTGATACATCGTGGTCGTCATCAATGATAGGAACGAAAGATTCGCATTTGTCACCGATATACTCTCACGCACGACGAGCAACTGCACTGTTGATATCGTGCTCTTGTTCAAATGCGCGTACAGCATTCATATTTCTCAACTCGATTAACTTCTAAGTGAAGACATTTCCTCATCGAGGGCTCGCAGCGCAACACGTACACAACCTTTACATCTTGTAACGTACATAAAGACGAATGTTTTATAATATGTCGATAGCGAACACTCGTAAATGGTGCAGTCTTCACATTTAATCTATAATGTATCACATTAAAGACGTGCTGTTTTCTATTGAACGATGTAAGATAGCCGGTTTAAGTTAGGAAATACGACACGAATTGATGGATTGCGGAAATATGTGAATAACCGACCTTTTAAAATCCTTAAAAGAGCCTTTTCGTTGCTCGTGCGTGTCACTTGCAAACATATTTAGTCTGGCATTGTCATTTTGAGAAGGCATAAATCGCTCCGTCATTCTAACACCCGCTTCCGAATTAGGGTAAACTCGGATTAATACACAAACGCTATCCACTAACAGTATTTATAGTTCTAGACATACAACTGGCGCGGATAACATACACAGTGCTCGCGTGAACTAGAGCTAGTTGGTCGAGTTTCATAGCTGTAGTGATGCCCCACCCACAAGCAAATCCAACTCTCCAGTGTAACCTCTGATTGGCTGTGGGGATTGCGGGTCCTGAGACTGAGCGCAAGACACTGAGTTGTGCATTCGACAGAATGCGCTGAAGATGCGCGCCGCACGTTTACCTCAGCGAACCACATTTACGAACTATACCAAGAACTGTATTTCGGTTCATCTGTAGGCTGGATATTTCAGACCGGACGACTGGGCTAGTCTAGCTGCACTTTTAAATCCTAGATTTTGCTCCATTGATATTCCTTTTTTTATATGGATTTTGTTTCATTCTTTCTGGACTTGGAGCAGCTGAAATACCTTCATATGAGACGTTTACGCTGTTGAGAGAAATCTCCGGGATCTTCATTGGACGAGGCAGCCACCGCTTGCTCGGATAGGAATATCACTGAATTGTGGACTAAACTTGAATGAACATTTGTTCTCTACCATCGTTGTAGAAACCTATTGCATTTCGTTTTTCACCAAGATTGGATTTTTTGTGATTTCAGATGGATATGTACATGGACATAAATGCGGATCAAGGAGGAGACATCCTAACTTCAATTTATTATACGGATTGATTGGGCATGAGTGGTTCTTTAAACTCGAATGTATTCCAAGTAAATGAATGTTTGTCACGAATGATGATATCTAGAATGACCGTTTTTGAATTCGATTATTTCGGACTTTCATTCACAAATTAAGGACGAGAGGACAATTCCATTTGTATTGAATCTTTTCATTTCTCGCACGGACTCAAAATGGTCGGTTTACGTGCAGTTTAACGCGAACTACGCTGAAGACACGTTCTTCGTTAAATGACGAATTTTCGTTTTCAAAATAACGCAAGACATGATCTGGCCTGATAAGATTTCAGTGAAGTAAATCGGAAGTTATCAGCTACGAAATCAGTAAATCAGATGAATTTCAACACTGATATAAACATTTTCGTTCATTTTAAAGGATATCAACCAGACTGTGATTTTAATCACTTGAGTTATT